>NC_072432.2:69892500-74692500 GCF_028878055.3 Symphalangus syndactylus | reverse complement strand
TACTAGAATCAAACATACATTACTTTTAGCACTTAATGCCACTAAAATTTTATATCTTTAGACTCAATTCATTTCTCACATTTAATGCTATTTTTATGTATAATAAATTTACATATAATTTGAACTTTCATGCTGTGTATCAAAATGCCATTCATCTAATAGTTTTAAGCCATTTATTATCTTAAAGATTCTGAAAGTCAGGAGTTCACGTACAAGAGTATTATCTTAAAGATTCAGGAGTCAGGAGTTAGCTGAGTTCTCTGCTCAGTCTCAAAAGAATGTTAGCAACTTGTCAGACAGCTGTACTCTTATCTGGAGGCTCAGTTGGGAAAGAATTTACTTTCAAGAGCACTTAAGTTGTTGCAGTATTCATTTCCTTTTGGCTGAAGAACTGGGAGCCCTGGCTTCTTGCTGACTGGAGGCTGGAGGACACCTTCAGCTCCCTGGGGCTCTTTTAAGTTCTCGGAAGCTGACTGTTCTTCCTAGAAGATAACTGCTATTCCTGGCCTCATGCCTTCCCCCATCATGGCTGCTTAGTGAGGGGAGTCTGGAGAGCAAGTATACTAAAAATATGGAATCTTATGTAACATAACACAATCATGAGGTTGAATCCAATCTCTTTGCTGTATTATTTTTGAGCAAGTTATAGATTCTACCCACAGTCAAAGGGAAGGGATTACACAAGAGAATACTAGAAAGTGAGGACTTTTGGGGGCCTCCTGTGGTCTACTGCATTTCACAGTGTATCAAATATTGTGTTGTATACTCCATAGTCAATTGTATTTACCTGCGTATATTTACCCTTTTTGGTTTTCTTCACCTCTTTGTATATTTCCAAATTTCTTGGTTGTATTATTTGCTTCTAGAATTACATTTTATTGTTCGTTTCCAAATTTATTTTGTTTCTAGTTGATCTGTGGTTATCAACAATTCAATCTTTATCTACATTTAAAAAAATATATTTTCCACTTTTGAGATTCTTTTTTGTTGTTGTTGTATAGAATTCTAGAATGGAAGTTATTTTCCATTAGCAACTTAAAGATGTTATTCTATAACCTTCTAGCTCTTATTGCTTTACTTGCAAAGCCAGCTGTCAGTCATAATTATTCTTTCAGATGTAATATTTCTTTTTGTCTGACTACTTTTTACCTTTTATTGAATATCCTTTATATTCTGTTCTGTTCTGTTTCTATTTTTTTACTCTCTATGATTTAATTTGGATATATGTAATACAGCAGTCTTGTACTATTTCCAATCTACTGTTAAAAAACATTTACACAAACTTATCACAGTTGTCATCTTTTAGATCTATTAGGTCTCATTTATTTTATTTCAATTACCCTTTTTTGAATTTTCCGCTTTTTACATTTTATTTATTTATTAACTTCTATTTTAAGTTCATAGGTACAAATACAGGCTTGTTACATAGGTAAATTTCTGTCATGGGGTTTGTTGTACAGATTATTTTATCACCCAGGTATTAAGCATAGTACTCATCAGTTATTTTTCCTAATCCTCTCCCTCCTCTCACCCTCCAAAAGGCCCCAGTGTGTGTAACTCCCCCTATGTGTCCATGTGTTCTTTTTCTTGATTTAAATCTTTTTTTTAAATGATTGCAACATTTATTTTAGATTCAGTGGGCACCTGTGCAGGTTTGTCAGGTGTGTGTATATTGCATGACACTCAGGTTTGGGGTAAGACTGACCCCCATCACTCAGGTTGTGAGCATAGCGCCCATTGGGTAGTTTTTCAGCCTTTGCCTCCCTCTCACTCTCCATCCACTAGTAGCCCCCAGTATCTATTATTCCCATCTTTATGTGCATGTGTGCCCAATGTTTAGCTCCCACTTTTAAGCGAGAACATGCGGTATTTGGTTTTCTGTTCTTAAATTAATTCACCTAGAATAATGACCTTCAGTGGCACCTACATTACTGCAAAGGACATGATTTTGTTCTATTTTATGGCTGCATAGCATTCCATGGTATATGTGTGCCATATTTTCTTTATCCAATCCACCATTAATAGGTACCTAGGTTGATTCTATATCTTTGCTATTGTGAATAGTGCTACAGTAAATGTACTACTGCATGTGTCTTTTTGGTAGAACAATTTATTCTCCTTTGGATATACACTCAGTAATGGGATTGCTGGATTAAATGGTAGTTTCATTTAACTTTAGAAATCTCCAAACTGCTTTCCATAGTGACTGAACCAATTTACATTTCCACCAACAGTATAAACCTTCCTGTTTTTCCACAGCCTTGTCAGCACCTATTATTTTTGACATTTTAATAATAGCCATCGGACTGGTATGGTGGTATCTCATTGTGGTTTTGACTTTTGTTTCTCTGATTATTAGTAAAGTGGAGAATTTTTTCCATGTTTGTTGGCCACTTGCATGTCTTCTTTTGAGAAGAGTCTGTTTATGTCCTTTGCCCATTTTATAATGAGGTTATCTGGTTTTTGCTTCTTAAATTGTTTAAGTTTCTTATAGATTCTGCATATTAGACCTTGTCAGATACATAGTTTGAGAAGATATTCTCTCATTCTGTGGATTGTTTCTTTTGCTGTGCAGATATTCTCTCATTCTGTTTGTTTCTTTTGCTGTGCAGAAGTTTTTTAGTTTAATTAGGTCCCACTTGTCCATTTTTGTTGCTGTTGCAATTGTTTTTGGGGGCTTAGTCATATTCTTTTTGCCAAGATTGATGTCTAGAGAGGCATTTCCTAGGCTTTCTTCTAGGACATTTCTAGTTTGAGATCTTACATTTAAATGTTTATTTCATCTTCATTTAATTTTTGTATATGGCAAATGTTGGGAGAACAGTTTCATTCTTCTGTATGTGGCTAGCCAGTTACCCCAGCATTATTTATTGAGAGGGAGGCCTTTCCTAATTGCTTATTTTTGTTGACCGTGTTGAAGATTAGTTGGCTTTATTTCTGGGTTCTCTATTCTGTTCCATTGGTCTGCATGTCTGTTTTCCTACCAGAATCATGCTGTTTTGGTTACCGTATTAGTCTGTTTTCATGCTGCTGATAAAGACATACCTGAGACTGGGCAATTTACAAAGGAAAGAGGTTTAATGGAATTACATTTCCACATGGCTGGTGAGCCCTCACAATCATGGTGGAAGGCAAGGAGAAGCAAGTCACGTCTTACACAGATGGCAGCAGGCAAACAGAGAGAGAAATTGTGCAGGGAAACTCCCCTTTACAGAACCATCAGATCTCGTGAGGCTTATTGAATATCATGAGAACAAAGTGGGAAAGACCTGCCTCCATGATTCAATTACTTCCCAATGTGTCCCTTCCGCAAGATGTGGGAATTCAAGATGAGATTTGGGTGGGGACACAGCCAAACCATATCCATTACTGTAGCCTTATTATATAGTTTGAAGTCAGGTAATGTGATGCCTCCAGCTTTGTTCTTTTTCTTAGGATCACTCTGGCTATTCTTGCTCTTTGTTAGTTATGCATGAATTTTACAGTAGTTTATTTTTATTATTTGAAAAGTGACATTGGTAGTTTGATAGAAATAGCATTGAATCTGTACATTAATTTGGGCAGTATTACCATCATAATGATATTGATTCTTCCAATCCATGAGCACAGAATTTTTTTTAAATTTGTCTGTGTCCCTTATGATTTATTTCAGCAGTGTCTTGTAGTTCTCCTTGTGGAGATCTTTCACATCCTTGGTAACATGTATTCCTAGGTATTTTATTTTCATGTGTGTGGCTATTGTAAATGAGATTGCATTATTTATTTGGCTTTCAGGTTGAATGCTATTGGTGTATAATAATGCTACTGATTTGTTTACATTGATTTTGTATCCTGAAATTTTAGTAACATCACTAAACAGTTCTGCAAGCCTTTTGGTGAAGTCTTTAGGGTTTCCTATGTATAGAATCATATAATCAGCAAGGGAGATAAATTGACTTCTTCTTTTCCTATTTAGATGCCTTTTGTTTTTTCTCTTGCCTGATAGCTCTGGCTAGGATTTCTAGTATTATATTGAATAGGAGTGGTGAGAGTGGGCATCCTTTTCTTGTTCTAGTTCTTAGGGGACATGATATCAACATTTGTGCATTTGGTTTGATGTTGACTGTGGGTTTGTTATAGATGGTTTGTACCATTATGAAGTGTGTTCTTTCAATGCCTGGTTTGTTTGAGGATTTTTGGAGGATGTTGGATTTTATTGAAAGTGCTTTCTCCATTTATTGAGATGATTCTATGATTTTTGTTTTTAATTCTGTTTATGTGGTGAATCACATTTATTGATTTGTGTATGTTGAACTGACTTGGCATCCCAGGAATAAAGCCTTCTTGATCATGGTAAATTTACACTGATGTACTGCTGAACTCAGTTTACTAGTCTTTTGTTGAGGATAATTCCATCTACGTTAATCAAGGAACTTGGTTTGTAGTTCTTTTGTTTTTCTTTGCCAGATTTAGATATCAAGGTGATGCTGGCTTTATAGAATAAGTTAGGGAGGAGGCACTCTTTAATTTTTTTGAATAGTTTCAATATAATTGATAACAGCTCTTCTTCATACTTTTGATATAACTTGTCTGTGAATTCATCTGGTTCAGGGATTTTTGATTTGTAGGTTTTTAATTATGGATTCAATTTCAGAACTTGATATTATTCTGTTCAAGATTTCAATTTCTTCCTGATTCAATCTTGAGAGGTCTTGAGAGGTTGTGGTTCAGGAATTTATCCATTTTCTCTAGATTTTCTAGTATGTGTTCATGGAAATTTTTCATAATTTTCTTCGAGAATCTTTTATGTTTCTGTGAGATCAGTTGTAATATCGCCTGTGTAATTTCTAATTGTGTTTATTTGGATTTTCTTTCTTTTTTATTTGTTAATCTAGCTTGGGGTCTATTGTTTATTTTTTCAAAAACCTATTTTTGGTTTTATTGATTCTGTATATGGATTTTTGGATCTCAATTTCACTCAGTTCTGCTATGATTTTAGTTGTTTATTTTCCTCTGCTTGCTTTGGGGTTAGTTTGTTCTTATCTTTTTGTGGTGTTTGGATTAAGTTATGTTTTATTTGATTTAAGAATAGTAACCACTGCTCTTTTTTGTTTTCTGTTTGTGTTATGGATATTTCTCCATCCCTTTACTTTGAGCCTGTAGATGTTACACCTGAGGTGTGTTTCTTGAAGACAGCAGATTATACACATATATACAAAATTATATATATAAATTTTTACTTATATACGTATATATATATTTTTTTCTTTAGTATTGACTGAATAGTCTGGTGACTATATGCTTTGTTGATGTTCATTTTCTATATATATATAACTTGCTACTCTGTGCCTTTTAAGTGGGGTATTTAGACCATTTCATTCAAGGTTAATATTGATATGTGAGGTTTTTGATTCTATTGTGAAGTTGTTAGCTGGTTGATTTTTAGTTTCTATTGTGTGGTTGCTCTATGGGGTCTGTGGGCTGTGTACTTAAGTGTGTTTTGTGGTAGCAGATATCGTTCTTTTATTTCCATGGTTAGAGCTTCCCTAAGCATCTCTTGCAAGGCTGTTCCAGTGGTAATAACTTCCCTTAGTTCTTGCTTTTCTTAAAAAGATTTTATTTCTCCTTTGCTTATGAAGCTTAGTTTGATCGGATATCAAATCCTTGGTTAGAATTTCTTTTCTATAAGAATGCTGAAAATTGGTCATTATTCTGCTCTGGCTTGTAAAATTTTTACTAGAAAGACCACCGTTAATCTTACTGGGCTCCCTTTTTGTGTGATCTGACCTTTCTCTCTAGCTGTCTGTAAGATTTTTTCTTTAGTATTGACTTTGAATAGTCTGGTGACTATATGCTTTGTTGACGTTCATTTTCTATAGTATCTTACAGGTGTTCTCTGGATTTCTTATATCTGAATGTCTACTTCTCTAGCAAGATTAGGAAAATTTTATTGAATTACTTCATCAAATTTATTTTTCAGGTTGTTTATGTTTTCTCCTTCTCTCTTACGAATGTCAATAATTCATAGGCTTGATCACGTTACATAATTCAATATTTCTTGAAGACTTCTTTATTTTTTGGAATTGTTTTTCTTATTTCTGACTGACTGAGTTAGCTCAAAAGACCAGTATTTGAGCTTTGAAATTATTTCCCCTGCTTGATCTAGTCTATTGAAAAAGCTTTCAAGTGTATTTTAAAATTTCTTAAGTTAGTTTTTTAATTCCAGAAGCTCTGATTGATTTCTTTGTAAAATATTTATATCTTACTTTTTTTTAAAAGTTTGTTATTCCAAAATTTTAAATGAAATACAAAATACTAGAAATGTAATAACTTTGTTACTAATAAGACTGATACAGCTATTTAAATTATTTAATTAATTCATTCATATTCTGGTAGAAGCATCTGATGCTGTAGGCATGCTTGAATCAAGTGTAAGGCACACAGCAGTGGTAATAAGAGGAAAGTCAATGAATGCATTCTTAAACTGTACAGGATTTTAAATTCCTGAGACCATTTCATTCATTTCACTCATAAAAGGAGCCAAATTTCCAATACAGGTATTTTTATTTTATGTATAATGTGATTCTGGGCTTTTGAGGGTGAACATTTATCACATTTCTCACTTCCTCAATTTTTCTTACTTTTCTTCTGTGATGGTATTAATAATAGTTACATCTAAATTATAGAACCTGAAGCTTTTGCTATTAGTGTCAAAACCTGGCATATTAAAGCACATACTAATCACATATTTATGGAATAAAATCGATTTATTTTTAGTCATTTGCAAGTGATTCATACTTTATAATTGAAATATATTGCATCTTTTTAGAATTTCAATAGATTTTCAGCTAAATGAATCTACATTTACCTTGTTGAGTTAGAAAGACATTTGAGAGAAAATGACTGCATTTTGCAACAAAATAAATAAAAGATTTGAGATGTTAAAACACCATCGAAATCTGCCTAAGATCACGTACCTATGGAATCACTTTTAAAAAGAAGGGACCTTTTGCAAAGTGCTATGAAATATATACACATTATTCAAAAACGAGCAGATAAATAAATAAACTAGTTTGTTAAATATATACAAAAGTAGATATTTCCAGCCAAATTTTTAGATACCATGTATGTAATCATGTCTGTAATATAAACCACTTGACTGTGTGTGGTTATTCAACCATCTGTAGGTAAGAAGCACAAAAACATTCATAAGATCTCCTATTCCTATCATTTCTACCATTCCCATCCTTGCTTCCTTTCCTTATCTTCTAGCATGCAATGTTGGAATCCAAGGAAATGGAGCAGTAAGGAGAAAGAGGTGACACTTGGAAACATCATGACAGTTCCTGCGAAGGAGGAAGCTAGTTAGTGGAAGTGGAGCAAAGAACTAGTGGGCAAAGGAGGTAGCCAGTTTGTGCAGATGGAGCAAAGAAGTAGTGAGAAGAGGAAGTTCTAAGAATGGTTGGGAGGCCAGGTGTGGTGGCTCACTCCTGTAATCCCAGCACTTTGGGAGGCCGAGGCGGGCAGGTCACAAGGTCGGAATATCAAGACCATTCTGGCTAACACGGTGAAACCTTGTCTCTACTGAAAATACAAAAAATTAGCCGGGCGTGGTGGTGGGCGCCTGTAGTCCCAGCTACTCAGGAGGCTGAGGCAGGAGAATGGTGTGAACCCAGGAGACAGAGCTTGCAATGAGCCAAGATTGCACCAGTGCACCCCAGCCTGGGCAACAGAGCAAGACTCTGCCTCAAAAAAAAAAAAAAAAGAATGATTGGGAGATTTAGGCAATGAAGTTAATTAAGGAAATAACATTGAGGATAATGAGAGGCAGATTTCTCATGGTCTGCAGAAAGATTCACAAAATAGAAATGTGTAGGGCTACATACAGATGTACATATAGTATACAAATAGGTATATGTATATTATATATACGTGGATATCCATATAGGTGTGGATGTGTGTGTGTACATATGTATGCATAAATGTATGTGCATGTGTGTGTATATATTATATTAGTATAAACATAGACTTTTTGTATAGATAAATTTACATATATGTAAGCAAACAATATACATACTAGAGAGAGAGTGCATGCAAATGAGGTAAAATTTTAATAACTAAGGAATCTGAGTAAAGGAAATGTTGAAATTCTTTGTCCTGTCCTTAACATTTTTCCACTTTTATTTAGATTTGAAGCTATTTCAAAATTTTAAAAAAAAGCAACTTTACAAAAATGAACAAACTCCCTTAGAAATGTTACATGTTTTCCATAGATTTCTTTTAAAAAAGTTCTTTGAACATTATTCATATTGGCCAAGGATTACTAAAGCAAAATGATATAAAGTGGCTGATATTAATTTTTAATAAAATTTACATTCAACAGGCAATTCCTGAATCTCCAACCTCATTCAACTATGAGACTGGCTTAGAAGAAGCTTTTCAGGTAAAAAATAAAAATTGGAGCTTTCTGGCCAAGTTTTAAAAATGTTACTTAAAATATTTTGACAGCTGAAAACTAATACCATCTGATGCCTAGAGAACCTCATTCTTATCATGTTTACTCTTAGTTTTGATCAGGAATATCCTAAAGCTATCTTCAAAGATTTTAAAATGAGGACACATAGTGCTTCAGCATCACAAGGGTGACTTTTAAAAAATCATTTTTAAGATTTTTTAACTTGTGACAGAGCAGGAGCTCCATCGTCTCCAACAAACACCATCAATTTAAGTTCCAGCTCCCTTTCTAGTCTCATGCATCTCAAGGAAGTCACTTTTCTTCTAACTACAAGCAGCCAGTGAAAGCAGGCAGTAAAACACAGATGAGACAGCTTGGGCAAGGAGGGAGGTGGGGGGAAGTCTCTTGGGTAACTGCCGAACTTCACCCACATACAATGGGTCCAAGTAAAACAGTGGGCCTTAATAAGCACATTTCTTTCCCTTCAGGTGCACTAAGATAGGGAAGCTGAAAGCAGACCCAGGCAGGGTATGCCTGCAGCTGCAGAAAGATGTATGGGAACAGACATACAACTCTCCCTCCCAGATAAGCATAACAAAGAGACACAGAAGCAGTACAAACCTCTAAGAAACTCTCTCACCCTAAATCCCTAAAAACTCTTAGTCTGTAAGAGAGTGTGCCTCTGACCTAACATGGCCAGAAGCCCCTCTCAGATTTGTTTTCTCTAAAATAAACCTGTCTTGACTGGTGAGCCACCTTTTGTGTTTCTTTCCTGTTTCTTTAATTCTTAGAAATTGAGCACCAACAAATCTCTGTTACACAACCTTTCACAAAAGACAAATAATATGGATATAAAAAATTCTTGTCCCAAGAACTACACACATAGTATACAAGCAACAAATACTTGTGATTGATTGTTTAGATAAAATCATTTAGTAAGCTGGCCCCTTTAAGGTATAGCCAATTGGCTGAAATTGACCAAATTTAACAACAATATAATGTCCACTGATTAAATAGTTAACTAGTCTTTTAAGATTATTCTTTTTAGTATAATGGTATTCAACTAAAATAGAACCTTCTGATATAATAATATCAATAATAACAACAATAAAAATAATAACAAATTGCCTTTTATGGATGGTCTATAATATTTATACTAGGCAATTATTTCATAAAATATTCATAATAACATTGGAGATTGAAAAGGAAAGTCAATTAATATTTTATGAGTAATTTATTTGTCGGGTAGTATTTCAGATATTTTACAAATGTTACTTCATATTTAATACTTTAAGGAGTATAACAGAGACAAAATTAAATCTCAAGTTCATACCACTAACAAGTATCACTGTGAGAAATTGAACTGATATATAATTTTAAAATTCATGTTCATTTAATCATAATATGTTGAGTGTAACAATACAATATGCATTAATTATATGAAAAAATATAAATCTTGTCAGTCAGAAAGTGGTAACCATTTAGTCCAAAGTATTTTCAGTTTGTAGGAGGTTTAAAAAGATTTAATATTTTGGGCCAGGTGCCGTGGCTCACGCTTGTAATCCCAGCACTTTGGGAGACCGAAGCAGGTGGATCACAAAGTGAAGAGATTGAGACCATCCTGGTCAACATGGTCAAACCCCATCTCTACTAAAAATACAAAAAGTAGCCTAGTGTGATGTGCACATGTGTAGTCCCAACTACTTGGGAGGCTGAAGCAGGAGTATCGCTTGAACCTGGGAGGCAGAGGTTGTAGCGAGCCAAGATTGCGCCACTGCACTCCAGCCTGGTGACAGAGTGAGACTCCATCTCAAAAAAAAAAAAAAAAAATATATGGTTCCTGTTATTTTTTTACTTATAAGGACATTAGAGAGATAAAACAAAAAATAAGCACCTTTGATAGATACATTAAATATATGTTCAACATAGATATTTTAAGTACTTAAGAGTGAGACAGTAAATTATTTTAAAATTTGAATAAAAGGAATATTTTTTAAATTGTTATGGAGAAAGGGGAGTATGATCTGGACTCCTAGATAATCTAATTCTGTTTCTTTTTTTACTACTACTTAGTAGAGAACAAATTTCAAAATTCGAGAGGTGCGGGGAAAGTTGCTCATTCTAGTAATATAAAATCACCTCTCAGAGTTCTTCTGTTAAGAAGGCTTTTAAAAACAGTTTTATTGAGATAGAATTGCAACAATTAAACTCAATACATGATATAAATAAACCCATAGACTAGAGCATATACTACTTATGTCTGAATTTTTTCACTCATTAAGATTATTTTGAGGTTCATCTCTGCTTTGGGGTATATCAAAAGTTTATTCCTTTTTATTGCTGAGGAGTGTTTCATTATATTGATACATCACAGTTTTTTAATTCATTCACCTCTTGTTGGCCGTTTGAATTGTTTCCAGGTTTTGACTACTACACACAAAGTTGCTATAAATATTTTTGTAAAACTTTTTGTATGGACATATGCTTTCATCTCTCTTGAGTAAATGCCTAAAAGCAGAATGGGTGGTCAAATGGTAAGTATATGTTTAACTTTTTAAGAAAATGTCAAATTGTTTTCTAGCGTGATTGCAACATTTTACATCTTCATCTGCAGTGTGTGAGATTCCTAATTTTTCCACATACTCATCAATACTTGATGAAGCCAATCTTTTTAACATTAGCCATTTTAATAGGTTTGTAGTAATACTTACTCCTAAACAGATACCTGGAAGATTCCATGATTTAATATTTATACAGTTGGAGTGGTATTAATTATGTGTTTTAAAGAATATAAAATGCACTCCCTTTATGTATTGTAAACCGTATTGCCAATGATTGTTTAACTATCATTTGTGTACAAGGATGTTTACATAATAAAAGAATCTTGTAAAATTTTCTACCAGAAGAGGAAGAAAATTCTTAGGAAATCAGTCTAATTTATTTTATACATGGAAAGAAGTTGCCAACATTTTATAAGTTTCAAGATAGAATGATATGCTACCGTTTTTCATACCCGTTATTTATTAACTTTTATTATCCTTGAAAATATATGACACCTGTTTTCTTATAACAAAAATTTTACATTCAGTTGTTCTACATTTTCTTTTATTCTTGGTCAGTTAAACTTTTAAAAAATGTATTATGTCTTTTAAACTTTTGTTCTTTTAAGGAACACAAAAAGCTATGCTAAAGCTAAACAAACAATTCCAATATAAATATCACCATTTGTATGTATTGCATTTTTATCTTATTTTAATTTTTGAGTGTTGTTCATTAAGAAATTGTATTTCATTTTTAAAGTGAGACATAGAATATATCTGCCTCTCTGATGACTAATATGCCTACAATATATATGAAAGCAGAATTTAAATGAATATAAACCACTCAATGTTTAGGAGTGGGATGTAGAAATGGTTTGTCAAGTTCACTTAGCTTTAGAAGTGGAATTCTATTGAATGGAATTCTAACATCCTCATAGTTTCTATAGTTTTGAATAATTTCAACACATAAACGGCTATATATTTTCTATTTAATACTTACTTATATTTCATTAGCAAAGGGTCTATTAAAATGAAGTATCTTGCCAAGTCATATTTTTAAAATCCCACAAAAATACTTCCACATAGTATCAACTGCCAACATAGTTGGGTGTATGAGGCACTTTATCTTATTTCTACATTTTAGTAATGTGTGTACACTGCCAATAATTGCATTGTATCAGTGAAAAATAAGGAAATAAATCCCTAATGACGCAAAAATTCTGCAAGTTTCTCGTTTTAAAGAAAGAGCACAATGATTTCCACTGCCCTTTGTATGTCTTAGTTGCTAGATTTACATTGATTTTTTCCTGCTGTCAAATTTGGATTTTGGCTAGAAATAACTTGTCCTTAAATAGCATATTTGCAGATCCTATTTTAGTATAGGCAATCAAGTCAGATACTGATAAAGTCTTTGGTTAATTTTAATTATTAGTGAAGACACAAAGCTCTGAATTTAAAAGACTTCACTATTCACAAGGACAAAACCACTGAGTTAGAATGAAAAGTAAAGGCCATTTGTAAAATTTTTGTTTGTTCATGCATCTATAAATGTCTCATGTTTTTGTACATTATAGCTACCTATATGTTGGACACCTTCCTATCAGGTCACTGCCATATGTAAAAAATATTTTGACTTCTTCACTTTAAAGAAACAATTGTTCTTAAATATTAAGACACTATCTTTCCATTGATTAACAAAGTCACTTATTCAAAGTACATAAGCATCATATATTTGACCCTGTCACTATTTCAGCATCTGTCATGCTTGAAGCTTTTAAAGTTTTTACATCTTTTCACATGTTCAGCTCTTTCGTTAGTGTGAGACATTTAAACCTATATAGCATACAGATTTTTACTAATTATATTTTTCATGGGCTGTTGACATTGAGCTACTGATTCTGACATTCTGAGATTGAGGGAGTATCTCAAGAATACCTGTGAATTGAGCAGAATTTGGCAGAAGAAGAAGCTGAACTGTATGCAGTGGCAATAAAAGTCTTGGCTGATCCCACAGAGATTCTGAAGTTGGGGTGACCATCAGGGACTAACTTGAGAGGTAATTCTCTTAATGATTAGAGTAATGGATGTCTTCATCCTGAAGAGAAGATCAGAGTGTCTCACCACAGCATGCACTCTTGTTGTAAGTGGCTTTAATCTCATATATGATTTTCTGAAAACATTTGAAATTTAACTTTTAAACCTTTAATAAATATGGCATTTCCTCAGAACTGTGATTTTTCTATATTTTAATGTTTCTAAAATCAGAATATGTCATAGTCAGAGTGTACCATTAATTTGATTTCTTTTTCTGAAAAAAAAAAAAAAAAAAAACCACCTGAACCAATATTATACTTTATAAGCAATCTCAATGCTTGTGTAAAGGAAAAAATATGTAGTACGTATCAAGTGGTGTAATTTTATGTTATGCTTCACACACACAGAAATATATCTGGTATTATGAGTCTCTTTCTGATTCTCAAAGCAGATCAATTATTTGACTAACATTCTTTCATGTCTCCATAGATAGATTTTTGGTAGGGCTTTGCTTTGTGATCTTTCTGTATAGCCCAGGGAATTGATCATGATGATTTTAATCGTGTTGATTCAAATTCTGTCAAGCTGACCTGGGATCACTGTTTATTTTTTATGTTTGAATGTACATCTCGAAACTATTGCCATCCACACATTTTCTGTAACCTTCTGTCTTCATTTATCTTCTTACTGTACTTTTTAAGTCATTTTTGATCCATTCAATTACTAAACTTAATCAGGATCTTTGGAATTCTCCAGGCCAGCACATCACTGCTCTGAGATTATTTCTGTAACTGAGAGGAATGTCTTGAAATAGAGGTAACAGGGTTAATGATTTTAAATAAGCTTCATAAGATAATCTCCATAAAATCATGTTGGTGGACCAGTAGAGTCTCCTTAGAGACACAGAATGGGAAACTGGGCTTGGAAAATATTTGCGTAAGAGTGTTCTTTAGTGAAAACCACAGTGCATTTCTCACATGGAAGCACATTAGAACAGTATAGCATATCTTGTATCAGCATCTATTTCCATTTTTTTTCTTAATTGAGACAGGATTTCACACTGCCACCCAGGCTGAAGTGCAGTGGTACAATCATAGCTCACTGCAGCCTTGCTCTCTTGGGTTCACGCACTCCTCTGGCCTCAGCCTCCCAAGCGGGGGGAACCACGTGCCCATGTCACCACGCTTGGGCTATCTTTTTTTTTTCTTTTGTAGAATTGATGTCCCACTATATATGTTGTCCAAACTGGTCTCAAACTCCTGGACTCAAGTGATCCTCCCACCTTGGCCTTCCAAAGCGCTGGGGTTACAGGCAAGGGCCACTCTTCCTGTCAGCATCTATTTAAATTTTCTAATTTTTCAGACAACTTGTTTCCAGAATAATGCTACTTTTTTTTTTTCTTTATAAACAAACCTCTAGGGATCAATAAACACTCCAGTTCCTCCCTTTACCCCTAACTGAATACTGTTAAATGCTTACATAAGGAGTAATAATGGGAGGAAGACTTCAGAGAAAGATTAGCTCAAATACGAGAACAATGCTGATTTGTTTTTACAGAAAGCAATGTTAAAATATATTACCAAAGATACTAAGTAGCATAATATTTTACATTCTCTTTCAAGTTCTGATTTTAAATTATCATACATTATTAACATTGGTACTCAAATCAAGTATCACTCACATATATTTATACACATTTCTAAGTTTTTATATATTTCTCACTATAAATCTAATGATGTTGGTTTTTTCCTGTGTTAAAAAAAGCAGTTGCCATCACATGTGGTTCATCTGATAAATTTCACTATGCTAAAGACTGCAGAGAATGAATGAATCAATGTAAGACATAAATGTTTGATTTAAGGTGACCTAGTAAAGATTTGCTTATGCTTTTGTGTGATTCACATAGGAAGAGGCTTTCAGTTCTAGGATGTACATCTGAATATAAATGTGCACTGTGTCATAGTAAATTAAAGTTGATCTGAACATTATACTAATCCAGTGATTCACCACATAACCTCAAATGCTGGAAAGCACGTAAGCAACAGACTAAACTTTGAGAGTCAGAGAAATGGAAAGAAAAGCAATTTCTGGTGAGGGAGAAAAAATAGAAGTTAAAAAAATCCATGAAATATTTATGGGTTTTGCATGTATCATTCTAATAAGAATGCAAATATTGTGAATTCTTTCTACTCATACAGTACTGACATTTACCAAATAGAATTCTGTTATTTGACCTCTTTCTGTAAACATTGACATTGCACTCACATTTATAATAGATTTCTGTCCGTTTTACCACAGAATGTTTCCATTGGGAATGTTATTACTTATTATGGCTCAAAATGCACCTGCACCAGCTGTGCGACTAAACATAAAGAAGGCACTAGCCAAAATCCCGGAGACTCTCAACAGTCCTTTGCTGCATTACTGCCATAGATCCAACATCCATCCTGAAGCACCAGGAAGGAAACTTCTCTAACACTTCATTTCCACAAAAATGAGAGTCTGACTTGTACTCTTGCTTTCTTTCATAGCAGTATCTGCTGACCTATTCCTTGCATCCTTAACTTTAGGCAGTCTCATGTTGCGTTAGTACAAATTATTAGATAAAAGATGATAAATTCAGTTCAGTAATAACCTAGAAATGTTAAGAAAAAATTAATATAAGTAGTTTACTTAAAAGCATAAAGAGAATGGGGGAAAACAGGACCTTAGCCTATTTTGTAAAAAAAATATCGAATCATTAACACAATTAGCATTACCAAGAGGTTCTCTGAAATCAGGAAGCATTTTATAAAAAATATCTTATATATATATTAAGCTCTGTCATTATGTTTTTATAGTTTTGCAGATGTTGAAAATGGGTCAGGTCAACATAAATAAAAATGCTAAGAATAATTCTCTTCAGGAACTGAAGCTGAAGAGACAAGTAATATAATACTAAACCAAAATATAAATTAAAACATATATTTTGGCCAGTCACAATGGCTCACGCCTGTAATCCCAGCACTTTGGTAGGTGGGCAAATCACCTGAGGTCAGGAGTTTGAGACCAGTGAGGCCAATATGGTGAAACCCCATCTCTATTTAAAATACAAAAATTAGCCGGGTGTGGTAGCACGTGCCTGTAGTCCCAGCTACATGGGAGGCTGAGGCAGGAGAATTGCTTGAACCCAGGATGCAGAGGTTGCAGTGAGCCGAATTCACGCCACTGCACTCCAGCCTGGGTGACAGAGCTAGACTCTGTCTCAAACAAACAAAACAAAACAAAACAAAACAAAACAAAATAATAACATATCTTTCATAGATATGGGCTCCAAACATCTCTGAAAATATTTATAGACACAGAATGTTATTGGACTATCAACTAAATTGACTTTTTAAAAATATAATAATTAAAAGTGGTTATTTTTCATGTTAAATATTGATTTTATTATGTTTATTTTTTAATTAGTTCCAAAGGCTACACAGACATTTCTCAATATCATATGATAGGCCCATTCTTGACTTGTTGGACTTCTGTAGGGTAGCTAATGATGAGAAATCTATTTATCTGAGAATCAGTGAAATTTTTTTGTTATTCCTACTCACAAAATTGTAAATTTTCTCATTTCTTTTTCCTGGTTGTTTCCTCCAATCAATATATTTATGACTACTTGACAAATCAGTGGCAGCAAATATATAGATCTTAGTTTAGTCAAAAGCTTAATTAGATAATATTATTTATTCAGTAGCCTTTTATTCAGCTAATATGCATGAAACTCTAAACTACGGATTAGGTTAAGCTCTGGGGATAAAAATCTCCACTCTTAAGAAATTTAAAATTTATTAGTGACTACAGATAATCAAAAAAATCTTTTTCCAACTTACTCAGATACATGGCAAAGTGTGGTAGGAGTTTGTCAGCTGAAGGCCCATGATTGAGGATGGTGAAACTGCATTAGATAAAACAGCATTGGCTGAATGCGGTGGCTCATACCTATAATCCTAGCACTTTGGGAGGCTGAGGCGGGTGGATCACCTGAGGTTAGGAGTTTGAGATCAGCCTGGCCAACATGGTGAAACCCTGTCTCTACTAAAAATACAAAAATTAGCTGGGCGTGGTGGCGGGTGCCTGTAATTCCAGCTACTCAGGAGGCTGAGGCTGGAGAATTGCTTGAACCTGGAGGGCAGAGGTTGCAGTGAGCTGAGATCGTGCTGCTGTACTTTAGCCTGGGCAACAGAGCCACGCTCATCTCAAAAAAAAAAAAAAAAAATACAGCATGTGCAAGGGGCCAAGGACAGTTTTTAGCTAGCAAATAAAATCAGAGATGAAAAGGAGACATTAAAACTGACAACAGAAAAATACAAAGAATTATAAGTGAGTATTATGAACAACCATATAGCAACAAATTAGAAAACAGAAGAAATGAATAAATTCCTGGATGCACAGCTTACCAAGATTGAATCACGAAGTAATAGAAAACCTGAACAGACTAAAAATGAGTAATGAAATTGAGCAGTAATAAAAAGTCTCCCATCAAAGCAAAGCCCATGATCTAATGGCTTCATTGCTGGATTCTACCAGTCATTTAAAGAATAACTAATACCAATTCTACTCAAACGATCCCAAAAATTTGAAGAGGATGGAATACTTCCAAACTCATTCCATGAGGCCAGCAGTACTGTGATGCCAAAACTAGACCAGGACACAGCAACAACAACAACAAAAGCAACAACAACTACTGGCCAATATGCCTGATGAACATAGATGCAAAAATCCTCAACAAAATGCTAGTAAGCATAATTCAACAACATATTTAAAAGATCACTTATCACAATCAAGTCAGATTCATTCAAGAGATGTAAGGATGGTTCAACATATACAAATCAATAAACATGATACATTACATAAACAGAATCAAGAACAAAACCCATAAGACTGTTTCAATAGATGCTGAAAGAAATTTGATAAATTTTAAAAATATTTTTATAATCAAAGACCTTAACAAACTGGGTATAGAAAAAACATACCTCAAAACAGTAAAGGACATACACAGCAAACCCACAGCTAACATTATACTAAACAAGAAAGAGTTAAGTGTTTTCTGTAAGATCTGTAGCAAGATAAGTATGTCCACTTTCCCCAATTTTATTCAACACAATATTGAAAGTTTTAGCCAGAGCATTTAGGCAAGCAAAAGAAATAATGGACATCCAAATTGGGACAGAAGGAGTTAAATTGTCCCTCTTTGCATACAAATGATCATATATATATATAGAAAATCTTAATGGCTCCACCAAAAAACTGTTCAAATTAACAAATGAATTTAGCAAATTTGCAGAATAGTAAATGAACATACGAAAACTAGTAGTGTTTCTATTCAACAATAGTGAATTCTCTGAAAAATCAAAAAAGTTATCCCATTTATAATAGCTCTAAAAATACAATAAAATATCTAGGAATACACTTAACTAAGTATGTGACAAATTTTTACCATAAAAATAAAAAAATATATTGATGAAAAAAATTAAAGAGGACACAAATAAATGAAAATACATCCCCTGTTCATGGACGAGAAGAATTAGTATGTACAAATGTCCATATTGACTATCTGTACTCAATGTAATCTATATTAAAATACTAATGGCATTCTTCACAAAAATAGTAAAACAATGTTAAAATTCATATGGAAATGCCAAAGACCCTGGGATAGGCAAAACGATCTTGAACAAAAGTAACAAAGCTGGAGACATCACAGTACCTGACTTCAAAATATACTACAAAGCTATAGTAGTCAAAACAGCATGAAATTGGCATAAACATAAACACATAGACCAGAATAATGAACAGAATATTGAACTCAGGTATAAATCCATGCATTTACAGCCAACTAGTTTTCAACTGAGACACCAAGAACATCCGTTAGGGAAAGAACTGTATCTTCAACAAATAGTTCTGGGGACCCTGGCTAGCCACATGCAGAAGAATGAAATTAGATCCTTTTCTCTTACAATATACAATAATAAACTCTCAATAATTTAAAGACTTAAATGTAAGACATGAAATGTTGAAACTACTAGGAGAAAATGTAGGGTAACTGCCTCATAAATTTTAACTGGGCAAAGATTTTTAGAATAAGACCTCAAAGCACAAGCAACAAAAGCAAAAATAGACCAATGAAATTACAACTAAATAAAAAGCATCTTCACAGCTAAGGAAACCATCAATAAAGTAAAAAGACAATCTGCAGAATGGGAGAAGTTATTTGCAAACTATGCATCTGACAACGAATATCCAGGATATAAAAGTAACCGGAACAGTACAACAAAACAAACACATAAATGATCTGACTTGAAAATGGCAGAAGATTTGAATAGATGTTTCTCAAAAGAAGACATATATTTAACATTTGAAAAAATGTTCAGCATCACTAATCATCAGGGAAATTCAAATGGAAAACACAATGGGATATCACCTCACCCCACTCCAAATGGCTATTATCAAAAAAGATAAAACCTAAGAGATATTGGCAAGGAAGCAGAGTAAAGGGAACTCATACTCTATTGGTTGGAATGTAAATTAGTACAGCCAGTAAAAATGCAGCATCGAAGTTCCTCAAAATATTAAAATCCCATTACTGAGTATATATCCAAAGGAAATAAAATCAGTATGTCAAAGAGACATCTGCTCTTGCATGTTTATTGCAGCATTATTCACAATAGTTAAGATAGTGAATCAACTTAAGAATCCATCAAGGGATGCATGGATAAAGTGGGGATTCTATACACAATAGAATACTATTCAGCCACAAAGCAGAATGAAATTTGTCATTTGTGGCAACATGGATAAATCTAGAGAGCATTGTGTTAAGTCAAATAGCCAGGCATAGAAAGACAAACACATTAGTTCACCCATATGTGGAATCTTAAAAAGTTGATTTCATGGAAGTATAGAGTAGAATGGGGTAACATAAAATGGAGAGGATAGGAGGGAGTAGGAGGTTGGAAGTGGTGAGTTGACATGCAAAAATTTCAGTAAGCAGGAATAATAAATTCTGGTATTTTATTACATAGTAGAATGACTTTAGTAAATAAGAATGTAGTCTATATTTTAAGATAGAAGATACAATTTTGAATGTTGTCATTAAAAGAAATGATAAATGTTTAAAGTGAACAATATGCTAATTACCCCGATTTGATCATTATACAATGCATCCATGCATTTAACCTTCATACTACAACCCATAAATATGCAGTTATTATGTGTCAATTATAAATTTTAAAAATATTAATACAAATATATCTTCATTTGAAAAAGATCAGGCAATGCTATTGTCTTAAGTTGCTTTGAGAAAAAATCTAAATATTAAATAAAGAAGAAAAACATAAAATAGTGTCTAAATAATACAAATATTTTATTTTCATCCATACAAGAGAGCTCTCCATACTATGTTTTAAACCTCATGCCTATAATTCTGAAGAGTTTTGCAAAATATATGAAGCTATAAAAATTATGAAAGGTTATTTTCAACAAAGAGAATAAGGTGTGTATGTGCGAGCACGGACACACATACACGCATGTGTCTTTGACTTGATGGTGTTTAAAAGAATTGCAAACAAAATCCTATAACTTATTTTTCTCAAATTGTCTCAGATGCTTTTTTGCAATCAATGTGGCAAAATCAATGTGATTCCTCCCTCCTGAAGAAAATGTTCAGTCCCTAGAAACTTCCAGGCCCCATAGTGCTTCTGCTTCTCTTTATTCAATGCTTGTATTTGAAAGAAAAATCATGTTACCATAAAAATAGCACCTGCTCTGGAGTCAGGCAGATATAGGTCACATATCATATCTCAGGAACTAATTAATTGTGTAACTTCAGTCAAATTTAATTAAAACTCTTAGCTTCAATTCCTTCATCTGCAAAAGGAGAATGTTATTACCACATACAGTTGTAAGAATTAAGGATAATGTTGTAAAGTGTTTTTAAACATAGTAATAATAAGCTCATATTATCATGGTACTTATGGGTTTTTATTTAACTTCAACAAATCTTTTAATGAAGATGTGGACAAAGTAGTATACTTTTCCTAGGAATTTAGTCCACACTTGGATTAGCTATATGCAACATACTTACTTTTGTTTTCTCATTTGCCAGCTCATTAATATTCATTAAACATAGCTTTTATAATCAACTTATAAAACGGCAGTATTATTATTTACAAACTGCAAATTTATATAAGACATATAAAAACACAAATAGTAAAAACAAAAGTTAAAATCTAGGTTTAACGTTCTTGCAACCCAACAAATACAAGCCACAAATAAATTTTGATCAAATATAGGGAAAAAAAATTAGAACAGAAGAAAGGCAGAAAAATAGCTTGTTATCTTCAATTAATTTATTTATAAAATATTAAACAAATTTCAGTGCAATTATTTAGATTCAATTTTTATAAGAGAAATATGAAAAAATAGGAACAAATTATGATTACTATAGCTTTCAATATTGATAGAACTTCATATATTCCAGATATGTAATAAGAATTAAGTATATGAATATAATTCAACATAATGTAGTTGCAGTTAAAACTCTGCCAACTATTTATAGTCTTAAAAAGAGCAACTGATCATGGAGTAAAAATTAAATTATTCTTAGATCATTTTCTCTGTGGCACAGCAGTTGTTGCAGTCTTATTAACTAATTTGTTTCTATGTCAAAGTACTATTCTTAACATTTAGAAAATATTATGTGTAATAAGTTGTTATATGCTACTCATAGAAGTAGAAGCAAAGAACTTTAATAGAAAAAGAATGATACCAAATGTAGATGGCCAAACTTGATAGATATCCTAATGGTATGGTTTGATTTGCTATCTTAATAAATGTAGTATATTAACTAAGTGGTTAAGGCAATCAATCAGCAACACAGAATGGGAGAAAATTTTTGCACTCTATCCATCTGACAAAGGGCTAATATCTAGAATCTACAAGGAACTTAAAACAAATGTACAAGAAAAAAAAAAAACAGTGGGTGAAGGATATGAACAGACACTTCTCAAAAGAAGACATTTGTGCAGCCAACAAACATATGAAAAAAAGCTCATCATTACCAGTTATTAGAGAAATGCAAATCAAAACCACAATGAGATACCATCTCATGCCAGTTAGAATGGCGATCATTAAAAAGTCAGGAAACAAAAGATGCTCGGGAGGATGTGGAGAAACAGGAACACTTTTACACTGTTGGTGGGAGTGTAAATTAGTTCAACCATTATGGAAGACGATGTGGCGATTCTTCAAGGATCTAGAAGTAGAAATACCATTTGACCCAGCAATCCCATTACTGAGTATATACCCAAAGGATTATGAATCATTCTACTATAAGTCACATGCACACATATGTTTATTGTGGCACTATGCACAATAGCAGAGACTTGGAACGAACCCCAATGCCTAGCAATGATAGACTGGATAAAGAAAATATGGCACATATACACCATGGAATATTATGCAGACATAAAAAAGGATGAGTTTATGTCCTTTGCAAGGACATGGATGAAGCTGGAAACCATCATCCTCAGCAAACTAACACAAGAACAGCCACATATTCTCACTCATAAGTGGGAGTTGAACAATGAGAACACGTGGACACAGGGAAGGGAACATCACACACCGGGGCCTGTTGGGGGGTCAGGGGCTGGGGGGGCATAGCATTAGGAGAAATATCTAATGTAGATGTTGAGTTGATGGGTGCTGCAAACCACCATGGCATGTGTATACCTATGTAACAAACCTGCACGTTGTGCACATGTACCCCAGAACTTAAAGTATAATAATAAAAAATTAACCAGTCTAGAAATATAAATCTGAATAAAAGAAAAATCTTGTCTCAATCTGTTTATTTTTCTTATTATGGCTACTATTTTTATAAAGGCAAGACCAGATATTACAGGAAAACTTGTTCTCAGGGACAGATTGGATTATTTCCTATTATTTCCACAAATTCTAGTGAAATTTCCTAGTCTGCGTTTGTAGAAAATTGTTTCCAATTATTGCTTTTTATTGCACTTTTAAATAGATGCATTTTGTATAGAAAACTATGTATACTAGTCTACTAAATGGAATTACAATACACTTTTGTTGTAGTGTTAATTTTAACATTAACTTCACAGTGAAAACATCTCAGAGGCCCATTTTCCATTACATGAACAACAGCAGCAAGAGCAACAACATGATAGCTAACGTGTTTTGAGCATGTACATCATGTGAACTATTATATAAAGCATTATAAAAGACCAAGTTTTACTTAATGGTCACAGTAATCTTGAAGTAGGTATAATTATGATATTTGTTTAGTGAATAAGAAAAATAAGGTTTGAAGTAGTATACTCCTGACCGCAATCAGAATTCAAACTTGAATCTGAATTGAATAAAGAGAACTGGATTTAGTTCACTAGAAAATAACAATATAGAAAGTCTCCAGTGTGCTATGCCTTGATATTTTCATTCATTATAATGACATGCTTGTGTCCGCCATACCCCAAATTCAAATGTCAGAATGCTTGTATCTGCTTCAAAATTCATATGTTAGAATTCTAACTCCCAATGTGATAGTATTAGGAGGTGGAGTCTTTGTTAGATAATTAGGCCATGAGAACTAAGCCTCATGAATGGAATTAACGTCCTTATAAGTTAGGTCCCAGAGGGCCCCCTTATCCCATCTGCCATGTGAGGTTGTTGATGAAGAAGGAAGCAGGCCCTTACCAGGTAACAAACATGCAGTCATCTTGATTTTCGACTTCCCAGCATCCAGAACTGTGAGAAATACATTTCTGTTGCTTACAAATCACCCAGTCTATGGCATTTTGTTATAGAAGCCTGAACACATGAAGGCAATATGTTGACTTCGAAACCTTTGGCCTGACCTCTGGTTTCCAGTTCACCACGCAAGAAGCTAGAAGTTGCCACTTTATTCTAACAACAAGTAAGAAGCTTAACCAACTGAAAGTCAGCATCTCTTCTTAGATTCATCAACAAGGGGAGGTCACAGTGCAGCCCCTTGCCCTAAAAGTTGGAGAGACCAATAGGTAAATGTAGAGAACTGTGACTTTCCAGAAGCCAGTAAGCACAAATCTTCATGGAAAACAGTGCTGAAGTAGAGAAACCTGAAGCATAACTGACAAATTGCTGGAGGCTTATTGTAGACAAGGCTGAGAGAGAGAATCTCAAGGGTAACTCAGTCACTTGAGCTTTACCTTTAGGAGCTCAACAAGGTTCTTACAGGGAGTATTGGAGGAAAATCCTCTTGTATTTGGCAGCAAGCGAGAAAAAAGGAACTATTTTGAAATGGCCAGAGCATTCTGTTCCTAACAAGGCCTGTCCTCCAGAGAAACCATTTAATTAAAGATCAGAGGAAAGGGAAATATCCAACAGCAGATGGTTCTAGACTTCCTTGTGGAAGAAGGGAAATGCCCAACTTCGGCTTGCCCTAGCTATTATGTCCAAAAGGAGGGGAGAAAAACTGAGAAGTACATTTGAAGTTTACACTCCAGAGTTATAAGTTGATAAAACAATTAAGACCTTCTCATAGAACTATATAACACTTTCCCCCTCCACACAGCTTACCACTGCATCAGTAAAGGATTATTTATAACAGTTAATTTTACCCAGTGTGTCATGCCTGGCTATGAAGAAAAAAATGCAAGCCACACTAAAAAGCAAAAACACAGTTTGAAGAGACAGGTCAAGCAAGCACATCAACCAGACTCAGATATTTCAAGAATGTCAAAATCCTCAGAATGGGAATTTAAAAGAACTATGAGTAAAATGTTAAATGAACTAATGAATAAAGTAAAACACATGTAAAAACAGATGGCTGATGGAAGCAGAGAGATGTAAATTAGAACAAAGAACCAAAAAAAAAATGCTAGATATATAAAAAAAAATACTGTAACAGAAATGAACAAATGCCTTTGATGGACTTCACGGTAAGCTGGACATGGCTGAAGAAAGAATTCCTGAGCTTGAGGATGTCTTAGGAGAAACTGCCGAAACTTAAAAACAGAGATAAAAAAGACGAAGAAACAAAGCAGAATATTCAGGAATGATAGAACTACTCCAAAAGTATAACATATATGTAACGAAAATTTCAGAGGAAGAAGATAGAAAAGAACAGAAAAATGTGAGCTAATGACTCCGAATTTTCCCCCAATTAATATTAGACACCAAACCACTACACAGGAAACTCAAAAAAGCACCAGGCAAGTTACATTCCTCAAAACCCACACCTAGTTATGTAACTTTCAAACTATAGAAAACCAAAGACAAAGACAAAATCTCACAAGAAAACAGGGAGAAAACACATTACTTATAAAGAAGAAAAGACAAGAATTACATTAAATTTCTCCTCAAAAGGCATATAAGCAAAAGGAGAGTGTAGCAAACTAAAGTGTTGAGGGAAAAAAACCCATGAAGCTAGAAGTCTATACACTGAAAAATTGTCCTTCAAAAATGGAGAAATAAAGACAAAAATTGAGGGAATCTGTTGCCACTAGGCATACCTTGCAAGAAATACTAAAAGAAATTCTTCAGAGAGAAGGAAAATGATAAAGGTCAGAAACTCAGATCTAACAAAATAAAGTAAGAATGATGAAGAAGATATAAGTTAGGGTAACATAAAAGCTTTAACTTTTCTTATTCTTAATTGACCTAACATGATAGTTTGTTCAAAATAGTAATAGCAATTGTGTATTTGGTTACATGTGTGTGTGTTTGTGTATATATATGTACATATATATGCTTATATATAGGAAAATGAATGACATAAATAATATGAAGGAAAGAAAAAAGAATTAGGATAATTTTTATTATGAAGTACTCACACTAGTCATGAAAAGGTAGAATATTACTTGAAGATAAATGGTAACAGTAAAACACAGAACATTGTAACACTGTCGTTGTGGTATATAAACTACTCATGCCTTTAGTAGAAAAACTAAAAGAATAACCTTTCAAAAGTAACAACTACAACAATTTTTCAAGACATAGTATGATAAAATATGAACAGGAACACAAGTTAAAAAGCAGGGAGTAGAGGATGAAGTAAAGGTACAGTTTTTATTAGCTTTATATTCACGTGTTAGTTTGTGCAATCACTGTTCAGTTGTCATCAGTTTAAAATAATTGATTATAAAATGTTACTCCCAAGCCTCATGGTAACCTCAAATCAAAAAACGTACAACAGATACACAAAAATTAAAAAGCAAAAGATTAAAACATAGCACCAGAGAAAATCATCATCAAAAAAAGGAAGACAGGAAGGAAAGAAGGAAGGGAAGATGGGAGAAAGGGAGGAAGGGAACACCCAAACACTAAATCAGAAAACAAATAAAATGGAAGTAGTAAGTCCTTGCTTAATAGTAATATTGAAAGTATATGCACAAAGTCCTCCACTCAAAGGACATAGAATGACTGAATGGTTTAAAAAACAAGAACAATATCTTGCCTACAAGAAAGACACTTAACCTATAAAGACACATATAGATTGAAAATAAAGGGATGGAAAAATATTTTATGCAACTGAAAACCAAAACAAGAGAAAGAGTTGGTATACCTAGACAAAATTAATTTCAAGACAAAAACTATACAGAGATGCAAAGAAGGTCATTATATAATGACAACGGATTCAATTCAGTAAGAGTATAAAATAATTGTAAATATATGTGCACTCAACACTGGAGTACCCAGATACCAAAAGCAAATATTAGAGCTACAGAGACAAATAGACCCCAATACAATAATAGTTGGAGACATTAACATCTCACTTTCAGCACTGGACAGATAACCCAGACAGAAAATCAGCAAAGAAACATTGGACTTAATCTATCCTATATATTCGATAGTCCTTATAGATATGTACAGAATATTTCATTCAATGGCTACAGAATATACATTCTTCTCGCTGGGCGCGGTGGCTCACGCTTGTAATCCCAGCACTTTGGGAGGCCAAGGCGGGCGGATCACAAGGTCAGGAGATCGAGACCACGGTGAAACTCCGTCTCTACTAAAAATACAAAAAATTAGCCGGGCGTGGTGGCAGGCGCCTGTAGTCCCAGCTACTCGGAGAGGCTGAGGCAGGAGAATGGCGGAAACCCAGGAGGCGGAGCTTGCAGTGAGCCGAGATTGTGCCACTGCACTCCAGCCTGGGTGACAGAGCGAGACTCCATCTCAAAAAAAAAAAAAAAAAAAAAAGAATATACATTCTTCTCAGCAAACAGATCATTCTCAAGGACAGACCATATGTTAGGCACAAAACAAGTCTTAAATAAATTTAAAAAATTATATCAACTATCTTCTCTGATCACAGTGGGATAAAACTAGAAATCAATAACAAGAACTTTGGAAACTATACAAACACATGGAAATGACACAGCATGCTTCTGAATGGCCAATAGATCAATGAAGAAATTAAGAAAGATGAACATATTTTTTGAACCAAACTAAAATGGAAATGCAACATACCAAAACCTATGGAATATAACAAAAATAGTAGTAAGAGGAAAGTTTATAGCAATAAGTGCCTACATCACAGAAGTAGAAATACTTTATATAAAAAAAATTAATGATCCATCTTAAAGAACTAGAAAAGTGATAGCAAACTGACCCAAAATTAGTAGGAGAAAGAGATAATAAAGATCAGAGGAGAAATATATAAAATTGAAACAAAAAATGTCAATGAAATTAAAAATTGTTTTTTAAAAAATAAAATGAACAAAACTTTAGCCAGCCTAAGAAAAAAAAGAGAGAAAAGACCCAAGTAAATAAAATCAGAGATTAAAAAGGAAACATTACTACTGATACCACACAAATGCAATAGACCTTTAAAGGCTACCATGAGCAACTATGCACCAACAAATGGAAATCTTAGAAGAAGTAGATAAATTCCTAGACACATACAACATACCATTATCAAACCATTAGTAAGCCTAAAACTGAATAGACCAATAATAAGTAATGAGATCGAAGCTGTAATAAAAAATCTCTCAGAAAAAAAAAAAAAAAACCACAAAACGCAGCCTGGGACCCAATGGCTTCACTGCTGATCTTTATCAAACACTTGAAAGGGATAATACCAATCCTACTCAAACTAAACCAAATAATAAGAGAAGGGAAGATTCTTCTAAACTTACTCTATGATGCCAGTATTACCCTGACACCAAAAGCAGATAAACACACACACACACAACACTATGAGCCAGTATTCCTGATCAACATTAATGCAAAAATCTTCAACAAAATACTAGTAAATAACATTCAACAACACATTCAAAAGATCATTCCTCATGACCACAAGGGATTTATCCCAGGGATGCAAGGATGGTTTAAAAAATGCCAATCAATGTGATAATTCTATCAACATAATAAAGAACAAAATTCATATGATCATTTCAATTGATGCTGAAAAAGCATTTGATAAAATCCAACGTCCCTTCATGATAAAAACTCTCAAAAGAACTGGTTATAGAAAGAATATACCTCAAAACAATAAAAGGCACATATGACAGACCCACAGCTAGTATCATACTGAATAAGAGAAAACTGAAAGCCTTTCCTCTAAAAACTGGAACACTACAAGGATGTTTACTTTTACCATTGTGATTCAACATGCTACTGGAAATCCTAGCCAGAGCAATCAGAGAAGAGAAAGAAAGAAAGCACATCCACATAAGGAAGAAAGACATCAAATTATCCTTGTTTTCAGGGTAATATGAGTCTATATTTGGAAAAACCTAAAAACTTCACCAAAAAACCAGTAGAACACGTAACAAAATTCAATAAATATCAATGACATTCTTCACAGAAAAAAAAATCCTAAAATTTATACAGAATCACAAAACACCCAGAATACTACAAGCTATCCTGAGACAAAAGAACAAAACTGGAGGAATCCCATTACCTGGCTTCAAATTATACTACAGAGCTGTAGCAACTCAAACAGCCTTTGTCATTTGACCTTGGGTAAATTAAATAAACTGCAAGAGTTCTATTCTTTTCTATTTGTAAAATAGAAATAAATATGTGTATCACACAAGGTTATTACCAGGATTAAATGGCACAGCATATGTAATGGTACTGGCATGAAAACAGACACATTGACCAATGGAACAGAACAGAGAACCCACAAATAAATCCATACATCTACAGTGAGCTCATTTTTGACAAAGATGTCAAGATCACACATTGGGTTAAAGACAGTCTCTTCAACAAATGATGCTGTGAAAATTGGGTATCTATATGGAGAAGAATGAAATGAGATCCTGCCTCTCACCATATACAAAAGTCAAATCTAAATGGATTTAAGACTTAAATCTAAGACCTCAACCTATGAAATTACTAAAATAAAACATTGGACACTGGTCTGGGCAAAAATTTCTTGAGCAATATCCCTAAAGCACAGGCACCAAAGCAAAAATAGACAAATGGGATCACAACAAGTTAAAAATATTCTGCATAACAAAGAAAACAATCAACAAAATGAAGAGACAACAGTCAGAATGGGAAAAAATTTGCAAATTATCTACCTGACAAGGGATTAATAACCATAATATGTAAGGAGCTCAAACAACTCAATTAGAAAAACATCTAATAATTCAATTAAAAATGGGCAAAGATCTAAAAAGACATTTCTCAAAAGGAGACATACAAATGGCAAACAGGAATATGAAAAAATCATCAGAGAAATGCAAATTAAAACTACAATGAGGGCCGGGCACGGTGGCTCACGCTTGTAATCCCAGCGCTTTGGGAGGCCGAGGCGGGCGGATCACGAGGTCAGGAGATCAAGACCACGGTGAAACCCCGTCTCTACTAAAAATACAAAAAATTAGCCGGACGTGGTGGTGGGCGCCTGTAGTCCCAGCTACTCGGAGAGGCTGAGGCAGGAGAATGGCGTGAACCCGGGAAGCGGAGCTTGCAGTGAGCCGAGATTGCGCCACTGCACTCCAGCCTGGGCGACAGAGCGAGACTCCGTCTCAAAAAAAAAAAAAAAAAAAAAAAAAAAAAACTACAATGAGTTACTATCTCATCATCATTAAAATGGCTTTTATCTATAGAGCAACAAATGCTAGTGAGGAAGTGGAGAAAAGGGAATATAAATGAATGTAGCTACTATGGAGAGTTTGGAGGTTCCTCAAAAAACTATATAAAAGTAGAACCACCATATGATCCAGTCATCCCAGTGCTAGGTATATGCCCAAAAGAAAGGAAATCAGCATATCAAAGTGATATCTGTGCTCCCATGTTTATTGTAACACTATTCAGAACAGCCAAGATTTGGAACCAATCTAGGTGTCCATCAATAAAAAAACAGATTAAAAATATGGTAAATATACAAAATGGAGTCCTATGCAACCATAAAAAAATGAAATCCTGTCATTTGCTACAACATGGATAGAACTGGAGGACATTATGTTAAGTGAAATAAACCAGGCACAGAAAGACAAACTGTGAATGTCTTCACTCACTTGTGGCAGAGGATAATAAAGGTAACAGGAAGCAGGAGAGTTGGGGATGATTAATGGCTACAAAAATATACTTAGGGAAAATGAATAAAATGAGTATGTGACAGCACAAACAGGTGATTGCAGTAAACAATAATTTACTGTACCTCTAAAAATAACTAAGAGAATATAATTGGAATGTTTATAACACAAATAAATGATAAATGCTTGAGGATAAATGCCCATGTACCCTGATACAATTATTATGCATTGTATTCCTGTATCAAAATATGTCATGTGCTCCATAAATATATACATCTACTATATATCCATAAAAATTAAAAACAATAAAATAGACTTGAAATAGGTGTAAATGTATTTGCAAATTCTAGGGAAACCCCAAAAATATAAAGAAAGAAATATAAGTCATATACAAAAAAAATACATATAAAAAGCTTGATTACAGTAAGAAAAGGCAGAAAAAGAGGGCAAAACAAAAACAGGAGCAAAGAACATGGGCAAGAAATAGAAAACAGTAATAAATATGGTAGATATTAATAAAAGTATATCCATAATCACTTTGAATACCAATGGTCTACACAACCATTAATCTACTTTCTGTCACATTTGCCTATTCTGGACATTTCATATGAATAGAATTATAACATATGCAGCCTTTTATGATTAGCTTCTTTCATTTAGTATAGTATTTTCAAGATTAATCCATATTGCAATATGTATCAGGGCTTTGTTTATTTTTTTTCAATGTTTTTATTGTGGTAAAATATATATAACATAAAGTTTACTATGTTAATCATTTTAAGTGTACAGTTCAGTGGTATTAAATACATTCTTAATGTTGTGCAACCATCACCACCATCCATCTTGAAATGTATTTTCTTCTTGTAAATCTTTATACCCATTAGACAACACTTTCTCACTTCTCCCTCCTTCCAGTACCTGGCAACCACCATTCTACTTTCTGTCTCTATGATTATAATTACTCAAGTACCTCATATAAGTGGAATCCTACAGTATTTGCCCTTTTGTGACTAGTTTACTTCACTTAGCATAATGTCCTCAAGGTTCATTCATGTTATAGCAGATGCCAAAATTTCATTTCTTTTTAAAGCTGAAAAATATTCCATTGTACGTGTATACCATATTTTGCTTTTCCGTTTATCTGTCAATGGAGGCTTAGTTTACTTCTACATTTTAGCTAGTGTCAATAATGCTACTGAGAGCCTGCTTACAATTCTTTTGGGTTTATACTCAGAGGTGGAATTGTTGGATCATATGGAAGTCTATTTTTAATTTTTTGAGGAAATACCATACTCTTTCCCAGAGAAGCTGTACCGCTTTACATTTGCACTAACAGTGCAAAAGTATTCCAATTTCTCTACATCCTTGACAACACTTGTTATTTTGGTTTTTTGTTTGTTTGTTTGTTTTTTACAGAAGCCACTCTAATAGGTGTAAGGTGATATTTCTTGTATTTTTGATTTGCATTTCCCTGATGATTAGTGATGCTGATTTTCTCTTATATGCTTATCAGCCATTTGTGCATACTTCTCAGGTGAAATGTCTATTCATATCCTTTACCCATTTTTTTCATCTTTTTTGTGTGTGTTTGTTATTGTTGTTGAGCTTTAGGTGTTCTTTTATATTCTGGATATTACTATTTTGTCAGACACATGATTTACAAATAATTTCTCTCATTTTGTGCAATGTCTTTTTACACTGTTTATAGGATTTTTGAGGCCCTAAATATTTAAATTGTTATTAAATCCAGTTTGTCAATATTTTCCTTTGTGCTTAAGCCTTTGGTGTCATATTGAAGAAGTCACTGCTAAATCAAATGTTGTGAAGTTTATGCCCTATGTTTGCTTCTAAGAGTTTTATAGTTTTAGATATTACATTAATGCCTTTGATCCATTTTGAGTTTTTAAAAAATTATTTGCATATGGCATCTACCTCTTTCTTGTGCATGTGGACATTCAGGTTTGCCTTCACCATGTGTTGCAAAGACTGCCCTGTGCCTATTGAATGGTTGTGGCACTTTTGTCAAAATAATTTGAAGATACGTGTAGGATTTATTCCTGGGCTCTCTATTCTATTTCATTGTCTATATGTTTGTCTTAATGCCAGTATCACACAATTTTGATTAATGTAGCTTTATAGGAAGTTTTGACATCAGAAAGCGTGAGTCCTTTAGCTTTGTTTTTCTCTGTGATGATTATTTTAGCTATTTGGGTTCCCTTGAAATTCCATGTGAACTTTAGGATGAGCTTTTCTATTTCTGCAGTAAACATCATCATCATTTTCACAGGAATTGCATTAAATTTGCAGATAACTTGAGGTAGTATTGGCAATATTCTTAAAAATATTTTTTCCAATCCATAAATATGAAATATATTTCTATTTATTTATGTCTTCTTTAATTTCTTTCACCAATGTTTCGTAATTTTCGTTCTACAAGTCTTTCACCTTCTTGGTTAAGTTACTTCTCAAGTATATTTTTATTTTTATGCTATGATAAATGAAATTATTTTTATAAATTTCTACTCAAATTATTTTTAGTGTCTAGAAATATAATGATTTTACCTGCTGTTTACAACTTGGGTGAATTATTTTTTAGTTCTAACAGGTCTTTTGCAGAATCTTTAGGATTTTCTACAAATCAGAATATTTCTTCTGTGAATAAAGATAATTCTATTTCTATTTCTCTAATTTGTATGTCTTTTGTTTTTATTTCTCTAGGTAATAAACTAAATAAGAAAAAGAAAATGGAAACAATACTTTCTCATTTCCCCTCCTCCCAGCACCTGGCAACCACCACTCTACTGTCTGTCTCTATGATTATAAATACTCTAAGTACCTCACATAAGTGGAGGTACCTCTAAGTACCTCACAGGTTTCTTTTTCTACCTCATTTCTTACCTAGTTTCTCTGGCTAGAATTTTTAACATTACATGAAACAGAAGTGGTGAGAGTAAATGTTTTTGTCTTCATCTTAGAGAAAAAACTTTTAATTTTTAACCAGTAAGTATGATATTTGCTGTGGGTTTTTCATATATGGCTCTTAATATGTTGCAGCAGTTTCTCTTCTTCCTAGTTTGTTGAGTTTTATCATGAACGATTGTTATTTTTTTCAAATGTGTTTTCTACATCAATTGAGATGACCACATCTATGTACATTCTTCACAAGGGCAAGTGAGACATTTTCCAGAATAAACAATGTTAGGCTACAAATTGTCTGAATAGATTTAACATGATAAATAAAACAATGTATCTTGTTCTACCTAAATGGGATAAAGTTAACAATCAATAACAAAACATAATCAATAACAAAATTAAAAATAGAAAATTTATGAAATTGTAAAAATTAAACAGCACACTTTTAAACAACCAATGGATCAAAGAAGAAAAGTAAATTACAAAATACTTCAAAGTGAATAAAAATGAAAACACACACATACCAAAACTTATGGAATAAAGGAAAAGCAGCTATAAGAGAAAATTTATGGCTATAAACACATTAAAAAACGAGAAGCATCTTAGATCAACAACCTAACTTTTCCACTAAAGGAACTAAATAAAAATAAAAATCTAAAACTAAAGTTAATAGAAGAAAGAAAATAAAAAAGATTAGAGGAAAGATGGACAAAATAGGAATGAAAAGAAAATATAGCAAATCAATGAGACCCAAAGTTTGTTACTTAAAAAGAAAAAATGACAAATTTTTAACTATAAAGAAAATACAGAAAAAACACTTAAATTACTAAAACCAGAAATGAAAATGAGAACATCACTATTTATAGAAATAAAAAGACATATAAGAGAGTACTGTGACCAATTGTATACCAACAAATTGAGTAACCTAGATGAAATGGACAAGTTTCTGGGAAAAAAAAATACTAGGACTAAATAATAAGAAATATTAAATCTGAGTAGGCCTGTAATTAGTTAGGAGAGGCTATGGAGAGGCAAAAGGCACTGAAAAGCCAACACAACATTGCAGGAGAAGAAAATGGTGGAGGACTGTCACTATTTGACTTCATGACTTACTATAAAGCCAGTAATAAAGACAGTGTAATGTTGGCAAAAGAATAGACAAATAGATTAATGGAATAGAAGGGCAAGTCCAAAAATAGACCTACATAGATATAGTCAACTGATCTTTGACAAAAAAGTAAGGCAATACAATAGGAAAAAAATCTTTTCTACAAATGGTGCTGGAACAACTGGACACTCACATGAAAAAAATCAAAACTTAGACTTTACACCTTTTTGAATATTAACTCAAATGGATTCTATGCTTAAGTATAAAATGAAATACTATAAAACTCCTAGAGGATGATGTAAGAGAAAATCTAGAAGATCTAGGGTATGGCAATGACTTTTTACATACAACACCAAGGCACAACCCACCAAAGAAAAAAGCTGATGAGCTGAACTTTATTAACATTAATAACTTCTGTGAAAGGCCAGTTCTAGGTGAAAGATCAGTGGTTGCCAGTGGTTAGGGATAAATAAGTGGAGAATAGAGGAGTTTTAGGTCAGTGAAATGACTCTGCATGATACCATAATGGTGGATACATGTCACTATATATTTGTCCAAATCAATAGAAAGTAAAACACCATGGTCTAACCCTAATGAAAACTATGGGCTTTAGGTAATAATAATGTGTCAGTGCCGTTTATCAATTTTAACAACCGTACTAGTTTGGTGGGAGAGGCTAATAATAGCGAAGGTTATGCATGTGCACATGCAGAGGTATATTGAAGATCTCTGTGCCTTCCACTCAATTTTTATCTGAACCTAAAACTAGTCCAAAAGGGTTCTATTTAAAAATGATATGTTTTATAATAAAACTAAAACTACACAACACATTAAATTCAATTTACCAGTTTATTTAATGCAGAAGATAAAATGACCTTGAGCCTGAGCAAAGAATATTAAACATGCATTCTAAATCTATACAAAACTTGAGAGAGCATCATTTTGAAATAGTCAGGACTTTGTGTTACATTCTATTAAATTAGCATTACGCTAACTGATTATCTAAGGCCCTTCCAGATCTAAGATTCTTTTTTTTTTCCTCAACATTGTCAAAGAAGGAGCCATCAAAAAAACAAGGGCTGGGTTAGGTGGCCCTTGTAATTCATGTAATGGAGAGTAATTGAAGGACTTTCTTTAAGTAATAACATAGTGAGTTCTTAATAGCATAATGTTATTAAAAGATCAGTGTGATGGGAGAGTAGCAATGGCAGATACAGAACTGGCAACTCTTCATTTTGAATGATAAAGAGAGCTGGGGGAGGGAAATATCCAGGCTTGGACAATTGGGGTCATAGAAGTAACATCGAAAAGGGAAAGGTGGTTAGTTAGAGTTGAGAGGAAAACAGATGCATTTTGTTTTGCACAAGTGCAGTTTGATGAGGTATGCTGGGTATAAGATTACGTACTTGATTTGAATTATTTGATGTATTGAGGTAATGAAGAAAAAATATTTTAAAGCTTTAAAATGCATTGCCAAATTACTCTTTAAAATGTTTTTACAATTTATCATATCCACTGTCATAATATGACAGTGCCTATTTTTCCACACCATTGCCAGATGCTAATATTTGATATTTATAAGGAGGTTTGTCAATTTTATGGAGTAAAACAAAATGACACATTTCATGAAAGAAACATAATAGAAGATTGCTTTAGAAAGCTTAGTTGATGGTATAAATTTTATCTGAAGATGGCATAACTGGCTATAAATGGTGAAATAATAGACATTGCAAATCGTGAGTTGTAATGTTTGTTCTTTGGGTCACAAAACACAGAAGCCTCAATTATAGATTTGGTGAATATAAACTGATTGTGAAATAAAAATTACCTATCAGAGCAAGTATTGGTGACTTTATATATTAGATATTAATTTCCACATAACCAATCACCAAAAACCTAAAATCACATACATTTATTATCTGACAACATCCACAGGTCAGGAATCTAAGCAAGGCTTGGGTGGATGTTGGGCTCAGGGTCTTAAAAGACTGCTAACAAGCTATCAGCTGGACCACATTCTTTCTGGAGCTCAGCATTCAAGCTCACATGATTGTTGGTAGAATTCAATTTCTTGTGGTTGAAGGACTGAGGTCCTCATTTTCTTGCTAACTGTCAGGCAAGAGTTGCCCTCAGCTCCTGGGGCCCACCTTTAGTTTCTTGACTGTGGCCTTCTCACAGCATGCAGCTTACTTTCTCAAGGCCAGTAAGAGAAACTTATTCTTGTCTGCTGAAAGAGGGTCTTACATAAGTAACCCAATCTAGGGAGTGACTATCCCACCACTTTTTTATATTCTACTGCCTGGAAGCAACTTACACATTTTGCCCACACTTAAGGGGAAGAAATAATACAAAAGCATAATTCTTTAGGAGTCGCACTAGGGTATATGTATTAAAACTACTCTTCAAAAATACCAAAATGAATTGTTCTCACAGTGGAAATAGAATCACTCTATGCCTTAGGAAATGTGTAGCTACAAGGAACAGCATAACTTTATAAAAATAAATAAAAATTAAGAGGGTTTATTATCTCGTAGGGTGAGAAGAATAATGGTAGAAGAATTCCAACAGTGATGTTTCATCTTAATGAAGTAGCTGATGGTGGTGGTTGTCATCAGTTCCTTATGCCATCCTCAACACACATGCTGTCTTTCCTGTCGTGGTCACAAATGCAACTCAATCAGTTACAGGCTTCATGTACAGACATAAAGCAGTGAAGAGATATCATGTCTTTAATTCACTTTAAACAAGGAGAAGAATTTCCCAATAGAGTTCTCTGATCCCATTGGTCAGGACTGTTTACATAGCAAGCACTAGGAGGAAGGGAATCTGGGATTGTCTACGGCATTCTCAGGTTCTATAATTTTAGAAAGAAGGCTTCCATCAATGGGACAAGGAGAATGGCTATTGGGTAGAACAGAAGCAGAAACTGTCTTTTATATTTTTATAAAATAATTTTTAATAAAAATTACAGCTTTGTATACAAGCCTGCATATAGACATATTTTGCTCTATCTTGAACTTGTAAAACAAATTTCACTCTTCTTAAAAGTTTCTGATTTTCAACTTATCAATAGGAAGCATCTGTTTTATCTCAGTTTTGACTTTGATTCTTGGAGAGAAATCTGTTTGTAATCTTTTACTTAATGGTTCCACTGAGAGAAAGGAAATACCGAGACATTTCCCACCCTCCTCATTCCAAACTCACTAGAAACAAATTGCTGTCCTAAAGACTTCAAAGAGCCTCACAATTAGAAACTTTAATAAACAACTATGTTTTAGATCTCCTTTTCAACACATTCTGGATAATGTGTTCATTTCAGTTTCCCATCTAAGGAAGGCTTTGCATGCAAGATGACAGTGTGTGCTCATTTAAAATGCCTTGGTTCAGGACAAATGGTACTCTCTCCTACTATTTCTACTTAAAAGAAAAATATCATTTCATATTACCAGCAAATTGGCTATAATTCAATAATATCTATGGTTTTATATGGTATTTGGTACATCTGAAATCCTCAAAGAAACTGGAGTTTCAAATCACTTGACTTATCTTTTTGCATCATGAAAATTGCTTTCAAAGACTTTTAGACACTGTTACATTTAGGATCCAATTACATGCTCTCTGTAAACAAGTAATTTTCCTAAAGAGCTAATAAAGTTTGTGTCTCAACCAGTTTTACTGCTAATAGATGGCAAAGAAAATACAAGTGTATCAGAGAATTTTTTTCTGGGAGTTGAGCACTTCAGAAATGTCTTTCTTTTGTAGTATCGCTTGCAAACTACGATTGCTTATTTTTGTCAGCAACGACAAAAAAAATGTTCCCCAGATATAGCAACAAACTTTTAAAATTTAGAAAACATTATAGATAAATTAATAATTAAAATAATTCAAAATTTAAAATAAGAGCAGTTGATAAGTAGGTAAATGTTACCTAAAGCCAAAACATGTTTTATTTTCAACACCAAGAGGATAAAATGTAGTTTTTATTCCCCCAAAACACTTTCATATTTTTGACTGCTTATGCCAGTCTTCTTACAAAATTATACTTTTGTTTTGGTTGTAGTTTAATCTAAAATGACTCTGGACATTTCAAGAAGACAACTCGTATTATGACAAAAATAATTGCTAAATTTCAAATTAGCTTGCTTAAATTTCCTAATATTTAGTTAGATTATAACCTGAGTTACTTTTAAAATGTCATTAAATTTAAAATCTAATTCAAGCCATAATGATAAATTCTTACACAAACTTTATTTACTCGTATGTAAATCTTATCAACTCAACAATACCTAAATCAATCGCATTAACTTTCATGCCCGCTTCTGCTTTGATCTTTACAGCTAAAGCTAGTTTCACATTTATCTAAAGAACTAACAGTAATTTAGCTATGTTCCTCCACTGACACAATTCTTTACATGGTATTATATTTTTAGTTCTGTCTTATCCATCCATAAGCAACTTAAGGATAAGATATAATTATGTCTCTCTACCTCCTCTCAAGTTTCTTTTAAGTCATTAATATTAAGCGATGGTTCATGAATACATGCATACTAGTTTTGAGGGTTTCTGAGAATGAAAGTGAGTCAAAATAAAAGGCATAATACTGTTTTTACTAACAACATGTGCATATTGTGTCAGACACTTTCTACATATTATTTTAGTTAATCAGCAAAACAATAGTAGTAAGGTGTTATTTTTGCCTCCATTTTACAGGTGATGAAATCTGCCCAAGTTCACACAGCCAGTAAGCAACAGAAGAGAGATTCAAAGCCTAGCAAGCTTGCTATATAATATCATGTGCTAAACCACAATTTTAAATGAGAAACCTGTAGAAAGATTATAAAAATTGGAATGACAAGAAGGAAATTTCATGTAGAAATAAAATTGCCTACAAATAATTTCTCAAATCCAGAAAGATTACAGGAAATACAGTTCTAAAATGCAATAGAGGTTCAATAGGAGGCTTAATTAGAGCATCTGAATCAGATCCTGTTTTTCTAAAGCAACATAAGAGAAAATAAGAATAGACTGTTTTTAGGATTGTACAAGGGTCTGATACTTACCTGTCTATTGCTTTCAAGTTCTTAACTGGACACGAAAATATTTTGATCAAACTGTCAGCTTTACTATTGCAATAGCTGAGTGGAGGTCATGGCTTTTGAACTTTGGAAAAAGGGCTTACCTATTGCCAACATCCTTCTCTCACCCTTCCTCTTTCATTGGTACAGAAGGGACAGCACAGACCCTACTCTAGGGTCTCAGTCAATCACTTCAGCATGATCTCAAGGCAAAGAGCAAATTAAACCACACTCTCTCTGCAGGCAGGAAGATAGAAAAAGAGAAGCAGAAACAAGTTTGTGCCAGCATGTTCAAGTCCTTGTCCCTAATTCACCTAACAAATAATCACTCCATCTATAAGGAAGAGTGAGTAGCAGAAGGAGATGTGGCTGTTCTCAAATTATTTCCTCTAGACAGTAACATAAAATCAAAGAAATAGAGTTCCCTCCCAAGGATTAAATCTCTGGAAATGGAAATGGCTGGGGAAAAAAATGACCAAATAGTTTAGATCAGGCTAACAGGAATCTGGATAGCAACATCCCAGCTACTGCTATCAGAATAGATTTGGAAATGTAGAAGGCTATTGAGAACAGATTCATTAAGACTAGGACAACGTAGGCTTGGACATAACCTCTAAGAAAATCAATCTTAAGGAGATCGGAAACTATTAAAAGTAATATGATAAAATCATAAATTATACTAATGAAAAAGAAAAAAAAGGAATTAGCTAAAATGAACCAGTAGGACTTGTTAAACTATAATACTGAGAGCATCAAGAATATATTCTTAAGAAAGTTGGCTCTTTGATTTAAATCACTATCAAGGATATTATATTGAGAAGCTTATCCTTTAAAATCAAGAAACTTTGGTATTGGAACCAAAAAATCTCCATAAAATATCTTTAAGTTGTGACATATCAAAATTCTGGGGCAGCCTGCCACAAAATATTGTGGGCAGCCACAATATTTTCCTGCTTCTGTTAGAACCAATATTTTATCACAACTTATAGAACTAATGAAAACCCTCTATCCTTATGCAGTACACTGTATATATGTGTATATATATATATAGTATGAAATATATATATAGTATGAAATATATATATAGTATGAAATGTTACATATATAACATATACAATATGTTTATATACAAACATATGTAAATATATATATAAACAATATATATGTAATATGTTTTACAAGAAGGTAATTATGTTAAAATATTATTTTGGAATCTTTTTTATAATTAAACTATATTTTAAATTTTTTTAATGTATTATAGATTTTAGCCATCATCTTAGAAAACAATTTTGAATGCATCTTTTAAAAATATTTTGTTTTAGGATTGTATATATTCAAGTGTAAACATGATAACAAGTTCAGCGTATATCACAACCACACATACACATATATCCATACACTACTAACACCACCAACACTACAGTTTAAAAGTCATATTGGACTCCAGAGTTACAATAGCCAAGTAATCATAAGGGAGATCATTTGGTTAGCATTTTTAAGGGTCCTGTTTAGGATTTATAACACTTTTCTACATTTCATCTTAAAACATTTTTACATTTATATCACATACTTCTAGCTAAAATGATATTAATAGAAGCATTCAAATATCAAGTAATCCAAGCACTGTTATACAAATAAATGTACATCTTTTAATGAAGATGTATTTCATATTTTGCCTTCTGTACTGTTGAGATGTATAAGTTCTTATGAATGCCTTGTTTTGCTGATGTATTTATTCGTTTGTTTATTTGCTGTGCAAAAGCTTTTTTAAGTTTGCTGTAGTCCTACTTGTCTATTTTTCCTTCTGTTCCTTGTGCTTTGTGTGTAAAATCCAAAACGTCATTAACAAGACCAGTCTTTTCTTCTAGACGTTTATGATTTTAGGCGTTACATTTAAATCATTAATTATCATAGACTTGATTTTTGTGAGTGCTATTAAGGGTTCAGCTTTTTTTCTTTTGCTAGCATTATTTATTGAAATGACTATCTTTTTATCATTATTTCTTCTTGGTGACTTTGTCAAATATTAGTTGACTGTATATGTGTGAGTTTATTATTGGGCTCTCAACTCTGTTTCACTAGTCTGTATGTCTTTTTATGCCAGCATCATTCTGCTTTTATTACTATAGTTTTGCAGTATATTTTGAAACCATATATTATAATATCTTCAGCTTTGCTTTTCTTTCTTAAGATTGCTTTGTATATTTTGAGTCTTCTGTAGATCCATATAAATTTTTGATTTTTTTTATTTATGTGAAGTAAGTAATTGGAATTTTAACAGAGTTTGTATTGAATCTGTAGATGAGTTTGGGTAGTATGGACACTTAAAAAATGTTAATTCTTCTGGTCTATGAACACAAAATAAAGATATCTTTTCATTTATTTGGGTCTTCTTTAATTTCTTTCATCAATGTTTTATAGTTTTCAATGCACAGATATTTCACCTTTTAGATAAATAAATTTATATGCATTTTATATTTTATGTTGTATATTTTGTTGACAGGATTTGACCTCATTCAGTGTGGTTATAGAATCTTTATATTTAACAGATTTTTAAAATACTTCAATGGAATAACTAAAAATACACTTGTCAAATGTAAAGGACAAAACAGATACAATATGTTTAAAACATAATGCTATTCATTATCTCCACAAGGAAAAGTGGGGACTAAAAGTATAGCATCGTATAATTGAAAAACAAATTATTTGGTTCCTTAAAGTCTAGAGTGATAAAGACAATGGTGCTTCTTAGAATTTCCTTGAATAAAGTTAAAGAAGGCTTTAAAATAATTTTAAAATCTAGGCCTGTTGCCAACCCCTGTAGCAAGACATTTAGAGAAAGCTTTCTCATCTAAAGCTGGATGTATCTCGCAAATTTTAGCTATTTGGTAACATTATGTTGGTGCCATTTTCCTTTACCTCCCACCAGATGGAAAGCATCAACTCTAGCATTTGCCTTAGAAATACTGTTTGTTGTTTGTTAGAGGGGAAATAGCATATTGTTACATCTTCTCCAACAGTGTCCTTATTATTAAATCAATGATGTCATTTTCCATAAAAAAGAGTTCCGTGAGAACATAACAATCTTATAAATGAAACAGGCCCGGCTCATCTGGTGAACTGTTTCTTACACATGAAATAGTACCAGATGCTTTATAAGAAGGTAACATGGTACAGGCCCACAGTGTTATTTTGACCAGATTATTTATATTTCATTCATTCATCTAATGCTTTCTCTAAATAAACATGATTATTTTGTTAGTCTTAGCACAATTAAAAAGGCTTCTGGTAATTTAATAATGATTTTTCCAAAAGGAAGTTAAATATTCAAATCAGACCCAAATCACGGAAACAGACCAGGGCCACCTAGAAGTAACAAGATTCTCTTCATCTTGTCAGACTTGACAATGTGATTTGTTATAGACCAACAAGTTTATACTGGTTGCTTGAAAAAGATGAGATGATGTAGAATTATTATATTTCTTATATCGCAAGACATATAGAATTTGTAAATGAAATTCATGAGCTTGCAACTTTTTAGCAAGATACTGTGACCCATAATATAGAGGTTCAACTGGCAACAAATCAGTGTGGGAAAACATCCACGAATATAGGATTATTAGTTTTTACTTAGGTCATGTGAGAAAGGAAAGACAAGTTCAGCACATATCACAACCACTCATACACATACACCCACACACTACTGACAACACCAACACTACAGTTTAAGTCATGCTGGACTCCAGAGTTAGAATAACCAGGTAATCATAAGGGAGCTCATTCAGTTAGCATTTTTAAGGGTCATGCTTAGGATTTATAATGCTTTTCTACGTTTCATCTTAAAACATTTTTACATTTATATCACATACTTCCAGTCAAAATGATATTACTAGAAGCACTCAAAAATTGAGTAATCCAAGAACTGTTATATAAATACATGTAAATACTTTAATGAAGATTTCTTTCACATTTTGCCTTCTTTAACAACTCAGTCAAACTACTTTGTCTACATTGCAGGAATATATTACATTCTTTTTTGTAAAAATCCCCTCTTAGTTAGTTATAAATATAAAATTGAATCTTCAAAATGATCAAATTTTGAAAAACCATCTGAGTACTTTTACCAATATCAAGCAAAGAAAACAAACTGATTAACATGGATGGAGCTGGAGGCCATTTTCCTTAAAAAGCGAATGAAGAAACAGAAAACCAAATACTGCATGTTCTCACTTATAAGTGAGAGATAAATGATAAGAACACATGAACAAATACGGGGGAACAACAGATAATATTTAGCACATACTTACTTGCCAGAAATTTTGCTTAGTATTTTATGCTAATGTACCATATAACCTGACCAAACAGGATTATTGTGTCCATTTTACTATACATTACTGCAGTGCTAAGTTATTTAAAAGAAAGTAAAGAGGGGCATAAAATATGTTTCTAGAACTTAGAAGTTCTATGTTTTTGTTAGAGATATAAAACTCATGATGTCAAATATTAGACAATAACTGATTTTGTTAGTGGTGTCGCAATAGCTACTACCTCAACGTGTTTGAAAATTAATATAAACTGAAATTATACATTTTGAATTTGTGAGCAATATAAAAGCTGAACTGAACTTAGAATATGGGTAAATTTGTATAATTGAAAAAAAAAGAGTTTCTCTCAATCTGAGCATAAGCTGTGACAAAACACAAAGGCTAGCATCATGTAGCATGTAGGAAAATAATATTCCAACAAGGGACAGGGGTTTACAATGAGTAATATTTAAAAATAACATTAAACAAATAAAAGGGAAAACTAGTACTCTGCTCTGGAAAGCTGAATGTTTGAAGTTTGTATTCGATATAAAAGGCCATCAATAATAGAGTTACATAAACAAAAGTTTTACCTGTCTTTACTTTTCTAAACAAAAATTTGGGTTACACTTGACTATTTAAAATTCATTTTGTCACAAAACATGAACAATTAATTAAAACTGATTTAATATCTTTTTTTTTTTTTTTTTTTTTTTTTTTTTTTTTTGAGACGGAGTCTCGCTCTGTCACCCAGGCTGGAGTGCAGTGGCGCGATCTCGGCTCACTGCAAGCTCCGCCTCCCGGGTTCACGCCATTCTCCTGCCTCAGCCTCTCCGAGTAGCTGGGACTACAGGCGCCCGCCACCACGCCCGGCTGATTTTTTTGTATTTTTAGTAGAGACGGGGTTTCACCGTGGTCTTGATCTCCTGACCTCGTGATCCGCCTGCCTCGGCCTCCCAAAGTGCTGGGATTACAAGCGTGAGCCACCGCGCCCGGCCTAATATCTTTTTACAGATGTTAAAGTTTACTTGCTACAGAATATTTCTGCTAGAATTACAAGGGGATTTAGAGTGGGGTGGAATTGGGATTGAACTAGAATACAGGGTTTCAGTGTATGCAAAAACATAGATCAGTAATAAAAGAAGGGATTGAAGGTGCAATATAAGGCAAGGCTAGGAAGCACTAAGGAGAGTGAAATAGGACTAAAGTATTTTAGAAGATTCTGGGTTATGCAAAATATGAATACTCTTTCCCTCAGAGGGAAACGATGGTAATAAGAAATACATTAGTTTTCAACACTTCGGGAGTTGAAGTACCACGCAGAGACTGATACTCAAAGTTGGCAGCCATGATGGAGGTTGTGGGGAAGATCATTTATTCAGATAACAGGTAGATTGTGTTTCAGATGTAAGTATCTTTCATAAAGAAAATCTCACATTTCAAAACTGACGTAAATAATAACTAAACTGACAAATGTGTTTAGGCCAATACAAGATTGCTAAATAAATGTTCAATCTTTGATTGGAGATTTGCAGTCAAAAGCATTCTACCTTAACATGGAAGCTGAAGTAGGTTGAATTAGGGTAAAGCCCAAAATAAAGAGTAGTGCTGTACTCAAAACATCTTCCTTTATTATTTTAAATATATTTGAATTTAATACAAACATATAGGGGAACAGTAAATAAAATTCAATTTATCCATTCTTTGAACATCATCCAACTTTTCTATAGATATTTTTATTAAAACAAAAACACCCTTCATAATATTTTTATGTCTTCTTCATCTGTTTTTAAAATGTTATTTGATCCAGACATCTTTCAAAAAGCAAAGTGAATGTTTCAAATTATAACTGTCAAGCTTACAGCATTTTCAAAGGCTTTGCATTTGGAGAAAATTTTATATTCATTTGCCCTGGAAGAATAATCAGGGTTACTTTGACCCCGCAATATGTGGAAGCAAATTTAAATGCATTAACTTCCAATAACCTGGATAATATGTCATATTTTTTCCGTATAATTTTTCCAAATATTTTCAACCCATATTATTTTTCATGGCTAATAGAAAAAATATTTTCAGAAAAAAAGAAAGAAATTGTAAGAAATCTTGTGATTTGGCATAATTTGGAAGAAAAACTATGAAATTAAATAATTTATTTCTAACAGATATGGTTTGGCTCTGTGACACCAACCAAACCTCATATTGTAGCTCCCGTAATTCCCACATGTTGTGGGAGGGACCCAGTGAGAGTTAATTGAATTATGGGAGCAGCTCTTTCCCCTGATGTTCATGTGAGAGTGAAGAGATCTTATAGTTTTAAAAACAGGGGTTTCCTGCACAAACTCTCTCTCTTTGCCTTCTGCCATCCATGTAAGACGTGATGATGTGCTCTTCCTTATCTTCCACCATGATTGTAATGCCTCCCAGCCACGTGAAACTGTAAGTCCATTAAACCTCTTTTTCTTCCCAGTCTCAGGTATGATTTTATCAGCAGTGTGAAAATGGACTAATACAGTTCATTGGCACCAGTAGCGTGTGGCACTGCTGAAAAGATACCGGAAAATGTGCAAGTGACTTTGGAACTGGATAACAGGAAGAGGTTGAAACAAGGCTCAGAAGAAGAAAGGAAAACGTAAGAAAGTTTGGAACTTTCTAGAGACTTGTTTATTTTCGGTGTTTATTTTCTTTCACTCAGCATTGTTGTAAAATGCAGGTACTATTGTTTCATGTGGCAGTAGTTAAACCTTTTTTTATTGCCATATAGTATTCATTGTATAAATATACCATGATTTGGTTACCAATTACACTGTTGGTGGATTTTGGGGTTCGTTCTAGTATTTGGCTACTAAGAATATAAACATTCGTTTATATGTCTTTTGGTGTATATATGTACCATTTCTTTTAAGAGAATAACTAGCATTAAAGCTGCTAGAACACAGGGCCTACATAAATTCAGTTTTAGTAGACTGTGTCAGTTTTCCGAGAGTTTGTACCCATTTAACTCCCATTCTCTGTATTTCCAAATTGTAGTCATTTAACGTCCTATTCTATATTTGGTGTGATCAGTCTTTTTTTTTTTTGTAAATTTTAGCTTTTCTCAAAGAAATATAATTAACCTAAATACCCATCAATGACAGACTGGATAAAAAAATGTGATATATATATACACCATGGAACACTATACAACCATAAAAAGGAATATGTCCTTTGCAGGAACATGGATGGAGCTGGAGGCCATTTTCCTTAAATAGCAAATGAAGAAACAGAAAACCAAATACTGCATGTTCTCACTTATAAGTGAGAGATAAATGATAAGAACACATGAACAAATACAGGGGAATCACAGAAACTGAGACCTACCTGAGGGTGGAGAGCAGGAGGAGAAAAAGGATCAAGAAAACTAATGGGTACTAACCTTAGCATCTGAATGAATTGCATTTGCTGAACTGAAAAATTCATTAGAGGTTCTCAACAGTCGAACAGATTATGCAGAGGAAAGGACCAGCAACCTTGAAGACAAGCTATTTGAAAATACACAGAGGAGAAAAGAGGAAAAACAGAATGGAAAGAAATGAAAATCACATATAAGATTTAGAAAATTACCTCAAAACAACAAATTAAGAATTATTGGTGTTCAAGATAAAGTTAAGTAAAGGCAAGGGGTTAAAAGCTTAGTTATTCAAAGAAATAATAACAGAAAACTTCCCAGAACTTGAGAAAGAGTTACATATCTAGGTACAGAAAGGTCAGAGAACACCAAACAAGTTCAGTCCAAATAAGACTACACAAAGGCATGTAATACTCAAATGATGTAAGTTCAAGAGCAAAGAGAATCCTAAAGCATCAAGAAAAAAGGAAGATAACAACCTATAAAGGAACTTCAATTTGTTTGGCAACCAACATCTCAAAGGAAACCATACAGGACAGGAGGGAGTAGAAAGAAAGAAAAAAAACTACCATCCAAGAATATCATATTTAGCAAAGTTATCATTCACCTAGGAAGGAGAGATATAGCCTTTTCTAGTAGAATGAAATCTGAGATAATTCATTATCATCTGATCCACATTAAAAGAGATACTGAAATGATTTTAATTCTGAAAAAACCAAACAAACAAAAAACACACTGAAATGCAAAGAAAACCAAAAACATTTCAAGGTATAAAACCCAGTGGTAAAATTAAATACAAAGACAACACCAGAATATTCCAATAGTGTGATATGCAGTTCTCACATAACTCTGATATGAAGCTTAAAAGACAAACCTGTCAAAAACAGTAATAGCTATAGCAATTGAGAGATCAGCAATATAAAAATATGTACATTGATAGAATAAAAAGTCAAACTGAAGGAGGTTAGCATACTTTTTTTAGTTTTTGTTTTTTTCTTTGTGTGTTTCTTTTTTAAAATATTTAAGATAAATTGTTATCTCTTTAAAATAACTTGTTTATAAGATGTATTTGTAAGCTACATTGTAATCACAATGCAAAACTGTATAATTGATATGCTAAAAAAAAAAGAATCTAATTGATACATGCTACCAGAGAAAATAACCAAAAAGGAAGACAGTGAAATAAAAAAAAGAAAGGGCAGAGTTATGAAACAATCAGGAAATAAGCAACAAAATGGAAGTAGAAAGCCCTTACTGATCAATAACAATGTTGAATGTAAATGGACTAAATTCTCCTATTAAAAGTCACAGTGTTTTCATAAAAAACAGTCTGAGAAAGAAAAAAATATATAAAACTTTAAAAATTCATAGAGTGTCTGAATAAATAAACAAGACCCAACAATACACTGCCTACATGAAACCCACCTCACCTCCAGAGACACACATAGACTGCAAGTGGAGAGATGAAAAAGATGCTCCATGCATACGGAAACATAAAAGGAACAGGAGAACAGGAGTAGTTATACTCAGATAAAATAGACAACAAATCTAAAATTGTAAAGAGACAAATAATTTCACTATGTAATGATAAAAGGTTCAATTTAGCAGGAGGACATAACAATTATAAAAATCTATGCATTCAGCATCAGAGCATCCAAGTATATAAAGCAAACATTAATATATCTAAATGGAAACAGAATGCAATACAAGAATAGTAGTGGACTTCAAGACCCCACACTCAGTAATGGCCAGATCATCCAGACAGAAAATCAACAAAGAAACTTTGGAGTTAAGCTGCACACTAGACAAAATAAGCCTAAATGACATTTACAGAACACTTCACCCAACTGCTACAGAATATGCATTTTTTTTTTTTTAAATCAGGATGTGGGATATTCTCCAAAATAAGCCATAGATTAGGCCACAAAAAAGTCTCAACAAGTTTACAAAAAGTAAAACAAACATCCAAGGTCTCTTTTTTGATCACAATAGAATAAAAATAAAAATCAACAACAAGAGGAACCTCAGAATCTATGGAAACACATGAAAATGACACATTCTCCTGAAAAACAATAGTTCAATAAACAAATTAAGAAGACAATTTTTAAAATTTCTGAAAACAAATGAAAATTATAGTAAAACATACCAAAATCTATGACATACAGGAAAAGCTGTACTAAGAAGGAAATGTATTCATTTGTTCTCAAGCTATTATGATGAAATATCCGAGACTGGGTCATTTATAAAGAAAAGATGTTTAATTTATTCACAATTCCACATGACTGTGGAGGCCTCAGGAAACTTACAATCATGGCGGAAGGCACCTCTTCACAGCACGGCAGGAGAGAGAATGAGTGCTGAGCTAAGGGGGAAGCCCCTTATAAAACCATCAGATCTCATGAGAACTCACTCACTGTCATAAGAACAACATAGGGGAAACTACTCCCATTATTCAATTATCTCAACCTAGTCCTGTCCTTGACACAAGGGGATTATTAAAATTCAAGGTAAGATTTGGGTGGGGACATAGAGCCAAACCATATCATTCTGCTACTGGCTCCTCCTAAATCCCATGTCCTCACATTTCAAAACACAATCATACCTTTCCAAAAGCCCTCCCAAAGTCTTAACTCATTCCAGCATTAACCCAAAAGTCCAAGTCCAAAGCCTCATCTGAGACTGTGCAAGTCCCTTCAGCCTATGAGCCTGTGTTTCAATTGCCTTCAGCATTCAGTACATAGATATACAAGAACAAATTCATTAGGGGAATTAGCTCACATAATTTAACAGGCTAAGAAATCTCATGGCAGGCCTTCTGCAAACTAGATGCACCAGGATATATATAGCCAAATCCTGGTGCTGTGGCTCAGTTCAAGTCCAAAGGCCTGACAGCTCATGGGGCCTGTTGGTGTAAGTTCTGGAGTCCAAAGGCCAGAGGTTCTGGATTTTTGGTATTCCAGGGCATAACAAAAAGAGGGTATCCAAGTTCCAGATGGAAAAAGTGAGATGAACTGGCCTTTTCTTCTGTTTTTGTTTTATTTGAGCCCTGCAGTTGATTGGATGATGAGCATCCACACTGAGGACACATGTTCGCCACTTAGTCCACTCAGAGTTCCATGCCAATCTCCTCTGGAAGCATCTTTACAAACACACTCCTAAAAATCCTTTACCAGTTATCTAGGTTGTCCTTTCTCCAGTCAAGTCGACGTCTAACATTAACCATCATAAGTCTACCCCTTATCAAGTTGGCACCCATGTGTCTCCTCAAACCACATTTACTCTCCAAAGACAGTAACAAGATAATAGTTCACATCTAACTGCCTTGCATACAATGAAAAAATGCACTAATACCTTCCCCAGAAGAGGAGATAATGCCTTTGGGTAATGTTTACTCTTCTCCTGATATCTCATAACTGAAATACTATGATGCAAAATTAACAATACTTAAAAACTAATACAAATTCAAAAAATCTTATTTGCATAATAAAATGAGAGTGGAATTAGAACAAAGACATTTGTTTAACATATGTATTTATACACGCAAACATATTTTTAAACAAAATAGAACAGAAATGCTCTTGACAATTACAGCCCTCATTTCTGTAACTGGGCATGTAGTTATATCTGGTATTTTTAGCTACCTTCTTCTACTACCCATTCTGTATTCCCTTTATCTTCAGAAAGAAACTCAGCTGGTCATAGTTCTTCACCTAGCAGGGTAATCCAAAACCTCATTTCTGAAGTATATGGGCCATTCTTAGTGTTAACTCGATTGAGTTGTCATAATTTCCCATTGACCTTAATTATAGTACATTACAATACTAAGGGACAACCTAAGCAATCTCTTGTATTCCAGACATACTCTTCTTTACCTCCACTGTGGAGTGGTAGTCCAAATTCCCTTCCGTAGTCCAGATCAGTCATCCCAGCTAACACCGTATCTCTTTTCTTAGCCTGTTTACTCAGAGACATGAAGACCCTAAAGTGTCAGGTGTTAGTATTAACTTCTAGCTCAATGGAATCTTTTTTGTGTCTTCTGTTGGAAGCAGTACTCCCTCTGCAACTAAGACCCCAAGTTAGCAGAGCATAAAGTCTTGGGAAGAGGAAGCAAAAATTATGCTGGTGGATTATGAGGAGTAACAGGGAGTGGTATTTCTTCCTTTTCCATTCCTTGATTACTGGTCCTGTGAATACTGGCTATGGAAGAAGCAGTACTGTATAGTGGATGCTGATTCAGAGTATATACAGCCTTATAGAGAAACTTGCCCTAGCCTTCAAAAGTCCATTCCATGTTTTATCAAGCTAGTTCCTTCAGGATGATGGGAACACAGTAAGATCAGTGAATTCAATGAACACGACCCCATTGCTGCAATTCTTTTGCTGTAAAGTGAGTTCCTTGGACAAAAATAATAAGAACAAAATGTCTGTGAATACTATGACAGCAAATAAGGTAGTCTGTGAGTCCACCAACGTTGGTTTGTCAAAGCACTGCATACAGGGAAGGCAAATCCATAACTAGAGTAAATTTTGGTTCCAGTAGGGAGTCCAAAGGCCAGAAATCCTGGAGTTCTGATATTCAAGGGCAGGAGAAGAAGAGTTCCAAGAAAGGGAGACACTCATTGGCCTTTTCTTCTGTTTTTGTTCTATCTGAGAGCCCCCAGCTAATTGGATGGTGCTCATCCATATTGAGGGTGCATTTTCCCCACTTGATCCATTCAGACTCACATGCCAATCTCCTCCGGAAATACCCTCACAGACACACTCCAAAATAATTATCTGTTTAGTTTTATAAGTATTTCTTAATTCAATCAAGCTGACACTTAAAATTGGCCATCACATTTTGTCAAGAGGTCATATTGTGCTGGGTTTTTCAAATCAGCTGATAACATGTCTATAATAAAATTGTGATGGTATGTATTGCAAAAACTCAGCAGGAATGTGCTTGGAATATACATACGTTCCTTGAAGTATGTCATTTTTATATATATGTGTATATCTATATACGTACGTATATACGTATATATGTATATATACGTATATATATGTGTGTGTGTATATATATATATATACATGTATTCCTTTTCAAGACACATGCCATAAACATATGCTCATTTTCTGCCTAAGGTACAGGTTTAGGGATCATAATCTTCATCTGTTGTGAATCATATCTTGATTCGTCTCCCTTTGGATTTGTTTCAAGGGCAGTACCATTTTAGGGGAGCTCCAAATATATCTACACCTGAGCTTCTGCCAGCTTCTCTGTTTGCCTTTGTCTCACATCCTCATGTTTCTGAGAAATTTGTTCTTGAGTGAAATATTATGGCTTATTCTGGGACCATAAGAATAAGAGAACACTTGCCTCAATATCACAGCAAATATTTTAGAAATGAATATTATAACTGGAGGAGTGTCTCCACTATTACATTTTATAAAAGTGGCTTTCAGTGTCTAAGAGGAACAAAGGTTTGTGATATTTACACCATTTTCTCTACTGTATCAGCTGTAGTATTGATAGAGCTATGAAGTTTCTAACACATTATAACAAGAAGAGCTTGGGATGTGGGTAACTACTAACTGCAAATTGCACTCATCTGAACTTTAGAATCTGAATGACATGTCTTTTAAGCTACTATTTTTAATTGTAAAAAAATAATTTATCGATTTTATCCTTTATTCTTTTTTAAGATAGCATCACATAAACTTTATACATTTTTCAGAATCAACTCAACAAACACAGGTTTCTGTCCTTTTGCCTAATAAAGCTTCATAATTTTGTTAAACTTTATAGAACTTCAAAAAGTTCATGGAAAAATATAACTAAAAGATATAAATTAAAAAACATATAAACTTTAATTCTCAATATAAACTTCATCAAGATAAACACAATTTTGTAAACGATGATACTAATCATTTGGCCCATTCATAAAGAACTGAGGATTCTGTGAATTAACCATGCAAATACAGTCTTTTTTACATTATTGTCTGAAAAAAATGAGTATCTTTTAAAGATTTTTAAGAAACAAAAACAAGTCAGAAAGAGTCAATTCAGGACAGTAAGGTGGATGCCTAGTGATTTTTCATCAAAACGCTCATAAAATTGCCCTTGCTTGATAATAGGAACAAGCAGAAGCTTTTTCATGGTGGAGAAGTACTCTCTGATGCAGCTTTCCTAGGCATTTTACTGCTAAAGCTCTGGCTTTCTCAAAACACTCTCATAATAAGCAAATAGTATAATCCTTTGGCCATCCAAAGAGTCAACAAGCAAAGTACCTTGAGCATTCCCCCCAAAATTTGCCATGACCTTTGCTCTTGGCTGGTCTGCTTTTGCTTTGACTGGACCACTTCCACATCTTGGTAGCCACTGCTTCGATTGTGCTTTGTCTTTAGAATAGTATTGGTAAAGCCGTATTTCATCTCTTATAACAAATATTTGAAGAAATGCTTCAGGGTCTTGATACCATTTGTTTCAGATTTTCATTGAAACCTCAGCTCTTGTGTGCAAATGTCCTGGATAAAACAGATTGGACACCCATTGGGTGGAAATTTTGCTCAAGTTTAATTTTTCAGTCAGAATTGTGTACGTTGAACCAATTGAGGTTTCTGTGGTGTTGGTTACTGTTTCTGCTATTATTTGTTGGTCCTCTCCAACTAAAGCATGAATGAGATTAATTTTTCCTAGCAAATTGATATAGATGGTCTGCCTCCACAGGCTTAATTTTCAACAGTATCTTGTCCCTTTCTAAAGCAACTTATGTATTTGTAAACTGCTGATTTCCTTGGGGGCATTGTTTTCATAAACTTTTCATAAAGCAGGAATTATTTCACTATTCTTCCACCCAAGCTTTGCCATAAACTTAATGTTTGTTCTTGTTTAAGTTTTAGCAGAATCCATGTGGCTCTGATAGAGATTCTTTCAAGCTGATGTCTTAACCTTCTTAGTTCCTCAAATTAGATCCTGTTCAGACGTTCGACAATGAGTTAGCTTTTTATTTTGTGCAAAAAAAATAGATAAATTCCATGCAGAGTTTTTCACAGTATCCATTTTTCCATAAACATTTTGAAGATTCTTTATATACAATCTCCTCACAGATTTTCAAAAGAACTCCCTTTTTGATGTTTTTTTTTTGACTATAGATTTTGTGAAAATGGTCAATTCTAATGTTATACCCACCTATTGAACTGGTAAACACATTTTCTATCTGTAGAGAAGTAAAAATAAGAATCACTGATGTCCTAAAAGCCATTGCTCCAGTCAGACAGTTGCTGTCCTTTAGAATTAGAATCCACTTGTAACTTAGTCTCCCTCTCTGCTCTTTATTCTAGGAATTTACGAGTAAAATCAGTCTGTATGAGTACCTTAATATGTTCTAAAATATGCTTGAGGAGAGAACAGGCATCTTGTGAAGTAAATTTAAGTTTCATTATTAAAGTTAAACTATCACTTTCTCTTACTATCACTAAAAGTAGGTGAATGTTTTTGACCCAGACTTCTCACAGCACTGCTTGTATCTGTGGATAGACTTATTCCATCACATCTACCAAAATGATACATCTATCAAAAATGCAAACATCAGTTTATACTTCCAAGGCAAAATCTACATGTTCTAGAGGGTTTATCAAGTGACTCAGGATATATGAGTGGCAGGTGAAGACTACCAGTCTTTCTACCTGCAACCCAGTCAGGGGTCTCTGCCTGTTCTGAATATGGATAGCCTGACTTTTCTGCATAATGTAGTGAAACAGAAGTACATTTCATAGTGATCCCTTGAATCTTATATCCATGTACCTTAATTTACTGTCATTCAGATGTGTCTTGGCTATTATTGCTCCTTTGTGTTTCTATAAGATTTTAGAATTACTGTATCAAATTCTTGCTTGCCAGACAACTCAGGATGATTTCATTACTAGATATAAGAAAGTCATTTAGGATAGCTTTTCCACGGTCAGACTGGGCCAAAAGGCAGATTTTTCTGATGTTGGCAGTGTTCTTGTGGAATTAACCATCTTATTCATGGTGTTCAAATTATTTAACACCATGGTCATTTTATTTCCTCTGACAGTTTTGTCCCCACACCAAATCAGCTCCAGCCCTTGGAATCCAGCATCCAATGCTCAAACGAGGCATGGAGACCTCCAGAATTTTTTTTCATAGAAAATTGTATTAGTCTGTTTTCACGCTAATAAAGGCATACCTGAGACTGGGCAATTAACAAAAGAAAGAGGTTTAATGGACTTACAGTTCCATGTGGCTGGGGAATCCTCACAGTCATGGTGAAAGGCAAGGAGAAGCAAGTCACGTCTTATATGGATGGCAGCAGGCAAAGAGAGAGAGCTTGTGGAGGAGGGAGACTAACGTTTTTAAAACCATCAGATCTCATGAGACTTAATCATTATCCCAAGAACAGCACAAGAAAAACCTGTCCCCATGATTCAATTACCTCCCACTGGGTTCCTTCCACAACATGTGGGAATTCAAGATGAGATTCCAGTAGGGACACAGCCAAACCATAACATTGCACCCCTGGTCCCTCCCAAGTCTCATGTCCTCACATTTCAAAACCAATCATGCCTTTTCAACAGTCCCCCAAAGTCTTAACTCATTTCAGCATTAACACAAAAGTCCACAGTCCAAAGTCTCATCTGAGATAAGGCAAGTGTCTTCCACCTATGAGCCTGTAAAATCAAAAGCAACTTAGTTACATCTGAGATACCGTGGATGTACAGGCATTGGGTAAATACAGTCATTTCAAATGAGAGAAATTGGCCAAAACAATGGAGCTACATGCCCCATTAAGTCCAAAATCCAGAAGGGCAGCCAAATCTTAAAGATCCAAAATAAAATCCTTTGACTTCATGTCTCATATCCAGGTCTTGCTGATGCAGGAAGTGAGCTCCCATGGCCTTGGGCATCTCTGCCCCTGTGGCTTTGCAGGGTATAGCCCCCCCACCTGCCTTTCATGGGCTGGCATTTTCTGTGGCTTTTCCCGGCAAATGGTGCAAGCTGTCAGTGGATCTACCTTTCTGGGGTCTGGAGGATGGTGGCCCTCTTCTCACAGCTCCACTAGGTGGTACCCCAGTATTTCCCTTCCCTACTGCAGTAGCAGAGGTCCTGCATGAGAGCCCTGCCTCTGCATAAAACTTATGCCTGGCCATCCAGACATTTTCATACATCCTCTGAAATCTAGGTGGAGGTTCCCAAAATCCAGTCTTTGACTTCTCTAATTCACAGGCTCCACACCATGTGGAAGCTGCCAGGGCTTGGGGGTTGCACCTCTGAAGCCATGGCCCAAGCTCCATGTTGGCTCCTTTCAGTCCTGGCTAGAGCAGCTGGGATGCAGGGCACCAAGTCTCCAGGCTGCATACAGTACAAGACCCTGGGCCCAGCCCATGGTACCATTTTTCACTCCTAAACCTCCAGGCCTGTGATAGCAGCGGCTGCCACAAAGGTCTGTGACATACCCTGGAGATATTTTCCTCATTGTCTTGATAGTTAACATTTGGCTCCTGGTTAATTATGCAAATTTATGCAGCCAGCTTGAATTTCTCTTCAGAAAAATTGGATTTTTTTTTCTAGTTCATTACCAGGCTGCAAATTTTCCAAACTTTTATGCTCTGTTTCCCTTTTAAAACTGAATTCCTTTAACAGCACCCAAGTCACCTCTTGAATGCTTTGCTGCTTAGACATTCCTCCAACAGATACCCTAAATCATCTCTCTCAAGGTCAAAGTTCCACAAATCTCTACAGCAGGGGCAAAACGCTGCCAGTCACCTCTTCTCCAGTTTCCAACAATTTCCTCCATCTGAGACTACCTTGTACTGGATTTCATTGTCTGTACAATTATCAGTATTTTGGTCAAAGCCATTCAGCAAGTTTCCAGGAAGTTCCAAACTTTCACATATTTTCCTCCTGTCTTCTTCTGAGTCCTCCAAACTATTCCAACCTCTGCCTGTGACCCAGTTCTAAAGTTGCTTCCACATTTTCAGGTATCTTTTCAGCAAAGTCCCACTCTACTGGTACTAATTTAGTGTATTAGTCTGTTTTCATGCTGCTGATAAAGACATACCCTAGATTGGGCAATTTACAAAAGAAAGGTTTAATGGACTTAGCAGTTCCACATGGCTGCGGATGCCTCATAATCATGGTGGAAGGCAAAGAGAAGCAAGTCACGTCTTAAATGGATGGCAGTAGGCAAAGAGAGAAAACTTGTGCGGTGAGACTCCCGTGTTTAACCATCAGATTTGTGAGACTTATTCACTATCATGAGAACAGCATGGGAAAGACCTGCCTGCATAATTCAATTACCCCCCACTGTGTTTCCCCCACAACTTGTGAGAATTCAAGATGAGATTTGGGTGGGGACACAGCCAAACCATATCAAAAATCTACATATCCTGTAAGAAAACTACAGGACTTGTTTGGGGACTTCGTGATTGACAGATATTTCTACTGCCAATATATTTCTTCAGGAGCCTCAAGAGACAAAGCAGACATGTTTGACACCTGGCTAGGTATTGAGCTAACAGACTAGCTGGCTACTAGATAGTTTCCTTAACAAACTGACTCTTTTAAGGCTTAGGATAGACATTTCAGTGCATCTTTAAAGGAGGGCTAGTGACTCCACAGCCAGCTGACTCACTACAAGGCTAAAAGAAGATGACATGTTACCAAAATTACGAGGAAATTATACCCACCCATGGCTGGGTCAGTTAAACTGTCATCTGAAAACTCACAGCATCTGGTAGAGTGGAATATGTTTCTTCATGTCCAACAAGTGTCTTCAAAAAGGATTTGCAGACACGAAACAATATCGCTATAGAAAACTATATTGAGAAGATCTTACAAGAAGAAAAGGAAAAGAGTGAACAGAACCTTTTGTTATAATATGAAGCAGCTTCCACTGGGCATTAGTGGATTACACGTATATTGGCAAACAGTTGAGCAGAAAGGAAGATTACCCTAATAATATACCTTCGTTATAGGGAATGGGAAACAGGAGCAATATATAAGACTATGTAAAAATATATGAGATTATGTAAAAATATATGAGACTTCCAAGAGTTTAAACTTCTTGGCTAGAAAGTGACTTTGTAGGAAAGGGGATATTCTCAGTCTCTCCCAACACTGAGCTAACTCAGATCTGCTGAGGCAGGTATCTCACTTGCTACCAAAAGAGGAGGGCAATGAGCTTCCATCACTACCCAAATCTGTCTCTCTTCAGGGATTGTTAAAAACCTACTCATAAAAGTATCTTATGTCTTAGAAGTATATTTTACTTTTATATTTAAATTTATGATTCATCTTGATTGTGTGTGTAGAGTATGAAGCAGAAGTCAACATGTGTGTATATGTGTGTATATATCTACACACATATATAAATAGGGATGTGAGTATATTTATGTCTGTAAAAGAGAGGTCATTGTGTGTGTACACATATACACATATATATAACACATGCATATATATAATTATATTTGTGTCTGTATATAACATATGTATATATGCGTGTATACCCTCATAGATACACATTCATACATAATTTCCATATGAATATTCAATTAACACAAAACAGTTGTTGACAATGCTATCTTTCCTGGGTACACTGCTACTGCAGGGGCATATTTACAAAAAAAAATCTACATATGTAGATTTGTTGTTTGACTTGGTTCTTTGGTTTATTTGTCTGTTCTTCAGCCAGTATCATACACTCATATTCACTGTATTTTATAATACCACTTTGTATGAGTCAGGGTTCTCTAGAGAAACATAACTAATATGATAGATGCATATATAAAGTGGAGTTTATTAAGGAGTATTAAGCCATCTGCAAGCTGAAGGGCAAGGAAGTCAGTTTGAGTCCCAGAGCTGAAGAACTTGGAATCTGATGTTCGAGGGCAGCGAGCATCCAGCATGGCAGAAAGATGTAGGCCAGAAGACTAAGCGAGTCTAGTCTTTCCATGTTCTTCTGCCTTTTTTTATGTTGGCCATGCTGGCAGCTAATTAGATTGTGCCCACCCAGATTGAAGGTGGGTCTACTTTCCCAGTTCACTGACTCAAATGTTAATCTCCTTTGGCAACACTTCACAGACACACCCAGGAACAATACTTTGCATCCTTCAATCCAATCAAGCCGACACTCAACATTAATCATCGCACTCTTGATATTGTTGAAATATAACTCTCGGCCAGGCGCGGTGGCTCAGGACTGTAATCCCAGCACTTTGGGAGGCCGAGGTGGGTGGATCACGAGGTCAGGAGATCGAGACCATCCTGGGCAATACGGTGAAACCCCATCTCTACTAAAAATACAAAAAAATTAGCCGGGCGTGGTGGCAGGCACCAGTCGTCCCAGCTACTCGGGAGGCTGAGGCAGGAGAATGGCGTTGAACCTGGGAGGTGGAGCTTGCAGTGAGCCGAGATCGTGCCACCCCACTCCAGCCTGGGTGACAGAGCGAGACTCCATCTGAAAAAAAAAAAAAAAAAAAATAGAAAAGAAGTATAATTCTCCATGTGTCTCTCACATTTCTGCATGTTTTGCAAGCAGAGAAATGGACTAATATTGCTCCATGTTAACTTTTCAAAAGTGTTTGTAAAGAAACAGTCTTTGAAAATAAGAGATAGTATCTTTCACCAGAGTAAAGTGAAACTACTTAACTTATACTCTTGAAGGTGAAAATAGCTACTGCCTCTGGAACAAGGAACAAGAATGCTCACTGTCTGTTATGAAAAATTCAGGTTCCGTAAACTTAGAATTCATCTCCTGTAATGCAACCTACTGCATGTGCTGGTGTCACCTGGCCCTCTGCTCATCACCTGTGGAATTGGGACTTAGGAAACTCATATAAATATGCCAGTGCTGTGGCTACTTTTATTGTTATAAATAACAAAGTCCTGACCCAGGTCTTTAGTGGTTTTGTTTTGTCATGAGAGTGATTCTTGCTTGCTTTTCTTTCTTTTCTCTTTCTTCCTTTCTTTCTTCTTTCTTTCTTTCTTTCTTTCCTTTCTTTCTCTCTTTCTCTCTTTCTTCCTTCCTTCCTTTCTTTTTTTTTTTTTTGAGTCAGTTTCACTGTGTCACCCAGGCTGGAGTGCAGTGGCACGATCTCGGCTCACTGAAACCTCTGACTCCTGGGGGTTCAAACGATTCTTCTGTCTCAGCCTCCCAAGCAGCTGGGACTATAGGCACCGGCCACCACGCCTGGCTAATTTTTATTTTTAGTAGAGACAGGGTTTCACTATTTTGGCCAGGCTGGTCTTGAACTCCTGACCTTGTGATCTACCTGCCTCAGCCTCCCAAAGTGCTGGGATTACAGGCGTGAGTTACCGCACCCGGCTGATGCTGGCCTTCTAAAATGCAATAAGAAGGGCATTATATTATCCTATTGTCTGAAAAAATTAATTTTAGAATGATTTCTTCTTTAAATGTTTGGTAAAAATCAAATAAAATTCTAAAACTATTTAATAGGCTGGATTATAACATCAGGCCAAAAGTAAAATTTAAGACTGCAAAGCTATACTGATTTTCAGAGATGTGCATAGAAGGAAACTAAAATGAATAAGAAAGGCAGATATCACTCTGTCTTCACATAGAATATAATCCCATGTTTTAAGCGTGTCATTACATGCTTTGCCCAAAATATTAAATTTTATGTTGTTTTCAGTAAGTTGAAGCAAGTCTAATTTCTCATATGTTCTATTTATTGACTGACATTAAAATCGAGACAATTATTATCATAATACTATTAATGATAGGGTCTAAGTATTTCATTTTCAGAAATCTAAAAGTAATTCTGGTACAATTTCATGGAATGCCATGATAGGAGATTAGACAGATAAGACAGACTTTTTAAACATACACAACGTTAACATTATGGAGTTCTTTTTGTTAATATTATCATTATCTTCTTTTTTTCCAGTTGGAGAATATCCTTATACATTGTTTCTAGATTTTTAAAAAAATTCCCATAGATTACAAAAGCCAAAGATTGATAGAATTTAGTAGTAAATTTAAAAGATAAAGTGTTTCAAAGCAATTTATTAAAGTTGGCCCCCCATGTCAAACAGACATGCCATATAAAAAAGTCCTGAGAAACTGATGCAAAAATCTGAGTGATAAAGCAGTTACTGCATTGCCTACTCTCCTATTGATTTAATTTATAGAGCGACAAGGGTGAACGTTCAATCCCACCTCCACTCCACCTCTCCCCGACACATTGCTAAACCAAAGTGTTCCTGCATTTTTTATTTCATACAAGATCTTGACATCCTTTTGAATTTATTTTACATACTTGGGGAACATGAATACAACTTCATGCTTTCATCTTTTGATAAGGCATTCATTATGTGCATTAACTGACAGCTGTGAAATTATCTGCCACTTGTCTTAAATAAAAGAAAATTCAAAATAGATGTGCATTCTGTACTTAGGCAAATTTCACAGAATCTTCTTTAATTCAAATTTCTCTAGATGCTTCTTTTTATATAGGCTTTAAGTACAGTGAATACGTTCAGTCATTACTACATATTGAGTGTCTGATGGTTTCTGAAAGCTCAGGAGGCAGTCCACATTTTTCTCACTTGTTTTTAGTATAAGTAGGTTTGGCAGCTCTATATGAGTTTTTGCATCTTAGAAAATCTCCATCTCTATTGCATTTCATTGTATATTAGTGTTGCTTTTAAAGTGTCTTTAATATTCATTTTGCCATTTAAATCAAAGTTGTCCAAAAAGGAATTACTAGTGAGCACAATATTTGCAGCCATGAAAGTCAGTGACACTTTTTAAAGATCCTTTTGAGGACACGTATGAAAAATAACTAGTAGGAAAATAACATTTTCCTTGGGAAAGGAAACCTATTCTGAACATTTAACTGTAGAAGTTCCTACCATCTTTTCACCTATAATTTAGGTTTCTTTAGCACCTAATTATAGTAAACAAAGTAACAGCTGATCAATGGAGTAAAGGAATAATCAAACCATAGTTTCCATTGCTAGGACAAAAACTTCCTTTAGAACACGATCACATAATTTATTACATTAATATGTACCTTCATATTCGAGATGTAGATATTAGACATATAAATAAATAAATAGTAGAGATCCATGTTTTAAGGATGAAATCAGTAAAAGGATATAACAGGTCATGATGGCTTTTTTTTTTTTTTTTTGAGACGGAGTCTCGCTGTCGCCCAGGCTGGAGTGCAGTGGCGCGATCTCGGCTCACTGCAAGCTCCGCCTCCCGGGTGCACGCCATTCTCCTGCCTCAGCCTCCCAAGTAGCTGGGACTACAGGCGCCCGCCACCACGCCCGGCTAATTTTTTGTATTTTTAGTAGAGACAGGGTTTCACTGTGGTCTCGATCTCCTGACCTCGTGATCCACCCGCCTCGGCCCCCCAAAGTGCTGGGATTACAGGCGTGAGCCACTGCGCCCGGCCAATGATGGCTTTTTTATTTGACTTATTTTATGCAATTGGTACATTGATATATAACTAAGTAAAAGTATAGGAAAAAGTCAGTTATAAGATTTAACATCCGTGGTTCCTGGATTGTCTTTGGAGGGCATGAACTGGCCCTCAGTAATGTGTCTGTTAAGACAATTACTTAAATCCTTACAGGATACTGCTTTAATTCAGAATTTGCCTTAGTTTGTGTGTTTGTGGGTGTCAACTAAATATTAGTGCTTATGTTGTGTTGTTATTTTATTATTATTATTGCAGTTATAGTTAATAGAGGCAAAGACATGAACAAATAATCCCAGAGACAAATATAGAAATGCAATAAAACAGAGGTGTGTCTCAGTGAGAGAATATGATAAAGGGGAATGAAATCTGGGGAGAGGTAATGAAATATTTTTAAATGGAGAAATTAATTTAATTAAATGTTAAAAGCCTTAATTTTCAAGACCAATTTAAATTTAAAATGAACATATAAAATAATATTTTTATAAAATGAGATATTTCTTGAATGAAGCATAAAAAACACAAACATTAAAGAAAAATATTGATGCATTTGATTTCATAATAATGAACAATTTCTCTTCCTAAAAATGTACCAGAAAGCTAAAATATAATCTCAGACTTAGAGATATTTGCAAGAGTTTGTATCCAGTATACATTTAAAGCTAAATATTAACAAAAGTCAACACAATAAACAAGCAAAATATTAAATTGGGCAATTCATAGAAAAGCCTAATAATCATTTGAAATGAGATAGAATTTTCTAGAATCAGGAGAATATCACTAAAAACCTAGTAATAACATTTCACACTAAGTGTTAACAAAGATGCTGAGAAAAAATCACCCCTTTTATTCTGTTAAGGAACTTATGAACTAGTCCAGTGACTTTAGACAGTAATATAAATAATTTTTTTAAAAATTAAAGATGTTCATACATCTTATATTATCCAGACATACATATGTATGCAAAGAGAAATATACTACATTGTTCATATCAGTATTTTTTTTAACACCAAGAAAAGGTTGGATGGCAGGAATGCAGGGAAGGAGAGAGAAAAGAAGAAAATTAAAATTCTAAATGTAATTTGTACAAAAATGAATAAATGTTTGGAACAGGATGGCAAAATAAGAGATCTCAAGTTTCATTACCTCCCACAGAAATTTCAAAGAGCAATTACCCACAGTCAAGAACATACCTGTGGAAACCCCCAAACTCAGGAATAACCCTGAGATACCTGTGTGGACCATGGAACTGAATAAACCCTGCAAGAGAGGGTAAGAGAAGAAATGGTCTTGTTAGCCACACCACCTTTTCGCTCACCAAAGTTGGCACAGTTCCAGAGAGGATTTCCAAGGGCTCAAGACTTTTTCAGTGGGAAAAGACAACTGGAAGCAGACATCCAGCTTCCCTACTGTTTCAAGATGTTTCCCAGGAAGCTCACTCCTATCTCACTTTATGAGGAACAGAGGGGTTAATGACAGGGCTAGACCACCTGAAATCAGGTCAAAACAAAGCAAAGAGGTGGAGTTCATATCAGCCAGCTCACAGACCCCAGTAGTGGCTCAGTGTAACAGCCTATAGTGGTACCTAATCAAAGATGCCAACCAGCAGCCTAGCACATCTACAAAGCTGAGATGATCACTCCCAGAAGTAGTGAGTTCTACCTGGCTTGAATTCCTAGACTGCCAGCCTCGAGGCCCATCTTCAAACTTTACTCAAGGCCCTTTGCAGGAAATAATTGTTGGCTACAAAGCAATTTGTCAAAAGCAGGGGCGAGTTCTGATATCTTGGAGTTTAAATAGCGCTGGGGCACAGCCTCAAAGTCGACCTCAAGACCTCACTCAGGAAAGGAGATGACCACCATTGTACATTTCAGCAAAGAGCATGGGCTAGTTTGGTCACATCCTGGAGTTTAAACGTGCTTAGCTCAGCCTCATAGCCCAGCAGTAAGTCCTACCTAGGCAGGTTCGTAAATCTCAACTGTGCATTTCTACTGATCATAGCAGCTCATCTCATCCATCCAAGTAGTGAGTGACACTACCTAACTATAAGGCCTTAGAACTGTATCAAACTGCAGATCTCAAATAGCAGTACCACCTGGCCAGAGAATATACCCTGTAGCCTCACTCAGTCAGAGGTGATTGCAGTGACCAGCTATGAGCTCCACATTATTGCAGAGCTCAGCTCATAGTTTTTGCTGAGAGCGAAACTCAGCCAGCAGCTGCATCCGTTGAGAGCAAAGGTAGTGGCACAACTATCTAGGGAACCAAAAAGAAAGTCCTGTCTGCCCAGGGTTGTTACCAGCTGGCCCAACCAGAATTGTAGGCTAAATAGAGAAGGCCTATTCCTGCCAAGGAACATCTGAAAAAGCCAGAAGAGATGGTTGTTTCCTCAAATATGCAGACACCAACACAAGGAAACAGGAGTATAAAAAATCAAGAAATCATGAAACCTCCAAAATAATACAGCAAAAGTTCAGTGACTGACCCTGAAGAAATGAAACTCTCCAAAATAACAAAGAATTCAGAATAATCCTTCTGAAGTTTAGTGAACTACAAAAGCATATGGATAAAAAATTAAGTGCAATTTGGAATACAATGCGTGCACAAACGAGAAATTCAACAAAGAAATAGAAACAATTAAAAAACACAAATAGAAATTCTAGAGATGAAGATTGAAATGATAGAACTAAAAACAAGCAAGAGAAAGCTTCATTGACAAGCTCAGTCAAGCAGAAGAATCAGCTGGAAGACATAACCCATGAAATTATCCAGTCAGAAGAATCAAAAGGAAAAAAAAATGAAAAGACCAAAGAAAGCTTTTGAGAATATGGGACACTATGAGGAGACTTAATTTTTGTATAATAAGAGTTTCAGAAGGAAAAAGCATATTTAAATAAATAATGGTTGAAAACTTCTCAAATCTGGGAAAAGATGCCAATATCCAGGTATAGGAAGCCCAGAGTTCTCCAATCAAATTTAACCAAAAAAGGAATTAGCCACAACACATAATAATCAAACTATAAAAAAATTAGGACAAAGAAAAAGTTCTGAAAGCAGCCAAAGATAAGAAACATAACATACAAGAGAGACTAAAAGAAGACTGATATTCTCAGATGGAGCTTAAGGGGCAGAGGTTTGAGATAAGGATGGCCTAGTAGATAGCTAGGAAGATCATGCATAGTCTTGCTAGCTATGATGACTAGCTAGCAAGGAGTTTTATTCTCAGAGGGAGTTTTATTCTCAGAGATTTGTAGAAATTTTGAAGAAATTTAGGTAGAAAAGTGCTGTGATCACATTTTTGTTAGTAAAACAATATATAGTCAGTTCTCTAGAGTTGTAGGTTCCATATCTGTGGAATAAAAAATATTTAAAAATTAGAAAAAAATAACAATATACCAATAAAAAGAATACAAATATAAACACAATACAGTGTAACAACTATTTATGTATCATTTACTTTGCATTAGGTACTATAAGTAACCTAGAGATAGTTTCAAGTATACAGTAGGAGTGATCTAGAGGTAATTTAAAGTATGCAGGAGTTACACATCCTCCTGTGTACTTTAATGCTATGTAAATCTGTCCTTGGTTAATTCACAAATGTAGAACCTACACCTCTGGAGAACTGACTACATGTTGTCTTACTAAGAAAAATGTGATCATATAACTTTTCTATCTAAATTTCTTCAAAATGTCTACAAATCTCTGAGAATAAAACCGTAAGCTCAGCATACCTTATAGAAAATGATTTTGTATTTGCATAGTTTACATTTGCATATAAACTATGCAAATATGACATTATTTTCTATAAGGCACTTAAGCATTTATGCATTTTTGGTATCTGTGGGGGTCTTGGAACCAGTCTTTAACAGATACTTAGAGATGATTGTATCCTCAATTAGATTGTTTAATACTGTTTTCCTTCTGCCTAATTTCAAGTATAAATCTAAATTTTATATAATCTTGCATATGTCATATGACTTTGTAAAATCATATACAAAAGTAGAAGACCAACAGAAATATAAGGTTTGCTTATTAGTTCAACTGGGGATTTTACAGCACTTTAGGTGGAATTTCTAATAGCCAATAGATTATTCACTTAAGGCCATTCATCTCCCTGGTGTAAAGTCATTTCAAGAGTTTGCATACTCAAACATTTTTTTTTCTATAAAGCTATACATTGAGCAAAATCATGGTTGTCTTCCTGGTCCCACTTAAGCATTTTTTCCAATTTTGATCTCAAAATATGAGAAAGGGTGATTTATGGATCGCTCCTTAAAACAACTTTTCACATTTGTTTTATTCCTATATTACATAAAGGTAGCTTTCTTAATTCAACTGAACATTCCTCATAAATAGAAACTATGTTTTTTATATCTTTTTTATTCTTCAAACACTAACATTTAGAGTAATCTGCTTTATAGTGGATGCTAAAAATGTTATGCATCTACCAAAATGTCTTGTATTTAATAGAAACACTTCAATCCTCAAGTTGTTTGTATAGTACTTCGGGGGAAAGTGTCCCTGACTCATTTGCTTCACGTAACACCGTTTTCATAATTTCTGCTTTAGCTTTCTAGTCAGAGACATAAATGCACTATAAACTACTTAATGACTGACAAACCTTCCAATGGAGCCGAACCCACTTTGTTTTCTATCTCATACTTCTTCAGCAAGTATACCACTCTTTGAGGCACATAACAAAACTTAACATTCATGACAGATTATCTCATATATCATAGAATTGTCATATTGTTGTAGTGTTGAAGTAATAGATCTTTGGTGCAAAGGCACCATCATGATATATGACTCAAAAGGTGGACTCTTCTGAACAGTCGATTCAGGTTAATAAGAATCTTGCCAATTGTTTGCAAACATAAATTTTCCAAGTGACACCTTATGCCAGACCCAATGCCACCTCCGTACAATAAAAAAATTGCACAAACTACTTGTTTTATAAAGGATGTGAAAACATGCTATGGAATACTACATACAAATATATCACCATGAAAAATTGTACAATTTTAGAGATTAATTTAATAAATCTATACATTTAAAAATGTTAAAATTAGCAAGACAATGAACATTTTAGAATTCATAAACTATCTTATGTTTATGCTTTTCAGTCTTCTATAATTACTTATAAATATATACAATACCCCAGTGTACTAAGAAATTTAATAAATTATCTTTTCAAATATAATGTTGTGAAAAGCATACTACAATTTTTTTCAATATATACTCTTTTCTTTTCTGTCCTTTGAATATCCAATCCATTATATTTGGTTAATTATTTGATATTATTAAAAAAACAAGTATTGATTCTGCAAGGTTTTTTATTGAATTAAGTCCTGTTACCGATTGTTTATTTTACCAGATGTGTTACACTAACCAAATTGAAATTGTTCATGTATACATGACTGAGCCACATTTCCACTCATTTAAATACACTTATTAAAGGAATATAGTCAGCCTTTTTTTCTAGTGCGTGTTATGACTTTATTATGAAATGGATGTTACTGAAAATAAAGTACCTTTTTCCCTGTCAACTCCTTATATTATTTTCATCTTACATGGAACTTTAATTAGCTCCAGGCCACTTTTTCACATTCATTTAATTTCTACTGACAAATTAAGGTCAATCCAAACACTAACAGTGTTGGTTTTATACAACACCTGATTTTATGTGTTCTAGCTCCTTAAATGTCAGTCTTATTTTGAATATTATTATTAATAAAATATTCAGGTATTAGTATGGTCAAGAGTATGACAAACACAAATTTAAAAATATTTCATTCTTTCACAAAGGATCTGAATCCCTGGTGATGAAAAAATAGTTATTCTACCACATTTTCCTGTGCCTCCCTCACTGCCCAACTGGCAGGCTCTTGCTCCCCAACTATATCTCTACTTCTTACTGCCCCTCACAAGAGGTAACCAGAAGCAAAGCAGGCTTCTCAATATACAAACAACAGTTTTTCAACCGATAGCATTTCCAAAAATATACTAATGAAAAGGAAAGATAGAAAAGGCCTCAAATATTATAAATATCTATACCTATATCCACATATATGTAATTATTTATCTATCTATTAGAACTATCACCAAATTATTTAAGGCCCTATCTAATTCTAATTTATTTTATTCCTTAACACTTAACATATATTAAGCTACTTGGACAATTTATGACTTTCAACAAGCCTGTGGTTTCATATAATGGTTTAAAAGTGTGATGATAATACCCATGGTAAACAGCTTTTTATGTTTTAAACATTTTAAAGTGTCTGTACTTTAAAAAAAGAGTAAATGATTATAAAATTAAACAAATATTTTACTCTTGAGCATTAATAATTTTATAGAGACAAAATATTTTCTCTGAGACCAATGGTTTCTTTATTTTTATTTTCAAAAATTGCACTGTGTTATTTGGACAAAATCACATATTTTATGTGCTAATGTAATCTCAGACCACAGAAATATTGTATTTTATTTATTTCTCCATATGCATAGTTCCTATCATTACAAACAGACCTTGAGTCCACTTGCTGTAATGCATATAACATCATTAAGTAACACAAAAAATTTAAAAGCAGTGATAAGAATAACAATTCAATATTAAAACAAGACAGATTTTAGACCCTAAAAACCAGAATATCTTACAAAAGTACAAACTTTATTTAAAATTTGACTACAATCTTCTTATCATGTAAATCTAATAAATACAAATTGTGAAACTAACAGATTCTACAATATAAAGCTTGTTACTTTGTCATCATAGGTACATATTTTCGTACTACAAGAGAAAGTCTACTTATAGGTCCTCATAAAGAGATCAGATATTCACCAATATATTTCTAACATTTATCCAAAAAATATTCCTCTCTTAAATTTGTTTTTTATAAAATTCCTCAATAAAAACCTAGGGAGAAACAATCTGGAAGACGGATTTTTGTCAATATTCTTTACTGCTTTCCACACTTCTATGACCAAATACCCCTTTGCTTTCTATATTTTTTTATTGTTTATAGTGTTCTACTGTGTCATTTTTATACTTAAATTTTTACAATGGGCTTATAGTTTTTCTAGTGCTAATTTTGTATGTTTGAGAGACAATGTTCAGTTGCTTTCTTTCAAAAGTATAATCAAAATTTTCAGCAGCATTTATGCAATAAGACATTTTCAGTAAATTATAGTTTAATATAACCATATTTTAAGACACATACATGTTCTATTGGTAGTTTCTAATCCTTTTATAATGATTTTTCTCTTTGAGTGCTAATCTTATATAATATTTTGAGCAGTATTTTATCCTCCCCAATTATTAGTTTTAAAATTATATTGGGAAACGTAATCATTATTCTACCATATTAACCTGTTGTTTTTCAGTTTCACCCTCAAGAAAGCCCAGTTGAAATTCTCATTAAAATTTTGTTCCACACCAAATGTCTTGACATGCATGTACATGGTATATGTCTAAGTCGATGTACGAATATCGCTACATAATAAAAGTATTATGATTGCCGTTTTCTACAGTCTTATGTTATTATTTTTCAATTTATTGTCAGTATTTCCTTTGAAATAATAAGAAAAAATTTTGTTTTAACATTTTTCTTCTGGTAAAGATTTTATTCTTTTCATAAGTGGATAATGAAAGTTCTTATTTTTACATAATTTTAAATTTCCATTTTAACTTTTTTACTGCATATATTATATATACATATTCACTTATTTTATGATTCTATGATTTTTTAGAAGTCTAAATAAAAATTCAATAATGAACAAGATTATTTGTGTGGAGAGAGCAAGGTAATAAAATTTGTTTGCATACATCAAAAAAATGAATTAAATATAGTGTTGACAACTGCTTATTAAAGTATGGGAGCCTAATAAAGACTAACCTGAAATGATTTTCATACCTTTTCTGCACAGTGGTGAGCTGAGAATGTACATAATAAAGACCTAAATTAACCTCAGGTAACCCCTGGGTTTCTGCTGCTTTCTTCCCTGAAACCAAAAATGGAGGAGGAAGAGAATGAAGAAGAGAAAAATAAGAAGAGGAGGAGGATTAATTATATAAATATCAAGCTCACATTTTTTAGAATATGAATTCCCTAAATAGTTTAGCTCAGAGTCAAAATAATTCACATCAGCCATAAAATACATAAGGAAACACAGAAACAGAATGAATCATAAATATGCACCCATAACACCATTAATTTTGACAAGTGGTTCTTCCAAGGGAACTAATTAGAATAAATTAGCTCTAAAATGAACCTGTTACTAACTACATGCTTTGAACCACTATGCAGAATTTTTATAATAAGTCAATTTAATTTGAGACTACTCATGCCAAAGACAAATTTTAATTCTAGAATAATTGATCTAATTATTAATCTCTGCAAGTATTTACATATAATAAAATATCTACTTTAATAATTTCTGTCTAAAACCATAAATCAGTTAGTGACCAACAATTGTAATTTTATTCAGGGGAATGAGAGGCACACATCCAAATCATGGAAATGCAATTTTAAATCAAAGAGAAGATGTTATGATGAGACAAGCCAAATCACAACCTACTTTACACTAATCAAAAATTTTGCTTAATCAGCATACTGCGCATTTTTAAAAAATTACAAGCTCTACATGAGTTTTTTTCTCTTTTGAAGATTTTAATTATTTTAATGTATCCCATATCCATTTAATAATGATTGAATGGCCTAAATGTCTGAATAATATTTTGTTATATATCTTTAATGAAAACAGACGCTGAGTGGCTATTCTTCAGAGTTTTACATATTGTTGGTCTTGAGTTCAAAGGTAATTTCTGAAGAATATTTTCAGTATTTCTACATTTAAAATGTCAACTTTCTTACTGTCATATCTTACACATGATACCCTATCCCCTGACTGTGCTGCCAAATTACAGAGTAATATATGGGAGTAACTGAAAAATCTTGAGGCCAAATTTATTAAATGTGATCTTTAAGCCACACAACAAGATACACAGTGAAAATTAAGTGAAGTTTTGAAATTGCACACAAATATTTCAGTTTGGGTAAATTTGTCAATTTCAAATATACATATGTGTATATATCTATAAATTATATTTTAGTCAGCATAATTAATTATAATTTAGTGTGTTTATTTTTTCTTTTTGAGATGAAGTCTTGCTCTGTCTCCCAGGCTTGAGTGCAGTGGTGCAATCTCAGTTCACTGCAACCTCCACCTCCAACATTCAAGTGATTCTCGTGCCTCAGACTCCCGAGTAGCTGGGACTACAAGTGCATGCCACCACGCCTGGTTAATTTTTGTATTTTTAGTAGAAACAGGGTTTCACCATGTTTGCCAGACTGGTCTTGAACTCCTGATCTCAAGTGATCTGCCGCCTTGGCCTCCCAAAGTGCTGGGATTACAGACACGAGCCACCGTGCCCAGACTAAAATTTAGTTTTATAGAAAACTGCTTGATACTGAAATGTTGAACACTTAAAGATGTGTGCCAATGAAGTCAAGATGACTTGTAATTTCCCTGATAAGTATACATTTATTTAATACATGCTATGTGTCTCTAAATTATTTCCATATTTCCATTAATTTCATTATTATCACAAACCTACAAAGTAGCTATAATATTAAGCTAACTTTATAGATTGCAAAACTGAGCCACAGAGTTTAGTAACTTGTCCAAGCTCAAACAAGTAGTTCATTGAAAGAGAAATAAATTCAGGCATGTGGTTATGGAGACCGTACATGGAGGTCTATGGTAACATTATTCTCATCATTACTGATTTAGAGTGCAAATTTTAGATTCTATGTTTACATGCACCTATGAAACACAATTGTCATCACAGAATGAAATAAATTGCATTCATAAAGAAATGATAATCACTCTCACTACAAAAGAAACGATTGGAGTTCACAAGCTAATATCCTATTTGGAAACTTTCATGGTAAAAGAAAATTAAATATCATGATGAATAGAAAAGTCTACTATATAAAGTATGACCCCCTTATTAGACACACACTTTCCACACTGATCAGCAAAGTGACAATATGCATCTTTGTACTAAGAAAAATTAATAAACTAAGAAGCGATGCACTAGTGTTTAATCATGCATAATTTTGATATTTAAGGTCTTAATTGACTTTGCCAAATATTTTCATTCATTCTCTCAACAAATATAAATGCAGTATTTATAATGTGTCAGATGCCATTCTAAGCCCCAAAGTTATGATGGTAAAGCACACAAAATTTTTCCTCTAATAATGGTTACATTATTTTGATGGGTGCAGAATAAACAAGTTAACATATAATCGCAACATGGACTATGTGATTAAATAGTGTTAAATCTTTTAAATAAAATGAAACAAGAGGACTAGAGAGAACAAGTTTAACTTTGGTTGGGTGGCTAGAGGTTTTACTGAGAAGCTGATGTTTGATCAGAGAAAGGAATTTTAAGAGGTATCCTGCCATGTTGAGGTTTAGGGCCAGAGTGTTCCCGATAGAGAGATTCACAAAAGCAAAGACTTTGAGTCAGAAGTAAGTGTAGAGTGTTTTAGATTCTGACAGAATACCAGAATAGATGGAACAAAGTGAGAATGGCATAGAGAGACAGGCAATGAGGTCAGAGTGGGTGACAGGGCCCAGACAATGAATGGGCTTGTAGGTCTGGATGAGATCCTTGAGATTATTTATTTTCTAGTTGTGATGTGATGTCATCAGATAGTTTGAGTAAATAAGTAAATAATTTACATTTTAAAATAACCCCTTTTTTTTTCTTTGTGGAAAACAGACTCAGGGAAACAGGAATAGAATTAAGAAAACTAGTTAGTAGGCTATCTCAGTAGTAAAGACAATGGTTTAAATAAGATAATGTATTCATGTCCCATGGCTGCCCCAGGAAATTACACAAACTTATTGGCATAAAGAGTGGAAATTTATTTTCATGTAGTTCTTCTTTATTTTTCACATAGTTCTTGAGGTCAGAATTCTGAAATACACATCACTGAGCTAAAAATCAAGGTGTCAGCAGAACCATATTTCTTCTGAACGCTCTGGGGAAGAATCTGTCACCAAGCCTTTTCCAGCTTCTAGAGGCCACCCTACATTTATTGGTTCATTGTTCTTTTATTTCATCTTCAAAGCTCACAATGTCAGATGGAGTGTTTCTCACATAGCCATGTTTCTGGTTCTTCCTTTCCTACCTCCCTCTTTCACTTATAAGAAGCCTTGTGATTATACTAGATAATAACCCAGGATAATCTTTTCCTCTCAATGTCTCCTGACTAGCAATCTTAATTCTGTCCACAACCTTAATTCCTCTTTGCCGTTTTTAAACCAAGTATGGGAGGCCATTGTTGACAACTGAGCTCCTGCACTATGCCTTAGCAGACCAGACCAAACCAAAACGGAGCCCCTCATGCTAAATACAACATAACCAAAATAAAACTAGGAAATAGGTTCATCCAGAAACATCATAAGTTTTTCCTGAAAACAGGAGATTCCAGTCTACCTAAGTCAGCATAGAAAGAAAGTTCCCTCTGCTTAATCCTTATAAAAAAGTACCGAAACAACCTCATGTAAATCAATTATTTCTATATTGTTCTGTTTCTTTGTTCCCATCTTATAACACCCGCCATTCTGCTATTTCTCAGTGGGAACTTTCATACTACTTTGTAGAATGGAAACTGCCTCAATTCATAAATCCAAATAAAAGCCAGACGGATGTATCACTAAATTTGCAATAATTTTGTCTTTTGACATCGTGTAACCTAATATATTTATAGGTTCCAGGAATTAGGATATGAACATTTTGGGTGGTCCCTTGTTATGCCTACCACACGTGGAAAAAAAAAAAACAAGTAAAAGGTGAGAGGTCATCAGATTTGGAAAATAATTTGACAGTAGAATGAACAAGATTTATAGATTCATTAGCTATAGACCAGCAAGCAAAAAACAAGAGGATTACCAAGTTTGTTGTGAATGGTTGAACTATTTACTGAGAATAGCCGGTTTAATATAAAAGACTATTTTAGTGGAGTGGGTAAAGCTAGAGATACAAATTTTGGATAATTCTGGCTTAAGTTTTTATTTTTTCTTAAGTACTTTCCCTTCAGCCTTCTACTTTGCATTCCACAACACTAGTAAATAAATTCTCCTTTACTCTTTCTCATTTACTTGAATTTCTGAGTTGTTTTCTTGTGTGTTCTTATGTAAATTTTAATTATTTGGTGCTAAACAAAAGAGTAATTTAATTTGGAAGAGATAATGTCACCCATCACTCATGTTTTGACAACGTAATGAGAAATCTTTTACTTGATTTGCTATCTCAGTCTTATAAGACAGAGCACTCAGCACAATCCTGCCAGAAGGGCTGCAGTTAAACCAGAGAACAGATAATTACTCCTCATACTTTTAAAGAAAAAAATTAATTCACTCCATAATAAATAAGTTTAATCCTAGTATATGAAATCTATAAATCTTCTAGAACTAAAAGCATCTGTAGAAAGAAGTCACTGCTCTGAGACTTTTTTTCAAATAATTCACCCAGTGTGTTAAAGCCTAATATTATTATCATTAACTGTAAGTAAGAATGTACGTGTATTTAAATTCTATTTTTAACTTTTTTGATGAAGTACGTGTGATGCATTGGAAGGACTCTCCAAAATATAGAAGGAGATAAAAAGTTAAATATGGGTATAAATAATTAGTTTTAGTTGTCCAGCATTGCATTCACCAACAAACTTGACATAATGCATCAAATAGCAATAGGAAGAGATGTAGTTTTCATAAAGGCTGCTGCCACCAATCATGGAAGCTTACAAGGATTTAAAGACCACGAATCTGGGTCTCTCAAAGATGGTGGTCAATAGTAATAGTAGGTTCGGGGAGGGGTACAAGCAGTAACTGTCATTGTACATTTGTCTTTGTTACAAATGTCTTTGTAACTTAAGAAAATACTCTTAAAATTGACTCGTAAGTTAACCAAAGCCATCAATATGGAGGATTGTTATGCTTATCAGTATGAAAATTTAGCCACCAACATTACCATAGATGTTGACTATGTCTATACACCTAAAATCATTTGATGACTTTTATTAATCAAAGGCAGTTTTGTGCACATGCATACGCTTTCCTGAAGGCCATAACATTTTGTTTATATAGGCTTAGCCATAAATGATTTATTCTTATAAGTTCAACTGTTTTCAAAGTGAGTACTATCAATTTTTTTTTCTCATTGTATGCTTTCATTTTATAAGTAAATTCAATTTACAAAAAATTAATAGTAACTCCATTTTGGACAGTTTTTGTCAGGAAATTAAACTTTAAATACATGATCTCAGTAATTGAATCTATTTACTTGATTTACTTAAAGGGAAGTATGAAAATGTTTAACAGATGTTGCACTTATTACTTAACATATGAACAAATAACAGAAATTTTTTATTTATTATTGACATACTTTAATCACATATATACACAGAAGCAGTTTTACTAACATTGCCATTGCTTACTATTCTGCTATCATTTCTCCAGTACTCAGATTCTCAGTGACTTAACTGATAATCATTTCTTTGACTCCTACACAGAGTTGCACTGGTCTGGTGCCTCTTCAGGGCAGCTAACTTCCTTCAGTCAGTGACTCAGATATCCTCCTGCTTCTATATTGTGATTCTGCTCACTCACCACAAAGCTTTTTGTTGTTATTGTTATTTCTGAGATGGAGTCTTGCTCTTGTCGCCCAGGGTGGAACGCAGTGGCAAGATGTCAGCTCACTGCAACCTCCGTTTCCCGGGTTAAAGTAATTCTCCCACCTAAACCTTGCCAGTAGCTGGGATTACAGACACCTGCTACCACTCCCGGCTAATTTTTGTATTTTTATTTGAGACTGGGGTTTCACCATGTTAGTCAGGCTGGTCTCGAACTCCTGACCTCAGGTAATCCACCTGCCTCAGCCTCCCAAAGTGCTGGGAATACAGGCCTGAGCCACTGCACCCGGCCTCATCGCAAAGCTTTTATGGTTTTGACAGCAGAGAAAGTGAGGCAGACAATAAAGCAGGCGCGCTGGTTCTTCCCTTCTTCAGCCCAGAAGTAATACTCCTTTTCCTCTGGTGGAACTCGTTAGTGTTATGTAAGTGCAATATCCTTTTCCTTCATGCACAGGAATTAAAAAAAAAATATATACGAGATTTGGTGATTACATGACTTTTTCCCTGACACGGTGATTGCTATAGGCCAGGCAATGTGCAAATTATTTTTATACATTATTTCATTTAATTAGCTCCCAAACATGATAAAGTAGGCACATTTAACACTTTTCATGTAAAGACAACAAAGTAAAACATATTGAGAAATTAAGAGCTCCTCTATTAAGTGGAAGAGCTGTAATCTAAATCTAAAGCTATCTGATTTTAATACTAAAATTTTAATGTAAAAAGTACTGTTGTGGAATATAAACGTCATTGTTTAGAATATAAACCTTAATCAACAGGTGATACGACTGATGTTAATAAACAACTATATCATGTGAACACTGGGTTTTGAAGACATATTCATTATTGAGAACATATTTTTAAAATTTTAATCTGACAAAAGTATACAAAAATTGATTTCTCAACAGTTATTTTATAAATTTAAACAACATTTATATAGCTACCTGGTTATTTATGTTGCACAGATGAGCAATTGTAAATTATATAAAATCTCGATTTTAATTAAAGTTGATGTAATAGAAATATTTCAGTGTAGTTAAAGAAAGAAAGAAAGAAAAAAAAAAAACTTTCGGAGGCCAAGGCTGGCAGATCACGAGGTCCAGAGTTCGAGACCGGTCTGGCCAATATTGTGAAAGCCCGTCTCTAGTAATAATACAAAAATTAGCTGGGCGTGATGGCGTGTGCCTATAATCCCAGCTACTCAGGAGGCTGAGGGAGAAGAATCCCTGGAACTCAGGAGGCGGAGCTTGCAGTGAGCAGGGATCGCACCGCTGCACTCTAGCCTGGGCGACAGAGCAAGGCTCCCTCTGAAAAACAAAACAAAACAAACATACAAAAAAAAAAAACCTTGCCACTAAATTATTTTAAAAAGAATCTTGATAAAGAAAAACTGTTTCTAAAGGTTTTTGTATGGATAAGAATGAAGAAACAAAATAACCTTGCAAGAGACTATGGAAAGATAAAATTCTCATCTTGTACCAGAAAGACCAGATATCAATAACAACAACAATACACTGTAAGTTGTCCCAGTAATACAGAATATAAGAAAGAGATCCAGTTTCTAGTGTTTTTAATAGGCCTATTGAGATCCTAAACACTAGATATATCAACTAAATACTGTATAAAGGTGATAAACTATAAAATGTTTATAAAATGCATCATTGAGTCAATGAGTGATAATTCCATAAATGTCAAATCTAGTAGTTGAACCATGAGTACGGATTTTTACATGGAATTAAAAATTTAATATTATTACTAAAAGTAATTTTAATATCTAACTTATATTAAGCACATTTCCAAAACAATTAATTTTAATTACATAATTAAATAATGCACGACAAGTTGGAAAAATAAAAATATCAGTCTTCTATTTTTAATTCAGTTGGTTGATTAATGAAGAATGCCTGTTTGTAAATTTGTTATTTTGAATTTGAGCTAAAGTCAGTCCTTTATATACTACACTAATCATATTTCTTTGTAGCAAATACTTTTACTTAAATTCCTCAAATAATGTTATATACAACATAGTAAAAGTTGAAATTAGTATTTTATCTATAAAACACTTAATAATTTACATTTTAGTGTTGTTTTAATAAAATTCAGACTTCTTAATAATAATGGAATAGGGCAATACATTTCACTACATGAAAATAAAGAATGTAGAGTTGCTTAAATTAGTGAAGAAGATGATGGTGATGTTTCAAGTGAATTAAGGATTTAGTTATAAAATTCATGAGTTGGAGATGGAAGAAGAGAAGAACCAGCAACTACCTAGATAATGTAGAAAAAGCTGTTGGGAAAACTTTTGTGTATTTGTAGGTCAGGTTTCATTTTCATTATGATATCCAGGTTGCAGTGTCTAATATAATACTCTGAGGTCTCAAAGGTTTTTTTTTTTTTTAAAAAAGAAATATTCAGTAACTCTAGCTTTCGTTTTATATTAAGTTGGCTTTTTAGGAACTTAGGAGAAATCAAGCAAACCTCAAAAGTATCTCTAAATATGCTTTGCCTCTGGATAGTGTCCTGCCTCTGTGATACAAGGACACTGGAATACAGCACTTTCTCTAACCTATTTTAATACAATACAAATTTCCAACTCTCGGGCACAGCACCTTTTAGAGATTTCTCGTATAAAAATATACTTTGTATGAATTCAAGACATAGGGCTGGATCCTCATCCTTTGTATCTCCAGGAGAAAACTTACTCATCAAATCTACTTAAACTGAATTTCCCCAGAGTTAGGAGAATGTGAATATGGCAAGTAGTAGTTTGTTCTCTTGCCTAAATTTTTCTGGGACTTCATAATTTAAAAATCTTATTTAATCAGTCTTTCTTTCTTCTTCTTTTTTTTTTTTTCCCCCGAGTCTCGCTCTGTTACCAGGCTGGAGTGCAGTGGTGGGATCTCCGCTCACTGCAACCTCCACCTCCTGGGATGAAGCGATTTTCCTGCCTCAGCCTCCCGAGTAGCTGGGATTACAGGCATGCAACACCACGCCTGGCTAATTTCAGTTTAGTTTAGTTTAGTGGGTTTTTTTTTTTTTTTTTTTTTTGTATCTTTTAGTAGAGACGGTGTTTCACAATATTGGCTAGACTGGTCTCGAATCACTGACCTTGTGATCCGCACGCCTCGGCTTCCCAAAGTGCTGGGATTACAGGTGTGAGCCATTGCACCTGGGCCCAATTTTCTCTTCTCACATATTTCAGCTGAAGTATGAGTCTTATAATTTTGTTTGCTTTAACTTTTATCAGTGGCTTTTTGGCATGCAGTCCTCTCTGCGGTATTACTGATGCTCTGAGCTGCAGGGTTATTTTTTCCTTCTTTCCTAGTTAGTCCATATGTTGAGACAAATACTAGTAACAAGTAAAAGGAAATGATTGATTTATTTCTTTTTTCAGTAAACATAGATTTTTGATGTAATTTCTTTAGAGAGAAGGAAAGGTAAGATCAGAATTTTTTTTCTAAAAACTTAAAACAAAAAATTATATTTTACTTAAAATGAATTTCTGTTAATGTGGGAAGAACATGGTAGCAATTCAACTGTTCTTTGGTAAATAATTAAACTGATAAGAACAAAATAATTGGCAACTCATTGAAAAAGACTAACCTCTCACTGCAATATTTTTAACTATTTTGGCAGCTGCTATACATTATTCTCTAACTGAAACAATATTGCATGAAAAAGTGTAGATTTTTAAAAGTAACAAATAGATATTTTTTCTGGGTGTGAAAAATGCTATATATGGCATATAAACATATTTTAAGTTTTATTTTTTTTTAGTTTTAGTTGTCTTTATCTCTGAATGTGTCATTATGTTTGTGTCTTACAAAGTAATGCACCCATTTCTTTCTGTAGACCAATTAACAGGTGATTAATTCAATCTATTAAGTGCTACTCTGTGACTAGTGCTGGTGCTGCTCTAATCAATTGGGATGTATGAGTAGAACCATCAGTAAAACTAAAAGGATAGTCTCCTTTATGGAGCTTACAAGAGAGGATAGATAAGAGTTTTTTAGAAAACATATAAGTTAAAAATATGATATGACATTACTTAATAAGTACAATGTAAAACAAAAGATAAAGCAAGGAAGAGAAAATATGCAATTTTAAATGGGGAGATCAGAATTCATTTTATTGGAAAATTGATATTTGAGTCAGGACAAAGTAGATGAAGTAGATGCAGGTATGTGCAAGAAAAGCATTACAGGCAGAGTCAAAATCCAGTGTTCGCATTCCAAAGGACTTCTTGCTAAGTCCTTACTTAACATTGTCCATAGTTTCTTGGAAACTGTGACTTTAAGTGAAAAGATGTACAGCAGGGCATTAAAAAATTGATGAAAAAGTATATTGGCTTTGTTATATGTCATTTTGCTTAAAGTTGGAGTTTCCAAGAACATATCAATGCCACTAAGTGAGGACTTACTCTATTGAAAACATTGAGAAGAACTGTGTGGTTACAAAAACGATCAAGGAGAGAGAATTATGAAATAAAGTTGTCAAGATAGAAAGGTGAGGTTCACATTGGGCTTTGGAGGCACTTTACGTATTTTGGCATTTTTATTGAGTGAAATGAGCCATTGTAGGATTTTGAACATTGGAGTGACACAATCTGACTTATATTTTCAAGTTTCACTGTGGCTGTGGTGTTGAGAATAGACTATAGGTACAAGAATAATATCCTTGTGGCCACTTAGAGGATGATTAATAATCCCTACAAGAAATGATGGTGACTTGTACACAGCTCTAGAAGTGGTGATGGAGAGAGTGGTCAGATTCTGTCAGTATTTTGAAACTGAGTCAAACATAGTAAGAAACTGTTTTTGGAGCATGGTACAACAAACGTGTCAAGGAAAGCTCCATATTTTTTAAATTAAAAAGTGAAAGTTTGTGGTTGTCAAAAACTGAGATAAGAAAGGCAATGAAATGAGCAAATATTCAGAAGATGTCCAGAAATTAAATTATTTATGTGTTTGGTTTAAAATTTTTATCAGACATCCTAGCAAACATGGGAAGTAGGTTCTTGCATATACGAGGTTCTTTCCTCATTAAGATAAGAAACAAACATTAAGAAGAGAAAGAAATACTTGCAGCGTGAGCAACAATATACTAGAAAAACCAGGAGAGCGTGTTAACATGAAAACCAAGTGAAGAACGCTTTTCAAGAAATAAGGTAGGGTCAACTTCATCAAATGCTACTTAATAAAAAAAAAGAACTGATCATTAGCATTAGCAATGTAGGGCCAACAGTGACCCTGGCCAGAGCAGTTTCAGTGTAAAGACGATATGGAGGCAATATATTGATTGGAGTGTGTTCTGGGTTGAATTGTGTCCCTCAAAAAGATGTTAAAATGCTAACATCCAGTGTCTGTGAATGTGGCTTTATTTGGAAATGGTGTCTTTGCAGATGATCAAGTTAAGAAGAGGGCATTAGAATAGGCCGTAATACAATAGGACTGTGCTGTTATTGAACACAGAGACAGACACACATATAGGGAAGAGATGTGAAGACATAGGGAGAATGCCATCTTTATAAGCCAAGGAACACCTGAGGCTACCAGAAGCTAGGAGAGAAGCATGGAACAGATGCCCCCTAATAGCCTTCTAGCGAAGCCAATGCTGCCATTACATCGGTCTCTCACTTCTAGCTTCCGGAACTGCGAGACAATAAACTTCTGTTTTTTAAGCCATCCAGTTGGACGCACTTTGTTACCACCCCCAAGAAACATTCCAAGAAGCTAGAACAGAGCACATGTAAGAAAGTTTGAAAGAGGAATAGGTAACAGATTACAGTCCACACGTGGCACATTTACAGGTATGGTTACAGAAGAAATTATTCACATGGTCTCTAGGCCCTTCACTGGAAGCATTTTCAATCAATTCATTTTCCAATAATTGTTTATTGAGTGACTAGTTATATACATTCAGCTTTGATAAACGCTGCAGTGGAGAGCTGAATTGCGTGACATGTTATGAGGCCCTCAGGGACTTAGAAACTTTTCTGTATTTTTCTATTTACAACCCGTTAAAAAAGTAACAACCTGCTTTCTGTGTATCCCCCCACCCCGACCCTACCAAGTCCCCTACTCTCTGACTCTGTCTCTTGCCTCTCTTTCCTTCACTCTGTTCCTATATTACATCAGGCTTCATGCACGTGTTGCTTTCTCTGACTAAAATGTTCTTATGCCAGGTACTACGTGGCTTCCTCTCTCCCTCCCTTCCTTTAGGTCTTAATTCAAATGGCATATTCACAGTGAAGTCTGCCCTGACCAGAGCCTACCAAAAATAATAAATTCCCTTCTCCTTCCCACCATGGGAATATAAGCAGGTAGAAATAGAAACACATCAGTAGTAGAAGACTACATGCAAGACAGAACAAATATACAGAGAGAAGGAATTATATGATATTCATAGCAGCTAGATAGAATAAATGAGTAAACATCATGCATATATTTCAGTACATACATACATATATGTGGATGTACACACACACATAAATATATATTATAATATGGTTATATATTTACTAATATTAATATGAATTATATATATTATTAAAATATAAGATAAATTAATACTATTATATAATTATGTATGTTATATAAATAAATATATAATTATAATATAATTATATATTATATGTATTAATATATGTATGCATATACACATTCATATATATTACATCTAATGTATGTACTGAAATCTAAAGCTATTTTCATTTCAAGTCCTCAGAATGCCTACACACACACACAAATTGTATATTAGGCCACAAAATGAATCTTAGTAAAATTTTCCTCCCCTGCCAGATTCTGTGTACCAAATAGATTGCTGGGGAGTGTGCAGCAGGTACCAGGTACCAGGAAGGCAGCACTTTGTGATCACAACAGCAGCAGCTCCCTTGTAACTACAAATTGAGAAGGGCAGGAACATGACCAAGTTCTGTGTGTTTTTCCTGAAGCTCCATATTCTCCAGGTACCCAGAGCAGTAGAACAATAGCTATGACCGTGAAATGGGAGGCTTCATGAAACAGTTAAAAAATCTTGTTTTTTTTTTAGTGAACGATATTAATTAGTGCTGAATGCTGGAAAGTAATTGCTTTGCATCTTGTTTTTTTTTTTAACCTTAAACTTGTCACATTGTTGCTCTAGAATTAACATTATAAATTAGAAATGCTGATAAAACAGCAATCCTTAAAAATTTTCCTTAATAAACCTTGGTTTACAGTGTTAGGTGATATCCCTTTATCTTGACTGAAAAAAAAATTATTGACAAATCTCTGACCTTTTCTTCCTGTTGTCATAATGCCCCTAAGAAGCCAGATCTATTGCTTTAGTGATTTTCAAAAACATTTTTAAAAACATAATAAATAGGTTAGTAGAAAATATCTTTGGTTATCCCAGACATTTACAAATTTGTACCCCATAGACCAACATAGGGAGAAATCTGTCAAGTTAGCGCTGCCACTCATCAAACACAAGGCAGGTTTTAGAGAAATTGATATCTGGAGGAAGAAAATTGCGAACTCCATTACCACATGAAACTTTTGCTAGAAACAGGAAAGTTTCCTTTTGCTATAATTTGCAGTCATATTTGTGGCTTAGAAAATATCTAATTGTTTTACAATAGTATGTAACTTGTATGTAAACATAGCAATGGTTTTTAATGTCTTTTTTCATGTGCTGAAGACTTGATTCTTTCCATTGCAGAAGAGATCATTTGGTAAATAGGCTGCACACGTTATAAGGTTATATTACGGAGTAGTGGCCAGTATGCTTATTTCACCCTTCAGTCTTTCTGTGTTATTTTGGTCCTTCATCCGTATCATCAATTCTAGTCAGCAGGTTTTTATCCTTCTCCCTAGGTATTAAGCTGACCACAGAATAATCATTTTAACCAAAGATCAAATTTAGTTGGAACTTAAATCACATCTGCCACTGTTGTCTAAACCATAATGGTATAGGTTAGCCACAAAGAGTTTTAATTCAGCTTTTGAAGTTTATCAGTTTATTTTTGGAATAAACTAGAATGTTAATCACAAGTATATTTATGGGTACAATGATATATAGCTACATGTCACAACATTTTAAATTGTATTTTGTTAAGAAAAGAACACTAGTTTTTGTTTGTTCATTTTTTTCTTAAGAATAATACTACTTATCTATTTGTACATAGAAAAATGTAAATGGGATGAAGGAAATGTTTTGAATAATAATCTTCCCACTGAGTGACAAATCTTAAAAGAATCGGGCTTGTGTCTATAAATTTTTAAATCAATAAAACCAATGAGCTCTTCTCATTTATGGAAACATACAACTGCTGCACTGAATTCATACTTTATAAAAAATTCAAATTCTAATGATATTAGAAATGAAGAAATCAGTTAGTTGCTTAAACCCTGATCATGTGTCAGGCACTATTCTAGATGTTGGGGATTAGAGCAGAACAGTAGATTTCTTGTTCTCACGGGGCTTACCTTCAAGTGGCAGAAACAAAGTAAATATGCACACAACTATGTGAGAGAGATGATATATTAAAAATGACTATGAAGAAAATTAAAGACATGCTAAGGAGTGACTGACAGCTGCTTATTCAGACAGCTGATTTGAGGAAGGGTAGTGGGTAAAGGCCTATCAAAGGGAATTATATTTGAATTAATACTTCAGTGACGAGAAGACAGCAAAATGAAAGAATCTGTGAGAAGTACATTTCAATCAAAAAAAAAAAAAAAAAGAGCCAGGATAAAACTGCCTAATTAGTTTGAATTTGCAATGACTGCAGTCAGAACTCTTAAGTAATGACTGTACCGTAACTGAAATGGAACACTGAAACCTCAAGCTGGAGACATTTACCTGATTGATTGATAAAGAAATATCATTAAATATCTAGCAAGTATTTTCTTTATGTTACAGGTATTAGATCCATAAGAGTCTATGGTTTTTAAGGGGAGAAAATAAAGTATATCCTCAGGTGCTATAGAAAGCGTGAAACCAACAGGCCCCAAAGCAGTATAAACACAGAACCGAGTTTAACAGCATTTACAAAGCCTAGTAAAGTTAAAAGGAAAGAAAAACAAGGAGGAGAAGGAAGAAGAGGAAAATAAAAGTTGAAAATTAGAGATAGAAAAAGGATAAACATGAAATGTAATTTTTCAAGAGTTAAGCAATTGTAACAAAATTTGAGAGATTCCTGGAGGATGAGAAGAGCTCAATCTAGGGACTATAAACTTTATATTTGCAGATCTGATTTAAGGTAGAGATTATCAAACAGTACAATATTATTTTTGGGGGTTTCAAAACTCTTCAGTTTATGAGAAATCTGTAATGTTTTTCTGGGTTTTTGTTTTGAAAGAGAATAGGATAATTGGTGCACAGAAAAAATAAAAATAAGTGAGTGAAAGATTATATAAGTAGTAATGAAAACTAGAGAGAGGAACTGAAATAAGCAAACTTTTAAAATTTGAGTGGTTAAAATGTTTGTTTTCAATTTTAAAACCAAAAGAGAAAAATATGATTAAAATGTGGTCAATTACATGATGACATTTTCAAAAAGGAGGAAGTAACTTCATTCTTTAAGAAAGGCCAAACTTTTCCAAACGCCAAAGTTTAAAGGAATACTTCTTAATTTTTTTGAGTAATACTGCAAGGGTCAATATACTCGACACTCATTCTTTTAATAAAAAGGGTGAAGTATTTCATATGGATATTCTTATAATATTCTATTTCATATGCTTATTCTTATGATACAGATAAAAGTCAAGGACATAACATAAAATGCAACATACTCAAATAATTTTCTGTAAAACTGAAATATTATACTGGAAATACTTGATTTTTTCATTGTCAGGCTTACTCAAGGAGAATCTTTCAGAAATTTCCCCTAAATTCTACCTTCTTAGTGAGATTTTGATCGAAACTTGGGAGAAAACACCTTAGTCTTTTTGAAAAAAAAAAAAAAGACTTCAACTGTTAATATTTTGAGTTGCAAGTTAAAGTTGGAAAGATATAGCTTGTAACCATTACATAAATTTCCAATAAAATAAACATTACTTGGTGAAAAGTTAGGAATCTCATCAAAATTCTCATTTAGAAAGAAGTATCATCCATTTCTACTTGAGCTTAGTCCCTAAAGCCAGAATGTCTTTAAATCATCCTCAGTTTAATACAGTATATTAACAAATTGTCCAGTATCTCTAAAATTATCCACAGGAAAGCAATGATTAAATAATTTTATTCGGGTAAACATTTCTGTAGCTTCACCATGAGAAGTTGTAAAATCTCCATGGAATGTTGGCTGTGAACATACACCATGCTAGTGGACCTATCTTGGTAAATTAATTGCAAAATGTTATTCCAATAACTAGCCAAATCTCCAATAATTGTGTATGAAATCAAAAATAATTTTGGAATATAATATCAAAATAATAATAAGGATAAATACCGAAGACATTTTGATAGTAAATTAGTTTTTATTATGCATTATTTTGAAAAGAACAAATTATACTTAATAATAATTTAAAAAAAAATATGACCAATATACTTATAATACCAGAATTGAATCCATTCAGACCATCTAATAGTCATTAAATCTGCAAATTTATGCTAAAAGCTATAGTGGTATACCATATTTCACTTGATATTGTTATCTGATCTATCAGGAGATTTTTATTGGTGAGGCTGTTGCAAGGATATTAGAATATGAGTTTCATATAAGGCTACGTGAACATCAATAAGTTAGTATTTCACATATAACCAATTGTTTTTATTTTCAATATCTAAAAAATGGTCAGTTAACATTGCCAATGACCTTAAATAACTCTTCATATACTTCATAAAATTATAGTGATCATAGAAAGTATTAATAGTAGTCATTTGCTTTTTTTTGTACAAAATATTGCACCTTGAAACCCCAACATAGTAAGAAGGAAGATAGCACAAATATTGATGGAATGAACAGTCTATGATAGATGGTAAGACTATGGATGAAAGTTATGGTAAATGGTAGAAATATGATCCAAATATGAGCCAAAGCTCACTGGAGTCAATCACAAGGTGGCTGGCCCCTTCAGAGTGATCGGCCTTTAATCTTTTAGAAACAAGTTAATGGAGAAGGACCATATCCCTTGGGATTTATTAAGGTAAAATATTTAATAATTATTATTGCCTGTGGCATTTATTGAATGCAAACCACGGATAAAGCATTTCACGTAAATTCTCATTTATCTTCATCAAACAGTTTCAACATAAGCATTACTATACTCTTGTTACAAGTGTATAAACCTATTTCGAAATGTTAATTTGTTGAAACTCTTTGAATCAATACTGCATCAGGGATTGGATGTTTGGAGGATTCATACAGTGAGGTTATAAAGGAAGCAAAGTGGACCTATCAGTTAGCTATTGTTAGCTATTATTGTTATGTAATAAACCATCCAAATCTTCAGTGGCTTAAAACGACAGTTTTCATAGTTCAAGTGGTTGGGCTTGGCTGATCTCTTTTGAAACACCACTCGTGTGTAGGCTAACTAGGGAATTTATCGAATGGAGACATTCCCCAAGAATGTAAAAATATATTTATTCTTTACCAAAAGAAGACGTACAGATGACAAATAAGCACATGGAAAGATGTTCAACATCATCAGACATTAAGGAAGTGAAAATTAAAACCACAGTGAGATCACTAAGTACCTATCAGAATAGCTAAAACGAAAAATAGAGACAACACCAAATGCTGGCAAGGGTACAAAGACACTGGATACCTCCTACATCATTGGTGGAAATGTAAATGGTACAGCCACTCTTTCTTCTTTTTTTTATTTTTTATTGTTTGAGACAGATTCTCAGTCTCACTGTTGCCCAGGCTGAAGTGCAGTGGTGCAATCATGGCCCCCTGCAGCCTTGAATTTGCCCAGGCTCAGATGATTCTCCTGTCTTAGCCTCCCAAGTAGCTAGGACTGGACGCTTGCGCAACATGCCGAGCTAATTTTTTTTGTTTTTTTTTTTGTAGTGAAGTTGTTTTGCCAGCCTGCTCAGGCTAGTCTTAAACAACTTGGGCTCAAGTTATCCACCTGCCTCAGCCTCCCAAAGTGATGGGAGCCACCTCTCTCAGCCAGTAATTTTTTTTAAAACAACAACTCAACTAAACTAAAACTGCAACTACCATATGACTTGACAATTGTACTCCTGGGTGTTCATCACAGAGAAAGGAAAATTTATATTCACACAAAAACCTGTATATGAAGGTGCGTGACAGTTTTATTTGTAATAACCAAAAACTGGAAACAGCCCACATGGTCTTAAACAGGTAAATGGTTGAACAAACTGTGGTACATTCATACATTAGAATTGTACTTGGAAAAAAAGCAAATAAACTATGAATATACCAATATCTTATATGAATCTCTAGGGAAACATGCTGAGAGAAAATGTGGAAATGGTTGTAAAGGAACAGCACAAGAGATCTTGGAAATGTAAATGGTACAGCCATTCTTTCTGAAAAAAGGATCAGTAAGCATTACCACTAATCTTAGATAACTGTTTACGTACTTAATACACACATAACTGTTACATACAAAATTACAAAAAATCCCAGTGGTTTTGGAACTGTACAGTATCATGAGTGAAGAGATGCTGGTGGTTTTGGAACAGTACAGTATCTTGAATGTGGTGGTCTACATGAGAATAGACAAAGGTAATAAAATTGTATTGAACTCAGTACACATACAGGCATGGCTTCCAACCAACTGCAAATAAAACTGGGAAGGTATGAATAAGATTAGTGGATTTTATCAATGTCAATAGCCTGGTTGTGATATAATATCACATATAGTTTTATAAAATGTTGCCATTAGGGAAAACTGAGAAAAATGTACACAGTGTATTATTTCTATAGTGACTTGGGAAACTAAAATTTTCTCAATTTTTTAATTAAAAAAGCATTTATTGATATTTAGAAAATAAAAATTTTAAAATGCAGAAATCAATAAACAAATCTAACAACAAGTAAAATAAAGTAAAACATCTAGAAAACAAAACATTATCTTGTAAGAATACAAGGACAAATACAAATTATTGGTAGAATTTTAAAGTAAAATTTAAATAAGATTTTTAAAACACAACACAAAACAAAAAATATTTAAAAGCTAAGTAAATTTTAAAAATTTTAATGAGTTGGTTTTATTAGTTAATTATTTTAACTTATGTTTATTATTTATTGTTGAAAAATAAGTAAACTTTATTATTTCACTAACTTATTTTTACAAATAAATTGAATAATACCAATAATAAAATTTATACAGTCATGAGTCACTTAGCAATGAGGATACATTCTGAGAAATGCACCCTGTGGGCAATTTCCTTGTGCTAACATCACAAAGTGTAAAGAATCCTAGATGGTGTACCTACTACACACCTAGGCTGTGTGGTGTAGACTATTGCTACTAGGCTACAAATCAGTACAGCATGTTATTATACTGAACACTGTAGGCAATTGTAACACAATAGCAAATATTTGTGTATCTAAACACAAAAAAGATAAAGTAAAAATATAATATAAAAGATTTAAAAGGATACACCTTTATATTTTAATTTTTTATTTTTTTTAATTTTTATTTTAGTTTCAGGGGTACATAAGCAGGTATGTTCTATAGATAAATTGCATGTCACAGAGGTTTCATGTACATATTATTTCATTACCCAGGTAATAAGCATTGTACCCAACAGGCAGTGTTTTGATCCTCACTCTATTCCCACCCTGCACCCTCAAGTAGGCCCTGGTGTCTATTTTTCCCACCTTTGTGTCCATGAGTACTCAATGTTTAGCTCCCACTTATAAGTGAGAACATGGGGTATTTGGTTTTTTGTTCTTGTATTAGTTTGCTTAAGATAATGGCCTCCAGCTCCAACCATGTTGCTGCAAAGGACATTATCTCATTCTTTTTCTATGGCTTCATAGTATTCCCAGGTGTATATGTGCCATATTTTCTTTATCTAGTCTACCATTGGAATCATAGGTTGATGCCATGTCTTTGCTATTTTGAATAGTGCTGTGATAAACTTATGAGTAATGTATCTTCATGGTAGAATGACTTATATTTCTTTGGATATAATGGCCTTGCTTGGTCAAATGGTTGTCCTGTTTTATGTTCTTTGAGAAATCACCAAAGTGCTTTCCACAATGCCTGAACTAACTTACATTCCCATCAGCAGTGTATAAGTGTTCTCTTTTATTGACAGCTTTGCTAGGGTCTGTTACTTTTTGGCATTTTAATAATAGCCATTCTGACTGGTGCGAGATGGTATCTCATGGTTTTGATTTGTATTTCTCTAATCATTAGTGATGTTAAGCACTTTTTCATATGTTTGTTGGTCACATATATGTCTTCTTTTGAAAAGTGCCTGTTCATATCCTTTGCCCGTTCTAGACATAGGCCCTGGCAAGTATTTCATGATGAAGATGCCAAACAAAATTGCAACAAAACTAAAAACTGACAAATGGGGCCTAATTAAACTAAAGAGCTTCTACCTAGCAAAAGGAACTATCAACAGGGTAGGCAGACAATCTGCAGAATGTGAAAAAAAATTTGCAAACTGTGCCTCTGACAAAAGTCTAACATACAGAATCTATAAGGAATTTAAACAAATGAACAAATATAGTACACTTTTATGGGGCACTTACCATGCATGGGGCTTGCAGGACTGAAAATTGCCCTGGGTGAGTCAGTGAGCGAGTGGTGAGTGAATGTGAAGGCCTAAGACATTACTGTACATTTCTGTAAACTTTATAAACACTGTACATTTAAGCTACACTAAAATTATAAAAAAATTATTTCTTCAATAGTAAAATAACTTTAGTAGCTTACTGTAACTTTTTACTTTATAAACTTTTAAACTTTTATTAACTTTTTGTCTCTTTTGTAATAACACAGCTTAAAACACAGGTTGTACAACTGTGCAAAAGTATTTTCTTTTAAAAATATCTTTATTGTTTGTCTGTTTTTAGAGATGAAGTCTCACTGTATTGCCCAGTCTGGTCTCAAACTTCTGGCCTCAACATATCCCCCAACTTTGCTTCCTAAGTGTTGATTACACGCATAAGTCGTCACAAGGGGCAAGTTTATTTTTTCTATTAAATTTATTTTTGTGATGTTTTGTTAAGGTACAAACACATACATACATTAATCTAGGACCACATTCGGTCAAAATCATCAATATCACTGTTTTCTACCCCAACATTTTGTCCCACTGAAAGGCCTTCATGGACAAGAGGCATAGAGCTGTCAATCTCCTTTCTTCTGGAGTGCTTCATGAAGTACCTGCTGTTTTACAGTTAAGGTTTTTTTGTTTGTTTGTTTGTTTGTTTTTAGATAAATGTAAGCAGTGCACTCTAAAATAATAAAAAGTATAGGAAATACATAAACCAGTATATAGCCATTTGTCATCATTATGAATTATGCTGTACATAATTGTATGTGCTATACTTTTATGCAACTGACAGCCCAGTAGGTTTGTTTATACCAGCATCACCACAAACACATGATTAATGCATTGAGCTGCAATGTTATGATGGCTTCAGTGTCACTAGATGATAATTTATTTTATTTATTTGCTCGATGATTGCCTAACTACTTTACACGTATTATCTTATTTAATGCTTACAACAATCTGATAATAATTTAAATTATATTCACTCCTATTTGAAGATGAGTTCAAATCCAGAGAGTTTCTTTAACTTGCACAAAGTAATCTTACAGATGAGAAAAATGTTTATATGGAAAAGTTAAGTATAATTAGTTTATGTATGAGCATATAGGTGGATGCTACATTGTAAATTCTTAGCACTTTGTATGCATACTTAAGTTTGTGTATAAAGAAATAAAACCACAAGTACTGTCTTACAAAGTACTCATTTCCACTCAGAAATATTATATCCTTATTTCTCATGTTTCAAATGGTTTTGAGGAGATATTTTATGTATACATTAACTCACATAAATGTACCACCTACAGTAGTCCTCCCTTATCCACCGTTTTGCCTTCTGTGTTTTTAGTTAGTCTAAATCAACTGTAATCTAAAAATCTTAAATGAAACATTTTAGTAATAAACAAATCATCAATCTGAGATTGCACGCTGTCTTGAATAACATGATGTAATCTACCTGCAATGTGAATCACTCTTTTAGATGGTTTATCCCTGCTTTAGACACTTCCAGTCCATAGTCACTTAGTAGCCATCTCGGTTATCAGATTGGCTTTGGAGGTATCATAGTGTTTGTGTTCAGTTAACCCTTGTCTTACTTGATAATGGCTCTAAAGTGCAAGAGTACTGTGACTAATTTAAAAACTAAACTTTATCATAGGTATGTATGTGTAGGAAAAATATCGTGTTACAGGATACTTGGGGTGTTGTTTCACCAGCTGAAAACCTTTGTGGCTGGTGGCATCTTTGCCTGAGTTTTGCACTGGCCCACTGGGCTTATTCTGCCATGTAGCCTGGCAGGCTGAGCTCGGATTGTACTTCCGGCCTGGATCCCACGCCTGCCAAGGGCAAGCGAGGCAAGGAGCAGCAAGGGGTGTGTGAGCGAGCTTGGGGTCATCCACTGCACACAGCCAGGCCTGCTGGCTGCAGCAGGGCAGACAGCTCCAGACGCTGGCACAGGCACTGGCTCCCTGCAAGGCTGCAGCTAGACCATGTATACCATAAGCAGCTTCCATGGCTGACACCAGGGAATGCGGTGGTACCCGGAAGCTTGGAGACACCAGGAACTGCAGATCCCTAAAGACAGTGTCGCAGCCCTGGCTCGAGGAACTCCTAGGTCAGGGCTCCCCAAAGGGCTGCAGCTCTTCTCTCCTCTCTTCTCTTCATCTTGTTGCCTGAAATGTGGTGAGCAAGAGGCATGTTTCAGCCCTGTTTGTCTTATAGCTCGTTTGGCCACGCCATTCGGTGGGTCCCACGTACTTGTCCTGCTTCCAAGAAGAATGAGGTACACAGACAACTGGAGGGTAAGACAGGCTTTATCGAGTGCTAGAAGAGCTCAAGGGGACCTACCGTGGGTAGCTCTTCTCTGTAGCCAGGGTATTCCAATGAGTGTTCAGCTCTTAGCAGAGACAGTAGCTCCTCTCTGCTATGCAGGTCATCCTGTTGATTGTTCAGCTCTCCGCAGAGAGGGTAGCTCCTTTCTGGAAGCAGGTCATTACCAGGAATGTTCAGCTCTCAGCAGTGAGGGTAGCTCTTCTCTGCAGTCAGGTTGTCCCAAGGAGTGTCTGCTCTCAGCAGAGAGGGTAGCACCTATGTACAGGCAGGTTGTCCTGTCAACTATTCTGGTCTGGCTAAGTTCAGGGCTTTTCATGGGCCTCAGAGGGGAGGAAATGTATGCTGATTGATTCAAGGGTGGCTATGGGCAGGCTCAGAAAAAGCACCACAAGTTTCCACTCTAGTCCACCAGAGTGGCAGCCCAGACCTCAGGCTTCAGGCCCTCCCCAGCTTGAAGGTGGGGCTTCACCAGGAATCCGCTCCCCTTTGCCCAGAAGCCTGTCTGCCTCCTGCTGCTGTTCATGCCACCCAGGCTGTTCTTGCCAAGAGGCACCTGCGGGCCAGTGCTGAGCTGCCCTCAGTGCCCCCTTTAATCTCCCTCCCATGGTCGTTCGTGCCCAAAGTCCTGAGGGTGCTGAGGCAGCAGGGGTTGGTGTGTCAGCACTGCCCCAAGCGTGTGCACACCTGGCCAGATTGTGACAATGCCTGAGCTCGGCCTCAACTTTGCTCCATGATTACAGTGGGTGCTGACATTGGGGAGAAGCCAGAAAGTAGGGGCAGGCACTTGGAACCTGTAGGTGCTGGGGAAGCCTTCCTGCGCCCACAGAGCGCAGAGATGCCTGGGTCTGCGGCTGCAACTTGGGCAGCTGCAGCTGTACCTGGGAGGGTAGAGCTCCTGCCTGATCCTGACTACCAAGAGCACAGGGTGCCCAGGTCACGGCCACAACTTGGGTGGCACCAGTTGTGTCTGAGAAGCTCCCACCGCACCAACTTAAAAGGGGAAGCAAGCTCCCACTTGTCCCTGGCTCCCACCAGCTCAGTCAAGCATGTGGAGCATGCAGCCCTGGCCTGGCTTCCTCTCTGTGTTTTCCCTGCAGCAGGAGTGGGTGAGGTGCAGATGGCGCCTCACGAATTAATCTGATGCTCCCAAGGCCTGTCCTGTGAGTCCCGGGATGCAGCAGGGAATGAAGTTGAGGCCGCAGAGGAGGCTCTGGGCCTGGGAGAGGGTCCTGCCTGGCCATGCAAGAGTGGAGGTGGCACAATTTACTGCCTCAGGGACGCAGGGCAGAGGGGACCCACTGCTGCTCCAGCAGCTGTTTCTGCCACCACTGCCCGTGTCTCCCTGCTTCAGCCAGTGTGATGGCAGCAGCCACTCCAGATGGCCCACTGCTGCCATCAATAATATATAGAGGGTTCAGTACTATTTGTGGTGTTAGGAATCCACTGTGGGTCTTGAAACACATACCTTGAGGATACGGGAAGTTTGCTGTAAATTGAATTGCTTATTGGTGGGTGGTTATATTATTATTTTCCTTCTCTGTATCTCCTTACCTCTCTTTCTTCTGGTCTCCCTCTCTTTTTTCCTCCCTCCCTTCCTCCCTCCCCCAACTTCTTTCTTTCTTTCCTTCATTTGTAATGTGAATGGCAGTCATTTCTTTCTCTGAAATTGTGAATGGCACTGCAGTTAGCCCTGACATCTGTCTTCTCCCTTTCTTTCTCCCCTATCTTGGCAGTACTAGTTGTGGAAGAATAATGGATGTGAATCATGTGAATAGCCCTGACCACTAATCAGCTACTTTTAGATGTCAACTTGACTGAATTTAGAGATTCTTAGAATAGCTGATGAGGCATTGTTCCTAGGTGTGTTCATGAGAGTGTTCCGGGTGATTGACAAGCAATTTCATGGACTGAGTGGGGAAAATCTGCCCCAATATGGGAGGGCATCAATCAGCTGGAGGCCCAGACAGAATAAAAAGGTGGAAGAATGGTAAATTCTCTCTCTCTCTTTCTCTCTCTCCCTTGCAATGCTAGATACCTTCTTCTGCTGTTCTTGCACATCAGAACTCCAGATTCTTCAGTCTTGGGATTCTGCAACTTGTATCAGTGGCCTCTAAAGGCTCTCAAGCTTTCAATTTCAGACTGAGAGATCACCAGCTTTCTTGGTTCTGAGGCTTTCCAAGCTGGAGTGAACAATACTAGTTCTCTAACTTGCACATGTCCTATTGAGGGACTTCTTAGCCTCCAATATCATAAGAGCCAATTCTCCTAATAAACACCCTCTGATATAGCTATATCATCTATGTATATATCTATAACTATCTATATATCCATTGGTTATGTCTCTCAGAAAACTCTGACTAATGCAGCAGGAGAGGTAGTGGCCACCTTTCTCACTCCAGAATTTCCAGTTTCTAAGACTTTTCAATCAATGATGGCAGAGAAAAAAACACATACTACAATGTAATTTGCAACTATGCCTCATGGCTTATAACATTGACATTCATCAAAACCAGCAGGAAAAGCGCTAGGTGAGTTCTATGAGCAAGAACTCTCAAACAAACACCTTGTAAATGGTTTCCTTATTCTTGTAGCATATTTTTCACCCTTGGTACAGTCCTTTGGCTGTGACACAATAATTTCAAAATTTTTCTGCCAACAATTCCCATGAGGTGTAGATACTGGGACTATATTTGGCCTCACTAATAATTATTCTTTATTTCATTTGCATGTGTTTTTATTACAACTTTGTTCTGTAAATTAAATTTCTGTATTTCAAATTTGATTGATAAGTTTAATTCTATCTTGTTAGCTTTCGACCATCTTCTTTTCTTCCCTTAATCATGCACTTAAATAATGTGCATCTTTCCATACACCTGCTTCTTTTCTCTTTCTGTTCTCTCCGGCTCTCACTCACTCGCCTTCTTTTGCACTTTTTTTTTTCCTCTCCATAAGATCTGTATCTTTTTTATATCTGGTTGACATTAATAGATTCCTGTAAATCTGCAATTTAACTGTGTTCATTTATACCACTAATATTAATGTATTTCTTTTCTTCTATTCAGTGAATTTGCTTTTGCTCCTTAAATTCCACTCTCAACAATTGCCTGGGAGTAAAATCCTTTCCCTGAATAACTCTGTGAAAGAATATGAAACTTATGGAGACCTTTGATGCACGTTGCCAATTACATTCAAAAAAGGACAGCGTAGTGGTCAACAGCGCTGGCTCCAGACCATAGTTAACTGTGTTTGAATCCTGAGTCCTGTATTTGTTAGCAATGTGACTTAAGGAAAGTTACTGAACTTCTCTAACGGTCAATCTTCTCACCTTTAAAGTGTGAGTAATAATAAAAGCTACCATGTACGGCTGCTATTAAGATTATATGAATGATACATGTAACTAGAACAACGCCCAGCATAAATTTGAGTGGTTATTATTAGAATTTCTGTTTCCAAGACAATAGCTGTTTATTATTTCAAGGTTAATTATTTCATGTACCTTCCTACAATGCTTATCTCTTAACAAAGTATTTCTAAATTTACAAAAAAAAACCCTTCTTTTTTAAAATTTATGTTTTGAAGAAAAGTGTTAACAGCAGCCCTGTAATCTCTTCCGTCCCCGAGGCAGATAAACACCAGGGAATAAATAGCCTAGAGGAGATCTACTTATAAACAAGCTGATGACTTTAACTCATCTCACAAACATATTAATGGTTCTTATTAGGGGAAAGATACTAGAGTCCTCATGTATAAAATATTTTGAGAAAGATATACCTAGTCATTCTAGACTCCTCATTGTAAATAATTCTGAACTTGGTGAATTCATGCAACATGGCTAATTAGAGAACAGAAGCGTCTTTGTAGAAGCCAGCTTCTATTTATGTAATCAACAGGGTTTAAATCATAACTGTTCAGAAAGGAAAATGACTTCTTTTTCTAACCGGTATTTATCCTTATCTTGCTCATAATCCTCACTGTTAATCTAGAACCAAAATGTTTTCCCAATGTGAGTAGAAGTGAATTTAAAAGCTGCATTTAAAGATTTCAGAATACAAGAGAAATCCCTCATGTATACATGATGTTTGTTTATCTCTTTTGAATCACTAGATATGTTATATGTTGATATATGGTGTGTGTGTGTTTGTATGTGTATATATGTTTGTGTGTGCACATGTATGTATGTTTATATATTTATATATGTCAATAATATAAATATAAAATTATGTATCTATGTAATAAATATATAAAAATTATATTTTATTATGATTTTATATATAATCATGTATGATTATATACATATATATCTACAGATTCATATATAAATATATGTAAATTGCCTAATTCTGATATGGCAATTCAACCTTTTGTGATAAAAGAAATGTGTATTTGTTTTATTGTGTTTTATTTCTTTGTTATTTGTAAACCTTCTATAATAAGCTGTCAATGAACACCTTAGGCATTTTATTTAATTAAAAAATTAATTATTTTATGTTAACTAGTTATTTCTATATTTATTGCTATGGCTTATCGCTCTATATTTAAATTAGTAAATATCAGTAATTTGATTAAGTGTGTGATCTAAGGTAAGCTTCACCTATAAAGCATTTGCTATTTCTACTTACCATAAAATATGGTAAGTTTAGTATGCCTTTATGACTAACATTCTCTCAAATCAAGTGTTCTAATCATAATGCATGTAACAGTCATAGATTGTTACTGATTTCTGAGTTATCTTCATGTTGCCATCATTTTGAACAGTTCTTTCTTGCTTTTGTTTCTCTATTTTTCATGGCATATCAATATAAATTTAGCCACATTTTTGTAGCTTTGTCTTGTTTGAAAGCAACTCCTTGTCTTAGTCTTACATAAGCGATTTTTTTTTCATTTGGCATCAGGACATCTTTCTGTCCCTGCTCTCTGAATATAGCTACAAAAAACTGATACAGGTCAGACTGAGAGGGGCTTCCAAGGATGATGCAGGATTCTGGGAAAATACATCCGAGTCCAGTAGAGGAAACAACGAGTAAATGCCAAATATGACACCCTTAAAAGCATTACATAAAAAGGGGCAACCAAAAAGTAATCAGCATGTGTCAAAAGTAGAGACAACTAATGCACTATGTAGACAAATACAGTGATGTCTTTTATGGATCCTTTTTGAAAAGGAGAAAATGCAGCAGAATCTTTCTTCTCCAAGTCTTAGGTACCCTTCCCAAAAGACTTTTCACAGTTGTTTAATTTTTTTCAAAAACTGTGGGGAAATAAGTAAGGAAAATACTAAGCCAAAGTTAAATAAGTTACTGTGTCGTAGAATAGTTCAATCGTTAAAATGCTAATATATTGTTGGGGTCTTTGAGATGAGAACCATAAAATGTGGCTTTTCCCAAATAAAACACTTCTCTTTCATATGACATCTAATAATATCTCATAGAACTTTATTGTTTCATGGAACACATTTTGAAGATGTTAACTTTAAAATATCAATTATCTTTCTTCTGACTTTCTCTCCTGTGTCATGAAGTTGCTATCAGGAACTCCCAGAGTCTAGAGAGAGTTTCCATTCAGCTATTTGTCATTCAGTTGACTGAATAAAGAAATTGAGTTTTTTCTCCATATATAAAGGCTTGCATGAATATGAGGGAGCAGTATAAATGTATCAAGAGATGAAAAAAGTGTTCTCTTTCCTAATTTCTGATTCAGCACCCACTATACACAGAAGATCATGGTTTTTGTCTTTGAATGACAAAAAAGTGATCTCTTTCCTCTGTAGGCTTCTGATGTACTGTAACTTTCACAATATAAATCACTCATTTTATGTATTAATAACATTTACTTAATTTTTCTCTCACCTTTAAATGACCATAAAATTTATACTGGTGAAAGTTATTTCAGTGATTTTTAAGAGCCATAATTTTATCCTGTCATTCCAAAACATGATTTTAACTGTACCTCCCATTTTTCATCTTTATAATCTAAAAGAATATTTGTTGCATAGTAGGTGGGGCCTCATTCATATCAATAGTTACACATTGCTTTACAAAGTTGCCTGCTCCTATATTGCCATATTTTCTTTATCAATATTCTATTTGGAAATGTGATTAATTTGTCTCACCATGTTTATGGAGTTAATAAAACTGCTTAAAATCTATCACTTATGTTAACTTCTTATTTAAGTCATCCAGCACCTGTTACTAACCACTTTCTCCCAAAATATGTTACATTTTACCAAATTTGTTGTTTTTTGTATCTCCCATATTTTGTGCTATTTTAAACTAATATATATTCTTGAACCAAAACAATGATGAAAAATATTGATCAAGTGTTCTTTATATTTTTTCTTTCAACTATTTAAAGACTTACATAAATCTGTGTTTTCTCTAGAATTCTTAACTGTGAATCCTGTATATCCAACGTAAAGGACATATAGCCACTTCTATCCTTAATTGACACTTCTTCCTGAGAAATGGTTGAGTCACAAATACATATGCTTTTCAGGAAGTACAGTTTTATTTCAACCAAATCCTTGTGAGATATTTCTAGTCTTTCTGAGAATACAAGTCTTTATGAAACAGAACATATGTTCCATTTTACAGCCTATCCCACTTTCTTGGTAGTTGTATTATTTTCTGTAGATTTATTTTCTTCCAAGCCACCTGATACATTTTCCAAATAGTTGCACACATATATAGAACATTTCAATAGCTATGTAATAAAAATTATTATAAATATACATGTGTATTAAGGAATTATATTAAAAAGACTTTTGTAAAAAAATAGTGTTCTCTGAAAGTAGGCAAAAGCTCATTTTCAGATTTTAGTTGTTGTCTAAGCATATTTGAAACCAGTATCATTCTCACTTGAAGCAAAAGTGTGAAATGGTAAAATGCTAAAACTAAAAAGAGTTCTTTTTAGTTCTCAAGAGCAGTAGACGAGCATAAGTATCCAAAGAACAAGTCAAATGAATGAGCTTATGAATGACAATAATCTAAATTCAGGAATCAAATTTACTTACCTTTGTTTTACCCTCATAACTTCCTTCAGTGTCCTGTCCATAGGAGGTAATAAATGCTATTGAGTAACTGATTAAATAAATGAAAGGGTGAATATATCAAAACATATGACTTATCTCTCTGTATATATACATATACACACATATGTATGTATATGTAAATATATATGCATGTAAAACAAACTCATGGCTACTAAACATATATACATATGCAAGTGTGTGTGTATAGCAGTCTCCCCTTATCTGTGACAGTGCTCTCTGTAGTTTCAGTCACCTGCTGTCAGCCATGGTGCAAAAATAGGTTAGTACACTACAATAAGATATTTTGACACAGAAATAAAGAAATCACATTTAAATAACTTTTATAACAGTATACCATATTTTCTAAATTTTATTATTAGTTGTTAATCTTTTATTGTGCTTAATTCATAAATTAAAATTTATCATCATTATGGGAAAACATATATATAAGATTTGGAAGTATTCATAGTATCAGGAATCCACAGGGGGTTTTGGAACATCTCCTTCATGAATCAGGGGGAGCTATTCTATAGTGAGTGTGAGAGAGAATCTCAAATCATATTAAGGATTATATCACCATAAAAAATAAATATGAGAAACATACTGAAAATCTACCACATGCATGACATGTATATAGACTTAATGCTTACCAAGATGTGTAGGATGAATATCTTGCCATTAATGGATTCCCTGTCTAGTTTTATAGACTCCGAAGAACACACAAACACACACACACACACACACACACACACTATTGCTCTCCTATTTTGCTGATTGAAAATATCTTCTCAAAAGAAGATATGATGTAAAGCTTAATAAGTCATTCTAGTCATTCTATCCTAAGGCTAAATGACAATAAATGAATAATTTGACAACTTCAAAAATGCAAAGTCGATAAAAGATTCCGATCTCAACCAATGTTGAAATGAAAGCCATTGGAGACCTTGTAATGCTTAGAAATATATGTGCAGCCAAGCACTATCCCGCCTCTCAAGACATGAGCAAAATGCTTCTCTTTGTAGAATATAAATCCAGACCACCTTCCCATTGGCAGCCTGGATCTAAAGCAATGCTGGAGATTCATTAAGTTCCCAAAGTCCATCACTCACTCCATCCTCAAAAATCCTGTGATGGGAACTTATGAGGTTAGATTCTCTTCAAGTTCACCTTAGTGGTTTTGATACTTTTGTCAGCATTACAGCTAGAAATTGCATTGAAATATCTTATGATTGATTTTTTGTCAGATAATAATGTTATTTTCATGAATTTTACTGAATCTAGATAATATTTATTGCCTCTCTATAGAGTTTGCAATAGAAGTGCTGAAGGCACTGTGACACTTTGGTTAAAGGGATAATAGAAAAAGGTTACATGATGACCAGTGTCTGTGACAGTTCTTGAAATTTTAACACAAGTAACTGTCTGATAGCAAGGCTGATATCTGACAGCTGCTATGATGAGGAAGGCCAGACTCTTGAAAGTATGTATAGCTTCTTTCAATTGCCCTTCAGGTATAATAGCACTACACACTCCTATATGACAAGTCTGAATGGACAGCTTATATGTAATTGATAAATTCAGGGTGGTGGATTTTAAGTTTTGATAGCTTCCATAAAGCAGTAGTTGTATTTTATTCAAAGTATCTTCTAAAATATGATTATTGTATCTCTTAATAACTAAAAATGTGAAAACATTTACATACATGTATGTTTACATATTTAGATAAGTATAACTTAAGTATTAATAATAAAAGTGAAGTTTCTGTTTAAAGAAGTATATTTAACATTTTTATATGTCATAATATGTTTCTCTACCAGATAGTTGATAAGGACTTTCAATTCACAAGAATGTTAAAAAGAGGACTGGATCAAACTTTTGAAGAGTTTCTCAAGCTACTTGGTGAAAAAAAATGCTATCTATACTTTCAATGTTTATTTATCTAAAGATGAGTGTGATAATCTTTTTCATATTTTACTGGATATTTGTAATTATTTTTTCTATTAACAACCTGCTAATGATATTTGGATAGTTTTCTGTTGGGTTATTATTTATTTTTATTTTAATTTTTTTGAGATGGAGTTTTGCTCTCCTTGCCCAGGTGGAGTGCAATGGTGTGATCTTGGCTCACTGCATTCTTCACCTCATGGGTTCAAATGATTCTCTTGCCTTTGCCTCCCAAGTAGTTGGGATTACAGGTGCTTACCACCACGCCCGGCTAATTTTTGTATTTTTAGTAGAGACAGGATTTCACCATGTTGGCCAGACTGGTCTCGAACTCCTGAACCTCAAGTGATCCACCCGCCTCAGCCTCCCAAAGTGCTAAGATTACAGGCATGAGCCACCTTGCCCAGCCTTAAGTTTTTTATAATAGCTAGAAAACTAGAAACTGCTCAGTCTACCTCTCCATAACTACTTGCTGAAGAGACAAAAAATAAAAAACAACAAAATGGGAAAAGAATAAGTCAAACTATCACTTCTTGCTTACAATATGATTCTATATCTATAAAACCCTAAAGACTCTGCCAAAGGCCTCCTGGCAGTAATAAATGACTTCAGTAAAGTTTTGGGATAAAAAATTAATATACAAAAATCAGTACATTTCTGTGAACCAGAAATGTTTAGGCTGAGAGCAAAATCAAGAACACAATCCTATTTATAATAGCCACAAACACACACACACACATACACAAACACACACACACACACACAAACACCTGGCAATAAATCTAACCAAGATGGTGAAAGATCTCTACAAGGAGTACTACAAAACACTGTTGACAGAAATCATAAATGACACAAATAAATGGAAAAATATTCTGTGCTCTTGGGTTAGAAGAATTAATATTGTTAAAATGGTTATACTTCACACCATAATGTAGAGATTCAATGCTATTCCTATCAAAATACCAATGTCAAACTACCAGCATCATTTCAACAGATTTAGAAAAGAACTATTTTATAATTTAGATGGAACCAAAGAAGAGCACAAATAGCCAAAGCCATCTTAAACAAAAAGAACAAAATGGGAGGCATCAGGTTAGGTTACCTGACTTCAAACAATATTATAAGGTTACAATAACCAAAACAGCATGGAACTGGTACAAAAAGTGACACAGAAACCAATGGGACAGGATAGAGAACTCAGAAATGAAGCCTCATAACTACAACCAACTGATCTTCAACAAAGCTCACAAAAATAAGCAATGTGGAAAGGACTCTCTATTTAATAAATAGTGCTGGGATTACCGGCTAGCTATATTCAGAAGAATGAAACTGAACTCTGACGTTTTACCATATACAAAAATTAACTCAAGATGAATTAAATATTTAAATATAAATCCTCAAACTCTACGAATTCTAGAATAAAACCCAGAAACACCATTCTGGACGTTGGCCTTGGGGAATAATTTATGACTAAGTTCTCAAAAATGATTGCAACAAAAAAGAAATTGACAAGTGGGATTTAAGTAAACTACAGAGTTTCTACACATCAGAAAAACCTAACAACAGAGTAACAGAAAACCTACAGAATGGGAGAAAATATTCACAAACTATTCATTTGAAAAAGGTCCAATATCCAGAATCTATAAGGAACTCAAACAACTCAACAAGCAAAAAACAAATAAGCACATTAAAAAGTAGGCAAGATACACTAACAGACACTTTTCAAAAGAAGACTTACAAGCAACCAACAAATGTGAAAAAACACTGAACATCACTAATCATCAAAGAAATGCAAGTCAAAACCACAATGCAATACCATCTCATGCCAGTCAGAATGGTGATTATTTTAAAATAAAATAAAATAAACAGATGCTGGCAATGGTGTGGAGAAAAGGGGAAGCTTGTACACTGTTGGTGGGAATGTAAATTGGTTCAGCCACTGTGGAAAACAGTTTGAAGATTTCTCAAAGAACTTAAAATAAAACTACTATTCAACCCACTAATCCTATTACCAGGTATATAGCCAAAAGAAAATAAATTATTCTACCAAAAAGAAACATGCACTTGTATCTTCATCACAGCACAATTCACAAAAACAAAGGCATGGAATCAACCTAGGTGTTCATCAATGGTGGATTGGATAAAGATAATGTGGTACATATACACCATGAAATATTACACAACCAAAAAAACGAAATCATGTTCTTTGTGGTAATATGGCTGCAGCTGGAAGCCATTCTCTTCAGTGAATTAATATAGGTACAGAAAACCAAATGTTGCACATCTCACTTATAAGTAGGAGCTAAATATTGCATTCTCGTAGACATAACAATAACAACAATAGAGAGTGGAGACTACTAGAGGGTTAAAGGAGGAGGTGGGTAAGAGTTAAAAATAACTATTGGGTACTATGCTCAGTACCTGGGTGAAAAGAATCAATCATACCATGAACCTCAGCATGACACAATATACCCATGAAACAAACCTGCAATGTATCCCCTGAATCTAAAATTAAAAAGCTGAAATTTAAAATAAAATAGGTCCTCTTTTCTCTGCAACTAAACAATGGAGTTTGTTAAATAAACATTTTTAAAGTAAGGAATGTGAAATTTATAAAATAATCAATCTTGGATTATTCTCCACTTTTGTCTAGATACAAAAAAAAATCAGCATTTAAACAAAAACAAAATACAACATTTGCTTTATTTTCTCAGTTATTTGTTCATTCATACCAAATATTAAAAATTATTTTATCTGAGTGGTATTGATGTGTGATTTTTATTTGTGCCTTTAACATTTCTTGATTATGTAAATTTTCAACTATGCATACAAATTACATTTATATTTACAAGTATATTTAGAATATTTTGAAAAAATTCAACCCACAAAAGCCCATTACATGAAGAATGCAGTTAACTTTAACCCTCATAGTTTTCTTGTGTTCAAATTTGAAACATTTCATTTTTATTGGTGGTGTTTGTTGGATGGGCTGGGGAGAATCTCCAGAACCCAAGAATCTTGTGAAATAAAGGGAAGTAATAAGAGCTATGTCTGTAGTTATAATTCATCTGAGAAGTAACACCATTTGAAACGAACAAAAAAAAAACTTGAAAAAATTTATTTAATATATGTAGGATAATATGGAACATGGAAAATTCTATTCAAAATTATTTTAAGATAATTTTACTTTCCTTAGACATTTGTGAAGTCCTTCTGACACCTTGGGAGATAGTTAGGTACAAAGTAAATCTTTGAGCAAATCATGCATTTTAAGAATATTCAGAAAAGTTAAGTGTATTGCTGTGGCATGTTAAGTAAACCAACCATGTGATCAGAGGGTTGGAACTTTCAGCCTCACCCCTCAACCTCCAGGGAGGTGCGAGGGGCTTCAGGTTAAGCTGATCGCCAATGGTTAATGATATAATCAATCATGCCAATCTAATGAATCCTCCATAAAAGCCCAAAAGGAGAGTTTCTGGAGAGCTGAACTCACGGAGGTCCCTGGAGGGCAGCAGCGCTTGAGAGGGCATGCAAGCTCCACAACCCTTTCCCCACCTCACCCTATGCCTCTCTTCCACCTGGCTGTTATCTGGATCCTTTGAAATATGCTTTCTAATAAACTGATAAACTCTTCCCCCACCTCACCCTATGCCTCTCTTCCACCTGGCTATTATCTGGATCCTTTGAAATATGCTTTCTAATAAACTGATAAACTTAAGAAAACTATCCATTTATTTCTTTAATTCGGAATTTTAAAATATTATTAAACAGTACTATAATACTTTGGGGAATTAAAAATAAGAGAACAATCAAAGTTTTGCTAATAAGGGACAAGAGTATTGAGTGACAGGCAATTTCAAAACCAAAATGATTCTGTCTTTTCACATAGCTGTCATAGCCTCACCACCAAGAAAACTGTCACATTTTTAGAGAAGCCCCTAATTTCAAAAGAATTTCTGCCAACTTCTTTCACTGTGTTTTATTTCACCTGACAAAAGTGTTTACCTCATGTGATAGGAACAGTTTCATAGCAGTAATTAAGAAAATGTAATGAACAGAGGTTGGTAGCAAAACACTTTATTACTGATTTTTGCTTATGTCTTTTCACCGTGTAGTTTATAAATTCAAAATATTATTGGCATTTATAAATAAAATAGACTCTCATATAAAAATAATAATAGCTAGTAAGTACTAGCTCATAAATAAAATTTCTTATATTTTTCAATGACATGCATTCCTTAATTGCAAAAATCACAAACCTGAATTTAGTACACTAAATATCTTCAGGTGCAATTTTTATTTGAGTCACCATTCTTCTTTCTTCAACTACAAGTTTCTGTCACTTGTTGTTTCACCTTCCTTCCTATAAATATATATCACAGCCTATATTTCCATGGCAACACTGCTCTGTTCTGCCAGTTATCACGAAAGAAAAAAATGGGAATGTGTTCCCTATGGTAAACGGTTAGCTGAACTGAGACTATCAACCATGGGTGAGACATTTACTGGTATATATTCTATGCCATGTGATCATGGAAAACCTGAGTTTATGAAAACAACAGAAATTTTGTATATTTACCTGAGAACTTTATCGTATCAAATTGCATTTTGGAAAATCAAGCAGTCAAAAATATGCTACTTACCTGTATTAAATCAGAATATCACACTATTTGTTATACAATGAGTTTGTGGTATACTAATAAACTTACATGTTAAAAAAATGTTTCATGAATGAAGACATTTGTAAATGCTTATTTAAATAATGTAAGTCATTACTGAAGAACTTAGAATATTTTCAAAAAATGTGAAGGTCTGGGGTTTTATCCCACTTGCAAGCTAAAAAGTTAACTTGCCACACTTTCATGAATGCTGACTAAAGTCATAAAAGTCCTGGGTCAGAGACAAATTATTTTATTATTCATGGCCCACCAGGAAGCATGAGCATCAGCATATTTTTGATAGTTGTCTTCGTTCTTATGTTTCACAGAAGCAATGTGAATATGCCTAGAGGCAGCCAGCATATGCAGCAGGTTGCATTACAATAGAAGAGCCCGAAGTTTAGGAAACCCAAATTTCTTATAATGGACAGTAAGCATGCTTTTTCTTTGTTGAAGAAGTATTATACTGAATAGCATCTATGCCTTACATTTGCTCCAGAGGAAGACAGTATATCTATTTCCCAAGCTGTTCACTATAATAACGTATTTGAAAAGATAGTCCAGATTAAACGGCATCTTGTGTCTCCACTCAGAAGACATTCTGAAATACAATAGTCTATGGAGAATTGTCTCCTAACAGTCCTTTAATATGCTTATTTCCATTGTAAATCTTTAAGGAGTAGGAAGATGTTCTAAATCTAATTTGAATATCAAAAGTGCGTGCGTGCGTGTGTGTGTGTGTGTGTGTGTGTGTGTGTGTGATGTGTGAAATCTCTCTTAGTAAGAGGATGTAGAAATCAAAAAAAAATTGAAGTAAAATTTTTTTCAGTGCTGGATATTTTCAAACAACTTAACATTCCTCTACTGTTGCATTCTCAATTATTTTAATGTATAATGGGAAATAGCATAGGAGCTTTTCATTCCATTTAGTAAAAATATTTATTTAGGTATAATGGCCTATATTTGAATACCATCTCCGATATTAACTGTTTAGATGTGAAGGAAAAAAAAAAAAAGAAAAACTCTCTGAACTTCAGGCTTTTTTTCCTGTGCAATTTTACCTTATGAATTCAATGTTTTGACTAAATGAAATAATGCATATAAATAACTTAATGTTTGCCTAATAAATACATATTTTCTATTTAGTTATATTAACATATTATTATAGAATACGATATATTATATTAATTTCCATAATACTATAATTTGAGTAATTATGAAATAAACCTGAAAATTATATTAATATAGGAGATTTAAAGTAAGGGTAAAGTAAAAACTGAATTAAATATTTGTGCATGAACAGAGGCACATGCATATATACATATAAGACAATATTCATTAGAAAATATCAAACAGGGACCTAGAAGAATGTTGTCACTAAGATGGCAAAGTACCAGCCCTCAACCCCACCACATAAGAACAAATATAGACAGCTATCCAAATATCAAAATAGCACCAAAAAGGCTCAAGGATCCATTAAAATCTACAGCAACACAGTAGAGTGAAAAACTGGAGAATACCCACATAGAAAGGATTGCTGGTGAGATTCACATACCTTAGACACCAGGAGACAGCTAGGAGCAAAAAAGAAAGGCAAAAGCTATTGGTATCAGTCATGCAGCAGGAATCACTGTGGTCCTCAGTGGCTGCTCCACAAAGGACACTGGCATCTTTTGCTATGAAGATAACCAACATTCATTTCTACCAGAAAACCCCAGAGATGGAGATATGGCTGCCTAAGTCCTCGCCTACCATGGGTCCCCCAACCTTGGAGCCATGGCTAAATGAGAGTGCCCACACTCTCAACCCAGGCTCTGTGGCTGTGGTGAGCCAACCCACCTCTCAGACACTAGGGCCGTTGTCATAGTACGCTAGTTTGCACTATGTGTTCCGGAGGCAAGTTCTTGTTGCATGCGCCAAACTCCAGGCACCAGCTCAGCTGCCATCAAAACTAGTCCCTGCCTGGACACCAGACCCTTTCTAATACTGCTCATGCCTGAGTTCTTGTTCTTGGCTCCCTCATTACTTCACAAATATCCCTGTTTTGCATACTGTTACCAATGCAGTAGGAGGGATGCCTGTGTCCTAGATGTCAATGCCAACACAGACATGGATCTCCAGAGTTATAGTCTTCCATGCATGCCTATACTTCAGGCCTCAGCTGTGTGGCTACTCAATGGACACCACTCATCAAAGACACCAGGTGCTACTGCCACCAGGAGTGAACCCGTAAGTGGGACCCAATGCCAAGAGGCGCCACATCAGCCACAACTTTCCAGTGGGAGAATAATTGATTGGGAGGATGTTAGAAGCCACTGCCACTGAAGACCCCAGCAACCCTCGCTGCCACTGAAGACATCCACAGTATTGGTGCCTGAAGATCCCTGTAATCTTCATCAATACCAACCTCAACACACAGAGCTACACAAAGACTACACCTGTGTCCACACAGGTGCCAGAAGCCCTACAACACATCTAGCGAGTGCCCTTGCATCCATCCACCCCAAAGGGGAAGATTTTTCCTTGGAAAAACTAGCCTGTAAAATGCTAGACACCAAAGTATGGTAATAAAAATCCACGAGAAAACACACAAAGAAACATAACACCACCAAAATAACGCAATAATTCCCAGTATCTGACTCCAAAGAAATGGCACTATATAAACTGCCGGACAAGTGTTTAAATAATTGTTTTTAAAAGCTCAACAAATTTTTTAAAAAAATGCAAATAGATGATTCAACAAAATTACAAAAACAAAAAAGATCTAAAATTAGAAATTAACAGAGAGAATACATATATTTTTCCAGAATTTCTGGAACAAACAAATTCTGGAAACAAAAAAAAAATAGAATGAAGTGAAAATGTGAAATAGAGTGTTAAAGGCAGAAACCTGTTTCCAGTTTGTCAAAGAATATAAACTGGTACTTTCTATCACACTAGCACCTGATATGTCCAGGTGGAGTCTCCTGAAGGTGGCAATTTTAAGAAAGAGATTGTTGTTGACTTATAGGGCTATCTGCTGCTCATTAGAGATGAAGAGGGGCCCCTAGAAGGCATAGTTTGCCATGCAGGTGTATGCTGTTATGTTTTTCCACAGCTTGGAGAATGAGGTAAGTTTGCAGACTGTTTACCACTACTATAGTTGAATGGCCAACTATCAGAACACAAGGGAGATTCTTCTAGTTCTGATGGGAATTCAGGATGCCATAAGTTCCGCTAACCCAAAGGTCATCGATGACACCAGGGTGAAGAAGCCCTCTAATGACCTAAAGCAGTGCATGTACTACGAGATGTGTGCTACACACAGTCTAAAAGTGGAGAGGGTCTTCCAGGACATTGACCAAAAAATTGTTGCCACAAAGAGCTATTTCTCCTCTGTCCCATCAAATCCCAGCACCAGCCAGAAGGAACTTTGGATTGACGTTCCTTCTACTGACAACAAGCCTACGCCCAAGCATAAGCAGTCCAAGTGCCAGTCTAACTTTTTCACCTCTTGAAAACTGAGTGACCCAGACAAAGAGAAGAAAGGCCTGGAAAGTCACGTGGACAGCATGGGAAGCAGCTGAGCCATCCCAGTTAACAGGACTTGCCCTTCTTTGTCTTTTCACTGAGAGCCAGCACTTATCTCCAGCCTGCTGTAGCCTGTGTCCATTATCCTCCCCCTGGCCAGGGCGGAGGGATGGTCAGACCAGCCTGCATTGTGCTGAAAGCCCACAATCATCCCAGCTTTCCGGGCCTTAATCAATTGGTGGTGGGAGTGAACTCCAGATTGGCTGTTTGCTTGCAGACTGCCACTGTTTGTTCTGACATCAGTGCATCTCTGATAGACCTTTGACATCTTCCAACAAAGAGTTTATGGGAGGGAGAACTGTAGAAATGGAGTTCTCCTCAAGAAAGCTGAGCAACTCACAAAACACCCCTTAATTTCTACAACAGGCAATTCACTCCACAAAGGAAGGAAATCAATGAGAGTTTACACTTTTTCTTTGAGGAACCTTTCTTTAAGGAAAAAAATCATTTACAGGAGCTTTGCATATTTTGGGTACAAGCAATGGTAGAAACATAAGAAATTAATAAGCAAAAGAATCTCTGAACTAAATGACAGTTTATTGAAATATATACAGTCAGAGGAAGAAAAATAAAAAGGAATAAAGGAAGCTCATGGAATTTGTGGGACAGTATCAAAAGAACAAATATTCAACTTACAGGAATTCAAAAAGAAGAAAAGAACAAAAGTGCATAAAACTTATTTTAAAAAATCATAGCAGAAAACTTTCCAAATCTGGGAAGGGTATAAAAATCCAGTTACAGCAAGATAAAAGTTGCCAAACAGATTCAATTCAAAGACTACACTAAGGCATATTGTCAAAAACCAAAGACAAAGAGAGGATCCTGAAAGCAGCAAGAGAAAAGATGCAAATCACATATAAAAGAGTTGTAATAATGGTAACAGCAGATTTCTCAGAAGAAATTTTGCATGCTAAGAGAGAGTGGAATGATATATTCAAGTTGTTGCACTTAAACTGTCAATCAAGAGTATTTCATCCAGGAAAACTATTCTTCAGAAATAAGGAGAGAGAAAGATGTCCCCAGACAAACAAAATCTGAGGGAATATATCACCAACAGACATGTCTTTTAAGAAACACTAAAGAGTCTGGCATGGTGGCTCATGCCTGTAATCTCAGCACTTTGGGAGGTCAAGGCAGGCAGATAACTTGAGGTCAGGAGTTCGAGATCAGCCTGGCCAAATTAGCAAAACCCTGTCTATACTAAAAATGCAAAAATTAGCCAGGTGTAGTGGCACACGCCTGTAATTTCAGCTACTCAGGAGGCTGAGGCATGTTAATGGCTTGAACCTAGGAGGCAGAGTTTGCAGTGAGCCAAGACTGTGCCATTGCACTCCAACCTGGGTGACAGAACAAGAGTCCTTCAAAAAAAAAAGGAAGGGAAGGGAAGGGGGGAGGGAGGAAGGGAGGGAGGGAGGGAGGCAGAGGGAGGGAGGGAGGGAATGAAGGAAGAAAGAGAAAGAAAGAAAGAAAAGAAAAACTAGAGGGAGTTATTTACTTATTTCAGCTGAAAGAAAAGCATGGTAATTAGTAAAATGAAAACATATAAAAGCAAACTCTTACTAATAAAAATGAGTTCACAAATTCAAAATAATCTAACTCTTATGGTGGTGCATAAACCATTTATCTCTGAAGTATGAAGGTTAAGAGATAAAACAATTAAAAAATAACTGCAATGATACATTAAGAGATGTAAAATTTAAAATGTAATTTGTGACATAAATCATAAAATGTGGAGTGATGGAGTAAAAATGTACAGTTTTTTTAAATGTAACCAAAGTTAGTTAATTTATTATCAGCTTAATTTGTTGTAACTATAAGATATTTTATGTAATTCTTATAGTAACAAAAGGCAAAAACATATAGTAGATATATAAAATATAACAAGCAAGAAATCAAAGCATAACACTATAGAAAATCACCTAAATACAAAGGAAGATAGGATGATAGGACAAGAGGAAGAAAGGAATAAAGAATCTACAAAACAACTGAAAAAGAATGAACAAAATGACAGTAATAAGTCCTTACCTATCAGTGATTACCTCGAATGTAAATGCATTGAATTCTCCAATAAAAAGACATGGAGTAGAAGAATGGACATTAGAAAGAAGAGGTCACTCTATATGCTGGCTACAAAAAACTCATATCACCTTTAAGGACAAACACAGATTGAATATGAAAAGTTGTAAAGAATATTCCCTACAACTAGAAACCAAAAGACGCAGGGGTAGTTATGTTTATATTAGACAAAATAGACTTTAAGCAAAAAAATTTAAAAATAGGTTATTATATATTGGCCAAGGAATCAATTTATCCAGAAGATATAAAATTATAAATATGTATGTACTCGACGCCAAAGCACTTAACTGTATAAAGCAAATATTAACAAATTGGGGCAATACAGTAACACAGGAGACTTCAGAACAAGATTGTTAACAACGGACAGATCATCCATACAGAAAATCAGTAAAGCAATATTGGATTTGAACTACATTTTAGATCAAATGGACCTCACAAACATACAAAGAACATTCCATCCAACAACTGTAGAGCACACACTCTTCTCAAGTGCACAAAGAACATTTTCCAGGATAGATCAGATGTTATGCCACCAAATAAGTCTTAACAAATTTGAAAAGACTGAAATTATGTCAAGTATCCTTCTTAACCACAATCGTATTTAGCTACAAATAAATAATGAAATATTTTCGTAATATTCACGAATACGTGGAAAGTAAACGCCATGCTCCTAAACAACCAGTCAAAAAATTAAAAGCAAAATTTAAAAAAATGTTGAAAAAAAACAAAAAGGGAAAAAACACACTAAAACTAATGAGAAGCAGAAAAAGCAGTCCTAAGAGGTGCTTTATAGCAATAGACACCTACATAAAAAAGTAAGGACAATTCAGAATAACCTAATATTACCTCAAGAAACTAGGAAAAGAAACTTAGTCAAAAGCTAAGGAAGAAAATAAAGATCAGAGCAGAAATAAATGAAACAGAGACTAGAAAAATGATAGAAAATATCAACAAAACTAATACTCAGTTTTCTGGAAATGAAAAAAATGACAAAAGTTTAGCTAAACTAATTAAGAAAAAATGAGAGAAGGTGTGGATAAATACAATTCAAAATAAAAGAGGAGACATTGCTTTGATACCACAGAAATACAAATGATCATAAAAGACTACTATGAACAATTATATGCTGATAAATTGGATAACCTGGAAGAAATGAATAAAGCCTCAGACACATACAACCTAATACACAAAACCTACTAAGACTGAATCATGAAGAAATTCAAATTCTCAACAGAACAATGAACAAGGAGATTGAATCAGTAATAAAAAAGTTTCCCATCAAAGAAAGCCCAAGACTTAACGGGCTCACTGAATTCTACTGAACATTTAAAGAAGAAGGAAAAAAGAGCAATCTTTCTTAAACACTTCCAAAAAATTGAATTGAATGGAACACTTCCAAATTTATTTGTTACAATGACACTAAAGCCAGACAAAGACACTACAAGAAAAAAAGATTACAGGCCAATATCCCTGATGAACACACACATATGCAAAAAAAAAAAAAAATCAACAAAATTTCCATTTCAAATAAGGACCAAATATAAGATAGAAACAAACATCAAAAAATAAGGCTCAAAATAAATTTTAATTTTCAATATTTCACATTTGTTTTTAAATTAGCAATACATTTATGACCACAAAATTGCTAACTGGTCCATCTTACTTACAGTCTGGAAGCAAAAACTGACATATCAGTGTCACATTTAAAAGCTGTAGTAAGGACAACCTTTAGAGAATAATATTGGTTGATCACATATTTTTTTCCTGCTCTAAATAGTTCCATCATATAGAAACAGCATTGGCACATCTTCCCTGTTAGCTCATATTCTCAAGATTGTATGAAAATTATGCCAATTATCAGTTTATATTCTTTTTATTTGGTAAGAATGAATATTGTAATTTATAGAAAATGCAATGTATTAACATTTAATTATATAGTAATATGTTAAATAATTTATAACTAGAAAAAATATTTTTCCTTTATTAACATCAAAACATAATGTTTCAACCAAATTCCTTTGAAGAAGCATAGGGCTTAGATTAAAACTGACTTTAATGAAATCAGATTAACAGCATCTAAGAATGAAATTCAGACTTAATGTGCTCATTACTTGTGTTGTAGTCAATCATTATACCCTATTTTTTATTTGTGTATAGTAATTAATTAACACCAAAGAGTATTTTTTCAATTTTTAATGTTGATTGTCTCTGCAACATTTTTTTTTTCTTTTTTTGAGACGGACTTTCACTGTTGTCGCCCAGGCTGGAGTGCAATGGTGAAATCTCAACTCACTGCAACCTACACCTCCCGGGTTTAAGCAATTCTCCTGCCTCAGCCTCCCAAGTACCTTGGAGACTTGGTGACAGGTGCCTGCCACCATGCCTGGCTGATTTTTGTATTTTTAATTCAGATGAGGTTTCACCATGTTGGCCAGGCTGGTCTCAAACTCCTGACCTTAGGTGATCCGCCCACCTTGGCCTCCTGAATTGCTGGGTCTGCTACCTATTCTAATAAGTAAGTCATTGTCAAGTGTATTTATTTCAATGATTCATTTTTTTAAAAATTCATATAAAGAAATTGGACTGGAATTTGTGAAGTGTTAAACTACCAAAGCTCCAGAATACCTTGGCAGTGTTGCATTCATTAATGAGTTTGGCATAAAAATTCTCCAGATGAGATGTCAAACTAAGGTATTGTCTGTAAGTCAAAATTTTTAGTTGTACTCTTTCCAGATGGCCTTATCCAAACCATTATTTTTCAGTTTTCCATGGAACTAATGCTGAACTACACATTTGCTTAGAAATTACTTTGTTAGAATCATTAATATAAGAGAAAAAGACAAATTTAATCTTGAAATAGCTGAATTTGAGGTGTGTTGCAGACATCCAAGAGGCACTCCCATAGAGTTAGGCAAATATGTAGGTATGTTGTCCAGAGGCTAGGTCTTGATTGACACAATCTGGAAGTCATCTGCATATAGATAATAGTTAAAGCTGTGAGTAAAGATGAGACTTCCTAGTGTAAGCATAGGGAAAAAAAAGGTTTCAGATTCACTTGAGGAACACAAACATTTGGTAGAAAGAGAGGAACTGGCAAAAGTGACTGACATATGTGATCTGAGAAGTAGGAGGAATCCAAGGGAAGAAAGTGTTACAGAAAGAGATAAATTGGTAAATGTAGTAAGTGTTGCATGGAGTTGGAATATAATGAGGCATGAATAACATCTTTAGAATTTAATGGTACAGAAATCATAGTTAGCTTAGTGATTCTGAAATATTAGAAAAATGGGGATGAAACTGTTTACACAAAATTATTAGTTTGAGTATATTAACATAAATTTTATGTTCATAGAATTAATGAATTTACTATATAATACGAAGTATAATAATGTAAAGTGGGAAAATGTTCCATCTCATCAGCCAGAAATTGATTCTTTTACCTAATAGGTTAACCATTTAAAATGGACAATTCTCAAGTATTTGAGGCACATAAGTTTATATTGTGAGGAACAGCATACCATGATGATTAGAACCTTGACCCCAAAGATTTGTGTTGTTGTTGTTGTTGTTTTGAGACAGAGTTTCGCTCTTGTTGCCCAGGCTGGAGTGCAATGGCGTGATCTCGGCTCACTGCAACCTCCGCGTCCCAGGTTGAAGCAATTCTCCTGCCTCAGCCTCCCGAGTAGCTGGGATTACAGGCACCTGCCACCACACCCTGCTAATTTTTTTGTATTTTTAGTAGAGACAGTATTTCACCAAGTTGGCCAGGCTGGTCTTGAACTCCTGACCTCAGGTGATCTGCTCGCCTCAGCCTCCCAAACTGCTGGGATTACATGGTGAGCCATTGTGCCCAGCAGCCCTGAAGTTACGATACACTGAGTCCAAGCTAAACTTACCCAAAGTATGCATTTTTGTGAGTCTCAGTATCTTCTTGAGTAATTTAGGTTTAGTAGAATAATGAACTTATTTCTCAGAACTGTTTTAAGGATTCAAAATGAAAAAATTAGGATATGTACAGGATAATGTTCTTTATCCTACAACGTCATAGGTAAATAAATCATATAAGAGACAGACTGTCTGGTCATATGTAATAATGATATCTGGTATCATTATCTCCACTTCGGGTCTTGCTACCCAGTATTCAGTCCTCTACACTCTGCCTTGGAAATGTGCTATTTAAATCTGTACAAAAAGATAAATGTATTTTCCATTACATGTTCATACATACCTAGAACCTTCCATTTAAGTACTGTCATGTCTTATTGTGGTCACACAGTAAATATTTCTTCCACTGGCTTTTAGAAATTGTAATTACTTGAAGTAAATAGTTACAAAGCAAATGAGTCAGTATTGACAGTTGCATCCTTTAAACCATGTTGAATCAGTGTAATCTGTACATTAATCTGAAGTCAAAATGCTGACAGTTATTAAATACACTTATTTGATCTAGCTCTTTGTAAAACACAACTTCTCTTCTTTCCTAGGTGCTTTGTTTTCTCCTGCTGCCTCTAACTTGGGTCAGTTAAGGATGGTCATGTTTCACTCAGTGCTAAAGGATATACAGACTTAGCTTAATACCAAATTGAAGCCTGACAGAAATTAGCTGTGCCCCACTCCAGATTGACGGCCCCTTTCCAGGTAGGTTTAATGTGCACATAAAATGTCAACTCTCTGAAATAATTTGTAGAAGATTAGTTCCATCGTGATTCAATTTGATAAGAATGGTATTAAGAACTACCTCAGTGGACTTATTTGCACTAGTCTGGCTTATTGGTCATTTCCATAAAGATCACTGAAGTGTGGATGATAAACTAGCAGGAGGAAGAGCTCTTGAATCAGCAGCCCCCAACCCTCTCAACCTGCCAGCCTTGTGGTTGCTGAATGTTTTCCGTTTCTTTAACGTATTTATCTGTTACACTTATGACCCTGGATTTAAACAGAGGGCTCTCACTGCTGGTCTTTGACCTCCAGTTACGGCACCTGACTTCCAGTTGTCTTCATCATATTTTATTTGTTTTAAAATAAGAGAGCTACACAGTTATTTATCATTTTAAAAGTGATACGCTGGAGGAAAATATATTAAAATAGGAAACATTTTTGCCTCTGAATGATGGGATTATAGGTAATGTTTCTGTTTTGTTTTTGTTATTTTCTCTACTTTCAAATTCTTTAATTAACAGAAAAAAATTTCATATGAAATATATTTAAAATGAACAATGAAGACTAATGCAGCAGCCCCACAGATCATTAAAAATACCCCAAAATAGTAAAACAAGAGTTCGTGTCAAACCCAGAAAAGATCCATTATCATTTCAGTTGAGATTATGAGTGTCATCAAACTATAACACTTAACATATGAGAAAAATGTTAAGCAACTATACACATGGAGAATATTTCATAGTTCACAATGAGGTAGCTTCAACTCAAAATACCCAAGGATTGAAAGTTATATTTTTCAAATAACACTTAATGATTATTTTGTGGACTGGAGCATTTCTGTAAAGCATTTGTTTTCACCATCTAATATCTTTAGAACACAACTCACATTCATTTATTTTACCCTCTTTTTTACCTCCCTGTTTTATGTTCTCTTTGAACTTAAAGGGACTAGTTCATATTCTTTAAAAATTTCCTTTTTTTCCTCCACGTTGCCCTCTTCAAATGTTTTTCTACTTAAATCTTAGGATATACATTGAAACAGATTGTACAAACTCAGATAACTAAACTGCAAAATAAGACGTTTAATATATTAGTATTCAGTACTTGGGTGACAAGACTGAATTAAGTTAGACAAAAATGGGTTAGAAAAGTTAAACTTAAGATAGGACTGCCATTCATACACATCTGATGGAAATGAGTATGGTGACAATGATCTTAGATGAAAATATTATATGACTACATACTCATGGAACTGAAAGCTGCATAAAGAAGAAATTTTAAATCAATGTTTACTTATCTTCCTAAGTATAAATGATAGACTAGTACCAAAGTATACTAGAGTTTCTTCACTAGATTTCTGATAAGATACAGGAGACATAGAATCCCTTCCAAGTGGTACTTATCCTATAGTGTGAATATTTTCCCTAACCCACTGACCACCCTTACTATTACAGGGAAGACACACAGTTGTTTCCGGCTTTGCACTATGGACTCCTGGGCACTGCTGCTCCTGCTGCAATGCCATCTTCCTCATAGTGTCACAACACATCAACTAGCCCCACTTATGCCTTTTCATGGAACTCCATTCTTCAATGTGTTGAAGTTACATTTGGTTCATTGAGGTCAAAAGCTAATGCTTATTTATTTTTTATACTATGTTTCATAAAGCTTATTTTTACCCCTCACCCCAATTTTAGTAAATTTTTGGTGAAAAAGCACTATTGTAGATTTAACTTACTGATTCCTTTTCTTCCACATGAGTTCAGGAGGTAGATTGGTGAAGGATTTAAGTGACAGACACCACTTTGTGTCTTGCAATAAAATTATTTCTTCTCTCCAAACATGATACTCTCTTATGCGGTCAAGTTTGATATCCTTGAATTCATCTTAACTGAAAAACAATTGTATTGCACTTAATTTGTGCCAAGTGCTGTTGTAAATACTCTCTTAACATGAACTCGTTTATTTCTCACTACAATAACAGAACCAGGTACTGTTATTAGCTTCATGTCACAAATGAGGAAGCTGTGGCACACAGAGGTTAAGCAACTTGCTCAAGGTCACACAACTAATAAAATAAAGACTTAGACTTCAACCCAGGTATTGTGTGCTCTTACTGCATCACTGAAGCAGGCTGCCTCTTTCTTCACAAAAAAATACTTCAGTACCTCAATAAATGAACATGTAGTAAGCCTGATTTACCAGTTCACTATACATTCCAGGTTAGTCTGAAACTGCAGCCCACGACATAGACACCGTGCACGTGAATAGGCTTCACTCATAAGAAATTGACTACATATGTTCATCAGTCCTTTATCATTTTACTTCAGAGCTGAGGTAATTGTGCAAATGCATATGCATTATCTTTCCTTCTGTTTCTAAACATTCATCTTCTTAAAATAGCTTTGCACTTGTAATCATATTATTTTGTTTTTGTACAATGTTAGGCAAGTAGCAAGAAAGCCATTTAAGAGCCTGTGTTTTGCTGCCAGACTGCATCGTTATGAATCCAGATTGTCACGTAATGCGTGACCTTGGGCAAGTTACATACTCTCTTTGTTGCTCAGTTTTCTCATATGAAAAAATAGAGATTATAATACACCTTACTTTATAGGGTTGAAATGAGAACTAAATTAGCAAAGTATGTAAAGCATGTACACAGTGCTTAGCATGTAGTAAGCATTATGTCAGTGTATAGGTTATATACAATTTGCAAAGTACGCTATCATTCATATATACTTCAGTTTGGCCTTTTCTCATTATTGACAATTATTGATATATTTTTATAAATCTAGAGGTGCCCAGAGTTTGATTCTTAAGCCTCATTAGCATACTCAAAGAAAAATTACATATTAAACCCATTTACCCATACATTGTTGACAAGTAGCAAGTTAGAAAGTAAAAAATGAAAAACTTATATGTAGCACAAATTTATTCAATTCTGTTATAGCCCTGGCTCTGTGTAATCCCTGCAAGCCTTTAGTCTTCCTTCTAATTATATGGGAAACACATCCATTAAATTACAAGGGTAAAATACCAATGATAAATTGGAAATTTGTATAGATTTCTTAACCTTTTGGCAAATACACACATAAATTAAGAATCAAGGAAATTTCAGTATCCTAAACAAACATATCATGGGTCATATTTCTATACATTTTAGCTACTTATTGTATAATAGTTTGACTTTTGAAATGACAGACAAAATAATTTATATGTGTATATTATTTTACCTAGCATATGTAGGCATAGAGAATGCTTAGTTTGGTGATCTTATTATTGAATGGTATTTTAAAACTCTGATAGAGTAATAGGATTTGATGACATGTGATTACAAATATTCTCACGAATTGAGGTCAAATGTAAGATGATTAGTCAAGTTATATCTAATGTTGTTATAATCCTGTGCTATTTAGAAATGTCAACTGAGTAGTGACTTAGAAAAAAACTGACACTCCATTTTCTTATCTTTCTTTCAAATGTCATACTGAAGAGCAAAATACCTGTGGGCCAGAGGGTATTTTGAGTTGTTTTTGAACTAAGGTTTTTATATATTGAAGTCAATATATACTTTGGTCTCATTTATATGATAATATAACACCTTATTTCAACGAAACATAGAATACTAACACATTGAAACATAGCATAAAAAGGGAAAGCTCTAGAGAGGGGGCAGTGAAAGAGGAAGTTTAACCCTTCAGTGCTTCTTCATGGGTCATTGAAGCTGTGATGTCAGTTTTCCAATGTACACTCAACTGGGATAGACTGCTAGAAAAAAATTATCCTTTCATACGTCCTCTATTACTTGTTTTTTTTTTTGTTTTCATGTTATTCCACACTTTCAGATTCAGATCAGATTCAGGCTTTATTAGCTCCTGACATGCCTTTACCAAATTTCTACTGGACAATGGAACTTCCTCATATTCGTGTGTATTTATTGAAATCGTAATATATGACAGTCTGGCAGGTTCTGAGAAAATATGTACTATAGAAATGTTTACTGATCACCTAGAAAAATATACAAGTAACTTCGCAGTCTCAGTCAGTATGATGAGTTCTTGTCAGAAGTATCTATAAGATTGATTGAAGCTTGTGGAGAGGTACCCAACTCAGAGGGGCACACTTAGAAAAGGAATTTGGAGGAAGAAGAGACAATCAATCTGAAGTCTGAAGCATTCACTAGAGTTAGTTGAGTGTCAAAAGAATGTAGTAGTGACAAATACGCGTTTTGGAAGAAGTGAATCTCAGTTTCATCAATAACAGGTTGTGTGACCTCAATAGGGACATAATGCAGAGTTGTTCAGGGTGATCTTCATACCAATGTTTCAGGCCAAAATTGCTAATCAACATGAAAGCCAGCCAGAGGTCTGCTTGCCCACCCACAGAACACAGTAATTTCTGTGACTGCTAAGGGCAGACATTTTTCTAATCCACAGGTACAATGCAGCCCTAGACCTTAAGTATTGTGAGAATTACATGAAATAATTCTCATAATTTGTTTTGATGTGCTTAAATAAGCTCAGGAAACTTTTTGTCATCATGAGAAAAGATGAAGTGGGGGAGATAAACATGGATAAGAATGATAAACATGGATGAGAATGATTACCAACACCAATATTTTTCCAAGTGGAAGTCTCACAATATGAAATAAAGCAAGATTCTGAGATATGAGATAATATCAAACAAAAACTATATCTGACATCTTGAATTTATAATAAGTTACTTCTCACTAAATGAAACTTTTTTTTAATTTTTGTGGTTTAAAAAAAATCTGTATTCACATGATATTTCTTCTTTTCACTTTTTTTCTTCTCCTTTTCCCTTTACATTCAGTGTATAAAGAGACCTGCTGGTCTTGTCCATAAATACTGCTTGTAGCAACTAAAAAGCTTCAAAACCACAAAACATCTGCATGGTTATCCATTGAATTTATTTTTCATATAAACGGCTTTGACTCTGCTAATAGATAAATAAATTAACTGTCATTTTAATTTTCAGCAAAATTTAGAGAGAATTGATGTTTCAAATATCATACACTTTGCCCCTGCTGATTCTGTTTCTTCCTTCTGAACTACTCAGACCAGTACCAGCGACAAGGAAATGACTCCTTTTGATTACAAAATAAATGAAAATTGAAGATCTGTCAAAATGTATCCAGTAGAATTACACAAAGCAAAATAATTCTTCAACTCTGTGATGAAAGGATGAGCTCCCTCTGTGATCATCACTTCCTAGGATTGAAGAATTCATGGTTGTGTGGTTTGAAATTAAACTGAGTTCGAAAGTGTGAAAGAATTTTTTTTTTCCTTCTGGTTATCTCCTTGAAAACAAACAAACAAAAAAACCCTGGAAAGTCCATACCAGTAGGATATTTGGATTACTATGCAGCAAAATTCACTATTGAGCTATTAAGTAAATGAATGACAGTGGTTGTTAAAATTTTCTTATATCATTATATTATCCAGATATCCATAAAATTAAAGGAGATAAATTATGCTAATTTTAACCTACATATTTTGATATTTAATTCTCTGTTATTAAACTCATGTTGCTACAAGTACTTGAAAAATTCCTAACTGTATAGAGATTATGATGTATGGCAATTATGACTAGCTTATGTAGAATATAAACTAAAAATACCAGAGAACATGGACACATAGCAAATTAAATACTAGGTTAGGAAACTTTCAGAAATTTATTAATTTTAAGATTGAAAAACAGGTATTATTCATCAAAAACTCACCATATCATAGATGATAAATTACATGTATCTGATTCAAATTTCTGCAACATAAAATATATATTAACATAAAACATAATAAATAATTACACTACAAAATTTCCATGGTAAATTATACCTTTATTTTACAACAGTGAAAACTTTTCATCAAATTAGAAATTAAAAAAAACATAGAACATAAGCCTTTAATTTTTTAATAGAATTTTCATACTCACTGTTCATTCAGTGTTTTAGTCATGATCTTTTATGGTTATTTTCTTCATTCAAAATTGACCCCGAAATAATATGCCAATTATTTATTTACTTTTTATCTTTCAATACTTTTTTGTTCACTCCTCATTTCCATTATCATTTTATATAAGGATTATTGGTTGACTTTCTAATGCTTCTTTTAGGTTTCATGATATTCGGGTGGGATTGTAACTAAACAAGAAGAGGATGAACATAAATGCTGGGACTGAGGCCAAAGATAGATGCCATGATTGTTAGGAATTTGCATCTGGCTTCTTTGTGGAGAGAGTGAGAGAGACTTATTTTGTGCTGGGGAGAGTCACATTTTGTTAGGCAGAAGCATGTTGCTTGTATTTGTCATATCAACACAAATGGCTGTAGACTGGTATAGTCTGTATTGTTTATTTGTAAATTTTCTCTCAGCTCCAAATAGGGCGAAATAGAAGGAGATTGGAATGCAGGAAGAGAAAGGGGGACAATGCATTGTTTACTATTTTTGCTCAAAAGTAGACCTTTCCTCCTAGAGCAGCAGGTAGTTCTCCACAAGCTTCTTCAGACACTCTTGGAACCAGTCTCATTATTCTTCCTTAGTGGAACCAGCTACAAACAGATTACAGTTTCTTCTTCAGGAAGAAGTTCCAGATCTGTGTTGCCCTTCTTACAAGACTCTAGGATGTGACAATGTAACTTCTTCCTTTTGTTCTGCAAGTCTTTTTTTTTTCTTTTTTTGAGTTATTATCTCTGGATCCTGTTTTCTCTTTTTGCTTATACAGCCTTTCAACAGCTTTGGAACAGCTCTATACTAAATACACAGCTTCCAACAGCTCTATATTAAATATAGAGAATTCGTTGAAATAGGTAGTGTGGTTTATTTTTGTCCAGTTGTATCTAGATCAATAGAAATATTAAAGCCAAATTGTCATGTCATTTGCTAAAATATTGAAGTTCAAGTTATCCCATATTTTTATGGTATCTTAATATTTTGAACTTGATAGATTTTACTTTCTGCTAGTTCTGAAGATTCTTGTAGTCCATGAAGAAAAATTCTTGCTAGAGAACTAGCTAAATACAAGCTTACTATTTTAAAATGTCAAAAGTAAACAGAAAATTTCATATCAGATGCATTGTTTTGAAAACACTATAACTTGGAAGTGAATATTAATTTCTTGGAAAAACTTTTTTTGTAAGGCAGGCCAACATTCAGATTCAGGAAATACAGAGAACGCCACAAAGATACTCCTTGAGAAGAGCAACTCCAAGACACATAATTGTCAGATTCACCAAAGTTGAAATGAAGGAAAAAATGTTAAGGGCAGCCAGAAAGAAAGGTCGAGTTACCCACAAAGGGAAGCCCATCAGACTAACAGCCGATCTCTCAGCAGAAACTCTACAAGCCAGAAGAGAGTGGGGGCCAATATTTAACATTATTAAAGAAAAGAATTTTCAACCCAGAATTTCATATCCAGCCAAACTAAGCTTCATAAGTGAAGGAGAAATAAAATACTTTACAGACAAGCAAATGCTGAGTGATTCTGTCACCACCAGGCCTGCCCTACAAGAGCTCCTGAACGAAGCACTAAACATGGAAAGGAACAACCGGTACCAGCCACTGCAAAAACATGCCAAATTGTAAAGACCATCGAGGCTAGGAAGAAACTGCATCAACTAATGAGCAAAATAACCAGCTAACATCATAATGACAGGATCAAATTCACACATAACAGTATTAACTTTAAATGTAAATGGGCTAAAGGCTTCAATTAAAAGAAACAGACTGGCAAATTGGATAAGGAGTCAAGACCCATCAGTGTGCTGTATTCAGGAAACCCATCTCATGTGCAGAGACACACATAGGCTCAAAATAAAGGGATGGAGGAAGATCTACCAAGCAAATGGAAAACAAAAAAAGTCAGGGGTTGCAATCCTAGTCTCTGATAAAATAGACTTTAAACCAACAAAGATCAAAAGAGACAAAGAAGGCCATTACATAATGGTAAAGGGATCAATTCAACAAGAAGAGCTAACTATCCTAAATATATATGCACCTAACACAGGAGCACCCAGATTCATAAAGCAAGTCCTGAGTGACCTACAAAGAGACTTAGACTCCCACACAATAATAACGGGAGATTTTAACACCCCACTGTCAACATTAGACAGATCAACAAGACAGAAAGTTAAAAAGGATACCCAGGAATTGAACTCAGCTCTGCACCAAGCAGACCTAATAGACATCTACAGAACTCTCCACCCCAAATCAAGAGAATATACAATTTTTTCAGCACCACACCACACCTATTCCAAAATTGACCACATAGTTGGAAGTAAAGCTCCCCTCAGCAAATGTAAAAGAACAGAAATTATAACAAACTGTCTCTCAGACCACAGTGCAATCAAACTACAACTCAGGATTAAGAAACTCATTCAAAACCGCTCAACTACATGGAAACTGAACAACCTGCTCCTGAATGACTACTGGGTACATAACAAAATGAAGGCAGAAATAAAGATGTTCTTTGAAACTAACCAGAACAAAGACATAACATACCAGAATCTCTGGGGCACATTCAAAGCAGTGTGTAGAGGGAAATTTATAGCACTAAATGCCCACAAGAGAAAGCAGGAAAGATCCAAAATTGACACCCTAACATCACAATTAAAAGAACTAGAAAAGCAAGAGCAAACACATTCAAAAGCTAGCAGAAGGCAAGAAAGAACTAAAATCAGAGCAGAACTGAAGGAAATAGAGACACAGAAAACTCTTCAAAAAATTAATGAATCCAGGAGCTGGTTTTTTGAAAAGATCAACAAAATTGATAGACAGTTAGCAAGACTAATAAAGAAGAAAAGAGAAGAATCAAATAGACGCAATAAAAAATGATAAAGGGGATATCACCACCAATCCCACAGAAATACAATCTACCATCAGAGAATACTACAAACACCTCTACACAAATAAACTAGAAAATCTAGAACAAATGGATAAATTCCTCGACACATACACTCTCCCAAGACTAAAACAGGAAGAAGTTGAGTCTCTGAACAGACCAATAACAGGCTCTGAAATTGTGGCAATAATCAATAGCTTACCAACTAAAAAGAGTCCAGGACCTGATGGATTCATAGCCGAATTCTACCAGAGGTACAAGGAGGAACTGGTACCATTCCTTCTGAAACTATTCCAATCAATATAAAAAGAGGGAATCCTCCCTAACACATTTTATGAGGCCAGCATCATCCTGATACAAAAGCCTGGCAGAGACACAACCGAAAAAAAGAATTTCAGACCAATATCCTTGATGAACATTGATGCAAAAATCCTCAATAAAATACTGGCAAACCGAGTCCAGCAGCACATCAAAAAGCTTATCCACCATGATCAAGTGGGCTTCATCCCTGGGATGCAAGGCTGGTTCAACACACGCAAATCAATAAATGTAATCCAGCATATAAACAGAACCAAAGACAAAAACCACATGATTATCTCAATAGATGCAGAAAAGCCCTTTGACAAAATTCAACAATGCTTCATGCTAAAAACTCTCAATAAATTAGGTATTGATGGGACATATCTCAAAATCATAAGAGCTATCTATGACAAACCCACAGCCAATATCATACTGAATGGGCAAAAACTGGAAGCATTCCCTTTGAAAACTGGCACAAGACAGGGATGCCCTCTCTCACCACTCCTATTCAACACAGTGTTGGAAGTTCTGGCCAGGACAATCAGGCAGGAAAAGGAAATAAAGGGTCTTCAATTAGGAAAAGAGGAAGTCAAACTGTCCCTGTTTGCAGATGACATGATTGTATATCTAGAAAACCCCATTGTCTCAGCCCAAAATCTCCTTAAGCTGATAAGCAACTTCAGCATAGTCTCAAGATACAAAATCAATGTACAAAAATCACAAGCATTCTTGTACACCAATAACAGACAGAGAGCCAAATAATGAGTGAACTCCCATTCACAATTGCTTCAAAGAGAATAAAATACCTAGGAATCCAACTTATAAGGGAAGTGAAGGACCTCTTCAAGGAGAACTACAAACCACTGCTCAATGAAATAAAAGAGGATACAAACAAATGGAAGGACATTCCATGCTTATGGGTTGGAAGAATCAATATCATGAAAATGGCCATACTGCCCAAGGTAATCTATAGATTCAATGCCATCCCCATCAATCTACCAATGACTTTCTTCACAGAATTGGAAAAAACTACGTTAAAGTTCGTATGGAACCAAAAAAGAGCCCACATTGCCAAGTCAATCCTAAGCCAAAAGAACAAAGCTGGAGACATCACGTTACCTGACTTCAAACTATACTACAAGGCTACAGTAACCAAAACAGCATGGTACTGGTACCAAAACAGAGACATAGATCAATGGAACAGAACAGAGCCCTCAGAAATAATGCTGCATATCTACAACTATCTGATCTTTGACAAACTTGACAAAAACAAGCAATGGGGAAAGGATTCCCTATTTAATAAATGGTGTTGGGAAAACTGGCTAGCCATATATAGAAAGCTGAAACTGGATCCCTTCCTTACACCTTATACAAAAATTAATTCAAAATGGATTAAAGACTTACATGTTAGGCCTAAAACCATAAAAACCCTAGAAGAAAACCTAGGTAATACCATTCAGGACATAGGCATGGGCAAGGACTTCATGTCAAAAACATCAAAAGCAATGGCAACAAAAGCCAGAATTGACAAATGGGATCTAATTAAACTAAAGATCTTCTGCACAGCAAAAGAAACCACCATCAGAGTGAACAGGCAACCTACAAAACGGGAGAAAATTTTCGCAACCTACTCATCTGACAAAGGGCTAATATCCAGAATCTACAATGAACTCAAACAAATTTACAGGAAAAAAACAAACAACCCCATCAAAAAGTGGGTGAAGGATATGAACAGACACTTCTCAAAAGAAGACATTTATGCAGCCAAAAAGCACATGCAAAAATGCTCATCATCACTGGCCATCAGAGAAATGCAAATCAAAACCACAATAAGATACCATCTCATACCAGTTAGAATGGCCATCATTAAAAAGGAAACAACAGGTGCTGGAGAGGATGTGGAGAAATAGGAACACTTTTACACTGTTGGTGGGACTGTCAACTAGTTCAACCATTGTGGAAGCCAGTGTGGCGATTCATCAGGGATCTAGAACTAGAAATACCATTTGACCCAGCCATCCCATTACTGAGTATATACCCAAAGGACTATAAATCATGCTGCTATAAAGACACATGCACACGTATGTTTATTGCGGCACTATTCACAATAGCAAAGACTTGGAACCAACCCAAATGTCCAATAATGATAGACTGGATTAAGAAAATGTGGCACATATACACCATGGAATACTACGCAGCCATAAAAAATGATGAGTTCATGTCCTTTGTAGGGACATGGATGAAACTGGAAACCATCATTGTCAGTAAACTATTGCAAGGACAAAAAACCAAACACTGGCCGGGTGCGGTGGCTCATGCCTGTAATCCCAGCACTTTGGGAGGCTGAGGTGGGCGGATCACGAGGTCAGGAGATCGAGACCATGGTGAAACCCCATCTCTACTAAAAAAGTACAAAAAATTAGCTGGGCGTGGTGGCGGGCGCCTGTAGTCCCAGCTGCTCGGGAGGCTGAGGCAGGAAAATGGCATGAATCCGGGAGGCGGAGCTTGCAGTGAGCCGAGATCGCACCACTGCACTCCAGCCTGGTTGACAGAGCAAGACTCCGTCTGAAAAAAAAAAAACACTGCATGTTCTCACGCATAGGTGGGAATTGAACAATGAGAACACATGGACAGAGGAAGGGGAACATCACACTCCGGGGACTGTTATGGGGTGGGGGCAGCGGGGAAGGACAGCATTAGGAGATATACCTAATGCTAAATGACGACTTAATGGGTGCAGCACACCAACAAGGCACATGGACACATATGTAACAAACCTGCACATTGTGCACATGTACCCTAAAACTTAAAGTATAATAATAATAATAATAAAATAAAAATAAATAAAAATAAAAATAATTTGAAGAAACTAAAGTGATGGGGAATCACTTTTTTCTTTTTTTTTGAGATGGAGTCTCTTGGTCTTGTATCCCAGGCTCGAGTGCAGTCATGCCATCTTGGCTGATTGCAATCTCCGCCTCCAGGGTTCAAGCAATTTTCCGGCCTCAGCCTCCCTAATAGCAGGGATTACAGGTTCACACCACCACGCCCAGCAAATTTTTGTATTTTTAGTAGAGACCGGGTTTCACCATGTTGGTCAGGCTGGTCTCGAACTCCTGACATTAGGTGACCGCCTGCCTCAGCCTACCAAAGTGCTGGGATTACAGGCGTGAGCCACCATACCTGACTGGGAGTCACATTTTAAGGTATTTCATTTCTTGTAAATGTTCTTTGATACAAAAATGAAAATTAATTTTATGAATAGGGCAATTTGGAGAGCTATTCAAAAACAGAGCAAAAAGTAAAGGAGAAAGCATCCCAAGTTATTTGTCCATTAATTTATATTTTCAAAAGTAGACAAATCTAAATAGAAGTAGTACAATAATAAGAAGAATAAATGTTCCCAGTTGTCATGAATCAAATCAATGTCTCCCATAATACTTCATTAATGTATAATGAGGAAACAGTCAATAAAATAACAGTATGTTATAAATAACCAAAATGCATGATGTACTATCATAATTAAAGAATGTTTCTTGGATCTCGTAAACATCAAAGAGATATTTGACGCCACCTTACCCATGGTTATAAAGCAGTGGTCCTCAATGTTTTGGCACCAGGGATCAATTTCTGGTTGTATGAAAGACAATTTTTCCATGCTAGGGGCAGGGTGGTGGGGATCCCTGTTACAAATAATACATTTTCTAAAACCAAAAGCAACTGCACACAAAAATCTGTGGTTGATTTAATAGAAAGCGTGGTTCTGTCCATGATAATGACAATGGGAAAAAAGACTTCTAGTAATGACAGCAGAGTGGCATGTTTGCATTAACTACTTTCAGATTATAACTATAAACATTATGTAAACTTTTTTGAAATATTATTTCATTTACAGCGTACAAAAAAAGCAAAGCAAAGCTAGGAAGTGGTTAATCTCAAAAACTACAACTGAAAGGAATAAAATAATTGTGATACTGTTTCTTCCTTTTGAAAATTTATAGAAAATTGTAGTCACATTGGTCTAATAACAGTAAGTGATTAGGAGATGATGCCATGTAAAAATTTAGAAATTATTATGATTCCTAATATTATGTGGTTTATTATGTTTTAATTTTTCACCTACTTTGATTTATACAATTGTACATTTTATGATGCAATGCACATTAAGTATTTTTGGAAGTAATTTCCTAAATATGTAAATATATAAAAAGTATTTGGGGTATCTCAAAAGAAGTAATGAAGTGGGTCCACTCCCATCAAAAGGAAGTAGAAGTCATGTACAGCATTGTGATGCTTGTCACTAGTAGGAATACTCATTATATTTTATTAAAATGACAACTTTTCTGGCCTTGCAATGGTCAGGTAAATAAATCCTTATCACTGCCTAACTGAAATAGCTCTGTAACTAGATTCATCACTCTTTTCTTCCCTGAGTCACTCCCATCTTACACCATCAATAATGGTTTCCTCTCCTATATAGCACAACTCCATTCTTTTAAAACTGTTATTTTAATCACTTACTTGATTATTTGTTATCCACTCCTTCTTTCAATTACTGTATCTAATATATCATCTTTGAGTACTTCTATTTTTATGTAGATTTGTTCTTACTTATGTCAATTTAACAAAGAATTATTCACATACTTAGTGCCTTATGACTTGATTATTTCTTTCTAAAATGACTGTTTTATTCTCCTTTCAAACTTTTAATATCTTAGATTAGAGTCCTCCCATGGTTGTCCAGTGTCTATATATGCTGATACAAAATTATTTTTAAAACAAAAGGTACGCTATTTTTAATCTTTTGATGTTTCAGTTTTATCCACTGTAAAATGACTGACACTTTCAGCTCCCTTGTAATAGTTTCCAAAATCTGACCTGACTCTAGGAAGACAACCATAACACCTGCTTTTCCCAAGGCAAATCTACTTCTTCAGCCTAACAATTCCCCTCATCTTTCTTATTCTTCACCACTCCTAACAACAACAAGAAAAAGGGATATGGTCTCTAGGTTTGAGGTGCTTGTCTTTTTCTGCTATCTATATGAAAGCAATATATTTTATCAAAGACAAACTCAGTTTCCACCTTCTCTAGCATCCTTTGTCAAACTACATCAGTAACATCTGTGATCCTGTACCATGTATTTTCTTTACTATATATTTGATTAGTTAAATACATGTCTATATATTTTTCCCCTTAATCATCAGTGCCTTACCTCTTTACCTTGGTGGAAGCTCCTCCAAGGAGTTCATGGAGGTAACCATTTCTTACATTTACATATCCCCTCAGTAATTAGTAAAATGCTTTATGTGTAGATGATGTCCAATGAATATTTGCATGAGCACAGTGCTTATATATTTCCAGTTTATTAACCAGAAACATTTGACAATAACAATTTATTTTTTCAATAATCATTTATTTGTGCTGATTTGCAATGGCCATCCAAATGAATCTTTGGGACGACTTTTTTTTTGTGTCAAAATTATCAAATGAAGAGCCACAGCAAGAGGTCTTCCAAATGTGCTTTCAGAAAAAATAAAATACCTTATGGTTGTAACAACAACAAAATCCAATTCCAGACAATTTTGTGTGCCTAACAGATTGGAGTTTTACCGCAAATATGTTGGTTAGCTAATGAATTCATTTGAGTATGATTAACTTCTGGATTGCAGCAAACCTGTTTATGTATGAAATTATGGTTTGGAATGATCACTTGTTGGCTTGTGAATCAAATAATTTGGTTTGTATATAGAAAATCCAATGTGCATATGGTGTGAATACCACTTGTAAAAATATAATTCATAGGAAATGGATAGTGTGAATTTGTAGTGACTTTGTAAATTGGCTGACAACTTGTTTTGTGACATATGCCCAGAAGGAATGCTTTATGTATCCCACAAAAGAGAGTTTTAAATTTTAGGTTTTATTTTCTTTATAGATTATAATCAAAAGGGTATGAAATTATCTCCTTTGGATTCTTCTCTCAATACTTCATCTTAATCATTGCATATAATTATAATAAAGCCTTTTGATTTTAAGAAATTAACCTATGTTTTTACATGTAGCATTTTGTAATAGCTGCATAATATGAATTTTTAAAAGTTGTAATATAGACAAATCTTCGGTGCACTTATATGAATTTTAAAAAGTTGTTTTAAAATAGACAAATCTTCAGTGCACTGATATCTGTGTAACATTGGCTGAGAGAAAGAGGAAGCCTTTGAACTACATGTTTACTAAGTCTTTTTTTTTTTTTTAAGCCACCATTTCCTTTAGTTTCATCTACCAATTACCATTTTGGTCAGTTATTTGGAAACTATTTGTAAAGTCTTTTATTTCTGAGAATATAGAAGAAGAACAATCTGAAAGAATTCAGACAGAAAATACATAGAAATGTTTGACTTGATGTTATGTTTTTAAGCTAAAAAATGATATATTTGTATGATATAGCATACGAATTTTTGAATTTTCTAATGCAGGAATCATATTTTACCACAAAATTAAATGTGTTGCCCACCAATAGCTATATGCCTTAAACATAATCTACACTGATGGCTTCTTCTTTTCCATTAGTGTTGACAATAGAGTGATTCTCTCATAGTTTCATGATGCAGTATATTTTTATAATAAAGATGTGACAAAGAGAAAGTTCTTCAACCTATTTTAATATAAAAGGATAAATTGAATTTTAGTTTTGTGTTTTTACCTTCCTTAGTTAAAATCTAACAACCAGTAAAACTCAGCAAGAGCCAGAGGTAATTAATTAAACAGTTATTGAGTGCTTATCATGTGCCAAATAATTTTCTTAATTTTAGAATGTACAATTACAATCAATGTTTATTTATATAATTTCCAAATGCAATCAGTAATGTTGCCCCTTCTGACTGGACATCTCCCCTGGTATGTTCCCAATAGTGACAACTATTAAAGAAAAAATATATGCCACAACAAGTATAAAGCCAGGGAACTGCACACTTGTTTTGGCAAAAGTACAATGTCTGTTATCATGGAATAATTTTTAGTGTTTTAAAATAATTTAATTTTTAATATTAAATCTCACCAATACATAATTCCCATAAATTCAGAATTTTGTGCTTAATTTCAAAGTTTAGATAAAGAATGAGGGCACCAAAAATAATACCAGATATTTGACATAAAAATAGGAAGTAGTCCATGAATCTGAAAGATTAATAAATGCATGTGGTTTAAATGTTTAAACGCAATTTTCAAGAAAGAGCAAATTTCACATTGGAAATTTAAAAGACTGAAACAGAACAATCTATCATCTATCTATCTATCTATCTATCTATCTATCTATCTATCTATCTATACTTAAATTCTGATAATGCCAAGAAAGATGATAAGAATGATTTTAAAATGATGACACATTTAGCATTGCTCTTTGAGTCACAGGTTTTAGGTATCTAAAAGTCACATTCAACATAATTATGACTCCAAAAGCTTTTATAATATTAATGATTCCATGCCAGGCTTACTGGCTCATTCCTGCAATTCCAGTTCTTTGGGAGGCTAAGGCAGGAGGATTGCCTGAGGCCAGGAGTTTGAGCCTGGATAACATAATGAAGCCTTGTCTCTACAAAAAATAAATACATATTTTTTCAGATAGCCAATATCTAAAACTCTTGTAGGCCCAGCTACTCAGGAGGTTGAGATGTGAGAATTGCTTGGGTCCAGGGGTTTGAAATTGCAGTGGACTATGAGATGGCACCACTGAACTCCAGCCTGGAAGACAGAATGAGACCCCATCTCTAAAAATATATAGATATATAATAATAATGACCCCACCTTAGGTTTATATTGAACTTTGCAGTTTGCAAAACTCTTTTATAGATAATATCACATTTTGTTCTTATAAGTCTAAAAGACTAAAAAAAATGTCTTACACACACACACACACACACACACACACAGGCTTACTTTAAAATTAAGAACAATAATACATGTTCCATAGTAACTACTGACAACTAAGCTCTTTGCATATGCTGTTGTGATGCTTAATTTTATGTGTCAACTTGGAGGGTGTTTTGGATGAAATTAGCCTTTAAACTGGTAAATTTTGACTAAACAGACTGTCCTCCATAATGTGGCTAGGGCTTATCTAATCAGGTGAAGGTCAGAAAAGGGCAAAAACATCAGTCTCCCAAAGCAACAGGGAATTGTCCAGAAGACAGTCTTTGGACATCACCCTTGCCATCAGTTTTCCAGAGTCTCCAGCCAGCCAATCTTTGAACTAGAACTGAAAAATGGGCTTTTCTTGGTCCTTGAGCTGCCAGCCCACACTGTAGATTTTAGACTTGTCAACTTCAATTTATTTTTAAAAATATCTATCTATCTATCTGTCTATCTATCTATCTATCTATCTATCTACCTACGTATCTATCTATCTATACATACATACACATCCTAATGGTTGTTTCTCTGGAAAACACTGACTAGTACACCTACTCTTTCATTAGTACACATTCCAAACATGATACATATGTGTTATGTGTATATGTGCATATACGTGTTTATGTATATGTTTGAATTTGTGTGTACATGTACATACACATACATACATACAGAACTAGAGATAGAGATAGAAATAGAGATATATCCAGGGACACTTGAATAAGCCTGCATCTAGTGGACTGAGGCATTCGAGGCCTTTTCCATATAACAATACTTTATCATCTATGAATATTTGAAATTGGTAAATTATTACAAGAAGAGCCTATTAGAGCCAGGCTTAAGCCATTCCATTCCTATGATGCAATTTAATTCAGTTATAACAAGAAAATATAATACAATGTTCTTTTGTCTTTGTTTCCCCCATTATATTTTGGGAAATTCTTTCTTGCTTGTCACCTTGTGATATCTCTGAGGGTGAATAGACAATCTGGTTCTTTAGTGATGCAAATGAGAATGAAAGAATTGTAATTAGATGCCATCACAGTCAATCATCTTAGGCTTAATGGAGAAAGGGAGATTATCTCAAAGAGGAGAAGTGACATGTCCAGAGTATGTCCATAAAAACAATAACACTTTGTTCACCCCTTTTCAAACATGGTAGCTGGAATCTAGGATTGGTAACTTAAAGTATTAAGAAAAATGGCTTAAGCATCAGAAGATTAGGAAAAAGGGTCAACAGCTATATTTATTATTCCATATTAGCTTTGGTAGAGGGAAAAAAAAATAACATCTTCATAAAAAGTTACTTCTGACTGATCTTCCTCAGCTTCCTAATGTCTTGGGGTTCAAATTGACAAAAGACACTGATTTATTAATATAAACCTTGACAAGTTAAAAGATATTCTTCTTAATATTGTCCCAAATTCCCCTAAGACAATATGACTATCTGAATTCTAAAGATAAAATTTATGAGTTGGAAGGATTAAATTACTTGCCCCAGGTCATTCAGCTTCTAAATGGGCATGCAATGGTTTCTAACAGAATCTGATTCTGAATCCTTTTGACTGGAGCACACTTATCACTAAACCACCCCTTGTCTCTCCCTGCTGGAATGTAAGTGCCATGGGGACAGGGAGTATTATGTGTCTTGCTCACTATTAACTTCTCAGTACCCAGGACAGTGCCTGACATGAAGCAGGCACTCAATGAATATTTGTTAAATGGTATATATTTGGACCAGTTTGAAGTGGCTCACTAGTATTTTTTTATTGTGTGTGTATATGCATATAGACATATATGAGTAAACACTAAGTTAATAGAGTTTTTCTGTGTCTTTTGTTGTATAATTTATCTCATCCATATTGTTCACTAGTAAATCAAACAAGCAAGCAAACAAAAATAATTTTTACTTTAAGCAAAATATTTTACCTTTCAAGTTCATGATTGATTCAGGATTTTAATTCTTCCTCTAATATCAGTCTTTGCCACAGGCCACTGAGAAGATCAAACCTAAAAAAAGTCATTTACTTTTGTCAAGATTCAGTCCTTAACTATGTAAATATTTCATATAATATTTTATTGATATTAGAATACTTGGAATAACTTATTTATGTTCCAAATGAAGTCAATAATCTGTGATATTCACTGCTAGAAAGATAAAGATAAAATAAACCATTTAAGATAATGAAAATTTGAATCCCTAAAGTACTGTGTTAGATTTCTTCAGAGTTACAGAACCAACAGGATGTGTGTTGTTGTGTTGTGTGTGTGTGTGTGTATAATACACATATACACATATATGTATGTATATATACACACATATATACACATACACATGTATAACATGTATAATATGTAACATGTATCTGTATATAATATATGCATACATGTTATATATGTATATATGTATTATATATTATATAAGGAGAGAAAGAGAGAGATAATATATACATACATATGTAGAGAGAGTGTGAGAGAGATTTATTATAAAGAATGGACTCATGCAATTATGGAGGATGAGAAGCCCCATGTTCTGCAATTAGTGCACTGGAGACCCTGGAGGGCCAATAATGTATTCCCAATGTGAGTCTGAAGCCATAAGAACCAGGAGGGTGGATGGTATAAGTTCTAGTCTGAGAACCAATGTTTTAGTTCAAGTCCAAAGACAGGAAAAATCTCTTGTTCTTGCTCAAGCAATCAGACAGGAAAAAATACCTTCTTACTCTTATGAGGTCACCAATTTTTTTTTTTTTTTTTTTTGAGACGGAGTCTTGCTCTGTCTCCCAGACTGGAGTGCAGTGGCGCAATCTCGACTCACTGCAAGCTCCGCCTCCCGGGTTCACGCCCTTCTCCTGCCTCAGCCTCTCCGAGTAGCTGGGACTACAGGCGCCCGCCACCACGCCCGGCTAATTTTTTGTATTTTTAGTAGAGATGGGGTTTCACGAGGTCAGCATTTTTGTTCCATTTTGTGCCTTATCTGATAACCTGAGGTTTACTTACATCAGAGAGGGCAATATGCTTTACTTAGTCTAACAATTAAAATATTAATTTCACGCAAAAGCACCCTCACAGACACACTGAAATAATGTTTGACCAAATGGGCACCCATAGTCCAGACAAGTTGAATCATAAAATTCATCATCACATGCATCTTTTCTTCTAATCCACTACTAGAAACGCTCTTCAATAAATGCTTTACTCACAGAAGGTCTCTTTATTCCAATACTACAGTGTTTTATCTCTGTGAAAAACTACATTTCAGTTTAAGAACATTATTAAACTGTGGGTTTATGTTTAAATGTCAACCATGAAATGTATTGCATTTCAAAAGATCAATAGAGTTTTAATTCATTTTTGGTAAATGTCTTCCATTGAAAGAAAAATAAGAAACTGTCAATGATCTGTTCTCATGTAGTTATTAATGTAGTAATTTTTTAATTGATGTAGAGACTTAAGGAAGGAACACTTTCTTGGTCAGTGTAACATTTTTGGATTTGTGTGTGTGTTTCCAAATTCTCGACAATCAATCAATTCTGATCTTTTTTTTCGTAATGGCTAGATTGTTGAGCCATGGTTTATTTATTTACCTGAGCCACACAAAATCAGATATTCTAAACTTAAATGATGTATTACGTACATTTATAAAATTGTCTTTCTAATTATTTTATTATCTGAAAAATATAACTTTGTTTTCTCTTTGTGTGTAGCTGTGTGCTCATGTGTGAGTGTGCCTGTGTGTGTGTGTGTTTGTGTGCATGTGTAGAAGGGGAGTAATTTATTTGCTTAGTGAGATTTGTTCTTGTTGTTTTTTAATGTTTTCAGCTAAACAATACTGTGGTCTGACTTCAGTCCTTTTCAAGAGCAAAGAAACGTCAATCCATGAATCCAGAGAGATAGAGTTCAGGGACTTGTTTCTTCTGATAAACCTGCAGTTGACTCTCATGGTGTATTTGGAATAAATGGGTCAGATTGGTGAAATGTCATTTTTGTTGTTTCTCTTTTGCAGTTTATAAACTTGGAATGCTCCAGAAGTTTAAGAGCCAAGAACAATGCTGGCATGATCATAAGGTCAATTACATCTTAACACTTGCCAAAAATAGAGTAGGGGCCTCAAAATAGTTTCATTTCAGAGAAAAGGATATAAAAAGAGTGGGTATCAATAATTATATAAAATTATTATACTAATCTAAACTATGCTCATCTGATGTTCCATTTCTATGGCTCCTGAGTTTTTTTCCAACTTGAATAAGCCTGCATCTAGTGGCGTATGCATTCTATGTGTTAACTAAATATCAAGGATCGATAACACTTGGTTTCCACTGAAGAGCCTTTAGGGCTACTGAGAATTTAAAGATGAAACAGAGTCTTCCAGCACTCCTGCTCCAAACAGAAACATGTGCTGTCTTAACTATTTTAAATTCTGGGATTTGGCCTTAACATTTTATTATGCAGCCCTATTATACTGTCTAAAAATAATATTTTCAAGCCAGTGACTCTCCAGCAAGTCTGTGTAACTACCACCACCACCACCACCACCACCACCATCATCATCAAGGTTAATTACAGTATTTCCCAAGACTATTCCAAAATCTTTACATATATTATACATTTGTGGCAACGGTTAAATGTATATATGAAGAAAATAATACATTAACTGAAAAGTATATAAACATTATATCTAATGCTATCCAAAAAAACGTTGCTCTAGAAATCTAAAAATTACTTTACTTTGGCTCAACTTTATTTCCAACCAGATTAACAAGACTTATGACTCCATTAAGACTGAATCGAAAATGATTCACTGTGGTGACCTTTCTAAGCTGAAAAGAGGACTGTAGCATCTTGAATAGTCAACGCCTATATTGTAATTTAAAGGATAAACAATACGTAAACTAGATTTTAAAGTGTAAATGCTACAGGAGCTTTACCGTGTCACTTTTTCAGTTGGAAACCTCTGTGGCTGGTGGTGCCTTTGCCTGAGTTTTACACGGGCCCGCTGGCCTCTTCTGCTCACTCGCCCCAGCAGGCTGTACTTGGCTCATAATACTGGCCTGGATCCCACACCTGCCAAGGGCGAGCCTGGTGAGGAGTAGCAAGGGGTGTGTTAATGAGCATGGGGTCTGGCCACCGCACACAGCCAGGCGTGCCGGCTGCAACTGGGCAGGCAGCTCCAGGCTCCAGGCACAGGCGCGGGTTCCGTGCTAGACTGGCTGCACCAGGCGTACCACAAATGGCTTCCACTGCAGGCACTGAGAAATACGATGGCACCCAGAAGCTTGGAGACACCAGAAACTGCGGAGCCCCAAAGAGGGTGTCAGAGCCCTGGCTCAGGAGTCTCTAGGTCTGGGATTCCTTAAGGGCTACAGAAGCTCGTTTCTCCTCGTCGCCTGCAAAGTGGCGAGCAGTGGGCATGTTTCCGCCCTGTTTGTGTTACCGCTCTTTCAGTCCCACCATTCCCTGGATCCCAGGGTCTTGTTCCATGACAAGAATGAGGTACACGGACAACTGAAGGGTGAGCACGGCAGAGAGGAGCTTCATTGACAGAATGGCTCCAGAAGACCGGAAGTGCACAGCTCCTTTCCGCAGGCAGTGTCCCAGTGAGTGTCCACCTCAGTGGAGAGGAGACCCGGAGTGGGTGGTTCCTTTCACTTGCGAGTTGTCGTGATGAGTGCAGCTCTCAGTGGAGCGGAGAACCAGAATGGGTAGCTCCTTTCCGCAGGCAGGTCATCCTGACGTCTATGTGAGTTTGGCTGGTTTCGGGGATTTTACGGTCTCAGAAGGGAGAAAGTACGTGCTGATTCATCCATGCGTAGCCATGGGCAGGCTGGTAAAAAGCACCATGAGTTCTCACTCCACCTGGATCGGACAGCCCGGCCACCAGGCTTCAGGCCGTTCCTGCCTTGAAGGTGAGGCTTCACGTGGGACCAATCCCTTTCTGCCCAGAAACCTGTCTGCCTCCCGCCATCAACATGCAGTCCACAGTGCCCAGGCTGTTCTTACCAAGCGGTGTCTTCTTCAGGCCTATGCCAAGGTGCCTTCAGCCCCTCCTCAGCCTCCATCCCATGTTCGTCGGTGCCTGAAGTCCAGAGGGGACTGAGGTGGCAGAAGGCTGGCATTTCAGTGCCACCCCGAGCGTGAGCACACACACCCGGTCTGTTTGCAACAGCACCCAGGCTTTGCCATGACTTTGATCCCCACCAGAGTGGGCGCCAGGAGTGGGGAGAGGTCAGACAGCGGAAGCAGGAACTCTCAAGCCTGCGGTGGCAAGGAGCTTCCTGGGCCCCTGAGAGTACAGGGATGCTCGGGTCTGAAGCCACAGCTGGGCAGCTGTAGCTGCGCCCAAGACCACAGGGCTCCCACTCTGCCAGCTCTGTAGGGGGGAAGGGCTCCTGCCTGTTCCCAGTTCCTGCCGCCCTGAGGAGTGTGTAACCCTGGCCGCACTTGCTCCCCTGCAGCTGTCGTCTTTGCAGTGGCTGTTCCAGACCAGCTACCATTGCCATAAAAAAACATGTGGTTGAGTATGAAAGAAAGCAGAGATTAAGAAGATGGATTATTTTCTGGTCTTATTCTTTTCAATACACAGTTGACCCTAGAGCAATGCAGGCGTTATGGGTGCTGACTTCCATGCAGCTGAAAATCTGAGCATAACCATTGACTGCTTAAAAAGTTAAATAGTAGAAGCCCACTGCTGACTGGAAGCCTCACCCATATCACAAAGATTCAATTAACACCTACTGTATTCTAACAATAAAGTAAGCTAGAGACAAGAAAACGTTATTAAGAAACTCAGAAGGAAGAAAAAACATATTTACTATTCATTAAGTGGAAGAGGGACCTCCTTGCTGTCTTCAGGTTGAGTAGGCTGAGGAGAAGGAGGAAGAAGAAGGGGGGTTGGTTTTTCTGTCTCAGGGGTGGCAAAGGCAAAAGAAAATTTATGTATAATTGGACCCAAGCAGTTCACACTTATGCTGTTGAAGTGCTGATTGCATTTTACAATATTAGTAATTATACTTGATTATAAAATTTTAGAGGTAAAATATACTACCAACTGAAAATGTAGTTATAATTACAGAATAACCATATTAGTAACTGTTGCTTCATTTCTGTCCATGTAAGATGTGAAAAATATGCACTACTGAGGAAAAGGCAAAACAAATTGTAGTAATTGATTTCCCTAAGAATTCCTAAATGGTGATGAATATGAACTGTGATGGTGTGATGGTTTCCACCTTTAATGTGGGTGGGCACTCTCCAACCTGCTGGGAGTCTGGAGAACAAAAACAAACTTGTCTATCTGTTGGAACTGAGATGCACTCTTTTTCTGCTGTCCTTGGACAGCAACTCCAGACTCCATGGCCTTCCTTTTTATTCTTTTTTTTTTTTTCTTGAGACAGAGTCTCACCCTGTCACCCAGACGAGTGCAATGGCGCAATCTCGGCTCACTGCAACCTCCGTCTCCCTGATTTAAATGATTGTCCTGGCTCAGCCTCCTGAGTAGTTGGGATTACAGGCGCCTGCCACCATGCCTAGCTAATTTTTGTATTTTTAGTAGAAACAGGATTTCACCATGTTGGCCAGGCTGGCCTTGAACTCCTGACCTCATGATCTGCCCTCCTCGGCCTCCCAAAGTGCTGGGATTCCAGGAGTGAATCATCGCACCTGGCGTTGCCTTTATATTCTAAGACTTACACAAGTACCAAGTCTCTCCTGGATGTTCACACCATTGGCTTTGGACTGAGAGTTACATCTTCAATTTCTTTCGTTCTGAGGACTTTGGACTTGGACTGAGCTATGCTACCAGTATCTCAGCCTCCACCTTGCAGGAAATCTGTTGCAGGTCTTCTCAAAAACCATAATCAGGTGAGCCAATTCCTCTAGTAAATTCCCTCTAATTTACGTATGTATGTATGTATGTATGCGTGTATGTATGTATGTATGCATCTATCTATCTACCTACCTACCTACCTACCTATCTGTTATTAATTCCATCTCTCTAGAGATCCCTGACCAATACATGGACAAAATGTGACTTCAACTGAAAGCCAAAAATAGCAAATGGAGTTTGATATGCCACCTTGCCTGTCAAAGTGTGATACAGAGTCCAGTAGCATCTACATCTCCAGGGAGCTTTTCATAGATTCAGTCCCTTAGGCCCCACTGCAAAATCAGGATCTGCATTTTCTCAAGATCCTCAGAGAAACTGCAGAAACATTCATGGATAAGAAGCACTAATATAAGGAATGTATTCAATGTGGGTACAAAAACACTGATGAGAAAGATGAAATTCTTGGATTTTTATCTTATTTTATTCAATTACTATCAAGTTATATAATTTTTAGAGATCAAAAGATAGCTTTATAATGCCTCCTCTATTTTTCTTAGGATGATCAAAAGGATTATGAAGAAAATGCCTTGGAAAAGTTGAAAGTAATCTATTTATATAATGAATAAATTATTGTTATTTTGGGGTAAAATCTATTGCTTTTATTTAAACTCGGAACTTTGCTCCAAATAATTCACAATAACACATTTGATTTGGAGAGAAGTTAATAAATTTATGAAATATTGAGAAAAACTTCAAAAGAGATTTTTACTTAATAATGAATTAATAATTCTAAAACTTTTCTATAAGCAGAATCTTACTTTTTTATTCTAGATAATAATCTATATGAAAGAAGTGGGAAATTACATAAGTCAATTTGAAAATAAGTTTATGCCCTAACCATCCCTGGTCACAATGCCTTTTTTCTTTCCTTAATGGCAAACTAGGCTCGCCCGATTTGTACACCATGCAGTCTCAGGGCGGGGAGTGGTTTAGAGTTACTTCTGATTCAGTCACTTGTACCCTCATGTTGGACTAACATATTTTGAGATCATAAAGATAAAGAATACTTGGTTAAGTACACTGTTCACCGAGTCCTCCTAAGGGGGCTCACATGGGCCAAGTCAGGGAATGTAACGGGTTTCTGTACATTTTATCAAAATGCCGTCTCTTTTCTACTTGATCCTACTGGACAAAAGGTGTAGGTATGAGTAGAAGATGATTCAACAACAACAACAAAAAAAGGCAAAGTTACAACTCATGGAAATAGAGGCACCAATTTTGTGGAAAGCAACAATCATAGCACCTGGAGAGAAAATACCTTAGACCCCTGGAGATATGAGAAGGGAAAACATTAATGATCTTTTTTCTTTCAGAACTACCCCGGAAGCTCCCTCAAAGAATCCATCCTGGTTTGACTATCCTAAACTGTTGCAAGTGCATTAAATTGTAAATGACTGCTGAATGTCATTCCTTGCCAGTTGCCTCTGACCATGATTTGATAGATATTCCACCTCATCTTAGACATCTACTAGAAACAGTAGACCATGATCCTATTTCTTACATCTCCATGTAAAATAGCTGTTGGACTCTCTGAGTATCTACCCCATCTGCATTACCATGACAGTAACTCGGTCATTCCAAGGATAGACAAATGTTGTCTAGTGAGTGTCTGGATAACACAGGTTAGACTGATGGCCTTAGGCAGTTTTTTTTTTAATCGAGCACTAAATGTAATTATTCTAACTTAATTGGAAACTCTAAAGTTTACCAGCCAGAGAGAGGCCATGTTCACTGTGCCATCAACTAGGACTTCCTGAGTGATGTAGGTATACTCTGTAGATCTCCAACATAATTAACATTCCCTTTAGGGACACCATATACATCCCTGCGGCTGTACTTATGGGAAGCCAGAAATTAAGTTGCTTCCCTCCCAGAAACATGGTAATTGCACCTAAGGGGTGATAGGGTGATAGTGAAAGACTTTAAATTGTTTAAGGAAACACGACAGTAGATTATGTAGCCTTCAAATAAATGCTTAGATAGCTAAAAAATGAGGTTATGCTTGGTTACTTGGTGCACTTGGCTGAATGATGACCCCCCTGCCGAAATATGTATCCATATTCTGATACTCAGAGCCATGAATGCCACATTATTTGCTGATAAAACGGGTCTTGGCAGATGCTTGAGATAAGGATATCATTTGTATTATCTATGTGGGCCCTAAATGATTAATGACAAGGGTTCTTATAAAAGAGAGGTAGAAAAATATTTGAGAGACAGAAAGGAGAAGTGAATGTGACCACAGAGACAGAGATAACGGTGAGTCCACTGTAAGCCAAAGAAAAACTGGAACTTTCAAAAGCTGGAAGAGGCAAGAAACAGATTATTCCTTAGAACATGTGGAGGAAGCATTTTCCTACCAACAAATTGACTTTGGACTTTTGCTTTTAGGAACTGTAAGATAATACATTTTTGTTGTTTTAAGCCACAAAATATAGCAGCCAGAGAAAATGCATACACTTGAGAAAGCTTCCCAGAAAATAAATAACTCATAAATTTTGTTTCTTACATAAAGTTATCTCAAAGAAGGAAGTAATTTAATTAGAAAGTTCTTATGAAATTTGTTACTGACTTTAGCAAAGTAATTAATGACACAACCTTGGCTCTTGGAGGTATTCAGGTCGTCCCCTACTCTCTGGGCAAAGGTGTCATGAATGATAGGTTTGCTCTAACTTCCTCCTTGCAAACCAAGACAGTCGCTAGAAAATTGCTAATGCATCTTGCTGCACCAGGAGTGATGCCTTCTGCTAAGTAGAAAGATCCTAATATAATTAATAAACCTAAGTAGAAAGCCACTTGGCTTTCTAGGGTAGATACTGATGGTTTCTGGGTTTGTTCACCCGGTTGGATTCTGGACCCTAAGGTACATACATACTAAAATCAATATGGCAGGAATCTTGTTGATAATAGTCTTGATTAAACACTGAATGGACAAACTGAACAAATTTGGTCCCAGCTTCTGTTTTCAGATTAATCAGAGTGGTCAATGGAATAGTGTACTCATGGGAAAAGTCACTGGAAGTCAAGATGGTACAGCAACGAGGTGGGTTTATTGTTAAGAGACGATCTATCCATGGGCCTTTTATGTTTCTGAATGTCTTACAGACAGAGGCATTGGCTTCTTTTTTTTCTGAAAAACTTTTCAGGAATATTTGTAGAACAAAATATTTTATAAAGGAGAAATAGTTTATCCCTTTAGAATAGAAAGTATGTTGATTTACCATTCAGTATAATAAAGGTAAGGTGTCCTTCTGGGAAAAGGCTTACTGCCATTATAAAATATTCAAGTTCTCTAAATAAGGGATTTTTCTCTTGTAATGCCCCCGCACCCCACCACTGCATATGCAAGTACCATCTGGCCCTCTTTGCATTGTGTTGTGGGGATTGTGGCTTAGCAAACGGGAGCAAATGCTACTGTTGTGAGTAATAAAATTATTTGTTTCTGATCCAGGACCCTCTTCTGCAAGCGTACATGAAACTGTGGCAAGCTAGCTTATAAGCTTGCAAGTCGGGTGAAACTTAAGTTCCTCAGATCCTTCACTGTTCTTGCTAATGTACAGCAATCCAAAAGGGATGAACTTCATTGTATGCATATCATATCTCATTAAGAAATTATTAATAAAAAAAGTGATTGAAAACATCCAAAGGACAAATTTTTTAAACTTTTTTCTCTTTTTTTCTGCAAATACAAATTACATCTGTTAGATATACCATTTTGATTAATATAAGTATTACTAAATTTAGTCCACTTGGGATACTATTTTTTGAATGTTTGTGTTCTCTCCAAAATTCATGTTAAAATTTAAGCCCTAAAGCAATGGTATTAAGAGGTGGGGCCTTTAGAAGGAAATTAGGCCACAGAGCCCTCATAGATGGGATTAGTGCCTTATAAATGAGCTAAGGGAGAACTAGTTAGGCCTTTTTGCTCTTTCATCCTTTTCACCATGTGAGTAAGGACACAAAATTAGTCTCTTCCAGAGGATACATCAACAAGGTATCATCTTGGAAGCAGAGAGAGGGCCCTCACCAGATACCAAACCTGCCGGTCCCTTGGTCTTAGACTTTCAGCCTCTAGAACTGTGAGAAATAAATTTCTGTTCTTTCTAAATTATCTACTTTAAGGTATTTTGTCATAGCAGCACAAATGGACTAAGACATGGAGTGATTAAGTGTTATGGCAGAAGTATAGAGCAGGTTGTTTTCTCTGGAATTACATATGAGGGGCCAAGAGCAGTTATTATGTGGTGGCCTGTGGGAGGGAGGAAAGTGTCAATCACTGAAAGCTTTCTGACTGTTGTTACAAAAATGTTACATATTGTGACACCATATCTTCTGGATATATACAGAATCTAATCAGCCATCATTTAAAAATATGTAAAATTTATGACAAGAATGTTAAAATAATGTATTGTATACTAGAGTAACAAATATATTAGTGGAGTTCCATCAAGATGTATAGCAACAGGAGGTTTGAGGGTTAGACTGTAACATGAATTATGGAAGTATCAACTATAAGACTACTCTTTTTTGACTTGAAATCACTTATGGTTGTAGACATGGTAGAGGACATTTCATCATGGCAGTTAACGTGTACAAAAACTGCACCAGAGGTTTCTTCCTTAGCTTTTACAACCTGCCTTAAATTTCTGGCAAGTATGCAGCACAAATCATTGGAGATGCTATCTTCGGAACTTTTATGAGACTTGTATTAATTTTATATTGCTTCTGTAACATATTATTACTAATTGAGTGGTTTAAACAAGAGAAAATTATTAATAGTATTTTATAGTTCTGCAGGTCAGTAGTACCACACAGGCCTCATGAAGCTCAGATCAAACCTTAGCAGGGCTGAATTTTTTTCTGGTGAGTTTCAGGGAGAATCCATTTCCATATGCATTCAGGTTGTTGGCAAAATTCTGTTTCTGTGATTATAAAACTGGGTTTCAGCTGAGGGACATTCCCAGCTTTTAGACACCCACAGTTTTTGGCTTGTGCCATCCTCCTATTTTTAAAGTCAGAAAAAGTGGATTGAGTCCTTCTCCTGTCATATCTTTCTAATCCCTCTTCTCTTGTTAAATGTCTCTCTGACCCAGCCAGGAAAGCTTTTTCCTTCTAAGGATTTATGTGATTAGATTGGGTCAAACCAGAACATTTCAAGGTCCATATCCTTAATCACATCTGCAAAATCTCTGTTGCCATGGAAGATAAATATTCACAGGTTCCAGAGATTAGAGTGTGAACAAACGGGAGGAATGGGTGTTATTCTGCATAGCAGAGGACTACATAATTGTTCCTTGGTGGTTTTGTGTATGTTACCCACAGAAATATTTAAAATTCAGTACAGAAATAACAAAATTGATAAGGACTGCTTTTATGTTAAGGAATATTCTATGCATATTTGGCATTATTAACATTTATTATACTTGTGAGAATTTAGCTTAATTGAGTAACAGCTCCTCTGAAAATATTTTATGCCATTTGTTATGTGTAATTATTATTATAAATTGAAATTTTAGTCAGGCTATATATTTTACTAGAGCACTTCAATGAACTTAATAGTAAAAATATTTATAAGTTTAATTTGTTAGATTCACAAGTATTATTTAAGTACTTGAGAAGATTTATTAATGTACTTAATAAGAAAACCAGATGTGTTCATATGTAAATGTAGTTTAAAATTTTAGCAAATTTATCTAAGTTTTTAGAATGAATATTAATCAAAAGACCACTTAAAATAAGTGTTACTGTTTGCTAGTTTTATAAATAGCACAGTAATATTTATAAGGTATAAATAAGCATTTAATTAAAATATGGAGTTTTAAGTTTAATAATTTAAATTAATAGAATAAAATGTAATTTTACATCAAAATAAATACCTGAGTATAATTTTCTGTGCATAGAATACACAGACACACACACAAACTGTTAACAAGTTAACACAAATATCATGTCTTAGTTCCCCAAAATTATGTAGGAATTAGCCAAGCATAGGATAGGAAAGGGGAAGAAGGACAATGGACAAGTAGTAAATTAAGTGTCAAGGAAAGAGAAAAATTCATGTTTTTCAAGTCAACAAGCCGACAGAATGGCTATGCAAAGACATCAAGATATGAGAGCATAATACCCTTTAGCTTAAGCCATTGGAATCTCCTGCTTTTTAGTTAATATTAACAATCCATTATTGTGAGAACTCAGAAAAGGGAAAACAAATCAGTCATAAATTAGACATTTCATTTTAATTTCAAATATATACACATGTTTATTCAGGACTTTGAGTATGGGATCTACAAGTTAAAAATTTATTTAATTTTTTTCATAAATTATACCCACACTTCATAATCTATGTTCCTCAATTTTGTTTTTCTTTTGAATGGAGCTGGAGAGTAAAGATAATCATAAGCTTGAAATTTCCCATCTTTTATAGTTGTCCATTTCACTTAAATAACTCACATTTATCATTTTTCTGAAACATTTCATTTAGTTTTCATGGAAATAAGGCCTTTTCTCACACGTTTCATTCATTTACTCAATAGTTAATTAAATTGAAATAACAATAAGACACAGCTGCATAAAAATTTGAAAACAAAAATTATATAGTTTTGACAAGGATCAAGCTAACCAGAAAGGGACCTAAGTATTGATTTGTAAGTGAAATAACTCACATTGTAGATTCTGTGAGAAAGATTTACAGAGGGAATGAAGAACCTTAGTTAACATTGGCACACAGGTAAAGAGGAGGTACGTTTTTAAAATAATTCCACTGTATTTGGTTATAATGCAGTGTACAGTTTGGTGGGAAAAAAAGAGTTCCCAAATTACGCAAAAATTAGATAATTAAAGGCCTCATATGCCATAATATTAATAAATAGGATAGATTCGCCTTAGCGAAATGTCTTAACATTACATGTTTACTTACCTTTTGTCATCTTGAGTTATTGCATCATGTAGCTCATGGCCTTGCACACAATACATATTAAACAGGTGCTGTATGGATTGAAGTGAGGTGTTACTGTCAGGAAAACTACTTGAATAGTGTTCTTTGGGTTTATGTATGACATTTTCTTTATCCAGTCTATCATTGATGGACATTTAGGTTGATTCCATGTTTTTCTATTGTGAATGGTGCTGCAATGAACAAAAGTGTGCATTAAAAAAAAAAAGATCATGTTTCTTGCAGGGATGTGGATGGAGCCATTATTCTTAGCAAGCTAACACAAACAGAAAACCAAATGCCACATGTTCTCACTTATAAGTGGTGGCTAACTGATGAGAACACATGGACACATAGAGAGGAGTAACACACTGGGGCCTTTCGGAGGGTGGAAGGTAGAATGAGGGAGAGGATCAGGAAAAATAACTAATGGGTGTTAGGCTTAATACCTAGTGATGAAATAATCTGTATAAGAAAACTCCCTGTCATGTTTACCTATGCAACAAACCTACACTTGCACCCTTGAACTTAAAAGTTAAAAAAAAGGACATTGAACAGTGGATGAGCACCTCAAAGAGAGTTAAATTATACGAGGAGGCCAGGCGTGGTGGCTCACGCCTGTAATCCCAGCACTTTGGGAGGCCGAGGCAGGCACATTGAGAGGTCAGGACATGGAGACCATCCTGGCCAACATGGTGAAATCCCGTCTCTACTAAAACACCGCATGTTCTCACTCATAGGTGGGAATTGAACAATGAGAACTCATGGACACAGGAAGGGGAACATCACACTCTGGGGACTGTTGTGGGGTGTGGGGAAGGGGGAGGGACAGCATTAGGAGATATACCTAATGCTAAATGACAAGTTAATGGGTGCAGCAAAACAACATGGCACATAGATACGTATGTAACAAACCTGCACATTGTGCACATGTACCCTAAAACCTAAAGTATAATAATAAAAAAAAATTTAAAAAAATACAAAAAATTAGCTGGGCGTGGTGGCGCATGCCTGTAGTCCCAGCTACTTGAGAGGCTGAGGCAAGGGCAGACAGAGGTTGCAGTGAGTCGAGATCATGCCACTGCATTCCAGCCTGGCGACAGAGCAAGACTCCATTAAAATAAATAAATAAATAAATAAATATAAAAAAGTTATATTGAGGAAATTCAAGGGCCTATTAAAGTTAATAACAGTGTGTAATTTGTTGTAACTCACTAATTTGTGAATCTTTTTTTGCTCAAACACACGTTATTAAAATAATCTCTTTTCAAATGAAAGAAGTGGTGTGAAGTTTACAAATTCCACAAACACTAATGCAATTGAAATAACTGATTCTCAATCTCAAAATTATCCAAATCATCTTCTTTCCTATTGATCTAACCTAATTAAATTCACAGCCACAAAACTGCACTCAATATATGGCTCACACTGGATGATTTCTCTTATCCGGTTCTTACGCACTAAAATGAAAAGTGAGAAACCTACATTGTTATTTCTTTTGGAGACAATGAGGCTGTAGGTGTGGAATGAAAGATGTTCACAAGAATTGGACCCTCAAGAAATAGCTTTCTAAGCCAGATATTTATTTTCAAAAGTACTCCTTTGGGCTGGGTGCAGTGGCTCATGCCCGTAATCCCAGCACTTTGGGAGGCCAAGGCGGGTGGATCAGGACATCAAAAGATCGAGACTGTCCTGGCCAACGTGGTGAAATCGCATCTCTACTAAAAATACAAAAATTAGATGGGCGTGGTGGTGCGCGTCTGTAGTCTCATCTACTCTGGAGGCTTAGGCAGGAGAATCACTAGAACCCAGGAGGCCCAGATTGCAACGAGGCGAGATGGCGCCACTGCACTCCAGCCTGGCGACAGAGCAAGACTCCATGTCAAAAAAAAAAAAAAAAGTAAAAGTTTTCTTTTATATCAAACAAACCCTAAATCTTTGTAGCTTAATCACTCTGAGTACTTTGCATCCAATACATCTCATATGACTTCTCATCATTATATCAAAATAAAATATCCATTCATCACACTGGTTTGAACATGTAAAACTCAGTGAAAGATTGGAGAGACGAGGGAAGAGCGAACATAGAAAAATGAACAAAGAACAAATCTAAATGTCATTAGGCTAGTTGAGGTTTTTAATTTAGCCAAGGTGTTATCTCATTAGCAAGGTGTCCTTATACCCTGAAAATGTCTTCATTTCCTCTTTCTTTATTTTCTTCATTAGAAACAAATTACTCAGTTGGTTCTTTACATAAACAGCTAAGACCTGCAGTAATCAAGTCATAGTTTTCTCGTGGTTTGTAACATGAGGACAGGAAGACTAAAGGACTGCTCAAATTCATCATGAATAGGTTCCCATAGAAATTACATGGTTTTATTTCTAGGAATTTTGACCACTCACTATATGGTAGAATGTTTTTTCTTTTCAGCTGCAATTCTTTATCAAAATAATTTTAAAATACCAGTTGTATAGTTCATTTCAAACATGACCTTAGAAGTAACCTACTGCTGATTACTTAAAGCCAAATTTATACCAAATATATTTTGTCCCCATGCATATCATTATGTTACAGTGTTGGTATAGTAATAAACAGGATACTTGTTTTAAGTTAATGGAATATTTTTATGTTAGTACTAGTTTTGTTATTTTTGATTATATGTAAGTTTCCAGATACACTTGATAGCACCATAATATTTTGAATTTGTTCTATTATTCAGAACAGGAAAATAACTTTTTGATAATATCTCTGAGATCCCTTATTATACACTCTAGAAGAATGTTGATTTCCAATTAAATGTTATGCAAAATCTTGACTGGGAGTTCTGCGGACTGCCAAAATCTCCCCGCTCCCACCCCGAACTTTCAGCTGGTAATGCTGCAAGAAATACAAACCATCAAATCCCACTAAACTTTAAAAACCGGCTTTACATCACAGATTGACCTCTATTTTCTTTTTAAATAATAGCATTTCTTAGCTTTCACTCCTTATATTCTAGGCATAATTCATATGCAAATAGCCTCCTTATTATAAACCTCGATCTCCCTCAAATGAAGCTTACAGAAGATTATAAATGTACTTTTGGCTTGCTGACAACAAACATATTTAGGAAAGAAAGACTGCAACTTACAAAAGCTTCCTTATAAAAGCTAAACTGATTTCAAGTCTTCTAAACTAATCAGAGAGAATTAGCAGGGAGGAGGGAAGGATGATGAGTGAGGAATGTGTAAAGTGTTAAAGAACATCATGGTGGTTTGCTTCCTCTCATGGCCTGACAGCCTGGATCAGCTAATTAGGAAACCTTTACCCAAACTAGTGTTAATTTGTTATTTAGCCCCCATGGGAAATTTTCACAGCTAGAAGTCATTTGTCTTATAATAGGTAGAGATATTTAGTTTGAAAACAAGGAGAATCTAGAAAGATATGAGATGATGAATGGAGGATATTTGTTATGAATTATCTATTACTTTATGCCATATAAACATTGATGTTAAGAATGAGAAGAGCCATTTTGCGTGCAGTATGCCAACTTGCGATCATTTGACATATAATGTGAATCATGGGCTGATTAAATCCATCCCCTATGCTAAGCGTGAAGCTTAATTATATAAAAAATCACCCAAGTACCACTGGCTGCTTGGGCCTGACTGACAGGAACAGTATTTACTGTCAGTTTCCATCTAAGCCTAGCCCCTTCATTTCTTAAAGCTTTCATATATCAGACAGTGTGAATATTAGAGCCCATCTTCTGGGATGGGACTTCTCAAATAATAATAGTGAAGTACCTTGCTTAATGATTTACTTACATTTTTGAAAGCTGGCTACAATGGGCACCGACACTGGAAAAAGCAGTAGCCTGCTTGGAGGACTAATCTTTGATCATTACATAGAGAATCATGATTTTTAGAGTAGTACTGATTTTTCCACATTAATCATTTTTTATTTCTAGGACAAAATGTCCTTTCACAAAATCCAAATATTTAGAGAACTTCAATATATTAAACAGCTCCAAAAATAAAATACTTCATTCAAATATATTTAAAACTTACAGGTTTTATTTCCTTCAAATTAAAAAAAATCCTTTAGACAAAAACAATTTTAAAATTCACTTTAATCTTTAAAAATATTAACAATAGGTTTAAAATAACTTGAAGAATTTCAGGTTAGAATAATGGCAGGAAAAGCTAATCCATGTTGCCTACTTATTATATATAAGGAATTATTCTAAGTACTTAGTAAGTATTAAATCATTTAATCCTTACAACAACCACATGAGGTAGGTTTATTATCTCCATAATGAAAATTAGAAAATAGATCTTAAAATTTTAAATAACTTGCCCAAAATCATATATAAGTAGGTGTTAGAAATTTGTTTCAAGTTTACAGGCTTTGAAATGCCTCCAAGGTAGTATAACAGACATTATATATAATTATCATGATCATTCTTCCATGTGTTCATTGCATTTCCTAAGCTCCTTGAATCCATTTATTAGCAATTTATATAGTTCTTGCAGTTACTGCTGTAAGCATGAAACATGCCAAAAAATAATCAACTTCAGCAGACACTCGACTGTTGAACACCATATCCTTCATCTTAGAGTCTGAAGCCATTCGTGACTGAGGGACTACTCTAGTAGCCCTTGGCCTTTCTCTCATCCTCTGCTTGTTTTGAATAAACTTTGGAATATAGGTGAGTACTCACTTTCTGATTAGGAAGGCCTGAGATCATCATATAGCAAAAAGCTAGAACCCTAAGAAAAATCTTAAATAAATTTTTGCTGAAATGTTGTCAATTTGCACATTGATTTCACAAATACTTTTTAAAGAAAAAACTCAGTTGTTTTCAGTGTAAGAATTGAAAGCAAAGATTTTCTGGCTAAAGGTAAAAATTATATTTATATAAAATATAATACTTTTGCATTTAATTTTTAAAATATCAACGTAATACCCTATCTGCATTCAAAATGAGAAATAAAGGACATTAATTTATAACATAATAATAATTCTTTAGTTTAATTTCTACAACATGATTATGCTAGAAAACCTGATGTAGTTGTTAAATGGTTGTACTGAGAAGGAAAATCCATACTAACATAACAGGTACAGATATGCACTGTCACCTATTGCATTGTATTTAAACTCAGTTATCTCAAATATAATGTGCTGTGATGCTGGGGGTGATTTATTTTTCAAAAATAGTGAAGAACTATTGGCAATTTTCTGAACAAACTAAGTACAATTTTATCTCAAGAATACAACTTGAATGAAATATATTGTAAATTCATTGTGTAATAAAAACAGGTAAAATTTTCCTTATCTTCATCTTCTAATCAGAACTATATTCTAGACACAGGTAACAGATTTTTATATACGTGAATCAATGACAAGACAGTTACAACTTGTAAGGTATACAAGAAAACACTTTCATGAGGGTATGACTGTTGGGTTTGTTGCAGTTTTCATAGCAGCTCTAGCTTCTGCCATCCAAAAGCAAGTATCATCCTTTCCCCAATCATTTCACAAATGAAAATAAACCTGGAAATCTTTAGGATTACTACAGATCTATAGTAACACAAGTAAAGGCACAGGAAATGAGTAGAGGTGCAAGTTGGTTGGCTAAGGTGTGGAGAGGAACTAGTAGGATCAATTCTATTTTCCAACTGTGATAACGAGGAGGACATATTGGAAGTTGAGGTGGAAAGAAAATCTCTGAGTAAGTGGCTGCAATGAATTAAAGAAATATTGTCTTAAATACTACAACAACTGAATGTCATTGTGTGAAGGCCACAGCATTTGTTTAAGAAACTTCGAGGCTTTCTGTTTATAGATATCTTACAGTGTTGTTGTTTGTTTGAAATGTGTAAGCTTTGATTTAAACCAAGTTTACTTCAATATATTAATGATATAGTAAAAATATGTATTGAAAGGCAAATTAGTGTATTTTAGTGTTATACCTATCACTTCTTTTCCTAAAGCACATTCTTTGCATCTAACTGCCAGTGCCAGTGTCAAAACTTATTCTTTAAATTGTTATACATTTCTTATTAAACTAAGGGCTTAATTTTAAAGTATTGTGTTGCGATCATATAGTGTATAAAATGTATAATTGCCAATTGATTGTAACTATTATTTATTTTTAAATAAAAGTAAAAGAATGCTTTCCGATTCAAGAAATTTGTTATAAAACTTTCTTTATCCTCTTTTCTGATGTAGCATAAAAGTTGTCCCTGTTTGAGTTATAACTGCCAGTAGATGACCAGTCACAAGTGAACCACTTCTCAGTTGCCAGTCTTTGCTCATATCAAAAATTACTTCCAAATGCTTAGTTTTTGTACCTAATCTCTCATTATTAAAATTTTTATAAAGTTTATTTTTACCAAAGAGGATGCAATTCATTATGACAAAGTATTGCATAATAACTTTGTTTTATAACAAATATTGTAAGATTGTTGAGAAGAGTTTATAGGCTCAGATAATGCTGGTGATAAAAAAATTGAGATCAGCCATTATGACTTTATAACTTTTTCCTTGCCAAATTACCTACATGAGGTGGAATTAACCAGACTTGAGCAATCTGAGCTTGAGAAGAGGAGCGTTTAATAAAAGAACTATTTTTAAAAGCATAAAGGAGGAAAACCATAAGGGAGAGTGAGAACAGGGCACCTTTTTTTTTCTCCTAATCTTGAAAGGGGCAAGAAGAGGAATGTACAGATTGAGAAAGAGCTGTGTGAAGAAGCTGCCTGATAGAAGTGTTGGTCTAGAAAATGCTAACCCATAGTGGCTTCACAGGGAGAAAGCTTGAAGAATAAATATACCAAACTCACTCTTCTCTCTCTTTCTCTCAGATCTGTAACTGAGTTCCATTGGCTGCATCCAATCAGAGGATAGTTCAAGAAAAATGTTGATGCAGCCTGTCACTATCTGGGACACAGAACAGAATGGAGAAGCTTGGAGAGTAAATTTGAGGATGTGGGAGATGAGGGTCAGATTATGGGACGCATGGGCTTCTCAGTAGATAAGAATTCAGGTTATGAGAGATGACCGAGGAGCCTGGGATTTTGTGTGACCTGCATAAACAGGGGAAGAAGTGTCTGATAGGATTAGTCTAAATGGTCTTGATAAGTTTTGATTAGGTGACTGTGAATGTAAGAGTTGAGAGGAAACAGGAATAGCAAACTCTCCAAGTATCATATGAACCTCTAGGGCCCTCAATTTGTTATACTTTGTGTATACTTTACATATATTTAGTTTCACAAAATTTTTGACGAATTTTAAATGTAAAAAGTGCATTTAATACTTAAGGAACATTTTAATAATAAAAATGAAATCTGTATTTATCACATTTTAATAAGTTTTGCTATGTTCCATGTACATTATATGAACTAATCCTTTGGCACTTCACACAAAACCACATAAAGTGTGAAATTCTATCATTCCCATTTTCTAGTCATTGAAATTGAGGCAAAAAGAGATTAACTTGCCATGCTTACACGGGAAGTTAATGAGAGTGCCAGAATGTAAACCCACCTTATACTGACTATTAAAAGCCTAACAAACATGCAAGAAAGAACAATACAATTATATTAATTATCAGTTATAAAAGTGACAATATTAGTAAAGAAAACATTCTGAATTATAAAATATTTTGAGTAATTTCAAAAATTACATTTTAAAATAATAAATGTCACCTAAGACATTGATTTATGTAATTTAATGAGTTAATTCATTAAAATATTAAATCTACCTATAAAAGTAATACACTAAGGTGGTTATGTGTACAAGATACAGAATTGAATTCCCTTGGAGTTAAGTCCCTGTCAAGGAGGCCTTGGACAATCTTCTCTAAATTCCAGAATTGTCAGCTGTGTAGTGGAAATGCTAATACAATAGAATCAAACCTATGGTGTTGCTATGAGAAATAAATGAGAAATGTAATGTAATACTCTTAAGAGACTGTTTGGCCCATAGAAACTGCTCAGTGCATGCTGTAATTAGTAATTCATTGTAATTCAAACCATTAGGAGTTCGGACTGGAGATGTTCTGGAGAAAATGACAATGAGTCAGGAGTTTATATCTTCAAGGACTGAGGGCGAAATTATAATAATAATCATGTCACAAGTGTACTCTCCCTTTAATAATTATTTGCTAAACCCACCAGTTTGAACATAGAATTGCTTAGAGTTAAACAGAATTTTAATGAGTATCAAACATAGCATTTTCTAAATTAGTTGGGTCTTTGTTAATGAAAATGTTGTGTGATCAGTTTGTGATCAGTTTGTTATCAAGTCTAACTGAATTAGATCATGATCTGTTGGAGGAGGGTAAGATTACTAAACAATTGTCAGAGAAGATCATCATGGCAACTTAAAAAAGAAAAAGTTATAAGTAATTTATTTAAAAGTGGTTTAGAGTTGCTTACTATGTAATATATATATACATATATGTATATACATTATTTATGTATATTTTTTCAAAGCTTGAGACTTAGTAAAAATAAAATAGTCTTCTATAGCAGTAAAATTGCCTATTTTCAAATTGAAGTTCTAGGAGAAGTTTAATTTTATTAAAACTTCCACTTAATAGGAAATCACATGTGAAATATTCAGTTTCTTTATTTATGGAACACTTTATTAATCCTTCCAGCTTATTCCCAAAACATGTAGACCTTAATGTGGACAGTAATGTTACTTGGCCTTACCTATCTACGATCAGACCATTTTCAGTGACTTCGAGATCACAGGCTCCATGATAACGGGTCCTTGATTTCTCCTCTCTCCAGTGGTAGATACTGTCAAGGCCTGCTCATCATTACTTCCTGATGTTTCAAGAGCCAAATCGCTTTTTATTTTAACTGTAATTTAAGTCTACTTACAAGTGTACAGAATGAATAATCAAAAGAACTCAATGGATTAGGATAATGTTTTTTGTTCCAGGAGTCTCTCTTATTAACATTTTGCCTTTTGTATTAACATCTGATTTTGCGTTGCCATCTCAGTTCCCATTTTCATGTAAATAATGGCTGACCTCTGGCACTCAATGTGTTATTAAAAATGCACTCTTGGAAGCACATATATTTACTAATTAGAACCACTCAGAGGCTTTGCAGGAACAGTAAAGAATAGCATTTGTGACAATTAAGTTTTACCACTTCTTACTGTTGCTGAAATTTTTAAATGTTATTTGTTCAACTGAAGTCTATTTTTCAAAATGATGTTTAAAGCATATTTTGCCAAAGATGCTTGGAAAATAACTTAATGAAATGTTACTCTGTGGAGCTAAAAGATTCTGAGAGCAATAAATCTAATATAAATTTTAAATATGGCATTTTTCTATTAATGTTTATATGCAGAACTTAGACATTGTTCCTGTGTGGAAAGCTTAAATTTTATTTGTATCAATAACATCAGTGAAAATTAATCTGCAAAGTAGATCTCATACAGTCATTCTTCAGAAGTTTCTAATTCCAATTTATTTTGAATTGATTTTTGCTTTATTTTTTAAATCTCATTTTTTTAAATTTTGAGCCCCATACAGAAAAACTTATATTATTACTCTATTTACTTCTGTATTTGAACAGATTAAATATTAACAAGTTGGAGTTTCTCTAACTTTTATAGATCATGCCTTGTGTTGTTGAGAATAAAATGTCTTAGGGCATCTTATTATTTTAATGATTTAGGTAGAGTGAACTACTTTTAAAATTGGCAGGGTAATGTTAATAACCATTTATGGGTTTTTAAAATAGATGCTTAAAACATTTAATTTGTTCTCTCTCTCATCTGATAAAATAAACAATTCAGTTCATTATAATTACTCTTACATTTGGACATGTATGTGTGTGGGAGTGTGTGTGTAATAGTATTAAAATGTTAGCAAATTATATATTTATAATTAAAATGTAACATATTCTCAGATGTAAAAAAACAGAAAACACAGAAGATTTCTAAGGAAAAGTTGTTTGCTCTTATGAAGCTTTTTGTAGTATCTGATAATTAAAAATCTTTTGTATGCATGATCTTAATAAAAATAATTAATTTAAGATAATTTTTCAAAAGAAAAGATTTTAAACATTACCTCAATATATCAAATATCACAAGTTTGCTGCTGCTCAACTATTTAAATGCTGTGTGTATTTGTAGGAAATGTTCCACTGACGTGTAAAATTGGCTAATGCAAGTGTTATTCTTATGCCAAATATTGATGTTTTCTGATTTTTCTTCCTGTTAGCCTTTAAAACCCCAATTCCCATAACTAGCAGTTTATTATTTCATTCTTTTCCCCATCATTTTTATCTTAAGGCAGTTTTGAAGGTAATGTGATTTTAAGCTTCTAGAAAAACTAATTACAGAAGAGATGGCATGGCTTCAGAAAGATGTTGCCCAGCACTCATATCACAAAACCAGCTTTGTTTTCCTTAGCACCAGCAGCTATTATTATCTTTTTCTCCTATTTTGACTGTCTTTTACTTTTTCCTTTTAAACTGAGTTAATCAAAGTCAAGGTGCTCTCACTTGCTATATAAAGCCATATAGTACAAATCTAAGAACAATTATTTACAACACTGAGAAGCACATCAATCAAGAAGTGTTCAGAAAGAGAAGACAATGTAATTAGACAATAGATCTATTACCTTATTGTTGAAAAAATAAAAGTAAGTCATCCTATTTTTTTCTATTTGTGCTGTTTAAATATGTTAATATAAGAAATAATATTTTCTTCTACAAGATAATGTTAAATCACCTTTTGCAAAAATAGACAAAATAGAACAAATTGGTGACATTCCTTATAAAAGGAAATAAACAAAAATACCATAGTACTTTCGTGTATGAAATATAATAAAGCTTTGCTGATGGTAATTGGAATTGAGATGTTAAAACTTTTAGATTAAAAAATTTGCATGTTTGTAAATTTTTTTTTAGAAAATTTTAAATTATTAGACATAAAAATGAAAGATAGTGGTCCAGGTGCAGTGGCTCATGCCTGTTATCCCAGCGCTTTGGGTGGCCAATGCAAGCAGATCACTTGAGGTCAGGAATTAAAGACCAGCCTGGCCAACGTAGTGAAACCCTGTTTCTACTAAAAATACAAAATTAGCCAGGTGTGGTGGTGCACTCCTGTAATCCCAGCTACTCAGGAGGCTGAGGCAGGAGAATCACTTGAACCCGGGAGGCAGAAATTGCAGTTAGCTGAGATTGCGCTATTGCACTCCAGCCTGGACAAAAAGAGTGAAACTCTGTCAAAAAAAAAAAAAAGATAGTGAATACAATACTGTACACATTAAAAATCAACAAAAGATGAGTCAGTACATTAAAAATTTCAGTTTGTTGATCAAGTAAAAAGGTTATCTTAGATTTCTAATATTGTTACAGTATATACAGCCCAGCTCCAGGCAGAGTGATAGACAAGATTATCTTGAATCCTTTACAGGCATATGATTCTAAAGCATTTGAGCACAGATAGTTGAGCTGAAACAACATCTGTATAAATGAGCTGCTGGCTTTTGTGATTATTGCACATAAGATTTTTATTATATGAATAAGATTCATTGATTTATCAAAGCATAGCAGTATAACTGCTTCAGATTAAACTAGCTTATATAGTATTCACTACAGAAAGAGGAATGCTCTAAATCTACTTACAAGTCAGCAGTACTAACCTAAATCTAAATTATTCATTACACTCAATATTAACTTTTGGATGGTCTCTAAGAATATTTGAAATAAGCTTTTTACAGAAACTCATTTTTTTCCAATGTGAGCCTTAATTTCAAGAATTTTTAAACAATTATGACTTCAAGCATCACATTATTATTTTAAGCTAATAAAAATTAAATATTTTATTGAAAGAACATGTGTGCTATTCAAGGTTTTAAAAAACATCTCTATAGATTCAATGCTGGCATCCATGTGAATAATTAGTTAAGTTGCATTTTAATTCTTGGCCCACCTCTCTCTCACTCTTAACTCCAAATATTTAATAAATATTTTTACTTTGATGCAAAATTATGTTATCAAATTTACTATAACTACTTTTGCATATAGCCTTTCTACTTTCTGATTCCTAACCTTGCGCTAAATCCTATTAACCTATTCTTTAAGTATTTCAACAACGTCTTTGCCTTCAAGTCCCGCTTTTGTTTTCCATTCTGCTTATCACAACTACATTTATCTTATTAAAGACTTTTCTGATCATGTTGCCTGTGATAGTAAATTTTGTTTCAACTTGGTTGGGCCATGAGGGCAAAATATTTGATTGAATATTATTCTAGATGTCTCTGTGGTGATGTTTCTGGATTAGATTAACATTTAAATCAGCAAACACTGAGTAAAGCAGATTACCCTCCATCATTTGGGTGGGGTTCATCCAATCAGTTGAAGGCCTGAATAAATAATAGAGTAAATGTAACATTTGGTAATCCTGTTTTTTTCTTTTTTTATTATTATACTTTAAGTTCTAGGGTACATGTAAACAACGTGCAGGTTTGTTACATATGTATACACGTGCCATGTTGGTGTGCTGCACCTGTTAACTCGTCATTTTTCTTTTTTTTTTGAGACGGAGTCTCACTGTGTCACCCAGGCTGGAGTGCAGTGGCACAATCTTGGCTCACTGCAAGCTCCGCCTCCTGGGTTGATGCCATTCTCCTGCCTCAGCCTCCAAAGTAGCTGGGACTACAGGCACCCGCCACCATGCCTGGCTAATATTTTTGTATTTTTTAGTGGAGACGGGGTTTCACCATGTTAGCCAGGATGGTCTCGATCTCCTGACCTCGTGATCTGCCTGCCTAGGCCTCCCAAAGTGCTGGGATTACAGGTGTCAGCCACGGTGCCCGGCCAACTTGTCATTTACATTAGGTATATCTCCTAATGCTATCCCTCTCCCCTTCCCCCACCCGAGGACAGGCCCTGGTGTGTGATGTTCCCCATCATGTGTCCAGGTATTCTCATTATTCAATTCCCACCTATGAGTGAGAACATGTGGTGTTTGGTTTTCTGTCCTTGTGATAGTTTGCTCAGAATGATGGTTTCCAACTTCATCCATGTCCCTACAAAGGACGTGAACTCATCCTTTTTTATGGTTGCATAGTATTCCATGGTGTATATGTGCCACATTTTCTTAATCAAGTCTATCATTGACAGACATTTGGGTTGGTTCCAAGTCTTTGCTATTGTGAATAGTGCCGCAATAAACATACATGTGCATGTGTCTTTATAGCAGCATGATTTATAATACTTTGGGTATATGTCCAGTAAAGGGATGGCTGGGTCAAATGGTATTTCCAGTTCTAGATCCTTGAGAAATCGCCACACTGTCTTCCACAATGGTTGAACTAGTTTACAGTCCCACCAACAATGTAAAAGTGTTCCTATTTCTCCATATCCTCTCCAGCACCTGTTATTTCCTGACTTTTTAATGATGGCCATTCTAACTGGTATGAGGTGGTATCTCATTGTGGTTTTCATTTACATTTCTCTGATGGCCACTGATGATGAGCATTTTTTCATGTGTCTTTTGGCTGCATAAATGTCTTCTTTTGAGAAGTGTCTGTTCATATCCTTTGCCCACTTTTTGATGGGGTTGTTTGATTTTTTCCTGTAAATTTGTTTGAGTTCTTTGTAGATTCTGGATATTAGCCCTTTGTCAGATGGGTAGATTGTAAAAATTTTCTCCCATTCTGTAGGTTTCCTGTTGACTCTGATGGTAGTTTCTTTTGCTGTGCAGAAGCTCTTTAGTTTAATTAGATCCCATTTGTCAATTTTGGCTTTTGTTGCCATTGCTTTTGGTGTTTTAGACATGAAGTCCTTGCCCGTGCCTATGACCTGAATCATGCTGCCTAGGTTTTCTTCTAGGGTTTTTATGGTTTTAGGTCTAACATTTAAAGTCTTTAATCCATCTTGAATTAATTTTTGTATAAGGTGTAAGGAAGGGATCCAGTTTCAGCTTTCTACATATGGCTAGCCAGTTTTCCCAGCACCATTTATTAAATAGGGAATCCTTTCCCCATTTCTTGTTTTTGTCAGGTTTGTCAAAGATCAGATAGTTGTAGATGTGTGGTATTATTTCTGAGGGCTCTGTTCTGTTCCATTGGCCTGTATCTCTGTTTTGGTACCAGTACCATGCTGTTTTGGTTACTGTAGCCTTGTAGTATAGTTTGAAGTCAGGTAGTAGTATGATGCCTCCAAGCTTTATTCTTTTGGCTTAGCATTTTCTTGGCAATGCAGGCTCTTTTTTGGTTCCATATGAACTTCAAAGTAGTTTTTTCCAATTTTGTGAAGAAAGTCATTGGTAGCTTGATGGGGATGGCATTGAATCTATAAATTACCTTGGGCAGTATGGTCATTTTCACAATATTGATTCTTCCTATCCATGAGCACGGAATGTTCTTCCATTTGTTTGTCTCCTGTTTTATTCCATTGAACAGTGGTTTGTAGTTCTCCTTGAAGAGGTCTTTCATATCACTTGTAAGTTGTATTCCTAGGTATTTTATTCTCTTTGAAGCAATTGTGAATGGGCATTTACTCATGATTTGGCTCTCTGTTTGGTATTGGTGTATAGGAATGCTTGTGATTTTTGCACATTGATTTTGTATCCTGAGACTTTGCTGAAGTTGCTTATCAGCTTAATGAGATTTTGGGCTGAGATGATGGGGTTTTCTAAATAAACAATCATATCATCTGCAAACAGGGACAATTTGACTTCCCTTTTCCTAATTGAATACCCTTTATTTCTTTCTCCTGTCTGATTGCCCTGGTCAGAACTTCCAACACTATGTTGAATAGGAGTGGTGAGAGAGGGCATCCCTATCTTGTGCCAGTTTTCAAAGGGAATGCTTCCAGTTTTTGCCCATTCAGTATGATATTGGCTGTGGTTTTGTCATAAATAGCTCTTATTATTTTGAGATATGTCCCATCAATACCTAGTTTATTGAGAGTTTTTTAAGAAAATAAGGGATATTTTAGTCATCTAATGCAGTTTTGAACTGAAAAGAAGACAAGTATTCTAAGAAATAGTAAAAACCTCATTGGCTCATCTCACATTCTAGCCCACTGAGCCAATAATAGTGTACTATCCTTAGATATAGCCTGATGACAGTTTTGTAATTTGTCCTGAAAACTACACCCATTCAAATATTCATACACGCACACAGACACACACATAGACATACACACATACACACAAATAGACACACACACATACACACACATATGGAAATTAATGGGTTAGTTTGTGTCCTAAGTATTTCTCTTTTTATCTCTCTGTGTTTACTCTACCTTTAAGCAAAGCAAATTATTGATCTATATTTTATTATAGAACAATATGATACTAAGGTTGAAACAGTCTTTAAAATGATTTTAACGTCTCATCTTTGGCATTCATCAGGAAGTAGACTTAGGTTTCCCTCATAACTATGTATTGTTCATGAAGGTAATGTATACTTTATGAACAAGAGATAATCCAACAATTGGGTAGGATAAGATTTTCTGCTGTAATATACCTTTAAATTCTTGTACAGATAAAAGTTGGATGATATAAACCAGATGCATCATTTTTCTCTCTCTTCTTTTTTCTTTAAGTTTCTAAAAAGTGAGAAAGCAGATATAGTTTACTTTTTTAAAGTTATATCCAGATTCTCTATCAGTGAGATAAATATTATATTTGACCTTTCAATTATCATGATATGCTGTTCTAAGACTAAACATGAATATTTAAAAACTGGAAGTTATTGAATGCACTTTTACTCTTTCATCAATTACTACACATATATTCCTATAAGAATATAAAGATGAATGAAATAACTTTCCTTTCTCCAAGTTCTCCAGATCTAGAGTGTGAATCAGATTTGAACACACATATGTATATGTACACTGGAGTTTCAAAGGGGAGTCTCATAGAAATACAAGTTAAATGTTGTAGTAAGGATAGTTTAAAATATCAACTAGGGTATCATGGTGGATATACTCAACAGAAAGTTCATCAAATTGAAAAGGAGGGGCTGAGGAGGGATTACATTCCAGCCAGAAGAATGAGCATATAAAGTGTGCAGAGGCAAGGATTATCATAAGAGTTACAAAAATTACAAACCTTTAACAGGTCTAGAGAACAAAATTTGCATATAACTGTGACATGATTGGGTTGTACCCAGGTCATCATAGGCCTTATGTGCCAGGGATTTGTACTTTATGTTAGAGAGATAATGGAAACTATTACACATATTTGAACAACAAGATCATCCAGTTGATCTTTTAATAAAATCATTATGGTGGTACAATAGAGGCATAGTTTTCAATTATTTTGGATGAGTATCTTTTTTATATTAAAATATGTTGTGATAATGTTGCAGTGTTTCAGAATTGGGAAATGTTGCAGTATTTTCGACTTGGGTGGAAGGCCTGAAGCCATTTAGAGTAGCTTCTCAAAATTTAATGTGCATATGGATGACCTAAGCATCTTGTTAAATGGCTTTTTGTGCCTTTTTCACAAGCTCCTGCTGAACATATTGAGTAACAGTATATTGCTCTTTGTACAGCCAAATTAAAAAGTCCAGTTACTGGTTATAATTACTGTTCTCCAATTCTGGAGAGAGATTTTAGTAATTCTCAGGATAAAACATAGTATGTATCTCATACGATAAAAATGAAAAAATCCAAAGCCTGAATCTGATAGATTATCCTCTAACACTGCTACTACCAATTTCATGTACATCTCAGAATTTTCAAGATACTTCTGCGTGACGTTTTTTACAGTTATAGACTAGAATTCAAGCACATTAAATGTGTACTACTGGGAGAAATGTTCCATGGTTTTGGAGTTCAAAATGTTTAAAATATTTTAAAAAATCTGTATGCATTTTACTTTCTCACCTGTGATGTATAACAACTTTAATGAGAATTTCAGTATAATCTTTCTAAATCCCTAGTATCTTTCTTACTTTTATCTCTCAAGACAAGTCAAAAGTAGCATCTAACTATTGCTATTTACATTGATATGTAAATTTGGTCATACATATTTTATAGAGACATGTAAATGACTCAGCTGAAGCAGATTCACCTGTTTATCCCTTGGATAGATGTGTGTAGCCCTCTTAAGAGCACAACAATGGCAGACACCTGCTTAGCATAAGCAGCTTATTAAAATGCAGTAAGGAGAAGAATACCTTTGTGAGCAATTTTCTTATAGTAATAATAATCCCGATGGAAAGACAATAGAACACAGATATGAGTCTTTTCACCAGTGAACCATCTAGACTTTTTCAGCTGTGTGAATTAATACAAAAGGCTTAATGGTTTCAGGGAGGTTAATGCCCACTGAAAGGGTTCACATTACAAGAAAAAGGAAAAAGGGAAGGAGAATGAAAGATTCCTCTTTGACGTCAAAAAAAAAAATCTGTGGAAAACAATATAGAATTCTCATCTGAGCCCTACCTGAATGTTAGCAACTAATAATATCATTTTTGAAACTGATGTAAATGTATTTTTTTGTAAAAATTATATGATCTTTTTGTATTTATCTCACTGGATTCTGATCAGAAACAAATGAGAAGAACTAAATTAAAAAAAACTGATTTCTACGTAAAGTCAGATCTTATTCTCTGTAGTTGCTGATAGTTTAATTGTGAGTTAAATTAGTGTTTTCAAAATTTAAAGATATTAAAAATGTAATGACAAGAGTTATGAGTTCTTCTATGTCGTTAAATTTTTCAGAAATGTAGTATAGATGCTTTACATCAAAAATTGCTAGTGCTAATCACTAAAATCAAGAGTTTTGTTACTTTATATTTTAACTACAATATCAATTAGTAATATATTTTCCTTTTAGCATGTATATAGACAGAGGTAGAAGGAGGAATTTTCAAAATAATTTCCAGTCCAGCAATCTGCTCTGTTTATAGCAAATTTAGTATGAGTTTGATAGAGTTTTGTTTCAATAATTGTATGTCTATCTGAAAATTAAGCAGCAAAGATAAAACTTTTTTTATTTTCTTGTCCTCTTCCATGAGTGAGTCTTCATAGGCTGCTACCCCTAGGGAACATGTGTGTATCAGAAAAAAATAGCGAAAAGCTTTGAAATGAAGAAATGATTACTGGGTATCTTTTTCCTGGAATGCTGTGCTGCTCATGGAGAGTTGGGGGTACCTGACTTTATAGAGGTTTGTGAATTTCATTGTTTTTAGAGGCCTAGTATGCAACACTGTATGGAAAGTAATGTAGAAGGCTGATGGTGATGCCAACCTTTTCTTGTTCACAGAGATGAAAATTAATTATGTCTAATGGAGATGTGATTGATTTCTCCCATACCAACCCACCATACTGGGAAAAACAATTTCAAACATTATATTTTACTTTCTTTTTATATTGAACAGTTTTGCATATATTTGACAATTTATTTCAGCATTCTTGATCTTTTATGGTAAACACAGTTATCTAGACACACAAAAAATGCATTCTTTGGAATCTCTTGAATCAGTTTTATCATCTTGCTGGTTCCCTTACCAGTTACTCAGTAAAATAAAATCTTTGACTCGTGTATATTTTGTACTAATATATAAGTCATGATTTTACCTTTTAAAACACATAGCTTTTAACACTTGTTGATATAAAAATAAAATCTCTTATCACTAGACATGGTAAATCTTCCAAATGTTTACAACATGAAGGTCTAGATGAGAATATATTACACATAATAAAACATTCAAATAGGCCCTGTGCAGTGGTTGATGCCTGTAATCCCAGCACTTTGGGAGGCTGGGGTGGGCAGATCACTTGAGGACAGGAGTTTGAGACCAGTCTGGCCAGCATGGTGAAACTCTGTCTCTACTAAAAATACAAACATTAGCCGAGTGTGGTGGCAGACACCTGTAGTCTTAGAGACTTGGGAGAGCTTAGAGAATGGTTAGAATCTGGGAGAGGTGGAGGTTGTAGTGAGGCGACATTGTATCATTGCATTCCAGCCTGGGCGATAGAACAAGGCTCTGTCTCAAAAAAAAAAAAAAAAAAGATTAAAACAATCATTCATATTTTCAAGTTGAAATGAGGATTTCAGGCAAGTAGAGAAAATTCTTTTGCTGTGAATACCATTGAATTATTAAGTAAAAATAGTTCTTAAAACAAGTTATATTAGAAAGTCAATTTGGCAAATTGTAATTTTTTGTATTCCCCATCAACTGATATAACTGCCAAATCTATTTTTTAAATATTCAGACAATTCTATGTCAGTATTTGCTTTTTAATTCCATGTCAATATTTGTTTTTGTTTATCATGCTGCAGAATTATTCATTTTGTGTGAATAGCCTCCAATTTTAAAATATGCTATATGCCTCTTTAGTTTTCTTTGCAACAAAGAGGAGTCATTATATGCATCATTTATGTTAACTAAAGTATTTAGGAAATTTAATATATGATTCAGGAAGCTTAGAATCATACACTAGACTAGATGCAGAGCTTTGCAACTTATGTACTGTAAATGGGTTACATTTTTAATGCTAATGTAATGACACAGCAAAGAGGGAGAAATTTATGATTCAGACTAGAAAGAGAATAAAACCTCTTTCTTAAGCTTTGATGCAAAGATCGTGAAAAAGAATAAAGGAGTAGGTTCTGGCGCATAAGGGATGGGTTAGATTTGGACAGGAGCATAAACACCTAATGTATTGGATGTGGTTGAAAAAAATATAAACTAACAAATATGACAGTGGGCAGTTCTTTTCTTTTTTCTTTTTCTTTTTCTCTCCTTCTCCTCCTTCTCCTTCTTCTTCTTCTTTTTTTTTTTTTTTTTTTGACAAGAACTCACTTTGTTGCCCAGGCTGGAATACAGAAGCATAATGACGGCTCAGGGCAGCAGCCTTGACCTCCAAGCCTCAAGTAATCATCCCACCTCAGTCTCCTGAGTAGCTGGGACTACTGGTGCATGCCAATATGCTTGGCCATTTTATAATTTTTTTGTAGAGACAGGAGTCTCACAACGCTGCCCAGGCTGGTCTCAAACTTCCTGTCTCAAGCAATCCTCCCACCTCGGCCTCCCAAAATGCTGGAATTACAGGCGTGAACTACCTCGTCTGGCCAGTGGGCAGTTCTTGAACAATTCTATCAATTTTCTCTCCAAAGTATGAGGTAAGGTCACCAGACGAAATTGAGACATTATTATTCTAGCTTTAGAATGAAGATGGTACTTGGAATAAAGGGGAATGATACGGATGAGTGGAAATATATACAAAATTTTTAAGGAAATTACAAGCTGTCTAATGTAGTTAAACGGCTAGAAATATGTATTAGAAATGTGAAGAGGGGAAAAAATAATCACCTGAAGCCAAATGGCAAGGGCCTTATATACTATTTATTGATTAGGAATATATCTGTAGGTGGTGAAGAAATGTTAAACTTTTTAATAAGTTGATTAACCTTATGAGTGCAGTTAAAAGATTTATTCAATGGCTGAGTGAGAGGCAATTAGAAACAAAAGACAATAAAGGCCACTAAAGTGGTTAAGAAGCATTTGTAATTGCACATGTTCCAGGCCATCAAAGGCTGAATTAAAGTAGTATAGGTAGAAAAAGAAAGATGAAAACAAGAAAAAAAAAATTACAGAAATTGAGGGAATCTTTTTTAAGATCCTCAAAAGAAACATAAAACCTCTGTGTAGTAGTTTATCCAAAGAAATATTTACTGTGGATAAGTTGTCACCTACAGCATAGTAAATGAAAGGAGTTTATATTCTTAGTTTATATTCTTTCTTACTAAAAGTCTAGGCTAGATATAATTTCATGAATGCCACTTAATCTCTGTATTTTATCTCATTGTTTCTAATAAGTTTTATAAACATGTACTTAAACAATGAAAGTAATTTCTAGAAAAAAATATACTTTGTGCAGGATGAGTTTAAATATATGATAAACTAAATGTAAATAATACAAAGGTAAAATTTGCTGCTCTGTATTTAACACATATCACAGAATCATGTGTTTCCCAGCTTATCCAGAAGAAACAGACATCAATAATATGACAGAAGTGGACCTCTCTGGTTAGGGCTTGGGTCTTCACCCCTGGGGTCTCTCTGGGGTCCTCTAAGGAAGAGGAGAACTGTCCTAAAGTTACCAGTTTTCTAACTGGTAAGAACTTTAGCAAGCATCATCTCCACTTTAGATATAAGGAAAATAAAAGATATTAAAAACCAAAGTAAATATAGAAAAACAGTTTGTGCAAGGTTACTTGGAGTTAGCAAGTTTTCCTTAGAGGCTTTTGAGAGTCATTGTCTAAATAAAAATATCACTTAAGTCAAGATTCCTAGTCTTTTTCAAGGATTGATTTGCTGTATTACTATGTAACAAAAAAATCTTTTCTCTGTAAATGTGTAGCCACTTCGTGGGAGTTATTTTTTCAAAGCACTTGTGACATGGCTGCTTACATGAGCCAATTTAAGTGTTCTGAGACCAAATCTTTGGAGACACCTTGAAGTGTCTCAACTTTCATATCCCTAAGGTCACTCTTTTATTGGCCTTGTGACAGCCCTGCAGGAGTCAACTACTATGAGGACAAGGGAGACATATATGCTTCTGACAGCTTTATTCACTGTACAGAAATTTGAAGACATTTTAAAATAGAGTCCATAACTGTGTCAATAAGTAAGTTTAAATTTAGGTTTACTTGAAAATCATGTTTAGAATTTGCCTAAATATTTAACATTTAGGCTTCAATAGCTGTGTGATACTCACATGATTATCTTTTATAAAAATTTATTTTTAGGATTTTTTTGATCTTTCAATATACATCAGAAAAAATGTTGAATATGGATAAAATAATAATTAAGCTGCATATTTTTGTAAGGATTTAAAGTAAATTATATTGCAAGGAATATACATATATTCAGCAAAAAGAAAAGCCAGTAGATTTATTAGGTTGGTGCAAAAGTAACTGAAGTTCTTTGCATTAAAACTATTTTATCTATCTATAAGAACAATACCAAAAGTGAAGTTAAGGAGATGCTTCGAGCATTTCTTAGGCTACTGCTGGAAGATTCCAAAGGAAGACAAGGGTGAAGGTGAGTGGGCAGATTTTCTCTGAGAAGCTGGGGCACCTATTGACTAGCTCCTGTCCACTATTCCTTGAGGGCTGTCCATGGGGGTATTCATTCCTTTTTGTATGATTACATGTTTCTTCCTAGTTTGTTAAACAAGAGCAAGGTTTTTGGACCCATTTATTTTCTTCTGCCTTTATATAAACTTAAAGGATAATGTGAATAAAGCAATTAGCTCTCCAAACATACACTGTGTTAAATTTCTACTTCCTTGATTATTTTATATGCTTAGACTTTAATATATTGTCATCGTTAATATTATTTTATACTTATTTGAAAAAAAATTTTCTTTCCTCAATTGAAAATCATCATTACATTTTACAGCAATTTTTGAAAGTATATTATTTATCATAGCACCATTTTATCAAAATGCTTGACTATGCCACAGAGACCAAAAACAAACAAAAACAAAAAAGGATAACAGAGGAGACACTTGATGGATGAAAAAGGAATAGTGGAGATCATTAAGCCACCCACTTGTCTGTCACAGCTGGTGTGGTTGTGAAACAAATTGCAACACAGACTGATTACTTTTGCTGAAAAGACAACACATCTACTCCCTTATGACAGAGAAAACTTTAATTTCCTTACTTTTAATAACTCTCCATTGTGAAAACTAAATATATTCTTTAGTATTACATTAAAAATGACGAAGAAAAATGAGTAGAGTTTTAAAAGCTTTTTAAATCAGGTTTCATGCTTATTCTATTACTGCGTTCCAGTAAGTAGATCTGAGTATCTTTTCTTCTACGACCGTTTTTGTTGTTGTTTTAATGCACAGGCAGAAAAAGTAGAATTTATTATAGATCACCCTCTAGAGAATTTTCCTCTTGATTGAGTTTTCTCTTTTTAGTGCTTTTACACAAAAGTATTATAGCAATTAGAGAAATGTGGGCTAATTTAACTAAAAATACATTTTAAAAAGATTACATGAGTTTTTTAGTTTCTACTCTTGTCTATGATAGACAATCTTAGCATATTAACCAAAGTATCAAGGCAATTTGATTGTTTCATTTCTGAGTTGTAACTATATGTTTGTCTGAAAGCCCAGTTATTAAAATATATATGATAAGATTAGACCATAATATCCAGAGATCAAATAATCTGCTTCTGAATATCTTATCAAGTTGTTGTACGAGGTTGCATATTGTTAAGGTAAAAGAACATACTTTTGTCTTGCTATATCAATTCAAAAAAGAAATCTGAGCCTACAGATAAAACTATAGAAAGAAGATTGATTATTGGTACAAATACATCCATTGTCTTATTGGGGCCGGTTAAATCCCGAAGTAACTACTCCACTAAATAAGAACCTACTCCATTAAACAAATTATGAGGGCATCATGGTTAATACATCAAAGAAAATCTGGTAAATATATTCTTCATTATAAAACAAACAAAAAAATTACAGCAAGAAACTGAGATGAAGCAAAACTATAGTTTTAGTATGTACTTTTATAGAATATCCTGGGGAGATTGGAATGGGGAGACAAAGCAAGGAAGTTCATTGTGGTTAATATCTTTTAATCTTAGAATAAAAAATTAAACACAAATGGTTAACTGTTACCTATGTGTTCTTTATAAATATGGATTGCAAAATGTGCACTTTCTCTGAATGATAGTTTTGTTTACGTCTCATTTTGGGTCACTTTAATAATCTACCAGTTCCAAGGTAAGTAAAATTTAACCTCATACATAAATAAAAATTTAGGGACTTGAAATATTACACAGTTGTGGCAAAATGAATATAATCTGAATTTGAATTAATCTTATATCCTGTACTACCTAATATTAATTGTTATTTTCTTCATATTGGCTTTTAGGGCTGGGATACTCAATTAATTTGGGCCACAAACTAGGCTAGTTATTTAAAATACAATTCTATGTTCATAGACTTAGAACTAAGTAGAGGAGATAGCTATTAGCCTAATAAAACCACAGTAAGAAATGTTTACTTTTAAAGCTCAGAGAGGTAATGCAGTCTTTCTAAAATTGTCATGTGTACATAAATCACCATGAAACTTGCTACAATGTAAATTCTGTGTCAGCAGGTGCAGAGTGGGGCCCAAGAGTCTGCATTTTTATCAGTCTTTTTGGTAGTACTGATGCTGCTAGAGCACAGACCACATTTGAATAGTGCATTAGTAAGCAATCTACTAATACATTCTACCATTCTAGAGAAATGGAGTCAATAGGATCTCTGTCTACATGAGAGAAAGACTGAAAGACAGAGATTATCTCTCTCTCTGTATATATATGTGTATATATATGTATGTATACACAAACACGCAATAAATATTTCTCTCTATATAATATATATCTCTCTATATATTTCAGCCCCCCACACATATGTATATAAATCTATCTATCTATCTATCTATCTATCTATCTATCTATCTATCATCTCTATAGATTTATCTATCTACAAAGAGACTTTTTATAAGAGGTTAAACAACATATATATACACATATTTTATATATACATATAAATAATGAGAGAGAGAATTTAAGAATTTGACTCGTGATTGTGGGGTTTAGTAAGTCAGAAATTCATAAGGCAGGCTGGAAATTCTAGTAAGAATCAATGCTGCAGTCTTGAGTCGAATAGCCATCTGGAGGCAAAATTTCTTCCCTTTTAGAAGACCTCAATCTTTTCTCTAAGGCCTATCGCTGACTGGACAAGGCCCATCCACATTATGGAAGGTAATCACTTTAACTCCAACTCTGCTAATTTCAAGGTTAATCACAGCAACATTCAGACTGGTGTTTAATTATACAACTGGGTACCACAGCCTTGCCTAGTTGACATTTAACAAAATTAACCATCACAAGTAGCAGAACTCTAAAGCAGGGATGGGCAAATATGGCCTCTAGGCTAAATCTGGTGAGCCACAAGCCTGCTTCTGTATATCCTACAAGCTGAGTTAAGATGGTTTTTTACACTTTCAAATGATTGAAAAAGTCGAAGAAGAATAATGTTTTATACCAAGTGTAAGTATTATATATGAAATTCAAATTTCAGTGTGGCTAAATAAAGTTATACTGGAACACAGCCACACTCATTCATTTACATGTTGTCTGTGCTTGGTTTCCTAGATGCAGAGTTGGGCAATTGTGACAGACAGCATATGGTCCACAAAGCATACAATATATACTGTCTCATCCTTTACAGACAAATTTTGTTTGAATCCTACTTTAAGAAAAGAAATGGTTTTATCTGAGTAGAATTAAAATGAGAATGTGAAGTAAAGTGACAATAATGGAGAAAAGTGGTTCTCAAACTTTAGTGTTTATCAGAATAATTCAGATCACTTGTTAAACTACAGATATCTGGCTTCCATTCTGAGTTTGCAATTCTGTACATCTGTGACAGGAACCCAGAATTTGTACTTCCAACAAGTTGGAAGTTGTTGCTGATGCTGCTAATCTAGAGAACTACTTTAACATCATGTTTGAGAAACTTCAAGATTTTTTAGCTGGACAGCAGAAAATAAACCTGTAAAGGAGTCAAGAAAACAGCTAAAAGAGAAAAATCAACACAGCATAAAAGATATTATTTCAAGAGAGAGAGGGCATATGTCTGGCTGTCAAAAGTGCTAAACAATAAAAAAAAATTGATGACTGAAAATAGTCTTTGGATTTGTGGAAAGAAAATATCTGCTGATCCTTCTTAGTCTGCTGGTCCTCCTTAATGAGACTGTCCTACCGTACTCTGGGTATATCATGGGAATACCACTACTTTACATCATATTACTGGAAACTGAATTCAAGAAAGTTGAAGTTAATAAATCATACATATGAAATTATAATTATGTCACTAGGTAACCTTGTTATATTTGAGATGGACACATGCCATCTCATTAAATGACTAAATATATATGTGATATTAAAAGAATTGGAACAACTTGACAGGTGTTAGAATTACTATCAGAAATAGGAAAAGCTTTGCAAAATTGGGCCAAAATAACTAATGTTAAATCTGACAATCTTTTGTTGTGCTCTACCATTAGCATATGATATTTGAAAATAAACTTTTGAAAATAAAAACAGAGCCCTATTTAAAATCTAAAATAAAACTTGTATGTTTCTGACATCTTCATAAATGAATTACTCCCAAAGAAATATTTTATCAAATTGCTGTCATTTTCCTAATGGTATGTGAGAGTGAAAAAAAACTTCCAACTATCTGAGAAAAAAGCTGGATTTCCTTTTTTAGATCTTGTTTGCTTTGACCTTTTAGTCATGAAAAATAAACTGAACAGCCATTATAAAAAATAAATAATCTTTTCTTACATTTGAATGCATTTTAGATATAAAACATGAAAAGGATTGCAGTCCTTATTGAAAAATAAAATCTAATCATAGTTTTACTAAAATGTTTTGCCAGTTTTTTCCCTTTCTGCATTATCTCAAAGTGACAAAATTTCCTAAATCACAACCAAAATGTATGTATCTCCAAGTGCATGCCCCAGAAGCCATATCCAGAAGAATATCTTGTAGTTTATTTCTTTTCTTCTTGGACATCCTCCCTTGAGTTAATAGATTAAAGGGGCAGGCATGCATGTGTCCTGTAAAGGCAAGCCACTGAAGTAGAAGATCAGCTCTCCCTAAATAATACGCATATTCTTAGTTATTAAGTTTCTCCTCTGTGTGGTTGCTTGGACAGACAAATGTGTGTATCGATAATTATTTAACTCTTAGGGACTATGCTTGGAGCCTACTGTATGTTATTTGGTTCACTCTTTAAAAACTTGGGATATAAATCATTGCAGATAAGACCACATCAAATTTTACCTTTTTTAATGTGTTTTTTGATTCAAATTTATCAACCTTAAAGGTATTAAGGAAAATATATATTTCTTAGACATGAATATAATTATGGCCTATGAATAATAATCTCAACTTTTCTATTTGAATAATAATTTTTCATTTTTAGCTAGATAAGCAGTACAAAATATTTTGTGAATCATATTACCATTAAGACCGAGATTGAATTGAGTGATTATTCTGTCACACCATATAGTATCTGGGAAGATTTTAAATAAATATTTGATTCAACGTAAAATAAGTAGAATACACAGAATAACTTTTTTAAAAAAAAAAGAAAAAAATACAATAATAAATTCAATGACCAAAAAGAGAAATCAATGGAAGAACAGTCTCAGAGATAGCAGCCTTAAGAGTGACTCATTCCTACTCCTGCTCTCCTTTGCGTGATCCTTCAGCTCTTCTGTGGAAATTGGGCAAGTAAAGGGGACGTGACAGGAAAGAAAAAAAAAGGGCTCTATTCAGGGTAATAGAGTAAATTGGACAAAAATAGAATAAAACCAAGCTGAATTGGAAGAAGAGATTTAAAGGATGAGTTTGGGAGTTGGATTCACTAGATTCAAATACTAGCTCCACCACTGTGTTCTTGGGCAAATTATTTTGCACTATGCCTTTTATCCTACCTACAAAAGTAACTGATTCCAACAGCTGTTACAAAGCCCCTAATACAAATGTTTGTAAGAACACCTCACAGTTAATAATAATCAAAACTTATTTTATTACTAAATTATTATCCTTTAGGTCTTTAAAAAGCAGAATTAGTAATGAAAAATAACGATTTTCTATAACACACCCAGTATGAGCATCTCTTAATTAGTTTGTGTTGATAACTCCAAAAATTTCTGTAAAAGTGACATTTTCTTAGAAAGTTTTATATTTATAATTATAATAAAATCAATATCTAAGTCTGTCTTGCTGAACACCCTCTAAATACTCCTATTTTATACTATTTTCTAATGTTTCCAGTAAAGGAGAATATATAAGTAAATGTAATTACAAACTCTAGTAACCAATTGTAATTTAAATGTTCAAAGTCCTATGTATTTGTTCCATTTTATGCACAGAAGATGAGCTTTATGTGGTGCATTAGTCTGTTCTCACACTACTATAAAGAAATACCTGGCCGGGCGCGCTGGCTCAGGCCTGTAATCCCAGCACTTTGGGAGGCCGAGGCGGGCGGATCACGAGGTCAGGAGATAGAGACCATCCTGGCTAACACGGTGAAACCCCGTCTCTACTAAAAATACAAAAAAAATTAGCCGGGCGAGGTGGCGGCGCCTGTAGTCACAGCTACTCGGTGAGGCTGAGGCAGGAAAATGGCGGGAACCCGGGAGGCGGAGCTTGCAGTGAGCCGAGATCGCGCCACTGCACTCCAGCCTCGGTGACAGGGCGAGACGCCGTCTCAAAAAAAAAAAAAAAAAAAGAAATACCTGAGGCTGGGTAATTTATAAAGGAAAGAGGTTTAATTGACTTACAGTTCCGCACTGCTGGGGAGGCCTCAGAAAACCTGCAATCACGGCAGAAGTCACCTCTTCACAAGGCTGCAGGGGAGAGAATAAGTGCTGAGCAACGGGGGAATCCCTTTACGGAACCATCAGATCTCGTGAGAACTCACTATCAGGACAACAGGATGGGGGAAGCCACCGTCTTGTTTCAATTATCTCCACCTGGTTCCTCCCATGACATGTGGGGATTATGGGAACTACAATTCAAGATGAAATTTGAGTGGGGACACTGCCAAACCATATCATGAGGTATGAGTAAAAGATAACTAGTTGTCACTGAGTCATGCAGATAAATTTTGTATTACTGTGTTCTTTGCCGTTTTTCTGTTCTTTATGTCTCATCCAAGTTTAATTTCTCTGACTTGAATTTCATGTAATTTATTACAAAACATTTCAGTTTCTTTCCTGTATTACAGGCAGAAACCAAAGCTGTCTATTTTGAAATCATAGTTTTAAGGAAGCTCTTTATTATAGCATCATTTTTATTCCAGATTTATATTCTAATGCATGTTATTGTCTCTGTGTATCAGGAGGTATATGTAAATACTTGGCGAAAGAATTTTTTTCAGATTATTAGATTATGACAATATATATGTGGCTAGAATCATATTCTTATAAAAATGTAAAGTGTAGATTTTTTTGTGTTTTTAAGTACAGATAAATCATTTTAAAAGTGGTTTATTTTTTACTATGAATGGTATTCTTTCCATGAATACTTCTTCTTTATAAAAGTACACAATTGTGAAAAACACTACGTCCTCTACTGACTGTTTAAGACTGAGTTGTCTATCAACAGTGGAATAGCTCTGGTCTAACAAAGTTAAGTTTAACAAACCTAATATAAATATTTTTTCACTGACTTTAAAAGCTGGAGGATTTTTTTTTGTTATTAAAAATCAATTTTCTAGAGAGAATGCATTTTGTCATAGCCAATTTTCCAAAATAATATAAAGACAGTAACTTTCAAAGAATAAAGCTATTTTCAAAGAAAATGCAGTAACTTTCTTATAATGTATTAACTATGTTGTAGTATCATCGCCTTTAATCTACTAACAATTCTGAATGACTATAGAATGTCACTAAATGGAAATGCAAGTAAAATACGGTGTTGTATATAAAGCTCATGAGACAACTCTCTATGCTTCAAATATGCAAGTTTTAATGATTAAGCAGTTGCCATTTGTACAGTGCTTTCAGTTGTTTCCACTTAAAAAGAAATGCCATTATTTAAGCCATTGTACTTTTATGGTTACTTGGTTTAAAAACCTGAATTAAACAATAGCAATAATTTAATTATACAAATCTATTTCTGATTCATATTACCTATTAATAACCACATGCTTTCTTAAACAGAAGAAATAAAGGGAAGAAAAGGGAGACAGAGAGACAGACGATGCAAGAGAGCAGGGATAGGGAGGGCAAGAGAAGGAGACGCTACAAATAGCTAATATTAGAGCAAAGAAGGAAATGAAGAAGCTACATGAATACTGGGTTTCTTTAGCAAACCTAGGCATCTAAATAGTAAATTATTAAAAGGTACTGCTTAAACATTCACTGACTGACAAAATGATAAATATTGCTGGATTTGAGGAAGGTGCTAGAACATTAGAGGGTTGGGAACATGGTCATTTGAATAGATGGATGCAGGGAAAGCAAAGCTGTTTAAGAGCTCTGTGATCTGTGTATTTTCCCCTTTTTTTCTGTTCTATTTTCCTGCCTATTGTCGACATGTGACTGCATTCTTAATTTCAAATTTCTGACTAAATTGATAGAAAATGTTGTTTATAATAGAAAAGTTTGTTTCAGTTGCTCATGGAAATAAACCTCCCAAACATATAAATTGTTGCTGCTATGTTAATCATGTACATAAAGTATTGAGTAATGTATAAAGCATTTATTTCACTATATTACTGGATGTTCATAAAATAGATTTTAGCCTTTTTCCTACTATTAATTGTTTTGCAGTAAAAAGCATTATAAATTGTTGGTAATATATATTAGATTAATTCAAAGTCCCTTACATCCATCACTTCATTCAAATTTTCTTTAGTTCTTTCATGAACATGTAAATATTTTCTTCATCATTATAGTGATAATTTATGGGAAATGGTATTAATTTTCCTCAAATGGTATAAAGAGGGTTACTGCATAGTTAAACTATACTGATTTCTTTCCTGGATATATACTAATGACTATGCTTGCTTCTAATACTGGTTGAATCTCAAGGCTATTTTTTAAAAATCTATTCTAAACCATGGCTACTTTTAAAATGTATTCACTCAACAAGTATTTATAGGGCGGCTAATTTTTCCTTTAGGCATAGTGTTATACAACTGAGATGCAATGATAAGCACAAGTATTACTTGGTGCCCTCTGGACATTATAATTCAGCAGGATAGATAGATAATTAACTATGTGATTACAGTACGGTCTGGCAAATGTAAATACTATAATTCCTGTTACCAGATTGCCGTCTTAATTTTTAGTCTGTTTTACTTGTGCATAGTACAATACAATCTAAATTATCCCCCTTCTTCTTCAATGGTGACTTCTTAATCAACTTGTTCTCTCATTGAACAAACACCTGTATGTCAGTTATTCATCCAGACATAAAAACAATAGCAATAAGAAAAACAGATAAAATCATTGTTCTTAGATTACATTTTCCTAGTGGAAACAGACAATAAGCACAAAAACAAAAATATAAATGAATTGAGATAATGAGTTCTGTTATGATAAAGCAAAATTTTAAAAAGGTCATGCAGAGAGAGGATGAAAGGTGATATCTCAGCAGAAATTCAATGAAATAAGGAGTATCATGGAAATATCTGGACGATGAGTTCTCCAAGAAGAGAGAACAGAAAGTGAAAGAAACTTGGATGCTTTAGGTACAGTAATAAGACCGAGTAATGTAACTATGATTAAGTAAAAGAGACATATATATTAATTTGTTTCAAGATATAGTCTAACTAGAGTTCTTTTAGACATGTTTAAAAGTTGGATTTTAGAACAGGAAACTGCTATACAGTTTGAGAGCAGGTTAACAGGATCCAATTTAATTTTTTAAAGATAATTCTGGTCACTTTATAAAATATTTGCATAGAGAAATAGAAGCAAGAAAACCAGTTAAGAGGTATTTTATGCAATAGAAATGGATGTGATGAGAAATGGTCAAATTTGGAATACATTTTGAATATAGCCCATATATCTTGTAAAAAATTTTTATGGGATTTAGATACAGTAAAGAGTATTGAGCAACTGAATAAATAGTTGTTCCTTTTATGGAAATGGAAAAGAATAAGTCAGGAGCAGGTTTTGTAGCACAAAACCTCACAAATTGGACCTGTCAAATTCATGATGCCTTTTAGACATCCAGATAAAGCTATCAGGAAGGCAGTCAAATGTGTGTCAGCAGCTGAAAGCATGTTCGTTCTGAAGGCAGAAGTTCTGCCGATATTAGCATGGGTGATATAAAAATTATTTACAGTTATAAAACTGGGTGTGGATTGAGCATAGATTGGGTATGGATAAAGACGAGCATAAATGAGACCCAGGATACCCAGAATTATCAGTCTACTCTAGAGGCTAAGTGAACAAAATGTTTCAGGAAAGAAAACTTGGTAATTTTAGAGGTTAAGAGGATGACTAAGAACTGACTGTTGCGTTTGTTAGTCAACACTGGTCAACACTGTTAATGAACTTGACAGAAGAAGAAGAATTGGAGTGGATTAAGGAAAGCATATGAGTTGAGAAACTGAGCAGTTATGGTAAAAAACAATTTTTAAAAATTTTTCTGCGTAATGATGTAGACAATGGAGTGGTAACTGGGGTGAGTTGAGGGATCCAAGAATGGTCGTTTTAGGAGGGAGGTTATGACCGCGTATTTGTATGCTGATGAGAATGACCTAATAGAGAGGATGAGAATGACCTAATAGAGAGGATAGCGTTGATGATATTGTGGAGACAAGAGTTTATTTCTTGGAGGAAAAAAAGATCCTTAAATAGATGTGGGGAATGATAGGGTGGCTGGACTAGATAAATGCAATGATTGCTAGGCAATGCTACGAGTTCACTTTAAATTTGTGAGACTGAATATGAAGTGATTCAATTTGGGCTGACTTTAATTACATTTTGGAGGTTATTCAGTTACTTATGGTAGGAGTTATAGTATAAGCCTGGGTATTAGTGGCAGAGACAGAGTAGAGGTAAAGTCGTTGACAATGATGAAAAAGATAATAATAATTTAAAAGAAAAAGGAACTGGAGGAATCATTTGCTTGGGCCATTCCAGAAACCAACCGATTCATTGGCTAAACTCTACACAGGTTCTACTTCCAGTCGCTGGCCTGGGAAACAGGCTAATCTCAGTACAGAGGAAGGGACCCCTTTTGAATTGATCTGGCCATGGGAAATGCCTTTATTTAAGTTCACACACACAGAGGGACATTTTGAAATAATTTGAAAAAATATACTCTGTGCTAGTGGGCCCTGGTTTGAAATTACAAAACCTGTAGGATAGGGTGTTAAAGTTCCAATGAATGATGACTGCCAGGAAGGTAGGTACATGACCACAACACAAAAGAGTGCCAGAGTCCTGCTCTGTTCATGGTTTTACTTTCCATGGTTTTAGTTACCCACAGTCAACTGAGGTCTGAAAATATTAAGTGGAAAATTCTACAAATAATTAATGTTTTAAATTTCATGCTGTTCTAAGTATCATAAGTGATAAAATGTGCCATACCACTTCTTCCTAGCATGTCAGTCATCCCTTAGTCAAGTGTATCCATGCTGTCTACGCTACCCGTTCCTGAGTCTCTTAGTAGCTGTCTCGGTTATCAGATGAACTGTCATGGTATCTCATCAAGTGGACATTTTATCATCTCACATCATCACAAGAAGGAAAGGTGAGTACAGTACAATACAGTATTTTGAGGGAGAGAGAGATTGTTACACGTAGTTAGACAGGCATGAGAGGGGCAGAAGGGGGGCTCTCCTCTGACCACTGAAAATGCCAGATGATGGTTTGACAATTCTCACATTGCCTCTCCAAAAGTGATAAATTGACAGCACATGCCAGGGAGAAGCCATTTTCTGATGCTCCGCACCTGTTGCACTAAAGTGCTCATTGAATGCAGATTCCAGGAAGAAGCAGCTTCCCAGGCAAGTGCATTAAGAGATAAAATGACGGATTATGACCTTCTGGGGACAATCCACCAGAAATAGGAAGAAAGCCTCAGATGAGCATGTGTACCACCTCCTAAACACACTTTGCGTGCTTACCTCCCAAGGGTAAGGAGGGCACTGAGCATTCAGGCAGTCCACCCTAAGATAAGAATCCTGGGAAAGAGGAGAGCCTATAAAGTCCCAGGATCATGGTTAAACACCACGTTTAACCTTCATATGCCTGCTCAAGTCTCTTCCAAGCATACTTTCCTTTCCTTTCTTTCCTATTATAAAGTCTTTTTTTTTTTTTTGAGACAGAATCTCACTCTGTCGCCTGGGCTGGAGTACAGTGGCACAATCTCGGCTCACTGCAACCTCTGCCACCTGGGATCAGGCGATTCTACTGCCTCAGCCTCCCAAGTAGCTGGGATTACAGGCGCCCACCACTACGCCTAGCTAATTTTTTGTATTTTTAGTAGAGACAGGGTTTCACCATGTTGACCAGGCTGGTCTCAAACTCCTGACCTCACGATTCACCCGCCTCGGCCTCCCAAAGTGCTGGGATTACAGGCATGAGCCACCGCGCCCTGCCCCTTTTTAAGTAAACTTCCACTCCTGCTCTAAAACTTGCCTCGGTCTCTTTTTCTGCCTTATGCCCCTCAGTCAATTTCTTTCTTCTAGGAAAGGAAGAGTTGAGGTTGCTACAGATCCATACAGATTTGCTGCCAGTAGCTCAGTTACCTTCCACTGGTAGGAAGATCACAATTACACAACTTTTATTATAGTATATTGTTACAATTCTTCAATTTTATTATTAGTTATTATTGTTAATATCCATTAACACATGTTCCTTAGTAATATATTCCTTAGTAATATACCTTCCTGTGCATAGTTTATAAATTAAACTTTTTTTTTTTTTTTTTTTTTTGAGACAGAGTCTTGCTCGGTCACCCAGGCTGGAGTGCAGTGGCGCGATCTCGGCTCACTGCAACCTCCGCCTCCTGTGTTCAAGCGATTCTTCTGCCTCAGCCTCCAGAGTAGCTGGGATTACAGGTGCCCGCCACCACACCCAGCTAATTTTTGTATTTTTAGTAGAGACAGGGTTTCACCATACTGGCCAGGCTGGTCTCAAACTCCTGATCTTGTGACCTGCCTGCCTTGGCCTCCCAAAGTGCTGGGATTACAGGCATAAGCCACTGTGCCCAGTTTATAAACTAAACTTTATCAGAGGTAAGCATGTTCAAAAAGAAAAAAAAAAAACTATTGCATTTAGGGTTTAGTACTTTATGAAGCTTCAGGCATCCACTATCTCCTGGGGATCTTGGAATTTGTCCTCTGCAGATAAGGGGAAACTATTAGGCCGTACATTCTACTGGCATATGTTGCAGAAGGATTGAGATTTTAGAAAGAGAAAGGAATAACTATGGCCTGAAAGCAGTTACAGGAAGGATGGAAGACTCCTCTCTGTAAGCAGGAAGTGTAAACTCATCCACCCTTTGAAGCAATATCTTGAGGTAATAGAAGATTATAATTAGAATATGAAGATGAAGATTTCTTTTCAGAGCAGAGTTTGTGTCCTGGCTTTACCACTAAATGTATGTTACCTTCTAGTTACTCAAGTTCTTTGTGCCTTGTTTCTTCATCTCTAATGTGGGAATAATATTATATAAATTGTCAGATTCCAGTGAAGATTTAAATACATAATATACACAAAGGACGTAAAACATTTTCTAACACATAATGTTAGTGGTGGCAAATATCTGAGTTTCACGGCACCAAATATGCTACTGCATATCCGAGTTACCCGCGGTGAATCTGTACAGGTGGGCAGCAACTTCAATTGTTAACTCCTCAGAAGAAACAATTTGACTGAGGGGTATAAGGCAGAAAAGGAGAGACCGAGGCAAGTTTCAGAGCAGGAGTGAAAGTTTATTAAGAAAGGCTTTAGAACAGGAAAGAAAGGAAAGTTCAGTTGGAAGAGACCCAAGCAAGCACCTGAAGGTCAAGTGCAACATTTAGCCATGATCTTAGGACTGTATTGGCTCACCTCTTCCCCGTGATTCTTCCCTTAGGGTAGACTGCCCGCATGCACAGTCCCCTCCTTACCTTTGGGAGGTGAGTATGTGCAGCGTGTTTAGGAAGTTGTACACATGACCATCTGAGGCTTTTTTTCTTTTTCTGGTGGAGTGCCCCCAGAAAGTCATACTTCACCATTTTGTCTCTTAATGCGCATCCCAGAAAGTTGCTTCTACCTGGCACCTGCATTTAATTAGCACTTTAGTGAAACAGGTATGGACCATGAGGAAATGGCCCCTCCCTGGCACCGGCTCCCAATTTATCACTTTTAGAGATGCAGTGTGATCATTGTCGAACCCTGATCCGACATTCTTAGTGGATCGGGGAGAACCCTCTCCTGCCCCACTCATGACTGTCTAACTACCTATAATAATAGTAGACCCTAAAATATGAGTTATTATTATTTATTGCATAGTCCTGAGTGTGTTGTTGTTGGTGGTGGTGGTGATATGGGTATATAAGAGAGAGATGATGAGGGTGGGTACTGTGCACAGGAGGGGGTAGATAGTGCCAGTCTTACCATGACAACTTCTAGCTGGGACGATTCTGTTCATAGGTAGATTTCCCATCATTATTCCACCTCTCCTGTGTAAAATACCTGCACTTTTATGAGCATAGCATTTAAATAGAATGTTTACTACCTGCCCAGTTTTCCAGCCTTTTTAAAAGTCCTTTAATATTTGGAGATTTTTACTCTCATCTCATTTTCTTCATACCTGAGTGCATTTATAATTCAAACTTTCATGGTATAGAATAATAGCCCAGGCGATACCTGGTCTCTGAATTACTTGGCCGTTTATTTTCTTTCTGCTTCAAAATTTTCCCCTTTGAATTAACTAAGTCAAACACTATGCTCACTTATAAAGTTTCTGTAAGGTGGCTTGAGGAACAGGTGGAGACTAAAAGGGAATCTATCCTCTCCACCTTGCTACCACTTTGGAATAGAGTTTGGACGACTAGGGTGTAAAGAAGATTATTTTAATTACCAGCGTCGCCTCTTTCCTTGTTGATCTCTGGTCTCAATCACATGGGTTGGCGATTCCAAATTACTCTGACAGTACACATATCAATGATGTAGCATGTTTCTCTTTATTTTTTTAATAAAGTATTAATTATTATTTAAGAAATAACTGGAGGTAGAATTCTGGGCAGGAATCAAGCCCTGATTTGTACTTTTTGTGGATTTCCATAGTGCAAATATTTTACCATAGCCAATGTCAAGCTACAGCATGGTGTATTAAATGCATTTCTGGGGAAAGACAAGCAACAGCACTCCATTATGTTAGTATTTCGTCATAGATTAAATAGATCTACATAACATCAAGAGGGTAGATAACAGAAAATAATTTGAACATGATAGATTTTGAGTATTACTTTTGTTTTGCATAAAATGTATTTAATTATATAATAAATACTTTTGCATAAAATGTATTTATATAATAAATACTTTTGTTTTGCATAAAATGTATTTAATTATAAATTTAAGACATTTCATTTTTAAAGATGGCCATGTTTTACGACAGGCTATCAAAATACCCTAAGAGATTCCGGCCACCAGATCATCTCTAGAGCCATGGCCTTCTTGGAAGTCACAACAAACTGCTGTATTTGCATATTAGCCTGAAAGAATGGGGAACTTAAGACCTCAAAAGGCAATCCTCAGCCATATGGATGAGAATTACCAAATTAGTGTCCTGGTGTTTCATCCCAAGATGGACATTTATGGCAGGCAATTTTTTATACTTCTCAGTGATTCCAGCTAAAACCTCAATAGTGGACTCTGATGCTTTTTTCTTATTTCCTGTCTCACTTTCTCTGCTCCCAAATCCTGCTTTATAAAAACACTTGAGATAAATAACTTGCAGCTATTTCCTTGACTCAAATTTTGCTTTGGGGAACACCCAGAAAAACTAATAAATTAAAACCAGAAGTGGATCTAGTAAGCAATGATTCAGAATGAGATGTGAAACTAAGATAAAGTTATCTTAAAGCAGAACTGCTTATCAATGTCATCTATGGTGATTTGTGGAAGTCTGATACTGACTCAGGCCAAGATAAGTATGAGATAGACCAGCTAGCAATTTATATTTTGCTATTTAATGTTTGAAACTCCTTTAGCAGGACCCAGAGCCACCTTCTTTGTGTTACTTAAGGATGTCTAGATTGATGACTTACACGTGGTGAAATGCATTAGCATCTGGCTTGGATACCTGTCCAATGAAGCATAAAAGATTCTCCAAGAAACTTTTGTCCTAGCTCATCTAAAACTAAGATTCCTCCCATATGTCTTGATAGTTCACAACGTAGAGTCAAAGAACATCCTATGTGACTACAAAAAATCTCTGGAGAGCTATGCCTAGACATTTCTGCACACGCTTGGTCCCCCTGTGCTTACCTACATTTTATTTCTAGTGCTCTCTATAAGATCATTTAATTTCACTAAACCTAAACCTTGCATGAGTATCTTCTGTGAGGTTTAGTGAGTCCTTTCAATTATCTGACCTGTTTAATCCTATTTCATTTATACCATTCCATTTCATTCATTGTAGTCTCATCATCAGAAAATAAGATACCATTCTTAATGGTAAGTGGTATGTTCTGATATCACTACTAATAAGACTCATATGAACTGGTTTCCTATAAGGTGCAGGTAATGTGGAAGCACTGTTATTCAGGAGTTGTAGCATCCTATCGGTGATTGACCTGATGTATTTCTGCACAATAGTAAAAACTGATGATAGTAAGTTTATGACGGAGCTTCTGAATGTTTTCAGTTCCACTAATTCATAAGGTCTAGTGGGTACAGCAGCAATTTACCATACAATAGAAAAGGTTCATTTTGGATCAAGTCCTAGCATAGCCAGTGGATCTAAGTTTGACAAAGTGGTGACCCAGTCTCTTATGTTACCTACTTCTGTTATTCTGACACCTCTCTTTCAGCTTACAACTAAATGATTCAAGATTTTAATGGATTATAATTGGAAACAGCCTGGGTGAGATTTGTGTATTGATTTGACATTTAAGCATATGATTAAATAAAAACTGACTGAGGTTATCACTAGAAAAAAAAATGTTGGCTGATGACCAAATAAAATTGGGGGCCTGTTTCACAAATTGTTTAGCTTGTTGGGCTGATGTTAACTAAAGATGGATTGTTACTTCATTGAGCAGACTTGTAAGAAGTAAGTATACTTGGACATACACTTTGAAGGAGAGATAAGTGGCCTGAAGTAATGATAGACTGTCGGTAGTGGTGAATTTATACATGGCTCAGGGTCCTGGAAACCAAAACTGGAAGATTAGAGGTAAGATATCTGGAGAAGTGGCATGCTGGTGGAATCTATGTGAATGGTTATACAGTGAAATAATTTTTGTTTTACATTGACACACAGTGCAGAGAAGACACTTGAAAACTAGGTGCATAAGATGACTCACCTAGTACATGTCAGTGAGTCTGTCCTTGGCTTCTCCAATGCTTGTGCAGTGAGTTCATGAGTACAATAGTCATGATGGCAGAGATGAAAATTATGCAGGATCACAGCAACATTTTCTTCCTTACGAGGCCAGTGGTGCTACTACATTACTGGCAGTGAGAACTTGTTATCAGATAAATCACTTGGGTAAAAAATTAATTATATCAGATAACCTTCTACCCTTCTATGCCTGTGATATGCATGGGTTTGCCTTCCCTGATTACAGTGTCTCTGCCAGCACCATTCTGAGAGAGCTTATAGTATGCCTGATTTACTGACTTGTGTTGGCACATAACAGAATCTCAGACCAAGGATCCAATTTACAATGAAGAATTTGTGACTGTGGGAGTACGACTACAGAATCCACTGATTATATACCATATACGCATCACTGTAATGTAGCCAAACAATCGAAACCCTGGAATTGGTCCGTTAAAGACGCATCTAAAGCATCAGATGGGAAGCAACACACAGCAAAGTTACAGTGCTGTCCTTTAGGAGGCATTATTTATGATAATGCAAGAAATAATTTATACATTTCCACCATTCATAGCTAGAGTACCTGGGTCTGGAGAACAAAACGTGAAAAAATATTTGTTATCAGACCCAGTGCCTATTTTGGACTGAATTGTTTCTTCCCACTTAAAATTCATATGCTGAAACCCCAAATCCCAGTCCTTCAGAAACTAACTATATTTGAAGATATGGTCTCTAAAGAGGTAAAATTAAAATGAGGTCATTATGGTGGGCCGTAATCCCATAGGAACTAGTGTCCTTATGAAAAGATTAGGATGCAGAGCATGTACAGAGGGAAGACCATGTGAAGACACAGAGGGGACCAAACAGCCATCTGCATGCCAGGGAGAGAGGCCCCAGAATAAACCAAACCTGGGATCCCTTGATCTCAAACATCTGATCTTCAAACTCATAAGAAAATAAATGTCTACTGTTTAAGCCATGTGGTCTGTGGCACATTGTTATGACAGCCCTAGCAAACTAATACGGTGACCAGCTTGCAAAATTTGTATTTCTGTTTCTGCATTTTGGGCTCGGCTGTACTGAATGTGCTGATTTAGGACTGAAAGAAAATGTTTTCTCTACTGAACCTGAGTCCTGACTATGAACCAACAGACAAATGAATTACTACATTGACAGGAGTAATTGCCCCTGATTATTATGAGGGGCCAGGATTGCTTTTATGTAATGTGGGCAAAGAGAAGTACATCTGAGACTTGGGGAAGTCACTGGGGCATTTCTCCAGGCTTCCACGCTTATTGAATAGGCAATTGCAGCAACCAGAGTGTGAGAAAGCCAAGGCAATCAAGAGCACATGCCACTCAGGTTTGAAGGTGTGTTCCCCAATCAGGCAAGCAAACTAGACTGGCTGCAACTTTGCCTGAGAGCAAGGGGAATCTAGAATGGAAATGATCAGGGGTGAAAATTAGTATCATTTATAGCCTTGGGGGTGGTTGCAGCAGCCTGTTTCTTCTGTATTTATTCCTTTTTAGAAATTATAGAGAAGCACTTTCTTGTAACAGAGTTGGCTACGTGATTTATGGGGCCCTGCGTTCAAAAAGCAGAAAGAAAATTACAAATACCAAAATATTGTATAAACTCTTCCCACTCTTTCTTCTTGTCTCTCTCTCGACTGCTCAGGGTGTTTTAAAATCCCTACTTGAAGTTGTGCTCCTTCTGGTAAGAGGGAATCCCAGGGCAAGTACAGACATTCGCAGGTGTCAGGGATTTCCCTGTAACACAGCATGTTTGTGAGAGACCTACAGGTTGTCAGGTTTGCCCTCCTGCCAGCTGCAGGACCAATACACCCTGAAGGGCAGGAGGAGATTGGAAAGTAGTAAGTTTCTCTTTTTCAAAGGCTCTTAGCTCCAGCCACAGCGGATGGGTGATGCCCAGGGGATTGCAAGCTCCGCAATGGGAAGTACTTGGTATCTGGGTTGGGAGTAAGCAAAAGACTCATCCCTGACTAGGTGCCTGCCATGATGCTGCCAGCCAGGACCAGGATTGCCACTGTTACGCCCTACTCTGAGACACTGTGGGGCATATGACCCAACAACTCTCCCTGCACCTGTGCCCATGCTGCTGCTGGGGGCAAGAGTGGATGATAGTACACAGACCTCCCTCCATTAATGTGATGTTATCCCTACAGGAGAAGGGCAGGTTGGCAGCAGTGGTCTAAGGGCCAGGGCAGGTAGCAAGGTACTAGTAGTGCTAGTGCATGGGGAGCAAGCAGCCCAGACCTCTCCGAAAGGAGGTGGTGGGAGGTGGAATAGTGCAAGGAAAGCCAGCCTTCCAAGTTCCCTTCTCCCCTCCCCCGCAACTCCCATATGCTTCATTGATCTATTAGGTTTTATTTACAAAATGCAAATACGAAAATAAATTTTTAAAGCAGCAATGGCAGAGCATTGAACCTTACAGGTCAAGCCCTACTGAGCATGGACTCTGTAAAACTGCACAGGCCACAGGTCAATGAGGCTACCTTTGCCTTTAAGACTGGACTGAATATAAGGCCTGATTGGATCTGAGTGGTTCAAGAGTTGAACTGCAGAAAACACTTGTGTCTTGAATTACACTATTTTGACCTGTCTCTGATTTTATCTGCAGTTATGGTTGATAGTTCTGACTGATGGTACAACACATACCTTGATTGTCTATTGCATATCTCCACTTTTCTATTTCGGGACCACTTCCACTTCAGGATCATTCCTGAAGACAAAGGAATATGTAGAGCCCATGAACAGTGTGGCATGAAAGTTTGCAGGTGGTAAAGCCCCTGAAGTCATGTGGGATGGGAGCTGGTGGACAAATGCCCAGCCTATCAAACTCTGGAGGCTCATTTCTGAGAGGCATTCTCCATGTTTTCCAGAGATCTTCCTGACCATGGAATGCTTGGTTCTACACCATTGTCATATTGACTTTTCCTCCTTTCCCTTTCTTTATTCCTGCTTTCTGGGGTCACCTCCCAGATGAATCTCCTGCACCCAAGTCTTTGCCTCAGGCACTAATTTCATGGAATGCAAATTAAGATGTGGGTGAGGGAGAATGAGTAGCTAGTGTCATCACTTCTTTATTTTCCAACTATATCCTTCAGTCATTCCCCAGTACCTTCACAACAATTCCTAGCAATTTGATTATGTGAACTGTAGAGTGCTGAATGAAATTCCCAAGATATTTATGAGACTTCTGGAAACAGGGGAAATAAAACCATCATTTCAAAGCTGTAAACAATGTCCTTTCTTCCAAAAAAATGCGGAGATCTTTTTTTTTTTTTTTTTTTTTTGAGACGGAGTCTGGGTCTGTCCCCCAGGCTGGAGTGCAGTGGCGTAATCTTGGCTCACTGCAAGCTCCGCCTCCTGGATTTACGCCATTCTCCTGCCTCAGCCTCCTGAGAAGCTGGGACTACAGGTGCCCGCCACTATGCCCAGCAAATTTTTTTGTATTTTTAGTAGAGACGGGGTTCCACCGTGTTAGCCAAGATGGTCTCGATCTCCTGACCCAAAAAATGTGGAGATCTTAAGATACCCCTCCATTACACTTTTTGAATGTTTTTTTTTTTTTTTTTCTGTTTCATTCTGGTATTCTGAGAGAGTCTCCAGAATTATTCCTTTAATCTCAGATTTATAGGTCAAATAAACAAACCATTATTTAGGATGAAAACTTTGAGGTAGTAATGGAGATTTAAACTTCTAAGCTCAGTGTTCTTTCAGTAATATAGATTGATGTTCATGACTTTTTGAGTCACAGCTTTGTCAATAAAAATTGTGTTGCTCTCTTTGGGAGAAATGTTCCTTTTCCAGATATAGATTGTAACGGCACTGTGCTGCATGCTGATGTTTATTTCTGTGCACATGAATGTTTTCATATCTGAACAGTCACTGGGGCCAGAACTGAGATCCAGGGGACTGCAGACAAGATGTGTAGCTTGTTCTTTGTCATTGGCCAGAAAAATTACCATTAAAAGAACAAAGCTAGGTTTGTTGAAGCTCACAGTGGTTCAAAGATTAATCTTCTTTATATTTTAATCACTTTAATTGATGTCTCAGCCACCTGAGACAGAAACTTTGCACTCAATCCTTCTCTATCTTAATCAAATGCCATCAACCCATGTATGTGTCCTTTGACGCTGCCTCTAATTTTTAAAAAACAGTTCCCTTCTTTCTATTTCCTCTCACTCCACCACTATTTCTTTAGTTTAAGCATTTCTCATCTACATTACTCACTATACTTCTATTCTAATTGGTCTTCATAACTCTATTCTTGCTCTTTCTGACATCCCCACACAGATTAAAATGTCAGGCTGTCAGTTGCCTGGATCAGTGTTGTCTAGTGGAACTCCCTGCTGTGATGGACAGATTCTCTATCTGTGATGTTCAATAGAATAGCTACTAGTCACCTGTGACTATTGAGTACTTGAAATGTGGCCCGTGAGATTAAATAATCGAATTTTAGTTTATTTAATTTCAATTAATTTAAATTTCAAGTTAAGGAGAAACATGTGACTGGGGCTACCATATTAAACAGTACAACCGTGGAATGTAAACTCCATGAAGAGATTCTTTTTTAGCAATTGGAGATTGACTATTCTGAATTGCTCCTAAAATCGCATGACCACATTGTTTTACTGTACTTAATTGCTTTACTGATATAACTCACTCTGCTAGGTCGTAGCTTCTTGAGGGCAAGGTCATATCCTGAGTACAGCAATAACAATAATCTCAACAAATATAAGTGGCTAGAAAGACCATTCATCTGCTCTATGATCCTGCTTTAGTTGCAGAAAACTTTCCACCAGTAACTCTGCCATCTGGGAAAAATCACTGGAAGAACATCCTTTTCCCTTACTCCATCATTTACTTGCTATTCTTTATTGGGCGAACATTATGGACTCTGATTGTAAAAATTCGAACATTCATTGGGCCCACATCATATGTACTATTAATAGTATCTGAAGGCTGGGCGTGGTGGCTCACACCTGTAATCCCAACACTTTGGGAGGCCAAAGCAGGCAGATCACTTGAGGTCAAGAGTTCAAGACCAGCCTGACCAACATGGAGAAACCCCATCTCTACTAAAAATACAAAATTAGCCAGGCGTGGTGGTGCATGCTTGTAACCCCAGCTACTCCGGAGGCTGAGGCAGGAGAATCTCTTGAATCCAGGAGGCAGTTGTTGCGGTGAGCTGAGATCATGCCATTGCACTCCAGCTTGGGCCACAAGAGTGAAACTCTGTTTCAAAAAAAAAAAAAAAAGTATGTGGTATTACTTTGCCTCAAAGATTGATAACCGAGAAATAGAAGCAGTCTTTTAGAAAAATCCTTGGGGACTAGAGACTGACTCTTCTACTTTCTATCATGACAGAAACTATGTGAGGTAAGCCATAATCTTCCATATGAACAGTAAATGTATTTGAAGTCACCTTTGAATACCTAACTTTAGGTGGCTTCCAAAGTCTTGACTGAGTGGGAATGGAGGTAGTAGAAAAGATAAGGCTCCAATTTGCTCCCAAATTCAAGCTGCTTCTTCAATTCAGTAACCAAGTGAGCTCTATACTTTAGGGGTCATAAGTGCTTTATTTAATTATGATTTGACTCTCACTGGTTTCTTGCATCTTGTCTCAACTGGTTAAAACCTAGAAGGAAAATTTATTTATTTTTTGGTTCTTTATATTCTCCAAGATTAGTAATTGCTAACATTTAATTTCAGACTTACTCCGTGTCATAAAACGCTGGATACTTTGTCCCTTCTTTCATTCAAATGATGTATATTGATGCCTATGCTGCTCTAGGAACGATGCTAGGTAACAGAGACACAGCAGTCTGCAAAACAAACCTGTTTTCTGCTTTTGTGGAGCTTAATACTACAGAGGTAAAGACAGGTAACAAACTTACCATAAGACAGGCAAACAAAATAAATACATATTTGTAAGGCGTTTTCAAGAAAATAAAGTGCTATGATGAAAAAAGTAGGGTGTGGTGGGATACTTTTAGACAAGCTTAGTGGGTAACCCCAGAAGACCTTTAATCGGAGACCTTAAGAATAACAAGCTATAGAAAGTCCTGGGAGAGGAGTGTTCCCCACTAAATAAAACAGCAGATCCAATGACCTCATGTTAGACAGTAGCATGAAAATCCATTCTAAGTGACAGTCTGGAGTAAACTTATTATTGCCCATACTGCAGATGAGGAGGCTGAGCATAGAGGTGTAAAGTGACTTGCCAAAGTCACACAGCTAGGAAGTGGCAAAGCCAGAATTTGAACCACATCGATTGGACTCAGAGCCCATGATCTAGATAGTGTGTATCTAACATAAAAGGTTCTTACCTGAATGAAAAATAAGTAAATAAGTGTTTGAAAAGAAATCTATATAGACTATTAAAACTTATCTGGTCAGAGAAAATATCACTACTATTCTTAAAACAGGGATTTTAATTAAGGCAAAAGGTCTTGTTAATGATAACCATTGAAGTAATACAGGGTTATAATTCTGCCTGAGGATAAGCTTTGGGGACATATAGATTTGACACCCTTCGATTTTGACAGCCACTTAATATAGTAGTTAAGTGACTTCTTACTATTTTAAAAGTTGTTTTCTAAGATAATGTCATTGCTTTAGCTATATAGTAATATTTGTTTAATGTTTAATATAGTTTTCCACTTAGTTCATGAAAAAATACATATCAGATTATGCTATCTCTAGGTCCCACCATATTATTATTATCAATATCTTTTACTATCTATAACTATTATGATCAAAATCTTTGATCTACTGGAAAGAGCTACAATGAAGTTAATCTCTCAAGAGTAAAATCTAAGAAAGATTCTCCAGGACTTACATTAAACCTTGAAAAAATAAGTCAAAATAGTAGGAAGATCTTATTGCAATTTGTTTACTTACAGGTATAAGATGTCACCGGCTAGAGGACATCCAAAGATTACTTTAAGCCAGTGATTTGTAACATTTTATTGACAAGTAGCCCTTTGTGAATTTAATGAAGGCTGTGAGTCATCTCCTTCCAAAATATACCTACACAAATTTTAAAGATTTACAGGGATCTTCAGTTCCCTAAGGCTAACTAAATTCAAGAATGCCAGCTTGAATGCCTTAGGTTCTAGGTCATTTCTCTAGAAATATCCCTGTAAAATTGACATATATATTTTAATTATTCATTCTCTTTTTTTTGAGTTTCATATATTTTTTGAGTTTCATATACTTCCATTTTATACATCTTTCGTTTTTTTCACATTATACATAGTCTTATGTTAAGGTCTAAAAACATGTTTATGTATGTGTACACATGTATGTGTTTATATGTGTACATACACATCCAGTATATACACATATCTAAAATGCTTTATTGATTTTCAGTCTTATATCTAGGTCCCAGGCTTTTTCCTTAACTCCTCAGAAAGGATGAAGTGTTGTGATGCCCTCATTTCCTCTGAGATACTTACTCTATCAATAGTTCCGTGTTACATGTTTCTGTTCTTTCACACAAGTTTCATTGTTCTTTTCCTCCTTCCCCCAAGTCTGCTGGCTCAAAATATTTGCATTTTATATAACTGTCTTATCAAGTGACACATTCACCAAAATAACAAGGATAATAAATTCAACATCATGGTTCAATAATATTTTATTTTTAATTTAAAGGTTTTTTTCTTTTAAGGCCAAATTTCTTAATATCAGAAATTAACGAAACACAATTCATGTTCCAAAGTGGGTACATTTAATTAACTAGTTTTTTATTTTTTAGGGCCCATCCAGCTCCAGCCAGATTCATCATACTTGTGCTATTGCACTAGTCCCCAGGAAAATTAGGCATGAGTGTGGATGAACTGTTATGCAAATATATTGCGTTAAAACAGATGCAACTCTGAGTGGATTTCTTTCTGTCAGTGTTCCCCCAGAGTGACAATGATTGAAAAAAATATAACATTCTTATGGTTAATTTGAGAAGTGTTCACGTGGATGACACTCCACTCTTAGAATCGCCTTGAAGTAGTAGCAATACTTGTTACTAACTAGAAGGGTTCTGTGGTCAAACACTTGGGGAATCACTGAACTAAACTTACTTGAGCCTTTTTGTTTCTAGGATTTTTTGTGATGCTCTAAAAGAGAGTGAAATATAGAGGGTTTTCAAATCACTTTGACTTTCGAAGAATTTTTCTTAAAGAACAGGGAACATTTACTTTTTGGAAACCTTCTTCTAAAAAGAGTAAGGACGTTTATTTTTTTGGTAGGGAGGGACTTTCTTCTACATTCTGGGTAATCAGGGCCATGTGCTTTAACAGGATGTAAAGGGGAAGCTCATTATTAAACATGGGGAATATGCAGCAAATTGCAAGACCTGGGCTTAACCACATAATTAGAACATAATTTTTCACTTCTTCCGGAGCATCAGCCAAGCAAAGGACTGAGAAATCTGCAACCCAATTGTCCTAAAAAGAAACTTAGGCTTCACATTTGTGACAAGTTTTCTTTTATAATGAATGTAAAATTTTATTTTTTATATTTGTAGAGCATAGGATGATTGAAATCCAGTTGTTGTTTTGTCTGACCTCCATATCTAATATGGCTAGTGCTGCTACTACTCTACAGAATGTGCAATAAGTCATTTTCCTTTATCCTTACATCAGAGTGGAAGCTCTTCAAGTGTCATCCTTTAAAATGTCTATAACTAAAGTTTTATTTTATTTATTTTTAATCTTCAGCATAATTTATGGAAATTTATTTGCTGACCTGACTCAGAGCACCCCATCTATAGGCTATATCTTTGTTTGGACAATCAGTTAACCATCTGTTTTCTAGCTTCTACTTTCATGATAAAAGATATACTAGTTGGCAAAATTTTGGATAAAAACGTGATTGTTTAATGTGTATGATGTATTTCTTAGTGTTAGAAGATTTGTGTTAAATCCCCGTTATAAAGTTGCTTAAAAATAATGTCTTATGAAGCAAGAGTGTCTCTTTGGTTCTGGGTGATAGATGTGATTTTCTAGGATGTTTCCCGTTCAGTGGTACCTTTGTTTTGCTCTTGCTTTCGTACATTTGCAAGTAATATATCTGAGAAACATATTCAACATGAAATTAATAAAATACAAGTTTTGGTGTAGTTGATTGGGGTTAAAGAAAATTTAAAATACAAATTTTAGATATCTACTTTTGTTTACCATATGTAAAGTAATGTCTTTTATTGGTACGAAGTATAGGAAGAGATATAAGTTGTTTCCAAGATAAGAAGGTCAGTTGGGTACTGTACTTTTAAAATGCCTACAGTACAGCCGATAAGAGATGTTTAGTAAAAAGTTATATATAAGAAGCTATATGTTACAAAAAAGACAAGGATTGGAGATTTAGTATGCAATACTATACTGAATATCGTTTATTAAAATTGAAGACTTACTAGCTTCAATTTCCTAGGGAAAGCATATGGCATGAGATGGGAAGAGTATAAAATATATGATCTTTATTATATCAGCATTTGAAAGGAAGGCAGAATAATATTTTTAAGTGGAAATGACTGAGAATAAATAACCAGAAAAGTAGGCAAATCAGAAAGTGGGTTCTTGGATACCAAGAAAAGGCAATTGAGGAAAGAAGGTTCAATACAGTATGTCATCAAGCCAAAAGGCCACAGATGAGACAAATTGAGCCTTTGCTTACTTTTAAATAACGATAGCACACACATACAAACTCACCAATCAACTTGTGCTTTCTCTATATAAAGTCTATCTCAGAATAATTAAGTAATTGATGAGGGGAAATCGGGAAATCAGTCTTTATAAAGACAGTGTGGTAATTAAATGAAAATTAAAAGTGAGAAATCAGCATTGTTAAATTATTAATGAATAATGATTTGGCAATGATCATCAATTACTCTTAACATCACAGGAAGTCGGTTAGACTTTAAGTGTGGCTTGATGGAAGTATACAAAGCTACCTATGATGTATTCTTAAAAAGCTCAATCCTGAATGATTGAACTTGTAAATCCGACTACTAATTTATGAGAAATGAAGGGAATATAAAAACACATTAAAGGACTAAACAGTAAAGTAACTGACAAAATGTCGAGCATTTTCAAAAAATAAAATAGAAGAAACAGGGAGAACAGGAGGAAGGAAGAAGGATTATAAATTAACAGAGACTTTATTTGAATACTGATACAAAAATCTGTGAAAAAAAGATGTAAAATAAAGCAGGGAACTGCTGATTGGATATCTGAAGATAATTTTAAAATATTGCACATTTTTAGGTAGTGTAAGGGTACTATAATTAGTTTTAAAATAACCTTTCTACATTAGAGATACACACTGAAATAATTATTTATGAAATAATTAGATACCTGGGATTTTTGTTCAGCTCATCTTGGAGGGGAGACAGTCGGTAGAGTTGTTAACACAGCAAGATTAGCATTGAGTTGATAATTGTTGAAGCTGGGTTTCACGTACAAGGAAATTTATTAAAACTTTATCGAGTTTTATATGTGTTTAAAATTTTCATGTGAAAGCAAAAATAGAATGAGAAAAGATTGCAGTGAAAGAAATGAGAGGGAGAGATAAAAAGTGAAGGTAACTCTTTTATATGTGTTGACACTGAAGAAATGGTAGAGTAGGGTATATAAAAATAACATTTACTAAAGAATTATTATTTGCTGGATACTATTTTCAAATTCTCTGTGAATATATTCTTAGATTTTTGCCACTTATGTTCTCATGTAATAGACGAGATACCTCAGGGCTAAGCACCTAAATGGCTTGCCTACATTCACACAATTGCTAAGCGACAAAGCAGAATTTGGCATGCTGGCCACAGAGAACCAGGATGCCTTACTCCCTCACGATGACACAGCGGATAAGATGCAGGGAATCATGGGGAGTCATTGCTGTGGATATTCAAGAATAGGAGTAACTAATGGAATAGATTCGAAAGCAATAAAGTGGACATCATCTGAAACTCAGAGGGAGAAGGGTTATTTGAAAGAACTGCTGAGAAACAGTACTGAACTACGTGATCTGAGGAAAGTCACTTAGCCATTGCATAGTCTCTTTTCTACGTTTGTTCAAAACAAAAACAGAAGAAATTCAGTTAAAGAACTGCCATGAGAATTAAATGAAAATATACGTGAGAGTATCCAATACATTTTCTGGGAAGATGTGGGCCTTTAACAGATACTTCTATTATTGTTATTAATCCTCACCGTTTTCTTTATATGCCTTTGTCACTAGATTACAGGAACACGTTTATAAGTCTCGGGGTTGTTAAAGACTGTCAATTGACTAGATCCATGATTTTAATTGTCAACATGATTGAACTTCCTCAGTTTCCTCATTCACAAAAAGAAGATAATAATCCTGGTCCTGTTTAATACACAGAATCCCTTTAAAAATTAAATCAGAAGATATTTGAAGAAATGTTAAGATTTTATGAACTTCTTCCAAAGTCTCAATATTCAAACAAACAGAACTAAGATAAAGACAATAGGTCTCCAGTTGTTAGCCCAGGGTGTTTTCATCTTTTAAGGAGAAGCAAGCTTCTTTCTTGATATTTTTTCTGCATTTGTATATACATCAATTTTTGTCTTCCCAGAGCACATCAGCCCTTGTTGCCAAAACATCATCTAATCTCTAGCATCAAAGATATAATGGAAGATGTCTGTATGTTATGACATGGAAACTCGTGGCAAGCCCACTACTTGATGTTTTATAAGATACTCACTGATACTCAGCTGGGGTGCAATTATATTAGGGTAATTAGAATGCCCAGTGGCTCCAGGATATAAAAGATCCTCATACTTGCATGTTGATTTATTCTTGCAGAATTGTCCAAGAACTAATTTTAAATTGTCAGTGAATTTTTTTCCCACTTAATCTATAATATTTCTAATTTCAAACATATAGTAGCAGCTTAGAATATTTTATTTGGGAGTCTTAAGGGTACAAATTTATTTAGAAAAAATGTAAAGGAGTTCACCTTGAAGCTATATATTCACTGGACACAGATTTTTATTTATTTATTTTTCCTCTGGAGCCTAAAATAAAGCTACTGAAAATTATGTAGGAAGAGAATGGACTAACTATAGTCTTCCCTATAAACGTTGTGTGAACAGTTTTTTGGAAGTCCCAAGTTTTTTTGTGAGTCTGTGAAAAATTTTTAAGTGAACTTCTAGCCAAAAAATGGGGCTCACTTTCAGTTCTATGCCATTTAAAATTAAATAAATAGATAGTTCCAGACCTGTTCAGCCCCCATAATAGAAAATACCAAGTTTATATATTTTCTTTTTTTTGCACAGACCAAAGCAAAATCTATAAAGACTTATAAAGCTCACTCACAAACAGGCCATATTACAGTTACTTGGTTAGAATCTCTTGTGTTGCATACAGACATCTGATTTGCCTTTATCAGGCTTTTCTCCAAAGAAACAGAATTTGGACACTGAAGTCTATTAAATGGACTCACTGTTGAAGAAAGAAAAGATAATGCCATACTTTCTTCCATTTTACCTTCTCATATTAATTTAAAATAATATATTTTTTTTTCTTAGAAAGTAGTGTGACAAAAAAAGATGTAAGAAGACAATCTGAGGAAGAGATATAAATCAAGCCCAGAAGTATATTTGTGTATATCAGCAAATATAGCACTAGGTGGACATTATGTGCAATTCCAGAGAACAAAGACTCCAAAAAAAGGATATCATTTCTTGACACCTTAGATAGAAGGTCTCTGACCTTCACTTAGAGGCTAGGGTCTAAGAAGGATCTTTCACACATACCTCCTAAAACAGATACTCTTCAATGAATTTAGAACATATAAACCACATCGGAACTGAAACTTAACTTTTCAGTTCTAGCAAAGAGATCATGTTCTCCTAATGGACAGATTATCTCATACTGTGAACTTCAAAGTATTAATAGCTCATACTGGCTGTACCTGTGTTGAGATCATATTTGCGTTGCTGAGTAAAGAAACCTGGTGCTTTTCATCAAAGATATCGACTTACTCTTTTTTGAGTGTGAGTTTTAAAACTTGATTGATTGAAAGTCACTTAGCCATTGCATAGTCTCTTTTCTACATTTGTTCAAAACAAAAACAGAAGAAATCTCAGTTAAAGAACTGTCATGAGAATTAAATGAAAATATATGTGAGAGTATCCAATACATTTTCTGGGAAGACATGGATCTTTAACAGATACTTGTATTATTGTTATTAATCCTCACCATTTTCTTTATATGCCTTTGTCACTAGATTACAGGAACACGTTTTTAACAACGTTGTTCAGTTTAACAACGTTGACAGTCTTTAACAACCCCAAGATTTATTTCATCCAAATGAATGGATGAAAATGCTTGTTGCTCATGATAAGGGTTTCTTATCAGCATGGTTTGAGACATTTATTATGCCAATGAATACTATGAACCACAGAAATAATGTTAAACTACATATTTTAGGAAGAAGGGAAAGTAAAAAAAAATTAAAATCATAATCTCCTGGCCGATGTTTAAATTTATCTATAAATTATAAAATACATTTATAGATAAATATTTAGAGCTCTGTTTAGGTGGGGATATCGTTTGGATATGTGTCCCCACCAAGCTCTCATGTTGAAATGTAATCCTCAATGCTGGAGGTAGAGCCTGGTTGGAGGTGATTGGATCATGGGGGTGATTTTTCATGGTTTAACACCATCCCCATTTGGTGCTGCCCTCATGGTATTAAGTTCTCCTGAGATCTGGTTGTTTAAAATTGTGTGGCACCTCCCCACAGCCTTGCTTCTGCTCCTTTCATGTAAGTCGTGCTTGCTTTCCCTTCGCCTTTCGCTATGGCTGAGCTTCCTGAGGCCTCCGCACAAGTCAAGTAGATGCTAGCTTCATGCTTCCTGTAGAGCCTGAAGAATATTTTTTTTGTTAGGAGCAGTATAAGAAACCATGATTTTTTTGGAAAAACACAGCCAAATTTCTACTTGTCCTCTAATTGAGGAAAGAAGCCTAGACCAAACTCTGAACACCTGCAAAATCTCTTTGAATTAGAAAGTTATGCTAATTAAAATGGTTTACTCATGGTGAGTGTATTTTATCTCATGAAGTAACCTGCCACATAAAAACAGTGTTTAATTTTAAAGTCTTTTTTTCATTACTCATTTTAGAGAGTCAACTTTAACATGAGATTTGTTGTTGAATTTTATTATCATAATAAAAATGCTAATTAATAGAGAAATTTTTCTTTTTGTTTAAAAATTCAATATCACAAAATTGTATAAGATTCTTAACTAATTTCTACTTTCTGGAAATATAAGATCACTTGGAAATGTCAATTTGAAAATAATCATCACATCACACATCTTAATATTTTTCATAATCAATATTTTTTAAAAGAAAAAATTTAAGAACAAATAACTCTTGCTGTGTAAAAACGTGTATCCATATATCAGCATTTCTGCCAGCTTCATCCGACTTATTTTTTAACGTGCTATTTAAAGTAAAATTACATTTAATATTTTATGTACAACTCTGCCTGATTTAAATAGCTACTGTGGATTTTCATAAATGCAAACTTATTTATTTAATGTTGGATGTAGCAACAACTTGGTAGCTAATCTCTTGTAGACGTCAATGTTCTATAAGTGAAATTCAGATATTATAGCTGAAAATAACCAACAAATATTATTTGCAACTTCTGAGCTTGTAGTTTCAGACACTATGACCTGTATTAGAAAAACATCCTGAATTAGATCATGTTGCTACTCAGTGGCAGAATAACAAATAAGGAAAACTATTTTTGATTACCTAAGTTTGGCTTATTCCAAAAACTGAACATGTTAGAGGTGTATTCAGTCAGACCCTGGTTTCTACCCAATGTTCACACTTTGCTTGTTGTAAACGTGCAATTCATTGTTTCTTGATGACTCTCAGTCCTTGTGTCAATTAAACGAGAATGTTGGAATAAATGATACTGTTATCTCAATAGCATGGGCAACAGTGTGGAATCAGAATTGTGTGATGGGAAGTTCATAGGTTTACTCTCAAATAAATGTGGATTTCATCCAGCCTTTGAAGAGCAGTCAGGCCTTGGACAAGTTTTGGACAGCTTTACGCTGTTTTTTCTTCATCATTAAAATGGAGTCAATAGTATGTATCTAAAGGGTAAAAGTGGAAAATTAGAATACAGAATGGTGTATTCTCATTAAATGCTAACGTTTTCACTACCACTTCATCCTGTCTACCTGGTCATATAATCTTTACTTCTGAAGAAAAGCAGAGGCAAAAATAGTAGTCTACCTAGTGACAAAGAACTCAGAACTATTTACATAAAATATATACTAAAATATTAAATAATATCATTCGTAGTAGTTATTTTATACATATGAAAAGGAATTGTGGATTATTCCCATAGGCATGGTGATGTTACATATTGTGACATAAATGCAAACAACTAGAAATATAATTTATTTCCTTGAATACAGTGCATTGTTTGCTATGCTTTTTACAAAAAGAGACTAATATGACACAATACTTACAGAAAAAGAGGGAGGTGTTTGTACTAAATGACACCTCTTCCTGTGACAATGCAACTCTTCCGCTCTATGCCGTAAGCACATGTATGGAGAGGAGAAAGTCTTGGGCTGATGCTGATCAATAAAAGTCTTTTTTTTTTTTTCCAGATAGTGTGCATAGTTTTCTGTTTTTTCCAAATAATATATTACACTGTCACAAATCAACTTCTAATTAGATTTTGACACTGTAATGCACCTGTTCTACAATTTTAGTGTTAATCTCCATATGCAAAAATTATTTAAATGCAGGCTCATAAATCTGTTTTAGAAGAAAATGGATGCTGATGGCCTTTAAAATATTTAGCATAAGAAGTTGAAACATTTTTATTAGAAGTAACTGAAATCATTACACAAAGGCTGTAAGTTTAAACTCTCCGGAGAGGGTCAAGCATGACAATCAGATGTAACTGTATTCAAAGGGTTTTTATTTTCTGAAAAAATATAAAATTTCATATCTTACACTACAAAAAACATGTACACAAACCAAATGCACATAAAGATTCAAATGAGAAAAAATACAGAAATCCTAATCCTTCTTTGAATTAACTGTGAGGCAGGAACTTGAGACAGCCTGGTGTATATCATAGAATAAGATATGCTATATAGCTGCTTCTGACATGACTGAAACTAAGAGCTTCTGGTAAAAATACTAACAAATGACTGAGTCTAAGTATTCTCAGGCTCTTATAAATGTAATTACACACTTTTAAATAATTGACTGTAAAACTACAGCAGCCTAAACAGTCATAGATATGTTGACCACTGAAACTTCTACTGTTAATACAGTTCCCAGCCTGAATAAACATGACATTTTACCACCTTCAATTTTCTCCATTAATGTTTAAGAGAAACAAACAACATTTGATTCTGATTATTATAAAAAGACTTTTTTTCTTTTAAAAGAATTGGTGTCTTCTTCTAAGCAATGATTATGTGGTCATTCTGAACCAGAACATTCAATCATTTATGTGTGAAAAGATTTCTTCATAAATGAATAAGAAATGAAAAGAAAGTTCCTATTTCTTTTGATACATTACTATATAATTAACAGCATAATAGAGAAAATTATTCAATGTAACCAGCTGTGCTACAGAGTTGAAAAAATGATGACTTATTCTACTTCTATTCAAATAAAGCTAGCATTTTGATTCCATTTATTCTTCATCATCATCATCATCATCATCAGGACCATCATCATATTGTACCTACTTTTTGCTTACTTTGAAGTTAAACATCTGGCAGTATGTTAGCAAAGACAGTTTACTATCACACTTATCTTTCTTTTTTTTTATTATTTTTAGGAAGAACAAAATGAGAAAGGGACCTTATTCTACTATGTAATATAATACATCTAATAAATTTCTAACACCTGACTCAAATAGTGTTTGTCATCCAATGCACTTTTATAGCCAAAAATGTCTTCTGAAGGTAAATATCTGTGTTTGTGCTTCTGATAATCCACTTTACATGGCATAAATAATGGTGTTAAAAAATATTTTACTTTCACATAGAGATTAAGTAGCAGACATGCAAACACGTAAGTGCTCAAATGATATTAATTTTCCATTTTAAACTTGAAACATGAAACTGTCTTCACTTTTTTACACTGGTCAAAACTCTTTTACAAACTGAATTAAGGATATTCTGTATTGTTTAGGCAACTCTGAAACCAATAATGCTGGCCACACTAAAGTTTAGATAAAATATTGGAATATAATTTTTACAGTAATCTTACAACCTTAGAATACTGACTTGGTAATTAAAATACAAGAAATAAAAGATCATGCACATTACAATTTTAAAACATGGGAAAATCAAAATCTTTACATTTTTACATAGAAATAATACATTATGAAAAGAGCAACTGATTATATTAATAGTATATGTGAGCCAATGACAAGATTAGAAACAAATTATGATTGGTCAAAGTAGTAATTGAGTGACTTCAAGTATCAGTCTGTTGAAAATTACTCCCTGTACCAATTTTTCTAAGTCCAATACTGTGAAAGTCATGCCCCTTAAGATATTGCTACTGGCAATTACAATAACGTTATGTATTATTTGCCAAATCTATTGTATATACTAAAATTGTCATGTCTGTGCTTTATTTTTGGTAGTCTGGTGGGTGACAAAATGAATCAACAGAATAAGAAATTACACAATCAAGATTTGTTAAACTTTGCATGGATTATGGCCTCACTACATTTACTAGAGTTGCCTCCTCTCCTTGTTCCATTTCTCACACTTGCAGATGAGACTGGCATTTTCCAATTGGTGACATATACAATAGGAAACAAATATTTTAGAAAGGCAGTCTTTCCTCTTTTTTAGGGAGAGTACTTGTTTGATAGTCTCTTTATTCATTCTAAAGTCATATTAACCTTCCTTAGAAATTCTCAACCAAATTGAGATGCAAAAGAAAACTATGTGGCTATTTAACTTTCCTTTCAATTTACTTTCCAAAATGATCACCAAGATTGCAAAGAAGGCAAATAAATTTGATCAAAATTAATTTATATTCTTCCTTTGTTAAAAAGAGAAAATCTATATTGCAACTTAAAGTTCTAGTCATTTAGATGTGCTCCACCCTGACCTCCTAATTATCTTTCAGCGTATAAAGTTGGAAAACAATGTAGAAAATATCTTTGTTATGTCTAAGCAATTGTGGCAATTTCATCAGCCTTAGAGCATATGGTAATTTTCCTTTTGAATCAATAAGGCTTTCATTTCAGTGTTTCTCAATTGTTACTTTATCACTTAGATTTGAATATTTCTATAAAATTCAATAAAGTGCAACACAATCTCCATTTATTTCATACAAAAGTAATTTGTTTCATTAATTTCTGTTTATTGAAATGAACAAATGCATCTTTAATAATGGTGATGCTTTTTATGATTTTATCAAGAAAATATTAAATTCACATCTCTGGAAATTTCACTAAACTAATAGATTATATGTTTGCAGCACAGTTTGTGTGGACCCATGGTATATAGCCCTTATTATTATGAGAACTGAATGTATCATTTGAAAATTGTTTAGACTTTTGTTGTGGTTGTTTTGATGTTTCCTGGTTCTTTAGAAAAGAGGTACTTTACTGCTTAAGTAAAGGGTGGGCAGAATAGGAAGTAGTTATTTCCCGAAAGTTTATTCTTATATGTGCTAACATTCAAGTAAAACAAGTGCTTGACAAGTGCTTGGAAAAAAGAATATCATTAATATAACGTGGCTATATTTCTGATAAATTTCATTAATCCAGGCTTCTCTGATCTACTGTACTATTAACATTGATAATCATGAGTAGGCTGTATTTTATTTAAATGCTCTGCTTTTTGAATAATCACATGACATTCCATAATTTTTATAAAGTGTAATAATACAAAAATGTTGGTTTTCTCAGGAGCTCAGTTTTGTACAATTTCTAATACACTGCATAATTTGTATCACAAATATAAGTCTTCATCATGTGTGGTATATAGAGCATACATAGAAGATATGTTATATTCCTTAATAAGTCTAATTACATATTACCTTGGATTGGTTCAATAAAATAAACTCAAAGCCATGTAACTGAATATAAAATGAAATTAACAAATGAATAAACATCCATTACAAATAAAACTTATTATTGAAATAAAATTCTGAAGGGAAAGAAGCATATATATATATATTTGTGTGTGTGTACATATATATGTATATATTTGTCATAATTCCATTGCTGCCTTAGAGTCAAAATTTCTAGAACTGAGTCAAAATGGGAATGGTTACAAAGGATTAACACTTAAGGGTGATGCTTCGCGCTATGTGCCTGGATTTAACAACATTAACAGAAGCCTGCACAGTTAAATCCTTCTACGCCCTGTTGAAAATGTGCCCTTCGGTGTCAACTTTGTTTGACAAGATACTTTCTAGGACTCAGAAAGGTGAAATTTCTTACAGGGCTACAAGATTAATGTAGAAGAACTGCATTGTCACTGATATCACAAAGTGTTTTTAAAAAGCCAAAGGGGATTTAGTCTCATACACATTTCCTTTTAGTGAATAAAGAGATTAGCTTTTGGACACATGAGAGGAAAAGAGACACAAGCTTGTGTTAAATTTCATTTCACTCCTTCCCTATTTCTCCTGTTCATATTACATTCTGGAACACTTGCTTCTATATGTTGCTAAAATTGAAACACTATTAGAAATGCAAGCAGAACGGTAACACACACATGTGCAAGCAAACACACACACAATTCCATCTTAAACCAGTTCCTGGGTATATTGCAAATTATACAGTATATACACATTTATTACCTAATAATCTCTAGAAGAGCAACTAAAAGTAAATTTTATAACACAAAAAATAAATATACATACACCCTGTACTGTACTTTTTCTTGATCAAGCAACATGTTTATACACTAGTTTCTATAACTTAACGCTGTGTAACAGCATTTTAAAATTACAAAAGAAGATACCTATTAAGAAATAATCTAATCATATTGCTCTTCAATACACTTTTGTAGACAATTAAGACTTGAAGTAAACTTCAGTAAACTGTAGCTTTTGTTAGCTCACACATGGCTGTAAAACATTTCCTTTCAAGTAGATCCCTGGAAGTTTTGAAAGGGGTTGCCTTAATTCAGTCTAAAAAAGTGCTGTATAATTATATATTTCATGTACAAAATTTTGTAGAAGTAGTGGAAGGATTCTGTTGTTGTAACTTAAGATGACGTTTAACCTCATGTCCCTTTTAATGCAAGATATGTTTGCTTCATGAAAAATGAAGACTAAGGACTAAGAACTGGATACTTCAGTAAAATCATGATTACAAATTCTGTGGCTGAGGCAAATGTTTTCTAAGGTTTAGAAATCACTGTGTTCCCTTTTCCCCGTTTTTGTTAAAATAAATCTCAGGGCTGTTTACAAAGTGCAGAATCATTCACTTGAAGAAGCGACATTTACATGAAGTTACAATGGCACCATTCCGTTTACCAGCGGCACCTTCATTTCTTGAAGGCTGTTCATGATCTTCTTCTGGTGACCGACAAGAGTCACTCCAAGCCGTCTCAAATCCCTGCATGAAGAAAGCACACATTGGATGTATTGATTCAATTTGTAGCACACCTCAATATTTCATGTTGGCAAAGGGGCAAACATAGTGCAGACACTAGTTAGGTTACAGTCCTAATTTAGACATACAGAGTCTAATGTTTAAAGGTTACGCTCTAAAATTATACCTCCAAAATCTGTTAGTAGTCAAAAAATATTGATAATGAGGAATGATATAATACATATTTTCTCTCATTTGCGAACATCACTATTTTAGTGGTGCGGAGTGATGATAAAACAAATTTGCACGTTATTACCAATAAAGAGTTAACAGGCACAATTTCATTGAAAAGTTTTGAAACTGCAGATTTACAATATTCATAAGCACTTTTTTTGCTAAAAGCTTAAAATAGACTTTTAATATTTTATAGCTAAGCAGTTGAAAACCAAAGCATAAAATGACTCATTCTATACAGTAATTTTATATAACAGATATCTTTAGGAGCTAATCACCACTACATTGCTTTTATAACAATGTTTTATTTATTTATTTATTTTTTTACTTTCTACTGAAAGTACCAGAATTTTTTTTTAATCAAATGACATCCAAGCTCTACTGGCATTTAGACCATGCTGAAGATTACATGCTTTCAGAACACTTTTCAATCAAGATACTTCTGTGCATTTTTTTCAACATGCTTATTATTCAAAATAAAATTACAAATATTTAGACTTCTAAACTAACAACATATTATGAAGCTCAAGACAAGTGGCCACGGTTTTTCAACGTTCTTTTACAGGATGTTTAGGAACGCTATTCCCCTAAAGTATGTATTTGTCAGATATGTTTGGCAAATGATGAGCATTAATTATAGGAAAAAATAAGCATCAACAATTCAAAATCCTAAATGACAAAGATGTTTGCCATGTTAGATTTCTCAAGGTAATTACTTTATTGAACACATTATGTGAAAAGTGGAGTCTTTTTCCATTCAGTGTGTGTTTTAATTCAAGATTTTCTTAGAGTTACATTGAATTAATGACATTAGACATTAGAATCATTACAGATAGAAACTGAATAGTTTTAATTGTTCTTTGCATTCAAAGAAACTCTTAATTATCAGAGAATAGAAATTAAAGGATGCTAAGGCTCTGTGTATATTAGTATTGGAAATATTTTTTTCCAAAATAATATTTTAGTTTTCTTTTCCCTTTGTGGTTTCTTGATTTGTTATGAGAGTCTTAGGAAACGGCAAGTAGCTACCCGCCCCCCACAAAATGCTATTGATATTTGTGATGGAAACATATTTGTTTTTTAGAATGTGAATATTAAACAGTAAGCTTAAAAATTATTACAACTAAAAGGTACCAGATTGGAATACAAAAATAATAATAGCGGTAGAGATGGCATGGAAGACAATCCTCAGGGAAACTTAAAAATTAGTAAAATTACCTTTGAAACAAAATCATTATTATTAATAATGGAATAGACTACAAACTAGCTAATTATAGACCAAACGAGGAATATAGGAGACATTTTAATCTTGTCTCTTTTCAACTAAACCAGAGTTTCTCAGCCTTGAACCTGTTAACGTTATAGGCTGGATAATTCTTTGTTGTAGAGGCGCTGTCTTATGCACTGTAGAATATTCGGCTGCATCCTTGGCCTCTGCCCCCTATATACCAGAAGCACTGCACCACCACCAGCCCTTCATTTTTACAAGATAAATTGTCATTGCCAATTTCCCCTTAGCGACAAAATCTTTCCTGGTTGAGAATCATCACATATAAATTGGTGACACTTTATAAACGTATTTACACACCAATTTAGACACATATAAATTAGTAACATTTAATAGACATATGTCCTGCATGCTAGAAATATCAATAACCCTATGATACAGATTTTTAAATTTCCTTTTATGGATGAAGAAACAAAGGTTTAGATAATTTGAATTACTTACTATATAACACAGCCAAATGGGTGACCAAGTTAGGGCTAATATCAGGTACCTGACGACCAAGTCTATACTTTTATCATTCTAAGAGATGATTTTAAGTAAGGCACTTCTAATTATATGCAGTAATTTATTCATCTATAAAATTCTAAAAGAAAATGTCTAATGAAGGGAACGAAACACATACTTTGCCTGAGGCTATGGTCACCAAATCTGACCATAGTAGTTTCTGTTATGCGCTAATATTCTCATGATTCCACATGTAAATTATTAATTATAAAGAATTATGTAGATGTGTGTATTCATGGGTGTTCACTAGCAAACTGGATCACGGCCAAGAGAAAAAGGATGAAAATTTTTTCTTAAACTGAGAACAGTCTCTGCTGGATAATTTAATTAGGACTAGAAACAAAGTTTTAAAACATGTGTTTTATCATATGTTTTATAAACCCATAAGAAATACTGATGAATCCAGATTGGGAAATATGGTTGTAATAATATATATGCTTAAATTGCATAATTCATAATTGCTATGCTAATTATTAGGAATTATTGGGAATGAGCCTTTGAAAATAACCACTATTGTTTATTCTGAATGACTTGAAAGAATGTATAAGTTCTCCTTCAAACATGGAATTTGTATGTGTTCCATATTCCAAATCTTGGTTTTCTTAAAGGATATCAAATCACTAATAACTTATTTTTATTTCTACTGTCTTAACTTGTTATATTAGATAAAAATATAATTTAATCTTCTGGATATGACTTGAGAACAAGAAAGACTCTAGCTCCTTCAATGTTTTGGTAGTTTAAATTTTTCATGATAACTATATCATACTAAAGAATTGTGAGGAATTTTATTTGATTAATAAATGTGGGTATAGTTTGAGTTTATTGAAAAATAAAATCTGTACTTTGTCAGAACATTTCATACTTACAGATTTTAAGTTAAATTTGTTTGAATTTTAACAGTGAACTAGAGATAAAATTTTATTTCAAGAACAATTTATTATCTGATTATCCCTTGAGATGAATGTCAAAGGGCACACCAGTGAAATTATCTTTCTCCTCTTCCTTTTACTTCTCTCTCTTTCCTTTCCATCTCATCCTAAACCCCATCTCCCCAGGGGAGAAATGGAATTATAGAAACAAAACACTGAATTTTACATACTGCCATAAATTATGTCTTCTCTCATGAAATTCTGTTGTTTTTCTTTAAATCTGACCTATCATTTCAAAAACTGTCAAATTAAGTTGAAGTGATTTAGAAGATAGGATAATGATAATAATGCATGCAACGTACATGTACTTTTATACAATGTGATTTTCAGTGAAAACATGGATAAATAAGATTATTTATGCAAGTTAAAATTGTTCTCAGCAACTAAGTAGTTTCTTTTGAAATGCATCTTAATATTTTTTAATAACACTACAGATGAGAATTAACACAGTATTAGAAAATGTTTACAGTAAAGGTTAAATAACTGTTCCAATATTACTAAATACTTTAAGATATTTTCTTCTAAGTGGTTTAGTCTCACATTTCTTATTTCCAATAATTCCCATTTTACTACCTAAACCACATATTAAATGGTCATCTTAGCAGTAATTACATAAATTTGATGAAAATAAAAAATAAGAATGATATTGCTGCCCTATGTACAAGAATTTTTGAAAAATAATTTGGAAATGGTACAAGGTATGCATTTTTTTAATTCCATTTTTCTAAGTAGAAAATTTTATAGCTACACAATGTCTTAAGTGTGTTCCCATTGTAAGTATGACACAAATTTTATCATGATCATGTATAATCTTAAGTAATACCGAAGGTCAATTCTAGTGATAACGAATTATATTTTGATATAGGCTTATGAATCTAAACATGATGAGACTAGATTGTTACATAAACATAGTTTGGATTTTGTTGACAAAATTGATTACTTTTAGAAAAGCTTCAAATGTTATGAACTGTCATTGTTAGGTTTACATTTCAGTATTTTTTCAAACATTATTCAATAATGTTAAACAATGGAAAAACACTGATATTAATGATGCTAAAATGGCAGAATGAAAATAGAATAATAAAAAGTATATAGTTGATGTTGGAACCAACTCTTAATTATTCCGGCTTAAATTAATCTATCTACAGATGATTCATTCTCTTGCTCATTCTTCTCCCTTCTACTTTACACACCTTTTAGCCATATCACTGGTACTTAGCCCCAACCAGAATTGGCTGGATAGGAGAAGGGAGAAGACAGATTAATGAATATTCCCCAAACTTCAATATTTATTGCTTTTGTCAGTGTTTTATCATGCCGTTGTATGTTTGTCATTTTTTTTTTTGTTAACTTTGCAGAACCCTAACAATCAATGATATAGACATTGTACAAGATAAATATATTACATTTGGCAAGAAGAGATTTAACCATGGTCTGTTAATGGTTCTCAATGGATGAGACTTTGTCAGGGATAGAACACAGAGGCCTGTAGGTACTCCTATGTGTACTTTAAGTGTATAATAAATCATGTATAATGACTTATTGATGTTAATAAATCTATTTGAATTAATCTGTAAAGATTTTGGCTCTGGATTTTGAAAACTTTCATTTTATTAGTTTAAGATTCTATTCCAGTAACTGATGATAACAGGAACCTCTTCAGCTGACACACAATTGGTATAATATTTAAATTCATTGGATTTTGCCCATTTTCTGAATAATCAAAGGTTGACAGTACTGATCTGAAAAGGAGTTTAAAAAGTAGCTGTGATTCTGTCCTTAACTGAAATGTTTGGATTCAATTTTCAACCCACCTCAAGCTCAGTTATCCCTGTTGACAATAACCCACTGCACTTATACAAGATGAGATAGTTTGCACCATTACTGCCACAGTTGTTTTCATATAAATACTGAACACAGAATAGACAGGTTTAGGCATAAAGAGTAGCAGACAAACACATCTAAGATTGAAAGCCACTTTCATGAATATGCTTTGACTCTAAGACCTCTAAGTTCTTCATTACCTTTCAATATTTAGCTATACATGCACGTACTGGCAACAATCCATATACAAGTGAAGTTAAACCTTTGAGATGGAGATTTTTAACCAAAATATGTAGTTCTGAAAATTGTATATTTATTCTTTTTTCTAAACCCACTATGAAAACAAATTTGATGTCACAAATTACAATGTAGTTTTTAAATATGGCAGTTGGACTATTCGCTTTATATGAATTGATTTTCACATTTTTCCTAAGTATTTACAACAGTTATGAATGTATTCTTCCATTCTCAGCTTCTGTTATCTTCTGACAATAACTCTAAGAATTATATTTTATTATTTTATTATACAGCCTTCATAAAATTAATACTTAGGTATGGGGTAAAGACTATGTGTGAAAAATCAGTATCAAGGTATTTTGAGAGCTGGCCTATTTCTTTTGGTGATAATCCCGTCTCCTTTGCCATTAGTCCTTAGCAATGACTGACTTTTTTTTTTTTGGAAGAAGAGTAGGCACACTGAAGAGATAAACTTTTTTAAAAAAATTTTTGACCAAGCAAGTAACTGATTACTTGAGTTACTTAACATAATGTTTTGATAAATGTTCTTACAGTTGAAAAAAATATAGTCGAAAGCACAGAAAACAAGGTGGCATGCAGTTAAATTTAAAGGGCCTGGACTTGCCCTAAAAACCAGCTTTCTTGGAGTTATGATCTGCTGGCCCAATTCCTGGTAAGAAATGTATTAATGATTATGACCCCCAGGAATTTGGAGCAGTTACCATAGAGAGACCAATACTTTCTGAATGGGAAAATGCTGGTAAGTCTCCCAATGTAACTTTACTCTCCTGATCAGAGTAAATGAATTAAAAGACAAATGTTTGAATAAAGGCAATACAGCAAGAGGCAATAAGCTGGAGAAGAATCATTATGAGAAGACTTAAGAGGTTATTAGGGCTTGAAAGAAAACAAAAACTAAAGAGCATTTGGGGATAGAGGAGCAGATAGGAAAGAAATAGAAAAAAAGGAATAAGAAAAATGTGAAACTATAATGCTAAAATATTCAACATATTTATAGTATTTTGGGACCCCAAAGATATAAGTAAAACACAAGTAGCTAATGCAAAAACTATAATTTGTAATTATAACTATTTTTTGAAGGAAGAAGCAAAAATGTAGTAGATGTAACTATATACAGAAAATGTGCTATTTTAATAACAAAAGAGACATTGTTTAATGCAAATAATTTTATTATATATTTACAAGTAATCTGACATTGGGTAGAAGAAATACCTACAATATCATTTTAATATAAAATGACAAATGACTTTAATAAATTAAAATGACCATTTTTACTGAAAAATTAAATAGCAATCATGTAAAAATAGTTTTAAATTATCAGTAAATTTTTCAGTATACCAGTTTAAATATAGCACAAATGGGTTCCTTGAGTGTCCAAAGAAATAATGGACAAAGCATATGTGTCATCAAGTAGATATGATTTGGTGGACCGTGAGAATGAGATTCAGTAAATTAAGAAAGCAAGCTGAGTGGTTGGTTTCAGGTCCTTTTAGTTATCGGTAAGAAGGATGAGAATGCTGAAAATATGACATTAATTGGTGATAAATGGTGGTACCCTGTTACCTTCTGTGGGGAGAAGCAGTGTATTCAATGAATCAAAGAATGCCAGAATAATAGAGATGGGTGAGCAAGAACTGCCCAATGTTCATATCATGTGTAGAAATGAAATAACAACTATGGTTTAGTGCTTCAGAATATTCTACTATTTTCTAAACCTTACAATATTTTAACCTTTGAATTGGCAGGTAATTTGAAGTAAGTTATCATTATATTCACAGGTTAAAACATTAATGTTAATGTAATCTAGATGGAACCACCATAAAAACAGTTAATTTTCACAAATAACAATTAGGCTAAAACAACCACATGTACAGAGTATATAATAAAATACAAACAACTTACAACCTTAAAGAACTTAATATTTAACTCTAGTGATTTTTGTTTAATAAGATTTGATAAATTTTATCTTAAACGTGCAAACAGAAAAGGGCACAACTGGTTCCACTGAGATTGTACCAAATAACAAATCAGAGGCGGGATCTGATACATCCTTAGATTGGAAGAATGTAAGGTGCACCACTTAGAAATTAAATGAGATCCTGCCAGGGAAGCTTTGTTTAAGCTGCTGTTACCTTGATAGTCATCGTAGAGAGCCATGTACAAATATGTTTGGTCCTTACGTAGGACTAGCCACACCAATTGTGCTTACAGTTTATTTTGTTTTGTATTTACATTCATATAACATAGATACCAGTATAAAAAAACTTGTCAAGAAAACATCTTTTCCACAACACAAAATACCAGTATTTTGCCAAGGAGCTATTATTCCAATTATTCAAGTATGCCAATGTTATTTGTCTGAAGCAAAGAAGCAAAGATACTGGCCACATGTAGCATTAACCATGCAGTTGTTAACAATACAGGCTAAAGATGATGAGGCTTCTTTGAGAGCTGCCACACATCCGCAAAGTTTAACTGATTTCCCTTACCTCATCCAGATTGGTTTTTGAACAATTTTTCTTGCCCCAGCAATTATGTAAAAATTATCAGAAAAATTACTCACTCCAAGGTCACCTGAGCCACAGCGTCCATTGAACTGTATCCATTTTCCATGAAAATCTCTGTATACCGGCCCATCTTGATTGCCTCTAGCCATTCACCTACTGATCTGTAGGCCCCAGATCCTAGTGGGCTATGTTCTGCCAATAAATTAGATACTCTAAAACACATAAAACATAAATATTAAAAGTAACAATTTTATTGTTTTATAATAAAGTTTACTATAATGTTAACTCATATTCAATGGATCTTTGAGTCTGTAAGTATATTTATAGAGGAAAATTATGCAAATGCTAATATGGAAGAAAATAATTTAAAATACAGGAGAACACAAAATCAGTCTACTGAGATTATTTTACCCATAATTAATGAGGACTTAACATGAGGACTTGCTAATAAGTAAACTTTATGTAAAACAAAACAATAGCTAAGAATTTTATTGAGTACTAATAGATGAACACAGAGAATTTTCAGGACAATAAAACCACTCTGTATAATAGTATAATGGTGGACACGTTTGTCTAAATCTGTAAAACGTACAACACCAACAGTGACCTCTACTGTAAACTATGGGCCGTGGCTGATCATTATGTGGAAATACAGGTTCGTCAATGGTAATAAATATGTCATTCTGGTGGTTGATGCTGGTAATGCGGTGGGGGAAGGCTACATATGTGTAGGGTAAGGAGTACGTGGGAGATCTCTGCACCTTCCACTCAATTTTGCTGTAAACAGAGTATTTCTGTAAAAATCAGTCTACTAAAATTGGTCATGTAGTGATTTAGATATACTACTCTTTGTTTATGAAGGTAAGAAAAACGCTACCCACTATAGATATGTGGGATAATTTGTGCCAGGCCGATCGATTTTTCCTACAGGAACTTACCGACTTCCTAGAGGAACTTATGCTCATTTAAGTAAATTTATCTCAAAGTTAAGAAACTATTTATTCTTTATTTTACAATTTTGCATACAGTGTTTCTTAATTCACCTAGGAGTGGTAGATCATGAAAAACAAAATGTAACCCCAAATACAAAACAAAACTTAATAGAATCAACTAAATCAACAGACACTTTTAATGACACCACATTCATACTCTTTGGCCATAATAATAATGATATAAGGATGATGATGACTTTTAGAAATGTATCTTAAGGGAATAATCAGAAGAAAATGGCAAAAGGGAACTAAATATTAAAAATAATTTACGTGCCCATCATGTAAATTTACCTAATTTACATGTGAAATTTACTTAAGTAAATTGCAACTATAAGAAAAAGGACACAAATACCTTTCTCTCTGCTCAGATTCTCTCTACTTTCTCACACTCCATTTACCTTTGAGTATAGTTTCTCCAAAACCAATTTTATAAAAATTACTCTAGTTGAGATGGGCAATGATCTCTCTTTTGCCAAAAATCTGTGAGCACTTTTCAAGCTAGAAAATGACTGACCTCTTAGAAACATTCAACCAACACCATTACCACCTCCCACCTCACTCTTGAAATCCTACTCTGTCTCAACATTGTTTAAATCACAATTGTGTGTGTGCGTGTGTATGTGTGTGTGTGTGCTGGATTCTCCTCGATTCTCCTGCTAGTCTTTTTTTTTCTTTTTTTTTTTTTTTTTTTTTCCTGACTTTAAAACTCTAAGGGAGCAGGACTTGGCCCTATATTTTTCTATTTAGGCTATAACTCCACTATAGACATTTTTACTCACTTTCATGTCTTTAAAAAGTATCTACTTTTTAAAAATTTTTGTTTCCAGACTAAGATTCTTCTGTATCTGTATGCCTATTTTGTACCTCCATATTTCTCAGAGAAATATGGCCCCAGGTCCAAGACCACACTCCTCATCTCCACATCTGTGTGCTCTTGAAGTTCTCCCCATTATACAGTATGATGCAACAGTCCACCTCTTCCCTGTCCTCAATTTTCTCAAAATATATCACTGTGCATACCATCTATTCAACTTCCAATATATTGTACAGCCGACCACTTCTCTCCCATTCAATATTAGTACCACCTTATTTCAAGATATCATCATGTCTCGCCTGCACAATATAACCTTCTAGTATTCATCTTGAATTCAACTCTCACTCCCCACTCCAAAACCAAACACACAATTGGCTTTGAAGTTTTTATTCTGTTCAGCGTCTCTCTCCCAACAGTGCATTGGCTTCATAAAGGCAAATACTTAGGTCTATTTGCTTAATGCTGTATCCTCAGCACCTAGCCCACAGCATGACCCAGAGTATAAAGGTGAATAGATGTTGGATGAATAAATGAATATGTTATAGTGATTTTTAGCCATTAGCCATGAATTGTGAGAAAGAGAATTGCAGAAAGAAACAGTTGGAGAGTAAGATCTTGTAGTTGAAGTTATGAAAGAATTGCAATTTTGATAATAGCAAGGTCTAGAATATAAGCATGGAAAGGAAAGTAGAAGGTAGATTTGAGAATAAAATCATTGGAGAAAAATTCAAGATATTTAGAGATACCGGAATATCATCTATATGGTTATTGAAATCATCAACTCTTGTCACATAGGTAGGGATGGAGAAAGAGTGAGACAATGGACTAGGAACTAACAATTTCTAGAGTCAGGATATGCAGATAACTGAATAAAGCAAAGGTAGTTAGTGGTACTGTTGGTCTTAAAGTAAAATTTGTTTAAACAAAACCTAGAAAGCTGAATCCTATATATTGCATACAATGAAATAAGAAAATTATTTAGAAATGTTTAAATGCTCTCAAGCTATAATAACGATGCCTATATAAATTGATATAATTAAGAACATTAAGTATTTTTTTACTCCTTTTGTGTGTCCATTTGTGACAATGTAATATAATTCAAACAAGTAGATGAGAGAAAGTCTTAATATTTTATGTGACAATAAGCAATTTAAAAGCAGATATTTAGGGAACAACGTAAGGAATAATTGCTAAGAAGATACATTCTCCATTTGCTACCACAGGAAGTTAATGATGCTTGAACAGAGTTTGAAGATTCATTCCTCATTTGTATTTAAAATGACTTTTCATCTAGTAAACAAATGTTATGTCAGAATCATAGAACTTTCATAACTTTATTAACAAATTGTTTCTCATTTAGTCCATGCGAATAGGCAGCCAATTTAGTTATTAACATAACACTTTCTTGTAAAAATAGACAACTGCCTCAAACATAGTGAAAATAACAGTCTGGTAAATTTTCTAGTGCAGAATCAAACTGATTTATTTTTTGAGAAGATAATTCTGTTTTTCAGAAAAACAGAAAGGCATGCTTTACAAATATGAAACATTATTTAAATGCATTCATGTGCTATTCAGAAAAGTAAAAACTATGCTCATTTACTCCCACAAATTTTCTCCACAAGATTACTCATTTATTAGTTTTAAATCTCATTCAAACTACACACTAAATAATTAACCAAAAATCTGTGTGCAACTGCATAAGAGCAAAAGGGTCCCTAAAATTGTCAAGGTTTCTAAAATATGAATACTAAAATGTATTCTAAATAAATCAAAGAGTAATTATTGCTAGATATCTCTGGTTTAAAATGTATCAGTGGTTAATTGGCTTTTTCTTATGTTATAATCTTATATTCCTCCTCCTCACCTATCCTCCAAAATTCATGAAAATACACACATTTAAGTTTTTTTTATGCTACCTGAATGTGGCTATAGTTCATTTTTCTGAAACCTGGCAAGTCATACTATTAGATTAGGTATAGGTGATTTTAAGTATCATTTAGTCACATATTTCGTTCATTGTAAGAGAGTAACATGCAAAAACTATATCCAAATAAATTAGTGTCATATAGATTCACAGATTAATGTCTACACAAGAATGATTTAATTGATAAAATATTTGTGACATCAATCTGAATTAGCTACATTCTGGAAAATCACTCGGATCTGGACTTGTACCTGCATGATGCATTAACCAGCGTCTTCAGACTACTTGGGTTACGTATCAGCTTGTCCAACATGTTGACTATTTCATCAAACTTGGGCCTGCTATTTCGGTCTTTCTGCCAGCAATCCAGCATTAACTGATAGAGAGCAGCAGGGCAATCCATGGGGCTTGGCAGACGATAGCCTTCCTCTACTGCTTTAATCACCTGTATAAAGCGAAACAGAACCAGCACCCCAACACCACAAATTTAGTATAGAATAGCTTTAAAAATGTCCCACTGTCCAACTTTTATCCTTTCTTATCCTTACTCTTGCAATAACAACTAGTATTACTGTCTTTAAAATCCACGGCTATTTCCATTTGCTGCAAAATACAACATAAAATAAATATACTATCATCATATAAAAAGATAGGCTTTTTTCACATATTATAAATAAAATAAATGGTAATCATTTTTTTCTTAAAATCTTGGTGAAGGGTGATTTGTAAAATTAATTGACATAAAATATACAGTTCATGTTTTATTTATCCTTGCACTCCAGAATCAAATAGAGATTAAATTTTCTAGTGATTTTTCTGAAAAGTTAATGTCTTTTTAATGAAAAAATATGTGCACAGCCACATTTTTAAAGTAATAGAACTGTAATGTTACTTCAAAAGAGACTTTTGGATGGTAAATGATGGATAAGTCAAAGGCTAAATTAGCATAACTGTCTCATGTATCATTTAATAATGTCAAGGTCTGACTGTTTATTATCATCTGCTGATTTCTGTCAGGAATCTGGAATGACTGTCTTGTATCACAAGAATTATAAATATCCTTGATTTTAAATGTAACCACACATATGAGTATCAGCCTAATTGTGAGGTCATTTTATCAAAAACATTTGTAATGTTGCTGCCCCCATCAAAATACCTAACTTAAGAAGAAATTTCTTTATGCTACCAAACACAGCAATACAGGTTTATTTTATTATTAAAATTCAAATATTTGAGTGATACTAAAACAAATTTTAATGAACATATTTCTCAATATCTTATTTTGCAAATTTCTTTAACAATTAGTCTTAATTACATTTTTTCACAAAGAATTCAGAATTGATTTGGTAAATGGAAAAAAGATTAGGAAATTTACAAAGATAATTTTAATTTTTTTTCTTTTTCTTCTGGCACATAATAATTGTACATATTTATGGAATACAGACTGATCTTTCAACACAGGTATAAAATATATAATGATCAAATCAGGGCAATGAGCATGCCCATTACCTCAAACATTTATTACCTGTGTTGTGAATATTCAAAATCTTCTCTACTAGCTTGTTGAAAATATACAAGAAGTTATTGGTAAGCATACTAACCCCACAGTGCTGCAGAACACAAGAATCTATTCCTTCTACCTCGCTGTAATTTCGTATCCCTTAACCAGCCTCTCCCTCTCCTCCCTCCTCCCTTCCCCTTCCTGGCCTCTGATAGCCACATTCTACTCTTCTACTTCCATAAACTTATTTATTTGCAAAGACAATTTTTAAGCATTGGAAAGAAAGCATTCGCCTTATGATAAATAAAATGGCACCTGACCCAGTGCAGTGGCAGATGGAAAGAAGATTAAACGGTACTTTTAAAAGACACAGGAGTAGAGAGGATAGGAAAGTAGTTAAAACCAAGCAAATTCAAGCCTATCACATTGGATGGTAATTTCTGTTAACTTTAGGCAAGCACATTTCTGAGGGTAGAAAATGTTGTCAGACATAATTTGGGACTTCTTTTATTTGAAGTGAGTAGAGAACACCCAGATGGCAATTTGCAGGAATCTGGCTAGAGCATAGGAGATGCTGGACTGACAATATAAAGGTAAGGGTCATCAGCACTTGGCCACAGCTGATGTAGTATCCCCCCTGGAAAAGCATATAATAAAGATTCCTAGAAATACCAAAAGTTAAGTGCAAGCAGAGAAATAAAAAGCACTCAAGGACTCCAAAATTAAATGATCAGATAAATTGAATAACTTTGAGCAAAAGACCTAAGAGCAGCCTACTACGTTAGTTAATTTACCTCAAAAACAATATAGCAATTAAAAGGCAAACTCCAGGAGATAATGTTTTCAGTAATTATCACATACAATTAACATAGCTTATTAAAATTTATACATATTGAGAAGTAAAATAATAAAACAACAGATACATGAGAAACATACTAGCCAATAATTTAAGAAAGAAATAAAAATGCTACACAAGTCTTGAAAAAATATTTATTCTCACTGATGATCAAATAAAGAAATATTTTTAAAAATTATCATTTGTACGCATAGATTGATAGAAGTTTATTTATTTGTTTGCTGATTATAAGATGCTAAAATAAAGCATCCTAATATAAATGGCTTAAGTCATGTAATGTATTTGCTATGCAGTGAGAATAGTAATTCTTATTTATTCAAAACATGGTTTATTTAATAATTTGCCCTTTCTCCAAAGCTGCTACCAATTAATTCGATTTTTTTCTTTAGCACCTTTTTTTTTCAATAATCCTTCCTCTATTAAGCACAACAATACAGATGTTTAGTTTAAACACCTTAAAAAGTTATTTGACCTGTGAAGATATTTCTAGAATTTATTTCTTAATCGGTCTTATTTTCGGGTAAATTTATACTTAGAAATATAATGCTCTGTCTCTATATCAACTTAGAACTGGGTCCAGGTAATTAGGTCATGAAATTTAATTCTAAATTAATTGTTATAATTTATTTTAAAAATAGATTTGGAACTATAACTTCACATTTTATATTAGAAGTTTCCTTTTTTTTTCCATTTCTAATGATTCTTTATAATAGTTTTGGGGGAAATAGATAGCATTACTACTCTGGTAGGTTTTAAAATGATGGAAATCTACCAAAAATCACAAAAGTGCAATTTAGGTGTTCATTTTCCCATGCAACTTATATAACCAAATGAGTTATAATCTCGATGGACTTTCTCATTACTATTAGATTTGTTGATACAGGTGGCTGAGATGAACAAAGTAAAGACAAGACAATTAGAATGAGAATTTTTACAGGTAAGCTGGCACCAGTTCAGATGTGCTATATCTGAAATAGTATAATATGCTATGCATTTTCTTGACATTAACATGTAAACTAATAGTCTGAACACAATACTGCCTCTCTTTCCAATTCCTAAAAGCATAACTTAGCCCCCTATATGGTATTATTCATTTCATGGCAGGGCGGCTATCTGCGCTCCTTCTATCACATAAGTGTCACTGGGTTAGCATTTTTAGGTGTATATACCTATTGTGGGTATGGTTGCTTTTCCCGCCCACAGATCCTCAGCCAGCAGTAGGAGTTTTGAAAGGCTTTATTCACAAACACAGAATTCCACATAGTATATCACCCATCCAGAGTATGCCTTTTGCAAAAAAGAATCTATGAGGACTTCTTAACTATCACAAATAGTTCTAATAAAGACCCAAAACACCTCTATTATTAAACACTGAAATAAATGTGAGCTATACATACATTTAAGAAAAAGTGAGAAAAAAAGTAAGATAATTGCTTATTTGCTTATTCCAGTTTAGGGCTGCAGGTGGCTGGAGCCTATTACAGCAGCTCAGGGCACAAGATGGGAACCAACCTTGGCCAGGACACCATCCCTTTGCAGGACACACTCACATTCACGCCACACTCACTTGGACTGGGACCGTGTAGATACACCAATTAGTCTAAAGGGCATATCTTTGTATATGGAAGGAAACCCACACATACATGGTGAGAACCTGCATGCTCCACACAGACAGTGGCCCTGGCTGTGAGTTGATATATTTGTTTTTCTTATCAATGTTATAACAAAGTGCTGTTGAACAAAATTATGTTATTCCAAGAACTTTTGTACTTCATGAAGTGCTGATAAATTTGTAACAACTCACTCTCCCTGGGGGAGGACAAATTTGTAATATTTGCATTGTGACATGGTGTAAATACTCTCTCTATGCCAATTGTAAGCTACTAACATGGTCTCATTCAAGTAGAAATGTTCTAAAAATACGCTAGCTGGTACAAGCTTGTTAGAGCACACCAGCACACATAGCTCATTATCCAGAAGCAACAAGACACAGCTGAAGCACCAACATGGAGACAAGATTCTGAAAGTATGGATGTTATTCTTCATGTTGCGGGATATACATAGTCAGAGACTTCTGTGTTGTGCTCCACTCCCAGTGACTCTTGCCAGAAAACACAGCAAAGCTCCACTGAACTAACAGCTATGAATTACTCGCGCAAAGAGATCAGCAGAAAAGGAGTCACCATCATGGCAAGGGTAACTGATACTGAGCAGCAGGAAGCGGCTGGACTTCTTTCTCACAGTTGGGGCAGACAGGAATATGTGTGAAACCCCCAGGAATGAGGAATTAGATCAGACTACCAGTTAAGCCACCACGACCTGCCAAGATCATAGTGAGGGGGATTCAGAGTGGATAGTGGAGGAGGGGGAGGATAAGGAGCGGGTGAGCTCCTAAGATCAACTATAGCTACAGGCTGCAGTTCATTTAGTAACCTGCCTCTTCTGAATTCTTTCTTAGGAGGAAGTGCCCACAGGACCATGAAACAGATGCTTTCTGAACCTATGCGAAGTAGGTGTGCCATGGCAAGAGAATAGAGCATGGCAATCATAAACATTTGTTTCTAGGCTCGTCACCTGCAGAGATAGTAATTGGCCAACAACGCTAGCTGCTGTGCTCTAAAGCCCTTCATCACATGTGCACCTGCATAAAGCTTACTTTATGCACGTTGCTTCCAGGCAATTATGGAGTATGGCAAGGATAATAAGACTCCTTTAGAACAGCATTTCTCCTCCATAGCTTGCACCCAATCATCCTTCCTTCATTCCATCTCTACTGTACCTAGGGACATACCTGTGTCACAGGCTGACATCTATCCTGGCTTCCCTTCATCCCTCCTCAATTTTTCTTAGAAAAATTTTCCTTAATATCTAATTATTTCCTGTTGACTTAGGCTTCTTGGAGGGCCTAGATTAGCTTATGGATTATGTCAGTCATAGCCATGCAGACTGTTTGTAATTATCTAAATTCATCCATATTACAAATCTACAAGATAAAAATTATTATACACATTTCACATATGAAACACCTCAGGTTCCAAATAATTAGAAGGTTTAAGAAATTGCCCATCTTTAACAGCTAAGAAGTGGGGGTGGCAGGATTCACAAATTAAGTATTTTTGTCATGAAAACCTGTGGTCTTTCCATCCTGGTGCTGAGTCACACCATTGAAATTAGAAATTATCATCACTACACTTCAACACACACCAAATAAAATAATTTGAGAGAGATATGAATGCCACCCTATAGAATCATATTTATTTGCATCATAAATAAATATACATATGAATGCCACCCTATAGAATCATATTTATTTGCATCATAAATAAATACACATATGAATTCCACCCTATAGAATCATATTTGCACCACAAATAAATATATATTTACATATTATATATAGTTACATTTATATAAATTATTGGGTGTGTATATATATATTATATATATACACGCTATATAGCTCTCTCTCCAGAATTAAAATGAGCGATTTTGGAAGATAGTGCATTCTTCATCACAGGAGATGTGAAAATGTAGGCTTGAAAACTAAGTGGCAGGAAGATTAGGAAGATTATAGGAATTCAAGCATCAGCTGTGTATTTCCATGAATTAAGTTCTGTCTAGGGCTTGAGTACCTATGTTGCTAGGCATTTACTTGAAATCTCACATATAGGAACTGTTACTATGAGATATGAAGCTCCCTACAAATGACTAGAGTTTATGAATATATTTCTGGAAGTAAACCCAGATGACATAGAAATAGTTTCAGATATATCAGTTTTATTCTAAGATTCTAAGACATATCAGTTTTTATTCTAAGATAGTTATTAAAGATATACTGAGTATGTTTTTTTCTTAGTGCATCAATGTTAGATCAGTAGACTTCCAGAGATTAAAGAGATCTTAGAAATCTTCTGTTGAAGCCTATTCCCTTTATAATCATTGAAACTGACCAAGAGTTGTAGAATCCAAGATGACTGGTTTAAGTCCAAGATTTTTGTTTTGTTGTTGTTGTTAAACAGCCAGGTACAGAAATTTTGAGCTGAAGAACTGATAATTTTTTATGTGTCATTTTTTTCAAAAGCATAAGAATTTTCATGAGGCTACTAGTTCCTAAAATAATTACTTACATCCGAGGGTGGCATTATCCTTAAAAGATGAACATTCTTTGGCCAAAGACACTAATTTTAGATTATATAGCAATGAGGCTAAGGAGTCAAATAATTTGCTTACTGTCAAATCTTAGTAATTTGCAGTATTTGGATGAGAACTAAATTCCTCATACCCCTTCTTTAGTTAATTACAACATACTGACTCTTTGTTTTAGCAAGAAATATGTCAATAATATAAGCAATATACATAATTCAATATACATAATACAATATTCCTAATATGTTATTCCTTATGTGTTTATGTATATTGCTTATATACATATAATTTATACTGCTGATATATGTATATATGTATATCTGGCACATCAGAAATGAAACAAAGAATAGAAGGAGGAAGAGAGGCACACCCAGTACAAAGCTAGTTGATCTTTTCTGGAGTCAAACAGTCTTTCTGTTTTACAAGTAAGATCTGGGCCAACAGAAGTAGTAATAAAACGACTGGATTAAAACTGGCCAGAAAAAGAAAGCACAGAACCTGACTTCCTAAAACCAAAAAAGGCAAAAATACTTCTAATATAAAAAGATTAAAAAACAGATCACTTAAATTAGTTTTTAAAATATTGTGCAATATATGTACTTAGTAGAATCTATACAGTCATATACTCTGCAATAAATATAAGAGAAAGACCTTGTCACTAAAAATAAAAAGGCAACAAAATGAAATCTTTAGTTTTTATTTTAGCTTCTGAAAAATCTTGACATTTAAAGTGTTTACTATCAATAAACAGGCTTCTACGGACTACATGATATTATCTTAGCTTCTGAGCTTGAATCAGAGTTCATGGTCTGGTATTTACCTAAAATCACCTTAGTTGTTCTAGTTTATTTTCATTATTGTCATTACAGGTTTTCTTCGTGATGGAAGAGGCGATCCTAAATCAAAAGACTCCTACTGCTGCATTTTGTCCTCCTGACACAGAGGAAGATCTCGTCTGTGAGATTTAGATTATCCTGCATGTCTTGGTAACGTAACATTTTCATAGTGGCAAAGCCCTTTAAGAATCAGATAGCATCTGGAATGTAGCGATTATGGAATATATCATTTGAAATTGCCAAATCAGTACTTCTCCTTTGTTTTCTGAGAATTTTTCTCCAAAGAAATATTTAGTGATTGTGATCATTAAATATAGTTGATTTGTCATGTTTCTTGGATACAAAATTTGGACAGAAATTAAGGCATAGGAAATTTAGTGCTGTATCTGAAAACTAAAATGCCACTTATGAACTAGCTGAGAAAGTAACAATGCATGCATTGGACATTGTATTATAGACAGATATTTTAGAATGATCTTTAATTGTATGATCATTTTCTGTAAACCTCATTTAAATTCTTAGAAAACCAAGTAAAAGCCAAAATATTAGTTTTTTTCTTTCTTAAAACTTCCTGAAACGTTACATAAGCAATTTCTAGTGTTTTTATAAGTAATTTGAAATACAGTTATCTGAAAGAGTATCAAGACACTCAAATAGCTGAAATCAGGAAAATAAAATTAAAGGCACAAGGAAAAATAAAACCACAAAGAAAGCACTATGAGAGTAAAAATAGAGGATACTATAATGTTAAAGAAGTGATTAAGCATTAGATAAATGAACTTTTATTCACTTATCTATGCAACTTTATAGTGCCCATCCACAAAGAGTAGTGTCATTGACTCAGCACTCTGATTATGCGATTAGCCAATGAGATTTTAGCAGACATGTTGCAGGCTGAGATGTAATTGGGCTCCTTCTTACCCTTCAGCCATTTTGCAAATGAGATCACGTTTGGGCTAGCTGCTGGTCTCAGGAGGAAAATAAGAGACTTGTGGAGGAGAGCCAAGGCATACTAATACAGACCCATTGGCCCCCAGGAACATAAGATGGCCTAGTCAAGATGCAGTTATGAACATTCACCTAGCGCCAGTGTTTGCACTGGTGTATAATTGTGTCTGTGACAGATACAACTGTATTAGGCATAATTCCTTATAATGTGGATGATCTGCTGCACAGCTGGGAAAAACGAATAATTCTGAGTGACAGGATCAGAATTCAAAATATCTCAAGTGTGAATAGAAGTCAACCAGGCAAATAAGGGATGAATGTTTCCCTTGAGTGAAGTAGACACATGGTAGAAACCAGTATATCAAGGCTCGCTGCCAGGATGGATTAAAATATTTTCACAAAAATTAAAGGGAAGAATGGCATTGCAATGAGGTTTAGATAAGATAGAAATGAAACCACGCAGTGTTCTGCAGGGCCTGTTAGCATTTGGCATTTATCTGAAGAATAGAAAGTAGTAAATGGGTCTGGTCTTAGTCTAGACTAAGATCAAGATCAATCCAGAGTAATCATATATTCAATTGAACATTTTATATTTTATATTAAATTAGAAAGCTGATGTAGGACTATTGGTTAGAAATGAAAGACAGGTAGGAGACATTGATTCAATTGGAGACAGTGTGATGCTTAGATACAAAAATTTTGGAGAACCAGATTGAAATTTCTGGTATCACTTTCATTATTTCTGTGGTGGTAAATAAGCCATTTAACATCTCCAAGCTTCAGTTTCTTAATTGTAAAACAGTAATAATAATAGCATCCCTCTGACACAAGGTTGTTAAATATAAGTATAAATATGTGTAACAGGAATTGAATGATATCGTTTTGCCATAGTCCCGCCGCTAAAATCATAAAGCTGAAGACAATATATACCATTTTCCCAGATTTAGAGAAATGCCAGTCAGTGCTCCCCTCCCCAAGCCAAGTAAGCAGGGCATAAAGAAAACCAATTTTAGCAATTTTAAGTGACTACAACAAGGGGAGACTCATTGTCATCCGGTGTGCTTGCTGAGAAGCAGAAATCCGTAATTCCAATTTGCTGTTTCGATCAGAGAAGAATGCTATGAAATCATTCGTGGGAAAGCTGATGTGTGACCCTGGCTTTTCTTCTGGGGAAATTTGAAGAAGGCTGGCTGGAGCAGCCTGCAACAGATATCTGCAAAGAGAAGGCACTGCTAGTGCATCCAATAAGCATGTGTTTCTCTCCAGTAAAGTGGACGCAGAGCTGGAACAGTAAGAGACTGTCAGATGGGGAACAGACAGCAAGCGAGAGGAACTATGGGAAGGTGGAGGACACCCTCCTCCTCTAGGGGCCTTGCAGAGAAAATGGCTTCATCAAGGCTCTGTGGAAGAGCTCAGACAACTCACTGGAGAACTAATACCTAGGCAATTTGTCTCACAGGAGGCATCAATATCCTCACATTATGAAAGCAATCATGCTTTTTTTTTTTTTTTTAATATGGAGTCTTGCTCTGTCGCCCAGGCTGGAGTGCAGTGGCGCCATCTCGGCTCACTGCAAGCTCCGCCTCCCGGGTTCACGCCATTCTCCTGCCTCAGCCTCCCGGGTAGCTGGGACTACAGGCGCCCCCCACCGCGCCGGGCTAATTTTTTGTATTTTTAGTAGAGACAGGGTTTCACCGTGTTAGCCAGAATGGTCTGACCTGACGATCCACCCGCCTCGGCCTCCCAAAGTTCTGGGATTACAGGCGTGAGCCACCGCACCCAGCCCGTGCCTCTTTTTTCTTTCTTTTTTCTAATTTGTATTTCTTTTATTTAAAAAGTTAAACATTTTTTCATACATTTATTGGCCATCTGCATTCCATCCAACGTATCTTGCCAAATCTTATGCTTTGCCTATTGTTTCTATTTTTCTTAATGCTTTATTAAGCCTCATTGTATATTACACTTGTGTTTATAATGCAGTATTGAAAATATTTCATCAGTCTAAACTTGTATTTCTTACTTTTTGTTGTGCATTTTTCAACACATAAATTTATAATTTTGTTAGTGAGAACTATCAAACTCTTTTCTTAAATGGCTTATGGATTTTTCCTGTTTTTAAAGAAAGGCTAAATATAATCAAAAATGTTCTTCTATTATTTTATATTCTGATTTTGATATTTCAATATTTATTACACCTCACATGTATATTTTATATATACATGTTGTGAAGTTGTGGTTTCACTTTGTCTTTTTTTATTATTATATTTTAAGTTCTAGGACTTCATGACTAAAACACCAAAAGCAATGGCAACAAAAGCCAAAATTGACAAATGGGATCTAATTAAACTAAAGAGCTTCTGCACAGCAAAAGAGACTTCCATCAGTGTGAACAGGCAACATACAGAATAGGAGAAAATTTTTGCAATCTACCCATCTGACAAACAGCTAATATCCAGAATCTACAAAGAACTTAAATTTACAAGAAAAAAATCAAACAACCCCATCAAAAAATGGGCAAAGGATATGAACAGACACTTCTCAAAAGAAGACATTTATGCCCCTTCTTTTCTACCTCTCCACCCAAACCGATCCTGAAGAATCCAGATATAGACTTTGGCAGAGGAGGAGGGGCAAATATCTGACCATACTTGATTCACACTGTAGGTACCTACAGTTAGGCTAGACCTCCAGTTGTGGAAGACACTTTGAAATGCATATGGACTTCACTTTCAGGTTGGACTAGAATTTTTACATTGGAAAGTGAGTGTTAATTACCAGCATTGTTGTTTCAACAAAATTCAGCTGGAGAGCTATATAGTATCTGTCTAACCAACCCTGAAGGCATGAGAGAGGGAGGTTTTATGGAGCATGGATGACAGAAATAATGGGAGTGAAAAAATTGTTTCAAATAAGCACATTATTAAATTAAAACTGTTCAATAGACTAGCTTTACAATGAAGTAATAAAATAGTTGGTAAAGCACTTAAAACAGTGTATGTCGCATGTTAAGGGCTCAATAAATGTTAGCTGCTTTTATAATTGTTGTTCCTCAAAAGAAAAATAAGAAATTTCCATATGATCCAAAATAGAAAGGGCTGTATTGAATAGTAATGATGGAAAATTACAAAGGGAAAGATTAAAGAACCATGTGTCAGGCATCACATAATAAACGTTGTGAATTTGAACAGAAGATTCTTTCACAGTTCCTTTAATTTTAGGATTCTATTATTGTAAGTATGAATTATTTTTCCATTGTGGGGAAAATCTGGTTTTTCTCTCAAGTTAAATAAACAATACAACTCTTCTTATTTTTTTTAATTTAAAGAAACATAGACTATTCCTTTTTATCCTCTCAGAGCATCCACTATTAAATCAATATCATCATCCTTTTGGTTTGGAGTATTAGCTGCCTTTATCAAATGCAAATCATAAAAACTTGCCTGTCAGTATTCATTCTTTAATGGCTCTTTCTTTATCTTTGAAAATGATACTGACATGAATTGAGTGAAACATCACTACAGTACAGCTAAAACTGTCTGGCAAGGGACTGAGTTTTATATAACTGTAACTTACTTTCCTTTGTAATAACTCATTTTGAGCTCCTGCATAAAGGATATTTCAACAACACAAAACAGATCAGAGGGTAAGCAAAGTATTTCATTTTCTTAAGCAACTGTCACTTTCAGAAATGAAAAACATTGTAAGTGTCTTGACTCAGAGAACAAAGCATTTCATTGTCAAGTTGAGAAAGAGTAGTTCCATACTCACATCTTGATTGGTCATCTCCCAGTAGGGTCTCTCTCCATAAGACACAACTTCCCACATTACTATTCCATAACTCCAGACATCACTGGCAGAAGTAAACTTTCGGAAAGCTATTGCTTCTGGGGCAGTCCATCTGATTGGAATTTTTCCTCCCTAAAATTGAAAAAGATTTAAAAAACTTCCTACATACATACATACACATACATAATGTGTCTAGGGATAGTGTTGCCTCACTGAAAAGATCTAGACAGAGATGTAGCATTTTTAAGCGAATCTGTTTGACAGCACACAGTCTCTTTTCACATCTCTCAGCCCATAAGCAGTTGTAGACTAACTACTAATTGGCTGTCTAGAAGGTTTCTAGTTTAAATTCTGTGTGACTACTGAAATACGTACAGAAACCACATCTCAATTACAGTCCTCAGTATGGCAGCTCTAAGTAAGGGAAAGCAGGCAGTCAAGCAAACCAGTAAGGTATACTCTCATGACTTTCTAACAGAGTAAAGGACTCAAATTCCCTGGGTGCTTCATTTCTTTAATACAGAAATTGTAAGTGGAAATTATAGGTTGATGAATGTGACCCTGAGCTGTTTAGCAGTTAATAAGACAAGCATAAACATTGGAGATACACATATATATGTATATATATATGTGTGTGTGTGCATATCTATTATATATATATATATATATATATTTTTTTTTTTTTTTTTTTTTTTGAGACAGGGTCTCGCTCTGTCTCCTGGGCTGGAGTGCAGTGGTGAGATCTCCACTCACTGTAACCCCCACCTCCCAGGTTCAAGTGATTCTCATACTTCAGCCTCCCGAGTAGCTGGGACTACAGGCGCGCGCTATCATGCCTGGCTAATTTTTGTATTTTTAGTAGAGACAGGTTTTTGCCATGTTGGCTAGGCTGCTCTCCAACACCCAACCTCAAGGATTCACCCACCTCAGCCTCCCAAAGTGCTGGGATTACAGGCGTGAGCTACTGGGCCCAGCCTAATATTGGATATATTAAAACAAAGTAACACTTTCCCTTGATGTTGTGTTATTTCTTTTAGACTTGCTTTTCTCTTTTCCTCTGATGTCTTATTTTTGTTTTTGTTTGGTTCAACTGTTTAACAGGAGGATGTCTTGTTTGACTAAACCAAATTAAAAATTATTGAAATTGGATTGGGGAAAATCTTACCACATTATCAAGTTTTTATGGCATAAAAATTGATTTGGTAGACTTTCTCTTAGTTCATACAATAAGCACTTTTATATCATGCCTCTTTCAGGATGAAATTATTATTCTCTTAACTTTTAATAGCAGGCAAACCTAGATAACCAAATATTTCATGTAGCATCAAATATATATTGAAAGAGAAAGAGGTGAAGGTTTTCAATATTTTCTTGTAAAAAGACTAACATATGCTTTCCCATTTTGCAGGAAGGGAAAGATTTAATTTACATTGCCAGGGAAAAAATAGGACTTAAATTGCTGTTTATGAACCAAAGTTTCAATATATATAAGGAAATAACAGTTTGGGGTCATACTAAAAATTAGTTTGGGAATTGAAGTTAGGTTTGAATTATTTACTCTTTAGCTATATGGTAACATCATTTGAAGAAGACTTACCTGAAACTTATTCTCATTCATTGAATATTGATAGGCAAGATAGTATTATGAGTCCTAGCTATGCATATTCTATAATGTCTTATTAATATTCCTTTTAGAAATGTCATTTGTTGATTATATTAAACCTTAGCCCATAATTTTTCTCCTGGTCCTCTGATCATCCTTTGTGTCATCAATAAATCTGAAGTTCCTTATCTTCTCATCTCTCAGTGTATAGATTTTCCACAGGCTGCCACTATACCCCATTTCAAAGGAATAAGCCTTGAAGGTTTCAGGTTCTCTGTCTCTCACTTTACTCTGTAGCATAACACACTAACACAGATCTTGAAAAATCTACTTTTCACACTTAACTAAGACACCCACCAATCACACTGGCAATGGATATTTGTATAACCTCAATCTTGATCAGGCCAAATTTATTAAGGGTAACTCTATTCCCAAGAGAATTCTTAATTGAGCTTTCATGTAATGCAAATAATGACAATGATAGGTCTGGAAGAGGAAAGATATTCCCCTAAATACTTTATTGATTAAGCTGACCACTGGAAGCCTTTGTTTGCTTTGATAAGTTACTTTTGCCCTTCAACAAAGTAGAAAGCCCCATGAATCACAGAGCAAAAATGTTTTAAAAAAAACCCTTATAATCTGAAAAGAACTTATTGTTAGACTACCGGTGGATGTAATTTTTAAAAGTTGAATTAGATAAGCAAACTTGTATATTACTTTGAGAATGAGAGACATCAAATTGTATAGGGAAAAGGAAAGAATAAGAGATCTCTATCTTCACAAGGGTTTTAGACATTGAGGATATCCAACTTGATGACAATGAGCATATTTAGAATTAAGCAAATATTGTTTATCATAAGGAATTCAAACTCAAAAAGTATGACATTACAGATCACCCATAACATTCTGTTGTAGCAATATGCACAGTTTTTCACAGAAAAAAATGTCAATTATATACCATATCAATACAGCAAGCAATTACTTTGATAGAAAAGAGTTTTGACTTCTGTGAAATATGACAATATGAGTTAGTGATCAATTTTCCATAGTGTAGATGTAACAGTTTTTAAATAGCTATTACAATACCTCCAGGAAATCAAAACTTTTTGAAGGAATAGCTCTTTTTTCCCCACAATGTAAATCCTTAAAAGATGGGAGCTAGATATTTCTGTATTTATTTTACAAGTAAGGACAGTATAATGCAGAGAGCTTAAACTACCCAATAATATCATATGTTTACATATGCATATATATGTGTGTATACACAGACACATACACATTATATATATATATATATAAAACCTTTAATGTAGGAGATTCTGTATTTAACTCCTTACTTTTAAATTTAAGATGATTATTCTTACATGCTGTATCTATTCTGAAGTAAGATTTTTTATTTTTAGTATCTTCAGAAAAAAATGAATTATGAAACTCAGATATTCTAAAGTAAATATTTAAATTTGCTGATACATAAAAGGAAGAATTTTTTGACTTTTGATTTTCTCTCTCCCTCTCTCTTTCTTTTTGATTTGGTTGTAGGAATGCTCTTTTAGCTATTTCTTTTAGAATCTTTAAAAATAAATGACTCTGGTCTACTGTTTCAGAAATGCACTCTGTTAGATCTTACCCTTGTGGTGTAGGCTGCCTCGGGATCATCTTCCAGTACCCGGGAAAGTCCAAAGTCAGACACTTTGCACACAAGGTTACTGTTGATTAAGATGTTTCTAGCAGCAAGGTCTCTATGCACATAGCCCATGTCAGAAAGGTACTTCATTCCTGCAGAGATACCTCTCAGCATGCCAACAAGTTGAATCACAGTGAACTGCCCATCGTTTTTCTGTAAAGACAATGTAGAAATATTGGTCTAGCAACACCAATCATTGGGGGAAAATATGAGAGGTCTGTATTCAATCCCCCAAATTGATACTATCAGTCACTAAAATTCATATGCAATTTCTATCTGAAGGAGATTGGAAAATGGTAGGAAGTATATGGTTAACTTGGTGATGTTTATTTTTCTTCTGCTTGGTCAAAGCAGATAAAGGTTTTGAAAACCCTGGCCAAAAATCTTATGTAGTTGCCTTTTTCTGCATCATAACTCCTTTATTCTCAGTCATCAGAAGGGTTTGTTCACACCCCAACCTAGTATCTGCCTTGGGTCAACAGCGTACTATTTAGAGGTGATTTAAAAGAAGCTAGCTGGACAGACATTAAGGTAAAGAAGAAATGGACAGAGGAGATAAGGGAGTTTCTGTAACAGCAGATGGGAGACGGGTGACTGAGCAGTGATCAGGTCAATGTTAGCAATTTTTGGAAGTTTGTTGTCTTTGTCAAGGGCACTGAAATTATTTCAGTTACATAAACTCATAAGGCTCAATGGATGGCTATTTTAAAATAAAGGAATGATGTGACTCTAAGACACTGGAGTACTTAAAGGTATGGTTAGAAAATTTGATAAAATAATTTGGCAGTCTGGCAGTAGGAAGAAAAATTTGACTTTTCAGTGGACCATTATCAAATTCATTGCATAGGTCCCTCTTACAATTGTTATCAATGCTACTGTGGTATCACGTTTTCCTACCAATGGTAATGAGCACTATATTAAAATTACAAACTGCCAGCCTATATGTTTAATCAGGCCTGCAAATATGTTACATTATCTAACACAAGCTATTTACTAATAAAGTGCGTTGCCAATATTTAAAATTTAGAGATTTGCACATGAAGAAAATCTTTCCCTGAAACGCTGGTGATCTGATAATATTAGCTAGTGTCAATTACCACATGAACTCTGCTGGTGCAAGTAGTGATGGGTCTTCAGGTAGATGAGGAGCACTTATAGGCTGTAACTTGACACCTTTATTAATGACTTGCCTGGGCTATTTACACGTTTTCTCGCTCTGCCTGATAAACTGTGAGAAAATCGAACACTTGTAAGACCTTATTTTTTCCTTTTCTCCCTTTTTACGTTTCTTTTTAAAAATTTTTCTTTTCTTCTCTTATTCCCTTTTACTTCTCGGCATTTTTTTTTTCAAATTAAGACACACTTAAATAAAACTTTAGGGGCATATAATTTGGATATGTGTGAGTTTTCTGAAACAAACCTATGTTCATTTTGGAGTGTAATTATTGTGGCTCCATACATTTCTATTCTATTAAAAACTTAAGCTTTAAAGTGGCCCAAATTCAACTTCAACATCACAGCCAATATATAAATAACACCTTGAATAACTAAATTATTCCCAAATCCTACCTTTAAAAATGTATCTAAAGAGCCATTCTCCATATACTCTGTCACTATCATCACTGGTTTACCTGAAAAGAAAACAGAATGATATAACCTGCTGCTCTTCGATTTTGCATTCTTATCCGGCAAAAGCTTACCCAGAAGTTTTTATTAGTGTCCAAATTGTGTGTGTGTATATATATATATATATATATATATATATATATAAAAGATATTTAAATAAAAATATAAAAAATAAAATTTATTAAATAAAATAAATTTATTAAATAAATAAAAATATTTAAATATTTAAAAATATTTTAAACATATTTAATATTTTAAAAACATTTTAAAAAATATTTAAAAACTATTTAAATACTTAAATATTTAAAAATGTCCTCTTTAAGAAAGAAGCTAATTCCTGATATGATGATATCTTAGTGTTATGAGTGAGTCAGTGAGAAAAATGTATCACAAGCTTAATAACAGATTGATATTTAAGATACACACACACACACACACACACACACACACACACCCTTGCCAATATCATCACTAATTTATGTAGGAAATGTGTTTAAGAATAATTCTATGAGCTTTAGGATAAATTTTATTTTAATAGAAGTAATGATATAAGGTATCCAATACTATTCAGCGAAACACTTGGAACATATTCATCTTTCTAGTTCTCACAATTCTAAATAAAAACTCCATCCTATCTAACTGCCCTGTTTGTGATCCTTTGAATGTATATTGCATTTTCCTACCTTTACCTCTATGTTTTTGTAACTCCTTTCCTTATGGCTACCTGCACCTCTATGTTTTTGGGCCTCCTTTCCTTATGGCTACCTGCCCTTCCTCTCTCTGCTACACACTTAAAATCTCGATTAACCCCACTTTTCTTTTCATTTTTTAAAGCCCTGTTCTAATTGTTATGTGAAAGATTTCCTTAGCAATCATTAATTATGATGAAAAGGGTTCTCCTCCTTTCATATCTGACATTGACATGTAGCCTAGAGGTTAGCTGGACAGACTCTAGAGCCATACTTCTTGGATTTTCATCCCAGAGCAATCACTCATTATTATGGATCCTGGGCAAGTCAATTCTTATCTCTGTGCCTCAGTTTTCTCATATGTAAAATGAGGATAGCAATGGCGCCTACCTCATAGGGTTGTTGTGAGTACCCACTAAGTCACATGGTTATCCAAGGCACTTAAAATATTTCCTATTACTCAGAATTTGCTATGCAAGGCTTTCACATTTTAAAAATACATTTGATCAACTTTATGTGTTAGCTTCCTTGCTAGATGTAAGCTGACCAAGAGAATAGATCATCTCATTCCATATAAAATTGTGACATTTCATACCTAGTATGTCTGTAATACAAGAAGAAAATTGCAAGATAAAAAATTATTGCTATATGAGAAAATATCTAGAAAACAGTTGCTAGTTTTATCATTCCACATTTTCACTATATTTTAAGACACACCCCTTTGCTCTTTAATAGAAACACACGACATAGAACTTGTTTTAATTTAAAGTATTTTGAGTTAAGAAAAAGGAGACCTATGACAATAAAATTACCATATATGTCTATTAATTAACTTTTTAATTTATGAAGAGAAACAAATACTATACAATTGTGAAATGCATTATAATTAATTTAATGGCATTCTTCAGAAGAGGTCTGTATTTCACTGGATAATTGATTGACTCAGGTCATAGAATGACAGGTTGCATATTTACACATATCATATTATCCAGAAGTACAACTATAGATACAGAACATATGATTATTACATATGAAAAAGAAATAACTGGGAAGAAAAAAGAATTTTTTATTCCCAGATCACTTAAAACTCACTGTTTATAATAATAATATAGGACAAGTGAGTCTAATTCTCACTTAATTATCTTCTTATAAAATACTCGAGACAATATTTCTTTAAATGGAATGTGATAAGTGTATTGCAAAGGCAGCCACATTTCCTCATCCTCTAAAGTTTGTAAAAGTTGTAAAAATGTTTGTCTAAAATACTTTATTTGACACAGGTTTGTAGATGCCTATGTTAGGTGAGAGATCACATATGCAGAGAATGTGCATTTTGGATGTAATTTAATCTGCACCTTGAAGAGTGAAGGGGTCACGGGTGTAATAAAAGGTGGCCAGAGTTCCAGGAAGAGAGGTGGCACATGTCTATGCATATTGTCAAGAAAGGGCCCATCAAGTTCAAATACGGTCAGAGCTCTGAATTTTTTCTCTTCTTAAATCATAAAGTTACAGGAGATGGGGTGACAAATACTGACCTTACAACTAGATAGAAGTGAAATTTCTTAGTGGAAAAATAATTATTTAGGTTGTATTTGTAAATGGCTCAAGAACAGATCAGGAAAAAATTGATAATGAAATTTTTATCATTAGTATAATTTTAATCTACATTCATGAATAAAAAATGCTTGCAACTTAAACTTTATTTTAACTATATTGTCAGACTCTTTTTAAAGGACCTCAGGCAAACTCTAAAATAGACACAATTCTGCTTTGGGCTCTTTTCGTCCCATTCTCACATCTCAGAGCCCATTTCAGCCTTTTATATTCATCTGAAGTCCTTTTCTTTCAAGAATACAAAACTAATATACCTCTCCCAGGAGTGATAGTCCCACTGTTTGGGCACGGGTATGTATATGTCAGAATTCATATCAGCGATAATGCTGAGGTATCCTGGATCACCCTATGATATTAGGCATTATCCCATCATTTGCCCAGTTTCAGGAATTTGAAAGTACTCAGCGAAGAAACTGTTACTCATATAAAGGGGACACATGGGCAACTCTGGCACTGGATTTTACCCACAATATAGAAAGATTTCAATCAATTTACAAGGAATAGAGCCAAAAGGGTATGTACCTGACGAAGATCAGCCCTAATCTAACTAAAAGGAGGCCTAGATTTTCTGGAATCACTGATTCCAGAAATCCTCCCTGTGTGGCTCTTTTACTTGGATTCTGCCTGATCTCTCCCCTCATTCACAGAACTCTATTGAGAGGGTTGTCACATTATAATAAATTGAAAGAACTGAATTCCAGCAGACATCTAGAGCATATAGTCTCAGCTGTTCCTGCTTGGCACCTCTCAGCTCATATCACATGAACAGATGCTGTGCTGCACTAATCTATGTTATCATTATCTACTTTACCCCATGTCCTGTATGTTTTCAGGGCTTTTCCTGCATTTCTACTTATAGCACTTCCAGTGTCTTTCTTCTTTCTTTCGTAGAATTTCTTCTTTCTGCCTATCTTTTTATATTTTAGGCTCTCTTTTTAGAGTTATGGGTCAGTGGTAAATATGACCACTGCTCACCCAAGGGCTAGTGAGTAGGATTTGGATGGAATTCTCATATAAAATCATCTCTTTCTTTGAAAATCTGTATCTTAAATTCAACCCAAATTCATTGAGCTTAGAAGACAGAATTTATACCCTAAAGAGAATGCACTGATCAGACTACTTATTAACACTGAATAGTATACATTTGGGGAAAAAAAAGGGAGATGGGCACCTGGTATTCATCCTGTAAGATTTTTCAGCTAGTGTCACCTAATTTTAAAAGCCAGATTAATTATTTATGACAGTGTAGGTTGTGATGTGAAAAACAAAAACATTATTTGAGAAAGATGATAAGGACCTAAAACACCTCTCATATTTCACATGATGGGGGAAAAGCAATTAAAATGAATGTTTGCAAACAAGTATGATCTTCTTTTGTTGACAAGAATAAGACACTTCAGGACCCATTCGATTATTTTTCATGCTTGAGTCATTTTAATGCTAATTACATTTAGTTTGGCTTATGTTTTGTCTCAGTTCCTGCTAGCCTGCAAAAATGACATAGCAATAATTAACATGGCTTACTCTAACCCTTGTAAATTCAATAAAACTGTATAAATCATTTTCCATTATCCAGCTTGACATACAGACAAAGAGTAGATCTGCCAATAATTTTGAAAGCATGTTATCAAAAATCCATATAAAAAGAACTCATAAAGCATGTCAAAACATGATTTTAATCACAGGGGAGAGTTTTTATATTACTTTATATTATTTACTGAAGGCCCAGCCCAGGGACAGTACATGAAGTAACAGAAATACATTATTTGAGAAATTTACCTTTATTATTGATAACCATAAAAGAGCTCAAATTTATTGGGCATCTACTCTTTATAAGGCAGTTATGAATTTATATTAAAATTCTATAACTGTGATATTATAATAGACTTTTTCAGAGAAGGCAAGTAAGGCTCAGAAAGGTTCAATATATTACTTGGGTTGTCTAGAGCAAGTTATATAAGGAGTAAAGTTGAGAATCAAATTTATATCTACCTGAATATTAAGGCTGTTTTCCTTTCTCCCATACTGGGATGCCTACAAATTGAAAATATTTACTTTGATTTCATTTTAAAAACTCACAAATATTCATTTTTTGTGTGTTAATACAAACTTGGGAATCACAAATATGTCGTAATTAATTCTTCAACCATTGATGGCAGATCTAGTTCAGGAATTCACCTTTTCTCAATAAATACTCTATTTTTATATGTGCTCATTACCCACATATGATCCAAGCAGTGTATTGTGAACAATCTTGGATTACATTCATAAGAGGTACTTAAAGTAGTGAAACCCACAGAAGCAGAAAGTAGAAAGGTAGTTTCCAGGAGCTGTGGGAACAGGGAAGTGGAGGGTTGCTGTTCAATGTGTACAAAGTTACAGTATGCGAGATGAAAAAATACTAAAGATCTGCTGTACAACAGTGTGTGTAGGGGTATTACTGTATTGTGCACTTGAAAAAAAAAATAAAGGTGTATAGCTCAAGGTGTGTGTGTATGTTTTTCCTACAATTACAAAAAATGAGTTTTTTTTTTACTTATTATGTGACTTTTTGGTGCTAATGTCCATCACAAATCTCCAAAAGAGAAGAGAATATGCCCTTCCTGGTAATACAATCCTTTGCCATAAGACATTTCAAAGTTAGGTGAAACAAATTTGGGGAATGTTGATCTAGTCCTTGTTTCTCAGAGTATGATATCTGACAAGCAGCATAGACACGGCCTGGGGAGTTATTAGAAACGTAAAATACCATTCCCCAATCAGATCTATTGAAACAGATTCTGCAATTTAGCAATATCCCCAGAGGCACATTAAATTTTGTGAAACACTAAACTAGGCCACATCACAAGAGTTGCTGCTAAATATAGGCTTATTATTTTATTTGCATTCATATCATCTGCCTTTCCGAAACCATTAGCTCATCAATAAACACATGATACCACTTAGGGCTATCAGTGAACATTTCATTTAGAAGCCTCGTAATTCACTGGAAAATTATTGTCACTGGATTTCTCTTAGAAATATATTTTAAGACATGTAAATGACTAAAAGTAAGCCTCTGCTTATAGATCTATAGTATGATTTCATGATGCCATCTTACTTGCATTGTTTTCTGTTTAGTATCCTTATGTTTGCAGCTGTTTCAAATGTCTTTTATTCTTACCCCAAAAGAAACTTAGGATAACACAAATATGGTGAATCAATTATTAATGGATAACGGTCAACCAGAAAATAGGATCTTGTACTTGTAGTAGGAATAGGTAATGCTTATTAAAAGGGGAAAAAATGAAACAACAAAAATAGAAACAAACTGTAAGACAGAACTTAGAAATGTACTCAGATATTTTAATTGTATTATGGTTCTTATTTGCTGGTTAACATGTTGGGACAAGTCTTTTGTAAAATTATATAATTTCAGATTGGGCAAATAAGATAAAATCAAAAGCTTGTATACCTCACCTGAGACAGGGGCATGGAAATGCAAAATGTCTCTATGGGTAGAAATTCCCAGCTTTCTGAAATATCCTCTTTATTTCAGATTGTTTACATTGATATAAACCTTTTCAATAGATGTTCGTTTCTCAAATTAAAAACAAACTAGAATTGTTCTTACATTACTGAAAGTGGTTAATACAGTAATTATGAAGTCAGAAATTATAGACTTTTCAGAAGAGATGGAGAATCTAAAAATGATCAGATCTGACAACTTGGTTGTATTAATAATGAAAATAACTTTAAAACACAGTTTCATTTACTAACAGTCAATCTGCAAGTCAGCAAATCTCTTTCTATAAACCTATATTTTTTCAGATGATTGAGATTTAGTCTTTCAGAGACAGCACTTGTAAATCTCTCATTTTTAGTATATGTGTATTTATTAAACACCTGTATCTGCCTTAACAGAAAAACAAGAACCAAATTAATGAGCTTGGTTCTGTTTCCACTCCACTTTTAAAGTTGTTCATGTATATCATTGTTTATAACTGGTTCATATAATTTTATTTCTTCTTGTGAAGTGTAAGACATAAAATTAAAGTTTACTCATACTTCAAACATTTTTCTTTTTACTTCTTGGGACTAAAGCTAAATCCAACTTTATGCACAACATCTGTAATTGTATGCTAATAGGTATCTCAAATTTAACATGTCCACAACTGAACTACTGATTACCAAGCTTAGTCTTGTTCCTCACAAACTCTTCCCCATAAATTGCAACTCCTTTTTTTGAGGTACTCAGGACAAATAATTTATAGTTATCATTGACTCCTCACTTTTTCTCATACTTCACATCCAATTCACAAGAAGGTTTACTGTGATTGCCTTCAAAATATCTACAAAATCCAACCACTACCCTCCACCATGCTAGGTCATTATACTGACCTAATCCATAATGATCTGTGAACAGTATCAATTAGCTTCCAGTGCCTCCCTGCTTCAACACTGGGTCCTACCACCTCTTCTTAATCCAGCAGCTTTTCTGGTCCTGTTAATGTATAAATCAAATTCTATCCCATGTTAGCGCTACATCTTCAAAGTTCAGATTAAGAGATGGTCTTTGCAGTCACCAAAGAGTTTTTACATTGTCTATTCTCCTATTATATCATTAATCTAAATTCTTACCAAAGACTCCTCTCAATCATTCCACTGCAGCGACAATGGCCTTCTTGCTGTTTCTTGAACCTTCCAGGCAAGTTCCCTTAGAGCATTGCTAGTCCCTCTTCCTGTAACAGTCTGCCTCCAAACGTCTGTAAGGCCCAAAACTTTAATTTGTTCAAGCCTTATCTAAGTAAAATAGAAAACACCCACTCTCAACAGAAGCAACCCCTAATCTCCTTTCCCAGCTTGATTTTCTCCATTTAACATTATTATCTTATTTGTTCATTTAATTTCTGTCTCCATCACCCAAAGGTAAACCCTATAAAGGCAGAAACTCAGTCAGTTTAATCTCTGCTATAGCCCCACTGATGAGTAAGAATAGGCATATATTAGGTGATCAACTAGTATTTTTTGAATAAATGAATGATTCTTGTCAAGCATGTACAGAATGATGAAATATGAGGTTGGTTATATTCACTGTTTAAGAGTTTGGATTTTGGAGTCAGATAGAGATGTTTTAAAATCTGACATTATTCCCATGCTAGTTTTATGATATTGGATAAGGTATTTAACTTTTTTAATGTTAATTTTTCCTCTCTGTAAAAGGAAAACAAATACTAATATCTATAGCATAGCTTATTGTGCAGATTAAAAGAGATAACATATAAAGAAAACTAAGCTTAGTAAATTCTTAATGCAATGTTAATAATTAATAGTGGTGTATGCAAGATCTGATTTTCAGACTATTTCTTTCCTATTAATTTTAGTATTTTTCTTAAAAGGCCATGGTTTTATATAATTAAGTTTTTAAATTTAAAACATAAACTATATCATTCTAACTAGCTTAAGATCTTTACATAGCCACAATTTATTCATTCACTATTTTAATTTCTTTCTTTTTTTTATTACCTGATGTGTCTGGCCCTTTGCTAGACACAAAGGGGGTGATAAACCTATGCTAGTTTCAACGAGCTCATTGCATAAGAAGTATGATAAAACATGTGCAGATTTAATTATGAAATAACATATAGCATGACAGAGTATACAGAAATGCCCCTGGTGTTTAGATAATTACTTCTGCCTGAGAATTCATTCATTCAACACATATATAAAGTGTTACACCTGTTGGGCTTGGATCTAGGAACACACAAGTGAGCAGAACAAAAACCTTTGCCCTTTGAAGTTCATATTTTGAAACTTGTACTCCAATGTAGAACTGGGAAGTTTTCCTTTACTCAGCTATTCAACATAATTGAAGGCCTACTTTATGCCAGGCAGGCACTCAAGATTGAAGGAGAAATGAAGATAAATGACACTGATCTCACAGAGGTCACATTTGAATTAAACCTGGAGGTCGAGTAGAGAGAAGAGAGGATATTTCAGGCCTGAGTGAAGTATCTCAAGGGGGCAGGGCAAGAATAAGGTAGAGTTTTCCAGAAAGAAAATAGTGAAATGTGGAAATGTGTATCAGGTTAAGTATGAAAGTCTATGCATTTTGGTTGATTTGTTTGCTCGACTGCTGATGAAGCATGACAGGAAAGCAGTGATTTGAGGGCAATGTGTATGGAGTAGACCGAAGTGGAAAGTGACAACATGGGAAGAGTAGTGGAAGACTGTTGGAATAATGTTAGTTAATATATAATAAGACTCTGTATAAAGAAAATGATCTCACTAGACAGACTAAGGAAATGTATTTGAAAGATAATTATAAATTTACACAGTAAGGCAAAACTGTCTAGCAGTTTAGGTAATCAATGTAATTGGATGTTCTATCTCTGCAGATACAGAAATAAAGAGAAAGACAGAGATTCCTCTAATGTTTCTGTAATGTTTTGTTTAAATTTGTTAATTTTACAGAACTAGGCTTATTCATACATGATTCTAAATTAAGAAATAAAATTATGACTAATCCTAAGACTCAATAGATCTTCCTTTAGTCAGTTTGGATAATAATTTTCCACTGATGATAGATGAAATCTTCAGGAACTAAGGATGCTGCAGTGAAAAAATTATAGTTTTTTTTCCTTTTTATCTTTTTCCCAAATCTCATTAAATAGTAAAAGCTGGCACTATGTCTATTACACTAAAGTGCCTTGCATTTCAAATGAGTCAATTAAGCCAAGACCTGTGGGCTTTTTTTTATGTCATTTGTCATGAAAGCTCTTTAGAATATATGTATCTATTTATGATAGTTCCTGTTTCACAATAAATCACAGAAGGAATTTGAATGGGGGCTCAAGCTTCTGGCATGTGATAGTGGAAAGATGAAGGCTCATGATGACACCACCCATAGGAGGGCTACTTCAGACTCCCTACCTCAGCTTCAATAAGAAAAACCACAAGGTTTAGTTGCACTTATGTCTCATTATCTGTGTGCTGCAGGTTGAGAATAATTGCTGAATAAATTAGCATCAGATCAGAGAGCATGAAATTAAGGACACAAATAAAGTGAGTTGCAACATGGTAAATTAAAAACAAGTTGGAGACTTCCTAACTTGAACATCAAGAGCTAAATTTATAAAGGGGAAATATCATTTCAATTCATATATAATAAAAGGTAAAAGCAAATAAATATTGTTAGTATTTACAGTTTGCTTTACATATATGTGTAGCCTCATGGTGAGCAGCATCATCCAGCAGAATATTTGATTAAGAGATTAGAAATTTAAAACTGCCTTTCTAACCACAGTAACATTTTTTTAGATAGAATTCACAGAATCTAGATATGATCACTTGTTAATATTGACACTAGCTTCTAAAAAATGCATATACGGTATATGATAAATTTGTTTGTATTATTACAAGAAGTTGTCTTAAGTTATCTCAGTCAGGACCTGTTCAAATAAACAAGTTTTGTAATAAAGGTCTGTAAAACACAGTATGTTTACATAAATATTTAGGATACGATCTTTGTCTTCAAGGAACATACATTTTTTAGCTAAAGAGCTGAAAAATATAAGCAAAAGAGACAAAATTAAGTAAGATTTAAATAAGACTTTTGAACCAAATGAAGAAACGTTATAGACTTGCAAAAATTATCATGTAGGCACAGTGTTCAAAAGAAGAAATTACTTCAGGGCAAAGTGGAAGGGATTGTTTCACAGAGTTGGTAGACTTTGAATAAGGTTTCAATGAACCTGAAAAAGTAATGAACATGAGGGTGTACATTTCAGAGAAAGAGGCAATGAAGGCAAAATCTGAGGTACTTTAAAAGGGACTAAGCACAAGATGGATATGGAGGGTCTCAGAGCATAGGGAAGAAAGGTGAGTGGAGAAGTAGTAACTATGTACTAAATAAGTACTTACTTTGTGCCTTGCCCATTCTAAACTTCATCTATATTAATTAGTGTCATCTTCACAATAATGCTATAAGGTATTCTCACCCCATAGCATTAATGTGGAAACTAAGGTTCTAAATGTTTATGATGTGCAAAACCACCTAATTGTTTATATTCAAATTAAAATTCAAATTACATCACTAGATGCATAGTCCATGTTCTTGACCATTATGTAACGTGGTCTTCCATGATAATAACGGTAATCTGGCATTGTTCTAAATATTACATCTTAACTCATTATGAAGGGTAGATTGGCTGCCTATGGAGTTTGCATTTACCCTGGGGTCACGGGATGTCATAGTGAGAGTTTATTTTCAGAAAGTTAAATTTGGTAACCATGTGAATAAGGCGATGGAGACAGAAAGTATCCAATATTTGCTTACTATTATACTGATACCATCATTAAGAACTATGTTTTATATTAGCTAATACCATGTCTGCATAGCAAATAATTTTACTGGATCTCTGTTGCTATGATTCTTGCCTCCACGGTATCTATCGCCGTTTGCTATCACAGATGTTCTTTCAAGGTCCTTCCCCTCAGATAGAATATAGCCACATTCAAATTCTGATTTTATTTTATTGCATCTGTGACCATATTTTTATATTATATTGTTATTTCACATATTTCCACACATCCATTAAAGAATATCCTCATTATAAAATATTTTTGTTTTATTCCATTAAAAAATATGCTGTTTCCTCTGCCTGCCTCTCTCTTGAGCCTGCCTCCTGCCTTTCTTTAGCAATTTACACTTTTCTAATAAGACCTCAGGATTGCCTTCTTGCTCCAGAAATGCCCTGTCTGGGTTGCCATCAAGTAAAGAATAATGTGTGGGTATACACTCAACTGGAGGAAGAAACACATCTAAGATTTGAAGAAATCCACATATGTAGTTTATTTTATTCTTTTCCTACTTTCCTCTCTAAGCATGCTTCCTGGAGATGCATATCTCTTTAAGATATGGATTTTGGTAATTTATGTGTATGGTGTAAGGAATAAAGGAAGGAATCAGAACACATAGGAACGGTAAACAAATAATGAATACAAAGAAAATGAAGGCCTCAGTTATGTGCCACAAAAATACATTATTCGTTGACTGAAAATGATTTAAAATCCTTGTAAGGCTCAACATACTAACACATTTACAAAACATTAACACAAATTTAAAAAGATGTAAAATTCTAGATATTTTTGGGAAAGAAAACTAGATTTGCTTTCACAACAACAAAAATTCGTTAAAAGGAAATTTTCCTGTCTTCTGTGGTTGTTGCTTTCCCTAGAACTATTAACATATCTTTAAAAAATGAATAAACAAAATGAACCTGGCTGTAAAGAACTGCTTAAAAGGTGACATTGCTATGGTTATAGCAATCCTGTTGAATGTTAAACTTCAATGCCTCAATCAAAACTTTGAAGTTAATATTTCATTAGGATAAAAAGTAAAAGAGCCAATAGTTAAAAAAAATTGATATATTTACTGCTTCTTTTATCTGGATACAGTTTTGTCTGACATTGAATTCACAGCAAATGGGTTAAAATATATATTTTAAAAGATAGATGAAAATTCAAGTTCATTGAAGATTAGCTTTAACAAAAATCTACTAAAATACAGGATAAACATTAATATTAGAGAAATTAATATATTACAATCTTGGTTTCTCTTTACCCTAAATTAATAATAATCTAGACAGATATTGAGGATATGCACACACATGTATAATTTGCCATCATACTTACTTTTGGTCACCACACCTTCTAAATGGATGATGTTAGGATGATCAAACTGTCCCATGATACTTGCTTCACCTAGGAAATCTCTGCGTTGCTTTTCAGTATAGCCTACTTTAAGGGTTTTGATAGCCACAGGTAATTCTCTTTTTCCTGGTAGTTTCAAACGTCCACTACAAACTTCACCAAATTCACCTTGTGATAAAGATGAAAAAATTGCAAAAACTCATTTGAAATTCTTAGTCTATTAATACTTGAATGCCCTCTTAGACTACTAAGACTTCGACGAAAAAACAAACGAACAAACAAAAAACAGTCAGAAAAGGGTAGTCTACACTAAATTATTGATAGGAATGAAAATAAATAGTACATTGGAACAAACCATAACAGATGATCATAAAACACTTTAGGGGCTATTAGCTTCCTCCATCTCACCTACAAAAACCTTTAAAAAAAGAATGAAATTAAAAGCAACTAACTAAAAATCACTTTTTCTTCTTTTTCTGTCTACTGTAGTAGTAATAAGAGAAAAGTTAACCAGGTTATAGCTAGAAAAAAAGGAAACAATTTTAAGGCAGATATGAACTGAACTACATAAATACTTTTGGGTATTACAAATTCACTATATATATATATATAGTGAAACATCTATTTAAAATATATTTTTTGCTGTTTTTTAATTTTATAAACCAGATATTTGCTGGTTTAAGCTTGAGTTACACAGAAGGTTGTATTAAACTGTGATCAGTTACATATCACTTTGAATGCAAGCCAATTACAGAAGATTAAAAACATTCTCTGTTACATCAGGACATTGATATATTACATTCTAGAATGCAAACAAAAAGTGAAAGTCAAACATAGTGTCGTACCTGCTCCAATAACTCTCTCAATGGTGATACATGATGCTTCTATCTCCTTGGCAAATTCGTGGACAGCCTGATTGGGATCCTCATAGGTATGTGGATCAATATAAGTTCTTACTCCTGGCAGTTTAACTGTAAATATAAATTGACATTAAAATAGAAGTAGTTGTGATGGATGAGCAAAATTATGAACTTTATTAACATGCAAGTATGGCTTAAATCTCTAATTCCCAGAAGTGTTCAAACTGCAAGGACCAGCCCTCTCCTGAGTTACAGTTGTTTGTACAACTATATCAGTTTTATAATTTTAGAAATCTGTTTGCAGGCACAAGAAATGCATATGTGATGACATATCTGAGAAAATGCACCTCTCAATGATAATACTTAGAAAGTCTCTGAGGCAAATTAAGACAATGTTTTTTTTTTTTTTTTTTTTTTTTTTTTTTTTTTTTTTGAGACGGAGTCTTGCTCTGTCGCCCAGGCTGGAGTGCAGTGGCGCAATCTCGGCTCACTGCAAGCTCCGCCTCCCGGGTTCACGCCATTCTCCTGCCTCAGCCTCTCCGAGTAGCTGGGACTACAGGCGCCCGCCACCACGCCCGGCTAATTTTTTGTATTTTTAGTAGAGACGGGGTTTCACTGTGGTCTCGATCTCCTGACCTCGTGATCCGCCCGCCTCGGCCTCCCAAAGTGCTGGGATTACAAGCGTGAGCCACCGCGCCCGGCCTAAGACAATGTTATTCACTGAACTGGACAATGCAATACTAGTGCTTAATTTGCTGGTTTATTATTCTATATTTCATTTGGATGATATTCGATATAATCACGTTATCAATTTTAGTTTTATACAAAATGATTTAAAGTAACTTTTCTGGTGGTATGGTGCAAAAAGGCTGATATATAAGTCAAAAGAAAGTATTCTGCTTCTCACTGTACTTCTGTCACTGCATGACATTAGACAAGACTTATGCTGTATGAGTTTCAGTTTTATCACCTTTAACGGCTACTAACATCGCCTCATCAAGTTTTTCGGGAATAAATAATATTAAACAAGATAGGATTAGGAAATGAACTCAATGCTTTGCAGCATGAGTTATGGCTTTAATGATTTAGACATTTAAGATGGGAGAATGAAAAAAAACAAATATATTTGTCACTCACTTGGCAAATCAATTCACATTGCACCATTTAAGGAAAAATAATAAAATATCAAAATTCAACTCATTTAGGCTAGTTGTTAAAACTCTTTATTAAAACGTGATTTTCTGCCTTATTTTTTAAAGCATGGTCTTTTTAAGTCGTTTGAACCAAGATTGCTGCCGCAGGACCTGTTGCAGTAAATTCCCACTAAAAGCTGGAAGAAAAAAACCCTGAGAAATTTTATTTAACCTGTGATGCTACTTAATGATAGATTTCTACTCATTGTGTTGCTAGGAATTAGAATATGCCAGGAAATTTTATTTGAAATATAATAGCTCTTTATATTAAGCAAAAAGTTTTTATTTTGATTAGAACGAAAGTATTATTTAAATAATTGAACAAAGCATTCAGCTATTGCCTAAAGCCTTCCAGAAATACCCAAGCCCATATTCTTTACAGGAATGTAACAAATAGAACACTTATTTTTTTAAAAAACAATATTTTGGTCAGTTATTATAAATCTTCTAGCCTGAAAAGAAACTTCAATAACAATAAAGTGTCCCCTATTTTATTCTGTTTTTATTTTTTACAATTTGCTTACTGTGCCCATTATGAAAATGCATCTTTTCCTCTTCTGGATCTTGTTTTGCTTTGCTGTAGCCACACCGCCTGGAACAAAGTAAGCTAGAATTAGCCACATCTGAAAGTGGTGAATCAGTCACATCAAGCCCAGAAGCATGAAGCACAATTGAAATTATTGCAACCCTAAACTGATTTTCATACTAGTAGTTTGGAATGATGCCAATACTAGTAGTTTGGATGAGACCCATGTCCCTAGCCAGTGTTCCTCACTCAGCAAATAATCTTGCCTAGATTTCACTGAGAAGCCTGAAGCCATCCAAACCTGTTTTTAAACTTCCCTTCACCAAATACTGTATACCAGACATCGTTGTTCTCTTTTCTTCTTTTACTTTATTTTATTTTTATTTTTTGGCAGTTCAAAGGCCACTGCCTCTTTCCGAATGAACTGCCCAAAAATGTGACTCTCATCTGATAGTTTCTTGCCTTCATCATCCTGCACAATAGATTTTTGAGTTTTGTTTTTCTCTCTACTGTTTTGGAATCCTCAGTTGCTCCCCTGGCTGTTTCCCACTCACACCCACCCAGAAAACTATGAGATTCACCACAACTCGCAAAGCCTCTCAGCTTCACTTTTCAAGCCTTTGTCTCTCTTCGTTTTCTCGATTATCCACAAATTTGCAAGTCCTTTGCAAATTTCTCTTATTACGAGGAAAAAAAACCTGTCCTCCTAAGATTACACAAATGACATCTTAACCTCTAAATACAATCTTAGTTTTTCATTGTTCTTGATGGATTGAAATCCCTAACTACTTTTCTGATGCTTTTTGCTCTTCTCTACATTGATGCGTGGACATTTTCATAGGTCCTCCACGTGAACCTCTCTGGTTTTCTCCTCTCAATCCATCTATTTCTATCGGTTTAATTAATACCTCTATCTCACTGGTTTAATTTCTTTTGAGAGTTATGTCCTTATTCCTGGTAGATTTATTTTATAGGGGTATTCCACCAACATTCAAATTCAATGGACCTGAAAATGAAATCAGTGTATTTTTCTTTACTTCTTTCAACCATAGTCTGCCTTCTTTTCCTGTTAATAACTCCAGTATGGCCTTCGTCCCTTAAACACAAAGACTTACTCGTGTCCTTCACAACAAATTAGTGCCAAATCCCAGGAACTACGACCCATCTCTTTCTTTTCATTAACTCTAACATTTCCTCAATTAAGTCCTTAACATTTTTCCTCCACATTACTGTAAGTGCCTTCAAAATGATGCTCCTCCACTCTGTAACTCCTTTCGTAAACTACACTAGACATGACTATAGCCAAATTACAGTATATAAGATGCTTTTCTATTGCATTAGCTATCTACTGCAAAATATTTAATGAAATAATAAGATAAAGATTCCTAAATGTAGCCCTAACACACATTTCCTGCATCAACTCCAACTGTATATCTTCACATGTACTAAATTTTCTCCTGAAATCTCCAGGATATTTCTCCACGCTTCCATACGTTTGCACATATTGGTTCCTTCACTGAGGATTTTCTTCCTAACAATTTCCAACTGTCAAAGTTCAGTTCCATTTTTTCCTTCTTCACGTTTTCCCCAATACTTAAACTTAATGTAGTATGTTCCCTTTGGAGCACAGTAGCTTTCTGCATCCCCTCATGTGATTTCCAGTCTACGCTGCAGCATAGTCATTGGAGTACGTTTGTTGGCTTCCTCACTGCTTTTTAGCTTCTTGAATGGCAACAAATTTTATTCATCTATAAATTCTTGCAGTGACCTGGCACCTGACTCAGAGTTGGCACTAAAAATATTCGTCACATTGATGAATGAATAAATGAATGAGAGAATGATGTTTTGATTATGTCTACACAATGACAGGTGTTTGGAGAGGGAATGTGCTGAATGAATAGTGAACTGATGATTAAGCGTACAACATTAAACAACTGGCTAAAATGAAAATATTTAAATTATTTTTAGTGAAACTCTAAAGAAGTGATTTTACTATTCATAAGCTCCCAGCACAAAATTCAGTTTACTAAAAACAAAATTTCCATTGATTTATGCATTAAGAAAAGACAGCCAAATGACAGACTGATAAAATATTTTCATTACAAAATTGGTTGAGAACTACTGTGTGACGTAAATGAAGTGTCTATTACACATGTACTAACAGAGATTATTCTTTGATTACATATTCTAGGATATATTTAAATATATGTATACTTTGATATTAAGGGAATATATTTTGCTGTCATTTTACAATGTGTAACTACATATATATTACAAAAATGGCCAACCCAATCCATCTTTTGTCATTTTTGGAAAAAAATACAGTTATCTGGCCGGGCGTGGTGGCTCACGCTTGTAATCCCAGCACTTTGGGAGGCTGAGGTGGATGGATCCACGAGGTCAGGAGTTTGAGACCAGCCTGGCCAACACAGTGAAACCCAGTATCTACTAAAAATACAAAAATTAGCTAGGTGTGGTGGCAGGCACCTGTAATCCCAGCTGCTTGGGAGGCTGAGGCAGAAGAATCACTTGAACCCAGGAGCCGGAGGTTGCAGTGAGCCACAATCTTGCCACTGCACTCCAGCCTGGGCCACAGAGCTAGACTCCATCTCAACAACAACAACAACAACAACAACAACAAACTACAGTTATCTTCATCATATTAAGAAACTGGCAATGTATTAGTAACGTAACACTAGTAAATTTTCAGTAAACTTGAAGTAATATTCCTAACACATATGTTCTTGGGTGAGGAAAAATACACAACAGGGATCTCACGGCTTCAAATTTTATTCATAACACTTAGATACATTTGTCATTCCAGGGTCTTTAAGGCATCTTAAATCACCTCACCAAAATGAAAAGGAGGGAAGAAACAAATACATTAAACCATAGTGAAATTATATTTTGTCTATTCAAGCTAAGCTTTAAGTTATTTTAATACGTTGCTCATAATTTTGCTAGATATGAAATTATTCTTTTAGCCTTTAATATATGTGCCTCTAGAGAGAACAGTTGTTAATGTTTCTTTTTAATAATATTCTAAATACAATTGTGTAAAATTATCCAGAGATTTATGTTATTTAAATAATACTGACAAAAACAACTTTATTAGACGAATTCTACAGAGACCTGAAAGCTATACATGCTCTTACAATTTACATTAGAAAACAAACATCTATTCATCCACCTTCAACTCTCCCACCGTCAAAAAAACAAATAATATGCTTTCAAAATTGTATCTTCAAATAGGCTTTATCATTAAATAAATCTCATGGATATTTAAATTGCATGAAATTTCCTGGTATGAAAATGAAAATAAAACTTTGGATCTCATAAGAAAATGACTTGGGAATACCTTGGTGAGGAGCAGTTAACATTGCATTACCTAGGGTGAGAGTCAGGAGGGCAACTGAAAGAGTTATTTTTGACTATGGGCATCTCTGGAGCTCCATAACATATACAGCTGCATATCACATTAACATATAGAATTCAGTTCTGGAACCCCCCGAAGCATCATTAAAACAAGCCTCAACAAGAAACAGCAAGTAAAAGCGCAGCTAGCAGAGACTGGTACTCAGGCAGCGTTCAGTCTCACTGAAAAAGCATTTCAGGAAGGCTGTTCATTCAATATCATGTTCTGCACCTGCTCCAGATGCATAATTTTAACCAATCAGAAAAACAGTCAATAAATATGTCATTCTGTATGTAAATTGTTCCTCCCACTTTCTGGAAATGATGTCTTTTTTTCTGAATGGAAAAGAAAGTATTTTTTTAATTTTCTTTCATATCACAATTTTAATGAACTTTGAAATTATTATACTAAAAACATCTGTAGTGTCTGCATTTAGAGGAATCACATCCTCTAATCATTTATACTTATGTCCTTTTAGAAAACAATGTGCTTTTGCTCTTTAGCAATAGAGATGGGCAGGAGAAATTATTCATAGGCATAACTCATATTCATTAATTAATATTTATTTAAAAGTTCTAGAGAGAGATGCTAGATATATAAATATAGCAGTGACCTTACGGTTTATTTAGAAATCAACCCATTTTCTCCCATGCTTTTTCTAAGGATTTGGATAATACATTTCTGATACTATTAATGCTGATCTTAAAAATTTGGTTGCAGTTATAATAACAAATTTGGATATTTAAGAATTTCATAATATATGAAATAAAAAATATTTATGTAGAGATGGACAGCCAATGAATAACTTAGTTCTTGAGTATAAATTTGGGACTTGATAATGAATTTGGGATATGAATGTCAAGAATTTCAGAGTACCAAGTAATGTACACAAGCAGTACTTTATAAATAGCACTCTTGCGACCAATGAGGAAAAATAAGTGAATAGAATAGCCAAAACAGAGTGTAAATCCTTGCAAAACAATAGCCTCCATACTATCAGATCTTTGCATTGCTTTAACCTATGGAAATATACGCTAAATAATTTTTTTCACCTTAATTTAAATAACGTAGAGTGGAACACAATAGGGGAAGAAGTGGTTTTGCACTTTATTTATTTAAAAGAGTGAGCATATGCAGTGTCTAGCTCAGAAATGGATACTCCTGTATTGTTTCTCTATTTTCCAGATTGATTAAGAGATGCTTTTCCTATACATTGAAGCAAAAATATTCAAAAAGCAACAAATTACAGTGAACATTAATATCTACATGAGATGAGAAAAAATAAACTCTTAGTTTAGCCTCATTTAAAGCCACATTTCTTCACATATGCACACTCACTTGTTCTGACATAACAAGGACCTCAACCATTGCATAATGTTGTATATAAACGACAGTATATAAAGAATTTTATATACTGCTGGAAACTTGAAAGGAATAATACTGGTTTTTAGAAAATACTTTGAATGTTTCACTTTGGGATTTTCTCCAACTGACAAAGATAGGTTTAATAAAAGCTCAGCTAACTTATCCTCATAAAATAAATAAGCATATGAACATTAAGTTATTAATGTATCTAATAAAAACTGAACATTGATTAAATTTTGTTTTATGAGCCAGTATTCTTCAATAAGAATGCAGATGAATAGTACTAAAATGGGGCACTGGATATTTAGGCAGTCCTGCTAGCAAAACCGTGGGAGTTATTTATATTTTCCTCGTTTATAATACTAGAATATTGGGATTTTGAGTTCTTCATAGATAGATTTAAGTTAGACAAAAAGTGCAACTAATCTATTTTTACTTACTAAATATTTTCAGATATACTGATTAAGAGGAATTTACTTATTTAGAAAAACATACTTCATTGGATAGGGGAATGATGGAAGATTATACCACACAAAATGAGAAAACAATTTTCTGAGTTCTTATCTCACATTTGATCAAGGGTGCTAACAACCCTATGATTAATGCCATGTGAGAAGCTAAATTATATCTTATTTGATGTTTTATATGTCACTTTGTATCTTCAAATTCTATAAAACAAAGAATTTTAAAACTCTTAGAATAAATCTCCCAAAATATTATACATATGAAATTGTAAATCTCTCATTAATAAATTCTTCAAATCCTTTTAAAATTAGCTATAATAGGAAAATCCAAACAATTTCAAATTCTTCAAAATATGCAAATATAAATTATACACTATTCTCTCTGTTGAATTCCATTGTAACTGACAGAATTTTGATATAACACTATCTTTAATAAAGTGTGACCTATGAAAATTAAGTCTCCCTGTTTTTTAAAAGTTTTATTCTAATGCTAGACTACGTAACTTCCTATTAATTTTTAACTGTTTCATGGATGCCACTATTGGATTTCTCAATCTGAGGAGGCCCAGTTAATATCTCCTGTAGTCTAAAGTTTCATAGTTATTTTAAAAAATTGATAGTTTGGAGCAGTTCATGATTATATTTTGCTTAGCAAGCCTTCAAATGAAATTTAATATACTCTATAAACATGTCAAACAACACCCCCATCTGCCTACCACAAAGCACTTTAAATGGAGTTCTAGAATTATTACAAAGAGATGGTTATATTCTTTATGCCACTTTCGTGCTGTATAAAAGGGAAGAGTACTTCCACACTCCCCCCAGCAGATATCTTATAAAGATAAATAAAATAATTAACTTAAAGTGTGTATGAAAATAAAAATTTTCTCATTTCACATTTCAAGAAACAGAGTTAATATAGAGAAAGAAAAATGTATTGAAAAATTAGGGTACTAGTTAATGTTTCAAAGACATCCTGATCCTTTGGCCAGAGAAATTTGTTTCGTTTGGATTTTGTTTTTAATCTCTGAATTGTATGTCTGAATTATGAGATACACTACAGTTCATTTATTATGTCTCTGATTTAAAATATTTTTAAAATTAAAAAAGTCTTTTAAAATAAAGTTTATTATCTACAGATCACATAATAGGTAAATGCATAAAATAAGAATTTAACATCTCTATTTTCAAAATAGTGACTGCTTTTCCCTTGCCACTTAAATCCCTCAGAGGATGTAGTAAATAATATGAAGACACTGAAAAGCATGAAACCCAATGAATGAAGAAAATAATCTGACTCATTTGAATTTAAGAAATGCAAAAAATGGCTACTTTGGGACTATGGGATATTTTAGATGGATTTATAATAAGTGTTATGCTATCAATACACATTGGTTTCTGTAAGCAGAAACACAGATGAATATTTGGGGATAAAGGGTAACATTAGAAAGTACAGACATTATTACATTAAAACCATCAACTCAAAATTGGTTGTTTATAAAAATAGATTTTCTTTTTGAGAAGTAAAACTATGATTAGAACGTTAAGCTGGTTGAGATGACAATAAAGGCAATGGCAACTTAAACAATACCTTTGCTAAAAATGTGGGCAGCCTTGGGGATATGGAGCTTAAACTTTAGGCATCCGAGTTTCATTCAGAAATAGTAGAGAAATGGCTTTTATCACTGGGTAGATTTCAGTCAAAGCAGGGAGAACATTTGGAATATTACATTATGTTTATGAATGCCACAACAAAGCAAGCAGGCAACTATACTGATGCAAATAATTTGAGATAAAAGGATTTAAAAAGGCAACATGTAATTACAAATATCGTCTTATAAATGGCACACCATGTATTTTTTAAATGATGGATGTGGTTTCCTGGTGGGAAATATGATAGATTAAAAATCAGAATCTCAGAGCCTTGCAAAAGTGTCCACACGATGGAATTGCTGAGCCAAGAATCGAGATGAACGGTTTCGAAACCATGTTCTTTGGAAACCTAAATTTCCACACATTATCCAGGGTATTTCTAAGAGTCAATGCATTTACAATGGCCAGTTTTAATGTATATGTATCATATTATATTAAAGTCAAAACTAACCACATATATTTTCATGAGTGATCTTTCAAGACATGAAAAACAAGGGAATTCTAAGATTAAAAATGTCTACACATTTCTGTTCTACAGCTGCAAATGTGTCTGTTAACAAATGATGATAATAGAATGTTTTTGAAAATTCGTGACATGGTGACTGGAAATGCTGGCATGATGAGACATGCAAAATTAGGTGACAGGATTTCAGATTTCTTAGTATTTTACTGACTCTCCTAGATAAATGATTCTTCTCAGCTCTTAATATTTATTAGATAAGGTTGTTTTCTTCCTAGTGCTTTAATCTAAACAAATGCCATCCTTAACAGAAAATTTGTAGTAACTTGAAATTATAAAAGAAACTTCACAAAATATAGCATTAAAGCATTTTTAGTTCTGATTCCTACCCAGTAAAAATCTTGGACAACTTTTTTCTTGTTTATATAAGCTCAGTTAAAGTTTGTTTCTTTGGCTTTAATTTGTTTTATTTCACCAAGAACATATTTTTTAATATTTCCAGCTTTTCCAAGAGTCTTTCCATGAAGACTGGTAGCATTTTGCTGAGTGCCCAAATGCATTTGTGGCTAAATCTTTTTTTTTTTTTTTTTTTTTTTTTACCAACACACACACAGGCAAATACTGCACATATACAAACAAACTCACTGCCTTCACAATTTCTAACATTATTGGATGAAAGATATTGTCATCTTCAGTTTACTGGTGTGTTCTTTGTAAAATAAGAATTCTGTCCTTCTATTTTCCTTCTTTTCTTCTATTTGTTTTATAAACCACCTGAAGCCAAAAATACAGTAGAAAAAGATACTATCTTTTTAAATCAAAAACTTCAATCTGGCTAAAGCTAGCCTTTTCCAATACTTTCAAAGCCATGGACTCATAAATGTTCACACTTCCATTGAAGCATTTTTGAGATGTAGTTCAAGGTAAGGCATCAATATCAATGTTCTTTTCTAAGTTGTAAATTCTGCTTATTCTGCTTCAGAGATAATTTATCTATGTTAACAACTATAATTGACACTAAAGTAGAATAGACAATTCAATGACCATTTTTAGTTTTTCATAGCACAGAAACACACACACACACACACACACACAGTATAAAGCCAAACTTTATACTATAGCTTTTGCCAGATTTTAGTTTGTATTTGGTTTGACACTGAAGTCCCATGCTCATAAGAATTTCCCGTGTTATTTGGAACAAATCTTTACCTTCATATTAAACTTTAAAACTTTCTCCAAATTCAAAATTTTTAGGAAATTGACAAAAATATTTCTAATTTACATCATTCTGTGTTTGTTCACTCTCTCTTCTTCTCAGATCATTGGCAGCCATTCCACCACTTCTCATTTGCACATCTATATACACTCATTCACACACAATGTTTTAAGCAACAAAAATTACTTTATACCTAGAGAATACATCTAACAATTTAAAAAGCCCCTAGGAAACTCTATAGTTCTCTAATATGCATTAGAAATCTTTTCTTGGCAAATTCTGACTACCAATGACACTGGGTACAATAGTGCAAGGATTTAGGCTATTTAGTCTAGAAATAAATTATCTGGAGTATATCACTTTTCACAAAGTAGCTCCCATTGTGAAGGAGTTCCAATACATCTGTGAATAATCATAACCCCAGATGTATATTTAGGATTTGTATTTACAAATAAGAGTATGCCATTTGGACACTGATTGAAAAATGTGCATATTTTCTACTTTATTGACATCAAAGTGAGAATATCACTTCTAATATCTGTAATAATTCAAGCTTAATATAATTAGGTAAACCATTTGAAATTACATGTATCTTTGTTTTCCAGTGCCACATGTATTCACAATGATATGACAATAGAAGATCCAAGTTATATTGTGGTCATTCCATGGTTTTGGGAAACAGAAAAGGTGATTTTGCCTTGACAGAAGTAGCATTCTACTTCCACGTGTGACATGATTTTTAATTCATGGAACAACAAAAACGGTGACATGTTAAATGTAGAACATAGAACTATAATCTCATAACTCCCTAGTTTAAATCAGGACCACAGTAAAAGCCTCAGAAGAGATGTATGAATGCTTGACATAGGGATGAAGTGCCATATGTATAATATTTATTTGAAATAATCCATTGTGAAATCACTTGTTAGGATTCACTTTGGGAAGCCAGCTTTATTCTACTCAAATGTACACAAATGGAGAAAGAAAAGGAATGCCAACGGTAATACATATAGGTGGACATCACATAGGAGTGAAAGTGGGAGGGAACACTAACCATATTAGGCTTGGATGGGCAACAGCGCACAGGGAAGAAGCCCTCCCACAGCCACATTCGCAGCAACTGAAAAGCAAACAAGAGAGCCCAAGATAAGGAAGAGATCCCACTCCCTTAAATATAGCATAAAGACACTATGAATTTACTCAGGTGTCTGCTTTCCTTTTCAAAATCAGAAACCTCTAAATGCATACAATTAATTTTTTTCCACCGTGCCTTTCAAATTAAGAAGCATTTTATGGATTTAAGAAACATAGAGTTGTAGTGAATTGTTATTTTGATTTGGCTTACAATGGTTATCCAGTAGGAAATGTCATGAGCCAATATATTTGAATTAATTGTATGCAATTAATATAGACATATAAATAAAGACGTAAGCCCATTTTAATATATCTCTCCTCAGAAATTCCCTCAAAATTTACATCGGAAGAAATCCTCAGTAGCCCTTTAAATACATGTTTCGCACATTACCTACAACCTTGCAAAGAGTATAAAGACGTTCTCATGTGACCCACTGATTTCTTATGCCTGTGGTATTACTTATCATAGCCTATTGAAAATGTTAGGCTAACATAACTTCCCAAATCACTTATTGAAGCCTACCAATTTAATTTTACATTTCCAGATTCAAAAGCTTTATCTCCAGATATATATTTTCAGAGCAGTTGCTATATAAAAAAGCAAACTACACAGAATACATGCATTTTTCCAGATATTGCAACACTCAAGATTCTTTTAATTTTTCCACATATTCATAGTAATAAATCCAGGAAATACAAAGTAAACTATTTTATAAAATGCACTTTATTGATAGAAAACATGTAAACTGACGGCATAATAAAAGACATGTTATTTAGTGCTTCAATGCATTCAATTCTAAGTGTTTTTTAAATGAATAGCATTCACAGTGACCTCAACGGAACTATAATGTGAGTTCAGTAGAGATACGATATACCAGCAGGTCCAGGCTTTCATTTTAAATCTGTTTTGAACTTTCATTTCTAGAAATGTATCTATTCTATTTTATAACAAAAAAAGTAAACAAAACATAAACTTCCAATAAATTTGCAAACACTAATGAAGACAGATGATTATTTCCAAATAAAATTCCAATGGAATTTTTATATATTTTCTTTTGTAGCACTGACAATATTTTAATTTGTAGTACTACTAAATGTCTGAGGATTTGACTGCTGTCACTAAAATGAAATTCTAATAAAAAATTGCTACATAACATTTTTTCCAATTTGTCTATTTATTATATTTTAAAGAATATGCCAAATCATTATTTTCACTGTAGAGATATTGAGAGTCAGAGTTACAGTATATCAGATTATTAAAACAATCAAAGAGTAGTTAATACATCTGTAAAGTATTTTGGCAGATCTTGATATACTTCTTTACAATAACACCTATTGCATTAATGTCTCCAACAATTACTAAAACTTTATATAAGTTAACTTTCCTACCACTTCTGCCTCATTGCAGCACTCAGATTAGCGGTTGGCAAACTAGTGTTGGGTGGCGCAGACACGTAAGGTACCACAAGATGGCGACAGTTCCGGGTTCTTCCTCCCTCTCCACACCTGACGCAATGTTAAACCCGCCAAGAAAGACCCAATAAGACCCAAAGGACTATAAATCATGCTGCTATAAAGACACATGCACACGTATGTTTATTGCAGCACTATTCACAATAGCAAAGAGTTGGAACCAACCCAAATGTCCAACAATGATAGACTGGATTAAGAAAATGTGGCACATATACACCATGGAATACTATGCAGCCATAAAAAATGATGAGTTCGTGTCCTTTGTAGGGACATGGATGAAACTGGAAAACATCATTCTCAGTAAACTATCGCAAGGACAAAAAACCAAACACCGCATATTCTCACTCATAGGTGGGAATTGAACAATGAGAACTCATGGACACAGGAAGGGGAACATCACACTCTGGGGACTGTTGTGGGGTGGGGGGAGGGGGGAGGGACAGCATTAGGAGATATACCTAATGCTAAATGACGAGTTAATGGGTGCAGGAAATCAACATGGCACATGGATACATATGTAACAAACCTGCACATTGTGCACATGTACCCTAAAACCCTAAAGTATAATAAAAAAAAAAAAAAAAAGAAAATAACACCTCCCGCTCCCCCCGCTCATCCCCAGGCCCGCCCCCCCAGACCCAATCATCGATACCCACGTAGCCCTAAGGGATATAAATATCCCATCCCAACAGCACTCTCTCTCTGTGCGACCTGACCCGACTGTGCTAATAAGGATCTCTTGACTGCGTTTGGCGTGCTCTGGGTCTGCCTTTACTCTTTCACAGAGCAAGGGCCAAATCCAGTTCACTACTTGTTTTTGTAAATATAATTTTATTGGAACAGTCACTGCTTGCTGTTTATGGCTTCTTTAGTGCTACTGTGGCAGAGTTGAGGAGTTGGGGCAGAGAATGTATGAGCTTACAAAGCCTAAATCAAATATCTGACCCTTTAAAAACTGATTGCCCTCCTTTGTTAGACTGCTAGTTTTCTGAGATGAGAATGACTGCTCTTGTTTGCTTGTTAGTCTTTCTTTCTTTCTTTCTTTATTTCTTTCTTTCTTTCTTTCTTCTTTCTTTCTTTTTTTTTTTTTTTTTCTGTATGGTTTAAACACAATGACACTTGTAAGCAGTCAATGTTTTACCATAATTGGTATTAACTAATAATAAAATTACCTCAATTTACTGATATCTACTAATATAGAAAGTCTGCAGATACGGGGTCATTTCAAACAGCAGTTTCAACCCAACAAAAAAAAATGAACAATTATTGGTTGTTAACAAATGTATCCAACTGTTTCTTAATGAGGAAAAAAAGATGCCATTTCCTAATAAAGTACAAATATCCTTTTAGTTGAAAGTGTGCACAGTTTATAAATTCATAGAGAATTGTGCATGGGAAAACAATAACTGCACCGTGATTGGCTATTATCTCATAGGATTGGTCTAACACTTGGTCAGTGAACTAAATGTGTTAAGAAACACATAAACAATTCCAAAAACAATAACATTTTATAAAGTTACCTTAATTAAAAAAATAAGCTTTGTGTCTTATGAATAAGTATGCACACACACACACATACACTCACACGGAATTCACTATAACACCAAATCCGAGAATCTAAACCAACTTACGTATCATTAGAATTCTACTTTATAATTTCAATAAAATTTGATTTAAAAACCTAGAACAATATAAAATTAAATAATTTTACTTCTATTTTACTGTATTTGTTTTAAGGTGACATAAAAATTGCTTTAGATAATTTGGTTAACCTTTCCTATTTAGGTTGACAGCTATAAAATAGTGACAAAAATAGATATTTTTCTCATAGGTTTTGTGAAAATAAAGTGAGAGAATACACATATTTTACTTTGATCAGTGTCTGATATGTCAAATATTTTGGAGGAAAAGTGTTAGCTATTACTCTTAATTTTATCATAATCGATGTGACAGAATAGATTCTCATTGGCTCAGAGTAATTTATATTTTTCATAATTGATATGACATTACTAGACTAAATATTTTTATGCATAATAGAACTAAATAAAAATTACATTCAGATTAACTAATATAAATACATAATGGCCAATACAATTTAAAACATCATTTCCACAAAATACATTTTCTAAGGATTTGGTGATTAGATAATACTGTGCATTAATATTAAGAAAACTAAAACTGAAGTTACTTTTCTATGAACATCTGAAGTTTAATAATGGCCCCCAAATAAACTTTTAAAATAATTTCTGAAGACGCTTTCACAGTAACAGCTTGACATCAGATGGTATAAAAACCATATTTTTCCCTCAACCAATAAATACGCAGATAAGTACAGGTTAATGCTTAGAAGCCTCAGAGATGATTTAGAAATAGAAACCAAAATGTGCTAGAAATAGCAAGCAATCTTATCTGTGAGCTCTGATTCAACACAGTCTACATCTGTGTTCCCATCGGTGTTTAGTACCTAGAACGCTGTACATAACTGCATGCAGCTATAACAAGATTGTTTTAATCCAAGTTTAAAATAGCTTAGCTCCTTTTGGCTTATAATAAAAAACTGTAGATCTTTGTTTTAACAAGATATTTCCATTTGTCCTTCAGCAGATTAAAATATGATAGCATAATCTTTTCAGACCCAAAGAAGATTCAAATAAAATTACTTTAGCCAGCTCTTACACAGAGTTGATCAATATAGGTATGAAGTTTGTCTTTGTAAGTATGATAACCTCCCTCCTATGGAAGCAAGGTGATCTTTCCTCTAGGGAAGGAATTCTCAAAGATACTAGAACAGAGAAGCAAGACTGCAGGCTATGGATAAAGTATGACTTAAATTCTTAAACAAGAGATCATAGAATTGGATAAGAAAAACACTAAGATGTCAACAGATAAATGAGAAAAAAGCAAGAAGAGTAATTTCACAAATGAAGTACTTGAATTACATAGAAAATATTTTTATTTTACTTGTAACAAAGGAAGAAAACTAAAAGGCTGCATCATTTTCCTCTTTTAAATTAAATTAACAACAAACGATGATATTCAGTGTTGGAGAAAACAGAATGGAGCTAGTGTTCTTGTGTGTGGCGAGTGACACTGAAAAGTGGTACCAACCCTTCAGAAAACAATATTCCAAACCTATCAAAAAGCAATAAAATGTTCTCATGCTGTGGCCCTATTGTTTCACAAAATGGTTAGATCATGGGGTTTGTAGTCAAACTAGAAGCAGTCTTGAATATATGCATTACTAGATGCATAGCTTTGAAAAATCTAGTCACTGATGAAATGAGATAATAAAACCTACACCACACAGGGTTGCCTTGAAGAATGAGTTTGATCATATATGTCAAGCTCTCTGTACTGTGTGGGGCTCACAGTCAGCACTTAGAAAGTTTTTAAGTGATATTACTATAATAAGACAGTCTTAGGGCAAAGAGTGAGCTATACTATTTTCATGTATATTATTTGTAGTATACATAAGGCTGAGCATCGATTTTAAAGCAACTAAATGATAAAATATTTGCTCAGTAAACCAAAGTATATATGTGGAGTCTATGAAGCAATTAATGTAAATATGCTATAATATTAAATTTTTTAAAATTAGGTAAAAATCAGTGTGAAGAAAAGTAAAATGATGGCATAGGCATACGTCAAATGTGTAAGAGACATTGTGCTGAAATGTTACATTAATTGCATTATGGAAAAATTTTTGGTTCACCCTGATTTCATTTTTTAAAAGTTGTACTTAATCATTTCAAAAAAAATTTAAACAAATCTAATAATGATACTTATTGCAATATATTTCATTAAAGGCCATGAGTTTGTAAATGATTAAAAAGAATTTAAACACATAGCTAATATTAACCAAATAACACTGAATAAATTGTTCACTTGTAATTAACACTACAATGTTAATAGTTTTATACATTTCTTAAAATATTTCAGGATGCAAAACTGCATAGTACTAAATGTGTTTCCACCAAATTTATATGTTGAAGTCTTGACCTCAAAAGTGATGATTTCACGAGGTAGGGCATTTGGAAGTTGATAAGATCATAAGTGCCCAGCCCTCTTGAATGAGGTCAGTTTTCTTATCAAACAGGTTTGAGGGAATTCCCTTGCCCCTTCCCTCCATATAAAGACACAGCAAGAAGGCAACCTTCAGCAAGGTGGTAAGAGAGCCCTCACTAGGAATCAAAGAGGCACGCACCTTCAACATTAAAATATCAATACCTTAAAAATACTTGGTGACCCAAACTCTACCACATTATTTAAATGCATGTTTTAAATAGAGATTAAATCACATAAATGACTGAGGTGCACCTTAAATAAATTATGCACTTATCATGAATTTCTTTGAAAAATCCTGGAAATTGTACAAATCTAAGTGTCTTCTGTGCAGCCATTCATCTTAAGGAAAAAGTCAAAAACACAAACAAACAAAAACTAATTCACATTAACATTGTAATCAGACACTCTCCTTATTTCTTACTCTAAAAAAACCTATTAGGACCTAGAAATATCAAACTAAATGAAAGCAGAAAAAAACTTGAGGTGAGACATATTTAGAAATCACTTCAATTATTTTTTTTCAAGCTATACTTTAATAATGACTCTGTGTTTTTACTTCATTTCATTATTCTAATGGGCCAGAGATCATCATAAAACATTAAGTTCTTCCTCCAGGAATGCCACAGGTAAAGGAATTGATTCAATTAGCAAATGTTATTTATTAAACGTGTTAGATACAATTTGCTTATTCCAATATATATTTGAACTCAAAATAAATTTTATCAAATATTAACCAACTTTCGTAAACTTTTTGCTGCAGTAGAAGATACAGTCATTCTCATTATTAGTAAACATTTACTGAAAATCTATATGCTATTCTTTAAGAGTGAAGAAATTATATAACAACAGTTCTCTACTCATGTGTAATACAGTGGTTCCAAACCTGGCTACAGATTAGAATCAACGAGGAAGCTTAAAAACAAAAGTCCAGGCCTTACAATAATTAAATCAGAACATCTTGATTGTGGAACTCAAACATCATTATTTTTCAAAATCTGTAAGTTGATTCTAAATTTTCTCCAGGTTGAGAAACACTGATCCAAGAGGTACTCTATAAATACGTATTGTATTGAATTGATGTGTATTATAATAGTTCTTTGGGAATTTACTTAATGAATAAAAGGGAAAGGCTTGTAATTAGCATATTAATAGCCTGCATGTAAGTAGAAACTTCAAAAGCGCCTGGAGGTGCTTAAAAATAATACGTTCTTTGGTAAGTATGTATATCTATAGAGAGATTATATATAATTAAACATAATTTATATCTACATCATATGTATGCAAATTATATACAAAATTTATATATATAAATTATATGCATATAAAGCATTAAAAACATCTATATCATATATATGATATGAAGACTTCAATAATGATGTATATACATCATGATGTATATATGATATATAGACACACACACATACATTAATCAGGTCCAATTCCATTAAGAAAATTAAAGTCAGGTGTAGTTTCTTCTTTGCTCTCCCAATTAATATTTCCAATAATTATGAAAGGCCTGGACATAATATTAGTGACAACAATAACAGGTTAGAAAGAGTTATGTCCACTCCTAAAAATCTTTCCTGTGTTTCTTGCAGAACAAAACCACAATCACCACTGCTACCACCATTATCACTTTCACTGCTACTGGTAAAAACAAAGCAAGAAAAGAAATATTAAGAAACGCTATTTTTATCATTGGGATGATGGATTTTATTGAGCTCACTGTAGAGTGCATATCCTATTTTAGAAGACTTCAATAATGCCCTGGTCATAATATTGGCCAATCTGAAGGAGTAATGGCATCTTCCTACCAACTTATTATAAATCAGTGACTCAGACACTTGGACATCTCTTCTAATATTTGTTTAAAAGTAAGAAAATGGGTGGGGGGAAGTAAAGATGTGGTTTCAAAATTCTTGAATGCCTTCTCAGTGATTCATAATATAAAAAATATGTATGATATGAATCATGTATGCCATATTCCCATTTGAAGCCACAATAAAAACTAAACAATATGAAACACTATCATATTCTGGAAAAATGTAATTTTTTACAAAGAAAATCTTGCATGTGTATGATGTGCATGTGCATGTAAAAATTAACTTCCTTATTTTTCAAAAATCGGTTTGTATACAAGAAAGTTCCTGCCATTAATGAGTCAGGAAGGAATGGAAGACAAGATTGTGCAGGGACACAGGAGAGGCTGTGGAAGGCCAAATAGATTGGGCTAAAGAGTCACAGGAAACTGGACATGCCATATGCACTCATACCTATGCGCCTTTTTCCATCATACTCTCTCAACCATCTCTAGTAAAATTTATCTTCACCCTCAAGGTGTAGTTCAAATCTACCACTCCCCTATCAATATTTCTGTATTCATTTAAGCAGAGATAATTTTACACTCTATTCTCACATTGATTTCTTCTCAATTTGTTCCAGATACTCACAATCTATAGCAACTGGTCCAAGAAGTCAAATCATAACCTTTGTAGCAATCAGACCAAATGGCTAGAACTTAATAACCGCAAACTTCCCTAATTTTTGGTCCCTATTTCCAATTTAGGATCAAACAAAGGAAGCCAAATCACCTGGGATGCCCTGATTTTAGGTAGCCCACTTCCAGTTTCACTATGCCAACAACCTCCAAATCTAGGCCTAACTGAAGCCTTCTCTTTTTCCCCATTATTATGCTATCCTGCCTGCCTTTGGGTCTCTACCAAATGCATGTGATGTTGGCTAATCCTCTTCTGTAGTAAGCTATGGAAAAAATGCTCTGTGTTTGTTCTCAGCTGGGTGATTTCAGCTTATTTCCACAGAAGAGATAATCTTTACTAGTTCAATAAAAGGAAAATATATGGATTCATCTTTGTAATCAACGACCATCTTATTTCTGTTCTAGCATAATAATAGTGTTGATATACAACATACTGAATCATGTTTCTTACTCCTGCAGAACGATGCCTACACTGAGCAAACATCAATTACCTCCATTTCTAGAAGCCTAAATTTGCTAAGCTTCTTCCACTGAGCTCTTCCTCTCCCAGTCATTTCACAGCTGAAACACGTCTGTCTCGGGTGCCTCTTAGAAAAGAACGTAGGATTATCATGATGAACCTATTTGTGCTCAGCTATTTTAGGTTTTAAATTATTTTGAGAAAAGTAGAGAGAAAATTTGAAAGCAGATAAAGTTGCAAATAAGTGACGCTGTTTTTGCCAGCTCAAATAAATAACATTTATAAACACAGCTTTGAAAGTAGTTTTAAATACTCATTTAATGAAAAAATAACGTCAATTAAAAATATGAGTGGCTCGAAAAAAGAAGAAAATGAGTAAAAGAAAGAAGTCAAATATGTACATTTTTTAGCTCTCTCCATTATGTCTGTCTAGTATTTTTCTAAAATTGAATCACATCTATCAGCATGAAACTTTTAAGGTGGAAAAATCAGAAAGACGAAGCTTTCCATTTAATTATGTCTCTCTCAAATAATAAAAGCAATTGCGGCAATATACTGAAATTACCAAAACTCAAGGAATGTGTGTATTTTGTGATAAACTTATTGTGATAATTGAACATACTCTAGAATGACTTAAGAGGAAGCTAAATGTCACATTTTCATATCACACTATTTAAATTCCATGCAACTACATTCTGTTTTTATTAGTATTGATCAGTAGCATTAAAATCACATATTATAATAGTTGCCATAATTATTTAAAATTAAATATTGTACTGGTGATAAATGTGAAATATTTAATACATTGTATACTTAACAGTGATTAATTATGGTTACAATTGCTTTATACATTGACTTGTGTATAAATGTATGTGTGTGATTATATTCACAAAAATGTACCTTTATAAAATATTTGTAATTGTGACTATATATGATCTCCAACAGGAATTTACCTGACCAAACATTGAAAAATATTTTAATATTATAATATTTATACTTATGTAATACTGATAAAAATCAGACAGATTAATAGAATGGCTTTCACAGCCCAGAGCCAGCAGAGACAAAATAATACCCATGTAGATGCTTATTTCGTACATGCTACGTGTAGAAACCTGTAAGATTTTTGGAGCAGAGTGAAAACCACTGTGGAATACTCACATAAGTCTTTGGAAAATATCAATTTAAATCCCCACGTACACAAAATTAACATTTTAAAGACTTTTTTAAATCCCATGCAAAATAAACATTACTAAAACACAAAATTTGACACTTTCAATAATATGGCTCTGCTCTGTGAAGTGCTACAATCCCACTAGCTTTAATGGGTAAAGAGCCTGTTCATGCAATTTGCAAAACAGATGTTAAAACAGATAATGACTATACTTTTTGCTTATAAGTGAATGATCTCATTAAATCTAAAAATAAAAATAAATTTAATTATAAATGCACAGCTATTTTTCTCCTATTAAATAAGCAACGATGTTCTAGATTGTGAACTACCAATATCATGTACCACTGAGGGGAATGCTAATTGCTACAGTAGTTCAGAAGGGCCATTTGTCAATATGTATGAACAATCTTAAAAATATTCATATGCATTGACCCTTACTTTGAATTTAAGAATGTGTTCTAAGGACATTAATGACAGAAATAGTAAAATACAAAACAAGCACACACAGAGGCACACAAAATCTTCCTCTCAAACAATAACAATTATACACACACAGAGAGAGCAAAACATTCATGACAAAGATCAAATATTAGCATACCTAACAGACACTAAATTTTTGATTTTAAAATATTTTTAATTGCTCATATCAATTTTATACTGTTAAGTAAAGAAAAACAAAACTACCAATTAAAAATTCAACTGCACAAAAGATATCTTAAATATATATGGCAAAATATCAATACTGTTTGCTTCTGGTGGTATGATTAACTTTCTTTCTGAATTTTGTCTTTTACGTTCTTTGTAATTTAAAATAGGAATTAAGAAATGCATATCTAAATAAAAATAGCAGCTTAGTAAGAAATTAGGGCAATTGACTTAACTCTGCCAACTTTGTAACCTGCAATGTAAAAAAAAAAAAAAAAGGCTGAAACTTATAGGAAACGGAAGAAACAAGACTTCTTGGTAATGTTGGCAAATTGGGGCATTCATCTAAGGACGTGGCCATTAATCTAACCTCTAAGAATATGTTGGAACATAGCTAGAGTGATCCAGGTGCAATCTGAGCACTTGGAGTCTACAGAGACACAATGCAGTGGGGGCGGGGGTTGGGTGGTAAGTGGAAGCAGGATTGATAGTGATTTTCGCCTTAGGACATTTGGTTTATACTGAGATGATCCCCTAAAAGACTTCCAAGCTGGGTTATTTCAGAGTCCTCCTTGGAGCTGGGGGCGCTGTCCAAAGGCTTGGAGACACTGGAGCAGGATCCAGTCACCTTGGGTTTGGAAACTGATAGGAACAAATGGGCTAACTGCACAAGCTCCATTCAGATATTTGAGATATACAGAAGTTCCTTCTCATTTCAATTTATTGGATGAAGATTTAGAAGCCCCAAGGCTTAGGCAGAAAGATACAGGGTGGTAAAATGCACATCTACTTATATTTTAAAGTAGGTTTTTCCCTATTGGGGCTGAAAAGCAACAGTATACACTAGCACAGGTTTGAAATGATTAATAATACATCATTAAGGCTTAAAAAAGAGCCTTACCCTGGCCCACTGCTTCCCAAATTACTAGAGAAGAGGTAAATCCAAAAGACTGCAATATGTACATTTGGAACAGGTAGAACAGGGCTAGGTCAGGAAAAGTCAGATTATCAACAACACAACAAATCATTAAGAGGTTCCTATGTATTACAGAAAGCATGGAAGTCATACAAATGTAGAATACTGGTTTATTACATACTTGTCCATCTAAATTCCTATGTAAATAATTTTAATTCACTTATCATGTAAATATTGAATTGATGCTAATTTGATGATTCCTTGTTGGATTTTTAGATCATCTTTGGTATAATTACATAGAAATTAATGATTTAAGTGGCTGAATTTCATCTTTAAGGTTGTCTGAGGAAGACTGGACCTCTAAATTGGTAATTCCTTATATTTTTCCTTGCAGCAGATTAGGAAAATCAGAATACTTGCGCAGGCTTAATGTGTATATTGCTTAAATAGTTATACTGAACTTTGCATCCTTAAAAATATAGCATTGTGGTGCTGGCATATCCAAAAATCTCTTAAACAACATTAGCTTTGCAGATTTTTGGTAAAATTCCAGTATATCTAGGAAAAATTAATATTAATATAAAAAGTACTTGACTTCATCTTATATTCTTTAATGCTTCTGAAAATTCAACTCTTTTCTCTGTAATTGCACATTATGATTATCTTTTACATTGTATGTGTAATATTTCTCCATATTTTGAAACAGGTTTCTCTTTGTATTAAACACTAAGAATATTAATAAATGTATTAAACAATTGAATTAAATGATTAAACAATCAAAGCTACATGACTTCAATTGAAATTCAACATAGATAATAGATTATTTGGTCTTTAATGTTGGCAGGATCTGTGCATTATCTATGGAGAGGATCAGTTTAAACAAAGGCTACTCAATTTGCTTCAGGAAAAATCAAGGGGAATAGGCATAGCAATATCAGAGAAGCACTAGGATTCTCCAACATCAGAGGCATTGAGAACTATTGGAGGTAGGCAAGAGGTACTTGTGAGGTACATGGGACTATTTGAATCTATGGAATTGTCTGTCTGGAGGGACACTAAAGAAGAATTACAAAGTTGGTCTGAACACAGCCTAGAAAAAACTTGGGAAACAGAGGTTTTCCCCAATTAATTTCCACAGAGAAATAAAACCTTGCCAACTTGATGGAATCTTGCCTTCTGGATGGAAGTAGGGGTGTAGTAAGCAGGAAAAAAAAAACTACACTAAACTTTCAACTATATTTCTTGGCTTTCATTGCCTTTCAACCTATCAATCTATCCTGGTCCAAGAGTACTCTATTTTTTATATATTTTTTCTGTCTGTATATTATGATATTTTGACATCTTGAAAACCTCTCTGGCTGGGGAAAGACTGCCCCTCTCATGGCTAGCCAGTTCCTAGAAGTAGCAAAGTACTTAGCCTACAGCATGTATTTGAGATGCAAACTAACCAATCTGGAGCAATACCTTTTCTAACCTCCCATTAACTTCAGGAGGCAATATTCCCCTGCCTTAATAACCCCCAGGCCTAGGTTCCAGGCAACTAGAGACCTCTTCTATAAGCCCAAAGTTTGCCAGAATTATTCAAACTAGCCAATCTACTTTCACATAGAAACACCAACAAAGGCTCTCTCCTAGACTTTCCCCTCACTCCTGTCTTCTTCCTCCTGACCAAAGTCTGGTGTTTCTCTGATGGCCCTGCATGACATGCCATATCTTCTGTTTCTAGGACCTGTGAGTATAATAAACTTTGTTTTCCTATGCCTCTTCTGTGTTTCTTCCTGTGGCCATATCTTACTAACCATCACTTAGATGAACACAGGGCAAGAACTCAACAAACAGCAACCATCATGGGTATGCAGATTCCAGTGCCCAATCTTGCACACAGGAAGAAATGATAATATGTTTTCAAAACAACAACAAGGAAGAGTCCCAAAATAACAACAAAATTAACTGAGACTGTTATCTATAACAATGATGGCTAAAACACAGTGTGACAATGAAAGCAGACATAACTAATATTTAATACATAAAAGTATGCCATTTTTCTACGAGATTAAAACATTAGAGGAGAAAAAAGTAATGAGAGAAACAAGGAGTAAGAGACAGTAAGGGAATTTTGGTAAGCAAAATAATTGGTGTATTAGTTTGTTTTCATACTGCTATAAAGAACTGCTGGAGACTGGGTAATTTATAAGAGAAAGTGGGTGGAGAGGCCTCAGGAAACTTACAATCCTGAATCATTGTGGAGGGGGAAGCAAGGGACGTTTTTCATAAGGCAGCAAGAAGGAGAAGTGCCAAGCAAAGTGGCAAGAGCACATTATAAAACTATTAGTTCTTGTAAGAACTCACTCAGGATCATGAGAACAACATAGGGGAAACTGCCCCCATGATTCAATTACCTCCACCTGGTCTCTCCTTTGACACGAGGTGATTACAGGGATTATAATTCAAGATGAGATTTGGGTGGGGACACAAAGCCTAACCATATCAATTGAAATATAATATGCTTTTTATCACTATAACTATCACAGCCATCAGCAGTATACAAAGTCAGTCCTTCCAAATGGCATAATAAAGAATTCAGCTGCTTGAGATTGAGTTAGAAACATTTTCTTTTTTTCCTGGTTCATGTAAGACCTTAAAAGCACAGATCTTGAACAAATGTGGCTTTTAGTTGATGTTTAAAATCATCTGAGACACTTTGATTCATTTTTCAACAATGAGTATACTTCCAGACATGGCTCAGGAAATTAACTGATTTTTTTGTTGAATAGATGTTCTAGCCTTTGGCATAGGGCAGTGCTATTGATTTTCACTGTGGAGCTGGGTATCAGGTTCCTGTGAAAGGCTGTGTTATTGTGGGTTCTGAGAGATGTGTAAAATTCCCAGAAACCTAGGAGGGTCTTCTGCCAGAGTCCAGCGTCTTCTGGAGTGCCAGCCTGTACTCTTTCAGATAGGGATCACATTCTTAGAGAAATGGAGCTTTGAGCAAATGGAGCTTTAGACAAAAAGTGTATTTTGCTCTTGTGGTTAGGCTTTTGACCTGCCCTTTGCTTCATACTAGGTGAAATCTAAGTCATTTGATTCTTTACTAAAATAATTTGTACCTTTGCAAGTGAGTGGTATTAACCTGTTGTTTCCAGTACCATAAAATGAATTTTTCTTTCAAATGTTTGCCTCAGTATAACTTCCTGAGCATTGCAGCATGTTTACATATTTGATCTGTGCGATGTTCAATGGTGTTGAGCAATTGAGCCAGTAACCCTCTTAAGTTCAGTTTCCTAGGACGGTTTACTTCCCACAGTGGGCAATTAGCTGTTGCTATGTTCCTTGTCTTCCTGGCATTACTCTGCCCTAATCCCCATTTGTCAGTTATTAATAAATTATGATCTGCTCTCTAATTATTTTGATTCAGAGCCTTTGAAGAAAAAAGCATGTAATCATGGGAAAATAGAAGAGATAACAACCCTCAGATATTAAATCAATACACGTCTGGATTTTTTACAGTTTTACAAAGTCACATCTATTGCTAACTCATAAGCTTCTGAGATTTACTTTTAATGAGCTTTTTTCTAAAATCAGTGATTGTATATATGATTACAAATGTTTGGTTATCATTATTTTAAAACATAATATTTATGAGACTAAAACGTTTTCATAAAATTTATTTTTCTTATTAGAACTTATTAAATTCTGAAACTATACAAGCCTAATCATGTTATAGATGCCAAATATATCAACTTATAAAAGTTACTGCTGCTTGATGTCACCAGGTACATCATGACAATGGTATAAGCATGTCCAGATGTCAAAGAAATAAAATCAAAAGCTAGTGAGGATTTATTAACTCCTATGCACTACTTCTTGAAATCATTGCATTTATTTTGTGATGGGATCAAAAGGATTATATTTGTTTATTTAAAGGTATATTTATGGGTTGAGCATTTCATTATGTTTATTTTAGAGATATTAAAGTTTTTCATTTTCTAAAATTTCAACATTAATGGGAAAAAATGGACAAACCACTTCAAATGGAGGTTGATGCACAGCTCATCTTTAATTCAATAACTTATGAGTTATTTATTTAATTAAGTTACGTAGGAGAGCCACAGAAGCCTTTATTCTCTAAATACTTACTGGCTGGCAGAAGAGAGAAGATATTTACACAATGCCCTATAATTTGTGGCTGAAAGTGTTAAATTCTATGAGAATACTGATATATTGTTTTGATATGTTGTTCAAAGGAGAGAATACTTTGGCTAAAGGGATTGAGGGAATTTCTTTTTCCTCTATTCATGACAGAAAGTTTGATACAAGTCTTCACATGTCAGTAAGGCTTAAATATTGAGGGATAATGTGAAGTTTTTTCCAAGCAAATGGAGGATGTGAAAAAGAATGCAGAGTGAGAGATTCTCTTTCCTCATTCTCAGTCCACGTGCTTTATATGAAACTGATCCTATTTTCAGTTTCAGGTGTGAGTTCCTATGGTGTTGGTCACAAAGTGTAACTTCTCCATCCTCTTCTTAGTTAAGGTCCCAGTACTACTGATTGACTTACTCTGTGGAGCTGGGTATCAAGTTTCTGTCACAGCCTGTGCCATTTCAGCTCTGAGCGTGAAGGGTGAGAGCCCTAAAGTCAAATCTGTGTTCAACACAGTGACCATTTCCCCTCAGTGACCCAACAGTTGCCTGATCTCTTCCAACCTCGTGGGCCTCTCCTTCTTAGCCCACTGTGGCTGGATCTTATTCTTCCACCCTACCTTTCAATATCACAGTGTCCCAAGGTTTTATCCAATAACTTCATTTTAATCAATGCCTTTAAATACCATATTTGTTCAACAACATTCTTGAATTCTGTCTCAGTTGCATAACAGACATTATTTTAAACACCTGGATCTATCAGTACCTGTCCTTTAGACTTAATGTTTTAATCTCCGGGAACTTTTCAGCTGCAAGATCAATAATTTCCTTTTAGATTAAGCCACTCTAAATTATGGCTTCTATCATTTGCAAGCAAAGAAATCCAAGACAACAACATATAGTGATAATTCTGGAAAGGTAGTTTGAAGCACATTTTTAATAGTCTTAAACTCCAGCTGCACTCCTCTAGTCATACTTTCATTAGACATTTACCCAGGACCTACATTATAATCTGTATATTCAAGATGAGCACATGTCTACTGGGGTGACAGATATATTAAATGGTGAACTAAAACTACTTCAGTGAGAAAATAAAGTTTTAAGGGTAGACAGAAATGGAATTAACCTGGGTTCACAAAGTCAGGAATGACCATGGAGTTGGTGACATTTAATTTGCATGATTTTAGAATAAATACAATTTACTTGTCCCATGAAGGAAGGAGGATCTACTAAAATTCAATGTATATTTTTAGTGTCAAGCTACCATTAATATTAATTTCTAAGAGATGTTTTATTCATATTTCTGATAGTTTCTGAAGTTTTAAAATGTAAATTCCATTATTTTTAACAGCAGAAAATCAGAGGCTTCCCACACAAAAGTTCAAAAGTTGAATAATCACAAGTCTTGGGAAAGTTATATCCTAAAGAGCGAAGGCCCTGACATCAGAGCTGGGTTCAAGCTCCAGGCCCTTACTGACTAGTTGTATACAACAATTTATGTTCTGGACACTTTCCAAGAGGAAAAAAGGCACAGAAAAAAATCCCTATTATTTTGTATCCTTCTCTAGTAGGACAGACAGACTAAAAATGATGCATGGTGTGCAGAGGAAATAATCAGGTCATCTTTTTAGTATGCTCAATTGAGAGAACAAGATTGAGCAAAGATTTGAAAGAAGAAAGAAGCTATAAGGTTCTCTGTGTCAAGGAAATTTTAGACAGTAAGAAGAGCCAATGCAAAAGAATTAAGGCAGGACCATTCTTACAATTTTTAAGAAACAGGAAGAAGATAATTTTATCAGTTATAAATTAGATAAGATCTAGTATTTAGACATGGTGGTGTTGTGAGATATTACTTATAAAACCTTTAGAACATTGCCTAGTAGTAAATGCTATGTAATTAATGTTAGATAATGTTATTACTTATCATTATTATAACCATGTTACTTCCATTATGCAAAGAAGCTTCTCTGCAGGTTTTAGTGCATACCCTTCATGAATATACTCTTCACAAAGTACTCATTCAAGAAACTGTGATGCTTTGATATCAGATGTAGTCAGAGCTCACTGATGTGTCTAAATTAAATAGCTGCATTAAAAACTCTGGCAAAAATATTTTATTTGGCTCCAAATGAGCTTGAAGAAAATTTCTAAGTTCAAAAGATTTTACTGTCAAGCCACTGCTTTGACTAACATAAGAACTGTGCCAGGCATGTAGCAAGAACTCAAATACTTCTTGAATTAATGATTCAGACTAACTGAAAAGTTATCATGAAGGGACAAATTCCAATTGTATTGTAAACTCTTCTTCTATGCCTAACTATTGTAATTGTGTTTTATAAAATTTTGACTACTTATCAGGCTACCAAGTAAGAGTAAAAGCATTTATAGAAAGGACACTGCTCTCTTATATCACATGTCCTGGACTTACCTTTGTGTTTATGTGCAATAAGTGTCCAAAAATGTTTGTAATGAATAATTGTGAAGATGTCATTACAACCTGTCTTACTTCAAGGGACTTAAAAGTAAGTACAAAAGGCTAAATTTTAATATTATTTTCTTGAAACAATAAAACCTACTGTTTTATATAAATTTACTTGTTTCTCTAATTTCTACATGGTCTGATGATCGTAATTATGATAGCCTCTATTATAGTATTGGCTGACTTCTAAAGAATTTTTGCTTTAGAAAACTGAGACATTTCAAATGGATTGAGTTTCAATTGTTGAATAGAACAGACAGAGAAATAGGATTGAGCAGTTTTATGTCCAGGTACAAGATTTGAACATGACCATGACAATCAAAGGGAAGATTGTTTGTCCAGAAAATATAACTTTTAACAGGCATTAAGCCATTTCTCAAATTAAATTTATCATCTAAGGAACATCATAGCATTAAACTCACATATAAATAGCCTTAAAATGGATGGCAGTGGCGGCGCGTCTGGAATTACCACTGCAAAGGCACCGACTGCAGAGGGGGAGGTGAGGCCACGGTTATGCCCTCTATGGAGCCAGCAGAAGATGTGAATGGATGGAAACCCACCCCCTTCCAAATTGGCAGGGCAGGAGCCCTCCTCTTCTAGGCACAGCTGCAGCCAACCAACTGCGGCTATAGACCTCGGCATCCCTGTGCTTTGGGGAACCCCAAAAGACTCCCTGCCCCTGTAGGCTCAGACATGCCTGCTCCTGTTGTCTGGACTCTCCCTGCTACTGGTGCCAGCTCTGATTTCAAAGCAAAGTTGAGGATAAGGCTGGTCACTGTTAAAACCTTGCCGGTGTGTGTGCATTCGGGGCAGTGCTGACACACCAACCCCCTGCTACCTAGATATTGATTAGGGTCCAAGTTCCCTTTTCTCTACAGGACTTAAGGCTAATTAAGGGGAATATTTTTTTTTTTTTTTTTTTTTTTTTTTTTGAGACGGAATCTCACTCTGCCGCCCAGGCTGGAGTGCAGTGGCGCAATCTCGGCTCACTGCAAGCTCTGCCTCCTGGGTTCACGCCATTCTCCTGCCTCAGCCTCTCCGAGTAGCTGGGACTACAGGCGCCCGCCACCACGCCCGGCTAATTTTTTGTATTTTTAGTAGAGACGGGGTTTCACCGTGGTCTCGATCTCCTGACCTCGTGATCCGCCCGCCTCAGCCTCCCAAAGTGCTGGGATTACAAGCGTGAGCCACCGCGCCCGGCATTAAGGGGAATATTGTAAAGTTTTTACATGACCTGACAGTTATATAGAAGCCTTCCAGAATTTAACTCAAGTATTTGAACTCACCTGGAAGGACATTATGTTACCTTTGAATCAGAGCCTGACTACCACTGAAAAGCAGGCCACCCTACAAGCAGTACAGAATTTTGGGTATGAGCTTTGTATCTCATATAGTTTCAGAGAAGGGGATGAGCGTTATCTCATTGGAAGAACAACAGCACCACTGGAGGACCCTAAATGCAACCCCAATGATGAAATGGAAGAATGAAAGAGGAAGCACTTTCATGTGTGTATACTGGAGGGGTTACGAAGGACTAGGACTGAACCTCTCAATTAGTCCAAGCTATTCATGATAGAACAGGGATTAGAGGAAAATCCCACTGCCTTCCTGGAAAGGCAAAGAGGGGCCTTGGTAAAGCACAGGTCTCTAACTCCTGATTCAGTTGAGGGACAACTGATCCTGAAGGATAAGTTCATTATTCAAGCAGCCCCTGATATCAGGAGGAAGCTGCAGAAATAGGCCATGGGACCAGATAGTACTTTAAAGAACCTCCTGAAAGTGGCCACCACAGTCTTTTACAATAGGAATCAGGAGGAGGCCCAAGAGAGGGAAAAGAGACACAAGAAAAAGGTAGAAGCTCTAACAGCTGCCTTGCAGGCTCACAAATCCCAAAATCCCTTGGATAGACCTGTTAACTGCTACAAATGTGGCAAGCCATGGCACTTTAGGAAGGACTGTCTGGACAGCAGGAGGCCACTTTGGCCCTGTCCAATTTGCAGTGGGGATCACTGAAGAGCAGACTGCCCTTGAAGACAGGTCACTGGGTCCAGCCCAAATGGTCCAGCAGGACTGATGGGCCCTGGGGTACTTCTCCCTGGCTCTGATGGTTCAGAAGTCAAAGGGAGAAAGGTGGACCTCCTCCTGGACATTGGAGCAGGTCTTTCAGTTCTCTCCAGTACAGCTCCCCTCTCCTCTCTTAGCAAGATTGTGGAGTGGGGAGGGCATCTCAGGAACACATCTGACCCAATATTTTTCCCAAACCCTTAGTTGTAGCTGGGGAGACCTCTTGCTTACTGTTCTCACCTTTGTTCTGTTCCTCACCTAAAACATTTTTGTCAAGGACTCCTTAATCCTGAACTCCCAAGGGATTATCTACCCCCCTAAAGAGTTATTTCTCTCCTAAAGTTTAACTGCCCCCATACAAGATTTAATTTTTTTGACCAGGATGAAACAACTCTAATCACAAAATTCTTTTTCAAAATAGTCTACATTTTAGATTTCTAGTTTTTTTTTTTTTTCTTTTTAGCTCCTCCTTGTAACTATACTCACACTTGATCCATGCACACTTAACCTCCTTGTAAAATGTGTTTCTTCTTGTCTAGAGCCATCAAACTCCCAGCGGTCATGCAACGGGAGCCTCAGACGATGGCTCCTTTCTTACCCTTAGATAGGCCTCTGAGAGAGATCTGACTGCTGTTTTCCCCAAAATAATGCCCCCATCAGTATGAAGCAGTTAAGAATATTCATTGTCCCTATCCTAATGGCAGTTAGCTGTACCTCTTCAGAGGGGGGACTGATGGCAGTGGTGGCCTGTCTGGAGCAGCAGTTGCAAAGAAGCTGGTTGTAGTGGAGGAGGCATGGCCTGGGCTGTGTGCTCCATGAAATGAGCATGAGCCAGGAAAAGGTAGAAGCCTCACCACCCCCCTTCCAAGTTGGCAGGGGAGGAGCCCCACCCTCCTAGGTGCAGCTGCAGACACCCAGCCACAGCTGAGGACCCAAGCATTCATTGCACTCTCAGGGGCCTGAGAAGCCTCCATGCCCCTGCAGGCTCAGAAGGGCCTGTTCCCACTGCCTGGCATCTCCCTGCTGCTGGTGCCCACTCTGATTTTGGAGCAAAGTTGAGGATGACCCTGGGTGCTGTTGTGACCCAGGCAGATGTGTGCGCACTCGGGGTGGTGCTGTCACACCAGTCCCCTGTCACCTTGGCCCCCTCTGAACTTTGGGCACCAATGAGCACAGGAGAGACTTGAGAGAAATCTGAGAGTGGCTCAGCATGGGCCTGCAGGAACCCCTCAGCATGAACAGCCTGGGTGCTGTGGACAGCATATTGATGGTGGCAGGAGGCAGACAGGATCCTGTACAGAAGACAGTGGCTCCCCAGTGAAGCCTCACCTTCAACCCAGGGATGGCCTGAAGCCTGGGGGCTAAGCTGTCACTTCTGTAGTCCGGAGTGAGAAGTTATGGTGCTTCCTCTCGTCTGCCTATGGCTGCCCATAGTCCAGTCAACACACACTTTCTTCCTTCAGAAGCCCATAAAAACTCTGGACTCAGCCAGATTGGGGAGACAACAGGAATCCCTGCCTGCAGATAGGAGCTACCCATTCTGGGTCTGTTCTCCACTAAGGGCTTCAGATGTTGGGACAACATGCCTGCAGATAGGAGCTACACACTCTGGGTCTCTCTCCTGAGAGCTGCACTCACTGGGATGATCTACCTGCAGAAAGGAGCTACCCACTTTGGGTTTCCTTAAAGCTGTACTGTTACTCAATAAAGCACCTCTTCAACTTGCTCATTCTACAGTTGTAGACATACCTCATTCTTCCTGAACATGAGATGAGAACTTCTGACCCACCAAGTGGTGAGAGTGGAAGAGCTGTAACAAACAGGGCTAAAACATGCCCCTCAGCTACACTCACCATATTGCTGGCAATGAGAAGGAGAGAAGAGCAGCAACCCTTTGGGGAGCCCAAACCTAGGGGTGGTCCAAGCCAGGAACGTGACACCCTCTTTGGGGCTTTGCAGTTTCTGGCATCTCCAAGTGTCCAGGCACCACCACATTCCCCTCATCCAGACATGGTGCTCACAGCGAAAGCTACTTGCAGTGCATCTGATTCACTGCAGCTTGCACTGATCAAGTACTTGCGCTGGTACCAGGAGCAACCCACCCTCCACAGCAGCCATCGTGCCTGGCTGTGTGCTCAGTGGCCAGACCCTGTGCTCGCTCACTCATGCACCCCTCACTGCTCCATGCCTGGCTTGCCCTTTGCAATTGTGGGATTCGGGCTAGAAACACAAGACGAGTGCAGCCTGGCAGGGCGAGTGGGCAGAACAAGCCTAACAGGCCTGAGCAAAACTTGGGCAAAGGTGCCTCTGGTCACAGAGGCTTCTGGCTGGAAAAGCAACACCCTAAGAATCCTGTGACAAAATCATATATAAGGCCAAGCAGCATAACAGAATTATTATTCTTCCTCTTCAGAAGACATTTTTAGCTTTTTTGTTTCCTGTTTTTAAAATTAATAAAAAGCTCTAAGTGTTTTATTTATATGCAAGAACATGTGCAAACAAGGGTGGAACAGTACATGTGTGCAATGTCTATGTTTTTAACTCTAATTGTATATGTGGACTTAATTTAATATAAAAAGTGAAGCTCTGCATGCTTGAAATTTAATTAAATTCAGGATCACATAATAAATCAGTGATCAGAAACATAGTATTAAGAAATATTCTTTAATCCCATAATGAAGGTTGCATTGAGAAAGGTTCAAAAAAGAGATTGCTTCTGTAAACTAAAAGATATTTTCCTTTGTATGTCTATACCACTAAATCTTGTTACTTTAAGCTTTTCATCAGCCTCTGAACTATTCAGTAGTTAATTTTCAGAATTTAGACTCTGTCTGAAATAAGGACACAGATAAATAAAAAAGTCAATTTTATATCAGTAATCATATTTAAAGGATTAAAAAGAGGAAAAAATAAAGTGAAAAACTTTCTTAAACATTTAACTGGAAAACAGTGAAAATATTCATTGGTGAAAGACTGGTCAATTAAACATTTAAAAATCTGTAAAATAGTAAATATAAGAGATAAACTCTACAAAATTAGGACAAAGAAAGTTATCAATGCCCAATGTCATTAGTGATAAAAGAAAAGATTAAAGGGCAATTTCAATATGCTGTGCATATAAAGAAGCTTAATTTATTTCCATCCTAAGATGATTAGCTCACAATTTGTGGAAGGCATGTCAATTGTTTTATAATCCTGTAAAAAACATTTAAAGGTTAATGGGAAACAGTGAAGAGAGTCTGAACCCTGCAGAGAATACCCCATAGATTACTTAACACATTTAAAAAGGAAGATCACACACATTCTAAAATTGTCAAGAATTCTAACATGTTATACTTCTTTGCCATTTTGTTAAATAGGATTTTTCCTTCAAGATGTAAACTTTACATTATTTTAAATTGTGTCTAAGTAGGAAGATTCCAAAAGATTTCTGCATAATCAATTTAAGCCTGAAAAGATTAAAGAGTCTCTATATTTGATTTATTCTTCATCCTTGAGCATATTTTAGAATTTTAAAAGTTAATCTTTTCTCTTTGAAATAGATTAGTTTCACAATACCCAGTGTGTCATCATTTGCACATTTTTTTGTCTAAATAAAAATACAAATTTTCAGTGAATATGGATCTTTAAGATATATTTCCTCTTGGACCCAAATCATAAAATAAATTGCCAATGAATATTACATGCAAGTGATATTAATATTTTGCGATGTATCAAAATAAAATTAACTTATTTAACCAATGATGAGTCCAATTATTTTTACTTAAATGATATGTTAGTTAAGAGCAAATATCTGGGTTATCATATCATATTCCAGATATTAGAAAGTAATAAGGATAAGTTCAAAGTGAGATGGTAGTCGCGTGTGTGTGTGTGTGTCTGTGTGTGTGTGTGAGAGAGAGAGAGAGAGAAAGAGAGAGAGAGAAAATCAATCATAGTTTAGCACAGAGAGATGGGAGCAACATATATAATCCTATATTTTTACATCTTTCCTAGGACAAGGTTTTTAAAATAATTTGCTATTACTCAAATATAGTTTCCCAAATTTATGTTAGGTTTTGGCCACATTTCTTCATTTAGTTTTCCATTTATTTAACAAATCTTTACTGAGTTAATTCGGAACAATCTAGGTACTGCAGGGCAAGTTAAATTTAATTCGTCCAAACAAAAATTACAAAGTTTATTGCCTTAAGTGAGATAGAAAAAGTCTTTCAAGAATCATATCATTTAGCTTTTAGTTATATTTATATAATAAAATAAAGTAGTTTGTCCGTGAAGAGTACAATACAATGGCCAAAGATGTTTCTATCATATGACAAACATCCCCTGAAATTCAAGAAAATACTTCCAACAAAATAATTAAATTTTCATGCAAAAAGTTGGCTTCTAAAAAACTATAAGCCTCAGATTCGTTTTTGACGAAATGTGCTGTCTTTTCAACTACAAATTCCTAGTGTCAGCATCTTAAACTATGTCGTGAAATTAAATTGGATTAGGAAAGAATTTTAATGTGAATGAACAATGTACTAATTGCTAAGACGTTGCTGTTTTTAAAAGTAATTACACTTTCATTAGACAAAATGTTCAAAAATTTTTTTACCAAGCTTTGGATTTGGCAGAAAATTAAGCTATGTGTTCTGGGCATAGACCTGATTCTAGTACAAATGAGACATTATACTAAAATTTCATTATTCTTGAACAGCAATTTCAGGTATATATAGAATGTGTGTGTGTGTGTGTGTGTGTCTGTGTGACAGAGAGAGAGAGAGAGAGTGAGAGAGAGAGAGACATGGTTAGGCTTTGTGTCCCCACCCAAATCTCATCTTGCATTATAATCTGCATAATCCCCACATGTCAAGGGAGAGACCAGGTGGAGGCAACTGGATCATACGGGCGGTTTTCCACATGCTGTTCTCATGATAGTAAGGTTGTTCTCAGGAGATCTAATGGTTTTATAAGGGGCTCTTCCCCCTTGGTTCCTCCCTCCTCAGCACTTCTCCCTCCTGTCGCCTTGTGAACAAGTGTCTTCCTCCATGACTGTGAGTTTCCTGAGACCACCCCTGCCATGTGGAACTATGACTCAATTAAACCTCTTTTCTTTATAAATTACCCAGTCTTGAACAGTTCTTCGTAGCAGTGTGAGAACCGATACAAAGTGTATGGGTGACTTTGTATGAATGTGTACGTGTATGCACTAAAATGATACTATCCTTTGGTTACCAAATAGTAAGTAGATTGAAAGTTCTTTCAAACATGTTGTCTAATGTTAAAGATGCCACATACGGGTAAGCAAGAATCCATAGCAAAATGTCACCAGTAAATTCACTGTGCTAAGTCTACAACAACATATTTCTTATATTTGATGTGTATTCTCTAATAAATTCTCCAAAACACAGATTTATTGGATTCTAGACCTTGGTTCTTTTTTTCCATTTTTATTCATTTCTCCTAAGTGCACACACAACAAATACAGAATCTTCTTATAACCTCCATGGCCATAAATATAACTAATGTTTATTTAATTTATTAGAAAGGAAATCACTAACTCTTATCTCAGTCAGAAGTAAAGAAATGGCATTACAAAGCAGCTCCGCAAAGGTATCATCTATACTTTGGGGTAGAAAAGACACATTGTCACATGGTAGTTTTCTTAGTAGTTACAATTCGTGCAACTTGATTATACTATTGGATCAAAATCTGACAAGACTGGTGAAATCAGCTTATCTTCCAGAAAGCAGGGATATAGGTTGTGCATTTTCCCCAGGTGACTTCAGAGAGATGAAATCAGTGGGACACTAGATAGCCATCCCCCTGGCTGGGATGGGCTTAATTGTCCTCAACAGAACACAAACTGCCCCCTAGCTCGAAATTCTAAAAATACATAAATGCCAATCTAACATTAAAAGTAAGCAATGAATTACTGCATAGATTCTTAAGAAAACTTCAAACACTCAAATAAATAAGAACCAGAAGTAATAGAATTTTCATATACAATGAGGAAATGTTCAAAAGAATTTGCAATATTTTATAAAAATAGTTACTTCTGTAATTTAAGGATATAATCAAAAATCTTTTCAGAACACAATATGCAGTACATTGAAAAGTGCCCAATTCTGTATCTTTATGAGTTGAATAGGTGCTGAAGAGTCAACAGTAAATGAGTGGAACAGTAACAAAATCAATATGAACACTGATTTCCTGGCTTTTTTTTTTTTTTTTTTTTTTGGACCTTATTGTAGATTTTCACTTTTTTTTGTCAGAAATAAACATTTCCATGAAGACTTTCATTAAGTTTTCTGTAATGGTCTAACACCAAAATATATTTACAAATGGACAGCTCCCATTACTAAATATTCCTTCTAATAATGGCTTGGATTCTAAAAATATATGAAACTATGTTTATTGCAGGAAAATAACATACTCTTGTTTTATTTATTTTATTTTATTCTACTTTATTGTATTTTATTTTATTTTTAGGAAGGTTGATTATGCTCAGCTCAATATCAGAAAACACTTAGAACAGCTATTGTTAAGACTCTATCTCTTTTTTGTATAAAATGAAAAATGTAGATACGTAATATATATTCATGTATCTATTCAAAAATTCACTTCAAGTAAGTATATACCATGATTGAAGTATTCAGGTTGAAATCACTTAGAAGCTGAAAATAAAAGCGGTCAGTGAAAATGTTTGGTCATTTTCCAAGTAGCTTGTTTGCCATAATTTCTGCTTTGTATACACCACCCTATTAGGATAGAATGCTGACTAAATAGAATTATGTCTTACTCCTCAAAAACATACTTGGTACAGAGATAGCTTTTCCCAAACAGTAATTAAACTTGAAGCAGGCAACCATATACACTTTCGAGAGACAAAAAAATTTCAGATTAAAAAATCTGTGTCATATAAAGAGATATAGCTATATTAACCGAATAAACAATAACACATCAATACAGCTCTTGTGAAGAGAGCACACCTAAAAAGAGAAATTGTGGGCTTAAAAATCATCAATCATATGAACAAGATAAGGCTCAGGAACTGCATCATGTATTGAGATGATCTGCTGATATATTGCTTGCCTGATTTGCTTTGGGATGTGCTCAACAGCCAAATGGTCAGATCAAGGTGAGGAAGAGATCAGCTGCAAAACTTCAGAATCACAGCTTCCTCTCTTACCTTCCACTGAGGAGGAAGCCGATAACCACTGCCAACAAAATGACTCCCACTGTCACAGACACAGCAATTATAGGAATCTGGCTTTGATCGCTGGATGCTGCAACTGCTGATAGGAGATACAGAAAATGGAGCTTGTGGTTAAAGCGATCACATGCATTCAAAATAAAAGCTGCTTAATAGACAGTAATCAATTCACAATTTAAGCAATTTACCCACACTTAGCTGAGATTTCCCCTAATATCCTTTCTTAAAAGTGTGTAATTGAAAAGTCATCTTTAATAGAAAATATTTACTTTCCAAATAGAGATTTGAGAGCATCGCTAAGTCACTGATTATTTCCTTGTCATCATAAAAAATGAAGGCATGTTGTTTGCATAGTATTCATCTAGGGGCCTTAGGTCTGTGAATTAAAATGGAACTCCTTTATTGACTTCAAACACCTTAATCTAAATAGGAGGTGCCAGGTATATAAGATTTGACATTTTTAGAGTTTGTTTTCTGCTGTTCTTTAGAAAAGAATCTGATGAACCCAGATAGGCTTTTTTTTTCCCCATAAACATTGGAGACATTGAAGACCAAAATAATGTGACTATGACCTCATTGAAGTAAAATATAATATCACTATTCTGAATACTATTATAAAAATACAATGTAAAGCACAATATAACCAGTAAGTATATTTCATAAATAAATTCACTTTTTGAAAAAATATGAAGGTAAACATTTAAAAGTATAGAAACCTATCTTACGACTGGATACATTTACATCACCTAATATTTATATACATAGATTTAGATGAAACATTTCAGATTTTAGCATAAAATTCCCATTATAAGAAGAATACGAACATGATTAGGTAGTTGTACTTAAATAAGCAAATAAATTTTATTTTTGTGCTGATAACTAATCTTGATTAAAATAAAATGCCTATAGGGCAAAATAAATTGTACTAATGTTCTTAAGAATCTCTCCATAGAATATCTAGCACGCTTCTTGTTTAATGACATGATCAATTTGATAACTTCAAAGTAGCACTAGTTCAGCTTCATGGTATCAAATATTGTCATAGAAATTAATAACAATCTGTGTTTTGTTTTTCACAACCCCATACCAGATGTTGGCCTACCAAGAGATTTTGATCTCCAAACACCTCCCTTTCTATTTTGGTCACACTGTTCTTGATTCTTTCTACCAAAACTAAGTGATTTGCTGATGACCCTCTTGCACTGATATACTTTCAACTATTCTAGACCAGTATTTAGATCCCAATATTATTAACAGCTGGTTTGAGTAAAACTATTATTTTCAATATAAGTCAGTGCTCTTACCGTCTCCCTTTTTGCATAATATATACAATAGTATTACCCTGTTTTCTCCTAGTCTCTGACGCTAAAGTCTATGGTAATAAATTTAGTTATTGGCTACAGTATAAATGAGGTAGGAAAAAACTACCCCCAGAGTCGTTACTACCCCTTCCCCAAGGTCTGCTTTATTAATCTCTAAACTCATATTATTTCTACCACTACTTTTTTTATCTCATTCTCTTTCTTTTTTTGGCAGAGGGCACTGTTTCTAGAGAAACCCATGCAGACTTCACTCAGAAACTCAATGTTACTTGAGTGAGCTGCACCTGCTGCTTGAATGCCTTAATTCTCTATTATTAAATTCCCAGTAAAATCATCCCGGTAATGAGTCGTCTTCATTTGCTCCATGTATTAATCCATTCCCACTTCCCACATTTGAGAAATGCTAAACTTTCAAAGATCTCCCTATAGGAGAGGGTTTTGCTGCCTTATAAACTACTCTGCTGCTTACAAGACTAAGCAGATATCACCTTTAGGGAGAAATAAATCTTTATATCTAAACTTACTAGGGTTAGTTCAATCCAAATTGGAAAATAGGTCCAGCATTTACTACACATATGGGTCAAGAAAATTACTTAACCTTTTAAAGTCCCATTTGCATAATCTCCAGGTAGGGATAATTTCCTTGGATCATTATATTTCTATTAAGATTCAAGATAATACGTATAATGCACTTAGCATAGAGCTTCAACTACTGACAGCCTTAAATAAATAGTAAATATCACTTATACTTACTATCTCCTGCTTTATTTACCACTTATATTTCCTATTTGTCAGCATCTTGACAGAGGTATCTGAAACCAGCCTTATCTAAGAACCAACATTTTAAAATTCTCTCTGAAATTTTTTATTCTTCTGCCGTTGAATTCCATAGATGATGATATTTGCCACATGCAATGAGTACTTCTCTATCTAACTTACCCTCCACCATTGTAAGGAGTTTGACTTAGCTAAAGGTATACCTTAAACTTGAAACTCTCCTCCTCTTGGTTTCTATGGCATCAGACAAGCTGTTTTACTTGGTCCCTCTCTATGAAGCACTGCTTTGTCAGTTCTGATGGCTTCATATTCTCTTCCCACAGCAATGTATGAATGATTCTTCATGAATGCTCACTCCTGATCCTTCTCACTTCTCTCCATTTATTTCTGTCTTTTTTTTTATCCTCCCTTTCTTTCTCCCTCTCTCTGATACTTCTTCCTTCATGGTGTCAATTAACAACTATCAGAGTGACCAATTTATATCTCCAACCCTTATTTCTCTCCAAAGAATCCTTCCATTTTTTATAACAAACTGTTTAGCCCTTTGTTTAGATTTTATTGTTACATAAAAATTAACATGTTTAAAATTGGCCGTTATACCACATCTACCCCCAAAGTCATTAACAAAAACATATATCAAATAAACATGTCATTAATCCAACCAAAAAGTCAAACTGGTTTGATCTCTTTCTGGTTTCTTTGAACTATTACTAAATCTTTCTTAACTTCTGCTTGTTCATTAATTACCAAATACTTTTGTGTTTCTTTTATGTTTCTCCCCATACATCAATTATTTTTATCCAGCACTCACCTATTTGATTCAAATCTGTATAATTAAAATGGTGGAAAATGGTTCATAGCGTTTTAACTGTTCTCTCAGCCTTCTATGTACTCGCAGTAAATATCTAAAATATCATTTTTATGATGTTTCTTTGATCAAAAACTTTAGAGAGTCCTACTACCTTTGGAAGAAAATTCTCAAATGCTCAGTCTAGCATTCAGAAGCCCTTCTGATCTGAGTCTAACAATTATTCCCACTCTTAATGTGCCAGTTGGGGAACTCTCACAGATACAGTTTTGGAGGAAGAGTCCACAATTACTCAGAAATAATAAGGGTAAAAACAGAGTAACTTCAGATTGGCCAAAGTATTAAATTTGAGAAAAAATATAAAATTTTGGTAGTGTCAAATTCTTCATTTTTAGTAATTTCCAAGACCTAAATTAACAATATGCTAAAATAGCGCACCTCTGTGTAGAAAAATATATTGCATTAAAATAATTGCTAATGACATTCAAAAGACTGTTAATATGCTAAGTTAACACATTTTATGAACATATTTTATAAGTAATGACAAATCACAAACATTAATATTCTATGTGTTTATCTAATGTCCTCTGAAATGAGATCATTTTTGTAAAAAAAAGCAATCAGAGCCTATCCATGTGCAGAAGAATTTAAAGAATATATTTTTGTTTATTATTTTAATTTAATTTATTTATATAGTTTTATTATTATTATTTTAAATTTACAATATTTTCTAAAGTCCTTGATGGGTTTTACATTTTCTTTTTCTTGTGGAGACAGAGTCTCACTCTGTCACCCAGGCTGGAGTGCAGTGGCACGATCTCGGCTCATTGCAACCTCTGCTGCCAGGGTTCATATGATCCTCCCACCTCAACCTTCCGAGTAGCTGGGACTACAGGCGTGTGCCACCACGTACGGCTAATTTTTGCATTTTTTTGTTGTTGTTATTGAGAAGGGGTTTCACCATTTAGCCCAGGCTGGTCTGAAACTTCTGAGCTCAAACGATTCGCCCACCATAACTTCAGGTTTTAATTATTAACTGTTTCACATGCATGAATTAATTTGTGAGCTATTTCTAATAAGAAATGATTCATCAAGATTTTTGAATTGTTTATTCTTTTGTTTGTCATGAGGGCATTAAGGATATCATTAATTATATTAACTCAGATGAAAATAAATAATTTACAGGGTACTGTCAATGCCTTCATGCTTGTTGATTTGTGTAGGAGTGAGAAAAAAATATTTAGGTCAAGTAGGAGATATGGTAATCATGTTAGCATATTGTTAAAATTTTAATCTTTAAGATATATACCTTTAGTTATGCATGTTTCTCATTTTCTTATGTTTAAGAAAATTAGTTTATTAATGATGTTGTTTTGGAAAAATAGCTGGGAAATATCATGGGAACACTTAAAAGAAAATATTGAAGCAATGTAACACATAATGTTGAAAGGTCATCAATTATAAAAATTAATATTCTTTAGTAAATAATAATGTTTCTTAAAAAAAATCATTATACATTTGCATCATGCCTGGAAATTTTAAGGCAGCATATATTGAGAAGTCACATTTTTAACTTCACTTCGCTTCTCACACTCCTGGTTGTAGACCCATATTACGTGGATATTCTCTAGATTTTATTGCCTCAGCTATATATGTGAAGAGTTCATCATTGAAGGTTAAAATAATCGTAAGAGCCAGATTACAAGCCTACAGGTCAGACTGAGAATTTGGGATCCTTCTCTCACAGCAATAGATATCTATAAACTTTCTTAATCAGGGTAACTTAATCAAAGGCATAATTTTTAATAAGTAATATAAGTATGTAGGAATCAGTGGAAACATTAAAAACAGTATGGCAGGCAAATAAGTGCATGAAAAGATGTTGAACTTAATTAGCTAACAGTGATTTTCAAAATAATGAGATATCACTACGCACTTATTCAAAATGACAAATAGTAAATAAATAATGACAATTCCAAATGCTGACAAGGCTGTAAAGAAACCAGATGAACCATCCATTGCTGGTGGAAATGGAAAATGATACAGCCATTTTGGAAAACATGTTGGCAGTTTCTCACAAAATTATATATAAAATTACTGTACAATCCAGTGTTTTACTTTTGGAAATTCATCCTAGGGAAATAAAAACTTACTTTGACATAAAAATCTGTATACAAATGTTTACAGTATCTTTATTTGTGATAGGAAAAACTGTAATCAGCCCTGACATCCTTCAACAAATTAATGGAGGTTAAACAAATTGTGGCACATACATATTATGGAATATTATTCAGTAATAAAAATAAACAAACTTGATATACACCACAATCTGGATCAATCTGCTGAGAATCATGCCAAGTGAAAAAAGCCAAATCCAAATTAAAAGGCACATACTGCATGTTTCTATTTATAAAACATTTCTGAAATGTGAAAACGTTATATATGAATGGCAGATGAATGGTTTCCAGGGCTTAGTGATGCCACATTTGTTCTTAAAGGCAGTGGGTGTGGTTATAAAAAAGCAACACAAGGGATCTTTACGATATTGGGATTGTTTCGTAACTTGAGGTTGGTGGTAGATACATAAACTTGTACAAGTGACCAAATGGCATAGAATCTAATACACATACATATCCACATACACATTTACAAAGGAATACAAGAAAATAGGATTAAGATCTGTGGATTGATTGCATCAATGTCAAATGTTCTGGTTGTGATATTATACTATGGTCCTGTAAAATATTACCATGGTGAAAACTAGGTAAAGTGTATAAGAGTGGTCTGTATTGCTGTTACAATTACATGCAAATCCACAATTATCTCAATGCAATTTTTAATAAAAAACGCAATATCATTATTTCCTCATTTAGGCTACACAGATTTGAGACAAATATATATAGTTGGATAAAAGGAAGTGATGCATTTTTAAAAATTAGAAGAATCACAAATGCGATTGATAAATCTTGGGCATGTAAAGGTTAAGATAGATTCCATTACAGTCTCAGAGCTTCAAGATAAATTATGTTAAAATAAACCAGAAAAGGGTCTAACGAGTTTGGCTGAGTGGTTTTATTCATGGTAAGTTTCATTGTTGATATTTTATTTTGTTTTGTTTTGTCACTGCTGTTGAGAATGGGGGTAATGTAAAAAATCAATTTTAAATATATTATTTTTATGCACAATACAATTAAAATGAAGAAGTTAACAGTTACAAGGCATAAACTAAAGCATGGCAGAGGAAGAATAATTGGAGATTTTCTACCCAAATCTTTATATTAAATAGTTTTTCTAAAAAAAAATTTTGTGTTCCTGTTTGTACTACTGTTTGCATTTCTCTTTAGGGCCATATTTTGACTTACAAGATAATGTCAATGAAAAATAAAAGCGGTCATAACATTTTAACTTTTTGTTGACAAATGACTGAAATGTAATATAAATTAGTAAAAATAAATTCTATAAAAACGCAAAAAAGTGTCAGCGTTTCATTATTTGTATCATCATGAATTGAACAGGCAATTGGAAAATTCTTTTTAAAAAGTATACTCAGAAATTTTAAAATAATTTCCTATTCTTACATACCTGACTGATAAAACAGATTTTTCTTAGTACAGATGGCTCATTAAAGCCAGGACTCTTTAGCTATGACTTACCAAATAAAAATCACTGATAGCTTAACGAGGAAAAATACAAATACGTTTATTGTGTGTTTACCATAATTACTGCGTTAAAGTATTTGAAGACCTTGTTGGGGAAATAATAAATGTACATAAAGAATGAAATTATGATATGAAGTAAATAATTGCCCAGTAAAATAATCAATGCGGATTTCAGAAAATACTACAAAAATACAATACAAAAGTTCTGAAAAAAGTATTAATTTAATTATCATTGTGTATCTTCAATTCTTTATTAGACAATACGCCTTGAGAAAGTAGGGATTATTCCTTAGAATTATTTGAGTCACATATAGCATCTTGAGCTAAAAAGAAACCCTTTGATGGCTAGAAATTAAATAAAATCAATTTTAAAATAATAAGCAAAATTAGGCTGGGCAAGGTGGCTGACACCTGTAATCTAATCCCAGCACTTTGGGAGGCCAAGGCGGGCAGATTACCCAAGGTCGGGAGTTTGAGACCAGACTGACCAACATGGAGAAAGCTTGTCTCTATTAAAAATGCAAAATTAGCCAGGTGTGGTGGTGCACACCTGTGATCCCAGCTACTTGAGAGGCTGAGTCAGGAGAATCACTTGAACTCAGGAGGTGGAGGTTGTGGTGCGACAAGATAGCTCCATTGCACTCCAGTCTGGCCAATAGAGTGAGACTCTCTCAATGTAAATAAATAAATAAGCAAAACTATTATTCTAAAATGCTCTTTGAAGCAAATATTCCACATTTTAGAATTAAACACAGTATATTCCTTTTGTCTGGAGAGAAGTTTCCATGTGTTACTCATGTTGATTTCTTCAGGGCCTAGCAAAGCCTAATAAGTTACAGGTGTTCAATACATTCTTGTTGTTGAATCACATTCAGAAAATATTATACATAAAGATCAAAAGGGAATTAATATCTAATAGATACTCTCTACAAATAATAAATTCACTCTTTAAAAAGCTTTTAAATATGTGCACATATATGAGTAAAAATTAAGATTTTACTCTCATAGCTAGGAGGCAGTATGATATTGAAGCATTTTTATTTGCTATTAAAAATAATGCTACAATCTACTTCAGTAATAAAAAACAGTGGGTGATATTTCTTTTTCTCTAGAAATTATATAGGAAAAGTTTTAGAAGTAGCTTATTTCAGGTAAAACTTTGTAAAAGTCAACAGGAAATGATTAAATATTAGTCCTCTAAGTCATCTGATTGAGTTTTGGTGCGCCTGGCAGCTACCACTTAATACATATGTAAATGATAGAATATTGAAAAGCCTGAAGAAAAACTAGTTGCTGAACGTGCCAACATCCTAAAACTGAGTAGAATTTACAGTTTTTTTTTTAAATGGGATTTTTCATTTGTATAGTTATCAAAGCAGTCAAGCATAGTTTGAGATTTCATTTACGGCTTTGTTCCCAGAGTTGGTAGACCACATAAGTGATATTTATTACCAATTGTACCTAAATAGAATCAAGTCTTGTTAACATGGCTAACTTATATAGCATACCTTTTTTCCTAAATCCCTTTTAGTTTCAAGGTGCAGGATTAAATAATACATTACTAATATTACGAGAATTTTCAGACTAATATCACATGTTCCTATTAAAACTAGTAAGAAAAGAAAATTTTCTGAATATCATTAGAAGTTCAAATTTCAATAGTTTCAGTTAAACTTCACTCATAGATTTTCCTTTGTGTAGAAAACATTTATAATTTTTTACAATAGCACCCTTTTCTGTATAAAATTCAGTGAAACAACACTCAGAAAGCTATTTTAAAGGAATAAAAATTATTTTTAAATAATTCACTTAAATATGCTTTAAAAAGAAGATCTTGATTTTCAAAGGGGATGTATAATATAGTTTTATTCACATTTTAATTTAATAGCTCTTCTGATTCTTACAAAGTAAATTCATAACTAAATTATTATTTTGTTGATTTTTGAAAAAAGGAAACATGCATTTTATTTTCTTTATTTTAAAATTACTAATTCTTATGTAACTTGGCTTAAAGCAAATACACAGACACACACAGACACACATATATACTTCTGACATTTCACAATACTGTGTATTTCCTCACAAATAACTTTAATAGCATCTATTACTGTCTTCGAATTCTTCCTTCAATGTGTTTAGGGCAAGTAAGTAACGTAAATATTTTGTTGTAATTAAAGGAAAATATTTTACGCTATTTTATAGAGAAAAAAGTGATTCAAAAAGGGTTCTACAAAAAATATTCCCAGATTCTCCATTTAAAGACAGTGCTAGAGATTTAATATATTTTATGAGATCGGATTGGTTCCTGAGAGCACCATTTTCTTGCCAAACTCAATGCTCAAGAAAGCTCCCTGTGGAATTTTCAAAGAAAGACTAAGCTTAGTAGCCTAGTTCAATAAAACGACTAAAAAAGTAAATGGCAATAATTCAATAAAATATGGCAGCAGTGGAAAGAAAGTCTTTAAAAGCAAGTTTAAACATTTTTAAAGTATCTCCTGAAGTACCATCTCCCAGAAGACTGAATGCAATGAGGAGCACGGACCAACGTGTTAACCTGCCGACCTACCATAATAGCATGACAGATGCTTCCTACCTGAAGGGGTCATGCCTGGGAGAGAGAGAGGGAGAGTGAGACTGACAGAGTGCCCAGGGAGGGTATTGATCCACTGACTCTTTTCTGGTAACCATTACTGAGACATGAGTTGACAGTAATTAAAATGACTTACACACTGGGGTGGTTTCAAACTCAAATCTTCGACTGAAGACACCATAGCCTGCTGCTGTACGTGCTCGAATTTGGAAGACATAAACTGAAGCTGGTTTCAAGCCTTCTGCAGTAATAGTTGTCTCTTTAGATTTGATAATCGTGTAGCTGGTCTCCTGGTCCTTGGGATGTGCATGCACATACAATAAAAAAGGCAGCATATAAATTACTAATGGCAGCAAAATTTAGAACCATAGATCAGAAAGTGAATCAGAAACCAAAGGACTCTATTAGTACAAATATAATATTTTAGAAAAAAATCCTACACATCCTAGGTGTGCTATTTACATAGAATATTAAAGTCCTTTCTAGAACGCAGGGTGGTGGGCGACATACTGTCCACCCATCCAGAATACATGTCTTTGGCAGTAATACATTTCTAAAACTTTGAAAACATAATGTTGTAGGAGACTGATTATTTTACAGACTCTATTTTAGTATTGTTATTTTTGTGCTTTTTTTCCTCCAATATAGTTAATCGGAGCATATCTAACATACTGCCTATTCATACAGAAAGTTAACAATATCTCCCATTCTGTGAGGTAAGACTTATGCTTTAACTCATTAGTGAATTCAATTTCTAACTGTATTTAGTTCTTAAGGTAAGAAATTAGTACTTCACTGGTGAAATTTAATTTCAATTCAGTAAGTCTAAATAGAAAGCATTAAAGAAAAATGCAGATAAGCAAAGCGTTTTTATTTATCTTTGAAAATGTCCTGATTTGGAGGGGCTAGGTTAATGGAGATGTAGTAGGAAAAAAATTACTGGAAAGATAGTTTTGGGAACTGAAACAAAGAGGAACTTTTTATTTTGAGGCCAACAAAAGTTTAGACTAACCATCCATAACTCCTCATTATCTCTGTGAAGTTACCACCAACTTTACCATGGATACTGAAATCACATACTGAAATACAGCGGGTCCATTATTGCTTTTACATTCAGTTTCCTTACCGGTAAAACTGGGGTAGAGATTTGCCTGGGTTTCCTCACAAAGATGTTGTAAAAATGCAACAGGTGATGTATGTGAAAACGGTTAATAAACTATATGTTTTAATTTTCATAATTATTTTAAATATTTGTAATTCTTTCTAATATGTAATGTCAAAGTTAACTACCACTAATACTATCTAAAATATACAATCTATAAACATTTTTCTTTTAAAGCAATTTACCATTCCTCTTGTAGTATGTTTAAACATATAAAATTATCTTAGAGTTAAGCAGGTCCAAAATTCTCTCTAAATAGGTATGGTGTGATTTATAAATCAAATAGCACATTTTCTGACTCATCCTAGGCAAATGATTGATCTTTAATTTTTTAAACTGCAAATTAATTTAATTATCTAAACTTTCATGTATTTAGGAAATTTTATTAAAGTTGAGCCAAGGATTCAAAGTAGGTAATTAAATCTTATAAAACTTTACCTAATAATACCAGTAAATTTCTTCATTGACAAACGTGTATTGCTCTTCCCTTTTCCACTCTATTACCCCTTCTGTATGCTAGGATCACAGCAGTAAAAAGCAAATAATTTCTTAATGTGTTCCTTTTAACAATTGTAAACAGCTTCTATAAACTATGAGAGTTACTAACTTTTCTGAGAATGCACAAGTTCTTGATGGAATAAACCTGATAATATTATTTATTATTTCTCCATATTATTGAAAAATATTATTTTCCCATATTGTTTAAAAGCAATATTTCTCAATAATATTCTACTTTCCGGTTTGGCTATGATTGCAGTAGTAACTCTCAGTAAGTTAAATGTCTGTTTGCTGATATTTGTTTAAAGAAAATTTTACTTAAAGAAAAAATCTAGTCAAAATTTAAGTATAAAATTCTGATAGACTTTATATAATTTTCATTTTTACATAAAAGATTAACATTTATAATATAAACAATTAAAAGAAGGCATCAATGACAGCATTAGAATTCCAGCCATATTATTAAGTAGATGAGAAAATGTGGGTAAACAACTCTGAACCTCAGTTTTTTTCTTCCTTAAAATGGAGACAAAATTATTTATCAAGGATATTGGAAGGAGATAGAGATAAAAATACTACATGTACCACCAAACATAATCTCTACAAAACAGGTTCTATGCAGAATGGAGTACTCTTAACTCTATAGCATGATGGTAAGTTCTCCCATTGAAAAGTAAAAAACAAAACAATTTTTAAAAGCTTCCACAGCTGTAAACACTAACTATTGAAGGTACAATGAATACATTTTGTAAAAATATTAGGAATTGATACTTTTTGCCAAAAAGGAAAAATATACAAGGAAACTGGACTGCCACTCCTTGAAATAATGTGTGATCTAGTATCAACTGCGCAACATTCTGTCTGATTTAACAGTTCACGTTATGGATGTCTCAGTTGTTCCTTAGCTAGAGTTTAATGTACATTGGCTCTCTCTGAGTTTGCCGTACATAACTTATTGAAGAAAATTTAGGGAAGTGTATATCTAGTGGATCAAAACCAACGAATACACATTGTGAATCATCTAAGCATCTTCCAAAATTTAATTATGTTTCATTCCTTTAAATCACTCTCATATTGTAATTTTCTACATATCACAAACTGCATGTAAAGATTGTCAACACCCACAATTGCCCTGCTGCCAAGTCCTTGGTCAGGGCGGTGACTTTTGCTGCCTTCGTGCCCCAGCTGAGCAAATGAGCTACATTCCCCAGCTGCTTAGCAAACACTGTTCACATGCAGTGAGGGGAGGGCCTCAGCAGAAGGAGCCAGCTGGCAAACACCCTGCCAAGGGGCAGCTTCCCTTTGCCTCTGCCTTTAATTAAGAGATGGCAATGAGCCCATCATCACACGGGAGCAGAGAAGCCCAATGACCTCTATTAGAGCAGGGCAATCAGAGGCAGAAATGCCAGCTGGCAAATGCATGTGCCCTGGAAAGCTCTGCCACCTGTGTCTGGCCAAAAGCCATCCCATAAATGGTGGTGTCATTCTGAAAGCTCAAAATGAGCTCTGAAAACCTATCAGGACCCCTACCTCAATACATGGTATAAAAACTCATAATCCATTTTTTTATAAATGAAAGTCTTAAAAAATCTTTATAAGTATAATGTAGATATGCTCAAATATTTGGCTCACACACAATGGCCCAGGAATTAATACTTTTATTTTAAAAAGGAAAACACTGACCAAAATAAACTAATCACTTCCACCAATATATTATGTGAAGATTTTGCTGCTTTTAATGAATGTAAATAGGCAACTTATTATTAATTTATTGGAAATACGTTTAGACACCTTTTCCCAAGTCATTTTTTCTTAATTTGAGTTACACAGATCATATAATGGAATACTACAGCATTGAATTTGAACTATTAAATATAAGACCAAATCATACTGAAATAAATGTAACTCAAAAAAATTGAACTATAAGGAAAATAATATCGCAATGTGCATAAATATTTAATAGAAACTCCTCCCTACCACTTGTTGAATAACTCTTTGTTGTAACAGAAGCAGCAACTTTTTTTAAAAAGATAAATTCTTGTTAATATTGAATATTACATATATGATGAAACTAATGCATATGCTGGGAAGTGGTCACAAAAATATCAAAAGTTATTCATAAGGGTAAAAAATAGGATGCTTTCCTCAAGGACAAAAAAGAAAGCCAGTATTAATCCAGCTAGTTGATTCAGAGATAAAAGAAAATGTAAGTACTTGTTAAACTTTTATTCTCCCAGCTGTTAACCCTTATTGCATCTAAGATAGTCAAATATACAGTTTTTGGTGATTGGATGTTTTACAATTCTATTTTGCATTTTACCTTCTTTTAAAATCAACTTTCATCACAATGAAAATTGAGAAACAATGTTCACAACAGAATTCAGCATGTGTTAATATATATTTATATAACTCTACATAGCTTTGCATCCGTGTAGAGTAACAAAGGTTACAAAAACTTGAATAAGAAATATAAACCTTAATTTTACAAATTGTTTTTTGATATACCTATGTTTAAATTGTAGACCTCTGGAATTTGCAATGCTGTTTTTTACTACTAATCTCAGGGGAACAGTAATCAGTGAGAAGGTTTAATGTCACTATATTCCACTTGATTAACTACAGTTTTGTTGACAATAAACAGTGTTAACCATATCCCAACATAACTTTGTCTCAGAGGTATTCTCTAAGAGCATTCTTGGTGAATAATGTATTTAATAACCTATTTTTGAAATATGTGTCATCATTTATGTTTCCTAATTATCTGATAGTTGTATTTAATACTACCAGTAAGACATTCCTAGAAAGATGACTATTTCAAAAATCGTTGACTATTTATCTACTAGTAAAATCAGTACAGGAACATTGTAGAAACATTAAAAACCTGTAAATATGTAGATAGCCTTTCTCCATCCCTCCCCATTGTTTTATTCTTTGTTGTATTTTTACACAGGCAATTGTAGAATCAATGAATGAAAGAAGAAAATTTATTTTTAAATTTTGTAACTGTGACAAATTAACATTCAATACACCACCTACACTCTTTTATTTTTCTTTCAAGACTGAGTTTTGCTTTTGTTGCCCAGACTGGAGTGCAATGGCGCGATCCTGGCTCACTGCAACCTCTGCTTCCTGGGTTCAAGCAATTCTCCTGCCTCAGCCTCCTGAGCAGCTGGGATTACAGGTGACCATCACCACACCCAGCTAATTTTTTGTATTTTTAGTATAGACAGGGTTTCACTATGTTGGGCAGGCTGGTCTCGAACTACTGACCTCAGGCCTCAGCCTTGCAAAGTGCTGGAATTACAGGCGTGGGCCACTGCACCGGCCCTAAACTCTTTTATCTATGCACGTATATATATATATAGTTGCACTTTTAAGTAATTGTCATTAATAGGACATTAGCATTTTTCATGACAGTGAGGAGAACCATTTATTCTCCCTCTCTTTTCCAATGCCCTAGCTTGGGCAAGTTCTTAGGTATTGTAAAGTAAGATTTTGTACTTCCTACCATCCCGTTTACTCTTCCAGAAAAAAAAGAAGGAGTGATGTCTCTGTGAGCCTGGAAAAGCAGTTGAGTAGTGTGGCTCAGTCCTTCTCTTGTTTTTTGGGATCTGCATGTCTGCATTCGTTACATGTTCATTTCTATTCCTACCTCTATAGCACCAATATTTCTGGCTCAGGCTCTCCAACCCACTTCTCAAAGGCTGGTTTGGGTACCCATCTATCTTTAGCTCCTCTTTTAGAACTCAGGTTGTCCTAAGGTGTGTATGCCATTCAGATCCAGCCAGTAGAAAAATCACAGATGAATGGGGCGGGAGTAGTAGGAAGACTCATGGTGGCTACATATCTAAGCCACATACTCCAGCCCAGTTTTAGAAATTAGAAGCTTTTTCAGCTTCCATCTGTTTGACTCTCTCATCAACAGCTCACTTGCTTGTCAATTCAGAAAAGAGGAAAAGAGTTTATTACGACCTTGAGACCTTGATAGCTACGACGGTAAAATGTTTAAAAGTGGCTATAAGAGACTCAGAGAACAAGGGGAAATCAAGAAAATATAGGGAACGTGATGCATACATTTTTTATTTTTTACCTGAAATTTAAACATAAATTTTATACTACAGTGCCAGATGTTTGCTAAGAATCTTTAAAAAATGTGCGTGATCTATGTGTCTCATCTTTTTTCCTATCTCCTTAACAGTACAGGAGTTACGTGGAGTTACTGGCCATAAGCACCCATGATTTCTCTGTTAGCACACTGCAGTCACTACTAAAAGTCTATAGCTTAAGTATTTGTAACCCTTTCAAATGTCCTATGACTTCATCTTTTAATGCTGTGCAACTCAGTTAAGCCAATATTAGACTATATGGCTATATCTAAGCAGTGTAAACTATTTGGCAGCAGCAGAACATGAATAGAGAACTCCCTGTACACTTCTAGAATCCATAATTATGACTGCAGAATCAATTGTCATTGATTTATACATAAAATTGCAACATACTCTTCTGCAAATTGGATAACTGCAGTTGCTAAATGAAAAAAAAAAAAAGTGAGGACATTTTTTATTCTGTTAGTCTTACCTTTTCAAAATACTTGATTTCATACTCTAGGATGATTCCATTGGGGCGATCTGGCTCTTGCCAAGACAAAGAGATGCTGTTTTTTGCAATTTTCCCTTTTTTCACATTGGTGACTGGAGATGGAGCTGCAAAATAGTTTAAATAAGGAGCAGTATGATTAATAAGGCCCTAAAAGTAAACCTGTTATGTGTATTATGTATATTGGCATTTTGAGAACGTAGCAATATAAAAAAAATCCAACTAAATTTTAGTTTCTCTATATAAGGTTTAAAGATTGTGAAGATTTTTTACAAATATAAATCAGCTAAATATTCCCAGGATTTTTTCATAATAAAACTGTATTTTTATTCTATATTTTTTCCAAGTCGTTTAGAAACATAAATTGTTTTATTTTATATTTTATAGAATAAAAATATTCCTGATTATTTTATATATCTTCTACATTTCTAAAAGGTATGAGCTCTGTATGACATATCCCATTATGCTAATAGATATATGATTATATTACAGCATTTGCACAACACAAACTCTCTTTTATAATTTATTACTTTTGAAATTACATGGATCCTAAAATCATTAATAAATGTATATATTAAATATGGGCAGGTTCCTTAAGAAACATGCCACCAAAGATATTGGTGGCATACTATTAAAATAATAGCAAATAAAATGAACTTTTTTAATTCTCATTTTTCTCATATATTTCCTGGGAAATCATAATCACTTCTGGTGATCATCACAATTTAATATAGGGTCTATGAAACCACTACTTGTCTAATGAAAATAGGACTTAGATATCTGCTCTTTTGGGTGTGTCTGGATATTTTGAGTTTGCAAAACATCTGAATATTTGAGTCAAAGTTCTTTTTATCAATATGCTGATATTTGTATAGATAACATGTCTAAAAGACATGGCAACATAGAATAGTAATCTATGGGCCTCCTAGTTCACTGTAGTGTTTATTGAAAAGTACTAACATTACTGAAATAGAAACAACAGAGGATTAAGTAAGACAATGAAGTTTTGAATATATTTTGTTGAGTAGTGAATATCTGTATGAATTATCTTGAATCATGAATTATGCTCAATTTCCCATTATCACTATGTATGTTGCATAACACAACAGTAAAAATCCCAGAGAAAGACTAAGTCTTCAAAGTTCTTCACTCACTTTACTATAGTAAAATCATTTTTTTAGATTTACCTATTTCTTGTAGATAGCTGTCAGTTTTTACCTAATGAATTGATGGTATTACCACCTTGTTACTCATAAATTATATTTAATATGTATGCTTTATGAAGGCAGGAATTGATTTGGTTTAGTTCACTGCTACATTTCTAAGATGAGAAAGCTGTTTAGCATATAGAAATGTAATGAATATTTGTTCAATGAATTGATGGATGGATGGATGAATGAATGGCAAATACATACATAATTATGTATCATTCAAAACTGAATTTGTCTCATCATAGGTGCACATACTAGGATAATATTAGTTTGGGATTTGTGCTTCATTTTAAAACTTAATCAGTTCTTCAATAAAATAATCATGTGTGGGTAAAGACAACAAATAAATACCAACACAGAAACAGCCTAAAGTGGAATACTTTGTCATTTACTTGCATTCATCAAAGTTAAGCATAAATTATTTCACTTTCAAACACTTAGTTAACAAACGCCAGTGTTTTCCAAACTCAGTTCAGTAGCTAAGAATATGCTTTAAAATACTGGTTTAGAATGAGGGGAGAAGACCATTTCTGAGCTCAGAATAGGTCAGGGATAATTTACTCTGTGACAAGAGCATCTTTGCATCTTCTGGGTAAAGCTGATGAAAGTGGGGATGCTGACAGCTCCTGGGGACATAATGATGATGCACAAATTGTGAATGGCAGCAATCCTGCACCACTGCAAGTATTATGCACATTAAAATAACTGTAACCAGGTTTGTCAGCATCAAGGAGCATGCTCAATTTATCTTATTTGTCTCCCTCGCTGATACCTCTTGCTCATTCTCTGCCTGCTCAACCTTTTAAGTCTGGTATCAAATGAGAATGATGACTTAGAGCATTTATGCTTGTGGAATTTTGATGGGTGATGTCAAATCATAGAACTATAACTGTCCCTGTATAAGGATAGAAAAAAATACCAAGGAAATCAAGTTGTGAAGAGTATAAAATAATTTCCGAAACTTCTGAGTTGTAGCTTTCAGATATGTGGAAATATTCCAAATTCTTTCCATATTGTAGCTTCTGTGTTAGAGCTAACTTTTGTATACTAGTATGATATGCAAAATGGAGATCCTTTAGGCTACTACAGTTCCCATTATGAACTGATTGACTTGTCTGTTTCAAATTTTTAAAGCCTTAAATTTAGAATAGTTTTACTTTTACAGAAAAATAATAGCATTCCCACATACCTTACATCTACTGTCGCCTATTAGAAATATATTACATTAACACATTATGTCTGTCACAATTAATTAACAAATGCTAGTAGATTATTAATTAAAGTCCACAGTTTATTCAGATTTTCTTAGTCTTTAATTAATGTCCTTTTTCTGTCCTGAGATTCCATGCAGCAAACCACGTTAATTCAGTCATCATGTTTTCTTAGGCTCCTCTTGGTTATGGCAGTTTTTCAAAATTTCCTTGATTTGATGACCTTGACACTTTTGGAGCACACTGGTCAGGTATTTTGTAAACTGTCTCTCAATTGGGATTAATTTAATGTTTTTTCATAATTAAAATGGGGTTGTGGGTTTTTTGGGATGACCACAAAGGTAAATTGCCAATCCTATTACATCATATTGAAGGTACACACTATCAACATATCATCGCCGTTATGTTAACCTTGATTTCCTGAGTGATGTGGTGTTTACTGTTTCTCCACTATAACATTTTTTTCCCCAGCATTCAATATTGTACTTTTTGGAAGAAAGTCACTATTCGCAGCCCACATTTAAGGAGTGGGAATTTATAATTCGCTTTCTTTTTTTTTTTTTTTGAGACGGAGTCTTGCTCTGTCGCCCAGGCTGGAGTGCAGTGGCACAATCTTGGCTCACTGCAAGCTCCGCCTCCCAGGTTCAAGCCATTCTCCTGCCTCAGCCTCTCCGAGTAGCTGGGACTACAGGCGCCCGCCACCACGCCCGGCTAATTTTTTTGTATTTTTAGTAGAGACAGGGTTTCACCGTGGTCTTGATCTCCTGACCTCGTGATCCGCCCGCCTCGGCCTCCCAAAGTGCTGGGTTTACAAGCGTGAGCCACCGCGCCCAGCCTGTAATTCGCTTTCTTGATGGTGGAATATCTACTTAAATTATTAGAAATTCTTCTGCATGGGAAATTTGTCTATTTTTCTTCATTTTTAAAATTATGTAATTATTTATATCAGCATGACATGGATATTTTTATACCTTGGTTTACAGTGGAATACTTTATTTTATTACTTAATTTGCTAATGCTTTGGCCATTGGAAGCTCTTTCAGAGCTGCTATGTCTCTTTGATATACCCCCATCATTATGGGTTTGTCTGTTTTTTTTTTTTTTTCTATATTATTTTCTTACCTTCTGGGACTAAAAGACCAGATACTCTAGGCTCATCTTGCTTATTCACTGCTCCAGTCCTAGAGTCATTCATTTCCTTAAGGAGCACTGGTTTCCTTTATTAGAAAAGGCATTAGAAACCAAGATCTGGGTGTTGTGTTTCTTGCCACTGAGATGCCATTGCTTCTAAGCCCTCTAACTGACAGAACAAGGACATAAATGTGTATATTAACTTGTGCATATCTATACATATTCCTATACATAACTACCTATATCTATATTAACCTAAAGATGCATATATACTGATGTTGCCAACTCTAATTAATTATTACATAAATAATTCTAGCTTCCACACCTTACTCATCTGTAACCTCCCACTCTAATGGTGAGTCCCACCATCAGCCATTCAACTGAACTTAATTATTCAGTTCCAGTACATACGTCTAGTATGTACTGAAATGTTCAGATCTGTCCATCTGTGTCTGTTTGACTTATTGATAATGACATAATGTAGAAACCTCTAATATCCCAATGACACAAACAGTGATATCAATGGTATACAAAATCCTGTCATCAGTTGTATAAAACAATCTATCTTCCTTACTTTTCAGATATAGAAACCTAGTTTAAGGCACAGTGTTCCAAGATGGAAAGGCCTGCCATGTCACAGATAGCTTGAAGTCTGATAGAATTGACTTCAAGTATTTTGGCAGCCAGCCATTTCTATGTAATTCTGTTAGTTAGTTAACTTTTATAAACATACTTTCTTTATAATAGGAACAATATATAAATTCATTTTTTTAAGGTTGACATCTTATTCTTCAGGTACAATGTCAGGTACAGGGTGGGTGCCAAATAAATACTATTTGTAATAATATCATTTGTAAAACATTAGAAAATTGTTTAAGAATTTGAAAAACTTGTTAAGATTTCAGTGATTAATTTTCCACAATTTTTTAACTGTTTCATCCTTTATCAGTCAAAATTGTTTGTAGCTTCTTCGCTGAACTTGGCCCTGCTTTAAATGCTCGATGAGATCCAAAGGCAAAGTGCTTACACAGATAAGATGCTTTGTTTTCTGCATCCAAGGCTTCATGACTCCAAATTAATAAAAAATTATGAGTAAATTTCCTTGATTTTATTAATTTTATTAATTAAAATGTTGGGTTTTTAAAAGTTAATTAAAACATTAATAGTTACACTTAGTATAGAACAATGTCTTCCTCATTCTTTAAAACAAAGTGAACATGATGAAAACATGAACCTCAGCTGTGTCCAATGGAAGAAGAAAATACCATTCATGCATCCCTATAGCCAATAATTTTTGTGTAGGCAGTAAATTATAAATAGAATCAAGTATTGGTTACTTGTATTTAAAAAATAAATGAATAAAACCCCATGCATTTGATTTATATACCCATGTTTTAAGTCTTAAAGACTAGAGAGAGGTAAATAAAACAATATTGAAATCTTTTCATCTATGACAGTCCATGAATGTGTTAAAAACTTCATCAGATGACACTTTTTAAACTTTCCAACAGAAGTCCCTACACGTCAGTCATGTATTAGTTCATTTAAACACAAGGTTTAAAAATACATGTATTTTACATTTGATTCTATAGGTTAAAATTTGGCCAAATGAACTGTCAGTATCTGCCAGCTGGAAGCCCCCACTTCTCACTGGAATGCACACTTTATCATATTAAGGTACTTCTTATTAACGAAGCAGGTCTAGGCCACTACAGTATTCCAAAACAACAGAGTATTAGGCTTCTCTCCAGATAATTCTGACTCTGTAGGTCAAATTGGGACCAAGGATTCTGTATTTTCAGTAACGACTCTGGTGGAATCATTTTGTCAGTAAAATTCAGGAAATAATTAAGGCAAACCATACTAGGATTAATTCTTCTTAAAAATATTATTATTACTATTTTTAAAAGAATTATTATTAATGCTTCTTTTATAAACAATCAAACTTAGAAAGCTGAGGCTGGAAGTTGGATCAGTATTGAGGTTTTCAGAACTGCTGCTGTCTTGAACCTGTGGCTCACTGTTGTCGCCTGTTATCCTAATCTTTGTTAGCAACTTTGCCTTCCTCTGAGGATTATTTCTGCTTCTATCTGGTATTTTCGTGACCCTTTAGTATTTCTTGGTAATTTGATTTGTTTGTTCATTCATGCATAATTTGGCTTAGTCTGCTGATAATCTATAAAATTAGAAAAATCTTATGTCTGGTTCACTGTTGCTTGCTTAGTCCTTAGAAGACTTTTCTGAAAACTTCGTAAAATATATAACTGCGGTCACCCTCGTCGAAGACGCCATGATTTTTCTCTTAATTGGACTACTTCTTTACACCTTCCTGGCCTTCGGGAAGTTTCTCTAAGAACAGCCAGTGTGTTATTGTTCATGCCGTAATTTAGTCACGTCACTACCCTGCCTCATGGATTACTAGGCCACACGTGCTCTATCCTCTGCCTAAATTTCTCAAGTCATCAACTTGGCTATCTCTTGTTTCCTTTCATAGACATGACCTTCTATATGTCTCTTGAGCACTCTAAATTTGTCCTGCCTCAGACACTTTACACTTGCATTTCTTTTAGTTTAGAATGTCCTTCCTTATCTTCATCTAAATTGCTCTTCACTTTATTCAGGTCTTTAAAAAACAAGTCATATTTTCAGAATTAACTTCCTGACTGATTGACCATTCATTAATTTCTTATTTTTCTTTATAATGGCACTGCTTGAAATTATATGCTTATTTCTTTACTTGTGTATTGTCTGATATTCTACAGGAATATTCCCTCCATGATGGGAGGTACTTTTACTGTCTTATTTATTGATATATCTCATGTGCCTTGAAAATTCCTGGGGCATAGAATGGCATTTAATTTTTCTAACATGCATAACTTATTTTTATGGGATTTAAAGCTAATAAAGGATATATAGCACATGGTCCTACTTTATAGTTTTTAAGTCGAATCAATTATTGCATGGATCATTCTAGTCTCCTCGGTTTACTTACCTGTAACCTCCTGCTCCAAGAGTGGCTCTCACCACCTGTCATCCAGTTACTTAATTGTTTAATTTCAGTATAAATGTCTTCAAAGCAATACATTTTTTATTTGTTTTTGGCACAGTACAATATAGGTAGAACTATATTTGAATCTAGTATATATTGAATATCTGACTTACATATGAATATGAAAGGGAATAGTAAAATGAATAAACAATGTTATTAAAGAATTTCAAGGAAATCTAGAGACTTCTGGAGCAAAGAATAAATAAAGAATTAGAAGTCAAGTGACTACCATCCCTAACTACTTGTATAAAATAAGAGCTACTGGAAAAAAAAGTCAAAGAATATATATGTGTATATACCCACACACAATTTCATATTTATGTATATAGAGACAATTACATGTATAAGTATGTTTAATAATTATAAAACTTAAGTGTATTCATTTTTTTTTGAGATGGAGTCTTGCTCTGTCACCCAGGCTGGAGTACAGTGGTGCGATCTCTGCACACGGCAACCTCTGCCTCCCGCGTTCAAGCGATTCTCCTGCCTCAGCCTCCTGAGTAGCTGGTGTTACAGGCGCCTGCCACTGCGCCTGGCTAATTTTTGTATTTTTAGTAGAGATAGGGTTTCATCATCTTGGCCAGGCTGGTCTCGACCCCTGACCTCGTGATCTATCGGCCTCGGCCACCCAAAGTGCTGGGATTATAGATGTGAGTCACCACACCCGTTCCTCGAGTATATTTTTAAGATAAAATATATTCCTTCAGTAAAGAACAGATTTTTGAAATGATGAAAGATAAAGTATGGTTTCAAATCTATGTGTCTTATGACTCTCTTCATAAGGCTTTCCATTCTTTCACTTCTTCACAAAGGTGGAAAAGGGAAGGGGGAAAAATAGGAAGACAAGCCCTAGCTAATCTAAAAACCTAAGCTATAGTTATAGAATTTCCAGAGAAACATGGGAAATTACAAAACCTACATCCAATGAATTTATCTTTAGTTTATATTTTCTAAGATGAAATAGTATTGGCACTAGCATAGTGAATACATCTTTTCTTTTCATGTCTTTCAGTATTTATCGAATAATAGTATAATACTGTCTATACTGAATTTCAGTATAATACTGTCTTTTAGTATTTATCTTTACTGTCTATGTATATGATCATGTAACAATTTAACTGCCTCCCACAGACTACATATATATTTTTAAATGAAATGCAGATGTAGATAAATCCATATTTTATTTTATATATACATATATACACACCACATACACATACATACATCTCTAAGAGAATCATGTATGTCTTTTGTAGCTGGTTTAATAAAGCTACATATAGTGATTACTTTGCTATCTTTGTTTTGGCGTACATATTAGCATTTGAATATAAGAAAATGAGTAATTAGATTTCCTAAAGTAAATGAGAATTGCAGTTATTGAATTATAAACTTATTCAAAATTAACAGAAAAGTAAGGCAGACTTATTATAATATACACACTCACAAATGTGTAATATTATACACTTTATATTTTTATAATACATAACAAATTTTATATACTTACATATTTAGTATATCCTTCTTACTATGTTGTCATTTGATACTGTTGGACCAGGAAAAGTAACTAACAGTGCATTCTCAACACACTTAGTACCTAACCATGTTCTGTACTAAAGAAAGAAGGTATTTTAAAGGTTTATTTCTCAAATAAAAATTCAATCTGCTCACTCAGACAAAAACCTACAATCACTCCATCTTAAAAGCCTGCAACTGGATCTTTTGATATATGACCTCAGTGAAGTTTTGAAACGACTATTTTACCAAAACCTGGCCTTAAATGTCAGTAGTTCTAGAGAGAGGATATCTATTTTAATGCAAAGAATTTATAAACTAAAATGTACCATTAAGTATAGTTTTTTTCAAAGACTTGAAAATCACAAAATATTAAAAATTAGTTGCTTCTAGCAGGAAATGAAAGTAACTTAATTGCCAAGAAGTAATTTCTGATGTGATTATACTTCATAGTTGAAAGCATACACTTTAAATGTTGTTTTGAGGTCACATTCACAGTGATATTAATTTGAAAAGAAAATGACAGTAATAAAAATAGAAAACTATATCACTGGCATTCATAGTCAGTATTCTCTAAAATAACAGTGCAAATTACAAAAACAAATATTAAATATAACAAGGTGTATAATGACAACATGCCTCCTTCTGAATAGCAAAATTAATCTCACACGAAATAAATTGTCGTTGAATTTGTTTTCCATTCATTACTTGTCATTACCTATAATAGAATTTTTAATACACAAAGAGGCCTATGTGTCAATGATTATTTGATCTTAATAACCACAATCCTCATTTTATGAGAAACAGAATTTAAATAATTTTTACAGTATTGTATTAAAATAAAATGAGGCTATATCTAGCAGATAGCATGGTGCATTTGGAAAACTTAAATCAACTCAGTATTATTCAGTTATACTATATTCAAGAGAATATAGTCCCATATGCAATTTTCAATAATGCTTTATCAATATCAAACTTCCACTATGGAATACTTCAGTTTGTTTTACAGAAAATTAAGTAGTAATTAGCTCAGAAACAAATTTTTATAGCTTATGTTTAACAAAAAAAAATTAGTATCCTCTTATAAACCCACATTAAATAGGGTTTTGGTAACCACAGATTAAGTCACTAACAGTAACAAGGCCATAAAGTGCAAACTCTAATTCAATTGTTAATTATTTTAAAATTTTCACAATTTAAACCAATCTGATCAAGCATTTTTAAAAGCAAAACAAACACATCATAAATATAGAGAACCTACTCATTTTCCTTTCTCACTTCTCATTGATCTTAAACTTTTATATAGCCAAATGAACAACGGAATCATTTAATTCACTAGGAATTATGATAATAAATTATTTATCTATTGATGGTTTAAAGAACCAGATTGAATTTCTATTATACTATTAAAATTCAGGATCATCACGTCTTCTCTGCCGAAATATATTCTTGCTGATATCATCTGACATGATTTCTTCAAAATTTGAAATTATGCCAGTAGACACAAAAAAATAAACTTTATGGCTACAGAATGAACAGGAGACCTGAGTAGTGTTTATCAGCAGCTCTCGTAAACATCCCAATCACAATATCTTTAAATAGCATCATTTCTAACAGCAACATGACAGCCTGGAACTACAGAAAATACAGGATTAATGATTGCAGCTGGTCAACCTTTTAAAGTCCAGAAAAAAAGCCAAATCACAACATTCTGTTCCACATTAGTAATGTTACCAGATATTTAATTTTTAAGCCATGGGACTAATTTTAGTGAATCAAACCACATATTCTTCAGTTGTGGGAAATATCTGTTGCTCAAGTCACATGTAAGGCCATTTTTTACTCAAACAGATCACGCAGAGAAATTTCTAATGCTGACAAAATATATCATTATAGGTTTAAGTGGCGTAAAATCCGTATTTTTTGTTTCACTGGAACAGTAGTCTAGATTCCCATTTATTTTAAAAAGTAAATAAAATGTAAATAATATTGGCTGCAGAGTGCCCAAGATGTATTTTGAAAAAATTTCAATTATTAGAAAGAACTAAGTCCAAATTTTACTTTGAGAATTGTTTAACAAATATCGGCTAAGTAAATGAACAAATAGATGTATGTATGAATACATAGATAATGAGGCTACTGTAATTGCTGTACCATAAGAATACATAATATATTACATTTATAAGAAACATTATGTGCCCGACAGTTTATAGTTTAAGCACTTTATATACATTAACTCATTCAATCTTCCTAACATCATTAGGAAGTAGAAACTATTATCGTCTCTTTTTGATGCACAGAAGTTAATTATCCAAGTTCAGCCCACCAGGAATTGGCAGACCTTAGCAGTCTTTCTTCAGAGTTTGTATTCTTGAGTATTATTCCATAGAATAATGAAAGAACAGCTCTAAATAGAGCGTTATATTTAATATGTCATCGCACATACAATTATGTTAAAGATTATTCAGATTATCTAATTTCTTCTTTGAGTATATAAATGTCTTAATTTTTGCTCAGTTTCCTGACTGCTTTGCAAAGCTAGTTATAAAAAGCAATAGGAGAAACAATTGTCTCTGATTAAGCAACTTTTTATTGCACGTTCTGTGACATGTAATTGTAAAACTCTTAGTTGTATTACCTAAATCAAAGTTTTACAACTATTTTTGATCTACCATGAAACATTTATATAATAGCATTCAAATATATGAGAAATATCTCTACATACTCTATACTGATGAAACTTGAAAACTGTCTTCTGAAAATAAGCCAAGATAAATCCTCACAACGATTAACGGTACACACATAATGACTGCTCTCTGCTTGCTGCACCACAGATAAGATGAACTGTGGATTTTGAGAAATGCCCTGCATGCTAAATGCAAATTCAATTTTCTCTACCACTCAGGAATACACATGTACACACTTTGAGGCAAATATTATGATACAGATAGCCATACATATTCTCTAGTCTCTATATATTTCAAATCATGTATGTATATATTTCACAAACTTTGATACTTCATGATTAATAAATAATAACTTGTAAAAAGTAACATAAAACATGCATGTGGAGTAACAAAGCAGAGATCTGAAGGACTCATATGTAAGTTTCTTCCTTATTTGTACCAGCACATTCCTTTCCTCAAAACTCAAAACATCTCTTTCTCCATCTCATGGACTTTTAACAGGTCTCCCCACTGAAGAAAAAGTGCTATTGGCAATTCTCCTCTTCCCGTCCTCCCTCCTTTCCTTTTTTCCTAATATTACTGAAAAACTACTATATGCCAAGCACTAGTGAGTTGGGCTATCACAATCAACAATTCCACGTGTCCTGGCCAGTGACCATACAACTAGGAATATTAAAAATAAATAGTTTGGGAAAAGTATTAGATATCACAAAGAAAGTTAGATCATTCCTCTGAAAATCTATGTACCTGCATTCCAGATTATACAACCTTGAGCACAGAGAGTGGCCTCATTTATCTTTGTATCCTCTATAACTAGAAAAAGAACAAGCATGTGGTAAGTGCCCAATAAAAAAAAGATCCAATCCATCAAGAAGCCAATGAAACAGGAAAGTGGTATAAGATATTTCTGACAAGTAGTGAAGATGTAATATCATCATTAAAAATATAATAGAATATTAGTTTCTCAAAATTTATGGATAAAACTGACAAATGTCAGTTTACTTGTAGATGAACTTTTATTTAAAAGACCAGAATTGAGTAAACTTGAAAAAAGCCTTTATGACATTATATTACAAGTTTGATTCTAGCTCAAGTTTAATGATTAACTGTACATTTTATGAGCAAAAATGATACAAAAATAACCAATTCTTGTAAATTCAGGGAGGAATTGGGGCAAGTGAAAATTGCTAAGCAGTACAATAAATATCATTTTAATTTGCTTTTCGAAGTAATGGCTATATATAATTGACTGCTATAATGTAATGTTTGCAAATGTAGAAACTTGCCATAGATATAGAAGTGAAATAGGTAAGAGCAACCTGCGATCCAATAAAATCGCTTAAAATTACTGGAAATAAGGTTGGTTAACAACACTTTATAGAGAAAGTCTATAGTTAATTAATGGAAACAAGTCAGAATATGTTTGAAACCTTTGTTGAAAATCATCTAACTAGCTTTAGACTTCTATGTTGAGTTCCTTTTTGTTGTTCTGTTTTGTTTTGTTTTTGTTCATGTTTTTGGTTTTGTTTTTGTTTTTTAATATGGAGTCTTACTCTGTCACCCAGTCTTGAGTGCAGTGGTGCAATTTGACTTACTGAAGCCTTGAACTCCTGGGCTCAAGAGATCTTCCCGCCTCAGTCTCCTAGGTATCCTGGAATACAGGTGGGCAATGCTACACCTGGTTAGTTTATTCATTTATTTAATTAATAAAATCACTTTCTACTACTGCTGTTGTAGCCAACTAGAGCAGGTTGTGTCTTGTTTTTATTTGAAGTAGATAAATTTTGCATATAAATTAATAAATTATATATTATATATAAAAATACATTTGTAAATATATTTAGTGCCTCTATATTTTAAGTATCAACAGTTCATAAGTAGTGGATTAGGGATTTAAACACATATAGGATTCTAAAGGTACTTAACCTGATGCTTCTAAATATAATGATACAATGTGGTGTTTAGTAAAGTTAATTCAAAGAAAGATGTAGCATGGTGATCTATGCAAAACACTCACGAATGCAAAACGTTACACACAGGTTGTTAAGTATGCATCCAGAACACAATAAAATTTTTGAGTACTGAAGCAGGTTATTCTTAGTTCATTAAAAACACTGTAGGGTATTTGTTTTTGACATAGTTCTTTATATAACTTAAAATGACTTCCATAATATAAACACTTTCCTTGTGCAGTAAATACAGAATATAAACTTAATTTAGGTAAAATTTTGGGAAGGTTCCATATTAAAATACATAAAATTACAAAACAAAATATTCTAATGCCCATTCTGATTACCAGGCCTCTCTTCAGTGAAACAAAGTTGTAAGACCAACATATTTGATATTCCCTTAGAATGTATAGTGATAACATTATGTTGGCCAGAACATGCATAGTTAAAACGTTATGTTGGCCATAGAATATGAGACTCTTGATTCTATTCACCCAGACACTCAGGTATATTTCAACACAGCCTTGCCAAAGTACCCTATCATATAAATTTCCTATTGCTGCTACAACAAATTACCAGCAAAGTCGTGGCATAAAGCAACACAGCTCTATGATCTTACGGTTCTAGAGGTCAGAAGTCTAAAACTCAAGGTGTTGGCAGGGCTGTGTTGCTTCTAGAGGCTTCAGCAGAAAATCCATTTCTATGTCTTTTCTATCCTCTAAAGACTACTGGACTTCCTTGGCTCCAGCCTCTTCCTCCATGTTCAAAGCACTTTCACTCGGCTGGGAGCGGTGGCTCATGCCTGTAATCCCAGCGCTTTGGGAGGCCTAGGCGGGCCGGATCACCTGAGGTCAGGAGTTCGAGACCAACCTGGCCAACATGGCGAAACCCTGTCTCTACTAAAAATGCAAAAATTAGCCGGGCATCATGGCGGGCGCCTGTAATCCCAGCTACAGCTACTCTACTCGGGAGGCTGAGGCAGGAGAATCGCTTGAACCCGGGAGGCGGAAGTTGCAGTGAGCCGAAATCGTGCCACTGCACTCCAGCCTGGGCAAAAAGGTGAGACTCCATCTCAAAAAAATAAAAAAAACTTAAAAATACCACTTTCACTCTAGCCTCTGGTTCAGTAGTCACATCTCCTTTTTATCTAACTCTATTGTCTCTCTTATATTAATATAAACACCCTTAGATTACAGTGGGCTAGGATAATCTCCCTATACAGGATGACCTACCAATCTCAAGATCCTTAATCTAATCACATTAGCAATTCCTTTTTCCATTTAAAGTCACATATTTAGAGATCCTAGGGAATAGGTTGTGGACATTTTTCTTTAGAAGGGCATCATTATTCAGCCTACCACATCTATACATATCCTGGTTTTCGCCATGTTTGTGTCTACTCTATATCATTTTATAGGCTTCTCATGTTCACATTCTAGGCCAAGATGATATATTTCTAACATATTATGGATTTGTTAAATGCACCTATAAAATTATATTTTAGTTATATATATCCAAACACTTTCCACGGGACTACTTAAACATAGTTAGCAAATTAATATCTTATTTGTATTCATTTATGAAAGGTTTTTTCGGATATTGATCTAATCTTATTTGAAATATCACTAAATATTTTTTAAATGCATCCCTTCCCTTTGTTCTTCCAAAGCACTTCTCTATTCATCACTTGCCTTTTACATAAATTAATGCAACTTTTCATCAAATGTTTCAAAATTCCAATGGAATAGGCAGAAAATTGCCTCTTGAATCAAGATTGCTGCTCCACATAATGTTGTAGGCCATCTCACTACTAAATTGTTATGTTGAAATCAAAACACTGACTATTTTTTTAAGACCATGAAGTACCCAACCAGGACACCCTGTTTAGGAAGACTTTTATGTGATTTTTCCAGCCTGTTCCAAAAATGAAAAACACAGCCCGACAATGTCTTGTTTAAGATATAGTGATTAAAATCAAGTATACATAGGAGACACCACAGACATATAGGTCCTTGTAATTACCCCATTGCCCTCTCTATGTGCAAATTATGGTATACATAAGGATAGGAATCTGCCATTAACTGTCAATATTACATATAAAAATCACATAAAAAAATAGAATCACCTATATTATCCACATTTTAACACTGGTAATAAACTATATATACACTCTGGGCAAGTTCATGAATGTTCTATTGCTACACATTAAATTTAAACTCACTGTCACTGAGAATTTTAGATTTGTGTAATAGGTGTCTTGGATCAGTCCATGATTTGTATCCATTGTTAGGTTTCTTGGCACAGAGTGGAAGCATTTTCATTGATGAGTCCACACATATGGGCTAAGAATAATATTTGCAGAATTTAGATTAAGTATTCTTGAAGGCATGCAAAATATTCATAATGGCATTTGTATGGTTTTTTTCATCTTCAAAAGATTCTTTTAAGTGTAGAAGATACTAAGAAATCAAAATATTACAAGCCTTGATGCTGATTCTCATAGCCACAAGGACAAGGGGAGAGCTGGGATATCTAATTAGATTGACACATTCTTGAAATACTCCCAGATAAATTACGGGTTTATAAACAAAGCACTTGTCTAGATGTTGCACTGTCTTTTTCTTTTTCCGCTTGTTATCTGAAAAATCACTATGGCTGCTAGAAACCCCAGATCTGGAGTTGAGGAGAGCTTCCATTCTAGCTCTGTCACTATCTTAGCATTAGGGGTAAAAATCTGAGCCTTTTTATATGTAAAATTAGGGTGTTAATGGAAACAATTTTCAGTAGTTTCTCTTTGATGGTTAAAAACATTCTGCAAGCATAGAAATGAAGCACTGGAAAAAAAAAATCCATCCACAGTTGGTGGCTTCAATTATCTGACTGCATATTGAACATCTCCAATTAAATACCTGCATTAATAAAATGTAACTATTCTATAAAATTTAAATATGATTTTTTCTTCCCTGTGGTTTTAAGCATTTATTATAATGTTAGAGTTAAACTACAAACTTTTTCTCAGTGATAGTAGATGCTATAATGTTCTCAATGAATAACGTGATAGCAACCCTTAGTAACGAAATAACTATAAATAAGATCAAATTCTTTTCTGTGAGGTAGATTAGGCTGTTACCGATGAAAGCTGCTTAATTTGACTTATATTTGTAGGAGTTAGGTCAGTTTGGACATACTCATCTTTTGACACAGAGTTGTTCTGATAAAATAGAACTTGGGGAATCAGAAGCCATTATATAAATTCTTACAAATGGATGATTTGTATTCTTAAGACAGTATTTAACACTTTGGAGAAATGTTTCTATGTTTCCTAATCAACTACTATCAAGGTCTACTAAAATAGTGCTATAAACAGACACACACATACAGACACACAAATACACACACACAAAATATAACTAACATCTATTAATTCACAATTTCTCGAGACACTCATGTTAAATAAAAATTCCGTCCATCATATTTTAAACTCCTGGTTACTCAGAGGATAAGATGATCATATCTCCTATTTTTAAATCACCCCCAAATAACTAAATGGAAGTACTGATGGAACAATTCAGAGACAGATAAAACAAAAACTAACTGGTACCACATGCACATGAAAAGTTGACTAATTTGTGATTCAATGTTTGTACTTCTGAATATGTACAAACTTCAGTAAAATATCCTTAGATTGAACAGTGTAGTATATATTTTGAAACCTACATGTTTGAAATAGTTAAATCAGCATAAGATCAAATAAACATAAGATTACCAGAAAGATAACTAACTTTGACTATTTAACACATGAGATCACCTATCCATAACTAACTTGCACCTACTGGTATGTGAACAGTTTAATGACTCTCTGATCAATTACATAATGCCAAAAGTTTTTCCCCCCTTTATTTAGCACTCATTTGATTGTTATTTTTATGCCCTCTTTAGAAAATGATGCCAGGCTTTTGATCTACATATTTTCATTATAATAACATAGTAGGGAAGAAAGGGATCCTCTTTCTATAGCATTCACTGCCAGGAATTTATGAATGATGTGCTAATTTTTATAAGTATGCCTAAAGAGAATGAAAGGGATATTTGAAGAATATGTAAACAAGATTAAAATGTAAAAACAAACAATAATTTCCAATAGAAAAAATGAAGTGTTAACACTATGATGTTATTTACAATATTATTTTATTTTTATTTCCCAAATTTACCCATGTGTAACAAAGGCATTTTTGTGAAACTTATTCCAGAACCTCAGCTTGCAATATTGCAAAGAAGGCAAAGCCATCCTACTGAGTTTATAAGTTTTCATAAAGAAACTCTGGCTTCCTGCCAATCAGAGCCTATTTCTTACTGTACTTAGTGGCTATCGTTCTTACAAGTGCTGGGAAAACTTCCCAAATAGGCCTTAATGGTGTCCATCGCCCTACATTACAATTAGGCATTTGTTTCTTTAATTAATTAAAAAAGACATATCAAGTTTTAGAACACTTCACAAATAGTAATAAAAGACTTTTCACTTTTTGTTAGATAATAATGTACAATTGAGCATATCTTCTCAGAATGATCAAGAAATAATACATTTTCTTGAAATCTATACTAATTAGGGAATGACCAACATTTCTGATGCAAAGTTACCAATTACTGACGAGAAAGTCATTCACAGGATTTTAATCATGTTGTTTCTGATTATGCAACTGGATTGCATATTGGATTCAGAGTGAATCTAGACCACAACTTAAGTTCTGCCAAAATGTAGTAAAAATCAAGAATCCTACTAGTGCCTCAATATAGTCATTTGTAAAATTGGGGTTATATCTGTTTTACCTAAGTCACAAGGTCATAGGGATTTAATACCACATTAAATTTAATTTAAAAATAATTAAAATAATAAAATTTCCATGTTAAAAATTTAAAAAAATCATGAATTTACATAGTTAAAATTTAAGCATCATTTTTTCCCTGTCCTATGGCATCTTATCAGATCCCATAAGCCTCATACTGCATCCTTTTAAAAATATTTCAGAAATGAAATCCTCTGGATTCAGAAAACAGTATTTATCTGCTTATACAGCATCACAGTAGGATCATTCTTTTATTTAATTAAATACTTGGAGGGAGCCTATCATGTGCCAGGCATTACTTTAATCGCTGGGAAAACAGCAGTAAACAAGAACAAGGCCCATACTTTCTTGACATTTGCATTTAAAATGCTATTGATTTATCTATAAACTCATTCACTTAATGACTAAAAGACCATCAAAAATAATCATAACAACAAAATGTTCAACTGAAGTCAAGATTATTGCATAAGCCTCATATTTGATTTTTCATCTTATTTCTCCCAACGTGAATTCCCTGTATCAGTTAAATAATTAATTAGTTATTATTTAATTAATATTTAATTCTTGGAAATAATTAAATATTAATTTAATTTAATTAATCAACTTAATATTTTGAAATCTACATGTTGGAAACATGTAAATTTAAATATATACACACGCATGTATATATGTATATATATGTATACATTCATGTATAAAGTTTCACATGTTTTCATCTTTGAAATGCCTCCCCACATTTGACTTATAAAATATGAGCAGAAGGCTATAGAGATACAAAGAAGACAGTGAAGAACGAAATGGAGCTGAGGAGAGTTATAAAAGGATTTCAATAAGAAAATATGTGAGCTGAAGCTTAAAATGGAAACTCTTCCACTGGACAAAGAACATTTTCAAAATGTGGAAGTGGACAGAAGAGAGATATACCATAGGGACATCAAGCAGAATGAAACTGAAAACTAATTTTTAGAGTTAGTGACAAGATGATTAGTGATTTTATTTGGAAAAAAAATAGCAAGAATGTCAACTCAAAAGGAGGAAACCATATAAAACGAAAGGACATTAAAAGTTTTAAGTTGGAACTATAAGATAATATAATGCGTAATTATGAAAAAGGAGTGAGAACTCAGAACCAAAGTTCTGAGAAGGTAAATAAAATATAAGGGTTGAGGCAGTTTACATTTAAAAATAGCTGTAACAGCTAACACTCTGAACAATGAATTAACTAAAATATACTAAACCCTTACATACACCAATTCACAGAAACTTCTCAACAATCCTACGAAGTAGATACTATCATTACGTCCATTTTACAGGTGAAGATACTGAGGTAAGGAAAAACTACAACTAGCACTGCAGTTGATAAAACCCAGGAAGTCTGGATTCAGAGTCTATATGTCTAACCATTGATACCACCATACTATATAATAGGAGTTATATCCTAGAAGAGACGAGAAAACTTGGAATACTTGAATACATTCATATACATAAAATCTACTTTATATTTTATAAGGTAAATCCAGATATTTAACACTTTGGTATTGCTTAGACTTACTGTACAAGTAGGTTAATGTTTGTTCTATTTGTGTCTAATTACTAACATAAAAGGTGCACAATCTCTGCTCAACTAAGTAAAATGTTGTTGCGCTGTTCCGCACCCCTCCCCCCCGCCTCCCCGCCGCCCCAAACCCTGCTTTGGGATACCAAGTATCAGAATCAACCACTCTTTAAAACTCTTTCTAGTCCAAGAGTTCATATCTTGCAAGTGCTGGTTGAAAATTCCTCCCTAAACCTGAGTAGAGTTACAAGATGCTGACATAAAAGCATTTGAGTTAAGAAGAAAATGTCCATGAATCAATAATTAAGTAAGCATAAAGACAGATGACAGGGTATTTTGTCTTCTTAGGAGTTTGAACTGAGAATTCATGATCTCTATGAAAAACTACTCTGATTTACTTTAGTAATTTCAGTAGTATATTTTATTCTGTACACAATGTGCCTGTATTTCTTCTATTTTCTTTCATATTTGCATTTACCGAAAGGAAAGCCTAATGCTTAGGGTTTCTGCATTTAATTGATTTAGATGAACTAATGCCTTTGATATTTTTAAAAAGTAAAAGAAAAAATTTGTTTGCATTATGAAAGATTATGTCGTTTGTAGCTATCATGTTAATTATGTGGTATTTTATTTATCTTTTTGCAATAGTTTGCACTAGATGCTTGTATCCTAATTATCAGAAAATAAATAGAAATACTTCAGAAATACTTGACACTAATATTATGAGGTGTTTTCACATATGGTCTTTGAGAATGTTACTGTAAACATTTAATAATATACTTATTTAAACCAAAACAGACTTCTTTGCCTTTTAATAGTATATTTGAAAATGTTATTTCTAACTTCAGAAATATTGTCATTAACATTGTCATAGACAGAAGCAATATGAATACTACTAAAATTTTGAAATAGATGTTATTAAAGAAAATAAACAAAGGTATTCTCTGGCTTTTATTAATTCATTAAAAAGTTTCTTCAATAAATATATAAGTAATACACTAAGAAGAGAATATTGAGATAAAGCAGGGCACTCCAGAACAGAGCTGGAGATATGGATACATATTAAAGTTAGTATTATGTGTGCAAAAATTTAGTAATAATCATACAGAAATAGTGAGATTAAGGAAAATATATAAACTTTTTGTTTTTATTCAACTTATACTTTTCCTAATTCTTAAACACACACACATACACACACACACACACACACACACACACACACACACACACACAGAGGGAGGAATTTTCTAATCTTATCAGAAATAATGTAAAGTTATTTTTGATTACTTCATAATAAAAAATACACTTCAATTAAATAAGCTAAATTTTTTGTAGCATCAGGTCTAGTAATCATAAGCAATTCAAAGTTTTATTACTCATTCAGGCATATGCAAAGCAAGGGTGGGGCCTTTGAGGAGGAGGGATACCACCTTGAGGAGCGTTCTCCGATGTCTGGGAAAAGGGAGAGAAGGAGAAGAAAAAGAAGAGGAAAAGCCTTGTCTCTGGAGCCATTTTTAGTGGCCCACCTCCCTGTGGGTGTCTTCAGAGGTGGTAGTTTGGGGAAGAAGAGCAAAGAAATTGAGAAGGCTGCTTTGTGTGCAACTTACCAAGCTTAGGAGAAGTAAGTAGGGCTAAGATTTCTGTCTGTAGTTGTCTGCCCTAGGCCTGTGTTAATGTTTCCACCAGACGTCATTTTGCTGTCAGTAATTTACTGTTTCCAAACTTATTTCTCCACAAATAAAATATCAAAAATAAATTTACTACATAATAGACAAAAGGTTAACAATTTTAAAATGGATAATCCCTGTCAATATACTATATTAATTTTCTAATAACTTCAGCATCTTTAATATACTATATTAATTTTCTAATACCATCAGCACCTTTAATAACCTAATATAAAAGTTAGTGATATAAAGTAATTAATTGAAGAAAAATGCAAATGATCTGTAAACATGAAAAAAAGAAAAAAGGATTAGCTTCATGTGAATTAAAATATCCAACTGGCAAAATTAAAAATAACCTAAAAACATATACTACTGAGAGTGTGAGAAAACCAGTATTTCCACACTTTATTTGAAAAAATGCAAGCTATTTGCAAAGTACATTTATAGTGTTTATTTAAATTTGAAATGTATAGATCTAGAATAATTTATCTTTACCACTAGTTAAATATGTCTTTAAAAATGCTCACTCTGGTATTACTTATAATAGGAAATTTTTTTTAAAAAGGCAGGATGGAAGAAACGAAAAAAGGGAGGGAGGAAGAGATGAAGTAAGAAAGAGAAAAAAGAGCAATTGGAATGACCTAGAAGAACAAATTATGGTGTATCCATTCTATGGAATATACTACAACTACGGATGTTTCTGCATTTCATTACAAAATAACTGTTTAAAGGAACTACTGACCTGCACTGACTCTGTAACACGTATTAATAAAAAAACGGTTTGGAACGTTTGGAAATTCAAGGCATCAGAAAAAAAATTCTTCTCAATTAAGAAATATAATCTAAGCTAAACAGAATAATTATCAAGAAAATCTACTAGCTAGCCAAATCAATTGCACTTCTTGATTACATCTTTGTTGTAAGTGCATGCCTATAATCTTCTTATTCTAACATATACAGAGCGTTCACCATGTGCCAGTACTATGCCAGGTGTTCAACATAGATTTCATCATTTAACCTTCAAAATAACCAAATGACTTAGATGCTATTATTATCCTATTTAATGTATACATAAACAGGCTATGTATAATTTTCTAAATAAAACGTCCGATGTAATTCAGTTTATAAGAAGAGGTTCCATGTAGTCTGTTATGAACTGAATATTTGTGCCACCCCCCCACACACCCCATCCAAATTCATACATTGAAATCCTAACCACCAATGCAATGGAATTTAAAATGGGGCCTTTGGGAGGTAATGAGGCTTCAGTGAGGTCATTAGGGTGGGGCCTCCATGAGAAGAGCTCTTATAAGAAGAGGAAACTTTAAAGAGATCTTTCTTTCTCTTTCCACATGTATGCACCAAGGAAAAGCCATGTGAAATTATAGCAGAAGGCAACTGTGTGCAAACCAGTAAGAGAACTCTCACCAAAAATGAATTGAACAACACAGTGACCTTGAACTTCCCAGTCCCCAGAATTGTGAGAAAATTAATTTCTGTTGTTTGTGTCAACCAGTCTATGGCATCTCTAGCTGACTAAAACACAGTCTGCCTACAGAGATTTACTCTTTATGTTATACTGACTCCACAAATCTATATATCAGTGCCATTCTGTGTACTTGTGTGTGTGTAGAAACTGGGCATCCAGATATGTGAGTACTCACACACACTCACGCATCCACACAATAATTTTTACATATTTCATATAAATATGTTGAATTATTAAATTTCTGAGTTTCTATAAATAATAAAGCAGAATAAAATTACATATGCCCACTACAACCATATTTTTCCTTAGAGCTAGTAACAAAACATTTTTGAAGCACTTTATGTTGTCTATAATGATAAGAATAGTCATTATGAATTGACAGTGCCCCACAAGGTGAGAAGAAATTGAAATGCAGAGGAGGGTGAGTGACTTGCGGCAGTCCGAGTCACTGCCTAACACTTGAGATGACAACTCTCAAGTCTCAGATCTTTACTAAGTTCACCAGATCATGATCATTTATACAGTGAACTTCTGAAGTTAGAAACCCTTTAAAGTCCCTATTTGAACAAACTATATATTCTCCAACAGTTCTGTTCAAAGAACGATGCTAGAAACCTAAAACACCTTGGAGACTTGCCTTTTAGAAGAGCAAATCTAAAATGTCAGGTATGGTAGAGGAGAAGGTCCAGCTGCACTATCCTGGGGTTTTCCCTAGTTATTTACAACTTGTCTAGACTGAGGCATTGTACTTCATAGATGTTTCTGCTTTTCATTACTTTTTTAAAAAAGTGTATCCATATATAACTTTTCCCTATCTGAATTACATAAAGCTATCCAAGTTTTTCTAATATGTCGGTGAATTTTAGCTGCACAAAACCTGTAATTGTATGAGATGGAATCTTGTTAGAAAAATAGTAAACATACTAGATATTTCAACAGAGGGCATTTAATATAGGGAGTTGTTTATACTGTTACTGCAATACTGAATTAGATGGAAAGGAAATATTGAGGTAACCCAGTGACAATCACTGAAAGAGGCAGCTATCATTTCCAGGTCGAAGAGACAGGAAGAATTTAAGGCAGATCAGAAACAAGAAGCCTGGCTGAAGCTACCTTAGAAGCCTGGGGAGGGCCTTTTGGGGGGGGTGCAATGAGGCTGGTCCTAGCAAGGCCTAAAGATGACCGAGGCTAGAATCTCCTGCTGCTGTGAAGGCAAAAAGCAATTACTAGAGCAGTAATACCTAGAATGGCAAGCTAATAGGAAGGGCAATTTCCTTTCCACACTCCATCTGCTTTCTAGTCTCCTTTGCATTCGCTCTTATTGGTGAACTCTGACAGAAAGCCATTGGGCAAAGGAGAAACATGTTTGCTGGGTCTCAACCCTAGCAATAGCAAAGGAGCCTATAGTAGGATGACCTATTTCCTTAAAAAAATAGTTTATACTTGCAGGTGTCTGTGTGTGTGTGCGCGTGTGTGGGCGCACGAGGCGCAAGTGCGCACGCGCACATGCGCACTGCAGGGTACACATGTATGTGTGCAAGTTTCCTGTAGATTTGATTTGTACTGTAAACAGGAAACATCTATTACTAAGAAGTTGACTCTTATTTGAAAGGCTGATATGGTGGACCTGTGTACTTATATAGTGATTTTACTAATGTTGCTACCAAGTAATTAGGCTATATGTTTTCATTAAAACACTTTTACTTTTATAATAGTGCAAATGTGAACTTAAATTCCAGTTCTGCCACTTTCTAGCTGAGTAATTTAGGGAAAATCACTTACCCGTGCTGAAGATCCTTTTATCTCTGCAAAATGAAGATAATGCCTATCCTTAAGTTGTTATAAAGATTAAGGATATGATGTATATACATATAATCTAGCCAGCATCTATTATATAGTACTGCCCAGTATAATATTATTGTAGATACAAGTCACTTTCATTTGAATAATCTATTTAATCTTTATAAAATCTCAGGAGAAAAGAGGAAATCAAAGATCCATTTAGTGAATGTTACTATGCACAGTACACTGATGGAAGAATTTTTATAGGAGCTATCTTGTATATTATACATTGTCTTGTTTTTCCAACTGAGAGAAATTAAGTTTAAACAGATGAAGTGATTGGCTCAGTCCTGCCCAGTGTTAACATTCACAGCCAGTGTGCTTTTATTGCCCTGAGTTTAGCTAAAATACTTAGTGTATAAATTGTGGATTTTTTTCAGATCAGAAACATTTTATTTGTTTTATTTTTTTGCTGCTGTAACCAATATTTACCTTTTTTTTGGGGGAGTTCTTCTGTATTATATTACCACTTCATCACTATTTATTGAAAAATAGAAAAACCCTAAAAATTCTGATGGCTTTTGCTTGGTTGCTTTTAGGAGTAATTGTATTTTTCCCCTCAAAAACTTAAATTCTTTTATCCCTAGATATTTCCTCATATTCCTGGGTACCTAAAAAATTGATATTTTTCTCAGTTTTTCTTTGAATTGGTCACTTAACACATTTTTATTTTGTTTAAACAATACAGAAAATATAGCAAATAAATAAATAGTAATGGAGTTTAGAAGAGTTGAATTCAGAAATATTACTATGATTTATGTTTTATCCTGCATTTCTAATAAATAAAATACTTCTTTTTCTAGTCTGCAAATGTTTCTTATTTTTTATTCATGTTTTGGATATACATTTTTATAGGATATCCATAAACCGAGGGCTATGGTAACTTTAAATCAATCTATACTTTAAAAACCTTGAAATTTAGTGTTTGGGTTCATGATTTAAATTTGTTATATGCACATTTTAAATTTACAAACAAATTGTTCAAAATAATTTAGATTTTCTTTTTTTTATTTTTCTATTTTATTTTTTTATTTTTTGAGATGGAGTCTCGCTCTGTCGCCCAGGCTGGAGTGCAGTGGCGCAATCTCGGCTCACTGCAAGCTCTGCCTCCCGGGTTCCCGCCATTCTCCTGCCTCAGCCTCGAGCGTAGCTGGGACTACAGGCACGCGCCACCTCGCCCGGCTAATTTTTTTTTGTATTTTTAGTAGAGACGGGGTTTCACCATGTTAGCCAGGATGGTCTCGATCTCCTGACCTCGTGATCCGCCCGCCTCGGCCTCCCAAAATGCTGGGATGACAGGCATGAGCCACCACGCCTGGCCTAGATTTTCTTTAATTCAGTATGTGACTATTAAGTTTATAACTGAACAAAAATATTACATTTTTAAACAATATGTTATTTAATTGGCTTATTCATCAGTGTTTAAGAGCATTGATAATCACAGATGAAAAAAGCTAGTTTAAAGCAAATGATGAATAGCTTGAAGCCTTCAAATATAGCTGCCTTATGAGAAAAGTTAATTGATCATATAGTTTCCTAGTAATGAAGATGCCAACAAGACTGTGAGCATTCTAAAGAAAATTTATCATCAAGAAAATTCACATTAAATATAATATCTGTGTACTCCAGCCTTAACTTGCAAGCTTGAAAGAAATCGGTTGCCATCTAAAATTTTAGCTCTTTTTTCCTGTAGGTTGGTGTTCCATACCTTTACTTGGTGATCTTCTGTTTGACAGATTACACTTACTACATTCATTAAACAAAAAGTTTAATGTTCTTGTACAAAAATATTAATTTTGGTTCAAATGGCTATACTTCAAACTACTTCAAATCCACATACGGATAAAACTTCAGGAGCAAAGCTAACAATTTCTTCTTTTATCTCCTCTAGTAGCTCAAGGAATGGAAATATTACCAATTAAGGATGACATGCTTCTTAAATACTGAGTTCATTCTGAAATTGAACGTTCAAAATATACCATCTCCTTTGTCACCAGTGTCATCTGGGCCACCACTATCTCTCCTGAGTCCAGAAATAACATCCTAACTGGTGTTCTTTCTTCCACTCTGGCCACAGAACTATTAGCTCCATAGGTGTCAAAGCAGTCTTTGTACAACAAAAGTTAGATCATGTCAATTATCTGCTTCACCCTCACGATATTTTTAATATAATAACAGATGTTTCAAAATGGGTTACAATACCTTCAGTAATTACAGATGTCTGCTTAATTCAATTGTACCAATTATTATTTTTAAAACTTGGTATTATTTTTGCTTTACTGGCTTAGTACGAATAACTTTATATAATGACTAGAATTAGGTCTATTTGGAATAAAATCCTATCATAATCAGTCAGAAAATTTATTTGTTCATTTAATCATTACTTAATAAATATGCTTTTTCCTGTATATTTTATTAAAAGCATTGATAGATACTGTGACACTACAGGAAAAGGAAAACAAGAAAAGTGTGAAAGCCACAGGCATTATTCTTATAGAACTTAGCTTCTAGTGAGGGATACAGACAAGTAAAAGAGGCCATTACAATGTGGAAATAACTATAGTGGTAGGAGAGTGTACTGTGGGAACACCTATGTAAAACACCTCTTCTGGACCTGAAGAATCGGGCAAGTCTACTAATGGAAATTAATTATAACTTAAGATATGAATAATGTACAGAAATAGTCACATAAAAGAGGGTAGGGATGCTCATGTATGCACATGGGGTGCATGTGTGGACAGAAAGTACATTATATGTGTGTATGTGTTGTGGAGGGATTGGGGGTCATTGTATGATATTGAGATACTTAAATATGTTTCATTATGGCTGTGACACAAATGCTGAAGTTGGAGAATAAGACATGAAGTAATAACAAAAGCAGGGACAAATAACATAGCTCCAATAAGCCATATTAAAGAGTTTGAATAATTTATTCTAAGACCAACTGGTTATATTCAATAGTTAGAATTAAAGACTGCTATTACCATGTCTGCATTTTTAAAAGCTCACTTTTTTTGTTGTTGTTCCTTGAGACAGGGTCTTGTTCTGTCACTCAGGCTGGAGTGCAGTAGCATGATCATAGTTCACTGTAACCCTGAACTCCTGGGCTCAAGCAATCCTCCCACCTCAGTCTCCCAAGTAGCTAGGACTACAGACCTGTGCCACCACACCTGGCTAATTTTTACTTATTGTTGTTCTGATTACATTGAAAACAATGGATTGCGGGGGAGGGGGGCGGGTAAGGCTGTAAATAAAACAGTTAGAATATGGCAATAGTTTCTAAGTAGATATTTGCTATTGGGTGGAGACCATGATATTCACTTAGATATTCCACATACCCCTGCAAAATAATGTTACTGCATTCAATATACTACGACCACCATTATGGTGGATGTCAAACGAAATTATTGCTCCTTTTGTCCCAGTTGCTACTCTGAAAAGAGGATTTGGGGCCAGATAACTATGAGAAATATATATCTGTCATATATTAGAAATACATATATATATTTAACTTTATATAATATATATATATATATTTTCCTAATTCTGAAGCCTAGACTTGAGTGATAAAATTTTGTTGGTTTTTCTTTAAGCAAAAATTGACAAAAACTGGAAGACCTCTAAATGTTACTATTATTTTTGCTTAGACGACATTAAATCAACAATATGCATTTATATCCCATTCCTTGCCAACATAGACAGCTTAAAATGTTAAATTATTTACCACAGATGAATCTATTTACTTGTGAAAAGTGCAATCATTGGACAGGAGGAAAACTAAAAAACAATTGGGAATTTCTGGTATTACTTGAATAAATTTACCCTTATCTGACACAAAAAAAATGATTCGAAGGAATTACAACAAAATGAGAAATTTTTAAAATAACCTAATAAGAGGGAAAAGACATGAAAGATATAATGAGAAAACCCAGCATTTATCTAACAAAAGTGCCAAAAGAATAAAGTAGAAAGAACAAGAACATAGGATTTAAAGACACAATGACCAATTTCTAAAATAGATGAAAGTGATAGATATAACTGCATATTCAACAATCATAATGATTTCCAAAACCTGTAAGTGAACATAATACCAATATCAATTTCTTGTTATATGAAAACTGTAAAAATCATAAAGACAATAAAAAATTTAAGAGACAACAGAGAAGAAAGTAAGATCATGTATAAACTGTGATTTACACTGATAACAATCTCTTTTAGAGGACAATTAAAAGTACGTCATGAGAAATGAAAAAAAATCAAGCTATAAAAAAAGCAAAGAATAGTCAAAAAAAAAAAGTAAAAAAAGGACAGAAAAAAATCAGACATATTGTAATTTTATAATAATTATGACATTGTAATTATTACATTTATTATAAATGAACAAAAATACATTGTAGGGCTGGGCGTGGTGGCTCATGCCTGTAATCCCAGCACTTTGTGAGGCCGAGAAGGACAGATCACTTAAAGTCAGGAGTTCCAGAGTAGCCTGGCCAACATGGCGAAACCCCATCTCTACTAAAAATACAAAAATTAGCTAGGCATGGTGGTGCAGGCCTGTAGTCCCAGCTACTTGGGAAGCTGAGGCAGGAGAATTGCTTGAACCCAGGAGGCGGAGGTTGCAATGAGCTGAGATCATGCCACTGCACTCCAGCCTGAGTGATAGAGCCAGACTCCATCTCGAAAACATAGAAACAAACAACAACAACAACAAAAAAAGACTTTGTACTTATAGTTATTTTGAATAAACAAAGCACACAATGAAGAAACTAGAGAAAGAGCCATGTATATATGAGTGTATTATATGTTACAGAGGTGTCATTACTCATAAGAAAATGATAAACACTTTAACAAGTGGCACTGAGAAGCAAATTATTCATAGTAAAATGACCCTCACATCATAATATATAAGAAAATAAATCATAGAGAAATTAGAGATCTCTATGTGAAAATCCAAATTTACTTTTAGATGGGAATATATGACAATATCTTTATATCACACTCCAAGAAATAATTTTTAAAAAATTGACAAGAAGGTACAAATCACACAGAACAGATTGACAGTTTCGTACTTGTCAAAGTAAGAAATAACATTAAACAAAAATTTATTTAAAAACTACATATTAAGAAAAAAATTCATTGGGTTAAAAACAATAAAAATTACTACCTAGTGAACATAAATTTTAAAAAGGATTATTCCTAAGTAAAAGATTGTTTAATTATGAACAGGCAATTTGTAGAACAAACTCAAATGCCGAAAATTATATGAAAAGTTTAAAACGATTTTTAAGAATCAGGAAAATGCAAAAAAACAAAATGGGATACATTTAGCACCTTAAATTCAAAAATCTGATAAAAGCAAGCATTAATGAGGGTTTTAAAAAAGATACTTTTACACTGACTTACATTTTTTATAGTACACATTTGTACACTTTGGTGGGAAACTTGAAAACTTCTGCCATAGAAGAAATTTAATTCTATGTATCTGCCACAACAAAACCCAAGAACAGAAGCAGAAAGGGATATGTACAAAGATTGTCATAGAACAAGAAGTTGACAACATCGAACTGTCTTATAGTGGAAGAATGGACATACTGTCGTATATTCATATAGCAATTATATAGTGAAGTTGATATCTAAGTATTGTTATGGGTTGAACAGTGTTCCCCAAAAAGTAGTTGAAGTCCCAAATCCCATTACTTGTGAAGTTGACCTTTGCAAAAATAGGGGCTTTGCAGGACCATGTTAAAATGAGATCATTAGGGTGAGCCCTACTCTGATATGATTGTGTCCTTATACAAAAGAGAGATTTAGACACAAACACACAGGTACACTTATTCCACAAGAATGCCTTGTGGACATTGGGGCTATGCTGTCACCAGCCAAGAAACTACCAGAACCTAGGAGGGAGGCCTGAAACAGGTCCTTCTCTAGTACTTTCAGAGAGATCAGGGCCCTGTCTACATCTCGATTTTGGATTTCCAGTCTTCAGAATCATGAGACAATAAATTCCTGTTGGCTAAGCCACTCAGTTTGTGGTCCTTTGTTATGTCAACTCTAACAAATGAATACAGGTATCAATATAGATAAATGTCTAAAGCATTAAAAAGAAAAATGGAAAAGAGTCATGAATATCAAATTTTTAAATACTTTTTTTGCTAATGTCCACATTTGCAGTGAAACTACTGAAACACATATGCAAGCAGGATACATTCACTTAAGGATGATAGTATATTATGGAGAGATTGTGAGAGAGAAGAAATTAACTATAGTCAGAATTTAACTATAGAAATTGTTATATCTCATTTAAAAAACAAAAGCATTTAAGCAAATGAGTGGAAATTATGTTTCAGCCTACTGGTAAATACATTAGATCATTTTATGTAAGCTTTTGTTTCATCATTTAAAATATTATAGTTAAAAGTGAAACACAGAGACCACACATCACTCTATATTTTAACGTCCAATGGACCCAGACCCATATGTCAGCATTTCACATGCAAAGCCACCCATGACCATTATGCTGAGGGGCATAGATCCAGACCAATGTAAAATCTGGTAGATACTTGTTTCATTTTCAATTCCAAAGCATAATGGCAGATAATATGTGATAATGTGAAATACTATAAATATCTTTTCCCCATCTAATTATTAATCCTATCAAATAATTAAACCTAGAGATAATTATAATACCAGCCCAATGTTTGGATCAAAAAATGAAAGTGACATACTTGCAGCTCAGTTCATTTTTTTGACAGAATGAAGTCACCTACGCATTGACTTTCCCATTTAATCTCCCAAATGATTAATTTGTTCACAATCTAATCTCAGAACAAAGTATAATATCCCTAAAGAACCTCAAAATAATTGTGGCAACTAATTCATCAGTACAAATCCTAAATTGCTTTTCTCTTTTATGCCCTCTAACTTAAAATGGAAACATGAGTAGTACTTTGCCTCTTTAAGTAAAACATTATACAGTCTCAAAGGGTATTCATGCACAAGAGGAAACATCTTTCCCATTTTGACTAATTCTTGGAATTTGAACAGGGAAACCTTATTCTTCAATACAGACCTTCTAATGATACTTCAAAGACTTACAAGCACCCTAGAGACTGTTGAGAAGTGCCCATTGTTACATGATAAAGCCCGCCTCACAGAACAGGTGGCTTCAGTCACTTTTGGGTAAGTAGCTTCTTTCTGTGAGATATCTTGCATCACATACATTGACTGGTCAAAAAGAAATACTAGCTTTTTATTTTTTCATTTAAAAAAGAAATGAAAAAGGCAGTAACCATATTTGTTCTTACAATATGTTTTCAAGTATCTTCAAATAGTCTTTTTTGATACAAGACATTTTAAATTGTTTTGGATTGAATATTTAAATACTATTCTACTACATTTTTACCACATTTTACAATTCCAATTATATACCAAAATAAACACATTCCTTTTTCCTAGCCCTTGATTATAGTAGGCTGTAGGTATATAGATTCAAAGTTATATTAAAAAAATAGAATTAATAAACATAGTTATGGCACCTAAGTATGACATTCAAAGGATAGAATTACATTTTTATAACAATTAAACAGCAATATAATGTGAGTCAAATTTGTCCCTGAGCAGGGTAAAGCTGTTTTATCAAAGTTAGTACAGTTATAACAAGTTTTTATAACTATAGTCGGGTGCTGTTAAAACTGGATTTTTTTGTAAACTTTCTATATAATAGCACTGACAAGGCAAGATTCCTAGAATAACCTAAATAGGCCTAATTTTGTGGTCAGATATTCGTATATGTATAAATGAGCTATGAGATATGTTTATGAATGATTGTGTGTAGCCAGTTAAGAGGAAAGATGAATGTGACTGCAAATGAGAGGAGTCTGTGAAAGCTTGGGAAAATCAGACATAGGCTATTGAAGTGACTGCCTGCTGCCAGAGGACCTTTTCTTCCTACTAGTTTAATTTTTAACATTTTCTTGTTTAAATGTCCAAAAAAGTCATATTATCTTGTTAGTTAAAGCTAATGTTTCATCTCTTTAAAATTATTTTGTGGGTGATGATGAAGTTTGGGCAGGTGGGGAAATCTATCCAGTAAATATTTTTAAATCATCAGAAGATCAACAATAGAGAATAAATCAACAATAACGAATAAAATTAATTCCATTGAAAAGTTTCATGGACTTTCAGCTTTTCTTCAAAATGTTATTGATCATACCTATACATTTTACTGGCAAGTTGTGTTTAACCACTTCAGAGATTACTATTTGGTGTGGTGGGAGTTAAAATTTATAACCAATTTCAATTTCTGTACAATTCTTTAAATGCAAATAGACTAACGCATTTATTTTCCTATGAGACATTTAACATTTATAACAAATGTCAAATAGATTAACATACCTATTCCTAACATAATTGAGAAGGTAATTCATATAAAAATGTTATTTTAAACGCTGAGATATGTTAGAAAACTTATTTTATAGTGTTCTTTAAGTTACACAAACATACACACACTCCAGCAAAGGGCAGAGAAGGGTAGTTATTCTAAGTAAACTTGTGATGGAGACTGATTATTGCTAATAAATAAATAAATAAATAAGCTAGCTCAGCTAAAATACAAAAAAAAAGACAAACATCCTATGGCTGTTGGAATGCATAAATTAAAAATCAGAAAGTAAATGTGTAAACATTCACTTAAAGCATAGTGTCAGTTTCCTTGAATGCAATCAAATACACTAAAATGAGTAACGTTTGTCCTTAAATTTGAAAGAACTAAAGCAGAAATGATAAGGAAATTAGAGTATTCAAAAGATTCATAGCTAAAAACAGTTTCTGCACTGTATTAAATATGTATTCTATTTAGCATCTTTAACACTCCAGGTACAATAACCTAAACTTAATTGAAAAAAGAAGACGAAGAAGAAAAATCCTCCAAAAAGAAGAAATTGTGCTGACTTGGTCAGCATTCTTTTTCTTTCCTATGTTTTCCATTTTCACTGAGTAAAAGTTTCTAGGAACTTCTTTCTTCAATCTTTGTCCGTATAAACAATGGTTTTAGTGACTCAGAAAAATTTAAAAAGAGAACGTTCGTGGTAATAAGTGATTATGATTTTTTGACTTCCGATGAAAAAATAAGTCTTCCTTTCAAATCCTTTTGCATTCCATGCAATTATTATAAGTTAAATGCACACAGTTTTGCAATATTTGCTTCCATGGATAATCATTTTTTGATACCCATAATGTAAGCTGTTTTTCTCTTGAATTTTACTATACCAGCACACATAAAAAGTTATACTTACTTAAAAATCCTAATTAAAATATTCAATAAAGATAATATGCTCTTGTTTATGTGTAGAAATTATAATGGAAAGTTAACACAAATCTACATAAATCGCTAAATATTCTACTAAGCAATACATTTTTTAAACATGTTTTTACAATGTGTCATGTCTTTTTTTCCAAGATATATGAAAATAAATTAAGGTTAAGATTTTTAATTCTCTAACTCTTTAGGTCAATGAAACTGCTGTGGGCCACAGGTTGGACCAGCTTGCTCTAAAACAATAATTGGTCACAGAGAGAACCAAGGAAAGGCAGTCTCCCAATAAACAAAAACACCTGAAACTGGTGATCAGCAGCTTCCTGATAAGATCTCAGGAGCTGGGTGAGTGGACTTAAGCACGTTCATTAAGAAGCAAAGTAGCAGAGTTCATCTGGTATATGACCTTCTAGGGACATTCAGCTGGTAAGGGAAGAATGCCTCAAGTAAGCATGTGTACAACTCCAGTAAACACACCATACATGCTTCCCCCCCACCCAGTGCTTGTAGTCCACTGTGCTTGCGGACAGCCCACCCCAAGGGAACAATCAGGGGAGGAGGGATGCAAGACCCTGGAGGCATGCCAACATATAAAACTCTAGGTCAAATGTCAAACCGGGTAGTTGATCTGTCAAGTCACCCGCTTTTCCCTCTTTCAAGTGTACTTTATTTTCTTTCATTCCTGCCCTAAATCTTGCCTAGGTCTCTCCTTTTGCCTTATTCTGCCTCGGTTGAATTCTTTCTTCTGAGAAGGCAAGAATTGAGTTTGCTGCAGACCCCTACAGATTTGCTGCCACTAATAATATGAACTGTGGGCCAGGCATGGTGGCTCACGCCTGTAATTCCAGCACTTTGGGAGGCTGAGGTGGGCGGATCCCCTGAGGTTGGGAGTTCGAAACCAGCCTGACCAACATGGAAAAACCCCGTCTCTACTAAAAACACAAAATTAGCCAGGCATGGTGGTGCATGCCTGTAATCCCAGCTACTGTGGAGGCTGAGGCAGAAGAATCGCTTGAACTCAGGAGGCGGAGGCTGCAGTGAGTCGAGTTCATGCCATTGCACTCCAGCCTAGGTGACAAGAGCAAAACTCCGTCTCAAATAATAATAATAATAAATAAAAATAATAATAATATGAACAGTGTTGGTCCTATGCAATGATCCTCAGCAAATATGGAAGAAAGGTAATTTGTTCAATGAAAAATCTTTTTAGTTGTGTACAAAAAGTATAGATGAGAGTCAGATGCCTACTAGACAAATGTCAATGCATGAAAAAGGCTATGACTTGTTCTATTCAAAGGCAAAGAATAGTGTAAATGCTGTAAGGTAACTTTGCCACAGAGATTTCCATAGATTCATGTACACATTATACATGTGAATCTATCAGATAATGTAACTGCTCAAAATTGCATCCTGACACTTAGAGTTTTTTGAGAAACAGTCCATCTGCTTCCACAAATTTCAAAGTGGATGAAACCAGTATGTTTTGGAAATTGATGCCTATTATAACTTAAATTGACCTGACAAAACAGCAAAAGTTCAGTTTAAAACTTTAAAGCACAGACTGCAAGTACTATGTAGTGGAAGTGCATTCAAAATTGCAAACTTTATCCTTTCTTAGTCATGCTGAAGAAATGGGTTATGAATAGCCTTTCGGGAATTAACTTATTTTTAAGTAGAAAGATGCCTATGTTAGTCCTCTTTTCTTTCTCACCTCTGACTCTCTCTTTCTCTCTCATACAAATACACATTTTATGAAAATTATATTTCTGCCTGGCGCAGTGGCTCACGCCTGTAATCCCAGCACTTTGGGAGGCCGAGGCGGGCAGATCACAAGGTCAGGAGATCGAGACCATGGTGAAACCCTGTCTCTACTAAAAATGCAAAAACTTAGCTGGGAGCAGTGGCGGGCGCCTGTAGTCCCAGCTACTCGGGAGGCTGAGGCAGGAGAATGACTTGAACCTGGGAGGCAGAATTTGCAGTGAGCCGAGATCGCGCCACTGCACTCCAGCCTGGGTGACAGAGCAAGACTCCGTCTCAAAAAATAAAATAAAATAAAATAAAAATAAATAAATAAATAAGAATACAAAACTAAAAAAAGAAAATTATATTTCTTTCTTCTTGTTAGTGGGAAATCACCTAAATTTTAGTTTGCACATCAATTTACTAGAGTGCACACAAGCAAACAGCTGGGCATCAGGCCTGTCTTTTCTTATTCCTTGCTAGATTTTCTCTCTAGTTCTTGAGAATACTTATCATAAATATTGATCATTTCTTAGGGGTTGCTAGAAGTAACTTCTCATAAGGAATGCTGATCTGCTTACAACTCAGGTAATTAGTGTAGATTTATTTTAACACTGTGAGGAAGCCATATCAATGCATTCATAAAATCATTGATGCATGCAAGAGAAACAGTAAACAATATTCTGAACTTTGTTTCTATTTCCTTTTTAAACTTATTAGAAAATAATTTTATTTCAGTAACATCACTGTGTAATGACAAATGTGACACACATAAAGAAAAAAAGGAGATGGTGCACTTTAGTGCACTGTCATTGACATTTAACTCTTAACAATCACTGCTCAATCTAACCTTCATCGGCCCAGACTTGATTAGAATGAATTTAAATGCAAATGCCCTGAACACATAGGATCGATTTTCTTAAATTCTGAAGAGTTATTAGCATTGTTAAAACATTATGCCCATAGGAAGAACTAAAAACTGAGTCCCAAACTCGTTTCTTACATGTTTTATAGTTGTACATCTTTATTCTTATTAACTAAATTTGAAATAGTTTTCCCCTTCTTTTCAAGTAAAGATTGGATTTCAGAAGCCATTCACAAGTACATTATTTTTTCTGCTTAAATGGACAGTAGACGATCCCAAAAGGAAAGTTGTGGGGAGAGAGAAACTTGTTAAAAGAACCGTGAATCCATATGAATAACTAGTTCGCAAATTTGCTTGAAAATGGGTGCAATCAGAATGAATGCCCTAACAATGCTCTGCTAGCCTGTCACTGAAAGAAAAAGGAATTTCTATCCCAGAGGCAGATCCCTACTGTATTTGCCTTCCTTGGCCGATTTCACAGCATTAATTACTGCAATTTTATTTCTGAACCCTTCTTTACTCTGTTCTTCGATTCTTTTTTTCTTCACAGGAGTGGAAGAAAAGGAAATAGTAGCATAATCTGCCATATTCTAAGCATTCTAAGCATGATGTAGAAGCTGATCTATCGTCTCCAATTTGTTAAAGACCAATAAGAAGAAAAACTATGCACTTTGTTTTAGAATCATTGATGAAATGTTAATGCTGATTAGTGTGTCACAAACAAGACTGTCGTATTTTTAACCAATCTCACATGCTGCTTAATTTATGATAGGAGTGCTTGAAGGAAGCCAATTAATTAATGAATCTTGGAAAAGTTTAATTAAATTTCTAATCAACATAAAAGGTGCATGAGAACACAATTATTTTAGTGAAATATTAATCTATCAAAGGATATCAGTTATAAGTGGAAAAATCATACAAAATAAACACATACACACACACACATACACACTACTATTAGCTGATTTGTAATATGTCACCTATCCACTTTCCCAGAGGTGATTAGTAATACATGACAATTTTCTTTCTATTTCAATCCATGGGAGTAAGTTGATATACTTGAATTCATCCTTTCATTCCTTTCTATCTAATTAAACTGCTTAGTGCCTGAAAATTCATAACCCCAGAAGTTTATTTGCTATCTCATTGTAGCAATGAACATCATATGCATTACAAATATCATTGTTTTATTAGGGTATAATGTAAATCAGTATAACTAAAAGGGCAGAAAGAAATGATAACCTGAGACCTGACCTCCTTATACTTAAAAGCAGGAAAAAAATAGACTTAATAAGCTACACATACTTTGAATTGTGAACTGAAATAAACATACTGCATTAATTCCTCCAGTAAGAATGAGTGGGAGAAAAGAACATGACGCTGCACAGGAAGAGACTGCATTTTTGTTAATGAGATTTAGTTCAATGAAGGCTGGCTGGGTTATTTACAGTCTTCTACTTAGGCTTCTAGTGACTTCTGTGACTTTAGCAAGTTACCTAAACTCGGTGTCCTTGCCTGCTAACTGGGGAGACATTATACCTGCATCATAGGATCATTATAAGCATTGAATGATTTGACTGATAAAAACCAACTATAAGTTATACATTAAGTAAGTAATAAGCAAACTATAAGTTATACATTAAATAAGTAATTCCTTTTGCCTTATTCTTCCACTATGGAAACATATTTCTCTTTAATTTGAGAATATATCATATTTATGTGAATTAGTATTTGCTAAGAATTGCTTAAAGATGTACAACTCAGATGAGGAGTCAAGAACTCAAAATTTGAAATCAATAATTTTTGTATATATATTATTATTTCTATACATATTATCTTTTTCTAAATTATTATTTTCTGGTCAATGAAGAGTCGTGTAGCCTAACACAGTAGTTTTCTAAGCACAGCTAAGCACCTACTACACCAGAATCAACAAGTAAAATTATTCGGAGTGTAGCTATTATGGCTAATGCTGTTTCTGTTATATCAGGTGGCTGATTTTGCAATGCCAATATAACATATAAATGTATGCGACTTAGATTTATTTTTAAAGATTGCTTAAGAGTAACTTTTTTTCCTAGCTAACAGGGTGAAACCTCGTCTCCACTAAAAATACAAAAAGTTAGCCGGACTTGGTGGCGGGTGCCTGTAGTTCCAGCTACTCGGGAGACTGAGGCAGGAGAATCGCTTGAACCTGAGAGGCGGAACTTGCAGTGAGCCGAGATTGCACCACTGCACTCCAGCCTGGGTGACAGAGTGAGACTCCGTGTCAAAAAAAAAAAAAAAAGAGTACCTTTTTTGAAGGAAGTTTTTATACTAAGATAATTGATAATATAAATATTCAATGTAAGATATTTTTTGCATTTCAAATTATTCTTTGCAATTATTTTATCTCAAAAATGTGTGAAGCAAAATTTAGTTTCATACAAAGAAATTGTAATGGCTCTTCAATGCATAGAGAATTAAGTGAAATCTTTATATTCTAGTATTGAAGCCCTCCAAAATTTTGTATCAACTTACCTTTCCAAACATATCATCCCTTATACAGTATGAACTAGACCATCCTAAATCTTTTATGCGTCTTTGACAATGCTACTTCTCTGCCTTTACTCAATATGTTTCCATAATCCAGCATGCTCTTTTCCATCTTAGCATGTCCAAATCCTACACACAATTGATGACCTTATTCAACTGTCTCCTTAATGAAATCTTTTGAGTGTCTCATCTGGAAATAATCACTGTTTCTTCTTAATGTTCACATTAATTTATTAATCTTCCTAATAAACCTACTTTTAACTTTATCTTAGAGTTACTTGTATCCATATGTAATTCTCATATTAAACTGTACACTCATTGAAGACAGAAATTTTGATTCATTTCTGTTTTTCAAGTATTACCTACAATAGTACCTAATAGTAGGTATTCAAAATTATTATATAGTACATGTATAAATAGAAGCAAGCCTACAGTAAATATTACCTGTTATTAATTTGTTCAATAATTTAGTGAATCGTTCATTTATAAGATTTATTTATGCTCCATTTGGCTCCATTTAGAATTTGAGATGAATATCATCATTAAGAAGTCAAGTTAACATATTCATTAATATAAATCAAAACATCTTTCTCTTTTATTAATTTTAAGTCTTAGTCACACGGTAATGATGCATGTGAATTTTCACACCTGTTATTTTTTGAGAGTAAGAATCAATTGCATTTTCACATTCTAACACCTGCAAACAAGATAAGCAAGAAATGCATAAGCAGAAATCTGAATTATTATGTTTCTTTCCTCTGAAGTTTAAACAGGGGCCGATTTGTGTTACACACATTCAAGGGATATAATGACCATACTCAATACTTAGTTTATTTCCTAATTCAAATAGGATATAGAAACAAAGTAAGGTAAGTAACACATCTTAATAATGGGCTTCAGTTTAAATTTTCTGATCTGGAACTGGCAAATTATTGTATCTCATCAATAACATGGAAACTAGAGGAAAACAAAACAACAATTTGAAAAGTTAATCCAGCTTTATGGGAAACTACTTTTCCATTATTTATCACAATTTATTTCAGCTGAGATAAATAATGCACAAATCACTGTTCTTTTTGAGGATTTTAATATATCTTACTATATATATAAATACTTTCATTTACTATCGCACATGGAAAGTAGGAATGATTAGTTGAATAAAGGTTATCCCTTTTACTGTGTCAGTGGTCTGAACTGTAACTTGACATACACAGATTTATCTCTAAGGCATGATTATGGTCAATTTTTCTTGTCTTTTCTCACATACTGAAACTCATACCAAGAACATATATAGTGTAATAATATACATGTGTTTATTAAAGCTATTTACCAGTACAAAATTTTCCAAACATGGAAACAATAAAATGAAACCTAAATTTTTATATTTATGCATTTCAGTCTCTCTTTTGTTAGAATGGAAATGAAACATTAAAGCCAATGAGTCAATATGGGAGACAGTAATTTTTATAAAGGAGATCTAAAAAAGAAGATAGTCAAAATCAGCAAATGAAAGAAAAGCTAATGAAAAAGTTGATTGATTATAAAATATTCAGTTATCCAATAACTGCTTAGTATATTAAAAAGAAAAATTTGTACTAGCACCAATGCTGTGTATAGGGAACCCTATTTAAACCATATTTTGAAATAATCTACCCTTAATATTAAATTATCTTTGAATCTCAACATGAGAAATTGGAAAATAATGCATTCTTGACCTTTCTTCCCAATTTGATTTCTGTTGTAATCTAAGGTAAAGATAAATAAGGACACTTTTATTTTAAAATTATATATACACATATATGTACATATATTCTGCTGATGGAAATATATATAGGAAAATTAAATATATATAGGGAACTTAATTATGTTAATGTATGTAGAATTTTAATATTATATAGTCTTGTTTCAAATCCATATTTATATTACTATATATTCATATTTCTAAATGCGAATTTAACTGTCTGAATGAAGATAGCTAGCCATGGTTTGAATCTCAACTTCACCTTCAACTATACTATTAAAACATTATTTAGTTTCCTTATGTCTCAGGTTTTTTAGCTTCAAATGAAGACTGTACATCGGAATACTAGATAATTAAATGAGACATTAATGTAAATAACTTAGCTTTGTGCCTGGAATATACTAAATACTCAGTAACTATTATTTATAAGTAATGACTTTTTAAGGCTAACATCCATAAAAAGTAAAAAAAGTCAAAAGTATATTTAAATATTTTATATACTATATAGGCATTTAAAATATAGCAATATTACTCATTGTCTTAGTAGATAGGTAGGTAGATAAAAATTAGAGACTTCTAACTGTTCACAGTAGCTTTTTCAATTCATTTGTATGTATTTGACATGTGGGAATTAATTAGCCTAAAGAAGTGTTTCTTTCATTGAAATTGTAATGGTGAAAAGGATTTGTATGTGTGTTGGTATATGCTTCAATGTACATGTGTGTTTGAGGTGAATGAGGGGAGATAGAGAATTATTTTATACCACAGTGATTTTTATTATAGATAGTATTTTAATGATTTTTTCTTACAGATTTTATATTTAATCACTGCACAATAATTTAATGTGGTTAATCATCAGATTGCTATTAGTGTCATGGATTGTATATGTGATAAAATAACCATAATACTGGAAAAAACAAAAGTTTACTATAAATATTCCACATGATCACTACACTTTCATTTAAATCATAAATACCCTCATAATTACATACCATACAGCAAATTTTAACATTTTGAAATTTGTCTTCACCTAACAACAAATCAGCAATTAGCAATAAGAGAGTTATTGTAAATGTACACTTAGCAACCAAGACTAAACTTAAAGTCTAAAACCTAGACTTGCTTGTGATGAAGACTTTAAGTGAAGAACAGATCCAGTCACTATCTGTGATTTAATATTATATTTCCATTTGGCTATACAATCTCGATGTTTTTGTTTATTTTATTTTTATGCAGTTTATTCACATGTATTAAAAGGATGTCACTGTAAATCACTGAAAAACACAGAAAATTTATATTACTGTAAATCTAAATATGTAATGTTGCCAGTCTCTTAAAGGACTTCCAATTTGCTCTAACACATTTTCGATATACAAATTTACTACCATGTAACAGGAAAACTAATAATTTCCTCAGCGTTATCTTTTGCTGTTTTAGAAAGCATTTCTTTTACTATATTCTTCATACAAAAATTCCATGAAAACATATCACAAAAGAGCAGATTAATGGAGGACATAGAAAAAGAAAGACCATTAATCAAACTGCCTAGCTTATAAAGCTGTAAGTCATGACTTTCATAAAAGATATATAAACCTTGCAACCTCAGAAGTCAAATGACACATTTAATGGGTACAGCAAAACTTCATTAACAGCTACAAAAATGGGGCACATTTGAAAACACGATGTATCCAAAGAGCTGTTTCTTAAGCTTTGAAATATGGACATGAAAATATTGTGAAATAGAAAAAGGAGCAAAATGAGAAGAAAAGCTAATGAGGAAATATTATCATACAAGAAACCCAGGTCAAGTCTACAGAGATACGATAACAGAATATAATTGATATTGAATAATTATGCAGTTAGCCAAGCAGCACATGCTGTCTACTGGAGAAATCAGGCATATGGACACGTTAGATTATAAAGAGATAGTAGACAGATTGATAAGCAGATATATAGAATAGAATATTAATACATAATTAATACAGTGCTATTGGAGAAGTGTAGTCTTTTACATTTTAGGAATCGTGTGTTGATTTCCAAATTATCATCTTTTGAGCACTAATGTGGTCACGGGACACCTCTCAAGCAAAATTCTTTAGGTTCAAATTCTGAATTCTTTACCTACTAGCTAAATACAAGTTTCTTAGATTATTTATATATTGTCTTTCCCCTCAGTAAGAAGAGCAATTATAAAAATACTGATAGAATAATTTTTATTTTATTGTCCAAGTATTGCTAGGCATTTTGCAAGTATACCATGATATTGACTGTTTATTTAACAACTGCTGTAATGACACTGCTCCCAAATTTGATGACAAAAAAACCACTGTTTACTAGTTCTCACAATTCTAAACATTGACGGGGGAGTCTTCTCCTGGTCTTGACTAGATTCACCCACAGGTCTGTATTCATCTCAAAGACTAGCTGGGCACTAGGCTTGTCCAAGACAGCCTCCTTCAGGAGTCTGGGGCTTCAGAGGGGGAGGCTAGAGTGACCAGATGGCCTAGTCAGGGCTCTCCCTCTCTCCAGGTGCTCTCTCATCTTCCAGGAAGCCAGAAGAGACTTTTTCAGATAGTGGTGGTCTCAAGGTTCCAAGAAGGTGGAAGAGGAAGCCACAGATCTTCAGAGGCATTAGCAACAGAATTTACACATCTCTTCTACAACACTCCATTAAACAAAAAAAGTGACAAGGCCAGCCCAAATTCAGGGTTGGAGAAACAGACTCTAACCTCATGATGAAAGACCTTTAAAGGTATGTGGCCATACTTTTATACCCTGCTATATGCATTATTTTTGTTCTGGGAACTGGATACTTAAACAGAAATCCCTATCTCTGAATAAAAACAGAATGACATAAACTCTTTATGTAGGTCTCTAAAGAAATTTATGATTAACAAATGCAATCTTCAGAATATAACTTAAACTTAATGGCCATGATCTATAAATTGTGTTTAAAGTATTTTTCAAAGAGGTAAGTATGTAGTACACTGACATAAGTATTGGTCTATATTAAAACTGTATCAATAACATCTTTTTTTAAAAAGGAAAATATCTCTCTACTACTTTGCCACTTACAATATATGTGTTCCTGTGTGATGCAAGTTTGTTCATTTCATATCCAAGCTGCCTTTTTATTTGCAAAGCCATTCAGCACAGATGAATCTTTAATTGGGTATTTAATAGTGACATTCACAAGGTAAAATCTTATGAAGTATATCTCTTATAAGGTTATATTAGGCATGGAATTTATGGCTTCTATGATGTCAGTGAAGTAAATCATTTAGTTCAAACTGGATTTTAGTTACTTAAAATGTTCCAGTCATGTGTTTTAGAAAATGATTCTACAACAGTTATGAGAAAGATCACTACTGTTAATACAGGCTCTTCAAAGTAATAGAAAACTCTTTAAATCAGCATTGTACTGTTATAAGAGAATAAACCCAAAGATGTCAACAACGTAAAATCTGAAGATCACTAAATAGGGATTCCAAACCTCCCTATTACAGCATTGCACCTTGCAGTCATTATGTCGCCTGTAACGAGTACCTCATTTTCTACTGTCCTCATTTAAGTATAAGTTCATTCAGATGTCAAAAAAAAAATTGTCTACAAGGTGAGTCATACAGAAATCTCTATGAAGTTTTTCTCTTGTCATGTAGTTATTTTTTTGCACAATATTTCTCTTGCCATGACTGGGAATACATTTGACATTTAACATTTTGCCAGAAAATGAATGCTTATATACATAGAGTTCCTGAGATAGGGAAATAATTTTTTAAAACTATAGTCAAAACTCTAGTGTAGACCTCAAAGCTGATTTAGTAATTTGGTAAAAATGTGTCCTGACTCTTAAAATCTATCTAAAAATCTTATTTTCACTAATTAAGACTAAGCATTTCTTCTATTTGTCCTACACTAAAAAATAAATAAATAAATAAATAAATATTAAGACTGCAACAACAGGAAATTTTTTTTTTTTTTTTGGAGACTTCAAAGCCTTGTCTTTCATTCATTCAAAGAAGAACAAAAAACTGTAGTACCAGAGTAACATGAAACATATAAAAGAAACTCCAAGCATGTACAAAATAATGTAATAACTTTTTGTAAACGGGAAGTGTAGGAGTTCGCAAATTTGAATTGACACTCCATTTTACTCATTATAAATAACGAGGCTTCGGAGGGTGGAGCCAAGATGGTCGAATAGGTACAGCTCCAGTCTCCAGCTCCCAGCCCGAGTGACACAGAAGATGGGTGATTTCTGCATTTCTGCTTGAGGTACTGGTTTCATCTCACTAGGGAGTGCCAAACAGTGGGTGCAGGACAGTCGGTGAAGTGCACTGTGCGCGAGCCGAAGCAGGGCGAGGCATTGCCTCACTCGGGAAGTGCAAGGGGTCAGGGAGTTCCCTTTCCTAGTCAAAGAAAGGGGTAACAGACGGCACCTGGAATATCGGGTCAGTCCCATCCTAATACTGCGCTTTTCCAACGGGCCCGGAAAACGGCACACCCGGAGATTGTGTCCCGCACCTGGCTCAGAGGGTCCTATGCCCACGGAGCCTCGCTGATTGCTAGCACAGCAGTCTGAAATCAAGCTGCAAGGCGGCAGCGAGGCTGGGGGAGGGGCGCCCGCCAAGGCCCAGGCTTGCTTAGGTAAACAAAGCAGCCAGGAAGCTCGAACTGGGTGGAGCCCACCACAGCTAAAGGAGGCCTGCCTGCCTCTGTAGGCTCCACCTCTGGGGGCAGGGCACAGACAAACCAAAACTCAGCAGGAACCTCCACAGACTTAAATGTCCCTGTCTGACTGACAGCTTTGAAGAGAGTAGTGGTTCTCCCAGCATGCAGCTGGAGATCCGAGATCGGACAGACTGCCTCCTAAAGTGGGTCCCTCACCCCTGACCAGCCTAACTGGGAGGCACCCCCCCAGTAGGGACAGACTGATACCTCATTCGGCCGGGTACTCCTCTGAGACAAAACTTCCAGAGGAACTATCAGACAGCTGAATTTATGGTCTCACGAAAATCCGCTGTTCTGCAGCCACCGCTGCTGACACCCAGCCAAACAGGGTCTGGAGTGGACCTCTAGTCAACTCCAACAGACCTGCAGCTGAGGGTCCTGTCTGGTAGAAGGAAAACTAACAAACAGAAAGGACATCCACACCAAAAACCCATCTGAACATCACCATCATCAAAGACAAAAAGTAGATAAAACCACAAAGATGGGGAAAAAACAGAGCAGAAAAGCTGGAAACTCTAAAAAGCAGAGCACCTCTCCTCCTCCAAAGGAATGCAGTTCCTCACCAGCAACGGAACAAAGCTGGATGGAGGATGACTGTGACGAGTTGAGAGAAGAAGGCTTCAGACAATCAAACTACTCTGAGCTACGAGAGGAAATTCAAAACAATAGCAAAGAAGTTAAAAACTTTGAAAAAAAATTAGAAGAATGGATAACTAGAATAACCAATGGAGAGAAGGGCTTAAAGGAGCTGATGGAGCTGAAAGCCAAGTTTCAAGAACTACGCAAAGATTGCAGAAGCCTCAGTAGCAGATGCGATCAACTGGAAGAAACGGTATCGCTGATGGAAGATGAAATGAATGAAATGAAGAGAGAAGGGAAGTTTAGAGAAAAAAGAATAAAAAGAAATGAACAAAGCCTTCAAGAAATTTGGGACTATGTGAAAAGACCAAACCTATGTCTGATTGGTGTACCTGAAAATGATGGAGAGAATGGAACCAAGTTGGAAAACACTCTGCAAGATATTATCCAGGAGAACTTCCCCAATCTAGCAAGGCAGGCCAACATTCAGATTCAGGAAATACAGAGAACGCCACAAAGATACTCCTCAAGAAGAGCAACTCCAAGACACATAATTGTCAGATTCACCAAAGTTGAAATGAAGGAAAAAATGTTAAGGGCAGCCAGAGAGAAAGGTCGGGTTACCCACAAAGGGAAGCCCATCAGACTAACAGCTGATCTCTCGGCAGAAACTCTACAAGCCAGAAGAGAGTGGGGGCCGATATTCAACATTCTTAAAGAAAAGAATTTTCAACCCAGAATTTCATATCCAGCCAAACTAAGCTTCATAAGTGAAGGAGAAATAAAATACTTTACAGACAAGCAAATGCTGAGTGATTTTGTCACCACCAGGCCTGCCCTAAAAGAGCTCCTGAAGGAAGCACTAAACATGGAAAGGAACAACCGGTACCAGCCACTGCAAAAACACACCAAATTGTAAAGACCATCGAGGCTAGGAAGAAACTGCATCAACTAACGAGCAAAATAACCAACTAACATCATAATGACAGGATCAGATTCACACATAACAATATTAACGTTAAATGTAAATGGGCTAAATGCTCCAATTAAAAGACACAGACTGGCAAACTGGATAAGGAGTCAGGACCCATCAGTGTGCTGTATTCAGGAAACCCATCTCATGTGCAGAGACACACATAGACTCAAAATAAAGGGATGGAGGAAAATCTATCAAGCAACTGGAAAACAAAAAAAGGCAGGGGTTGCAATCCTAGTCTCTGATAAAATAGACTTTAAACCAACAAAGATCAAAAGAGACAAAGAAGGCCATTACATAATGGTAAAGGGATCAATTCAACAAGAAGAGCTAACTATCCTAAATATATATGCACCTAACACAGGAGCACCCAGATTCATAAAGCAAGTCCTCAGTGACCTACAAAGGGACTTAAACTCCCACACAATAATAATGGGAGATTTTAACACCCCACTGTCAACATTAGACAGATCAACGAGACAGAAAGTTAACAAGGATATCCACTAATTGAACTCAGCTCCACATAAAGTGGACCTAATAGACATCTACAGAACTCTCCACCCCAAATCAACAGAATATACATTTTTTTTCAGCACCACACCACACCTATTCCAAAATTGACCACATAGTTGGAAGTAAAGCTCTCCTCAGCAAATTTAAAAGAACAGAAATTATAACAAACTGTCTCTCAGACCACAGTGCAATCAAACTACAACTCAGGATTAAGAAACTCACTCAAAACCGCTCAACTACATGGAAACTGAACAACCTGCTCCTGAATGACTATTGGGTACATAATGAAACGAAGGCAGAAATAAAGATGTTCTTTGAAACCAACGAGAACAAAGACACAACATACCAGAATCTCTGGGACACGTTCAAAGCAGTGTGTAGAGGGAAATTTATAGCACTAAATGCCCACAAGAGAAAGCAGGAAAGATCCAAAATTGACACCCTAACATCACAATTAAAAGAACTAGAGAAGCAAGAGCAAACACATTCAAAAGCTAGCAGAAGGCTAGAAATAACTAAAATCAGAGCAGAACTGAAGGAAATAGAGACACAAAAAACCCCTCAAAAAATTAATGAATCCAGGAGCTGGTTTTTTGAAAAGATCAACAAAATTGATAGACTGCTAGCAAGAGTAATAAAGAAGAAAAGAGAGAAGAATCAAATAGATGCAATAAAAAATGAAAAAGGGGATATCATCACCGATCCCACAGAAATACAATCTACCATCAGAGAATACTACAAACACCTCTATGCAAATAAACTAGAAAATCTAGAAGAAATAGATAAATTCCTCGACAAATACACCCTCCCAAGACTAAATCAGGAAGAAGTTGAATCTCTGAATAGACCAATAACGGGTTCTGAAATTGTCACAATAATCAATAGCTTACCAACCAAAAAGAGTCCAGGACCTGATGGATTCACATCTGAATTCTACCAGAGGTACAAGGAGTTACTGGTACCATTCCTTCTGAAACTATTCCAATCGATAGAAAAAGAGGGAATCCTCCCTAACACATTTTATGAAGCCAGCATCGTCCTGATACCAAAGCCTGGCAGAGACATACCAAAAAAGAGAATTTCAGACCAATATCCTTGATGAACATTGATGCAAAAATCCTCAATAAAATACTGGCAAACCGAATCCAGCAGCACATCAAAAAGCTTATCCACCATAATCAAGTGGGCTTCATCCCTGGGATGCAAGGCTAGTTCAATATATGCAAATCAATAAATGTAATCCAGCATATAAACAGAACCAAAGACAAAAATCACATGATTATCTCAATAGATGCAGAAAAGGCCTTTGACAAAATTCAACAACGCTTCATGCTAAAAACTCTCAATAAACTAGGTATTTATGGGACGTATCTCAAAATAATAAGAGCTATCTACGACAAACCCACAGCCAATATCATACTGAATGGGCAAAAACTGGAAGCATTCCCTCTGAAAACTGGCACAAGACAGGGATGCCCTCTCTCACCGCTCCTATTCAACATAGTGCTGGAAGTTCTGGCCAGAGCAATCAGGCAGGAGAAGGAAATAAAGGGTATTCAATTAGGAAAAGAGGAAGTCAAATTGTCCCTGTTTGCAGATGACATGATTGTATATCTAGAAAACCCCATTGTCTCAGCCCAAAATCTCCTTAAGCTGATTAGCAACTTCAGCAAAGTCTCAGGATACAAAATTAATGTACAAAAATCACAAGCATTCTTGTACACCAATAACAGACAAACAGAGAGCCAAATCATGAGTGAACTCCCATTCACAATTGCTTCAAAGAGAATAAAATACCTAGGAATACAACTTACAAGGGATGTGAAGGACCTCTTCAAGGAGAACTACAAACCACTGCTCAATGAAATAAAAGAGGATACAAACAAATGGAAGAACATTCCATGCTCATGGGTTGGAAGAATCAATATCGTGAAAATGGCCATACTGCCCAAGGTAATTTATAGATTCAACGCCATCCCCATCAAGCTACCAATGACTTTCTTCACAGAATTGGAAAAAACTACTTTAACGTTCATATGGAACCAAAAAAGAGCCCTCATTGCCAAGTCAATCCTAAGCCAAAAGAACAAAACTGGAGGCATCACACTACCTGACTTTAAACTATACTACAAGGCTACAGTAACCAAAACAGCATGGTACTGGTACCACAACAGAGACATAGATCAATGGAACAGAACAGAGCCCTCAGAAATGATGCCGCATAGCTACAACTATCTGATCTTTGACAAACCTGACAAAAACAAGAAATGGGGAAAGGATTCCCTATTTAATAAATGGTGCTGGGAAAACTGGCTAGCCATATGTAGAAAGCTGAAACTGGATCCCTTCCTTACACCTTATACAAAAATTAATTCAAGATGGATTAAAGACTTAAATGTTAGACCGAAAACCATTAAAATCCTATAAGAAAACCTAGGCAATACCATTCAGGACATAGGCGTGGGCAAGGACTTCATGTCTAAAACACCAAAAGCAATGGCAACAAAAGCCAAAATTGACAAATGGGATCTAATTAAACTAAAGAGCTTCTGCACAGCAAAAGAAACTACCATCAGAGTGAACAGGCAACCTACAGAATGGGAGAAAATTTTTGCAACCTACTCATCTGACAAAGGGCTAATATCCAGAATCTACAATGAACTCAAACAAATTTACAAGAAAAAAACAAACAACCCCATCAAAAAGTGGGCGCAGGACATGAACAGACACTTCTCAAAAGAAGAGATTTTTGCAGCCAAAAAACACATGAAGAAATGCTCATCATCACTGGCCATCAGAGAAATGCAAATCAAAACCACAGTGAGATACCATCTCACACCAGTTAGAATGGCCATCATTAAAAGATCAGGAAACAACAGGTGCTGGAGAGGATGTGGAGAAATAGGAACACTTTTACACTGTTGGTGGGACTGTAAACTAGTTCAACCATTGTGGAAGTCAGTGTGGCGATTCCTCAGGGATCTCGAACTAGAAATACCATTTGACCCAGCCATCCCATTACTGGGTATATACCCAAAGGACTATAAATCATGCTGCTATAAAGACACATGTACACGTATGTTTATTGTGGCACTATTCACAATAGCAAGGACTTGGAACCAACCCAAATGTCCAACAACAATAGACTGGATTAAGAAAATGTGGCACATATACACCATGGAATACTATGCAGCCATAAAAAATGATGAGTTCATGTTCTTTGTAGGGACATGGATGAAACTGGAAAACATCATTCTCAGTAAACTATCGCAAGGACAAAAAACCAAACACCGCATGTTCTCACTCATAGGTGGGAATTGAACAATGAGAACTCATGGACACAGGAAGGGGAACATCACACTCCGGGGACTGTTGTGGGGTGCGGGGAGGGGGGAGGGACAGCATTAGGAGATATACCTAATGCTAAATGACGAGTTAATGGGTGCAGGAAATCAACATGGCACATGGATACATATGTAACAAACCTGCACATTGTGCACATGTACCCTAAAACCTAAAGTATAATAAAAAAAAAAGAACAACAACAACAAAAAAAGAAATTTGCAAACATGTCAAAAAAAAAAAAAAATAACTAGGCTTCAAAACCCATCAAAGTTCCCGTATGTAGCTTGTTTTCTATAAATTCTTTTTTCTATTTGGAACCACTTTAAAATTACTGACATGCCTACAAAATTTAAATAAAACAACAAAAAGAAAAAGATATGTGATACTTGGCTCAGGAGATTGATAAGGCAACACAAAAGAGAAGCAGGCACTTTTATTTTAAGGCACTCAATTAACCTACTCTAATCTAAATAGATAATAATTTACACAATATTATAAAGAACCGAAAAATCAAACGCTGTGATAGTTTTGCCTAACAGTGATTTTGATGTAACAACTTGTAAAATAATTACTGGTAAGATTGAATAATGTACACTTGATAAAGCACATTTATTAAAATCATTTTAAAAATAAATTAAGCAAGACTATTTAAAACGTAGCCATGATGACCAAGGGGGAATGTTGACAAAATTTTAATAATTCCATCTGGAAAACAAAGTTGCTTTAGGGTGACTGAAATGTCAGAAATAATTAGTATTAGTACTTAGAATAAATCAGTTTCAATTAATAAAATTAAAAATATGAATTTGGCTATTAGATTAGATACTGAAGTTTTTTCTCATTTTAGAATTAATAACATTTAAAAGAATTACATTCATTTATTTATTCATTTAAAATATTTATAAATACCTATTAAATGTTAAAACAGTACTAATCACTAACAATTCAGTCATTAAAAAAATATGGATAATTTCTTTTCTCAAAGAGCTTACAGCATAGTCGAAGAGACAAATAAGAACATTACAACATAGTTATATAAGAGTGATGACATTTCCAGAAAATTGAAATGAGGCACCTATCTCAGATTTAATTATTCAAAGACAGCTTCCTGAAGGGAGTCATATTAGCTGGTAATAGAAACTGAGTAAGAGAGAGAAGCCAGGAGTGGTGGCTCACACCTGTAATCCTAGCACTTTGAGAGGCAGAAGCAGGCGAGTCACGGGGTCAGGAGTTCAAGACCAGCCCGGTCAAATAGTGAAACCCCGTCTCTACTAACGATACAAAAAATTAGCCGGGCATGGTGGTGGGCACCTGTAATCCCAGCTACTAGGCAGGAGAATCGCTTGAACCCAGGAGGCGGAAGTTGCAGTGAGCCAAGATCGTGCCATTGCACTCCAGCCTGGGAGACAGGGGGAGACTCCATCCCCCCACTCGTCAAAAGAAAGAAAGAAAGAAATTGAGTAAGAGCTCACCAAACAAAAAGTGGAAATAATAGGAATATGACAGATGTTGCTCATATGGGTTCCCACGCTGTTGGACTATGTAGTAGCAGTATCTTTCAATATGAGATCAGCAGATAATTTAAGAATGAGGAAAAGGTCCCCACTTTAGCTCCATAAAACAGCAAAATATAACTTGGAATTTTCTAAGAAAAATACCCATTTGTAAAATGATACAGAATCTATAATGTCATACATTCACTCGTTCACTCATTTTTTGAAAATATCAAGTATTTTCTGTGTGTACTCCCAATTCTTGGCATTTGAAGATACTTCAGTAAACAAATTACACTATCCTGCCCTAATAGAACTTACATTCTCACATTTTCAAGGACAAACAAAAAAAGACATACAAATTAAGTAAATCATATAGTGTTAGAGGGTAATATGTGCTGTGAAAGGAATATTGTTAAATGGGACAGGAAAGGTTAGGGTGAGAGAGGTTGTGTGTGTGCATGTGTGTGGGCATGTGTGCCCATGTGTGTACACATATGCACATAACTTTAAATAGGATGGTCTGAAAACACTTTTGAGAATGTTTGAATGAAAGGTAACAATAATGCCAAAGTTGGGAGAAATGTGGATATTTTAGAAAAGACGGTTCTCGGCAGACATAAAAACAAGCATAGAAGTCCTGAGACTGAAACAGGCCTAGAAAGTTCAATGATTGGCGAAAACGGCAAATGTACCTGGTAAAGTGAGTGAGTGAGAAAGTATTGGGAGATGAGGTCAGTCACATAAATGATAAAGTTCCAGATCCTGCAGGACTATATCTCTCATTCTGAGTAAGATGGTGAGTCATTAGAGGGTTTTGAGGAGGGAAGTATCATCATTTGACACATTTTAAAGAGATCCCTGTGGCTGCTGTATTAAAAATAAACTGTAGAGATCCAAGAGAGAAAATAAGGACATTCACCAGGAGACTGCTGCCATCTAGTTATGACATCATGGTGGTTTGGATCAAGGTGTTAGCAATGGAATGGATGATAAATTACTGAATTATAGCTATATTTAGGTGTAGAATATTTAGAATTCACTGGATGATTAGATGTGGGATGTGAGGAGAAAGTGCATCAAAAGTGTTCCCAAGATTACCGAAACTCTTAAACATTACCTGGGAATATCTGATTGTAAGCATAGACTCCTCATCCATGTGGCTGCTTTTCTTTTTTATAGGCCAAAAGTCCTGTTATTAAAGTCAGATACTTAGGATGGAGGCATCCCTTCTGTAGCATTTCCTTTTCATTCTACGCAAGCCACCCCAGTGCACTTGAGCATATAGTTGTCCCACATGAATTTCCCACATCTGGGAACAGAAAGCAAGAAATGAGACACCAAAAAAGTGATAGCCCCTTAATTACCATTGGGACAAAAGAAGTGGTTATTTAAAAATACACAAGAAAGATCGCAATAAAGCCGAATGAAACTTGACTCTCTTATTTGTTTTCCAATGGACCACCCCCATAACAAACCAAAGTACAAAGAGATTACTTTGTTTTCTACTCAGCAGAATGAGCAAGGAAAAAAGATACGGTGCCAGCCAGTCAGAATGACATATATAAAGACCAGAAAGCAAAAGAGAGTTTGTCTGCTCAGAGAATAAACCAGTCATTATGATGATTAAGGGTATTCCAACAGTGGTAGATTTATTGCAAAACTGGCCCCAGTTCTCCACCCCTGTCAATTTCTAGGCCATTTGTCATGTGATTTTGTAGCTTCTCCCATTAAGGGTGGAATACTTGGATTTCCCACCATTTGAATCTGAACTGATCTTTTTTCTAATTACAGCCAGTAGAAAGTAGTGCATGTAATGACATGCTATTTCTCTTAGTAACTTGACTTTACAAGAGACAAGCCTGAGCCAGCCTACTGCAGGTTGAAAGATCATAAGGAGAAAAACTCAGTTACCTCAACGAAAGCCATCCTAAATCAGTCAGTGTGCTGATCTTCAGATGCATAAGAGAGTCCAGATCGCTTCCACAGAGCCATTGTTGTAGGCATAATAAGGGCCCTCCAAAGACGTCTGTTTACTAATTCACAGAACATCTGGATATGTTACATGACATGACAAATGGGAATTAATGTTGCAGATAGAATAAAGTTTGCTAATTAGCAGACAGGAAAATTATCCTGAATTATCTGGGTGGGCCCAATGTAATAACAAGGGTAAAAAGAAGTGAAGAGGGGGGCTGAAGATGAGGTCAGGGCGAAGCAATGTAAAGATTTGAGCCATCACTGCTAGCTTTGAAGGTGGAAGAAGAGCACCAGCACCCAAATGCAGCTTTCCTCTAGAAGCTAGAAAGGCTGGGAAATGAATTACTCCCTAGAACCTCCCAAGGGAAACACAGTCCTGCTGACACCTCGATTTTAGCCAGAGAAGATATTACTGGACTTCTGACTTACAGAATTTATGATAATAAATCCATGTTGTTTAAGCCACAAAGTATGTGGTAATTTGTTACGGCAGCCATAGGGAATAAATGTAGTTACCTATCCAACCTGCATCTGACTGTATATACACATTTATCAAGTAAGCCAGCTGAGGAAAGATGGAACACCTAATAGATATATAGACACATGAGCAAAAATAAATGGTTATTGTTTTAGGTCACTGAGCTTTTGAGATGGTTTGTTACATATCACATAGCCAAGCATGCTTTTGGAATGAAATGTCATACTCTATATTTTTTCAAAGTGAGAAAGATTCTAGGCCAGAACTTTGAGTAATAGAAATCTATAAATTGATGAGAAATATAAAATAATTTATAAAATTAACTGAAAAAATAGCCAGGGGGGAGACATATATAGTATACTATATATACACATATAGTATATATACACACACACACACACACATATACAACATATACAGACACACACCTTTATATATATATATTATATATATATTATATATATAAATATATATAATATATATATATATATATAAAAACAAGGATTGGATGTTCCAGAAGCTAAGGTTATGATTCATGAAGACAGTTAAAGTACTAATAGGCAAGCTTTCACAAAACGCTTATGAATTAAAACAAAAAATACTGCATGTGGGCAAGAAAACATGCTAAGATTTAATCCCTAAATCCATTCCATTTACTCTCCATTTTGTCACAGTTACAAATGGGATTGACTCTACATCTGGGGCCCTGTGGAGTTCCATGGGGAAGTCTGTGGGGACGGAGCCAGCTTCATCACAGTGATAGGTTCAGTGGTAAGCACGATCTTAAACGGGCCCTTGAGTGTGAAGTCTAGGACTTTTAGCCGATGAATGGAGGAAGAGACGTTTCCTTTCCTTCTGGATGATGTGGTATGCATATGTGAAGTCTGTAATTGCTCCAGTCATTTTGCTATTATGTAGAACTTCAGCTTGAGGTAAAGTTGGTGAAGAAGAAGGTCAAGTTCTGCAAATTTCAGAAATGAAGCCAGACCCGTAATCAAAGTGTTCCTGGAACTGGTGATTTTCAATGATAAAATATATTCTCTGTCTTGTTTAAGTACATTCTAGCTAAATTTATGCTACTTGCAGCTTCTAGACTGCTGTAGGGTCAGAACACTATGAATTTAATTCTCTGGCCTATTAACTAGGGTGCGAAATAAGGATTCAACTTATATATTTCAAATAATTAGTATGAGGAGTAAAATGATGATGAGTAATGCTCTTTATTGTTTGTATTTTAGAAAGTATTAGTAAAAGGTGATTTATATAGGGCAATTAAAAACAGAAACAATGTTCAAAGTAGAAGAAAGCTGAGACACCTTCAGCATCTCAGAGGAAGCGGCCAGAGTTGGACGCCAGTGAGGAGTATAAGGGCCACTTAATAGCTCCTTGGAAAGAGGATCAGATTTAGGAGAAAAACACAGATTTTGTCTCTGTTTCTAATTTAACACAAAAATTAGATATTTCTGTAAGAAATGTACTTAACATATCCATATAAAATTTAGGACAATTTGGCGTGTTGTAATACATTTTTTGCTATAATCATCATCATTATCAGCATAAAACAAATTTAAAGAATACGTAAGAATTTTAAGATGAATCTGGATTAAATATTTTAAAAATCTGTTCACTTAGTAAGAAAAAAACATGTATACACCTACTGTGTGTGCATAAAAATTGTTAGAAGATAAATAAAATAAAAGTTCATAGCCACTGCCCCCAGAAAAATCCAAAATAGCCATTAGGCTTTAAAAAAGAAAAGAAAATCAAAGGAGAGTAGATTGCTATTAAACCAGTGTCTAGTTGAACCCTTAATGTGATACCCTAACAAAATAAAGGAGAGTTATTTTTCATGACATTCATGGTTAGTCTTTATAATGAAGTTAATACAATGTTGAGCCCAAGAACTTCATCTCATGTGGCAGTAACTGAAGAAGTCTGTGAAGAGTTTTCTTTTTCTTTCTTTTTTTTTTTTTTTCTTCAGACAGAGTCTCACTCTGTCACCCAGGCTGGAGTGCAGTGGCATGATCTCGGCTCACTGCAACCTCCACCTCCCGGTTCAAGTGATCATCCTGCCTCAGCCTCCCGAGTTGCTGGGATTGCAGGTGTGTGCCACCATGCCTGGCTAATTTCTATATTTTTACTAGAGACAGGATTTTATCATGCTGTCCAGGCTAGTCTCGAACTCCCGGCCTCAAGTGATCCATCTGCCTCAGCCACTCAAAGTACTGGCATTACAGGTATGAGCCACCACACCTGGTGAAGAGTTTCCTAAATATACAATAGTAGAACATGTATTTTCTCTGCTGTCTTGTAATAACCATGTACATGAATACGATCTCTCTATTAAAGATAGCACAGTGACATATAGAGTTGGGTATTTTTCTTTAAAGGCGATAAAGTAATGGTAAGGCTAGAAATAATGATGAAGCAAGATAAGATAATGAAAAATTCTTTAGGAAGCAAAGAATACAGTAAGTCTACATGAAATTTTAAGGTCACTATCAATTATGTTACATATGCGACTTCACAGTTTTGAAGAACAAGCCACTAATATTTTCAGTCCTGTTAAAGCAAACTAAATATGTCCTGAGAAGGACTGTGTAATTCTATATTTGAGTCCTTATGGATGAACTGTAACCTAACTTAATGGGTAGACAATATTGAAACCCTAAATTAGGAGTATGTGCCTATAACAATATCTGAATTTTGTCAAGTCCCAGCAGCCATACACTGCTGTATTCAAACTGTGTTCAAATAAGACAAACACTGAGCTGAACCAATCCAGCTGTTTCTGTACCTCATGTCCAATATCTATACATCACTTCCTTTCTTCGTCTATAAATTTGTTTTGAACGTCAGGCATCCTTGGAGTCCCTCTGAATCTTCTGTGATTCTGAGGGCTGCCCAATTTGCAAATTGTTCATTGCTCAATTAAACTCCTTTAAATTAATTTGGATGAAGTTTTGATTTTAACAGTCCTAATTCCTAGAAAAACAGACATAAATCTCACAAACAAAGTCATATCTCCCTTCTTTCTGATGGGTACCAATGCCAACATCATATTGGGAAATGTTTAAAATTATTCAGTCTTTGAAGCCATTTATTCTCATAAAATTTAATTGTCTAAAACGGATGAAAACAAAAATAAATCACTGTTACCACCCATATCACTAACAACTTGAAAATCTTAATAATTATTTTTATTTCAACTTTTATTTAGGTTCATGTGGTATATGTTCAGGTTTGTTGCATGGGTATTGTATTAGTCCGTTTTTACACTTCTATGAAGATAATACCTGAGACTGGGTAATTTATAAACAAAAGAGGCTTAATTGACTCACAGTTCCACATGGCTGGGGAGGTCTCAGTAAACTTACAATCACAGTGGAAACGGAAGCAGGTTTGTCTTGCATGGTGGCAGGTGACACAGAGAGACAGCAAGAGCAGGGAAAACTGCTTATAAAACCAACAGATCTCATGATAGATTTTTTATCGCTCACCATCACAAGAAACCATGGGAGAAACTGCCTCCGTAATCCAATCCCCTCCCACCTGCTCCCTCCTTTGACCTGTGGGGATTATGGCGATTATAATTGAAGATGAGATTTGGGTGGGAACACAGAGCCAAACCATATCATTCCTCCCCTGGCCCCTCCCAAATCTAATGTCCTCACTTTTCAAAACACAATCATGCCTTCTCAACAGTCCCCCCAAATCTTAACTAATTACACCAAATTACCCAGCAATAACCCCAAAGTGCATAGTCCAAAGTCTCCTCTGAGACAAGACAAGTCCCTTCCACCTAGGAGGTTGTAAAATCAAAAGTTAGTTAGTTCCTCCCAAGATACAATGGGGGTACAGGCATTGGATACATGCTCTCATTCCAAATGGGAGAAATTGACCAAACAAAGGGGCCACAGGCCCCAGGCATGTCTGAAATCCAGCAGGGCAGTCATTAAATCTTAAAGCTACAGAATAATCTCCTTTGAGTCCCTGTCTCACATCTAGGGCACACTGATGCCAAAGGTGGGCTCTCACAGCTGTGGGAAGCTCCTTCATGGGTTGGCATTGAGTGCCTTTGGCTTTTCCAGGTACAGGGTGCAAACTGTTGGTGGATCTACCATTCCGGGGTCTGAAGTGACCCTCTTCTCACAGCTCCATTAGCCAGTCCCCAGTGGGGACACTGTGTGGGTGCTCTGACTCCACATTTCCCTTCTGAGGTTTTCCATGAGGGTTCTGCCCTTACAGCAGACTTCTGCCTGGATATGTAGAAGTTTCCATACATCCTCTGAAATCTAGGGGGAGGTTCCCAAACCTCAATTCTTGACTTCTGTGCACCTGCATGCCCACCAGCACGTGCAAGCCGCTAAGGCTTGGGGCTTGCACCCTCTGAAGCAATGGTGCAAGCTGTACCTTGGCACCTTTCAGCCAAAGCTGGAGCTGGAGCAGTTGGGACATAGGACACCAAGTGCCACAGTTGCACAGAGCAGGGGCCCCTGGGCCTGGCCCCAAAACCATGTTTCTCTCCTAAGTCTCCTGGCTTGTGAAGAGAGGGGCTGCCACCAAATTCTCTGACAGGTCCTGGACACATTTTCGCCACTGTCTTTGCAAATAACATCCAGTTCCTCATTACTATGCAAATTTATGCAGCCGGCTTGACTTTCTCCCCAGAAAATGAGTTTTTCTTTTCTATCACATCATCAGGCTGCAAATTTTCCAAACTTTTATGCTCTGCTTCCCTTTTCAACATAAGTTCCAGTTTCAGATCATCTCTCTCAAGTTCAAAGTTCCACAGATACCTAGGGCAGAAGCAAAATGCCACCAATCTCTTTGCTAAAGCATAGCAAGAATGACCTTTGCTCCAGTTCCCAACAAGGTCCTCATCTCCATCTGTGACCACCTCATACTGGACTTCATTGTCCATATCACTATCAGCATTTTGGTCAAAAACCATTCAAGTCTCTAGGAAGTTCTAAGCTTCCCTATATCTTACCTTCGTCTTCTGAGCCCTTCAAACGATTCCAACCTCTGCCTGTTACCCAGTTCCAAAGTTACTTTCACATTTTCAGGTATCCTTATAGAGGTACCCTGCTCTCTGCAGTACCAATTTCCTTTATTAAACCATTCTCACACTTCTATAAAGATACTACCCAAGAGTGGGTAATGTATAAACAAAGGAGGTTTAATTGACTCACAGTTCTTCATAGCTGGGAGGCCTCAGCAAAGTCACAATTTTGGCAGAAGAAGAAACAGGCACATCATAAATGGTGACAGGCAAAACAGAGAGAGAGAAAGAGCAGGAAAAGCTGCCTGATAAAACCACTGGATCTCATGAGAACTCACTCAATATCATAAGAACAACATGGGGGAAACTGGCCCCATGATACAATCACCTCCCACCTGGTCTCTCCCTTGACACGTGGGGATTACAATTGAAGATGAGATTTAGGTGGGGACACAGAGCCAAACCATATCACTTATATTATGTAATGCTGAGGTTTAGGGTACAAATGATCCCATAGTGGACAAACATCACCCAAGTAGTGATCATAGTACCCGACAGGTAGTTTTTGAAACCCCTTTCTCCCTTCCCCCATTAGTAGTCCTCATTACTCTTTCAATGTTTTGTAAGGGCTTTCTTTTTGTCCGAAATAGATATATTTCCTTTAATATCTATAGCATATTGAGGAATAAGTACATGTATAAGAAATGAATTCTTTTTACACTTAGACACAGGAAGGGGGACATCACACACCAGGGCCTGTTGTGGGGTGGGGGGAGAGGGGAGGGATAGCATTAGGAGATATACCTCATGTAAATGACCAGTTAATGGGTGCAGCACACCAACATGGCACATATATACATATGTAACAAACTTGCACTTTGTGCACATGTACCCTAGAACTTAAAGTATAATAGTAATAAAAAAGAAATGAATTCTTTTTAATATGAATATACTGTAGATGACAGAAAAAATAACTGAAGATTAATAATTCATTAGATAATGAGAGTTTTCATCTTCAAACGTCATTTACTATTTTATTAGTGAAAAAATAAAGAGTATTTAAAAAATAAACACAAGCTCTATAAATCATATACTTTAAAACGGCAGATACAACCAAAGCAAATAAAATTCACTGTTAGAATAATGTTATATTTATATTTTGTTCATACCACAAGTCTAGAGGAAACTATTCATTGAGTTACAATGTAAGCATCAGTTTGCAGTACAGGTCATATCCTCAGGCCTTCTAGGCTTGAAGAGTCAATAAACTATCCTCTATTTTCTTACTAATGGAGGAAAATTTGAAAAAGTCGGATCAAAAAGCCACCATTCAAAGTATATTTTGTCTAATGAAAAACATTTCACATCTTCAAAAAACCTCCTAAAGCTAGATGCTTGTTCTGATAAAGAAGATACTGGTGTTTTGCAGCCAAACTACAAAATAGCTAAGTTGCTTTGACTATTTCAGTAATGTATCCAATGAACTGTCAATTATTAATAAAATCAAATGGAATAAATAAAAATGCTCCCAAAAGTCAATCTTAAAATATTTCTTTACTCATTTCATTTTATGTTAATATATCATTTAACAATAGGTCTTCATCAATAAAGATCGATTATGCTGGCACCGAGACTCCCCAAACAACTCACAACCTTTTAAATAGACCTAAGAGCTGTTGCAAAATGGTTTGTCATCTATTTTTAATAATTGCATTTCCATACCATGACTAAGTGGATTTGAGTAAATGCTTTCACAGATGTGTACACTTGATAAAGGAGCAAAATAGAGACTAAAAAAGATAGCATAAACAAGTCAATCTATATTGTCACTCAAAGGTAATGGATTTGATGCTATTACTATTGAGTTCAATGCCCAATTGCCATTCATTCATTTCTGTTTTATTTTATTAGCTTTTATTATTCAATTTTTTTAATCCTTCAGAGGGGGAATAGAATCCTCTAAAGACAAAGCATGCTTTTGACTAGCTTAGGATCTTTCAAAATGTTCAATTGAGTATAACGAATGCAGAAGGTGCTGAATAAATACTTCACGTGTGAATGCACGGCAATCAATTTCATGAAATCACATGAACAAGTTATTTCAACATGCTGCATAAAAAATGCTTCTTTCCTCTAAGTGAACTTTGTTTAGAATCTAATAAAGGACTCATGCATATGCTTGGTTTAAACATGATTTTGCATCTCTGGGTTCAGTGTTATACTATGTCTACACAGCACACTAAGATATATATGATTTCAACCACTGGGAAGGCTTTCAGAAGTGTGTTCCCTAGGAATAGTAATAAAGGGGAGTGAAACCTCAATGTGAGGTTTTAAGAAAATGATAATCTATGCATATCAATTTACAATATGCATTTTTAAGAAATAAATTCATAGCATGTATGCCAATGAGAAGAATAATTGAACAGTTCAATAACTGAGCTGCTCTGATTATGAGCTAAGCCCAAGAATGTTTGATGATTTTCTCAGGTAATAGATTGTTGATCATGTTTACATTGAATAGCAAATCTGTTTGCAACCAGATTTGACACAAAATAATAGAGTTTAAACCTAGTTTCCAGGTGAGCAGTGGGCAGAATAGAGTTCACAGGTGAGACAAAAAGAAGATAGCATTAACAAAATCATTGCTGGTGCAAAAATAGACTATCAGCGGGTATTTTGTACAGAGCATTTGGGCAAACTGACATCAAACAACCCTGATTAAGGATGTCACCATTTCCCTAGAGAAAAGAGAGAGAAAATAAATATCAGAACCTCCTACAAATGTAATTTTTTTTTAGAATGTGAGACAAACACTCCCTGCATCAAAATCACTGACTGTGTGTGTGTGTCTGTGTGTGTGTGTGTGCACGTGTGTGTTAAAATATGCAGATTATTGGCCCCTACGTTGTATATACTAAATCATAAATTCAGGGCATGGAGTCCATGAAAATGCATTGTAACAAACATAAACAGGTAATTCTTAAACCCACTAAAGATTGAAAATACTGTGAATTGCCATTAAATAACACAATACACAAAATTTATCTCTAGAATGGGTTCAGTCACTTTCAGTGGATCCTTTGTCATGATTTTAGTGTCTTCCACGGAACACTACACAGCCACAAAAAAACAAAATCATGTCTTTTGCAGCAATATGAATGTAGCTGGAGGCCATTTTCCTAAGCAAATTAATGCGGAACAGAAAATCGAATACCCATGTTCTCACTTATAAGTGGAAGCCAAACATTGGGAACTCATTGACATAAAGGTGGCAACAATAGACACTGGAGTCTAACAGAGCACGGAGTGAGAGGAGGGATAAAGGGGTGAAAACATAACTTTTAGGTACTATGCTCACTATCTCAATGACAGGATCATTCGTATCCCAGACCTCAGCCTCATGCAATCTGCCCATGGAGCAAAAATTAATTAATTAATTAATTAATTTGAACATATAGTGTCTAAAGCAGAAAGATTAACTAAGTAGGCTAAGACCAGCTAAGCAGGTAACCTTAAGCTATAATGCCTTATTTCAGGCTTCTGGAAAAAATCTGAACCTATCTATTAATTACAATTCGTGTACTGTGTCTGGATCCTTCATAATAAAAAAGAAAACATCAAGCATAAACAACAAAAAATTGACGTAAAATTATTTGAAAAATTTTCAAAAGTTTAAAACATATTATATACCACCACTACCAGACATTGAAATTATAACACTGATTTGAAGAACAGAAAAACCATTGAACCCATCCATTTATGAACTATTTTAACAATCACGAGTGGTAAGAACTGTTGTGCCCCTAAGAAAAGATTCCAGAAAAATAGAGAACAGAACAAATTGTTATAGCACCTGTGCTTAGAGTTACCTTAGAAAGGCATGTTCAAACTGGAGAGCAGAGAAAGCTTTCTCAAGAAAGCAGCAATTTAAGTGAATTTGAAAACTGAGCTATCTAGGACAATGATATAAGAAAATAGATTTCAGGTAGAGAAAATAGCATGTGCAATTTTTTGTCATGATTCAGAGCATTCTGGCTCTAGTGTATGAATTGGTTCAGATTTCTATTCCCTCACTTACTGGATCTGTGATCTTGGGGGAATCACTTCATGTTTTTTGCTTGTTTGTTTTTTGAGATGGAGTCTCACTCTGTCGCCCAGGCTAGAGTGCAGTGACAAGACCTCGGCTCGCGGAAACCTCTGCCTCCCGGGTTTAAGTGATTCCCCTGCCTCAGGCCCCCAAGTAGCTGGGACTACAGGTGTGCACCACCACGCTCAGCTAATTTTTGTATTTTTAATAGAGTCGGGAGTTTCACCATCTTGGCCAGGATGGTCTCAATCTCTTGACCTCGTGCTCACCTCCACCTTGGCCTCCCAAAGTGCTGGGATTACAGGAGTGAGCCACTGTGCCCGGCCCACTTCATGTTTTTAAACTTCAGTTCCTTCGTCAGAAAAATGGGAATAATATTTTGTCAAGAGGATATTGCTAGTATCAAATAAGGAAATACAAATAAATTTCTTTGCATAGGAATGTGCACACAATTAGTGCTGAAACATTCTAGCCATCATGTCTCTGACATCTTTATAGATAGAAGGGAGAAAGAGAAGGAACAGAAGGCCCTGACGTGCTTTTTTGGAAATGAGGTGAGTCTCTGGCAAGCCTCTAAAGTCATTGAACAAAACATGAATTTTGATGACTTCTAAAAATATTCTATCCCAACCATAATTGTTATCGAATAAATCAGAGATGAATTATAGACATCTTCATTGGATTAGAATCCCATCTTTGAACTGTTTTCCAAACAGCAAATGCACAAGGTAACAAGCACAGAACTTTAGTGTTGCTGACGACAAATTTCAATATTTCAATACAGACGGGCAGCTTTAATTGGCAAAATGAAAAGATTTTCATTGGCGGCCATAATCAGAACACTAATCTAGTCACAGAAGCATCAGTGTGAGGCCAATATAGATATATTTATGACATGCAATTAAACAAAACATTCATCTCATATTTGTTTTTAGAAACTTCAATGATTTATCAAATTAATATCCATCCACACATGAAAATGATGAGTTAACAAAATTTGTACCTTTTCAAAATATATTTTGATGAAAATCAAATTACAAATCTATTTTCTATATACAATATATTTCCCTCCATTTGCTCTTAGTTTGATACTGTTATACTCTTTTTTTTTTTCTAAGACAGAGTCTTCCTCTGTTGCACAGGCTAGAATGCAATGGCACAACCTTGGCTCACTGCAACTTCCCCCTCCTGAGTTCCAGTGATTCTCATGCCTCAGCCTCCCGAAAGCAGGAATTACAGGTGTGCACCACCAAGTCCAGCTAATTTTTGCATTTTTAGTAGATATGGGGTTTCGCCATGCTGGCCAGGCTGGTCTCAAACTCCTAGCCTCAAGTGTCCCGCCCACCTCGGCCTCCCAAAGTACTGGGATTGTAGGCGTGAGCCAAGGGACCTGGCTTTGACCCTGTTAATACTATTGTTTCTTTATGTTATTGTTCTGGATATTTTATCAAAATTAGAAGAACTTCAAGATTAATATAAGCTCAATATTTTAATAAATCATTAAAAATATAGTTTCCATTAGAAAAGGAATTTTATTGGTTTACTCCTGCAAGCTTGAAGCAGTTGTCTTTTGTTATCTGTAGAATCATGGTCCTACATATTATTTTTTGCTTTTAAATATTTATCCTCTTTCCATTTTACTTTACCAATGAGTCTGTCTATATAATACTCATGAAGTCTAAAACCTATTTTTTCCATAATTTATTCCACGGATTCATGCTACTTAGTAGATTATTGAAGAGTTTCTTAAATAATACTATAGTAACATTTATTTACACCTTACTATATGCCAAGCACTACACTAATTGTTTTGTATATGTAGCTCATTTGATTGTTGTAATCATTGTATGTCACAGATACCATTTATTTCCACTTTACACCTGAAAAACCTGAGGCCCTGTGATATTTAAGTAATTTACTCAAATAAAAAAGCTAGTTAGTCGAAACCAGAAAGTCTAGCTCCTCAGTCCAGACCTTTAACTAATATACTAATCTGCTGTTCTATGCACTAGATGCAAGCAAACAGAATTTCTTCTGTGTACATTTCTTTGTGAAGAAAATAGAACTCTATTAGGCACCATGTGTAGGGAAATGGGGAAAGGACTAAAAATGTAATGAAACTAGTATGATTGTTTTTGTTTCCCTTCTCATATATTTTAGAAATGAAACATTGTGTATACTCAATTAAAATGACTGTATCAGGGCTTTACACTGAATACAGAATGTCCACAAATTAGGCAGTAAGAGAACCTGGGTCTCTGTTACTGGGTGAGTTGATATGAAAAGTGCAGTGGACATGGATATGTGATGCACATAAATGGCCATAAGCAACATGTACGGATTTATAAAATATTATAATTAGGTTGAAAAAATTATGTGCAATAAGCTATACAACCATTAAATAAAAAACATATGCATATGATTTTAAATAAATATATTCATAATAATACTTTATGAAAAACAAACAACATATTAAAATGGTTGCTCTTTAGTGTAGATAAATGGCAAGTAGATTTGTGATAAAAATGAAAGCAGGTACATAAGAAAATATATAACCCAAGAGAGGGTCCTGTTTGGTTCAAGATGGAAATGCGCCGTGAAGTGAGCCACATTATTAACTCAGCCCTCAACACATGAGATACAAAGAAACAAACAAAAAACACAAGAATACAGGAAAAATAACAATAAAGAAAGGAGACAAGGAACGAAGGAAAGGAAGAGAGAAAGGATGAGAGAGGGAGGATGAACAAACCTCCACTAATTGTAAAACCAGATTTTCTCTAAATATTTCAGATGACTCATTTAATAAATTATAAGTAGAAATTTTCATTCAAATTTGAATAAATATGCAGTGAAATGTGTCAACTTCATTGGAATGCATTATTTTTTGAATGGCAATTTATATATTTAAAACCTCTGGTAGGGAAGCCTGTCTTTCCAACAAAAATATCAGAATTCAAAAAACTCATTTTCCGTTTCTCCTCGGATAAAGGTATATGGCTTCAGATACATCAAACCAACTGGTCCAGGCAAGATCTTGATTCAAATAGGAAAATTAAGAAACCATGTTCTTCATGAAGTTCTCGTTTTTGGCTTTCTGCTGATGAAAGTGAAAGAAAAAACATGAAGATGTTGCTGGTAGAAATACTGACGATTTCTCTTTAGTTTTGAAGTTTGAGATCCAGAAGCAGCAATGCTACTTGTGGCAATAGCAATTGCAATACAATCAAGACCTTGTCATTCATTGCTCGACAGCTGCCGTGGCAATGTTCAGCTTCATCAGGCCAGATCTGTGGTAGAGTTTTGGGCACTGTTCCTCTAAATTTATATTCTAATGTTTGAATCTATTCTCAATGAGTCTATGAGCCACTTCATATCCTTTATTAATGTTCTTTTCTGTTTCAACTAGCCAGGGTATATTTTGTTTGCAACTAAGAATACAAACATTAATAATAATAATAATAATAATAATAATAATAATAATAATTCCCAGGAGAGGAGTGTTGTAGGCAAGTCTATTAAGGAAATGGGAATATAGTACCAGTGATCAGACTGTTGTGTTTCAGTGTAACAAGGATCCATTTGGTGTTAAAGAATGGCAATCTGACAACTTCTGGCATATAGAGGCATGCAGCTCATTGCTTGTGCTCACCTCAAATAATATTGAAGATTATATTTTTGGTGATTCAAATTCCACCATAAACTCATGAGAAATTTAAGAAATTCAACAAAGACTGTCTGTGTCTAAATGCACTTCATAGTTTAAAGAAATAAAATAACCATCTCCAAGATTAAGTTCTTAGTTTAAATCACATTGAAATGATCAGGGCATCTCTTGTCTCTTATAGTGGAAAGGATGAAATAGCTATACATGAAAACTCAAGTCTTTTTCCATGAATTCCTGAATTACAAAGATGATTTAATTTATTATCTTGCCTTTCGAGAAAATGAGACCATTGACTGAGGAAAAAAGTTAAATCATGGGCATTGGAATATTTAGATAAATAGGAGGATTCAGGTGACTGAAAATATTCTCATCTGCTAAAACTTATTGAGTCCTTCTTGCTAGCAGATTCAGCTGTCTAACCCATGACTGAGGAAGCTGCTCCTTCATTTCTTCAATATCAAGTCCATACTTTATTTAAGGTGGTTAACTGATGGAAGAAAGCAATATTCTTTCTGACCGAATCTATTATTCCATTTGAACTCAAAATCCCAACATCCTCTTGGGAGCTAATTATCTAGTTAATAGTGAGGAATAGAAGTTTCTTGAATATGAGACTTGCAAGATTTTATAGCTAAATGTGTAAATGCATGGGGGAATATGTGTGAAAATGGATTTTACGTGTTCCTGATATAGAACCAAGAAAGAATTTTAATTCAAGCTGGTATAAATATCTGATTAGAAATTCTAGATTCAATGTGCTACTTCTGGTAGCTGGTTTAGTTGCTAAATGCTTCTTCAATTAGTTGATCAAAATCTGGACTGAAAAACAGGCTAAGTTAAATAAAGTTCAGACACTTGGAGTTCCTCCTTTTAATATACAAGGAATTCAATGACCTACTGAAATATGAAAGTTAAGGTGGATTTATTGTTCAAAGCCTGTCAAATGGGCTGGATACAGTGGCTCATATCTGTAATCCCAGTACTTTGGGAGGACGAGACAGGTGGATCACCTGAGGTCAGGAGTTCGAGACCAGCCTGGCCAACATGGGGAAATCCTGTCTCTATTAAAAATACAAATATTAGCTGGGCCTGGTGGTAAGCGCTTGTAATTGCACCTACTCAGGAGGCTGAGGCAGGAGAAGTGCTTGAACCCATGAGGCGGAGGTTGGAGTGAGCCAAAACCATGCCATTGCACTCCAGCCTGGGCAACAAGAACAAGATAAAAACAACAACAACAAAAAAAAAAACCTGTGAAATTATCCACTGATTAAATTTTCAGAAAGAGCTCAGAAGATACTTTCTTCACCATAACAATAAAAAAGAATGATGAGCACAACAATGCTATCTTTAAAAAAACTCTATATATTTTCTATACTGGGGAACACAGACATTGAAGCTACACTCAAGTGATTTCATTTCTTTAGGGTTTAGGAGTACTTTATCACTGGAATGAGGCTGGACACGGATCTCATAATAGGTAGCAGGATATGAATGGTAAAAAATACAGTACTCTAGCATGCAGAGACCAAAATAATGAGTCATCTGATCCTTGGCAATGACATCAAGGTCTGGGCAGAAAAAATCTAAATTTACTGACCTACTTAGTCATGACCTGTCAATAGTGTTCACACTTGAATTAGTTTACTTACCCCATGGCCACTTAAATGAAGAGAAACGTGATTACTCTTGAAGAAGGACTCTGCAATAGCATCAGATGTTAGTATTGCACATCTTCCTTCTAGCTTTTCTGAAAGACATCGCCTACCATTTCTCTTCCTTTTTCTTTTTTTTTTGGAGGATCATTTTTTTTTTTATTTTTATTTTCATACTCTAAGTTTTAGGGTACATGTGCACAACGTGCAGGTTTGTTACATATGTATACGTGTGCCATGTTGGTGTGCTGCACCCATTAACTTGTCATTTATATTAGGTATGTCTCCTAACGCTATCCCTCCCCACTCCCTCCACCCCACAACAGGCCCCAGTGTGTGATGTTCCCCATCATGTGTCCAAGTGTTCTCATTGTTCAATTCCCACCTATGAGTGAGAACATGCGGTGTTTGGTTTTCTGTCCTTGCAATAGTTTGCTCGGAATGATGGTTTCTAGCTTCATCCATGTCCCTACAAAGGACATGAACTCATCCCTTTTTATGGCTGCATAGTATTCCATGGTGTATATGTGCCACATTTTCTTAATCCAGTCTATTGTTGTTGGACATTTGGGTTGGTTCCAAGTCTTTGGTATTGTGAATAGTGCCGCAATAAACATACGTGTGCATGTGTCTTTACAGCAGCATGATTTACAGTCCTTTGGGTATATATCCAGTAATGAGATAGCTGGGTCAAATGGTATTTCTAGTTCTAGATCCTTGAGGAATCACCACACTTGTCTTCCACAATGGTTGAATTAGTTCACAGTCCCACCAACAGTGTAAAAGTGTTCCTATTTCTCCACACCCTCTCCAGCACCTGTTGTTGGATACATTAGGGAGGGAAGGAGATGGGTGTAAATGCCCAGACCCTTCACAGATTATTGAATGCTGCCTTCAAGCTAACATTGATATTGTTGGATTCTGACTATCACTAAAAAACATGTGCATAATTAGAGGTTATTAAGGTCATGTGATGAATGAGATTTTGTCTTGGGTTCATATTGCAGTTGATACAGTAATACTTCCATTTCAGCTTTTGATTATTTTACCAGATCTTTGATGTATATTTGGAAGATTTACACTGTAACTGTATCTCAGTGGCCCCTGAAGTCAAAGCTGTCAAACTCAAGTAATGGCCAAACTAAAGATCTCTGAGCATCTCTCTCCTACAAAAACAGTAAACATGAATCCCTGGGAGAATGTTTCAACTAGAGCCATCATAAAGAACATGGAAGAAAAAAGGCTGGTGCTTATGAAACCATGAGCAGATTTAACTTACCTATTCAGTCTACATGGAAGGCAAATTAATCTTGTAAAACAAAAATACCTTTAATCAGGTGGTGGTTCAAGTACAGGCAATGTGGTTTCTCCACTAAAGAGAATCAACAAAGACCCTAGCACTCACTATTATAATAGTCTAACAGGTGACCTGTTTTTTTCTTTTTAGAAGTTCACATCTCAGTAAACAGAGATCACCAACAAGTATTTGCTGCCTTTTTGCTGAAACAACAGTGTGCTTTCACCATATTGTTCTAATATTCCCTGAAATTTCCAGTTTTACAGCCAGATTTAGTCTGTGGGAACACTGATCATTTCAACATTTTATGAGACACCATGCTTGTCAACTACAAGGATGGCATCTAATTGAAAAGACACAGTGAACTGGGATTATAATGTCCTCCAGACATTTGGGCAAGAACTAAGAAATAAAACCCATGAAAGTATAGGTAACACCTACCTTGGTGTTATTTCTGACAGTTTGGGACAGCTTGGAACATGCCCTCCAAGGTAAGGTGCAAGTTTGCTGTATTTTGCTACCCATAGCATGTCAACATAGCCCTCTGGAGAAAGGTTCCAAGAGTCTGAGCCTACATTCAAAACAATTAAAATTTGTCTGTTTCGGCCCAGAATTAGAATTCTGTACCTTGGCATGTTAATTATTTGTAATTTTGGTTTTCTGGTAGAATGAGCTTATTTTCTGTTGGGACAACATATACATGTATATATACTAAAAGAGCTTTAAGCTTAAGCTTAGAAATGCCTAGTGTAAAATTATTTTAAAATAAAAACAAGCATACATTTATAGAAAAACATAAATACACATTATTTTGTAAAAATATAAAGAAACTTTCAAAGTAACTGCTTTTAACAGAATTTTAAAATTTTACACACTACGTGTTGATATGTCTCTATGGCATATCATAGCTTATTAATGAACACTATGCATATCCACTACTTTATCCTCTAATTTTTTATCCACTATTATTTATATTTTATTCCCTTTGTAATTGGCTAAAGAATTTGTTATATAACTAACATATTCACATTTTATTTTCTTATCATTTTTCCCTTCATCCTAGCCACTATTTCTTTACATTATGTAACACCTACTTTTCTCTTGCTTTTCTCCCCCTTTACATTTGCTTATTTTTCTTGTCCTAGAAAATTCTCACAATTTTATAATTCTTTCTGTTCAATAACATTATTATAACCACATTTTACAAGAACTGTAAATTTGAACCAATTCTAGTATTTGGCTGTTCCTTAAAATTTTGTAGCTTGATTATCACATGCAAAAAAAGTATTGTTTTAATCCAGATAGCTTCCCCTAAAAGCAAGTTCCTAGACTCCATAATGATATAATTGTTTGGAAAATGTCTAAATACTATGTATACATTTATAAATCATTTAATCACTTTTATAGACTATCAGCCTAATGCAAAATTTTCAACTTGAACACACACTATCTTTCCTTCTTATACTTTTTGAATCCAATTTTGAATCTGGACATTCATTGCTATCACATGCACAGAAATATATTGTTGGAGTGCAGAGAGAAATACCACAAAGAATGGTGCTTTGGCATGATGAGCACTTTGAATTAAAAGAAATCAGAAGGCCTTAGATGTTCCCTCAGAACCAAAAACTTTCTAAGCTTCTCTTGTTTCTTCCCTGTCCCCTACATCTCACAATTGCAGAGAGGGACTCTCATTGAAATTTCCTTATTTGACTAAGAGAAACTCCTTTTCAAAAGAAATGTGATTGTCTTAAAGCATCCTTCCTGGAAATCTCACCAAATAATCAGGAAACATTAACCACCAGGAAAGAAAAGAGAAGAGACTAAAAGTCGTCACCATGTCGACAGATTTTTGGTTTATTATTCTAAGGACACCTCCCAGAGATTACCTGGGAGACTTTATTTGCATAATAAGAAAACCTTTGTTCACAGTGAAGTTCGAAGTTCCTCCCCTCATCTTCTCACTACTGGTTCCCCCAGAGGTCAGAGAAAATTTATCCCAGGTCATTGTTCTTTAAGATCATTCATTTCCCCATTTACACCTCCCCCCACCCCCATTTCCCTCTCTATATGAAGAAGGTATTTAAGCCTCAGCCATCTGGCCCTTCTTTGAGTCTTATATATGTGGGATACCACATCCAAGTGCATGTTATTGAATTTATTATGGATGTTTTTCCCTATTACGCTGTCTATTTTCAGTCCCTTCAGCAAACTTACAGAGAGGGCAAAAGGGATGCATTTCCTGTGCCCCTACAAAATCAGTCAGAAAATATCAACACAACTGTTGAGGCTAATTATAAATTTGAAATAAATTATTTAAGAAAGAAACATATTTCCTGAAAACAATCTTTAGAGGATCTCAAAACTAAATTTAAAATCTGCTGAAAGAAGTTTTATATAACAACCACATATGGTGAAGATAACTTTCTTCAATTTAATTCTTAAAAGATATTTAGGCATTAAAAACTACTACAAAACACTTTCTGCAATTTGGGTACTTAAAAAGTGTTTTGCCGTGCTGGCATTAAACTTAAGACATTTTAGGAGTTATTCTGAAACCACCTTTGCAGAGATTATAACAGTGATATGGCTTGGGCCTGTGTCCCTTCCCAAATCTTATGTTTAATTGTAATTCCCAATGTTGGAGGTGGGGCTTCCTGGGAGGTGACTGGATCATGGGGGCAGTTTCTTGTGAATGGTTTAGCACCATATCCTTGATGCTGTTCTCATGATAGAGAGTAAGTTCTGAAGAGGGCTGGTTGTTTAAAGTGTGCAGCACCTTCCCTCTCTCTTGTATTCCTGCTCTAGCCATGTGAGATGCCTCACTCCTTCTTTGCCTTCTGCCGTAATTGGAAGACTCCTGGGGCCTCACAAGAAGCAGAAGCTGCTATGCTTCTTGTACCGCCTGCAGAACCATAAGCCAATTAAACCTCTTTTCTTCATAAATTACCCAGTCTCATGTATTTATAGCAGTGGAAAAAGACTAATACAAACAATGAGAAAATTATGACAGTTAAAGAGATCTTACTTAATTGACTCCATCTTTCCTTTAACCTCCAAGCTGCCCTTGTTCATTCCTCAGGATAGACTGAACTAACTTTGGGGGGAATTTAGTTTATGGTTTAGCTTTCAAAGAAACATGATAATAACTCCTCTCTGAAACAAATCCCCTCCTTGCTTAGGGACCAGATAACCTTTGTAAAACTAACAAATTAGCCACAAGATTAAAAATTATGGCTCAGGGGTCATGCAGCCAGAATCTACAGGATTCCTAACTTGACCAATGGCTCCCATGGCTAGCATTATTATTTTAAGACCTTTGATTGGTGTTCAAGATATTTTTCAGACCCTGCAGCATTCTGATGGATCAGCTGGCATCATACGGAACACTTAAACTGGCTCATTTGGTCTTGTAGCCCTCACCCAGGAACTGACTCTGCAGGAGGACAGATTCAACTTCTTATGATTTCATCCCTGACCCAACCAATCAGCATTCCCCATTCCCTAGACTCCAGCCCACCAAACTATCTTTAAAAAAGTCTAGCCTCTGACTTTTGGCAGAGCTGATTTGAGTAGTAATAAAACTCTGGTCTCCTGCTTAGCTGGCTCTACGTGTATTAAACTCTTTTTCTGTTGCAATTTCCCTGTCTTGATCAATTGACTCTCTCTGAGGAGGGGGCAAGAAGAACCCATTGGGTGCTTACAATTAGAAGTTTCCATAATTTTTGTGTAAAGTGAGACTTAGTGATTCTAGAATGCTGATACTGAGAAGAATCTTATTTTGATGTTTTGGGTAGGTTTGCAAAATGTTACAGTGTATAGTGTGAGAACTTGAACGAATAGCAACCAAAAGTCAACAAAATTGTCTGCTGTGAATATAAAAATTTGTTTTACAAGACACCTATGTCTTGACCACCTGGGTGAAAATTGATCTTTTTTAGTATTTAAGGTATTCAAGTTTCAAATAATATACTTTAGAGGCTGAAGAGGCCAGCAAGTTAAAGACAACTATACCAAATATTTGTTGAATACATCATTAAAAAATAAACAGTTATTTCCTCTATCTAGTTTATCAAAGGAATACCTTTCAAAGAAGTTAAGGTTATGCAAGCTGGAGAATGTTCTTCTAAAGGAACACAACTCAGTGATTGTTCGATATGCTTACAGTATGTTGGTAGAAGATTCATACATAGAATCAAGTTGAAAGATGTTGCATAAGGCTGAAGTCAAAGGTTTCAAGCTAATATTTTTCTAATATGGGAAGAGAGTTCACATTTACTGAACACTCCTGATGTCTAGATATGGTGATGAAAAATCAACACATGCTAGCATTGCCTGTAGCTGAGCCTATGCTGAGGGAAAAATTGATTTTCACTATTCCTGTCCAGCTCTTTAACACTTCTATTAGTTTCACCTTAGGTTAGTAGTAAATGGTAAAAAATATAAACGATTCACTGGAGAAAGTGGCTTATATGTGTGCATTATATTTTCTAATGGGAAAAAAAATGCCGTAGACAAGTATTGAATGTGACTAAGAACATGTAGAGTACAGAATAATTCCTATTGCATTAATCACATGCTTCACACAATCTGGGCTAATTTTGAATGTTTCCCTCAGCTTTATCAATCAGTAGCAACTATGAACTCTGAACTCAGCTGCATAGCTGCATGCATTTTTTTGTTTGTTTGTTTGAGATGGAGTCTCACTCTGTCGCCCAGGCTGGAGTGCAGTGGTGTGATCTCAGCTCACTACAAACTTTGCCTCCTGGGTTCACGCCATTCTCCTGCCTCAGCCTCCCGAGTAGGTAGGACTACAGGCACCCGCCAGCACGCCCGGCTAATTTTTTTGTATTTTTAGTAGAGATGGGGTTTCACCGTGTTAGCCAGGATGGTTTCGATCTCCTGACCTCGTGATCCGCCCGCCTTGTCCTCCTAAAGTGCTGGGATAACAGGCCTGAGTCACTGTGCCCGGCCAGCTGCATGCATTTTCTTATTCTTAGAATATAACTGCTTGATTTACCTGAGGTGTCCAACAATTCAAATTATTTTTGCTGAGACTTTGTAACCAACAGCATTCCCACATCAAGGCTAGCATTCCACAACCTACAAACATATACTAACATTAAATAAACTAAGCCTGATTTCGTTCAGTCAAACATGTCCTATTTATTTGTGAGTACTGGTGGCAAGGATGTGCTCACTGACCAAAGCCCACCTGAAGTACTAAGGAGATGACAAAGTTACTACACTTTGGACTGAAGAGTTGTAGCCAGTTGATAGAGGAAAGTTATAACTTTTTGGCTTTTAATGCATTTTTCTTCCCCTCCCCGATACCTGTTGGTGGACAAAACATGCTACAAATTACTCTTAGGTTTAGAATGACTCTTGCCACATAGTGGGTTGAATTATTAAATTGGCTGTAGTTTGTCTTCGGTTTTTATCTTACTAGGAAAGAAGTCTTTCATGTTAATTTGCTTAAAGGTGAACATTTGAGAGGAAAATATAGGGAAATCAGTAGCTCAAACAGGACTGTATTCCCTACTCCCTAATAATTACTTCCTACTAATTCGAAAATTTCCATATGGAATATAGAAATGTTTTCAGATGGTTGTATAATAGTTCATAGTTATTCTAATTTTGATAAATGAACTTAACAAAGAAAGCTTCATTGCATGCATTTTTGCTACAATGGTTGAAATAATATGAAAAGATTTATGATCTGCAAGGAAAATTCATCTGTGTTGCCAAGCAAGCAAATAAACAAGCAAATAAAACCTGCCTGATCACATGCTAAATTAATGAGTTTTTAAAAATTAAAAGAAACAAAAAATAGATTTGAGCTGTAAAATTGAATGCTATGAAATTATATGAGATAAATTTTGCTTCAAATGGATTTGATCCAGAAATATATTTCTAATGAAAAAATTCAATTAAAAAATATTTTGTTTTGTTTTGTTTTCCTGTAAATGGGATTGCTAACAAAGCTTTAACTATTATTTGTTTAAAACTGCAAAAGCGTTTTTGATGTGTTATACTTTAAGTCCTGACCTTCCAGTTAATGGAAAGTTCTCACACAGATTTCAGTCAACTTGGCCCTCAGCTACGGAAATAATTGACAGAACTAGGCCTCACATACACAATTGGGTTGGGCATGGCACTTACCTGCTTGATTTGTGGTTACATTTACAGACACATACTGCCGGGCTCCTGGGCTCAAGTCGGACACTCCATTCACTGCCTCAATCTCAAAAGTATAGTTTGTGTGAGCGAGTAGATCCACCATCATGACAGAGGTGTTTTTCAGGCCGCTTTGCCGGGGAAGGTACCTGACATGACCGCCACACTCCTCACACACACCTGCATGGGAGTTGCACTTCTTGCATGCAATATAATATGACACGTCTTTCCTTCCACCAGTGTCAGCAGGCGGAATCCATTCCAGAAAGACACTAGTTTCATTAACATTTGAGATGGCATTCCGAGGAGCGGAGGGGGGTCCTGGTTTGCAAAGTAAAGTAAGAAAAACATATTTTAAGATGGTATTAATTAGGCATTATTTATCACACCAATTCCTGGTCTGAAGGACAAAATAGATTTGCAATAAGTCCTTTAAGTCAGAATTTGTAGTTTTGTTTTCATAATTTTGTAGGGACAATAGTGGGGTTTATTCCCTATGGAAATGACTTATCTTGGCATTGTTATAATACTAGTTCAGTAAAAGCAGAATGTTTTGCTTCATGTATATGTAAACAATTATGGAGTAAAACTATGTATGCACAAGTATTATAAGATAAAATTAAAATTATATATTTATAAACTGGTGACTTTCCTTGGGGATTGAACTGAATGTTTCCTCATTGATGCTAATCCCTGCAACCTACAAAGTAAACACAAAGTATCTACTAAGAAACAAACATAGGAAAATACAGAATTTTCAGCGTAGCTCCTGACTACAAATTTTGTAAGTGAAAAAAAATAACCTTAGCATGCTTCAAAATAGATTGCCTATCTACTTGCTAAATCACCAACAGAATTTGAAACCCCCTACTGTATATCAAAAAGGCATTATAATTTAAGTAAATGGTCAAAATTACAATTTGCAGTAAAACATATTTTACTTTGATGTTGTTTTTATATTACAGTTCTGCAAGTTGTAAATTTTATTTAATTGAAAATTTAAAATTTATTTTAAAAATAACCCTCAAAAGGACTACAATAGGATGAATAAAAGCGTTCAGATTTTGAAGGATCAATAGAATAAATTTCAACCTCCACTAACCTACCAAAATAAGAAAAGAAATAGATTTAACACAAATATTTTCATAGAATCATAACATGTTAGCTACTAATAGCTATTAGGAGTGAAATTTTCCTAACTTCATGAAGTATTTCTTGTACACTTTATTTTTTGTATATATCTTAATGGAAACTGGGTGTAGCTTTTAAAATATATTTTATATTCAGAATCATCTTATTTCAATAAGATGGAATATTTCCACTAAAATATGAGTAATGAAATCCATGATCAGAATTGCTTTATGAATTTCATATATTAAGGGTAACCATATCTTATTTGTATATTATTTTAATTATTCCTGAACTTGATTAGAATAATAGAAAGAACAAAAATTAATTAGGTAATTTCTAACACTATAGTGAATGTTTAGATATTTAGTTAAAACTTCAGTCAGCTGTTAATGTTATATTATTGGATAATCTCAAAGAGAAAATACATTTATATTTGTTCCAGAGACAATTTGGACATCTCTCCTCACAGAGAATAAAATGGAGTGCGGTGATAGTTGAATGGTTCATAAGCATAATTAAGCTACTTAGGATGATCTGTTATCCTAATATGCATTGTCTGTTCTAAATATCAAAATTAACAATTTTTAACTAACATTTAGTAAGTCATGACTTTTGAGGGATTGTTTTAAAAGTGGTAAGAAAGCGAATTGGCATTTAAGATTTAGCTGGATAGAATGTCATTTATTTATTTAGAGACAGAGTCTCTCTCTGTCACCCAGGCTGAAGTGCACTGGAGTAATTTTAGCTCATTGCCACCTCCACCTCCCAGGTTCAAATGACTCTCCTGCCTCAGCCTCCTGAATAGCTGGAATTAAGGGGCCCACCACCACACTTGGCTAATTTTTGTATTTTTAGTAGAGATAAGATTTCACCATGTTGGCCAGGCTGGTCTCTAACTCCTGGCCTCAAGTGATCCACCTGCCTGGGCCTCCCACAGGGCTGGGATTACAAGCGTGAGCCACCGTGCCAGGCCAAAAGAACCCCTTAATTAAAAGCTTGACATCTTTGCAAAAAAAAAATCCCCACCTCGACCATGTTTAAATCCTGTGAATTTTGTGATACCTGCCATCTCACATACTTCAATATAAAACAGTCCCCTTTAAGTTGAAATAATGTCTTAAGATGGAAATATCCAGTCTATCAATGATGGGCATTCGGATTGTATTTGCTTTAGTTTACTATTGTAAACAGTGCTGCAATAAACATACTTGTGCATGTGTCTTTATAGTAGAATGATTTATAATCCTTTGGGTATATATCCAGTAATGTGATTGCTGGGTTAAATGGTATTTCTGGAAATACACATGTTCTTGTTTACCATAAACTTTAGCTTATTTAATAGTACAAAGTTATAGACAAAATGAAATTTAATCTCAGGATTAACCTCTGAGAAATATCTCTAAATTAGAACAATGTCAAACTTCTGTTTTTTTTTTTTTTTTAATTTCTGCCAACTGAAAAATCCTTGCATTTAACACATTTCCTCCAAATCTGTAAGAATGCATCAGCAGTTGAATCCTCCTTTTCTTCTGACTCTTCTACTAACAGCTAGGATGGGGGCACAAACAGCTTTAAAGTCAAAAGGAAACTCAAACTCAAGTGAGACCCTACAGTGGAGGTAAAAAGTGGAAGCTCCAACTAACATGCACCTACAGAAAACATGTAATAAAATTCCACTGCCCCAATCATAGATATGATGTGTGAACCAAAGTAGAACTGTGAGACGAACTTTAATTTAAGCAGATTCATCAGAATTTTAGGTTTTATTTTTATTTGATTTTTTTCTGCAGGCTTATAAAATGTTGTTATATAGATTTTACAACTTTGTATATTCTAGAAAAAAATTTGAAGTTGGAGCTATAAATGCAATTCCAAAGAGCCAAAGGCAAAGTGAAGCTCAGGATCTTCATCTGAATATCTATCAAGTGATAAGGAAATCATATCTAGTATTTGTGGTATTATGAATGCAACTAAAAACATACACACACGCTCATAGACTGTGTATTAGAAAGATCTTATACATGAGTCCTAATTTTTTAATTTAATTTAATTTTATTTTATTTTTAGAAATGCATGCAAATTAGTGCTCATTTGACAACACAGTATTAGAAATTCACACACCTGGAAACTGAGAAATGTGAAGCCTGACTGTGGGCTTTGGTCCTAAAAAAGTGCTAAGCAGTCCTTGCCACCAAAGCACAGCTTCCCCCCTCACGCCCCACCCCCATTTCCAATCCTAACAAATTTACAGAAAGGGAGGCTCACATTTATGCTGAAAAAAAGAAATATCATGGGTAGACCACTTAAAGAAAATAACAATTAGAAAATTAATAAAATTTGAAAGATAATTCAAAACAGGGTTTTTTCTTTAATTTACCACTCTGTTGTCTAGCCAACATTTTCCCTATCTGGGCATTCATTTGCTCTCACAAGCAAAAAAGTTATTTAAATCTCCATTGCAACCAAAATGCATCACATCCAATCAGAGTTTCTATCTTCTCCATTCATATGTATCCTTACAAAAGTGCATATAAAAATTGTATTTATTCATTTGAAGAGGAAATTATTTTTCACTAGTAATCATCTAACCCATGAAATCATCAGCTTTGGGATAAAAGAATGGTCTTCAGAATGTAAAGTGAATTAATAGCAATGATTTAAGGAAATCTGAAAATATGTTTCACTGACACTATGAAATTTAGACACTATGAAATTCAGATAAAATTTCAATTTGTGATTATTTGATAACAAATCTGCACTGCTTCTTTAAATTTAGAAATGGATACTAATATTTCAAATTTTTTGTGAACACCTTTGAAAGCAGCTACAACTTTCTGGGACCTAAAATAGTAAATCCAGGCAGTTCATGGAAATTAAACAATATGAGGAGAGAGGGATTCACTTTCCTTCTCTTTAATTTTCTGTTTTTGCTTGATTTGCTACAGAGACTTTCTTATGGAAAAACTCTGAAAGTATTGTCATCAAGCAAACAAATGCATAAATGTGTTACATTCTCAGAAATATATGAAAAAACAAATATACGGAAAACTAAAAATGTTGAAAGATGTGGCTACATCTACTGCAAATGTTAGAATTAAATGTTTACTATTCATCTACTCTACTTATGATCAGCAAATATATTAAATAATAGTTAAGGACACTCACTAACAAGACACATGACAGCTGCTTGAGAACCCTAGCAACAAATTTGGTGTATGTATGACTCTGATCTCATTTAAATCTTATTTGCCACTCCCAGTTCTCTATGTTCCTGAAATATTTCCTGTGTTCTTTTATAAATGACTTTCTTTTTTTTTTTTTTTTTTTGAGACGGAGTCTCGCTCTGTCGCCCAGGCTGGAGTGCAGTGGCGCAATCTCGGCTCACTGCAAGCTCCGCCTCTGGGGTTCACGCCATTCTCCTGCCTCAGCCTCTCCGAGCAGCTGGGACTACAGGCGCCCGCCACCACGCCCGGCTAATTTTTTGTATTTTTAGTAGAGACGGGGTTTCACTGTGGTCTCGATCTCCTGACCTCATGATCCGCCCACCTCGGCCTCCCAAAGTGCTGGGATTACAAGCGTGAGCCACCGCGCCCGGCCTTTATAAATGACTTTCTTAGTGGCTTTACTGGGGCAGTTTAGAACAAGATGGTGAAGGCTCCATCAGCTACATAATTATGTGGTGAGAAAACTGGCAGAGGAAGAGGAAGAGGAAGAAGAAGAAGAGGAGGAGGAAGAGGAAGAAGAGGAAGGAAGAGGAAAGAAGAAGAAGAGGAGGAGGAGGAAGGAAGAAGTGGTTTTAATGTAAACTGGGAAGTAGATTATCAAAGTCCTGTTTAGCTAGCACGAACACTGAAATAAGCCACAAAATAAAAGAAAACATTCTATATCCGTGTCTCAGCTGTTGAATTTGAAGTTAGGGAAAATGGATGCTTCTAACAATGAGTAATAAAAGAGACTCAAATTTTTCAGTGCTTATTCAAGGAGATTGAAAATTGGTGACAACTGTATAGAGAAGATTAAACATTATGCCTGTTTTAAGGGGAAATGTTATTAGAATATAACAGGCTCTATCATGCTGTTTCCTCAAAACTGGTGAAAGTTAGCATCACCAAACATCCGTGGGTTTCCTTACTTGTGCATGCCATAGTGGGTGGATCAGACTCTCTCCTGAAATAATCCTTTTCACAGACACAAGAGGTTGAAGCTTCCTCATGGGTATAACTGTGAGGTGGACATTTGCCGCAGCTCTGGATGTGAGGTGAGGCTTTGAAGAACCCAGGTCTGCACACTGTCAAAAGAAATAAGAGACTAAGCTTTTCCCTGGAACAGATGCAGTGTTTGTTTTGTGAATAATGTCATTATTTTGACTAGTATACGCAGATTACAGATAACACAACCTTTGCATCAATTTCAAGAATTTTTCATAAGCTTCTGGATCATAAATACTAGGCTCTTCATTCAAATAATCAAATATTTATTTAAGGTCCTTAAACATTTATGGAATGTACATACTTGTAATGATTTTTATGCTACAGGAGCTTATAAGGAATTATATTGATAAAAGGCAAATACTTATATGTATTTAAAACTGAAGCAGTGCTTTGTGTACGATTTTCACTGACTCTATCATTACTACAAGTATGTTGAAGAAATAAATATTATTCCATGTACTGCTAAAATGGTATGATACAAAGTAGGCACTCAAAATTGTTATTGAATAATAAATAAATTAATTAGTATGTGCTAAATGCCTCATAAATTCGGTTAGATTGAGGAGAATGCATAGATGACCTGATATATCAACTGTATTATTTTTATTTTAAGGGAGTCAAATTTTTGACATTTGTTTTACATTTACTTCATTTTAGAACTTTTCTTTTGAGACACCTACTGATTCAACATTTGTCTATTCTAAGTAAGGCTTATTTACTATACAAATTATGATGATTTCTTAAGCTCAAACATTATGTCTTATTCAGTTTTGCACTTACTTTTTCCAGTGTTTGACCACAAAAGGCATTCAAAGAGTTCTATGAAATGTGTGAATGAATGAATGGAGTGGCATGAATATTATAACTGAACTATCTAGAATCATATAAAGAAAGTGTTTTCTGATATTTCTGTGAGCATTTCTAAGCTTATCATCAGGTAAATGCACGTGAGGTAAATCTTTTTATTCTGTGGATTTTCTACATGTTCATATGATTCTTATTTCTCAATGGCTAATAAAGCCAAACTTTAATATGCTAATTGCTCAGTATGGGTCACAATTGAAGACTACCAAACTGATGGTTTGAGTGCTTTGTACAGCTTACTTTACGTAAAGCTAATCAACTATGTTTTTCTATTTTCAAAGCTCACTACATATACTGAAGTATCACACACATTTGCTGAAGCTCAAAGGTGAACTTGGATTTCAGTAGAAATTTCTGATAGACAAAATGAATTGGGGCCAACTTTCATATGCTATAAATGATTTCATGTTTTAGTAATCCATTCTAAGGCTCTCTGCCATCACCATGAATAATCAGGAATGGGCAAAATTGAGAAGGTACTCTTCAGTAGATCTAATTATAGTGATAATAAAGCCTTAATGCTCTTATAAATTCTGAGAGAATGTGAAGGTGTTTGAAAGATAACAAGAGCTTTTTGATAGTATTAGGGACATTCTTGTAGTTAAATGATTAGGAGAAGATTTAAAACATTATTTTTCTTATAATAGGATTGCTGTAGCAGCCTATACCATACTTAGCTAAGTTATTCAATTTTTCTTCTTTTATCCTTTTAGTAAAACCATTCTCACTTTAAACACTATTTGCTTTCAAAGACATGAAGTGTCAATTCATATGTTCTAAGTATTTGGAATTAATTTACCATTCATGAAACAAGTCATTTCTGTTTAATAAATGCCTCTTAACTTATACACTTTATATTATATCACATATAACACTGCTGTTAAAACCCCCAAGGGAGCTTTGGAAATATAAAATAATATAAATCGAAGTAAAAAGTAGATAAATGTATCTTTCTGTTCAGTTCAATAAGATGTTTTCAGCAGGTATAGTGGGCCAGTAACTACTTGGACTGGCTTCAGAGGTAAATGAGATAGACACGGCCTTGCCTTTATGAATCTTAAAGGTATTCCATAAATTTTATAAATATTACTACACCAGGAAAAGAAAAAAGAGCTATAGCAGTCAACATAGATACCCAATTTAATCTTGATTATTAAAGGAGACTTCCCTCAGGAAGCTGAGTCTCTGCTTATATTTGAAAGATTATGAAAATGATTTAACTTGAGTTAGAGTGTATCCATACCTTACAGGGAGAAATCCTTGCAAAGCACCACATGAGGTGGAGAACAAATAGGGAAATGGAAGATACTAAAGAATTGATCAGGAAGAGAGTCAGAATAAAGTGGAAGAGTCAAGTTTACACAGGACAGAGGGCACCAGGCCACAAAAACCTTATATATTTTATTAGATATTTGGTACTTTATTTTATAGGCAAAGGTCGTCATCGGAAAGTTCCCCTCACCCCAGCTTTATTAAGGTTTAACTGACAAATGAAAATTGTATATATATTCACAGTAACTGCAAAGTTACTAAGCCAGAGAATAATGAGATCAAAGTAGTGTTTATGAGATCATTACACAGCAGCCTGGGTAAAAAAGCAAGAACAGAGGCAAATAGCTCTTTTGTTTCTATTGCATTGGTCCAGAAAGAGACAATGTCACTTAACCAGAGTGGTTCCAGTAGTGATCAATAAAACGAGGGGAATTCAAGAAATGAGAATGGGGTAAAATCAACTAGATTTCATGGAAATCGGACTTAGCGGAAAATTGTAAGAGTGACTGTAAGGTATTTGGCTTAAACTTCACAGAAAATACTGGTGCCACTTTCTCAGAGAACAAGACATGAAATGTGTTGGAGAAGATAATGAGTAATATCTAAGGCATTATTTAATTTGAGGTGGTTGAAGTAATGCAAATAGATGTTTAGAGAGAAAAAAAAAACTGTGTGGTTCAATATTATCCAAGAAAAATGTCATAAACCGTCATTATTCATCACCTTCAAATCATGACCCTAAATTCCCAGGGGTCCTAGAACCCTGCTAGACAAACTTACATTATTCCCTTAGTTAACTTCGTTTCCAACATCAACAAGATTTTCTTGTAGCATCTCCTGTTCCTTCAAACTCCTTATGAGCTCTGTTTCTGTTACTATCAGCTGATACAGTCATTTGTCTTCAGAAAATAAAAGTTGTCAGAAAGAAACTTTCTCACTTTCCTACCATCAAATCTCCAAAACTATGTCATGGTGAGAGGTGACAGCATGCTGGCAGTCCTCACAGCCCTCGCTCCTCTAGGCCCCTCCTCTGCTTCTGGGCTCCCACTTTGGTGGCACTTGAGGAGCCCTTCAGCCACCGCTGCACTGTGGGGGCCCGCTTCTGGGCTGGCCAAGGCGGGAGCTCCCTCAGCTTGCAGGGAGTGTGGAGGGAGAGGCCCGAGCGGAAACCGGGGCTGTGCGCGGCGCTTGCTGGCCGGCTGGAGTTCCGGGTGGGCGTGGGCTTGGCGGGCCCCTCACTCAGAGCAGCCGGCCCTGCCGGCCCTGGGCAATGAGGGACTTAGCACCCGGGCCAGCGGCTGCGGAGGGTGTACTGGATCCCCCAGCAGTGACGACCCACCGGCGCTGCGCTCGATTTCTCACCGGACCTTACCTGTCTTCCCGTGGGGCTGGGCTCGGGACCTGCAGCCGTCATGCCTGAGCCTCCCACCCCCTTCATGGGCTCCTGTACGGCCGGAGCCTCCCCGACGAGCGCCGCCCCCTGCTCCACGGCGCCCAGTCCCATCGACCACCCAAGGGCTGAGGAGTGCGAGCGCACGCGCAGGACTGGCAGGCAGCTCCACCTGCAGCCCCGGTGCAGGATCCACTGAGTGAAGCCAGCTGGGCTCCTGAGTCTGGTGGAGACGTGGAGAGCCTTTATGTCTAGCTCAGGGATTGTAAATACACCAATCAGCACCCTGTGTCTAGCTCAGGGTCTGTGAATGCATCAATGGACACTGTGTCTAGCTGCTCTGGTGGGGCCTTGGAGAACCTTTGTGTGGATACTCTGTCTCTAATTGATCTGATGGGGACATGGAGAACCTTTATGTCTGGCTCAGGGATGGTAAACGCACCAATCAGTGCCCTGTCAGAACAGACCACTCGGCTCTACCAATCAGCAGGACGTGGATGGGGCCAGGTAAGAGAATAAAAGCAGGCTGCCCGAGCCAGCAGTGGCAACCCGCTGGGGTCCCCTTCCACACTGTGGAAGCTTTGTTCTTTCGCTCTTTGCAGTAAATCTTGCTACTGCTCACTCTTTGGGTCCACACTGCTTTTATGAGCTGTAACACTCACCGCGAGGGTCTGCAGCTTCACTCCTGAGCCAGCGAGACCACGAACCCACCAGAAGGAAGAAACTCCGAACACATCCGAACATCGGAAGGAACGAACAACTCCGGACGCGCCACCTTAAGAGCTGTAACACTCAACGTGAGGGTCCGCAGCTTCATTCTTGAAGTCAGTGAGACCAAGAACCCACTAATTCCGGACACAATGGTACCCATCTTCTCTACCTTTATTTCTATCAAAATAGAATAAAATGTATCCTTGTTCATATCAAATAAAAATATCTGTATTTGAATTAGGAATCCCCACTCTGCTCTCTGAGATGAAGCTTCCAAGTAGCTACAATTCTTTTGAGATGCTCAAAAACAAAGCAAAACAAAACAAACAACAAAACAACCTCACATGATTCCAATTTTCCCAGTTTTGTTCCACTTTCAGGATATGATTTCTTAAATTATTTTCCATATATACATCTGTAGCTCCTCATTCTAAACCACATGACTCACTCCACTCCATTGATACATCTCAATGAAAACTACTTTCATTAAGATTGCAGTTATTTTCTTGCCATACTCACTTCTCAGCAATATTTGACATGCCCTCTTTTAGGAAACTCCAGATATTTTCATTACAAAATGCTAGCATAGCCTACAAGTTTCCAAGTAATATTTAAAAATTCTTTAAAGGCAGTCTCCTACCACACTCATTGTCTCCATCCATCTACTTATTTCCTGTATTTGAGAAACTTTTCTTCTCTGCCACTGAACACTGTAGGAAAAGCATTCTGGGCCAAAAGACAAGACATATAAATAAATAAATGTATAAATTTTTTTTTGAAAAAGCTTGTAGTCCACGATAAGAGATTTGAATTTAATCTGAAACCATTTGGAAGACATTAAAGGTATAATTTGTTTTTTGAGTCCACACTTTCTGTCAAGAACTGTGACAAAACATGATACAGTGTATTTCATGAGTGGAATAATTAATAATAATAAACAAACAATGATAGAGGCAAAATTGATATTTTACATTTTAATCATAATAATATTTAAGAAATAATTATCTAGATAAGTAGTACAATTTATTTAAATACCAACCCAAAATGGTTTATTAAAAATAAATGAAGCTTCTGGAGCAAAGTTGTTTCATACGATGTCTGTACATTACCTAAATATCATTTAGAAAACATTATGCTAGTCATTTAAGTTGGGCAAAGAGTAGAAGACAAAAACTGCACCCCATGTTGACATGTTTTATGAGACTATTGTGGCAACCTCCTGGGGGAAAGAAAATTATGTTTAATAATTATTTCTACTCATGCTTGAAGGCTCATTTTTTAAATGCAACCATTTCCATAGTATATATGCTAATCTGCAAGAATACATGTTCTTTCCCTACTTATCCTTTAAACCTTTGAGCCATCTATTTAGCACCTATTTAGAAATTTGCTGTATAGTCTTATGAGAAATTGTTTAAAGGTTCTCAAAATTACCAAAAAACAATTAAACTGACTAATTGGATTGATTTTTCGCAATATTTTCAATTAAATTATTTTTAACATCTCCAATATATTTTACCCTTAAACAGCTATTAACCTTGGGATAACTAAGTATATTCACTTCATAATTCAAAGTCAATACTCCAGAAATATGGCCCACCAAGAAAATTTTTTAAAAATATTAATATATACAATAATTACTGTTTTAATACTTTAAAATACTACACTTCTTTCCATTAGAATTAAAATATACAGCCATATATGTGTGCATATATATATATATATGCATACTATACATATAAAGGAAATTGAGTTAAAAAGGCACAAACTATTGTTATTTGCAGTGTTCAAGATATAATTAACTTTCAAAAGCATTGATGGCCTTATCTAAGTATGTTTTATTGAGAAAGACAGAAAATCACTATGAACAATATTTATTTCCATAGCTCTATCATATGTGAATTATCAGAGGATATAAGCTAAGCTAAGTGAATTATATTTATTTAATACATTTTTCAAAATAAGCTATTCAGAAGAGAGTTTAGTGTGTGTTTAAAATACGTGTTTGCTAAGAAAAACAGCATAACACAAAATGCTACAAGGAAATTAAAACTCAAAACATGTCATTTTAAATAGTATAAATATTACATATGCCAACTTTTTTTATTATTATACTTTAAGTTTTAGGGTACATGTGCACAACATGCAGGTTAGTTATATATGTATACATGGGCCATGTTGGTGTGCTGCACCCATTAACTCGTCATTTAACATTAGGTATATCTCCTAATGCTATCCCTTCTCCCTCCCCCCGCCCCACAACAGGCCCCTGTGTGTGATGTTCCCCTTTCTGTGTCCATGTGTTCTCATTGTTCAATTCCCACCTATGAGTGAGAACATGCGGTGTTTGGTTTTTTGTCATTGCGATAGTTTGCTGAGAATGATGGTTTCCAACAGACACTTCTCAAAAGAAGACATTTATGCAGCCAAAAGACACATGAAAAAATGCTCATCATCACTGGCCATCAGACAAATGCAAATCAAAACCACAATGAGATACCATCTCACATCAGTTAGAATGGTGATCATTAAAAAGTCAGGAAACAACAGGTGCTGGAGAGGATGTGGAGAAATAGGAACACTTTTACACTGTTGGTGGGACTATAAACTAGTTCAACCATTGTGGAAGTCAGTGTGGCGATTCCTCAGGGATCTAGAAGTAGAAATACCATTTGACCCAGCCATCCCATTACTGGGTATATACCCTAAGGATTATAAATCATGCTGCTATAAAGACACATGCACACGTATGTTTATTGCGGCACTATTCACAATAGCAAAGACTTGGAACCAAGCCAAATGTCCAACAACGATAGACTGGCTTAAGAAAATGTGGCACATATACACCATGGAATACTATGCAGCCATAAAAAATGATGAGTTGATGTCCTTTGTAGGGACTTATACCAAAATTTAACAGTAACAGCATTTTATCTTCATATTTAAAACATTGGAAGTGTAGCCAGAGCAATTAGGCAAGAGAAACAAATAAAAGGCATCCAAATAGGAAAAGAAGTCAAAACTACTTCTCTTACTGACAATGTTATTATGTACTTAGAAAACCCTAGAAACTTCACCAAAAGGCTCCTGGATCTGATAAATGACATCAGTAAACCTCCAGGATGCAAAATCAATGTATAAAAATCAGTAGCATTTCTATATATCCATAATATTCAAGCTGAGAGCCAAGTCAAGAATGCCCCATTCACAATAGCCACAAAAAGAATAAAATACCTAGGAATACATTGAACCAAGGAGGTGAAAGATATATACAAGAATAATTACAAAACACTACTGAAAGAAATCATAGATGACACAAACAAATGGAAAAACATTCCATATTTATGGATCGGAGGAATCAACATCATTAAAATGCCATACTGCCCAAACCAATGTACAGATTCAATACTATTTCTATTAAACTACTGATATCATTTTTCACAGAATCAGACAAAACTATTCCAAAATTCATATGGAAACAAAATGAGCCCAAACAGCTGAAGTAATCTTAAGCCAAAAGGAACAAAGTGAGTAGCATTACATTACTCAACTTTAAAATACAGTATAAGGTTCCAGTAAGTGAAACAGCATGGTACTGGTACAAAAACAGACACATAAACGAATGGAACATAATAGAGAATCCAGAAATAAAACTGCACACCTACAATCTTCTGATCTTTTACAAAGCCAACAAAAATATGCAATAGGGGAAAAACTTTCCACTCAATAAATGGTGCTGGGAAAGCTGGCTAGCTATATGCAGAAGAATGAAACCAGACCCCTACTAGTACTTTGTACTATGCACAAAAATTAACTCAAGATGAGCTAAAGACTTAAATTTCATGTCTCAAACTATAAAAATCCTAGAAGAAAACATTAGGAAACACCATTCTAGACATCGACTTTGAAAAAAAGAATGTATGACTAAGTCTTTACAAGCAATTGTAACAAAAACAAAAATGAAAAGTGGGATCTAAGTAAACTAAAGAGCTTCTGCACAGCAAGAAAAACTATTAACAGAGTAAACAGACAACCTGCAGAATGCAAAAAAAATTGCAAACTATGTATCTGACAAAGATCTAATATCCAGACTCCCTAAGGAACTTAAACAATTAAACAAGCAAAAAAAAATATATAGCCCCATTAAAAGGCAGGCAAAATACGTGAACAAACACTTCTCAAAAGAAAAGATTACAGTCAACAAACATGAAAAAAATGCTCTACATCACCAATCATCAGAGAGATGCAAATCAAAACCACAATGAGATACCATCTCACAATAGTCAGAATGGTCATTATTTAAAAGTCATAAAACAACCGATGATGGTGAGGCTGTAGAGAAAAGGGAATGCTTATACACTGTTGGTTGGAATGTAATTAGTTCAGCACTATGGAAAGCAGTTTGGAGATTTCTCAACTGAAAACAGAACTACTGCTCAAGCCAGTAATTCTATTACTGGGTATATCCAAAAGAAAATAAGTGGTTCTGACAAAAAGATATATGTGCTCATATGATCAGTGCAGTACTAATCAATAGCAATGGTGCAGTATTAAATAGCAAAGGCATGAATCAACCTAGATTCCCATCAATGGTGGACTGGATAAAGAAGATGTACAAACACACCATGGAATACTACACAACCATAAAAAGGAACAAAATCATGTCCCTTGCAGCAACATGGATGCGACTGGAAGCTATTATCCTAAGAGAACTAATGCAGAAACAGAAAACCAAATACCACATATTCTCACTTATAAGTGGGAGCTAAACTTTGTGTACCCATGAACATAAAGATGGCAACAATAGACTCTAGGCACTACTAGAGGGAAGAAGGAGGAAGGAAGTTGAGTCAGGGATGAAAAGCTAACTGTTGGGTACTATGTTTGCTACCTGACTGATGGGATCATGGTATCCCAAATCTCACCATCACGTAATATATCCATGTAACAAACCTGTGCATGTAACCCCTGAATCTAAGAGACAATTTGAAATCATTTTTTAAAAATGTCTTCTCAGTATGAAAGTTGGTATTATGTTAAAACATTGATACAATTAAAATAAATTTAAACTAGGAGCTCTAAAGTTTGGCAGCATCTCTTGAATAATATCAAACAGAAACAGGAAACAGGTCCTACTTGAGAATCTAGCATTAACTGGCTAACTAGAATGTAAGTTTAAATGATTGAAAACAATAAGGCTAATTCTAACATTAGAATAGTACATAATAAAAGGACAGTAATACTATTGAAAAATACATTAAATCTCTCAATATAATGTATTTTTAATTTATGCTCACCAAATATTGGCAGAAATTCAAAGACTATAATATTTATAAATGAAACATAAAATAAATTTGATTACCTATTCATTCATCTACAATATGTAATAAATCAGAATTTCCTGCCATGAACTGTACTGAACATGGAATATACATATATAATTAAGACATTTTTATTACCATTGTGTCATTAAATAACTTAGTTGTGTGGCAATCACTTATACATTATCCGTCACATATTTAGAAACACTAATTGTTTAATGGTGTTTAATATTAACCTACACATTTTTTAAAAGTCATTCAAAATAATTTTAATAGCATTCATGTGTGTGATACACACACACACACACACACACATATATATATTTAACCAAATTGTGGACCATCAGTAATAGATATATGTATATGTTGTAATGTGTATATATATAATATAAATGGTAGTGTGTGTACATATAAATAAAATCATAAAATAAAGCTGTGTAAAGTATTAGAAACTGATTAGGATTATCAATTTCACATTTTTATATTGTTAAAACTATATATTTTATAGAAGTGTCTTATCACATAGTATCAATGATTAATTATAATACTAATTTCCTTCCCATAATTCAGAGAGATTATTACCTCATTTAGAATTCCAAAAATGGCAAAATACTTTTAAATTTGATAAAAATTTATTATGTACCAGATATCACTCCCTGTTTTATTTTTAAAATGACAACTTCTATACTTCATTACCAGCAAAGTTAGAAAATTTTAAAATATATTGAAAAAACATATATATAGATAGAACAAATTCACCAAATAATCTAGGACAGAAAGTTTGTCATGCTCAAGTGAAGTACACTGATTTGATTGTTATGCATTTCTAAACTATTCACTGACAAATAATGTATCCTCCTAAGATAAAATAGTTAAGCTGAACTAATTTCAGTTTTACAAGTATAAATGCCAAGGGTACGGAAAAATATTGATGGAAAGATGTTCTGCAGTGATGTGATGGTGTATGTCTCCATCTCGACAATGCAGATGTGCTTGACATAAAGTAGCTAAACATGAAGCTCCTTTTGGCCTAGAATGAACTGACACATGGCTTTTTGACTGTAGACTATCACAAATCACAATATTACTTTTTGTTTATCTAATTGAACCTCCACTGAAATAAAAGCCACATGATTTCAGCCATTCTTCAAAGGTTTCTAGGAACAATTTGTATAATATAAATATTTATCATAAATAATATAATTCAGGTATCTTTCAAAGCAGAGTTGATTTCCCCTTCGTCATTGATTCCTCTACAGTACTAAGTTGTTTTAGATAAATTTACGTTTTGATTTTACTTCAGATGCTAAGCAGTTCTTCTATCCCAAACAAATAAATGTGAATTAGTTCAGAAATAAGAGTACTTCAATAATAGTGTGTATAAGGGTATATATAAAAATGTAAGCTTGTCTACATGCAAAACATTTTAAGTATTTGGTTACGTATTTCCCACTTCATCACAAATTTTAATTAGACAAAGATTTGAGAATTGGAAAGAAGTTATTTCTGCTGTCAAAATGAACAGACTTGGAAAGAACACACTAAAAGACTAGGAAAAGTTAGAATAAGCTATGTTTGAATTAAGCATTACACCTTCTCTACTCTTAAACTTTTATTTCTTCTACTTCATAGACAAAAGGTATCTATCTGAATGAGAGTTCATCTTGACACAAACATACTATTAATGCTTGTTTTATTGTGTCATTTTGGCCTTATGAACAAATCATACTTTTGAACAGATTTAACAATTTAAATTCTTCATAAAAACAAGAAGCAGCCACTGTCAAATGAGTTTAATAAATCCAGTTTCTTGTGAATTTGTACTTTAGAAAAGCGGAAAATTGAATTAAATTAAATTAAATTAAATTAAATGACTTAAATTTTAAGTGATAAAGCTTCTAGCACCTTATTTTACCATGCCTTCAACTAGAGAAAGCATAAAGCCAAAAATGTCAAGGGATGGTTTCTTCAAAAAATATTGAGAAAATGCACTCTCACGTAAGTTTTTGGAGCACCTAAATTTAGCTCCATGCCTTGCAAATTTTTCAACATATTTTCATGAGTTAATTGGCAAGCCCAAATTTATACCTCTTTTCCATCTTCTCAAGCAAAGTTAGCATTTGTAATTATTTTGTAAGTTTAGAGAAAAGCCAGAAAACTATGTTTTTGTGGGTGATTTAACCAAGGGAATTTTTTTGTGTGTGAACTTTTCTTTTTTTTATTTATTTATTTTCTTTTATTCTACTTTAAGTTTTAGGGTACATGTGCACAATGTGAAGGTTTGTTACATATGTATACATGTGCCATGTTGGTGTGCTGCACCCATTGACTTGTCATTTAACATTAGGTATATCTCCTAATGCTACCCCTCCCTCCTCTCCCCACCCCATAACAGGCCCCGGTGTGTGATATTCCCCTTCCTGTGTCCATGTGTACTCATTGTACAATTCCCACCTATGAGTGAGAACATGCGGTGTTTGGTCTTTTGTCCTTGCGATAGTTTGCTGAGAATGATGGTTTCCAGCTTCATCCATGTCCCTACAAAGGATGTGAACTCATCATTTTTTATGGCTGCGTAGTATTCCATGGTGTATATGTGCCACATTTTCTTAATCCAGTCTATCATTGTTGGACATTTGGCTTGGTTCCAAGACTTTGCTATTGTGAATAGTGCCACAACAAACATACGTGTGCATGTGTCTTTATAGCAGCATGATTTATAATCCTTTGGGTATATACCCAGTAATGGGATGGCTGGGTCAAATGATATTTCTAGTTCTAGATCCCTGAGGAATTGCCACACTGACTTCCACAATGGTTGAACCAGTTTACAGTCCCACCAACAGTGTAAAAGTGTTCCTATTTCTTCACATCCTCTCCAGCACGTGTTGTTTCCTGACTTTTTAATGATCGCCATTCTAACTGATGTGAGATGGTATCTCACTGTGGTTTTGATTTGCATTTCTCTGATGGCAGTGATGATGAGCATTTTTTCATGTGTCTGTTGCCTGCATAAATGTCTTCTTTTGAGAAGTGGCTGTTCATATCCTTCGCCCACTTGTGGATGGGGTTGTTTGTCTTTTTCTTGTAAATTTGTTTGATTTCATTGTAGATTCTGGATATTAACCCTTCGTCAGATGAGTAGGTTGCAAAAATTTTCTCCCATTCTGTAGGTTGCCTGTTCACTCTGTTGGTAGTTTCTTTTGCTGTGCAGAAGCTCTTTAGTTTAATTAGATCCCATTTGTCAATTTTGGCTTTTGTTGCCATTGCTTTTGGTGTTTTAGACATGAAGTCCTTGCCCATGCCTATGTCCTGAATGGTATTGCCTAGGTTTTCTTCTAGGGTTTTTATGGTTTTAGGTCTAACATTTAAGTCTTTAATCCATCTTCAATTAATTTTTGTATAAGGTGTAAGGAAGGGATCCAGTTTCAGCTTTCTGCATATGGCTAGCCAGTTTTCCCAGCACCATTTATTAAATAGGGAATGCTTTCCCCATTTCTTGTTTTTGTCAGGTTTGTCAAAGATCAGATAGTTGTAGATATGTGGCATTATTTCTGAGGGCTCTGTTCTGTTCCATTGGTCTATATATCTGTTTTCGTACCAGTACCATGCTGTCTTGGTTACTGTAGCCTTGTAGTATAGTTTGAAGTCAGGTAGCGTGATGCCTCCAGCTTTGTTCTTTTGGCTTAGGATTGTCTTGGCAATGTGGGCTTTTTTTTGATTCCATATGAACTTTAAAGTAGATTTTCCAGTTCTGTGAAGAAAGCCATTGGTAGCTTGATGGGGATGGCACTGAATCTATAAATTACCTTGGGCAGTATGGCCATTTTCACGATATTGATTCTTCCTACTCATGAGCATGGAATGTTCTTCCATTTGTTTGTATCCTCTTTTATTTCATTGAGCAGTGGTTTGTAGTTCTTCTTGAAGAGGTCCTTTACATCCGTTGTAAGTTGGATTCCTAGGTATTTTATTCTCTTTGAAGCAATTGTGAATGGGAGTTCACTCATGATTTGTCTCTCCATTTGTCTGTTATTAGTGTATAAGAATGCTTGTGACTTGTGCTCATTGATTTTGTATCCTGAGACTGCTGAAGTTGCTTATCAGCTTAAGGAGATTTTGGGCGGAGATGATGGGGTTTTATAGATATACAATCGGGAATTTGCTTAAAAAGAGAAATCTGTGGATGAATACTATCTCACTTGAAACCATGACAAAAATATTAGTATTTGCTTATGATAATACAACATATATTATTTTCTCTAAATTAATAGATACCCAAATTCCCTACTCAGTTTTTTCTCAGCATAGGCAAGCATAATTGTTGTGTACAAGTTGATTCAATGTCATGACCCTTAGACTTTTTTACTTTGTTTCATATAAATATGATGAAAAATATGAACTAAATACTCATGAAATAACCTTATGTCAGCCTTTAGTTTTTCCTTAGTACATGTGCTTTTGTGAACAATATTTGTGTTAACATGAATGTTTATTGCCTTGATAGGTAGGGTGCACAGTTTAAATATAAGCTGGATGATTTATTCTGTAATTGAAAGAAAAGCTTAACGGCCTGTGTATTTGATTTGAAGTATACATTATTTTAGACTCAAGTAGTGAGATCTGCTTTGATTAATTCATGTCTCTACGGTCATAAAATAAGTCCTGCTATAAATCATTGAGTGAATATGTTGTGGTTAACGCAATAAAACTTCCATTTAGGGACAAAAGCAACCAACACATTTGTTATAAAAGGATACTCGAGGTCTTGGCCTTGATTGGATTGCTAAGATAGAAGTAGTTTTCAGTCATGAATATCTCTCCTTATACTACTGGGCATTATATCTTAGTTCATTAACTCAGAAGAAAATCCTATGTATCTGACAAAATTATATTCCCTTTCGTAAAATAAAAAAGTACAATTAACTATGTGCTATTTTGGAATAAAGAATAAAACCATTACATGTAGTGTAAAAGGCATTCACGATTACATTTTTTCCTTTAAAATCAAGCAACAATTACAAAAAAAGAAAGTGATTCCCCAGTTAAGTTAGATAATTATTGCCCAGGTTGTGTATAATTTAATCAAAAGATTGACAATGCAGTTTTTTTTAAAGCATAGATAGCTAGATATAGATAAAGGTTTTCACACTGTAATTTGACTTAAAAACTAAAAGAAATGTTAAAAAACCTATCCCTGATTGTGAGAAAGTCTTCTTGGAGTAGCATATCTGTATCTATGAATATAAATATAGCACAGGAAGTATAGAGAACACATTGGGCATACAGTTGCTCTAAACTACTTTTCTTCAAACTGTATGCTGAGAATTAAAATGAATCAAGCCATTTTGCAAATGTTCAGTGCAAATCTATAAAATGTTCCTGTTTTGAATTGAAAATCTGTAAATTAGCAAAACCAACTGGCTAATGAAGTTCATTTGGTAAAAGCAGTCATCGATTTGTCGTTAATTTTCAGTGTGCAAGTGTCCTACTGGGTCTTAAATTAAACAATTTCAGGTGTCAACATTTAGAGACATACTTCTTTACTTACAGAATAGAAAATTCATGCTTAAAATAACTTGGCAAAAACTCTCCTTTAATAACATACCTTATTTCTAAAAGCTTCAACCAGGTAAACTCTCAAATATATTTCATAGTATTATATATTATTTATCTACACTTAGTTAACTGTTCGACCTGTTTAATACAATTATTACTACAGAAATATTCAATCACTCCCAGAGTCTATATTTATGTCCTAGCTATCTGGGGATATCAATTTCAAAACCCGAATGGGTCTTGGCTTTTTTTCCAGAAGCCAGAGAGGGAAGAAAAAGGAAGCCAGGAAAACAATAACTCTAAAAGACCGGTTATAGGGATGGTTAGAAAACAGTGTCCTGATTTTGTAAGATGAGAACTTAAACTTTACAGTTGTATCTTAACCAACATTAGACTATACTGTAAAGAATATCCCTTTTCCATTGTTATTTTATGATTACTAATCTGCCACCATTTATCAGAACATGTGCACTTTTGCGACCATATGACAAAGCGATAATACCAGTAGCCACATTAATAAAGCAAACTAACATTTATTAAGCATGTTCACTGGTGCCAGTCAGTGAGTAAAATTCTACACTGATTCAGATCATTTCATTAGCATAATCAGATCATTTCATTAGCATAATCATCATATGAAGTGAGTAGTAAATTTCTATCTTACAGTTACAATGCTAGACAATATGCCTAAAATTCTTAAAAGCACTAAGTGAAGAATCTGAGAGTTCGGTACAGGTGGATCTGGTAACACAGCTAAGCCTTCTTACAAATGTTCTAACCATTGTGGATGACATTTCAAGTCTATCCTATGCAATTTCAGATGATACATACTTCTTTTTTTTTTTTTTTTTTTTTTTTTTTTTTGAGATAGAGTTTCACTCTTGTTGCCCAGGCTGGAGTGCAATGGCAAGATCTCCGCCCACTGCAACCTCTGCCTGCCGAGTTCAAGCGATTCTCCTGCCTCAGCTTCCCGCGTAGCTGGGATTACAGGCATGTGCCACTACGCCTCGCCTGGCTAATTTTGTATTTTTTTTTTTTTTAGTAAAGACAGGGTTTCTTCATTTTGGTCAGGCTGGTCTCGAACTCCCAACCTCAGGTGATCAGCCCACCTCCACCTCCCAAAGTGCTGGGATTACAGGTGTGAGCCACTGCGCCCGGTGGATACATACTTCTATTAGCAACACTTTAATTTACTAGTTTTTCTTGATTACTATATTCTCCATGTGCCTGTTCCCAGCTCTTCCAGTCCATGTAATCACACAATATCTTCTCTTTTGGTTGTGAACTTTGAGGTCACATAGACTTGAATTCAATGTTAATAAGTTTACACTGTTTCTATATGACCCTTGACACTTCCTTATCATAAAATAGCGCCTCTCTTATGGAATTTCTGAAAGGTTTTCATCAGAATGTGTGTGTGTGAGTATAATTGCTGGCAGCAGAAACTAAGCACTCAATAGTTCTTTTAAAACATCAGGTTGGTTACTATGATTGATTTGGCAATGGTCATTGAGTTTTAGCTGCCTTGGTGTCTGTCCACTTCAATCCAAAACTGATATCTCACAATCACTGTAGAACTGAAAATAACTGTTGAGGCAACTGGCATGTGCATAACATAATCCACAAACATGCTAGACTTGTATATGATGCTCAAGTATAGGTAATTCCAAAAAGCTGTATCCCCCAACTTGGTGGCATTTGAAGATGGGTCCTTAGGGAGGTAAATATGATCAGATTAGGTCATGAAAGTGGGCCCTTGTGCCTTATAAGAAGAGGATGATCCCTCAATCAATCAATCAATCTCTCTCTCTCTGTCTCTCCACCTGTATCACTGAAGAATGGCCAGGTGAGAATACAGTGAGAAAGCAGCTGCCTGCAAGCCAGGAAGAGAGCCCACACCAAGAAATGAATGACTGGCACCTTGATCTTGGACTTTCTAGCCTCAGAACTGTGAGAAATAAATTTCTGCTGCTCAAGCCACCCAGCCTGTGGTTATGGCAACCCAAGCTGACTAATGTTACATTACTCAACAAAGTACGGGGTGGAGATGTGGTAAGTAGGGTGTCTGTTTGGTATGGTAGCAATTATGTCTTTAAAAAATTATCTTTATAAGAGGTCCTTGCACTTTCAATAATATGTTAAGAACACTTTGTAAGCATGGACTAACTGATCAGTAGTGTTTAAAAAATAAATGAAAGATTTTCTGTGTGTGATGACTAGTTGTGATGATCAGTTTTTGTATCTTCAAAATATATGTATAGCAATGGTAAGATTTCATCAATGGGACTACCTCAAATATATTTTGTAAACATTAACTTATGAAGATTTTACCTTATACTGTAAAATACAGTGCGTATGTTATATATGTATGTATATTTGAATTTGACACTCTGAATCCTTTAATATGTGTTTACTCTATAACCCCAATTCTATAAAACTTATAATCATAGAAAGAGGTAACAATTGCAAATGGCCTAAGAAAAGTTTTGTAAATCTTAGCTCACACTGTGGGTAATTTACACATGTTTTAGGCAATCAGTTATTTTAATTTCATAGAACATCTTTTAATACCTCAGACTAATACTTTGGTTTTTAAGCAATGCCTGCTAGGCTAAAACTTATTTGTATAAGATAATTTATTTCCAAATCCTAGAAAACAAAACACCTTGTAGGCTTCCATGTGCATATGTACACTTGGCTGAAATACAGAGTAAAAGAGAGGTGTCCTAGAAAATAACCAGTAGTCAAGTGAAAACATGTGACAATAATTGAAAAAAAATTCCAAAGTTTATTGAGTGCTATGTGTTAGGCATGTGCTATTCAGGGGTATGTGTAAAAGTAAAAAAGTCATGGTTGATAGGTGCTATAAGAGGTATTTACGAGAATAAGTAAGAGGAATGCCCAATGGTGGGGAATGAAAAGAGGGTCATAGTCTGCCTGAATGAAGTGATATCTTTGTTTAAATATGAGGGAAAACATGATCACTTACAGATGAAGTGTGGACAGGTTGGCTAAAAATGCACCAAACTCATCATCAACAGTAGTTATTATTAAAAATATTTAATATGGCACTAAGCATGACATTGCTAGTGGTCGGTGGGCATACAGAAAAAATAAAAATCGATAAATATGTCAGGAAATGTATTAATTTTAATGGACACTTGATATGGTTTGGATCTGTGTCCCCATCCAAATCTCATGTTCAATTGTAATCCCCAATGTTGGAGGTAGGGCCTGGTGGGAGGTGATTGGATGATGGGGGTGCATCCTTCATGAACGGTGAACCACCATATTTTTGGTGCTGTTTTTGTGACAGAGTTCTTACAAGATCTGATTGCCCAAAAGTGTGCAGTACCTCCCTGCTCTATCTCTCTTGCTGCTACGGCCACCTGAAGTGCCGGCTTCTCCTTAAATACAAAGGCTGTTGTGTTTCATATTGATCTCATGGTGAACCATTAAATACCAAGATTTCATGAACATGAAATGTAAATGAACACACCTAACTGTTAAAATATCTATTATACATGCCAATATTAAAACAATCTGCTGGCAAAATCTGTAAAAAAAAAACATTTTTAAAAGCCAGATGCAATGATGGCTTTACTAGAATTGAAAGTCTGTTGTCCTATGATTAAGCGTGCCATGCAGATTTGGCTCTGAGCCTATAGAGAAAGAGGGAATCTCAAATTATTATGTGGTTTGGACAATTGAAGTAATTTGTGGTTAGGAAATATGGCATTTGGGAGAAGTTACTCTGATGATTTATGTCATATGTGTTTGCTCTACCCACATTTTAGGACCTTAAAGTAATAAAAAGTTATAAATGTGGTTCTTAAGAAGCAACTAAATATTCTTGATAGATTTTCATTCATGTAAGCACACAGATAGTATAATAGCAAGTTTTTGTTTTTTATATATTGTTCCTTAGCTCTATTGAGTGTTTAGGGCTGAAAATTATTCCTGATTCTGATGAATCATATTTTATATTGTAGTATTTCAAAAGATTTATGTTTTTTTTTGTTTGTTTGTTTTGTTTTTTTTCTGAGATGGAGTCTCGCTCTGTCGCCCAGGCTGGAGTGCAGTGGCGCAATCTTGGCTCACTGCAACCTCCGTCTCCCAGGTTCAAGCAACTCTCCTGCCTCAGCCTCCCGAGTAGCTGGGATTATAGTCACGTGCCACCACGCCTGGCTAATTTTTGTGATCCCAGTAGAGAGGGGGGTTTTACCATGTTGGCCAGGCTGGTCTCGAACTCTTGACCTTGTGATCCGCCTGCCTCTGCCTCCCAGTGTTGGGATTGCAGGAGTGAGCCACTGCACCCAGCCTCAAAAGATTTCTAAGTACTTCTAAATCTTTCACTTTTTTTGTGTTTTTAAAGGCGTCTGAAGTTCTACCATTTTTTAATATTTATCCATATTTAAAAAAAAAGTCAATACTTGAAATTTATTGTCTATTATATGCCAGCCTTGTCCTAGGGCTTTCTAACGTTTTTACACTTAACCTCCCATTTTATTCCTTACCTATTGAATCTTCCTCTTTGTATAACTCTGTACATCCCTTTGTTTTTGAATCCACCTGTCTCTCTTACTTCCAAAACTGCTAAAAACCTACTCCAGTGACTGTTCTTCTACTTAAAATTATCAGTAAACTCTTCATCTATAATCTTTTTTTCATATTCTCTTTGTCTTTTTGCACTAACAAACATATGGCTTTGTCCTGACAACACTAACTGTCCAGTAGTAGCTGTTCTCTCCCATGCTTGCTATAATGGGGTTCTGCATAGGATAGGTCTCTCCTTTGCTCTTTATTGCACCTTTCAGACCATGCTCCTGACAGTAGATTTTATTTCCCACTGTGGCTGCCACAGATGTTTCATTCCACATTCTTTCCTTGCAATCTGATGCTGACATTCTTCTCATCATTAGGTGAGATCCTCTGTGCCCTGAATCTGGCCATGCCTGCAATTAGAGCAGAATTGAGAGTATGCAACTCCATGCTAGGCGTAAAAAGTAATACAATTTCTGCCTAAATTTCTTGTGACTTGTTCATCAGCATCCTGAAGATACTCAAGAGGCCACATGAAGAGGCTACATGTAGGTATTCTAGCTTACAGCCTACAGCCCCAGCTAAGGCCCCAACCAACAATTAGAATGAACCTACAGACATGTTAGTGAATCTTAAGAGTATTCCAGCCTCTAGACTTTGAGTTGCCTCAGCTGACACCTTGTGGAACAGAAATAAGCTTTTCAATCTAGGCCTTGTCTAAATGGCAGATTTGTAAACAAAATTACTGAGTTTAGTGGTTTTCATCAACTGCATTTTTAAAGATTTGTTACACAGCAATAATAACAGAACACTCCCATTTTTCTCCCTAAAATGCTCATCATCAAATCTCATGCCATCAAACTATATAACCAATTCAATTCCTTGATGCGCCCCTTCATTCCTCTAATATTTTAACTCCTGGCTATCCTGCAATAATTCTTGGTAATTAAAGTGTGCACGAACACAAGCCTTCCACAACACCCAGGCCCTTGACCTCAACTCCAATAATAATTCTATCCCTTTCCTACCTCAGCCAGTATTTCCTGTAATGAAACAATAATTCCTATAATCAAATCAAACGTTGTGATTATCAATAACTGCAAACACCACAGTCTCAATTTTAGACATTCCATTCTCCAACTTCCACCTATTTATAATCCTCTCTTACTTCCTCTAGTGCTCTGACTTGTCAACTCTCCATGTTCCCTAAAATCCACTTCTCCTGCCAACTTTACACTGTCCCTTTCCATGCTAATAGACTTGATTAAACATACTCAACTGTCTTTACACCTCTGTCACTTTATCTATTACTTAAAGCTATAGTTACTAGCTTTAAACAAATCTTGTATTTAGGTAGTAGAAATCCACCTACATTGCTGTTTTCTTTTTTTAAAAAACAACAACATTGCTTTGGCTCATCCAGTTCATTTGCATTTCCGTTTGAATTGTAAAACCAGCTTACCAATTCTACAAATGAAGTCTGTTGAAATCTTAACTGTGGTTGTATTATACCTGTATATAAATTTCAGGACACCAAGTATCTTAAAATGAATCTTCCAATCTATTAAGAAGATACATGACTCCTCTATTTTCTTTCTCGCAACAATATTCTGTAGTTTCCAGTGACAAGATCTTACACATCTTTTGTTGAACTTGTACCCAAGTATTTTATGTTTTTTTGTGAAATTTATAGGATTTTTAAAAATTTTATCTTCAAATAACTTGCAGTTAGTATATAGAAACACAATCTATTTTGTTATATTATACTCATATTTGCAAACTCGTGATGGTTAATTTTACTTGTCAGTTTAACTGGGCTAAGGGATGCTGAGATAGCTGGTAAAACATTATTTATGAGTGTGTCTGTGAGGGTGTTTCCAGAAGAGATTAGCATCTGAATAGGCGGACTGAGAAAAGAATATCACCCTTGCCAATGTGGCTAGACATCATCCAGTCCATTGAGGCTCTGAATAGAACAAAAAGTAGGAGAAAGGGAGAATTCAGTATCTCTTCTTGAACTACGACCTCTATCTTCTCCTGCCCTTGGATATCAGAGCTCTTCGTTCTCAGGCCTTTGGACCTGGAGTACTGAATTATACCACTGGCTTCCTGGTTCTCCAGCATGCAGGCAGCAGATCTTGGGACTTCTCAGCCTTCATCATCACATGAGATATTTCCATTATATAACACACATAAGTAGTTGATCCTTGAACAATGTGGGGGTTGGGGCATTGACCAGCATACAGTCTAAAATCGACTTATAACATTGACTCCCCCAAAACTTAACTACTAACAGTCTACTATTCACTGGAAGCCTTACCAATAACAGAAATAGTTGTTTAACACATGTTTTGTATGTTATATGTATTATATACTCGATTCTTACAGTATCGTAAGCTAGACAAATGAAAATGTTATTAAAATCATAAGGAATTTACTGTTCATTAAATGGAAGTGGATAATCAGAGAAATCTTCATCATTGCTCCTTTCATGTTGAGTAGGCTGAGAAGGAGGAAGAGGAGAATGTTGCCTGGCTGTTTTAGGAACAGCAGAGGCAGTAGAAGCTCCAAGTATAAATTTATCTGTGCTTTTAAAACCCTTGTCCAAGGGTCAACTCTGTGTGTGTGTGTGTGTTTGTGTGTGCGCACGCGCATGCATATGTCTGTGTGTCTGTGTTTCCTACTGATTCTGTTTTTCTGGAGAACACTGAATAATACACTTATTAAAGTCAGTTATTAATTTTGGTTATTCTTTTGCATATATATTCTATAAGATGTAATCTTCAAAAGAGAAAATTTTCTTCGGTTTAAATCTGTTTGCCTTTTATTTCTCTTTCTTGCCTTATTACAATGTCTTTTAGACTCCATACAATGTTGACTAGAAGTGGTATTGTTAATTTCAAACTTAATCCCATTGTGGTCAGAAGTTACTCAGTGTGACAACAATTGTTAATAATTTATTGAGACTAACCAGACAGCACAGCGTGTGGTTTATTTTGATCTACACTTGTAAAGAATGTGTACTGTTTGTGTGGTATTTTATAAATGTCGATTAGGTCCCATTGGCTTATAATACTGTTCAGATCTATATTTGTACTGATTTCCTGTTTACTTATTGTATCAATTACTTAGAGAAGTATGTTAAATTTTTCCTATTATATTGTAAATTTATCGATTTCATCATTAATTCTGTCACATTTTACTTCATGTATTTAGGGACTTTTTAAATGTACATATTTATAATTGCAAATGCCTTTCTGAGAGTTAACTATTTTATCACTTTGAAACTTAGTACTTTATTTTAACTGATACTCCTTGCTCTGTAATCTATCTTTGTCAAATAATAATTGCCAACAGAACCTTCTTATGCTTGCTTCCTTTTTGCTTGGTATGTTTTTATTCATTTTATGTTTTCAACCCATCTGTGTCTTTATATTTAAAATATGTTTCTTATAAACAGAATAGTATTAATTTATTCAGAATATTCATTTATTTTGAATAACTTTTATTCAGAATAAATTTGAGTTTTGATTTTTTATTGTACTCTAATGATCTGCACCTTTTAATTGCAGAATTAAGCCAGTTACCACGTAATGTAATTATTGATATAGTTGGATTTAAATTTACTATTATATTACCTGTTTTTTCACCCTGTTTCTTTGCTGTTTATTCCCCTTTTCTTCTTTATTTTGGAATACTGAATAATTTTCATATTCAACTTTAATCTTGTCTTCCTAGCTCTTCTTTGTACTTTAGCTAGCATTTAGAAAAATACTGACATGTTATTCTTCAGGTGGAAAACATTTTCTTTCTGTCTATATCTCATATTTATTCAAGTTGAATCTATAATTTTGTATTTGCAATGAGACAAAATGTAGCCCTTTCCAAAAAAGTTTTTCAAAATTTAACAGACAATGTATTTAAAACTAGACAACATTCTATATAATTTATAAACAGCATTAGAGATTCTACTTTTAGTATTACATCTACTAAATTTACATTAAAATATTTAATACCTCAAAATAATAAGATTTGTAAGCAAACTCATATTAAAAGATTAATTTTTGAGTTTTAGAAATAACATCCTGTTACAAAGTTAAGTGATAGTTAATTTTCTGTCTTACGAATCAGACTAAAGAACACAAAGGACATTTTACATCAGTTTTATTTAAAAGTTTGAAGAACTAATTATTTCACCTTTGAAAAGCTGTGACATTTCAAACTTAACATTTGACTTTATTGACCATGATATAAATGCCTTTTATTATGTAAGGAGAGTAAATTCATATTTGTTTAAATTTAAATTTTTTCTTACTTTTATTGTCTTTTTCTTTATTATCTCTTTCTATACAATTAAGATGATTTTAAGACTTTTTATGTATTATCTTATAATGCGTAACTTAGAGCCCCCAAATCACAAATTTATTAGCTTTTATGTTTCATTTTGCCATATTTTGTTTTGTTTGTAAATACATGTCTCATATTCACACACACACACACGCACACACACACGTAAATGATGAGTTAATGGGTGCAGCACACCAACATGGCACATGTATATATATGTAACAAACCTGCACATTGTGCACATGTACCCTAGAACTTAAAGTATAATAAAAAAAAGAGCAAAGGATAAAATCTGTTATGTAAAAGTTTTTAATTTTATATTTTAGTGCCTGCTATGCTTCTTTCTGATATTTACATCTACTTTTTAATTTTTGGGGGTGTCCAAATTTCTATTAGAATTGAAGTATGCTGAGCTTGGGAAGCAAGCATTATAGAAATGCCAAACCTAAACTACTCTGGTCCTCATCATTTGAGAGTCAATGTTGCTGAAATTTGCCCAATAAGGAAGCAAAAGCAAGCATTTCCTTTCCTTTTCTTTGTGTAATCCAGCTACCATTCCCACCCTGACGAATCCATTTCCCATTGCCTGACATATACATGTTATAAAGTAGGCGCCTGCAGCAAGCTCAGCAGCAGCTGTTCAGCCCACTGTCTGTGCGTCTCAGATTTAGAGCTGCCAGAGCCTGATTTGTTAAGCTTTGATTCTGAAAATTATTATGTAACTTAACTTTTCCCTTCACTTTACATTTCATAGTCTATCTAAAAATTCTTTATAGTTAACATACAGTGATGACACTAAAAAACCCATCTTTGGATCTTTAGCCAACAGAAAAAAAACTAAGATCTCACTGATTAAAATATGCCAGGAGTATTGGAAAGTCTGACGTCTGTCCTGGCATGGCCTGTATGTATTTTGTATCTTTCAAGGAGGCTTTGGGACTTTTGTGTCCTAATTTCTTAAGATTACAAGACAGGGATTTCCTGCTTCTTCCCTAGTCTGTTGAATTCTTTTAGGCAATTGATCATTGTAAATGAACTTTATAAACATGTGTATATATATTATATATGTGGGTATATATATATGTGTGCGTATATATATATACGCACACATATATACACACACACACACACACACACATATATATATATATATATATATATATATATTCAATATTTGCACCTGACTTACTCAAAGTCAACTTCTTGGGCTTTTCTCATTTTCATCTATCTTTCATACTGGCAAGGAAAAGATTTTTGTGCACTCACATATAATTAAAAAGGCAATCCTGACCCTTCTTCAAACCTAGTCGGCCACACAGTTAGTTATCTGGAGTACTGAGCTTACAAGGTGATTGCTTATTAACATATAATCTGAAGTCTGTGGTTAGTAGTGAGGAACAGGTTTATAGTGTCACCCAGCTCATACAATATTTACACTGCAGAGACCTCTGTGCTTTCTTAACATAAATGTATGAATGACAGATTTTTAGTTAGTGTAACAGAAACAGCAGAGGAGCTGTTTAGTTCATGATTGATTTATAGCTGTTCATATCACCCCATTGTCATCTACTCAGAAGGCTGGGCATTCATTTATGATCTGTCCTTCATGCGCTCTTCACTTCTATTTCCTATTCATCCAATTTACTACAGTTAAAATGATTCAATATCACTTATACAACAGTCCAAATGTGATGGTCTCATATTACACGTTTTATTTTAAATCACTCACTCACTCACTATAAGTGATACCATGGGAATTGAGATCGTTATCAAGGGAGTCTAAAAAGCATGATCAACAAAAAAGAGGTGGTAAAAGGTACAAAGAAAAATCATCGTCAAATAGCTGCTAATATAGGCTCAGTCAGTGGAATTAATTTTTTCATGCTCTATTTTCTCCGTTCTTAATACTCAGTCACACAGCACTGGTGGTTAGACCAAAATGATATATATTATTTAATGCATGTTTAATATGCTATATCATATATTATATATTTTAACATTTAGTTAGAATCTAATACAGCATATTCTATTACATATTGCCAGAAGCCAATGAAAGTAATAAATATCACATAAAACAACTTTGTTTTTCCTTTGCTTTGTGCTTCTTTAAGTAAAGTGATTTCTAATGCTGACTTGGTGCTTAGGCTTTGAAGCAGAAGAGTATAACAACAAAGATTTGTACTTTCTCACTTGGTTTGATATTTCGTCTCTCTGTGCTAATGTAATGAAGAGAATCTGGTTAATTTTTCCATAGTTCTTTGGCTATCAGCCATTGTAAACTATGTGACAAAATATCCAGTTAGCTGGTACAAAAGACAGGTTCTGAGAGGAAGAATGTTGCTTTGCCACTTGATGAAAAACATTTTATAACCAAACATACAAAGTGGAAGACAGTTTTAAACTGAGCTTGCAAATCTGATGTCCTATGGTATTTTCCTTTATACAATCTTTCACATATCAGAAACCAGGAACTATCCATGAAGAAGACAGACTTTACACAGATATTAAAAAGCACATTTCAAATATCTTTGGTGAGTTTTCAGAGTCCTCTTGGTTTTTTCAGTTGCTTCTAGCATCTCCTGAGTAAAAGACTACTGACTAAGAGATTTGAATACATAGGATGCCTAAAGGCAAGGTTTCAGGTTCAAAGGACTTCTTTTTCCAACTTAGAACAAAGAAGGGATGAAATGGTGGATACTCCACTTTCATATCACAAGAGTGAAGGTTATTAAGCCAGGTCCATAAAAGCTCTTTGAAAGTTTAGATGTACATATCAAACTATGAAAATTCTAGAAATAATTAAAAACAATGAACTAGAAGAACGACTTGGTCTCTCCTTCCAAGCAGCTGAAAATATGTAAAAACTTTACTAATGGCAACATTGCTTCACCATATACTTCATTATATTTTTTTCTTTTACTATATTCTTGATTGGCTACAGTTATTAAGTAATCAAATAAGAGGAACGAGATTTTTACAGAGAATTTAGAGCACTATAATATAAACATATATGGGTACAATTTTTTAAAAGGCGTACTGGTTCAAAGTGACCAAATAAAGGGAGAATAAGTCTATAGACAAAGTCTAGAAAGTAAAAAGGATACTGTGCTTTGTCTAACTAGCCAGAGATGACTATGTAGACAAAAATGTGTTTCTTCCAAATTGTTCATATAATATCCTTTATTGTTGCCTTATATTTTTGTACTCTAACAAATGCATTCTTATGCTCTTCATAGTCTGTACATTTACATACCAACTTACATATCACATTATTTACTTCTTATTAATATTCTATGTTTTCTCTCTCCAAACTATAAGTTCCTAGAAGACCAATTAATGTTGGATGGTATTCCAACATCCCTGTTTAGGAACAGAGAAATACAACTTAAATTAGTCAACTGAAGTATTATTAAATAACTCCTAGAGAAAGGAAGTATTATTAAATAGCTCCTAGAGAAAGGAAGTTAAATATTTGCAGGTGCATACATAGCACACTTCATGATTTTTATAAACTGTGCCATTTCAGTATGTTTAAATTTTGAGTAAAATCCTGACATTTCCCATATGATTGAAGAAGTTTTTAGAGTACTGACACCAATATTTTTCCAAGAAGAAGAACGGATTGCATGGCAGCTGAAACCCGAGTATATAAGTAAATATGGCAGATCTAGTAGTTGTTTCTACAAACCAAAGGATGGGCTACTGAGTTTCATGTTTACAAGTATCTCATCCTTCAAAGAATGATCTGCTCTGTTCCATAATGACACGTATCGTTAAAAAGTCACATCTTTTTGTGAGTCAGTGTCTGATTGTTTTCCTTTCTTAGAAATATCTACTATATTCTATCATCTTTTAAATTTCATGTATAGTCCTATGGTATATATCTCATGCCTTAAGAAAACCCTGTATTTGAAGATAATAAAAGATATATTAAAACTTATAATTCTTCAATTTTCTGTCTACTAAAAGATTATTAACTATTAACTAGTTATCTCTTGTTAATAATATTAAAAGCTATATTAAAGGAGTGGCATTTGGCAGGAAATACTATAATTTATTTTTAAAGTCCCCTCTATGACTGTTGCTGTAAAAGAGAAACAATTTAATATATTTCATTCATTCATTCACAAGTCTTTAATTATTTTGTCCCAAGACTATGAAACGATAAAAAATTTGTTAAAGACAGATTTAAATTTTATCATGAATCTAATATATAGCCTTTTATATATGAGGCTGGAACATTTTCATACAATGTATTTTTTTCCCCTGTCTACAGTGGGGATCAATGTTTGCTACAAGTCTCTTCCTGCTCTTAAATTGTACAGATACACATCTGCGGCCCATTTAAGTAACCTACTGCACCCATTGGAACCATTGGAAAGCTATTTACTATACTCAAAAGAGCAGTGATTTCTGCCTTAAAGCGTTCACATTTAAACCAACAGACTTTCTCAAATGAAAAACATAAAGAAATAAAAACACGAGAACCTTACTGAAAACAAAGACTCATCATTTTCTCAAAGAAAAGCCCCCTGGCATGAATAAACCATGAATGTACAGATCTAGGAGTGGTATAAAAATAATAAAATTTATAGCTTATCAAATTTTTCTATTTCTTTCCTTCAAACAAGTACCGTGGGATTTTTTTCAGAATCTGTATTTCTGTTTCTCTAACAATGAACAAAGACTTAAAAATCTTTTGGTAGGGGTCACTGTCGCAGGCGCTGATTATAAAGAGATGAACATTCCCTTTAATGATTCTGTCAGTTACTTAGCCAAATTACACTCTCTGAATAACAGGTTCCTTGCTGTCAATTTCATTTTATGATTGAAATAAATCATATCAGTATTTAGCCCAATACCTGGCACACGTTATTCAACTGATGATAGGTATTACTGTTTTGCATATATCAAACATTGTTTTCAATGTTTCATTTATCAAATCAGATAAATTGATGTCAGTGTTGGGACAATTTTAATAGTAAAAAGGGTCACTATTGATACTACATGGATATAAAGGGAAAGGACTATAATTGTCCCAGACTTCTCAGGACATACGATTGACATAACGTGACTATGCCAAATACCAGGAACCCAAAAAGCAACAAGACAGAGTATCCAATCACAAATAGTTCAAGGTACAGAATCCTTTTATGCCGGTTATAATCAAATTGCAAGAGACACAAAACATTGTATGAAAATGTTCCAGCCTTATATATAAAAGGCTATATATTAGGTCATGATAAAATTTAAATCTGTCTTTAAAGAATTTTTAAAATTTGATTTCATTGAATTATCATGGTCTCAAAATAGTTTTATTTCTTGTGTTTTATCAGAGATTTTTTATTTCATAGGTTTAGAATATTAGGGTGTAAAATAAGTTAATGGCCAAGCAATATCCCATTTAGTAAATTTTCATTGTTTGTTATAATAAGTATCTACATGAGCTCAAAATCATTTAGAGCAATAAATTAAGCCTGATCTGCGATATCAACTTAAGGTCACCAAAATGTCATGAGAGCCAAACTTTGCATCTGTGTAGATTGTATCACTCATATACCAACTGCATGGAAAGGCTACAAGGTTTTTACTGTCTCACTTCTACCTTCTTAGAAAACTGCAGCATCTCCCTCATTTTCTTCCTTTTTATCTGCTTTTTTATTTTCAATAAAAGGCAACTGATCTTAGTGATAAATTTCCAAATCACATTAACAGAAATTTTAGAAAATAAAAAAATCTAATGCTACTACACATAAAAGAGATCCTCATTCTTTCCTCTAAATGGGTAAGTGTAAATGTAGATTCCATTTCAAATAAATCAGACTAAAAATCATTTAAAATATTCATATTGCTCAGTATTTGTGGAAAAGTGATAAAAAGAGAATTTGTATATAGTGCTTAGGACAAACACACTTTGGGAAAGCATTTGGCAGTATCTGCCTAAATTTTACCTTTCTGCATATTTACTATACTAACATTCACATATATGTTGAGCCATGTATTAAAATGCTTATTGTGTTATTACTTGCAATAGTGAAAAAATTGGAAAGAACTTGTAATAGAATACTACACTGCAATGAAATTAAATTGTTCTACATTCACCAAAGTGACAAATGATGAAAAATAATGCTGACAGTAAAAGTTGTCAAGTTATACATGAAATATTTGTCAATTCCATAAAGTTTGAAACCAACAAAACAATAATATGTTCTGAATTAGCGATAGACACACACAGAGCAAATACATGCAGTATAAAAAGTCATAACTTCAGGATAATGTTTACCTTTGGAAAGGTTTATGACAGAATAAGAAGTAGAGTCTCTACTTTTAAAATGCAAGAAGAATGAAAAAAGCCTTAAGCATTTCTTTTTTAAATTAGATCTATATTTTCAACCACTAACTCCTATGGTTTGGTAGAAAAATCTGAGCATAATAACTGCCAGCTACGGGAACATACTAGGAAGTAAAGTTCTGGGTATCTTTATTAACATTATTTTTTAACTTTTAAGTGCAGGGGTTCAAGTGCAGGTTTGCTACATAGGTAAACTTGCGTCATGGAGGGTTATTGTACAGGTCATTTCATCACTGAGGTATTAAGCCCGGTGTCCACTAGTTGTTTTTTCCTGATTCTCTCCCTCCTCCCATTCTCCATTCTCCGAAAGGCCCCAGTGAGTGTTGTTCGCCTCTGTGTGTCCATTTGTTCTCATCATTTAGCTCCCGCTTATAAGTGAGAACATGCAGTATTTGGTTTTCTGATCCAGTGGCAGTTTGCTAAGGATAAACATTTTGGTCAAATAAGTGAATATTTAAGAGTTTAATATTACCAGAAATTTTGTTTTATTATAGGGCTGGAATTTTAAAGTATGGTCAGCTTGAAATAAAATCATTTGACCAGAAAATGTTAGATAACAAAATGTTTCCTAACCCATTTCTTACATAATGAGAGAGAAAAAGCTTGCTGTAGATGTTCGCAAATATAATTATAAAAGGGGGACTCAGCTAAGCATCACACGTCGACAAAAGCATAGGTGCTCTGAGTCAAAACATCACAGAAGAAATGGGCACCTTCTAAATGTAGCCTGACAAATCCAAAATTAAAGTGAAATATAATGTGCCTTAATTTAAGCAATAATAAAGAGTGAAGTGTTTCCACTGAAGTACATTTTGTGCACTCTTAAGAAATATATTTAATTCGCTTCTTCCTCCGTCCTCCTCCTATCCTTAAGAGAAAAAAAAATGTCTTTAGTTTTCCCTGTTGCTTAAAAAATCTGTAGAGAATTCAATGTATACAGGCACTTATTTATTAAAATCCAACTTTTATTGTGTAATTCATGAATTTCCAAGAGGGAAATACATAGTTCAAGATACCCAGTGATTTGCATACTATGTACTTGTCAACAAATAGGTAGAGTTGAGATTACTTTCATTTCCCTTTGTTTCATGTTTTTTTTTTTTCCAACTTTGGTTAAATCTGAATTTTGATTCTGCTCACATTCTGCCATTCCTAGGAAAGTGGCCTGAAGCGGACAGCAAGAGGAGTGCACTAAATCGAGCACGTAAATCACTTCTTTCCCTGTTCCATAACCAATTTAAAGAGCATTCTGGCATTAATGCTCGGAAATAATATACTGTCAAGGCCGACACAGCAGAAGGACTCTACTTCAAATTATAGGATAGTCCAGGTGACCATGCAATTACAATTAACCCGCTGCCCACAATGTCAGTGATAAACAGCTATGCAAGTCATGGTCTAGGAAAGCACTGAGGTAATATTAAAGTTATTTCTGAGGTTTTAGAGTGTTTAAAAACTATGTTCAATTAAAACATCTCACAATTTCAAAAGTTGGTTGTATAGTGAATGTAATAATTTTTTTTCTTTTAAAACAGCTATAGTATATGACATAATAACAGCAACTCAAAGAATGTCTGATATGCAATTGGTGCTCAAGAAACTTTTATAAAAAAAAATATAAAAGAATACAAGCACATTTGCAAAAATCCACAATCTTTCAAATCCCCAGTGGTCTAATGTTTGGAATGGCTTCTCAAAGCCTAATTTTTCCATCATCAAGCTATATAAATTAATGATTATGCTGATCTACTAACCTTAATATAAATGAATGTATTGTTTCCTTTGAGTCTCATAAACATATATGTATACCTATGTATATCTGTGTGTATACATATGCATATTATGCATGCATATGCAAACACACAAATACAACATATTCAGTTATGTACACCCTTCAGAGAAAGAAAGAAAAAACAACAAAAAAAGAAAGACCAAGAGGGAGAGACAGAAAGATTGTAAAAACCCCTGGAAATTTCACCATACATACTCATATAATTTTCATTGTGCATATGTTAGATACATAATAAATGTACACAATTGCTTATTAATAAATGTCATGGTTTCAGTTTTCAGCCCTGAATCACATAAGTGTGCTTGCGTATATGAAACTGGAACAATGACATGAACATATAGAACTCTTGCTCTATTACTATATACCTAGGTAGAACTCAATACATTAAATTGATATGATTGGAATTATAATTAATAGTTTACAAATAACTCAATGATCCATTCTTACAAAGTTCTGGTAGGTGTTATTATTGGCCATTAGAAAGTAATATTTTCTAATTCAAAATAATACTGAAATTATACACATTGGAAAGATTGATACCCAAGGTTATACTAATATATACAAATAAGATATTTGAGGAAGCAATGACAATATCTATCAACAATTTTAAAACACAAAACTATGTGTCCTTTGTTGTGACAGGTGCCAAGTGAATACAGAGATAATATTAAGTTTTGAAAATTATTATAATATAGCTGGGGAAAAATCTATCACACATTTTTTAAACATAGGATTATTACATTTAGTTCAAACTGTTTTGGGGAGGAAACTCAAGAACAACTTATATAGAAAAAATGTATGGAACTACTGGGATTAGAGCTATGCCTAGTAATAGAAAAAACATAATCTTGGCTCAGGTGAAATAAAGAGATTACCAGAGCATAGATTTAATGGTTGTTACTATGAGCAGTTGATTCTGAATATGAAGATTAAAGACTTTAAAAATAAGACAAATAAAATCCAATTGGCAGAAAATACTAAGCTATCGTATATATGTATGTAAACAGGTGTACATTTGTGTGTGTGTGTGTGTGCGTGTTTATGATGCGTTTGTTGTGTGTGCTTGTACAGGAGCACAAAGGAATAATATGGTCAACAGAGAACTAAGGATTCTTTGAATGTATGGTCAGTTAGAAATTCAGTGTAAATTATAGAAATTGTTGAATAAATTGTAGAAATCCAGCATAAATAGAGAAACAATATTAGCATCATAGCTTATTTGGATAGCGAAGAAAATGGGGTGTAAGGCAATTTCTGAATGACAGACTTCTGATAATTTTCTTGTTTCTGATTTTATAAAACTAACCTGACCTCTCCTAAGCCCCAGCTTCTTAATATGTACTATGAATTGAAAAGGATAATAGTACTATGGTGAATACAGCCAGATGCCTATCCAGTACCCATTCTTTCCTTTTGCTTAGGAACAGAATCTCTATATTGGATTTAACAGTGTGTCCAACAATAAGCTGACATTTATCATCTCTCCTTGCAGAATCCAGGTGGAGAGAATTCAATGAGATATAAGTCAAAGTATAATAGTTGTATGTTGCTTCCAGGAATTTGCTTTAAAGGGTGCTGATTTAGCTGGATGGATTTTTTTTTTCATTTTTACCCTTTCCTCCTTCCTCCCTAGAAAGTAGAGTTGATATTTGGTAATCCAGAAGTCATGTAGGGTTAGAACAGGAGTTTCTTTAAGAATGAAAGCTATATACTGAGGATGTCTTTGCAGAATGACAATGATCCAGGAATCTGATGATAAAGAGGTACCATATCAGTCTTGTGCTTAGTAACCCTCAGGCTTCTTTCACATGAAAAAATAAATAAATTTCACCTACTTAGGTCTTTGGGCTTTCACTTGTATTAAGCAAAAGCTAGTTCTAATGAATACATAAGCCTATCTCAAAAGACTGTTGCATTAAATGAGGCCATGTCTATACGAGGCTTAATACGCTTAAATAATACATAATATATTCTTTTCATCAGTTTTAAATCTAAATAAAGTGTTAGAACTTATAAAAACTATCTTATTGTGCCATAATTAAGTATGCTAGGCAGGATAAATATGATTATCCTTATCTTAATATTTGGAAACTCAGGGTTGGTGTAGAAAGCTATCAATTTTTCCTTAAAAATCCTGCATAAATTAAATCTCATGTTTCACAGCGAGTACACTTTAAAAAGTAGAAAAGCTTTCCCTTAGTTTCAATTGGTTATCAATTAGTAATGGAATTTAATGTGATTTTAAAATTTCCCATGAAGTAATGAAAGCTTCTCATAGTTTGACACTTAACTATTGTCATTCTCTGTTTGAAAGAAAATTATTTAAATATTTTATTAAACTAATGATATTTTAGTAATATTATAATCTCTAGTTCAGATACATAAAATTCAGGTACCAGATTTTATTAACTGTGATTTCAGTCTATTTCAGTATAATAATAGACCAATCCTATGTAGCGTTACACTATTTCGAAGTTTTATGTTTTCCATTAGCTTCATTATTTTTGAAATTCCTTTATTTTTCCTGTTTCCTGGATCCTGTCTTATTCTTTCAAAATCATTTATTATTTTTCCAATAGCTCTTTTTTGTTGTTGTTCTTACTTTCAACTCCTCACTTTTCTTTGAATCTCTCACCAGCTGTATTGGTTACAGTTTTTTTTTTTTACTCCCTTTTAATCTCTTTTTTTATACTCTCTGTCCAATAAATCTTCTAGTGCATAAAACAACTGTAACCTCTACACACTTGATTTCCAAAATTATACTTTCAGATCTCAAGTATTTTCCAGCTATAGGCATAGTTTTTTAATGGACTGTTTAAGACTAACATTTTATGGCCATCATTGCCAGCATCTAAACAGTCATTTGTCATACACAGTTCATTCTCTCCAATTTTCAATTGTCTTTTCTTTCTGTCTATTTATTTTGGTCAGTAGCAAAACCATGCTTCCATCCCCGTAAACTCAAAACAAAACAGTGCATTTTGACTCTTCCTTGTCTGTGCCACACACTCAGTCAAACTTTCCATTAATATATTTTTTTTCAGTTACATCACCTACTTCCCACTTCAATTTCAATTATTCTAATTCAGGTCCTCATTCTAAATACCAAATCAATGCTGAAATAAATTATTCTGTAAACCTAACTAAGATAAGACAATTTGTATACTCCTTCTCCTTGGTAGGCTTGCTGCTTAAGGCTTAAGGAATGCTAAAAAATAAATTAAATTATTATACATATTGTTTTCCATTTGAAATATTTTTGCCATATTTTTACTTCTACATAGAATGCTGAAATTTATAAAACCATTTTTTGTGCCATGACTAAATAAGCTAGGCAGGATAAATATTATTATTCTTATTTTAATATTTGGAAACTCAGGATAGGCACAATTTAATGTATGGTTTAAAGTGACACACAAAACTGGAAGTGTCTGAATTAGAACTCAGGTTTGTGTCATTTCTATTTTGTTGTCTGATAAGAAAAGTATACATTATCTAGTATCTTCTTTTATTATCTCATGAGGTCAGAATATTAGAACTAAAATTGTGAATATCAACTTTAAAATTAAATGATCAAGAGATTTTTCCACCACACAAGTCCTTTACTTATTGAAAGAAAGATAAGGGCCAGGCACGGTGGCTCACGCCTGTAATCCCAGAACTTTGGGAGGCCGAGGTGGGCGGATCACCTGAGGTCAGGAGTTGAGACCAGTCTGGCCAACATGGTAAAGCCCCATCTCTACTAAAAAATACAAAAATTAGCCGGGTGTGGTAGTGAGCACCTGTAATCCCAGCTACTGAGGAGGCTGAGGCAGGAGAATCACTTGAACCCGGGAGGCACAGGCTGCAGTGAGATGAGATCCCTCATTGCACTCCAGCCTGGGTGACAGAGTGAGACTCCATCTCAAAAAAAAAAAAAAAAAAAAAAAGAAAAGAGATGGGTTTAGCTGAGAAAGAATGAATGATCAGATACTCTGCATTACTGAGTTTAAAGTCCTCTCTGGAAAACTCACTAATAAAACTAAGATAATTAGCACAAAATGTCTGTGCCCAAACATGTTAAATTTACTGGACAACTTATGAATAGCTTAAGTGTCCAACTGTGGATCATACTTTGCAAATATTTATGTAACATCCTATGAAAGTAATTATGTTTTTTGGGTAAAATTGAAAATTAAATTTTATTTACACTTATAAAATGTTAATTATTTCGATTTTTAAAAATTAAAGCAAAAACTCCATAATAAGCAATCACAATAACATTGTTACTGCCCACACGCCTGAGATTTGTGAAATATTTTGTTTACACAAATAAATTAAGAATATGTGGAAGAAGTTGTTTACATAATGTTAATTTAGAGGATTTCCTGTTTCTATTGAATTTGCAATAACATACAAACAAAAGCAAAATAAAGAGATATCCTTTTACCTTAGGAAATACTTTTCAACTTATAAAAGAAAAAATGAAAACTCAAGCATATAAAATCTCTTCCTCCTAACACTTTCAAATCATTCACACATCCTAAGGTAATTGGGCAGATAAAGATATCATCAAAAGTAGACATATCAATGATATTCCATGTACATGCATAGCATTTACCTTATGGATAATTTTCTGCAAAGATCTGAAACCTGATCTCAGATAAATCACACAAGTTGACTCAGCCTGGGAGCTCATTATATTTCTATTACAGATGCAATGTTCACATCTTTGAGTTTAGATTATTCTAGATGAGAGAAACACTGCATCAAATACAACAAAACATGCTTAAATGGATATATTATGTTCACTGAAAAGTGGCCATTATGTGAAACAACCTGCAAATAAACATTTTTATTTTCGTAAAAGGAAGTTTGTCTGTAGTTCTGCTTTATCTTTCAGCGGAAATGGACAGTCAGGTAAAATATGTTATCATATTTCTTATGAGATACTTTGAAAATTTCTGAAATCCTAAATTTACTCACTCTTGATTATTTTTTCAGTGCAAATAAATAGCTTGTCCTTGCTGTTGAACAAAGTCCACATGCTACAAATAGTGTCCTGGTAAATCACACTAAGTATGAATTTCTACATGTGAATTAAAATTTGTTTTATCATTTTTCTTTATAATTCACCATGGGATCTTCTTACTAATCTATTAATATCGTTTAATTGCTAATGAGACCACTGTAATCTTGGATAACTTGCTCTGTCCCCTTGTCATGATTAACGATCCCCATTGTCTGTGGCAGGACGGAGACATGAGAGAAAATGCTGAATCACAAGACACAGAAGAATGAAGCAGCAAAGTGAAAGGTATTGTAGAACAGAAGGGTGACTGCCTGCACAATTCTGGGGACATGTAAGTCTCAAATCAGAGTTTCTGACTACATTCAATGTCAAATGTTAAAAATGCAGATAAATTCGCTTTTTCATCTTATCTATATAAAACATATATATTCATCCACTTTCCCATCTCATCAAGGATAGTATTATAAATTTTTAAGGCAATTTATTACTCTTAGTTATTATATTATTTGCTCACACTATTAAGATGCTGTTTTGCAAAGTTGTAGAAAAATATCAATACATGTAAAATGTTAAGAAGTGTGCTAAATATACCACTATTTAATATTGAGTTGAAGGTGATGAAAAATAGCACCATATTATTAAAATGTGCATTATATACAAGAGAGAATAATACGGGTCCAGTGAAGGAAAGAGTAGTATTGATTTGGGAAAAACTGAATTGGAAGTGGAGGTTTAACTTTTGCAAGGGATCTCACAGGAATCCAATCTAATTAGAAATAAGTCTAATTAATATTATTATTTATCTGGGGAGTAAATTACCCATTTAGGTATTATGGTTTTACAATAAAATATTTTTTAAAAGAAAATCTATTTTGTCTTTATACATTTTTAATGTACATTGAAAGTTTAAAGAGACATGCTTTATAAGAACTTAAAAATACTAATATGAAGTAATATTTGTGATAGAAATAAAATATTACTGCTTCATGTTTTTAACATACTTTATATTGATCAATGTATTAGTGTATAAATTATTGTTTGCATTTAATGACTCATTAGTAACATAATATACTTCCTATTACTTTGAATGTGTGGATCTATCGCTGCCCCACAGTGCTTTGAGCAATTGCTCCATCCTAATCTCTTTGGAAATAGATAGTAATTTATTACTGTGATAGGACTTCTTCCAGTTCATTAACCTTCCTTCAAGTATGACAGTCATCAAAATCTCTTGTAATTGTTCCTTTATTTAAACATTTTTAAAAATCACTGTATTTAACAAGGTGTTATAGGAAAGCAAATTCTTATTTTCTTAACAGAGAGATTCTGCCGTTTCTGGTCTAGGGTATAAGTGAAGCCATATTTTTTTTTATTAATTGTGTGAAACAAAATACAGTTTTCATACACTCTCTCAAATGTTAATCCAACAGCTATTTGAGAAGTCAATTTTACTGTACTCCTTGAGACAGAAATTATTCTTAAAACTTTGCAAGACTGATGAATTCTAAATACATTTTTAAAAGATATTGTTGAAATAAGTTAAATTATACTTTGAATCAAATTACAGGCAATCCAAAAGCTTGCAATAATTCGGCAATTTAATCCACACAAAATGAGACAATTGTACTCTGAATTTGAGTAAAAATAAATCTAAAATATAAAAAAAAATTCACTGTTCCTAAAAGTTAGGTTTGGGAAGAATAAAATTAAAAAATCTTTACATTTAGATCTCAGTTTAATAGTGATCCATGGCACTCACAGGGAAATGTAAATTAAAATTAATAAAGATTGTTTTTAAATATTGTATTCTTGATTTGTAGAATTCGTGCATCTCTTGGAATGATATTACCATGATGACAACCCAGTTTTACATCCTTTAAATGGTAGATGAATTAATCATTTTCACACTCTAATTGGGTCAGACTATGACTTAGAGGGACAAATTTTCCATAAAACCCTTGGGATCCAAAAATTAGAACGTATTTCTCACAGGAGAGAAATAGTGAATAACTGTATTTTTCCTATGGTGGAAATAAAAGCAGGTACTGAACCAAAATTCATTTTCAGTTGCAAGAAAATAGGATATGGGCCACTTATTTTCCAATAGATTCTTTGTAACTCAACTGAGCTTGTCTTTACATCTAAATTGGAACATTAGTGTCTTACAGTCAAGGAACAAAACTAATATGCATCACTAAGTCTTATAGTTACTATATAACTATGTGGTGAGACCTATTTTATAAAAAATTATACCACATAGAAAAATTCCAGTTTTTCAGATAGCAAAATTAAACTATATCTTGCTATTGTGGCACTAACCCTGCCACTGTAGCAAAATCTGCCAGAGAATGCTTGCCTACCCCATAGAATATATTTCAGAATAAACTAAATGCCCCAAAGTAAGTATCTACAAAACGGGGTTAAGTCAACAGTTTCATATAGGCACAATATATCTTTTAGTTTAGAACCATTTCCTATTTTCATCCTATTAAACATGAACATTTCTGCATATTTGGTATATCTAAGGCCACAAAAGTGATTTTGGGTTCAACTTGCAAAAGACAATTCTGCATTTTTCTTATATAGAAGGATTAGGAAATTATATAGTGGGAGTTCAGAGGCCAGTTAATTTGTTTATTCCTTAACAGTTTATTTTAAAATTCTTATTAAATAATACAATTTCTAAGAGTTTACACATCAATTTCATGTCTTAAGGAACAGAGAGAAAAAAGAGGTAGAAAATATCCCCATACGATACTACACATTTAGACACTGAAAACAATCATCACAAAAATTATTTTGTTCTTTAAAAACCTCCAAATCAAAAGTATCACATAATAATCACATCCACGAACACACACAGTCACCTATATTGGGGTGGCTTATTAAAAAACTGTTCTCATCTAACACTTTTCTCATTTTAGAAAAATCAAATAACATTCCCTAAAGGAAGGAAGATGTATTTGTCAGAAGGACCTGACTTGAATTCATCATTGCTCAGCTGGTTATTTAGTTTCCTTGTCTTTAAACAAACAAAAAATCTGCAGTGCACTATGTGAAACAAAGAAGTAAAATACAAGGGAGGTCTAGGGTACGGATATATATCTAATTGCCAAATAACTTAAATAAGTATTTCTACAAGCATCAAAACTTTTGTTAACTTGTTCATATTAAAATATTAGAAAATTTAAATATAAATCAGCAAAAATAGTTTGGGGAGCACCAATTCAGCAAAAATGTTTAGGGTAATCAAAAATTGATTATGTTGAATGTTATGGATGCACGTTTAATATGCAATGCCCCCACACTTCATTCCCTTCCTATTCCAAGCAATATCCCTGAATGTAGAACTAATACTTTTAATTTATTCCAAAAATCATCGTGCCTTGCCCCTTGGCCTATTAATATATCATCTAGAAGTCACCCCGTATGGGAAAGCTAATGCACTGGCTAGTTTTTAGTCAATAAAATATACACTCTGGAATTTGTAAAGAAAAATAAAAAGATTAACAGATGGAGTCAAGGGCGGAGACAGACAAATGACTCCTAGATGTAATCTTCATTCTTAATAATAGGACTTCCTGTGTTGTAGCTGGGCACATAGCTATCCAAGTAGAGACAACAGTTCTCCGCATGACTTTCCAGTAGATGTGACCATCGGACTATACTTGGGCAGATTGGATATGAGGAAATGACTCTTATAACTTCACAGATATCTCCATAAAGCTAAAGCCACTGCTCTGGACTTCTTTTGCCCTCTTGTCTCTGACCTAAAGATGGTAAGAAATGTAGCAGTTACCTTAGATCCAACACTCATGTTGGTGATTTAGAGACATTCTGCCAGCAAGAATCTCTTTGTGATATCAGGAAGAGTAGTCTATCTAACCTACTCTGGACTGCTAATAGAGAGAAGCAAATTGTTCTCTGTTTGAGCTGTTGTGTTTTATGTTCTCCTTGTTACAGAGAGTAGCCTGCACCCTATCTAATACATAGGCTAAGTGGCATTTGCTTAATGCTAGGAGATTTAAAATAAGCCAAACTGTAGGTGGAAAGGCATTATAATAAAATGGGGAAAAAAGGTTCCGAAAACAAACTGACTGCCTTGGAACTGAGATATCCCATAAACGAGCTGTGGAAACTTTGACAAGTCTTCAAAGAGTGGATCAAGAAGACAAGATAGAAGACATTTCTTAAGATGATTAAAATTCTTAAAAGATGCACAGATAAAACCAAGAGGAAGGAGGAGGAAGAGAAAAAGAAGTTGTTTAAATACAATATTTAGGAAATGAAGATAGGGCTTTTATGTGTCAGCATAAATGAGACAGAATGTCTAGGTATGACAAAATGATCCTTCTTTAATTGTTTTTAAGCAGGTGTGAAATAGAAATGTAGCGAAAATTCCATTTGATTCTATAACCATGTTCGATTGTAAAGTTTGTTGAAATCATACTGCAAACCAAACAAGTGAAGGGTATGTTCCACTAGCTGCACCAAAATCTGCAATTTGATCAATAGAGATATTGCTCCCTCACTCAGAGAAACTTTCAAATTGTATATCAGAGAATAGTTTTTGGAAAAACAGGAAGCTTTAAATTAGGCATGAAAAAAGTGTCTTAAAAGCATACTGTTTTGAAAACCTGGATAATTCAGATAATACTGCATTATTTGTCACTGTCATTGTTATTGCTGTTACTATGAGTAATATTAGTATTGATATCACCTTATTTCTGTTTTAAAATCATATAGTAAACTATACAATAAGCTAAATATCACTGAAATTTCTTTTACAATAAAATTCTAATGCACCTATATTATTATTATATTATGCACATATGTTATAACTATATTATTTCCCTAATAAATGATTTTGGAAAGCCATTCTACAGAGGCATTCATTTGGTTTGAAATTTACAAAAAATAGGCAGTTATGTACCATGATTCTTCTACAAGGATGTTCTATTGACAGGAAGAAGATACTGACAAAGTCAGAACCATGCATGAAATTAATCACACTGAAACAAATGTCAAGAATGTACAAAAGCTTATCATAAATGTCATAAACAAACTAGTAGCAAAAATAAATGTAATGCTAAATTTAATTGTACAGACCAAAGGAAATATTCCTAAAGCCTGAATAGTATTTTGAAAAGTAATATTTTTCAAGTGGAAGAAATATGCACATGAAAACTTATTTCTTTTCAAAAGAATCAAGTTGTCTTTTGTATTGTATGCTTTATATGAACAATGGGATCTGACACCAGCCTAACTCTGTCACTGGCAACACTATAGTTCAATAAGCAACCATTTTTTTTTCCCTCTCTCAACTATTATTCTCCCTTAAGTTTGGTGCTCAGAGGATATCTTTTCAGTAATTGTTTGAAAAATAATTTATATGTTGACAATCTGAAAAATTATAGTAAACCCCCCCAAAAAAGCATAGGAGAACTATTTTTAAATAATGAAGGAGAGAAGCATTTTAAAAGATTCCCAAAGCATTTCAAAAGATTCTCACAAACATGAATTTAAGATGGCAGGTTTGCGTTACACCACTAATCAAACAATTATTAAAATACTGTAGGAATTTATTGAACCCCTGGCTGGTTTTACCTAGGCTCTTAGATTGTAAGGTACTGGAAAATCAAGTGTATTTAACTGAGCTTTATTTCCTGAATTTTTTTTTTCTTCTTTCTCTCTTCCCCCATCCCCTCTCTTTAATGGTGTGAGTTTCAGAGATCCCATCCTCACCTCTACCTCAGAATCACATAGCAGTCAATTTTATAAAAAAAAAACAAAAATCATTTCTGAAGTGTTTGGCAGATCTGGCAGCTAACTTCTGTTTAATGAAAAAGGAATGCTTTTGGACAAAGAAAAGATCATAAAAATGACCTGAACCTCTGACAATGATGAAAATACAACCATAATATCTCTCTCTTGCTCTCTCTCTGTCTGCACCTCCCCTCCCTCCTTCCCCTTTCTCATCTCTAATTTTTCTACTTTTAAGAAAAAAATGCAAGCACTAAATATGGAAAGGAAAAATTAGTATCAGCCACTGCAAAACACATGAAAATGTAAAGATAAGTGACACTATGAATAAATGGAATCAACTGGTGTGAAAAATAACTAGATAGTATCAGGATCATAGGATAAAACTCACATATAACAATATTAACCTTAAATGTAAATGGGCTAAATGCCCCAATTAAAAGACACAGACTGGCAAATTGGGTAGAGTCAAGTACCGTCAGGGTGCAGTATTCAAGAGACCCATCTCATGTGCAAAGTCACACATAGGTTCAAAATAAAGGGTGGAGGAAAATTTACCAAACAAATGGGAAGCAGAAAAAAAGCAGGGGCTGCAATCCTAGTCCCTGACAAAATAGACTTTAAACCAATAAAGATCAAAAGAGACAAAGAAGGCCATTACATAATGGTAAAGAGAACAATTCAACAAGAAGAGCTAACTATCCTAAAGATATATGCACCCAACACAGGAGCACCCAGATTCATAAAGCAAGTCCTGAGTGACCTACGAAGAGACTTAGACTCCCACATGATGACAGTGGGAGAATTTAACACCCCACTGTCAATATTGGACAGATAAATCAGACAGACAGTTAACAAGGATATTCAGGACTTGAACTCAGCTTTGGATTAAGTGGATTTATCTACAGAACCCTCCACCCCAAAGCAACAGAATATACATTCTTCTCAGTGCCACATGGCACTTATTTTAAAATCAACATTATGGGAAGTAAAAGACTCCTCAGCAAATGCAAAAGAACTGAAATCAAAACAAACAGTCTCTCAGACCACAATGCAGTCGAATTAGAGTTCAGGGTCAAGAAACTCAATCAAAACCACACAACGACATGGAAATTGAACAACCTGCTCCTAAATGACTCCTGGGTAAATAATTAAATTCAGGCAGAAATCAAGAAGTTCTTTGAAACCAATGAGAACAAAGAGATAATGTGTCTCTGGGACACAGCTAAGGCAGTGTTAAGAGGGAAATTTGCAGCACTAAAAGGTTCACATCAGAAAGTTATAAATATCTCAAATCAACACTCTAACATAACAATTAAATGAACTAGAAAAGCCAGAGCAAACACATCCAAAAGCTAGCAGAAGATAAGAAATAACTGAGATCACAGCGGAACTGAAGAAGATGAAGACACAACAAACATCAAAAAATCAATAAATCCAGGAGCCGGTTTTTGAAAAAATTAATAAAATAGATAATCCACTAGCTAGACTAAAAGAGAGAAGAATCAAATAGACACAATAAAAAATGAGAAAGGGCTATCACCACTGACCCCACAGAAATGCAAACTACGATCAGAGAATACTGTAACACTTCTATTCAAATGAACTAGAAAATCTAGAAGAAATTGATAAATTCCTGGACACATACACCCTCCCAAGACTAAACCACAAAGAAGTCGAATCCCTGGGTATACAAATAACAAGTTCTGAACTTAAGGCAGTAATAAGTAGCCTACCGACCAAAGAAAGCCAGAACCTGAAGAATTCACAGCCAAGTTTTACCAGAGGTACAAAGAGGAGCTGGCATTATTCCTTCAAAAACTATTTCAAACAATTGAAAATAAGGGACTTCTCCCTAACTCATTTTATGGGGCCAGCATCATCTTGATACCAAAGCCTGGCAGAGACACAACAAAGAAAAAAAAAACTTCAGTCCAACATCCCTGAGGAACATTGATATGAAAATCCTCAATGAAATACTGGCAAACAAAATTCAGGAGCACATGAAAACGATCATCACTATGATCATGTTGGTTTCAGCCCTGGGATGCAAGGCTGGTTCAATATATGCAAATCAATAAACATAATCCATCACATAAGCAGAACCAATTACAAAACCACATGATTATCTCCATAGATGCAGAAAAAGCCCTTGATAAAATTCAACATCCCTTCAAGGTAAAAACTCTCAATAAACTACATATTGATGGAACATATCTCAAAATAATAAGAGCTATTTATTACAAACCTACAGCCAATATCATACTGAATAGTCAAAAGCTGGAAGCATTCCCTTTAAAAACTAACACAAGACAAGGATGCCCTCTCTCACCACTGCTATTCAACACAGTATTGGAAGTTCTGGCCAGGGCAATCAGGCAAGAGAAGAAATAAAGTGTATTCAGATAGGAAGAGAGGAGGTCAAATTGTCTCTGTCTGCAGATGACATGATCCTATATTTAGAAAACCCCATCATCTCAGCCCCAAAACCCCTTAATCTGATAAGCAACTTCAGCAAACTCTCAGGATACAAAAATCAATATGCAAAAATCACAAGCATTCCTATGCACCAAAAATAGACAAGTAGAGAGCCAAATCACAAAAGAACTCCCATTAACAATTGCTATAAATAGAATAAAATACTTAGGAACACAGCTAACAAGGGATGTGAAGGACCTTTTCAAGGGAAACTACAAACCATTGCTCAAGAAAATAAGAAAGGACACAAACAAATGGAAAATGTTCCATTCTCATGGATAGGAAGAATCAATATCATGAAAATGGCCATACTGCCCAAAGTAATTTATAGATTCAATGCTATTCTCATTCCACTACTGTTATTACATTATTTACAGAATTATAGAAAAAACAACTTTAAAATTCATATGGAACAGAAAAGAGCCTACATAGCCAAGGCAATCCTGAGCAAAAAGTACAAAGCCAGAGATATCACACTACCTGACTTTAAACTATACTACAAGGCTATAGTAACCAAAACAGCATGGCACTGGTACCAAAACAGGTATATAGACCAGTAGAACAGAACAGAGACTTCAGAAATAGCACCACACATCTACAACCATCTAATCTTCGACAAACCTGACAAACACAAGCAATGTGGAAAGGATTCCCTATTTAATATATGGTGCTGGGAAAACTGGCCAGCCGCATGCAGAAAACTGAAACTGGACCCCTTCTTTACACACCTTATACAAAAATTAACTCAAGATGGATTAAATACTTAAATGTAAAACCCAAAACCATAAAAACAGTAGAAAAAACCCTAGGCAATACCATTCAGAACATAGGCATAGGCAAAAACTTCATGATGAAAATGCTGAAAGCAATTGCAACAAAAGCCAAAATTGACAAAGCGTATCTAATTAAACTAAAGAGTTTCTGCACAGCAAAAGAAACTATCATCAGTGTGAACAGGCAACCTACAGAATGGGAGAAAAGTTTTGCAATCCACGCATCTGACAAAGGTCTAATATCCAGGAGTTAAAAGGAACTTAAACAAATTTACAAGAAACAAACAAACAACCCAATAAAAAGTGGGCATAGGATATGAACAGACACTTCTCAAAAGAAGATATTTATGTGGCCAAGAAATATATGAAAAAAAGCTCAACAACACTTATAATTAGAGAAATGCAAATCAAAGCCACAATGAGATACCATCTCATTCCAGTCAGAATGGCAATTATTAAAAAGTCAAGAAGTAGCAGATGCTGGCATGGCTATGGAGAAACAGCAATGGTTTTACATTGTTGGCAGGAATGTAAATTAGTTCAGCCATTGTGGAAGACAGTGTGGCAATTCCTCAAGGATCTAGAACCAGAAATGCCATTTAACCCAGCAATCCCCTTACTGGATATATACCCAAAGGAATATATTATTCTACTATAAAGAAATATGCACATGTATGTTAATTGCAGCACTGTTCACAATAGCAAAGGCCTGTAACCAACCCAAATGCCCATCATTCATAGACTGGATAAAGAAAATGTGGTACATATACACCATGGAATACTATGCAGTCACAAAAAGGAATGAGATCATGTCCTTGCAGGGACATGGATGAAGCTGGAAAAAAAAAAGCCATTCCAATTTTTTTTCTGCCAAATTTCAAACCTGTGTTCATTCTCTAAACTATGTTTCAACAAACAAGGAAAGAAAGTATATTCATTATGGAAATGACTTTGTGGTCAGTAAACTACCATGGGTGCTATTGTTCTTAATATATTTGCCATTAAAATGCACAAATATATGTAGTCTTATTATTTCTGCTATAGTAACTTGTACTGCAAACTGAAAGTAATATGACATCAGAGAATTAGCATCTATGATTCTTTAATAAGCATATTTTTGCTATCTTCCCTTCACTTAATTTGTTTCATTTCTCTTTCCCCTGCTTATATAGTCTGGATAGAATCACCTACTGAAAGTAATCCCTATAGATTTAGTAACCTCCAAACAGATGGATTCTCCAATTTTCAAAGTAACCCATCACTCCCAATGAGGTATCTATGAAGATCACACATTGATGTCTTGACTAACACACATCTCAAAGCAGAAAAATTAAAGCAATTTGTGATGCCAAGTTTTGAATAATGCTTATAAAAGAGAAAGAAAATTGTTATAGTTATGTTTTCAGACCAAGAGGTGCAAAAGAGAAAACACACTTATAGAACTTAGCTACTAGTACAATGAATTGACATAGTAGGACACAGATGAAATAGAAAACATAAAACAAAGAATTCTAGAGCTCAGCCTAACTGAATATGAATAGAGAACAAGATAAAAATGGAAAGAGCAAAATATTTTGAACATTAGGTGATATTCTAAGTGGCAAAGCTGTTACATATGCCACACATATAAATTACCACTCTTTAAATTGAACAAGAGCTTCCATGTTGCACCAATGATCCAACTGAAAGAACAACTTAAAAGTTCTGGAAGAAAACCCTGTTGTCAATAATCAATCAGCAGTCCAATGATGGTTGGCCATTAGGGTCAATTTGACACATTTGCATGAGTCTATTTTAAAGCAAGACTAGAATGATGAAATGTCCCATTTACTATACTCAGTAGTACCCTACAGAAGTGGTGTGTAAGGACCGGATAACAAATATTTACAGATTTCCAGGCCATAAGGTCTCCATCACAACTACTCGACTCTGTGTGGTACCTTGAAAATAGTAATAAACAATATGTAAATAAATGATCTCTAGGCTGTATTTGACATATGTGCTTTCATTGGATGACCTCTGTTCCAAAAAACCATACTTTGGTGAACATTTTAATGTACTGCATTTTAAACTTTTTATTTTCTGAGTTCGTGGTAAGGCAGTGAGAGTCTGGTAGCACTGATATGCCCAATTCTCATAATATTTCACACACAAAATTCATGGTAGAGACACTTACAGAATTTAATAATCAAGTTGCAAATATATTGGACATTACACATGTATGTGCCTTCTCAGTAACATTTTCTTCTCTTTTGGACATAATATAAGGTATCCAGAAAAAATATGTTAATATTTGAGAGTTGTTAAAAGGTGGATATGCTCAGTATTGCTTATAAAGCAATACAGTTTATTTCACATTGGAAATACTTTTTTTCTTTCAGGATTTCTGCCCGTTAACAACCTATTTTTCTAATCGTTGTTTTTTTCTCAAATACTTTTCTCTGTAGTTCAGTATGTTCTGAGTGAGACTTATTTGCAAATGTTTTAACAACTGTCCACTGATTTTTTCTAATTTTGCTCAAAGTTAGCAATTAAAATTCTAGGTCTATGACATTAAAGTCACATTAATAGTAATGATTTTCAACATTTTATCAACTAGTAAGAGCAATTTACAACGTCTGCGAACTTCAAGATCCCTAAAGTCTAATTCTACAAAAAACAAATGTTGGCATTATTGTTTTAAATAATCATTGAGTTCTCATTAATCATCAAAAAACGTGTTTTTCTAAAAGGTAACTCCTTTTTTTAATTTTTCTAATTCAAGACAACTAAATCCATTTCCAGCCCAACTTGAAAAGACACATGTACGCATAATACATTCATTGAAAATTTCAACCTCTTCTCTAACAGAATAATCATTTGTAAGTCCACATGCGACTGGAAGCAAAAATTCTGTAATGGTAGTGTCATTGCAACTTAAATATAATGTTCACCACTGTGAAAACTGTAATAACAGATGCTCACAAATGCCTGGTGTGATGAATCAATGCAGAGAAAGAAGGAAAGAAAGAGGTCTGTGTAGGTGTTTGTGTGAAATGCATCACAAACACAGAGTAAACAGATGGCAATGACAGGGCATTCTGGGGTAAGTTTGACTTTTTACACCCTGTGGACGTCCCTGCTACCTGCAGTTGCCTATACATCAAATGGACAAGATAATGAAGATTCAAAGCCAAGTGGAAAAAAAAAACAAGAAAAAAACAAGAATGACTTTACTGCTATCACTCTTATGATGAGAACAAAAGGGCAGGTAATAAAAATGAGCAAATGAGATAAGGAAGCTGTTTTTAAAAAGGTCAGTCAATATACATTGAGCTGTCTGACATATTTTAAGGTCTAAAATAGTTCATAATCCATTTATTTTTTATTTTTTTCCTGGTGTTATATTAAAGGTGATGTTCCAGTTAAGTCATTTCTGGTATCTTTCATATAAGAAAAAAAATTAGACTTCCTCTTTTCATTACAATGAAATAGGTAATTCAGGCTAACTTTTCCTCCAAGGAAAATTGGAAAAACAGGTTGAAACATTTAAAATGATTGATGTTTTGAGAAACTTTCCCCAGCAGTATTTGTTGATTCTCAAAATGAAAGGTTAATTGGCCCTTTTGACAATCTCATAGGGTCAGGGAAAGAGAGATTTGAATCCAGGGCCACCCAATGACAGGCGCTGGAGGGTCACAGTTAAATATTATTTGCATTAGAAAGTGACCCTGAAAGGCTGCAGTCTAGATAAAGCCAGAAGGCAATCTTAAATAGAATTCTGCTCAGCTTCAGATTATCAAAATTCCTGAAACTGGATTGAGATGATCCAAGATTACTAGTACTATAGGTCCTGAATCAAAAGAAAACATTTTCTGTAGAAGACAATATTCCTTTATATCAAATAATGACATTGTTTTGCAAATAAAATATACAACACATAAATATAACCAGGACCATAAAATAGGACAATATGAATAAAAGCCAGCCCCAAACAGTGAGCAATATCAACTGATCTCTATGACTATGATATTGGAGTTATCAAAATGGATATTAAATAACCATACATAACCTATTTTGAAGTAAATACATAAAATGTGTGTTTAATAAGAAAAATGCAAGAATAAGATTTTTTCAGACATTTGAAAAACCTATTTTAAAATGCAAAAGTATAACAAAATTAAGAACTCAATTTGCTTGGATAACAGCAGATTAGATAAAGTTGAAGAGTTAGTCAATTGAAATATAAGTAGGAGGAAAAAAATTCCAGATCAAAATATAGAAAAGGAGAATAATGGAAAATGTAGAAAACAAGGTATGAGACAAAGATAATGCACTGAGAAGTACTAACATACCTCTAATTGTCACAGAAAGACAGCATAGGCAAAATGAGTCAGAACTAATGCTTAATAAAGTAATGGCTAAGAAATTTTACACTTGATGAAAGATGTGAAACCACAAATTCAAGAAACTCTGATCCAAAGCAGTAAAATACAAAGCAATACACTTTGGGAAATGTTCCATGTTTCTGCATTACTTACAAGCAGAGGCACTGATTGGGTTTTTTCTGGACTATTTTTACATGGATATCCATATAGCACTTAGCCTAGGATGACAGACAATTACCTCCACTCTAGCGCATCAAGCAAGTTTCTGTCTGCCTCAGTATAACAAAGGTAAAGCTACAAACTCTCATATTCCCTAAACTCAAGGTCTCTCATTTGAAATGTAGCTCGCTGAGTGTTCAGGTGTCACACAGCACTGTATTCATCACTATGTGGAAATTGGGACTTAGGGAACTTGGACAAATGTTAATTGTCTGGCTAGTGCTGATGCTGTGAAAAATAAAGTTATTTGCCTCTAACCTAGCAGTATCCTGTCTTCTGGAGCATTCATGAATTAAAGCAAGCTAACTGTATTAGTTTTCAAGTACAGTGAAAATAGCAGCTCTTTCTTTGACAGTTTTTGACATATACACTCAGTAAAAGTTCATAAAACCAAAGAACAACATAAATGTAAAAATCAGGAAGAGAAAACTGTCAGATTACAATGAAATAAGAGAAAGTAGACTACAGCTAACTTTCCATGATGTCTACGGCCAGAAGATAACGGAATGACACCATCAAGTCCTGAAAGAAAATAACTGACAACATAGAGCTGATCAAAAGCATCCTTGAGATTCAAACAAATCTGCGAAAATTTATTACCAGCAGATACAGAATGAAGGAATCCTAAAAGGTATTCTGACAACAAGTAAATGATTATAAATGGAAGGACCTAGATACAAGAATAATGAATAATAACAAGTAAGCATGTGCCAAAATTATAATCAATATTTATACAACAATCATAATATGTGTTGTTTGAAATATAGAGCTAATTAAAATAAAAGAAAGCAATGACATTTGCGTTGGGAAAGGGTTAGCGGTATTAAGTGTTCTAAGTTGATCTTTTTCTAGAAAGAGGGTTAAAGTAACAAATAACATTTTTAATATGAAAGGGATGCATGCTATAATCTGTAGGGCAACCTTTAAAAAACTGATTATTTACTGACAAGAGAAAAGAAAAGACAAAAAATTGAATTAAAATTCTTACTTCAAATACTTCTTGATATAGAAGAGACTCACAGAAGCTTAAACTAGAGGGTTATAGATTTTTTAAATTCATCTTCACATAGAATAATTTCTGTTAAAGTTTAAAGAAACTTGCATATGCTCAAACTTTGATATGAAGTAAAATTTCCTGTAGACAAAGTAAAATTAAAACAAGTCCCTGTCATGCTAAGACTGATAATAGTCTCCCAAACTATCTTTGAATAATGGTACTCAGAAGGCCCAAAAGCACACTTTACATTTCTTTACAAAACTAAATATATTTCAATATTTTAGAATCCTCTATATTACTACAAATTAATATTCTTTTGTAAATGTCATCATGTTAAAACATTTGACATTTAAAACATACCCACGAAAATCCTTAGGATTTTTTTTCAAAGCATAAAAATAGAATACATTATTTGTTAAATAATATTAGCAATAATAATTATGATAATCAACTTTTTTTCTTTACTGAACTAAGTCAAACAAAAGGAAAAAGAAACGATAAATTTAAGTAAAGATTACATTTAGGTGTAAGCTACTAATTCTTTAAAATTGTTGTTTCATGTATGGTAGTGGAGGGGTGCCCATATTTCTCGATTCTAGTTATTAAACCAATGTAAAAATATGTTGAACCATTACAAATAGCTGATATTTATCCATTTTGACATGTTAAAATGAATATCTTATTTGATGTGTATTTTACTAATATTTCAAATGTTTGGACGCCCTTAATAGATATTCTGTAAACCATAATGATCAAAGTATTATTTTTCTGACACTCATATCCAGTGGCTTTTATTTTTCTGCCACTCATATCCAGTAGCTTTTAAGCATTTATTAAAAGAAACAACTACAGCCGGTTGCGGTGGCTCACGTCTGTAATCCCAGCCCTTTGGCAGGCCCCAGCAGGTGGATCACGAGGTCAGGAGATCGAAATCATCCTGGCTAACACTGTGAAACCCATCTCTACTAAAAATACAGAAAATTGGCCAGGCATCGTGGTGCGCGCCTGTAGTCCCAGCTAATTGAGAAGCTGAGGCAGGAGAATCCCTTGAACCCGGGATGGGGAGATTGCAGTGGGCCAACATCGTGCCACTGCACTCCAGCCTGGGCACCAGAGCGAACCTCCTTCTCAAACAAAAACAAAAACAAAAAACAACTACTAAAAACTCCTGAGTACAACTTGATGAATCAATGTCAAAGAAATAAACCATGATTTGGAGATTCCTACTAGATTACAGAACACATTATATTTATTTTTAGAAAAGGCAACTGTTATGAATTTGTGCATTATATATATATGCATGCATACATATATGTATATGTACACATATGAATATATGTGTAGTTACATATTTGTACATATACACATGTATGTATATTCACATATATGTATATATGAAATATTGAAATATGAAATATATACACATATATGTGTATATCTGAAATATATTCACATACATATATAAATGATGATAAATAAGCATATCATTTATTATCCAAATATAAATAGGTTTGGATAATAAGTGATATGTTCATGCCATATATGTGTATATATATGTTTAAATATATGCAGTGTATATATTTATATATGTACATATATATATATATATACACACAGAGTGAGCATATCATTTATTATCTAAACCTATTTATGTTTGAGAGTGAAAGGAATCAGTTTTCATAATTACCCTAAGGGAATAGTGTAAAACAGAATGGTTCCAGGAAAATCAGAATGTATATCTAACCTTTGTAAACAGCAATTGACTTTCCTTAATCAAAGGAGAATATTGTAGGAAAAAGAACAAGATAAGCAACATATTTCCTTCTTTCTAATTTGCCATTGGTGGAAGTCTATTTATAGTGAATGATCACTACTTTTTTTAGCCACTGAATGTGCGCATATCATATACAGCACTTATATTTTTATTGTATGTCAAGCATGTGTTGTGGCATAGTTCCTAAGTAACACCTTAATATGCTTGAAAATTTTGTAACATTTGTATTGCTTAACAGTGTCAATTTTCAAACTAAATATCTAAAGTAGTCTTCCTCCTGTTCACTCATGTGTTATACCACTCATTATTTATAACAGATAAAGTTTATTAAGTCTGATTTTAATTTCAGACTCCAATACTGTAGATATTACCATATAGGTAGTTAAATTATTTAAATCATCAGAAGCTAATGGTTAATAAATTACACGTTACAATTTTTAGGAAAATATTTATCAAGTCTGTATTTGCAAGTATATTTTGGTAATTTTTTTCCTCTTACAAACTGGTGGCACCAAAATACAAAACACTGTAAATGATGCTCACTTCAAACAAGCTGAGCAATGATTTAGGCCTCGATTCATTTCTCCCTGTTTCCTCAAGTGACAGCACGTTTTGATTCAGAGCAGGGGGCAGAAAAGGAACCAATATCACTAATAAAGCTGTCCGGCCCTGTGGCCTGATGTCAGAACAGCCAAAGCAGATGCTGACTTCATCAGTATTTAAGAGTTCCAGGAGCTGAGAATGTTTTCTAGTTGAGCATTGTTCCAGTTCTTTGAACCAACTGCCATGGATTCCTGGAGCTTGACCGCATTACAATTTTCACACTTAGCAACTGTAAAACTGTTAAAGCGATATCTTTCCACACGGTTTATCCGTTATTACTGCTAAGTTTGGCATACCACCTTAGTTACGGGCTTTAAATGCCACTTTCATCACTTCCCAGGGTAACCTGGGCCATGAAATCAGAAAATCAGATAATTTTCTGGTCCGTTTTCTTCCTTTTCTTTGGATGGCATTAGATTTTGCCACGCTTGACTGACAAATCTCATTTAGGATTCAAGGAGAGGCCTGAGCCCTGACCTCTTTAAGAAGTGGGAGGTGAGATGTCTTAGGCAGCGATGAGGAAGAAAAGACCAATTTCAGCTCCTCACATAAAGGTAATTAGTCATTAATTCACACTGTGAGACATAAATACTTGTAAATGTATAAAAAGTCTCTTAGTGTCAGGTCACAACATCAAGATTCTTTTAAAAATACCAATCACATTCAAGGGCTTTTCTCTGCATGTTTTGTTTTCCTTTCAAATTATATTTCTAGGTGTGTTAAATTGTAAAGCACAAAGCCCAAACCAATTTTGTTTTTATCTAATGAAATGTAATCCATAATTAATAGGAAATATTCGATTTTTTTAAGTAAATAAGCAATATGATATCAATATGGATACATTTCCCAGGACATATTAACTTAAGAGAAATTGCTTTATTATTTAGAAATGTACTGCTTAGTTGCTGGGTTGTATACTTTCCCAATATTACCTACTTTTGGGGGCATTTATCCATTTTAGATAGAATAGCTATAGTTGGAGACAATGAAAATCACAGTTGTCAAGTACCTCAAAATTAATGTCTCTCAGACATATTAATAAAATGAATACTTCTCTGAGTAGGGTAGGTTTACCATCTCAACGATGAGTTTAGGGATAAGTTAGGTTTTTGAAATCTATCTCCTTCTATGAAAATTTACATTAAGCTCATAGAAAGAAGAAACTCATTTGGATCTACTATGTGAATTTGAATGAGTAAATGGATCAATGTGTCATCTAAGCCATCTCCTTGCCTTCAAAGTCCTGTTCAACCCTGGAAGGTTGATTTAAATACAGAAACTTGGAAGAAGAATGATACCTTGAAGGACAACTTGGCTTAAAGTGATTGTTACTTTATGTTTTCTCCACCTAACTGTTTTTTTTTTTTTTTATAAACTGCCATTACTCAAGAATTGCATTTCAAGTAATTACTTTTGCATCATATTTTATGTCACTGAAATTCTAGTTACTTCAAAAAGAATATTTGGTTGTCCTCAATTTCTCTCTTGGTAAATTTAGTTTCTGATTTGTTTCCAGTCAATTCAGGGCTCAAGTCAAATATCTGGTAAAAGAATAAGCAGAAATTCATTTCTAAAGTGTTATGTGTGAAGAAATGTGGATCACAGTAGCTGTACAAAGTGCTAAATAAATATTTGTGAAATATTGGGCAATCTCCCTTAATCTCTCTGGCTGTATAAATATTGCAGTGCATATATTACATTTTCAGAGGTAGGACCTCAAATGTTTTGAAATAAATTACATATGGAGAGATTCACAGTTGCCTAAAAATTTAAATAACTTATTTTTCCACAAAATGAAAGAACTTTCAGTAATATGGTAACGAGCAGCATCCTAACAGAAAACTCTAGTGAAGTTTGACTTCCTTTTCTATATTAGCTACATTTCTGAGCAGCTGTACAAAGCAGACATATATTAAAAATTTAAGTCTCCAAATTTAATTACACTTTCATGAAGATTATCTCTTAGCAAAATATATTGTCTCTGGTAAAAGAAAAATTATTATGTATCTACAAATTTCAATGTTCATTTCAAAATGTACTATTATTTTACCCCTGTGTTTCTTATTTCACATACCTTTTGAAGAGTCCAAGCAAGTAAGGAAAAAAAAAAACTGAGAAACTTGTACTTTTGCAAATCTCAGAGTTTCACATTTTCACTTAAAAGTTTATATTTGGGGGGTCGAGCCAAGATGGCCGAATAGGAACAGCTCCGGTCTACAGCTCCCAGCGTGAGCGATACAGAAGACAGGTGATTTCCGCATTTCCGTTTGAGGTACCAGGTTCATCTCACTAGGGAGTGCCAAAAAGTGGGTGCAGGACAGTCGGTGCAGTGCACTGTGTGCGAGCCGAAGCAGGGCAAGGCATTGCCTCACTCCGGAAGCACAAGGGGTCAGGGAGTTCCCTTTCTTAGTCAAAGAAAGGGGTAACAGACGGCACCTGGAAAATCAGGTCACTCCCACCCTAATCCTGTGCTTTTCCAACAGGCTTGGAAAAGGGCACACCAGGAGATTGTGTCCCGCACCTGGCTGGGAGGGTCCTACGCCCACGGAGTCTCGCTGATTGCTAGCACAGAGGTCTGAGATCAAACTGCAAGGCGGCAGCGAGGCTGGGGGAGGGGTGCCCACCATTGCCCAGGCTTGCTTAGGTAAACAAAGCAGCCAGGAAGCTCGAACTGGGTAGAGCCCACCACAGCTTAAGGAGGCCTGCCTGCCTCTGTAGGCTCCACCTCTGGGGGCAGGGCACAGACAAACAAAAAGACAGCAGGAACCTCTGCAGACTTAAATGTCCCCGTCTGACAGCTTTGAGTCTCTCTCTGTCCATCTCTGTCTTTCTCTGTCTGTCCATCTCTGTTTTTCTCTGTCTGTCTCTGTCTCTCTCTCTAGCTGTCTGCCTGTCTCTCTCACTGTGGCTGTCTTCTGTCTTACTTTCCTTCTCTGCCTGTCTGTCTGTCTCTCTCTCTCCCTCCCTCCCTTTCTATTTCTCTCTCTATATATCTCTCTCTCTTTCTGTCTGTTTCTCCCTTTCTCTCTCTGTCTCTGTCTTTCTCTGTCTGTCTCTTTCTCTCTGTCTCTGTCTCTCTTTCTCTCCGCCTGTCTCACTGTGCAGGCAGCTGGAGATCTGAGAACGGGCAGACTGCCGCCTAAAGCGGGTCCCTGACCCCCGAGCATCCAAACTGGGAGGCACCCCCCAGTAGGGACAGACTGACACCTCACTCAGCCGGGTACTCCTCTGAGACAAAACTTCCAGAGGAACGATCAGACAGCTGAATTTGCAGTCTCATGAAAATCCGCTGTTCTGCAGCCACCGCTGCTGACACCCAGCCAAACAGGGTCTGGAGTGGACCTCTAGCAAACTCCAACAGACCTGCAACTGAGGGTCCTGTCTGGTAGAAGGAAAACTAACAAACAGAAACGACATCCACACCAAAAACCCATAAGTTCATCACCATCATCAAAGACCAAAAGTAGAAAAACCTACAAAGATGGGGAAAAAACAGAGCAGAAAAACTGGAAACTCTAAAAAGCAGAGCACCTCTCCTCCTCCAAAGGAACACAGTTCCTCACCAGCAATGGAACAAAGCTGGACGGAGAATGACTTTGATGAGTTGAGAGAAGAAGGCTTCAGACGCTCAAACTACTCTGAGCTACGGGAGGAAATTCAAACCAATGGCAAAGAAGTTAAAAACTTTGAAAAAAAAAATAGATGAATGTATAACTAAGATAACCAATGCAGAGAAGGGCTTAAAGGAGCTGTTGGAGCTGAAAGCCAAGTTTCGAGAACTACGTGAAGATTGCAGAAGTCTCGGTAGACGATGCGATCAACTGGAAGAAAGGGTATCAGTGATGGAAGATGAAATGAATGAAATGAAGCTAGAAGGGAAGTTTAGAGAAAAAAGAATAAAAAGAAACGAACAAAGCCTCCAAGAAATATGGGACTATGTGAAAAGACCAAACCTACATCTGATTGGTGTACCTGAAAATGATGGGGAGAATGGAACCAAGTTGGAAAACACTCTGCAAGATATTATCAGGAGAACTTCCCCAATCTAGCAAGGCAGGCCAAAATTCAGATTCAGGAAATGCAGAGAACGCCACAAAGATACTCCTCGAGAAGAGGAACTCCAAGACACATAATTGTCAGATTCACCAAAGTTGAAATGAAGGAAAAAATGTTAAGCGTGGCCAGAGAGAAAGGTCGGGTTACCCACAAAGGGAAGCCTATCAGACTAACAGCTGATCTCTCGGCAGAAACTCTACAAGCCAGAAGAGAGTGGGGGCCGATATTCAACATTCTTAAAGAACAAAATTTTCAACCCAGAATTTCATATCCAGCCAAACTAAGCTTCATAAGTGAAGGAGAAATAAAATCCTTTACAGACAAGCAAATGCTGAGTGATTTTGTCACCACCAGGCCTGCCCTAAAAGAGCTCCTGAAGGAAGCACTAAACATGGAAAGGAACAACCGGTACCAGCCACTGCAAAAACATGCCAAATTGTAAAGACCATTGAGGCTAGGAAGAAACTGCATCAACTAACGAGCAAAATAACCAAATAACATCATAATGACAGGATCAAATTCACACATAACAATATTAATTTAAAATGTAAATGGACTAAATGCTCCAATTAAAAGACACAGACTGGCAAATTGGATAAGGAGTCAAGACCAATCAGTGTGCTGTATTCAGGAAACCCATCTCACGTGCAGAGACACACACAGACTCAAAATAAAGCGATGGAGGAAGATCTATCAAGCAACTGGAAAACAAAAAAAGGCAGGGGTTGCAATCCTAGTCTCTGATAAAATAGACTTTAAACCAACAAAGATCAAAAGAGACAAAGAAGGCCATTACATAATGGTAAAGGGATCAATTCAACAAGAAGAGCTAACTATCCTAAATATATATGCACCCAACACAGGAGCACCCAGATTCATAAAGCAAGTCCTGAGTGACCTACAAAGAGACTTAAACTCCCACACAATAATAATGGGAGATTTTAACACCCCACTGTCAACATTAGACAGATCAACAAGACAGAATGTTAACATGGATACCCAGGAACAGAACTCAGCTCTGCACAAAGTGGACCTAATAGGCATCTACAGAACTCTCCACCCCAAATCAACAGAATATACATTTTTTTTCAGCACCACACCACACCTATTCCAAAATTGACCACATAGTTGGAAGTAAAGCTCTCCTCAGCAAATGTAAAAGAACAGAAATTATAACAAACTGTCTCTCAGACCACAATGCAATCAAACTAGAACTCAGGATTAAGAAACTCACTCAAAACCGCTCAACTACATGGAAACTGAACAACCTACTCCTGAATGAATACTGGGTACATAACGAAATGAAGGCAGAAATAAAGATGTTCTTTGAAACCAACGACAACAAAGACACAACATACCAGAATCTCTGGGACACATTCAAAGCAGCGTGTGGAGGGAAATTTATAGCACTAAATGCCCACAAGAGAAAGCAGGAAAGATCCAAAATTGACACCCTAACATCACAATTAAAAGAACTAGAAAAGCAAGAGCAAACACATTCAAAAGCTAGCAGAAGGCAAGAAAGAACTAAAATCAGAGCAGAACTGAAGGAAATAGAGACAGAAAACCCTTCAAAAAATTAATGAATCCAGGAGCTGGTTTTTTGAAAAGATCAACAAAATTGATAGACCGCTAGTAAGACTAATAAAGAAGAAAAGAGAAGAATCAAATAGACGCAATAAAAAATGAAAAAGGGGATATCACCACTGATCCCACAGAAATAAAAACTACCATCAGAGAATACTAAAACACCTCCATGCAAATAAAGTAGAAAATCTAGAAGAAATGGATAAATTCCTTAACACATACACCCTCCCAAGACTAAACCAGGAAGAAGTTGAATCTCTGAATAGACCAATAACAGGCTCTGAAATTGTGGCAATAATCAATAGCTTACCAATTAAAAAGAGTCCAGGAACTGATGGATTCACAGCCGAATTCTACCAGAGGTACAAGGAGGAACTGGTACCATTCCTTCCGAAACTATTCCAATCGATAGAAAAAGAGGGAATCCTCCCTAACACATTTTATGAGGCCAGCATCATCCTGATACCAAAGCCTGGCAGAGACACAACCGAAAAAGAGAATTTCAGACCAATATCCTTGATGAACATTGATGCAAAAATCCTCAATAAAATACTGGCAAACTGAATCCAGCAGCACATCAAAAAGCTTATCCACCATGATCAAGTGGGCTTCATCCCTGGGATGCAAGGCTGGTTCAACATACGCAAATCAATAAATGTAATCCAGCATATAAACAGAACCAAAGACAAAAACCACATGATTATCTCAATAGATGCAGAAAAGGCCTTTGACAAAATTCAACAACCCTTCATGCTAAAAACTCTCAATAAATTAGGTATTGATGGGACGTATCTCAAAATAATAAGAGCTATCTATGACAAACCCACACCCAGTATCATACTGAATGGGCAAAAACTGGAATCATTCCCTTTCAAAACTGGCACAAGACAGGGATGCCCTCTCTCACCACTCCTATTCAACATAGTGCTGGAAGTTCTGGCCAGGGCAATCAGGCAGGAGAAGGAAATAAAGGGTATTCAATTAGGAAAAGAGGAAGTCAAATTGTCCCTGTTTGCAGATGACATGATTGTATATCTAGAAAACCCCATTGTCTCAGCCCAAAATCTTCTTAAGCTGATAAGCAACTTCAGCAAAGTCTCAGGATACAAAATCAACGTACAAAAATCACAAGCATTCTTGTACACCAATCACAGACAAACAGAGAGCCAAATCATGAGTGAACTCCCATTCACAATTGCTTCAAAGGGAATAAAATACCTAGGAATCCAACTTACAAGGGATGTGAAGGACCTCTTCAAGGAGAACTACAAACCACTGCTCAATGAAATAAAAGAGGATACAAACAAATGGAAGAACATTCCATGCTTATGGGTTGGAAGAATCAATATCATGAAAATGGCCATACTGCCCAAGGTAATTTATAGATTCAATGCCATCCCCATCAAGCTACCAATGACTTTCTTCACAGAATTGGAAAAAACTACTTTAAAGTTCATATGGAACCAAAAAAGACCCTGCATCGCCAAGTCAATCCTAAGCCAAAAGAACAAAGCTGGAGGCATCACGCTACCTGACTTCAACCTATACTACAAGTCTACAGTAACCAAAACAGCATGGTACTGGTACCACAACACAGACATAGATCAATGGAACAGAACAGAGCTCTCAGAAATAATGCCACATATCTACAACTATCTAATCTTTGAGAAACCTGACAAAAACAAGCAATGGGGAAAGGATTCCCTGTTTAATAAATGGTGCTGGGAAAACTGCTTAGCCATATGTAGCAAGCTGAAACTGGATCCCTTCCTTACACCTTATACAAAAATTAATTGAAGATGGATTAAAGGCTTACATGTTAGACCTAAAACCATAAAAACCCTAGAAGAAAACCTAGGCAATAGCATTCAGGACATAGGCGTGGGCAAGGACTTCATGTCTAAAACACCAAAAGCAATGGCAACAAAAGCCAAAATTGACAAATGGGATCTAATTAAACTAAACAGCTTCTGCACAGCAAAAGAAACTACCATCAGAGTGAACAGGCAACCTACAGAATGGGAGAAAATTTTTGCAACCTACTCATCTGACAAAGGGCTAATATCCAGAATCTCCAATGAAATCAAACAAATTTACAAGAAAAAAACAAACAACCCCATCAAAAAGTGGGCAAAGGACATGAACAGACACTTCTCAAAAGAAGACATCTATGCAGGCAAAAAACACATGAAAAAATGCTCATCATCACTGGCCATCAGAGAAATGCAAATCAAAACCACAATGAGATACCATCTCACACCAGTTAGAATGGCCATCATTAAAAAGTCAGGAAACAACAGGTGCTGGAGAGGATGTGGAGAAATAGGAACACTTTTACACTGTTGGTGGGACTGTAAACTAGTTCAACCATTGTGGAAGTCAGTGTGGCGATTCCTCAGGGATCTAGAACTAGAAATACCATTTGACCCAGCCATCCCATTACTGGGTATATACCCAAAGGACTATAAATCATGCTGCTATAAAGACACATGCACACATATGTTTATTGCGGCACTATTCACAATAGCAAAGACTTGGAACCAACCCGAATGTCCAACAACGGTAGACTGGATTAAGAAAATGTGGCACATATGCACCATGGAATACTATGCAGCCATAAAAAATGATGAGTTCATGTCCTTTGTAGGGACATGGGTGAAACTGGAAACCATCATTCTCAGTAAACTATCACAAGGACAAAAAACCAAACAGCGCACGTTCTCACTCATAGGTGGAAATTGAACAATGAGAACACATGAACACAGGAAGGGGAACATCACACTCCAGGGACTGTTGTGGGGTTGGGGGAGGGAGGAGGGACAGCATTAGGAGATATACCTAATGCTAAATGACGAGTTAATGGGTGCAGCACACCAACATGGCACATGGATACATATGTAACAAACCTGCACATTGTGCACATGTACCCTAAAACTTAAAGTATAATAATAATAAAAAATAAAAATAAAAAAAGAAAGCTTATATATAAAACATGAATATACTTATAATATATATAATTACATTTTATATATAATTAAAATATGTTTTCTATTTTATGCTGTTTTGCTTTTATTAATTACATGGGGCTTTATTATGTACTTGGCTATAATTTTGGCTAATCTATTTGAAATATAAATACTATTCAGCTACATTTTATTAACAAAATAATGATTATTTATCAAGAATGCACAAAATTAATTTTCATTAAATGTGAATAATGTGCTACAGTAGTTACAAGTGAGAAATAAGATAGTAATTAACTAAAATCTGATAGTTGAGGAAAAAAGGTTTTAAAAGCAAAAATATAAATAATTATAATAGATATATAATGTGGATTTTATTTATATTGTATTTCTATTCTTATAACTTTTTCTAGGTAATACTAACAGTTTATATTTTATTCATAAACTATTCCCAGGTGTGTGGCCAATGAATGTCTCCATCATTAAACAACTTTTCATGTTAAATGTTTTTACTCTATAAAATGTTATCTAAGTACTATGATGTGAATTAGAGAATTATTTTTATAAGGTAAATATTTAGTGAGAATTTATCGTATGTCAACAATTATTTTAAGGCCTATGTATATAATTGAGAGACAAACATCCTTGGTCCTCGAGCTCCATTATTCATAATCCATAAAATGTCTCTGTGCTGCCACATAAGGTAATGTTTCAGAGATGAGGAGAATTCACGTCTAGCTATAACCTGTTATCACTTCACCCCTATACAACAGCAAAAAATAAAAAGTACATGTTTTTGTCAGTTTTAAGGAAGTTTTGTCTTCTATACAGGTTATTTTAATCTTTTGCATATCTATGTTTCAATGTGAATTCACTTCCAGTATACCAAAGTTGTCTGTTTTTTTGTGGCATTCTAAAATGCTGAACATGTTCTGTCCCCCGCCATTTTACTCCTATGTGTGTCCTTAGTAGCAATGGATATGTGTGTTCAAGTTTAGCAGACGAAAAATGAACAAAAAAAGGCTATGGAAGCTTGGAATGCACTGGGAAGAAATACCTGAGGGTTGTATTTGGACACCCTACCATGAATGAAATCATTCATTTGAAAATCGTGATTTTAAATATGTAGCCTGATTTCAAATCCTAAATTTACCTTACAAGAAAATGCCCACCTATCTGACTATGAGTATCAGATCAAAACAAAAACTACCTAGTGAGTACTAAGCTTAATACCTGGCTGATGAAATAAGCTGTACAGCAAACACCCATGACACAAGTTTACCTATGTAACAATCCTGCACATGTACCCCGACCTTAAAAGTTTGTCTTAAAAAAAAAAGTTTTTCTCTTTTCTTAAGAGAAAACATCTTCTGTTTTCTCCAGAGTTACTAGTTTTGTTTTTTTTTTGAATCTCACATATTACATATTTTAACACATTTTTCGAAGCTGGGCTACTTCCTCAAGCTCTTAAGAGATCACTGGAATATTGTGACAAGTGACAGTAATTGATTAGTGTGAATTTTTATGTTAAAAATCATGAGGCCAAACTAGTGCTACAATGACATATAAACTATATTCAGACTGTCAAGTAGGAACACTAGGATCACATTCAGGAGATAATATTTTCGATTTGGCATTTTAAGCCTGTATTTATTTAGAAGCTCTTTTTTTATTTTCTTACAATTAGTTGTTTCCAAATAATCTAAAAAAAAAAAGACTATGGAAAACATAAAAACATATGACAGCTTTCCAAATGTTCAGAAATGTATTTTCCCAAATAGTAGCCTTTCTTCATTCAATTCCAACTCTATTCTTAAATGGAATTAAAAGAATATTCCGATGCTGATGAATGTGTGCAGAATTCATCAATTCTTATTGATATTTTATAACAGGAGAAAGATCTATACCCTAGATGAAATATCAGTAGCCAGTTCTGGTATGGACACACATCTTTCTACTGACATATCATTTCTGAAAAAGCTTCAAGCCAATTTGATGGCAAGTGTGGATATGTTTATTTCACCACCAGTTGAACTAAATGGTACAGCCTCAAGAGACTTTGCATGAACTACTGTGATGTCAATAAAATGTTGTTTCATGAGTGTCAGGGCTTAGCCAGGGACAATTCACCCTCTCACTAGTGGAAGTCCAGCCACACGCTGGGAACACTGAGAAGAGTACACAGCAAGATTAGTAATAGCCTCAGCATGACTATATATAATTTTTCCTCTGCATGAAAATAGGCATGTAACAAGTGTGGGGAAAGAGATATATGGAATTAAAAGCATTGAGATACATGGAATTAAAAGCATTCAGTTTAGTTTCTATGACTAACAACAGATTTGGGTTTAGTAAAACTAATTTCTCAATGGGATCAGGTTCATAGTGATCCAAGTCACATGTGGAACAATTTCATATAATTTAGAGGATTCTAAGGATTTTACGATTACTATAGTAATATTAATTGTTAATTGTTTTAGTGCTAATGCTACTTTCAGCAAATAGAGCATTATTTTCAGCATTAGTATTATTTTCAGCAAATAGAACATTAGCTTCAGCACTTAGCTTGATTTTACTTTAACCATGTACAATTGCTCTATGATATGTTATGATCCAGGGAAACAACTTGCTCCTTTTCGTTGGCTAAGCTATCCCAATTATTGGTGTTAGTAAAAATTCAGCTTTTTGTGGTCTAAAAAACATTCAATAGTGTGTTCTACATTCATGGAATGTTGCAAACTCATGAATGAGTTTTCCTTCACTTCCTCTCTCAAAATATTATTAACGAATATAAAATTCTGTTTGTCCTTTATTTGGACAATTACAGGACTCACTTTCTGTAGTTTCTTCTTCAATGAAGGTGTGATAAAGCTTAGAAATAGATTTTAAATAGGATTGATGTATAACAGCATTATAATTTATATGGAATATTCTAGGCTTGATTATTAGGACTAAAGATGAAACCAGATTTGGGGAAGGGGCATGGTGAGAGCAGTTGTGGGTTGTGGCTGAATGTATTTTGAACATCATTTATACTGGGAGAGATATATATTTTCTCACACTTTGTTATTAACTCTCCATCTTATTAACGTTTGGGCACATATACATTGGGAATCTTTATGAAACAGAAAGCATAATCTGTAACTAAGGTATTGAAAAATTAAAGTTAGCTAAATACTTTTTCCAACTCTGATCCACAATAATTTAACAAGTATTGTTTTTATAATTATCATCATCATTGATTCAGCAAATATTTATAGGGTATTATGTGACAATCTTTGATATAGGCACTGAAACCACACCAGTAAAGGTAAGAGATATAAATCACCAAATTAAATTCATGAAGATTATCTCACTAAGTAATTATTCTAATAAAGCAGAGAGATTAGAGCAATGTGTATGTGGATAGGGGTCAAAACCCTGGGAAATTTGTAAAAAGTAAGATCTTATGAAGAAGTGAGACAAAGAGGGAGAAAAGTACATTTCGAGGAGCCAGAATACATAGATGCAGCAAGATTCTGGCAACCATCCAAGGCTTCAGAAGTGGATGAACAAGGGAAGGAGCTGTAAAGGGCTAGTGTAATGTGAATTCAAAAACGAAAAAGCAACAGCAGTGTTCCCAGCATTAATGATTGGTCACTGAAATAATTCTGGGGATTCCAAGCTAAAATTCTTTTTTTCCTTTTAGACAGAGTCTAGCTCTGTCACCCAGGCTGGAGTGCAGTGATATCGGCTCACTGCAACCTCCCTCCGCCTCCTGGGTTCAAGCAATTCTCATGCCTAAGCTTCCAGAGTAGCTTGGATTACAGGCATGTGCCACCACACCCAGCTGATTTTTGTATTTTTAGTAGAGACAGGGATTCACCATGTTGGCCAGGCTGGTCTCAAACTCCTGACCTCAGGTGATCTGCCCACCTCAGCCTCCCAAAGTGCTAGGATTACAGGTGTGAGGCACCATACCTGGCCCAAAATTCTTAATCTGTAGTACTCAGAAAATTTATTTCCATATTTCTCCATTAAGTGTGTGTAAGCATGGTTATACGTGCATTTATCATTATTGGTAATGGTAACAGATCACACTTGCATTGAGTTACATTTAATGTATAAATTTTTCACACTTCATTCATAAAAACTAAACCTAAAATACATGCTGGAGTTGTTCAAAAGTAATAAAATAGAATATCATTAGGATATGTCATTTATATCATGTCTTTCAGTTGATCATTTTATTGGTCTTCATTTGAGATATGTGTATATGTGTGCATGCGTACATGTGCATAGTAGTTAGTGAATACCTTTATTCACTAAGCACAGTAGTATAGAATTTATTGCAAATTAATTTTTTTAAATTATACTTTAAGTTTTAGGGTACGTGTGCACAACATGCAGGTTAGTTACATATGTATACATGTGCCATGTTGGTGTGCTGCACGCATTAACTCGTCATTTAACATTAGGTATATCTCCTAATGCTATCCCTCCCCCCACCCCACAACAGGCCCTGGTGTGTGATGTCCCCAAATTCTTATTTTCATTTTACGAAAAAAGAAAATAATTATAGAAGGTTTGTTGCTGAAATTTAAATCCAGGTTTTCTGCTTGGGGACCTGGCATTTTATTCAAGATGCCAATGCTTGCCCAAAGCAAAGTTCTCATTTAAAAAATTCTTAAAAACAAAAGATAAGAATTATTTTTAAAACAGTGACTTTTAAAGTGATTTTTTAAAATAGTAATAGTGAGCATAGTACCCAACAGATAGTTTTTCACCTTATCCCAAACCCCAGCAGCACACAACATATCCATGTAACAAACCTGCATGTCTATCTCCTGAATCTAAAATAAAAGTTGAAATTAGGAAAAAATAAAAATTAAGAAAAGTAAATAATTATCTCACATAAATTTATTTTCCCTCTTTTTAAAATAAACTTTCTGTATGGTAAATATTTTGTGGTACATTTCCCTATTTAGAATTTATTTTTCTCCAACCACTTTTTAAAATGTACTTATTGTTCAACAATAATTTTTAAATTTAAAATCTGCCGAGTTACCATACTCATTCATAAGGTATCTAAAGCACACACAAAATGAAGAGACCCTTTTCATAAATTTGACAATCATTTCAAAGTAAACACATAAGGATTTGAAATGAAAGAACTTAAATTGTGAATTCCAACAGCTGTCACATCAGCAGTGGGCAAAGGACGCTCCCCATTCCCATCTGAGGGTGCACTCTGCAAGTGAGGGAGCTCCTCTTGGGCAGGAAATCATTTGTTTCAGGAAAAGTTCCCGAATTCCTTCTCCCAACAGCAACTTTGAGGTTTCTCTGTGATGTGTCCGCAAAACAGTGTGACCATGGACATTTCACAGGGTCTTTCTTTTTAATAAATATTAACCAGCAGACTCATTAAGTAGGGTCCCCTAGTGTGATGTGCATATGCAAAGGCCCATGAGCTTATGTGAAAATCCCTATGGGTCTGTGAAGATACCATGGATATTAGAATGACTTCTAGAAAATAAAAATAATAATGCCAGCTACTTCAGGGACCCTTAGTCTGAATTTATTAATATCTTATAAATGGAAAACAACATTTCTTTGCTGATTTTATAATTGTTGACATTTTTCTTTTACATGGTTGATTTCGGACAGAATAAAATGTCTCGATTACTGAAAAGGTGTATGTTTTACATGAGGATATTAGTTTTAAAATTTCTTATGTATATTTACAAAAGTAGAAGTGCTGACAGTTCCACAGCTGGTACATAAGGATATTACCTAAATCTGTAAACAATCAATGGGATATATAATCTCTCATTCACAAAGAAAGGTTGGCAATTTAGTGAGAAAGCTTGATTTTTATGACTGTGACATGTTGGGCTGGTGGGAAGAATTATAATTTATTGAACCCTGGAACCTACAGCTCATTCTTTTGAATAAAGTTGATTATTTCCAGCAATTACTCCCCAAAACTTTCAGGAGATGAAAAATGATAATTTGACAATAGATATATTCACATAAGATTTTTCAAATAAAGAATTTCTGAAGGAAAATTGACACACTAATCCAGATACCTGTTTTGCATGTCTATAGCTTGTTTTCTATAAAAAATTTAGTATTGTCATTTTCTGAAACTTGGGTTCCCTAGACAAAAGAATGCATAGCCATTGTCCCGTATCACAACTTAATTTTTCTCCATAAGAAACAGATATTTTTTCCTTCTCTGTATTGTTCTGAAGATCTTTTCAAATAATTTTATTCTGAAAAATATGACATCTTCTCCTGATGACATGAATAATGAACACATTACATGGAAATGTTTATCATTGTTAGGATAAACACGCTTATCCTTATATTCCATTTGCCCAGCCCACTCTAGGAGAGATAGGGGAAGCCAATGCCATTTCTTTTTATTTCTACTCACTATCAGTTTTCTTTGTACATCCCTAAGTTGAAAGTTGCATTTTAAGTCACTGGAGTTGAGAAATGACAAAGGTAATACAAAAGTCCCTAGCTTAACCCTGAATGTTTATGTTCACATAAGTATTCTAGATATAATTCCTGTCTGTTGAATGACTCAAATAATATTCTGAGGATAAACAAACTAATATAGAATATAGATTTTGTGCTTTCAGTCCTTTGAAAAATGATTTCTAAGTGAAATGCAGTGATTTGGTTTTGTTAAATGACTCCATGTTGAATGCTCAAGCAACTTTTTGAGGATCCTCTGTCCATCCATGTTGAGTCTTTAAATCACTAATTCATAAACTCTTGACTAGAATAAAAATCTCATATTGAGTAAAACGTAATTTTAAATCACTTCCATTAGTAAGTACAAGGCATTTATCGGTACCAATTAAGTATAGGAATTCATACTTTTTCTATCCCAGATAGGCTAGAAAGCTTTGACATGAAGGAAAAAAAATTTCCTCAGTACCAACTGTAACATTGTTAAGGGACAAAAAACACATACATTAAAAAAACAAACAAAACAAAACAAAAAAAACTATTCAATCCCCTTGTTCTTAAAAATAAATGAATTTTGTAAGATATTTATCTAAGAATGGGAAGACCTATCAAATGCCTATACTCATGACAGCAGCATCACTAGAATTATTATTAGGCAATCTGCCAGAAGAAAGTACAAAATACTGATGTTATTCACAGTCATAGGCATATAGGGTATCCAGGGTAGTCTCTCATTGTCCCTCTGTTCAGATTCATCATTCATAAGCATGGGCATCATTCATAGGCAGGGAGTAGACTGAGTGCAATGTGCTGAGGCATAACAGCTTAGCTGGCAGCTGTGTTTCTAGATTTGGACTGTTCACAGTGGTCCATTGATCACATGTTCACTTCCTATCTTGCAAGTATATAAATGCAGGATTGAGTAAAATCAGAAAGTGAGAGCAACAGGAACATTAAGCCCCAGAAATTAAGACACATTGTATTGATTTAAATCTTTCAATGCCTGGACTCATCACCAAGTCCATGCACCTCCATTATACTAAAAGCCAAATACATGTATTGATCTGTGGTATATTTCTTGGAAACCATAGGGTGGAATGAACCACAAAAGGTTGCAGAAGGTGAAACCGTTCTAGGAAATAATTTTTAAGTAAGATTGATATACCAGAATATCGAATATAAACATAAGTGCCTATAAAAGTTTCTTTGCAGCTCTCAATACAGAAGAATTTGTCTAGACTCTCACTGAGGTCTAATATTATACATTGAGACATTTCTAGTGATCATCCAATCTGAAAATATTCAGAATTAACCTGATAAATGTCTGCAATCTAGATAATCCTGATTATCAGAAACTCAGCTACCCTCCACTGAATACCACAGAGCTCTTGATTTGTCTGATTATTTGGGATTTTGAGTCAAGACTGAAGGTCACTGGCTGTCATGTTCTGAAAGAATTTGGCTTGCTAGGCATGTTATTTATGCTACAGACACAATCAGGTTGCACATCTCAACCACAATCCAAGTAAACTTGAAGATCCATAATTAAATAATATGAATCAGTTATAAATTTCCCCTACTACTAAGGGATATTTTTGTATAAAATTTTATTGACACTAAGTAACCAAAGTTTAGGTTTTTAACTTTTAAGGCCATGCTTCTCAATTGTTTCTCTTGCACACTTTGGAGACGTTTAGGGTTCTCCAAAATGACCATAAATATTTGTAGACCATGAGGTAAGCTTAAACCCCCTAATGTTTTAGGGAAAAAAAGATGCATTTGGCTCATCTTGAAACTAAATTTTATATTAACATAAGAAAAATAAAAATTTTAGATAGTTGAAGTTGTTTTCAGAAGCAGTTCATATAAAAATTCATAGGAGAATTTTTGCAACTGTATATCCATATGTGTGGAAGACATATGGTTCATTATGCAAGGGGGTCACAGAGAAGATGCATACCAAAACATTCTGAAAGTTAGTGACTTTCTACTATGTTACAATTCTCAAAAGACAAGATGATTGTATAGAGTTTCTTCTCACTTTTTTGAAATATTCTGTTTTTAAGAAAATCTCAAAGGTCTTCAAGACACTGAAGATGCTGATTAATTAAATATAACATTTAAAAAAGTTAGCCAGGTGTGGTGGTACATGCCTATAGTTGTAATTGTATACATGGTAATTGGTAAGCTGAGGCGGGAGGATTGCTAGAAACCAGGAGTTCAAGCCTGCAATGGGCTTTGATTATGCCATTGTACTCCAGACTGCATGATAGAGCAAGATCCAGTCTCTTAAATAAATAAATAAATAAAATTAGAATAAAATAAATATACTATATGTAAAAGCTTTGCTTTAGTTAAAACCTTGTGATCATGATAAAATATACTTTCAAGTAGATCAAGTAGATATAAATTCTTTTTTTTCTCACTATTTTCACCCTCCCATTATTCCTATTGTTTTAGCCACGCATGGTTCTGAGGAGCTATTTGGCTGATACTTACTTTAGATACCCATTTGGCAGACCTGTCCCTTGTTCAAAAGTTGCTGAATTTTATTTCTCAGGTGCTGCTACGGCATTGATGGCTGATGAAAACAAAACTGATCACTTATCAGATAATATTTACATTTTAAGAGAAGTCTTCAGTTCCTTCACTCAAAGATTCAAGAAATAAAGCATTCAAAATTATTTAGAGAAGCAAAAATATTTCAGCATGCTTCAGTCACAGCACACAAATAGCTTCCGATTCTAACATAATTATATGGAGGAATATAATTATTTGTCTAAAAGAGCAGGTAACAAGAACTTACATAATGGTTAGATTTTAGGAAGTAGAGTTAGAACTTTAAAAATTAAATATTTAATTGGCAGATTTATTGGCAAAATTCTCCAGATATTACTCTAATGGGAAGATACAGAAGAATCAGCATAAATCATGTGTAGCAGAAAGTACCAAAACCACATATCCTGTTCTAAATCAGTGTGAAAATTAAAAAACTTGAAGCAGGCACTCTTTTGATTAAAATATTTGGAAATTAGCACATGAAAACATGATTAATTTTTAACTGGAGGAAAAGAAAGCTATTTTTCACATTTCTGTCCTATTGAAAAGTCTGATGAGTAATGAAAGAGATTTTTATATGCAAACTTGTGGGAGCTGAATGACATCAATAGTATGTGTTCAGAAATCATCCATCTGTTTAAAAAATATCAAAGGCTAATAAATCAAAACAAGTGCTATAACATAGTCCGCAAATACTAGAAATATTCCTCTCAAACTATTTTTTGCCAAGTATCCTTTGTCAAAGGATTTGGTGCTAAGTGTTGAACAAAATTATCATCTGTTGTTCAGCAAACTTACTCTTTGCTATGCTTCATACCGTTTTAAACAAACAAAAAATGATTTCTTTGAGGCCTGATTTTACTTTTGCATACATATTTCACCCTGTATTTCTGTATCACAAATAACTCAAGATAATCATTTTTCTTATATATTAATTGAAGGTGCTCCCAGGAATACCACATAGACACCAACATTAGTTTCTAAATCAAAGTACCCATAGGCATTCTCAACCCAAAAGAAGCTTTGACTAAAATGCTACAACTGTTTCAGCAAATATTTCTAAATGATAGTTCCTATTAAAGTGTAGGTTATGGCTGGGGTACTGATTGCTAGAAATTTAAATATTACATTAGGAGATTGTCAAAATTACGTATTTCTTTTCTTCCTCATTTTCATATGGTTTTGGTTTTTGTGAATCCAGAATTAACTGCCATACATTTTGCTTTCTAGTGACCTTGCTATGAATATATTGTGACTTTGTTTTTATTGTATGATTTTATAAGCATATGTGCGTGTTAATCGAGCTCAGTCCCTATTTATACCAATCCTATTACTATAAACTTTAAACTCTTCTTAGCTATATGTACCAAGTTATTTAAAAATCTCACAGTAGAGTGGCTTATGTTCTGCAATGTTTTATACATTTCGTGAAGTTCCAGATGTTAATGAAGCACTACTAGAATTAAGCAATATATTTGTATTTAGGGTGATACACATATACATTTATAGAAACAATAATGCAAGGATACAGCATTACTTATCAGGGACTTCTATTTCTCATTACCTGTATTTCTAATACAAAGTGTTCTCTATGGAAATAAATTTCAAAATATATTCACTGTTAATTTATGACCTAATTTTACACAGTTGCATCCAGAAACAAATCTTATAGTAGTCTATAATTTCCCCTTATTCATTATACATAATCTATTAATAAATATTATATGGTTTATTAAAAATAGATAGAGGCCTGGCAGAAGTATATAGATATTTCACAGCAGTCACTTAACACTCTTCATATCCAATTGCAATGTAAGGACACCTCAGAGGTTCCTTAAAAATTCACTTTAAAGACTAAGACTATTCCCAAATCACCTTTCCATAACCAACTTTTCCAGGAAATAAGATTCAATGTCAATGGTGACCAATTTGCTAAATGGATCAGAGTTAATAGAACTTTAGCAGAATAAATTTTATATTATTATGCAATCTTTTCAAAAGAGCGCTTTAACAGTGGTTCCCAATATATTCAATCCAATTTCATTTCAAAGCCTTCACAAAGTATTTCATTTTGAAACTTCTACTCTTACATGAGAAAGGGACTCACAAACATATAATTAGAAAAGTCATATAAATGTTTTTCAGTAAAATTTAATAAGAGATTTCCAATAAGGCCTAAAGTAATTTTTATTTTGCTTGTACTCCAATTTATTTTATTTTACTTCAGTATTTTTGGTAATAAAATATATTCATAAAAATATAACATTCTACTTATTACCTTGTTTTCATAAACAATACTCCAAATAATATTCTGCTTTCAGCAAATTTAGAAAATTTGAATATGTGTAAGGCAAAAGAAAGAATAGCAGACAACAATAACTATTAAAAAATACAAGATAATCTGTAAAGCTAGGAAGATGCCAAACTCTAGCTAATACATATTATGGGAAATATATATGTGGCAGTTAAAATACAATAAAAAAATTACAGAATATAAATGAAATATTAATTTAAATTAAAACTGTTTCTAAGTTTATAATTTTGAATAAACACTTTTTATTTCCTATTCTATTTTGAATAGGAAATAAACTTGGAGACTATTTCTATCTCATTTTTTTCCTCCCTGCTGATCTTTTCTTCAAATTTGGTAGGTTAGAAATGCTATGATATTTTATTTAGTCAATTCATGGGTTATAACCTTGAATTCTCCAATTCCTTCAAAATATCCTTTCAAACTTATCTTTCATAATTCCACTACCCTTGGCATTACAAAGAGACCTCTGTGGGGGCCCTACTTCTACAACATGGAAATATGGTAATTAAGAGTTTTCTGTTCCCATTTTCTCATGACTGTGTAACGTGAAAAACAATGGGGTCTCCTCTTTCTGTTTAGCAATTCCATTCATGCAACAAAGACGTTCAGTGTACATGTCACAATATAATAACAGTCTAAATGGATTAAATTGCAGTGTGTATCAAACACACAATTCTCTCTGGCAGATGTGTATAGATATTTTGTAGGGAACCACTTAATATTCTTCACATCCAGTTGCATCACACAAATTGACACCTCACAAAGTTCCTTAAAAAATCCACTCTATGAAACTAAGATTCTTCTGAAATACCTTTCCATATCAAACTTTTTCAAGAAATAAACTGCAATGCCAATGGTGAACCATTTGCTAAATCAATTTCACGCCCTTTCTTCAATTCCAGCCACCCATCTTCTTTATTTTTCCTTTCTTTTCTTCCTTATTTATTTTATTTTCTTGATGGAAATCTAGAGAGGCAGCAAAGTGCTACTCCAATTTAATTCACAGTAGAGGCACTGAGCGTATGAGCTTTAAGCTCTAAGGTGGTTAGAAACATCTGCTGGTTAGCAATGCCTCTTACTGTCAGTTGTGAGGCTTGTCTGTATTATGCCACTCATACGTTTAACAGAAGTAAGATGCAATTGACAGCATGCTAATTATTACATTTTTTTCTCCCCCAAACTGTAACATCACTAAAGGTCATTTAAAAAATACAATGGTTGTTTTGGTAAATTGACATTTGTTACATTTCTATATTTTTTGATAATTTTTAAAATTTTTTTATGAGGGAGGCTTGTTTTTGAGGGTAAATAGTGGGAATGTATATTTATGCATGGTCAACCTCTTATAGGTCTTATATATTTAATATAAAAGTACTGTACACTATTTGACTACACAAACCTATATACAAACACTCCACACTTTTATTTGTGCATTCATCAAACTCTGATGATTAACAGAAACTTAAAAATATTTATTTCTGAAGTGCTGTGAAAGCAAAAAGCAAACCAAAAAACAATCTTTAAGTTCATAGATCTTTATAAGACAAATTTCTTTTTATGTATTGAAAAGTTGGTTTTTTAAATTATTTTTCTATACAATGCATAAATCAGCAAACTTGGTAGATAATTTACTTCCAAAAATGAACTTCTTAGTAAACCCCTCTCTTCCATCATTCAACAAGGTTTCGTCAGAGCACTTATATTCTAAGTTTTAATACTTGGCCTTGAAATGCTTATAATATGTCAAACCGACAATCCTCATCATTACAAAAACATGTACTGGTGACATATTGGTGTATGTAAGTTAATATCAATAACTTCAGAATTTGGCTTTCTGAGTATTCTACCTATTAAGAAAAAGAGACAGCTTAAGAGAAGGGCTCTGACAAGTAAGAAAAGTAAATGTTCAAGTAGAAGTTGGTGATAGCCAAACTGTCAGTATATAGCATTCTGTTATTGAAAATATAATGGAATAAAAATGCCATACTCTTTAAAATGATTTATACAGAAATTCAACACATAATATCTAAGTGCATATGTCTAAAAGCATATTTTTCAAAGAGCACTAAATACAGGATATGACTGCACCTATTAACCAAAGTGCTTGAGTAGTATGTTCAGCTCAAAATAGTGAAACTCAAAATATGTATCAGTGGATCTTTCTACTGTGGGGAGTTTGGAAAAGTCTTTTATAATTGATCTTCTCTTTTAATTGACATTGGCCTATATTTTCAGACTTATAGTGATCCTTTATTCTGATCCTCGTGTTGAAAATTCTGCCTTCTGATAAACTAATCCTATTCTTTGAATTTTTTTTTCTTCTGGGGCAATAAATTATTGGCTACTTTTCATACTCAAAATGTTGGTGCAGAAAAAGAATGGAGATATATTCATGAATAACAGACATTGAAAAAGTGTTTTCATTTTCACTCAAAACCATGTTTAACTTCATGTAAAGGCTCTCTCTTTTGTTTTGGGTAAAATTTGTAACATGACCCATATCATTTTATCTGCTCTAGAGAAAATGTGTCTGTTACCTCGGAGGCCAATTATATTTTCAAACAACTTTTAATTTTTATTAGAGGTAGACAGCTCATTGAGGAAGTAAAGTACACCCTTTAAAATGTGATTCCAATAATAATTGTTGAAGGATAATTAAATACTAAGTAGGAGAATTGAATATGCAGGTCTTTCTTGACACTTAACACAATTCTATCTCTCAAAATATTGTTGCATTTGAATTAACTACTTCAAATAATCAAAAACTCTGTCCTGTGATATAAAAAAATTATATTTACTCACAATTTATTATAAAATATCAAATAATCATATATTTGGACTATAATTTGATTTTAAATATCAATTATAAACAAATGTGCAATATAATATTAAAAAGTTTTATTAATAATTAACAACAAACCATCCCATCTTTTTTTAAATATGTAATCTTCATCCTCTGATATTGTGTTTTATTTTACATTAAAGGATAAATGAGCAAATGTTGTGAAATTACTATCATCCCATTTTCAAAGAATAAATTATTTTAGGAAGTACTAGTCTTGAAAGGTAAATATGTCATATCAATAGGAATAATATCTTAAATAGTTTAGATACACTTTTGCAAACCATAACTGATTAAGTGACTTACAGAAAGTTTCTTAAAAATAATAAAACAAAATAAATCTATCTTCAACGAATTTTCCAACTTTATTGTTTTTAAGGGCATTCAAAGTGTTTCTCTAGTGATCTTTAGTTTTAATTTATTGTTTTAATAAATAAGAATCAGTATGCCTTCTAAAACTCAGTGTGACCAATATTTTCCTTTATCATGATTTTTTAAAAATAATTTAGCTTAATTTTTAAAGCATAATAACAGAGAAAATGCTTAAATGATTGAAAAGCAACATTTAGCTCACTAGTTTATTTCAGAGAATAATGTACTTATATATGTAAACATGCCACTGCGAAAAAATTATATATTTCAAGTATCTATTTTGAAGATATATTAATAGATAACAATCTATCACAATATTAAAAGACACAAAAAATTTAGGTTAGGCTCATTATATTTGAATAAATGCTTCTTAAGTTGTTTAACCCCAAATGAAATATTTAGAAAGCCAAATCCAGTAAATAATGTTTACTAAGGGTGAAGGGCATTTTATCAATTTAAATGGCTATTTTTGTTTTATCTTAATTAGTACAATTATTTCCTAAGTGTTCTTTTAAAAGAATGTTTAAACTTAAGAGGAAAAAATGTGCCATTGTAAGCTAGCACAGTTGAGGGTCATAAAACAGATATATCAGTATAAGAACAGAATAACACATATATTTTCCCTATCCCTAAGTAATTAAAATAATGTTTTATTTGAGTTTTCAAATTTATTTCCTTAGACAATACAAATATTTCTGAGTCAACTTGAATCCGGACCAGATAAATTAAAAGACACTAAAAGAAGATGATTTTGCTAATTAAAGATATACATTATTCTCTTCTACTTGAAACATGCATGAAAAATTAGAATATAGTTTCACACATGAAAGCAAAAACAAAATGAATGACCATTAATTATTCATTTTTGTGAAAATATACAAGTGAAAAATTTTAAAGTTTTTATATTTAATATGGGCAGAATCTTTGCCATTTCACCTCAAAATGAAGTATCTGGAACTTAGTTAAGGGTATAGTGCCTAAAACAATGATTCCCAATCCTGGTTTTTGCATACCCTCATCCTCCACTTCTGGAAATAAAAGTCATCTAGAGTTCAATCAAATATTTGACAAAAGTTTGAAATCTTCCTGCTATAGATGATGCCCTCTCTAAGCAACAAAATATCTACAGTCCTAAATTTCTAACAACACAATTACTAAATGAATGTGTGTGTGCATGTGTGTGTGTAACTCACTATGTGAGAAGGCCCATAATTATATATTATAGACCAGAAAAGAAGCTAGACCACTGGGCAACTGAGGAATTCCAATGCTGTATGAGTTCAGAGAAGTTCTTCCCACTCCCAAGATATTCTTCATTCCTAAAAAGATGATAGAACTGTACCCCTAACTACACTCACTCTTAATTCCAAACTACATCAGGGTCACTGCCTCAGGTAATTAATACTGTATTATGATCCAGAAAGCCTTAAAATCAGATATTATCAAGCTATTTAATCTCAGAGAAGCGTTAATGAATTCAAGGCACTATTCCAAGTTAAGAGGTAGCATCTTCTTTCTGAATCTATTCATAAAGTTTTAGTTTTTGCTTTGGTTGGTTAAAGCTCTTTAGTGTGATGGCCTTTGGTTTTCTTTTTTTTTCCACCTCCCCCAACTCTACCCTCATACAGATACTCATGCAAATGTTCTAATTCCCCTTTTTTGGCCTTGAAATTGATTTAATACCTTAGTCAGCTTTCCTTTCCAGAATAGCCATAATCAACCATCAACGTTTTGTTACTCTAGGATAAAAAAAGGTCATGATTACACCATGAAGAGCACTCAAAGTAGGGAGATGACTCTTTCAGGTGGAAGCGTAGTTATGTATGAGTATTCTATAATTGTCCACCTCTGAAAAAAGTCGTAGTATTCTAAGCAGAATTTCATTCACTCTGTATATTTCTAACCATTGGCATGATTTTTACTTTCAGTCTGTGACTATACAATAGTTTCTCCATTTAAAACCAATAAAAATCTTAATATATAGTTAATTTATCATATTTTAATAACAAATTTAAGTTTGAGATACATTTGGAAGATAGCAATGGAGATTAAACAAACAAGTGGTGATATAGTGTCATGGGTTCTGGAAAGACTGGGCATAATATGACCAGAACAAACAAGAAAGATCATAGCAATCATTGATTTCATTCTCTTCCTTCCTCTGCCCCCTCTCTCCTTCTTCCTCCTCCTCCCTTCTCTTCCTACCTTTCCTCTTTCTTTTTCCCTCCCTCTTCCACTCCTTCTCCAAATTCAGAAAATATAAAAGTTATTTTCAAAACATTTATTTGTGTGAGAAAATGATAAGGAAGAAACAAAGAAACAGGAAGATTTATGGAAGTAATGGAATGGGAAAAATGTGAGTAGGGAAGACTATTTCTTAAATTTACCTTAAAAAGGAACGCTTATTAATTAAAATGCACAATATGGCCCACTCACTAGTAAAATAACAATATGGCTTGTTTACAAGTAAAAAAAAAAAAACAGATCAAAAATTTACATTCCCTGAATGTCTTAATCAATAAGCGTTAAAGTAGATTTAATGGAGTAACACAAAATTTAAAAGAGGACTATACTAGTATTGTTTTTAAAATCAACACATGAAATTGCTTGAGAAGATGAATGAAACTGTCTATATATCAATTCTTTAACATTTTCTTCTTAAGCAACAATCTTAAATAGGGCTGAACAATGAGTAAGTTCAAAAGATTGAAAGAAAAGAGGTTTGCTTCCTAAACAGTATTATCATTTCTATTCATCTTTTCCCATCTTTTTTTCTAGTTTTTACTGTGGCACCAACAAGAACTTATTTTTTAACTTAAGTTGATTCTTAGGTCTTATGTATGTTTTACTTTTTAATAAAAATATGTATTTTTGTCACAAGGGGCTTATTTTTGTGGGTTTTTATTTAGACTTTTGGTTTGGTCTTTCTATGTATCAAAATTCTTGTTCTTACAGTTGCATAATAGTATTTCAGTATTCGTGTCCAAAGTCCAATTACATTTCCAAATATTATTTCCATATTGTTAAATCAACAAATTAGAACATGCCTTCTAAAAACCTGTTATATATAGTTGTATATTTCATGTTAGAAATGTAACTCTCCAAAATAATTATTAAAATTTTTACTTTTTACATCAACTCCCTTCCTAATTATTTTAAATTAATTTTTGAATACAAATACTGCAATTGAAGGAAATATTAATATGAAGGGGTTAAGATATTCTTTTTTCTCTATTCTTTTTCTAGTTTTACAACTGAAAATATCTTCAGAAATAACGTGGCATAATGAAGATTTTGGTGAATTCCATATAGAAATAACATTATTAAATGAGTTGTTTTCTCATTAGCTTAATTATTGTCTCCCATAGAACTCTGAGGAAAATAAATTATTAGAAAGAAAATAATTTAATTATTCTGAAATTAGTTTTCAAGTATATATACTACTTTTAATTATTTATGACAGTATCACCATACTTATTTCAGTTATTTTATCCCCTTGATATATCACTTACTCTCCAACACAGGCATGCTAGCAATGAGCATATGGACTTGAAACAGAATCAAGGCTTGATATTTAAACTTAGGCCCCCACTGCTTCTAAACGCTTACAAGCATAAATCACCCCAGTCATCTATCTACAAAATAAATGGAAAGAATTTAGATACTTGGTGCAAAAGACACACTTATCAATTTTTGTCACCTTAAGTAGCATAATGAGCCATATGCTAGCTGAAAAATTTGTATAACAATTGTGACTGTAAACCTATTTATCTGCCAATAGTTTCATGTTATATGTATGGAATATGACAAATATTTGTGTATAGAAAACTAGAAATGGAAAAAAACAAAATTAAGAGAGCATGTCCTTTACTTATTTATTATTTGTGTAATAATAATTATCACAAACTGGGTGCAGTGGCTCATGCCTATCATCCCAGTCCTTTGGGGGCCTGAGGCAGGCAGATAACCTGAGGTCAGGAGTTTGAGACCAGCCTGGCCAACATAGTGAAACCCCGTCTCTACTAAAAATACAAACATCAGCCAAGAGTGGTGGTGCACGCCTGTGTTCTCAGCTACTCAGGAGGCTTAGGCAAGAGAATAATCACATGAACCCAGGAGGCGGAGGTTGCAGTGAGCCAAGATCATGCCATTGCACTCAAGCCTGGGCAACAGAGTGAGACTCTGCCTTAAAAAAAAAAAAAAAGAAAGAAACAATAATAAAAATAATAATTATCACGATAATTCTGCAAGTTATGTTTGAATAGTTTACAAAAGCTTTGAAAATACTCAAATACAGGGCCGGACGCGGTGGCTCACACCTGTAATTCCAGCACTTTGGGAGGCAGAGGCGGGCAGATCACAAGGTCAGGAGATTGAGACCATCCTGGCAAACATGGTGAAATCCCGTCTCTACTAAAAATACAAAAAATTAGCCAGGTGTGGTGGGGGCGCCTGTAGTCCCAGCTACTCGGAGAGGCTGAGGCAGGAGAATGGCGTGAACCCAGGAGGCGGAGCTTGCAGTGAGCCGAGATCGCGCCACTGCACTCCAGCCTGGGCGACAGAGTGCGACGCCATCTCAAAAAAAAAAAAATAAAAGAAAAAGAAAAAATACTCAAAAAACTCAAATACATGTATTCATACTCTTGAGGCTCTATATTAAGAAAATAATTATAAATGTAGTTAAATATTTGTGTAAATAAAAATTTATTAAAATGTCATTCTACATAAAGTAGTCTAAATGTCCAATAATAGAAAAATTATTAAATTGCCAGAATAAATATGTATATATATATATATATACAGTAATTTTCTCAGAGTATTGAATACTATGGCAGAATTGCTCTAGCAATACTGTTTTTGTAAAAATTTCATCACTAATAAATTTTTCTTATGAAACCCCTGCAACTTCAAATGGGCTCTCTGGCATCTCACGGTCAGTTCAAGGATTAGAGCTAGAGAACCTATGATCCATGAAATAACTTGTTTTACTGAACAGCGTTTCCTTTCTAGTGATACAGTGAGGAGGCTAGTACAGGTGTGTACTTTAGAAAAACACTTGCTAAAAGTGAGGTAAGCTTTAAATTGGGAAAAGAATTTTGCTAGGTATGACCAAGAATAAATCTAGGGAAACAATATAAATAACTGAGCAATCTTAGATGACAGCAATCAACAGAAAGAATACACAAACTGGAATGAATGAGCAGATCAGAACTTCAGCAAAGTCTCAGGATACAAAATCAATGTACAAAAATCACAAGCATTCTTGTACACCAATCACAGACAAACAGAGAGCCAAATCATGAGTGAACTCCCATTCACAATTGCTTCAAAGAGAATAAAATACCTAGGAATCCAACTTACAAGGGATGTGAAGGACCTCTTCAAGGAGAACTACAAACCACTGCTCAATGAAATAAAAGAGGATACAAACAAACGGAAGAACATTCCATGCCCATGGGTCAGAAGAATCAATATCGTGAAAATGGCCATACTGCCCAAGGTAATTTATAGATTGAATGCCATCCCCATCAAGCTACCAATGACTTTCTTCACAGAATTTGGAAAAAACTACTTTAAAGTTCATATGGAACCAAAAAAGAGCCCCCATCGCCAAGTAAATCCTAAGCCAAAAGAAGAAAGCTGGAGGCATCACGCTACCTGACTTCAAACTATACTACAAGGCTACAGTAACCAAAACAGCATGGTACTGGTACCACAACAGAGACATAGATCAATGGAACAGAACAGAACCCTCAGAAATAATGCTGCATATCTACAACTATCTGATCTTTGACAAACCTGACAAAAACAAGAAATGGGGAAAGGATTCCCTATTTAATAAATGGTGCTGGGAAAACTGGCTAGCCATATGTAGAAAGCTGAAACTGGATCCCTTCCTTACACCTTATACAAAAATTAATTGAAGATGGATTAAAGACTTAAATGTTAGACCTAAAACCATAAAAACCCTAGAAGAAAACCTAAGCAATGCCATTCAGGACATAGGCATGGGCAAGGACTTCATGTCTAAAACACCAAAAGCAATGGCAACAAAAGCCAAAATTGACAAATGGGATCTAATTAAACTAAAGAGCTTCTGCACAGCAAAAGAAACTACCATCAGAGTGAACAGGCAACCTACAGAATGGGAGAAAATTTTTGCAACCTACTCATCTGACAAAGGGCTAATATCCAGAATCTACAATGAAATCAAACAAATTTACAAGAAAAAAACAAACAACTGCATCAAAAAGTGGGCAAAGGATATGAACAGACACTTCTCAAAAGAAGACATTTATGCAGCCAAAAAACACATGAAAAAATGCTCATCATCACTGGCCATCAGAGAAATGCAAATCAAAACCACAATGAGATACCATCTCACACCAGTTAGAATGGCCATCATTAAAAAGTCAGAAAACAACAGGTGCTGGAGAGGATGTGGAGAAATAGGAACACTTTTACACTGTTGGTGGGACTGTAAACTACTTCAACCATTGTGGAAGTCAGTGTGGCGATTCCTCAGGGATCTAGAACTAGAAATATCGTTTGACCCAGCCATCCCATTACTGGGTATATACCCTAAAGACTATAAATCATGCTGCTATAAAGACACATGCACACGTTATGTTTATTGCAGCACTATTCACAATAGCAAAGACTTGGAACCAACCCAAATCTCCAACAACAATAGACTGGATTAAGCATATGTGGCACATATACACCATGGAATACTATGCAGCCATAAAAAATGATGAGTTCATGTCCTTTGTAGGGACATGGATGAAACCGGAAATCATCATTCTCAGCAAACTATCGCAGGGACAAAAAACCAAACACCGCATGTTCTCACTCATAGGTGGGAATTGAACAATGAGAACACATGGACACAGGAAGGGGAATATCACACTCCAGGGACTGTTGTGGGGTGGGGGGAGGGGGGAGGGACCGCATTAGGAGATATACCTAATACTAAATGAAGAGTTAATGGGTGCAGCACACCAACATGGCACATGGATAGATATGTAACAAACCTGCACATTGTGCACATGTACCCTAAAACTTAAAGTTTAATAATAATAATAATAATAATAATAATAATAATAATAATAATAAAAGAAAAGTCCAAAATGAATCCTGGCAATCATTCTGGCCCACTGAAAGTTGACAGACCACATTTTATAGCATTTCTACTGCTCACAACCTTGGATGGTCAGCTCCCCATATCGGTGGGCTCCCGCAAGCTGAGTGGTTCCATGCACCTTCTTCACTTGATGTCCAAACCCCACTCCTTAGCAACTTTGTGGTATAGGAATATTCTGTTCTCTCTACCTACTACTTTCGTAACTCAACACGGAAATATTAGCTTACCTGAATACATTACTGCCTAGTGAGACTATCTGTTCAGGTCTCAATGTCTTCTGCTAACACTCTGCAAAGAGATGGAACCTTAGAGTGGCTTATTTACTCACATAAATTTTGCCATTTCGCCTTCCTTTATCCTATGAAGCAAATGAGCTTACAATAAGATGCAGTCTTAAATAAGATTTGTTAAAAGGCCATTAATAAGCCTAATAGTAATCTCACCTCCATCAGGTAGTGAGAACTCTATTAGAAATAACTGCAGAAGGCTGCGCGTGGTGGCTCACGCCTGTAAAACCAGCATTTTGGGAGGCCAAGGCAGGTGAATGACCTGAGGTCAGGAGTTTGAGACCAGCCCAGCCTGCTTAACATGGTGAAATCCTGTCTCTACTAAAAATACAAAAATTAGCCAGGCATAGTGGTGGGCGCCTGTAATCCCAGCTACTTGGGAGGCTGAGGCAGGAGAATCGCTTGAACCTGGGAGGCAGAGGATGCAGTGAGCCAGGATCGCGCCACTGCGCTGCAGTCTGGTGAGAAAGCGAGATTCCATCAAGAAAGAGAGAGAGAGAGAGAGAGAAAGAGAAAGAGAAAAGAATGAAAAGAAAGAAAGAAAGAAAGAAAGAAAGAAAGAAAAAGAAAGAAAGAAAAGAAAGAAAGAAAAGAGAAGAAGAAAAAAGAAAGAAGGAAAGGAAAGGAAAGAAAGGAAAGGAAAGGATAATAAATGCAGAAAATTAATCAAGGGTATGCATGACATTTGCCAATTTTGTTCCAAACCTTTGGTTTCTAGAAACATGCCCAGTATGGAACTCTGCATCCATGTGGAGAAAAAAGTGTAATAATTAAACAAGCTCAAAGTATGCAGTAGGTGAAATGTGCAAATATCATTCACCGAAGAAGTACAGCCTTTTTACAGTCATTTTTCTTAACTTTGGTTCATCTGATATATTGGGCATTTAGGAAGCAGGTGGTAGATAAAAGAATGTTATGTTCTACAAAATGTAGCACAATATGGTTTTTGAACACAAACACACAAAAATCTGTTAAGCCTCAAAAAGCTAGTGTGTAAATAGTGACATACTAGAGAACTTTAGAATGGATAGTGCCTGTACACAGGCCAATCACTGAATTATCCAAATAAGGCAGATTTGTGCTCCAGTGATTCAATGTCTTCCTCCAGTTATGTATATATTTGAGGATAAGACATAAAAATTAGGAACTAAGAGTTTCTATTACTTATCACAGACTTTGTCATATTTTCCTTACTTGCTGCTATGGATTGTCACTTGTCATATAACTCTATTCACTTGGGAAATCTCTCACCCTAGACACATATGAAAAGTTCAGCAAGTTAGGACAGGTGGGCATTTGAAGTAGCACTACTGGGAGTTCTGACCTTGACTTCATACCTGATGCAAATGCTCAGTCCCTTGGTACCTCTTTCCATGTCTATCAGTTTGAGTGACATTTTCTGTCCACATAGAGAATGAGGAATTTTATACTCTATAGAAATGGTAAAACTAGTCCCAGTGTTCTTGAACAGGTACAAAACTTTCTAACACTGTTGCTGATAGAATGTTTGCATGTGCACTTTACTTCCAATCAAAGAAAGAATTAGCTAAGAATCATTTTTGAAAGTAAGGTTTTTGTTGGTTTGTTTGTTAATTATTATTTTAATCTTTGGATACATAATTACATTTAATTTGCTGCCACTATCATTTTTATTGATTTGTTTATGGGTACACTTTATATTCACTGAATTTATATTGTATGTCAAAATTCATATGAAAAGCTGTTTTTGAAAGGTCTTTTTTACCTATTGAACCTCAATATTTTCAGGTTTCCTCTTTAATTAATACTTTCATCTATGTTTTCCATGTGCTTGTTGGGCATTTCATTTCAAAAGCATTTAAAAATTAGTGACAATTGCATCATTTTAATGAGATTTTTAAAATCTGCTTTATTATGTGTAATGTAATAGTAGCTTATATAGTAAGTTACTACTCATTTGTTGAGGCTCATAAGTGACGTGGTGTTCAGAAACCAACACAGGAAAAACCATTCCAAGTCAGTTCACTTACATCATTATAATTTAATCTAATTCACTTGTTATGCCTTAGTCTATAATAACATTTTCAGCAAATTTTGTATATATACCATTATTCATATTTTAATTTGAAATAGACTAGGTAACTTACTACTAACATTCAATTTTAGACAGAAATATTAATGCATGCAGAAAATATCAGTAGATATCCAGCCATAATTTCGAGAAATCATGTTAAAGAAAAAAAGGTCAGAGGGTAAGTATGTACTTAGCATCAAAACTAAGGTGCCTTTACAAATCCTGTCACATTTCTCCCATCAGACTGGTATGTGACTGATTAGACTAGAAATTGTCTTTTGGTTTTTGTTCACTTCTGCCTCACCAGAAATTCCTAGAATTTATAGCACTTAATTATCCTCAATTAATATTTTCTGAATAAGTGAATACAAGTTAATTATAAATAATTTCGATGCATAAAAATAAGCTACTTCTTGGGATATCTCTATCTATATATCAGTATACCTATATCAATATCTAATCCATCTCTATCCAATCACCACACCCTCTCCAAATGTGTAATTCAAGTCCTGGCAGATTATTTTCTGAGTTTCTCATCTAACACCCTCCCAATTACATTCCACCTCCATCCTTAGTCTTTTTCTTTTTGTCGGGGGGCGGGGGATACATACATACAAGACATAACAGTAGGCTTTGCTAATTCCAAACTTCTTCCTATAGTTTTATGCTAAAAAAAAAAAGATGGTTATGGGTTTTCCATCCTTGTTTTCTTCTATGGAAAGGTCAGTAACAGACACTATGGGTGGAGGAAAAGGATACAGGACAGGCACTCTCAGGGAGCCAGGCTGTGTTGGGCCTGGACCATCCCAGTCACCAGAGGGACACACACACAGACAACTGCTCCAACTGTACACGCTCTAAACTGTCTGAGCCACTAATACATTAGCAGTGTAGAATGTCGACAGTAATCAATTCGTTGTAAACTTGTGAAGATTTCTACCATGTAAAGAATGTATGTAAATTAAAGTTTTGTAAAAATAAACCTTTTAATTTTTGCAATTAAAAGTGTGTACATTATTTGACTTTTAAAAAGACGAGGGTACCGAAAGGACACTTTAGAAAATATGTCTTTGAGGTTTCCCAACAAATACGTGGACAATATTTAATATAAAGATTTGGCAATAATTGGCAACAAGCTAAAGAAAATATGGGAGCCAGGCGTGGTGGCTCACGCTTGTAATCCCAGCACTTTGGGAGGCCGAGGCGGGCGGATCACGAGGTCAGGAGATCGAGACCGCGGTGAAACCCCGTCTCTACTAAAAATACAAAAAATTAGCCGGGCGTGGTGGCGGGTGCCTGTAGTCCCAGCTACTCGGAGAGGCTGAGGCAGGAGAATGGCGTGAACCTGGGAGGCGGAGCTTGCAGTGAGCCGAGATCGCGCCACTGCACTCCAGCCTGGGCGACAGAGCGAGACTCCGTCTCAAAAAAAAAAAAAAAAAAAGAAAATATGGGAGAATAATTAAAAAAGAAACTCAATGCTGACTATAACTCAATCTAGCATGCTTCTAGAGCCTATAATTATAAAGTTTTTGTAGAGAGAATTCCATATTGGTGTAAAATGCTAAAGCCTGCTATTACAAAATGTTAAGACTCCATTTTTGAAAATAATCTAGTACTATGGTAACTTAAACTTCAATTAGGCTTTGAACTAGAAAAGGTAGCCTAATGTGGGAAAGAATGATCTTTTTTAGTGTTTCAAAATGTTAACCTAAAATAAAAATAGCTATATGAAGGTTATTTTTATAGCCAGAAGGAAGGGTACTTTCTTTAGATTTTGTAAAAATATTTAAATATTATTCAAAAAGGCTTATGGAAATTGTATTTTCTTCAACTACAAAATAACTAAATAAGCAATTTGCCATGAGAACATAAAATTTCTACTGTCACATCATATTAGTTGTTATCAGTGTTGTTCTGCCTAAGTAAGAATGACTGAATAACTCGAAGACAGAAAAGAGATGTAATTGAGTGGGGAATAACCTGCATGTGTAAATATATATATGTATGTGCATGTATATATATATATATATATATATATATATATATATAATATTTATTCTAAACTGCCATTTGTCATCTCAGGATTGTGGCAGTATAGATTAAATAAAGTTTTAATGTGAGATGCCTGCATATGGCAAAACGTGAGCCTAATTGCATTTGGAATGTTTTGCTATATGTAATGAATGCTGCACAACATCTTCAAAATCTTTCCTAGTTATAAAATTATGAGAATAATTACTAATTATTTCTCATTGTATTTGTTATCTCCATGTTTTATTAAAATAATGTTCAGATTGTTGAATAAAATACACCATTGACTAATTGCTTGAGTCTGTGATTTAAAGATGAATAGTCTCGTGTTTTAGAAAGCGGATCTCCAGCCAATCACATGGCAATCACGAGAGCTGAAATGATAAATTCTGCTTTTTTTCTGAGCCTAGTAATTTCAAACCAACAATAATAGAACCTTCTGAGTTAGCCCATCAATGCAGACATACACATCTATAAGTGCTAAAAATAATTTTCCAATGACTCACATTTAAAAAGCAAGTACCTTAAGTTAATGAAAATACTGATTACACAACAAAGATTAAGATTGCTTCTATCATGAGAAATGTAATCGTCTTTATTAATATTTCAGAAAATGTCCTAAAGAGTGTACAGCTGATGGTAAATGTGCATACAACAGAGTACGGAGCCTGATTTTAATCCAATGGCTTCACTTTCAAGGACGAGACTTAGAGATCATTTTAGAACAGAGTTCTAAAGGTTAAATAATGTTTAGTCACTTTTTGAAAGAAAAAAATTCACTTTCAGTATTTACTTAAAACCTTAAAAATGTTTAAGGACTCGTTAAAATATGCATATATAAACTTAAAATAAAATTATTAGGTTATAGCTGCTGTAACTACAGAACCAAACGATTTTACAGAATTAATACAAACAAACTTACAGAGCCAATAAAACTCAAATTAACAATACTAATTAATGTGACAATTCATGTTATTTTGCTGAAACTAAATGATACTTTAAATTGTACTGTCTGACATTACATGGGAAATTTTCAAGTTTAACATAAAATTAAAATATAAAATGCAGTCCTTCCAATGATGATATTCAGTGACTGAAGACTATGTCCAGATAACCCATTTTGAAAAACATGATACTAAATTCAAGGGTAGTAGAATATTTCACCCAAAACTATGCCACTTTGGCATAAGGATTACTTTGTGCTGAAGGTAAATAATGTGAAACACATATCAAATAAAATAAAATAAAATAAAAGCCCTCTGCTCTTCCCCTATTTGCCTGAAATTAGGACTTAAATTTACAAAGATCTCCCTCCTCCCCTGTCCCTCAAAGAGCACAAAAGTTGAGCATAGACTTCAGACACTTATCAGCCTGGAGATGGCACCAAAGGAATCTAAATAACACACTTTACTTTTTTTTTTTTTTTTTTAGTTTGAAACATCTACTTATTTCCATTTCAACGAAGAATTAAAGGATACAATATGTTAAAGACATATTTAAGACTAGCAATGGGATTAGACAGATGAATCAAATTTTGTTGATATCCCAAGTAATTACAAGAGACTTCGAAAATGTAGTGTAATTCAGGTTTTCTTTCCAGTTTAAAAATTTCTATCCATTGCCTCTATCTTTGACGTCACTGCCACCAACAAACACAGTATATGGCTTAGAAACCGACTTACTATCTTCAACTAGGAAAAGGGAAACCCACCAGCTAGCCTTTATCTATCGTTTGTTCCCCCATGTATTCAGCCCACAACAACTTGCTCCTTCAGTGACTCGTGTCCTTTCCTTTGTCTTGTCACTTCTCTAAAAGTATATTGTTCTTTGTTGAAGATGCTCTATATGCCAGAGTTTTAAGCATCTCTTTCAGATTTTCTCAGTTTTTTTCTTGGTTATTTTTCACGTATATATGAAGTATGAATACATGTTAACACACTTCTGTTTGTTTTTTTCTTCTTGTTAATCTGTCTTTTGTTACAAGGGTCTCAGCTAAGAACTCAAAAGATTAGAGGGTAAATTATTTTTACATCTCCTACAAAGTCAGTCTCTTATTTTAAAGACTAACCTCCTGAAGTCCTAGCAAGCAAAGTGATTTACCCAAATTGGTCTATTTCTGGCAGAGATGGTATTTGAAACATGGGTCCTTATTTATCAATCTGGGTTCTTTGAAACTTAACCTAATATTTTTTCACTTGACAATTTTATATAGATTATGTTGACTAAAGGTAATGAATCTTAAAATATACCAGCCATAGGGACATTTTAAATTCTTGTTGTATCTTAACAGTTACCAGGTTTTGAGTTAGAAATGTCTTCAGTGCACTTTACTTCCTTAAATAAAATATAGGCTTGAACTAGTTAACTTATTGACATGAAAACTCTTTAGTACCAATTTAATGGAAGGTTTCTAAATGGGCAATAACTTGGTTTATATGCTAAAGTCGTGAAGTAACTGTTCAAGAGTTTTAACTATGTTTTATTTGTAATTCTTTACACACAGACACTTGAAATTCTAGTAATTTATGTTAACAAAGTTAACTGAAAAGGCAGGAAGTATTCATGTTTTAATAATGTGAACATTTTTGTGTGTGTAAGCACTTTTCAACATCTTTTGTGTTTGCTGGTTTGCTTGTTTTGCTGTAGACACTATGAAGCATATAGGAATGGTCCTCCCCCTCAATCCCTCAGGAACTGGGCTGCAATAAACATGACTGGATATTTTAGGAAAAAATAAATAAATAAAAGGAACTCCTCAGTGTGCTCTGAAGGAAAAAATAATTTAATAGCTTGAAACCAGCACTGTTGCTGTGATAAGATAGATATGTATAAAAATTTCCATATGACAAACAATTTATGACTAATTTTCCAGATGCCACAATTCTATTCTTAGACTGAGACAAGGGAGTAGGTATTTTTAACTATACCTTGTATAATTTTCCATTTTAAATTTTAGATATGAACTATGACAAGGGAAACTGTGCATCAGATAGGCAAAGTCAGGTATTCTTTGCTCATAAAATATCTTCTTTTCCTCTGGATGGCAAAGACTCAATCATTTTTGCTTGGACACCAAAAGGGACTAGCAATTGGGAAACAAACAAACAAAAAAAAGAAAATCCCGAAGTATTCCTTATCTCACTCTATAAAAAAATTATGGGCAAATTATCAAAAAGAAATAAACTGAAGTGCTTTCTTGAAGTTGAAATTTTCTGATAACTCTTCTCCAGATGAGTGAAGGTTACAGATGTCTATGAAAATAACTTGTGTATTCTCTGAGGAAAGAGGAAAAAAATGAATTCCAACATTTCTTGCAACTTACTTGCAGCTGTGTTGTGTGTGTGCAATTTTAATTATGTGATTTCTGAAAAAAGAGGTAAAGGAGAAAATTGCCAATTTACATATATTTACTCAAAAGTCTGCAAAGGTATAAAATAAAGGAAAATGACCATTGAAATTCTTGCTGGTTGGCTATCAGTTGATTCTATAACTTAGAATTACACAATAGATGATAATTTCTGTATTGCCTTTGACATTACCTCCACATTTGCTTTCTTATTATATCTTTGTCTCTTTTAAGTAAGAGGAGGAGAAATATAAAAACTAGAATTGAGACAAGATTTTTTTTGTTTTTAATCTACAATTGAAGTCTTATTAAATTTTAGGCAATAGGTATATATTCTTACTTGCAAGTGTACACAATTGTTCATTAAATTCATTTAATAATACGTTTAAGGTATAAGCCAGGTCTATCTGCTGTGATAAATCATGGACAATAAAATTCCTGCTCTCAGAGAGTTTATATTCTAAGGAGAGAGGAAATTAATAATATAGAAAGAAAATTATAAAATCAACATTTAAGGAGAAACTCTTGCCACTAAACACAAATATTATTAAAGCTTTCTCTGTAACATAGAAAATTAATTTAAAAGTAAAAAAAGAAAACTAAAATAAGCAATAGCAATCTATGTTCATTGCCTTGAAAATTCATGTTCTCCTACTGAAGAGGAAGACATTTTGTCTTTAATCTTACTGTGTAGTTTTCTAGATTGGAATGGCATCTTCTGAATATTTAAAGTACACGAATTAATTTATATATCACCAATAAAATTCAGGAAAATTAAATATGACAATAGTTTATCAAGGTTTTGTTACAAGAAAAACAACAATTTGTAGTTGATAAAGACCCTGCAGAATAAAAGACTGATTGCAATGATGAATAATGCATATCGCCTATGGTACTAATTAACCTTGTACTCCAGGAAGATATTACAGAACAATAAGGCTAATTTGAATGTGGTCCGGCGCTTTTCCCTATGGCTTGTGGTTATCACCCTTCAGAACACGTAAGATTTTATTTTGTTAAAAAAGAAAGATATCTTTGTTATTTTTTTCACATAGAATCATGAAAAATAAATTCTATTATTTGACATTATGCATTTCCGAAAAGGTAGACTAAATGTATACAAACAATAGGTATATATATTCTTTTGCAAATGTATATACTGGTTCATTAAATTCATTAAACATTAAATTAAATTTATTTAAAATATGTTTACACACTATATATGTAATATATATGTAATATGGTGTATATGTAATATATAATATGCTAAGTATAAATAAATTGTAAAATAATGTATTTTAATAACCAATTTGAACAAAGTCAGCTAAAACTTTAATGCATGATCAATTCTACTAGACTTATAAATCTCTTCAATTTATATCCATTCATACACCTAAGAGTTATTCTTTATCTTAAAATAATAAAATCAATAAAATGGATAAGGTATAAACAAAATTTGTAACGAAAATATTTCCTTCAAACAGAAACTCATCAATTTCTTCAAAATATAATGTGCTTCTCTTCTGTGACTAAATCACTGTTGGATGGACAGTAATATTGATGTCTGAGAAATATATCTTAATTGAAAATGCCAATCTTTAATGTCTTAACTATGGAATTCAAATAATAATTTAAATATATTTTTAAAATAAAAAATAATATTTCTAATTTCTTTTCCAATATTCTCTTGCACGAACTTGATGATAAAGCCCTTTTTGGATTTTTTGAGCGGCATGACACAGCCCCCTCAACCCCCAAAAATACTCAAATGTGACAAGGCATAACCTAAACGTATCAACTTTTCCTTTATGACATATTTAAAAATAGCACAGCAAACAAGAGGAACCAGTATGAACAAAAATGTAATATCTATTAGAAAAGTGTCTCTAATACCTTTAATATTAACACATTTTAAATCGCAATGTTACTATTTTAGTACATAACAATTTTTGTTAATTTTTAGAGTTTGTGTACATGGACATTTTTAATGGAAATATTTAGTATTTGAATCAGTCTCTTTTTACAAGATAAAAAGGATCAAGTGCCTAAGTGTTCTTGAGATTTTTAATCAAAAGAACTTATGAAAATATTGTTAAAAAATCTTCCTATTTAATTATTTGTCACTCATATAATTATCACATATACAGCCTTCTTTTTTCTTTTTAACTGTTTTTTAAATGCCTTGGCGAGAAAATTGAGAACAAATTAGGAGACAGGAAATGCTGTTCTCTCCATGACCAGAATGACATAGTAGTTAAGAGCAGAGAGACCCTGGAAGATACGGCCTAGGCTTCCCTCCAGCTCCAGTACTTACTGTTATCTTCATTACCTCTTTTTTCACTACCTACATGCATGCATGTATATGTGTGTGCATGCGTGTTTGTGTGTGTGTGTGTCTGTGTGTCTGGATCCAATTACGTAATAAATATGACATGTTTAGAATAGCGTGTGATATATAGACTTTGCTACAAATGAATTGAATGAATTTATATTACAAAAAATTTATAAGGGAGGAGAAAAAAGCAGGTGATTAAAACGGGTGTAAGTAGAAGAAATCAAAACAACACAAAGTAAAGTAACTTTAGAAAAAAGTAGTAAGAATTGGAGAAAAGAAAAAAAATCAGAAACAATCAGGTTTGAAATCTTCCCTAAGAGCTGAAACGGAGAGGTTTTCAGGATCCAATACTACTTTGGTGAGAAAAAAAATATTTACCAAGAGTGTTTTAATTGACCTTAAGAGCTAAAGTAGTTAGTGCTTTTGTGAGTTGAAACAGGATATGTTAACTTTATTAGTAGAAAAGTTGAAATGGCAGGATACAAATAAAACAACATCTTTTTGTTTCCAAGAACACTTACTTGGGAAAAACAAAACAAAATAAAACAAAACAAGAAAATCTGAAGATTATTGGAGATTACAGTTACATTTAGCTGTGTATCTCTCCTTTATATAGAGAAAACATGAAACAGCTGTTGTAATTAGTGCTTTTAAATCTATGAACTCTAAGAAGTATTTAAAATTATGAATTAGAAACAATTTACACAAAATAAAGGAGCATATATTTTTCTACAGCAGTATGGACATATACTCCTTTTCAAATTTTATTGCAAAATCAGTAATATTTATAATATAAAACTGGAAAAAATGCCTGCAGCCTCACTTTCTTTTCTATATCAAATACACTGAGAAATACAAAAGTTATCATTTTTGGAATGTCTTCAAAAAATAAAGAGAAAAAACAAAAATAGGAAAAAAGGAAAATGAGGGAAAGAAATAAGGAAGAGGAAGAGAGAGAGTACACTTAGGGAAATTGGATATGCAGTCAAATTTTCCTTAATTATTGAATTATTTTAATATATAAGTAATGAGAAAGTATCAATAAGTATTAACAGCATTTGATTGCATATATGTTATTTTGAATAATATGAAACCATCTTTTCTACTTCAAAATCATCATATATTAGCAATTTCTTAATTGTACCCAATTTAATATAACTTTTCCCACTAAAAGTCCCGCATTCAAGTTATATAATAATTAGACAATCTTAAGTTCATTGTGATTTTTTCATATTACTGATGCCATAAACATATATAGTCATATGAATATAATTAGTTCTTTTTATATCTTCTTTTCATATAATTATTAGCAAATAGTTGTCTTTGATTTTGATTTTTCAAAACGGGTAGCAGTTACTATTTTTCTTCATATCAGTGCTAGAGTATTCTCTATCCTTGTCCTTTTACTATACATTTCTTCCCCTGTCATTCTAATAATTAAGCTTTATCTACTTTGTCAATTAAAAACTAAAATGTGGTATATTCTAAAATGTTAGAAATCCCAGTGTGTTTTTTTTTTCTCTCAAAGCTAACATACATTTAAGCATAACAAAGCTGTATTTGAAGCTAACTACTAACTCAGGGGTCTTGGAAATCATACTTAATCTACATTAACCTCATTTATTTCCAATTATAAACTAAAAACAACAGTATATATCTGGTAAAGTTATTGTGAGGATTAAATTCTTTTCTACAGACCTGGCATGCAGCTGGGTGAGATAATGCATGGATATGAATTTTGTTTTTTCTAAAACAGCTCTGTTCTACCCATTAGAACATAAGGACATTTGTCTTCATTATCAGCATGATGAATTCATTTACATCAATCATCAGAGAAGTAGCAATTATTTTAATTGTACTATTTTGCTTATAAAGATATTTTTATTTTTGCTTTTGCTTTTAATTGTCTTTGTTTTGTGTTCTGCTTCTTTTCAACTTCCCACCATCAAGAATGACATGAAAACACTTCAAACTAAAAGTCTCCTCCAGTCAGAAACCTTGTACCTGCTAAATGTGTAATTTCAGAATTGGTGGGGAGATGAAGAATCCTTTAACTTCTTTATTGTGGAAATGAAAAATCTAAAGATCCATTCAGGTCTATGAGGTACAGAGGATGCTCCCATGTCAGAATCCTGAGAAAGTCTCCTCCCTTATTTTATACAGTCCAGTTTTGTTTTATTACTTCCATACCACACCTCCAAACAAAACAAAAACAACAAACAAAACAAAACTTGAATACAAATGACACTTCAATACTCCAAAGGCCAAAACATGTTTTTAAAAAATCCTGTACTATTTACAGGAGCAGACAAGTAAGGCAAAGCAGCTTATATGTCCAAGAATGCACAAACCAAAAGTTCAGAAATGGATTGAGAACTTTTAACCCATGTACACAGTCTCTCCCTCAACTACATGTATGTTGAGCTTATGACAAAAGGTGCCCCGACCCCCATCTGGATATTCCCATAGGAAATATGTTAAAAAGTCTAGTTCGGTTCCTGACTATTCATAGAGCCTAATTATAGGGCCTCTACTGTCTAGGGTAAGAGCTTCAGAATCCTAGACGTTCTTACGCATTCTTTGCTTTGCTCACTCAGTCTTGCTTTGCTTATTTGTTCCATCTTCCCGCTACTACATTTTGTCCCTTTCTAGCCACTTTTCCTTTTCCTCAGTCTGAGGTCTGAAAATAGGGTCCGAATCTCTCTTCTGTAAAGACAACTCTGGTGGCTCCTGTGTCTTTCTGGGGTGCCTCCCTCTCATGTGCACTTCAGTGCAGCTCCTACAAACAACAGATTAAGCTTACAGGTGATCTAAGTCAAGGTGACATAATTAAATGAATTTCAAATGCATTTTATTGCACAACATATAGTAAAAAGGTACAGACTTTGAAACAAACACAAGGGGTTCAAATGTCAATTTGCCACTTTCTAGTTTTAGTTTGTGTGATCTTAGTAAAATTAACCTCCTGAGCTTTCAGTTGCCCCTGAAACGGTGGCTCACAGGATGTTGTCAAGCTTAAAAGAGTGAATATGAATAAAACATTTAACAGTACAGGCACATAGCAGCTTTTTGCAAATGTGTCAACCCTTCTTCTTGCCTTACCATTCCGGTTAAAATATCCTGACAATTCTGATATTCAGAATCTTAGATCTTATTTCTCGGGATCGCTATTATTTCTAGTATATTATTGCTTTTTTTTAAATTTTTTTTTGAGAGGGAGTCTTGCTCTGTCACCCAGGCTGGAGTGCAGTGGCGCGATCTCGGCTCACTGCAAGCTCCGCCTCCCGGGTTCACGCCATTCTCCTGCCTCAGCCTCCCCAGTAGCTGGGACTACAAGCACCCGCCACCACGCCCGGCTAATTTTTTTGTATTTTTAGTAGAGATACGGTTTCACCGCGGTCTCGATCTCCTGACCTCGTGATCCGCCCGCTTCGGCCTCCCAAAGTGCTGGGATTACAAGCGTGAGCCACCGCGCCCAGCCTATTATTGCTTTTTACACCGCACGTGAAAGTCAAACTATTCCCTTTGGCCTACTTTTGTATTTTCTAGGAACAAGCTCCTCCTCGGCTTTCGTTCCATTCCCTGTAAGTGCAGATGAAAATAACTATGATCTCCTGAGATCTGCTCAGGGGAACAGTCTGGTCGGTCTTTCCCTTGATGATGACAGGTTGCCCTTGGCTAAGACTTTCCCCTTCATCAGATTTTTACCGGAAGTCAGATTTTTCACCCAATTCTATGCTTCCTGAATGCTTAATTTCTTATACCCTCAGTGTCTGATCAAGGTGTTTTATTTATGGTCTCTCTATTCCTATAACATATATTTAATCATTAACAACATGCCTGGTTGGGCTGGTTTATTTCTCTTTTAAATTGAAATGAAAATGTGCACACTTGCATTCATACCAACAACTCTTAGAAAGCTTCTGAGTCTTTAAAGGGCTTGCCATGAGTAGCTGGCCTGGTCGGACGATACCGGGTTGAGTGTGCTTCCATGTTCCAGTGCTCCAATGGCCAGGGTGGTGGCAACAATACCAGCAAATGGTAGCACACAAACAAAAACAGAAGCAAACAAAGTCCCCAGCACTTTATCTAGGATTATCTCTCATTGAAATTTGAAATTGCTTTAAACTTTTAAATCTAATTAGCATGTATTGAGGATTTTCTTTGTGCCAAGTACTAAGCTTTATGAGCCTCCAATATGTAAAATCTAATCCAAGTTTTGAAACCATAATCAATATGTTTATTGTGGGAGACAGTGGAAACATTTTTTAGTATGAATTGGTTTGTAACATTATGTACTGAGAGCAATAACCACTCAGGGCCTGGTAAGAAAGTATGAAAGAAATCCAACTAAAACTTGATTTCTTTGAGTGTTATTTGGTTAAACTGCTAACAGACTTTTTTTTAACTTGTTCATAATGGGAAAACCAATTCTTATTCTGGATTTAAATTTTTTTTCACCTGAATAAAGAATGAAGCCCTCCCCAAATTTAAGTACATTATTCTATTGCTGCTAGTCTGTGTGGGCCTTGAGCAGCACAACCTGACTTCAATGGGCTCTATTATTACTGTTTAAGTTCCCTCCCCACCTCCCTCTCTAACCACTGACTGTGCCAAAGAAAGCCACTGCTGTCAGAAAACAAGGAGTCTTCACTGTTGTGACATTTCATTTATCTGGGCAGCAACATTCTTGAAAGGCGACTCGCCTGGCTCTAAGTGAAGTATGGAAGACAATCACATGCAGTTAAGCAAACCGGTGTTGACATATTAAATCATGCTTGAACCAAGAGAGCAAACACAGATGACACACAGAATCTTCTAAAGAGAATTTAAAATAAATAAATAATACAGGTCAGTCTGGTTCTAAAAAAAGAAGCTTTTAGCATTGGAAAATATTGGGAATAGGTGAATATTAAAAAATCATTCACAGGACCAAGCAATCATGTTGCTTTCAGATTCTGAGGCCTAAAATTAGTGTGGGAACACGAAGCCTAAGGGAAACATGGGAAACGCTGGTGAAATCACATCACATGACTTTTCCAACCCACAAAATGAAAAGTAAAATTTGATAGTCTCATTTTTTATTTTATTTTAGATATGCCCTAATGGAATCCTTTCAAAATACTTGGAATTCATCAGAGGAAAAGCTCTTATGCATATGGAGTAGTGTATTATGATTCTCCTTCACAATCACACAGCAGGAACTTTCCAGCATTCATTCTCCATGTCTGATTCCTGCTAACAATTCCATCAAATAAATGCAGTTATCCATCAGTCAAATTATCATTTGCTCTAATTGTTACTTCCTCCAAACTGTGGTTCTTCTTTCTTTCCTTACCTTTTCTTTTATAAACTACACCTTTACAGTGCTCAAATGAGCAGGGTATCTTCAAGCTCAGAAAAGATGAAAGCATATCAACAAATCACTTTGGTTCTTATAGATGAAACACTGCTGATCAGCCGTAAATGCAGACAAAGCATTTAAGCACCAAAGAGAATCAAATATTTAAAGATAAGATGTGATCCACACGCATGACAAGAAATAATAAAGGATATAAAAGCATTTTCATGTAATGAAAACCAGTTATGAGATCATGTATAGCTTAGAATTCACTTTTTTATTGTTATTGCGAATTATACACTTCCTAGAAAGAACTATGCCAGGGTTAGTAATTCCATGCCTTCCTGCTTTATAATAATTGGCATGTCTTTCTAGACTAAAGGATGAGTTAAATTTAAAGGCAATAATTGTACAATTTCAGTAAAAGGCATACTTTTCTATGAGTAGCATAAATTGGAGAGAAAGAGAGAGATACAAATTAAGCTACACTTGCTATTAGTTAGATAGTTTTCTATGCAACCTTTGAAAGTGGGTAGGTAGATTTCTCAAGGTTAACCCATCCAGGGGGTACACTAAATAAGTCTATACAGATGAAGCACAAAACATTTAGCATATTATTCCTAATAAGGACCTAGGATGTAGCAGTACTTTTTATTCAGGTTTATCATTAATGCAATATACAATTAAAAGTACAGATAGATCATTGTAATTAAGTGTGGTTTTACACTGTACAAAGTCAAAAAGTAAAACAAAGAGTCTGAAGTAAAATACGATTCTAAGGCTAAAATTAAAATATGGTGGTTGTGTGATACCAGGCAGGCTAATCCCTTCCCCAGCCCCCTACTCCAGATCTCATTTTCCTTATTAGCTTACTGACCTTCATGAAATTTTCAACTCATGTTAAATTTTTATTAAGGTGATGAAACAAGATGTGCTAAAAAAGTAAATAAATTATTATCCTGTCTAAAATAAAAGTTTTCCGTTTTCCACATGGAAGGATCATTGCATTTCACTTATGTTTTGCAATGAAGAGATTATGAAATAGACCAATATTTACATCTGTATTATATCTTCATTTTTAGTACTATGAAGAAATGATTAATCTTATTGCAATAACTAGTATTAACACCTCTAAATTCATGCCTTTTTTTCTTTATACAGATGACATGATTTAATTATAATTACTGAGTTGACTGATGAAATAAAATTTAACTTTATCATATCATTTAGGAGTATTTATGCTAAAACTATTTAAAAAAATAGTTTTCTGTTCCCAAGTTTCCCTCATATCTTTATTTCATACTCCTTTCTCAAAATTAGTTTTGTGTTCCCAAGTTTCATTCATAGATTTATTTCATACTCCTTTCTCAAAGCCAAGATGACTTTGCCTACATTAATTTTAATTTTATTTATTTTTAAAGAAAGCTTCAGAGATTGTGATCAGAAAAGATGAAAAAATGTAAGGAAGTACAGGGACTTTTTTTCCCTAAGTCATGTAAATTATTTTAATTCTAACGTTACTTACAGAAGAAGGAAAAGAAAAATCACAGCTTTTCTTCTGTTCATTACAATGTTAAAATGACAATGCTTATTAACAGATGAAAGTTACTTTACTTGCCAAATTTTTCAGACAGCTTAACTAGTACTTTTTTAGATATTAACTATTTAGTAAAATAACATGAGTTTTGAGTAAAACTGAAATGAAACGTATCTTTGAAAAACATAAAAATTCCTCATTTCTTACCTAATAAAAAACTGAATTTAGTATTGGGGGGTTCAAGTAATTTCACAAATTTTATCTTCCTATCAGTCCACAGTATTTTTTTTTTTAATTAAACATTTTGTATTTGGCATGGTATACCTGGGGAGCTATAAAATTTAGAATTCCTGAGTTCTCAGAAGGCTTTCAGTACCAACCATGTGGAGGTCTAAGAAAACCTGAAAATGCTTCAGGTATAAGCACCTAAAAAAAATCCTGAACTAAGTGTAACAGTTTGAGGTTCCTGTTATGTTTTGTTTTAGCACAAATTCCATTAAAACTAATAAATTAAAAATATCTGGCAGTGTCAATCCAGACAGGGCAGAAACACAGGGAAAGCCAAAGCCTGGAGTGGTGAATGCCACAGCATATCCTTGGCAGCCCTGCAAGCTCAGTGGGATGACGCAGGCTCTGGGAAACAAGGCAACTTGAATTTTAATGCCCCAGATCCAAGAAAAGGCCATAGCCTTGTACCAAGTGGAGAGACCTTCAGAGAACCTGAAACTTTAAAAAGCTGGCTACGTCCTCAAGAGGACTCCGAGTTAAAAAAAAAAAAAAGAAAAGAAAAGAAAAAAGAAAAAGAAAAGAAAAGAAGAAAATTGTCCATAAAGCACAAAGTGACTGTTATCTGATAACCTCCTAATGGGAAGAAGCAAGCACAACCTTCAAGAATCAAAATCAGTGGGCTTCTCTGGGGGAGGTTTCAGGGTGCAAATTCATATTAGCCACCAAAAGCCAAACACGCATGAATTTCAAATGTTACAACACGTCTCAATCCTGGTTGCATATAACAATCAACTAATAAACATTTTAAAAAATACTGAACCTCTGGCTCGCACCATACCATGATATCAGAATTTCTCCTTGGTATGGCCGACAACAATGCTGTTTAAAATGATTGTGTTGCACCATAAATGTTGAGCACAGAAGAATTGGACAAAATTTGGTCCCAATAATGCACATCAGTAAGAGGAAATGCTAAATCATGTGAGAAACTCCTCTAGGTCAGTAAGAAAAAGACAAGCATCCCAAAAGAGGGCAAAATAAACAAACAGCTAATTTATCAATTGAACTCATTAGACCATGGATGCACCTCTACTTTTTTCTCTACTTTTCTGTTGTTTGACTTTTCCTCTAATTTGCTAAATATTGTCTATTTATGATAATGGGATACGGAAATGATAGTAAATATGTAACTCTTAAGTCTTAATGCAATTATCAGAAAGAAGTATTGTTAGTTCTAATACTATCAAAAATTAAATAATTACCATATGTATCATAAAAGTATATTAAGGAACATTTTGAGGGGGAAAATATTTAACTAATGCACAATGGCTCTAAAATATTGATACTGTACTATTTTTACATATATACAAGGGATTAAGATAAATAAATTACTGTTCTTGACCTTATATACTAACACGGTCCTAATTTATCTGTACCTAAGTATCCCAATCTGTGAAATAAAAAAGCAAAACACACTCACTGCAAGAGTGCTTTCTTTCAGTGCTTCTTAAACTTGAATGTCCATAAAAATCACCAAGGACTGTGCTAAAATGTAGATTCAGATTTAACATTCTGGGGTAAGGCTGAGATTCTTCCTTTCTAAAAAGTTCCCAGGTGATGCCAGTGCTGCCGGTCCATATATCATTTCTAAGTAGGCAAACATTACTTGCAGCTACATGAACACTTTACAGGTGAAGATTATAACATTTAATATTTCACAGAGGAAGAAAGCAGAGCTCAATCTGGTTTTGTAACTTGACCACAGTTATGTATTTGCCAAATGCAAGAGTGAGATTTGAGCTGAGGCCAGCATCACTTTTAAGCCCAATGCCGTTAATCTGCTACCCACACAAATACCTCCTGATGCTTTCAGAGATCAATTTTAATGTTTGAAGTCTATTGAATGATTTTATGCAAGTGTTGGTTACTTTGTTTCTTATAATTTGCATTCATATTTTGAACTATTAGTTCTCAAGAATCTGAGAACTGATACTGAAATATTTGCTAAATCACACTCTGAGTTTTCACCATCGAATTTCTCTGTACACACTTTTCCCACGAGAGCTGTTCTATTTTATGTTATCAGACTTTATGTAAGTTCTTTGACTGGTATCTGAATAACAAGAAAATAAGCAAACAATAAAACAAAAGGACTATTTTTTGGTTTCCTGGAACATTTAAATTTTGTGAATTTTAAATAATACAAAGCTTTTTGTAGGTCTTTATCATTAAAATCTTCTCCTGATAATTATCATTTTATAAAAATGCATTATAATAAAAGGAGCTTATCCAGTGCATCTTATTTTAATAAATGTTTATTATTAAGAGGTGTTTACACAAATATGAGACATTTCAACATAAAATATAATCATTAATTCTCCATCCATATAACCATGATGAAACTCAAGTCCATTAATGTTAAGATTCATTTGCACAGTAACAATATGGAACATGTCATCATCATGTAAAACATCCTAGAGACCTGCCCAAAGTGAAATTTACAAAGTAGTTATTACTGTTACTGTAAAGATGAGGTATAGCATTTGCCTGTTACATTTATTCTAAACTGAAAATATATACAGCTTCAAGACTTTCACTAGTATAATTTCTTTTATGAGTGAGAAAGTAGGAGTGCAGACCAGATTTAAAAGTTTGACCAGAAAGAAATCACAAGGTTTTTGGTTCTTCTGTCTTTTCTTTCATTGCCAAGTCCGTGTATTTGTCCATCCACGTATAGCAGAAGAGTCACTAGTTATTAACCATTGTCAAACCAATGAAACAAGTTCTTTAAGAAGAAAACGGGTTTTATAGTTTCAACGGGTATAATAATTTACAAATAACCACCCACCAACACCACTTATAAATAAACTGAATTGTTTCATGTTTGATATGCATGCATTTGACCCTAGATATTCATTAGGAGTTTTCTGTCTTTAAGATAATAATAAATGTATAAGAACAGCATATTTTAGCTGGTAAGTTCAGGAATCATCAGGTCTTTTATTTCTCAGATTTTCATAAGCAAATACATTTTTTAAAGTGTAATTTTAGAAAGAAATGAGACATACATAAAATTAAAGTATTAAAATAGATTTCTGCACTGGAAGCTCCCTCTTTGCTGTACTGTTTCCCATACTTTTCACAGTTTTTTTCCCCTCACTTCTATGTTAAATGCCACCATTTCAGAAAAAGAAAAAATCTTATTTCCTTATCTAAAATACCACACTTCACCCACACTGCCATTAGAAAATTTCATAAATTTTAACTGTAGATGTGAGTCTATATGCATGTTTGTATGTATATATGTCCACATTCCTAGGATACAGGAATTGTATAGGCTGGATAGAGTGTCTACTACAATAACAACTTATAGAATGAGTGATAATGTCTAACCAGATAGCACATTTTTCAGTTTTGTACTTCCAACAAAATTTTTATAAAGGAATTCTATAAAACGTACAGTTTTATTTACCCAACGGAAAAAATGTAGTATTATTCTTTGATAAATTAAATTGCTCAGAAATATACTACCCACTTAGAGAAAACTAGATAATTTTATAACCTGTAGCTACCCTTTATTTTATAATTTCACAAGATTTTTTTTTTTTTTTTTTTTTTGAGACGGAGCCTCACTCTGTCACCCAGGCTGGAGTGCAGTGGCGTGATCTCCACTCACTGAAAGCTCCGCCTCCAGGGTTCACGCCATTCTCCTGCCTCAACCTCCCGAGGAGCTGGGATTACAGGCTCCCGCCACCACGCCGGGCCAATTTTTTGTATATTTACTAGAGACGAGGTTTCACCGTGTTAGCCAGGATGGTCTCGATCTCCTGACCTCATGATCCACCTGCCTCGGCCTCCCAAAGTGCTGGGATTACAGGCGTGAGCCACTGCGTCCGGCCAATATCTCACAAGATTTTTATGAGCTAGTTAGAGATAAGGACAACAAAGAACAGAGATTCAGCAACTTGCATGGGGATATAGCGTTGGTAAACGGCAGAGGTAGAATAAGACTCTTTTCATTTTCACTCAGAATTCATGTGGTTAAGCCACTAGGGCATGCCGCCTTTTACCAGCAGCATATTTCCCACCATATTCGAATTCAATTAGTCACATTGAAACATGTACATCTCCTTCATTCTTCCAAATTTAAAGAAAAATGTTCCCTTTTGCAAAGGTATCCAGTCCATAAACATATCTATAAACATATTTTATGTTAGTGGCATGTGTGTTCATCTGGGGAGGGGACAAGTATTTGGATTAGTGGTTCTCAACTGGGAGTGATTTTGCCCCCAGGGAATATTTGGCAGTATCTAGACACATTTTTGACTGTGAAAATGGGGAGTGGGGTGTCCTACTGCGTCTAGAGGGTAGAACCCAAGAAAGCTGCTAAATAGTCTACAATGAACAAGACAACATCCCCTTTCCCACCAGCAAAAATTATCTGGCCCAAAATATCAATAGCTCTAGCGCTGAAAAACCTTGATTTAGAAAAAACAAACAAACCAAAAAAACCCCAAAAAACAAAAAAACAAATGCAGAGTACTCTCTAAAATTTTATTAGGACTAATCTAAAAGTAGGCCAGGGAGCAGTTAAAATGGGGGGGAAAAAGACTATTTGAATTATTCTCTTGTGTAATGTTTGTAAATGGATGAAATGATTTGACTACTTAATTTCCTTGGTTGTTCCTCACAAAAGCAGAACACACACACACATACCAACACAACACACACAGGCACCATTGATATATTGTACTTCCATAAATGCCATCATTTGTTCAAATTTTGAAATTAAAATAGGTTCCTTTTGTTACACATAATAACATACTAAATAGAATGATAAGTTCAACCCCTTTGATGTTTTTTGGTAATGTCTCTAATTAAAAATAACTAGGCTCTCCAATGCATAATTACATGAACACCTAATATATCTAATATATTTCCAGCCAATTTTGTTTCAATCATAAATATGCACCAGAAGTATGAATGATTGACATTCTACTCCCTGCTGTAACTGTACTGTTTCTGAATCAAGGCTCTTTCTTGAATTGGGTATTTTCACTACATTTTCCTTGCTGTGCAATCATCTCCCAGTTGGACAATTAATAAGTACTTTTTCTCCACAGCCCTCGACCTGTAACCCTCCTTTATCCCTTATTTTAGCATGTACTATATACCTTCTTCACTCTGACTGGTTTTGGCAGTGACCCACAATCTAAATCTCTTTCCTCCATTTGATATAAGTGAAACTATAATTATCTAGGGCTAATTTCAAATTACTACTTCATTCCACTAGCAACTGATGAAGATTAGTGGTCTTGCTTGCATCTAAGTAAGTCAGTAACATAATCACAAGAGAACTCAGCAGGCAACATTTGATTCATGTGAACTCAATTACTTCTGTCAAAAACATTCACTTCAATAAAAGACAGAAATTTCTAAAATGTGTTTTTGCTAACCATTTTTTACTAAAAAAAGTCTCACATGAGTCTTAAGGGGAAAAAACAGCATGAATTTCATCAGAAATAATAATAAATAACACGTGGGGAAACATACTTGGATAAATGGATTTGAGACATTATTTATTTCTGAAAATAAAAAAAGACTTCCAAGAAAGAAATCTGCAGACTTAAATCAGTTTATTATAGAAAATTTAGGCATATAAGTAAGACTTACAAAAATAAACGTACACTCTATTTTAAGTTCATACAATAGAAATGAGTATTTTGTTACCTCATCAAAACCAGATTATTATGGCTGAGGTAGTCTATTTCTCTTAAAGAAAGTTAAATGAGAGGAATTTATATGAAGATGACAGATCACAAATTGCTAAATTGACCAGGACTCCAGACTCACTGCTTGGTCATCTGGATTGAGGCCATATGTTAATGAGCTGCCTAGCATTCTGAATCTTGAAGGTTTAGTTTGTAAAAGGCTGTGTGTCAACTCCATCACACAAAGCACATATAACAAGTCACATAAGAATGATATGACAGCAAGTACTCAGTCACCTGCCAGCACAGAGTAAGAAATATTAACATATGAAAATCATTGCCACAGATATATTCAAACTTTAGCTTCTCAATAATATATTTTTAATTAAATTCTAACATAGTTTGGTTATCAAGAAACTGAATAATTAAATGTCATCATGTAATATGGCCATATTATATTTAAATATGTGATGTTCTGTACTCTGTAAAATTCACTAAATTGGCTTCTCTAACAGTTAATATGTGAAGTACCAATCACATATGACTTAATACCTTGAATATGAAATTTGGCCTAAGAGTCTTAGAACTAAGAAATGATTGAGTTAAAAGGCATATCCATCAATTTTCAGACCAAGGAAATATTTTACAGATAAAACAAAGGTAAAATAAATCAACACAATGTGATATTTAACGTAGAATAACATAGTAGTCTTTTACACCTTTGCAGATTTTCTTTCCTCTCTTTTGAATTCATTGTCCTTCTCTTGTGCTATTTGACTTCTTTCTCATCCCTTAAGTTAAGGAGTACATGGTCTCCTGCTACTCCTGCCATCAAGGAGTATGTAGACTAACAGGAGTAGAAAAAATAATTAAACAGATAACAAGTGTGCAAATATATGTAAAATAATAGTTATAAATTGTTTTATGACAAAAGATATATGAGTAAACAGTGACGCTTGATCTACCCTTGATTGATTGGGGCATCTTCTCTGTAGAAGGGATATTGGAGCACAGATCTGAAGGAATAGTGTATGTTAGATATAAGAATAATCCATGGAACAGAACATATTCTTAAAACAACAAGTAGTAAAAATGAGCAAATTGAGAAACTGAAAACAGCTAGCTTGGTTAGTGCATAGGGAAGGAGAGAAAGCAAAATTTAAGATGAGACATGAAAGATAACTGGAGCAAAACCACGCCGCCTCTTAATGAAAAAACCTTGTCTTAAAGGAAACCACTGAAGTGTATAAAGTGTGTGTGTGTGTAGGGGAAGGTTCCAGGGGTGGGATGGGTGTGTGATACAAATATTTGCATTTGTTATAGGTGATATATTCATATGGTTAAAAAACCAAAACTATATATAAAGTCATTCATTAAATTTGAAGACAAAGTTTCAACAAGGTTTACCTCTATATTGAAGGAAAAAGGAAATAGAGAGAAGTAGATGATTTAAAGAGAAAGTTGACTGGTAATTTCTATAAACACTCTGTGATGGATTGGAACTGGATAGTGAATAGGAAAGAGATGAGAGAAATGATTCCTAAATTTCTGGCTTATTTAGAAGGATGATTCCAAATCAGGATCCCCACTTAGAGGTTTGAGCCTAGCAGGTTAAGATTGTAAAATGACCTAGAGTCATGGTGGCATTTTATAACACACACACACACACACACACACACACACACGCACACACATTTACATGTACTTATTGTGTATAGATAGAAATGTCTGAACAATATCTATGATGCTTTAGTTATCCAAAGCAAGCCCTCAAGATTTATTTATTCATTCAATGAGTCATTCAATTATATAAGTTATGTGTAGAATAAATACTTGAAATTCTTCCTAGAGTGCCATCACATACCATTTGTACATAGTAAAATACCAACAAGCATTAATCATATAGACTACATGTGTGAAACGTTCTCTGGGCTGTGTAGTAAACTTTTTGCATGACATCTGCAAACCACTGCTCCTACTACCAGGGGAGGAAGAGAAATGCGTGAATTAAGACAGAGTCCAGTTAAGTAAAGTTTTCTACAATGAAATGTCTCCAGTTAATCCAATGTCCCTCAATTAAGGTTCTACTTTTCAATTATTAAGAGAATAACATGAGAAGAGAAAGAAAAGCTGTATGCTAACACTTGCATTAAGACTGCATTGCATTCTGTCAGAACGCTGCCTCCCAGGATTTTTGTGACTATCACCAGCAGAATGTTTTAATCTCATCAACCATCAAAATGCATCCTCAAAACATGGAGAGAGGCCTCTTATACTATCTATCAATCAAAATAATGACAAAGGTCATGGTGGTCTGAACTAAGTGATCACATATTCTCTAAAATGATAGAAACAAACAACCAAATAGATTATGTTGTTTTATAATACTAATAAACAAATTTTTAGAAATAATTAGATGTATATTTACAATATTTTAGACAGAAATATATTCAATGGATTGCTTATAACTCCTGCTTTTGATCCTTTAATTACATAAAACCTCACCTTAAACCAGTAAGATACCCCAAAAATAAAAGATAATATTAGAACATTTATTTGATTCCAATCCTGAAGAAATTATGATTCATTTCCCCAATAAGCTTATCAGCATTTTATAAATGTAATTTTGATTTAACAAAACCTTCAGATGTGCTTGTGTAGATATAAAATCAGGTGTAGAAAGTTGTAGCTTGCATGGAAAAACAACAGAATTAATAGTAGATGGTATTTCAAAGATACAAAATAGAAACTGGTGCCGAAAAAGGAATTTCAAGTAAACTGCAATGCGTTTCTGGAGAGAATTAATTAACCAAAGTTATTATAATTTACAGGTAATTTCTGGTTTTGTTTCCCTGGATCGATAATCAATCTACAGTCAAGCAAGAACAAATGAGGAAGTCTGATTCATGTAACAGAGTGGACTTAGGAAAAATAAATGCACCTGAAGCTACCAGGTGGGACCAAGGGGCTGCTCAGCATTCAAAGCTTCCTCAGTTAATACTCATTAACTTTCATTACCTATTTAGTACACTCACATCATGATGAAAACAAGTTCAGGATCATGAGGCTGAATACTTTAAATAAAAAAATGCTTGCTTTCTTTCCCATAAACTGCTCTTCGTTTTGATATAAAATACTCCCCTGTTCCAGAAAGCCATTGACAAATTTCCAGTTTAAACGGCCAACTCACCACACTGTGGGCAAAATGAGGGCATTTTCAAATGAAGAGAGAAGCATGCATGATCAAGTTTCAATTTAAAAGAAAAATAAAAACAGAAAAAAATCCCCAAGGGCAAATTGCTTTAAAATGACCTTTTGTATTGGTTCTATCTTCAAATAGTTATTTTTGTGGGGCACTGCTTATTATGCATTTAAAAATATCTGTAGTTTTTAAACAGCAAGTATGTAATTACAACCATATGTAAACAACACAGTAAACTAATCCTGTCAGTTTACAAATGTTTTGCTATAAAGTTCATATGGCTGAACTTTTTTTCTGAAGAATTTTTAAAAGGCAGTTAAAAACATGCCAAAACTAGTCTAATCTGAGATTTTGCATTTAAATTTTATACAGCAAATAAAGAGTAGATACAAGTTCATGGAGAGAAAATAGAAGTAGCAGACAATAATTACACAATGAAGGTTACTAGCCCCTTGGTTTGAGCTTTTCAAAAATAAAATTTCTAAAAGCAAAGTGAATATGAAATACTACACTGCAAGTCAGACACTCTCTGAGTATTAATTATGTATATCCAATAAAATATTACATTAAATCTTTCACGGTTGCCAGAAATTTTAAAATTCTGAAAAGAGAAAAATCAAACTTGAGAGAAATAATCTCCATAAATTAGCAAAGTAAAAGGTCATTTGCTCATAATCATTGGAGGAAATACATATACATGATCCAACTGAAGCAGACAGCCCCTGCAGATCTGGAGGCAAACTCTTACCTTGACAGGTGCCATTTTTCTCTTCATATCCCGCCTTGCACATGCATTTCCCGATGGGCACCAGCCACTCCCCTTCAGCGCTGCAGTGCATTTTGGGAGGTTCATCGGTCACGGAATGGTTGACACAGGAGCCTGACACTTCGAGCAATTGGGAAGAATCAGCTCCAGTGATGGTGTCAGGGAAGACAGCCAAGTGTCGTACCACAGAAGGGCATTTTTTATAGTATACACGCACAGAAACCAGAGCAATGCAAGCACCAACATCTTGAAAAGCAAGATAAAATCCCTTTTTGCTTAGAGGTCCTACATCTCTGACCTCCGTATTCAGTTTCATAACACGGTCACCAAGATCAAGTTCTGTAAAGCTTTCATCGGCAGCAATGGTATCAATTTTGATGTATTGGTTTTCCTTGATGTTTCTCCCATTCTGATCATCTGACTCAAAGTAATACATGTTAAAGGTTTCCTTACAGGTCCCCAGTCCTCCAGGAAGGCTGTTGCAGTCCCGCAGGGTAAATTTGAGTTCTATGAAGATTCTGGAAGCACCTTCATTGGAGATCCAACTGGTCAAAAGCCAGTTATTCTGATTCTGTTCCATCACTTTGCATACTTGGTATGTGTGGATAGGGGCATAATTTTCATCCACTTCACCAATCTCTTCCCACTGTACAATATAAAATAGAAAGATAAAAAATTCAAAAATTAGAAAATAACCAGGAACTATGGCAAAAATTATAAAAGAAAACTAACAGATATAGAAACATTCGTATCCTCAATATGTGGTATTTACAGAAGGAACTAAAGTATTGGGAGAAGAGAATCACAAATTTTTATTGTAATTTTTAAATTAAAAGTAAATTAAGAAATTATTATTCTTCTCCAACATAACTCCAAGATGAACACATATGAATATGCCCCAGGGCAGGGGGGAACCATGCATTTCAGAGTAAAAATAAAAGAAATTTAAATGTGGGTGAGGTTAACAAAATGAAGCAAAGAAAGAAAAATATGTATATTTTGAATAAAGTTCAGCATATACATAAATAGGGTAGAATACAAGAAATGCAATTAAAAAATGAAATAAGGGAAAAAAGGACCACAAATTTGAAAAAGAAGGGAGAAAAATGTAACATAAAAACACAGTCATTTATTTGAATCTGTCATGTCACAAATAACACATCGATGGAATAAAAGTTGAAAGAAAATCCATTAGTTTAAAATTAATAATAGATCTTTATTTCACTGAACCCATCTATTCAGGACTCTCACAAATTGGCTAGCTAAATATTAATTCATAGATTTATCTACATATATAAACATGGAGACAGATATGAAAGAAAGATTAAAAATTACAGATTAAGAATATGGATAGCCTTGTCATTTTGAATACTAACTAACTTCTTGTGATATGTTGGGACCCCATTCATTCTTTCTTACCAAAGCATTATTTTATGCATATGGCCTTAAGAGTTCTGAAGATATACAGGATGTAAAAAAAATTAAGTACAATTTATATAGCTTCCAAAATATGATTTGGCCAAAGAAGAGTTCTAAACCTATCTCTTTCCTAATACTCCAGTTTTGAGAATCTTGATGTACCATAACCATTTCCTGAACAGTACAGAGCCAAATTTTTATTTTTCATAAAGATGTAATTATAATTTAAGGAATTTCTGAAACCTGTAAAAAATCTGTGTATGCAAAAGTGATATATCATTTTAAGTCTTTAATATACCACTGAAACACAAAGAACAATGAAACCATACTGACTTTCAAAAAATCCAGAATGTGTGATTTCAGACATTAAGTATTGTAGATAAAAAAAAAACTTCATAGACACTCATTTCTTTAGACATGAAATTAAATATAGCATTACTTCTTGATTCTGTTCTAAAAACAAAGATGTGAACAATGTGAGGCACAAAGGATGCAAATAAATCTTATACATCAGATGGCTCCTCTCGAAATCTAGCTGCCACATCAGACAGACATAAGCAAAAGGTGCTAATGAGGTAAAACTGTTGAGCTCCTTAAATTCACAAGAGAGAGACATGAAGATTTTATCTTGCCAAACAACTTCCATATTATGTTATTACCTAAAGCCTCAGTTCTTTCACTAAATCTCATTTTTGTCCTCTCTCAAAATGTATAGAAACTCTACTTAGCTCCCGATTTTCTAAACCAGATACCTATTGCAGCATTCCATTATTAAACTACTTACACTTCCTTTCCAACGTGACTTAAGTATCAATCTCTTTATATTATAAACGGCACCAAATATTATGATCAATATTTCATGCAAAAGAATATGTCAACTAACCAAATAAAATGGTAAGAATTATCAATTTACCGTAATAAGATTAAATATATATTTTTTGAATTAGTAAAATGAAAGATAATATCAAAAATCTCTTCTCTATAAAAATAAAAATGCTACTTCATCTCTGTTTTAAATATTTGTTTTATGATAATATTCCAATACAAAACACAAATATGTATATTTTTTGCCTTGAATCACTTACTGATGACCTATTTCTGGACAATATATTCTAGTAGGATCCTCCCAGCAAGTAAAAGCAAGCAGAATAACAGGATCTTTCAAGATCATAAGCCAAGCAATTCAGCCTTTGTCCTTACAAAGTCCAGGGTACCACAAATATTATTAAAAATGCAAGCCACACAGCACTTGACAGGACAGCTTAATAGTTACCGCTTCAGGTGATAATTTCAAAGTACATGCATAAGCATCTTGCTTCTCTGAATATTCTCAATTAAGAAGAGGGAAACTATAATTTTCTTTGAATTCAGAAACTGTCATGGTGAGATTTTATTTATTTTTCTTTTCAAGTACCCAAAATATAAATGATGGCTCACATTTAATATTTCAAGAGAGCAAACAGAGTGAGTTTAATTTAAATAATTACGGCCATAAGCCATTCAGAGAATCACACGGGTAATATATCCATCTCTAATATCTGCTGTCATTGAGACACATATACTAAGAAATGGACAGAAATATTTTATTTATTGTAGGCTGGCTCTCTGAAATAAAACCTTGAATTTTCCTAAGCTTTCTTTGCCCTTTAATGTGAAGAGAATACCTTGCTGTCCTCAGCAAAAATCGGGTACAGAAAAAAAAAAAAAACCAAGAGGATGAAGAGAAAGTAACACTCAGCAAGAGCTTTAGAATGTGGCAGACGTGTTCCTAGACACTTTTACAAATGTCATGTACAGGATATTACAGTAACTTAATAAAAGGCACAGATAGGAATCAATATTTTCTGTTCTTTTTGTTGGATTTTTCCATGACTTCAGGATTTAATAAAAATATTTGCTGATCCGTTGATTACTAGAAGTGGTGAACCTGGACATTTTGGAAGCATGGATTGCTGAATGCAATATGATGGCTGTAGCTCTGCTCTTTAGGTCTAGCAGTTATTCAATGCTGTCCCCTAAGCCCATGCTTTTCTCTATGTTTATTTCCTCCTTATTGCCCATTCTTTCCCGTTAAGAATAAATAACTGGTTACACAGCTTGGATTTGCTGGATTTATCTCCCAGATTCTTAGGGTTACTCCTTTTCCCTCAGGGCTCTGAAAATTCCAGGTCAGTTGCATTCTAAACCCATTGCTGACCAGGCATCTCACATCAGCCACATTCATCAGAGAAGGGTGGGGGGAAGAAAGAACTTACTTACTTTCATAACCATATGTGTATCATGGAGTTACAAATTTTTCCTACCCAAGCCGTTAGGAACTAGTTTCGCCCCATCTGCCTCTCATTGCTCTCTTGGCCTTCTGGTATCAAACTCCTGCTGTTTCCTACCTTGTTGGCATTGCTATCATTTCCAGACCCCCAGCCTATACATCGTTTCTTCGTGCAGAACTTGAAAATACTGACTCATGACACCTGGGCTGGACCAGAAATCCCTCTTACATTATGTTCCCAAATTCACAGTAGGAAGCATCATGTGAACAGAGACAATTTTAACCTTTCAGGTTATTAGGGGTGCCCATTATCTAGTTCTGTGTTCATTATTATGTTTCTATTTATCTTGATTCTATATCGAGAGTCATCTATTGAGGCTAAGGTGCAACGGTAAGAAACTTTGGAGTAGACACCTAAAAAAAAAAAAAAGAAGCCACTGTATTGGTCTTGTATAGAAGAAAAATACAAGCCTGAAGCCCTAGTTTTAGTCCCAGCTCTTATAATATCTAGATGTATAAGCTGAGATCCAATCTCTGGCATAAGAACTAGGCAACTCTGTAATGAGAATGAAAGCTCTCTATCCTAGGCATCGAATATTCAATAAAGAACATCAGAAAGGGCCTTAAAAGAGCCAATCATATTGTTCACTTTAGAAATGAGAAATTGAAGACCAGACCAAAAAAAGGATTTACTCAAGTTCACACAAGACCAAGCTGACCACTGGGCATCTCCTCTGTGCATATCTTCCTTTGTCTTCTGGTCAGCATGTCTCTGCCTCAAAGTGTGGATTTGTGCATGGGATTCCTTGATTCATTGCATTAATTGCTACCCAACATTTTTTTCCAGACACCATGTAACCATAAATAAGTCTTTTTTTTCTTTTGCTATATATTTTAATACTCAAACCCAATATGAGGGAGAGGCAAGCATGATTTTCTTATCGTCGACTATATCTTAGAGTCTGATACAACAGGGCACAGAGTAGGGCACTTGATATATACTTTATGATGAGTTAATTAATATCAAATATATACATATAACTTATTAATTCAGAGATCCCACTAATTTGGAATAATTCAAACATATTGAATAAATAGCTAAATGTTTTGTGCTATATTTAAAACAAGAAAATACATTTTCTTCTTTGTAAATCATCAAAATTTTATAACAGCAAATTAGAAAGGTTTATAAAAGCAGATTAAAAAAATGAGTTCGGTAATTTTTAATTAAAAACACTATTTATTAAAAGAGATTGTCTTATTTCCATTGTTGATATAATTTTTATGAGTTTAGTTTTGCCTGTTAACCTGTTGAATGATTTTTCACTAGCGTTACATTTTACTAATTGTGACTGATAACTTAGTTTATTTTATTTGTGAGCCTATGTTTTCAAAATAAGTTTTTATTTTGTCACTCAGTAGTCTTCTTCACCATTCTGTGTAAATCAAAAGCCCAGAATATAGCATATCAGTTCAAGGAACTATGGACATATTTCATATTTCAGTCAAATAATATTAGGACCATCTTAGGGATTTCTTTTGCAGAATGACATAAAAATCTGGCAATCAATCAATTGCCTGCAGCTTTACTCTGACATGACCAAAGCATAACTTTCTAGGAAGACCTTGTTTATCACCTAACTGCCTCTTTAAATACAAGGAAAGCTGTTCTTCACACTTTGAGTCACATATTTTAAATATAATATCTTCTCAAGTTCCTCAAAGCTAAATAAAATATAGGTTTTAAATTTAATTAAAATATTTTTATATATCATTTATTGTGATTTTCATTGTGCAAATGTGCATGGTATGTTTTGTTTCACACACTATGTTTTGCTAACTTTACTGAAGATATCCTGATTTCAAATTACTAATTCAGTGATTTTTTTAAAAAGACATAAACCTAAGACCTAGAACCATAAAAACCCTAGAAGAAAACCTAGGCAATACCATTCAGGACATAGGCATGAGCAAAGAGTTCATAACTAAAACACCAAAATCAATGGCAACAAAAGCCCCAAATTGACAAATGAGATATAATTAAACTAAAGAGCTTCCGCAGAACAAAAGAAACTATCATCGGAGTGAACAGGCAACCTACAGAATGGGAGAAAATTTTTGCAATCTACCCATCTGACAAAGGGCTAATATCCAGAATCTACCCCCCCAAAAATACAAAAACAAAAAAAATCAAAAAGTGGGCAAAGGATATGAACAGACACTTCTCAAAAGAAGACATTTATGCAGCCAACAAATACAGGAAAAAAAGCTCATCATCACTTGTCATTAGAGAAATGCAAATCAAAACCACAATGAGATACCATCTCATGCCACTTAGAATGGAGATCATTAAAAAGTCAGGAAACCACAGATGCTGGAGAGGGTGTGGAGAAATAGGAACGCTTTTACACTGTTGATGGGAGTGTAAATTAGTTCAACCACTGTGGAAGACACTGTGGCAATTCCTCAAGGATCCAGAACCTGAAATACCATTTGACCCAGCAATCCAAATACTGGGTATATATCCAAAGGATTCTAAATCATTCTACTATAAAGACACATGCACATGCATGTTTACTGCAGCACCGATCACAATAACAAAGACATGGAAGCATCCCAAATGCCCATCAGTGTTAGACTGGATAAAGAAATGATTGCATATATACACCATGGAATACTATGCAGCCATAGTAAGGGATGAGTTCACGTGCTTTGCAGGGACATGGATGAAGCCAGGGGGTAGGCAGCTAGGGGAGGGATAGCATTAGCAAAACTACCTAATGTAGATGATGGGTTGATGGGTGCAGCAAACCACCATGGCACGTGTATACCTATGTAACAAACCTGCACGTTCTGCACACGTATCCCAGAGCTTAAAGTATTTTAAAAAAGCAATACCACCTCATGGTTTTTTTTTTTTTTTTTTTTTTTTAGAAAGTGCCTGGCGCCTGTAATCCCAGCACTTTGGGAGGCTGAGGCAGGTGGATCATGAGATCAGGAGATCGAGACCATTCTGACTAACACGGTGAAACCCTGCCTCTACTAAAAATACAAAAAATTAGCCTGGCGTGGTGGTGGGTGCCTGTAGTCTCAGCTACTCAGGAGGCTGAGGCGGGAGAATGGCGTGAACCCACAAGGTGGAGCCTGCAGTGAGCCGAGATCGCGCCACTGCACTCCAGCCTGGGTGACAGAGTGAGACTCCACCTCGAAAAAAAAGAAAAAAGAAATGCCTGGGAACAGTTTTACTACACACTAAAATTTGAAATTCAGACACTGGCTTCCCAAATGCTCAAACAATAAAGAGTCAAATAAAAGCGCAAACTTCATCTTGGGTTATAATCCTTTGAAAGACATTGTGTACTAATTTAAAGGTGATCCTGGAAGAACAGTATAAAGATATAGATCAATTTTAGATCAATTTCCTGTTACGCAATGCATGCATGACATAATTATACTACAGAATACAACTGCATCTTTTTGCAGATGAGTAAACTGAGGCCACAAACAACTGGCATACTAGAGCCAAATCAATATCTACAATTAGAAATCTGTGATTATAAATTATTTTTTTCTCCTTTTTAGAGGTTAAAATTACTATGCATAAAATATAAGGCCACTTGAGGTCATTTTAAGATACGAAATATTCATTATCTAATGAACCAGGTATTTAAGTTTTCTTTTTTTTCTTTATTATTATTATTATTATTATACTTTAAGTTTTAGGGTAGATGTGCACAATGTGCAAGTTTGTTACATACGTATCCATGTGCCATGTTGGTGTGCTGCACCCATTAACTCGTCATTTAGCATTAGGTATATCTCCTAATGCTGTCCCTCCCCCCTCCCCCCACTCCACAACAGTCCCCGGAGTGTGATGTTCCCCTTCCTGTGTCCATGTGTTCTCATTGTTCAATTCCCACCTATGAGTGAGAACATGTGGTGTTTGGTTTTTTGTCCTTGCGATAGTTTACTGAGAATGATGGTTTCCAATTTCATCCATGTCCCTACAAAGGACATGAACTCATCATTTTTTATGGCTGCATAGTATTCCATGGTGTATATGTGCCACATTTTCTTAATCCAGTCTATTGTTGTTGGACATTTGGGTTACGTTTTCAAAAGACAAAATTATGTGCCCTTGCTGTAGAATTATAGATTCCATCCTTCCTTGTTCAGTTTCCTTATTTTGGATCAAGAAAAAAAATGGGCAATCCATTGGGCAACAGAAGCATCTCTATTTTTACATATCACAACAAGAAAAATGTGGTTTTAAAAGAATAAAACAGGTAGCACAGTTTGTTTTAGAAATTCAATTTCTCTAATAGCTACGATTCTTTAGAAAATAAATATGACAAAATGTATCAACTTTCAGCAAAAATCATTTGAATCAAAACCTTGTTATATTTCCTCAATATTATGTTAGTGAGAAAAAAAAGACTTGCGTCAAGTAGGAGTTTGAGTTGTTCAAAACATCTTTAAAATTCATAAGTATGATGCAGCAGTATTGCTAGAAATGGCTCTATTAATTTTCTGTGTATGAAATAAAACTGAAGTTGATTATTGCCTGTGGAATAGCACAAATATTTATGAGCTCAAATTCAATTCATAATACAAATGAAATCACTTGAGAAACACAGAGATTAAAACTTTCAGGTTAATATTAATCTTTTTGCAGCAAAATTCACAGACAATTGGGCATCTATTTTCAACAGTACATGTGAATGGCAAGCCAGACATTTTTTTTTTCAACCCGGAGGAAAAAAATGTTTTTCTCTTCATTCAATGTTGTCACTGTATTTTTTCAAAAACATATAGATCCTTTCCTCATTAATTCTTTTAACAATTATCCAAGTGCAGAAGCAATAAATAGAAGGATGGAAAAATCAAAAGTGCATATCAGATAAAATACACACAATTAGAACAGTTTATGATTTAATCAAGAAAAGTATTTCTTAGTTAAATATCATGATGAACATAATATGCAAAGCAAAACAAAAACAAAAAACATAAATATAAGGACTGATTATGTATTTATTATGTATTTATTGTTATTCTACTTTTAATAAGAGATATTGAGTAGTTTCTCATTATATAAAAGATCAAAGATGTCATGAACACTTCAAATTTTAAAATAAGGCATTCAAAAAGACATACGAACTCATGTTCATCGCAGCACTATTTGCAACAGCAAAGACAAGGAATCAACCAAGATGCCCATCAACGGCGAACAGGATAAAAAAAATGTGGTAAATATAGACGATGGAACAGTCCATATTGGAATAGTCTAATAGTCTATATATGGAATAGTCTAATACACAGCCATTAAAAAGAATGAGATCCTGTCCTTTGCAGCAACATGGATGCAGTTGGAGGCCATTATCCTAAGCGAACTAACACAGAAACAGAAATCCAAATACCGCATGTTCTCATTGAAACACCGAATACACAGGGACACAAAGATAGGAAAAATAGACACTGAGGACTGCTTGACAGAGGAGTGTGTGGCAGTATGGGCTGGAAGGCTGCCTATCTGGTACTATGCTCACTATCTGAGTGACTGAATCATCTATACACCAAGGCTGTGTAACATGCAGTTTCCCCATGTAACAAACCTGCACATGTGCCCTGAGAACCTAAAATAAAAATAGAAGAATAAACAAATAAATTAATTAATTAAATGGAATTTTTTCCTTGAAAAATTTACTAATTAGAACAAATGCAAACTATCAGTCAATAATAATTTTAAAATAATGAGCAAAGTAGGTAACCATGCCTGAAATTAACAAATTAATAAACTGAATAAAATCTTAAATGATCTCATTATTGTTTTATAAAAAGCAACCCTATTATATATGGTACATGTGATCTAATTTGTCAGTAATGTGTGCCATGAGTTATAATTTTAAAAGATGCAAATAACAAATAGGTTTATAAACCACTGATCTAGTTTAGGTCCATTATGGTACCACTGTATATGGAGACACCTTCATACTTAGGTGATGGTAGCCTTCCACTATGCCAAGAGATGATTAGGCCAACATTTGATATCATGCAACTGTAGCAACAGAAATAAACTTTTGTGTAATATTATGAAAGTTTACATAGTTGGTGAGTTTATATCTTTCTTAAGAGTGATTGCAATCTCAATTATATATTATTTAAGCTGGAGTACAAATTTAACATGTAGATTTTAAGGTATTTCATGTTGCAGGACTTCAAATGACAAACACATATATGCACACATGTGCACACACCCACAATTAAGAATTCCTTTGCGACAGTCATCGTGAGACATTAGAGATGGTCCTTTTAGTGATATTTCAATATATTTCAGTATATATTTCAATATATTTCAGTATATTCTCAATAAGATGTAAATTGAAAAGGAACATAATTGGTATTCTTTAATATAAACATTGCACTGTCCTGTTATAGATAGCTGTAAATTCTGTGGGGAAGCCTTATTTTCAAAGCAGAATGAAAGTTTCAGTAAATGAGAGAAAAGAAACTATTTCACTTGGGATTCAGCTTAATGAAAATAAAGTAGATTAGCCTTTGGTGGACTTAATGTTTCAGGCAAAATAAATACAATTACATCCTTGTTGTTCTGGCAAAAAAAAGATTTCAGTAAACCATGTGAAACTCTTGATTATATATTCACTCTATAAAATACATGCGAAAATATAATGCTGCCTGTCCTCATTTTTCAGTAGATAATATTATGCTTGTGATGCAGGCCTTGACAACAGCACCCATAAATCAATTCTATATCTCACATTAATCATGTTCTTGTCATCAGTGGCTATTCAACACAAATTTCCATCTCATTTTTTTTTGTTGGAAAACAGCCACATTAGGGCTGTTAGCTTTCTCAAATGTAAGTGGCTATATTGCCATAATACATAATAAAGTGCACTCCATCCACTTGCCAAACCAGTATTAAAGACATTCTATAGAAATTGAGGCTATCCAGGAGAATGGCGTGAACACAGCAGGCGGAGTTTGCAGTGAGCCAAGATCGCGCCACTGCATTCCAGCCTGGGCGATAGAGGGAGACCCTGACTCAAAAAAAAAGAAAAGAAAAGAAAAAAGAGAAAAAGAAACTGAGGCCATCTACTGTCAGTGCATTGTCCAGTCAGTAGCTGGCATTTCCATAGAGAACGGCTTTATTTTTAATTTTTTAAAACAGATTTAGGAGGTATAAGTGCTGTTTTGTTGCATGGATATACTGCATAGTGGTGAAGTCTGGGTCTTTTGTGTAACCATCACCGGAATAGTTACCCATTAAGTAATTTCTTAATGTTAATTTCTTAATGTTAATGGTAACATTGTTGCCCATTAAGTAATTTCTCATCCCTCATCCCCCTCCCACCCTCTCACCTTGCAGAGTTTCCAAAACTTATTATTCCACTCTCTATATCCATGAGTACACATTATTTAGCTACCACTTATAAGTGGGAACATCTGGAATTTGACTGTTTCTGAACAGTTTCACTTATGATAATGGCCTCTAGTCCCATTCATGTTTCTGCAAAACACATTACTTCATTCTTTTTTTATTACTGAGTAATATTTCACTGAATATATATGCCACATTTTCTTTATCCAATCATCCTTTGATGAACACTTAGGTTAATTCTATTATCTCTGCTATTGTGAATAATGCCGTGAGAAACATAGAGGTACAAGAATATTATTGATGCAATGATTTATTTTCCTTGTGTGTTTTCTTTTGCAAAATATCTGTTCATATCTGTTCACTTTTTAATAAGGTTATTTGTGTTGTTTTGGGGTTGTTGTTGTTTCTGTTCCTTGTAGACTCTGGATATTAGTCCTTTGTCAGATGCATAATTTGCAAATTTTTTTTCCATTCCTCAAGTTGTCTATTCAGTCTGATGATTATTTGTTTATTTTGCTGTTCTGAAACTTTTTAGTTCAAATAAGTTCCATTTATCATTTTTGTTTTTGTTGCATTTGCTTTTGAGGTCTTAGTCATGAATACTCAACTAGGCCAATGTCCAGAAGAACTTTCCTTGGTTTTGTTTTAGGATTTTATAGTTTCAGGTCATAAATTTAAATCTATAATCCATCTTGGGTCCATTTTCATATACAGTGAAAAACAGGGGTCCAGTTTCATTTTTCTGCATATAGCAATCCAATTTTCCCAGTACCATTTATTGAATAGGGTGTCCTTATCTCAGTATATGTTTTCGTCAACTATGTCAAAGATCAGTTGGCTGTAGGTCTGTGGCTTTATTTCTGGGACTCTATTCTGTTCCACTCATCTGTCTATTTTTATGCCAGTACCATGCTGTTTTGGTTATTATATACTTGTAGTATAATTTGAAATCAGATAATGTGATGCCTCCAGCTTCATTCATTTTGCTTAGAATTCCTTTGACAATTTGGGCTCCTTTGGGAGGTCATATTAACTACATAATTTTTTTGTCTAATTCTGTGAAAAATAGTGATGACATTTTTTATAGGAATTGCATTGAATCTGCAGATTGCTTTGGGCAGCATGGTCATTTTAACTGTATTGATTCTTCCAATCCATGAGAATGGGATGATCTTAAATTTGTTTGTGTCATCTATGGTTTATTTCATCAGTATTCTGTAGTTTTCCTTGTAGAGATTTTTTTAGCCACTTAGTTAAATATATTAAGAATTCCAGTGCTTCTCTATTTGAGATAGAAGTAAATGAACAGCTGTATGTCTATTGCAAATTCCTCCTCCTGAATTTGTTAAGCTTGTGTCTGGCCAAAAAATTAATATCAACCAAAAGTATATTTTTGAATAAATGTATACTTCTCTTATGGAAGTTTAAAATGTTTAGTGATAGTTCTCCAATGACAATTCTAAATATTTAGTGTTTATGTTTTTTGATCATTAATTGAATGCAAATTTAATTCTGACCAACATTAGACCATAGAAGTTTACAATAGGGATTGACTATCTGAAGACAGTGATTGATCAACATTTATAGAATTTTTTTATCTATCAACAATCGATACATTTTGTTGCACTTTAATATTTTACTTGAGAATTACTATAAAAATAGATGTTTCTAAGAATGCCAAGAATTCTAGAAAAATATGATATATTTACAGATTTAGTGAAGTTGAAACATTAAAATAATTAAGTCTTCACATTTATTATTCCTACTGGCGTCTTCTGTCAACTTGTTCCTAGTCTTACTATATTGTCCCTTAATTATCTTGAGGCTTGTTGCTTAGGTTATCAATCACAGATGGCAATAGTAAAATTAATTTTTCAGTGTGATTTTAGCCTTAATATTAAAACAAGCTGTTAACTGCCTTTTTCTCTGCTTATCAACACAATCCCTTTTGCCATGTATTCTCATAACAGAAAACATACATAGAACAAATGCAGATAACCAGTAAATCTAGTTATAGTAAAGAAACATAGAATATTTTAACATAATATCTTAGATATTATTTCATACTTTTACATCTATTTGTATATGAGCAAACTGAACTCTTGATATGATAAAGAAGCTACCTATAGGAGGTAAATGTCCCTGACTTCCCTTTATTATTCTGTTTGCTATATCTGATAGTTTGTCGGCTATATAAGTCTATCCTTTAGCAAAGATGGATTAGAAGGCTCCTGGATATCACAAGCTCTTAATAATATTTCTTCACCCTACTTTGGCTATTTATGCTAAATATAGGCTAATGCTTCATACATTTAACTGATTGTTTATCAGGAGAAAACTTGGCAGAAATGGAATCAAGTGATATAAAGGCGATAGGGAAGAAGTACTCTTCAATGCTCCTGCTGGGAGTATATATTAGTAGCCAGCTTTGGGAAGCGTTTGGAAATACATGGTGCATTTAAAAGTGTTTCAAACCTGGGAATTTTACATGTTTCTAAAGATAAATGTTCCAAAGTAAAGTCTGAAACCCTGTAATGATCAAAAATAAACTACTAATGTAACCAACAATAGAAAAAAATAAATGTTATATCAAGCTATAAATAATCATACAAGAGTTAATAGTAATTGTCATATGGAGTTTACAAGTATATAATAATAAAGAAAAATGTAAAATTTATAAAACAGAAAAATATACTTTAAAAAGAATACAGTTATGCTAAGTTGTGTTTTATTACATTCATAACAAAGTGATAAAATATAAAATGAACTAGAAAAAATATGCTAAATTCATGATCAGAAGCTTATAGACCTCTAGGAAAAATAAAGTATATCATATTAACATATATGTAATGAGAGTCTCAAAAGAAGGGAAAAGAGAAAAAAAATGGCAGGTACAATAGTTGATTAAATAGTAAATATTTTACAAATTTGACAAAAAAAAACTTAGGTAGAAATACAAAATGCCTGTGAAACCAGTTGGGGTACATACAAAAGTTCATGCCTAGATACTTGAACATGATAAAAGCTAAAACATTTTTGAAAATTTTGAAAGCAGCAAGAGGAAATCAACTCAGGTAGAGAGGAACAAGAATATGACAATAAGCTGACACTGCAGATGAAACAACGAAGTCCAGAAGAAAGTAGAATGACATAGTCAAAGTGCTAGAAAAACAATACCATCAACCAATAATTCTATATCTAGCAAACCTACCTTCCAAATGAAAGATCACTCAAAACAAACAGTAAAACGTAAAACATAAATTGCTGTGAAAGTACAGAAAACACATGAAAAGACAATACTGACAAGTGTATAAATATGGGAAATATGCTTATGAAATGATGCTAAATGTCATTAGCCATCAGAGAGACTCAAATTAAAGCTCCGATGAGATGTCACTATACCCCTATTTGAAATGAATAAAAAAATCATTTTTAATAGTGACAACAACCAATGCTGATGAGAATGTGAAGAAACTGGATTACTTATATATTGCTGGTGGAAACATAAAATGGTACAGGCACATGGAAAACAGGAAATTTCATATTAAATGAAATCTGAAATTGCCATTAAAAGGAGCAATTTCTCTTCAACATCTGTACTGGGTAAATAACAACTTACATCCACAGAAATACCTGTACATGAATGTTCATAGCAGTTTTATTTGTGGTAGCCGAAAACTAGAATCAGCCTATGTGACCTTCAGTGGGCAAATGGTTAAGCAAACTGTAGTACATTATATATCATGGAATACTACTCAACAATAAAAAGAAACAAACTATTGATAAAAGAAGCAACTAATGGATCTCCAGGGAATTACGCTGAGTGAAAAAAATCATACCCAAAACGTTACTTTATGACTCAATTTTTATAATATTTTTTAAATAAAATTTTAGAAGTGGAGAAGAGCTGAATAGTTACCAAAAGTTAGATCTGAGGATGAGGAAAGAAGTAAACAAGAAATATATGAGCATAGTCATAAAAGATCTTGTAGCATTGTCTCTGTTTGGTATCATACAGGTAGTGACTACACAAACTTACACAGGTGATGAATTGTACAGACTTAATGCATACACACACACACACACACACACACACACACACACACACACACAAAGAGAGAGAGAGAAGAGCATTAAGAGAAGGGAGAATTGAGATATACAGAATGAAAAGTCAGGAGAAGTTGTTACATAATTAATGATCAATAAAAACAAAAATTGGAATTCAGATTTATCTGGCTTCAAAGCTCATATTTTAACTCACTACACCATGATGCTTCACAAAATAAGATAAAGAGTATAGGAAAACAGTCATTCCGAGGCAGACTAATGAATGGAGTAAATGAAGCCTCTTTGATATTCTTTCAAAGGCACATTCATTTTTTTATTCCCCAAATTCTACTCTGCATTTATTTCTCTATACTTTGAATTAAAACTTAAGTACTTATTAAAGTAATATTGCTTAAATTATTTGCTATACAACTATAATCTCAGTAAATATTTCATGGAAAACAAGTGTTCTTTAGGGAAACCACAATGAAGCTCTTCCTGGTTTATCTATTTGCAAGATATTAAGTTGAAATCTTTGTGAACTCTGTGAATATCTGTAAAGTAAATCTGCATAGTATGCAATATGTATAGTAAACTGACACAGTAAATTATCCTATTTGGTTTTATATAATATTTCCCAAACTTGTGGGATAACTTTTGTTAATAACACACATTTACATTTTTCTGTACATCTCCATATTTGGAGAAATTCTAAGTTATGATAGTGGCTGACAGCTGCTACGAGACCACACTTATGCTAAGTGTGGTCATTTAGTGAAATACCATATCATATTATCTTAAATCCTGTTTACTCCTCTTACACACATTTTTCAGTGCACCTGATTTATGTTACATTGTCAGTGTACATATTTGTATCCCCCAATGGATTCATTCTCTTGCCCCAGTTTTGTCACTGGGGCAAACCATTTGCCCCAATGATGTGATCAATTGTTGGTGTATCGCCCTCTCCATCACCAGCATTCTGTCTAGGGAACTGGATACATTTAATACCTGTTGGTTGAATTTATGCATGTAAAAACGAAAGAATGAATGAATAGATGAATTAATGAAAATAACAACAGCGATTTTCTTTACTTTAATTGCTTTACTGGTAGTGTACTGGGATCTACAGCAGGGAAACAGAAAGACCTTTTGAATGACAGTTACTTATCCCTCCTTTTTCTAGAAGTAATTTGGTCAAAGAACACTTGGCATGTCAACTCTGAAATGTTGCCAGCCTTTTGGTCTGGCCACTATTTTTTTCTTCTCAATAATAACCCCCACTAGAAGAATAGTAAGGAAAGAAAGAAGGTTAAACTCAATTCTGTCACATGTTTTTAAGAGTTGACAGCTCCAGGGAAGGTTTAATAGTGAAGAGAATTGAATCTAGTTGGAAAAGGGTACTACTTGAATCACCATGAATTTCATTTATCTGTGTATCTCTATTCCTAATTATCACTAGGAAGTGACAGTTGGGAAGCCCACGGAGGTCTCAGAAGATTATAAAATTCTATTAAATCATCACAAATGTTGCAATATAACATTTAAGAGCTTCAGCTCTTCATATAAATAAAAGTAGGGTTTATTATCATGTGAGATGGAGGCTTGATCTAACCAGTATTTTTCTTCTTCTTATATAAAATAGAATGTTAAAATTATATGATAGTATCTGAAAATCCTATCTTGCCAGGGAACAAGATCTAATTAGTTGGGCTAAATGTAAAGTTCAAACGCTGGGACACAGATTTTCTTCCACTTACCCCCAGAGAAGGAGAACATGAGCCCCAATGACCCCAGTTAACACATGCCAATTCACTTGGTCCAAATGAATACAGTAAATTAGAAAACTAAATACCAAAGTTTCTTTGATATATAGCTGATAAGCTGTAGAATTTCATTAATTATTTGATTGTATTTAATTACAACCCTTTTAACATGTAAATGGTATCAAAAGAAAATTATTAGAAATTTAATTACTATAAAATGTACCAAGCATATAATTATTGGAAAATTTTTAAAAGAAAAAAATTTTACAAGTCTCAATATTCATAGTTAAATTTCTGCTTTAATTGAAAATATCAGTATCTCTTTAATTAATTAGTTTTCACAAGAATTTAGAGCCATGCTTTAGATCTGATCACTCTACAGGATGATCAAGGCACAAACACTTTTTTTACAATCTTCCTCTAAGTAGTTACTTTATTGCTTTATACAACCTTATTGCTGACAGAGTTCATTTCTACAATGAATTTTACAGTAATACTAACATGCCCCAAATATGCTGGTTTATGTTTTTCTTACATTTGGTGACAAAGTATAAACCTGAATTTGTTAGACGATAATTGTATTTATAATTCTGTTAAGTTCCCATTGGAGACATTCCATTCATAATTACAGAGAGCCAATAAATGAGTAAAATACATCCTTGTCCTCATCAGAGAAGTCAGTTACAGAAAGGGCCATAAAAGAATGAACTAATTGGTCGGGCCTGGTGGCTCATGCCTGTAATCACAGCACTTTGGGAGGCCGAGGCGGGTGGATGATTTGAGGTCAGGAGTTTGAGACCAGCCTGGCCAAAATGGTGAAACCCCGTCTCTACTGAAAATACAAAAATTAGCCGGGCATGGTGGCAAGCACCTGTAATCCCAGCTACTCTGGAGGCTGAGGCAGGAGAATCACTTGAGCACAGAGGTTGCAGTGAGCAGAGATCGCGGCACTGCTCTCCAGCCTGGAGGACAGAGTGAGACTCCATACAAAAAAAAAAGAATAAACAAATTACATTCACAATCTGCTGGATGTTTACATTTGTACACTTATTGATAACACATTACTTCATAGGCATTTGCACTAATCTATAATAAACAATTTAATATTCCCTACATAATTGAAAAACTATCTCTAACAGACAATGAGTTATATTTGAGAAGTTAAGATTTTTCAGATTTTCAAAAACTAGTATTAGTTATGTATACATAGGCATACACATATATTTAGGCATTTTTAAAAATATGGACTCTTTTTAGAAGAAAGACATTAAATGAGGAGCCTTGGGATATTTAATAATGGATGCAAAGTTTTATTCAAATTAGAATCAGTAACCATAAGGAATATATAACTACAAAACCTGTATACTGATATTAAACAATTAAATTTGATTTATGCAGCATGGTTTTAAAAAAGTATCACTAAATGAAAAATGAGTAAGGACTGGTGTACTTTTTTTCTCTTTATCTTATTTTCTTCTTCAGCTAAAATAACTTTAGGCTGACAGAATTAAACATTCAGCAAGAGAAATACTGATTCTCATTAATTATTTTATAAATATATATGCCATATTTTCCTAAGTATCTATGTGCACAGAATTTCCATTCAATTTAATGAAGTTATACTTACATAAAAATACATACATGTCCAGAAAAATTAGCTTAGAATTTTTGCATGTAAAATCTATTGTTTTTCTCTTTTTTCTTATATTTCTTTCTAAATAGCTATGATATAGTTATTCATAACAGTATATCTTCAATATTTTAATTGATAATAATATTATAAAGTTTCTCCTTTTTTCGTCCCTATGCTCAATTTGAATGACCCAGAACAGAGGTTTAAACACTAGTTTAATTATCAATAGTATCACAACCATCTCTGGTGTGTGTTAAAGAACAAATTCTTTGGAATCTACACCAAACTACACCAGATCTACAGAATACTTGGACCAAGTAATATGTATATTTTAAATATATGATAGTAATAACTGCTTAAAATTTATCAAGAATGAAATATGTGCCTAGAACTTTCCTAAACATTGTATATGTTTTAACACAAGTTATCACCAAAACAATGCAAAGAAGAAGCTATTATTATATCGATGGGAAAACTAGGCAACTTAATAAGTTTTGGAGCTATGATCTGCCAACTTCACTTCAGAATCCTGGCTCTTGACTTCTTGCGATGTACACTGTTTCTATTTGATGAGTCTAACATCTAGCCAGATTTCTATAAAAAAGTCTTAACACCAATCCAATAAATTTGATGACATAGTACACTCAATTTAAGATATTTGAACTGTGGCAATTTTAAAAATAAATGAAAATGTATTTGAGAGACGGGGAAAATATACATATACATATTCACATTTTCAGCAAAATAACTGAGTTGTCAGTGAATATTTGTTGAGTTGATTCTTCTTTTCACATTCTTTAAACAGAAATTTACTAAAACTATCTGCACTAAGAAAACATTATAGAAGTTCAAAATGATATTTCAGTTATTGAAAGGTTATATATGTATTACTGTGAAATAAAGGCAGATCATGGTCTTGGTTGAAGTTTTGTTTGGCTAAGCTTATGCTAAAATAGAAAAGAAATTAAGATTTTCTGGAACAAAGAAAATGGAAAGAAATGTATTCAGAAAACATCCGGTAACTTAAAGAATTGGATAATGGATTTGCATAAATTTCCCATATGCTTTTTCCATATGTGGGAAAAAGTGGAAAACTGCAAGTGGTATGGGCCTTTCCTTCTCAGAGATAGGAGGAAAAGCAAGTGAGGACTGAATATCAAGAGTTGCATGTTTCAATACTTCCAAGTATATAATCAGACATTTATATGTATCTCTATGGACCAAGTCACCATTTTTTTCCATGACACACTGAAATTCATTAGAAAAAACAAATTGAGTAATTGCTAACCTCAGATATGGTCTTGAGAAAATGATTCTCCCCTTAATAAGGATAAAACCTAGTTTGAATAATGAACACTGCAGGGATGCTTACCAAGGTTAAGCAGAAGATGAAATAAAAACATCGAGAAGCATCACTTGTTTACACAAATTGCCTCATTCTTTACATATGCCTGTTTTGACAATATGCCCCAACCTGGAGGATACCCAGACCCAGAAGCAGCATATGTCACTGTGGCCAGAAGTAGGATGGAGCCCAAAATGTACTGGCAAAGTGACTTTCACTAGACTACAATCCTTTTCAATACGGAGATGATAAGATACCCATATATGGCTCTCTAATGGCAAATAGTCATTAGCACATTGTAAGTACATAATAATTTTTATGAATATTAAAGCCTGATTTCTCATTAAATTATGAGCAGCAGAAAGTTTCTTCCATCTCTCCATTTACAATGTATATAGTACTTAGTACAAAACTTGCTTCTAATAAATGTTTTGTAGAACAAATAAATGAAGGTACCAACATCAAAGTAAGGTGTGTTCAGAAATAACAAACCAGGAGAAACATTAATATACAGAATCAGAAATATAGTCAGGTGCCCAGGGACAAGGACATGAGTCCAAATGTTGGGTTGTTTTCAGAAAACTGTTCCACTGGGTTCTAGCACGTGCTGTCTGTATTAGGGGTTCAGGCATGTTTTCAGATTTAATCCTGGGAACATTCTGGGTGTCTACTACTAGGTTGTATATATCTGCATCCCTACGTATGTCTGTGTGTCTGTATGTGAATGTATTTCTGAGTATGGTAAGAGATAAACAAAGGAAAGCTGCATTGGTCATGAACATTAAGATCAGCACTCTGAGTTCAAAGGAAAGGCTACAGTCCATTAAATTATCTGAGTAAATTTTCACTTAGATTCTATTTTGCTGAAGTTTAAGTAGTATGATGAAACCTTCGAAGAGTATCTTAAGTTTAAAATTATTTAGTCAGGCCCAACTTGCTCTGACAATACTTACATTACTCCCATGTAACTATATTCTGTTCAGCTTACTTTATTTTCTAGAAAAGTAACTTTTTTTGTTGTTTAGAATCAACTCTAAATAGTATTTGATTTGGTGTTCTCTTCCAAAGTGAACTGTAAACTTATTATAGTTTTTGATTAAATCTTCCAACTAGTGTCTGGATAAACTGAGTTAGAAATAACAGTAAAGTCATTGCACCATAAGAGCTTTTCTGGAAAAACAGTTGCACTTCAGCTTATTTCATATATGATACTAGGTGAGTTCACCAAAGTATGTTCAAGGCATAGGCAACATGGCAGATTTGAAAAAAAAAAAAAAAAAAAAAAAAAAAACAACTAGAAAATAATTCAAGCGTTCTTGCCTTTAAATGAAGATAAAATGTTTTGTAATTCCCAAATGTTAGCCAATGGACCATGACAAAGTCTTCACTAATTCTTTAAAAACTGAAAATAAATGTAGTGGTATTTCACAAAACCAAATTTGTTCAATGCAATAGCTTATTCTTTATTTAGGAAATATATGCCAATTTTTGGTATTAGAATTCTATTTTCAATGATGTGGTAGTGATAATAGAGGATGGTTTATTGATTCTGACTTAAGGTACCCTTTGAATTTTGTTTTTAAATCAATGGTTGATGATGAATATAACTCCTGTATAATTCTAATTGATCTTGTTGGGCTTTACCTGTGGAAAAAAAAAGAAATAAATGCTGTCTCTTAGAAGGGACTTGGTCTGGCTTCCAAGATAAAGTGTGTGGAATATTTAAACCTCAAGCTCACTTAACTTTAATTATTAATAAGAACTGAGTGTCTGGCATGTCATAAAGAGACTCAGCAAGGCTGGGAACTGTTAAGCCAGTGTATTAACATTCAACTTTAAGAGCATATATTCATCATATAATAATTTTTATCAACTGATTTGGATAACATGGGTTTAGGTAGTTTAAGTTTATGAAAAGCAGTCCCATATTACTTGTTAATAACCTTGTTAAATAATGATTATTTGAAACTTGAAAATCGTATCACCACCAAAAAAATCCCACTTTTATTAAGAAAAGACGGGTTAGTACACTATAAATCTCACAAAAGGCTGTCAAGATATACAATATATAATTTATATATCTAATATTGTTACTACGGGGATCACATTAAAAATTATAATTGGGGATGTCTGATACCTATAACTCTTTTGTAACAGTCCCAGAGTCCTGAAACCAAATTCCTGTGAGAGAAAATCTTTCAATCTCAACTTCAAATCCATTTATTTGTTCTTTCATTGAACAATTATATTGATTACTCACTATGCTGTGGAGACACAATATTGAAACAGAAAGAAAATAGTTCTCTTCACATATTATACCTAATATACTATCATAAGAGGTATACAATATGTGAGAATATAACATAACTTATAATGTAATAGCATCAGGTTTGTGATAAGGGCTATGAGGAGATACAGTGTTTCTCTTACAGCTTTGCAAGAGGGGTATATGAAGCAGGAGGCTTCAGAGTTTTAGAATTCTAGGCATATTCAGAAAAGCCACTGCACAGAGACTGAGTCATTAAAAACGCTGGAGTCAGTGACTTCATAATAACTGCCTGATGGAAACATTTTTGCCTCATCACATAATGGTAATAGATCATATCTACTAATATGAGTATCATCAAACTTCTGTCATAAAACAAAAATTATTGAGGAATTCACATGAAAGATTATAAGTGATACAGGATATGTGTCTCATTTATGCAAATAAAGGAATTAAATGCTTTAACAATAAACCATGTGTTTTGACAACACTATGGCAAACATTAGCAATAAATTTAACAGTGAAAATTTAAGGTTTTATCTGACAAAATGACTATATGCCAAGCAAAACTTTAGAAAATGCTAAAAATGTATATATTTGTACAATCAGAAACAAATGAATAATGGACAAAAAACTAATATAAAATTCATGATCTAATAGCTAACTTCACATTCCACTATTACCAATTATGATACAGATCAGAGAATAGGTAAATAAAACCTTGATGTAAAAACCAAGACTTATGTATATTTAGAGATGTATGATAATAAAGGTAATAGTAAAATGAAAGAATTATTATGCTTCAGAGAATGTTAGAGGATAAGATAATCATGAGATTTAATAAAAATTTTATGAATTATTTTAAATACAAAAACAACTTCCATGACTCTTGAAAATTTAAAATTTAACACTTTTAGGCATACTTGTCATTATTCACAGTATCTTTCATATTAGCGATTCACAAACTCACTGCAGACTGTGGTTGCCACACGTTGATGGATGCGCGACATGCTGCCTACAGACAGGGGCAAGAACTTTTATTTACTGTTACTAAAGGGTGAGTTTTCTTTTGAAATTATCACAAAATAAATCCTATTGTCATAACTCTCAAAATATTTTAATAAATTTTTGGCTTTTTAGGGTACCAACTATGGAAAATCACTCATAAGTAAAGGAACCTTAAAATTCAATAAACACAATGGTCATTTAAATAAAAATTGCTTTATTTCATCCCCCTCAATTCTCTGACTGAATGTTACAAAACGCTCTATTGGATTTATCCCAGCTTCTACCTGGTTACTAGCAAGGATGAATTTCATAATGTAAGCAAAGGAGCCTTGATGTTGATCCAGGAGCCAAACTGTTAGGATTCTATTCTCAGCTTTACTTTCCAGCTCTATGACTGTGTACAAGTCATTTTTCTACTGCGCAGCTTTCTTACCAACAAAGTGGAAATAATCATTGTGCCTAACTCATGAAATATTTAAGAGATGAATGTGCTTAGAACAGCTTATGTCACATCGCAAAATAAAAGTGACTGCTACTGTTAAAAAGATAAGTGTATTAAAAATAAAACAACCACTTTAGAAAAAATTGTCATTGGCATAGATAAAATGAACACCTCACATTTCAGTGTTTACTACACAATTATTAAATATAGCACTAATGATGTTTTAAGATTTAGATAATGAAGGAAACACTTAAGTTATCTCATATGATAGAACATATTAAACTTTGCAGAACATAAATTATTTAATATAAAAATATAGAGCTATGTTGTAGAACAAATCTATTGAATGGAATAATAGACTGAGATAATAGAAGAAAACGCCAAGTGAAAAGAATTACTGTGCCTTATAGATCTATTTTTTTTTAAACTGCTAGTTTGTCATACCAAAAAACATGAAATAATTACTTGTTCTTTTTACATAAGTATACAGAAATACACGTCTAAAAAAGGTTTTTGCATCTTACATATGTGCCTCTTTTCACAGGCAGATACAACCATACAGTATGTAATACAAGAGGAAAATTCTCACCTTCTCCAGTCATCAACTGATGCCAGCTATCACATTCAAGAATAAGATATCAAACATTTAAACAGTGTTTAATATGTTTCTCTCAGTTCTCCTATGAAGTCAATATTATAATCTTTAGTAAGTTGTAGTAATTGACCTACTTGACCTAATTTGCAAAAGAACATGGAAAAAATGAACTAAACTTAAAAATCTCCTTGTCACTGTGGTTGTAGCTATGATAAGAAATAGTCCACAACATAATACTAATTGATTCAATTTACAATTTAAAATAAATAAAATAAATTTTGGCATCATTCAACTAACACGACCAACTTCCAGATCCCAGTAAGCAGATGCTTTTGCAGTAATTTTAACATTTATTTAAAGAATGCATGGCCGGGCGCGGTGGCTGATGCTTGTAATCCCAGCACTTTGGGAGGCCAAGGCGGGCAGATCACGAGGTCATGAGATCGAGACCACGGTGAAACCCCGTCTCTACTAAAAATACAAAAACTTAGCCGGGCGTGATGGCGGGCGCCTGTAGTCCCAGCTACTCGGAGAGGCTGAGGCAGGAGAATGGTGTGAACCCGGGAGGCAGAGCTTTCAGTGAGCCGAGATCGCGCCACTGCTCTCCAGCCTGGGCGACAGAGCGAGACTCCATCTCAAAAAAAAATAAAAAAAAGAATGCACTTTTAAAAAATGTTAATTGAATATCACAAATAGCTAAGTCACCCTTTGAGTAACAATTTTATATTTAGAAAAAACGGATTATGTAAAACATGGCTTGATGTTTAAATTTATCACAAACAATGAAAGAACAAAATGTAATAATTTAATGAAATCACAAAAAATACTTTTGAACTTTTGAGTTGTTATAAGTACTGTAATAGAAGCTTAACACATCATAGAACACAAGAATTGCTATGTTTTCCAGAGTCTATAAAAAATATTGCTAATAGCTATTTTCATTATTGTGATCAAATAATTAGGTGTTACTAATTGAAATTCAGAGTTCAAATTTCATTTTCTTGTAAACCTTTATAAGAATTATACTGCTTCACGTATTTAATTCCACAGTAATATAATCTCCAGTTGCAGAACTTGGATAAATATTTTTTGAACAAATAAATATTTGCTGAATGAATGAATGAGTGAATCTACAACTATATCAAGAAATTAAGTTCAAAATCATGATTTCGAGGTTATATGCCATTATGGCCATTATGTATAGTTTCAAATCAAAGTTGTATGTGGATGATCTACATGCTCACAGGTAATGCAGTAGATTTAGAGGAAACACATTTTTTAGGAGACATTTGTTCAATATAACTTTCTGTGGGGTTTTACACAGCTGCCTTCTCTTTTCTACTATGGATCAATAGATAAGATTATATCGATGTATAGTTAAAATATCAGCTAAATAAATTATTTGGTTTCTCATTTATGTAAATTAAAAGGGAATTGATTTCATTTACCCCCTGGAAAAAGGTAGACTTGAAATCCTCTCTAGCCACAGCTTGCAAGTCTAGGTCACTGTGTCTCTGTGATATGCATGTGGAACATGCCTGATCTGGCCATCCAACATACCCAACACTATACATAGGTTATAATATCCAGTGCAGGCTAGCTAGTTGTTATTATTGTGCCTTAGACAAAATTTCCATACATGTATAGAAAAGCAATTCTTAGGCAGTTCTCCATACATCATTATGATAAAGAGAAAAACTCTTTCTACACTTATTTCTCTGTATCACTGCATTCAGAAAGGTTTTAAATGGAGAACCAGCTCATTTGAATTAAAATGTTTCCTAAACTGCATTCTGCTAAACATTTTTCATGAAGATGTTCCTAAGTATACTGGGTAAAATGTTTCCTGATCAAATAATTTGGAAAAACCTGCATGCCCATTAATATATTAAAAGTTTAGTATAATGCTGCAAGTAGAGAAATCTTAATACCATTTAACTTGATATTTTCTAGACTCAACTTGAGTGTAGAATCCCTTTGGCTTAACACACTTATTTTCTGTTTCAGATAATTTTTAGTAAAGTATCACTTTGGGAAATAGTATCAATTCAGCAACTTTCGTCCTCTTTAGTTATTCACAACTGTAATGTTTGTCTTCTTTTGTGAAAGCATATGCACTTGATGGAATGTGTAGTTTGAGCAGGAGAGAGAAAGATAAAGACAGAGAGATATCTCATGATAGCATTGCCATTTCTATGTCTAACCATATTATGCCTTGTTACTCTTTTAGAAAAATAAAAATTAGCAAAGTGCCACCTACATTCTCAAACTTCACCAAACCCACACTTCAATTATTCATCTTTATCACCCCAACTAGGACCACAGAAGTAATTTCTTCAGTAGATTTACACAAAGTCTAACTATGAAATAATTCTAGTGTTAATATCTTCGTGCATGTTATAATTGACCATCATGTCAGATTTCAAATCAGTCAAAAAATAAAAGCATAAACTGTGTGTATTAAAAATAATCTTTTTATTAACTGTTCTTTTTTAATAGATGAGTAAACTGAGCTAAAGTTTGAAATAAATCACCAATTTAACTCAGTATGGACTCAAATTGTCAGTTTTATTTGCTCTTGTTACTGTTGCTGTTTTTATGATGTGGTTTTCATAATTTTATACCACCTGAATTCATTGAAAAAAATGGACATCTTTAAAGTATATTGAAACATACTGACCATACTTGGCTAATAATATGAAGAATCCCAAGTATAAAATCCTGTAGTTTATTATTTTTCATAGCTGTGTCATAAATCTTCCATCTGAAAATGTGAGGAGTCTTCATTTTAACATTTTATTGACTGCTTATATGATACTGTATCCTCACCCCCATTTCTACTTTCAAAGGACAGCACAATATATGTAAGTGTCAGGAACGAACTTCAATGTATGAATAATGCTACCAAGAAAATTACTGATGATTGGTTAGTGAGAAAGAACTCTCAATATCTGATGACAGGATAGCTACCTTTAACCTTCCAGGATAATGGCACACTGATGCCACTGTTGCAATAACATCAACTTTCCTGATACAGCCTTGAGATTATATACGTTATTTTCATCATAATAACCTTAATCTAGATATTTTAAGGATGTAAAAAATAAACGTTAAAAGATGAGATAAATGCAGCATACAGCCACTACTATTAGTTACCTTTAAAAATTTCATTATTCAATCTGGCATCATAATAAAGCAAACAGCAAACCAGAGAAGTTTGTTTAATGAAGTGACTATATTTCAGGATTATACTCATGGTTATGTCTTTAACTGTGCAGATTGGAAGTATTTGTGAATAATCTTGAATTATTTGAACAATTTATAAGCACAGCAGAGCCTGTGTGATTCATTGGCTTATCGTACATTCGCATGTTATAATCAACCAAAGTCCATGCATGCCCAATATATAAAACTCTCTTAAATTTTTTCTTCTAACAGCCTTGGCAGCTGTCCTGTCCTGATATATATATTGTAGAGTAGAATATATGAAAGATTAAGTTCAGTGTTCATAAAGTATATACACACCATTTCCATTATCTGTGTTCTAGATAAAATGCTAAGAAATAAGATGAATTGGAATATATTTGCTCAAGGAGTTCACATTGATAAAATATGTCATTAAATATTTATAATAACATTTGGAAGTGTTAAAATAACATAAATAAATTCCACATAAGAAAAGCAATGTAAACAGACAGTAAAGGTTGTCTTCCTCTTTTGTTTCTATATTTTCATATCTACAATGTGCTTCTAAGCTAGAGCCAATGTTAGATGCAGCATAGAGACTTTCAGAACCAGGTCAGCAATCACAAGGGTGATTTTCTTAGGCTCTAAGGAAACAATGAGCTAATAGGATGTTATTAGTTTTTTGCCTACTCATAATAACTGGATAGAGGCAGGAGTATAAGATTATTATACAGTCAAAGCATCGCAGAGGAACAGAAGTATTTCTGTTATGGAAAAGAATGATGAAAACTAAAAGACATACAATCAATCGCTGCAAAAAATCCCAAATATACAAATAGTGGGATAAAATCCATATGTATTGTATGATCAGGCTTCAGAAATATAATGGACATTATATGCTGTAACAACGCATCTGTCTACAATTTTTGGGAATAAAATATCTCACATTGGTAACTATTTTTATAACTAAGTCAATTTTATATTTATGGAAATACTTCCTCACCAGAATTCCTAAGAGACACTAATTGAGATGAATCCCAGATAGTTTTTTGATACTTTTTTTTCTAAAGCTGCTCTCCTTAACTGTAGTGATGGCTGCCAACATCTACAGCAATGTGTATAATGCATGATTCCACCCTCTTCCCCCTACCCAGCTAGAGCTGTTTGCATCAGTGATGCACAGGTGAACCAAGTGGAGCCCATTATAATATTTCAATGTGGAATTTGGAACATTTCCAGTCAATGTGAGCTAGTCACCTTAATATAGGAGAGCAAATTTCGAATTGCAGAAAGGGCATGAGCTAAGTGAAGCAAAGAAAGGTCTGCAGAGAAGAATGAAAAAATAACTGGTCAGTTACTGTAGGTAGCTTGTCAGACATAAGCGTAGCAGAAGAGGCCTCCCTCTACACATACTCTCTCTCTCTCTCTCTCTCACACACACACACACACACACACACACACACACACACCAGGAATGTCAGGCAATCATCAGGTAATGGTCAGGTGGTTAGTAACTATCTCGGTCACAGCTAGTGCCAGGGAAAGGTAGTCTCTCCGTAGAGAGAAAATACCTGAAACTGGTGATCAGCAGCTTCCCTGCGAGATCTCAGGAGCTAGGCGGGTGGGCTCAAGCATGTTTATTATGAGGAGTTATGGAGTTTAACTGGTATATGACCTTGGAGGGACATTCCACTGGCAAGGCAAGAATGCCTCAAGTCAGCATGAGTACAACTCCAGTAAATACACTGTGCATGCGGCCCCTCTCAAGTGCTAGCAGGCCAGTGCATGTGGACAGCCTACTTCAAGGGAAGACTCAGGGGAGAAGGGATTCAAGACCTGGAAGTATGCCAACATATAAAACGCCAAGTCAAAGGTCATCAGTGCACTCTCTCGGTGATCTCTCAAGTTGCCTGCTTGGCCCTCTTCCACGTGTACTTTATTTCCTTTCATTCCTGCTCTAAAGCTTTTTAATAAATTTCCACTCCTCCTCTAACACTTGCCTCAGACTCTCCTTCTGCCTTAGGTTGCCTCAAATTATTTCTTCTAAGGAGGCAAGAATTGAGGTTGCTGCAGACCTGTACAGATTTGCCACTGGTAACAGTCAGAAGCAGGAACCAGAGAGAGAAAGCAACCCTTGCCTAGCTGAAGTCATTTTACATTAAATGAAACCAATTGACTTTTGACTAACAGAATAATAAATAAATAAATCAGCTTTGTTTGTAAGGATAACTCATAAGGTTAGAATATTTCCTGGAAACTGTCCCTGTAAGGATAATATTTTATCTTAATAATAATTTTTGGATGAAATACTTCCTCCATATCCTGACTGCTTAAGAGAAAAAGCAGAACAACACTTAAGTTGTTTTGAAGATCAATTTTTTATTGAGCACATGCCCATCATTGTACCCCTGCTCTTGGTGAGGGTAAAGTGATGCATACAAAAAGGTTTTCAAAGAGTGTTGTCATAGATTTGTGTAAGCCTATCATCAAATAATCTACAAAATTACAATCCTTTAGTTTGCTTTTGATAAACATTCCCTGCCTTCACTGTGCATTTTCCCTTCTTGCTGTAATTAGTATGCATTCCTGTTTTGATTTGTGAAACTGAATTGTTCATATCAGTGAAAAACAATTAATTGTTTTAGGAAAGTTTATATACATAATACCAAGTAAAGTGCCAGAGTGACTTTTGGTGAAACCACTCAAGGGTTTATTAATAAATTATCTAGATGCTTTATTTAACAAGTGAATATCTTTTCCATCTTTAAGTTTTAACTAAAATATAGTTCAAACATACTGAAGAGAATGATCAACACATAATGACCTTATCTATCACAACCACTACCTATCATTTGATAAGAATAAAAAAGCTTTTTAATAAACTTCCACTCCTGCTCTAACACTTGCCTCAGACTCTCCTTGGCAACATCACACACTGAGTCCTCAATATGGGTCAGGTATTGTGCTAAACACTGCATCATACTTTCTTGAGGAAGTAATACTTAAATCAAATCTAAAGGGTAGGACATTAAGCTAGCCAATTGCAGTTGGGTTAAAAAGAGATTAATAAGACTATATTATGGATAAAGGTCATTTTCCAATTTATGAGTTTCTCTATTAATTAGGAAAAGTGTTCTGAGAACTTCTAAAGAAGAAAATATTGGCATTAATTTATATTGATTTTAAACATATAACCAGGGTAAACACAGTGACACCTAGTGAACCTAATGAACAAATAATGCATGTATATCTCAAAAACCAAAACAGAAACCAAGAACAAGAACAAGAATAATGCCAACATCACACTGAGTCCTCAATATGGGTCAGGTATTGTGCTAAACACTGCATCATTGAATCATTCTAATCCTTAGAACAATCTTGTACAGTAGGTCGTATTATACATAATATATAGATGAAGAAACAAAAAGATTAATTTGCTACGCATGAGGCAGTAAACAATGGGATCATATCTGGGATCTAGATTAGCAGATGTCAAGACCTATAGAGGTCTTAGTGGCTGTATAGTTAATATAGATTAACTATACAGCCACTAAGGATGCAAATATTTATATATATTAGTAAATTGGATCAAACTCAATGGAGAAGTAGCCCCAATGTTGTGTTTATGTTTGTGCAGGTTGCATATGTCACAACTCTAGGAGACGTCCTTCAAACCGATGTTTTTTAATACTTGAGGACAGAAACTGAGTCCTGTTTACCACCATAATCTCTGTGCTTGGCATAAGCACTTTTGGTAAAAATAAGTTGTAAAGTATGATTGGTTCAGCTTAGCACAATACAAAATAAATAGAAACCCCTAAATCCAAAGGTTGTTATCTTTGTTTCACTGTTCAATTTTCAGCAAAAAAAAAAAAAAAAAAAAAAAATGTGCAGCCTTTTGGTTCCAAACTATCACTACTTCCTAAAGATTTAAATACCTGAATATCAATCAGTAACTGATATAGGTAATGCAAATTTATATTTGAGGCACAGAGTGATGTGCTAGAGGTGAAGACAAAAAGGTCTTTACAGTAGAATAGTTTACAGTATTCACACAATCGATAACACTATAAATACCTAATTTTCAATGCGTTCAATATACAATAATTTCTATATTGATTCATCCAAAGAAGTATCCACACTTCTGGGTGGTAATGAGAGGTTTCATGTTGTATAACTTGAGCTGTACCTTGAAAAAAGGATTATCATTAAGATGGATTTTATGGAGAGTAAGAAGTATTTCAAGTAATTTGTGGAAAACACCAGAAGTAGAAATTCATATGAATCATTTGTAGAGTTAAGATGAAAGAAATTAGCTCATTAGAGGGAAAGTATTGGGGGATATAGGATCACACAAACAACAATGGCTGGGCTACAAAGGACCAAAATTTCAGGTTGGGCAGTTTGGACCCTCATTTTCCCCATTAGTGCAAGCACTGAACAACACAAAAGAGAGAGAGAATAAGGCAATGAACAGCCAAAGCCTCAAAAAACTTCAAAAGCAAGAGGAGTCTCTCTTCCCCTGCTGCCTTTAATGGAAATAATCAACAGGAATGCAGGATGATTACAGTATATTTTTTCTCTGTGGGAGAGGGAGATTATGTACTCAGAACCATAAAGTATTTGCTTGCAAAATTAATTCTAATTGACTTGCATGGGAGCCCTGCCACAGGAATTGAAAACAGCTGAAGGATGGTTTTAAAAAAAGATCATGATAAACAGCAATCAAACCACTTGGAAAAATACCTGGTGGTTGGTCCCCAGGGAACTCTGCAAGGCCTAGTTTTATTTAACATTTTCATTAATAAATGGGAAGATGGAAGGAAAAAACAAAACAGAAAATAATTATACTCACATACGGAAACCGGTGCAAATATCAATGTCAGGAGATTATTTTTCAAAAGAAAAATAACTTTAGGCCTGGGTTTTGCATGGGCCATATCATTAGGCAGAGAACCACTTAGACAGCGACCTATGTATCCCTCTATACATAATGGGGAAAAGGATAATATTTGGACTCAATATGAGATTGTGGAAATTATACTGGGAAATAGACATCTGGTACAAGTCTGTTAACGGGTACCTCATGTCACAGAAGTAGGTAACAATAACTTGTATGTGACTCTATAAATGCCCTGAAACTCTTTGTTCACGTTTGCTTCCTGCCTATTTTACAAACAAGTGAAAAAAGCAATCTAAAAAAGAAAAAAATCAGAATAATAAACAGTTGGATGCAAAACTAGACAAAGCGATAAGTGTGGATAACACAGCTGTACACGTTGTAATCTGGAGTGAAAACATTAGATACAGGTTGGGATGCAGGGGATAAGAGATGGATTTCACTGCATGAACTGCTAATGAGGAGGAACAGAGTTTGTCTGGATGTCATACTTTACTGAGGAAGTAATACTTAAATCTAAAGGGTAGGACATTTAGCTAGCCAATTGCAGTTGGGTTAAAAAGAGATTAATAAGATGATATTATGGATAAAGGTCATTTTCCAATTTATGAGTTTCTCTGTTAATTAGGAAAAGTGTTTTGAGAACTTCTAAAGAAGAAAATATTGGCATTAATTTATATTGATTTTAAATATATAACCAGGGTAAACACAGTGATACCTAATGAAGCTAATGAACAAATAATGCGTGTATATCTCAATCATACTATGCAGGAATATGCTATGACTATTATCAATTCATTGTAAGTGTTTGCATATCTCAAAGACTAAATACAACACTTGTCTTATACGCAGAAGCAGAGACGGACATTTTAAAGAACTTTATTCATAATTGCTAAGTTTCCATGTGAGAAACCTAATGCAAAACGTTTTGTCTTCTATACTTCAGTGTATGCTTAATGACTATCTTGAGTTCCACAAATTATTTCTCTTAATTATTTTACAGATGGGGCATGCTTTTTATTTGTCTAAAAAATAATGAATCCAAAGCTACTTTGGATCAGGCTTGTTCATTATATCGGCATTTGCATTATATATTATAATATCCATTCCCTTTAGAATTCTTTTCTATCACTGTTCAAATAAAGAGCTTTTCTATATCCACTAATGTGCTCTTTTTTCACCCACTTCAGCCCCTTCTTGCTCAGGGTGGGCTTCTGCGCTAGTCATTTTGTTTTTTCGTTTGAACCAAACCAATGCAACTTGAGTTGCTGGTTTTATTTTTTTATTTTTATTTTTTATTTATTATTATTATTATACTTTAAGTTTTAGGGTACATCTTTCAGTAGGAAGCAAAGCCAAAATAAGGTTCTGGCAAAACTCACGTGATCCTCAACAAAATACGAGATCAGCAGAGTTCAAATACTTCTCCTCATTCTTGCCTTTAATTTGAGGGACAAGGAATCATACACAAAACACACGCACACAAACACAAACATGCACACTATTGTCAAAATCTGAGTACCAGAATGGAAAATCCAGCTTAAGTTTTTCTTGATTCAGGAGAAAACACATAAAACACTAACAATGTATTCACAGTCCATTTTGAGTAAAAACCTGAGTTATTTTCAGCTTCAAAAGTAAGCACAAGGGTTCTCAGTCTCAAAAAAATAATAGAACAAAGCTACAATAAAACAAGAAAAGCCATAAACTCCTGTTTTGAAGTATCTACAATGTAGGGTTATTTTTTCTGTCTCCTCAAGGCAGAGAGCAACTTACTTTGTCTCCATTTTAGTACAGATACCACTTAAGTCAATAATCTGAAATCTTCAAATGAAAAAATGATTATGAATGATCCTAAAAGTTCTTAAGACCAGCATTAGAAAAAAATTTAAAATGATGCTTATATTCTTTATTTGACTGGAGGAAGAAAATAGAGCAAAAATCAAAGCAGAATTAGCAATACAACTGAGCAGTGATGCTCAGGGGAATGTAGCGGTTTCCCCACTGTGTGTTACAGGAAGCACAGACAACTCAGTGGGGAGAAGGCTGGTTCCACCAAAGCAAAGGAGGCAGGTGTATCTTGTGATCATACATAACAGTAGCTTACAGAAAAAAAAAGAGCAATAGTGGAATTTCTAAGACATGAGATCACAAACTGTTCTAAGCAAACACCAAACCAATAATTTTATTCTCACAAGAATAAGCCTTGAAAACACTTGATAAAAATTTCCAGGGAACGATTATGTTCACATAAAGGCTTAGACTATATAAATTAATCAATATAAAATGTTCCAGACAGTGACTGAAACAATTGTAATGTAATTAGAAGGAAGCAAAAACAAAATACATTTTTAGGTTGTGTACATATAGGCTAGTGAAGCTATGAATAATGAGATTGATAGCTTAAGGGCAGAAAGATAAAGAGGGAGGAAAGCTTTAAGTGAGGAAATATTTATTTTACAGAGTCTATTGGGTTTACTATTATTCCGCCAAGCAATTTGATTGGAAAATTGAGATTAGTGTATTTCTATGAAGTTTTAAAATTGATTCTAAATGCTTTCATAATTTTAATTAAAATGAGATTTATATAAAACAAAACTTTTACCTTTTAAGAAAGATATTTATGTTCTTAAAGGTTTTGTTTATCTTTTTCAAACATTCAGGTTTGGAATTTGCTAACATACATTTGACACTCAATGAGAAAGGGAAACCTTGCAGAAATTTGAGTAGCTATGTTCTATATGTTTCAACATTTACGATCTAACAGTGGATAGAATGCAACCCACTCTGGACATTTTAAAACTTCTCTTTGAGGTGAATTCCCTCTTTAGCATGGACTCTTGTAGGTATAAACTAAAAGTCTGGGTACCTGCCAGAACCTGGTCATTACTCTGAAAACCTAACCATTTAGAGTAGCTCATCTCTGGTTTTAAATTATCAGGAAGCTGGATGACCTGGGATTGAAATGGACTCAGTCTCCAAGTAAATGGAAAGCCTTGGGAAAGTCACTTACCCATACTGAACCTCATTTTTTGTTCATCTACAGACAGAATATTAAGTGTCCCTTTGTGCATTGTCATTATTAGTACTCAATGTTGGTGTATGTTTATGTACTGAAAGTGTATTTTTTCATAGCAAGATAGAATTAGAAAGAGCGATATGACACTGCATGTGCCAAATACAGAATACATGCTCTTCCCAGGTGTGTCGCAAACTACTTGAGTGACCTTGATCAAATACCATCATCTCTCTGACACTTTTGCACATCTATAAAAAGAAAGAACAATACAAGAAAATGTATTATCTACCGCTTTTTTCTCCGTGATTACTCATTCGCAGGACCATAATGCTCCCTTAAGCTCTAGGATGTAAGGAATTTGGGGTGTTTTACTTCACTGCTATAGCCCCAGTGCCTAGAAGACTGAGGGAAATACACTGGGAGCCCGATAAATATTTGTGGAATGAATAAATGCAGCAAATTTGCATAAAATTTGCTGTAACATTGTACTGCTAGATATGTCCAGAAGAAAAAAGAGGAGAGTTAAAGTTACTATCACGAGGCAGACCAACAGGCACACAAATACACACACACAAACACACACAAATAAATACGGTCTATCACATATGTAACAGTTGAAAAATACATGTAGATGCCAACATTCAAATGGCGTTTCCTAATTAAGGGGAAGTACTCAAAGACTAAAAAGAAACCATGCCAGCAGGCACAGAAAATTTTTTTTTTTTTTTTTTTTTTGTTAGGTCCCTCCCGAAACAAACAAAAAAAAATGTGGATGTTTCTGCAATAGCAAAAAAATGACTATTCATTGCCGTCATTGTCACAGATTGGTAACTTAAATGAATGGGGAGTGTCGGGTAGTAAGTAAGTCAAACAGGAGAATTTGCATACCCTCCTATAGGGCAGTTTTACTCAGCTTTGGACTATTCAAGCTATGAAAGGCTCCTGGCTCTGGCTTTCTGAAATATCCAATTAACAGAAACTTGAAATTCAGATTTTATATGAAATCTTCAAATTTTATGTGTTAAAAATGAACTCATATTTATATACATATGAGTTTTGCATATACATATACACATATGAGTTTTTTTTTTTTTTTGAAATGGAGTCTCGCTCTGTCGCCCAGGCTGGAGTGCAGTGGCGCAATCTCGGCTCACTGCAAGCTCTGCCTCCCAGGTTCACGCCATTCTCCTGCCTCAGCCTCTCTGAGTAGCTGGGACTACAGGCGCCCGCCACCACACCCGGCTAATTTTTTGTATTTTTTAGTAGAGACGGGGTTTCACCGTGGTCTCGATCTCCTGACCTCGTGATCTGCCTGCCTCGGCCTCCCAAAGTGCTGGGATTATATATATATATATATATGCAAAACTCATGGCCGGGCGCGGTAGCTCACGCTTATATATATATATATATATATATATATATATATATATATATATATGTATATGCTAAAACAAACAAAAAAAACCTTATGGAGTGGTGGATCTCTTAGCATTAAAATAGAAATGCAATAGAAGGTCAAGGAAAGGATATTTACTGACTGCCAATACTGTGTCAAGTTCTTTGCTAGGTTTTACTTACTTCGTATTTATCAGAAAACTGTACGTAATTTAGGCCCCATTTTACAAATAAAAAATAAGTTATCCTTCCAATAAATATTTATTGAAGTTCTGTTACAAGCTGGAAATTGAGTAAAGTTTTAGAAACACTGTAAAGTGGCAAATATGAAATAATTACAGTAAGTCTATGAGTTTACAATGTAATAAAGAGGACAAATACAGAAAAGTATTGCAGGTGCAATGATTGTTTTTAACAAATGTATGGTATGTGTGTCTGCTTATGAGGAATGAATAATAGTGTTTCCCTTAAATTCTTGCCAAATTCTTAAGCCCAGATTTGAGGTAGACATTTTTACCAGTATAAGAAATAAACATATCCATTCTTAAGGCCTAAAGTTAAGAAGAATATTCTGAAAAAAGTGAAGAAAGTGTAGTACTTTTAATTGAATATTCACACAATTGCTTTTTTATTATTTATAAGGCGTTTTGAATTCCCAAGGGACCAATACAACTTAATATATATTTATTAAATATATCATCTGTATTAGGCAATATGCCAGGCAATATCTCCACAACTGGGGATAAAAATCTGAGTAAGATTGATTCACTTTAAATCAGGAATTCTCTTTAGAGGAAGAAACTATACGTAAATAATACAAAACGAAGTAAGTTTTCTGGTAGCATAAAAAAAAAACAATCTCTAGAGCAGAATTCATAACTTACATGATATAGGTAAATATTCAGGCAGGCCGGGCGTGGTGGCTCATGCCTGTAACCCTAGCACTTTGGGTGACCGAGGCAGGCGGATCACCTGAAGTCGGGAGTTGGAGACCAGACTGACCACCATGGAAAAACCCCGTCTCTACTAATAAAATACAAAATTAGCCGAGTGTTGGCCGGGCGCGGTGGCTCACGCTTGTAATCCCAGCACTTTGGGAGGCCGAGGCGGGCGGATCACGAGGTCAGGAGATCGAGACCACGGTGAAACCCCGTCTCTACTAAAAATACAAAAAATTAGCCGGGTGTGGTGGCGGGCGCCTGTAGTCCCAGCTACTCGGAGAGGCTGAGGCAGGAGAATGGCGTGAACCTGGGAGGCAGAGCTTGCAGTGAGCCGAGATCGCGCCACTGCACACCAGCCTGGGCGACAGAGCGAGACTCCGTCTCAAAAAAAAAAAAAAAAAAAAATTAGCCGAGTGTGGTGGCACATGCCTGTAATCCCAGCTACTTGGAAGGCTGAGGCAGGAGAATTGCTTTAACCCAGGAGGTGGAGGTTGCGGTGAGCTGAGATCGTGCCATTGCATTCCAGCCTGGGCAACAAAAGCGAAACTCTGTCTCAAAAACAAAAAATATTCAGGTAAATATTTCCTGAATGAATGGAGCAATAGGGTTAAGTTATATGAGACTCACTCAATGACAGGGACCCTTCTCTTACCCAAGTTTTATATAAATCAGACTCTGGTGTAAGATATTGTATACAACAAATATTTAAGGCCACTTACTGATTCAAATTATACTTGATTTCTTTAAAACAATGTTAATATGCAAATCATACTTGAATTTGAAATAAAATGATTTTAAGCCATATCTATGAAAGCATAAATGCAAACAGCAGCACTGTGTGGTTTTTATTAAAACATAACATCAAATCATAAAACAATACCATAAATAAACTATTGTAAAATTAACTGTTGTTACTTAAAATGCATTTTTCAAACTTGAGGGAAATAAAATAATCAGTTTATGTTTCTCTATGGAAATGAAGTAGAGAGAATAAAAGGAAAATAAAGATGCAGTTTTCTCAGAAAAAAATATGTGGGTTGTATATGTGTAAAACCTATTTCTAAAATTATATTTCTGGTAGTAAAAATATTTATTTTGATCATTTATAGTTGACAGAGTTTACTTATTTGAGAATGTGTTAGTTTCTTCATTTTTGAAAGCCAGTTTTCCTGGATATCGAATTCTAGCTCCACAGTCTTTCTCTTCTTGCATTTTGAAGAGGTCATCACTTTGCCTTCTGGACCCCATTATTTCTAGTGAGAAATTAGCCGTGCAAAGTACTGAGGATCTTTTATACAAGGTGAGATGTTTGAATCTTGCTACGTTTGAAATTCCCCCTCTTTGGCTTTTGACAGTTTAACTATAATGTGTCTAGTTGTGAATCTCTCTAGCTTTATCCTGCTTGTGTGTGTTGAGTTTCCTGAATGTGTGCATTAATGTCTCCTCATCAAATTTGGAAACGTTATTTCCATTAATACTTCAAATATTTGTTCTGATCCATTTGGCCTCTCTTCTTCTGAGACTCCCATTATAGCTGTGTTCTTCCTACCGATCTCTAAGTTTCTGTTTATTTCTGTTCATTGATTTTTCTTTTTTGTTCCTCAGATTTGATTGTCTCAGTTGTCCTATCTTCAAGTGGGTTATTCTTTCTTCTCTCTGCTCAAATCTGCTGTTAAGCCTGTACTGCAAATTCTTCATTTGTTTTTATACTTTTCAACTCCACTTTATTTTTCATTTATAAGAGGTTCTATCTCTTTATTGATATTTTGAATTCAATTATACATTGCTCTTAGACTTTCTTTTAGTTCTTTACACATATTTTCCTTTACTTCTTTCAACATATTTTATCAGCTGGGCATCTTCAGTACAAAGTCTAATAATTGTTTTTGTTCTTTTTACCTTTGCATTTCTCAGTTTTTTGTTATTGCAAATCTGGCATATTAAATAACGTGACAACTCTGAAAATTAGATTCTCCCCCACTCTGCAGGGTGTGTTAATGTTTGTTTCTTTAATGACTTTTCTGAAATAATTCTGTAAATTCTGTATTTTTCAATGGCCACGTGTAGACATTGAAGTCATTGCTCAATTTTTTTTTTTTTTTTTTTTTTTTTTTTGAGACGAAGTCTCGCTCTGTTGCCCAAGCTGGAGTGCAGTGGCGCAATCTTGGCTCACTGCAAGCTCCATCTCCCGGGTTCACGCCATTCTCCTGCCTCAGCGTCCCGAGTAGCTGGGACTACAGGCACCCACCACCACGCCCAGCTAATTTTTTTGTATTTTTAGTAGACACAGGGTGTCCCTGTGTTAGCCAGGATGGTCTCGATCTCCTGACCTCATGATCCACCCGCCTCGGCCTCCCAAAGTGTTGGGATTACAGGCGTGAGCCACTGCGCCCGGCCGAAGTCATTGCTCTATTAGCTTACATACCAGTATTGCTCAGACAGAATATTTTGTTAATCTCAAACCAGTAAGTGTTCTCAACTTTGCTGAGGGTCTGTACGTGCATGTTGGGACATTGCTTCAATATTCAGCTAAGCAATTAAAGACCTACCTTAACCTTCACTTCCTGCTTGTGCACAAGTAAAACCTTAGGTCTTTCTCAGGTCTTTCCTGAGCATACATACATCCCTGGGCATGTACACAGCCCTACACATGTGCATGGCCTTATAAATTCCAAATAATTCATTGAGACATTTTAAAATCAATGTGGACATCTCGGTTTCCAGCTTTCCTTAAGTTTTCTGGTTGGCAAAAGCCTATTGTTTGTCCCAAATTTTATCTAGCCCCTCACACAGAAGAAAAATCAGACAATTGCCTCTCTTTCTGACAAATTCCCAGCTGAGAAAAAGCTACTTCAAGAGCTCTAAGCCAGGTGAAATCAAGAGTGTCTTACAATGTAGTCTTCTAGAGAGTTCTCAGACATGTCAAATAAAGACAATTCTCTGAAATTGAGGCTGGGAAGAATCTCCTACTTCCTTTCTGTTCTTACTAGGCTACTGGTTTTCACCATGATGGCTGAATTTTGGCTTTTCAAGACTACCTCAGAGCTAGAGAGGCAGAAAGGACATGCAGCAAGTAAAATGCCACGAACCTTGCTATTTTTAAAAGATTCAGTCATTTTTCTTAAATAAGCATGCCCTATATTGCTCCAAGATGTTATTTGAATTCCAGAGTTCCAAAACAATTGACTTGAACATTTTTTTTCCAGTTTTCTTGTGGCATTTATTGAAAAAAAAAATGGAGTTCATTACTCCACAGTTTTTATGTACATCATTCTGATGATCTATATTTCACCTATGATTATGTTGCTTATCTAATCACAAATGGCCCAGCTAACTAAAAATATTTTAAGTGTATACATTTTTACTATCATTGTGTATACCTTGAACATTCATTTTCCTTAAATATAATATTTTTTCCTTCATTTTGCATTTAAGTGATATAATACAAAACATAACGCCTGAATCCCACACACATTTCTCACACTCAAATACACATTCATTAAGCCCCTCTAAATTAACTTTCCTGTCTTCAATATTAACATTTGGTACACTATGTCAAAGGAAACATTACTCAGCATAATTACAAGAATTTTGAAAAGGATGCTCATTGTTTAAAAAACAGAACAAATACACCACTATATTAACAATAATAGAAAAAAAAGACAGCATGAAGTTGTTAGAATAATTTAAAAAATCCCACTCCCAATACAGAAGGATTATGTTTTTATAAAGCAATTGATTGCGTTTCATACAGAAATCATGTAGAAAATTGAGTAATTGTCCTTAAATTTATAGTTGCAACAGCAACTACAACACCGTACATATACTCTCCCAGATACGCTCTTTCAAGGCCCTATTTTGATAACGTCGGAGTGGAAACTGGAGAAAAACACCGAACTAAATTCAAAGAGAATATCTCATATAGTTTCTCTGGATTCTAAAAAATTAATTTCAACACAGCACATCAGCCATCCTCCCAGAAAGAAAAAAATTTAAAATATTTATTCAATAGATTATTTTTGGTACATGAAAAAAGGGAGAATACAAAATATCTGTATAGGTTCTCATAGATAGACGTTAGCCAGCCATTTATCTGTATGGAGTGATGATAGATGAAAGAAAGAGTGTGTAGTGGTGCAGGGAAGAAAGGAAGGGAAGAAGGAAGAGTGTAAGAAAGATAAAAGAGGAACACATTGAAAGTACACATGCTGTTATCTTGAGCCTGGCTCTACCTGGGTTATGCAATGTTTTTGTTTCTTTTTTCTTATTTTGCCTTACCTTTATGTTCTAATACCTTAAAAATCTACTAGCATTCCTTTTTAATATTATGTCTTTAAATACATCTGTAACTTTTAACAACTAAAAAGAAATACCAAATTGATGAAAAATATAAAAGCCATCTGAGATGAGGATGTTAATATACAAATTATTATGAATTAGAATAATTAATACAATGTGTTATTTCCATAATAACTTTCTTAGTAAAGGACTGATTTACACATCTGGTTTACTCATTAATTTGAAAATGAAAATTTTGCCTCTTTAGGTTGTTATAACAAAATTTGTTATAATATTTGATTACTCAAATTAACCTTTGATATCATCTAAAAATATAAGTGTGCACAATTTTCTACATGAATTGCATGTGTACATGCTACTATAATAGTTTCTTAGAATCTTTTCTTATTTCAATGTCATTTAAAGGAATTTCTTGTAATACTTTTTTCCCTGATTCTGTAAACGAAGTAAAAATTAAATTGGTCCCAGCTTTGAATCAACACTGATCACAGACCTGTTACATTTTATTTCCTATGCAATATGCCAGGATGATGGCAAATTAATAGCAAATCAAATACTTTTATCTTTAATATAAACTAATTCTGAAAGTTTCTTTGTTGTTTTAATGTGAACTTTTCCTAAATGCTGAAGGAAACTTCACATTTCTTTGTGGAACAATACTCAGAGAGGAAATAACATATTTACTCTTCAGTCACTGAAAGCCCTTCCCTAGTGTTCCTTTTTTGATTAGAGTTATTTGAAGTTCCCTCACCCCATCCAACACACACATAGCACCTCCTGTCTTAACAACATATGCATCCAGTACATCTTCATTCCTGTGTTACAAGTATCAAGATGCTTATGCATATAGCTTAAGTTTTAGAAAAACTTTCATAAAACTTACCCCATTTTTTGGAAAAGCAATCCATCCCAGGTCCCCCATGACAGTGCGTGAATCCAATAAATTCACTGAAAAGAAGAGAACAAAAAACTCAGTGAAATGTATATTATCATGAATATTGTATCTCTATCTTAATAGTGTTATTAAAATTGCATGTTGTTTCCATAACTGAAATTAAGTGTTCATGATGATGAATACAATGGGTATAATTTAAAGAAAATATATTGATGCAAGAGAACAAATGATTTTAAATAAACATTTGAAGAACAATCACAGCAAAATTCTCTGAAAGCAAATCATTACCCTAATTTTTTTCTTGCAAAACAATAATAAATTAAAAAAACTAATAAGGAAAAAAAAGACAAAATGTAAGCCCACAAAAATGAAAGGTTCATGCGGCCTTGTACAAAGCTCTAGGTTTTGGGATTAAGCTGCAGCCATAAAATTGTAGCTAAATGTATTTTATTTTCTTCTGGAAAGCTGTTACGCAGCAATTAACAAATAACTTACATTAAACAGCAATAAACTATTCCCAAGCTTCTAACATTTTTTGTAATATTAACAGTAATCTGTAATCCAAATTGCAAGTTTAATTAAGAAATAAATCTACACACCCTTAACCAAGACAAGGAAATTGTAGCAGTTCTTGAGATAGTTGTTATACTTAAGAATCCATTGCATTCCCAAAGATATCTTCTTCTTAGATATGACCATAGTCTAAAAAGGATGTTTCATGTAGAACTGTCAGATACATTATATATGGGAATCCCAAGATATTTAGAAACTCCAGGACGGAAGTTTGAGTATCGTCATTACAAAAGGAAGCCATTTATGAGTATGTACACACACACACACACACACCCATGCACACACATACACACTCATACATATCATACATATGGTGTTACATACTGTCTCTGAGAAATCAAACTAGCTTATAGGGTACTGTCTAGTCAAAATACTTTAGCCCTGGATCACAGATCATTATTTTTCCAACCTATTATACCTATCCCACATGGTTCTACCTGGCCTGCTGTGCAACAGAACAACTTTGAATGAGCCTGGAATATGAACCTGAAAGGGAAACACTTGAGTTATTCCTATGTAGAGGTATTGAGGCTTCCTTAAGCTATATTCAAAAGCCAGTATCTTGAAATGCTACCATTTCTAAAAGGATGATTCTATGTGTAAGTGTAAGCCTGAAGTACGAAAGAAGTAACAGTTGATAGGCTGGGATGTGTTGTAATACTTTATAAGATAATATAACATTATTATGACTGAGGAAATTTTCTACATCTTAGAGAAATTATGTACATTTAACTATTATTATGCATCATTTATTTCACAGTAGCAAAAATTAATGAGACAAAAGCACGTTTGGGAACATGCATATCTTATAAACCACATTGAAAGTATATAATAATGTTAGTAACATTAAAATAAATCAATAACAAAATCTGTAGAAAAACAAATATACTAAATATTACCTATATATACACATATACAGGTTGTTGCTAAATATACTATATTCATCCATTTTCTGACCTCATTAACTATAAAATGCATGCAATATAATGTTTATATCATTTTTAACCTACTCAAATCATACTTGTTTTAAGGAATAATAATTAATTTGTGGAACTATTAATTTCTTAAAGGAATGGTGACCTAACTGAAAAACTATTCTTTAAAAAACAAAAAAACAAACAAAAACTGTTCTAATACCCACTGACCTTGCAAATCCTGCCACTCACTACATCTAACTTTTCAGACAGATCCATACTCTTCTTTTTACTCTATGGTTGGCTTTTCTGGTTTCCATGGGAATAAGACTACGTTAAACTTCAATGCCCTTGTCCTCATTTTAGTTTTTCTGGGACACTAGGGCTGTGTCTAGACATGACTAAATACCAAGGGGTTGCAGAACCTAAATTTTATGTTTATTCATCTTAATGATCCATTTGATTCACCTTTTATATTGAGCAGCAGCATATCTGTGTAGATGAGACAAAGTACAGCAAATCAGCAAACTAAGGGTGCTAATGATGGCGATCAAATGGAACTTAATCCTTTGGCGGCAAACTGATGTGCATAGGAATTCCCGGAATTCATAACCAGCCTACCATGAGAAACACAGCATTCCTTGTAGACCTCTTACTAATATGAAATATGAATTATTATCAACAGAATTTCAGATGGCTTTTCAAGATTCAGTTAACCGCATTTGAATTAGGTTTAAACTAAATTACCATTTTTACCTTTTTTTTTCCTGGAAAATATGTATGTGTTGGACTAAACGAATTACCTCAAAAAACTAGCTTGGCTGTTAATACAATTTGAGCGTTCTCAATGTTGGAATACACTGCAGAATACATGAGAATAACTACATTAGGAATCTATAATCTTACAGTGATATGGTCAAATAGTTTTCTTCGTATACAGACTAGGAAATTCACAAGAAATACATGTATGTATCTTCCCACTACTGCCTAAAATTGCGGTCTTTCTTGAAACAAATGATTTCATAAAATTCACAATCTTAAAAAGGTAATTACACATCCCATTTATAAAATGGAAATTGAGAAAAAGAGTAAAATTAGGCATTTTAGCGATTATTTGCATATTATTACATTATGATTTTGTTTATATAATGGAGAATAAATTAGGATTTGATTCTCAGAGAAAATAACTAAAATGTATGTGCAAATTTTAAAATACATATCTTTCTTTTACCTTCTGAATTGCTAACGTTTCCTTTGTCCTTCAAAACATATTTCAGGAACTTCCTTCTTCAGGACACTATTCTCATCTTGCCTTTCCTAAATCTGAGTTAGGTATTATTACTTAATATTCTATGACTACTCAATTCCTATCTCTAAAAAATTGAATGCACAGAATTCTCTTATAAGAACACCATGTTTGACACAGGCCTATGAACCTAGCCTCAGTTCATTAGCTCTTTATCTTATGAATGAATAATTTGGTCAGTGGGAAGATCCGGAGGGTGTGGCTAATCAGCATACACCAGTGGTTCTCAACATGGAGATATAATAATGTCTGGACACATTTGGAGGCATTTATCTATTTTCTGAGTTCGTTAGTGGATGAATACTTGCTTCTGGCATTTAATGGGAAGAAGTCAGGTATGCGGTGAAACATCCTGCAGTGCACTGTCAACCTCCCCAGAAAAGAATTATCTGGCCAAAATTTCACTGGTGCCAAAGTTGAGAAACCCTGTTACATACCTATTGATGCCACTAGAAATTTTCTACTTTCACAATTCTTTATATGGTACATCAGTAGAATGATCTGTTCATCAATGTACCAGATAAAGAATTGTGAAAGTAGAAATTTAAAAGAAGTTAGCATATTTGGGGGCCTTCTTTTTGAACCAAAATAATACTCCTATTGAAGAAAATTAAAATGATAAAAATTTTAGTCATATTTATAAAAATAAAAACAGAATATCTGACTACATAACACCACTAAATTATCTTTCACATAACTGATATAATTATTACAGGTGTTCTTATATACACTTTCATAATCTCAGTATTCATGACAATATGCATGAAAAAGCACTTTGCCACTACTGTAATTAATGCCTCCACTTTCCCTACTAGTAAAATAAAAAATCAAAGATAGCTATGTAAAAAAACAGAAGTTTGTGAGGCGTGGTGATGTGTCCGGAATTGGTGGGTTCTTGGTTTCACTCACTTCAAGAAAGAAGCCGCGGACCCTTGCGGTGAGTGTTACAGCTCTTAAGGTGGCGGGTCTGGAGTTCGTTCCTTCTGATGTTCGGATGTGTTCAGAGTTTCTTCCTTCTGGTGGGTTCGTGGTCTCTCTGGCTCAGGAGTGAAGCTGACCTGCGCGGTGAGTGTTACAATTCTAAACGCGGCGCGTCTGGAGTTGTTCCTTTCTCCTGGTGGGCTCGCTAGCTTCAGGAGTGAAGCTGCAGACTTTTGTGGTGAGTGTTACAGCTCATAAAAAGCAGCGGGGACCCAAAGAGCGAAAGAACAAAGTTTCCACAGTGTGGAAAGGGACCCCAGCAGGTTGCCACTGCTGGCTCGGGCAGCCTGCTTTTATTCTCTCATCTGGCCCCACCCACGTCCTGCTGATTGGTAGAGCCGAGTGGTCTGTTCTGACAGGGCGCTGATTGGTGCGTTTACCATCCCTGAGCTGGATATAAAAGTTCTCCACGTCCCCATCAGATCAGTTAGATACAGAGTATGGACACAAAGGTTCTCCAAGGCCCCACCAGAGCAGCCAGACACGAAGTGTAGACTTGTGCATTCACAGACCCTGAGCTAGACACAGGGTGCTGATTGGTGTATTTACAATCCCTGAGCTAGACATAAAGGTTCTCCACGTCTCCACCAGACTCAGGAGCCCAGCTGGCTTCACTCAGTGGATCCTGCACCGGGGCTGCAGGTGGAGCTGCCTGCCAGTCCCGCGCGTGCGCTCGCACTCCTCAGCCCTTGGGTGGTCATGGGACTGGGCGCCGTGGAGCAGGGGGTGGCGCTCGTCGGGGAGGCTCCGGCCGCGCAGGAGCCCATGGAGGAGGTGGGAGGCTCAGGCATGGCGGGCTGCGGGTCCCGAGCCCTGCCCTGTGGAAGGCCGCTAAGGCCCGGTGAGAAATCGAGCGCAGCGCCGGTGGGTCGGCACTGCTGGGGGACCCAGTACACCCTCCGCAGCCGCTGGCCCGGGTGCTAAGTCCCTCATTGCCCGGGGCCGGCAGGGCCGACGGGCTACTCTGAGTGAGGGGCCCGCCAAGCCCACGCCCACCCGGAACTCCAGCCGGCCCGCAAGTGCCCCGCACAGCCCCGGTTTCCGCTCGCGCCTCTCCCTCCACAATCCCTGCAAGCTGAGGGAGCCGGCTCCCGCCTTGGCCAGCCCAAAAACGGGCCCCCACAGTGCAGCGGTGGCTGAAGGGCTCCTCAAGTGCCACCAAAGTGGGAGCCCAGGCAGAGGAGGTGCCGAGAGGAGCAAGGGCTGTGAGGACTGCCAGCATGCTGTCATCTCTCAGTGGCTCACGCCTGTAATCCCAGAACTTTGGGAGGCCGAGGTGGGCAGATCACGAGGTCAGGAGATGGAGACCATCCTGGCTAACACGGTGAAACCCCTTCTCTACTAAAAATACAAAAAATTAGCCGGGTGTGGGGTGACTGTAGTCCCAGCTACTCAGGAGGCTGAGGCAGGAGAATGGTGTGAACCTGGGAGGCGGAGCTTGCAGTGAGCTGAGACTGTGCCACTGCACTCCAGACTGGGAGACAGAGCGAGACGCGAGACTCTGTCTCAAAAAAAAAAAAAAAAAAAAGAAGTTTAGACATAGGGTATATATACATGTGAATTTTCAGAAGTCAATTTCCCAATTTCATTACCAAATTTATTAAAAAGTGGGGATTGGCAGTAATAGAGCATAGTCACTAAGTATCTTCTGTGCTATAATTACAGTAATTAAATTGTTCTGAACAGTATATATGCTTGTTATAAATTGCAATGAATACACGAGTATTGATCTTTATTGTACAACTTAATTAAAACTTGTCCAGGAGAACTCACTAATGAATATAATTAGAGGAAATGTTTGATGCCACAGTTACTCTAGAAGACATTAGATATCAGAAATTTTATGAAAAATTTTTTCATTCTATTATTTGTATTTTAAAATAGAGTCATACCATTCAACTGAGAGACAGATTTCCAGGTGACTTTTCCCTCAGCCATTGTATAATTATGATTAAGATGGACATGTTGTTTGGTATTGGTATTTTAATCAGTAATTAAGAAGGCTGATTATCCAGGAGAAATAACTTTAAAGGGATCAATGAATATGTACTAAATTGCAAATTCCTAAAGTTAATGTATAGGGAAAAATACTAATAGGAACTTTTTAATAAGGAAAAGTCACTTTAACTGAATGCCAAACCAAGTAACAGATTATGAAAGAAACTAATTCAAAGTAGTCTTTAGTATGCTTTAATTGTATTACTACACATTAACAATTTCAATGCTTTCTTGAACAGAGAAAAGCTTTTAGAAAATTCACTTTCAGAAAAAGCAGATTGCTAACTCATTATATTTGTTGGGATTCAAGGAGAGCAAAGAGCAAATAAATAAAATGGAATATGCATAAGAAGATTCCTAAATCCTCAACTTCACACATTCTAATAATTAAAGTTTAGCTTAGGTTAATAATACAAATACGTTCTTCAATGATTATAACTTTCAAACATTCTAACTTGTTCTGTATCACTTTGACTCCACTACTTTCTCCTTAACATTTTGCCAACTTAAGTCGCTATGAGCAGGAAAATGTATTAGATTCTCCAGGAAATAGACACATTGGAATGAAAGTGTTTTCAGACTTTGAAGAGTCAAAAGATAGATCAAGGACATGTGATCCCACCATACACCATCAGCGGGCAAAGCCTTAAGAGAATGTGTGATCCTTGATGACCTGAAGATAGACAATTAGAAGGCATATTCTTACTTATATTGTTTCTGTTTTTGCCATTATCTTCACATTAACAAACACAATTGTAATGTCAGTTAAACCTCCGCTACAGTATGAAAAGAGAATAATTTGGGTTAGTAGCAGATTAGATGGACTGCTCTTTCTCTAAAGGCATTGAATCAAAGTCACATTGCATACAAGAGACTTTCGATGGATGCTTGCTTATTGACTTTCATTTAACAATATCAGAAAAGCTACTGGATTCAATTATAACACACATTTAACTAATCTGTGGGAACAAACCCCAGATATACAGCTGTCCAGCTTCTCTCCATGGTCCCATTCAGCACAGATGTGATTTCTTGCTTTCAGGCTAAATTTCATAGTTTGACAACTGCTGCAGGGAATAAAGAACAGTTTACAAAATGAGTGCAGAGAAAGAGGACATGTGTTTCTCATTGGAAAACTAGATTTGTAAATTTGGGAAAAATTATAAGTTTAGAAGTGTTATGTAGATTTCTGGCATCCCTTGACTTGAAGGCAGGAAGCCATAACCAACTGTATTTTCACAGACAATGAATGGAAGAGTATTTATTTTACAATTCTGAGCAATCCATATGCATAGTCTTTTTTAGAGAAAAGAAGAATGATTATGGGGAAATAACTTGGTGAATGCTTACTATGTGTCAGGTGCTCTACTAGGCAATTTATGTATAAAGCAGTAACTGAGACCTTAGTTAACAGACCATGAGCACTGCTTATTGTTTCCTGCAGCCAAGTCAGTCCCCTACTTAAGACCTAAACGTCAGATCACTTTATTACAACCACCTATTTCCCTGGACATCCAAAGACTCTAATCAGGAATGAATCTACCTTGTTTGTACATGAACCAAGGCAGCTGAACATAGCTTGAGAAGAACTGCACAACCGGAGACTGATTTTATTCTAAGTAAATGACCTCAAATGAGCCATCAACATTACCTGACAAACCTATATTTGGGTAACTAGGTCTTTTGTGTATTAACCACAAAGTATTTTCTAAAAATTTTCATTAAAATATATTCAAAAACAAACCTCACATTCCCATCCAGTGAATGTCCTATCTCTGTCCTTTTCATAACTCAAATTATTGAATGAATTGTCAACACCCCTATCTATTATTTCCTCATATCTTCCTCATTCCTTACCTAATCCATTATAATCTGGCTTCAATCCCCATTATTTTACTAAAACTTCTGTTACTAAATTCACTAGTGATAATTGTGTAGCTCTGAGCTCCTAATTTGCCTTATCTTTTGGCAGCATTTGGTCATGATCATGATAGACAAACAATCTCACTTTTCACCTTCAGTGACAACAGATTTCTGTGGTTTTCTTACCTCTCTAGCTACTTCTTCCTCTTTCCTTTATAAGCTATTCTTACCGTACCATCCCTTCAAATCTTGATTTTGATCAATGCCTCATTTTGTAGATTTCCTTCAGTTCTCACACTACACCAAAAATTCTTGATTAAAACTTAGCATCAGAATTTAAGAGGAGCTTTTTAAAAGAACTAAGTCTTGGTGGCAGTGCATGCATATTGAATCAGACTATTAAGGATAGAGAATGGCTCATATGTTTACTTTCTGTTTGCTGGATGGTTGGTTTTAAAGGAGATATTAGCACATGCCCCAATATAAGGACTCTTCCAGAGGAGCTCACGAACTTCTGAGTTATAACCTAAATGTTAATGATCACATAAATCCATTTAGTTTGTCCATCTGTCTCTCCTAAAATCCCTGTAAATTTGTAAAACTGACTGCTGGTTCTCAACACATTTATGGTATATAATCATCCTCAAATTCAGCCTGTCCCCAAATGAACAAAGTATCTTCTCTATACAGAAGTAAAAATAAAAGTTGTGTTCCCTTGTTCCCTAGTTCAATGAGTGCAATGCCATGTAACTAGTTGCTCTGGCTGGGCGCGGTGGCTCATGCCTGTGATCTCAGCACTTTGGGAGGATCACGAGGTCAGGAGATGGAGACCATCCTGGCTAACACGGTGAAACCCCGTGTCTACTAAACATACAAAAAAAAAAAATTAACCAGGGAGTGGTGGCGGGCGCCCGGTAGTCCCAGCTACTCGGGAGGCTGAGGCAGAAGAATGATGTGAACCCGGGAGGCGGAGCTTGCAGTGAGCCGAGATCGTGCCACTGCACTCCAGCCTGGGCGACAGGGCAAGACTCCGTCTCAAAAAAAAATAATAATAAATAAATAAATAAATAAATAAATAAAAATTAAAAAAAAGAACTAGTTGTTAGTTGTTCTGTCGAGATATCTGAGTCACCCTTTCCTCACCTTTAGCCCCACATTGAATCACTGACCAAATCCTACTGATTCTAACACGGCCAATGATAACTCTAAATCACCTGCTCTGTTTCATTCCACAGTATAACCAGTCCAGTTAAATCCTTGCCATAATTTTTCACTTGAAAAATCTCCTAACTGCTTTTTCTGCAGAAAAAGGTATGATCCTTAACAATTTCTTCAAAATACTGCTTCCAGAAAGATCTTTGTAAACCACCAATATAATCATGTCCCTCTCTTACTTCAATCTTGTAATATTCTTATTATTTTGACACAAGTCCTTCCAGGATTTTTCTTCTCCAGTTTTATTCAAGCTTGTTTGTCTGTTTTCCCATTTTAGCAAAAATGCACTTATTTCAATTCCAATTATATGGTCCCACTATCGATTCAGTTCTCTCCAATGATCTGTGAAGGGGATCTACAAAGGAAGGGAATTTTGGTAGAAAATATTAGTAAAGAAAACTCCTGACTGCCTTGGATGTTGCTGGGAATGGATGTATTTCCTGGAACTGATACAGTCATCTAGAGAAAATAAGTAGAATCAGCAGGGGAGCAAAGCTTACAGATTAAGGATGGCAGAGTGAAGGGATGGGAAGTATCTGGTTCCAAATTATATCATAGAGTTGTTAATCCATCTAAACTTGAAACTTGCCTCTCTCAGGAATTGCTTTTATGTGAGAAAAATCAATTTTGTTGCTTAATCCAATGGGGAAGTTATTTGCTGTTATTTGAAGAGGAAGACATACTAACCATACAACTTGCAAGTGGCAGAGCTTGAAGGCAAACCTACGTCTCCGTTCCAGTGTCTATTCTCCTTCCATCATGTTAATACTTCCATAAATTGTATTCGCAGAATTCTAATGACATTGAAAAACTAGTCACTTAAATTTTCACATTATCTTTGAAATGATTCCTAAAAGACATGATTTTCATTGTTCCTTTAGATCTTAATATTATGCTTGTTTACTGCAAATAATGAGTGCCTTTAATTTTTTATTTCAAAATATTTTCATCTTTATTTATTTTACCCCAAAGTATTTTTCATCACCACAAAGAAGTTACAGACATTGCTCTTCAAAAATGAAGCAGTAGAATATTCATACCATAAAGCATATGACTATGATGGAAGCAAAAATCAATCAGAAATGTATACCAAGTGTTTTGAACTGTTAATAGCCTAAAAAAGTGTAAACCCAGGGAGATGGCAGAAAAGAATTCAGAGACAGTATCCACTGGTTCGTCTGTACAAAGTGTTAAGGCAGAGCTAATACAGTAGTCTACTGACAACTAAATTATGACTAATGAGCAGTTTGCTATATTCACAGAACATATTGCATGAAAAGAGCAACACCATATGGTTTTCAGTGGCTACCTTGTCAGGTATGGTAACCAAACTTTGTATAATCTTACATATTGTTTTTATTCTATAAAGAAAAGCCAACATTAGATGATATAAGAAGCTTGAAAATCTTTACATCACAGAATACTTCACATAAAGCAGCTTAATTCCACCCTACTATGTATATAGATAATATGAGGCTGTTTCTTTCAAAAACAAAACATTGTCAAGTCCTCACTACTGGAAATAAATGTGCATATTCACAATTCACTTTGGGAATGCTTCGAGAATCCTCATCAGTTCTATGGTTCTGGTTCTGCTATTGTGTGACCTTGAGGAAATAATTATACTTTGAGGGCCTCAGTCCTCAGGTCGGTAACATCAGTGACTGAAACTAAAATTATATGTTTCTGTACTTAATATACATGATATCACTTAATCCTAACAATTATCTTTTAGTATATTATTTTGCCCATTTTACAGATGAGGAAATAGAAGTTGAAGAACAGTAATAGGGCAAGAGCCCAAGGTCCCAGAGCTAATAAGCATAGAGCTGAAATCTAAATCCAAGTATATCTAACTCCAAAGCTCTTTCTCTTGTATCTATATCATACTCGCCCCAATGTTTGACTTGTGAAATACAAAGGTTCACTCTTTTGAACCACTTAATCCTACATATCAATGAATTTTATGAGATCAATGACTGAAAATCTTATGTTACAGAAGCCAGCATCACCATAATGCTCCAATTTTATTGTATATCAGATGAAAATCTTCAGGCATATAAATCTAAATAGAACAGACACTAAGTTTTCCTGGAAAAATCACATTTTCGAATCAAATTTTCAAAAGTAAGTTACAAGATTCCAGAAAGCAAATGAGAAAGCAACAAATAATGAACCCTCTTTTCTTATTTTTTTTATTTTGTTACTCACTTTGCTTTAAGCATGTTAATGGGGGCAAAACAGGATATGCATTTGTCCTAAAAAGGCAAAAGGTACACTAAAAACTACTATATTAAAATAGAATTTAAAAAAATGTAAGCAAAGCTGATTCTTTGTTTTGAAGGGATCCTTACCTTAGTCCTTAATTACCCCTAATGCTTAAGCAAATTATATCGAACTTCAAAACAACCTATATAATCATTAGCTTTCCAGACTTCAGGGGAGGATAAATGAGGATTACAGGAGACAGAAAGTCACACAAACTCACAGTCTGTATTTTAAAGTGATGGCACGTACCAAAAATAAGCAAACAACTTGATGACCCAGTAGTCCTGATGTAAAATGAGAAGTGACCCAAATTTTTGCTGATATTCATGTCAGTCTTGCAGTTCAGTCAAAATTTAATATTAATGTAAACTCTGCATAATGATTTTTATCTAAAATTTTTAAATCTTTGGTTAATGTTTTATCATTAAAAACTAGTCAAAATATAAACTAACACAGACAAAAATACTAACAAAGTACAAACATTGTGCCAAATGATTTTAGGTGGCTGATCACAAACATTTTAGTACTCAGAACTAATTATCCATCTCAGAATAACTGGATTCATGATAGCAGGAAAATATTTTAAAATTAGTCTATTAAAATACAATGGTTTATATATCTTAACAGTATATAAAATTATTGTAGTATTAATCACTTTTGTCTAGTTAACCTAGTACATGTAATCGATTTTTGGTCACAAAATGATGCAGTAGTTGGCTATTTGTCCTTTCTCAAAGATTACAAAGAAAATAAAAAATAAAAAAAAGTAAAATAAAAGAAATAATGTAAAATAAAAGTACTTTCATTTTTCTGTGATAATTGTGGCAGACATTGTTTTATGCCTATTAATTACTCATATCCTTTTTCTTTCCTTAGTATCATAATATCAGTGATATGCTTCATATCAGACCATGGATCAGAGGGGTCTTAGCAAACAATGATAATCATGTTGCTATTATCTTAGCCTCCCTTGAATCTAGTAGTCTTGTTACATAAGTCTGGCAATGAGATATGGACAGCAATCTGCTTGCCAATTTCTGGGAAAGTTTTGTTGTTTAAACTAAAGGAATAATGCTGCTGACATGGCTACTGGTGCTTCTCTTTCCCTTTTTCTTATTCTGAATTGGTTGTGATACTGGCAGATGCATTAGCATTCTTGCAACCATAACACAATGAGCATGAGAGTAAGGCCAAGAAAACCAGACTTCTGTCTTCACAGAACCCAAGTCACCAGACATCTACCCTCAAACTTCTTTCGTGAAAAAAAAAAACAAAACTATTTTTAAGCCGCTGTTGGATAGTTTTTTCTATTTGTAACCTAATACAGTTCTGCGGAAAATATATACACAACAGATGAGAAAGTCCAACTTATTGCCTTAACTTTTGTTCAAGTTCCATAGAATATAACACCTACAATGAGGGTTCATTCATTAAACAAATATTTATTGAGTATCTACTTAACTGCCTTGGGGATACATCAGTTCTAAGCCTTGGGGATACATCAGTAAATAAAACAGGAAGTATCTTGATTATCATTCAGTCTTCTAATAGCACGGCCATGAGAACAGAAACTACTTTGAATTTATATGACCTGTGAAGTCATCCATCTGAATCTCCTAAATCAGACTCTCAGGATGTAACTATCTAAGTTAACATTTAGCATTTACAGATACATATATATATATATATATATTTTAATATATATTTATATATAAATATATAAATGTATATATTTTATATATAACTAAATTATAGTTATCTATCTAAATTATAATATCTAATTTAGATAGTTTTATTCTGTTATAAATCCTAAATTAGATAGGATATAACTATCTACACTAACATTTACCATTATGGATATATATGTATTTTAATATATATTTACTTATATATTAAATATATATGAATATACATTTATTTATAGATGTGTGTGCATGTATGTATATAAGCTTTGATATATGTATATATATCAAAGCATATACCTTGAGGATCAATTTTTTCAAATCAGTAGTTATATCATTGAATATGCATCAAATCATACTTAGAATTCATTTTTCTTTTGCACAGTGTTACTTGCTTTTACAATTCTCTAGCACCTTGTATTTCCTTAATGTACATAGTGTTACCTGATAATCATCTATATCCCCTTTATCCTTAGAACACTTTCATATTCTCCTTTATTAACAATAGAAACCATTTATATAGCATTTTCTAAGCATGAGTCATATGTAAGTGATATATACATGTGAGTAAATATACGGTTTTTTTGAAGTGTGGTATTTCTATCACCCACATTCAAATCACCAGAAGTACTTTTTTTTAAACTATAAATCCATTGGCTCTTTCTAAAAGTACAAAATCAGGACATTAGGTAGAGACGAAAATGCAAGCAACTGTATTTTAGAAGTTCCCACACAACTACCAACCCAAGTAATTCTTATCTTCACTTAATTAGAGTTAGAAGTGAGCTAGCTATGCGTTGGCTCAATGAGGTGAATCTACCTATTACACAGCTGTATTGCATAGCAATGTCAAATTGCAATAACAGTCTCTAAAAGCTAACTCTCAATCTTTATATTCATATAATTGCAGACTGGTTCTGGTGTCAGTACACATCTCACTTTAAGTACTTCCGTTCTAAGCAAGGGTTCTTTAACAACGATAAAGATCAGAATTATCTATGAGGGTTCTAAAACTACAGATTTCCAAGTTGCAAAAGTATAGATTTCCAAAGAATTTGCTTTAATCAATTTTGATTCCATAAGTTTAGGTGGGCCCAGACATAGCATAATTAACAACATTCTGAGGTTGGCTCTAATGAGTACCTCTGCATTAGGGACCACTGGTTTAAAGTAAACTTCACCAGATATTATAATTTCTGTTTTAGGCAGATTTATAGAAAGTTACAAGTCAGGATTATATCACATTGATCTTCTATACAACAATCCTTTTATATTTTAACACAGTAGTTTTTAAACTGCGCTCAGAATGGCCTGGAGATTCTAAAAAGACGTCTCAGAAGTACAAGCATATGGAGGGAAAAAGGAGACAAAAAACAGCCAGGAAACCCAATAATTCTTTTGTTACCTGATGTAGGTATTAGGTTTCCACAGTGATTTCTTTTGAACTTGCTGCTGCTGCTTCAAAAAAAAAAAAAAAAAAAAAGTCCTTAAAACCACTGCTAGCTTTATGTCCGTGGCTTTCCACAATGACTTATACAAGAATCCATGAGATAATCAGTGAAAATTAAAAATATTATTCATGGCATCCTTCAAACAAAAACACCACTGGGGTTCTCTCAAACCCCAGAGTTGGAAAAAAAAAATGTCACTTACCTGATGAACTGACAGGTTTTCTATCAGGAAGTGAGAACTGTGTAACTGAAAGCTTATGCTTAACTTTTCTATATAATTGCTTTAGCATTGATGATAGTGAGATTTTCTTGATATGAGTTTTCCATATGCGTATTTCCACATTCCATATGCATGTTTCCTTGTGCATATATTTATATTATTTTTATCTTCGTTTATTTTCTCATGAAGCATACTATTTATATGTAGTATACTACATTTACATGTAGCATTATATATGTGTGTGTGTGTGTGTGTGTGTGTGTGTGTGTGTGTGTGTGTGTGTGATTGTTTGTTTATTTTGGAGAAAGGGTCTCCCTCTGTTGCCCAAGCTGAAGTGAAGAGGAGTGATCAGGGCTCACTGAAGCCTCAACCTCCCAGGGCTCAGGTTATTTTACCACCTCAGTCACCTAAGTAGCTGGGACTACAGGTGCAAGCCACCATGCCCGGCTAATTTTTTGTATATTGTGTGATAATAGTCTCCATAGCAGTTATAATTTTAACCCTCCCATCTGGAGGAAAATTTAATTCAAGTAACTCATAGATCAGGAGAATCTAATATTAAACCTGTGATATTTTGGATATATTTGATATTATTTTAGAGTAAATGAAAACGTGTGTGTTTTTTTTCTGGAGAAATAGTTAATTAAAAACACTAACCAGATGCTGACCAAACTGTACTTAAAAAGTCTTTATCACACATTTTAAACTTTCTTCCACATAAATCTATCTTAAAATGCTATTCTGTTCACATAATTAATAACATCAATGTTTCTGCTGTTTTCGCTCCAATATTAAGAATTCTTGCCAGCTTGTATATCTAAAGTACTTCATAAAATAAGTGACAGTCAAAATAATCCAAGAAATCTAGAACAAATGAAAGAGTAAATCCTTCTGCCCCCCAAGAAATTTAAACCATTTAGAAACACATGTTTTATATTAATTATTTTTCTGGAGGTAAATTTAAGACATGCTTAAAGCAAAAAAAAATTAATTTTATGTTGGCTGATAGCTGTTCAAGTTACATGAATTCTGATAATTTATCATAAGAAAGCAGGGGTCTTGGGACAGCTGTAGTTCATTAAATTACAAAGAGATAGTGACCACAGGATGTCTATGAATTGTTTTCTAGCAGCTTGCTAATCTCAGTAGAACTTTCTTCTCATTTATACTTCTGGTAAATCTAAAATACAGTATTCTACTAACAAATTTTTTGGAATTCACTCACTTTGGTTGGCAAATCATACAATCTTTTAGTTGGTAACTTTTCAGTTTAGGAAAGATGACTACAATACCAGAGATTCTGAACTCTATTAGTTATGGATTAATGAAAAGAGCTATGTTGGCTTCATCAGCAATACAGTAATGAGGTAAGACTAGGTATACTTAACAGCAGTGACTTTAAAGAAACAAATAAGTTACTTAATAATATTTGTTCACTAAACACAAATGTATAGATTATAACATACTTCACTGACACTCCATATGGAATAGCAAGCATTGGGGCTGGCTCTCAATGAGTTTACAGACAGGCAAGCTTTCTTCATATTGATACATTTGGTATATGCAAAAAAAAAAAGATATTTTACTGCCATTTTTTTTTGGAACTAACTTGCTTTCTTTAGAAAATCATACTATTTCAGTGGCGATTCTCAGTTCAGAAGAGAGCTTTTTTTTCTAGTTAACCTTTACTTTTTACAGGGATTTCTATTCCCATCAAAGATCAGAAATGTACAGACAAGCAAAAACACAATTCCATCTCAGTGTGATAGGCAACACCTAGAATAAAAATGGGCACACAATCCTGGGGAAATCTTGTACAGATCTAAGCATAAATATCAGATTATTTAGTGAAGAAAAGAGGTGAGTGTTTCTGAGCTCATAGGATCCTACCTTACTAAGAGCAGTTCTTCACAGGAGCTTGGAGTGCAGGGAAGGGGAACAGGCAGGAGAGTTGGGCCAGAGACAAAATACTGAGAACTTTGTACTCAGGCTCAAGGAGTTAGGTTTTATCCTGAGGGCACTGGAGGACTATTGCAAGGTTTTACCCTGGGAGTAAATAAGGGCTGCTTGAGCTATTGAGCTGAAGTCAAGTGTTTTTCTTCTGGCATTTCCCTTTGCAATGAATATTAGACAGTACTCACTGACTAATGTAGAAAAGTAGACCTTGCTCAATGTCAGAGTGCCAACCCACACTGTTTTAATACATGTAATGCTTAACATATATATTATTTACTATATGCTAGAACTTTTATGGAGCACATTATTAATAATAATTCAATTTTTTCAATTCTAAACCATATTGTTATAATAATCCCATTTGACAGACAAGAAAACAGAGGCACAGTGAAGTTTACTAGCTTGCCCAAGTCACACAACTCTAAGTCACTGAGCCAGGTCCCTGAACCCGTGTTTTTACCATTTTGCTATACCTCAGCTAAAACGTTGCACTGATTCTTCAGTAATAAGAAATTGGCTTTGATACTATTCTAATTTTTTAATAGATCAAACTCTCTTGTTTGAGTTCCCTAATTTATAACATTGGGCTTCTCTAATCTATTCTACAGGCTCTATTATGAGATTCATGTGGAACAGCATTTTTCATAATATATGCTACAAAATATTGATTATGAAATATTTAATATAACCTTGTATGTAAAGGAGGAAAAAAGCATCCAAAGGGTTGGCTTGGACAGGAGGTGAAAGGTGAGTACGTTTTCCAGGAAACCTTTCTGTCTTCTCTCTTGTTATAAAAAGTAGTGCTGCCCAAAATAATATAATCTATCATGAGTTAGAATAAAACTATTTTAAAAGCTCTCCCCTATTTTTAACAGAGCAAGAGGTAGTGACCAGCAATTGACAGCACTTCTTAAACAATTTCTTCATAGGATTTTGGGTGTGCAAGCCGAGATATTAGTGTCTGGTCTGGGCTAGAGACTGGGAACTGGATTGTTTATACACTAGAGTAACGGAAAAAAAAAAAAAAAAAAAAAAAAAAAAAAAAAAAAAAAAAACAGGAAAGGTAAAACAAAGATGCCGTGAATTGGAAAGAGGAAAATATGTGGGAACAGTTCTTCCCTTGTGCCAGTGGGGATCTGGACAATGAAGAGAGAAGATGTTAATACGAGGTAAATTAGTGTGTAAGAGTATGATGACCAGCAGCTGATCAAGTGTTTAATGAGAGGGAAAAAATTATAGCTATGACTAAGTATGAGAGGAAGTATCTCCAAGTCTCCATACATTTTTTAAGACTTGTTTTGAGGAAAATAAATTAATACATATGGAAACCACTTATAACAATGTCCCCCACACAGTAAGTCAGTAATAAATGTTAGTTATGATTACTTTATACCCGTGTGTGCATTCATGAGCCTGCAAGCACATGCATACATTTTAAAAGCGGATCTAAATATAATACATTCCAAATTTATTTTACCTGGTTATGCTCACCTAAGTAAAAAAGATAAGCCTTATAAAATTACATTAATACCTTTTGAAAATATAAAAATTCAATTATATTTCCAGGTAATATTTTTTACTCCGCAAATAATTGAACAGATAAGAAATCTATATATTTCAAACTAAAAGTAGAGGTGTTGACTTACAATATTAGTAACTTCTAAGAATCTAATTCTTCCAACTGTCCACTTTCAGCAGCATTTTTTCATGTCTTTTTAATGAATTTCTATACAGACTATATATATATGGCATTTTATACATATATGTGTGTTTATTTAAAAATGAAACTGATAACATACTATTATTATAGGACTAAATATTCAAAATATTTGAACATATTTCTTGATATGATTTGTGGCAAAAATTTAAAAAAAAATCTGCCCTCTACCAGTCTACCTGAGGGCAAATGAGGTAAAATACAACATTTACAACCCATGACCCTTGTACTGATGGTTTCCATTTATTTCCTAATCAAATTCCAATATTCAATATTAAATAATGAGGAAAACCGACCGAAAAATCAAGATAATATCATGTGGTTGGTTTTTTACCTTGGATAGCTCTATGGAAAATGTGCATACGAATTCCTTTTCTCAGATTGTTTTCCAAGCCTAGATTCGTTTTAATCATACAATGTAAGGAAGCTGAGGATCTGTGAGTGTGAAATCATACCTCAAATATTTGATATGTAGTAACAGGAGAAAGGGAGGAAGGACAGGGACTAACATTTTGGTGTACCCACGTGGCTTTAGGAAACGTACTAGGCTGCATAGGTACATTATTATTTTATTTTCACAGCAACCTTGTGGGTGTGCCTTTACATCTTCATTTTAACTATGTGGAATCTGAGGCGGATGGTTCAAGACCATACCACTGTCTAAGACCACAGTTGGGCTGTGTTCCTGGTCTCTACATCTCCCCATTCTGAACTACCCCACAACAGGCATAATTATCATGAAGTTAATAAAAATTAAGCTACAGGACCCCCAAGGACATGGGCCACTTGAGGCATGAGCAAAGTGTTCATAAAATCCATGTTTCTGTTCAACTTGCAAAGTAGAATATTTTTCTACTCCTTTTCTTAATGGAATTCCCTCAAATAACAAAATCTTTTATTCTTATCCTTACCCAGCAAACAAAGAGTAACACACAGATACCATGGAGGGCATTTAATCCGTTATATTCCCAGGCTGCTTCTGCTCCTCTACAACCTGTATTTGTGTATTGCTCTAATAATTGGAAAATGGTTTTATTTCATTTGTTTTCCATAGCATTATATGAAGTAGGCAGTACCATTATTGCCGTAATACAGACAATTGAATTGAAGTTTAAAATAAATATATAAGGGCCATAGAATTTAGAGTTACTAAGCGTTAGAGACTAGCACAAACAAAAAGTAAAACCATGTTTGTTTTTTAATTCAAAACAGATTTTCTTAACTGTTTTTGTTTGTATGCTTTTGTTGTTGTTGTTGTTGATTTGTCCGTACTTCCACTGCAACTAATTCTTTCCCTACTTTGTTTCACAAGTTTAAATCAAAAACAATGACTTCAACTCTGCATGATTAAGGTAATTTTGTTGATGTTATTGTTTCCTTCCCTCTTTCTAGAGAAATCAAATACCATGGTTCGAAACTAGGCATGGTTAAAATCCTTCAAACATAGCAGTTTTCAAGTATCTTCTACCTCAGAAGTCTGGCTGTATGCCCCCTCTTAGGAGACCCAGTATGGCATTACTACACTGTCTAGAGCAAAACTCTTCAGTGAGATGACAGTGCATTGTCATCTTCCATGAGACTGGGCAGTCAGCCTCACCTTTTCTGCTAGTACACATGGTGAAAGCTTTGGGTAAAAGTTAGAACTTGGCTCTCTAAGCAAGCTCCTGCTGTGGACTGCTGGGCTGAACTGGTGCCAGCCGGATCTGCCTACTGAGTTTGCCTTTCCATAGAAAGGACATTAGCAAGCATCCTGGAAAGGGAAGGTGCTGTCATTGCAAAGTAAATAAATTAGCTGTCTTATAAGAAAGGCAAAACTGACAGAGATGTCTTAAAAACTTCTGATGCGTGAATTAAGTGAAAAAATGTATAACTGGGTTTCACACAATCTATTCTGTAGGCAGAGTCCCACAATTTATTTACAAGAAGACTATATATTATCTTCTTAACAAACACACAATCTGAAATCTTGACTTCCTTGAGGGTGTTGGAACAAAACAGGCAGGGGCTCTTACCCTCTTAAATCGTTTTGACTTAGTGGGGGATGGAAGGAGGGAGGAAGAGAAAGAGGGAAAGGGGAAGAGAGGAAGGAAGAGAGACATGACAAACGAAAATAAGAGTGTAAAATTAATATAAGAGAAAGAAGACATGATCCATCTCTGAGTAAAAGAACAGACTGTATTTTCTCTAAATCTCGCAATACTTAGGCTGAAACATGTTTCCAAGTAGGAGCATGTTCTTGCAAAGCATATGTAAAATATTTCAACCCTCAGGTTTTGACTCTTTAATTTTGTTTATTTTTTACCAGAATCATTTACTTAACAGAGTTGTGTGGCTAGTTTATTTAGAACTGAAGACAAGCTTGATGAATGCAGAAGATGGCCTGGGCAATAGTCCAGCAACTAAAACATAATTAGAATTATCACAGACACTTTAATCCCAATTATTTAATCTGTGGGGTGTCCAACACAACAAGTGTTTGGCATAACTCAACAAAACAGATCTTACAGAGAAATAGAAGGAAAAAACAACAACAACAACAAATGTATGACGCAAAATGAACTAGGGATTTATTTATTCTTTTTTCATTAGGCTGGGGTTTTATCTTCAGGGTCATAGTAAAACAAATGTAAAATTAGAATGTGTGAGTGTGTGAGAGTGTGTGTGTGGGCAGGGATGATATTTTTTAAAAATAAGATTGAAAACAATACTCAAAACTGTTATTAATGTCAATTTTGTGGTGATACGACATTGACATCCCTCTTCCTACCCTTTCTTCCAGCCTTCTAACAACATTTCCACACACTCAACACACATCCATGGGCACATACACCAAAATCCCAGGCAAGTTATTGCACTCTGCTTAATAAACACACAACGATTAAAGGCATGAACACTTTATCACTGAGAGACACAGAAGAAAGAAGGCAAGCCCTAGGTTCTACTTTTGTTCGACAAAGTTTTGTTATGCTCACCTATAGTATAACTAATAATTTAAGCGATATTAATAAAGTAACACATAAGCTGATCAGAGACTAAAGACTGCAAACCCTACAGGAAAAGAAGAGCTACAGAAAAGTTTAATTATGAATAGAATCTACTAGGACTTTTTAAACTGGGATACAATTAAATGGCACTCTAAAGGCAAAACATAGACACTTTTTTGAAAGAGGTTTTCAGGCAATTTTTAAATATAGAAATGACTGCTTATGGTTCTTTAAATCACTATAAATTTAAAATCATTTCACAAAGTTACACTAACATTAAAATGACAATAAATGTCATCATACCAAACCACAGAGTTTTTAAGAACTCCAAGTGGGACACCTACTAAATTGTATACAGTTTTATTTTAGGACTTTGTAACACCTGAGATTCTCATTAGGGATACTGGATGAAAATTTGAGCTTTTAGGGGGGGGAAAAAAAAACAAGACGTTCAATTACTACAAATTTCACCAGACACAATTCAAATTCTTATGTATCTATAGCACTTTTTCTTTCCATGTATTTTTCTTTGCACTAACAGATTATATCAGGTAACAGTTGTTTAAGATGGTAATAAAATAGTTTAAATGTGATTTTTAAAATCTGATTCTTGAAATTAATTGATCAGAATTACATTTTAAACCACTCAATTAAATATTTCTTATTGTTATTATAATAGGAATTTTAAAATTAGAGCCATATGTTTCTTTTATGTGATAAGAATAATTGCAATGAATAAATCTTCTGTATGGGTATTCTATAGGGTCAAAAGAAAAATGCAAATTCCAATAAAGTCATAATATTCAAAAATAACTGCACCACTATTTATTTGGAGCTTCATGTGGAAATACCTATTTCACAGTACAATTCATATGACATCAGATTCTATTTTTGTAAAAGCTTCTTTATAACAAGAACATTTTGCATATGTTAATAAATGAATTGTCAAAAATAAGATGCTGTTCAAAATTTATATTTAAAATTGCTACACTGCTTCCATTTTTACCTTGCTCAAACACTTTAAAATCTATCTCATTAACTGAATACAAACAAATGTCTGGAAAGTCAGAAACTAAAAGTAAATATTAAATAGAGAAAAACTGTCCTAAGAATTCATGCTAATTGTTTTGGAAGTTCAAAACCAAATACTTAAAAAATAGATCATTCATATTTTGAAATAAACATTTTCAATGGCACCAATTATTTAGACTAGATTTTCAACATCTAATAATTGTTTTTTTCTAACTGTCATATTGTGCCTTCAAAAATTGTTATTAATACATCAGAAAATCTCTTGTTATTTATGTATTTTCTATCTCTAATGCATCTCACTCAATAAACATTTTGTTGATTAAAGATAGGTACTAATAATTTTTTCTAAAAAATATGAACCCATTTTAATCTGTGTTTACAAAGCCTTCAGAACTCATTTTGCTTTTTATCTACCTTTATGTACACCCAGAGGAATATCTGTACCAATTACACAAGGATAGAACATATGATAAATTTTTAAAATCAGTTAACTATCCCATTAGGTATATAAGTATACAACGGACTATAATAACTCTTTTGAAGAAACCCTTATCTATCCTATGAATTACATAACTTTTGATAAAATAAATATGTATTTACTCAGAAGGGCACAGCAGTAGGAGCCATTCTCCACCTGAAATACACTCACTAGAGATATTATAACAGTAAGAATCATACTGAGTTTCTAAGTAAGAGTTGACATTTTTAGCTCTAATGTTGCTGTTATAATCACAATTCACTCTTTCTGAAAACAAAAATGCGAATACTACGATCAATTTTTAATGATTAATAAGCAAGATGTGAAATTCAAACCTCAGTTAATTCTGATGCTTTATAAAAACCATTGTGAGCTATTTTAAGATTGTTTAAAATGATGTCATAATCTTTAAATAGGTACCCCTGCTAACTTAAATTGGAACTATTCATTAGTAAAGTAGAATATATTAAATATATGCTAATTTAAATTGAAAAAATAATGTCTAAGGAGTTATCAATAATTTGTTCAGCAATTATTTCTTTGAAGTATGAACACTGTATTTTTCTTTTGAAAAAAGAACATTAAATTTGACTCATAAAAAGGATAATAGCTATAGTTAGCTAATATAATTATGTACATTATACTCTATTTTTACAGTCAAAGGTAGAAAGGTTTCTATCAAATGAAAAAGAAACTAATTGCCATTAAGGCAAATACATTTAAAAAAGCACTCCAGACAAAGGAGATTCAAGTGGTTGAGTCAATCAACAAAGGTGTGGTGGAAATAACTAAAGCATAGTTATTTTCTCAACAGTAGCAATCAATTCTGAATAAAATATTTAATTAAAAAGTTTGGAAATGTTTGCTATAAATAGCTATATCATTTCATTTTGATTTTGCATGTAAAGACACAAAAAACACATACTCTAAGTGGTCGCATTTTATAGAGCATAATAATATAAATATGTTATAGTAAATAATGTTCTTCTAGGTGTAAAAAGTGAACCTTTTTTTGCGTACCAACTATATTTTATGTGAATTGGAATAAAGAGCCAACAGTATTTCCAGATGACAATATTACAAGAAGAATATTTCCAATCAAAGGAAAATCTTTGTTTTAAATGCAGAAATTGTTCACTGTCCTCTCTGTCTTATATGAGTAAATGAAATCCTCTTACCTGTCACCCTAACACCCAAGAAGATCTTTGTCTACCTCAAAAGGAGCTTAAAATATCAGGACCTAGGTCCCCTTTTCATGGTTTATTAAGCAAAAAGCCAAAACTATTCATGGTCCCTTGTAGTTTCAACAATCTATGATTCAAATAGGGGTAATAGCTCTCTTTTCTTGTTCAGTAATGTCCTGGTGAGGAAATGATTTTACTGTCCTTTTTTCTGTGGGGTCCTGCCGATTTATCTAAAAGGAAATGAATTACAACAGGATGACAAGGCCACAGAATAAAGCCATTTAGTTTTACAAATCTATTATGTCCTCCAATCTATTTTATGGGCCTGGTTCTATTATAAGCCAAGAAAAACCCTAAAACAAACTTTTTTTTTCCTTTTTTATCTCTCCAAGGAAAACATTTACAAGTTTCTGGTTGTTTTTCAGGCAGTTTAGCCTTTTCTTCCCACCTTATGTGTTTCTACCCCACTTTCTTAAACATACAAAACATTCAGAGACAAGAAACTGGACTTTTTAAATCCAAACTGCTGACAACTGTCAGAAGCACTTTACTGGGACATTAGTGACTGTAGCTTCAATGAATTAAGCTTGATTCACTGCGGGTGAATCATTTTCAATGCAGAGCTGTTCAGCAGTAATTGGCCAAGAATCCCTGCTGTGAAAAGCACTTGTCAAATAATGCTTGTTTACAAATATATCTCCAGACAGCAAAAAGTGGCAGCTACCGAATAAGTTCAGGGCCACCTCCAAAATTCATAGCAGTGGACATGAACCCTTTACTTACTAAATTTATTTAAATTTTCACTTGCAAATACACTTGCTAATATTTGTCCTGCTTGATCAGAGACAAGTCTGTTTCTAAATATACCTCCGAAATCTTTTATAATAAAAAAGTTTTGAATACTATACTGTAGATCAAAGTTTCTTTCACATGTAGTTTATGACTAATATACTAAAACTACTAAGGATATATTTATCTTATAAATTGCTTAGAATTCAAACTAAAGGGTAAATTTTCCTCTTATTGTCTGCTATCCAACATATTCAAACATGCCAAATAAATACATTTCATATCAGTCCAAAATTCCAGATATGTTTGGCTTCTTCTATTCAATTCTGCTTGCTCATAGCTAACAAAGTTAAATTTAAGAAATGACTAGAATAGCAGCTATGAATATACACTTACATTTATTCTGTATGTTTTAAAACTTTTTTTCACATAATGGGAGCATTCATAATATACACACACACACATACACACACAGTCTTTGGGAAATCACTAAGCATCTATAGATTGCAGAAGTCAAATTATATGAGAAAAAGTGATTAATGAGTTCAGCATATACATTAAATCTTTCTGCCCCTTGACCTTCCAAAGTCCCTCCAGAAGCAAACAAACAAATTGGAAAACTCTAATCTGAATCTCTAAAAGAGCCCAAACATTTTATGAATATTTTAGCATAAATATTTTAATACACTGCTGCTCAATTTATAGCAGTAGCATGGAGAAACAAGAAGAGAAGAATCTATATTTCACAGAGCAGAAATAAAGATCTAGGATACCAGGTGGAAAGACGGAAAACTGCTCAGCTGAGATAGGATGAATTAGATAATGGCATAGATATTTATACAATTTTATTTCCAATTAAGTATAATAGTGACATATTACAAAATGTGCCCCAGACAGCAGGCTTTTTTCAGAGCACCAGGTGGTAAGGTACGTCTCATTTTTGATTAGATCTCCAAGCCCCATCTCCGTGTAGTCCTAGTTTTGCTGTGTGACGGACTAGATGAGGTAAGACAATACAATCTGTGGGTGTTAAATCTGCAACAACAGCCAGGCTGTGTTCCACAAGATTCCAGCTCTGCCTTCAACACCTTAGGAGACCGGCGCTATTTCCCTTTCCTCGTCTTTCCTTGTCTTTCCTTCTGCCTCTTCCTCCCTGCACAGTCTTGGCTCTTGTTCCCATTCAGTGTCACTCTCCCTGAGAATTCAATTCTTCCCATTTTTAACCAAGAGTGACTCCCTTTCATCTCCACCTAAGTTCTCCCCTTCCATCACACCTGGAGAGAGGACTTGAAATCTAACGGAAACACGAAAGGATGAATGATATTACTGTTCAACCTCTTCAAATTCAAACGAGGATGCCCCTTTCGGTGGAATAAGACAGTTAATAAAAGAGCCTCCTCTAAAGCTGTTATAATCCTCCAGACGCCTAACAGAATGAATTTAAGATAAGGTGTTAATAAAAGGTCTACGACTCTCAGAAACATCTTTTCAACTTTATCAGAAAGGGAAAATGCCCAACTGTTTGGCTTAAGCATGACAGATTACCTATATATGTATATAGATAAATGCAGATAAATACACATAAGCCTTTAATCAGCATTTAAAAAATAAATGTAGAGGTTAAAGAGAAAGTTCATGGGTTGAGGCTAAGGGGGCCTCTATCTGCCCTGCTTTCACACCCTTCCTTTAGAGCTGGCATTGCTGGGATAGCAGCTCAGCGCCTTCTCCTGCAGCGGAGACTGAACCCATGCAAGTCACGAGGACACACACGACTCCACCACTGCTGCTTCATCTTTCCGGTCTAGCGTCCCGTGCCCAGGAGTGGAAGGAATTTCTGTAAGGTTTTGAGCCTCACGCGTCGCATCCACAGCCCCAAACAGAAACCTCACCATTCTAGCCAAAGGGGGTAGGTTTTTCTGTGTTTTCATGGTGGAGCTGACAGATCTGGATCTGAGATACTGTTCCCGCCCCTCCGCGAGGAACGCGCCCTTGGGCTGAGACCCGAGCTCAGTGCGGGTGTGGGAGAAGAGCAAGCGCGGCTGGAGGGGACCCAGAGGCAGAGGGCTCGGGTCCAAGAGGCAGGCGGGCAGAGGGACTGAGCACTGTTCCGGGAGCACGAAGAGCGACACAGGTGCTGCTCCTGCGCCGGCTCTGCTCTCCCAGAAAAACGCAGGGACAGTATTCCGGGTCTGGAGCAAGGATTGGGGGCAGGGAGGGGGACTGGGTACTCCCGGGTCAGGTGCTGGCCAGAGCAGGTCTTTTCCCTCTTTAAGACATGCCCAGGTGGGTTTCAGCGGCAACTTCCTAGCAGCGACACTCCCCCTCGCCCCTCCTCCCGCGGCATCCCACCTTCTCGCCTTCTTCCACCTTGGCTTGAGTGTGACAATGAACTCCCCCAAGAAGAAGGGCACCCAACTGTGTGGGGCGCCTACTGTCCTTCGCTATACTCCTCCCACGAGAAATAAAAGCTCCTGCCACCCACCCCAGAATAGCAGCTGGTGATGCCCTAAATAACAGCTCCCAGCAGGCACTTTCCCCAAAAATAAAAGCATCCAGCCACCCCCACAACGTTTCCCATCACTGGCCTCAAATAACGGTTTCTAAAAGCCCCACTGCTCCAGAGATCCTGGTCGCTGAGCTTCCAACAGTTCTCACTCCTTCGATCCCGAAATGTCACTTCCTCACGCGCCTTAAGCGAGCCCCAGCCGCACCCATCCCCCTGGTACGGGCCTCGACCTCCTTTCCCCCAAGGTTTTCCACCTTCCCAGCCCCCCAACCAGCCTCTGTCCACACGCATGTTCCTTGCCCAGCACTCCGCAGCTAACGTCAAACAATGCAACCAAAAACCGCAGAGGGGAGCGAAAAGGCCGGTGGAAGGGGACGACGAGCATCAATTTGACATGAGAGTGCGATTTAGTCTGCAGCAGCAGCGTCCAGCGCGCTGAGACCCGAACTCCCCAGGCCCCGCCTCGCCCCTCCGCCCCAGGTCGCTACGGTCCCCACCCCCATGTCCCTACCTTCGTTGCTGGGGCTGGCCAAGAGGGTCCGGAGTGCGGCGCACAGGAGAAGGCACGTCCAGAGGGGAGCCCGGCGAGGTGCAGAGTAGCAGCCGGCCAGGGACGCTGGGGTGACGGGGGTGTCGCCGCCGCCGCTTGGGGGCCGCCGGCGTCCCGCACCCCGGGGCCCCGAGCCCCGCATCTTCTCCGAGCCTCCTCCGCTGCCGCTGTCCCGCGCGGCTCAGTCCACCGCTTCGGCCTCGCGGAGCGGCCGAGGGAGACTCGGGAGTCCTCCTTGTCCCCCCGTGGGGTCCTACGCCTTCTGGCACGCGGCTCCTCCAAGTGTGGGAACCACGGATCCGCCGAGACGGCTGAAGTTTGCTTCTGGCTCCTCTGGCCTCCCCCTTTGGTGGGGTTAAATGAAATATTAGTTCTGGTTGCTAGTGCAGTTCTGGGCTCGGATCAAGGGTGTCGAGAGGGTCCCGACTCCTGTTCCTTTGCCTCTCAAACAGACTTTTTCCGGATTGAGAATTTTTAAACGCCACTAGGGGAAAGGTGAAGGTTCTTTGCAGTCTTCAGTGTTGAAATGGACGAAGGTAAGGGAGACAAATCATTTTAAGACGAAATCCCCGATTTTTTAAAAAGGGAGGAAAAAAGCAGCGTGGCTAAGGATAAAGAAAGAGGACTGGAGAAAAGGTGGAGAATGAAAAACAGGAGAGCAGCGAGCAAAAGCAAAGATCCAGAGTTCAAAGAGCCTGGCAGAAGGAAATAGCTGCGGGCTGAGTGCTGGCGAGGGGCGGGACTGACGGCGGCCGGCGGGAGCGCGGAGCGGGGCTGCGGCTGCCCGGGAGCTGCGGCGGTTCCCGCTGCTCGGGGAGGAGGCTGAGTGTGCGCGGCTGCGAAGGCGAGGTGGAGACTGCACCGCCAAGGCGCGCTCCTGCTGTGTCAGGAGCTCCGGCGTCTCCTCGGCCTCCCGGCTCGGCGCCTCCCACCCTCCTTCCCTCCTCCTCTCCCCAGCTCCCCCGCCCTCTGCTGCTCGCAGCCTCGCCAGGGAGAATCTACTGTAAGTTGCTCCGACGAAGTCACACGCCCACGGAGCGAAGTAATCTGGAGGCTGCCTCGGTGAGTGTGGCCTCGCGGTCTCCGGGAAAGGCGCGTCTTCCTCCCGGGAAAATTAGGGCGAGGAATCCTCCCGACGACGCTGGCGAGAACGGGGGTTCCCGGGAGGCGGAAGGGAGATCAGCCCCCGCTCAGCCGGCGGCCCTTAGACACGCGGGTCCCTCGGTGTGGCATCTTTCCTGCTGCCCCTCACAGGCTGTGGCATCTTCCCTGCTGCCCCTCACAGGCTGTGGCATCTTGCCTGCTGCCTCTCACAGGCTGTGGCATCTTTTCTGCTGCCCTCTTACAGGCTGTGGCCCCAACAACCTCGTCGCCACATCGCCGCGCATTTGGGGGCTCTGCTGGTCCGTGGCTAGTTTCTCAAACACCCATATCGCTTATGGGTGCTGACCCTTTCTGTTCTTCCCATTCTTTGATGGCTGGTATAGGATAATTACTCAACGTTTTCTTCAGAAATAAATTGTATAGTAAATAAAGAGGCTTTTTCTTTATTTTTGAGGCTATTTCTTTATTTTATTTATTGTTTGAGATTTCAAGGAGTCAAAGAATTTGACTATTGAGATTTGTAGTGCGCCAGGTACTTTCATAGGTGGCGATTTAATTCATTTATTTCATTGATAAAATGTTTTAGTATTTTAGAAATTGTACGATATGAAGATACATGACATACATTCCAGTGAAATTAGCCTCGGTCAAATAAATTCAGGGTTTTGAAAAATTAATTATTTTAATTGATTGTGCCCTGTAGCATTGGGAGATAAAGTGAAAAAAAAAAGTTAAAACTATCAACTTTCTATGCTTCACCTCTATTATGTCTTTTCTTGCTTTAGTATATTCCCTCGATTTATTCATTTTTTCAAAGAGATACATTTGAAGGGCAATTTTAGTATACAGGCATTAAAAAACAAAAGGCTGCAGAGAAAGCACTTACAGAAAGGTCTGATTTTAGAAGAAAGATATCTCATTTAATTTCATGTATAGTAACCACTGTAAAGCTTGGGCTTCCGTTCATACCTAATACAGGTGAGTCAGCTCACCAGTTTTGACGTATCTAGAGCCTTGTTTGTCTTCACAATAAATTCCTCACAATCTTCAGCTGGTGACATTTGTTTTTTGTTTAAATATTTGCAATAAAGATGAAAGAATAAAGCAGCAGTGATGCAATTTTGTAAAGAGGTGAAAGCTCATCTTTGATTTCTTTTTTTCCTGAAATGTTTTGGCACCAGAAGTCTGAAAGCAGGTTCTTTGTATTATAATGTGCTCCAAATGGATGAAGCAAATTTAGAGGAAGAGCAGTGAATCGGTCTCTCAGTTTGGCAAAAAGCCTCACAGTGAGATGGAAAGTTAAAATTTATGTTTCTATTTGAGGACCATTCAAAATGTAAGCTCCCCTCTCCCCTACAATTATAATTGAGTTACTTAAAAATATTTAAGCAGAATACCAACTACGATGTCTAAAGCCCAGAAATATGTAATAAAACTAATATGAGTTTAATGGGGCTTTGAGCTCGTTCCTTTGCTTCTACAGGCCTCAGTATCCTCATCAGTAAAATGAGGAGTTTGGAGAAAACAATCTTCAAGCCTTCTTCCCTTTCATTGGTTGCATGTCTATGTGACTACCCTGTTCATCTGTCTCCAATTATTTACTATTGGCCACAAAATAACCAAAGTTTTCAGCCTAGAATTTAAAGCCTTCTACCACAAAGGGTTTAAATATATTTTTTATTCTATACCACAATGTTAAACTCAATTTTCCCCTAAATTACCTCATGCCTCTCTGATTTTTCTGCCTGTCATTCCATTCTAAAGAAATCCCACCTCTGGAAATATTTACTCCCACCCCCCGCCCCACCACAACACACACACACACACACACACACACACACACAAACACACACACACACTGTTGTCATCTAAATCATACCCAGTGTCCTAGGAGAGCCAGGCACTCAAGCCTAAATTCTTCTTTTCCCAACAAAAAAGTTACTTTGTTCTCCTCCTCAAAGTACTCATAGCTTTACATAAATCAACACAATGCCAATATTTTCTGAATCAAAGGTGGAATAACATTGTCTAACTATATCTAAAGAGAAGAAAGACAGAATTTAAATCTGGTTTGTCAAAGAAAACCTGGGACGCTGGTCAGCATGGGCATAATTGTGTTATCTTCTCCCAACATTGCTAAGTTACATGATTGAGAATACAGAAAGCAAAATTCTTTCTATTCTCCACCTTAAATTGCAGCCATCTTTCTCATAGTTCTTTAATAATATTGATTACACATCTCTGAAAGAATGAACAGCTGTAAAGTTCATTGAAGCTGTAAAGTTCATAAAGTTCGATGACAACGATGAAAATCATTTTTTAGTCTAAGGAGGGTTAATCAGAAAAGGTAATGATGGTGGTTTGACTTGGACTTCAATCTCAAAGGAGATTCACATTTGGCCACGTGTTGATGTCTTGACATGTTAACACTTTTTTTTTTAAACACAATTACATTGAACCATGGCACTGCAGGAATACTTATTGTTTTGCACAACAAAAGGCTACGCCATCAATATTGGTTTCGGTGCCCTGTTGTTTGCATTTCTCATTGCTTGGAATGGCTACTATGACCTTAAAAGATGAAAGTGGTTAGTGCCTCCCAAGATCTCTGCTTTTGTGTGACTTCAGTACTAAGTATTCCTGAAGGAAGGATATTCAAAGTAACCTTGATAAGCTGCCTTGAAAGTTTACTAACCTCATAAAAAATTTTAATATTATAGTTAGGTTCAGTGTATCAATAAGCCCAAATATATCTTCCCTGCTTTCAAAGATTCAAGAAAAGTAATTTTGACAGAAAGTCTTGCTAGTTTTTCCTGAAGATTTGCTATGTGTAAAGCATTATGTGACATTTTTACCTTAACTATTTTACTTAATGCTGACACTTCAACCCTGATGTTGGTGTAATTATTATCCCCATGTTAATGATGAGAAAACTGAGGAAATGAGATTAGGTGACCCAAGTAGTCTCACAGCTGGTAAGACACGGAAACTTTCACCCATGGGATTGAGTCTATTGGAGAAAAGTCCTACATAACAGAAGTAAAGAATAAATTTGATAACAGGTTGATTAGAAAAAGAGAACTACCCCAAAATTCTGCATGAATGGGAGCAATGGATACATGAAAATATTTTAATTTTCAGGTTTAAGTCTAAAAGTGATTTTCAAAATAGGTAGTATAGGTCAGATAAATGAATAGGAGAAAACAAGAAATGAAGGATCATAAGCAAGCATTACTTAAAGAAAAATACTGTTTCGTGTACGCAAAAACGTGCACACGATTTGTTTGTGTACGATGGAGACAATGGACCAAATCAAAGAAATAACAAGATTGACGTCTGTGGTCAGATAATATTAGCTCAACACATGGCACACAGCCCCTTTAAACCATGGTAAAAAATATAAGCAACAGTCTTTACTAAAACAGTTTAAATAAAACTCCATAAACTCAAGAGCATTTTTCCTCTCATATAATTGTAGCAATTTTTTACAAATCAGTTTTAAATGTTTTTGTCACTTAGCTAGATTCTTTCTTTGGGAAAATTTGGTGAAAAATACAAGCAAAGCAAAATTTTAACCCATGGTAGATTTTAGATGAGAAATTATATGATGCCCTAATGAAACGATAAGATACCCTAAAGAAGTTAAGTTTTCAGATTCATAATTTTCTAAAGAGGATAGATGTATGGTGATATTAATTATTTTGATTTCAAAGGTAAATATTGACTAAAATATATTTAAGCAATCAATAACTCTTGAAGTTTACAACATAAATAATACTGTAATGTATCCATAATTGTGTATATTATGTCTTAAGTTAACATAAAACAGCAAATTTTTTTGTTTAGTATTATTTCTTAAGCATTTTTTTCCTGAAGTCCTAGAATCTCTTCTTTTTGCTAATGACTCACATTTCTACCTATTAATGTGAAGTTAAATTATATTTAAATTTAACAAGTTATCAGATGGGTGTTTAATTAAATAATGCATTAATACCATTTTAATAAATGAATGAGGATATAAATATACAAAGTATTTTATAACTTAACAATACATGAAATGCTTACTCATCAGAAATTTCACCTATTAAAGATGTCCATATCACAATCAGCACTCTTTCTATCTCTTTTCTATCAATATTGAGAACAGAATAAAGTTGTCACACTATTCGTGATTATTAATAGGAAGTTATGTAGCACAGAAGAAAGAATAAGATGTTCAAATGAATTACAGTGAGCCGAAGAGACATGGTGGTTGTTGATGGCGGTGGTTTCTTCTTTAATCATTCTTTTATCAATGTGCTAGGACTGCAGATGTTGCCGCATAGCATGAGGCCAGGGCTACTGGAGTTTATGATGAGCCAAATTGACTTGCCAGGAAGTTCTTTGGTTATTGTTTGCATCCAGCATCTCGGATAACTGGCATCAGATGAAGATGTGAATGCTGGGATAATATGGACTTTTGGGACTGAAAAAGTAGGAAATGTGTGGACATACGAGTCAGAAAATTGAAGTAACACTACTATTAGAGTTAAAATTCTACCTATTCTAACCTGTTTTCTGGACTCCAAAAGTATTTGCAAATATGTGAAAAATAAGCTGTAATATTTTTCACATTCAGGGAACTGTTTATTAATCTCAGTTGATATATGACTTGAAATTGATAGCGAATCTACTCATACAAAAACATATTTTATAAAATAATTGCTATAATTTGCTAGGGGAAAACTGATCAATTTTTTCCAATAGCATAAATAATAAAGGGGTACATATGCAACTAGGATTTTTTTTTTTTTGAGACAGAGTCTCCCTCTGTTGCCCAGACTAGAGTGTATAGAGTGCAATGGCTGGATCATAGCTCACTGCAGCCTGGAACTCCTGACCTGCAGTGATGCTCCTATGTCAGCCGCCCAGGTAGCCAGGAATACAGCCTCCCTAGTAGCCACGAGTCCAGCCCAGGCTTTTGATACCACTGTTCATTGTCTATTGAACAAGCTTCTAGCTAAAAGTTAGCAGTGATAATCTCATGTACTCTGATATGCTGTTCGTGGGATGTTAATCTGAAACATCTTTATTATCGTTGTTTCAAAATAACATCAAGTGCTTTTAAGGTATGCATAGTTTCAGATCTAGCAATTACATTTTTTATATTGTGAGTAAATTAAAATGGGCCAAAAGATTAAACATAGTGGCATTTTTAACTGATAAAAACCAGAAGTGTTCTAATCTTTAATATGAAATGGTTAATATAGTATATTAATATAATAGAATATTATGGGGTCATTTTTTAAAATTTTATTTATTTATTTATTTATTCAGACAGACACTCTGTCACCAGGCTGGAGTGCAGTAGTGCAACCAGAGCTCACTGTAACCTTGAACTCCTGGGCTGGCACTACAGGCTTGCAGTACTATACCTGGCTAATTTTTTAAAATTTTTTATAGAGATGAGTATCTCACTTTGTCCAGGCAGGTCTTGAACTCCTGGCCCCAAGCCATCCTCCCACCTCAGCCTCCCAAAATGCTGTGATTACAGGCATGAGCCACAAAGCCCAGGAGGACTATTTAAATATGAGAATATATATATATATATATATATATATGTATTATACTTCCATACTTTGATATTTAAAGCTATCTTTATAAATATATAGATATATATATTTATATTTATATATTTATAAATATATAAAGATATATCTTTATATATATTTATATTTTTATATATATTTATATCTTTATATGTATCTATATATAAATATTTATATCTTTATATGTATATCTTTATATGTATCTTCATATATAAATATATAAATATATCTTTATATGTATCTTTATATATATAAATATATAAATAAATATATGTATATAAATATATATATGTGCATGTGTGTATATATATACATATATATATATACATATGTGTGTGTGTGTGTGTGTGTGTGTATATATATATATATATATATATATATATGTATAAAGCCTGGCTAATAAAAAGCAAACTTTTTTAAGTTTGAAGAGCTATATTCCATTATTGACATTTGTATATGACTGGTGGGATGAATTGAATTTATTTTTATACTTTTAATTTTTGCATTTTCAATAGTTAGCATTTATAACATATAACAATAGAAAAACATGAGTTAAAAAAAATCCTAAGCTAGGCGCAGTGGCCCATGCATATAATCACAGCACTTTGGGAGGCTGAGGCAGGTGGATCACCTGAGGTTAGGAGTTCAAGACTAGCCTGGCCAACTTGGTAAAACCTCATCTCTACCAAAAATACAAAAACTAGCTGGGTGTGATTGTAGGCACCTGTAATCCTGGCTCCTCAGGAGGCTGAGTTAGGAGAATCGCTTGAACCCAGGAGGCGGAGGTCACAGTGAACTAAGATTTTGCCACTGCATTCCAGCCTGGGTGACAGAGCAAGACTCTGTCTTGAAAAACAAAAACAAAAACAAATCTTAGATGAAAATGTATATGCAGTCATCAGTACACACACAAACACACACACACACGAGAGAGAGAGAGAGAGAGAACAGGGAAGAAAAAATAAAAAGAAGGTGGAAGAGAAGGAGAGACAGAAAAGAGTACAAAGATGGTAATAATTAGTAACTTTATATTACTAAAAAATAGTAAAGTAAAAATTACTTTAATTAGCCTCTTGCCCCTATTATAAAAAGAGTTAGGTACAATACTTGTTTGACTTAATCATTTTCTGTCCACAGAAAATGTATCCACAACATTTACAAGTCTTCCAAAATTCCTAGGATGCATGATTTCTGTTGTGTACCTCATGTTTCAATGCATTTTTCCCACTAAATTTTCCAGCACACTTACTTTATTGACTGTAGTTCTAATTCTATTTTCTTTCTACACTGGTTTACCTCAAAATTGGTAACATTCCTCTTCTTTGCTATCATATGTGTAGGTTATGAATAGTTAATTTTCTTGAAATATGTGAAAAGAGCAGAAGACTATATCACAGAATTAGTAAAAATTGAAATTTCACTTCCTAAAGTTTTATGGTGTGAGACTGGTGTGGTTTGGCTGTGTCCCCACCCAAATCTCACCTTGAACTGTAGTAATCTCCATGTCTCAAGGATAGGGCCAGGTGGAGATAATTGAATCATGGAGGTGGTTTCCCCATACTGTTCTCATTGTAGTGAATAAGTCTCATGAGATCTGATAGATCTATAAATGGGAGTTCACCTGCACAAGCTCTCTTGCTTGCTACCATGTAAGATTTGACTTTGCTCCTCATTTGTCTTCAGCCATGATTGTGAGGCCTCCCAAACCATGTGGAAGTGTAAGGCAATTAAACCTCCTTCCTTTATTAATTCCTTTATGTTTTTATTAGCAGGGTAAAAACTGACTAATATAGTAAATTGGTACCAGGAGTGTGGTGCTTCTGTAAAGATACCCAAAAATGTTGAAGCACCTCTGGAACTGGGTAACAGGCAGAGAGGTTGGAACAGTTTGGAGGGCTCAGAAGAAGACAGGAAGATGGAATGTTTATAACTTCCAAGAGAATGGCTTTGACAAAAATGCTGATAGTGATATTGACAATAAAGTCCAGGATGAGGTGGTCTCAGATAGAGAAGGGGAACTTATTGGGAACTGGAGCAAACATGACTCTTGCTAAGTTTAAGCAAAGAGACTGGCAGCATTTTGCCCCTGCCCTAGAGATTTGTGGAACTTTGAACTTGAGAGATGATTTAGAGCATCTGGTGGAAGAAATTTCTAAGCAGCAAAGCAGTCCAGAGGTGCTTTGGGCACTGTTAAAACGTTCAGTTTTATGTATTCACAAATATATGATTTGGAATTGGAACTTATGTTTAAAAGGGAAGCAGAACATAAAAGTTCAGAATATTTGCAGCCTGATGATGTGATAGAAAAGAAAAACCCATTTTCTGAGGAGAAATTCAAGCCAGCTACAGACATTTACATAAGTAACAAGGAGTCAAATGTTAATCACCAAGACATTTGCCTCTAACAGGGCATGTTAGAGGTCTTCATGGAAGCCCCTCATATCACAAGCTGGGAAGCCAAGGAGGAAAAAATAATTTTGTGTGCCAGATCCAAGGGCTTGCTGTTTTCTGCAGTCTCTGGAGTTCGTCCCTGCATCCCAGCCATGGCTAAAAGAGGCCAACCTAGAGCTCAGGTCCCTGCCTCAGATGATGCAAGCCCCAAGCCTTGGCAGCTTACATGTGGTGTTGGGCCTGCAGGTGCAGAGAGGTCAAGAGTTGAGGTTTGGGAACCTCTGACAAGATTTCATAGGATGTATGGAAACATCTGGATGTCTAGGAAGAGGTGTGCTGCACGGGGGAAGCCCTCATGGAGAACCTCTGCTAGGAGAGTGCAGAAGGGAAATGTGGGTATGAACCCCCATACAAAACCCCACTGGGGCACTGCCTAGTGGAACTGTGAGAAGGGGGCCTCCATCCTCCAGATCCCAGAATGGTAGATACATTGACAGCTTGCACTGTGTTCCTGGAAAAGCTGCAGACACTCAATGCCAACCTGTTAAAGCATCCAGGAGGGGGGCTGTACCCTGCATAGCCACAGGGGTAGAGTAACCCAAGATCCTGGGAACTCACCTCTTGCATCGGTGTGATCTGGATATGAGACATGAAGTCAAAGGAGATCATTTTGTAGCTTTTATGATTTGACTGCCCCACTGGATTTTGAACTTACATGGGCCCTGATGCCCCTTTGTTCTATCCAATTTCTCCCATTTGGAAGAGTTATATTTACCCAATGCCTGTACCCCCATTGTATCTAGGAAACAACTAACTTGCTTTTCACTTTACAGGCTGATAGGTGAAAGCGACTTTCCTTGTCTCAGATGAGCCTTTGGAACGTGCACTTTCGACTTAATGTTGAAATTAGTTAACACTTTTGGGGACTGTTGGGAAAACATGATTGGTTTTGAAATGTGAGGACATGAGATTTGGGAGGAGCCAGGGGTGGAATGATAAGATTTGTCTGTGTCCCCACCCAAATCTCACCTTCAGTTGTATTAATCTCCACCTGTCAATTATGGGGCCAGGTGGAGATAATTGAATCATGGGGGCGGTTTCCCTTATACTGTTCCTGTGGTAGTGAATAAGTTTCATGAGATCTGATGGTTTTATAAATGGGAGTTTCCTTGCAAAAGCTCTCTTGCCTTCCTGTCATCATGTAAGAACTGACTTTGCTTCTCATTCAACTTCCACCAATATTGTGAAGCTTCCCCAGTCATGTGGAACTGTGAGAAAATTAAACCTCTTTCCTCTATGAATTACCCAGTCTCAGGTATGTATGAGCAGCATGAGAACAGACTAAGAAAATATCACAGAGAATTTTTTTTTCATCAAATGGTTTTCTAATGTCCATTTTCCTGGCTTTTTTCGTCTTTGAAAACCATTTTCTATCTTCCTCTTCCTCAAGCACCTAAACTCTTATCTTCTCAACCGAGAAGAATATTTCCCAAAGCATTGTCTTTGGTCAAACCCTTCTCTGCCTGATTAAGTGCCATGAGGTCTGATGATTTTATAAAGAAGAGTTCGCCTACCCAAGCTCACTCTTCTCTTTGCCTGCTGCCATTCACGTAAGACGTGACTTGCTCCTCCTTGCCTTCTGCCATGATTGTGAGGCCTCCCCAGCCATGTGGAACTGTAAGTCCATTAAACCTCTTTTTCTTCTCAGTATTGGATATGTCTTTATCAGCAGCATGAAGATAGACTAGTATATTGCCCAATCTCTCTCATGGAGGCTCTGCCCACAGATCCTCAACAATCATAATTCAAAAAAATCCATAAGAAACTTTCTTAATTCATACTGACCCAAAATGAAACTGATCCCTGAAATAATACTTTTTCCTTCCTTTCCTACTTGTTAAATTTATAAAATTATATAAAAACACAGAAAGCTATGTGGATAGAAGAGATACATAATTTTCATAAAGTGATAAAAGGATGTGAGGCAAATATAAAAATGCAAGTGATGGTTTGTAGTAAAACTGGTTGATTCCATCAAAGATATTATCAGTTCTTTATGTTTGATAATTAAAAATGTATTTAATCATCAGTGCTGATGACCACTGAGGGGGAAGTACATGACTTAATAAAGGGCTTAAACATGAATCATAAATCACAAACCAAAGCCGTGGTTTGAAATTCATCAATAGTTCTTATTGTTAATTCTGAACTTGGTTATTAGATGACAATTAATAAATTATCAAAATGATGGTGTATGTGTTATTTTATAAAAACATATTTAAAAATTAACTAAATTTTCCACAAAACAAAAGCCTAGGAAAAAAAATCTTCCTTTTTTATCTTTACAAAACATATTCCTAGTATTATTTGCATTGTAACATCAAATTTCATTTTATGTTTATGAAAAATAATCAAAAAGAGCAAAGAGCAGAATGGAAATACTCCCTTCAATATTTAAAGGAAAAAAAAACCACTTTTGAATCCTTGTTCATAGGTATGTACATGAAGCCTTCCTGCAGACATCCACAGTGAACAAGTCTAAGGACCATAGCTTTCATTGGCCCCCAATGGAAGGTGAGAAGAAGTAAACATTAGTAACCTTAAAACAATGAGATTACAGAAAGTAAACGTTTGCAATATTGCATTTTCTCTTAATGTTTTGCCTATCAGAATTATTGTACATCAAGTGACTTTTTTGTAAACATTTTGTTTTGAGATAATTATAGATTAGCTGGATGTTGCAAAGAAGTGTATAAAGAAGTCCCATGTACACTTTCTCAAATCTCCCTCAATGTTATCATAATACACATTTATAATTAAAAATCAAAACCAATAAATTGACATCGGCACATTTTACAGAGCATATTCAGATTTCACATATTATAAAGTGCTCATGTGTGAGTGTGAATGTGTGTGTGTGTACCTGAATCTATGTAATTTTATTTCATGGGTACCCTTGTGTAACCATCAGGAAACTCAAGATACCCAACTGTACCATTACTACAATATTCCCTCATGTTATCTCTTTATACCCACACATCCACTGCCCACTATCCCTAACACCTAGAGATCACTAACCAATTTTCATTTCTATTGTTATGCTGTTTCACAAATGTTACATAAATGGAATGATGTAGTTTGTATCCTTTTGAAATTTGCTTTTTCATTCAGTATAGTTTGTGTGAGGTTCATCCAAGTTATCTGTAAGTCAATAATAGCTCATTCTTTTTTATTGCTAATTCGTATTCCATAGAATGAATGTACCACAGCATATTTAACCATTCACTCATTTAAGGACATTTGGTAGTTTCCAGCTTTGGGCTGTTACAAATAAAACTGCTATGAACATTTGTGTACAAGTTTCTTTGTGAAAATAAGACTTCATATCTGTGACATAAATGCCCAAGAGTGCAACTGTTAGGCTGTATGGTAAGTCATTTTCATCATCAATTTTTGATGATATGTGGTTATAGCCATGCCCATTGCACCCTCAACTTATCCAACAAGAACAAGATGAATTGGATCCAATAATATAATAAATCTCCTTGAAAAGAAAATATTAGAACACACAAAAATATTCAACATATACAAAAAAAAACAGTGAAATGAAATAGCCGATGGAATATTAAATAAATAAAAGGAAAATTCAAATATCAAATGAATATCCTTGTATATAAATGGTGTAACATATTTCTATATTTAAACGTGAAGCATCCTAAGAGTAGAGAAATAATTATCTTAATGAAGTAGTAGCCACACAACTTTTACTTAATTGATTTATTCAAAATATATTCTTCAATCTTATTCTATCTCTTTAAAAATTGTTCCACACTCCTAACACTTATATTCCAGTATTTGAATGAGTAACTCATCTCACTTGGTCCCAAACTGACATTTCAAAATATGTGTTCAAATACATTTGCAGAGATACTTTTGAGTTCATTCAAGCCGAGCAGTACTTCTTATCTTTTGAAATGTCAGGTAGCTGGTCTAAAGAAAATGGAAACAGATCGCTTTTTAAAGATCATCACAGATGTGGGCATAGGATTGTGACTTGGTTTGTACAAGCATACTGTGGGGAAATATATTTATTTGTGTGCAAAGTGTTTATTTTATGGAAAAAAAGGAAAAGCACTTGCAAAGTAAAAATCAACCATCTTAATTATTTCATATTATGAGTTTTACTTGAAGTCCTCTTATATCTTCCCCTTTTGGATGTTTTCATGGCTTTTAGTTTATTATCATGCAGTAATATTATTATACTATGAAAACCCAAGAACCTTATTACCTAGATAAAATATTTTAATCATGTTTTTGAAACCCAAATTTGACAATAAAATATTAAAAACAAAACATTTCCAAAGATTAATATGAAAACATCAATGTATCCTTAATCCCACATGAATAAATACTAAATTTATATTTGTTTAAAATCATTAAAATTTACTGATTAATTTTTGCTTTATATATAGTAGATTGAATCCATTTTAGATGGCCCCTGAAAATGTACTAAAGTTATTAACAAGAATATTTTTAAAACAAACACATTCAACATTACAAAGGGCAAAAGAACAGGAAAAGAGAAGACAGGAAAATATTTTGGAAGCTGAACAGCAAATGAATGAGTGGTAAATAATCTAATAGACCAAGAAAGCTAAATCCTAAATCAACAGGTAGGAAAACTAAATAGCAACCCGACTTTTTCCACAAGAAACCTCTGAAATGTGTGGTATTAGGTAACCCTGGTAGTGGAATGATGGGATGAAAACAGTTTCGTTGAAAGTGTGTTTCAAAAGTATCCTGTTTCCAGATTCTGGTCACTAATCCGGTCACTTAACTAACTAGATTGCCTACTGCCTTACCCCATTCAAAACTGCAGTTTTATTCACTAAGAAAAGTAATACAGAAAGCTCTGTTCTAGTTTATATCAGGCAGAATGAAGATAAGAATAGCTTCGTAAATATCGTATGCTATATTAATTGCCTGTTGCTGTAAACCAAATTATCCCAACACTTATTTGCTAAAAACAACATTTATTATTCACAGTTTCTGTAGATCTAGAAACTGGGCTCAGCATAGATGAGTTCTGTGGCTCATGGTTTCTCACAGGCTGAAATTAAGTTGTTGGATGGAACTGTAGTCATCTCAAGGCCCAACTTCAATTCATTAGAAGCAAGGCCTTGGGTCAGCCAGAATATCAGAATATCAGAAGGTGAGATTATGGTGGACATCTCAGAAAGTGTGTCTCTACCACGCATGGCCTTTGTTCACTGAACCACAGAATTGCCAAGAATATTTTTAAAACAAACACATTCAACATTACAAAGGGCAAGAGAACGTGAAAAGAGAAAATGCCTACTCAGCTTTGAAGTCATGAGATGACCATAAAAAATGGAAGAGTACAAGAAAAGGGCTTTTGAAAATTAAATGTATATGATTGAAGTGAAAAAACACTTAACTCTACTTTTAGAAAATAAAACAATGAGGCAAAAACCTGAGAAACAACAAAGGAATGTAAGAAATTCAGAGGACTTGTAAAATGGCCAAAGTATTATGTATTATTATTCTAAAATAATTCCAGAAATGCAAGTAATAAAATTGTCGAATAATTGAAATAAAACATCTAAAAATGAAGGGCTCAAGCTTGCATAAAGAAAGCCAATACCCCATACCAAGTGATCAGGAAAATCAGTAAAAATAACCTTACGCAAAGGCACATGGACATGACATTTCAGAACAATAATGAAAAAGAGAAGACGCTATTAGTTTCTAGAAAGAGAGACAAACATAACAAAATAAAGCAAGAAATGTGGAAAGAGAATCAGTATCACTTTACAGCAAGACTGGAAAATAGACCACAATGGAGCCATGTCTTCAAAATGCAGAAAAAAAAAATAGTTTAGACCTTGACTCTTTCATCCAGCTGAATTATCAACACATATGAAGCTTGAATTCATTTTTCTTCTTAGTATTGCTCATTCAACCTTTTTTAGGAAGGTACTGGTTGATATGCTGTATCAAAACATGAGTGTAAATCAAGGAGTAACAACACATTGGATTCAGAAAATGTATATGCAGCACTGAGATAAAAGAGAACAGAATTTTCAGAATATGGTCAAGGATGATCCCAAGATGAGATATGTACCTCAGGCATGGAATCCAGCCAACCAGTCCATATTGAACAGATCAGAGGCTATTGGAGATATTTCTATAAAAAGATAAAATTGATGGAATGCCTGATACATATTAATGCGAGGAGAAACATCTAAGATCATTGGCAGATAATTTGGGGTTATTTCAGTGATAAGTGGAAAGAACCAGACAATTATTCAGGAAAAACGATATTTTAAGGAAATGACAAGCAATCATAAGATAGATCTTGACTCACCTATCAATAGCATTCACATGGTAATAATGTGAATAGTTAATGTAGATGCAATAAAACTTTTGATAAGTAGGAGTGATGGAAAGATGGGAATGAATGGTTGCAGAGGGAAATGAAAGAAAATCAAGTTCTTATTTTTATTATTGCAAATTCAACAGATAATACATAAAATTTTAAGAAATAGAGATGCTAACATATGTACATAGTATTTAGAGATAGTGTTATATGCACAGATAATCAGCTAAAATGTTTGAAATTGTTGATTTTGGATATTTCATTCAAAGTTAGGAACAATGAATCACTGTCTCAGAAACCATATAGAATTATGTGATTCTTACATGCATGTATAACATTGATAAAAATAAAACTAAAGCAAAAATAATATGGTTTTTGTGTTTTTTTAATATTTTGCAAATGCTTAACATATTATATGTAACATTCTTCAATTTGGATTTTATATCTCAGCATTATATTTCCAGCTTCTATACATGTGAATAAATGTGTATATCTTTTGGTTATTTGTGTAGTTTTACACTATTCTGATCATATGGATTGATGCACAATTTAATGATCCATTTTTTTACTGTTGAATTGAAGGATTGTAAATAGGGACATTTTAATCTTAACTAAATATTGCCAAGTTGTTTCCTAAAATGCTTATAAACCTTTCAATGGAAATATTTCAAGTTTGGCAAGAGATAAATATTGTTGCCCTTCCCCTCCCAAAGCAGGAAGTAGTTCAGCTTTGACAAATGTTTCTCAGTAAAGTTTTCATTTACTTTATTGTTAAATTTTGATAGTGTCTTTTCTCTAAGGAGTATATGGGGTTTCATGTTTTTCCTATGCAACAATTAATGCAGGAGGACAGTGAAGCAAAGTCAATAGAGATTTTGTAGAAAAATAATTGTAATTCAAAAATATTATTCTTAGCAAACATATTGTTCATATGTGTGGAAAACATCCAGAGCCATGTATAACTTCAAAAGAACAAAACCTTAATATATTTTCCTTTAACAATTTCTGGACCACAAAGAGATGAATGAAATATCAACTAAGGAAGGCTATTCAACAGGTAAAAACTAATATAAATGTACAAAAGCTCTAACTTATGTGGGGAGGGATAGGATGTTAGTGGATATAAATAACTGTTGTAATTATAACTCCAAAATAGAATGTTTAAGTCTAAACAATCTGGAAAGACAAATTTATTTCTTTATGAAATTTATAACCTGAAGATATATTAAATATGAACTAAGAAAAATGCTGGGAAAGTAATATAAGGAAAATGAGTAAAAGAGTGTAAAAATAGTTTAATTTTAATATTAATGTAACTCATCTTTTTTAAATGAACATGTCAAAATATTTAAGTACTTGAATTGAAATCAGGACCCTATTTTAAAAATTACAGAAGAAAATAAGTCAGCAAAACAAAAGATGTAACAAAAAGGAATTAAAAAAACATAAAATCAAACTATACATTGGACCAAATACAATGTTATGGAAATAAATATAAACGATTAAATTCCTTGATTAAAAGTTAAGATACTCATGTCCTTTGCAGCGACATGGATGAAGCTGGAAGCCATCATTCTCAGCAAATTAACACAAGAACAGAAAACCAAACACCGCATGTTCTCACTCATATGTGGGAGTTGAACAATGAGAACACATGGACACAAGGAGGGGAACATCACACACCGGGGCCTGTCGCGGGGTTGGGGACAAGGGGAGAGAGAGCATGAGGAAAAAGACCTAATGCATGCAGGGCTTAAAAACTAGATGACGGGTTGACAGGTGCAGCAAACCACCATGGCACATGTATACCTATGTAACAAACCTGCACGCTCTGCACATGTATCCCAGAACTTTAAAAAAAAAAAAAAAAAAGGTTAAGATACTCAAGCTGAGTAACAGGGAGAAGCTATTTAGTATTGTTGGTTCATGCATGATCTCACCCAGAAAATGACCTTTCAAACAAAACCTGATGGATAGAAAATTTTTTAATGATTTAGATAATATTTGAAGGGATGGAGAGAAAAATACATGACCGTGTCAACAATGAGATAAAATGAAATATCCTTTGACTTCTCTATGGAGTTTCTTTTCATTTTTCAATGATATGCTCAAATATAACTTCTTATTTAAGTATTTACCAATAGCCCACAATCTTAAAGACTGAATTGTCAGGGGCAGGGGAGATGTTCGTCAAAGGGTACAAGGTTTCAGTTACACAGGATAAATAAGTTTGGCACCGTGATTATAGTTAATAATAATGATTATGTACTTGGAAATTGCTAAGAGAGTAGGTCTTAAATGTTCTCCCCACAAAAATATGAAAAATATTTGCTGAGGATTATGTTAATTAGCTTTATTTAACCATTGCACAATGCATACATATCAAAACATCATATTGAACACTATGAATATGTACAATTTTTATTTGTCAATATATCTTAATAAAAAATGAATGAATGACTCTCTACTCTTGTGTATTTTTATTACTTCCAAGGGAACAGTTGGACTTGGTGGTTCCAATGATCTTCCTTTACTTCATGAAGTCTTTAGTGGCAGAAAATGTGTGCTAGTCATATTTGTTGACAGTGTCATTTCTAGAATAATCTGAAATGTTTTATGTATTCAAATCGTATTATGAATTGACCTAAATGATTTAATATTATCTGTCTCACAATTCATAAGCAGGTAACTTTTCCTAAATTATCACACTTTGTAATTTTGTTATAAGCACCATATATTAGAATTACGACTAACTCATACATCCTTGAATGTCTTAGGAATATTTTCAAGGTCTAAGATAATGGTATATTAACTTGCAAAACATTGAAAATAAAATGGTGATTTTTAAAGTATTTTTGCATTTAGAAGACATACATATTTTTAGCCTAGCAACACAAAAATATATCAAAATTATGTATTTATATAAATACATACATTAATGCATTTCCCCCATTTTCTGCTCTTTTCCACATTCTTAATAAACATTCTTTTACATGTTCTATTTTAGAACAGTAGCAAAATTGGGAAAGAAGACATAATTTGAGACAAACTGCTTCATATTTTTGGCATTACCTTAAGGAAATCATGGAAGTCGCTATAATATCAAGGATTAAATTTGGATCTAGGTTTATGTTGAGTTTTTTTCTCTTGAGTGGAATAGTTTTATTCTTCTAGCTTAATGAAAAAGTTTTGATGGTATCCTAGGTGTCAATTTCATTTAGAAGTCTAAATTAAAAAAGAAAAAACAAACCTTGTTTTAGTTATAAGTCATTTAAATCAGTTTCACTATTTTACTTAAGTAAAAAGCAGCTTTTAGTTAACATATTTTGGAGAGACATACATTAAATTTCTAATAAAACTGTACACCTATTTTACATATGTATAATTGGTATTCAAAGTTGCACACAGCTACTGCCAAAATTGCTATAATTGTGTTTGCAAGTGTGGCTGAGAAAGCTCAATGCCTGATGAAGAGCCATTTTCATGATTTTTACAATTCTTTCCTATAGCTTTTTATAGAACTAAATTGTTTTATTGTTTTCTAGTTAGTTTCAGCTTCCACCTTATAGTCCGGCATGCTTACATCTTCCCTGTCTTGGAAACTACTAATTAGTGAAGACAAATCTATCTATTTATTCCAGTTCTTTTCAGGTGTTTAGGTGTTCTAAGTTGTGTGAATTTTGCTTTGAGTTGTATTGCACTTTCTTTGTATCCTTTCTGTCTGTGTGCAGTTCTCAGATCTGAAATAAGGAACTCTATTGAAAGACATTTTAGGTGCCCACTGATTACATTGAAACACAATAGGATTTCAAGTCATGGATCTTTTAGGAATTAAGTGTCTATAATTTGGTTTGCAGTGGAAGGAAAATATTCATTGTTCAATGTTCATTGACCTAAAGCATATAAATTAACGGCAATATTATTGCTAAACAGAATGCCTACCAAGCTGTATAGGACACACACATAAAATCTTTAATGCAAAATCTGTATTTGTGAATGAATTGATGAAGATATCTGTGGCCAGCTTGTGAAACTTGGAAAGATTTGTTTCTGCAATCCTCTGCTTCTCTGTGGTAAGAATGCCTGCTTGAAACAAAAATGTGTTCAGTTCACAACTCAAATACTTTGGAAATTCTGTTGGAATTTACATTGACTAAGAATGTTGCTGGGAAACCACTCATTCTAAAAGAAAATTGTGTCTAATTACATACTTTTTCCCAACCTTTATGTTATGTTGCTTTACAAGTCATTTCCTTAACTATAAACAAATTATTATGAAAATTATAATATCACCTGTACTATTGATACATGTAGGGCAGCATGATTATATTGTTATAAGCATCATTGAGAGTGCACTGTTCCCAAACCTCACTGATTCTTCTCTTTTCTCATTTAGTGTCTTATATAGAGAGGATACAATGTGATAAATTTCTGGACAGGCAATTAGTGACCTACTGTTCTTTCCATCATATGGAAAAGTTAACACAACCTTTTTCTATAGACTAATTGCCCCACAGTTTTTTTGATAACACACTCTATCATTGAAATATTTTGGACAAATATTTCAACACATTTTTATTTATTTATGAAGTATGTAATTCTGCTTCTTTACTTATGGATTATATACATTGTAAACCATCACAAAATCCAGATGAGTTAATGATTATTGAAAATTATTTTAATTAATTAATATGTGCAATTATACTTCAAATGATCATTTTGATGACTTAGAAAAAATCTTGCTGACCTCTTGTCCTTTAATTTAGACTGTCATCGCTTTTGTCTTACAGTGTGGCCTATAACAATAATGAATTTGGTTTATAAATATCAGTGCTGCAATTTTTTGATGGTTGATTTTATGTGAATTATTAAATCTTATATTATCTTTAATACATGTTTATTTGGCAGAAATATTTGTAAGCAACTCTTATAGTTTGTGAGTTTGGTTAATTAAAACTATAAATCATAGTGTGTAATTCCACTCAACTATGCACGTGCAAACTTCAAGAAGTCACCAAATGCTTAGGAAAATAAAAGATTAAGTGTGACACTGTCAGTTTCTCCAGGATGTGGAGCTTCTACACTTTACACAGGACACATTGCATGCCATCTGTGACATGCTGACCACTCAAAAAGGGATGAAGCAGGGAACCTATGTCTGTATATTCAAACACTCCAAAGAATTTACAAATAGCCTCCTTAGACCAGTTGTCTTGTAACTGGAGTATACATACCCTGGAGTTATAAGATAAAAGCACAGATGGTTTTAAGGAAATTAATTTTCCAATCCTCACTTCTGTATATATTATAATACTGATAAGGCTTCTGAATCAAGCAACTCCTTTCCTACTTTCTCTTTCAATTAAGATTATTCCCAGTTTATACCAAAAAGGAATACTTCTCATCTATTCAATGGCTAATTACTTTGTATTGTGCCAAGCTGTAAATATTTCCAGTGTTTTACACACACACACACAATCATACACAGATGCACACAGGATAAACTAGATATTGATGTCAGAATTGGGAAAATGAATAATTCTGATGACTAGAAAACAAATGCTTTTTCAGGTGTTTTTTTTAAATCACACTTTTCAACAAAATTGAAGGAGAACCAAATTTAGTGATTTAATAATTTTATCAGAGACAGCTCATTAAACATATTTTAATGGGAAATCAGCAATGATTTTTGGTACAAAACTCAGGGTTTAAGGATTCGGTTACATGCTTATAACAAATACTTTGTTCTATCTATTTATTTATATGAATATAGATTCTTCATGCTCAGACCTATTTTTTAATAAAGAAATAGAATGGATGTTGAACTCTGCACTGTTCTCATGATAAATAAAATTCATCTATGGATACATGATAGAAGATCTTTGATCAACTGTATGTTACTTTTATATGTAATAGGAAAGACATGTCAAGCTAGAATAACTTTTTAAAAACTTTACTTTTTACTATCTTATGCTCCTAGGAAATTTTAAAAAATGATTTTAAATTTAAACACATATTTTATATCATACAGAAACAATGAAAGAGTTTAAACAAAATATTTAAGTGTATTATATACAGTCAAATAAAATCCTGTGGAGGAATTGGGATTTAATTTTGATCTAAAGACAAAAACAAACATGTGCAACTCGTGTATTTATTTTAAATCTGTGGTGCTGTGTGTTGAGTGTCATTGATAGTTAGATCCCATTGGATGTAATTAAAGGACTGACATAATATGTCCACTTTTAAATACGAGTATTTAAAAGAAGCAAAATTTCAATGTCTTAGCTACTTTAAACTGTTACAATTTAATCATCAACCTGGAAACTTTTTGAGAACACTTATTTTATTCTAAATTCTTATGGTAGTATATAAGGAAAATGCATGCTTTTAAAAATCACTGCTTTAGATTAACATCATTAAAACATCCATCCATATTAGAACTTACTAATGATAAGATCAAATGAGGCCGGGCTTGGTGGCTCATGCCTGTAATCCCAGCACTTTGGGAGGCCGAGGTGGGCGGATCACGAGGTCAGGAGATAGAGACCATCCTGGCTAACATGGTGAAACCCCATCTCTACTAAAAATACAAAAAAATTAGCCGGGCGTGGTGGCGGGCACCTGTAGTCCCAGCTACAGGAGGTTGAGGCAGGAGAATGGTGTGAACCCGGGAGGCAGAGCTTGCAGTGAGCTGAGATCCTGCCACTGCACTCCAGCCTGGACGACAAGACTCCATCTCAAAAAAAAAAAAAAAAAAAATCAAATCATATTTTAACCATTACATAAGTGTACTTGTATATTGTAATGGAGAGAGAGAGAGAGAGAAAGATAGCATGTATGAATACGAGACAATGACAGAAGATTTAAAAGTCCCAATAGTGTCTGTTCATGTCCTTCGCCCACTTTTTGATGGGGTTGTTTGTTTTTTTCTTGCAAATTTGTTTGAGTTCACTGTAGATTCTGGATATTAGCCCTTTGTCAGACGAGTAGGTTGCAAAAATTTTCTCCCATTCTGTAGGTTGCCTGTTCACTCTGATGGTAGTTTCTTTTGCTGTGCAGAAGCTCTTTAGTTTAATTAGATCCCATTTGTCAATTTTGGCTTGTGTTGCCATTGCTTTTGGTGTTTTAGACATGAAGTCCTTGCCCATGCCTATGTCCTGAATGGTAATGCCTATGTTTTCTTCTAGGGTTTTTATGGTTTTAGGTCTAACATGTAAGTCTTTAATCCATCTTGAATTAATTTTTGTATGAGGTGTAAGGAAGGGATCCAGTTTCAGCTTTCTACATACGGCTAGCCAGTTTTCCCAGCACCATTTATTAAATAGGGAATCCTTTCCCCATTGCTTGTTTTTGTCAGGTTTGTCAAAGATCAGATAGTTGTAGATATGTGGCATCATTTCTGAGGGCTCTGTTCTGTTCCACTGATCTATATCTCTGTTTTGGTACCAGTACCATGCTGTTTTGGTTACTGTAGCCCATTTATGCAGCCAAAAAACACATGCAAAAATGCTCATCATCACTGGCCATCAGAGAAATGCAAATCAAGACCACAATGAGATACCATCTCACACCAGTTAGAGTGGTGATCATTAAAAAGTCAGGAAACAACAGGTGCTGGAGAGGATGTGGAGAAACAGGAACACTTTTTACACTGTTGGTGGGACTGTAAACTAGTTCAACCATTGTGGAAGTCAGTGTGGCGATTCCTCAGGGATCTAGAACTACAAATACCATTTGACCTAGCCATCCCATTACTGGGTATATACCCAAAGGACTATAAATCATGCTGCTATAAAGACACATGCACACGTATGTTTATTGCGGCACTATTCACAATAGCAAAGACTTGGAACCAACCCAAACGTCCAACAACGATAGACTGGATTAAGAAAATGTGGCACATATACACCACGGAATACTATGCAGCCATAAAAATGATGAGTTCATGTCCTTTGTAGGGACATGGATGAAACTGGAAATCATCATTCTCAGTAAACTGTCGCAAGGTCAAAAAACCAAACGCCGCATGTTCTCACTCCTAGGTGGGAATTGAACAATGAGAACACATGGACACAGGAAGGGGAACATCACACTCTGGAGACTGTTGTGGGGTAGGGGGAGGGGGGAGGGATAGCATTAGGAGATATACCTAATGCTAAATGACGAGTTAATGGGTGCAGCACACCAACATGGCACATGGATACATATGTAACAAACCTGCACATTGTGCATATGTACCCTAAAACTTAAAGTACAATAAAAAAAAAAGTCCCAATACTTATTTTACTGGAATAAGTTTAATTACTGGTATTCTTGAATGCAATCAACAGTAATTCTGTGTTGCGTTTTCTAGATTAGAAGAATTGCTGCTACCTAATGCATCCTGTGTTTGAGAATAGACTTCTATGTCAAAGTAAATTTTTTAAAGTATAATTGCTTTATTATAATTACTATTACTGCTGCTATTACTATGATGAATTGTGTTTAGGGCACAGGAAATTTAACCAATTTTTCATGGGTCATTATACAGCACTGTCCATTGGTCACATTTGTAAGGCCATATGTGATTTTAACATCCTTTCTGGACTTAAAACTATTACATCATCTGGGAAGAATATTATTATATATTTAAAAATTCTGCTTTCATTGATGCTTCTAAATAGTTTCAGATACCAAATTGCTGTTTTCATAACATCTCTGCTTTAAATTAAAAGAAAAGACTTCTCAACTTAAGTTCTCTTTGCTTCTAATTGGTAAGAAACAAAGTTTTTCAATAAACAAAAATTACACAGATGAATACACATATTGCATTTTAGAATGAAGACATAATGTAACAGCATTATTCACTTAGGGAACATAGAAAAAATAAGTGATTAAAATAATCCTATTATCCAAATGTCATGATCCACATTGATTTACTCTATGAAAGGATAGGAAATAATACAATATAAAAATCAATTCAAAAGTTAATACATTAATAAAAGTAAGATCATTTTATTATACTTTGCCCCAATGATGTTAAAAATGTTTTTTATAACAATGATGACTTTTTTGGTTATATTATAATAGAAATATTAAAATAAGAGGAATAGTGTCTATATTGTATATTTTACGTTTTCTTTGTACCACTTATTTTGTATATGCTGTTCTTTTTAATATTTATAATCTTTTGACTACATTTTCTTTGTGCTACTTACTTATGTCTAATGTGCGTGCATACCTCTGACTGTATTTTCTCTCTTTTTTGTTTGTTTGTTCCTGGTCACACAAATGGACTACAGTTGCCAGGCATTTTTAGTGATGCACGGCCTCACCACTTAAATCCAGTTTATTGAATCTGAAGTGATTTGCTCCTCTTCCTGGACTACACAATAAACACCCTCCAATGTCCTCAGCCATGCTCTTCCCATCATTTGGCTGGAAGGGGAGGAATTCAAGGCCTTGGAGTGGGGGAAGCTACAATTTGGAAGAATCCTGGAGGCACAGATTACCGTGAAGTAGCATCCCCATGAGAGTCTGTTTCTTCTGTGATATAAGCAAGAAATAAATGAATTGTGCAAATCCAGTGAGAGTTAGTCATCTCTGTGTTAAATCAGTTAGCTACTCTGGCTCATACATCATCTTCTGGCTGCTTTTGAGTCATAGCTTGGTTAAGATGAGGTCATCTAAGGTGTTCATCATTTCAAACTGTCCTTCTTACTATTGCCAAGGTAACTTTTATGTAAAACAGCCATTTAATGGCAGCTTATTTCTACATTATTCCTATCTTTCACAGTCCTAATATAGTTCACATTATGACCCTAACTCTATTGATATTTTATTTTTATTTTTATTATTTATTTATTATTTATCTATTTTTGAGACAGTCTCACTCTATCATCCAGGCTGGAGTGCAATGGTGTGATCTCAGCTCACTGCATCCTCGGCCTCCTGAGTTTAAGCGATTCTCCTGCCTCAGCCTCCTAAGTAGCTAGGATTACAGGCACCTACCATCATGCCTGGTTAATTTTTGTATTTTTGTAGAGACAGAGTTTTGCCATGTTACCCAGGCTGGTCTCGAACTCCTGGGCTCAAGTGCTCTGCCTGCCTTGGCCTCCCAAAGTACTGGGATTAGAGGCATGAGACACCTCACCCAGCCACCCTTGATATTTTAATGTTTGTTTTATTTATTTTTCATGTTTATCTCACCATTGAGCCGCTGCCTCTCTCTCTCTCTCTCTCTCTCTCTCTCCTCTCTGTCTCTCTCGGCCTCCCCCGCCCGCCCCACCCCACAAACACGCAAATCTCAACATTCCTTCCAGATGATAGTAAAATTCACATTCTCTCTAAGCCTTTACTGGCTATCTCCATCCTCTTTACATTTCCGGCCCCATACATGAAGCCCCCATCTCATCTCCTACCATGCTGTCCCTTTCACATTGTCCTTCATGCTCTGTTTGCAACACACCAAGTTGTTTCACTTAGGATGCCAGCACTTATTTACCCATTTTCTTAAAACGCTCTTACCCTAAAACCCCTTATACTTTGCACCCTCATGTCATTCAAATTTCTTATTGCCATCCTAGAATTTCAATTGCCCTCTTCTAAATAGCTCTCCTGCAGGCTGTTATGCTGCATCTCTTTATCGCGCTTTGCTCTTTTCTAGCGCTTACAACTATCTGATATTGGACATGTCTGTTTATTTAATTTTCTGTTCCCTTCCGTAGAATGTAAACTTGCTCAGAGAAGGGGATCGGTCTGTTCTGCACTATGTGTTCACTGTCCAAAGCAGTTTCTGCCCTATAATTGGGGCTCAGTAAAAATCTGTTTAATAAACAGATGAATGAATCAATAAGTGTACCCTTCTGAAAAACTATGTTAATGATGATGAAAACCAAAATCAAAAGAGTTTCAGATATTTTCCCTATTTGTAACCTCATTTGAGTCTGTTTCTCTCTCTCCCTCCTTCCCTATTTCTCCTTCACGTATTACATTCTTTAAACATGTAGATAGTGAGGCTTAAAATTACCCTACCCTGTTAGAACATTGCAGTGGCAAAGGAAGAATCCATACATTTTTACTCCTGAGTGTGATACCATGATAATATGCACACAACACCAGTTTGTAGATTCAGTCTTATATATAATACCTAGTTATTTGTGTTTTAGTGTTTCTTTAGTGTTTCACCAATATTTTAATATTTGGTATCGTTATAACTAGATTATAAATATTTTAAAAGAAAAGATCATATATTAGCATTATAGTAAGAGGTTGCATTTGCTCAAATAGTTCCATTTATTTACTTACCTATTGATTTATTTGTTCAGAAAATAAACTCTAGTTTAATGTAGTATCATTTAAAGTCTTACTTTAAATGTAACATGGCTTCCTGCTTATATAGAATATATGTTCTACAAATAAAGTACTATTTTCTAGGCTTTTAAAAATAATAAACACATAATGAAATAATAGTAATGTTTTATGCTTGGTGGATAGCAATAACAACCATAAATCTCTTTTTTTGGCAATTCTCCTTAGTCTGAAGTGAATACTGTTTTGATAAATTAATTGAATAAATAAATGACTAAAATGAATTTTATCATGTCATTTCTTTCAAGTGATACACCATGTGCCACAAAATGCTGCTACCTTTCACACATTGGGTGTCCTTCTTTATATTTAGACATATTTTTGCTCATGCAAAATGTTCTCAAATAGTTGTAAAACAGAAAGAAGAATAATTTAACATCATGGTAATAATTTATGCTGCATTTTTTCTAAAACAAAGAAAAAGCAATCTTTTCTCCACTGCCATATAAGCTATGTATAGGATTTGCATCAAAATATAATGTTTGCACTGATACACAATTGTGAGCCCTCTTAGGGACTGGCCTGTTTGAGATTTCTTGCATACTTTTACATTTTGCCTTTGGATTGCAGATGAAGCTGAAAAATGTGTGTGTACATCATGTTCTTTCTGACTCTTTCTTTGGGATGGCTTCTTTAACTGGATTTTGCCTAGTGTATTACTTACTATCTTCTGTCCATTCAAGATATTTTCCAATCAGCTCCTTTAAAAGGAAAAAAGTGACTATTTATATATTTTCTTAATCTTTGATTTTAATTATTAACTTCACGAGGTATTTTCAACTTAATCGGAAACAATTCCTAGATCACTTTTCTAAGGAAGCACACTCTTTTGCTAGCACCCTCTGCCATTGCCTTTTTTATTTCTCTTCACAGCTCTGAAGTCACCTATTTTAAGTTTTTCATGCATTTACTTACTCTCTGCCTTCCTCCTCTGGCATAAGCTTCATGAAACCAGGTACTTTTATCACAGCTTTTTAAATTATTATGTCCCTATATCCTGGCACATAGTGTGATTAATCAATATTTACTGAATGAATGAATGGATGGATGGCTGAATTCATATTTTAATTCTAATTCATTATATCCCAGGAGAAGTTTTTGGCACAGAACATTAACTAGACTAAATCTAACCACTTTCAAATACCTTTATCACACTCTTTTGCTATATATTAATAGATTTCAAATACAAAATAAAAACTGTGTTCATATATTAGAAAAAGTGAATTTAAAAGTAGAGTACTTTTAATCCAACAACTGTTCTCCAATTATTTAATTGTCCAGTCTTACTATTTAAATATAAATGAAATAACTAATTGTTTTTATATTCCTTTAAGTCAAAAGTCATAGTTTATTCCCGCCCTGTCACGTACCTTTCTGGCAAATATGCTTTGCATTCTCATTTAGAAACACTGGCAACTTATTTTAAAATAGTCTATTTGTTCCTTGCTAGTTAAATGTGCGAGACACAGAAATAGAACATTGTGTGATGGAACAGATGCTGTGGCAATGGTGAGTTTATATGAGGATGCTGATGACAGATGCCACCTTACAGCATTAGCCAATTAAAAAAAATTATGGGTATTACTATTTACAGTTACTCAAAATGAGCTGGGCTGTGGACAACCCCGAATGCACAGTCTCACTCTCATGTTCTGTAAGTGATCATGTATTATGGGTAGAATAAATATTTCAAGTTAATTTAAAGGGATATAAAGACAAATTCGTTTTAAGGCAGGTAGCGTGAATCACTTCTGTTAAGTTTCCTCTTAGGGAAGCACTTTATTCTTTATGACAAGAAGAGAGAAACTAAAGACAAATAAAACTTACTTGGAACAGAATTCATCGACAGTGGTTAAGTAACTGAAATTTGAGCCAAGCAGAAATACTTCAGAAGAGAAAATAAAAGTTATAATACTGATAAGCAAATTTACTGTATTTTATTATTATAGAATTATGTTCTATCCTATATTACTAAAAATAAATGTGTAATTTTCTTAAATATTTTTATTTAGATAGTTGTGATAAAAGGTTATTTATTATGAGAGGACTTTGATTTATATATGTGAAATAATCAAATTGAAAATCAGTCAATACATTATTATCTATAATCACTGTGTTGTACAATAGTTAATAATAATGGATTTTATACATGAAAATTCCTAAAAAGAAAAAGCAGACCTTAAATGTTCTCATCACAAATAAGGGAGAAGTATGTGAAGTAATGAATATATTGATTAGCTTGATTTAATAATTTCACAATGTCTACATACATCCAAATATGTTATTATACACTGTAAATATTTTTAAATTTTATTTGTAGATTATTCCTTGTTAAACCTCAGAGGAAAAATCAGTAAGTATGTGAAGGTCATTTTACAGTCTGTCAGTGTTCAGTTTGACCAGGTTTTCTATATCTAGCACTGATTATTTCACAGTAGAGGTAACTGAAATGAGCAAAGTATATTTGCCTTATTCTATGCCAAGTTTGAGTGGGCCTAAACACAGACTCAGATATGAGAGGTTGGGTACAAGTAATATGTGGAACTGGTGATCTAGAACGTACAAGTATGAAAGTAGGGAAGGTGAAGCAGAAAAGTTTGTGTTAATGAAATTACTGCTGTAGGCTATTGTTGCTTAACCCTCTGTGGCCCCTTTGGCAAACTAGGTAGAAAAGTCTTCAGAACTATCCCTCCGAAGGAATGGAGGTCTTGCTCTTATTCATTGACCACTTCATTTTCCATGGTTTCAGCATTGCCTCAGGGAAGGACATTAACTCTCTAAAACCTGTAATTTTTCCTTTCTTGAATTCAAGCAAGTCCCAAGTTGATAATAGTCCTCAGGCAGACAAGAGGGAATAAGGGTTTGAGATGAATGGCTACAGCTGAGATCATGCTGGTAAGTGTCAAATGAAATTGCTCATGAATTCATTTGGGGATGGGGCATCAACATCCTCTGCTCCAATGACTTTTGTGTTTTTGTGATATGCATCAAAGTGACTCCAGGAGTGTGTGTGTGTACGTATGTGTGTGGTATATATTCTGCATGCTTGTGTGTATACTTTAATTTTGCCTTAATATAAACATTTGTTGAAAACATGAAATTCATTGCTAGTAAAGTTTTGAGAAATTAATAAGTTCAACATAAATGGTGGTATATGAGAATAGCTATTGATGTGTTAATTTTGTGACTATTAACATTTTCTTCTTATTGTAGAAGTACGATATTGTATGAAAACTTAAAAATAGAGTTATTGGAAATATCATAACTGAACATAAATGTAGTTTTCCTCATAACTGTTTTTGTTTTGGTGCCTACTAAATCTTTCTCTACTACTCTGGAGAATTTTCTCTCCATTAGGATGAATATGATTAAGTTCATATTTAGTTAATTTCCTTATAGTTTAGTATTAAAAACTAGATTTTAATCTACCAATATAAAATTTAGAATTTCTTTTTAGGGTCTTTTATTTACTGTGAGGCAGTTCCTTTCCTTCCTTCCTTCTTTCCTTCCTTCCTTCCTTCCTTCCTTCCTTCCTTCCTTCCTTCCTTCCTTCCTTCCTTTCTTCCTTTCTCTCCTCCTATTCCTCCTCCTCCTTCTTCTCATTATTCTTGTCAAAGATCAGGAGAAAAAGAGAGAAAAAAATAACTTGCTACTTTGATTTGGAACAAAAAAAGAATGAGTATAGCTTGAGCTGTGTCCAGATCTGCTTTCTGCCATCTCTAGAATACTTGCAGTCTAAGCTCATATAAATGCCACTGAGTGAAAGGAAAAGGTCAGGGGAAACTGGTGGCTGCCCCTTTGTTCAACTTCCAGTCATACTAATCTGTGTACAGCCTATCCCTTGAGGCATCAAGCTCTTCCTTGAAATTCTCTGCTTCAGTTTCATTCATTTTCAGTAAAAGAATATTTTCTGAAACTCTTAAGATATATTGAAGGTCAGAGGCAGAGCTAAACAGGTAATGCCACTGGGTCCTTTGCAATAATAAATACAAATTTACTACTGGCATTGGGTTTTTCTCATACATTTTTTCTTTTTAATATCATTAGTATAAAGAAAAAGTAACGATATTCTTTCTATGCTCCTCAGAATCAATAGGATAATCACCTTTTCTAAACAATAAAAAGCTTCCAATCAAGTAATCAATGTTTATAGAATTTTTGAAAATCACCAGTGGTTCCGAAAAACACATTAGAGGTATGAGTAGCTGTTACAGATGTAGTGTGTATGTCCCGATGATCCCTTTTCTATCATTGCCAGTCTCCACGTCTTGCTATATTCTATTTAGAGCAAGTCTTGTGCCCAAAGTTTATATGCAAGGAATTGGAAGAAATCTTAGTATACTGCCAGTCAAATAATTGGGAGTAGAAATTAAATTTTGAAGAGCTAGACATTCTACCTACAATGAGCAGCCGTGAAGGAACTAAGTCTGAGCCATCATTCTGAATGTCAAAGTTACAGAATTAAAGTACAAATACAAATTCCCCAGGAAGTAGCAGGTCCAAAAAGGCTAAAATTACAAAATAATCAGAATATGCCAGTATTAAGTTAAAGTGGTACCTGGGCCATCGCCAAGAAAGGATTTATAGGATGTATCACTTACTTTTTTCAGTTACCTAACATGCCGACTTATCACCTTAGTTTAAGGCAGCAGGGGAAACAGAGGTGGCAAATTTGAGAGATTCAAATAATTCATGAAAGAATGTGGGGATTTTAGGAATTTGATATCATTTTTAAATCCAATGAATAAACTGACACAACAATTTAACCATAGTCATGGAGTTTCTAACTCAGGGAGACTATGCTTTTTTACTTTTCTGTAGTCTACATTTGCCTTCCTGAACATACCTCTTAAAGATATTGACCTGAAAGGAAGACTGGGCAGAGTTTGTGCCTTTCTGGTATTCACAGTTCTAGAGCCCAGTGTTCTTCCTTAGATAATAAGATTCAGTCAAATATTTTTCTGCAGTACAGTGTTGCTCTTACAGAGGAAAACAATCTCTGCTCGTAGCTTTTACTGTAAAATTGGTTTTTTTCTAATTTATTTATTTTTATTTTATTTTATTATTATTATACTTTAAGTTTTAGGGTACATGTGCACAACGTGCAGGTTTGTTATATATGTATACATGTGCCATGTTGGTGTGCTGCATCCATTAACTCATCATTTAGCATTAGGTATATCTCCTAATGCTATCCCTCCCCGCTTCCCCCACCCCACAACAGTCTCCAGTGTGTGATATTCCCCTTCCTGTGTCCATGTGTTCTCATTGTTCAATTCCCACCTATGAGTGAGAACATGCGGTGTTTGGTTTTTTGTCCTTGCAATAGTTTGCTGAGAATGATGGTTTCCAGGTTCATCCATGTCCCTACAAAGGACATGAACTCATCATTTTTTATGGCTGCATAGTATTCCATGGTGTATATGTGCCACATTTTCTTAATCCAGTCTATTGTTGTTGGACATTTGGGTTGGTTCCAAGTCTTTGCTATTGTGAATAGTGATAAGCAACTTCAGCAAAGTTTCAGGATACAAAATCAATGTGCAAAAATCAAAAGCATTCTTATACACCAATAACAGACAAACAGAGAGCCAAATCATGAGTGAACTCCCATTCACAGTTGTTTCAAAGAGAATAAAATACCTAGAATCCAACTTACAAGGGATGTGAAGGACCTCTTCAAGGAGAACTACAAACCACTGCTCAATGAAATAAAAGAGGATACAAACAAATGGAAGAACATTCCATGCTCATGGGTAGGAAGAATCAATATCATGAAAATGGCCACACTGCCCAAGGTAATTTATAGATTCAATGCCATCCCCATCAAGCTACCAATGACTTTCTTCACAGAATTGGAAAAAACTACTTTAAACTTCATATGGAACCAAAAAAGAGCCCGCATCGCCAAGTCAATCCTAAGTCAAAAGAACAAAGCTGGAGGCATCATGCTTCCTGACTTCAAACTATACTACAAGGCTACAGTAACCAAAACAGCATGGTACTGGTACCAAAACAGAGATACAGACCAATGGAACAGAACAGAGCCCTCAGAAATAATGACGCATATCTACAACTATCTGATCTTTGACAAACCTGACAAAAACAAGAAATGGGGAAAGGATTCCCTATTTAATAAATGGTGCTGGGAAAACTCGCTAGCCTTATGCAGAAAGCTGAAACTAGATCCCTTCCTTACACCTTATACAAAAATTAATTCAAGATGGATTAAAGACTTACATGTTAGACCTAAAACCATAAAAACCCTAGAAGAAAACCTAGGTAATACCATTTAGGACATAGGCATGGGCAAGGACTTCATGTCTAAAACACCAAAAGCAATGGCAACAAAAGCCAAAATTGACAAATGGGATCTTATTAAACTAAAGAGCTTCTGCACAGCAAAAGAAACTACCATCACAGTGAACAGGCAACCTACAGAATGGGAGAAAATTTTCGCAAACTACTCATCTGACAAAGGGCTAATATCCAGAATCTACAAAGAACTCAAACAAATTTACAAGAAAAAAACAACCCCATCAAACAGTGGGCAAAGGATATGAACAGACACTTCTCAAAAGAAGACATTTATGCAGCCAAAAGACATGAAAAAATGCTCATCATCACTGACCATCAGAGAAATGCAAATCAAAACCACAATGAGATACCATCTCACACCAGTTAGAATGGCCATCATTAAAAAGTCAGGAAACAATAGGTGCTGGAGAGGATGTGGAGAAATAGGAACACTTTTACACTGTTGGTGGGACTGTAAACTAGTTCAACCATTGTGGAAGTCAGTGTGGTGATTCCTCAGGGATCTAGAACTAGAAATACCATTTGACCCAGCCATCCCATTACTGGGTATATACCCAAAGGACTATAAATCATGCTGCTATAAAGACACATGGACACGTATGTTTATTGTAAAATTGTTTTTGAGCTCTAAGAGTGAATGTCTAAGAGCTGCAACGTGTCTACATCAATAAAGGTCATATTTGGATTAAAATTTGAAGCTGTAACTTAAGGTTGTTATAGTTTCTATAGTGTTAAAACATAGCAAATAAAATGTCTTTTTTTTTTTTTTGAGACAGAGTTTCATTCTTGTTGCCCAAGCTGGAGTGCAATGGCACGATCTCGGCTCACAGCAACCTCCACCTCCTGGGTTCAAGCAATTCTCCTGCCTCAGCCTCCCGAGTAGCTGGGATTACAGGCATGTGCCACCAAGCCTGGCTAATTTTGTATTTTTAGTAGAGATGGGGTTTCTCCATGTTGATCAGGCTGGTCTTGAACTCCCGACCTCAGGTGATCCACCTCCCTCGGCCTCCCAAAGTGCTGGGATTACAGGCGTGAGCCACAGCGCCTGGCAAAATGTCTTAATAAATACTAAACCTATGGACTAATAGAAATGGTTTAATAATCCATAAATGACACAAAAATAACAAACTGCATTTTAAATAAATTTAAATATGAAGATCAATTTTAATGAGGAAAAATAGACTCATTAGAGAAATCGAATGTGTCAAGTTTGAAACTGTAAATATATACCAATAAAACAGAAATTTAGCACATCCACTACATATCATTGCAATGGTTAATTTTATGTGTCAGTAGGCTACAGTGTACATATGTCTGGTCAAATGCCAGTCTCAAAGTTCCTACGAAGGCATTTTTAATGGAATTAACATTTCAACAGGAAGACTTTGAATAAAACAGATCACTCTCCATAACGTGGATGGGTCTTGTCTAATCTGTTGAAGGCCAAAGAAGAAAAGACTGAGGTGCCCCAAGGAAAAATGGAATTCTGTCTCCACACTGCCTTCAGACGTGAGCCACAGCATCGACTCTTCCCTGGATCTGTAGCCTGACGGCCTGGCCTGTAGATTTCGAACTTACCAGCAATCACAACTGTGTGAGCCAAATCTTTAAATTCTCTCTTTATTTTGCTGTCATATATATATATATACATGTATATATACGTATATATATATGTATACATATACGTATATGTATACATACATGTATGTATACATATATGTATTACATATACGTATATGTATATATTTTGCTGTCGTATATATGTATATATACATATACGTATATGTATATATATATACACCATTAATTCTGTTTCTCTGGAGAATCCTAATAGGATCACCATTATGTGTCATGACAGTAAAATAATGGTAACCAGAACTTCAGAGAGGCACTATGGCATAGGGAAAGAGTCAATAGACCAGAGTATAAATTCTGCTTGTATTTTACTACTTGTATGTCTTTCAGCATTTAATTAGCCTTCAGAGTATTGATTACTTTATCCATAAAATGAAATGGAAGGTAAGGAGTTGGGAATAAGTGCTCCGAGTCATGTTTCAAGGACTGACTGGTAAAAAAATTACATGAGACTTCCTAGGATAGTGATTTTACATAGTAAGTGCTTAGATGCCATCTCTTTCCTTTATGATAGGGAGAAATCATAAACACAAATTATCTTGTTAAAATCATTGATTGTAGTATATCTCAGGAGATCAAAACTTTTTGGAATTCTAAAGGTGTTCTTAAATTATTAGCAACAGTCAGTAATTTCAGTGGTAAGTAGTAGAAATTCAGTTAAGCAGTAAACTATTATAAGACTTTGATTGTGGCAAATTGAATAAACACCAATGACTTGATAGTGAAGGTGAAGATAAAAAATTGAAAGGAATCTCTTTACAAAATAATGAGAACTAAGAAATGATAAAGTTTGAAAATTCCCATTTTTTTAGCACTCCATATTATAACCTATTCAAACATATATAATCAGTGAATTATAAAATCATTACATGAAATATTTTAGAGAACAAGATATGAACAGGGTGTTCATGTATCTATCCATACATTAATTATTCATTATAAATTTTAAAAAATGCACATTAGAAAAGTGGCCAAACTCAGGAATACTCACAGAATTCTATCCTTACATCATGGTTTTTCCAGTGCGGTGCAATATAAAATACTAAAGATTACCTATAAAATATTAATTCAAAAAATGTTTAGTCTGCATCTATTCCAGCCCCAAGCCCTAACGTTCACTTACAGGAAATAAGAAGAGAAAAGAACAAGGCCAACATCACAATGAGGAAACAATCACACATATTCAGAATGTTGGACATTCTCCAAGATAACCAGGGTGGAATAATCAATGTCATTTAAAAAAATGAGCAGACTATTTCGTATCAGAAAAAGACTATGAAAGAATAAAGGAATGTAAGTAGCTTACCAAATAGATAAAATTTTATATTATTAATAGTCGAATTATTCAATAATTTGGAGAAGAAAACTAATGTGCTTTTTCAGAAATGTCACTCTTACAGCAATTTGGAAAAGTGATATATTTGTTTGGCAATAGTACTGTGTCTGAGAGAAGTGCAGGGCCTAAATTAAGTCTACATTAGGAGCCATTACGTTGTGGGATCTTAGATTTGGTGACTGATTAAATGTGATTTGTGAAGGAGTGTGTGAAAAGTCCTTGAATCTGCCTTAAATTATACCATCATATAGACACGAAATACAGTGAGTGGCATGATCATAGCAGGGGAAGTAGGGGAACAAAAACAGAGACACTCTGGCCATGTTAACCAAAGGTGGTAACTTCAACAGAGCAGTTTCTACACACCTTCCATTACACCTTATACATATGCTTACTGATAATACTGATCATGCTTCATTGCAAAATTCTTAGTAGACTTGAATTAAGTAGATTTTTAACTAGAATTTATAGGCTGACCTAGTTTCCTTTGCTCATACTCAGTTTTGGAGACTGATCTACACTACTGAGATGCAGCCATTGGAACATGTTCCAAGTTTTACTAGACTATTCAAATATTGGCACAGACATTCCAAAGAGACCATATTCATCCACATACATTATTGTGGACAGCATGTTATTTAACCATTTTACTAATGATTATTGAATGGGTAGAAAGAGCCAAGTATACCAGAGACATAGCATTTATTCTCATTAAGAAATTTACATTCTATAGTACTCGACCAAAAGCCGTGGGACAACTGCACACACACACACATACACACACACGTACTAAATTCTAAGGTGCTACTGATTGTAACACATATGGTTATTTTATATAACACAGTGAAATTAAGAATTATCAAATTATGGCCGGGTGCGGTGGCTCACGCTTGTAATCCCAGCACTTTGGAAGGCCGAGGCGGGCGGATCACGAGGTCAGGAGATCGAGACCACGGTGAAACCCCGTCTCTACTAAAAATACAAAAAATTAGCCGGGCGTGGTGGCGGGTGCCTGTAGTCCCAGCTACTCGGAGAGGCTGAGGCAGGAGAATGGTGTGAACCCAGGAGGCGGAGCTTGCAGTGAGCCGAGATTGCGCCACTGCACTCCAGCCTGGGTGACAGAGCGAGACTCCATCTCAAAAAAAAAAAAAAAAAAAAAAAAAAAAAAATTATCAAATTATTCCACAATACTAAAATACCATTACATTCATTTAAAAATGCATCTCTAAGTCCAGTAATACCATATTGGGGGATTTAATGTGTCCTGATATTGACAAAATGCTTTGTTTCAATATAGTGCATATCACTGTTTTAACACAGTGGGGTGACCACATTAATTGAAATAAGGGGATTAGTAAGGCTTAACAGAAAGAAAATTGGCTAGTTCTACTCAAAGGATTAGAAGTTATCAGACCATGATCAAAACAGGTTGCTTTTGTTTATTTGTTTGTTTGTTCATTTTGTCATCTTAGCTATTACTTCACAGAGATACCAGAACAAACAGAAGAAAGTACAATATTTATATCTGTATTTGATACAATTTAGATTTGAGGAAGGAGAGAGATGCAGAAATGTACATCTGGGTTTATGCAGACATTGAAGAGTCAAAATTCCTTCCAGTATTTGTATTGATTACATTCTGTGGGTTATGGATGGATCCTCACATAGGTTGAGTGGGCTAGACAAGACAATATTGCATGAGCACTGGCCTGACAAGTGAGAAAGTGGAGAAGGAAACAAAGAAAAGCCTCAACAGACACATGGAAGCATGAAAGAAATGGCCTCTTTGGACAATTCTCTATTTGAGTATTGCGGACTACATATTATAATGGTGGATGACACTGAAAATGAGGCTAGGCAGTTAGGCAGAGTGGTATCATGTAGGAATGTGTGTCATCCTAGGGAATTGAACTTTATACTTTTAATTAATGTGTGGTTATTGCTTTCATTTTTATAAATAATAGCTTTTGTGATGATAAAAAATAATATATTATCAATAAAAATAACATTCTTGATATCATATCTTCACCTATGTAAGAGTATAAGGAAAAAGTTAAAAGCTATCCCAAATATACAACTCAGCTACACCACTGTTACTAATTTGAGAACTATTCTTTCCAATATTTCTCTGAGTAAGCAACACTAATACACACACACACACACATAGACACATGCACGCATAATTGCTCCATATCCTCTTTAATCTTAAGGAGTTTTTTAGGTAAGTACTATATTTCATTTGTGTATTATATATTATATATTAAAGTAAATATGTATGCTATATATAACATATATTTATTTAAAATATAAAGATTATATTTAAATGATTTATATATGAATATAGATTCTAGAAGATACAGGTGCTATGAGTGAGTGTCTGCAATCTTTCACCATTATTGCTTTATTTATTATACTAAGGAGCATGACAAATGTTTGCAATTTGACTTGACCATTTTTACTGTCTTTGCTTTGCTTGCTTTTTTATTTTTTCTTTCTTTTTTAAAATTCTCAATTTTTGAATTTTCTTTTGAATATTTGCATTATTACATTTTTAAATTTTAGCATCCTAGTGAATATCTAATGACAGAATCATTACTATCTGCAAATGAAAGTATTTTTCTATAAAATAATCTTATATAAAATATGTATTTTCCCACAGAGGCTACATAACGTGTGCATGAAGTTTCAGATGTATTTAATAGGCTATACTTGGTCACTCTGGAGATAGTCTGTAAAAATAAGGCATAGTTTTTTGCTAGCAAACAACAAAATAGAATGTGATCAACATTTCAAAAGGACTCTTACATGCTCTATTCAAGCACTACTGACAGGAAAAATAGCATGGTTACAAGCATGGAGAAAGAACTCCCCAGTTACCTGATTCATCCATGTAGCACTTTATTATGTGCCAGGCCCTGTAGGGATGCTCAATATTAATGATGATGCGATTGTGGCAAGTGCATACTGATGACTTACAGCCTTTGAAATGTCATATATACTCATATCCACATGAAGTCTACAAGTGTGTATTCAAAATAGGAAGTCATGTTTTTCAAGTAAACTTTGAAAATGCAAAAAAGCTGAACAGCCTCTACTGCAGTTGATGTTTTGGTCATACAGACAACATCTAATTTTATTTATTTTGAATTGATTTTACTAGTTTATGATTTTATAATGTCCTATGTTAATTTATTTACAGATCATAGCAGTGGTGCTGAGAACTTAACCTACTCCCATTGGTTTCCAAGATCTGAGCCCTTGAACAGTGACTTCTTCGCTGTAAATCCCAGAATCTTCCATTTCAAATCAATCCTTCAGGAAAAAGAGAACAAAATATAAACCCAAGTGGAGAGAGTACTAAAAGACACAAGATTTTTTTTAGAGAATTTATCAATCTAATATGAGCAATTAATTATTTATAATGGTTCCTATGTTTCACAGAGAAGTTAAAGAGATAAGATTAGAACCAGCTTATGGGCTCTGGGTAAGGCTCTGCAATCTTTCACCATTATTGCTTTATTTATTATACCAAGGAGCATGACAAATGTTTGCAATTTGACTTGAATATTTTCATGGTCTTTGCTTAGCTTTTGTTTCTTTCTTTTTAAAAATCCGTGGTTTTTGAATTTCGTTTTGAATATTTGCATCCTTGTATGCAATATAAGAGAACACTTATATGCACAAGAGTTATCTCTTGTGGTTCTCACTATTATTATCATCAAATTGCCTGAAATTACCTATGAGTGAACATTATAAAGTAAATGATAAAGAAATAATTTAATGTTACACGTTAGGTAACCTTCTCTAGGAATATATGCTGGAACCATAGGAAGACATTGGGCAGGAAGAACAATAAAAATATTTAGATTGGAAGCAAAAATGCTAATCTACTTATCAGAAAGGTCATGTCTACAGTCAACAACTGTTCAAATAGAAGCTTTAAAGCAAGGCTCAGCACACTTTTCTGTAAAGAGCCAGACAACAAATATCTGCAGCTTTGTGGTCCATATGGTTGACACTGCAACTACTCGAGTCTGCCATTGTAGCACACAAACAGCCACAGACCACATGTGAATGAATGGTGTGGCTGTGTTCCAAAAGCCTTATTTACAAAAACAAGGGAAGTGTTAGACTGCTTCAGATCTTGGTGTGCTAGTCCTTTACACAATTAAGATGAGTGTGAACTATATTTCAAATAGAAGTGAGAGCCCCAAAGGTGGACAAACCATTGTAGTAAGATAGTCAAATTGCCTAGGCAGGGGCAATTTAGACATCTAGACATCATAATTTTGAGTGAGCTATCAATTTATTCAGGCAGGTTTTCTAAGTCTCAGATTAAAAGGGTAGGTTGGAATTTAGGGTTAGATTCTACCCCACTGAGACAAAATGATCCAAATAAAAAGTTCATGACAAGGATAAATAAAGACCATGAACTTACTAGAACATACTAAGTACAGCTGCTCATAGCAACAAAGTTTATTTCAGATCTTACCTGTTGCTAGCACCATATATTACTCTAACACGCTTGCTCAATTTGCTGTCTCATGGAAAAAATAATTGGTTGAGAACTAGTCAGAAGAGTCTTTGTAACTACTTTAAGGACAAAAGTAATGTTGCTGTTGTGTCCTCAGAATATATCTATATACAACAGTGCCTGGAACACGATAGACATTTAATGATCATTCCTTGTGTACCTAGAACCTGATACCTATTAAATATTTTTCTAGTAGAAGTTTGTAAATTAATACTACAGGATTTTTAGCATTTATTCTTTTATAATATTATATATAAAATTTTACTGATAGACAATATCTTCCAGTTCTTTATACTATCCTTTGCCACTTTAATTCAAAAGCATATTAAATTATATTTTATATTAAAAAATTTAATTCTAAGGTAAGAATTACAGTTATAAAAATATCCCAGGTGATCAAAGATATGGAGCTATTGCCTAATGACTGACATTATAGTATAATGGTGAATACAGAAATTTAATTTTTCATCTCCTCCTGTCACTCCCTCTTAAGACATTTTAGAGTCACTCTCCATGAGGTAGCAGATTCATTAGCTTCTACTTCAAATCCTGCCTCAGAGTAGAAATCAGTCAGCTCTGTTGAGGGAATTCCTGAGCAGAAAAAAAATATCTTTCTAGGACATTAGAGAGCAATTGAGTATTTAAAGAGTCATTCAAAGAAGAACCTTCAGTAAGCATTAGAGTAAGCAACTTTACCTATATTTTTTAAAAAGAAGAGCTGAGTCAACTCAGGCAAAAGAAATTGAATATGTCATTTTAAAGAGTCTCAATATAACAGACATGAAACGTGTCACTAATCCACCTTGCAGCTTATACAGCTTTTGAGAGTGAAAGACTCTTAGTAATGACATTAATTATTATTAAATGTTAGTAGCTCAGTGTTGTAGAAAATATAAACAGCAGTATTTATAGACTCTTGGTAAAATGTATTTTAACTTTTTAAAGACATTGTAGAGTTGGCTATCTTTTCTAACACAACATATTGTAGAATTGTCATTTAATATTTCTTAGAACTAGCTAGAGCAACTATTCTTTCTTAAGTGGCACATGTTCATTTTCTGTATTTTCCTCATCTTTACCACCTGCTAGCAGTGTTTCAGGCAACAAAACAGCAGTGTTCTCACCAGACAGTATAGCCTCCTCCAAAATGGTAGCAATCCCAAAGATTCACAATAAAACAAAACCTTTAAGACTATGATAAATGGTTTTTATTTTTTTAAAAACAGTTCTTCCTTTATTCTTTAATCTTTAAACACTGAGTTGAAATGGATGATTGAAAATCTTATTTGGGGTATATTGTACACATAAGAGTGTAAATTTTAAGAGCTGAATTAAATTTCTCAGTCTACCTTTTCTTTCAGTTTATTTTTAATGATATATATTTGTAGAAGCAGTTATCTGCCATCTGGAAATTAATTCTCATTTTCTTGCATTATTTTATGGTGACTACTTTCTAAGTATTTTACCCTTTAGTGAACAAATGGTCTTTCTTTCCAGTTAGAAGGTGATCCTCAAAAATAATTATCTTCTTTTCTTTAACCAAAACCTTGTTTCAATTATGACATTTTGTTGATATGTAAAAATTCTGAAGAAATAAAAGCAAAAAATATTGAATAATAATTTTGTTTAAACAACATATTTAGAATACTGAATGACCCTGTTTAAACAATATATTTAGAATGTTTTATTGGTAGAAAATGTCTTCATGAATTTTTCAATGGTTGATTTTTATATGTATTGTACATTTTGTATCTTAAAGGAACATTAAACTTTTAATACAATTAAGAGAGAGGAAAAGGAAATGTTTTAATCAAAATATAAAGTAATTTATTTTAAATTGCTTCCTATAGTAGTAAGAAAATCAGTAAAATTAATGATTAAACAGTCCCGAAGAACTAAACGTTATTAATGTCCATTCATAAGAAATAAATGTGATGACAGATTAGGCTGAGTAGGATGTTATTCACTTACAATTTTAAAAATAAAACTGTGTAGGTGGGCTTTATTATTTTACACCAATTTCACTAAAATGAAGTAGTGACTTGAATGGCTAAAAATGTAAAAAATTACATGATAGTGCTTTCATATTTTTGAAATGAGAAATAGTCACAAAAAGATATTTACAAAAGCAACCTTTAGAGTGTCCTAATATACATTTATGTTATCACGCTGATTTGCAAAATGTAAGAAAAAATTACAAAAGAGATGACACAGTTTACCTGATAAATGTTCAGCTTAATTGAATAAATTCATTTAAGCACTTCTGAAAGATATTGTGTTAAGTTTTGAGTATATAAAAGTAAATTTTAAAATGCCTGACTTCAAGGAATTCACAATATATTATGAAGACAGACAAGTTAAACCAACTATTTCAATAAAGTGTGATCAATTTCCTAAAGAAAAGAATAAAATATCCTAAAAATCCAGAAAAGTGGTGGCCCAAAGTCAGCTTATGGTAGTAGTGAAAAAGTTTGGGAAAATTTTCTAAAGAAAATCAACTGAATAAAGTATTAAAGAGTAAATGACATTAATTCAAGCGAACATATTAGGCAGAAATATTCTATTTCATACCAAAAAAACGTTTCCCAACTAAATACAGACATATATAGACCCACAAAATCATACATATAGCATATAGGTTTTTTTAAAAAAGACAGATGGTTAGCACTACCAGTATTAACCTGTGGTGTTATGTCTTTCACAAGATTTTTGAAATGAAGAGCACTCAACAGATGTGGGAGATAAGGAAAGAATTGTGAGGTATTACTGACAAATGAGGATTGTTACTTATTTTTTCATTTATTCTGTTAACTTCCCAAAATTATGTAATATATTTTACATGGAAATAAATATTTTAAAAGGTCAATGGATTTTAAGCTGTTGTTGTTTAGCTCAAATAACCCTCTTACAGAGAGAAATGATAAAGTAGAAAATAAAGTTTGAGTGCCATGTAGAGTGACGAAAGCTAGCAGAAGCTGAAGAGAAGTCTGCTCTTAAATAGAAATTAAAACAAGTGTGATATGTGAATTTACAGATTTTTGTCGGAAGTTACCCTCCAATGGAGTACTGTTACTGCAATAGAAAACCATGGCCTTATTAACTTAAGAGTTTGGTACTGGGAAAGCAGTCAGAAATGTAGAGAGAAATATCTGGAAAAGAAGGAGTTGTATAAGAGATGAAAGCCCCCCAAAATGTATAAAAGCACACAAATCTTGATAAAACATTTAATTTTAATAATGAATGAAAAAGAGCTTGGGGTCCTGACAAAAACCTAGATGCTCAAAACTGAAAAATCTGAGTGAAGATTTTAGTTGCTTCCCACAAAGGGGAAACACAGTTTATTATAACAAAATACAGTGTTTGTATAATGTACAATTTGTAATGTTGAATCAAATATCACTAGAATGAAAAAAATTAAAATATGACATTTGCACAGAGAAAAAAATGCAATCAATAAAAAACTTTCCTAAAATTATCAAGATATTATAATCAGCAATATCAGAGTTTTTATTAAAATATACTTCATGACTTAATGGAAAATATTAATGAATAAATGAGCAATATCAATGGATTAGAACTAAAAAAACAAAATCAAAGCAATGAAACTAAAAGTACAACTGAAATGAAAATTTCATTTCATGAAATTGATAAAAGATAGGAGGTAGCAAAATAAAAAGCATTAGTGAACTTGAATGCAGATCAATTAAAATATTGAATGTGAATAAAGAGAGAAATATTAAGTGCTCTAACATATGTATAATTGGAGTTCGATAGGAAAGGATAGAGACAATGGGGCAGAAAAATATTTGAATGTATTAAACAAAAAGAAAAAAGCAAAAATTTGGAGGAAGAGCATCAAACTATAGATACGAACACCTCAACAAACCATGTCATTGTAAACTGTAGGTATCAAAAGACAACCCCATCAAAAAGTGGGCAAAGGACATGAACAGATACTTCTCAAAAGAAGACATTTATGCAGCCAAAAATCACATGAAAAAATGCTCATCATCACTGGCCATCAGAGAAATGCAAATCAAATACACAATGAGATACCATCTCACACCAGTCAGAATGGTGATCATTAAAAAGTCAGAAAACAACAGGTGCTGGAGAGGATGTGGAGAAATAGGAACACTTTTACACTGTTGGTGGGACTGTCAACTACTTCAACCATTGTGGAAGTCAGTGTGGCAATTCCTCAGGGATCTAGAACTAGAAATACCATTTGACCCAGCCATCCCATTACTGGGTATATACCCAAAGGACTATAAATCATGCTGCTATAAAGACACATGCACACGTATGTCTATTGCGGCACTATTCACAATAGCAAAGACTTGGAACCAACCCAAATGTCGAACAACGATAGACTGGATTAAGAAATTGTGGTACATATATACCATGGAATACTATGCAGCCATAAAAAATGATGAGCTCATGTCCTTTGTAGGGACATGGATGAAACCGGAAACCACCATTCTCAGTAAACTATCGCAAGGACAAAAAACCAAACACCGCATGTTCTCACTCATAGCGGGGAATTGAACAATGGAAACACATGGACACAGGAAAGGGAACATCACACTCCGGGGACTGTTGTGGGGTGGGGGCAGGGGGGAGGGACAGCATTAGGAGATATACCTAGTGCTAAATGATGAGTTAATGGGTGCAGCACACCAACATGGCACATGGATACATATGTAACAAACCTGCACATTGTGCACATGTACCCTAAAACTTAAAGCATAATAATAATAAAAAAAGATAAAGAACACCTAAAAGGGTCCAGACATAAATGACATATTACAAACATAGCTATTCAAATAATAGCTGACTTCTCATTAGGAAAAATATAATGGTTAGACTACAATAAAACCATAACCCTAATGTGCTGGGAGAAAACAGAAGGAAAATAAAAGACAATTTAGGTAAACCAAAATCAAGACCATTCATTGCATTGAGACTTATGTACAGAAAATGCTAACGGAAGTAACTCAGGATGAAGGAAATTACACTAGATTATAGCTTGATTATACATAAAGGGGTACAGGGGCAAAATGTTAATAGTATAAAAGACTAATATTTCTTCAAGTAAAATAAAGTAAAAAGGACTAGATGTATAATCTCATTTGAAACAACCAAAAATTGAAACGAAATAAATGAAACAATGAATCACATCCAGCAATGCAGAAGTGATCCCTTAGAGATGGTAAAGAAATAAAATGAACTATACAATTGCCTCTGCTTGCTGTCTGAGAATATAACTCAGGCAGAACTCAGCTATCTCATTGAGGAGATAGATCTGAGAGCTCAGATAATCCAAGGCAGCTAAGGTTCACAGTACAGAGTATGAGAGAAGAAAAAGGCATACACATGCACACACACACACACCAGCTCCCAAACACACACCCCACACAGGGCTCCAGCGTTCTGCAAAAGATTAGCAAAATACTAATTAATGAATACATGTATGAAAAATATCTATTTCTAGTCACCAAAAAATGACTAGAAATAACAATCCTCAAAGCTCAGAGTGAGGAATATTGCCAGTTCTCAAAAGACAAAGTGGAGTATTTCTGAATTTATGAAGCTGCAGGTGGAGTACTAAGAAAAGTTTTCCTCAGTAGTTTGTAAAATTAATATGAAAAACAGCTCCACTCCCTCCCACCTAGTAAAGTTAGAACTCAGTATCCACAATGGTCAAATCATTTCCAGGTAAGTTAATTGTGCCCTGGGAGGATGCTAAAAAATATTCATAGGAACACAAAAAATGTCTAGACCAAGCAAGGATGAATCCAAAATGGGTCTATCACCCAATAGAAAATTACCATGCACTCAAGAAGCAGAATATTCTGCCTGTAACTAAAAGAAAAAAAAATCTATCAAAATAGTCCTAGAAATAATGCAGATGATAGAGTTGGACATTTAATATATAGCAAGAGAAAATACCACAAATGAAATACAGAATAAAAAAGACAGGAAAAAAACAGGGAATTATCAATGTGAGTGATAAAATTTCTATTGAGATATAAATTTCCTGGAATAAATAACATGTTTTTATATTGATAAAGGGCCAGTTTATCAGAAGAATATGACAGTCTTTTTTTTTTTACTTCTAATCCAACTTAAATATTAATGAAGGGAAAACTTCCAAGAGAAATAAAGGAATCCACAAATAGAGTTCTCAACACTCTGTCTCAATAGTTTATAAAACATTTATAATATCAGTAAAGTATAGAATACCATCAACCAACTTGACCCAATGGACATTTGTACAACAGTCCACCCTATTACAACAGAATACACATTCTTTTCAAGTGTTTATAGGACATTTACAAAGACAAAACATAATCTATTAGCAAACATACCTCAATACATGTAAAAATGATTCAGGCCATACAAAGCAAATGTCTGCCCATGATTGAACTAAATACTAAAGAATTACAAAAGAGATATATGGAAAATCTCCAAATATTTTGAAACCAAATAACACATATATGTTATCTATGGGCCAAAGAAGAAATGTAAATGGATATTAGAAAGTAGTTTGAGCTGAATGAAAATGTAAATGAAATATGTCAAAACATATGGGAGGCTGTTAAAGAAAAAAAAGAGAGAAATAATAAGGGGGAATTCTCAAACTAGAAAATAAATAATTTTCAAATCAGAGACTTCGGCTTCTACTTTAAGAAATTAACGAAAGGAGATCAATTTAAAGCCAAAGTATGCAGAAAAATATAAGGTCAGAGCAGAAATCAAATAATTTAAAATTAGAAAAACAGGTAAATGAAGACAAAAACTGATTGTATGAAAGATAAATAAAAATAATAATTATCTAGCTAGGCTGATCAGCCTCCAAAATGAAGAAATTACAAATTACCAGTATCAGATGTGAGTGAAATGCTATCACTTGAAATTCTAGACATAATAAAGAGACAAGGCAACATAAACAACTTTAGGTAAGTGAATTTGACCACTTAGTTTATGTCTTTTAAATACATAAACTAAAAAACGTTCTCCCAAGAAAAACCCTGTATCTCTGAAAGACATTGAGTTTTTAATTAAAAACTTTGCAGAAGAATACACAATGTTTTCCCTTGGAGAATTCTACTAAACATTAAGCCATAAATAATATCATTTTTTTAAATAAAATCTTCCAGAAAATTTAAGAGAAATGATATACTCTATGTTGTTTTGTAAAACTATAATAGCATTTCTCTGATGCAAAAATCAGAAAAAAGTTGCACAAGGAAAGAAAACCATGAATCAATATTACTTGGAACACAGATGCTAAAGTTTTAAACATGACTTTAGCAACATAATACAGCAAATATAAAAAGGCTAATACATAATGTGTAAGTAAGATTTATCGGGAGAAAGTAAGGTTAATTTAACGATTGGAAATCAATCAATATAATTCACAACACTAACAGGCAAACACTAGCAACAATGACATATAGATGGAAAAAATGTCTGATAAAATTCAACATCTATTTTTGAAAAAGAAAAAAAAGAACTCTCGGCAAGGTAAGAGTAGAAGGAATCTTCCTCAGCCTGATAAGGGGTAATTACCAATAACCAAAGTTAACCTTATATCTCATAGTAAAAGACTGAATGTTTCCCAATAAGACAAAAAAGAATCCAAGTGTATCCACTGTTAGCACTTCTATTGACCATTGTACTAGAGATTTTAGTTAGTGCAATATGATAAGAAAAAAATAAAACATTAATATTAGAAAAGAAGTAAATCTATATTTGTAGATGACATAATCATCTCCAGAGATAATTTTATGGACCCTACACAAAAAGCTTCTGGCTAGGCAATGTGGCTCATGCCTGTACTCCCAGCACTTTCGGAGGCCAAGGTAAGTCGAGACCAGCCTGGACAACATGGAGAAACCCCCTCTCTACTAAGAACACAAAAAATTAGCTGGGTGTGGTGGTGCACCTGTAGCCTCAGCTAATCTCCTCCAAAAGCTAAGGTGGGAGAATCACCCCAGCCCCAGAAATTGAGGCTGCAGTAAGCCAAGATTGTGCCACCGCACTCTAGCCTGGGCAACAGGAGTGAGATCAGATCTCAAAGAAAAAAAAATTTGCTGAAGAGTGCTTTACTTCCAACTATGTGGTCAATTTTGGAACAGGTGTGGTGTGGTGCTGAAAACAATGTATATTCTGTTGATTTGGGGTGGAGAGTTCTGTAGATGTCTATTAGGTCTGCTTGGTGCAGAGCTGAGTTCAATTCCTGGATATCCTTGTTAACTTTCTGTCTCATTGATCTGTCTAATGTTCACAGTGGGGTGTTAAAGTCTCCCATTATTATTGTGTGGGAGTCTAAGTCTCTTTGTATGTCTCTAAGGACTTGCTTTATGAATCTGGGTGCTCCTGTATTGGGTGAATATATATTTAGGATAGTTAGCTCTTCTTGTTGAATTGCAGATGACATGATTGTATATCTAGAAAACCCCATCATCTCAGCCCAAAATCTCCTTAAGCTGATAGGCAACTTCAGCAAAGTCTCAGGATACAAAATCAATGTGCAAAAATCACAAGCATTCTTATACACCAATAACAGACAGAGAGCCAAATCATGAGTGAACTCCCATTCACAATTGCTTCAGAGAAAATAAAATACCTAGGAATCCAACTTACAAGGGACGTGAAGGACCTCTTCAAGGAGAAATACAAACCACTGCTCAGTGAAATAAAAGAGGAGACAAATAAATGGAAGAACATTCCATGCTCATGGGTAGGAAGAATCAATATCGTGAAAATGGCCACACTGCCCAAGGTAATTTATAGATTCAATGCCATCCCCATCAAGCTACAAATGACTTTCTTCATAGAATTGGAAAAAACTACTTTAAAGTTCATATGGAACCAAAAAAGAGCCCGCATTGCCAAGTCAATCCTAAGTCAAAAGAACAAAGCTGGAGGCATCACACTACCTGACTTCAAACTATACTACAAGGCTACAGTAACCAAAACAGCATGGTACTGGTAGCAAAACAGATATATAGACCAATGGAACAGAACAGAGCTCTCAGAAATAATGCCACATATCTACAACTATCTGATCTTTGGCAAATCTGACAACAACAAGAAATGGGGAAAGCATTCCCTATTTAATAAATGGTGCTGGGAAAACTGGCTAGCCTTATGCAGAAAGCTGAAACTGGATCTCTTCCTTACACTTTATACAAAAATTAATTGAAGATGGATTAAAGACTTAAATGTTAGACCTAAAACCATAAAAACCCTAGAAGAAAACCTAGGCAATACCATTCAGGACATAGGCATGGGCAAGGACTTCAGTTCTAAAACACCAAAAGCAATGGCAACAAAAGCCAAAATTGACAAATGGGATCTAATTAAACTAAAGAGCTTCTGCACAGCAAAAGAAACTACCATCAGAGTGAACAGGCAACCTACAGAATGGGAGAAAATTTTTGCAGTCTACTCATCTGAGGGGCTAATATCCAGAATCTACAATGAACTCAAACAAATTTACAGGAAAAAAAGAACCCCATCAAAAAGTGGGTGAAGGATATGAACAGACACTTCTCAAAAGAAGACATTTATGCAGCCAACAGACACATGAAAAAATGCTCATCATCAGTGGCCATCAGAGAAATGCAAATCAAAACAACAAGGAGATACCATCTCACACCAGTTAGAATGGCCATCATTAAAAAGTCAGGAAACAACAGGTGCTGGAGAGGATGTGGAGAAATAGGAACACTTTTACACTGTTGGTGGGACTGTAAACTAGTTCAACCATTGTGGAAGTCAGTGTGGCGATTCCTCAGGGATCTAGAACTAGAAATATCATTTGACCCAGCCATCTCATTACTGGGTATATACCCAAAGGATTATAAATCATGCTGCTACAAAGACACATGCACACATATGTTTATTGTGGCACTATTCACGATAGCAAAGACTTGGAACCAACCCAAATGTCCAACAATGATAGACTGGATTAAGAAAATGTGGCACATATACACCATGGAATACTATGCAGCCCTAAAAAAATGATGAGTTCATGTCCTTTGTAGGGACATGGATGAAGCTGGAAACCATCATTCTCAGCAAACTATCGCAAGGACAAAAAACCAAACACCGCATGTTCTCACTCATAGGTGGAAACTGAACAATGAGAACACATGGACACAGGAAGGGGAACATCACACACCAGTGCCTGTTGTGGGGTGGGGAGAGGGGGTAGGGATAGCATTAGGAGATGTACCTAATGTTAAATGATGAGTTAATGGGTGCAGTACACCAACATGGCACATGTATACACATGTAACAAACCTGCACGTTGTGCACATGTACCCTAAAACTTAAATTATAATTAAAAAAAACACAATGAGAGACTATTAGCCTCCCACCAGAAAGGATACAATTAGAAAGCTGACAACACTCGAATGTCAGTGATGATGTGAAGACACCAAAACTCTCGTTCACTGCTGATAGGATTGTAAATGGTACAATCACTTTGGAAATTAAAGATTGGAAGTTCTCACAAAGATAAATATTTGATCCTCCAATGTCACTTCCAGGTATTTAACCAAGAAAATTTAATATCTTTGTCAACAAAATGATGCATGTGCAAATGTTCAGAATAGTTTCATTCATAACAGCCAAAAACTATAAATATCTCATATGTCAATCATCAGGAGAATGAATAATTGATGTGTGATTTATTGATATAATTAATCAATATTATGCAGAACTCCCCTTCCTAAAATCAAAGCACAACAGATTACTCATTCATACAACAACATGAGTGAAAGCTGCAGAGATTATCTCGAGGCAATTAAGCTGGAAATAAAAAAGTACACACTTTATGATGCCATGTACGTGAAGTTTTATAATATGTAAAACTATCTCTTTGAAAAAAAAGAAACAGAATTATGGTTGTCTCTGGGCTCAAGAGCAAGTGACTGTCAAGGGACACGAGGAAGTATTTGAGGTGATGAAAGTAGTCTATATCTTTATAGGAAATGTTGGCTATATGTTGCCCATTTACCAAAACTATACATTTAATATCTGTGTATTTTATTTATGCAAATTTCATTTGAAAATTTGAGTGAGAGAGTGAGGAATGGGCAGAAGTATAAATTAAACAAGGATGATGATCACAAATGTTGATTGTTTTTGGAGCTGAGTGACAGAGGTATGAGGATTCCTTATACTCTTTTGTTTACTTTGCATATTTTTGAAATTTTTTTTTGTTAAAATGTTTAAAAAGAATAGAGCATACAAGTTCCATAATGGACAGCATGTTTACTTGTGTGGGGTAGTGAGTGGAGGTGATAATTATTGTCTGAAATCAAGGCTGAGAAAAGATACCTTATGGATAACAAAACTGAAAACCTTAGATAAAAAAGATTGTACAAGATTTTTAGCTATTATTTAGTACATTGTACTAATGAAGAGGAGTATCAGAGTTTGAGAAAGGAAGCACATAGATTTATATTTTTGAGATACCCAGGTTCAAATTTTTATTCTTTTTTTATTATTTTTGTTAGTTTGTGCCAATTATTTTTCTGAATTTCAGCACATTCAACTCTAGGTTTAATGATCTCTACCTCAAAAGGTGGCAATAAAAATTTGACAACTTTAATTTATTGCAACCAGTTGGTATACTGTATAAAATTTAGGACATATCAAAGGAAGTGTTGTTGTAGTTATTCCCTAGATTACCCTTCGATCGTATCCCCAGTTTTCTTAAAGAAGCCATAAGAAATTACGATTTGCATTAAATTATGTGATATTGTCCACATATGCTTCTAGTCTTGGAAAACAAAGATTGAAGTTAGATAAGATTAACATGGTGGAAAGAAAATTGCATTTATAGTCAGACTGGAGCTGTCTTTCTTACTTATCACTCTGCAGCTTTGGGTAAAACTTATTTCCTCCTCTATGAAAGGAATATAATAACTAAATTGCAAAACTAGATGAAATATTGCATATAAAATTTTTGAACGTTTTGTATATATTTGGCACTAAAAAAGTAAGCTACTTCTTTGTTAACATAAACACAACAGAAAGGCTTACTTTGCTGCTTTATTATTTGTAATCTAGCAAAAATCTAGAGTGAAAGTGAAATATCAAAGACTAATCTGTGTAAAGAGTTTTCAATTGAGAAACTGAATCCTACAATTCTGTGAGAACCAAGGATATATATTTGTGATTTTGAATAGAGGAAACTTTCCTTCACCAATATGTAGGGAGGAATATACTTTCTGTCAGTTCTTAGGGCACTAAATCTGAGGAGTCAGGATAAATAATTTTGCAAGCATAGTGGCTCACACAGTTTAACTACAGCAGAAGCAGCAAAGCTACTTGTAATCTAAGGAGATTTATATGATCAAGCTTATTTAGCAAAACTGGAGTCCAAGTGTGAAGAAATTTGTTCTGATCTTGAAGGCTGCAATTCTGAATAGTTGAGTAATGTTATCAAAGAAGCACATAAGGAAGATAGCTTCTGAACTATCATTTAGGATTAAGCTGGGAAGACTTAAATTTGTGAGAAGAATAACATTATGTCATGCGTTGATACAACTTGCAAAATCTTAAATAATAGAATTTATTTTTATCTTTTATAATAAATATACAGCAATACTAGATTCATTATTTACCCATACTTTTTTCATACTTTTTTGAACAGAAACTCTAATATCTGGAATAGTTTTGGCTTATCTATACTTAAAAATATATTACTTGTCACTTTTTGCAACATGAAAAATAGGTATCTTAACATAAAATTATAATGATTTGAGTAACCTCAACTTAAATTTCTTTGGAGGCATCAATATCCAGTTGCCTTAGTCTATTTAGGCTGTCATAACAAGATACTATAGAGTGGTGGCTTATGAAAAATGGACATTTATTTCTCACAGCTGGAGGAGCTGGGAAGTCCAAGATTAAGATGCCAGCAGATGCGATGTCTGGTGAGGGATCATTTCCTCACAGAGGGCCATCTTCTCACTATAATGTCACATGATGAAAGGGGCAAAGGATTCCACTGAATTCTCTTTCATAAGGACACTAACACTATTTATGAGGGCTCTTCCCTCCCAATACCATCACCTTGGATGTTAGGATTCCCACAACATTCGTAACTATTCAATTCCTTACTCTCCTCAAAATGGGACTCCAAAAACCATAATGTTGTATTATTTAAATGAATCATTTAAACAATTACCAAATACAGATATAACAGAGTTGAGAAACAGAACATGAAGTATCTTGCAGGGTAGAAGAGGAACTCTCAGTTTTCCTTATCTTTATGGTCATAAAAAAGAGGCAATGTGACTCATTTTTAAAGCATGCACACACACACACACACACAACACGCCACAAAATATGAGGAACGATATATAAAACATTAAAACAAAACCAATGCAATTTCATTTCTATGTTGGACACTATCAAAATTAGAATCAGAAAAGAAGATAAAATCATGGCTATTTTCTGTAAGTTTTAATTAAATTAAAAATAAGCATTTTCATAATTGTCTCGAATGAATTTTTAAATGCTCATTTGTTACTTTCTGTTAGATTCAAAATAACTAGTTTATTCACAATCCTAAAAATACCTCAAACTACTTTTTCAAGGCTCTGATTTTTTTGCTAATAAAGACTGTTTATTTATTAAAGACACATTATCACGGGATGTATTTTGTTTATCTATTTTTTGAAAGTCTTTATGTTGCTCAGACTGGTCTCAAATTCCTGGACTCAAGCAATCCTCATTTATCAGGGGATTTTAATTTGAAGATATTGTTTGTAATCTCAAATTGCTCACAATTTATGACAACTAATTAAAAATTTACCCACCAAATACAGATATATATATCCATATACATCAAATGTATACAAATATATATAAAGAGATAGAGAGAGATATGTATTCCCCAGACAAAAAAAAAAAAACAAACCCAGGCCCTAATGTCTTGACTGATGAATTTTATGAAACAATTATGAAGTAAATAAGACTAACCCTTCACAAAGTATTGAGAAAGAGGGAATACTTTCTAACTCATTCTATAAGGACTGTTTCACCCTAATGCAAAAGCTAGACCAAAACATAACTAAATAAAATAAAATAGCAACATAAAAGAACCACCAGATCAGTACCTTTCCTGAATATAGACGCGGAAGTCCTCAACAAAGTAATCACAAATAAAGTTTAGCGATACAAAAAATTATCAACCTGACCAATTGAGGCTTATTCTAAACATGCAAGTTTGGTTTCATTTCTGGAAATCAATTATTGTAATATGCCCAAGACGTCCTCAATAGACTTAGAACACTGAACAAAATTCAATAACCATTAATGAATCCCCAATAAATTAGAAATAAAAAGAGAGTTAATTAACCTCATAAAGGATATCTATGAAACCTCTGCAGCAAATATTAGTCTTAATGGTAAAAGACTATTTTACCTGTAAGACTAGGAAAAAAAGATGTCTACACTTGTTACCTTTTTTCAAAATTGTACTGAGGGTTCTAATAATCATTGAATTGTATACTTATATCCAGTCAAATTTATAGTATATCAATTTACCTTAATAAAGCTGTTAAAATATTTAAGAAAGGTAATAAAATCAGTTTACTTTTTTAAATTCACTCTACTTGAATGTCCTGTTCAGATCATGAGAGGATTAAAAATGCGGGAATTTAAATTTCATGTAATAGTGGGAAAACAGAAGCTCAAGTTCTCATGCTCAGATACTGAGGTGTTAATTTGTTAATTATTGTAAACACTAAAATTCTCTTTAATTATGGTCAAATTTATTTGCCTTTTTCACTGACAATGTGTCAATAAGCTGATTCAAACTGCAAACCAAATTAATTTCTTATATATAAAGCAAAAACTTTCAGAAAGGATTTCCATTTATATATCCCATATTACATACCTCTATAAGTTAAAAAAACTTACATTCTGACACACTTGATTTTAAAACGTAGCTATAAATTTTATCATTATCCATTTTAGACATTTATCTGTAGCTTAATGAATATATCACGTTATTAGAGTAATATGTGTAAGCTATTATTTTAAAAGGAGGGCAGAAAAATGACATTTAGCCATCAAGGAATGCAAAATAAAGCATACAAATATTTACCTCTCCAAAATTCTTTAAATAATAAAGAATTCATAAGGAATTCAAAATAAAGAAATAAATAATTTACAAGGAATGCAAAATAAAGCATTCAAATATTTCCCTGTGCAAAAGTATTTAAATAATAGTTTGTAAATTTAAATAATTTACATATATAATTATTATGTATTAGCCACATCCAGGATTTTGGTGGAGGAACAACATGTAAAACTTTTATGTTGTTTTCATATTTCAAATGATAATCTTTCAATATCAAATTAACAATGAATAAAACATCTACACTAAGAAAAGAATAAAAAGGCTGGTAAATACAATAATAATAAGTTGTATGAGAAACATTCAGGATCTTTTTAATCCAAGTTGAAAATATCTAATTACTTTCTGTTTTGCAAATCTCCCCCAATAATATACCTCATAAATTAAATTCTTAATTCACTTATTACTAATATAATCTATTTGGAGGCAGACTGAGATTCTAATATATTTGAACAACACACATTCTGGCATATTGAAGGATGCCAATAGATATTACTATCAGCTCAAAATGTACAAAGACTGGCTACACTGACTTGTTTGGAATAAACATTATATCCTTGTGTCTTTTTAATAAATACACTGGGTTTTTATTTCATTTTGTTTGTTGGTTTATTTGTTGTCACTGTGATTGTCCTTGTTTTGAGAAATTACATGGAAGAAACACGAGTGGTAACCGTGAGCAAAATTAGAGAAGGGAGATTCATTCGAGAAATATTTCAGAGATGACAAAATCAAAGCTGCTGAGAGTATGTAAATATGTACCTAAATCTCAGAGCAGAAGAAAACCATTAAAGAGGTACTTAGCTTATCTCTTAGGCTAGCACTACAACAAACGTAAAATATATTAATTTTTAAATTTTAGTTTTGAGGTTATTCAGTATTGCAAATTTAAAAAACAAACATAATAAAATTAAAATTTTGGAAAAGGTATATTGTAAATATAGTATATAATGTTATTGTTATTTATTTATTATATTATAAAATTGTAGTCTTTAAAATTTGTGAAGACATTTTGAGATTATATATTTTGAAGTGTTCATCTTTAGTTTGAAGAATCAAGGTTTATTTTACGCCCATATATTTTTTATATGTTAAGATATTCTTCTATGTTTAAAGTTTTCTGAGAATTGAAGATATCAGTTAATATGATAAAATTTCAAATAACATTACATTAAGACAATATAAAATATAAGATCTTAATCTTTGGATTTTGCTGATTATATATACATAGAGGTAATATTTAGACTGGATAAGATATTACAATGGTAAATTTTACATTGTCTTTGTATTTGAAGACAGGAAAAGACAGACAAGTACATGGTATTTTAAAATTTTGATTTTTATTTTATTCCATATTTTATTCAAATTGCATTTGAATAAGTGCATAAACTTCTTTGAAGTTATCATTAACATGGTTTCCCTCCAAATTTTATTCTTTTTGAAGCATTTTTGATAGATTAGATTCCAGAGCACCACTGAAACATTTTTATGTAGTGACATGAAGTATTTCCACTTTCATTTATTCTATGAGTATTATGTGCTTATTATTTGCCAGTAGTATATTATTGGACTCCTTTCTGGATACAAAATGAAGACTTCACCTCGTTATACTCTACATTATGAATAAAACATTGCAAATTAATTAATAAAAGAACTGATAACCCCAATTATTATTATTGTGTATTTACAATTTGCTAGATTTCCTATTGAGAAACTTTACATATATTTCCATATATAATGCTCACAAAAAATCCCTGAGACAGTAGTTTTTACTTTAGCTTTGTGAGTGAAGAATGAAGTCTATGAGATTTCAGTAACTTGTTCAATGTCAACACAGGTAACATTTAAACTTAGCTCTGTTGGATGACAAAAGCATGCTTCTACTGCTATTCCACTTTCCTTCAAAGTAAATTAAAGGTGAATACACAATAATTTCTAACGTTTCATACGAAAAACACCAGAAAATCACCTTTAAAAAACACAAAGGGAGAGGGTCACTTCCAAGATGGCCGAATAGGAACAGCTCCGGTCTACAGATCCCAGTGAGATAGATGCAGAAGACAGGTGATATCTGCGTTTCCAACTGAGGTACCTGGTTCATCTCAATGGGACAGGTTGGACAGTGGGTGCAGCCCATGGAGGGTGAGCCTAAGCAGGGCAGGGTGTCAACTCACCCGGAAAGCACTAGGGGTCAGGGAATTTTCCTTTCCTAGCCAAGGGAAGCCATGAATGACTGTACCTGGAGGAGCGGTACACTCCTGCCCAAATACGGTGCTTTTCCCACTGTCTTCACAACCTGCAGACCAGGGGATCCACTCCTGTGCCAGGCTCGGCAGGTCCCACGGCCACGGAGCCTTGCTCACTGCTAGTGCAGCAGTGTGAGATCAACCTGGGATGTGGGAGCTTGGTGGGGGGAGGGACATCTGCTATTGCTGAGGCTAGAGTAGGTGGTTCTATATTCACAGTGTAAATAAAGTGGCAGGGAAGCTCGAACTGGGTGGAACCCACCACCATAGCTCAGCAAGGCCTACTGCCTCTCTAGATTCCACCTCTTGCGGGGGAAGGGCATATCTAAACAAAAGGCAGCAGATAGCTTCTCCAGACTTAAATGTCCCTGACTGACAGCTCTGAAGAGACCAGTGGTTCTCCCAGCATGGTGTTTGAGCTCCAGTAACAGACAGACTGCCTCCTCAAGTGGGTCCCTGACCCCTTGTAGCCTTACTGGGAGACACTTCCCAGTAGGGGCCAAAAGACACCTCATACAGGTGGATGCCTCTCTGGGATGAAGCTTCCAGAAGAAAGATCAGGCAACAATATTTGCCTTGGTGATACCAAAGCAAACAGGGCCTAGGGTGGACCTCCAGCAAACTCCAACAGACTGCAGCTGAGGGGCCTGTCTGTTAGAAGGAAAACTAACAAACAGAAAGGAATACCATCAACAGCAACAAAAAGGACATCCACACCAAAACCCCATCTGTAGGTCACCAATATCAAAGACCAAAGGTATATAAAACAACAAAGATGGGGAGAAACCAGAGCAGAAAGGCTGAAAATTCCAAAAACCAGAATTCCTCTTCTCTTCCAAAGGAACAAAACTCCTTGCCAGCAAGGGAACAAAACTGGATGGAGAAGGAGTTTGTCAAGTTGACAGAAGAAGGCTTCAGAAGGTCGGTAATAACAAACTTCTTTGAGCTAAAGGAGCATGTTCTAACTCATCGCAAGGAAGACAAAAACCTTGAAAAAAAGGTTAGACGAATGGCTAACTAGAATAATCAGTGTAGAGAAGAGCTTAAATGACTTGATGGAGCTGAAAACCACAGTTTGAGAAGTTCATGAAGCATACACAAGCTTCAATAGCTGATTCGATCAAAGGGAAGAAAGGAAACCAGTGATTGAAGATCAGATTAATGAAATAAAGTGAGAAGACAAAATTAGAGGAAAAAGAGTGAAAACTTCCAAGAAATATGGGACTGTGACAAATCTACATTTGACTGCTGTACCTGAAAGTGACGGGGAGTATGGAACCAAGTTAGAAAACATTCTTCAGGATGTTATCCAGGAGAAATTCTCCAACTTAGCAAAGCAGGCCAACATTCAAATTCCAGAAATGCAGAGAACACCACAAAGATACTGCTCAAGAAGACCAACCCCAAGACACGTTATCAGATTCACTAAGGTTGAAATGAAGGAAAAAATGTTAAGGGCAGTCAGAGAGAAAGGCTGGGTTACCCGAAAAGGGAAGCCCATCAGACTAACAGTGGATATCTCTGCTGAAACCCTACAAGCCAGAAGACAGTGGTGGCAAATATTCAACATTATTAAAAGAATTTTCAGCCTTGAATCTCATATCCAGCCAAACTAAGCTTAATAAGTGAAGGAGACATAAAATACTTTACAGATAAGCAAATGCTGAGAGATTCTGTCACCACCAGGCCTGCCTTACAAGAGTTCCTGAAGGAACCACTAAACATGGAAAGGAACAACCAGCACCAGCCACTGCATAAAACATTCCAAATTGTAAAGACCATTGACACTGTGAAGAAACTGCATCAATTAATGGGCGAAATAACCAGCTAGCATCATAATGAGAAGATCAAATTCACACATAACAATATTTACCTTAAATGTAAATGGGCTAAATGCCTCAATTAAAAGACACAGGCTGGCAAATTGGATAAAGAGTCAAGACCCATTGGTGTGCTGTATTCAGGAGACCCATCTCACATGCAAAGACACACATAGGCTCAAAATAAAGGGATGGAGGAAGATCTACCAAGCAAATTGAAAGAAAAAAAAAAGAAGGGGTCGCAATCCTGTTCTCTGATAAAACAGACATTAAACCAACAAAGATCTAAAGAGACAAAGAAGGCCATTGCATAATGGTAAAGGGATCAATTCACAAGAAGAGCTAAGTATCCTAAATATATATGCAGCCAATATAGGAACACCCAGATTCAAAAAAGAAGTTCTTAAGAGACGTACAAAGAGACTTAGATTTCCATACAATAATAATGGGAGACTTGAACACCACACTGTCAATATCAGACAGATCATGGAGACAGAAAATTAACAAGGATATACAGGACTTGAACTCAGCTCTGGACCAAGCAGACCTAATAGACATCTACAGAACTCTCCACCCCGTGCCACTGCACTCCAGCCTGGGTGACAGAGTGAGACTCTGTCTCAAAAAAAAAAAAAGAACTCTCCACCCCAAATCAACAGAATATACATTCTTCTCAGCACCACATTGCACTTATTCTAAAATTGACCACATAATTGGAAGTAAAACACTCCTTAGCAAATGTAAAAGAACAGAAATCACAACAAACTGTCTCTCAGACCACAGTGAGATCAAATTAGAACTCAGGATTAAGAATCTCACTCAAAACCACACAACTACATGGAAACTGAACAACCTGCTCCTGAATGACTACTGGGTAAATAACGAAATGAAGGCAGAAATAAAGATATTCTTTGAAACCAAGGAGAACAAAGAAGCAACCTACCAGAATCTCTGGTACACACTTAAAGCAGTGTGTAAAGGGAAATTTATACCACTAAATGACTACAAGAGAAAGCAAGGAGAGATCTAAAATCTACAACCGTACATGATAATTAAAAGTACTAGAGAGCAGAACTGAAGGAGATAGGACAAAAAAAAAAAAAAAAAAAAAAAAAGATTCCAAAAATCAATGAATCCAGGAGGTGGTTTTTTGAAAAGATGAACAAATAGGCCACTAGCAAGATTAATAAGGAAGAAAAGAGAGAAGAATCAAACAGATGCAATAAAAAATGATAAAGGGGATATCACCACTGATCCCACAGAAATACAAACTACCATCAGAAAATACTATAAACACCTCTAAGCAAATAAACTAGAAAATCTAGAAGAAATGGATAAATTCCTGGACACATACACCCTCCCAAGACTAAACTAGGAAGAAGTTGAATCTCTGAATAGACCGATAACGGGTTCTGAAATTGAGGCAATAATTAATAGCCTACCAACCAAAAAAAGTCTAGGACCAGATGGATTCGCAGCTGAATTCTACCAGTGGTACAAAGAGGAGCTGGTACCATTCCTTCTGAAACTATTCCAATCAATAGAAAAAGAGGGAATCCTCCCTAACTCATTTTATGAGGCCAGCATCATCCTGATACCAAAGTCTGGCAGAGACACAACAACAACAAAAAGAGAATCTTAGGCTGATATCCCTGATGAACATATATGTGAAAATCCTCAATAAAATACTGGCAAAATGAATCCAGCAGCACATCAAAAACTTATCCACCATGATCAAGTCAGCTTCATCCCTGGGATGCAAGGCTGGTTCAACATATGCAAATCAATAAATGTAATCCATCACATAAACAGAACCACTGACAAAAGCACATGATTATCTCAATGGATGCAGAAAAGGCCTTTGACAAAATTCAACAGCCTTTCATGCTAAAAACTGTCAATAAATTAGGTATCATTGGAACGTACCTCAAAATAATAAGAGCTATTTATGAGAAACCCAGAGACAATATACTGAATGGGCAAAAACTGGAAGCATTCCTTTTGAAAACTGGCACAAGACAAGGATGCCCTCTCTCACCACTGCTATTCAACACAGTATTGGAAGTTCTGGCCAGGGCAATCAGGCAAGAGAAAGCAATAAAGGGTATTCAGATAGGAAGAGGGGAAGTCATATTGTCTCTGCAGATGATATGATTGTATTTTAGAAAACCCCATCATCTCAGCCCCAACTCTCCTTAAGCTGATCAGCAACTTCAACGAAAGTCTCAGGATACAAAATCAATGTGCAAAAGTCACAAGCATTCCTATTCACCAATAACAGACAGAGCCAAATCATGAGTGAACTCCCATTTACAACTGCTACTAAGAGAATAAAATACTTGAGAATACAACTTACAAGGGAAGTGAAGGACCTCTTCAAGGAAAACTACAAACCACTGCTCAAGGAAATAAGAGAGGACACAACAAATGGAAAAATCTTTCCACGCTCATGTATAGGAAGAATCAATATCATGAATGTGGCCTTACTGCTCCAAGTAATTTATGGATTCAATGCTATCCCATCAAGCTACCACTGACTTTCTTCACAGAATTGGAAAAAAACTACTTTAAACTTCATATGGAACCAAAAAAGAGCCTGCATAGCCAAGACAATCCTGGGCAAGAAGAACAAAGCTGGAAGCATCACGCTACCTGACTTCAAACTATACTAGAAGGCTACAATAACCAAAACCATGGTACTGGTACCAAAAACAGATATACAGACCAATGGAACAGAACAGAGGCCTCAGAAATAACATCACACATCTACAGCCATCTGACCTTTGACAAACCTGACACAAACAAGCAATGGAGAAAAGATTCCCTATTTAATAAATGGTGTTGGGAAAACTGGTTAGGCATATGCAGAAAACTGAAACTGGACCCCTTCCTTATATCTTATACAAAAATCAACTCAATATGGATCAAAGACTTAGAACTCTAGAAGAAAACCTGGGCAATACCATTCAGGACATAGGCATGGGCAAAGACTTCATGTCTAAAACACCAAAGCCAAAGGCAACAAAAGCCAAAACTGACAAATGGGATTTAATTAAACTAAAGAACTTCTGCACAGCAAAATACACTATCATCAAAGTGAACAGGTAACCTAGAGAATGGGAGAAAATTTTTGAAATCTATTCATCTGACAAAGGGCTAATATCCAGAATCTACAAAGAACTTAAATTTACAGGGAAAAAGCAAGCAACCCCATCAAAAAATAGGCAAAGGATATGAACAGACACTTCTCAAAAGAAGACATTTATGCAGACAGCAAGTATATGAAAAAATGCTCATCATCACTAGTCATTAGAGAAATGCAAATCAAAACCACAATGAGATGCCATCTCACACCAGTTAGAATGGTGATCATTATAAAGTCAGGAAACAACAGATGCTGGAGAGGTTGTGGAAAAATATGAACACTTTTACACTGTTGGTGGGAGTGTAAATTAGTTCAACCATTGTGGAAGACAGTGTGGTGATTCCTCAAGGATCTAGAACGAGAAATACCATTTGACCCAGCAATCCCATTACTGGGCATATACCCAAAGGATTATAAATCATTCTACAATAAAGACACATGCACATGTATGTTTACTGAAGCACTATTCACAACAGCAAAGACTTAGAACCAACCCAAATGTCCATCAATAAGAGACTGGATTAAGAAAATGTGGCACATATGCACTGTGGAATACTATGCAGCCATAAGAAAGGATGAGTTCATGTCCTTTGCAGGGACATGGAAGAAGCTAGGAATCATCATTCTCAGCAAACTATTACAAGATCAGAAAACCAAACACCGCATGTTCTCACTCATAAGTGGGAGTTGAACAATAAGTACCCATGGACACAGGGAGGTGAACATCACACAACAGGGCCTATGGTGGGTTGGGGGTTAAGGGAGGGATAACATTAGGAGAAATACCTGGTGATGGGTTTATGGGTGCAGCAAACCTCCATGGTATACATATACCTATGTAACAAAACTGCACGTTCTGCACGTGTAACCCAGAACTTAAAGTATAATTAAAAAAAAAAAAGACACAAAGTATTTAGCATTTTTGTAAAACCACATTATCTAGAAGTTAAGGTCAAAAGTGAGGGCTAGCTGAAGTTGCCTGTCTGTTTATTAAACTGTTTTTCTGGGTTTTTTAAATCTGTAGTAGATTGTTGAGGGTGAAGAAAGGCATAACTCAGCTTAAATAATGATAAGCATTATGTGCCACAAATTTCAGTAGATCACTGACATGCGTTCGAGCCAATGACCTATAAACAATAATCATTAACTTGTAATAACAACTTCTGTTAGTGTAAGAATTTGAAATGTATTTAATACAATAGTAATGAAAACAGTCTTACAAATGCTTAATAAATGTTACATACAATTCTAAGAAATGTATAAATATCAAATTATGTAATCCTTACAACAATCCTGTGAGACAGGTAGACTTTTCTGTCTCCGTATTTTAGACGAGAAAACTGAGCCACATAGTGGTTTACTAACTTGGCTAAAGATCACCCGGAAGGAAGCAGGGGTATTTTCACAAAATTCACAGACAGACTCTGGAACCAGACAACCTTTGTTTTCAAAAGATAAAATATCTGAGTAATAAAAGAAAGCATTGCCCCACAGTTTTAATATCAGTGGGCCTTTTTTGTTTGTTTTCTTAATGATACAAAATAACACATCATGATGAAATTAATGACATTTCAAGTTTGATGAAATACAATGTAATATATAACGTGCGTGATTATTTGATTAGTCCTCATCTGTCTAGATTATAAACTCCATGACTCTATTGTTTAACATTCTAGAGTAACAGCGTTCCTGACACATAAAATGGGTAAGCTTCCTATCATGCAAAAATACAAATACAGGTGGATTTTAAGTGATTATGCCTTTCAGAGCCAGTTGGTGTCCTAAGGTTATTCACCAGAGAGTCCCCCGATGTGGACACAGTATGGGGCTTTTGCTTTAGATAGCTATGGAACATGTCACGTCATGTGTTACTGGCATCAAAAGGGGATGTCATCAATTTAAAAAGCCAGTGCTAGTCGCCCACATTCCTGGGTTTAAGTTACACCATCAGCCAGTTCTTCCAATATTATTTACTCACAAAACCCTTCAGGCATTTCCAAATTTATATACTACTGGCATAACTGTTCAGTCAGGTTCTCCTGAAATTTTTGCTTTCTTGAGATATTTAAAATGTGTTCCCACCTGCTTCTAGAGAACCTTTAATATCATTTCATTGGAATCCTTAAATCCCTCAGTAATTGTGTTTTTTTTTCTTTTTTTCTTTTCTTTTATTATTATTATACTTTAAGTTTTAGGGTACATGTGCACAATGTGCAGGTTTGTTACAATTATCTCTTTGATCTTTTTGACAGAATTCTGTACTTTACTGGTGTGTGTGTCTGTGTGTGTGTATATATATAGGGGTGTGTGTGTGTGTGTGTGTGTGTATATATATAACTTTCTTATATGTCAGAATCACAACTATTATATATATTACATTATATCTTAATTATATTCTGCATACTTTTTATCACATGGTTTTGTCTGGCTCTATAATTGCAACCTTGAAGTCATGCTAAGGAATCGTACAGCATGAACTTGTGAAAGTTAAAGTTATAAGTTGTGAATATCACATACATAAAAATCAGTTAACTTTTAAGTATTACAGAATAGGTAAATACAAACAAATTAGCGGTATTATCTGCTAAACAAATTAGCAGTATACCAAATCTATCTTTAACTTGTTTCCTTAAGTTTCACTGGCCTAGGAGTAGATAAGGAATTACACTGGCAGGCTGAGGTGGGCAGATCATGAGGTCAAGAGATCGAGACCATCCTGGCCAACGTGATGAAACCCCTTCTCTACTAAAAATACAAAAATCAGCTGGGTGTGGTGACGCATGCCTGTAGTCCCAGCTACTCGGGAGGCTGAGGCAAGAGAATGGCTTGAACCCAGGAGGCGGATGTTGCAGTGAGCTGAGATCGCACCACTGCACTCCAGCCTGGCAACAGAGCGAGACTCTGTCTCAAAAAAAAAAAAAGAATTACACTGGCAGCTTACCCCTAGAGCAGATGGAGAAACGTCAGCACTCCACAAAGTCCCCTGCCTGGTATTTCAGAGTGTCTCACATTTTCTTGCAAACAGGTCTGCTCCCATCGACAGTCACCACCACTGCTGCCGTCTCCCTCTGGGCATTGGCACGACTCTACTCATTCTTACCTTCTCTATTTGGGCCTCTATGAATGTATCACTGCTTTACTGGGTACTGGGTATTCTTATCATTAGCTACAGTCACTCTGCCAAGTGCCTCTGTTTGTGTGCGAGTCTTAGCGCCAAATGAACAAGGCAGTTTGGAGGGAATTGGGAGGCAACACTGTGCTATCCTCTGAGTTACACCATGTCAGAACAAAGAGGAAGCCAGGCTATAAAAATTGCAGTGAAATTGCTTTTGCCCTTTTAACTCATTATCTGTATCTTCACAGTAGTCATAGGCACTGCAATGGAGGGCACATGAGAGTTGCTAATATTCCAGAATCACCAGCTTGTCAATGAAGAAACTGTCCATATGGAAGTGAGTCTAGCTCCTGTGGCTGCCACTCTTTTTTTTTTTATTTTGCTTAGGATGGGGGTGCTCCTGAAAGTTCGTCAGCCACTTCTCTTAGGCCTACCCCTCTCATTACTAGAATAGCTTTTACTACTTGGGCTCAAGCTGGAAGTCTTGCTCATAATTTATAATTATAACATGAAAAACACGTAATGCTGGCTCACTTGCTGATGTGAAAAATATATTTATCTTTTTTTTGCTTTAAATTTGAACTGGACAAAATTCTCTTAAATGCAATTCTAAAATAATTTTAAAATGTTAACTTTGCATATCATTTATGTCTTTTTGTTTTGTTTTGTTTTGTTTTTTTTGTTTTTTGTTTTTTGTTTTTTGTTTTTAATTATACTTTAGGGTTTTAGGGTACATGTGCAAAATGTGCAGGTTTGTTACATATGTATCCATGTGCCATGTTGATTTCCTGTCTTTCTTTTTACCAGAAACTATGGTTTTCTTTTGACTCAGATGCTAGTAGTAGCCTAGAAATTCTTTTAGTTAAAAGGTCTGTTTGTAGTTAATAGTGTCACTCCACGGCGATAAAGGCTGACATGGGCTTCTGTTTTGAGCACAGGGTTGTTGACTGGTCTCATGAGTTCTAATGACAGTTCTGGTGCAGACTCTTAATGTGGCCTTAGACCATTCAATTTTCCTCTTTGTGCTACACTCTACATATAAAACTGGGCTAATACATCTGAAAGGACTTTCTGAGGATTAATGACTTCCTATACAGGTTTAGCCGCAGTACAGAAGAACAAACGTGCTCAACGATATAATCTACTTTTTCTGTGAAATGGTAGTTTTCTGGAGTTAAAACAAGCAAGACCAAGCTCGACCAGAAGAAACTTCCTTTACCTATTTTGCCTATAATACCATCGGTACTTCTGTGCAATGCAAATGTTGTAGTTAGGCAGAGGCAGACAGCAGCAGCCAGAAGGGAAATTATTTCTGCCTTCTATGTAGAAGAGATTATTTATCATCTTTCCCAGATAGAGAATTCTTATTAACTGAGCAATTTGTCTCCTTAGAACAGTGTATTATTACTTTTCCTATTATTTGACATGAAAGAATATGAAGGCTGATATTTATTTATCCTCTGAGAAACAGTACCAGGATGAAGTTGTGTAACTATTGGCAATGAACTCTATGTGCCTATAGGCAATGCTCAATTGGACACAAAATTTTCCAGATTTTTGAAAGGAATTTCCAGAAGTTCTCAGATTGCATATAATAATATTTCATGGTTGTTTTAAAGTAATTTATAGTCACTTAGGAAAAAGAAGATATATGCAACACAAGTAGAAAATAAGATATGGTTATACGTATGTGTATACATATATATACACACACATACACAAAAATACAAAGTATTATGGGAGCTACGAGCAACACAATATTATTCTTGCCAGAAGTTTCAGGTAAGAGGGTTTTCCAGAAGATGAATAGTTTTAAAATGATTTTAAAAGTCTGAAATTATTGATAAGATTTTAATATTCAAATATTGAAAATGGTTTTTCAAAGTGAGACAAGAAGGTGGGGGCGGAATCTGGAGAAGAGAAGGAAAGAATTTCATTGAGGTGGAGAGCCTTCTGGAGAGGCCAACTAGCTACCTATAAAGACCCCCAAAGGGCTACTCCCTGGGCAAATTTACTTGTGTTCCTGATATAGATCTCAATATTGCATATCCAGATATCGTGATGTATGTGAGAATCAAAATGTCTTTCAGAATAGATTCAAATGATTCAATCCCAGGAACTGATAAAAAACAAAATGACAACTTATTAGTGAAAAATATAAATGAGAAATATAAAAATCACATAACAGATATACCCATATTGAAAGACCAGAACATTCTGTACTTAGTGGCAAATCTATATCATAAGCCAAATTATGGTCAAAAAGTTGCTCGATTAAAATGGAGTCATGGAGTTTGGAGGCACTCTCTTAATTTAGTGTCATTAATAGCAGTCCAAGGGAGTGATGATCTCACCACTGTGGCTGTAATACTGAAGTCCTTGGAGAAGACCGAGTGTCACATGTGGCATTCCTAGACAATGGTTGACAGTGTCAGCTTATGAAATTTGCTTTGTTGATTATTTTTCTTTTTTTGTTTATATTTTTCTGAAAGGCATTTTTCTTTAGTTATATTAATGTTTTTGTCAAGATATAGATATAGGCCTTAGACTTTCCTACTCCTTTTTTATGCTGCTTTTATACTTTGTCATTTGGAATGAAATTGTTTTCTTTTTTCCTCCTTTGCATTTCTTCAGCTGTCAGAGTACTTTGTACAATATGGGTTCGACGCGTCTTTTGAGGAAAGGTGAGCTTACTATTGTTTTTGTTTTGCAGGTGCTAGAACACTTCAATCAATTCAACTTACTAGTTTTTCACCATTACTTTCTAACAAATAGCTGCTGAGATTCTGTGGTCTAAAATGACTTCTAAATACTTAAAAATATGACAAAAAGATGATTACAAAAGTAAAGATAAAATGTTTATCTATTTAAACATGTATAAAGCATGAATTATACTTGCATTTTCAACATGTTATAGATTCAGTATTTTTTGAGGTGGGGCAGGCTGGCTTCAGGGTGGTAGAAGCTGATTTAAGGGAGACATGATGGGATGGGCTTAATCCTAAGAACTTCAAGGAAGCTGGACATTTATGCTCCTTTCACTTGGCAAGATAGTAAAATGATTCATTTTGTATCTGGGCTTTGTTTCCTCTTTAATGGTCTATTCTTTCCTCCTGGCATTTTCTTATACTGGCAGGGCTCTCAACTGCTTTCCTGCCATGGGTTATCCAAAAACATGACATAAGCTCCGCTCAGGGATGGTTATGGTAGGCTCAAGTGTGCACATGAGTGGCATCTACTTGTCCCTTCCAAGAAGCAATCTGCTGCCATGTCTTTGTCTTCACACAGGAAATAATTTAATAGCTCAGTCACTTCATTGCTATTCTCCTGACCAGGTGGCTAGGCTGTTGGCACTGGCCCATAAGTAAGTGACAGTATAGCAAGATATGGTGGTAGGACTGGCCTGCATGGCCATTGCCACTGCATGTAGGTTTGATCCATTGGGCAAAATAGTATGTCCAGTCTGAGTCAAAAGATGGCCATCCCCTGGCTGGATGGTAGCCACAGTCCAGTGGATCCCACCTGCTTGTTATTTGTCAGAGTTATCAGTAATCCACGCCATATTGTAAGAAGGCTCCTCTCTAAGTTGCTTGGTCCCTTCTGGTAAGCTAGCCAGTTGTTCACGGAGCCTACTGGTCCCTAGGCATCCTGGCCAGGCCTAGTCTTGAATGTACCTTTTCCACTTGATAATTGAACTTAGTTGAGCATGTTTAATTTTACTGGCGGAGTTGTAAGCACCCAAGAGAGAAAGGCAATGCATGTTGCAGTGTCACATGTGGCACTCCAGCTGTAAAGAACTCAGTCTCCACTACTTCCCAAAAGCACTCAAGGAGTTGCCATTTAAAGGAGTTGTATCTGATGGATACCTTAGGCAACTTGTGAGTTCAAAATCCAAGAGATTGGTACACCCCACTGACAGTTTTCTGTTGCCACAAATTCCAGACAGCATATGTGAAGGTTGCAGACTCCTGTAATTCCATCAGACTAGCTGGCATTAAAGGTTTGAAAGGTAGTGTCATGGTCACGTTCTTATCAAATGTCTTTCCAGAATGCTGTTGCAAAGGGCCCCACTTAAAGTTGGTGGCTTTGTTGGTCACCTGGACTAAGGGGGCCTAAAGAACACTTCTGTAAGATAAACACTGTATACAGTACCCAAAGAGGCATATAGCCTGCTGGGCCTCCTTTTTAATTCATGGGTATCACCAGGAATAATAATTTTTTCTTGATGGTATCTGGAATACTTCTTTGGCTTCCCACCCCAGAAGCCTAGCATTCAGTCCATTGTTAGTCTCCATGCCCTGAAGATCCTTTGACCAGCCAAACTGCCTGGTACACTGTAACAAGGTTGATTGTAACCTTTTCATGTGTACCAAGTCCTAAATTAACAAATTAGTGTCCATTTCTCCACTCAGCATGCAGTACTACTTGTGTTGAATAATCTGTTGGGACTTGGATAGCTAAGGTTATAGGTAGGAGGGGATATACCCCTTTATCGTGGATGGAATCCTTAGCTATGAGGGGCATGCCCCTTCAAGCAGCAATGACATTCTGTGCCACAAGCAGCCAAAATGTCAATAACTATAATGCACTCAGAGAAGTCTGAATTGCCCTCTTTCTCCCTTCTATCTTGACCAGAGTTTAGGACCACTGGCCTCCAATGAGCATCCAGAGACCTTGTCTTTGCCCTTAATTGCTCCATTCATCATTTGGATCTGCAATGTCCTTTGATCAAAGAAATACATCATCCAGGCTGCACAGGGCTTCTCTGGCCTTTCTTCATTTCTGTTCTTTAAACAGTACGTCCCCCTCTCTGAAAAGGCCTGCAATACTTGTGTTGGCTCCTTCCCAAACACCTCAGAGTCTATCTGAGTACCGACTTCCTGAGGTCTATGATCTTAGGAATGAGCAACCACATAAGTGGCCAACATCAGGGACTCATGTGCCACTGTGCATTGTCAAGCTGACATCTTCTCCCTGGACCAGGTGTACTAGAGGGTATGGCCCTTCTTGCTTTGCCAATAAAAGTCATGGTCTGTCAGAGGTCACCCTGCTCTCAGTGCCAATTTTGTTCACGGTGTACTGGCTATCCACATGACACGCCGGTGAGATAGAACACCCACACACAAGTTACAGGAAGTGAATTTGTTATGTACAGATAAGTAGCAAGGGACCAGAAGCATAGAATTTATTACAAGCCAGTCCTTCAAGGCTCAGATATGCTGCCTAGGGTGGTTGGAGAATTGTCTATATATGCCCCATTTGCACCACAGGTGAGGGATCGCAGAAAGCAGCCTTCTCTGGATTTTATATCATGGGGCAACAGGAAAAGCTGACTCAAACCATTGAAAGACATCTTATTTCTAGAAGAGACTGGAACAGAGCCTGTGCTGTTCTGGTCAGCCACTCCCTGTCTCAGGATGTGGCATTCTCAGCACATTCAACAGTTATTCTTCAGAACTACAAGCAAGAAAGTGGGGAGAAATGGGTCTGTCCAAGGGCACTTAGAGAACTGTCCTGCATGGAGTGGTGAGCAGGGGATTAAAAGATGACAAACAGTCCAAAGAGCCTGAGCTATGACTTTATGGACATGTATTTATTTTTTCTAGCTATGAAGTGGTCCCAGGTCTTATGCAGATGTATTCTGTTTATCACTTAGAAGAACTCTTCAAATTTCTAGTTACATAAAGAAATAAGAGAGAGAGAAAGGCAGGAAAGGAAGATAGAAGAAGGGAGGGAGAGAGAGAGAATGAATTTGAGAGATTTGCACTCTAAATTAAATACTCTACTAATCATAGTCCAAAGAATACAATGTTCAATTATTTTTTAAAGGAGATATGTTGGTGTCTCAGATTAAATTATCTGTGGAGCCCAAGTTATATACACTATATTGTGAGTCAAATCTAGTAACTTTGTAACTAAACTTTCTTGGACTGGGTTCAAGATAGAGCTAGCTTATTTCAAAACTCCATGTTGCCAATATAATATAATTTTATTATCTAATCGCTCCAAACTTATTCTCATAGAAAGAAATGTCTATTATTTTAATTTTCATCTTTATGGATTTTCTTTAAAGAATTTCCACAAAGATCTTATGATATGGTTGAAAATCTGCTTATGCATGTATACATTTTCTATAGGCAATCACAAAATATTTTAACGATATATCTGTGTTCTTTATTTTATGGTAGGTGTTCCTTGGTAATGGAAACTATAGAAATGTGATCTTTTATTCAGGGCCTGATTACCAACAGCTCGATTTTCTCCTGGCATCTTGTATTATTTCACTGGAGGGCAAATGTAACAGGAGGTTCATTTTGGGATATTGTTTTGTACATAGATTAACATTTAAAGCTGTTTTCATTATTAATGTACTTAGAATGCACTTTCTCCTTTAGGAATTTCATTTTCCCTCTATACAAGCTGATCATTTTGGTATTAGAGAGAAGTAGTATGCTGTAATGGCTTTCTTGGGAAACAAATATTTGCATCAGGGCTTGAGAGAACAAAATCATTACACCTGACAAATAGCTTAACTTTGAGGCTTTTATGCAAGCATATTTCATATTATTTTCTCTACTTGTATAAAAGAAAACAAAACAGATTAAAAATATTGGAGAAATTGGACTTCTTTTTAAATTTATTTGTTTGAATATTATTTAGTTGACAAGATTTACAACATTAACTGTGTGTTCTTATAACTTCTTTAGTTTCATAATATTAATTTCTTCTGTATGCAGATTGGTTGTTTAGTTGCTAAGTAATCAATATAGTTGAAAATTATATATATTTAGTACCTATGATGTGTAAGACACATATAGAAAAATAAAAGTGAAAGATAATTCATTGTATAACTAAGGTTCATGATATAATGAAGGAAATGAATAAAGAGAGTAGACCTCAGTTAATATTATAACTTAGCTGAGGTAGTTTTACTTCTAAGGAATAAGAAACTTAAACATCAGCTGAACATGGAGGCATTTCTAAAGCTTGATTCTACCCCAGTAGAATCAAACATGAAACACTCTCTCAAAGGCCTATAGAACCCAGGGACTGTGGTATTCCTATGAAATAAATATCTGCTGAGGATAAGCTCATGATTAAAAATTATAGAACAATAAGGAAAAAACATTAAAAGAGGCACAATTTAATAATATAATGGCTAAAATTACTTTCTAATAGAGAAAATACTGAACCTTCAGATTGAATAATCATCTCTAATCCCAAGCAAGGAAAATAAAACCAAAGCCCATGGCTGAATATCTTCAGAATATCAACGTTAAAGATACGCACACACACACACACACGTATGTATGTAAACACGGAGTTCCTAAAAAGGAAAGTCTCTGATTGACTGCAGGCTTATCATGAGCAACAGAGGCCAGAATTATCTGAAGATGTAATGCATCAACTCAGAATTCTTTAATAAACTAAACTTTTATTGAAAGGAAGAGTGAATTTTCAGATTTACAAAGACTAATGTATTCATTACTCACAGATTATCACTGAATAAACAACTGAAAGTATGTCCATCAGCAAGAAGAAAATTAAAAACAGAAGAAAGGATTGGTATACAAAAAGCAAATGCAAACAAGTAAGTAATATACATGTATATTACAGACACACATATATATATACATATACGTGTATATTACATGTATATATATATACACACACACATATATTTGCACACACATATATTTAAATGTTCATGGCTTTTAAGTTCATGTAAAGCACATATGTAATTTCAAATAAGTAAAATCTTTGGTAGGCCTAATTTTGACTGTTATTTTTATTGATAATAGCAGTAGTATTATTACAAATAATTTTATGCCAAAAGTAAGTGGATCTAAATTAACAAGAAAGAATTGTACCTGACACATGTAGGATATGCAGTAAAAATTTCATGAATAAATGAATGAGCTTCATTGAATGAATGTCATTGGAATGCCCACGGAATATTATCTGATTCCACAATATATTTAAGGTATTCAATGCATGTTCTTCCCCAGCACTGGGGAAGTTTTTGCCTTAATCTTCTGAGCCTTGACTATCCTTTCTCTTGGAAGAGTTCTTTCCATGGAAGACATCACATACCACAGCATAGGACCTGATTTAGACCCTCTACTCGTGTCTAGGCATGTCCAATCATAGGGCCAACAGAATTTAGGCTTAAGTTAGATTCTGTTTGATCTAGCTGAGGTAGGCCCAAAAAAGTTAATTGTGATTTTTTTTACACCTCTTTTTGAAAATTTTCCTTTACAATTGCTTCAGAGGACTTGTAACTTGACAGTCTGGTTCACTTAGAACTGGCATAAAGAAAAGTATATTATATACTAGTGGTATACTGGACAGGTGCATCAAATTGTTCCTCCTCCTTACCACTGGAGGAGAAAGCTTCTTTTTATTTCAGTATATTTATATATTTATTTATTCATTTGAGACAAGGTCTCATTCTATCACCAGGCTGGAGTGCAGTGGTGTGATCATAGCTCACCACAGCCTCAACCTCCTGTGCTCAGTTGATCCTCCCACCTCAGCCTCCAGAGTAGCTAAGACTATGCTCAAGTGATCCTTCCACTGCAGCCTCCGGAGTAGCTAGGAATACAGGCATACACCACCATGCCTGGCTGCTTTTTATATTTTTTTATAGAGAGAGGATTTTTCTGTGTTCCCCAGATTGGCCTCCAACTCCTGAGCTCAAGCAATCCTCCCACCTCAGCCTCCCAAAGTGCTGAGATTACAGATGTGAGCCATGGCAGCTGGTCTTTTGCCTTGCTTAGAAAGTTAAAGGATTATTTTAAATTAGATAAGATAAAGCTGAAAGTTTGAGCAAATTGTGAAAGCTTAATCTTGTAAAAGAAATTCTGTTAGTGAACATACTGGCCAAAGTTAAAGGGGTATTATTCAGTTTTTTCATAGATTCAACATTGGAATAAAAGCACAACAGGGTTTTCATAGAGCACTGATCTATTCTTTAACCAAAAATTTTAAAGAGTTACAAAAGGTTAATGAGAATCTTAATTTATAGTCAAACTGATTAAGATTGAATAAATTTGTCAACAAGATTTTATTAAGAATGGGGTTTGACATTAATAGTACACTCATGCAAAGGTGAAATTTGGCCTTCTCTCTTGAACAAGATTTTCTAGTAATATTAAAAAAGGAAAGACTTTTATTTGCCTTTTAAATAAACAACAGGAAAAGAAGCGAAGAAAAAAGAGACAAATTGTTTGGAAAGCTAATTACTCCCTGTATCAATGAGTAAAGCTTTTTGCCTTTTTAAAATATTTTGAGTTATAATTTTTGCTAAGTAAATGACTTATGGTGACCTAAGATTCTATTTTATAACATCAAGTGTTTAAACCTTTCATATTTGACAAACTTTCCAAAATCTAATTCAAAATTAAGTCTTTTTCTGACTTGATAGTTCCTTTTAGACATATCTCCTAAAGTATAAAAAAAGACATATATTTGGTTTATTTTGTGTATTAAAATCATACAGGAAGGATTGTCAAGTATTAAATGGTGTTTGGCTTTCTTTGGGCTGTATTTGTATAAAGGCATTATTAGTGCATGTTCCAGAATTATGAGAAACTCCTATAAGTCTGACATGACTTAGGGCACATTATCAGTAATAATTATAATTATTATGCCAAAGTATTGTTTGCCACAGAGGCAACCAAATTTTCTTGTTAATTTTGTCTTTGACTTTGGCTATCCTAAGACATTTTGTCATCCAAGTCAATTGTCTTCTTTTGATTCTCTTCAAAAGCCAGTTTATAATCAGCTATAGAACTCTGATGAATATATTTAAATGTAAGTAAATTTGGAAAGTGTGCCATTAAAATAAAGAGGAAAAAACTTTTAAGACTCTCTTGGACAACTAATGTGTCCATAAATATCAAGCAAAACAGGAATTAATTGCATAGACTGAACGAATAAAATATCAAAATAATATTTTTATTAGCTTTGCTAGAAACGTTTGTAGATATAGAGTTTTGGTGTGTTCCCTAGGCTGTTCTCCAACTCCTGAACTCAAGCAATCCTCCCACCTTAGCTTCTGAAAGCGCTGGGATTACAGGTGTGATCCTGTAGACAAAACAGCAGCTGACTTGTTTTGTTTTTCAGAATCTAGAAAACTCTTATTTTGAGGTATTTACAGCTTTAGCAATTGGGTAAAGGATACACCTAAACAAAATTTGGATATGTTTCTTTCTAACTAATTTCTCCAAAAACTGGAAACGATTTGTGAGTATTTTTAACCTATAGCAATATAGTTATTTGCATAAGTCCAATAGGAATCTGTTTTCTTTTGCAAGAGGACACAATTGGAAAAACTGGTAATTTTTACCATGGCTTTGATTGGAATGGCATGCTTTCAAATATAAACAAATGGCTTTAAGGAATCAAACTTAAAGAGCCAATAAAAGCCCCTTGAGAAAACTGGCCTCATACCTTGTCTACATAGTCCCTGTACATAATTCCTGACCTGTGGTAAGTAAAGAATGTCACTTTCTGACAGGCCTGGGAAGCCCAAGTTATCTTGTGCCACAAGAGGAGACAAATTCACCCAATTTATACAGGTATTTTCAGGCACAAAACTATAGTGAGATTATGGCTTTAAAATGTCTAACATAAGATTCCATATGGAAAAAAAGTTCCAATAAAGGCAATTTTTTTAAAAAGCCTATGTGAAAAATAATTATTCTTACTGTATTTTATACAAATAATCAGGCCAAGTATAATAATACTAAAACTTGTTTTGCAAACAAATCAGAACTACCATCATTTGTTTTCAATAAAAATGAGGATTAGTGAGAGAAAAATAGTTTCAAAAAGTGTGGTACACCTGTTAGTGACCCCATATCAGCTTTGTTCTAACAATTGTCCACATCATGGAAAACCTCAATGAGTTTAGTTGGGATAATTTTACTTATATTACTTTACTGTTGTGGAATATATTGCTATTGTGCTCTGTGTAAAAATGCAAGATAAACTTACTCAATGCTTTCTTAAATTGAACACTTATTTCCTAGATACCACCTTTTGTCAGGACTCAGAGTTATGAATGGACCCCACTATACTGATGATTTCTGACTAAACTCCTCTCTACCCTGAATACAAGAGACCTTACAAGTTATGCAGGGAATATCCTTACCCCTATTCACTCTTAAGTCAGAGAAGATGGATCTTCATCCCACTATAACCCTTACAATTAAAGGTCCCCTTGTAAAAGGGATGGGGGATGTATGTCAGAGGCATTTGAACCAGTGACTCCATCTTGAACAGGGGCTGTGTAAAATGAGGCTGAGACCTGCTTGGGAAGCATTCCCAGAAGGTTAAGCATTTAGTCACAGGATGAAATAGGAGGTCGGCACAAGATACAGGTCACAAAGACTCTGCTGATGAAACAGGAGTGGTAAAGAAGCCAGCCAAAACTCACCAAAACCAAGATGGTGATGAAAGTGACCTCTGGCCATCCTCACTGCTCATTATATGTTAATTTTAATGCATTTGCATGCTAAAAGACACTCTCCCCAGTTCCATGACAGTTTATAAATGCCATGAGAATGTCTGGAAGTTACACTATATGATCTGAAAAGGGGAAGAACACTAAGTTCCAGGAATTCTCCACCGCTTTCTTGAAAAACTCATGAATCCACCCCTTGTTTAGCATATAAATCAAGAAATAACTATAAGTTATTTAGAATAGTCATTCTTTTATTCCTTTGCTTTCTTAATAAACTTGCTTTTACTTTAAAAAAAGATAATCTTGCATTTGTGTGTTTGTTGTATTTTTATTTTGTTTTGTTTTTCTTGTTTCTTTACTCACACATTTTCTGATTTGTTCCTTTGTAGGAAGGGGGCACAAACCATCATTTTTTTTGTGCTGCTTCTCTGACTTTGCTCCTTATCCTTTAAGGTGATTGTAACAATTAGTTTCTTACAGAAGGATGAGGATACTACTTTGTTTAAATTATCTTTGCTTGCGGATAACTCACAAATACTCTATTCCTATTTCAAAATGAAAGGAAAATCCAATTGAATGTTAATACCTGATTTATTTTTACTTAAATAAAAATTTTCCATGAAAATATATTATCAGTGGCAGCTTTTCTCCACCTTCGTACCTGAAAATTTGATCTGTGGGGCAATTGTACCAGAATAACTTGAGATTCTGGAGGCTGAGATGTGTTATAGATTTTGTGAGTCACTAACTCTAGATATTAGACCTCGAAATTTAGTAATATTCCCAAGTTTTTCTTTATCATGTTAAACTTGAGAATTATTGATCCATGGGCATCTTACTCTGACAAGGCATTAAACATATTTTTTTTTGGTATCTTAAAAATTTCCATTGTGGTTTACAAACATTCCATTGTTTTCACTTTAAAGTATTTAAAAATGTATTTAGTTGATAAATATATGTAGTTGATGAAGGAATCTACATACTAAAATATAAGTTTTCTTTTTCTTTTAACATTTGTACTTCTTAAGTTTTGACTGCAAAATATACCATTCTCTAATTTATATATCGGATTCAAGCTGTATAGATTTCATGATACATATGTACTTCAGCAATATGAAAATAGTCATATTTTATGAAGTAACATTTCTCATCAAAATGTTGCTAGTTTGATTTTTACTCAGTAGAAATATGGAATATATACATATATACACACATATCCATGATATACGTGTGTATCTATCTATCTATCTATCTATCTATCTATCTATCTATCTATCATCTATCATCTATCTATCTGTTCATCTATCTATATATCTTACCTAAAAAACAAGCAATCTTTTATTTTTTCCTAAGAGCTAATAAAATTGAGAACAAGCTGCCCCAAACTTTCCATATTTCCCGTGTGTGTGTGTGTGTGTGTGTGTGACACTGTGTTGTATTGTTTCAGGCTACCAAACATACTTCCTGGGGAACAATACATTTGTAGACATTAATCATTATTCATTGTAGAATATTCAATGTATCCATCAAGCACGTTATGTTTTTGCTTTGATGGCATAGACAGATTCCAAGAATAATATTCCTCTATTTATCTTCATCTTGAGAAAATACTGCAAGTCCATATTCCTTATCCCGTCTATACTATGTAGCAGCATGTAAAATAATTCTTTGATTTATTTGGATGTCTATATATGTCACATATTTTGATATATTGATCTAATATGCCCTTCTTTGTTCATAAACATATAGTTTGGGAGATTTTTGTAAATACATTTGATTTTTCTATTTAATGAATTTCACTTAGCCCATTTCAATATAAGGCTAACATCACTGGAATGCTCCCTCTTTTTAGCCAGTCACTGATATTAACATTAAAATTAGCAAATGGTGGACATAGAATTATAACAACAAAAGCCACTCTGTGAGATTGTATTGTAGGTGCAAAAATATTTAGCATTCTTAATAAAATTAGTGGACATTGGGCATACTCTATATAGTAGACATATTAGTAGTATGCATATTGATATGCCTTCAGACAACTTGTGACTTGCCAGTCCAATTCACATAGCAGAATTTATGTTGTGCTCTTTGGGTTAGGTTACTTGTGAGAGCATTGGGTATACGAAGTTATGGGAATGCCAGATAGATAAAAATGACGTTAATATTTTTTAACTACCTGAGAGCTATATTAGAGACTAGGTTTTCTACCTAAAAAGCAAGCAGTCTTTTCTCCTGAGAGTTGTAAAAATGGAGCATAAACTGCCCCAAACCATCCAGCTATTATTTCCCCCACTTTTTTTTTCCACAGAGGCAGAAAGGTTCATCAGCTCCGATGGCTTACAGGAAGAGATTATAGGTTTCATGATGGTCTCTGTCACATCACTAGTATTCTTCATTTCTGAGTGGTAGAAAGTTTTTTTTTTTTCTCTCAGCTATAAGAATACTAACCTTCAAATAGTTTGTGTTATTATGTACTACAATTAATTGTATATTATTTCATTATATTTGTTATATAATACATTGTTTATAAATTAACACTTCATCATATCAAATTTTAGTAGAAGTTTGAGATCTTAAAGACAGTCCTACATTAAGAGTCATCGGGTTTTAATGCTAATTCCATTTTGGAGGGAAAATATTTTAACATCTCTGAACACCTACCCTGTCTACATTCCAGGATTTTTGTGAAAATTAAAATAGAACATATGTTCCATAGAATCATAGAAAATAAATTTTAGGTAATTTATAATAATATTGTGCTATATTTTATTGATTAAACACTTGTATTTTATATTTTGAGTTATTCCTTTTATAGTGCAGAAGCATCCTCAGTCCTCTGGAAAATCAGTTAGAATTACGTTTGGTTATCAGGGACAGACTTAGTGGTACAAATACAGTTAGAGTTTGCATCCATACAGATTCAACTTAACAGTCCAGTGATGTTTTATGAACTGAATTTCCTTGTATATTTACGGTTCAATCAATCTCAAGGCTTCTAAAAGTGCTTTTGTAATTATACATGAAGCATTTTATAGTGACCCTTGAGTAAGGCACATAATTTAAGGGTACTAGTCCACATGAATAAAATGTAGTCCATAAAAAACCATCTCTGAGATAAACGTCCTGTCTTCTTCATGCTAATCAGCGCACATAGAAAAACAACAAATAGATGCTGTCACATCCTAGTAAAATCAACCATATTGAAGTGGTCATAGGAAAACTATTTAAAAATGAGTCTTCAGGACATGATAACATAAACAACATTCACTATGTTAACTATAACTATGTTTGAAATTGTGCGAAAAGTAGGATTTTTTAGTCTGGAAATTCAAAGAGAAGAAAGAATGGTAGTTTTACTATGTAGGTCATTAAAGTTAGGTAATTTGGTGTGAACAGACATAAAGAGCCTTGGACAACCCACTGCAAATAATCTAATTAGAGAAAAATCTGTATCTGTGCCAATATTTTAAGGAAGGAGAAATGTAAAAAGCTGCATAAGGTGAAATATAGCTTCAGACAAAGCAAATGCTCAGTTGCTCTCATGTACCTTGTCTTGGACACTTTTAACTCTTGTCATCTCAAAATAAGTCATTGTGGCAGGCTGGAATGAAACAGGTCACTCTAGAGAAAAACCAAGAAAGAAGTTCCGAAACACGCACCAGGAAAATAAAATCCTTGACATTATTCAGTCAGAGAAGCTGCAGCACTTATGAACATGTCTCAAGAATATTTATCTTATGCATAAAAATCTTAGTACATAAAATAAAGATAAATTTTAAATATTGTAATAAAACTAGGAGGTATATCTAAATGCAAAGTTGGATTAAGAGGTATAGATTATGTTTTATCAAATTATCTCCTTTTTTTGTCTCTGATTTTGCACTGTACATCTTGTATCCACAATGACTACAACAGGACATGCCTCCTTGTTAAGTAATCAATAAATACTTGCTAAGTGGGTGAATTTATGAATATAAGAGGGAAAGAAATGAAACACTGGGAGCAAAACAATATTTTCAGTGTGTAGTTGTGAAGAGTTGTTTCTCTGAACACAAACTCAACACTTCCCAAGTATCTGCCCATGTTAATTTCCCACCAAGCATTCTCTACCTCACTGGGGGACTGCTACCCTGCTGTCACTGATGACAGAGAGTCATTTATTTTATTATTCATTATAGAAAGAACCACTCTCATCCTTTTTAGTTCCTCAGAGGTGATATTAGTGAATGGCATTCTCAAATTTATTTTAATTATTTTATCTTCTAGTTTAAAAAAGTACTTAATTATAGAAAACTTTTAATAAATATGCATACATATCAAGGAATTGTGTTGTCTTAAGGATCATCGTCTTGTTGAAAAAGGAGAATTCAGACAAATAGTAATTACTGTCTGTTGACTTTGCTTCTAATTTTTCTACTTAACTGTGAGATATTAAAGAGACTCTTTACAGAAGCAGTCTCAAATTAACTAACACAATTGTTAACTAATAAAAACTACCTTTAAGAGAGAAACAATATCTGAAACTAATCCTTTTTTCCATTTTATTTGTAGCTATGTTTTAGAAAACTATGTTTTCTGTATTACACTTTAAATATTTTCTGAGGTATTATGTTGATTTATAACCAAAACTAAATATACCACTGAAGCTTTATTTTTAATACCCAAGATACGGAATCAGCCTAAGTGTCCAGTAATGGGTGAAAGAAGATGTGATACACAGCCAGGCGCAATGGCTAACGCCTGTAATCTCAGCAGTTTGGGAGGCTGAGGTGGGCAAAGCACTTGAAGTCAGGAGTTTGAGGCCAGCCTGGCCAACATGGTGAAACCTGCTCACTAGTAAAAATACAAGAATAGGCTGGGTGTGGTGGTGCATGCCTGTAACCTCGGCTACTTGGGAGGTTGAGACATGAGAATCACTTGAACCCGGGAGGCAGAGGTTGCAGTGAGCCGAGATCCTGCCACTGTACTGCAGCCTGAGTGACAGAGTGAGATTCTGTCTCAAAAAAAAAAAAAAAAAAAAAAAGAAGGAAATGTCACACACACACACACACACACACACACACACACACAGGAATATTATTTAGCCATTTAGAAGAGGTAAATCTTGTCATTTGCAACAATATACAACAACCCAGAGGACATTATTCCAAGTAGAAGAAACCAGACACGGAAAAATACTGCATGAGCTCGCTTACATGTGAAAAGGCAGAGTAGAACGGTGGCTCCCAGAGGATAGGGGATAACGGAACTGGATAGATGCTACTCAAAGAATAAAAAGTTTCAGTTATGAGGGATGAATAAGTTCTGGAGTTTAATGCATACAACTCTCTTTGACCTGAACCACTGTACCTTCCTTTTATGAGTCATCCTCTAAAATAATGAAGTCTTCTCCTGTATCCAAATTGTTAAACTAGACCCTCCTATCTTTTAATAGGATGCCTAGTTTCTGAAACTTGTTTGGGCTCAGTATTGCCCTGTGTCTTAATGCTGGGCTATAGGCACCTGTTGGTATTTTTGGTATTTTTTCTGAAATTCTTAACTAATTTACTTCTATTTTACCTGGATATTGTTGAAATTTTAGATTCTTTTTTTTAGAAGTCATATCTACTCCTGTCTCAAACACCAGGAGCTAGTTTAGCTGTAGAGTATTTGTTTGATTCTGGTGGATCGAGCAAGTGATACGTTCTGAACTGGGGCTAAAACCTTTGCCCAGTTATGGCTGTAGTGTTTCCCTGTGAGTTCAAAGTTATAACTATTTTCATATTATAAGAAGTAGGATATTGTATTGTTTTAATTTTCTATGAATTTATGGTACAACTCTACTTTATCCTATCTTGAATTACTTGAAATATTTGCAATTCATGAACCAGAGTTTTTAAAAAAATACCTTTTAGTCAATTTTGATGATCACTTCTACCCATTAATACCAATGAGCCACATTTTCCCATTTATAGATGGCATTAACGAGCATTGAAACTAAAGGTAAAAGGATAAATGCATGATTTGTGCTATGAATAGAATTGGTGCAAATATTTATCCTTACTCTGTATTCCCTTGTTCAAATAATGTGTTTATTTGTTCTTATAAATTCTGAAACCACTCCATGTTTTCTAATCTGTTTCACATAATATGAATTTTATTTTTATATGCATCTATTTAATTGCGCAAATTCAGGCTTAATGAAAATCAAGTAAAACTATAAGAACACTGAAACAAGTTGAATTAGAGGATATAAAGTGTACCTTTAGTGGAATCCAGGCCACAAAAGTCAGTTATCAGGACAAGGTTTCCAGGTTGAATTAACAGCAGTCATCTCCTTACTGGAACCATGGTTAGTGGGACAAGAGCCATTTAAAACTTTATTGCTTTGAGGTGAGATTAGTTCTAGGTAATGTGGAAGTTTTGAATCTGCTGTTTAATATATTTAGAATATATTCCAATTTGAACATATTCTACATGTACCAAACTTGGGAAAGTTTTCAGTTTCTTTTGCTATGAATGGAAAAAAATGATAGAACACATTTCTGTTTCTGAAACTTTATTGGGGTCAATATTATTCTATGAAGTTTTCTTTTTGTGGACCCTCATACTGTTGGGACTTTTGTTTTTTTATCTGAAATTATTTATTACTAGCTTACATGATAACATCAGATATTAAGATTCCATGAGATGATGCATGTATAGACCTTAGCAAAGTACCTGGCTCATTGTAAGTGTTCGATAGTTTTAATTATTAAATACTATTACTAATCATTGTTCCTGAGGGCCAGATTGATCAAGTAGAGAGATCTATTTTGTAACAAACACTTAAAGATTTCTTTGCAAGAAGCCTCTTAATGACATTTGTTTCCCTAGTTTGTTATAGTGTCTTGCATGAAATTGTGCTAAGGTAATTATTTACTTAATAAAATATTTATATGTTTAAGAAATTTCTTCAAGGCACAAGATATTGTATAAATGTATACCCAGACACTGGAAATGGCAAATTTGGACTGGATTAGACGTCTGCAGAAGAATTCACTCTAATAAATAAGTTAGTAATGTAATTAGGATGTCTTCCAAACGATCATTAAGAATCCCATTATGATTCATGTCATCATCAAGGAAGGACAATTTGTAAGAATATTTTTAAAGCATTTCGTATGCAATTTGTTGTAACAAGTATAATATACCAAGTTATAATAGAAAGCTCATGCTTTACTTATTAAATTAAAATAAACGAGGGAAAAGAAGATGAATAGAAAGAAGAAGGAGTGGCTTGCCTGTAATCCCAATAGTTTGGGAGGCCAAGACGGCCGGATCACCTGAGGTCAGGAGTTCGAGACCAGCCTGACCAACATGGAGAAAACCTGGCTCTACTAAAAAAAAAAAAACAAAAAAACAGCCATTAGTCAGGTATCGTAGCACATGCCTGTTATCCCAGCTACTCAGGAGGCCGAGGCAGGAGAATCACTTGAACCTGCGAGGTGGAGGTTGTGGTGAGTCAAGATGTTGCCATTGCACTCGAGCCTGGGCAACAAGAGCAAAACTCTGTCTCAAAAAAAAAAAAAAAAAAGAAAAGAAGAAGAAGAAGAAGAAGAAGAAGAAGAAGAAGAAGAAGAAGAAGAAGGAGAAGGAGGAGGAGGAGGAGCAGGAAAGCAAGATGCAGGGAGGGAGAAGGAAAAAAAGAGGGGGAGGAAAAAGAAGATAAGTAATACTACTGCCAATGATGACAGAGAAAAGAACAGTGAGGCTTCACCATGGTTTCAGGGAGACTTTCCTGAGTCACTCTTACAAATGGTCTGGTTTTGTCTGACAAATGTTCCAATAATTTTTAAAACAAATTTTGAACACTTTCCTAATCGTTGAAATAAACTTCTGATATTGATTTGGTTTCCCAAAATAATTTTCTTGGAAAGTATCGTCTTAATCAGCCAGATATATTCTGACCTGCTGTGATGGTCTTTTGATATGTCAGCTTGACTAGATTACAGCCCTCAGTTGGATCAAACACGAATCTAGGTATTGCTGCAAAGGTATTTTGTACATGTGATTCAAGTTCATAATTAGAGGACTTTAAGTAGAGAGAGTATCCTAAACAATCTGGGTGAGCCTGAATCAATTAGTTGAAAGGCCTTAAGAGCAGAGCTGAAGCTCAGAACTTCTGATGGAGAAGTTCTGCCTGTAGAAAAGCGCTTCAGCCCACATCCAAGATTCCCAGCCTGCCTTTCCTGATGGCCTGTCCTACGGAGTTTGGAATTAGCCAATTGGCTCCACAATTGTGTAAACCATTTCTCTTAAGTAAATATCTCAATATAAAATCCCTACTGGTCTATTCCTCTGGTTGAACCCTGATTAATTCACTTGTGTAGCATATACATATATATAGACACACACATATATAAACGTATATATATATACGCGTATATATACATATACAGATATATTCACACATATATATACACATATACATACGTATATATACACATATATACACGTATATACACGTATATATGTATATATGCACATATATACGTATATATACACGTATATATGTGTATACACATATATATATACGTATATATATACACACACACACACATATATATATATACACACACATATAAAATTCAGTGACTCTTTGGATTAGAGTTCAGTTAGTTAAGAAATGCACCCCAGAAGAAACTATCTGAAACCACAAATTTCAGAACCTCCATAAAAAGAGCGGCTCAGACTTAACACTGGTCTTTATCTCCCTTATCCATCTCCTTCTATTTCATGTGTATAATTATTTTATTGTAATAAGGCAAAGGCAATTTGCAACTCAGTGTGTGTCTCAAGTATACCTCATGCAGTAATAATCAGTAAACACAATATGGTCATAAAATGTGTAGAAATATATAATGTATAATAAAATATGTATGCATGTGTGTGTATATGCATGTGTGTGTATATATATGCATATATATGTGCATGTGTGTGTATATCTATGTAGTGACAGGCAGAGAGGAATGGAAATTGATTCCACTTCCCACCATACATCATCTTATTTCCCTGTGCTTCTTTAGAGCAAAACCATAAAATAGAAATCTCTATTTGTCCACAATACCCCTCCTAGTACTTTTTTTTTTTAATTCTGGGGGGTATTTTCCATTAGATTTTTGCTGCTAATATTCTACCAAAATTTATGTTATTAAAAACATAAATAACCATCACTTTGATAAAGACAATAATCAGTTTCTAGCTCTTTTCTTCTGTAATCAACGAAAACTCTAAAGTTTCAATATAGAAGTAACAAAGATATGAAAAGCATACAAACAAATGTCTGCCAAGTATTTGAATACATATATTTGGACCTACAAAGAGTCAAAAAACATCAATTATAAATATGAATAATATTTTTTTAACTTTTAAAGTTAACAAATTATTTTCAATGAAAATTCATGTGTTTCACGAGGGTGCATAATGGGAGTGTGATAAATATTATTGCCTGACACAGTAAGTTACTGAATGAATGAATTTAATGAGAATGTAACCTAGAGGTAAATATGTAAAGTTTAGAGTCCTTATTAAAAGTAATTAACATATAGATACACAGGGTTCTAAAATACCTTTATTTATTTATTTCAAAACACGGTCTTACTCTGTCACCCAGGCTGGAGTACAGTAGCATGATCAGAGCTCACTGCAGCCTCAACATGCTGGGCTCAAGCAATACTCCTACCTCAGCCTCCCAAGTAGCTGTGACTATGGGCATGCATCCTCATGCCCAGCTAATTTTTAAAATTTTTGTAGAAATGAGGTCTCCCTATTTCTGCTGTTCTTGAACTCCTAGGCTCAAGCAATCCTCCCACCTCAGCCTCCCAAAGTTGTTGGGATTACAGGTGTGACAGCACTGTACCTGACCCTAAAATATTTTTAATTTAGAATTTGAACTTCAGAAAATTGCAGAAATGCAGAAATAGCTGAATACACAAGAATGTTTGTTGAATCATTTTAAAAAGTAAAAAGGAAACAATAAAATTAAATGTTGAAAATACTCAGTGAAGGCTAGTATTAGAAAAATATACAAACAAAAAGGTCAGCAGTTCTTACGTGGGAATGAACGTGCTATGTTTCAGAAACTAAATGAAGGTAAAAATAGCTGGAAAATAGCATTCCATGGAAAAAGTGTTGTAAAACTGAAATCAATCATGCAGGTCTTATACTCTTGTTTAAAGTACTGGAACAATGATATATCATCAAATAATTTTTAATCTGGGGATTATGAAATAAAATGGACACTTTAAAAACAATCATTCTGCTTTCTATGAGGAGCACAGATTACAGAAGGGGCAAGGAGGCTAAAGGAGACTGGTTAGAATATGCCACAGTTTTCCAGGTGCATACACATCATTTTTGTTCACTAATCTGTTTTCCCTCTTCCGGGCCTATACAAAAAAGACTGTAATTCTCAGACTCGTACAGTTGGCTATTTCTGGACAATGTGTTGTTCATGGAGGTGCATGTATCCATTCTAGGCATATATATTTCATTTACAGTTTAAAACCGTTTTGATCTTTTTCTTACCATGGGGTTCGAGGAAGAAGGCGAAGTATTAAGATAGTGAAGCCACAAGATTGAAACATCCCGGATTGGGAATTTGTGGTATGAGGTAGAGTTGCTGTCAGAGTTGCCCGAATCTAGAGCTAATTTTGTGAAAGCAAGAAATACATCTTTGTTTTGCTAAGCCAATGAGCTTTGGATGTTGTTTGATAATTTGTCTTGTCTTAACTAATACATGAAGTAAGACAAGATAGTAGTTTCGATGTGGGTGGCAATGGAAAATTAGGGAAGTAAGGGATAAAGCTTAGAGAAAGAAGGAAAGAGAGCCTGGGATCCTCCCAGTGAATTATTGTGAGAGGTTACAAATTCAAACGCTAGAGGGGACAGGTAGATAGTGTGAATAAGTGAAGCAGACAGTATGATAAGAACTGGAAATCAAGAGTCTCATCAAAATCTGATATTTTATACTCACATTTTTGCCTGATAAAATAGTGAACCCCAGATTGGCAGATTTCCTATATTTTTAAGGAAAGCTTCAAATAAATATGTTTTAATTTGAACTTTAGTTTTTAAAAGTTGCCAATGAATTTTACTAAAATTAAATAAAATATTTTAAAAAATCAGTATCTTGTGTGAGACAATCCTGGTGGCCTGATCAAATAAAACCTGTGACTGTTTCACATCATCTCATCATCTGAATGTATTCAAATTTTATGCCCCCCATTATATTATACTACTTATGCCTTAAGCCAATTCTATTATTTTCTGCAAGGTGGCACATAAGAGATAACGCAGAGAAAATGGAGGAGAGAGAGGTATAGAAAGAAAATCAAAATAGACATTGTTTATGGAAAATTGATCAGAAAGGACTAATTTCCTCAAGAATCTGCTGTTATTTTTCACCACCTAACCAGTAAGGATGACCTAATGCCAGTAATAATACATTTCCCACATTAAATCTGTGAAAACCACAATTCTGGAATTGTAACATGAAGATGTAATTTACCCACCTTAGTTTGTACATTCGGATTACTCCTGTACCTGTGCATGTGTGTGTGACTTCTCCATCATGAGCTTGTGGTGGCTTCGGTGAATTATATATAAAGAAATCTTTGGGAGGGCGAGGCGGGCGGATCACAAGGTCAGGAGATCGAGACCATCCTGGCTAACACGGTGAAACCCCGTCTCTACTAAAAATACAAAAAAATTAGCCGGGCGTGGTGGCGGGCGCCTGTAGTCCCAGCTACTCGGAGAGGCTGAGGCAGGAGAATGGCGTGAACCCGGGAGGCGGAGCTTGCAGTGAGCCGAGATTGCGCCACTGCACTCCAGCCTGGGCGACAGAGCAAGACTCCGTCTCAAAAAAAAAAAAAAAAAAAAAGAAAAGCCCAGTTCTGTGGCAATCGTTAAATGCAGAATACACTTTTATTATAATGCCAAATAGCTATTTCTGAAATGTAGTAACTTTAAAATATCTTAATTTGAAAGAAAGGCATGACAATTTATTTAAAAAGTCCCTGAAATTTCAATTACTACTATCAAGTCCACATCAATGTAATATAATTTTTATTTGCCTTGCATAACTACCCACAGTGTAAGATAAAATTAATGATAACATATATCCAAGCATCTAGGCTTTGCCAACAGCAGAACAACAACAATAAAATTAACTTATTCCTTCAGTTATGCACGAATTCTTATTTTAAGAGTAGATTTTTAAATTAATCAATAGCACAGAATAATGAAAATATATACAAACATAATACAAAATAATTAATATTCTATAGATATTCGCAATTTTGAGAACTACAGACCATTGGCACAAAGCAATTGGCAACAAAGCAATTAACAAAGCAATTGACACCATTTTTCAAGGTGGTTAAAAAATCTTTTTTCTCATTGAATATGCTTTATGTACCCTCAAGCCTTAATATTTATTCAGTAACATTATTTGGAAACATACCATGAACATATATGATTTAGTCACATAGACTGTACAAACAAATCCTTAAATGATACGCTTTTTAATTTGTAGAAAATTTGTTGTATATTTTACATGGTCTTTTTATTTTGCTCTTTAATCTGTCCTTTGGTTTAAAATCAGAATTCTTTCTAAAAAACAAAACTATGCAATTAGCCCACAGTCCTAACTTTATTCTGCCACTTATTTCTTGTCAATAGTTTGACACCTTGAAAGAGAGTGCAGGTATAGACGGCTAATTTATGTTATTGTTAATTTTAACAATTTGATAAACATTTAAATTTGAAAGACGGTAGAGTATGAAAACGATATGAGAAAATTAGGGCTCTTCTACATTCTATATATGTTTACAAAGTTATTTAGCCTAAATCTAACACTTATAATGTGACTGGAGATGAACACTGCTTTCTTTTCAGCACAAAAGTTCTGTTTGTTGACACAATTACATTGTGGCATTGACAATTTTTCAGTAGCCTGATGGGTTATAGCACATTGTTTCAAGAAATGTAACTCATTTAAACATTCACAAAACTATTTTTGGCACATTTTACTCCTTATTGGAAATTTCTTGACAGTTGAGATCATCAAAAGTGACAACTAACAATTAATTGTATTTTTTCTTACTACAGATTCAAAGAAAAATACTGGCTACAACCAGCATTTACCACCCCAGGGAATGTCATTGTTGTTTTCTTAAGAAGGCACAGAATTTGGGTTTACCAAAACAGCATTGGTTAATATATTGATATGAATACTTGAAGGACTATGTGAAGGTCTACAGTAAGCCTAGTAAGAGTAAAATAGATTTTGAGCAATTGAAGTCTTTAATGATATTTTGAATTTCTCTTTTGTAGAATTTAATAGTAAAAATAACTTTAATCTTTGTATTATGGCAACTTTATTTACTAATGTCTTTTGATAGATAATTTGGACAGTTTTTGAAAATTGTTTTTCACATTTTAAAATATAAATAGTAATTTCTTGCACTACATGATAATAACAAATCATTAAAATTTTACATGTTGGTTTAGCATTTAATGATTTGTCTTTGATATTATAACCTATGTAAAGGCTATTATTCAAAGAAGGAAATATTATAGATATTGTTTTGGGGAATGGGCCACAGGCATTTTGCAGAACCATATTTATTAAAATGAAAATACTTGCTCACATGGGATAACCAGCTTTACTTTGGTTTAGAGGCTAGCTTCAAAGACTGAAAGAAAATTGGGAATGATGTAACAAATAAATTTCTATTTAGTTAATCACAGAGAAAGATGGAAATAATAAAATCATAAAATCTAATAACGTTAACATCATTGTCAGCTGTTAGGGTCTATGGGTAGGGATGCAGAATGACAGCTAATATAAAAATCTGAGCAAATCAAGTGTTAATTCATGTGTCCTAGGTGGTTTCCTTCTTGTGACCTATAATTGTATTGACAGATAGTGATTTATAAATGTAAATCTCTATTGTTTTCAAACCCCTTGAAACGATCTCTTAATTTATTGTATCTTCTCTGCCCCTCTCTTCTCTACACACACACACACACACACCCACACACACACAGAGAGAGAATCATACAAACCAGCAGGGATGCAACCAACATATCCATTTCAACACAAATCCTTTGTTTATGCCTTTGTATCAGAAATTCAGCTTCATACCACCAGAAGAAAAAAATCAGATTAAGAAGAGGGTGAGAACAATAAATAAATGCAGAGAAAACTATCAGTAGCTTAACAAAGTATATTATTTTGTTCATACCACTTTCAAATTCCTACTTTTTTGCTGCTTCTGTGTTGACCGCTAGAAGTAAAGATCCAAGTCTCCCTTGCTCTCTTTTAAAAAGGTTTGAAAACAGTTGTTTTGAAATTATTTTCAGGAACTCTATTTCTCAGTAACACTTGGCTGATCCAGCTGTCTCTATATTCTTATTTTTTTATAGTAACAAATAAATTCTAAAATTATAAAAATGTCACAGAATAAAGCAAGAGATAACTCAAATATTTCACTGGGTAAATATATTTTTACCATTTGGTAAATATTGTTGCAGAAATTTTTCTGTTGAATCTATACAGAAAGAAAGATGGGTATATTTATGCATGCATACATGGACAGATGGATAGACGGGATGGGAGGATAGATGAATGGACAGATGGAAAGCAAATAAATGGACAAATTTAAAAATAATATTACAGATTAAAAATAATTTAAAAATAATTATTAAATGAAAGCAGTTCACCTTTTTTAGCAGGGTAGTGTTAGGACTGAGTGTTACTCTCATATCAATTTTCTTTAACCTAAGTCATATGTACCAAAAGCACATGTGATTTAGAAAGGAAGAGCTTGGTTTGTGCCGAATGTAGTTTCTGAAAATTCTAGGGTGATATTCACATTGTGTTCTACAGAACTATTTCCTGGGATGATGCAATGCAATGGCCCTGCCAGTCTTTCTATCCTGTTTCTTTATAGAAGCTATTATGTATGTATACACAGGTGTATGATTCTGTGCAGGCTGATTTCAGTATCATGAGTTTTTGCTCACTTTCCTCATTCCTAAAAAGTTCTGAAAAATGACATGATCGGGGCCTTTCATTCTAGTATCTTCCAGAGTAGCATGAGTATGCAGCACCACCTGTACTCACTGTTTTGCCCTATGTTTCCCACCAGAGCTTACTCGTAACTCATCCACGTATATCCCAATCAACATTGAGATGGGAATGTATAAGTAAGAATTCTCAGGATGAATTCCAATCATCTGCTTTCCTCACTTCTGTCTGGCTGGAGGTGCTGATCCAGAATTTTTTGTTTATTTCAATGATAGCTACATTTTTTTTTCCTTTGCTATGTTTTTTCTCTTGTTTATTTGATATTGGCACACATAATTTTCATTTAAATTTTTTAAATTTTATTTTATATTGGGAGAAAGGCATATATAATTCTGTTCTGTTCTGTTTCACCCAATGCCAGGTGCAGCTTTTCATATTGTTACATTTGCATGCATACACACGTGTACACATACACAAATAGAAGACGTATGCAGGTTAGAGATATAAGCTACACTACTTGCTGTATCCCATTTCAGATATTCATTAGAATAAATTTTCATTTTACTCAAAAAGCAAAATAACTACCAAATTATAATTTATGCTTCACCACCATTTATAAACCTGTGTTGTACATCATTTCAGCCAGGTGTTGGCAAGTTAATCATATTCTCAGCATGCTTCACTAACTTTAACATTATTTCTGAAGTATTGTAAATTCTTCCCCAATCCAGATCCTCTATCCCAGACCCAATCATAACATATAGCAAACACTAGCATTCATTAACTAAATGTTATTCAATAAGCTATTTTTTAAACCTAAAATTGTATTATTATAAATAATTGCTGTATTCAATAAGTAAATAGAGAATAAGTCTATAAAACACAATATTAAAATTAAATTAAAATCCTGTAATGAATGACAGTTGAAGGACAATAGTGGATTATATTACAGTAAGGTTGGCACCAGAAACAGAATTATTTTTCAGTTTTAATATTCAAATGACATAGCAAAAGCTACACATGCCTTATAACTTTAATTATTTTATATTTACATCATTAATCCATATCAAGTATTTTGACATTATAATACTCTGTCATATAAAATGTTATTGTCACTTGATTTAAATGATTTTTATTTTTCTCCTTCTTCTCTCTCAAGGGGTGAGGTCTCTGTAATATTGATTTATAGACCAGCTTCTGGGGTCATGTATTGAGGGCTGCCTCGGGGGAGAAGAGTGGTGTTAATTTACTGGTGTGTGTTATGATAGCACTCAGATCTTCTTTACAATGTTATGGAAAAAAAATTTCCTCAGATTCAGAAATGCAGGCATTAGCACCTAGAAAGGTCATAGGCATGTGGGTGGCCACTGCCAGCATCCATTACTTTGGGGCTACCAGCTGCACTGACAGTGGACTTAACCAAGTCTCAGTTGAAGAGAGACAATGAAGCATCTATAATCAAATTACCCACACAAAATGGAATCTAACATAGGGTAGCAACCTAGGCTCAAAACAAGGAGATAAAGGTCATGGAGGAGAAATGTTTCAGTGTACCTTATAATTAATTCTGAAAGCTCTTCTAAACCCATTCTCCTGCCCTAGGCTTTGAATTCTGGGCAACAATATCTGAGAAGGAACATAGAAAGGGAAAACCTTGGTGGTCTGTGCATGAAGTTGGAGCAGTGAAGAATCACAGCAGTGTGGAAAGGATATTTGTGTGACTGCAGAATGCCAGCCCTCAGTAGCAACATCATATATCAGTGTGGATTGATGAGCTATGTAGCTTATTCTCTCCACTTGGATACAATGGCTAAATGAATATCTGGCACCACAGTCCTGGCATGTTTAACAATTCTGGATGTGTGGCATACCCGAAAGTGGTTAATGGACTTCGCACTTTTCTTGCATGCATTTACTGAAACTGAATTTATTTTGAGTTGAAAAATAAAGGTGAATGGCTCCCAATCTAGAATCTCAAAATAACACTTAAGAATCAAGGCTAAAAAGACAGCCCATTACAAAAAATAGGTAAGAGTAATATATTCTTTTCTCAAAGAAGATATCCAATAACCAGGAAGCATATTAATATGTGGCCATTCTCATTAAGTAAGAGAATGCAAACTAAAATCACAATAAGGGATCACTACTGCACTAACTAAAAGGACCAACACTGAAATCAATTACAATATCAACTCCTTCTGAGAATGTACAGAGATAGAAACTTTGATGCATAGGTTGACAAAACCAATCTGATTTGTTCAAGAAAATCTTGGCTAAAGCCAATTGTCCCAGTGTATTTTTTTAAAAAGGGCCTCTTTTTCATTTTCAGAAGTATCCTATTTTGTACTATAAATTATATGGATAAATGATATGAACTTCTGGTTGGAGTAAAGATTGGTACAATCATTTTAAAAGCTTGAATTATCTATTAAATTAGAAAAATGCCTAGCTTAGCCTTTTTTCTTTCTTTCCTTTTTTCTTTTTTTTTCCTTCTTAATTCTTTTCCTTTATCTTTTTTTTTTCTTAACTTTCATTTTAAGTTCAAGGGTACATGTACAGGTTTGTTTTATAGGTAAACTAACATCACAGGGGGTTGTTGTGCAGATTATTTCATCACCCAGGTATTAAGCCTGGTATCCATTACTTGTTTTCTCTCCCTCCTCTCTGGTAGGCCCCAGTGTCTGTTGTTCCTCTCTATGTGTCCACGTCTTCTCATAATTTAGCTCCCACTTGTAAGTGAGAACATGTGGTATTTTGTTTTATGTTCCTGCATTAGTTTGCTGAGAATAATGGCTTCTAGCTCTGAGAGCACATGATCTTGTTCTTTTTTAGGCTGCATAGGATTCCATGGTGTATATGTAACACAATTTTATAAACCAGCCTCCATTGATGGGCATTTAGGTTGATTCCATGTCTTTGTTATTGTGAATAATGCTGCAATGAGCATATGCGTGCATGTGTCTTTACGATAGAATGATTTATAAAACTTGAGTATATTCCCAGTAATGAGATTGCTGGGTTCAAATGGGATTTCTGTTTCTAGATCTTTGAGGAATCATCACGCTATCTTCCACAATGGTTGAACTTATTTCCACTCCCATCAACAGTGTATAAGCGTCCCTTTTTCTCCCGAAGCTTGTGAGCACCTGTTATTTTTTGACTTTTTAATAATAGCCATTCTGCCTGATGTCAGATAGTATCTCATTGTTTTTTTGTTTTTAACTGTTTTAAAGTTCAGGGGTACAAGTGCAGGTTTGTTACGTAGGAAAACTTGTGTCATGGGGTTTGTTGTACAGGTTGTTTCATCACCCAGGTATTAAGCTTACTACTCATTAGTTGTTTTCCGGATCCTCTTTTGCTTTTCACCCTCCACTGTCTGGTAGGCCCCAGTGTGGGTTGTTTCTCGCTATATGCCCATGTGTTCTCATCATTTAGTTCTCACATGTAAGTGAGAACATGAGGTATTTGGTTTTCTGTTCCTGCCTTAGTTTGCTAAGAACAATCGTCTCCAGCTCCTTCCATGTCCCTGCAAAGGACATAATCTCATTCTTTTTTTATGGCTGCATTGTATTCTATGGTGTATACATACCACATTTTCTTTATTCAGTTTATCATTGATTGGAATTTAGGTTGATTCCTTTGCTACTGTGAATAGTGCTGCAATGAACATACGTGTGCATGTGTGTTTTTATTATTTTTTTGAGATGGAGTCTTGCTCTGTCGCCCAGGCTGTAGTGCAATGGCACGACCTCAGCTCACTGCAACGTCTGCCTCCTGGGTTCAGGCAATTCTCCTGCCTCAGCCTCCCGGGTAGCTGAGACTACAGGCACCCTCCACCTTACTTGGCAAATTTTTGTATTTTCAGTAAAGACAGAGTTTCACCATGTTGGCCAGGCTGGTATTGAATTCCTGACCTCAGGTGATCCACACTCCTCAGCGTCCCAAAATACCGGGATTACAGGCGTGAGTCACTGAACCCAGCCTCGTATATTTATAATATAATGATTTATATTCCTTTGTGTATATACCCAGTAATGGATTGCTGGGTCAAATGGTATTTCTGTCTCTAGGTCTTTGAGGAATCACCACACTGTCTTTCACAATGCCTGAACTATTTTGCCCTCCCACCAAGAGTGTATAAGCATTTCTTTTTCTTCACAACCTTCACCAGTTCTGTTATTTTTTGACTTTTTAATAATAGACATTCTGACGCATGTTAGATGATATCTCATTGTGGTTTTGGTTTGCATTTCTCTAATAATCAGTGATGTCGAGCTTTTTGATGTTTTTTGATTGTTGGCAGCATGTATGTCCTCTTTTGAGAAGTGTCTGTTCACGTCCTTTGCCCACTTTTTTTTCTTTTTTTTTTTAATTATACTTTAAGTTTGAGGGTACATGTGCACAACGTGCAGGTTAGTTACACATGCCCACTTGTTAATGGAGATTTTTTTCTTGTAAATTTGTGTAAGTTTATTATAGATGCTGGATATTAGACCTTTTTCAGATTCACAGATTGCAAAAATTTTATCCCATTCTGTAGGTTGTCTGTTTACTCTGTTGATAGTTTCTTTTGCTGTGCAGAGGCCCTTTAGTTTAGATCCCATTTGTCAATTTTTGCTTTTATTTCAAATGCTTTTGGCATCTTTGTTGTGAAATCTTTGCCCGCGCCTATGTCCTGAATGGTATTACCTAGGTTGCCCTCCACAGTTTTTGTCGTATTGGATTTTACATTTAGGTCTTTAATCCATCTTCTGTTAGTTTTTGTATATGGTGTAAGGAAGGGTGTCCAGTTTTAATCTTCTGCATATGGCTACCAGTTATCCGAGCACCATTTATTTAATAAAGAATCTTTTCTCCAATGCTTGTTTTTATCAGGTATGTCAAAGATCATATAGTTGTAGGTGTATAGTCTTATTTCTGGGTTCTCAATTCTGTTCCATTAGTCTATGTGTCTGTTACTGTACCAGTACCATGCTATTTTGGTTACTGTCATCCTGTAGTATAGTTTGAAGTCAGGTAGTGTTATACTTCAACTACTTGATCATGGTGGGTAAGTTACTTGGTGTGTTGCTGGATTTGGTTTGCCATTACTTTGTTGAAGAGTTTTGTATCAATGTTCATCAAGGATATTGCTCTTTAGTTTTCTCTTTTTATTTTGTCTCTGCCAGACTTTGGCATCAGGATGATGCTGGCCTCATAGAATGAGTCAGAGAGGAGTCCCTCCTCCTCGATTTTTGAGAATAATTTCAGTAGGAATGATACCAGCATGTTTTGGTTGGTAGGCTATTTATTACTGATTCAATTCTGGGTCCTGGGCTTTTCTTGATTGACAGGCTGCTAGGCTATTGATTCTGATTCAATATTGGAGCTCATTATTGGTCTGTTCAGGGATTCAATTTATTCCTGGCTCAGTCTTGGGAGGGTGTATGGCTCCAGGAATTTATCCATTTCTTCTAGATTTTCTACTTTATATGCATAGAGTTGTTCATAATATTCTCCAGTGGTTATTTGTATTTCTATGGTGTCAGTGATAATATCCCCTTTGTCGTTTCTAATTGTGTTTATTTGGATCTGCTCTCCTGCCTACTAGTCTAGCTGGTGGCCTATTTTATTAATTTTTATTTTATTTTTCAAAAAACTAGCTCCTAGATTCATTGATCTTTTGAATGGTTTTTTGTGCCTCAGTCTCTTTCAGTTCAGCTCTGATTTCTGCTGGCTTTGGGGCTGGTTTTCTCTTGGTTTTCCAGTTCGTTTAGTTGTGATGTTACGTTGTTAAATTGAGTTCTGTCTAGCTCTTTTTTTTTTTTTTCATTTGATTGTAGTCAAATGTTATTCATATTTATTTATTTATTTATTTATTTTTTTTTTTTTTTATTTTTATTTTTTATTTTTATTTTTTTTTTTTTATTATACTTTAGGGTTTTAGGGTACATGTGCACAATGTGCAGTTTTGTTACATATGTATCCATGTGCCATGTTGATTTCCTGCACCCATTAACTCGTCATTTAGCATTAGGTGTATCTCCTAATGCTGTCCCTCCCCCATCCCCCCACCCCACAACAGTCCCCGAAAGGATTCCCTATTTAATAAATGGTGCTGGGAAAACTGGCTAGCCATATGTAGAAAGCTGCAACTGGATCCCTTCCTTACACCTTATACAAAAATTAATTCAAGATGGATTAAAGACTTATATGTTAGACCTAAAACCATTAAAATCCTACAAGAAAACCTAGGCAATACCATTCAGGACATAGGCGTGGGCAAGGACTTCATGTCTAAAACACCAAAAGCAATGGCAACAAAAGCCAAAATCGACAAATGGGATCTCATTAAACTAAAGAGCTTCTGCACAGCAAAAGAAACTATCATCAGAGTGAACAGGCAACCTACACAATGGGAGAAAATTTTTGCAACCTACTCATCTGACAAAGGGCTAATATCCAGAATCTACAATGAACTCAAACAAATTTACAAGAAAAAAACAAACAACCCCATCAAAAAGTGGGCAGAGGACATGAACAGACACTTCTCAAAAGAAGACATTTATGCAGCCAAAAAACACATGAAGAAATGCTCCTCATCACTGGCCATCAGAGAAATGCAAATCAAAACCACAGTGAGATACCATCTCACACCAGTTAGAATGGCCATCATTAAAAAATCAGGAAACAACAGGTGCTGGAGAGGATGTGGAGAAATAGGAACACTTTTACACTGTTGGTGGGACTGTAAACTAGTTCAACCATTGTGGAAGTCAGTATGGCGATTCCTCAGGGATCTCGAACTAGAAATACCATTTGACCCAGCCATCCCATTACTGGGTATATACCCAAAGGACTATAAATCATGCTGCTATAAAGACACATGCACACGTATGTTTATTGCGGCACTATTCACAATAGCAAAGAGTTGGAACCAACCCAAATGTCCAACAACGATAGACTGGATTAAGAAAATGTGGCACATATACACCATGGAATACTATGCAGCCATAAAAAATGATGAGTTCGTGTCCTTTGTAGGGACATGGATGAAACTAGAAAACATCATTCTCAGTAAACTATCGCAAGGACAAAAAACCAAACACCACATGTTCTCACTCATAGGTGGGAATTGAACAATGAGAACTCATGGACACAGGAAGGGGAACATCACACTGTCTAGCTCTTTGATGTGGGCATTTAATGCTATAATTTCCTTCTTAACACTGCCTTAGTTGTGTCCCAGATATTCTGGTACATTGTCTCTTTGTTCTCATTAGTTTCAAAGAAATTCTTGATTTCTGCCTTAATTTTGTTATTTACCCAAAAGCCCTTCAGGGGCAGGTTATTCAGTTGCCATGTAATATATGGTTGGAGTGAATTTTTCAGTCTTGATTTCTAGTTTGATTGTGCTGTGGTCTGAGAGAGTGCTTGTTATGATTTCACCTCTTTTGCACTTGCTGAGGAATGTTTTTTGTCTGATTATGTGATTTATTTTAGAGTATATGCCACGTGACAATGAGGAGAACGTATATTCTGTAGTTTTGGGTTGGAGAGTCCTGTAGATGTCTATCAGGTCCATTTGATCCATTGCTGAGTTCAGGTCCTGAATATCCTTGTTAATTTTATGCCTTGATGATATGTCTAATACTGTCAGTGGGGAGTTGAAGTCTTTCGGTATTATTGTGTGTGAGTTTAAGTCTTTTTAAAGGTCTCCAAGAACTTGCTTTATAAAGCTGAGTGCTCCTTTGTTGGGTACATATATATTTAAGATAGTTATTCTTGTTAAATTCTTGTTAAACTCTTTCCATTATGTAACGCCCTTCTTTGTCTTTTTGATCTTTGTTGATTTAAAGTCTGTTTTATCTGAAATTAGGATTGCAGCCTCTGTTTTTTTCTGATTTACATTTGCTTGGTAGATTATTCTCTATCCCTTTATTTTAAGCCTACGAGTGTCATTACATGTGAGACTGGTCCCATTCCCTTACCTGTGGGTCTTGGTTTTTTATCCAGTTTACAACTCTGTGCCTTTTAACTGGGGTATTTAGCCCACTTACATTCCAGGTTATTATTGATATGTGTGGATTTGATCCTGTCATCATGATGTTAGCTGGATATTATGCAGACTTGTTTATGAGATTGCTTTGCAGTGTCACTGGTCTGTGCACTTACATGTGTTTTTGTAGTGTCTGGTTACAGTCTTTCCTTTTCATATCTAGAGCTTCCTTCATTAGCTCTCATAAAGTAGGTCTGGTAGTAATGAATTCGCTCAGCATTTGCTTGCCTGAAAAGGATCTTACTTCACCTTTGCTTAGTTTGACTGAATGTGAAATTCTGGGTTGGAATTTATTTTATATAAGAATATTGAATATTGGCCCCCAGTGTCCTCTAGCTTGTTGAGTTTCTGGTGAGAGGTCCACTGAGAGTCTGGTGGCCTTCTTTTGTAGGTGGCCTGACCTTTCTCTCTAGCCATCTTTAACATTTTTTTATTTATTTCTACCTCGGAGAATCTGATGATTACGTGTCTTGAGGATGTCCTTCTTGTGAAGTATATTGATGAGGTTTTCTGCCTTTCCTGAATTGGAATGTTGGCCTCATTCAAACCCAATGCTAGCTAGGTTGGGGACAGTCTTTTTTTTTTTTTTTTTTTTTACAGTCAATTGCTGTGTTTTTTATACATATATTTTTTATTATACTTCAAGTTCTAGGGTACATGTGCACAACGTGCAGGTTTGTTACATATGTATACATGTGCCATGGTGGTGTGCTGCATCCATTAACTCATCATTTACATTAGGTATATCTCCTAATGCTATCCCCCCCGCCCCCACCCCACATCAAGCCCTGGTGTGTGATGTTCCCCTTCCTGTGTCCAAGTGTTCTCATTGTTAAATTCCCACCTGTGAGTGAGAACATGCGGTGTTTGTTTTTCTGTCCTTGCGACAGTTTGCTGAGAATGATGGTTTCCATCTTCATCCATGTCCCTACAAAGGACAAGAACTCATCCTTTTTTATGGCTGCATAGTATTCCATGGTGTATATGCGCTGTATTTTCTTAATCAAGTCTATCATTGATGGACATTTGGGTTGGTTCCAAGTCTTTGCTATTGTGAATAGTGCTGCAATAAACCTATGTGTGCATGTGTCTTTATAGCAGCATGATTTATAATCCTTTGGGTATATACACCCAGTAATGGGATGGCTGGGTCAAATGGTACTTCTAGTTCTAGATCCTTGAGGAATCGCCAGACTGTCTTCCACAGTGGTTGAATTAGTTTACAGTCCCACCAACAGTGTAAAAGTGTTCCTATTTCTCCACATCCTCTCCAGCACCTGTTGTTTCCTGACTTTTTAATGATGGCCATTCTAACTGGTGTGAGATGGCATCTCATTGTGGTTTTGATTTGCATTTCTCTGATGGCCAGTGATGATGAGCATTTTTTCATGTGTCTTTTGGCTGCATAAATGTCTTCTTTTGAGAAGTGTCTGTTCATATCCTTTGCCCACTTTCTCATGGGTTTGTTTGTTTCTTGTAAATTTGTTTGAGTTCTTCGTAGATTCTGGATATTAGCCCTTTGTCAGATGAGTAGATTGCAAGAATTTTCTCCCATTCTGTAGGTTGCCTGTTAACTCTGATGGTAGTTTCTTTTGCTCTGCAGAAGCTCTTTAGTTTAATTAGATTCCATTTGTCAATTTTGGCTTTTGTTGCCATTGCTTTTGGTGTTTTAGACATGAAGTCCTTGCCCATGCCTATGTCCTGAATGCTATTGCCTAGGTTTTCTTCTAGGGTTTTTATGATTTTAGGTCTAATATGTAAGTCTTTAATCCATCTTGAATTAATTTTTGTATAAGGTGTAAGGAAGGGATCCAGTTTCAGCTTTCTACTTATGACTAGCCAGTTTTCCCAGCACCATTTGTTAAATAGGGAATCCTTTCCCCATTTCTTGTTTTTGTCAGGTTTGTCAAAGATCAGATGGTTGTAGATATGTGGTATTATTCCTGAGGGCTCTGTTCTGTTCCATTGTTCTATATCTCTGTTTTGGTACCAGTACCATGCTGTTTTGGTTACTGTAGCCTTGTAGTATAGTTTCGAGTCAGGTAGCTTGAAGCCTCCAGCTTTGTTCTTTTGGCTTAGGATTGACTTGGCAATGCAGGCTCTTTTTTGGTTCCATATGAACTTTAAAGTAGTTTTTTCCAATTCTGTGAAGAAAGTCATTGGTAGCTTGATGGGGATGGCATTGAATCTATAAATTACCTTGGGCAGTATGGCCATTTTCACAATATTGATTCTTCCTATCCATGAGCATGGAATGTTCTTCCATTTATTTGTATCCTCTTTTATTTCATTGAGCAGTGGTTTGTAGTTCTCCTTGAAGAGGTCATTCATATCCCTTGTAAGTTGGATTCCTAGATATTTTAGTCACTTTGAAGCAATTGTGAATGGGAGTTCACTCATGATTTGGCTCTCTGTTTGTCTGTTATTGGTGTATAAGAATGCTTGTGATTTTTGCACATTGATTTTGTATCCTGAGACTTTGCTGAAGTTGCTAATCAGCTTAAGGAGATTTTGGGCTGAGACAATGGGGTTTTCTAGATATACAATCATGTCATCTGCAAACAGGGACAATTTGACTTCCTCTTTTCCTAATTGAATACCCTTATTTCCTTCTCTTGCCTGATTGCCCTGGCCAGAAGTTCCAACACTATGTTGAATAGGAGTGGTGAGAGAGGGCATCCCTGTCCTGTGCCAGTTTTCAAAGGGAATGCTTCCAGTTTTTGCCCATTCAGTATGTTGTTGGCTGTGGGTTTGTCATAAGTAGCTCTTATTATTTTGAGATATGTCCCATCAATGCCTAATTTATTGAGAGTTTTTAGCATGAAGGGCTGTTGAAATTTGTCAAAGGCCTTTTCTGCATCAGTTAAGATAATCATGCAGTTTTTCTCTTTGGTTCTGTTTATATCCTGGATTACATTTATTGATTTGCATATGTTGAACCAGCCTTGCATCGCAAGGATGAAGCCCACTTGATCATGGTGGATAAGCTTTTTGATATGCTGCTGGATTCAGTTTGCCAGTATTGTATTGAGGATTTTTGCACTGATGTGAAGCAGGGATATTGGTCTAAAATTCACTTTTTTTGTTGTGTCTCTGCCAGGCTTTGGTATCAGGATGATGCTAGCTTCATAAAATGAGTTAGGGAGGATTCCCTCTTTTTGTATTGATTGGAATAGTTTCAGCAGGAATGGTACCAGCTCCTCCTTGTACCTCTGGTAGAATTTGGCTGTGAATCCGTCTGGTCCTGGACTTTTTTTGGTTGGTAAGCTATTAATTATTGCCTCAATTTCAGAGCCTGTTATTGATCTATTCGGAGATTCAACTTCTTCCTGATTTAGTCTTGGGAGGGTGTATGTGTCCAGGAATTTATCTATTTCTTCTAGATTTTCTAGTTTATTTGCGTAGAGGTGTTTATAGTGTTCTCTGATGGTAGTTTGTATTTCTGTGGGATCGGTGGTGATATCCCCTTTATCATTTTTTATTGCATCTATTTGATTCTTCTCTCTTTCCTTCTTTATTAGCCTTGCTAGCAGTCTATCAATTTTGTTGATCTTTTCAAAAAACAAGCTGCTGGATTCATTGATTTTTTGAAGGGTTTTTTGTGTCTCTATCACCTTCAGTTCTGCTCTGATTTTAGTTATTTCTTGCTTTCTGCTAGCTTTTGAATATGTTTGCTCTTGCTTCTCTAGTTCTTTTAATTGTGATGTTAGTATGTCAATTTTTAGATCGCTCCTGCTTTCTCTTGTGGGCATTTAATGCTATAAATTTCCCTCTACACACTGCTTTGAATGTGTCCCAGAGATTCTGGTATGTTGTGTCTTTGTTCTCATTGGTTTCAAAGAACATCTTTATTTCCGCCTTCATTTCGTTAGGTACCCAGTAGTCATTCAGGAGCAGGTTGTTCAGTTTCCATGTAGTTGAACGGTTTTGAGTGAGTTTCTTAATCCTGAGTTCTAGTTTGATTGCACTGTGGTCTGAGAGACAGTTTGTTATAATTTCTATTCTTTTACATTTGCTGAGGAGTGCTTTACTTCCAACTATGTGGTCAATTTTGGAATAAGTGCAATGTGGTGCTGAGAAAAATGTATATTCTTTTGATTTAGGGTGGAGAGTTGTGTAGATGTCTATTAGGTCCACTTGGTGCAGAGCTGAGTTCAATTCCTGGATATCCTTGTTAACTTTCTGTCTCGTTGATCTGTCTAAGGTTGACAGTGGGGTGTTAAATTCTCCCATTATTATTGTGTGGGAGTCTAAGTCTCTTTGTAGGTCTCTTAAGGACTTGCTTTATGAACCTGGGTGCTCCTATATTGGGTGCATATATATTTAGGATAGTTAGCTCTTCTTGTTGAATTGATCCCTTTACCATTATGTAATGGCCTTCTTTGTCTCATTTGGTCTTTGTTAGTTTAAAGTCTGTTTTATCAGAGACTAGAATTGCAACCCCTGCCTTTTTTTGTTTTCCATTTGCTTGGTAGATCTTCCTCCATCCCTTTATTTTGAGAGTATATGTGTCTCTGCATATGAGATGGGTTTCCTGAATACAGCACACTGTTGGGTCTTGACCCTTTATCCATTTTCCCAGTCTGTGTCTTTTAATTGGAGCATTTAGCCCATTTACATTTAAGGTTAATATTGTTATGTGTGAATTTGATCCTGTCATTATGATGTTAGCTGGTTATTTTGCTCATTAGTTAATGCAGTATCTTCCAAGCATCAATGGTCTTTACAATTTGGCATGTTTTTGCAGTGGCTGATACCAGTTGTTCCTTTCCATGTTTAGTGCTTCCTTCAGGAGCTTTTGTAGGACAGTCCTGGTGGTGACAAAATCTCTCAGCATTTGCTTGTCTGTAAAGGATTTTATTTCTCCTTCACTTATGAAGCTTAGTTTGGCTGGATATGAATTTCTGGGTTGTAAATTCATATCTTTAAGAATGTTGAATATTGGCCCCCACTCTCTTCTGGCTTGTAGAGTTTCTGCTGATAGATCAGCTGTTAGTCTGAGGGGCTTCCCTTTGTGGGTAACCCAACCTTTCTCTCTGGCTGCCCTTAACATTTTTTCCTTCATATCAACTTTGATGAATCTGACAATTATGTTTCTTGGAGTTGCTCTTCTCTGGGAGTATCTTTGTGGCATTCTCTGTATTTCCTGAATTTGAATATTGGCCTGCCTTGGTAGGTTGGGGAAGTTCTCCTGGATAACATCCTGCAGCATGTTTTCCAACTTGGTTCCATTCTCTCCATCACTTTCAGGTACACCAATCAGACATAGATTTGGTCTACGTCTTTTCACATAGTCCCATATTTCTTGGAGGCTTTGTTCATTTCTTTTTATTCTTTTTTCTCTAAACTTCTCTTCATGCTTCATTTCATTCATTTGATCTTCAGTCACTGATACACTTTCTTCCAGTTGACCAAATCGGCTACTGAAGCTTGTGCATTTGTCATGTAGTTCGCGTGGCATGGTTTTCAGCTCCATCAGGTCATTTAAGGACTCTTCTACATTGATTATTCTAGTTAGCCATTCGTCTAATCTTTTTTCAAGGTTTTTAACTTCTTTGTGATGGGTTTGTACTTCCTCCTTTAGCTCGGGGAAGTTTGGTCGTCTGAAGCCTTCTTCTCTCAGCTCATCGAAGTCATTCTCCATTCAGCTTTGTTCCAGTGCTGGTGAGGAGCTGCATTCCTTTGGAGGAGGAGAGGTGCTCTGATTTTTAGAATTTTCAGTTTTTCTGCTCTGTGTTTACCCATCTTTGTGGTTTTATCTACCTTTGGTCTTTGATGATGGTGACGTACAGATGGGGTTTTGCTGTGGATGTCCTTTCTGTTTGTTAGTTTTCCTTCTAACAGTCAGGACCCTCAGCTGCAGGTCTGTTGGAGTTTGCTGGAGGTCCACTCCAGACCCTGTTTGCCTGGATATCAGCAGCAGAGGCTGCAGAACAGCAAATATTGGTGAACAGCAAATGTTGCTGCCCGATCGTTCCTCTGGAAGTTTTGTCTCAGAGGGGTACCCAGCCGTGTGAGGTATCAGGCTGCTCCTACTGGGGGATGCCTCCCATTTAGACTACTTGGGGTCAGGAACCCACTTGAGGAGGCAGTCTGTCCATTCTCAGATCTCCAGCTGCGTGCTGGGAGAACCACTACTCTCTTCAAAGCTGTCAGACAGGCACATTTAAGTCTGCAGAGGTTTCTACTGCCTTTTGTTCAGCTATGCCCTGCCCCCAGAGGTGGAGTCTACAGAGGCAGGCAGGCCTTCTTGAGCTGCAGTGGGCTCCACCCAGTTCTAGCTTCCAGGCCACTCAAGCCTCAGCAACGGCGGGTGCCCCTCCCCTAGCCTCGCTGCTGCTTACTGTTCGATCTCAGAGTGCTGTATTAGCAATGAGTGAGGCTCCATGGGTGTGGGACCCTCAGAGCCAGGTGCAGGATATAATCTCCTGGTGTGCCGTTTGCTAAGACCATTGGAAAAGCGCAGTATTAGGGTGGGAGTGACCCGATTCTCCAGGTGCCGTCTGTCACAGCTTTGCTTGGCAAGGAAAGCGAATTCCCTGACCTTTTGCACTTCCCGGGTGAGGCAATGCCTTGCCCTGCGTTGGCTCATGCTCGGTGTGCTGCACCCACTGTCCTGCACCCACTGTCCAACAAGCCCCAGTGAGATGAACTCACTACCTCAGTTGGAAATGCAGAAATCACCCGTCTTCTGCATTGCTCACACTGGGAGCTGTAGACTGGAGCTGTTCCTATTTGGCCATCTTGGAACCGCCAGGGACAGTCTTATGAATGATAACCTGAAATATGTTTTCCAAGTTGCTTACATCCTCTCCATCTCATTCAGGCACAACAATGAGTCATAGATTTGGTCTCTTTATATAATTTCATGTTTCTTGAAAGTTTTATTTTTTCCTTTTCATATTTTTTTCTCTATTCTTGCCTGACTGCATTATTTCAGAAAGTCTGTCTTCAAGCTCTGACATTCTTTCCTTAGCTTGGTCTATTCTGCTATTAATAATTTTAATTGCATTATGAAATTCTTGTAGTGTGTTTTTCAGCTCTATCTGGTTATTTATGTTCTGTTCTATACTGGCTGTTTTGTCTTTCTGCTCCTGTATAATTTTATTGTGATTCTTCACTTCCTTGAATTTGGCTTCAATGTTTTCCTGAAGCTCAATGATCTTCATTCCTACATATTCTGAATTTTATTTCTGTCATTTCATCCATTTCAGCCTGGTTCAGAGCCCTTGGTTGTCAGAGTTCTTGTGTTCATTCTTTCTCATCTTTACAGTCTCATTTTCCTTCAGTCTTGGAAGTCACTGACCTTTGGATGGTTTTTGTTTTCCCTTTGATCCTATTTAATGACCTTGAGGGTTTATTGTGGTATGAAGTGGATTCAGCTGACTGGTTTCATTTCTGGAAGATTTTAGGGGGTGAACATTTAGCTCCCAACTCTTGGACGGCCTGCTCTAACTTTGAGGAATTTGTATTGGGCGTATACTTTGTTCTCTGGATCCCTGACGTTAGAAATCTACTGCACTAGATTGGCCCGAGGAGTTCCGGGACCTCTGGTCACTACACTCCAATAGGTGGTGTCAGCCAAAGCTTTTCATAGTGCACTGCCAGTGGGATCTGTCTTTCTCTGTACATGCAGCAGCAGCATTGCAGTAGAGTGCAAGCTTGTCAGCTGTAGCAGGGTGCTAAGTGGGCCAGGGAGCCTGTTTCCATGTGGGCGTTTACCATAGTGACAGAGGCAGCATGGCTTAAGACGGTGGGCGTCCCTGCCAACAACTGTACAATCAGTCACACTGGTGGTGGTGTTAGTATGGTGGTTTGTATGCTTGGTGGGTGTAAGTCTGTATGCCTTCTCTGTGTGGAAGGCAGGGGTGGTCACCCAGGGCTGGGGAGGATCTGCTGTTTCTCTGTGCCTAGTTTCATTCCCACAGCAGTGTTGGCACAAGTGTAGGGCACTGGCAGGTGGGGGGCTGGCTGACTCTGTGCCTGCCAAGGATTTGACTGCAAAGGCAGTGTGGTGGAGGGTGGGGTGGACTGCATTCCCACTGCAGCAATGGCTTGGGAGAGTTCACACATAGAGGTGTACTGGTCGGGCAAGGAATGCAAAACCCACCCGCATATACATGCAGGTAAAGTGAAGTGGGGGGTTCCCATTGGCCTGAGGGAAAGCTTCAGTTTAGGGAGGAAGTGGATGGGGTGGTACATGGCTGTAGGGGCTGCTCCACAGGAGCTCCCCACTGGTCAGGCAGGGTCCATCAGTGCACAAGCTATGATGTGTTCCCCCAGGTCACCTGAGGCTGCCCTTCAAGCAGGCATGGTGAGGTTCGGGCACCTGGAGAAGCCAGAAGACCACAGGGTGCTCATGTCAGACCAACCTCCTCTGATGGGCAAGTCAATTTGGCAGAGCTCAGATTCAACAGTTCCCCTAGGGCTAGCATCTCCTATGGCAGCAAGTTGAGCCTGGAGGATGTTCTTGCCTGGACATGCTCCACTACAGACATTCTGGCACCAAAACCTCTGGGCTTTAGTTGGTATGCTGACCCTAGTACTTCTCTAATCCACTCTCTCTGCTAACTCAAGTGTCTATGGTGGTCGAGGGGGTCTCCTTCTGCCAGGATTCCAGTGGCCCATGGCAAGAGCACATTACTCCTTGCCAGTTTAACTCACCCATTCCTCCAGAGTTATTGGGGGCCAGGAAGGAGTCCCAGTGCACTGTAGCCCCCTGCAGAGTTCTCAGCTATATCCACTTAAGCCCAGCTTCTGTAGCTTCCCTCTGTTTACTCTGGTCTATTCCCTCTGAACATTTGTTAGGAGTGAGCCAATCTTCTCAGTCCCTCAGTGGCAGCTGTTCCACCTGGCTGCGTCTAGTTGGCCATCTTTCTCTCTATCTTGATTTCAAATCCTCTTCTTTTCTTTTCTTGAAATTTTCTGTCCAAAAGCCAATGAGGCCAAGGAAGTTAGGTGGCTGAAGATGAGGGGACTCTGGCCTAAAGAAGGGTACGAGAGCCCAAGCATAGTGAAGGAGATCCCCTGGGACATGCAGTCCACTGCCATGTGGTGTTGAAGCCTGAATGGTGTACAAAGGCTTTCATGTGTGGGCATGTACCAGTGAGGAGTGTTGGATCTGCGTAGGGTGTTGTAGGCATTTGGATAGAAGTGGAGGGTATCGTTGGTGGTGGTAGGTTAGTTACATAAAAGGGATTCGATAAAAAAATCTAGGTTACTAAGAATGATGAGAGAAATATTTCCTACTATCAAAGAAGGGAGTTAAAAATATAGAATGGGAGAAAACTAGAATAAACATTGTTTTACCATATTAAAATTGGATATACTGATGTGAGCTCATGATTTTTCTACCTGGAGAGAACTCAAATCCACATCAATGAGTAAATACATAATGTTATATTCATAAAATAGAATAATAAATTGTAATAAAATAACAATTTGCAGCTTCATCCAATAATATAGATAAATCTCACAATAATATGTTTTAACAAAATATGGTAGACACAAAAGAATACACTCATTGCAATTCTATTTATTTAAAGTTAAAAGGAAAAAATATTGTTTAGGGACATTCTCTAGTGACAAAAATAGTTTTAAAACATGGTAGTGACTTAGATAATAAACAGAGCTGGTCAAAGAGCATGCATTTCAGTTTGTAAGATGGACAAGTTCGGATATCTATGGTATAGCATGGGTGGTAATGGATGAGCTAATTTATTTGATTATGGTAATCATTATGCAATATATATGTAAGTCATCACATTGTCACATCACATCTTGAATATATATAATATTTGTCAAATAAATACTTAAAAACAAATATCTTGTGCTAAAAAATTTAAAAATCTGTTATTAATTTTAAAATATTTAAAATAAAGATTAGAATAGTGGTTACCTTTAGAGGGATGAAGTAGTGATAACGATAAGGAGCATGAAAGAAGTTTCAGAAATTTTGTCCATCACCTATCTTAACATAGGTAGCAGTTACATGGGTATTTGCATTCTGAAAAATCATTGAGCTGTACAATTTTATGGTACTCTTTTTATGTGTGTTACATTTTATAACGAAAGTAAAGGTATGACTATAGAATGGGTCCAAAATGGTTATATTATAAACATGGTAGTCTTATGATTATCTAAAATTTTATACTTTTCATAGATTGTATTATTTTATTATCAATGTTTATCTTCATAATCAGCTTAAAATTAGATGTCATTATTCCTTTTGTACTGATGATGAAAACACTCTCAGAAAGACTAAGTGATTTCCCTATAATTTTTAGCTAGGAAATAGTAGAGTTGGATATCAAATTTAGTCTTAAAGTTCAAGTTCAATAGTCTTTTTACTATAATGTGATCCTTAGTACAGTGCCTGACATATTGTGAGTTCTCAGTGAGAGTTGCTGAGGTAAACCATAAGATATGGATACAGGTCTCCATTTCTGTGCACTAGCAGTGCTCTGTTTATTCATCTATTTCTGTAAATATAGCATTCTGTTATAAATGAGTATTTATGTCTAGGTTCTCTACTGCACTCCATACCTTGAGGGCAAGAACAACACATCATCCATCTTTGCATTATTGTTGCCTAACATGCAGGTCATAAAATTAGTGTCCAATAACTATATATTGAATTAATAAATAATCATGGAAAAACAAGGCTGATGTGCATGGAGACAAAACTAGAACAAGTAATTGCTTAGCTTCTGATATGGTTTGGGTGTGCCCCCACCCTAATCTCATCTTGAATTGTAACTCCCACAATTCCCACATGTTGTGGGAGGGTCCCAGTGGGAGGTAGTTGAATGGGGGAAACTCTTTCTCATGCTACTCTCATGATAGTGAATAAGTCTCACCAGATCTGAAGGTTTTAAAAAGAAGAGTTCCCCTGCACAAGCTCCCCCATTCTTTGCCTTCTGCCACCCATATAAGATGTGACTTGCTCCTCCTTGCCTTCCGCCATGATTTTGAGGGATCCCCTGCCATGTGGAACTGTAAGTCCATTAAACCTCTTTATCTTCTCAGCCTCTAGTATGTCTTTATCAGCAGCATGAGAACAGACAAATACAGTAAGTTGGTAGTGGAAGTGGGACACTGCTGTAGATACCCGAAAATGTGGAAGCAACTTTGGAACTGGGTAACAGGCAGATGTTGGAACAGTTTGGAGGGATCAGAAGGAGAAAGAAAAATGAGGGAAAGTTTGGAACTCCCTAGAGACTTGTTGAATGGCTTTGACCAAAATGCTGATAATGATATGGGTAATGAAATCCAGGTTGAGGTGGTCTCAGATGGAGATGAAGAAATTGTTGGGAACTGGAGTAAATGTCATTCTTGCTACATTTTAGCAGAGACTGGCAGCATTTTGCCCCTGCCCTAGAGATTTGTGGAACTTTGAACTTGAGAAAGATGATTTAGGGTAACTGGTGGAAAAAATTTCTAAGCATCAAAGCATTCAAGAGGTGATTTGGGTGCTGTTAAAAGCATTCAGTTTTATAAGAGAAACAGAGCATAAGAGTTTGGATAATTTGCAGCCTGACAATGTGATGGAAAAGAAAATCCCATTTCCCGAGAAGAAATTCAAGCTGGCTACAGAAGTTTGCATAAGTAATGAAGAGCTGAATGTTAGTCACCAAGACAATGGTGAATAAGAGATCTTTGCAGCAGTCCCTCCCATCACAGGCCTAGGGGTTTAGGAGGACAAAATGGCTTTTTGGGCCAGATCCAGGATCCCTCTGCTGTGTGCAGTCTAGGGACTTGGTGCCCTGCGTCCCAGCTGCTCCAGCTGTGTCTACAAGGGGCCATGGTATAGCTCAGGCTGTTGCTTCAGAGGGTGGAAGCCCTGAGCCTTGGCAGCTTTCATGTGGTATTGAGCCTGCAGGTGCACAGAAGTCAAGAATTGAGGTTTAGGAACCTCTGCCTAGATTTCAGAGTATGTATGGAAATGCCTGGATGCCAAGGGAGAAGTTTGCTGCAGGGGTGGGGCCTCATGGAGAACCTCTGCTAGGGCAGTGCAGAAGAGAAATGTGGGGTTGGAGCCCCCACACACAGTCCCCACTGGGGCACCACCTAGTGGAACTGTGAGAAAAGAGCTACCATCCTCCAGACCCCAGAATGGTAGATCCACCAACAGCTTGCACCATGCACTTGGAAAAGCCACAGACACTCAATGCCAGCCCAAGAAAGCAGCCTGGAGGCAGCCTATACCCTGCAAAGCCACAAGGGCGGAGCTGCCCAAGACCATGAGAAGCCATCTCTTGTATCATTGTGACCTAGATGTGGGACATGGATTCAAAAGAGATATTTTGGAGCTTTAAGATTTGATTGCCCTGCTAGATTTTGGACTTGCATGGGGCCTGTAGCTCCTTTATTTTGGTCAATTTCTTCCATTTGGAATGGCTGGATTTATCCAATGCTTATACTCTCCTGGTATCTAGGAAATAAGTAACTTGCTTTTTGATTTTACAGACTCATAGGTGGAAGGGACTTGCCTTGTCTGAGGTAAGACTTTGGAATGTGGACTTTTGGGTTAATGCTGAAATGAGTTAAGACTTAGTGGGACTGTTGGGAAGGCATGATTCATTTTGAAGTGTGAGGACGTGAGATTTGGGAGGATCCAAGAATGGAATTATGCGCTTTGGCTTTGTCTCCACCCAAGTCTCACCTTGAATTGTAACTCCTACAATTCCCATGTGTTGTGGGAGGGACCCAGTGGGAGGTAATTGAATAGGGTCAGGTCTTTCTCATGCTATTCTCATGATAGTGAATAAATTCCATGAGATCTGATGGTTTTAAAAAGAGGAGTTCCCCTACACCAGGCCTCTCTCTCTTTGCCTGTTGCCATCCATGCAAAATGTGACTTGCTCCTTCTTACCTTCTGCCATGATTGTGAGGCCTTCCCAGTCACCTGGAACTGTAAGTCCATTAAACCTTTTTATTTCCTCAGTCTCAAGTATGTCTTTATCAGCAGCATGAAAACAGACTAATACAGCCTCACAATGCTTATTAAGTATATAAATGTACAAGCTCTATAAAAAGTATTTTATTCTTTTAAGAAGCACTTCTCAATCCTCTGCTCAAGTCTTGTTCTAGAGATTTGAGGTTTAAACCTTATAAAGAAGGTGATGCAGCTGGGCGCTGTGGCTCATGCCTGTAATCACAACACTTTGGGAGGCCCAGGTGGGCAGATCACGAGGTCAGGAGTTTGCGACCAGCCTGACCAACATGGTGAAACCCCATCTCTACTAAAACTATACAAATTAGCTGGGTATGGTGGTGTGTGCCTGTAATCCCAGCTACTCAAGAGACTGAGGCAGGAGAATCGCTTGAACCTAGGAGGTGGAGGTTGCAGTGAGCCAAGATCATACCACTGCATTCCAGCCTGAGCAACAGAGTGAGACTCCAACTCCAAAAAAAAAAACCAAAAACAAAAATAAAAAGATGGTGATCCTATACTAATTATGTGCTAATAAGTCCCCTTCTAGCAATCCAAATCTTATAATTGCTATGTCTTAAATTCTGTAATTAAAAATCAATTTTTCTATAATTTGAAAAACAGAATGAAAGTAAATGTATAATTACATTTTAAAATTAGTGAAAATTTTTTGTGAGTGTGCTCAGATCTTTAGCTTAACTTTGAAATCAAACAGTGGTACACTAATGCTTAATTTTCTTAGAATTACAGTTACAACTAATTTTGAATATGATATTTATCAAGTGACTTTTTATGTCTCCTAGAATAGTTTTATTTTCTATTGTTCTTTATCTTCATATGGATTTCCATCTGAAATTCGTATTAAGGAGGATAATGAAAGTGAAGAGATACATTTTAAAAAATTGAAGTTAACATTCTTTAACAACAAAAATATTGATTGTACCAAATCATAAGATATATAATTGATTTAAAATTTCCCCTTACTCTTAAAGAATCAATAAAAATATGTAAAAGCATAAATATAAGTGTACTAGGAGCAGTGACAGTGTTCATCTGTATGACATTTATATTGTATTACCTATTAGCACAAAATTGTTACAAGTTGAAATAATAAGGATGTCAATAAATAATAGCAAAACACATCTGCATTAAAATATACCTGGAAAGTTTCATAAAATTATTCATATTTTACTAAATTAACAGTTTATAAAAACTTCATTTATATCAAAAGAGACAAAATGTTAAATGTGAAAATGCTTGTTATACTGAGCATCATCTTTTAATCATTCAAAATTGTGCCTTTTTTAACACGTAAATGTGGCTTTACAATTTGGCCAAGATGTTTCCAAAGGATTAGCTTGAGATTCCGGTTTTGATCATCATACAGATCAAACTTAACCTCATTCTGTAAACTATGGAATTGGATAAAACATATTTTCTTGTACTGGGCAACAGAGAGCACAGGTCTTTGAGAAAAGAGGAATATGTTAGGTGAGCACTACCTTCACCTTGCTTTTTTTGCATAAGGGCACATTTGAAACAGGAGTGGCAAGTGGAGCTCAGAATGTGATGGTCTTGCTGGGTGGAGGAAACAGAGAAGTTCATGGCTGCTGAAATGGATGGGATTCACAGGAAAAGGTAATGGCGCAGAGAGAGCTGCACAGAGAATTGGCCACATACAGTTTTTTTGAGTCTCCCTGGGGTCTTTAGTCAAATTTAAGTTTCACATGCCCAGCATAAGATTGTGCTAATCCTGGCAGAAAGCAAATGCCTGTGAACTGTAAGATGAATAGAAAGTCTAGAGGTAACGTATATTGGAAGATAGATTTCTGAGCTGCCAGAATGGAGAGAACTGTTAGGAGGTTCAAGACATGCTATCCCCAAATATGACACGTTGGCATTTGAAAAAACAGTAGAAGCAGGAGGGTCACTCTCACCTTTCCGTTGCCATTATTCCTGAAGCAGGTCATAAAAGCTTCATTCCGGTGTAACCTTCTGTATACCCAGATGAAAGAAACATCTTCTTCTCTAAAACAGAGATGTCAAATAGAATCTGAACAAACACACTTTGCTAAGTTCCTCCCAATTTATTACCATTAGATTTTCCTCCCTTGCAATCGTACTTCTCTACAACTGTTCACACTTCGTCAAACTAAGCATAAAGATACCTAGGTTTACCTATTTCTTTGAATCTTCATTTCTAGAGTGCTCTGTCAGGTAAAATTTACATTAAAAACATAATTAGGCTGTTATTAATCTGTCTTTTATTATAGGTGCCTTTGCCATAAACCTAGCAATGGGCGAGGAAATAAATATTTTATCCCATACAACTGACAGGAAACATCAAGAACTCATTTAAAATTTCAGGACATTTACTCCTAAGGAATAGGGTTATCTCATCCTAGGAGCATGGGCTACTGTAGACACATCTAGTCAAATGTTAAAAAACAGACTTTGGCAGTGTCAGGGTGAGCCACCATTTTTTAACTGTCTTCCAGAACTAAATACAATAATTAGAAATAGGAAACAGCAAAATTCCTGAAGACAGGTGAGTAAAAATAATGCAAATTGAGGCTCCAAATTTACAAAAGGACTCTAAAAACCATGAACCGAACTTCAATGTTTTATTGGACAATATCAAGCAGTACAACAAACATGTAATCTGAGATTTAGAGGAGAGAAGAGAGATAGGGACAGAAAAACGTTTTGAAGAAATAATACCTAAATTTTATTTTCAAATTTTGATGAAAACATTGACACACAGATGCCACAAAAAACAATGAACCCTAAGTCAGAAATACATAAAGATGATCACGGGTAAGCATATCACAGTAAGATTTCCAAAACAAAGATAGGGGAGAAACCATTCAAAAGCACTAGAGAAAAAAAAAGATTCTATTCAGCTGGATAATACAATTATGTTTAGAAAAATACAAAGAAGAGGATAATGAGAGACATTTTAAAGTTCTAAAAGAAATAATCTATAATTGTATGCCCAATAAAGTATATTACGAAAATGAAGGTAAAATGAAATGTTTTCAGATTAAAAAAAGGCTCAGGAAAATTGTCACCAGTAAACCTGTCTTACAAGAAATGGCAATGTAAATTAATCATGCTAAACAGAATTGTTATAATAATGGCACTTGGACATATTTGAATGATGAGGTTTGGATGAGGTACATATATAGGGAAATATAACATTTTCCCCACATTTCTTAATTTGTTCAAAATACAATTGCTTAATTAGAGTACATATAATAAATTTGCATTGAGGGTTTTTTAGGGTATGTAAAGTTAAATGTATACTAGTGAAACTGCCTTTGCAAAAATTATAAGAGAAATCTGACATAGAAAAATTATGACAGTGAAATAAATCTGACCTAACTTACTCCACCTTGCTTCTAACCTCCAAACTTCCCTTATTGATTTCTAGGCATAGGCCAACTAACTAGGAAGGAATTTAGTTTATAGTTTAACTTTAAAACAAATGTAGTAATAGCTGCTTCCCGAAACTAACCTCTTCCTCACTCAGGGACCCAAACCGCTTTTGTAAAACTAACAAATTAGCCACAGAGTTAAAATTAAAGTTCAAGAGTCATGTAGTCAGAAGTCACAAGATTTGCAACCTTCCCAATTTCTCCTATGGATAACATCACCATTGTAAAACCTTAGATTGGTGTGAGGTGTTTTCCAGACTCTGCATTGTGACAGACCAACTGGTACCTCCTGAACCCATACTAAGAAACTGGCTCATCTGGGTCGTGTGATCCCCACCCAAGAACTGACTCAGTGCAATAAGACAGCTTCAACCCCCTATGATTTCATCCCCAACCCAATCAAGCAGCATTTCCTATTCTCTAGCCCCTTGTCTGCCAGACTATCCTTGAAAAACCCTTTTCCTGAGGTAAAGGGTGCTGAGAGCTGGGAAGGAATCTGGAGCTAGATACAAAGACCAACAACCTGGATAAAGGAATTCTCACTTATCCAAATGATGGTTTAGACACACGGTCTTGACTATTTTTAGTATTTCATTCTGTGCTTCTTGTCATGTTTAATTTTAATCATGAAAATAGAACTGAAGTTCCACATCTAAACTTGTGAAACAGAAGAAAAAGAAAAAAGATAGCCTTAGAAAGAGCTGATGAGCAAAAGGAATTGGGTACTTGACAGAAGCAGGAACTCAGAGTCAAAATATCTGTATTAATTACAGGACTTTAGAAATTCACAGAAATGTTGATGAGTTCATTGAACTTCCGATAGAAAGTAGATAGGTGGATATATCTGATTTTGTTTAAATTTTAAAAAACATGGTAACATTGGCTGGGTCACATTGACTGATTCAATGCCTATCATAAATTAATTTAACCCATCACTGTTAATTTGCTTCAATTTAACAGACATTTGGATTTAGTAACATCTTCTACTCTTTCATTAATTTTGGCATTTACCATTTTGTGAGAGGCTAGTATGCATAAATGTAGAGAATTTAATCAAACAGAATTCTTCTGATAATAGACATACTTTATAGCATAGAACATTCCATAATCATACTAAATGATAATAGAGACAGAAATAATTCAGAGGCATGAAAAGGGACAAATAAAGGGTTACGGGTGTTTATAGGAGAGAGGAATCACTTCCAGGAGATCTTGATAGAAAATGTAAAATTTGTGTTGTGCCCTAGATAATAGGAATAATTTGAGCACATGGGGATGCAGTGATGACAGGAAATTCATTCTATTTAGAGGAAGGAGGTGCAAAAGAATGGATACAGAAAAATACTGGGTGAAAATGGAGAATACCAACTTTGTTTGTGTTGTAGTGTGTGAAGAAGAAAAATGGGTTAATAGATTGTGAAGCTAGAAAAGTGTTAGTTTCAGAAACCATGAACCTCAGTCCTAGAAGTTGTGTCTCTGGCCAAGAATAATTCTTTTTGTGTTTCTCTCAGTGCGAGCGGGGGTTGGGGGAGCTTCTAGAACTCTTCTTCAGCAACATAAATACTTTAACCGTGTGTTGAATATTTTGTGTAAGAATATTTAAGATACCTTTGCCAAAGTCCTTAAAGAACAGACTTGAATTAAGGGCACTGCTGAAGAAATGGCTTGTCGGGTGGGTACATGTCGGGACTATTTCAGAAATAGAATGTACAGAACAAGGTAATACACAGTTTTCTCATTCACAGTTAATGCCACCAACACTCTCACAGTTGCTGAAGGTGAATCACAGGAATCATTTTAGATATTGCCCTTTCCTTTGTCTCCCATAATTAATCCCATAAAATAGATTTTTAATCTCTGTCTTTCCGTTTTCAACAGTACCACCTAGACCTCTCTCACAGATAATGGCAATAGCCTCCTAATTCTTAGCAGCTTAAAAATAAAACCTCGCTGAAATTATATAATTCTCCATTGTAAATATATCCATGAAGTACCATTATACTAACAATAAAATTAGAATTTCTAACTATGGAGCACAAAGCCCAACGTGATCTGGTTCATGTGGTTCTATAATTCCTTTCATGGGCTCACTTATTACATTCTACCTATATGGGTGCTTTTTTCATTCTGGCACATCCCAAGCTTTTCCCCTCTTCTGGGACTTTGCATTTGTCTCTTTGGATGAAATGTAGCTCTTTTTTGGCTTTGTTGCATGGCAGGCTCTGACTCACACTTTAGTTGTTAATTTAAATGTTATGTGTTTTGAGTCGTTCTCCCTGATATTTTACCTAAACTACCCCTTATCTTAATAAATTCTGGCTGCTATATCATATGCCATAGACTGGGTGGCTTAAACAACAGACATGTATTTCTTTCCGTTTTGGATGCTGTGAAGTCTAAGCTCAAGGTGTCAGCAGATTTGGTTCTTGGTGACAGCCTGCTTCTTGGCTTCTAGGTAGCACCTTCTTACTGTGTGCTCAACACGGCATCTCCTCACCGTGTGCGTGTGGAGAGACAGAGAAATTTCTCTCTCTTCCTCATCTGATTTCTTTTAGACCCAACCACTTTTTAAAGGCCCAGCCTCCTAATATCATCACAATGGGGTTAGATCTTCAACATACGAACTTTGGAGGAGGAGGGGGTGCACACAACCCTCCATAATACATACATACATACATATGGAGTGGTGTTATGGAATGGTCTATACTACTGCTCCATACATACCCAATGTTTTACTCTCTATCATATCAAATTGAGAATTATTTTATGGCAATTATCACAATTATCTCTTCCATATCACTGTTTTTTTCTTCTTGGTTATGTAGCAATCTGAAACTATCTTGTTCATGCATTTGGTGACTTGTTTATTTTTCTACTAAAATACACTTCTCATGTTTTGTCCTTATTTATATCCAAGGACCTGGAAAATTGCATGGCACATAAGAAAGGTTCATTAATTATTCTTTACATTAGTGAATACATTATTCTAATACACAGGGAATGTTGCTAAAAGCTACTATAACATATCCTGTCTGAATTACTAGGGGAATCTTTAATGAAATTGAAGAACTGGTGATAAGAAGTTCATTAGGAAGGGAAAATAGCAAGCTAAATTTGAGGGGTACAATTAACACAACTGTAAAATCAGTTTTACATAAGTTTTAGCACATAAGTTTTAGAAGCACAAAGCACTGTGGAGACATAAATGTATATAAAGCATGTTCCTGTTCCTAGTATTTCCCATTTAGTAGCTTACAGCTGGATTTATATTGGTCATTCTTCTGATGCAGTGGGTCCTAGATGCTCAGAGGACCCTAATCCCCTAATCAAGAGTGATCTCATGGCATATAAGAGAATTCAACTTTCAGGATTAAAGTGTATACATCAAGGTCTAAGCTAAAAACAGATGGCCTACTCAAGTAGGTTATGTAAGAGACCATATAAAAAATGTGGACATGGTTAATGAAAATCAATATGGGGTAGTAAAACACAGTGGGACCCGTCACCATGCATAAGCCTGCAAGGCTAACTGGAGGGAGTAGTTGCCTAAATGCAGTTAACTGCTGTTTAGCAGAAAGAAAACTCTCAAAATACCCCCCTGCATTTTACCTCTGCTGTCCCTGGTAAGTGGCTGATACTTCTCGTTGGCCAACCCCACCAGAAGCCAAAGGGCAAAAGAACCTGTAGCTTTATTCTATAAAATTCTACCTCCTTAAAGACAGAAAAGAGTTAAATAGCAAGAAATTCCAATGTTTTGACCTAGTAAATATTCATAGAATCTAGAAAAAAGGCCTGATACGCAATAATTCCTCCCTAAGCACTAAAGAAAGTTAGTTGGTGAATGATTGCAAATGAGATGTAATCAAACAAGGGAAAGTTACTGAAAGCTATTAAAAGATATTCTGTCAGAGTGGCCAGAAGAATGGTGATATCTGAGGGTATATCTTAACATATGTGGCAAGTGGAAATTACCTAGAACGATTTATTTTCCATTACCTGTAACTGTTTCAATAATGCATTCCTGTAGTTACCAGTGCAGAATGCCTGCTATGTGCAAAGCATTATTCTAAACCTTTTACAACTCAGTGAGGCAGAAAAATGAGGAAAAATTATTCTTTGTTCCAGGTTGCACAAATGCCAAGTGTTGGACTGTGACTAGAACTCACATCATTCCAGTTTCAAGTTAGTGCTCTTAACCATGGCATATTGCCTCCTTGTACTGTGAATCACCCATTTCTTTTCCCCTATGGTCATGATTTCCCAAATTACTCTATTATTCCCATAACCCCTTTCTTCTATAAAATAAAAGATTTAGATCAGGTGATTTCTAAGATTTATGCCAATTAGGAGATGTGATGTATTTAGGTAGGTTATAATTATTTGTGTGATATTGTAGTGTAAGAACGTGACTAAAAATTTGGAGATAAAACACATAAAATAGGAAACACAAAAACAATAAATCATAATTACTCCTTGATATAAGCTCGATTTCTGAAGAAATATTTCGCAAGGAAACTCCAAAGGTTAAGTCAGTAATACCTTTACTGCAGTATAAAGGATTACATTACAGTGTGGCTAATGTGTTCTTTCAGTTTAAACTGCTTTTTAACTGGATTATTTATCACATATGCAAATAAGCTACTTAATTAATAAGGAAATAGATACCATGGTTGAACCTCATTGAAGCCTGTTCTTTAATTATATTGATATCCTGAGTTGTTGTAATGTGATATTATAGGATCTAAGAGATTCATGGATCAAACAGTATTTTAGAGTTTACAAAATATAGGAATATTTCAATGTTTTCTCATGCACATTAATGTACGTAAAAATAAAAAAATTACTATTTTTGTCTATACTCACACAACACTTACAACACAAAATTGTATGGGGTTTTAACTACACCAACCAATTATCCAACTCTTCAGACATCAACTGAGTGTCCTACAATTCAGTTATGACACTGACTGCCTAGAGTTTCTACAGACCCTGCAGGTTAAAGGCTCAGTCCCACATGACTGCCCCCTACTTCAGATGACAATCGCTAAGTAATACGTCCCCAAATTAGCCACACTTCTCTCTGACTTGGCTACAACTTGAGAGTTCCTATGACACCCCTTCTCAGGTTCAACAATTTGTGAGCTATGATGGCTCACACAATTAAGGAAAACACCTGCTTACATTCAGTGATTTATTATTAAGGATATGACAAGGGGTACAGATGACTTCAGATGAAGAAATGCAGAAGGCAAAGCTCCAGAAGGGTCCTGAACACAGGAGCTTTGTGCCTGTGGAAATGCAGCACGCTTCTGGCACAAAGATATGTTCACCAACCTACAGGTCAAATCCCAATATTTTAGGGACTTAATGGAGTTTCTACAATGTAGGCATAACTGATTCTTAACTCAGTCTCTTGCCCCTCTGTCTTTCCCATGCAGGATGCTGAGGTAGGGCTGAAAGTTTGAAGCTTCTAATCATAGCTTGATCTTTCTGGTGGCCAGCCCCCATCTTGAAGCAATCCACCTCGTTAGAACAAAAAGTGCTCCAATTGCCCAGAAAATTTCAAAGTACTTAGGAGCCCTTTGCCACTTCTATAGCCATATCACCTAGGAAATTAAAAGGGTTTTAGGGGCTCTGTGTCAAGAATCAGAGACAGAGAACACATATAAATTTACTAAGAGGTCACAGTGAGTCAGGAAAAATTTCAGAATTGATTCAAAAGTAAGAGAAGCCTGTGTTTAAATGTTGGCTCTACAGTTTTTAAGCCAGTTATGCAGGACATTTTACTAAATACTGTGAGGATACTTTAGTCGGCTTTTGTGAGGATAAGGATATACAGGTTATACACATGCTTAGTACAGTGCTTTGTCTATAGAATAGACTCAATAAATGGTGACTAAATTATGATTGTTAATAAAAATACAAGTAATATCATAAACATTGTAATATATACATTCTTATTATTTAGCATAAAGTCTTACAATGAAAGTCAGTTTCCATTTGTGCTGAATTCAGCTAAGCCACTGAGTGACATCATATATTTGGGGCTATAATTTACTGAAATATGATTCAATCATTACTCTAGTGTTTTTAAAAAAAGTTTTAATGAGCAGCCTCTCTCACAGGTAAAAACAAAGAAACCAACCAATAACTTCAGAGTTCATAAAATGTCTAAGTAAATCTCTCTTAGTTCATTTTCCAATACATGTGGTGTTAGAGGCCAAAAGAGATATGTAGATCTCTGTATATGTATTTCCCAGTCAGGAATCTCCAGAGAAACGGGACCACTAAAATGAACACATATCTATTATCTTCTTTATATGTGTTTAACAGGAGATTGTGATTATTGCGGCTGAGAAATTCTAAGATTTGCTGCCTGCAAGCTGGAGACCCAGCAGCTGGTGGTGTAAGTCAGAGTCCAAAGGCCTGAGAACCAGGAAGCTGATGGTTTAAATCCCAGTCCAGGGGCAGGAAAAGATGAGATGAGATGTTTGGTAAGGAAAAAGAAAAAAAAAGTGGGGGGAATTCTCCTTTGTTTGACTTTTGTTCTATTCATTCCTTCAACAGATTGTATGATTCCCACCCACACTGGGGAGAGCAATCTATGGAGGCTACTGAGCTGATTACTAATGCCTTCCAGAAACACCCTCACAGATATACCCAGAAATAGTGTTTAACCAGATATTTGGGCATCCCCTGATCCAATCAAGTTTATACATAAAATTAATTATCAGAGTACGGTATAAAAATTCATGATACATTTCAGAAGACAGTGAAGTAAAGAAAGGAGCAGCAAGGTAAATATGCAATAATCATAACCAGGGGGAGAAAGCAGTAGATGCAGAGAATAAGGAACTGCCAACATTTGCACAAAATGACTTAACAAATATTTATGTATCATAAACATGAAAACTGATTATTAGGAAATAGTATATATTCACTGAAAATATTTAATTCTTACATATATAAAGCAAAAGGGAGAGAAAATTCCTACTCTCCAAAATCTCATTCTTTGTGTGTGTGTGTGTGTGTGCGTGCGTGTGGGTATGTCTATAAAATGAAGTCCAGTCTTGCTTTGGATACTTTCATTTTCATAATTCTCAAGATTATTTTTATATGTTGCCTGAGTATAATGTAGACCTCTCCACATTGAGTCAGGGAAAGTAATTTTCCTGCTATAAGTACCAGTGAAGTTTGTGAGATGTTTGTGTGGGACTAAAAATGAAAGATATGTTTGTGTGGGGCTAAAAATGTTGTCACATAAAATTAACACATAATATGCTTTAGCTATAATCCTCCTCATGCCGCGTTAGACACTGTTGATCTCAGTCATATGCCACTCTCTAGGGTGCCACCCAGTGAGCCATGCCCTGCATAACCTTCTCCCCTTGAGTGCTGCAGAACATGTGACCGGTTTTTAGTCAACAGAATATGACAAAGGTGATGGAATAATCACTCCCATGATTTTATTACATGATATAAGACTGTATCCTAGTAGACCTGATGGAGATTCTCCCATTGGCTTTGAAAAAATAAGTTACCATGTTGTGGAAACATCACAGAGTCATTTAGTAAGAGCTGCAAGTGGCTTTTAGAAGTTGAGAGTGGTCCAGACATGACAGTCAGCAAGAAAACAGGGACCTAGCCTACAGCTAAAAGAAATTGAATTTTGCCAATGGCCACATGAACTTGGAAGAAGACCCTGAAATTCAGAAAAAATGGAGCCTGGCCAAATTTTGATTGATTGCAGCCCTCTGAGATTCTGAGCAAAGGACCCATCTAAGCTGCACCTGGAATCCAGCCTAAGAAAACTGTAAGATAATAAATGTATGTTATTGTAAGCTGCTGTGGTGTGAATTTTACAGATGACCTCAGCAAATTTCTGACTACAAGTACCCGCTGGATAACTAGACTCACCTGATATTCATCAACAGCTTATTCAGCAGTGGATTCCACATCATAGAGGTACTTTTCCTTGCCCCTCCACTTAGGTGCTCACGTGTGGTATTGGTGAGAATGATGGGGTAACTAAGAGAGTTCAAGTCGGCAACATAATGCACCTACAGCCAATTTGACTTGCAGGCTCTGCAGTTCACTCCCACCAAACTATTTCAGGATGGTGATTTTCTCCCAGAATCCCAAGTGAATGCACTTCCTGCTTGGTTTGGAGGCTTGTTAATAAATCCCACGGGTCCATGTAAGTCTGACGCAACTGGAAAACATAGACCAAGATCTTTTACAAAGAATCCCGAGCTTTTTACAAATGAAGACAATGAATTGCTTATTTTATTATTAATTTATAATTACAAGTTATTTTTAAGATATTAAGTTTATATTATAAATTATATAAATTAATATAAGAAATTTGTTATTTACTTTCATAATCGTGTCTTCAATTTAAGTTCTTTTCAGTTAATCTATCTCTGACATTCCTAACACTTCAGCTAAAACTTTAGTATACATGCAAATAATGTATACATCTTTTACAAGAAAATAGGAAAATGCTATACATATTTGCCAGCAATAAATACAATGTAGCATATTTCCAGGTTAGTATAATATATATTGTACTTTATTGGCTACAATATAACCCATAATGAGTGTTAGTACACCACACACACACACACACACACAATTTAGTTTTATCCTAGATTTGTTAACATCTATTTTCTTCTGAAATATATAGTCTAGAAATAAAATTAATATTTTAAGTGAAAAATAATGTATACTTTCAAAATTCAAGTAATATACAAGACTATAAAGAGACACTTCCACTGGAGAGAAATAATATGAAATATTTTATGCACTCTTAGTTAAGTATTGTTTGATCCATAAGTTGTTAGCTTTCCATTGCCTTCGTTTAACAAATATTCCTTTGTAATTATAATTTCTCTGTGCACACCTCCTTGTACAAATTTAATTTATCCCCTTCCTTTCAGTATTTATAATTTTCCTTAGCTTATTTTGAAATATTATCTGAGAAATTTTTGATAGATAACCTTATACCCACTGCTAGCAGTATCTGAATAGTAATTTTAGCCTCAACTTGTTTTTGTATTGACTTTAAGGGAGGCATATGAGTCTGGCTTTAGTCACAATCCATTGTCTATTAGGAACAGCTGTCAGGATTGGCCAGTATTTGAATTCCAATAAGGAAGTATGATATAACAATTCTTTTGCCTTTCTAGAATGTACTTGTGCATCATCCTAGTATATTCCTGGGAAGATAAGAATACAGGACCCACACTGCTTTCCAGTTTACCTTAGATGAAAATTTTAAGTTTGTCACAACTGTCTGAAAATTTCTCTCTGGCAGTCATTTCTCTTTCCATAGGGAGGGAATTTACTAGTATCAGAAAGAAACCTAATCGCCACACATCCTCCAAAATTTCAATTGTAATTAATTGCTTAAAACAATAACTATACAAAAAACTTCTAAGAGATCTTATAAAATAAGAACATAAATCAGTCTGAAAGTAGTGCTAGGTGAGGAGCCTAATCTGTGTACTATAGTTGAATGTGGAACGTAGATAGAGAATTGTGATGGCTTTGCAATACGTCAACCTAGTTTCCCAGAATTTCTGAGAAATTAATATTTCCCTGAATATCCTCTTTTGCATGTTTTCATTACAGTGAGCAGCAAGGGATATTCTTGGAAGATTTGAAAGGCAGAAGAGAAACAATGGTCATTTTGTAGTTCACGGACTTATTGCAGATCTGCTGAGTCACCTCTTTGCTGCGAAGCAGCAGCTGGGCTTGCGATTGTTCCACTTTTCTCTGGAACTTTCTTCAGTTTCTGCGACGAGGTGTGTATGTTTAGCTCTGTGACAAAGGGCTCCAGTTTCTGCCGTTCATCCTTGTCACTAAAAACAAAGGCAACAAGAAACCACATAGAATTCAGTGTGTTTTTGTGGATTTCTAGCTTATGCTTCTAAGTTCCACCCTGCTCATAACCTTCTCTTCCTGACTGACTCCCCTGTGGATTTCATGTTCTGGTATGGAGACAGCAGCCTTAGAAAGACAACTTAGTTGGTTTTCATAATTGAGTTAGTAAAGTCACTGTAACAGATCATTTCTTTCTCTTTCTCTCTCTGTCTCTCTCACTCTCCCCCCATCTCTCTCTCACACACACTGTCCTTTTCTGTTTCTCTCTCTACCAGTTCTGCTTCTTTTTGAACCCTGAAAGACACAAGGTAAAGACAATAACCAGTGAAAACTCTTTCAGTAAGATTTTTTTTTTTTTTTTTTAGTGAAGGGGAGCAGAGAAATTAGATGATATCTAAATATAATATTTAGTCAAATAATGATTATAACAAATAGAGTGTCATTGGCTCCCTGTTTCCAGAAGAGATAGAAAGAGAAAAAAATTGGCTATGTGAAAAAAGAAATTAATTCTGAAAGCAAAGCTTAGATAAGGTAAAAAGGGATGAGATCTTTAGAATAAGTAAAAAGGTCAGCCATTAATAGAAGTGTGGAAAATCATCAATTCAAAGTTATCCATGGAAAAAGAGGAAGGGCAGAAAGTACAGGCATAGATTCAGATGTGTTAATAGATTTCAGGGAAGGTAAGGGAGTTTGAGTTTGATTTTTTTATTATTATTTTTCTTAATAAGATAGGAAGCAAGGTTTTCATTTAAGAATAAGGAAGGAGGAGATGGCCAATGAATTTTTAGGAGAGAAAAGAGGCGTAGAAAATATCTTTTGGAAAAGAGACAAAGCAAATATACTGGAGAAGTGTTGTAGCAATGTTAACCAGTATTAAGAAGTTATTTAATATTAAAATTCCATGAATTAAAATCAAGAATTCTCAGCATAGTTGTGGCTGTTCACCAACAGTATTCGGCTACAAAGGACAAGCACAGAGTAAACAGAGAGATGGCATTATGTCGAGTGTGCCTTTCCCAGGTGTGTAGAGTAGACAAACACTGTTCATAAAGATGGATCAATGAATCCAAACTGATCAAACAGAGATAGAAGGACATGAGTAGATTGATTTCTGGAAAGAAAAATGATAAAGTTAATAGTTGGGAGTGAATTGGTGGCTGTGATGTGATTGAATAATTAATTGAGTAAGTTCATTCAAATAGGTGAAATGGACCAGGTGAATAGGTGAATACCTGGTCCAGTAGAAGAGTTTACAACAGGCTCTCCAAAAAGGTGGTTGCTGAAGTACCACGCTTCAGAGATCAATTTGTCCTTGAAATCTTTTCTCTTTAATTCAAGTAAAAATTTATTGTATTGTCATACACATTTTTCTGTTACACTTCAAATCTCTATGAATTATTTTCTGGAAAACAATAGATTTGGAAATATTTGCAATTGTTTCACTTAGTGTTGACTGGGAAATTTTCTTTTTTCTTTTCTTTTTTTTTTTTTGGAAACAGAGTCTCTCTCTGTCACCCAGGCTGGAGTGCAGTTACGTGATTTCGATTCACTACAACCTCTCCCTCCTGGGTTCAAGTGATTCTCCTGCCTTAGCCTCCTGAGTCGCTGGAATTACAGATGCATGTCACCACCCTTGGCTAATTTTTCATATTTTTTGTATAGTTGAGGTTTTGCCATGTTGGCCAGTCTTGTCTCAAGCTCTTGACTTCAAGTGATTCATCAGCCTCGGCCTTCCAAAGTGCTAGGATTACAGGTGTAAGCCGATGTGCCAGGCCTTCATTGCGAGATTTTATATCTATCCTTCATTTTTTTTTCATTTCTTCATTTAATCCTTCCCCTTTTCCTTCCTTTCTTTCTTATTTTTCAATCATTCTCCAAACATTTAATGAGCATTTATTATGCACTAAGTAGTACACTTGTCACTGCTATTGCAACACTAAATTTATAGTTCTAGTAGCAGAAACGAGATAAAAAAGCAAAGAATTGGGAATTTTGGTAAGTAGTACTGTGAATAAGCAAACTCTCTGGCAGACGAGGTGGCAGAAGATAGCATTTAGATAAGGATGGTACAGAAGCCTTCTTCAAAGAGATGATGGTTCAAGCTAGAACCCAAGGAATGGAAAGATCTTTATACACGTAGCATGGGAAAGGCTAGGGATTGGAATCAGCTTGGTGGGCTCAAGGATTTGACTGGGGCCTAGAGTGAGGCTGGCATAAGTGAGGCTGCAGAGATAGGAGGCTAAGTATATTAGGCCGTTTTCACACTGCTGACAAAGCCATACCTGAGACTGGGCAATTTACAAAAGAAAGAGGTTTCAAGGACTCTTAGTTCCACATGGCTGGGGAGGCCTCACAGTCATGGGAGAAGGTAAAAGGCATGTCTCACATGGCAGCAGACAAGAGGAGAGAATGAGAGCCAAGTGAAAGGCAACACCCTTTAGCAAACCATCAGATCTTGTGAGATTTAGTCACTACCATGACAACAGTATGGGGGAAACTGCCCCATGATTCAACTGTCTCCCACCAGGTTCCTCTCTCAACACATGGGAATTTTGGAGTTACAATTCAAGATGAGATTTGGGAGGGGACACAGCAAAACCATATCATTCTGCCCCTGGCCCCTCCCAAATCTCATGTCCTCACATTTCAAAACCAATCATGCCTTCCTAACAATCCCACAAAGTCTTAACTCATTTCAGCATTACTCAAAAGTCCACAGCCCAAAGTCTCATTCAAGATAAGGCAAGTACCTTCCACCTATGAGCCTGTAACCTGTAAACCAAAAGCAAGTCAGTTACTTCCTAGACACAATGGAGATACAGCCATTCCAAATGGGAGAAATTGGCCAAAGCAAAGTGGTTACAGGCCCCGTGCAAGTCCAAAATCCAGCAGGGCAGTCAAATCTTGAAACTCCAAAATCATCTCCTTTGACTCCATGTCCAACATCCAGGTCACACTGATAAAAAAAGGTGGCTTCCCATGGTGTTGCACAGCTCTGCCTCTGTGGCTTTGCAGGGTATAGGGCTCCTCCAGGCTGCTTTCACAGGCTGGCATTGAATATCTTTGGCTTTCCCAGGTGCATGGCGCAAGCTGTCAGTGGATCTACCATTCTGGAGTCTGGAGGATGTTGGCCTTCTTTTCAAATCTCCATTAGGCAGTGCCCCATTGGGAACTCTATGGGGGCACCCACCCCACATTTCCTATCCTCACTGCTGTAGCAAAGGTTGTCCATGAGGGCCCCACCCCTGCAGCAAACTTCGGCCTGGACATCCAGGCGTTTCCATACACCCTCTGAAATCTAGGCAGAGGTTACCAACCTCAGTTCTTGACATCTGTGCACCTGTAGGCTCAACACCACATAAAAGCTACCAGGGGTTGGGGCTTGCAACCTCCAAAGTCACAGCCTGAGCTGTACCTTGGCCCCTTTTAAAAATGGCCTCAATAGCTGGGAGTGGGGCACCAAGTGCCTAGACTGCACTCAGCAGAGGTATCCTGGACCTGGCCCAGAAAACCATTTTTTCCTGCTAGGCCTCTAGGCCATGATGGGAGGGGCTGCCGCAAAGTTCTCTGACATGTCCTAGAGACATATTCTCCATTGTCTTGGAGATTAACATTCAGGTCCTCTTTACTAATGCAAACTCCTGCAGCTGGCTTGAATTTCCTCTCAGAAAATGTAATTTTCTATTGCATTGTCAGGCTGCAAATTTTCTGAACTTTTATGACCTGTTTCCCTTTTAAAACTTAATGCCTTTAACAACATGCAAGTAACCTCTTGAATGTTTTACTCCTTCGAAATTTCTTCTGCCAGATGCCCTAAATCATCTCTCTCAAGTTCAAAGTCCAAAAAATCTCTAGGGCAGGGGCAAAATGCCTCCAGTCTCTTTACTGAAACCAAGCAGGAGTCACCTTTACTCCAGTTCCCAACAAGTTTCTCATCTCCATCTGAGACCACTTTTGCTTAGACTGCATGGTCCATATCATTATCAGCATTTTGCTCAAAGCCATTCAATAGGTCTCTAGATCCAAACTTTCCCACATTTTCCTGTCTTCTGAGCCCTCCAAACTGTTCTAACCTCTGCCTGTTACCCAGTTCCAAAGTTGCTTCCACATTTTCGGGTATCTTTTCAGCAGTGCCCCACTCTATTGATACCAATTTACTGTATTAGTCCATTTTCATGCTGCTAATAAAGACATACCCAAGACTGGGCAATTTACAAAACGAAGAGGTTTAGTGGACTTACAGTTCCACATGTCTGGGGAGGCCTCACAATCATAGCGGAAGATGAAAGGCATATCTCACATGGAGGCAGAAAAGAGAAGAGAATGAGAACCAAGTGAAAGGGGAAACCCCTTATTAAACCATCAGATCTTATGAGACCTAGTCATTACTAGGATAATAGTATGCGGGAAATTGCCCCCATGATTCAATTGTCTCCCACCAGGTCCCTCCAACAACATGTACAAATTATGGGAGCTACAATTGAAGATAAGATTTGAGTGGGGACACAGCCAAACCATATCACTAAGATTACACAGGGCTTCATTAAAAAGTTTGGATCTTTATTTGGAAAGATTTTCTTTCTTTCTTTCTTTCTTTCTTTCTTTCTTTCTTTCTTTCTTTCTTTCTTTCTTTCTTTCTTTCTTTCTTCTTTCTTTCTTTCCTTCCTTCCCTCCCTCCATCCCTCCCTGCTTCCTTCCTTTTTTTTTTTTTTTTTTTGGAGCCTTGCTTTGTCGCCCAGGCTGGAGTGCAGTGGCATGATCTCAGCTCACTGCAGCCTCCACCTCCTGGGTTCAAGCCATTCTCCTGCCTCAGCCTCCTGAGTAGCTGTAATTACAGGCATGTGCCACCATGCCCAGCTAATTTTTGTATTTTTAGTAGAGACATGGTTTCATCATGTTGGTAAGGCTAGTCTCAAACTCCTGACCTCGTGATCTGCCCGCCTTGGCCTCTGAAAGTGCTGGGATTACAGGCATGAGCTACCGCGCTCAGCTTTTATTGGCTATTTCTTTCAGGAATTCCCTAAAACACTGTTGTATATAGTCAGTACCCAACGTTGACATGAAGGCTTCCAGATTACAAAAATATAACTGTTTTCTTAATTACCTATAATATTATGAAAGTTAAAGTTTTTTATATATACAGAATACATACAAATGTACATATGTGTTTATATGTATATTTATTGTATTTTATAATTAACAAAATACACTACAGTAATTACATGGCTATAATTATTAGGAGCAAACTTTTTTATTTTACAAAGAAAGAAAAATTGCTCATCAAATTTAAATGTGATCGGTAAATGTTAACCCAGTACTTTGACTGTTTTTACACTATATAATAGTTATTACTACTTAGGAAATATGAGACTGTTCAGCTTTTAAAACCAATGCTTTAGGAAAAAGTGCTTGTGACACCATTATGTGACTGATCAACTGGCCTTTAAAAAAAAGAAATTATAACAACAGGCTATTTCTATTTTTTATATGGGGTAATGATAACTTCTCATTTTGTATAATTGTCAATTATATTAAGTGATTTGCTAAAAGATCATGATTGTCATAATCATTATCACCATCATTATCATCAAAAGGTTCCAAAAAATAGTTTACAGTACTAGACTCTATTAAACATAAAAGAATTGAGGTTAAATGGAGTCTTTATGTTAAAGAAATTTGGCTTTCTCTTATATTTTAAGATTTGTGCCTGAGGTTTACATAAACATGCCTATTTTAAGAAATTGCATCTATTAATGTAAGGTTGAGTGGCTTAGGTGAAAGGAAAAAGGCTCCAGGACTGCAGAAAGGTATCTTCAGTATCCTATGTGGATAAACTGCTTTTTATGATAGAAATAATACCTTCAAACATTAAATAATACTTTGCATCTGAATGAAAGGCTGTGAGCTAATTTAATTTTAGATAGTCCAAATCTCAAAAACTAAAGATTTAACCAGACTGTTGTCATATAATTTTAGTTTCTGTAAAGTAACTCATAAAGAAATCATTTGACCACTACTTCCTGACTATCCTGCATTGGAATGGAGAGAAATAAACTCATCCTTTTTCTAACGAAATTGAGTCAAAAAAGTGTAATATAATTATACATATATCCAATAGTTATTTAGTATTCTGTTCGGATGGTAGATACTTTGGCATTGACTGATTTTTCTTTAATCTAGTGACAAAGTTGAATTGAGAAACATGGTCGTTGAAACTCGCTTTCTGATTGCCTTTCTAACTATGACATTTTTCAAAGTTCTGTTATGTGTTTTGCCCAATCTAGAATAAATAAATCTGACTTTCTGATTAAAAGAATAACAGGCTGGGTGCGGTGGCTCATGCCTGTAATCCCAGCACTTTGGGAGGCCAAAGCGGATGGATCACCTGAAGTTAGGAGTTTGAGACCAGCCTGGCCAATACGGTGAAACCCCATCTCTACTAAAAATACAAAAATTAGATGAGCGTGGTGGTGGGCACCTGTAATCCTAGCTACTCGGGAGGCTATGGCACAAGACTCTCTTGAACCCGGGAGGTGGAGGTTGCAGTGAGCTGAGATTGCGCCACTGCACTCTAGCCTGGGTGACAGAGTGAGACTTTTTCTCAAAAACAAACAAACAAACAAAAAAGAATAACAATAACTGGAATAATATAAGTTTTGCTATTTAATAGTTAATTGTCTAGAAAGCCTGAAGTCTATTTTTTTAAAAATTCAGGAATATCTAATGTAAAATATAAACCGATGACTTGTGAATTAATCGAATGAACTTTCTGTTTCTTCGTCAAGACAAAATGTAGAACACTTAAGGAATAACTTTTTGGTTTTTACCTACATGCTATTCTTTTCATTTGACTGTATCATGATTTATATATTCTTGGAGCTTTATCAAGGAAGAAATATAGAGCAGATATGCTGCAATGCACACCTCCTGGTTGAACAAGTGTAATACATTTTGCTCCCATCTGCCATTAGCAAATATCCACAGATCAATTTTTGAGTTACATTACTTCAGACAAGACTCTCTTTGAAATGGTGTATAAGCCATAAAATTATCCATAGAGAAATATTTATATCAAAATCCTTTCAAATATAAAGTTTATTATTATAATATTTTGTATTTGGCTAATATGTTATTTACTACAATAATAATGCTGAATAACAAATAATCACAAAATCCCAGTGGCACACAACAAACATGCAGTCATCTACTGCAGGTCATGTTAAGTGGCTGTGTAGCTCTTGCCTCACACACATGCCTTGTGGGGTCAGCTGAGTGACTGCTAATTTAGCATGATCTCAGCATAAATAGTTTGTAGCACTTGGATCAGCCACCTTTTTATCTCTGGAATGCAAGCCAGGCCTGTTCTCAATTAATTGCAGAGTAGAAGAAATAAGACAAGCTCAGTCACGCAAGTGCTTTTCAAATCCGTGTTTTTGTCACATTTACTAACTTCCACTGGCCAAATCGTATCAGATGGCTGAGCCTAGAGTTGGAGTGGAGGACATTGTGTGGTAGATGCTATCATGTCCTATTTAGTTCCTCCTTTAGGAGTGAAGGACAAGTTATCCCAGTTGCTCTGAGTGCTGCTGGCAGGAAGCTCTCAAGTGTTAACCTGGTTTAATAATTGCCTCAGCAGAAGAGAACCATCTCAAAAAGATTATGCCTTCTTGGGGCAACTAGTATTTAATGACTGGTTTACACAGGAGTATTGAAACCCGACACTTTAACCCCAACAGGGAACAGTTCTGAAAAGTGATTCAATGTTCAGATCTCCCTGCAAGGCTGGTTAATTCCATGAAGACTCCATTGCTGCTTAACATCTTCTTCTGTCTGATTCTGCTTCCTTTCATCTCATTCCACAGGTGTTGAGCCCAAGAGCATTTGTTAATTCACTTCCTGCTCTAATCTCCACCTCAATGTCTATTTCCCAGAGAATGTAACCTGCAATATGCTGCAAAATCCCTCAAAGTTCATAGTGGCTCAAGAAAAAGGTAGTGAACTCCTTAACGCTATCAATCAAGCAGAATATTTTATCATAACAATTAAGTAGGGTGAGATTTGATCATCCTTAAAACAGTAACCACATAAAGATATTTTTCTTTTTCTTTCTTTCTTTTTCTTTTACTTTTTTTTTTTTTTTAGACAGGGTCTGACTCTCTGTTGCCCCAGCTGTAGTGCAGTGGTGTAACCTCGGCTCACTGTAACCCCCACTTCCCGGGTTCATGCAATTCTCCCTGCCTCACCTCCCGAGTAACTGGGATTACAGTTGCCCATCACCACACCTGGCGAATTTTTGTATTTTTCATAGGAACGGGGTTTCACCATGTTGGCCAGGCTGGTCTCGAACTCCTGACCTCAAGTGATCTGCCTGCCTCGACCTCCCAAAGTGCTGGGTTTACGTGTTTGAGCCACCGTGCCCAGCCAGGATATTTTTCTTAATTTCAAAAAACTTGCTATGACTTTCAAGGCCCTCTTCAGTTTGTACTTGGCACTTGTCCCAAAAATCATCATCCAATTCTCCTTTAGCATTGACTAACATTCTAGTAAGCCAGCAGCATAACTAGCCTGTGCCCACATTTTCTTTATTTTTATTCTTGGTCACATTCCTGCCTCTGTTTGAATGCTATTGTTTCTATTGGGCTGCCTGTCAAGGTTTAACTCTTTATTCTAAGCTGATTTCAAATCTTATTACTTTCTACTTGTTCTCTCTTGGGATTCATCACAGTTGGACAGCATATGATCCCTCCCAGCACATTATACCCCTCTTTGTGCACTTATCATAGCCTGCTTAATAACTTATATTCTTGCCTGACATCCTGCTGAGATTCCCAAGGGTAGGGATTCCGTCACAGTCAACTTTTTTATTACTTAGGTCTTCTAGCAAGGTGAATTAACATAGTTTCTTTTTTAAATATAAACAACTGAGTGATATATTAAAAGTCATGTATTATCCATTATATTCCATAAAGATTTCTCATATAGAAATATGTGTCAATAAACATCAGATTTTAAATAGTATTTTGAGGGAGAATGTGCATATTTTTTTTTCCACAGGACAAACATGTTTCAAATGCAAACAAGAAGAAAAGCTGTCACAGCAATCTGGATACTCAAAGCGAACAGATGATGTACTCCAAGCTAAAGATCTCAATTTTGACCTCTTATTTATTGGACCGTAGTATTATATACAAATTACATGCATAACTTATATACATCTATATGTGTGTATATATATATAAATACACACATATATATGTTGACACATACACTTACATATATATATATATGTCTGTGTATATATTATATGTGTGTGTGTATATATGTGTGTGTGTGTGTGTGTGTGTATTATTTTTAGGGTACCCAGCAATTTTTTTTTTAAAACCAGAATTTTAAGACATGCAGACACAGAAATGACTGTCATAAAGAGAGATGTTTTCCCTCACAGGTTCCTAGAGATAGGAGACACTCCATACCACATAGGGCCACATAGAAAAGCACCAGGATCATTCAAGTAGCAGAGTAAATGAGGGAAAACAGGTGCAAGAGCCTTTATTTTAGTTTCTCTGAGAAGAAATGGGCTAGGCAAGGTAAGCAAGCCTAGAATTGGCTAGTTTGAATAATTTTCATGGGCTCTGAGCATCCCTAGTTGCCTAATACCTGGTCCTAGATTCATTAGGGAAGGAAGATAGTAGCCCAGAGTGTAAGAGCCCAATAAAAGTGGTAGTTGGGACCATGCACTGTGGAATGGTTGGTTTGCATACGAAAAACACACTCACAGAGTCCCCAAGATATTAAAGTACCAAAAATACAGAATATATGTGTTTTGTAATTTTTTTCACATTCTTTTTTTTCTGGACCACATGGGACATTTTTACAGTTGCATTATGTTATGTATAATCTGTTCTCAGTAAGTACTTTCATTATGTATTATTTATTCAAACTCACTCAAAGTGAATCTCAAGATGCTGTTTATACAACCTATCCTCCTGTTGGAAAATACACTTTTTAAATCAAGAAGCTGTTCTTCTCATTGTTACCCTTTGGCTTATCTTCTTGACTTATTTTATAATCAATTACAACACACAAGCTTAACTTAAAAAAGATCATAGTTATATAACAGTTCTTTCTTTTCCTACCAATTTCTCTCAAAACACACATCCTTTATCCTCTTACCACAAGAGCAAGCAAACTTACTTTCCTTATTTGAAACTCCGAAGCACATTTTATTATTTCAGCTGCTCACCTGTTTTCAATTCCTCAAGAATTTCACCATATAAACAAGTCACTACTTAGCCAGCTCTTTTTATTCAAACGCAATATTAACATCGTACTCTACAAACTATAAATCCTGACTCAGAAAATATAGGGACCATCAATAGTGGGTTGATATATTCTAATTTCCAAAAGAAGAACACTAACATTAAAGAAGTCATGTGCCCTGCAAAACTTTTCTTTAAAAATTAAAGATAAATAATGATATCCCAATATAAAAGTGGAACTTTGTCACTAGCAAGCCATCCCTACAAGAAATACTAAATAAATAAATTTCCTGAGGATGGAATGTTGAAATAACAAGAAACTGATCAGTAACTTGAATCTATATGAAGAAATGAAGAGCACCAGTAAGGATAACTACACAGATAAACATAGAAGACAACATAATGGATGTTTTGAGTACAACTTATTTATCCTACTTGATTTAAGAGACAATTGAATAAACCAACAAATATTAGTCTGTGTTCTTGGACATGTGCTATGGCTTGGATATGGTTTATTTGTTCAGACCAAAAGTTACGTTGAAAATTTGATTCCCAACATGGTGGTTCTGGCAGGTGGGGCCTACAGGAAGGTATTTGGGTCATAGGTACGTATCCCTTAGGAATGGCTATGTGCTGTTCTCCAGGTAGTGAGTGACTTCTTGCTCTCATGGGACTGCAGTTGTTCTCACAGGAATGGATTAGTTCCTGAGAGAGTGGATTGTTATAAACCCTGAGGACACCCCTCAGGTTTTCCTCTTTAAATGTGTTCACTTCCCCTTTGACCTTCCCAGCCATGTTTTTTTGCAACATGAAAGCCCTGGCCAGAAGCCCTTGAACTTCTTGGCCTGTAGAACTGTGAGCTAAATAAACTTTTTTTCCTTATAATTTATCCAGTCTCAGATTTTTTTTTCTGGCAACACAAAATAGACTAAGAAAGAATGGAAAGTATAAAGGTGTAATTTATAGGACTGTATCAGCAAAAAGGAGGAGAAAGAAAATAATGTTATATGTAAGGGCAAATTTCTTCAATACTATTGAAATTAAGTTGCTGTTAATCCAAACTAGATCATTATAAATTCAGCTGCAAATTATAATCCTGGGAGAAACTACTAGAAACTATCAATTATGTGTGTGTGTGTGTGTGGATTTATTCTCACACACACACATATAATTGGCAATGGAATTAAAATGGCACACTAGAGAATATCTACCAGAAAAGTGGGCAGTTAGGGAGAACAGAGGGAAGAAAACAACCTATTACATATAGAAAACAAATAGCAAAAAGGTATGATGGTCAGAGGTACAAAATCATACTGATTAATATCAAGTGTTTAATAGATTGGTTTAAAGATCAGGTAACTTAAAAGAGGCGGTTGAAAAACTGGTAACAAGAAGATCTGAAAAAAACATAGGTGGATAGACCTCTTCAAGTATCTAGAGACAATGAAGATATTTTTGTCCCATTTCAATTCTTCATAAAAATCAACACATGCCAAGGAAGATTTTAATTACCATATTGACAAGAATAAAAAAACAAAAACTCTACAGTAAAAACACAAACCAATTTGAAAAATGGTCAAAGGAATAAATAGTAATTTCTCCAAAGAAGATATGCAGATGACCAATAAGCATATAAAAATATGTTCAATATCATTAGTAACTAGAGAAATGTAAATCAATATCACAAAAGATTCAACTTCACAAACCACTTGGTGAATATAATAAAAAAACAGACATGAAAAAGTGTTGACAAAGATGCTGAGAAATTGGGATACTCATACATTGATGGTGGGAATGTAAAATGATACAGCCACTTTAGAAAACATTTTGACAATTTCTGAAAAAATTAATCATTGACCCAGTTACAATATGACCAAGTAATTATGGTATGAGATTTATACACACAATAACTTATTCACAAATGTTCATTACATTATTCATAAAAGCTAAAAGTGGGAAAAAACCAAATGTCCATCAACTAATGAATAACTAAGCAAGAGGTATCTATATAATTAAATATCATTGAGCCATACAAATGAATATGATACTGATATATGCTACAATGTCAATGAACCTTGAAACTATTATGCTAAATAAAAGCATCTAGAGACAAAGTTAATATATTGCATGATGCAGTTTATATGAAGTGTTCAGATAAGCAAATCCCTAAAGACAGAATGTTGATATTGGCTCCCAGCCTGCAGTGGGACATAAGGGAGATGAAGGACTGGGGAGCGAGTGCTAACTGGGATGGGTTTTTTTGGGGGGAGGGGATGAAAAAGCTTTGAAATTAGTGGTAATATCTGCATAACTTTGTGAACACACTAAAGACCACTGAATTGTACACATTAAAATGCTGACTTAAGTGACATATGTATATTTTCTCAATTAAAATATTGAAACATAAGGTTTTGTTTATCATCCTAAAGTCAAATTTGCATATAAAACATCCCCTTTATCTTCATATAACAGCCAATTAATTCACCTTGAGTTAAACATTGTACATAAGAACTCCATATCACATTTCCTTGCTAGAATTACAGAATTCTACCCAGAGAGCAAGATTATATAATAAGTGTGTTTATATTTATATATCTTATTTCTGCTTTATTTACAACTGAATGTAGTTTTAAGGTAGTGTATTAACAAAGTTATAATAACGGAGTTTTTCATTTTTGACTGATTTGAAGAGTGTCTAAAGCAGTTTATTAAGAAAAAATTTGGTGTTCATTTAATGAATGCATAAAATTTATAAATAAAATACTATTCTAAAGCTTATAATTAAAATATTCCTCCATGCTGATCATATTTCCCAGCTTCAGACACTATTGAATTATTTCTTCAGGTATCTATCATCATATTTTTGAAATTTTTCTATCATTTCTTGATTTCATAAATTAAAATTATTGAACCATTTTCAATGATGTATAATGATATTTTAGGTTTCATTTCTTTATGCCCAGGCTCACACATACCTTCTTTCCGCCCACATGCTCAACTGTGATTATACTTCACGTATTGTTAAGTTTATATCATTTTTATATAATTATGACTATGTTCTTATTGTTCACAGATAGAAGCCACATACTCTTGTATGATTTCATTTCCATCTTTTCTTAATAGTTTTCTGACCTAATGACTGCCTTGCTTTCATTTGCCTAAGTTTTTTGTTTTTTTTTTTATCTGAGACAAAGTCTTGCTCTTGTCACCAGGCTGGAGTGCAATGGTGCCATTTCAGCTCACTGCAACCCTCACCTCCCAGGTTCAAGTGATTCTCCTCCCTCAGCCTTTCAGTAGCTGGGATTACAGGTGTGTGCCACCATGCCTGGCCTTGCCTAAGTTTCTCAGTACCCATTTTTAACTAAAGTTTTCAACAGAATTCTCAATCTCTTCTCAATGTTAAGTGCATCATGGAATCTATCATTCCATATTTGATCATGTAGCTATTCCTCTATGAGTCCTCTGTCCTTTGGCTGCTATACTATGGCTAGAAAACTGCCAGCTGCAGAGCCGGCATCCTCACTCACACTCTCCATTAACATCATTCTGGAAAAGTCTTTAGTCTTTATCTTGTATTTAGTCCTTTTTTTGCTTTGTTAATTTATTTCTTTTTTTTATGTGAAATGTGTTCTGCATTAGCTTTCTGAGAAAGGACATATGGACATTAAATATTTTGCACCTCTGGAAGCGTTTGCAATCTTTCTTATTTCTGTTTGTTAATTTATTAGACTATGAATTTGTCAGGGCTTCTTAACAAAGTGCCACAAACTGAGTAGCTTGAACAGCAGAAATTGATTGCCACACAGTTTTGGAGCTAGAAGTCCAAGATCAATGTGTCTGGGGGGCTGGTTCCACTTGAGGTGTCTTAGAGTCTGCAAGGAAGAAACCCCTTCATGCCTCTCACCTAGCTTCCAGGGGTATGCTGATCTTTGGTAGTTCTTGGCTTATAGAAGCATCTCTTAGCTCTCTGCCTTCATCTCTTTATGGTGTTCTCTCTATATGTGTGTCTATGCCCAAGTCTCCCTTTTGTATGTGCATGATATTGGACTAGAGGCCCATCCTATTTCACTATGTTCTCACCTAACTAATTTAGTGGCCAAGACTCTTGAGTCCCGGAAGGTTCACTGAAAGACACTGACATGAAGCAGATTGATTAACATGAGAAAAGACATACAAATTTAAATAACATTATATATACAGTAGCCTTAAAAATAAAGACCTGAAGATGCAGAGGAAATTGTCTATTTTTATGCTGTGTTCAACAACGTTTGGACAGCCATGTAGAAATATGATTAGGTAAAAAGGATATCATCTAATGTTAATAGATAGGTTAATTGATTAATAGATTTAGTGGGGAAACCCAGTAAAACCTGTCTGTCTAGATTTTTCTTCGTCTGTCTGAGCATGCATTTCTTTTTTCTGGGTATGGGGCAGGGCCTCTCTCATAGTCAAACCAGGTAGGTCAGATAATTTCTTTATGGCCAGTTTTTACACAGACTACTTATAGGTTTTATGACTGGCTTTTGGGAAAAGAGGTTCTGGTTTCTATGACCCACCTTGGAGAGAGAGATTCTAGTTTCTGTGGCTACTCTTGGGGAAGAATGGAAATGAGAGACAGGAGGACAAGGGAAGGTTACAGAAAAAAAATTGCTTCCATGGCTGTTGCTGATGCCTTCTTTTTGGGGTATTGTTTTCTGAGCTCCAATGCTAATTATGTGCACATTAACCCTATTTCCAAAAAAGATTATGTCATATTGTTGAAACACACATGCTTTACAAACAATTTGTGCAGTTAACACAGTCATCACAGGGTCCTGAGGTGACATTCATCCTCAGCCTACAAAGATGATGGGATTAACAGATTAAAGACAGGCATAGGAAATCACAAGAGTACTGATTGGGGAAGTGATAAATGTGCATGAAATCTTCACAATTTATGTTCAGAGATTGCAGTAAAGATAGGCATAAGAAATTATAAAAGTATTAATTTGAGGAACTAATAAATGCCCATGAAATCTTCACAATTTATGTTCTTCTGCCATGGCTTCAGCCAGTCCCTCCATTCAGGGTCCCTGACTTCTTGCAACAAATCAAAAACAATATCACATCCCTGGAGGGATTGTGGAGATTAGTGCAACCATAAAGGAATTGAAAGATGCAGGAGTGGTTATTCCCACCACATCCCCATTCAGCTCTCCTATTTGGCCTGTGCAGAAGACAGACAGATCTTGGAGAATGACAGTGGATTATCCTAAGCTTAACCAAGTGGTGACTCCAATTATAGCTGCTGTACCAAATATGGTTTCATTGCTTGAGCACATTAATACATCTCCTGGTACCTGGTATACAGCCATTGATTTGGCAAATGCCATTTTCTCCATTCCTGTCCATAAGGCTCAGCAGAAGCAATTTGCCTTCAGCTGGCAAGGCCAACAACATACCTTTACTGTCCTACCTCAGGGATATATTATATCTCTGGCTTTGTGTCATAATCTTTTTCATAGAGACTTGATTACTTTTCCCTTCCCCAAGATATCACACTAGTCTATTACATTTATGACATTATGCTGATTGGATCCAGTGAGTGAGAAGTAGCAAACACACTGGACTTATTGGTGCAACATTTGCGTGCCAGAGATGGGAAATAAATTTGACTAAAATTCAGGGACCTTCTACCTCAGTAAATTTCCAGGGTTCCAGTGGTGTGGAGCCTGTTGAGATATTCCTTCTAAGGTAAAAGATAAGTTGCTGTATTTGGCCCCTCCTACAACCAAGAAAGAAGCACAATGCCTAGTGGGCCTGTGTGGATTTTGGAGACAATGCATTCCTCATTTGGGTGTGTTATTCCAGCCCATTTATCCAGTGATCCAAAAGGCTGGCAGTTTTGAGTGGGGTCCAGAACAAGAGAGCAACAGGTCCAGGCTGCTGTGCAAGCTGATGTGCCACTTGGGCCGTGTGACCCAGCATATACAATGGTACCTGAAGTATCAGTGGTAGATAGGGATGTTGTTTGGAGGCTTTGGCAGGCCTTTGGCAGGCTACCATACAGTGGAGGCCTCTAGGATTTTGGAGCAAGGACTTGCCATCTTCTGCAGATAACTACTCTCTTTTGATAAACAGCTCTTGGCCTGTTACTGGGCTTTGGTGGAAACTGAATGTTTAACTGTGGTCATCCAGTCACCATGAGACCTGAACTGCCTATCACAAACTGGATGCTTTCTGACCCATCTAGCCATAAAGTAGGGTGTGCACCTCAGCATTCCATCATCAAATTGAAGTGGTACATGCGTGATTGGGCTCAAGCAGGTCCTGAAGGCACAAGTAAGTTACATGATGAAGTGGCCCAAATGCCCATGGTCTCCACTCCTGCCATCCTGCCTTCTCTCCCCAAGCCTGCCCTGATGGCCTCATGGGGAGTTTCCTATGATCAGTTGACAGAGGAAGAGAAGACCAGGGCCTGGTTCACAGATGGTTCTGCACGATATGCAGGCACTCCCCTACCCCAAAAGTGGACAGCTGCAGCACTGTAGCCCCTTTCTAGGATATCCCTGAAGAACAGTGGTGAAGGGAAATCTTCCCCTTGGGCAGAACTTGGAGCAGTGCACCTGCTTGTGCACTTTGCATGGAAGAAGAAATGGTCAGATGTGCAATAATATACTGATTCATGGGCTATAGCCAATTAATGGTTTGGCTGGATGGTCAGGGACTTGGAAGAAGCATGATTGAAAAGTTGTTGACAAAGAACTTGGGGAATAGGTATGTGGATTGTCCTCTCTGAGTGGTCAAAAACTGTGAAGATATTTTATCCCATTTGAGTGCTCACCAATGGGTGACCTCAGCAGAGGAGGATTTTAATAATCAAATGGACAGGATGACCTGTTCTGTGAACACCACTCAGCCTCTTTCCCCAGCCACCCCTGTCATCGCCCAATGGGCCCATGAACAACGTGGCCGTGGTGGCAGGGATGGAGGTTATGCATGGGCTCAGCAACATGGACTTCCACTCACCAAGGCTTACCTGGCTACGGCCACTGGTGAGTGTGCGCAATTTGCCAGTGGCAGAGACCAACACTGAGCCCTTGATATGGCACCATTCCTCAGGGTGATCAGCCAACTCCCTGGTGGCAGGTTGATTCTATTGGACCTCCTCCATCATGGAAAGGGCAGCAGTTTGTCCTCACTGATGCACACTTATTTGGGATATGGATTCACCTATTCTTCATGCAATGCTTCTGCTAAGACTACTATCAGCGGACTCATGGAATGCCTTATCTGCTGTCATGGTATTTCACGCAGCATTGCCTCTGACCAAGCCACTCACTTTATGGCTAAAGAAGTTTAGCAGTGTGCTCATGTTGATGGAATTCACTGGGTTTACCATGTTCCCCATCATCCTGAAGGAGCTGGATTGATAGAACGGTGGAATGGCCTTTTGAAGTCACAATTACACCACCAACTAGGTGACAATAATTTGCAGGGCTGGGGCAAAGTTCTGCAGAAGGCCGTGTATGCTCTGAACCAGCATCCAATATATGGTACTGTTTTTCCGATGGCCAGAATTCATGAGTCCAGGTATCAAATGGAAGTGGAAATGGAAGTGGCACTACTTGCCATCACCCCTAGTGACCCACTAGGAAAATTTTTGCTTCCTGTTCCTGCAACATTACATTCTGCTGGCCTACAGATCTTAGTTATAGAGGTAGGAACCCTGCCACCAGGAGACACAACAACGGTTCCATTAAACTGGAAATTAAGAATGCAACCTGGACACTTTGGACTCCTCCTAACTTAAAGCCAAGAGGCTAAGAAAGGAGTTATAGTGTTGGCTAGGGTGGTAGACACGGACTATCAAGATGAAATCAGACTGGCACAGTGGCTCACACATGCAATCCCAACACTTTTGGAGGCTGAGGCGGGCAGATCTCCCGAGGTCAGGAGTTCGAGGCTAGCCTGGCCAACATGGTGCAACCCCGTCTCCACTAAAAATACAAAAAAATTAGCCAGGCATGGTGGCGGATGCCCATAATCCCAGCTACTTGGGAGGCTGAGGCACGAGTTCTCTTGAACCCAGGAAGCAGAGATTGCAGTGAGCCGAGACTGTGCTACTGCACTCCAGCCTGCGTGACAGAGCAAGACTCCATCTCAAAAAAAAAAAAAAAAAAGATGAAATCAGTCTGCTATTCGACATCGGAGGTAAAGAGGATTATGTATGGAATATGGGAGATTCATCAGGGAGTCTCTTAGTATTACCATGCCCTGTGATTAAGGTCATTGGGAAACCACAACAGCCCAATCCAGGCAAGACTACAAATGGCCCAGACCCTTCAGGAATGAAAGTTTGGGTCATCCACCAGGAACAAACAAGAACAACAACAACAACAGCAAAAACATGACCTGCTGAGGTGCTTACTAAAGGCAAAGGGAATACAGAATGGGTAGTAGAAAAAGGTAGTCATCAACACCAGCTATATCAACGTGACCAGCTACAGAAATGAGGACTGTAATTGTCATGAGTATTTCCTCCTTCTTTTGTTAAAAACATGTTTGTGCATGTATACATTTGTACTAAGAAAATATGTTCATTTTTTCCTTTATCATGTGACATAAGATTTATTGACTTCATATCAGCATTTAAGTGATGCTAACTTTATGTAATAGCATTTGGGTTGGTAATTGGTGTGTTTCCATTCATATGAAGGATAGTTGTATTATGTTAGGTATAATTATGACCTTATTATTATCTTTCTTTGAAGATTATAGATGATTTCAGGAGATGTGTGTGGGTTCAAATGGACAAGGTTTGGACTGGTGATGGTTAATACTGAGTGCCAATTTGATTGTATTGAAGGATACATAGTATTATTCCTGGCTGTCTCTGTGAGGGTGTTGCCAAAGGAGATTAACATTTGAGTCAGTGGACTGGGAAAGGCAGATCCACCCTTAATCTGGGTGGGCACAATCTAATCAGTGTGGCCAGAATATAAAGCAGGCAGAAGAACCTGCAAAGAGGAGATTGGCTTAGCCTCCCAGCCTATATCTTTCTCCTCTGCTGGGTGCTTCTTGCCCTCAAACATCAGACTCCAAGTTCTTCAGCTTTGGGACATGGACAGACTTCCGTGCTCCTCAGCTTGCAGATGACCTATTGTGAGATCTTGTGATAGTGTGAGTTAATACTCCTTAATAAACTCCCTTTATATATACATATATCCTATTAGTTCTCTCCCTTTAGAGAGCCCTGACTAATAAAGAGGTTATTCTTGCTGTGTATGATATATATTATACATCAATATAAATATACACAAATATATATTTGTGATCTGTTTAAGAATATATTTAAATGTTCACAGACATATAAAACTGTATTATTCTGTTAAGACTTGTGTAATATAAGCTTTGGTCTCTGACTTCCACATTAGATCTTTTTCCTAATAATCTCTGAATGCTTAGAATTTTGCCAAAATTTGAGGAAGCACATCACGGACATACAAAAGATTTACTCTTCGTTCTTCATCACCCCTAGTGCCTGGCCACCCTACCATTTCATTGGCACTCAGCCCTCCCTCATCACACCCTGCCTGCCTCCAGGTCCTTATTTCTAGAGATATTTTTCCTTGGCTAATCAATTTTCCAAGTAAAATAATTTTTCGGTCTTCTGCCTGAAGTTTATTAGTCTAGCTAACAATACTTTTGGAGCTTAGTAAGCAAGGAAATAAAGAGATCTCCCTTTTCATTATGCAATTTTCATTTTCTCTTTATATTATAGTGCTTTACTTCTGTCCTCTAACATACCTGACTATGTTTCTAATCTGTCTGTCTCAAGTTTTCTATAAACTTTACAAATTATAGGCTGCAGATGGAGCAAATACCACTCCATTATGGGAGAGAGAGAGAAAATGGTAGTGTCTTAGCTTTTTGTAAAGATATACAACTAATTTATCTTCTTTATCTCCACACCCTCAGCCCCACTTTAAGAAGTTGGTGACTGCAATTGTTAAGTATTCCTGAGATTATGCAACTTGAATTTTGTGCAAGATTCCCACCACTCCCAACCTTAACACTTATATTTTAGCTTCTCTGCTCTGCTAAGCCAGGTACTGATGATTTGTTGCTTTCCTTCCTTAAATATCATTGGTATTATTCATCTCCTGTCATCTCATCTTGTATTCTCACTGAACCTGTATGTTTAAATAATTTTTCTTAATTATCTTTCTGCAAGTCTTTAAGAGCTATTAGAAATAAACATGTGTGTTCAATTATCCAAATGTACCCAGACAAAGCATCTATTTGGATTTTATTTTCTAATCCAATTTCGTGGGGTTTGTATTTTAGCACCGATATTTATTTTCCTAATTGTATTGTGTCATTAACTCATGACATGAAGTCTTCTGCTGACATAGTCTGTGTTCACTGTTTACCAGCTCTGCTAACTCCATGTTACCAGCTGATTTAGTTACAGAGCAGTTCTAGGATCACAAAAGAACAGTCTGAGATCATGGACAGCATTATCTAACTCTTTCTGCAGATATTGATGTAACATGGGCTGTTTAATGGTGTAATCTCCACTGTAGAGTTCATATTGATCTCTTCCAGTGAGTCAATATGTACTTGGTTTATTCTGAAGTCATTTAAACAATTGAGGAAGACCAGAGATTTCACAGTCAAATTACATCCTTTAGTCTATTACTAATATGCAAAAGAGAAATGTTTAATATTCTATACACTCTTCATTTAGCTGTCAAGACTGGGTAATGGAGTTCTCTGATAAGAATCATAAATCAAAATTAAGATTGGATGCTGTGTGGTAGTCGTTAACCTTGCTATTCATGTAACAATAAAAAGGCTGTTAAGAATAAGGCTCTGAAGCCAGACTACAAGTGTTACGATTCTGACTATGTCACTTACTTGTATGCAATTTTGGGCAAATTTCCTAATCTCTTGGGCTTTAATTTCTTCTCCTTTAAAATGTAAATAATAGTGCCTCTCAGGGTAGGGGGGGGAGGTGTGATGTCAGTAAGTTGGCAGAATAGGAGGCTACTGACTGTCTCTCCTCCCACAGACTCAGTAAACAAACATCAACACAGGGATCAGTTCCCTCTGAGAAAAAGCCCCAGACTAGTTTGAGAGAGTCCTACACACAGTACAGCTGATACAATATTCACAGCAAAAGATAGAAAAAGCTGATAAACGCTTGCACACAAAACCCACCTCAGACTCAGCACCTTGCAATTGGAAAAGAACCCTCAACTCCGAGCTTCTCCTTAAAGAGTGAAGAGTTTTGGCCGCACACATAGAACCTCAAATTTTATGGATTTTACCAGGGGATCTGACTCTTAAATCACCTGTCTCCAGAAGTGGAATGGACGTGGCATTGTGAGTTTCCTCGATCCTCAGGGAACGCGGAGGTGGTTTTGAATGGGCATATTAACACTTCTCTTCTAACAGCTGTTTCCCTCAGGATCAGTCCAGAGAGAATGCCCAGATCCCAATTTCCCTTTACTTGCACACTATTCCAGCTGCTGTCGCTGGCTTTACTTGCACAGTATTCCAGCTGCTGCCCCTGGGTTGAACTTCTGGCTAGGTTACATCTGAGAGGCAATGGGGCAGATAAACAATAGACCTCCTTACGTCTGAATGAGAATGTGGCTACTTTCCTCACCTTCTTCCCAGGTTTGCTCTAGCAAAAAATCAAGGGCTGCAGATTTTCTCTGGAAAGAGTGTGCACATATTGAGACTTGCAACTTTTGCAGCTCCCATCCTAAGGCCTGGCTCATGAATCAGCTAGCTCTGAGAGTTGATGTAGCTCTATATTCCTGAATTTTCCGAGATCACAGAGACAAAGGCATGGCTTGGGTGCATTTCCAATAGCTATTCTCTCCAGGTCCAGAGTGTGCTGTGTGAATGAGAACACAGGCATTTGCTTCAGATTATCTCCCTGGGTTCGTGCAGAGTGAGTTAGAATTAAACTCTAGCTGTCAGTTATCTTTTTCCTGAAGATACAAGGAACTGGAGCACACAAAGCACTCCAGTCTATCCAGCTGCATCTCAAGGGACTGGCTTCTATCGTGCTTGTCTCCACACACTGATAGGACTTGCCACATTCTAATCTCCTGGGGCAACTAATAAAAATTGCAATGATTTGAACTAGCACAAATTTTTGAGAGTAACCTAGGATCTCTTGCAAGGCTGATTGGTGAAGTCTATTTCTTACATGATGCCAATCTGACAAAACTGGGAGAAGTGATTATCTAACATGTATAAACCAACATGGAGAGTCAACCAAAATGAAGAAACAGGGAAATATTTTCCAAATAAAAGAACAAGATAAATCCCCAGGAACCAACTCTAGTGAAATAAACATATGTGACTTACCCAACAGGTAATACAAAAAATAGTCATAAAGATAGTCACTGAGGTCCAGAAAAAAAGGCATGAACAAACTGATAATTTTAGCAAACATAAAGAAATACAAAAATAGACCAATAAAAATAATAGAGCTGAAGGCTACAGTAACTGAACTGCAAAATTCATCAATGGTTCAACGGCAAACTAGATCAAGCAGAGGAAAAACCAGTAAACTCAAAGAGAAATTCATTGGGAATCATCTAATCTGAGGAGCAAAATTTTATAAAAGAATTAAAAATAGTGAAGATGGTTAAGGGATATTTACAGTATACAATCAAGGTAACAGTGTATGAATTATTAAAGTAATAGAAGGAGAAGAAAGGGAAAAATGGACAGAAAGCTTGTTTTAAAAAATAATGGCTGACAACTCTCAATCTCAGGACAGGAAATACAAAACTAGATCCAAGAAGCCCAGAGGATACCACATGAGATGAATCCAATGAGATCCACACTGAGACACATTATAATCAAATTGTCAAAAGTTAAAGACAAAGTATGTATTTTGAAGTAGCAAGAGAAAAATGACTTGTTACAGATAAAGAAGCCCCTATTAGACTGTCAGCAGATTTTTTAGCAGAAGCCTTGCCGGTCAAAGGGAGTAGAATGATATATTCAAAGTGCTGAAAGAGAAAGAAATGCCAATAGAGAAGACTATACTCAGAAGTCCTGTTCTTTGAAAATTAAGGGGAGCAAAAGATTTTTTCAGATAAACAAAAGCTGAGGGAGTTTATCATTGTTAGATCTGCCTTATAAGAAATACTAGAGTGAGTTTTATGAACAAGTGGGATTTATCCCTGGGATGCGAGTTTGGTTTAATATACCTGCCAAAATAATATGATAAACCACATTAACAGATTAAAAGATGTAAATCACATGGTAATCTTAATAGGTGCAGAAAAAGCATTTAATAAAGTTCAACTTCATGATAAAAACTCTCAAACAAGTATAGAAAGAAATTTCCTCAATGTAATAAAGGCCATTTGTGAAAATCCTACAACTAATATAATCAATAGTAACAACAACAACAAAACTAATAGCTTTATCTCTAAGATCTTGTTGGAAAACAATTTTGATTGCTTTTTATTATCTACTTCTATTTTCTCTAGCTGTTTCTATTCAGCATAGTGTTGGAAGTTTTAGCCAGATCAACAAGGCAGGAGAAAGAAATAAAAGGCATCCAGATGAGGAAGGAAGACATTAAAGTCTCTCTGTTTGCTGGTGACATGATCTAATATGTAGAAAACTCTAACAACTCCACCAAAAAACCTGTTAGAACTAATAAACAATAAAATTGGATGGTACAAAATCAAAAAGCAATACTCAGTAGTGTTTCTATACACTAACAATTACTCTGAAAAAACAAACCAAGAAAACAGTCCCATAACAACAAAAATAAAAATCCTTAGAAATAAATTTAACTAAAGAGATAAAAAAATCTGTAGACTGAAAAGTATTAAACGTCAAAAAAATAAATTGAAGAAGACACATATATATAAAAGGATATTCCGTGTCCATAGATTGATTGAAAGAATTAATATTGTTAAAATGTCAGCACTACCCAAAGTTGTCAACAGATTCAATGAACTCTATAAGAATGTCAATATTTTTTCTCAGAAATAGAAAAAATAATCCTAAAATTTGTATGTAACCACATAGGACCCCAAATAGCTGAAACAATCTTAAGAAAGAAAAATAAAGTTGAAAACATCACAGTTCCTGATTTCAAATTATACTATAAACTTATAATAACCAAAACAACTTGACACTGGCATAAAAACAGCCACTTACACTGATGGAACAGAACAGAGCACCCAGAAATAAACATAAGCACATATTGGCAACTAATTTTTGAAAAAAAAATACCAAAAAGAGACAATGGGGATAGGATGGTCTCTCCAATAAATGGTGTTAGAAAAACTATGTAACCACGTGCAAAAGAATGAAATGGGACTCTTCTTTTATACCATACACAGAAATCAACTAAACATGGTTTAAATACCTAAACTTAGACCTGAAACCATAAAAACTCTTAGGAGAAAACATAAGGTTAAACCTCCTTGACATTGGCCTTGGCATTGTTTTTTAATTTTACACAGAAAGCACTTGAAACAAAAGCAAAATTAGACAAATAGAACTATCTCCAACTAATAAAAAGCTTCTACATAGCAAAACAATCAACAAAATGAAAACGTACACTATGAACTGGGAGAAAATATTTGTGAACCATACAGCTGATCGGGGCTAATATACAAAATATATAACGATATTAACCACAAATCACCTCTGTAGCAAAAATATAAATACATTGATTAAAAATTTTGCAACGAACTTGAATAGAGGTTTTTGAAGATAACATATAACTAGTCAACAGGTATATGAAAACATGCTCAACACCACAGTGACAAAATATGCAAATGAAAATCACAATGAGCCATTGATTCACATGGCGGAAATGTAAATTTATTATCAAAACAGTATAGAATTTTCTCAAAACTGAAAAACAGAACTCCCACATGATACAGAAACTTTACTTGCAGATATATAGCCAAAGGAAATGAAATCAGCAGCTCGTAGAGCTATTTGCACTCCCACATTCATTGCTGCATTACTCACAAGAGGCACAATATGGAAACAACACAATTGTCAGTCCACAGGTGAAAGAATAAGGAAACTGTGGTATATATAACACGATGGAATATTATTCAGCCTTAATAAAGAAGGAAATACTGCCATTTGCATCAACATGGATGAAAGTGGAAGACATTATGCCAAGTGAAATGAGCCAGACACAGTAGGAAAACTACTGCATTATTTCACTTCTATATGTGGAATCAAGAAAAAGTCCAATACATAGAAAGAGAAAGTAGAAAGGTAGTTACCAGGGGCAGGGAGGGGAGAAAATGATGAGATGTAAGTTAAAGGGTGGAAACTTACCATTATGTATGATGATATGCCTAAAAACTAAATATAAATATGCCTGAAAACTACACACAGCAGGACTATAATTAATATTCTATTGCATATTGAAAATGTGCAAAAAGATTAGATTTTAGGAGCTTTTAATACATACACACACACAACTATGGAAAGTGATAGATATATTAATTTGCTTGTTTGTAGTAACTATTTTATTATGTGTGTGTATATATATATAAATACCACGTTGTACACCTTAAATATATAAAATGAAAAATAAATTTTAAAATCTCCTTCCTCCTTTTATTTTTTAAGACAAATAATTAAATATTTAATTAAACTATGTGCTTAGAGGGTAACGGATGTCTAGTATTAGCAGCAGTAGTAGTACTAGTGGAGTAGTATTAAATGGGAAAAGAGTTCAAAGCTGGTAGCTAGGTAGCTGAAGAAAACTTCAAATTTGGCTAGCAGCTGCGGAAATCATATTTTCAGAAGAAAAAAACATTTTTTTCTTCTTTGAAGTCATCATCAAACATTTCAAATTTCTAAACACTTCAGTAATATTGGAAACTCTTCATGTACTGTGGTAGGGACTGTTTTCAAATGGATTCTTTAAAGACAGTAAAAGTTTTTCCTTTCCTGGAAGCATTTAAGGAGGGGAGGGGAGATAAAGATGGAAGAGTAAAAATCCTCTGTGTCCTCTAATAGTAAATTCTTTCTTTGTTATATTGCACTTCCTTTGAATAGCAGATTCATATTAAATAATATAACTCACAAACTCAAATGTTCTCAGACAACATATACATCTTAGAGAAGGTTACATTATTACTTATGATCTGGAGATCATTGTACCTTGTGTTTTTTCCATATTTTCTTACACTTATGTTCTTAAAAACTATACCCAGGTTTGTCTTATTATTAGTGGAAGGAGTGATTTGGTCCAGAAAGGCCAAGAAAATTTATGTAATAGGAGCTTAGGGATTTAGAATGCTTTAGCTTTAAACAATTGTTCTTATACCAGATTGCATTTCATCCCCCCTCTCACTCGTTTATACACACAAACACACAAGTGTGTGTATATGTGGCATTTTTCTCAATGTCTTTTCAAATGCCTCTATTATTCTGCAGATGAGAAAAAATGATACACAGAAATCATCAAATGTTGTGGACATGCTAATGCCCCGACCCTCACCCATCCCCACCAAAGTTATTCTTAACCTAATTCCTGTAACCTGTGAAAATGTTACCTTACATGACAAAGGAGACTTTGCAGATATGATTATGTAAAGGATCTTAAGATGGAGAAATTATCCTTGATTGCCCAGGTGGGCCCAACATAATCAAAAGGATGTTTATAAGCGAAAATAAAAAGCAAAAGAGTCTATGTTGGAGTGGTGTAGTGTGAAAAAGATTTAACTGGCCAATGCTGGCTTTGAAAATGGAAAAAGGGGGTTATGGCCACAAAATGCAGGCAGCATAGAGAAGCTGGAAAATGAAAGAGAATGGCTTCTCTCTAGAGCTTCCAGGAGATTAGCCCTGGAAATATGCTGATTTTTAGCATTGTCAAATCCACTTCAGACTTCTGAACTCTAGAAATGTCTATTAATAAATTTGTGTCATTTTAAAGTATTAAATTTATGGTAATTTGTTACAGCAGCATTAGGAACTTAATTCAATAAATGACTAGTCTAAAGCTTTATAAATATAGGCAGGCACAATACTTCAAATCTACGGATTACCAATCTAGTGCTCTCATGCCATAACAAAATATCTCTAAGACAGATAGAATTCTATAGCTTCTAATTTTTATATGAGAAGTATAGATTAAAAATGTTCTTGGAAAAAAGTATATACACAGCAATATATATTTAACTGTTTATACCCTGTCTTTTTAAAAACACTACTAACTTAGGGTAGAATAGTTAAATGATACTATAGATTACACATAATGTCATACATAGGTCCAGATATAAGCACAACCCCCAATTAATTTAAGCCAGATTCCGGATTTACCAGTGACTAGTTATAAAAACTGATTAATTCAATGGGCCTAAATACTTCTATTTTCTTACCATCATTATACTTATTTCTTTTTCCCAATTTTATTCTCTTGTTTGCTTCGCCAACCTCAATTTACTTTGTTCTTGCTGTTCACTGAGAACTAGGTTTAGATGTATTTTGTATGTAAAAAGTTGGTTGTGTGGATATTATATTCGTCTTGCGTGAATTTCTTAGTCCATCCCCATTCCCATAGCAGGATCTTACCTCTGCTTCCCTTCTTTGATAGAGTCTCCTGGAAATGAGTGACTCTGCTCTGACAGGGTTAGTGGCACCATCTTTGTGGTTAATCCAGTTCTCCTTTAGAAACTGGCTATTAATCTCCCTGCTCTTCTGCTGGCATTTTAATTCTCTCCCTCTTACATATTCTCTTTCTTCTGCTTTAAAATATGGCATATTTTCCCACATCTCCTATTGTAAAAAAAAACTCTGTCACCTTTTATGATACTACCCTATAAATCTCTTGCCTTCATCATACCATTTTGAAAGAGTGGTCTACAACTTATTTTTCTACTAACTTTAGTTTAGGTTTTAAAAATATATTCCCCGCATTTGTTTTATAAATAAAGTAAATCCTAATTCAATGTCCAATCCACTCTTAAGATAATAAGAAGCCTGAACTAACCATGAGGATGTTTTGGTAAATATACTGAAACTGGGCACCTAATTACAATTCAATGTTTCCTTTGCAGTCTTCATTCTGCTTGAAATATTGACAGCATTTGACATATTAATTACACATTATTACTGCTTATAAACCTATTCTTTAGCATCTAGATACTTGTTAAGCTAGGAGAGTTTTGTAATCATTGACTCCTTCCAGTTCCCAAAGCCCAATATTCAATCACTAGTCCTATCTGATCAGAAAGTAGAACACAGTATAAATTTTCAAGTAAAAAAATGTAAATAGAAATTATTCAAAAAAGTGTAGGGAAAAGAAGGGATTGATGGTGCTTGGATGAATAATGCAAAAGCACAAAGAGAAATACAATTACAGAGTCCAGGAACCTGGTGGAACTTGGGCTTTTTTTGTCGAAGTCTGTGATCCAAGTCAGTTCTGATGCTGCCAGGATGCCTTCATAGAAACTTTGAAGCCTTGACTAAGGCTGTCACAGTCTCCTCCAAAACCCAGAAAAGAGTCACTTCTCTTCTACTTTGTACATATTCAGATCTCCTACTAGTGCCTCCCATTGGCAGTTCACAACCAGAAATAAGTTGGCAAAAAGCTTGAAACATATAATTTGTGTGATCCCAGATTCTTACAAACAGAAAAGGGCCCTAGTGATTGGGAGAAGTGGGGAACGTAGAACCCAGGTTGCTTGGAAAAGTTTAGGGGGCAAAAAAAAAAGGAATATAAAGTCGTTCAGGGTAAAATACTATTCTCCACTTCTACCCCAGGCAGATCATTTTATAGATTGCCCCAGATCAGAGTTGGGAGCAAAAAGGCATATGACACACACAATCACTCACTATTACTCATCACTTATTCATGTCTCTTCTTCCAATCACAACACTTGTTTCTCTTTATATTCTAGATTGTATGCAATAATAAGATATCATATTTCCCTCTAAAATGATGCAACTGTGGTTTGCATAAGACACTATCTCCCTCTTCCAAAGCAGATCGGCATAGTGTCATTAGTCTTTATATTAGCTCTGACCATGTTAATTCCCCTTTGAGTTCACTTACAATTCCAACCTGAATATTTTGTAATGCAAATTTATAAAGACAACATCAACATTGACTCTATGGAAATAAAATTAGGGAGTGGAGGGTGAAAGGATTTAATGGTTTATATATATATGTGTATGTTGCTTCAGCTCATTTCTGAACGGACCATAGTTGTTTGCTGCTTCATTCTTCCACTGCCTATTCCGTGTTGCTGTTTTCCTCAGTCAGTATTTCAGCTGTTTGGTGTTAATTACCTGTTGTAGTCACAAAATTTTTATTCCTGAAGCTTTCAGTCATTAGTGATTTTTGCTGTAGAGGACTACGGAAGTGACTAAAGGCTGATCTCACCAGCTTGCAAAGTTATGATTATTCTGCAACCAATAAAATTTTTTGTCAGAACATTTAAAAACTCTCAGTTTTGCTTATAAACATATAGAGAACTGAAAAATTAAAAATAATGTGTTTAATACATTGTAATTTAAAATATTCAATACATTGAGAATTAAAGTGTTTTATTTCTTTGTAAAATCTCATCAAGAGCAGTTTGAACAGTGCTTGTCTTCCTCTCATTACGTTATTTAGAGACGGAGTGGTCATCTTATCTACATCTTGGTAAATTGTCCTACTTCTTTTTGAGTTTGTCTCAGCTTACAGAATTTTATATTTTACACTTTCAATGTCATGGGATATCTCCGAAAGTTCTTTTAATGTGGAACTTCCCCTGGGATATCATCATACTTTTCATCACTTTCCTTTTTGTATAAATTACTTCACCTTTGCTGTATTCCTCTGTCCACATATTCAGGGTCTTTCCAATGGCAGTAGTGTCAATATACAGATATTTCTTCTTTAACTCTACTGACGTCTTATTCAATTTTCCAGGGATATCACTTTTTATTCCTTTGTTACACTTTCATCTAGGCTGGCCAATTCCCTCTTAATTATCAATTGTTGTCAATATCCAAATAGGTTTATCACTGGGAGGTAAAGAGGCAATGTAACTATTTTCTTTCCTGTCTGAACATGAACTACATAAGAGTTTCATTGACCAATTGTCAATAGACTTTGAAAAAAGTAACATGACTGGTCACTGATCATAATGCCCATCTGTTATTTACATAGTTATTTGTGAATTGAAGAACTAGCAGTGAAGATTATATATCATACAATTACTCAAAGTTAGTATGCCATGGTGCTTGGAATTTGAACTGTGTTGTTTAAGTAAACCATGGTGACTGAAATTTGTGCATATTGAAGCCATACAAAGTGAGGACAATCTGTACATATTGCTTCCATTTAAAGATGGAATGCTGTGGCACATCACATATTTATGACTTTCTGTATCAGATAACATCCAGTTCATAAAGAGCAGTCCGGTTTGCAGAATTTTAGATTCCTGCTCGGGCCCAATGACAAGCCAAAAGCTTTTTCTTAAAAATAGAATAGTTATTTGCATAAAATTCACAGTTTTGTTCAAAATCCTACAGCTCTGACATATTGAGACTTGCTAGAGACTCTATACAACTCCTGAAATCTTCCATTTGCCTTCTCTTCTGTAACTCCACAGTCTTGCATTGTTGCCACATGCTGACAATTTTAGTGTAGAATCTCTTAATTTGCGACTTTAAAAGAAAGGCTGGCCTCATAAAGATGTTCCCTGCCTGTGATATTTCCAACTCTCATATTTACAACATAGTGGAGTACATAAAATGAAAATCTGACCATGTACATTTTCTGCATAAAATCTGTCAATGTTTCCTTATAACTGTTAGGACAAAACCAAACTTCCTTAGCATAGAATAGAGGGATGGCCATCGTATGACTTCTCCTTAATTTGTTTAGTCTCACCTCCACCCAGCCCCCTTTCCTAGATTCTATGATCCATTTACTCTGAACAACCTAAGGGTACCTAAATGAATTCTGATTTTCTTACTCCTAATGTTTCCTTATGGGGCTCTCGCTCCTTCAGACCTCCAGCCTTTACCTGCACAACGTTTTTAACAATAATCCTGGTAACACGCCTTTGGGCATGCCTTCTGTGACCCACCTAGTTGGAATAATTATTGTCTCCTAATTAACCATCACAATTTTTAAAATTTCATTTATTTTGTTGTGCTCTATTTTTTACTTGCTTTATTCCCTACTTTTTTGTGTCTCCCTCTGCTTTTTGATAAGTAAACATATTTATTTTTGGACCCTAAGGCTTAGCTTTTTCAATCTCTTTAAAATATTTCATCTTTCATGACAGCATTCTTTTTGATTTTCTTCCTTTGTCTTTGGTCACTGCTATCTATCATTTTAAGTATCTAGTCTTCTCTTGTAACTATTTCATTGTATTGGTTTTACACAGGTTCTGACCAAAGCTCTTCTGCTATGTTTATGTGTTCTGTTGCTACCACATTGAATCCTCATGCCTTAAGAATTATCTTGGAATTGGTGCTTTCTAAATCTATGCCTTCACTCCCAAAACTCTTCAGATATCCTGAGTGATATTCATAGCTGTTTATTCGAAATATTTAATGTTACAACAAATTTATTAAAAATTTTTATTTGTACATATTCATAGGGTACCTGTGATATTCTGATACAAGCATACAGTGTGTAATGATCAAATCAGGGTAACTGAGGCATCCATCACCTTAAGTATTTATCATTCCTTTATGTTTTGAACATTCAAATACTACACTTTTAGTTATTTTGAAATATACAATAAATTATTATTAACTATATTTGCCCTTTCATGCTACCAAACACTAGCTCTTATTCTTTCTCTCTAATCGTAGTTTTATATCTATTAACCATCACCCCCTTTCCCTTCGTTATTATTCCTAGCCTCTATTAACCATCATTCTACTCTTTGTCTCCATGAGTTTCAACTGCCTCTATATTTGTCATATCTGACTCTAATTACAACAAATTCATTACTTGCAGAAATAAATACTCCTCTTACAATTTTTTTATTCTACTATGTTAAGTAATAGCATAATCACTCATTCGATTTTTTGGGGTCATTCATTCTTGACATTTTTCACTTAGTTAAATAAGTTTAACTCATGAAAAAAATGAGCATATTCTATTTCCTATACAGCATGCAAAATTACAATAACAGAGTTAAAAAGTATCAAAACCACTGCACTTAAAGTAATCACAAAAGCAGCAAAAGTGCTTTAGAGAAAAAAGGTTTTCAACAAAATGCCCAGTTATTTATTATTGAAAGCCGAGTGGTCATCAACATCTTCAGAGAGGAGATACAACTTAGATGTTAAGAGTTTCCCAAGTGGATTAAACTATATATGCATAACCAAGGAGACGTGAAAAAATATGGTCTGTTGCTTATCTTCCTAATTCCCACAGATGTCCAAATATTTTGAAATAATACCTTCAAAGCTTCTCTATAAATTCGTTGCCTGCCTTCTATAGGAATCAAAGTCCTTGCTCCGGTTGTCATTATCATATTTCCTAACATTTAGTTTTACTCTATTCTCTTCTATCCAAAATGCTTAGAGCAACAACTTTAAAACTGTTATGTCATTTTTCTTGCATAAAAATAATGAACGGCTCCTACTTTCTACAAGACAAATGCAAATCATTTATATGATATGGACGTTTCTATACAGCATCATAGCCTCTTCTCTTGTATTGCCATCAAAAACACATTGAAAAATAGGGATCCATGGTGAGAAGTGCTTGGGATTTGGAGAAAAAAAAAAAGAAAAAAGAATAACTGGTGACCTGGTGACTCTATCACATGACATTGGACATGCAAAACTTGCTCTTTGCAGCTTCTCTTTTTCTATCTCTATTTATTAGATATTTTTCATCTGTCTATCCTATTGCCTTATATTTGCTTTTCTCTAAGATGCTTCTAGTCTTCTTAAGCTTATTTTCATTTCTATTTTAAGATTTCATTGAATTCTTATGAACTATGAGTACATTCATGCAACAAATTATTATTGATTTTTTCTTATTTTCTTGATACAATTACTTAAGTTTTTCTTTGTGTAGTATTTTACTGTAAAATAATGGTCCTTATCACATTGTATTATAATTGTGTATTTACTTATCATTTTTTGTATGGTAATTAAGCTCCTTGACACAGAACACTTCTCTAACTTAGGATAATACCTGGTTCATTGCGTATGTTCAGTAAATACTTGTTGACTAAGAAAACAAAGCTTTGACCTAAACTACTTTTATAAATCAAATATACATTTTTACATAAAACTCTTGGAGAAGAACTAGAACAATTCTGGTATGCTACACATTCCCTGAGATTACTAACCTAATCTATCATAGAATTTCCCTTCCTCATGGTGGTAACCATTAAAACAAATTCTCTGAAATCTTATGCCTAATTTGTCCTATCAACAGTAGTCACAAGCTAATTCAGATGATAAAGATGAGCCAGTACTTCAGTGTGAGAGTAATCACAGGAACATTTTCCTGGAAGGCTTTCACTCACTAACGTTTCTCTTGACATCTTAGGTCATTTTTCTAAAGAATCATCAATCTACACAAGTGCATATTTCCTTGCCTACAAAACTGATTTAATTATTTAATTGAGTCAGCATAACTGCATATGTTCAATAAGTTTCTTAATCTTAGCTTAAATTCAATATGTTATCTCTTCAATTCTATATGTTACTTATGTCTTCAAATCAAATTTCCTGGAATAATGTTATACTTTGAGATTTATCTTTCAAGAAATAGGAGCCCTTAATTGTTACTCTATTAGGCATCAACCAGCTTAGTAATAAATTAATCTCTTGTCAGATGTAATTGTAAATAAAATATTCCATTCATATAGGAAAAGCCCCTTATTCTTAACATTTAGTAAGTTTTCTTGGCTTTAAGTTATTTTATTTACAGTTACAAATGTAGTTCTATGAATAACTGTGTAATAGAATAGTCATTTCAGTGAAATTGAATCATCACTTCAGGAAGGCAACTGATTGACATTTTCGGTGACTATCTTTCTAAAAAAATGATTTAATCAATACAATATTCTGTGACCATATCTATGAATGTGAACTATAAGAAGGAATGTAATTATTTAAATAAATTGACACATTTACTTTTTTTTTTTTCTTTGAGACAGGGTCTCGCTCTGTCTCCCAGGCTATTGTGCAGTGATGCAATCATGGCTCACTGCAAACTCAAACTTCTGGCCTCAAACAATCCTCTTGCCTCAGCCTCCAAAATTGCTGTGATTATAAGCATGAGCCACTACACACACCCACATTTACTTTTAAAAGCAATAATACATTTTAATATATTATTTTTACCCATTTTAATAGCAATAAACATTCTTAAGAAAGTGAAAAGAATATTGAATTAGTTAACGAGTAGAGAGACTGCAAATGAATAAAAAGAACAGCAAATCTCCGTTGATTACTTGAAAATAGAGAAAAATTGCATTGTCTTTACAGATAATATATCATTTATCATGTTATTAGTTTGTACTATTTCTTTTTGCCAATGCCTAATTCAAAAATATTTCATGAGTGCCTCATTCTTGTAAGTACTCTGTTTTGTATTATAGGGTATGCAATTACAATAAGAAATTAACATTACTTAGAAGAAGCTCTATTTTAGAGAGCATATTAATGGTAATATCATTCTGTTTTATAAGAAAAAAAGAATTTTTTTTTGCATTAGGGAATTGGGAAATGGTTTTTCTGTACCATTCTGCTAGATCCATTCTTTTCCAAAGCTTCAGAGATGCAAGGATAACAATGTGCTAATTAATTGGGAGTCATAAACATATGTTCTCAGCATAAAAGTTCAGTCCTAATACATATCAAGCTCTAAGAGCACTTGGCACAAATTATATCATTAGTACTAACATTGACTTTGCATCTATCACTCTTATTCCTCATATTTTTCTTTTTGTACATAGAGGAGTTAAGCACAGTATAGCTGCTTACATGGTTGTAAGTGAGTGTGTGTGTATATGTATGTGTACATGGCAAAGAAATATTATTTTTAATACAGTTATCCTTTATATGAACACTCTCTTCACATGAGGATGGTAAGTGAATTTGTAATGCAGTTAACACAGTATTGATAAACACATTACTTTAGTAGACTTTTTTTAACTTTTGTTACCTATTGTGCTCTCTTCTTCCTTGAATTTATTGAATCATTTTATTTCTAATTCACTTATAACACTAAATATATCCTACAATACTATATAATTAAGTAAATACAAATTATTAGTTATGTGCTCCATATAATAAGATTTAAGTAATATCCTAGATGCTGTCATCCAGCCTTCTCTATACCTCAGCTGAATTTCTTACACTGAAGATGCTCCAGTTAAAACTGTTGATTTCTATTTCCTAAGGTGTTAGCCTCAAATCTTCATGTACTTGCATTCTTTGGCAAACATGTCTGAGATGCAATTAAGCCAGGAAAAATATTCTTGTCTCTGAAAACAAGATTAATCTTAAAGCCAAACTTAAATAATATTTTATATGATTTACCTTTTCTGTGAGTCATGTTTCCATTTGGCCGTTTAGTGTTGAAAGAGGTCAAAAGGATGCACGGTGCTACCTTATTATACAGCCTCACTGGAAAATGATTCTGAAAGAGATTAGCAATACAAGCCATTTCAAAATACCATCCCATTCGAAAATAACACCTAAGCCAAGCCAGAAAAAGACTCCTTTCATTAAGCAGAACTCCCAGGCCTAATCTCAGAGAATAATGATCAGGTGTTGATCCAAGTGAGAATTATTACTCTTTGGGCAGGAAGAAAGGAAAAGACTTGTATTCCCACCCAAGGCTAGAATACTTCACTCAAAGTCTTCTGTGATATATGAAATTTCTTCTGTTCAGCTTCAATATCTGAGTGCATAGATTTTCCCTGGAAGACGAGATCATATCCTCAGAAACATTACGCCCCACCTTAAATAAACCACATTTCTAGCCCTTGGCATTATTCCTGTTTCAACATAAGATCAATAGGATGGGTGACTCAGCATCTCAAGAACGTATGTGATTGTTTTTAAGATGCTACCCTAAAATATAGGAAATGTATCAATACGTTATCAAAATTAAGTATGGCTAAAGGACATAAATATTCAGGTAAGGATATATAACATGGTTTAATTCACTTCTCAAAATATTCATAGGTATAGTCAGATTTGCCAACGTTATAATGTGTATCTTAAATTAGTCTATATTACTCAATTTTAATAATATAAACGATACAAAATTTGTTCTAAATATTTCAAGTTTTAGCAATATGAGGGCACCTTAGTCTTTTACAGAAAATGAAGTCCCCAAGTATAACAAATATATTCATATATGTTTCCTTTTCTTTATATTTTTATTTATCTGCTTATTCTGGCCGAATTCTTTATAGTATGAATAATTTTGAACTTGCTTTCGAAGATTTGTATATGTTTGGTTCACAAAACCGTCAAAGACTTTAGAAGAAAAGTAAAATACAGGCCAATAATTTGCATAAATGTTGATGCAAACTTCTAAACAAAGATTGCCACTCCAAAACTATGGATGTTTGGGTCTTCAGGTGTGTGTGTATGTGTGTGTGTCTGGTGTGTGTCAGGAATAATGTTAAGTTGCCAAAGTTGCCTTAGTAGTAGGCAATGAATAAGGGTAATTTACGATATTAATAGGGAAAAGTCATATGACTATTTTAATGGATGCAGAAATATAACTTAATAAGTTACCTATTTATAACCAAAAATCTTAGACAAGGAATAGAAGAACACTTCCTTAACCTAATAAGGTATGATTAACAAGAAATACAAAGGCAAAACAAAACAAATCATATCATGAGTTGCAGGACTTTTTTCTGAAATGAGGTCTTCCTTCGGAATGTGTGTTTCTTCTATAATCACATATATTTAACATTTGATCAGAATTTCCAATTAGTATAAAGCTAACTAGATAAATGTGTATGTATTGGAAATAACTACATAAATATGCCATTGTTCATAATTGGCATGATTTTTAGTGTGGAAAACAAAAAAGAGAATATAGATTAACTGTTGTAACTAGTAAGTAAATTGGCAAGTTTTCTAGAAATAAATCGTTTTCTTCATACAAATAAATAGAAAATGAAATTAATGAAAGATATACAACTTGACACATCACCAAAAGTTGAAATGTCCAAGAATAAAAGAAAAAAAGTTGTATATATTTACACATACAAATACAACTCTCTGTGGAGACAATTTTAAGGTAAGCCCCCAATAAATGGAGGATCATGCCACGTTTTTGGATTGGAAAAGTTTATGTAAATATGTTAATTATGCTCAAATTTTCTGAACATGTGATGCAACTCTAATCAACATCCTAACAGATACTTCAGTGAAAATTTAAAGGTTATTTAAAAATTTGTATAGAAATGCAGAGGTCAAAGTCTATCAAAGAAAATCTCGGAGAAGGACAACAATGAAGGACTCACATTCCTGGATATCAAGACTTGAAATAAGCTACATTAATTTTAACAGTGCATTATTTCACTTTATCTTTATCTTTGGCTTATTATTATTAGTTGTATTTAAACTTTTTTAGTAATTTTCATAGGGTTTAAACTATAAATCTTTAATCACATCTGTATTAGTCTGTTTTCATACTGCTAAAAAGAACTGCCTTAGACTAGGTAATTTGTAAAGGAAAGAGGTTTAATTGACTCACAGTTCAGCATGGCTGGGGAGGCCTCAGGAGTCATGGGGGAAGGTGAGGGGGAAGCAAGACACCTTCTTCACAAGGTGTCAGGAAGGGGAAGTGCTGAGTGAAGGGGAAAGAGGACCTTAAAACCATCAGATATCATGGGAACTCACTCACTGTCATGAGAACAGCATGGCGGAAATCACCCCCAGGATTCAATTACCTCCACCTGGTCTCTTACTTGACACGTGGGGATGGTGGGGATTATGGGGATTACTGTTCAAGATGAGATTTGGGTGGGGACACAAAGCCTAACCATATTGACATCCCACCTTCAAATAGTATTAAATACCTCCTTATGCGTAATAGAGGAAACTTACCACCTTATGCTCCTAATTGCTCCCTCTTATATGTTGTATGATTGTTGTCATACATTTTACTGTTACATATGCTGCACATAACACAGTATGCTTTTACTACTTTTGCTTTATACAATAATTTTAGGGCAATTAAAATAAATGTCTTAAAATATATTTTTCCTTTGTTTTAATCATTCCCAAAGGTTTTATGTCTTTTTGTAAATCCAAGTTTCTGTCTGATATTATATTCCTCCTTCATGAAGAAGTTTAAATATTTTTATAGTGAAAGTCTACAGGAAATGGATTCTATCAGTGTCTTTGTTTCAAAATATCTTTATTTCATTTTTGAAAGATATTTTTGCTGACTTGACGGTTTTGAGTTATTTTTCACCACTTTAAAGATGTCATCTTTTGTCTTCTGTCTTCATATATACCTTGGGGAAAATATGCTTTGCTAACCCTTCCCGACATCTGAAGACTTTTATTTTTTTGGAGTGATGGCTTTGGGCAGGTGTCCATTCCTTTTATGAATCTGTGGCTGCACTCAGCCTTTATGAGTACATCAACAAAGCAAGGCTTCTTTTCTCTTACACTGTACCCAGTCCCTCTCGTGACTTTGATGTATGTCAATTGAGAAGAATCTGCAAAGTGGGTATAAGCTCCCCTTATGTCATTGGCTCCATAGTTTCTCTATTCTGATTCTAGCCCACACTTAGCCTCTAGAAATTTGTAAGGAGAAAGAAAAGAAAAGAAAAGAGAAAAGCCATAGATTATCCTTCTTTACCCTGTTACATGGTTTCTAGCATGTTTTCCTACAATTGCACTCCTACAGGTCAGCCAGAGCTCAGGCTATCTCTCCTTGGAGGGTCTTAGATTTCAGGTTACTTGGTTGCCCTATAATCTCTGCTCTCAAATGGCTTCAAAGAGCTTTTTCTTGTTGTTAGATTTGGAATGATGCTATTTTTGGCAGTCTACATCCTAGGCAAAAGGTGGCTCTCTCAATCGATATCTTATTTATCACGAATAATACAAAGATCTTACAGTGTTTTACCTCTGAATGTTTTACCCTCTTCCCAGCTTATGTTATATAACTTTGTACTATTACATCTATCTCTTTTGAAGTCCACAAATTGAATATTTTTATTATTGCTGTAGGTAATTTATGTTTATTTAGATTCCCTAAAAAGAAATGTGAACCACTAGGCTTATGTCCTCAGTTTTCTCACATATCAAACCTTCTTTAGTTTTATTAAAGCACATTTTTTTGCTTTTTTTTTTTAAATTATACTTTAAGTTCTGGGATACGTGTGCAGAACGTGCAGGTTTGTTACATAGGTATACATGCACCATGGTGGTTTGCTGCACCCGTCAACCCATCATCTACATTAGGTATTTCTCCTAATGCTATCCCTCCCTCCCCTAGCCCTCTGCCCCACAATATGCCAAGGTGTGTGATGCTCTCCTCCCTGTGTCCATGTGTTCTTATTGTTCAACTCCCACTTATGAGTGAGAACACACGGTGTTTGATTTTCTGTTTCTGTATTAGTTTGCTGAGAATGATGGTTTCCAGCTTCATCCATGTCCCTGCAAAGGACATGGACTCATCTGTTTTTATGGCTGCATAGTATTTAATGGTGTATATATGCCACAATTTCTTCATCCAGTGTATCATTGATGGGCATTTGGGATGCTTCCATGTCTTTGCTATTATGATCAGTGCTGCAATAAACGTGAGTGTGCATGTGTCTTTATAGTAGAATGATTTATAATCCTTTGGATACATACCCAGTAATGGGATTGCTGTGTCAAATGGCATTTCTGGTTCTAGATCCTTGAGGAATTGCCACATTGTCTTCCACAATGGTTGAACTAACTTACACTCCCATGAACAGTGTAAAAGAGTTCCTACTTCTCTGTATCTTCTGCAGCATCTGTTGTTTCCTGACTTTTTAATGATCGCCATTCTAAATGGTGTGAGATAGTACCTCACGGTGGTTTTAAATTGCATTTCTGTAATGACCAGTGATGATGAACTTCTTTTCATAAGTTTGTTGGCCACATAAATGTCTTCTTTTGAGAGTGTCTGTTCATACACTTCACCCACTTTTTGATGGGTTGTTTTTTTATTGTAAATTTGTTTAAGTTCTTTGTAGATTCTGTATATTAGCCCTTTGTCAGATGTATAGATTGCAAAAAATTTCTCTCATTCTGTAGGTTGCCTGTTCACTCTTTTGATAGTTCATTTTGCTCTGCAGAAGCTCTTTAATTAGATCCCACCTGTCAGTTTTGGCTTTTGTTGCCATTGCTTTTGGTTTTTTAGTCATGAAGTCTTTGCCCATGCCTATGTCCTAAATGGTAATGCCTAGGTTTTCTTCTAGGGTTTTTATGGTTTTAGGTCTTACATTTAAGTGTTTAATCCATCTTGAATTAATTTTTGTATAAGGTGTAAGGAAGGAGTCCAGTTTCAGTTTTCTGCATATGGCTAGCCAGTTTTCCCGACACCATTTATTAAATAGGGAATCCTTTCCCCATTGCTTGTTTATGTCAGGTTTGTCAAAGATCAGATGGTTGAGGATGTTTGGTGTAATTTCTGAGGCCTCTGTTCTGTTCCATTGGTCTATGTATCTGTTTTGGTACCAGTACCATGCTGTTTTGGTTACTGTAGCCTTGTAGTTTGAAGTCAGGTAGTGTAATGCCTCCAACTTGGTTCTTTTTGCTTAGGATTGTCTTGGTTATATGGGCTCTTTTTTGGTTCCATATGAAATTTAAAGTAGTTTTTTCTAATTATGTGAAGAAAGTCAATGGTAGCTTGATGGGCACAGCATTGAATCTCTAAATTACTTTGGGCAGTATGGCCATTTTTATGATATTGATTCTTCCTATCCATGAGAGTGGAATACTTTTCCATTTGTCTGTGTCCTCTCTTATTTTCTTGAGTAGTGGTTTGTTGTTCTCCTTGAAGAGGTCCTTCACATCCCTTGTAAGTTGCATTCCTAGGTATTTAGTTCTCTTTGTAGCAATTGTGAAATGGAGTTCACTCATGATTTGGCTCTCTGTTTGTCTATTATTGGTGTATAGGAATGCTTGTGATTTTTGCACATTGATTTTGCATGCTGAGACTTTGCTGAAGTTGCTTATCAGCTTAAGGAGATTTTGGGCTGAGATGATGGAGTTTTCTAAATATACAATCATTTATAGGACTATTCTATTTCATGAATTTGTTGATTGTAAATATAGATTATGTTTATTTCAAACTTATTTTATTGAATATTACTCATTATTTTAAAAAATATAGTTTCAGTAGTATTCAATTGAAGGTTTAAAGTTATTTTCCTTGAACACTTTTAAAGATTTCACTTATTTCTAGCTTCCATTATTGTATCAAGAAGTTTGAGATCAGTCTAAATACTTTTTTTTATAGGCATGATACTGTGAAATATATATTTGGTCTTCATCCCTGTTTCCTGACAGACACGTAGCTCTTAAATTCCTTGGGATCTTCCAGAGTAATAAGAGTGTATTTGATATGCCAGTGAGATGACCGGTGAATGGCAGCTCCTAGGTAACTTCAGGATGGAGGCTGCTCGAAGAAAGGCCAAGTCATCATTAGAGGGTTAAGACTTTCGGCCTTACCAGAGAGGGGAGGTAGGCTGAATGTTAAGCTGATTACTAATGACTGATGATTTAATCAATCACGCCTACATAATGAAGCTTCTACAAAATCCTCAAAATACAGGATTCGAAATGAGCTTCCAGAAATCTGAACATGTGGAGATTCCTGGAGAGTGGCATGCCTGGAGAGGGCATGGAATCTCCATTTCCCATCCCATATAACCTTACCCTATGCATCTCTTTATCTGTATCCCTTCTAATAACGTTTACAAGAAACCGATAATCATAAGTAAATGTTTCACTGAGTTCTGTGAGCTAGTTTGGCAAATTGTTCAAAGCTGGGAGAGAGTTTGGGAACCCCAACTTATAGCAGGTAGGTTAAAAGCACAGTTTAAACAATCTGCTTGCAACTGGCATCTGAAGTCATGAGGCAATTTTATGAGGCTGATCCTCAAACTGTGGGTCAGTCTGACACTATCTGATGCTAGCTCTAGGTAGATAGTGTCAAAATTGAGTTGAATTAGAGGACACCCAGCTGGTGTCTGTGGCAGAACTGATTTGGTTGTTGGTGTGTTGGAGAAATTCCCACATAATTTTTGGTAGCCAAAGGTCACAGAAGTTTTCTGTACTGATTGTGTTGTGAGAGTATACTGGAATAAATGTTTTTTTCCTATATCCTCAATAGGCAATCAATCTTTTATTTCAGACTATTTTAATGTATTTTCTTTACTTTTTTTCCAATAGTTTTACTAGTGTATGCCTAGTTGTTGTTGTTTTTATCCTGTCTGGCAGTAAATCCTCAATATAATAAATCATGTCTCTCACAAATTTTGCAAACTGATCTATCTGTTTAACTATCACTTTAATTAGGTTTTTAACATTGCCACCTCAGTTTAGTACTATACACATATAAGAGAGCAAAAGTTTTATATATGGATTTTTATTAGGTCACAATTTTGTATTCAGAATACATAGTAGGGAAGAAAATCACATATCACAAATAAAGAGATACCCAGGAGGAGGAAAAAATTTACTTCTGTATTTACCTTTCTCAGGATGGTAGGTCGCTTTCAGGCTATGTTCCCTATCATCTGAAGGGATACAAGCACCAACAGTGGAGATAGATTGAGTTTTCTTTCCTCTGAGACAGTCAGGGAAATACATTGCAAGCTAAGCTAGGGAGAAAATAACTCACTATTCATAGCATAGTGTCATACACTCTATAGGCTTTCAACAGTATAATTGATGATGATGATGATGTGACAGTCTTATGTGTATTTCTCTTTAGTCCTTGACATTATAGCTTTCATTATTCTGCCTACAAGTAACAAAGTAAACTACAGAGTCAGTCATATAAACTGGAATTTCAGAAGGAAAAAAGATGTCAGATTTCAAAATAATAATTCTTTCCTTCTGGATTTCTCCTTTATTCAAAACCACTCTCCCTGACAGCTTTTCTCTTTATTATTCCTTTATAGAAATCATCCTTGATTGCAATGAGCTCTGTCTCCAATTTTTTGTGACAGGCATCTGAGAATTATGGCACTAGCGTTTACCCTCTTGTTCACTTCAAACTGTTCCTTCTGTTCTTGGAATAGTTCAGAAGATATGATATTTGAGCAATGCAGGCTTAAAGGACACAGGCAGTTTCCATCGATGTCAGTGGTAGTGACCTCTAGTTCTTGAAAGAAAAGCCTTACTCTTTACACCATTTCTAATACCAGTATGCACCCTCCTTAAAAGCCGAACAAGGACAGGACTCATAGAATTAAGGAATTTCAAAACTCACACAGACCCTGAGATTTTATTCCAATCTTTTAATGTTATATATTAAGAAACCAAGTCTACAAGAATTTCTATGTGCTCAAAGCCACACATTTATTTCATTGCTAAAATTCTTGTTCTATACATCATAAAAAAACCAATTAACACATCAATTTTGTAAACATTCCTCTTCTTCAACATAAATCAATTTGTGTGAAACCTTTTAATATCGAAAGTATCATTTAGAGGTTGATATTTTAAAAAGAGGAAGAAAAATGAGCTATTTAGCTTATTGCTGCCAATGGCTTAATTTGGCCAGTGAGCGGTAAGAAGCAGGGTCTGGCATTGACTCCTACTCAACCATTTCTCTCACAGCGTTTGTCTTGGACCTTTCCCAGGGAAACTGAACAATAGATCATAGACTTTGGGATATTATTTCTCACTCTTGTCAATTTGTCTGCATGGGTTTTTGAAAGATACAACTTATAAATATGATACAATAATACTTTTTTAATTTCAGCAAATTTAAGCTCTAAGTGTGGCACATTTCTTTTTCTATTTTATCTGTCATCTATGTCTTACAGATGCTGGGTTCCTATATTTTATGAAATAAAAGAATCAGATAAATTTTTTCATAATAAGAATAATTCATGATCCTAATCTTGGGTATGTTTGTATTTCAAAGGAAGCCTAGATGGAGAAACTTTCTATCTAAATAATAAAACTTCAGATGACAGTGTCCTAAGTCTACTGGCTAATCTGCCTGTAAGGTCATCTAGGGCAGAGGGTTTTATTTTTGCTTCCTATTATTACTAAATAATTGCCAACATTTCATAAGTCATCATTGATTGTATCCTTGAAAATGTTGCTATGTTTTAGTTTTCTAGCATGCCACTTAACAAGTTAAAATGGCTACCTTCATTTGTGTGATAGTTGATAACACACTCCTTATTCCCTCTCACCTTTCAAATGATCAAACACATTAACTCTAGTTCATTTTTTATATTTTTCAGTTTTAGGCATCAGCTATTGATTTAGTTCTTTAATACTCCCACCACGTACACAAACACTGAACACTGGTATCTCCTCCCCCTTTCTCTCAGTACGGCTGGAATTTGGGGTTACATTAACGTTGAGTGTGCATATTTTATAAGTATGTAAACACTATTTTCAACCAAGCCATACAATAGATAATATTATTCCACTTCTTTTCTTGCACAACTTTTTAATGTTTTAATTTTTACTCTATTAAAATGTTTTTTGGAGGCAGAGTCTCACTCTGTTGCCCAGGCTAGAGTGCAACGGTTACAGTCATGACTCACTGTAGCCTCGTGTCCTGGGCTCAAGTGATCCTCTCTTCTCAGCTTCCCAAGGAGCTGGGGCCAAATGTGTGAGTCACCCTGCCTGGCTGTTTTATATTTTTATTTTTTTGCAGAGATGGGTCTCACTATGTTGCCCAGGCTGGTCTCAGACCCCTGGACTCCAGCGATCCTCCCAGCTTGGGGTCCCAAAGTGTTGGGATTACAGGCATGAGCCACCACACCTGGCCTATTTTTCTTTCCCACTTTTTAAAAATTACCAGTGTGGCTCTCTGTGTTCTTATCATGACTGCATCCCCAAACATTTTAGCAAATACTCACTTAGACTTGACTAGGTGCCAAGTAATTTTCAAATGCTTTACAAATATTCATAAAAAATCTCTGAGACAGATAGTATTATTAGCATCATTATATAATTAAGAAACACATGGTTAAATATCATGTCTGGGTCAAATTTATGGTTGATAAGGACAATCTGTCAATTGTATTTAAAGCTAAATAAGTTCAAAATTTAAATATCAAATTAATTTTATAGAGAAATAAAATAAAATTTATTATAATTTGGAAAGAAAATACAAATTTTATCAATACTTAATTCTTCATGATTTTGTTATTTATTCTACCAGGAAAACTTGAGCAACTAAATAGAGAGTGAGAAAGTCAGAAGATTCAAGTATTCAATTCTGTGGGATATTATCTTTCTCTGGGTATTTCAGGAGCATAGAAATGAACTTTATACAAGATTAGAGCTTCATCGAACTATTCTTGAATAGCTAAATATCTCATCACCTGGGAAATTTATACTGCTATTATTCTTTCATAGTAAAAATAACATAAAACTAAACATCTGTTGACTTTTTCTGAGGACTGAGATCACTCACCCTGTCATCAGTATTGAACTACAAGAGTAGTAGAAATCATATATCTACAAATCCACTACAAAGATTGAATAGATATTAATAATTTTCTGGCCGGGCGTGGTGGCTCACGCTTGTAATCCCAGCACTTTGGGAGGCCAAGGCGGGCGGATCACGAGGTCAGGAGATCGAGACCATGGTGAAACCCCGTCTCTACTAAAAATACAAAAAATTAGCTGGGCGTGGTGGCAGGCGCCTGTGGTCCCAGCTACTCGGAGAAGCTGAGGGAGGAGAATGGCGTGAACCCGAGGGGTGGAGCCTGCAGTGAGCCGAGATTGCGCCACTGCACTCCAGCCTGGGTGACAGAGCGAGACTCCGTCTCAAAAAAAAAAAAAAAAAATTTCTATAGTTATTTCAGATCCCTCTTTTCTCTCACTCTGTATGTCTGTAGCACTTGATGTAAAATTCAACACATAAAGTTGAAATCCAGCTTCTGTCTCTTCCAGAACTTTTCATCATCAATTTGAATTTATCCTTCAATTTGGTGTCTTCATATACGTAACAATTCTATATTTTATTGTTTTATGTGGGTTTAAAAAATGTGCTATTTTACGGCATGTACAGACTTATAACTTCATTTTATTTGTGCAACATTATGATTTTGAGATTTATTCATTTTTGTTTCCTGTATTCTAGCTTATTAAAAATAAATCTGTATATATAAAATTTCATTTTATGATGAAATTATATTTAATTATTTTCTATTCTGAGATACACATAGATTGCTTCCACTTTTTATATATAGGTAGGATATGTAAGGGCATAATTTGGCAAAGAAAGAATTAGGTCTTTGGCAAAATTCCATGACAAATAACAAACCGTCCTGTGATATAAAACAAAACATAAATACACACACACGCGATCACGGAATAGGATTTCATGTAATAAGATTTCTTCCCTCTTTTATTTGTTCCATAAATATTTGGGAGCCTATCATTTTCAGGCACTATTTTAAGCACTTTGGATATGTCTTATTTAGTCTGAGCTCTTATAACAAATTACTATACTTTGGTGGCTTATAAACAACAGATATTTATTTCTTACTGTTCTGGAGGCTGGAAGCTTGACAGCAGGATTCCAGCATGGTGGGGTTCTGGTGAGGGTCCTCTTCCAGGCTGCAGGCTGCCAACTTCTCATTGTGTCCTTACACGGTAGTAAGAGAGCAAGAGAGCTCTGTGAGTTCCCTTCTACAAGGGCACGGATCTTATTAATGGGGGCTTCATCCTCATGACCTAATTATCATGAGAAACCCCAAACCATACCATTGCACCAGGGGTTAGGGTTTCAACATATGAATTGTCAGAGGGGAGCAAATTCAGCTTATAATGGGATGTATTAGTCAACAATACAAATATCTGGACTAAAGCCTAACATTAATCTAGGAAGTTCACGTCTTCTTGGGATTTCTGAAACATGGAAACCCCTTCTATTTTGGCCTTCTAGCTCCACTGACCACTGTAAGTGTACAGTAGTTTTACATTTTCAAGAAATACAGAAGCTTTATTTATTTTTATAATAAAAACAAACCATTTTGAAATGCCTTGAAATAAAACTATCCAGTGGTGTCTACTGCATAGCAAAGAGGGCATTATGGGTAAAGAAAATGGCAATGTTAAAATGGCAAAGGTAACCAAATGTATGTTGTGTCCTAGAAATTCCAAGTACTCCAGATTGACTGCAGCAGAGGAGATACATATAAGGTTCTAATTGTAATAAGTTTGCAAACACAAATTGGGTGGCATTGTACAGTGTTGCTTTGATGATCAGTCTGGAGGTTGGCTACTGGTAAAGAACATTCTTCTTCTTCCCTCTCCACCTCCAAAAAACAGGATCTCACTCTGTCACCCAGGCTGGAGTGCAGTGGTGCAATCACAGCTCATCGAAGCCTCCAATCCAGGGCTCAAGCCTCAAGCAATACTCCCACCTCAGTCTCCTGAGTAGCTGGGACTACAGGCACATGCCACCATGCCTGGCCAATTTTTGTATTTCTTCTGTAGAGAGAGATGGGTTTTGGCCATGGTGCCCCAGCTGGTTTTGAACTCCTGGGCTCAAACCATCCACCTGTCTCAGTGTCCCAAAGTGCTGGGATTACAGGCATGAGCCACTTTTCCTGGCCTATTTCTTCTTAACAAGGGGTAAAATATTTCTATTTATCAGTGTTGCTTAAGGTTTATTTATTTATATATTTTCTGTGTGAATTGTACAAAGGTAAACGTCAGCCTTACACTCTAAGAATTAATAAAATTATGATTTTTATATAAATATAATAATCTTTGAGTTCAGTTTATTCTAAAAAGTACATTAAACTGACAAAGATTTATTTCACTTATTTTCATGCCAATAAATTTCTAATGTTCCTATCCTATATGAAACTGGACAAAGATATTACCACCAAATTTATATAGAAAAATAAAACTTTGGTGATAGAATCTTCTTACCCAAATATGTACTCTTATGTCTTCCTTCCCAAAAAGAGTGACAAAAAAGAAACACAGAAAATATTAATTACCATTTTGTTGTTTTAATAAACATTCATTGAGTGGCTGCCCAAATTCTATTAAAGCCAATGTAAACATATTTTTCAACTTGCTGCTGACTCCTTAAGCCTGATTAGGTGGACAAATGTTTATTTTCACATTGACTATGCTGGACACGAGGGAACCCACTTCAACCATCATAATGAAATAGAAAGTATTCGTGGATTATTGTTGTCATTCATTCTGTTCAAACAATATTAATAAGAAAGAGACAGAAGACATTTCTTAAGAGTGGTTGTATCAGTGGTCTGCCTAACCAGAAATGAAACTGTATTTGAAGTTCCTTTAACAATATGTTAGGGTCAAGTCATTAGATATTTCTCTAGGCAGAATCTATATAGAGTATTAGTTTGTTAAGAAAATTTATATTTTCTTATATTCAGGCAGCAGACAGTGAACCCCCATCTTAAGATTGTAATTCTACTTTCCGCTGACATTATTAAAATTTCTAGAGATGTTTGTAGCACAGAGGACTACAGTCGGTATGATGCGAACACAGAAAAAATACACATAATAGAACAAACACATCAACAATGCAAGAATGGTTCAAACTACTTATGTGTCATGAGGGACAATCATAAATTTGAAACATTATACATAAGCTAAAATGAAACAACCTCAATTCACAATTAATTATACAGAAATCAGGAATAATTCTTAACCTAACAGACTCTGTATTTTGTTTTTGTTGGTTGCTTGGTCTATTTCAATTTGTTTTAGTTTGTTTTTATTTTTTCATGAATCTTCCTTGTACATAAAAGGTCCTGGTACATCTTTCTCTGCCATTCAAAAACAGCTTTATATAGAAGCTTTTCAGGGAAATCTAGTCTCTCTCAAACAGATAATTTTAATAACCTAATTAAATTGTCTGAGTGCTTCACTGTTACAATGATAGACAATATACAAACACTCAGGCTGTCACCTGAACACTCAGCATAGCCAAATTTGCATTTGAATGGTTGCCAGAATGCATTTTTTTTGCTTTTGAATTCACTGCATCATGCATTCTTTTAGTCTTTTGTAAAAGAAAAATCTGCAGCAACATTGCAGAAAGCCTTGTTAATTCATTTTTTAATGAATAACGCCCTTTGGCATTCTCTTTGATAGTCATGGTTTGCTGGAATGAACAGTGTACACTTCTCTTTTTGGATTACTACAGCCCTTTTCAAGCTTGAATATGTCTTGGGGTAAAATAGAGGTTATCCATTTGTACACAGGAGGGAAAGTACTTAGATGAATACCGAAATAGAGGTATTGGGGTGCATAATAAATTTGCTTAGTGGAGATTGAGGGCTAAATGAGTTTGCCTATGGAATAATATTTTAATAGAATGTATAGATCAAGGTTACGCCTTTACATAAAATGTGAATTAAATATTTCAAGTAGTTTTTCAGATAATACAGCATAATGGTAATTTCCAAACTATGTTTATCTATGATTTTTATATTCTTTTACCAGCCAAACTTTAACTTGTTTTAATAAATATTCATTGAGTGGATATAAAGGTCCAGTTACTACACAAAGAAGTGAGGATACAAGCAACATAAAAAGTAATCTCTTACTTTAGGATTTATGTCATATGAGAAGAGACAGACAAGTATCTAGCCAACCATGATGCAATGTAACAAGTGGCATAATAGGAGACACATAGCAAGCACAATCATAACTAAATGGAAAGAACAATTAATTTTGCATGGAGGGACATCTGGACAGATTGCACAAAGTATGTGACATTTCATTTGAGAACTGAAGCACTATTTGGCTTGTGGCAGGTGCAAGGGGAAGTCAGGGCATTCCAACAAAGAGATCACTGCAGGCAAAATCACTGAGTCAGGGGAAATCTTTAGGTAATGGCAAAGAAGATTTAAAAAAAAAAAAATGGTATGGAGAAGTACCGAGAAATGGCAAGAGATGAGGCTGGAAAAATAAGACGTCAGAATTAGCTTCTACTTAAATTTGCCTATGTAGAAAAAGCCCACACAAGGACCTGACGATCTGGGTCCCATGGTGATTCCAGAAACAATTTATGTGCGTTTGTCAATTGTTTTGAAACAGCTGCCAATGAGAATTTGGAATCAAAACATGGCTTAAAATTAATACCTGATTCTGCTATTTTCTGTCTGTAATTTTATTTGTGGCCTACTCCAATAATGACATCAATAAAAGCCACCAATACAAAAATTATATAAATACTTTAAAAGTGAATGAGGTTAGATTAAGTAATGGAAGATATCAGAGATGCACTATTTACGAAGCACATATTATGTGAACCATGAACCAGTCCTTTGTGTGCTTTTTCTTGAATCCATTCTTTGCTTCCTCCATGTGGGGCCCTACTTAACAGAAGGTTGATCCAATAGGTTACATTTGCCGGGTCCCTGTGGCAGCAGACTTAGTGTCTGGGTTAAAGCCATAGGAAGCATTAGTGAGCGATTAAAGGGTAGAACTAAGGGGGAAGCCAGTGTATTTTTCCTCTTTTCTCTGGCAGGTCCTATATTCCCTTTTGGCTCCAGCGCTGACTAAACAAGCCCTAAGTGGTTACCCTAAAGGAATACGCCTTTGGCTTACCCATTATCTAGTTGCCAGTGTTACCACCTTCATATTTTATAACACCCTTAGAGTTTGCAATGTCTTCTGCTGGTGTTAATACTTTACTATCTCCAGTTTAGTTTCACAGCTTTTCTACTACCAGGATGACAAGTTCTTTCTATCTTAAATATTTTAAGAGAAGTTTTGTTTCCCTGAGTGAACACTGACTGATCCAACACCATAAAAACTTACTGAAGACATTAGTTTCACCTAATTACTTTAGGGGGTTATTACTACTATTATGCATTTCTTACAAATGAACAAAAATATAGGGAAAAGAGGTCTGTGATTCTTGTCACTTTTGAATTCAAAACCAATGCTGCTCCAAGCTACAAAAAAAAAAAAAAAAAAAAAAAAAAAATGTCATTTTGTGATAACCCTTCCCAGGGGAGCAAAAGGAAGAGAAATATGAATAAAGGAATGCTTGAACTCTCAGCTGTTTTCACTTGTTTCCCTCTTTGCCAAGATGCGTAGTAAATCTCATCACAACTCAGGAGTGACTCTTGCCTTTACAATCTACCTCAATGGCATTCATTTCCTCCCACCTCCATTCTAGAAATCAGAACAGAAGAACATTTTGTCCTACTAGTACAAGGTTTTAAGATGCCAATCATAACTGCACCTCTGTTGAATCAATATGTAAACATATTTTAAAAACCTGATAAAGTATTGGCATATAACCCAACTTTCTCCATATATATGTAAGGGTATGGTAAGAAATAAAGCCAATTTTAGTGCTGTATATGTCTTCTAGTCTCATAATAGAGTGCTCTTGTCATTTAGAGCTAATTCCACTGAGGCAACATTAAATGACCCCTGCCGCCTCCTTTTCCAAACTAACTGTATATTTTTGTCTTCAATCCTGAACAAAAATTTGAAGTCATTAAGAAATACTGAGACAAACTGCTATACTTTGTTTTTACCTGGGTATTTTATATAGTGTTCTCTTTCATTGCAGTTTCCCACCTGCTGCTCAATGACATAATTAAAACATCAAAATCACATCTTTTATAATAGACAATATTCCTAGCAAGTTGCGTTTAATAGAAATGATATATTTGGTAGTTAACACCAAATCTCTTAATTCTTTATATCTCACTCCCCATGTTTAATACTACCGATCCTGTATTTTCTCTCTTTCCTTTCTCTTTTAGTTTAACAATTTAACAACAACAGTGGTAGTATTTTATTTCTTTTGGTGAATTGGTAGACAAAATGCTTTTCACTGACATCAAATCTTGAAGGAGTGACTTTAAGGATACATTTTGAACAGGAGATATTCACTGGAAAAATAACTATGTTTTAGATAGCCTGATTTTGCCATACGCATTGACAGGCTTTTTATAACTTTTTTTTTCAGGGAACAGTAAACTTTGAAAAATAATTTCAAAACCACTGATTTTAATTAATAAGTCCCTTAAGCATTGAATTGAAAGTCCTATAATTTTCTTAGTTAACAGAAACTTAGTTAATAGTTTTCTCCACATTTACTGTATCCCAAACTCTCTTGTGAGAAGTAGATGTATATAGAAGACTAATCAACCATGAAGCAATAATTATTAGATATGCATAAGTATCATTCAGGTTTCAGTTAAGGCAACTTCAAACATTGGCAAGGGTGGAGTATCAGCAGAAATGATAGCCAAAGAGTGTCCAGTTGAAATTTGAAAAAGGAAAATATGTCAAAATTTGAAACAGGGAAATGTGTCTAAATTTGATATAATTTCAGCACTTTGATTGAACTACTGTTTCAAATATTCACGTCAAGAAAGGGTCATATGCAAATGAGATTATAGAGAGTGATGTCAAACAAACCACACTGGTATACACAAAGGACCAACAAAGCAATATTACTTATGGAGTCCCAGTAACTTTTATCATAAAAAAAGTCTCAATCAACTCCTTAAAATTACTTTTGGAAATCTGTATATACATGTTTATGTCTTAAAAGTTGATAGGTTCAAATTAAAATCCAATAGTCTACTTTGGCCTCTGTAAAGTTATTAGAGGAAGTGTCTTATTTAGTTGGGATAATGAATTATAACTCCAACCATAAGTATTTCTATGAGCCTGTATTCTGCATACTCAAGTACTTTACTGTTGTATCTACATAGTATATTTTAGATAATAATTTATTCAATGTGATGAAATAGAAATGAATGTGATTCTCCAACCACAGAGGAATCTATCTCATATTCAGCATGGGGTAATGGAAGGATATTCAGTTAAATCTGCTGAGATCTGAATAGTTCCACATACTATATATGTTACATTAATCATGAAGTTTATACTCCATGAACATATTTCCACTTTGAAGACCATCTAAAACTACTAGCTTCACAACACCGTTAGAATATTTAAATGGTAATACAAGTTTTATTAATCAAAAGACTATCTCAATGACAGAGAATTTTTAATTTTTTAAAATTCAAATTTTGTCTTCTTAATGCAAAATGTTCTTCAAACACCAACACAAATGGATCTTATGAGGTTCACAGTTTAATATTATTACTTCTGAATCACAACAAATAAAATATTAAATCGATATTTGTGTAGAAGTAATATTCAACCAAAAAGGAATTATTTTATGGCAACCTATGTCAAGACCATTATTTTTCAAAATAATATTATTTTTGTATAGCTTATTACATGAATACTTAATAATCAATGAGTTATTGGTGTTGATATAGAGATAAATATTAATTTTACAAAATAAATCGCATAGTCATTTCAGATAGCTATTATACTTACTTCTTATGAGGTATAGATTTTATACATTTCTGTGAAAACAGAGCCTAGAAAAATAATTGTGGGTATGGCTAGTAAAAATGTAATCTGTCAAAAGGATTTCATTAAAGTAAATCAGGTATATTCTATTCGGTTTCCAAGATCTCCTTCAAACTTAAGCCACGCTGGCTTCAGTCTTGAATACACTCCAAAACTAATAAAGAAAACTGGTAAGTGCTGAGGAATTATGGAGAATCATGCAATATCTTTCATATGTAGTATAATGATAATGAAAATGAGAACACTTCATGGTCATAATAATGAAAGTTATTTTCAGAATTCTCAGCTTCCTGGGTTTGGAAAGCAATCAGAACATCTATTCCTGTTGGAGAAAATGTTTTTTAATCCAAGTGTTGTCTAAGAAGAGGCTCTTCACAAACAAACAAAACTGAACTCATTCAAACCATTCTATATCCGTATGTAGAATGATAAATAAAGATAAAGAATAGTTACTGTTTATAGAGTCCACATTACAGACATTAACTTTAATTATACAGGAACCTTTTTTTTAACTTTATAGTTTAACAAACTAAGTCACTAGGAACTTGATAAGAAACTTGCCAGAACTCAAAAACTTAGAAAGTAGAAAAGATAGACTTTAAACCTAGGTTGTCTATAACCAAGTTTGTACAGTTAATCACCTCTTAACACTGTCTCTATATTTCATAAGATCTTATTATTAAGTTTAGCCAGAAAGGTTTCCTGTTGATTATTTTTATGTACAAAGATGGGAGAAACTGACCTTAATGATATCTGTATGGTGAAGGAAAAGAAGAAAAGGGAAATAATGGATGCTGATAGTTTATTTTTTGACAGAAACTATGTCTAAACAAATGCAATGATTAAACAGAAGCAGTACTTATCTTACTATTTTCAGGTAAATCTACAAATACCAAAGTCCCTTTTATATGCATGAAACTGTGCTAGATACGCATCATCAGAGTTCAAGTTAGTTTATTTGTCATTATGACAGGAGATATACGTATGAAATACAACAACTAACAGTACAAAGCAGGGTTAACTATAAATACTCTGGAAATTTTGAGAAAGTTAATCTTGCTATATAATGATAGAGCAGGTATAAATAAATAGCTGTGAACTGAACTCAATAATGTGCTATATTAAAATAGGTAAAGAGAGGAGTAGTATTCTGGATGGGATGGCTGTGATCACCAAGGTCCTAAGACAGATCTTAGCTTTAGACGCATAGTAGGTATGGAGAGACAAACTAAAGAAAGATGAAGAACAATAGGCTACTATGCAATGCCTGGCACATAAAATCAATAAACATTTATTGAATAAAAGCATCAAATATCTACGCTAAATATTTGAAAGCAGGTTCCACTGGGACCAGCACTAGGTGTGAGCCCATGCATGGTTCCAGCTGACAGGAAAGGAGATCTGAGAAAATATAGGATGTGATCAGCCCTAGAAAAGTTATAAAGAAGGCCAAATCAACATCTTTAACTTGTTGATAATGTAGAACTGCTGACGTTTTAGATCAGATAAATTGAATAATGAATACCATATTTTAAGACAGAATAATTTGTGATTAATTTTCTTTTTCTTTTTTTTTTTTTTTAAATGGAGTGTTGCTCTGTCACCTAGGCTGTAGTGCAGTGGCATGATCTTGGTTCACTGCAACCTCTGCCTTTTGGATTCAAGCGATTCTCCTGCCTCTGCCTCCCCAGTAGCTGGGATTACAGACATGCATCACCATGCTTAGCTAACTCTGTATTTTTAGTAGAGATGGGGTATCACCATGTTGGCCAGGCTGGTCTCGAACTCCTGACTTCAGGTGATCTGCCAGCCTCAGTCTCCCAAAGTGCTGGGATTACAGGCGTGAGCTGTCGCACTCAGCCAGTGCTTAATTTTCATATGAAGCACTCATTTGAGATTTTGGGAGTTCTTTGAAAGCTAAGACACACTTCTCAAAATAACTATTGTCATTTTCACAAAAAATTCCACTTAAAATACAGAAGTGCACGGACATTTAGAGCCCAGGTTGGGACAGAGTGTATTTGATATGAACTGAGGTACAGAGATGACATAGGAGACTGTAGTAATACAGATATGAGCTAATAAATTATCTATTAGGATTGTAAAAGTAAGAATGAACAGACATAAATGAGTGTGAGATTCAAGAAAGAGGGGTCCACAATACTCAGTCTTTTTAGTGTTGTTGTTTTTTAATGAAGTTTACACTTTAAATCTAATTCATGTTATTGTTTAGCCAATGTGTTTCATCTCATCTATTGAGTAATCTCATGTTCACTAGCAAGCAGAATTTTAGGTATTATTTACCTTATCTAACAAATTGAGAAATAGATCTAGCAGGTTTTTTTAAGTATAATAAAACTGGAGCACATATTAATTTAACTTTTATAATTTCAATGTTTGTAACACCAAAAATCATGACCTCTCCACTTGAACTCCACTGCTTAAAGGCTGATACATCTATTTGGTGCTCAATTAGGCCACATAATTTTTTATTCAAAGAGAACTAGAAAGTTGACAATAGAAATACGTGGTAGAAAGAAAAGATATTGAGTCTACATCGTTATATAAACTTAGATTGTGTAGTTTTGAAAACAGGATCAGGTTGGACAATTTTAAAAAGAAACAGATGCATTTTATACCTTGTCATTTTAATCTTTACAAATATTTATCTTTAATATGCTATACATAATAAAATTATCTGTGTAATGATATATACAAAGACACTTTTTAGGTTACTGACACTTTATAAGTCCTGTAAATTTTATTGTTTATGCTAATAATGCAAAATTTCAATTAGTTTCTCTTTTATGGATGATTTACTCTTTTACCTCAAGAAAATCAGAATTGATGCCAGCTATATATTTTCATCAGTATTATTTCTTAAAATTTAACTGTATTCGTTATCTATTGTTGAGTAACACACTGTAAAGAAAAAAAAATAACCTCTGAAAGCAGTGCAAATTTGTTATCTGAAAGTTTTTGTAGGTTACAAATCTAGGCGAGGTGTGGCTTCAGGGTATCATCAGGCTTCCGTCAGGGTGCTGGCTGAGGCTCTAGTCATCTGGGACATGAAGTCTTCCACCAAGCTTATTGATTATTGGTAGAATAACCAACTCTTTATGATTATCGGTAGAATAATGATTTCCTTGTGATTGTAGGATGGGTTTTCATGTTCTCAGTAGCTGTAAACAAGAGACAGCTCTCAGCTCCTAGAGGCCACCTTCCATTCGTGGCTGTCGGCAGTTCATAACAGCCAGAGCACAGTTGTTTGACATACTCCTCTGTGACCAGACAGAGAAAACTCCCTGCTTTTAAAGAGCTCATGTAATTAGGTCAGGCCTACCCAGATAATTTCCCTGTCTTAAAGTCAACTGTTTTGGGACATTACTTTTATCTTCAAAATTCCTTCAAGCAGTACCTAAATTATCATCTGATTGAAAAACTAAGAGAAAAAGAGTGCCCGGCAGGGCCTGTGAATTCTGGGAAAGGGCATCTTAGAATGCTGCCTTCTATGCTAATTAAAACAATGACAATGTAATAAAGTAAATGAAGACGTGTGATAATTTTCTCTAACGAACCACCTACTAACTAATCTATTAATGCCTGTATCATTTTAATAAAATTATTTTCTTTCTTTCCCCAATATTAAAAATTAGCTTTATGAGGAGAGCAACTGGTGTTATATATTAAATATCCTCAATTAGCACAATGCCTGGTAGGTAAAACAGTCAACATAAATTAATGGAAATCAGGCTTGTTGCCAACAATTCAAAATAGTCAAAACACTTAACCAGGCATTGCACTATGGACAACCCATCTTTTCTTGAGGAGATGATTTTACGGAAAGTATAAAAATCTAACCATGCAGCAAGTTTTACCCATATTCAATGATATTTGGCATATGAAGAAAACCAGACCCTATACTCTTTGTGTAGTCACTTCGTGGCATTTTGTGCTTTAATTTTAGCATAGAATTTTCTGACTAAGGAAGCATTTGGATATGTTTTTTAAAATGTCAACAGTACAAGAGAAAATGTCATGTCTGCTTTTAATGTTTCCCCCTACTTTATTCCTAACATCCAGAAAAGACCCACAAAAGCAGGCAAGAGACAAAAGGGAGAGGTGGCTTTGAGCCATCTCCATTCTTCACTCTAACATAGGTCTGTCATTGTAACAGCTTCACTGAACATGTTTCAAAATGTTAATATGTCAACAGTTCTATCACCATTTGCCCCTAATCTTTACCTTTCCTTGGAAAGGTGGACAAACAAGTGGGAAATGTTGCAACATAAAAACCAAAACTTATTAACATCTTCCTTCAATTATCTGTCACTGCATAGAAATATAATTCCAAAGACAGATAAATAATAATTTCTAAAGTGTAGTTGACTAAGCAATACTGAAAATCAGAAAAATTAAGAGAAATTTTTAATTTACATTCACCTGTTTTCTAACATTGATTCTTTTTATCTCTAAGTACAGATAAACAAATATCTCAGTAGAAAACTATCTTGTATAGGTATTTTCTTTCTTCTTCTTGCCCAAAGACTTTTCTTAATAGGTATTTTTACCTCCTAGAAATCAAACTTTGAATAAAATGAGATCTAGCCCAGTTGCACATAAGAAATTTCACTCTGAACTTGTGGACAGTCTTCAGTCTTACTCTAGTTTTGGGCTAACAATAAACCGTGACTTTTTAATTAATTTTGATTTTTTTTTTGAGTTGGAGTCTTACTGTGTTGCCCAGGCTGGAGTGCACTGGTGTGATCTCAGCTCACTGCAACCTCTGCCTCCTGGGTTCAAGCAATTCTGCCTCAGCCTCTTGAGTAGCTGGGATTACATGTGTGCACCACCACACCTGGCTAATAAAGTAAGACTTTTTTAAATTTCAATTTTTTTTCCTCAGTCTGGTGGGAATTTTAGAAAATTTCCTCAAATAAGCGAAAATAAATAACTTTAAATCTTAAGTTCGAATGTGAAACAATTTCTCTAGCTATTCAAAAAAATACTTTAAATTTCTGATTAGGATACAACATCCATTTCCATGAAACAATACTAAGTAAGTTAAAAAAATTTCATCCAAATGCTTGATGATAAAGTAAAAATGTCATTTATTTTATCTATTTAATTTTTAACAGTATTTTTACCCTGTAAGGTATAATAGTTTATCTGTTTCATGTTGTGATTAAAGGTAGAATAATCTTAGAATGAGATTAAAGCATTTATAAAAACCAAATAGGATTACATTTCCTAGAAGTAGATATAACTTTTATTTTGAAGTGTAGAAACATCACAACTTTCTTTGGCTGTGAATAATTATAAGGTCATACTAACAAGCCCATTTTAAAAGTAGATTGATTTGACAATAGACACCTTTTCTCTACATCTAGATCCTCAGGGATCTAGAACTAGAAATACCATTTGACCCAGCCATCCAATTACTGGGTATATACCCAAAGGACTATAAATCATGCTGCTATAAAGACACATGCACACGTATGTTTATTGCAGCACTATTCACAATAGCAAAGACTTGGAACCAACCCAAATGTCCATCAAAGATAGACTGGATTAAGAAAATGTGGCACATATACACCATGGAATACAATGCAGCCATAAAAAAGGATGAATTCATGCCCTTTGTAGGGACATGGATGAAGCTGGAAACCATCATTCTCAGCAAACTATTGCAAGGACAGAAAACCAAACACCGCATGTTCTCACTCATAGATGGGAACTGCACAATGAGAACACTTAGACACAGGAAGGGGAACATCACACACCGGGTTGTGGGGTGGGGGGAGGGGGGAGGGATAGCATTAGGAGATCTACCTAATGTAAATGATGAGTTAATGGGTGCAGCACACCAACATGTCACATGTATACATATGTAACAAACCTTCACGTTGTGCACATGTACCCTAGAACTTAAAGTATAAAAAAAAAGAAATGTAATCATAGCACAAGATAAAGTCTCTATTTCCCAGTCTCTGTAGGATGGTAGAGACCTAAACTCAGGAGGCAAGCACCTTGATTTAAGTTATAAAATTAATTTTTCCTTTGAGTAATGTCAAAGGAAACAGAGATAGCCTGTGATCCTTTTAATTCCGGCTCCTAAAAATTTTCTTGCCCTTTGTATCAGCAGAGTTGAGCTCACACTGAGTTCTGATCTCTCTCTCAGAGATCAGAAGATTGCAGCAGACTTGAATAAATCTTCCTTGCTTGTTTATTTTGGTACAATGCAATTTTTGCTTTGACAGTTTTCATTGTAATTTTTTATGGTGTTTTCTAAGAACCTAGAATAGTGCTTGCCTATCTATTAGGTACTAAAAAGTAGTTATTGAATGAAGAAATGAGTAAATGAATTATTTTTCTCTTTTCTAGTGGCTAGATTTCTAAATTGTTGACAGAAGATTTTCTAAAGAATTCTTTCCTTCAATCTTCAAATCCTAAAATATTCAAAATGGTAATTGCTTAATCAGTGTCAGAGCAAAACCCTTGGCTTATGAAGGGTAAATGGATAGCATGGATAATAAGTTATTGATTTTGGAAGCCACTGACATTTGGGAGTTATTTGTTATTACAGCATAACTTTACATATCCTGATTGTATTGGGTCTCTAAAATCACATTGTAGAAGGAAATTATGGAAAAGTAAAATAAAAAATTGATGAAAAAGATATTGCTGAAAGAAGCAACTAAAACATACGTTTTCAAATCAAGGAATCACATAAGGATATGTTTTCGACAATAAAGATAAATCGAAAAATAATTCTTTAGAAGATCATTATATTTGTTTGTAAATTTCCCGTTGACTACATTACTAATATATGCATAAGAATGGAGCATAAGAATATATCTGCATGGTTAGAAGGATTGGGACCATAATATCAACATTTTAACCAAATTTGTATAGCATTTTCAAAAGCTGTATGAGGAAATGGTAATTAAAAACAAATGCATGCTCTTTACATGGACAGCATTATAATAATTTAAAGTCATTTATTTCAGTTCTGAGTCTACCAATGTCTAGTAAATTACAGGTCAAAAATGTTTATAAATGTAATTAAAATTTTCAAGGCATCATGTGCTTATGAATACAAAAGAAGTCACATCAGCAGTAGAACCCGACTTTGACTGGCTTATTACTTCTGCTTTTTAATTGAAAGGACTGCCTTGTTATTGCGAGACTACGTGAGGAGATCTTATGAATGCAGAAATTCCACAATGCTTACATTGCTCTTCTCAGCAGCGTCAATATTCTGCTGCTCCACACCCGTCCAGTCTGATGCTGACCTGCTTTGTGTTGCTTCACCAGATGTAAAGGTTGCTGCCATTATTATATTAAAGAACATTATTCTGCCCCTCGATGCAGAAATGTTCTGTGCTAATGACCTCCAAGAGCCTCAAAATGGCAATTCTGAGCACTGCTCTGAAAGTCAGAAAATGGTCCTCATGTCGTGTTAATGACATGCTTTTTAGGTCTTGTGATTTTTTGCACATTTCAGTAGCACATCTATTTTGATTTTGCTCACAGTATGTTCAAGACTAGATTCAGGTGTATTATAACTGAAATTTTCTTTAAAGTACTTCGTAGACATATGCGTGTCACATATGTTTCATCTATACCTTTTCAATAGTTTTAACATTGAACTTCCTTAAACTAACCCGAAGCTCATATTCCAGAAGGAACTATGAACAGACTTCAGCACTCTTTATTTCTGATCAAGCATAGGTATTATTAATTAACATAATGGATGCTAGAAATTATTTTACAGGTTTAAAGATTGGTATTCAAAATGTAGGAATTGAGTATCTTTTGCTGGAAAAGAATATAGCCAATGCTCTTTGGAATGAGTCCGTTAAATTAGGATTCAGGGCAATCCCATGTACAAATGGTTATCGAAGAATTCTGCCTCCTGACTGAGTTTAAGTTTGGATGTATGATGCCTGAAGAATATTGATGCACTTGTCTCTAGTGAAACTTTTATTCTAGACGCTCTCAGCACACCTAAAATAATAGGGAGTTGAGGCTTTGCTGAGATTACAGAACAGTTTGTTTGACTGTTTCTTTCCCTGTTTACTAATAAATGTATGTACAGCAGAATTCAGTCTGTAACTTGGTTCCATTGAACATAGCTAGAAAAGGGAAGAGGATGGGGAAATAGGGTGAGTGCCTACATGGTCCTCATGCACATTTTACAATTCAAGGCTAAAACTATTTTCTAGTAAGATTTCCCATAATCCTTAATATTGAAATTAATGCTGGAAATAGTACAGGTCAGTTTGCACAAGGTAACAGCCAACACACACAGTTCTACATCTCTCAAAAGCTTTGATGCTAAATCTCACTTGTGGTGCCCAATTTCTTATTCTCCTAGAATGAATTATAAGAAGCTCAGTTGCACAGTATGCATGTAAATTAACCAAAGGTTGCGCACTTGACAAATACATACTTCAACATATATTCAGTGATGTCTGTATTTCCAACTGGACAGCTTGATTGTGTTCTTCTAGTTCCTCTGTACACATTCAAACCATTTATAAAAGGCCTGTTCCACCACTTTTCCACTTGGGTTCTGGCATAGCCAAACTCCTAAGGGAATAAGGTCATATCTTCACCATATATGACAAATCTATACACAATAAAATATGAATTGCATGTGATTCAAAACACAGTATTTTTTTCAGTGTGAGATTGAGCTACAGACAATTTAGGGGTATCATCAGTCAGACTCCTAAGAAATACTGGGCTTGTCAGTTTTGATATCTTAGGATCTGAGCTAATTTCAGTCAATTTAATTGAAAATGAAGTGTTTTGGGCATTTTTGCTTTCTAAGAGTCATCTGGGTTAGTTAATGGGCAAATAAACAATACAAAACTATTTTTCTAAAAGTCTTGTTTCTTCGTCTGTGTGAACACAGAAAAACTTCCTCCCCAATGTTGGTGCCAAAGTTCTATCTTGAGCTGTTAGATAAAACACAGGATGCCAGTTAAATTTGAATTTCAGATACACAACAAACAATATTTTAGTATAAGTATTTATGATGCAATGATGGAGATATATTTAAGAATTGCTTTTCATCAAAAATCCAAATTTAAGTGGATTTTCTGTATTTTTATTTGTTAAATCTGGCAATGCAGATTATATAAATACACACACATATACACATACACACACAATTATAGATTTAGACAATTTAGGGACTAAAAAATGATCTATAATGAAGCAATTATATATCTTTCTAATCTGTATACATTGAGGACTTGTTTATTCTCCTGAAAATTCTGCAGATACATGGCACATATACCCCTTACCCAACTGCACTTTCCATGGATCTTTTAGTTTAAGAATACTTTGACTTCAAAAGCCAATAAAAAATCAGAAATAAATCCTTCTCCTGGGCACAAATGTGAACTAAACTCTAAGCTGACTGATTTGGAGAGCTCAGCTTCCCATCAGCTAGCAAGTCTTTACTTTCAATTACTTTTTTTTTTTGCATTCTCTTTCTGTATACAGCATTTTAGGCCCTTTGCTCTTAATCTTGTTAACTGAATTAGTCACAATAACTGATTTTTCATTTTACTTTTCTGGCTTTTATCTGTTAGATAAACTGCAAATACAGACTGTCTGCAAAAGAAAATGCTTCTATTTGCTGTACTCCATCTTTTTCTAGTGCCTCTCTACTCTCTTTCCTTCACAAATGTGAGATATTCTATATTCTCATCAATTGTGTTAGGGACCAAAAGAGCCTCAGTGCATTTCTTTATAACAGGTTATAAAGTTTTAGACACCTTTCTCTAAGGAACTCAGTAAACATGACTAATATTATCTAGTTAGTTCTCACAGCATACATGTAAGGCTTAGTTAATCTACTCTTGTAGCTTCCGAATGATGAAATGACCGTTAAGGTCACAAAGCACATTATCAGAACTTCTCAAATTGTTAAAAAGAGCTCATAGAACTTCTGATAGTTCCCCTAACCGTTCTCTCATTTAAAATCTAGACATGTCTTTTTTCTGAGTTCTTCCCACAGGTTTCTCCTTTTCATAGCCCTAATTCTTGCTCCCAGATTATTTTATTTATTTATTTTTTTTTTTTGAGACGGAGTCTCGCTCTGTCACCCAGGCTGGAGTGAGATTATTTATTTTTTAAATAAATAAGTATCACTGTGACGTGCTATATTTAAATAAATATATCACAGTGGCAACACGGACTGCACTTTATAGGTTCTTGGTTAACTGTGCTACTATGTGGGCAAGTTGTCCAAACTTTCTGAGCCTCAGTTATTTCAAATATGAAAAATACTTTTTTTTCTGAGTTGTGATATGAATGTACAGTGCTGAATATAAAGCACTTGATATAGTTTCCACTGATTAGAAGGCTGTTTGTAATCTTCGCTGTTATTAGGCTTAAATCCTTCTAAATGTTACCAAAGAAATTTATGTGTAAGAAAAAACATGGCAGAACAACATATTTAGGTTTGAATTTGGGGTATATTATTTACTCTTATTAAATCTTAGTTTTTTCATCTATAAAATAATTGAGATAGCAATCATATCTTGCACTTGTAAAAATTAAATTACATAAAATTTGAAGATGTGCCCAGCATGGTGTGGATAGATGGGAGGCAATAAATTAATGTTAGTGAAAATATTAAAGAGGAGAATATCTTTAGAAAATTTTAGTGTCAGGCCCTTTAAAGCTTTTACTGGCCTGCAAACTTACTTGTAGATATTTTGAGCATACCAATTAGTAAACACGAATAATCATTTTTGTTATTAGCACTTCTTAATTATATAATGTATGTATTTTAAAAATAGTGATTATTTGTGGAACAAAATGCAATTCTCTGGAAAATCTTAAGGTCCTGAAAAGTTATGTTCTAATTTCAACATAAAGAAGCATGTTCTAAAATAAAATGAGTTCATGCTTTCATCAATTTCTCCAATCTGTCTGGTCTTTGGAAACTAACCTATTTGATCATATAACACACTATACTTGGGGCTACTTATAAGTTTAGTAATGTTAATTTCCTATGCTTACTTCTAGTGGTCATCTTTAAGATTTTGTTCTGACTGCTTATTTTAGTGTTCACTACAATATTTTACATATTAAAAATTCACATAAAGACAATAAATACCACTTCCATTTTGACTTGTAACCTTGGATTTTCCATTTTGGTTTTAAAAATTAAAATTAGTTTTTATTGTTATCCCAAAGTATGGTTTAATATCTTTCTCTGAATTTAGAGTTTATGTTTCATAATTCATATGGAACGTGATGGTCAAACCACCATTTAAATAAAGTAAAAAATTAACTTGAAATTCAGGCAAAAAACAGAAATGGCATATCATATTTATTTCTGCTTTACAAAATTTAATTTATTAATTATTCTTTGTCCTTTAAAGTGATATAGATAAACTGAATTTTAAAATTAAATTGAATGTATTTGAACATTATAGAGCAGTTTGCTTTTTTGCATTTTTTTCTAGCCATTTCTAAACACTCTAAACTTCCTGTACTATTTTAGTAAGATTTTTATGTATAATACAATTTTATGAAAGCTATAAATTTTATATTTGAATAGCATCAGTCATGCTTTAAATTGACCCAATGGAGTGGTTTTGCATCATAAACATGAATGATAAGAGAAAATTCTACTCAACTTAATTATATGAAAGATGTTTTTAAATCACACCCTTCACTGAAATTATTGGTTTAAACCTTAAACTCAACTACAATAAAGATGTGAGCATGGGCTCAATCATGCCTACAGATACTCATGCAAAAACTCTATAGAAATCAACTACTTATTGCTTAGAGTTTTGTATGACTTTTTGAGAGTAGAAATTGGCTAATTCCTGTTTAAATCACTCCAGTCTTAGCTTGGAATGTGATAGGAAAATTTGTACCTCTCCTTGGGAAAATAAAATCAAAAATTAGTTAAAACGGAAAATCTTCCTTTCTTTTACTCCCTCACATCTTCTCCTGAACTATCTTCTTGAACATATAAATGACTTTATTCTGCACTAACCTAAATTGGTGGCGAACACCCTAATTATACATTTATTTGGCTGCTACTGAATGCCTATAAATTAATCTTCTATAGGCCATAGACAGACCTTGTGTAGATTATTCAGTAAGAAATAGAAGGTATGTAATTCTGAGTGTATTTTCTCTCACACAATATGAAATGTAGTAAACCAATTTCTCTGGCTACTCCAACTTGGCAATGTCCGTACAATTATCACAGAACTCAACCTTAAGGGGCTTCAAGGACACAGAGATGCATCACCAAATCTCCCCTACATGGCTGAGGCACACGTTCCCTCAGCTGACGGGAGTGCTGGCTGCAAAACCACATCACATATTGTCTCTGGATTACCCTCAGGGGAAAGGAGCTGCCACCCTAAGTTTATGGCCTTTTTCTGGGGCAGCTCATATTCAGTGACTATTTGATGAAAAGAGGCACAAAACCTGGTTCATTTACCTGAATTCGAGAGAAATCTATAGGCCACCCTAGCTCCAGGGTTTGCCAGTGGATCATCTGAGCCTTCTATTGAAACACTTCATGTTTCAGCTTCTCCCTCTGCTTAATCTTGCTTCCCTTAACTTTTGTTGGGTGTAGACCCTGAGTGCATTCTCAAACTTAGTCTCTGGGTATGCAAACAATGGCAGAGTAGGGTGTACCTCCATGAAGAACTGGGGATTCACTCTTTCTCTGTGGCATTATCAGGAGTATATTCTTCAAAATGCTTGGTGATTAATTTATTAGTAAACCTATGCAATTTATTAGTAAACCTCTAGGTTCAAATGATTATTCCTTTCAGTCAACAAACCCAGGCCAGGCCTTTCCAGTGTGGCCTACTCCTTACTATTCATGGTTCAGTAATGTTTGTCTTGTGCTTTAAAAGTTCTGAAAAGTAAAATACCTGTGTCCTATATTTGGGAAGATACATAAATGAATAAAAGCATCCAGGCATTAACTCATTTATTCATGTGAGACATACTATTTCTACCCTATTTAGCAGATAAAGAAACTAAAGTGCATACTACTTTAATTTACCCAAAGTCACGCAACTCATAAGTGGATAAGCTGATATTTAAACCCCAACTGTCTTGCCATGCAGAATTCAGGAAAGGAGAAGAAAATTTAAAAGTATGGATGTGGATGTTGAATTATGTAAAATATATTTAAGCAACAACATGTTCAATGGTTCTGTGGAGTATGTGGCTGGAAAAGTACACTGATGACAAAGCACAAGGCCGAGACATTTGGTTTTTACTCTATGTGAGTGCAGTCAATGACTAAATTGTTTTGGAAAGTAAACTGAGAGGATAACCACGGTGCGTAAGAAAAGAATATTTAATTTTTTCATAGTGATTATTTTAGAAATTGGCTGAACCTAGAAATCCTTTGATATCTAATAAGTTCTGTTGTAGCACGCTTTTAACTCTTCCTTCCTCTCTTTCATTTCTAGGTTAATGAAGGCTCCTCTGAATAGAGGAAAGATGCCTTATTTGAGCCTTTTATTTGTGTGAATTAATTACTTTAATGGAAATAAATACAAATTTTAGAGGTAGAGAAATAAGGCTTTTCTGAATTAAATAACTCATTTGGGGGTTTATTTATTCTAGGGTGGCTATTCCTCCTGAATAGGTGACTACCTAAGGATGAATGGCCTGCTGAAAAGAATCAAGTACCATGAAACTGAATATTAAAGAAAATATTTAGCAAATAAATATCTTCAAGGAAATATGTGAAGATTATGAATGAATTATATTTTCAAATTTTCTATAACAGACATGTTCTATCAAAGGCATTGCAATGAAAACCTGAATGTAAGATTGGTCTCCTTATGGGAAACTCATGAGAACCTTGTGGAGTATAAATTAAAATGAAATATAATTTTTACTACTGTAGAATATGTCATTTTATTCTTTCTTCTATTTTTCTACTTTAATGATTTCACTAATTTTTCTTTCATATCTGAAAGTGACCATTACATTTTCATCTAAAAGTGTCAATGTCCCAAAAGTGATTGATAGTAAAAATGAAAATAAATACACATATAAGCTAATAAAAAATCATAACAAGCCACATTTGTGGTAAAAATGAATAAAAATTGATTGCTCTTGCCCTTAAACTCGCTTAACTTTCTTTAATTATGAAGTATTACACAAAAATACAATTCTTGTTTATTTAACTATGAACACAAAAAATAGTTCACCCATAGTTGTTTGAATATTCTCTCGAAGCAAAGGATTTTAAAATATATCATAAACATTGAGTTAAATGCTGCAGCTGGATACTTGGATATGTACCAGATTCTGTCAATTTCCACTAATGAGTGTGTCATTACTTTCTGTTTATTATAATAATAATCTCCTTTCAGTACACCATAGAATATATAATAGAGACAAAATTTTTAACATATGAAAATGCCTAACCTTATGTATCTCTCTCTGTCCCTTCTTTTATTGCTCTATATGTTTTAATAATTTATTATTTTCATCACTGCAACATTTTATTCCTTACAGTAGTTAAAAATTTATTTACAAAAATATTATTTTCTCTGGTTTTTATTATGTTGCTCTCCGTAAGTTTTTTATTGGTCCTATTTTTTTTAAAAAAAACTTGATACATTCATCCTTATTTCCTTTCTACTCTAGAAATGTTTTGTTTCTTTTTCTCTTTGCTCTTAAACTCAGCTTAAATATATTAATCTTTTGTGTTCCCTTTTTAAATTATCAGTCTGTACATTTTTCTTTAGTTTCCTAAACCAATCCTCTGATTCAAACTCCTCATCAAGACTCATTTATACAAGAAAAAGCAAAATAATGGAAAATAGCACTAGCGACTGAACAATTAGGAAAGAAATATTAGGTGGTTTCTGGCCAGGCGCGGTGACTCACGCCTGTAATCCCAGCACTTTGGGAGGCCGAGGCAGGTGGATCACGAAGTGAGACCATCCTGGCTGACACAGTGAAACCTGGTCTCTACTAAAAATACAAAAAAATAGCCGGGCATGGTGGCGGGCACCTGTAGTCCCAGCTCCTTGGGAGGCTGAGGCAGGAGAATGGCGTGAACCCGGGAGGCGGAGCTTGCAGTGAGCCGAGATTGCGCCACTGCACTCCAGCCTGGGCGACAGAGCGAGACTCCATCAAAACAAAAAAAAAGAAAGAAAAAAAATTAGGCGGTTTCATTATATTATTATACTCAATATTTACTAAACAACTATTTTATTGAAAACATGGTAATATAATAAAAATAAATGCTGTCAAAAATTGGGGAATCATATGGAAACTTTTCTTCTAATCTCAATTCTAAAGCAGAATAGCTGACATGAGCAAAAGTATGGTGTATGTTGGAAATGTTAATACAGTTGATTACTCCAAAAGCAGCCCTACACATTGAGTTTGTCTCCTGATTTTTTGATCTTAAGTTAATATGCCAAGAGCATGTTTTGGGGAGCAATTTCATGACTGGAGATATTGCCATTATCTGTAAAAGTAGACTAATTTTTTTTCATGTAAAAATGTACAGTGGGAAGTTCTGATCTCGCTGGCATAAGTGTTCAATTGACTTAACATTTGTATAAATTAGCAGAGATTCAGGTTATCAAAACTTGACCATTAATATAAAATTTAATACATCCTAGTTGAGCTGAAATATTTTAAACATATTTTAGAAATATACTTTTTTGTTCAATAAGGGTATTTTATATCAATAATAATGCTAAGACTATGTTCAGTGTTAAGCTTCACTCTTCTAATTTCAAGCTTCTGGAATTTTCTTGTCCATTTAAAGTTTATATTGATCTCTAAAGAAGGTCAAGTGTCATTGACCCATATAATCTGATCAAATGAAAACAATATTTTTATTGTTTGGATTTTATTTTCTTAAAGTGAAAATTTAAATTATATAGTTTATTGAAAATTTGATATGAACACATTGTTGCTGCAGAGCTTTTATCAAATTCAGGAAATTTCAGTTATGAGATGATAAAAATCCAAGCAATTAAAGATTTCCAATATGAAAATCTAAACATCTTTTTTACACTGAATGATTTTACTATTTTCAGATGTGTTATATCTAATTAGCTAACAAATATCATATGTTGGCATATTTAATTATTCTAGTTAGTTATCTGTTTGATAAATGTAAAGATGTCATTTGATAACATAAAATGTGCCCCTTTCAAAATACTAAGGTTTGCATTTAAAACCAAACATTTTCCCAAGTGGCATAATTTAAATTAACATGGTATCATATGTTGATTTGACCCAAACAATTAATAATGGCTTATATTAATGAGTATTTTCTATCTTCAAGGAAGTGTTGTAGGGTCTTTTTCCATAAATTAACCTATTCTAACCACATGATAACTAAAGAAGTTAGGCATTAAGATTGTCTTCATTTTATGGTAGAGGATACTGAGGCACAGAACAGTAAAGTAATTTGCCCAAAGTCATAGAGCTATAGAAAGTTACAAAACTAGAATTTGACTATATAGGTATATATACATAGATATATATATTTCTGAACATTACCTTTTTTTTCTAGATATTGCCCATTTACATTTTAGTGGTCTCTTTGCTGCATGTAATTGTACTGTATTTGAAAGACATTTAGACATTTTTATTTTAAGAGGGACTTGATTATAACTGTCCTAAAGAATCATGAACTTTTTACTCAATACAACTTAAAGTAGGGAGCCTGATTTATATATATATATATATATATATATATATATATATATATATATATAAAATGTGTGTGTGTGTGTGGAATTAATCAACTTGGGTATTCTAACAGAAACTGTAAACAAAAGATACGCAACTTTGCACAAGCAAAGAAGAAATTCTTGTCCTCTAATTTGTGAATCCAGTTAAGCAAATTTCAGAATTGCTGTAATAATCAGAGAATTTGAGCAATCATCCAATAATCAATAAATATCACTATTTAGTGTTAAGCACTCTTCCAAGTACTTGGTAAAATAGATAAATAAGACAGTTTTTTACAAAAGAAGGTAACTGTCTAATGAAGAACACACACACACTTAAACAATATATTACATTACTTCATAAACATTTTCTACAATAGAAGAAGTCACTAGTGCTATAAAAATACAAATATGATCTGTATGATGAGGCCTGGTGACTCTGGAATATTTTATGCTTACCTTCTTCAAAAATTACTGAGGACCTATTTACATGCCTTATACTGTTGTTAACTCTTAGGGTACAAAGATAAAGCAGATCTCCTGCACTTAATATTTCATGGTCTAAAAGTCAAGAAAAACAAACAAATATATAGAAAAAGTAATGAATGTTATAGTGGAAAGCTATGTAACAAATTTGTGGGATAAACATGAATATTAAAGTGGAAGTTTCCAAAATAAAATATCAGGTAAAAGAAAGCAAAGGAACACATATGGAAAAAAACAAATTTCAGGAGAATACAACGTACAGAGGAGTGTTTCCAGCAGGGCATGCCTATAGGAATTAGCCAAGGAGAAAACTGGAGATATGGGCAAGGCCAGATCAGGAGGGCCAATGAAACTATGATTGAGAATTTTGGACCTTTTTTTTTTAGCTCATTCTTTATGTTTTTGCTTCTAAATTTTCTTTCACGTAAGAAGCAAAGATTCTGATATTTTGGGTTAGAATTATACCTTTGAGAAAAGTTTTCTAAGTGATGGGAAGAACTGAAATTAGAAGATTATTACAGAAGCCAAGATAATAAATGATGAAAACCAGAACCATGACAGTAGTCAAGAAGATTAAAAAAAAAAGTCATCTATTTAAATAATCAAAAGGTAAAACTAGACAGACTGGTGAAGGAGAACAAAATTAAAACTGATAACTTTATTTTTTAATCACGTCATCTCATATTCTTGTGCATTAAATATGGTCATAGAGATTTTTGTTCTGCTTTGCATGAATAGAATAGCCCAGTGGTAAATCATAGTTTCTAACCTACGATTGTGAACTGTGTTAGAGATGATTTTATGTGGGGAAAAAAAAGAAAAAACACTTTGGAAGGTTGAGGTGGGTGGATCACCTGAGGTCAGGAGTTCAAGACCAACCTGGCCAACATAGAGAAACCCCATCTCTACTAAAAATACAAAAATTAGGTGGGTGTGGTGGCAGACATCTATAATCCCAGCTATTAGGGAGGCTGAGGCAGGAGAATCGCTTGAACCCGGGAAGAGAGTTTGCAGTGAGCTGAGATGGTGCCATTGCACTCCAGCCTGGGCAAGAAGAGCAAAACTCCATCTCAAAAAAATAAAAACATAAAAAAAAAAAAGTGCTTTGCAGCATCTCATAAATTTTATTTAACTGTTGTATACGAAAAGCAAAAATTATATTTACCCAATATTATTGGCAATGAAATTGGACTAAAAGTTTTGAAACGTACCTGTCATATTTTGATCACATATTAACAATGCAAAAGCATGTAAATGACTGCTGAATTTGGAATGTATCTTCAAATGTGATTAGAGCACTTGGTTAGGATCACAACTGAGGAACACTAATAGCAAAGCCTGATGTAGTTAGACATGCAACTGAATTTACGGTTTCCATTATGAAAGTGCTGATTTCCTGCTCTCCATTTACCCCTCACTGAGTTATTTTATACCCTCTCATTAATACATTAGATCAATTTGAAAATATGTCTACTAGTCAAAGAAGATGTTTGAGGTCAACAGTATGGGAAGGATGTGAATGAAAATATGATAGACTGGATTAAGAAAATGTGGCACATATACACCATGGAATACTATGCAGCCATAAAAAATGATGAGTTCATGTCCTTTGTAGGGACATGGATGAAACTGGAAAACATCATTCTCAGTAAACTATTGCAAGGACAAAAAGCCAAACACCGCATGTTCTCACTCATAGGTGGGAATTGAAGAATGAGAACTCATGGACACAGGAAGGGGAACATCACACTCCGGGGACTGTTGTGGGGTTGGGGGAGGGGGGAGGGACAGCATTAGGAGATATGCCTAATGCTAAATGACGAGTTAATGAGTGCAGGAAATCAACATGGCACATGGATACATATGTAACAAACCTGCACATTGTGCACATGTACCCTAAAACCTAAAGTATAATAAAAAAAAAAAAGAAAACTACATTAATTGCTTCATTCAATTCATTTAGTGTAGGTGTCAAGTTGCCTATTCTTTAATTAAATTAGGATTGTAAATGGCCTCTATTTGGGTCATTCCAGCTTTACTAATAGGATATGATTTATATAGTTATTTTCTCCTGTTATGTATTTCTGAGGACATTTAAGTCATCCATAAATTAATCAAAGAAGCACAAGACCCATGATTAATTTTTTAAAAAAGTTAAATTTGTGTCTTGGAGAAAAAGTTTAAACTACAGTGCTAGGATTGAAGTTTTTAATTAAATTGGTTCCTGTTTTCTTTCCTCCTATATGTTTGGTTTACATTAAAATTTGACATTTTAATCAGGCTGACTGCAAGCGAACTCCAAATTAAATCTGTACCCAATGTACCTAAGTGATAAGAGATGTGAAACATGTCACTTTTTTCAGAAACCACAAATATCAAAAATTCATCAAGCACTATTTCCTGAATTTACAAATACTTGTATTCATTAGATGGGAATCTTGTATAATTTTAAAAAATGTTATCACTTCCATGTGATTTGATTTTAAACAATATACTTTTTGACTATTTTATTGTTGTAATATTTCTAGCTATGAAATAATTTTGCTTATCACATTATCAGTGTTGGATGACAAAAAATTTCCTTCAGTTAACATTTCAGCTCCTCTATGAAGGATTTAAACATTCTTTATTATAATCCAATAGAAGCCTGAAGTTTTTTGTTTATTTGTTTTGTTTTGCTTTGTTTTCCCACTACTTCACAATGTGTAGCCTGTACTGTACCTAAATTGGAATCTTAATTCTGTGCATGACTGAAAAGCACCTCCTTGTCTTCACCATGTTGTTCTCACCAGCATGTCTTCCTCTGTTTAAATCTCTTCCTTTGAGCATGTTTAAGTATCTTACTATGAAACAGTTAATAGGTCCTCTCACCAAACTTGTTCCCTCCCTTCTTGAACTAACATAGTATCATATGTATTTAAATCATATGGTATTACAAATATTGGAAAAGTTACTTATATGCATACTTATTTTGGAGTTGTACCATTGTTAATCTCTTCTATTGTACTGTGGGGAAAAATGTCCCTCAACAAATATTTAAATTTAATTATTCTTCCCTGAAAATGTTATTCTTTGTTTCTTTTTTTTGTACTGAGTCACTTCTACTCTTTTTGAATGTATAATTCCCCACTATTTAACTACTTAAGTATCTTATTATAGCGTTATTAGTAAGCTTTCTAAGATCTGATAATGTATCTTATATATTTTGGATCTGCTCAGATGCATAGCACATTATTGCTCAGTAAAATACTAAGGTTGTTAGATTTCATTCCTGTGAAAATTATTCTGTTTAAAAATCAAGAATGCCCATTTGATGTGTTAAATAGAATCAGTTTCCCTTGGTACATTTAAGATAATGAGGCATTGTTCAAATCATAGCCCCTCAAAGAACTTAGAGTGATTTCAGATAAAACAATATAATGAATATAAATTGTGCAAATAATCAAAATATTATTAATATGATACTAGAGATTAAACACTAGGGCCCATGATCTGTTTACTCAAGGTATTTACAGTGAAATGCAGCATAGGAAAGAATTCAGAGTGAGTTTGCATTACCCCCAAACAATGTAAAATGCTAAATTGCTAACATGTTTTTGGTGGATTTTAAGTTAAGGATGCCTAAATATAATTCATTTGGTTGATCTCCCTCTTTTTTTCATGTGTGTAAAATAGAGTGAAATAGTCAATAAAATTAATTTACTGTTACAGTGAGATCCGGAAAGCAAGCAACTATGAATCTGAATAGTTTCTGGAAGCATCCGATTTATATCTTTTCCTTCTTTGTGTTTTGTTGTTTATTTCTTCATTTTTAAGCAATGCATTTTTGACCTACAGCTTGGCAGCCTCAAAGCAACAACCCTTTTATTCTTTCTTAACCTGCAGTGGCCTCACTTCCAGAGCATTACGACTTTATTCACCAGCAGGTTTGTTTTAAGACTACAATGAGTCCTACTTCCTGCTCAAAAAATGTGCTAAAGCTTCTGGCTGGGCCTTAAGACATTTTAGAAGCTCCTCTTTGCAGGAGAGAAAAGGCACCAAGCCAGTTACTATGCACATGCATAAATCTGTCAATTATCTAGAATCTGGCACAAAATTCATGTCACTTAGAGGAAAAACATGCTGAGAGGTTGCAGTTCCAACACAGAAATTGCTATTTTTTTTTGGTTTCATGAATGAGGTTTGTAGTTTGGTCCCTTAAAATGGACAGGGGAAAAACAAGAAAGATAAGCAAGCATAAGAAGCATTTACAGAATGTTAATACGCTCTGTTTTTTAGGGATAGCTTATAATCTCTTGAACATGTGCACAGTAAAAAGGCTTCACTTCTGATGTATGAAGATCTATGAATTTTTAGAGTGGATGAAAGCAAACAATGTAGTGAATTCAGCCTTTAGTCTTTTGAACATTCTTAGTTTCTATTATCTTCTTTGGTGGTAATTGTCATTTTGAATTCACTTGGGGTGATTTCACTAATTTAATTACAGAATAGGTATGTAGATAGAAAACGAGGTGAGGAAGGTGAGGAGCTAGAGCTAAGGAAATCAGAGCAGATATGTTCTACCATGTGAAATAGTTGATGGAGTGCTATTATTGGCACCATTGGTAACTAAAATTGAAGGTGATCACATCCTAATGTAGTCAGATGCTTGAGGCACTTACTTAACCTGACAGCTAGCAAAGTGTCTGCACTATAGAAGACCTCAACACATGAGTGCTATAACACATTCCAGTTCATTGTCTTTGTGCCCAATTGTGTACCTGCATTTCAAATTCAGAGCTCGATACTTTTATGGAAATGCAACCCCTGAGAGTGCTGAAAGACGCAGGCAGACCATGCTGCTCAAATGAAGAGAAAAGGCAATGTTTCTAAGATAGTTATACTAAATACAGTGAGCATCTAATGATCAAGAGAGGTTTCTCAAAGCTTTTAGGTGCAAATCAAATCTCCTTAAAGGATAAGCTTGCAAATTATTCAGCACTATACTTGGAAGAATGTATTCCTAAAGCTGGAGTTGAAAACAGTTTTCTCTGATTTTATTTAGTTTATCTAAGTTGTAGGACAGTTGGTGATTCATCCTTGGGTATTTGTTCTTGGCAAAGCTTCTGATTTGATGGTAATTTCAAAAGTAAGAATAAAAGCACTCCTTTAGTAGTAAATTCTCAAGTACATTTCATTAAAAGCGGTCCAAAGCAAAATTTTAATTAAAAGTTAAATGCTGTTTTCCATGCAACACATGGCAGAAGTTAGAGCAAATATGTCATTCCTTCCAAATTCTACCTCTGTTTTAATAAACCATTCTAAAATCAAATGTACTTTAACACATTTTCATTATCAAAATTATTTATTCATCAAATGAATGGTACTTACGATCACCACAGAAATATAAAAACTTAAACAAAAATATTAAACATAACAAATGTGATTGATAGGAACCACTGATATGTTTTCCATTTTTATAATTTTGCCATTACAAGAATATAGCAAGTTTTATATACAGTCAATAGGTTCTTAAAAGAATGCATATTCTGCTACTGCTGAAGGGAGGTGGTCTATAAATGTCAATTACATCCTGTTGGGTGATGGTATTGGTCTTCCAAATCTTTGTTGATTTTCTGTCTAGTTATTCTATCAATAGTTGAGAGAGGGGTGTTGAAGTCTCCAGCTATAGTACTAGATTTGTCTATTTCTCCTTCTATCAGTTTATGCTTCAAATATTATTCAGTTTTGTTGCTTGTGGTATACACTGAGGATTGTCATGTCTTTTAGGTTGATAATTATTACTGGGTAGTATCCCTCTGTGTCTCTGATAATTTTTGTTTTGAAGTCTACTTTATCTGACACTAACATAGGCATTCTTGTATTCTTTTAATATTTCATGATATAACTTTTTTCATTATTTTAATTACCATGTAACTATGTTATTATATTTGAAGTGAATTTCTTATAAATAGCATATAGTTAGGTCACTTTTTAAAATCAACTCCTCCAATGTCTTTTTCTGCATAGGTTTATCTACATCATTTACAGTTAATATAATAGGAAGCAGCATTATTTAATAGTTTAATGTTTTGTTTTATTTCATTTTGTTATTTTATTTAAATAGCTTTAGGGGTGCCATTGATTTTTGGTTTCATCAATAAATTGTACAGTTATGAAGTCTGGACTTTTAGTGTACTTGTCACCCAAATAGTGTATTTTGCCTCATCTCCTTTCCATTCTCCCCACTTCTGAGTCCCCAGTGTCAATTAGACCACTCTGTATGCCTTTGTGTACCCATAGCTTAGCTCTTACTTGTAAGTATATTATTAGGCATGTGTTTTTTGTGTAGCTATTATAAGCGGGAGTGGGATTGAGTTTTTTTTTCCTGCTTTTAAGTTCTGGGATACACGTGCAGAACGTGTAGGTTTGTTACATAGGTATGCATGTGCCTTGGCGGTTTGCTGCACCTCTCAACCCATCATCTAGGTTTAAGCCCAGCATGCGTTAGGTATTTGTCCTAATGCTCTCTCTCCCCTTGGTCCCCACCCCCCAACAGGCCCTGGGTGTGTGATGTTCCCCTCCCTATGTCCATGTGTTCTCATTGTTCAACTCCCATTTATGAGTGAGAACATGTGGTGTTTGGTTTTCTGTTCCTGTGTTAGTTTGCTGAGAATGAAGGCTTCCTGCAGGGATTGAGTTCTTGATATTGTTTACAGCTGGGCTGTTATTTTCAGCAGTGCTACTGTTTTTTGTACAACCATTTTGTAACCCAAGACTTTATTGAATTCATTTATCAATCTAGGAGACTTTTGAAGGAGTCTTTAGGGTTTTGTAGGTATATGATTATATTAGGCCATTCACGCATTGCTATAAAGAATTTCCTGATACTGGGTAATATTTAGACAAAAGAGGTTAGTTGGATCACAAGAAGCATGATGTCAATTTCTACTTGGTTTCTGGGGAAACTTCAGGAAGCTTACAATCATGGGGAAGGTAAAAGGAGAGCAGGCATATAACATGGCAAAAGCAGGAGCAAGCAAGAGAGAGAGATGTCACACACTTTTAAGTGACAAGATATTGCACGAACTCACTTTTGTGAGGACCGTACCAAGAGGATGGTACTAAACCACTCATGAGAAATTGCCCCCATGATTCAATCACCTCTCACCAGCCCCCACCTCCAACACTGGGGATTACAATTCAAAATCAGATTTGCATGGAGGATACAGATTTAAACCATATCATTCTGCCTCCATCCTCCATCGAATCTCAAGTCCTTCTCACTTAGCAAAATACAATAATGCCTTCCCAATAATCCTCCAAAGCCTTAACCCTTACAGCATTAACTCAAATTCCAAAATTCAGAGTCTTATCTGAGACAGGGCTAGTCTCTTTCACATATGAGCCTGTAAAATAGAAGCAAGTTAGTTACTTACGATATAAAATGGGGATGTAGCAATTGGATAAATACTCCCTTTCCAAAAGGGAGAAATTGGCCGAAAGAAAGGGGCTACAGACCCAATGCAGTTTGAAACCCAGCCAGGCAGTCATTAAGTCTTAAAGCTCCAAAACAATATCCTTTTACTCCATGTCCTCCATCCAGGGCATACTGGCGTGAGGTGTGGACTCCCAAGGTCCTGAGCCACTCCACCCCTGTGGCTTTGCATAGATTAGCCCCCACAGCTGCTCTCACAGACTGTTGAGTGCCCACAGCTTTTCCAGGCTCAGGGTGCAAGTTGTCTGTGGATCTAACATTGTGCAGTCAGGAGGATGGTGCCTCTCTTCTCACAGCTCCACTAGGCAGTGCCCTAGTCGGGACTGTGTGGAATTCCAACCCCACATTTTCCCTCTGTACTGCCCTAGTATAAGTTCTCTATGAGGGCTCTGCCCCTGCAGCAAGCTTCTGCCTGATCACTCAGGCTTTTCCATACATCTCTGAAATCCAGGTGGAGGCTTCCAAGACTCAACTCTTGTATTCTGTGCACCCAATGGCTTATCACAATGTAGAAGCCACCAAGGATTATGGTTTGCACCCTCTGAAGCAGTGGCCTGAGCTGTACCTGGGCCCCTTTGAGTCACTGTCAAAGCTAGAGTTGCCAGGATACAGGGAGCAATGCCCTGAAGCTGTTCAGGGCAGTGGGCACCTAGGCCTGGCCCACAAAGCCATTCTTCCCTCCTTCGTTTTCAGGCCTGTGAAGAAAGGGGCTACCCTGAAGGTCTCAAATGCCTCTGAGGCCTTTTCCCATTGTCTTGGCTATCACACTTGGCTTCCTGGTTATTCAAATATCTAGAACAAGTGGTTGCTCCACAATCTGCTTGAATTCCTCTCCTCAAAAATCTTTTTATTTCTTTGCCATATGGCTAGACTGCAAATTTTCTAACCTTTTATCTTCTGCTTCCCTTTTACGTATAAATTCCAACTTCAAGTCATTCACTTGCTCCTGCATCTCAGAATATGTTGTTAGAAGTGGTCAGGTAAACTCTTAAACATTTTGAACACAAATTTCTTTCACCAGATACCCTAGATCAGCACTCTCAAGTTCAGATTTCCATACGCACCCTAGGACATGGACATGAAACAGCCAACTTCTTTTCTAAGGCATAGCAAAAGTAACTTTTACTCCATTTCCCAATAAGTTTCTCATTTCCATCTGAGAACTTTGCAGCCTGGACTTTATTTCTCATATTATGATGAGCATTTTGGTCACAACCATTTAACCAGTATCTAAGAAGTTCTAAACATTCTCTAATCTTCGTGTTTTCCTCTGAGCCCACCACACGCTTCAAAATTCTGCCTGTTACCCATTTCCAAAGCTGCTGCCACATTTTCAGCTATCTTTATAACAATGCCTCACCCTTCAGATACCAATTTTCTTTATTAGGCCATTCTCACATTGCTATAAAGAAATACCTGAAACTAGTTAATATATAAATAAAAGAGGCTTAATTGGATAATGGTTCTGCAGGCTTTACAGAAAGCATGGTGCCAGCAACACCTCCTTGGCTTCTGGAAGGCCTTAGGAAGCTTACAATCATGGCAACAGGTGAAAGAGGAGCAGGCACATCACATGGTAAAACCAGGAGAAACAGAGTGAAAGGGGGGAGGTGCCACACCCTTTTAAGCAACCAGATCTCATAAGAACTCACTCACTGTCATGACAGCAGCAGAAAGAGAATAGTACTAAACTATTCATGTGAAACTGCCCTCGTCATTAAATTACCTCTCACTAGGCCCATATCAAACACTGGGGATTAAAATTTAACATGAAATTTGGGTAGGGACACAGATCCAAACCATATCAAAGATCATATTCTAAGCTAACCGGGACAGTTTGACTTTCTCTTTTCCAATTCAGATGCTTTTTGCTTCTTTCTCTTGCTTAATTGCTCTGCCTAGGACTTCCAGTACTATGTTGAATAGAACTGGTGAAAGTGGGCATCTTGTCTTGTTTCAGTTCTCAGGGGGGATACTTTCTATTATTACTTATTCAATATGATGTTGGTTGTGGCTGATATGGTGACGTTGTTTGGCTCTGTGTCTCCACCCAAATTGCATTTTGAATTGTATTTCAATAATTTCCATGTGTTGTGGGAGGGACCCGGTGGGAGATAATTGAATCATGGGGGTGGTTTCTCCCATACTGTTCTTGTGTTAGTGAATAAGTCTCACGAGATCTGATGGTTTGACAAGGAGAGACCCGTTTCACTTGGCTCTCATTCTCTCTCTTGCCATCACCATGTAAGAGGTGCCTTTCACTATGATTGTGAGGCCTCTCTAGCCACGTGGAACTGCAAGTCCATTAAAGCTCTTTCTTTTATAAATTGCCCAGTCTTTGGTATGTCTTTATCAGCAGCATGAACATGAATTAATATAGTAAATTGGTACCAGTAGAGTGGGGCACTGCTGAAAAGACACCTGAAAATATGGAAGCAATTTTGGAACTGGGTAACAAGCAGAAGTTGTAACAGTTTAAAGGACTCAGAAAAGACGGGAAAATTTGAGAAAATTTGGGACTTCCTATAGAGTTGTTGAATGGCTTTGCCCAAAATGCTGATAGTGATATGGACAATAAGGTCTAGGATGAGATATTCTCAGATGGAAATGAGGAACTTTCTGGGAACTGAAGCAAAGTGACTCTTGTTATGTTTTGGCAAAGAGACTGGTGGCATTTTGCCCCTGCCCTAGAGATTTGTGGAACTTTGAACTTGAGAGAGACAGTTTCAGGTATCTGGTAGAAAAAATTTCTAAGCAGCAAAGCATTCAAGAGGTGACTTTGGTGTTGTTAAAGGTGTTCAGTTTTATAAGGAAAGCAGAGCGTAAAGGTTTGGAAAATTTGCAGCCTGACAATGCGATAGAAAAGGAAATCCCATTCTCTGAAGAGAAATTTAAGCCAGCTGCCGAAATTTGCATAAGCAACGAGGATCTGGATAGTAATCCCCAAGACAATGGTGAAAATGTCTCCAAAGCATGTCAGAGATCTTCACAGCAGCCCCTCCCTTCACAGGTCTGGAGGCCTAGAAGGAAAAACTGGTTTTGTGGACTGGGTCCAAGGTCTCCCTGCTGTGTGTCGCTTAGGGACTTGGTGCCCAGTGTCTCAGTCACTTCAGCCATGGCTGAAAGGGGCCAACATAGAGCTTGGGCCGTGGCTTTACAGGATGAAAGCCTCAAGCCTTGGCAGCTTTCACATGGTATTGAGCCTGCCAGTGCACAGAAGTTAAGAACTGGGGTTTGGAAACCTCCATCTAGATTTCAGAGGATGTATGGAAACACCTGGATGTCCAGGCAGAAGTTTGCTGCAAGGGCAGGGCTTTCATGGAGAACTTCTGCTAGGGCAGTGTGAAAGGGAAATGTGGGGTTGGAGCCCCCTACAGAATCCCTAGTGGGACACCACTTAGGAGAGCTTTGAGAAGAGGGCCACCATCCTCCAGATCCCAGAATGGTAGATGCACCAACAGCTAGCACTGTGCACCTGGAAAAGATGCATATACTCAACATCAGCTCCTGAAAGTAGCCAGAAGGGGTGCTATACCCTGCAAAGCTACAGGGGCAGAGCTGCCCACGATTATGGGAACCTACTTCTTGCATCAGCATGACCTGGATCTGAGACATGGAGTCAAAAGAGACCATTTTGGAGTCTTCAGATTTGACTGACCTGCTGAATTTAGGGCTTACATGGGACCTGTAGCCCCTTTGTTTTGGCCAATTTCTCCCATCTGGAATGGCTGTCTTTACCCAATGCCTATACCCCCATTGTATCTACAAAGTAACTGAGTTGCTTTTGATTTTACAGGCTCATAGGCAGAAGGGACTGGCCTTATCTCAGATGAGACTTTGTACTGCAGACTTTTAAGTCAATGCTGAAATGAGTTGAGAGTTTGGGGGGCTATGGGGAAGGCAGGATTTGTTTTGAAATGTGAAGATATGAGATTTGGGAGGGGCCAGGCATGGAAAGATATAGTTTGGCTCTATGTCCCCACCCAAATCTCATCTTGTAGCTCCCATAATTTCCAAGTGTTGTGTCAGGGACCCAAAGGGAGATGATTGTATCATGGGGGCAGGTCTTTCACATGCTGTTCTCATGATAATGAATGGATCTCATGAGATTTGATAGTTTTAAAAAAACTCTGCACAAGCTCTCACTGCCTGCTGCCATCCATGTAAGATGTGACTTGCTCCTCCTTGCCTTCCACTACGATTGTGAGGTCTTTGCAGCCATGTCAAACTGTAAGTCCATTACAACTTTTTCTTTTGTAAATTGCCCAGTCTCAGGTATATCTTTATCAGCAGTGTGAAAATGAACTAATACATATGGCTTTCATTATTTCAAGGTGTGTACCTTCTATGTCTAGTTTGTTGAGGGTTTTGATCATGAAAATATGCTGGATTTTATTAAATGCTTTTTTTTTGTATCTAGGGAAATAATATGGTTTCTGTTTTTAATTCTCCTAACGTGGTGAATCACATTCATTGGCCTATTTGAACAGTCCTTGCATCCCTGGGATGAAACCCAATTGTTTATGATGAATTATAATTTTGATGTGCTGGTGGATTCACTTCATTATCTTTTTTTTTTTTTTTTGACAAATCTTGCATCTACGTTCATCAGGGATATTGGGCTGTAGTTTCCTTTTTTATGTGTGCTTTCCTGGCTTTGCTCTCAGGGTCATACTGACTTTGTAGAATGAATTTGTGAGGGATTCCCTCCTTCCTGATCTTTTTTTTTGGAATAATTTCAGTAAGATTCGTGTGAATGCTTCTTTTAATGTCTGGTAAAATTTGGCAGTAAATCCATCTGATCCTTTGCTTTTTCTTGTTGTTGGGAGGATTTTTATTACTAATTTAATATCATTAGTTGTTACTTATCTGTTCAGGGTTTCTGTTTCTTTCTGATTCAAGTTTGGGGGGTTGTATGTTTTCAGGAACTTACCCATTTTTATTAGATTTTCTAGTATGTATGCATAAAGATGTTCATAATAGTCTCAGATGATTGTTTTGTATTACTGTAGTATGAGTTGTAATGTCTTCATTTTCATTTCTTATTGAGCTTACTTGAATTTTCCCTCTTCTTTGCTTGGTATTTTAGCCAGTGGCCTATCAATTTTGATTTTATTTTAAAAGAGTTTTTTTTATTGTGTTGATCTTTTATATTGGTCTTTTGCTTTCAATATTATTTAGTTCTGCTCTAATATTGGTTTCCTTTTTTTTTTTATTTTTTTGAGATAGAGTCTTGCTCTTGCTCTGTCACCCAGGCTGGAGTGCAATGGCATGATCTCGGCTCACTGCAAGCTCTGCCGCCCGGGTTCACACCACTTTCCTGCCTCATCCTCCCGAGTAGCTGGGACTACAGGTGCCCGCCACCACACCCAGCTATCTTTTTCTATATTTTAATAGAGACAGGGTTTCACCGTGTTAGGATGGTCTCGATCTCCTGACCTCGTGATCCACCCACCTCAGCCTCCCAAAGTGCTGGGATTACAGACGTGAGCCACTGCACCCAGCCCCATATTTATTTCTTTTCTCCTGCCATCCTTGGGTTTGGTTTGTTCTTGTTTTTATAGTTCCTTGAGGTGTGATATTAGGTTACCAGTTTGTGATTGTTCTGTCTTTTTGGTGTAGGTATTTGGAACCATAAACTTGCCTCTTGCTACTGCTTTTGTTGTATCTCAGAGATTTTGATAACTTGTGTAACTGTTATCATTCATTTTGAAAACTTTAAAAATTTTCAGCTTATTTTTTTCATTGACCCAAAGATTGTTCATGAACAGATTCTTAAAATTTTCGTGTAATTGCATAGTTTTGAGAATTCTTAAAATTTATTTTAAATTTCATGGTTGTCTAAGAAGATACTTGATAGGATTTCTTTTTTGTTTTGTGTTTATTGAGACTCATTTTGTGGCCTATCATATGGTGTATCTTAGAAAATATTCCATGTGCCAAGAAGTATGTATAATTTGTTAGTTTTGGGGTTGTATGTGCTATAAATATGTGTTAGGTACTTTTCTTCTAAAATACAGTTTAGTGTTTCTTTGTTGACTTTCTGCCTTGATAATCTGTCTAGTGCTGTCAGAGGGATGTTGAGGTCATCACTATTATTGTACTGCTATCTATCTCTTTCTTAGGTCTAGTGTTAGTTAATGAATCTGGGAGCTCTGGTATTAGGTGCATATCTATTTAGGATTGCTGTATCTCTTGTTGCACTGATTCCTTTATCACTATATAATGACTTTCTCTGTTTTTTTTTCTCTTACTCATTTAAAGTCTGTTTTATCTAATATAGGAATAGATACTCCTGCATGATTTTGGTTTTCAATTGTGTTGCATATTTTTTTTTGCACCTTTTTACCTTGAGTCTATAAAAATCTTTATGAGTTAAGTGGGTCTCTTGAAGCCAACATTTATTTTGCTTTTTTTAAATCCATTCTTACAATTTATTTCTTTAATGAAGGGAATTTAGGCCATTTACATTCAAAGTTAATATTCATGCATTGAGGTACTGTTACAGTCATCAAGTTGGTTGTTGTCTATTTACTTTGTTGTCTACATTGTTTTATAAGCCCTGTAAGTTTTATACTTTCAAGTGTTTTATACTGGTGCATATATCCTTAATTTCAATGTCTAGAACTCCTTTGAGTGTTTCTTATAGGACTGGTCTAGAGGTGGGACATTCTCTAAGTATTTGCTTGTAGGGGGAAGACTTTGCTTCTCCTTCATTTATGAAAATTACTTTTGTAGCATATAAAATTCTTGGTTGACAGTTGTTTTGTCTGAGGAGTATAAAGATAGGACCCTAATCCCTTCTGGTTTGTAAAGTTTCTGCATGAGAAGTCTGTATATATAAAGGAAAACCTGTATAATAGGTTTTCCTTTATAAGTTGTTTGGTGTTTTTGTCTCACTTCAGTTAGGGGAAGTACTCAGATGTCATAGGTGATGGGAGGGGCTGTGGAACTCTCAAAAGTCTCTGTGTTCTGTTACCAAGGCAGATAAAGGGGCAAAGTTGGGTGAGGGCTGGATCAGACAAGTCTGCAGTCTGGCTCCCCAAGTGTGAGCACACGTGGAAGCCCCAGTGGAACTCAGAGGGCACAAAAGCAGTATTATAGCATGCAAAAATCAAAGATTTAAGAGACTCATGGATATGGGTTTTGTAACCAGTTCTATGTTTACTAATTGTATGAGTTAGGGCAAATTATTAAACTAACACACACACACTTCAATCCCAAATCTCATATGAACTTCTAGATTTTACGTCATAGAGATTTCCTAAGGATTAAAATGAGATATCATACCTGCTGTAGCTTATGAAATATATTACCAAATAAATCAAATCTAGTAGTAGCATAGCAACAATATATGTTGGAGCACTAACTTATAAATTAAAACTCACTTATGTATTAAAGATAGTTAAGTTGTTTTATATTCTGTGGAAAGAAAACTTTTTTTTGCATACATTTCATCAAATACAATGTCAAATAATTTATAAATAAATAAAAAATACACAATGTTCAAAAACTAATGTTATTTTATTGAACTGAAAATTTTAATGGTTCTACAAGAAGGATAGAGGTTCTTACTCTAAGTAACAGAACCCATATAAGAGATTCTCAACTCAGCTGTTCACTTTACTGCAGATTCCTGGGTCTCACCCCTGGAGGTTCTGAATTAATTCAGCTAGTATAGAGCCTGGGCATTGTGATTTAAAAAAAAATATTCCCAGATAGTTCTTATGTGCTGCCTAGGTTGAGAATCCCTAGTCTAGATTACTGTTTCTCAAACTTCAGAGAGCATACACATCACTTAGGGATCATATTAAAAATTGTACGATCTGATTCAATAGACACAGGATGAAGCCTAAGATTCCGCATTTCTACTGAGCTCCTATATATTGATGATACTGTTTTACCACATTTTGACTAACATAGATTTAGGTGATTATATCTGATTGATTCCTGTTAATTGTTAAAGATGGATTCTAAGATTAAAAAATGTTTCACACATTAAAAAAATCAAAGGAAAAAATTATTAAAATTGAAAACAGAAATAAATAAGCCTAATTCTACTAGTGAGATTTACTATAAGGACAATGAAACTGCAAAGCAAGCAGCTGTATTGTTAGTAAAATTATTGTCATATTGAAACTCCATTAGCAATATTGTAGTTAAAGCAAATAATTGTATGAATTGTTGTAAAACATGATTTTTATGTAAACAAAAAAGATATAAAATCAGAAAACTTGAATAAAACTTAATTTTAACGTTGTAATATTAAATGTGAAAAGGAAATATCAGTGTAAACTCTTGATTGATACGTATGAAAGAACATACAGACAAAGGCACCCTAGCAGTAATGAGCACCCCTAGTGCCTAGTGCTTTCTAAACCACCATCATGCATCCACTAAGTTTCTTTAGATACTGGAAGAAGCTGAGGCTGATTCCAGGTCTAAATCAGGGAAAGCATAAAATATGCATCCATTCAAAGTTGATCCTGAGAGTTTTTATTGTATTATTCTTGCAACTTTAAAAATTTGAGCATTTTCATAATAAGGTGTAAGGAAGGGATCCAGTTTCAGCTTTCTACATATGGCTAGCCAGTTTTACAATACCATTTATTAATAGGAAATCCTTTCCCCATTGCATGTTTTTGTCAGGTTTGTCAAAGATCAGATGGTTGTACACGTGTGGTGTTATTTCTGAGGTCTCCGTTCTGTTCCATTGGTCTATATATCTGTTTTGGTACCATTACCTTGCTGTTTTGGTTACTGTAGCCTTGTAGTATAGTTTGAAGTCAGGTAGGGTGATGCCTCCAGCTTTGTTCTTTTTGCTTAGGATTGTTTTGGCTATGCAGGCATTTTGATTAGGTAGGATTAGAATAGCATTTGGTCTTAAACTAATTTTCACCACCACAGAAGAATAATTCTTCCACATACTATACCTGATATTGCATGAATTACTATTTTTTTTCACCCTCAAGAGTGATGTCAGGAAATATTCTCACCCCTCTGAGAGTTTGGGACATTTCTCCCTCCAATCCTTTCAGGTAGTTCTTTTGCTAGCCTCTGTCAATTTTCTTAAACATGTGCTCTAATAAGTATTTAGTTGAAGGCTCAAAAAAGATTCTGTGAAGTTCCTCAGATATCACTCTCTCTTTCTCCAATTCTCTCTGTCTCTCTCTTTGTTCTCTTCAAACTTCCAGCTTTGTGTCTTCAACTCAGTAAGATTACTAAGCTTCACCTAGATTCTATTCTCTTCTACTGCCTAAAAACTCTGTCTTGGTATTGGGCTGTGCCAATCACAGTACACACACCTCACTTGTTTGCCTTCTTTCGGTAATCATTGTTCTTTGTTGCCTGATGTTCATTATCTTAGAAACCATCATTTTATGTATTTTGTCTGCATTTTTATTTGTTTCAGATGAGAGGTTAAATCCACTCTGATACTCTTATCTTATCCACTAGCAGATATTTTGCTTTTTAGCATTATATACTTGTTTAGTTTATGTTACCTATATTTAACCCATTCCACTTCTTATTGCCTTTTTGTTTAAACATAAACCCTCAAAAAATCTGAAGACTATAGTAAAAGTAGATCAATACTGTTTATTTTTATAACATTGGAATAAAGTAGGTTGAGATAATCAGATTAAGTAGGAAGCAATAAGGACCCACAGTGATAATTTGGGGATTAGGTAAAAGACCATAGAGGGAGCAGAATAGGCTTTTGTTTTTAAATAAAAGGAATGTACTTAGAATTCACATATAGGAAATCACATTGTATGTTAAAGAATGTGGAAAAAGATGGCAAATACTGCACGGTGAAATATACTTTTTTATTTCTGATTTAATTCTTTCATGAGAAACCTAGATATAGTTTTCAGAAAAAAATCATTTTTAAGAATATGTAATATATGTTTAGTATATAGTTTCATACTGAGCCACTGTAATCTTTGCAAGGATTATTGAAGAACAATTTACTAACTCATGTAGGCAAATTTAGGAAATTCACAGAAGTCAGAGTTTAGAGGGAATAAAGTTGGTATTATGCTACATGGATAAATATATTTTTTAAATATGCTAGGTTCTGGCTATTACTTTTAATAATAATTATACTTCAGGGATTATAGAGAGACATCTATAAAATGTTCCTACTCATTCCCTTTCCCATATTTTCATAAAGAACTAGAAAAAATAGAGATGCACAAATATATTACTTAAAAGATAAACATGCACAGGCACAGATGCACACACACATACACACACACATACACACAAATACCCTTCCAAATATCTGTAGAATGATAAGAAACAGACTTGCTAATTTTCAATAACAATGTCTTCATCATTGTTCATTTTTAAACATTTAAAAATTATATAAGTTAACAAATCCTGCCCCAGTTTTTAAAAATAAAATAACTGTTCTGAAGGTCTTGTTAATGATATAACACTTCAGCTTCTAACCAATGGTATTTCTCTGTTTCATTAGTTGAAAACGCTTTGAACTGACAATCTTTTGTGCACTCAAATTCTCAATATTGAAACCAATAGTAATACCCATGCTTAACTAGATGGAGAACAAAGAGCAGATTATAATAAGATTTTCTTTGTATAATAATTGAAAAGTAAAGAAAAAATACTACACTGACAAGAAACTTGGGGCATGTTTTATACTCTCATCAATTGTAAAGCAAGTCTATTAAGGAGTGTAATAATGTGTTTATGCAAACAAGGTGGTTTTCTTACTATACAGAAGAAGTCTTATTTAAAGATAATATGTTAGGAATGAAAATATACTTTTTTGTAGCAGAGGAGGTGCTTATGAGTGAAGTATCTCATAGAAGTACAACTTGTACATAGTGATATTTATTTGCAAACCTTTAACTTCTAGGTATATATTTTTATTCTGTAAAAACATGATATCACGTTTATGTTTTAAATTATATTCTTCCTGCATGTTGCATTGCAATATAAATTGTCACAAATAGCAACCAATTTTTGGGTAATTGAAATAGATCTTATTTACTGAAACTTGAACTTTTCACATGGGAGCAATAAAAATTTATTTACCATCACTCAGGGTGTTGATACATGTTTAAACATTTTGCCATACTATACTTCTGAATCTCAAAAAGATGGGCCATCACTATGTTGCATATGTTGCTACATATATTAAAATCTTCCTAATGATAAATTTAACATATAAGAGGAAATTCAGCCCCTAAATATTGTCAAAGGAGAAAAAAATATGTTCCTGAATAATGACCATCTGTGAAATGAAACTGTACTAAAGTAGTATGTGGTAGCCACATGATAGAATCTCATTTACTGAAATTGAACTGGAAACACTGAATGAATTTCATATAAGTAAGGGCCTCAATTTGACCATGGAGAGACATATAAAAGAGAAAACTCACTCAGCTTGCAGATATATTACTTGTATTTTTCTCATTACCCTACCAAGATATTTAATGAGGAAAAAGAAAGGTGAGGGGGCAGGGAATCACACAAATGATTCTTCATATATATGAACACATTTATCTAATTTCTATATAGGTCCTGTAGAAATGTTTTATATGTAATAAGCTGGAAGAAACACCTGTGTCAGGTTCACCGTAACACACAGTAGATTCAAAAATATAAGAAAGTATTTGAAACTGATAGGACCACACTAAGTCTCTTCCAATTTCAATGGTCCGATATATAGTCTGATTTTTACCCCTTCAGTTTTTCTTTCAGGCTGTATAAGCCAAATAATCTAGGTGAATTTTTGTGCCCTCTGTATGCCAGATCTATTTTGGTCCCTCTGCTATTTAATATTGGCATCTTACAGAGAGAGTATTTGAAGTCTTGATGCTTTTTCCATTTGTATATATTAAACAGACTTGTTTTGTTTCTCCCTTATACAAATATATAGTCCAGTAATTTTATTCTTTCTAAATTATTGTTACATAAATGCAGTTATCAAAATTGTTATAGTCCAGGCCAACCAGAAGCAAATTAAAAACAAATTATTTGATATAGCAACTGTCTTACATAATAGTTTTCAATGTATGCTGTATCCATTTAATGTAGCAATTGCAATGTTTTGCCTTATTATTGTTGCTTTATTACCCGAAATTTTATTGCAAAAGAATAAAATTTTGTTTGATTTCATTTCGTTGACACTATGTTTTGACACCTGCACATGCAAAGCCTACACATTCTTTGGTACTTCTGGTTGAATCACTGACACTTCCTTCAATTCTATCTTTCATAGGCTTTTGTAGTGTCTCTAGTTTATTCAGAATGTTAATTTTGCTGATATGCTTGATATTCATTCTAAAAGGTACACCCGCTTATTCTTCACACAGAAATGTCTTCCTTTTTCTGCCTAACGTTCAACACTGATTAAAATTGACTTGTTAGGTATTTCTCCTAATACCTAATGTAGATGACAGGTTGATGGGTGCCATAAACCACCATGGCACCTATGTAACAAACTGTGTATACCTATGTAACAAACCTGCACGTTCTGCACATGTATCCCAGAACTTAAAATATAAAAATAGAAAAAAGTGATTTGTTAATGCTGTTCAAAACACAGTTTCTCCCTCAGGTAAAACTTACAAGTCCTTGATATGCCTTTTATCAACACATCTACTTAGTGTCCAGTATCATGTCTAGCACTATGTAGACAACCAATGAATGTTTGATGAATTAATATACTAAAAAATTGATGACTGTTACATCATCAAAAGATAAATTTGGTGAATTTTACCTTTTACTTGTCTGTGACAATCCGATGTAAAAACTTTTATTCAGACTGACCGCTGATCACGTCAGAGGCATCTGTCTCTTGCTGTAGCTTAGAGGGAGAACAGACAGATCCCATCTGCACTTCTGTCTTCTACATATAGCTATCACATCTTGGCTGGGGGCTACACTGCTGATGCTGTCCACAATGCTCTATGTCCTAAGACACAGTAGGGTGGCCCACACAGGTGTAGCCCAACATGCACAACCCTGAAATGTCAGGGAAGCTAAAACTTCAGGAGCTAAAACTTGACCATTGTGGTATAGGATTTAATGGGTACGTAGACAAATTCTTCTCCTTTTTTGGTCCTTATAAACACTTGTGAGACACAGTTCAGATGGTTTCTCAGGGGCATGGTCTCACATATCAGACCATCAATCACCTGCATGGCAGAAGACAACTTGATAATATATCTTCATGGACTGTCTCTCATTTCTTGATTTGATTTTCTTATTTTTTATCCTTCATTCATGGAACTGTATTATCTCATAAAACAATATACACAAGCTCCATTTCAATGGCTCTGGCTTCTGGAGAACCCAAGCTAAGTGCACCCATATCAAACTAACCCAAAATTTCCTGTGCCCCTTATTATTTCTGGGTTTTCACATTATAATAGAAATCTATTATATTTCAAATATCCCCTTCCTTAAAGCAAAGTGACCATGAAGTAAAGCATTTGTACAACAAAACTTTTATATGTTCTTCAACTAAGTCACAGAAACTCTAAGATAAAAAGAGATGTCTCAATTTTTAAAGTTCCTCGATCAAGGAGAAGAAACATGCAATAATGCAAATACGATGCCTTACAGCACAATATACAGTAGAATAGAGTGAATGAGATTCCCAAAGTCCCCAGCTATTTAAAATAACTAAGATTAAATGTAAATGGAAGAACATGTATCTCATATATATGTATCAGATTCATGTTTTTGGTATCTCTACTCTCCGACTCAGTGTCTATTTCTGTAATGGTTCTGCCCACAGGATAGTGAGAAAAGAAAACGAGCATGTGTACCTCATTCTCTCTTTGAACTATCTGCTGTCAGAGTATTTATGTTATAAATATTAGAAGGACAAAAAAATTTTGCAGGTTTGATAGAACATGGTTTGCACTGAGGCTTGCGACTGGTGTATAGACTGCAATAATGAGTGTTTTAGTCTGTTTCCTATTGCTGTAATGGAATACCTGGGACTGGGTAACTGATAAAGAATAGAGGTTTATTTAGCTTACAATATTGTAGGCTAGAAAGTCCCATCAGGTAAGACCCTTGTGCTGCTTCATAACATGGAGAAAAAGTGAGAGGAAATAAGAGAAAGCTGAGGAAGCCAAAGCTGACTTTATAAGAACACGATCTCATAACTGGCCCCTCTCAGTCATCTCTTTAATGCCCCATCTCTTAATACTGTTACATTGGCAATTACATTTTCAACACATAAAGTTTTGGGGAACACATTCAAAGCATAGCATTCCAACCCTGGTCTCTAAAATTTACATCATTTCACAATACAAAACGTATATATTCTATCCTAATAGTCCCAAATTCATAATTCTCTCCAGCACCAACTTAAAAGTGCAAAGTCTAGAGTCTCTTCTGAGACTCAAAGCACAATTCATCCTTAGGCCAATTTGCCTCTTTCTGAGAGCCTGTGAATTTTTTTTTTAAGTTATGTTTTGTCATATTATGTTCCAAAATACAATGGTGATACTGGCAGAGGGCAGATATTCCCATTCAAAATGGAAAAAGTAGGTAAGAAGAAAGAAGTAACACGTCCAAAGTAAGTCCAAAACTCAACAAGAAAAAAAAAAAAGTCTTAAAGCTGGAGAATAATCTTTCACCCCAAGTGTCCCTTCTTGGACACACTTGGGAGAAAGTTGGACCCTCAAGGCCTCGGGCAATCTTGGTCTCATGGCTTTTCTGGTTGCACCCCACATGACTGCTCTCCTGGGGAGAAATCAGTTGCCTGAGGCTTTGTTGCATGCTGGCATTGCACACTGGTAGCTCTACAGTTCTTGCGTTCCAGCAGCAGTTCTGCTTGTGTGGCTCCAGTGTGCACTGCCCTGGTGGAGATTCTATACAGTAGTTCCAACCCCATATATCCGCTCTGCATTGCCCTGGTGGTAACTCTCTGTTATGACTTTACCCTGTTACAAGTTTCTGCCTGGGTCTGAGAGCTGTTTGATACATCCTTTGAAATCTAGTTGGATTTTGCATCCTGTACACTTTGTATGCCTTCAGAATTTTCACCTCATGGACAATACAAAGGCTTACTATTTGTGGCCTCCAGATTAGTGGAATGAGCCATATCTAGGTTTGCTTCAGCTTTGATGTAGTGATACCAAGGTTTCCAGCTTTAATGTGTTGGGACAGTGACTCAAGCTGTACCTGGGGCCTCTGCAGCCATAGCTATAGTATTGAAGGAGTGCTGCTGCAGGATGCGGGAAGCAGAGACTCAAGGCAGCTCAGGGCAGTGAACTCCTTCTGCTCTCAAGCCTTAACATTCTCAGCTTGTGATGTAAAGGGCAACCTCCAAGATTTCTGAAAAGCTTTCTGGGTCTTTCCTCCTGGTGATTAGTACTGATGATTAGCACTTGGCTCCCTTCCAGCCGTATTAATCTCTTTAATTATGGGCCACATCTTGAGCTCTGTGTTCTGAATATACCTTTTCACTCTTCACATGGCCAGGCTAAAAATTTTCCAAATCTCTCCACTTTGTTTCCCTTTTAGTTATAAGTTCTGTCATCTCTTTGCTCTCCCAAATGATTAGACGGAGCCAAAGGCTGCCATGCAGCTTCTTGAACACTTTGCTGCTTAGATATTTCTTCCACTAAAAATCCTAGTTCAGCACTCTTAAATTCTTCCTTCCACGAAGTCCTTAGAAATGGACAGAACTTTGCCAGATTTTATAACAAGGATGGTATTTCTTTCAGCTTCCAACAAGGTACTTCCCATTTCTATCTGAGACCTCAACAGGATGGTCTTTACTGTTTATATTTCCATCAAAATTTTGATTACAACCATTTAAGCAATTTCTAAAGAGGTTTAGACTTTCCCTGGTCTTCTCTTTTTCTGAGCCCTCAGAAGAAACATCCTTTATGCTCTGCTTATGAAATTCTAGCCTTTTTACAGCCTGACCCTCAAAATTCTTCCAGCCTCCACCAATTGCTCAGTTCTAAAGTAACTCCCATATTTTCAGGTATTGTTTTGGCACCAACACCATTTCTTGGGACCAACTTTTTGTCTTAGTCTATTTTCTGTTGGAGTAACAAAATACCTGAGACTGGGTCTTTTTTAAAGAATAGAGGTTTATTTAGTCCAGTTAGAGGCTGGGAAGTCCAAGATTTGGTGTCTGCATCTGGTGAGGGCTTTGTGCTGCTTCATAACATGGCAGAAAAATGGAAGGGATCACATGACGAGAGAAGGAGAAGAGAAATCTCAGGAAGCCACACTCACTTTTACAATGAACTGCTCTTGTGATAACTAACCCCTCCCCAGGAGAACTAATTTATTCTTGTGAGGACTAACTCAGCCCCCAGATGAAAGCATTAATTCATTCATGAGAGCTCTGCCCCCATGACCCAGTCACCCTGTAGGCCCCACCACTTGATACTGTTACATTGGCAATTGAGTTTTCACCACACGGACTTCTAGGGGATACAGTCAAATCCTAACAATGGGCTTGTAACTACACTTTCTGCCATGTAACTTCCTAGTTCTTTTCATCAATGAGGCAAAGTGTAATTCTGAGTCCCTTGATTCTGAGTTCAGCCAACTTATGTGCTTGACAAAAGGATGTCAGCAGACGTGATCCATGCATAGGATTAAAAAAGCATGTGCTTCCACGCTCACTCTTGTTCTCTAACACTGTTATGATCTCCGTATTAGCTAGTATGTGACGAATGAAACACAGGTGTCCCAGTATCCCCTGGTATCCCAGTTGACAGTCTACTAAAATCCAGCAAGATGAGTGAGCCAAATTAAAACCTGAAGAGCTAGTCATTCTAAATGGTGAAATACAGCCAGATGAGATAAATAAATGCTCATTGGTTGGCATCATTAATTTTTGGACTGATTTGTTACGTACCGTAATTGTGGCAGTAGATAACTGATGCAGAAATGGGTTCCAAAAAAAGGAGTGCTACCATACAAAAATGTAAAATATGTGGCTTTGGCTTTGAGGTGGATGACAGTAAAAAAGAAATGTTAGTAGAGACTGAAAAAATACTGAGAAAACTGTTAAAACAGCCTCGAAAAAATGATAAGGAAACTTCTAAAGAAGTCTGAAAAAAAAGTCAACTGTGCTATATCTTTGTAATCATCTATTAAGAATGTTGACCCAGGTAACTCGAGTTTTTTTTTAAAGATTGTTTGGATTTGGGAAGATTTATTTAAGCATAAGGTCTCTGTCACCACTACTCAGCTCTACTGTTGTAGCTAAACTAGTCGTCATTAACACATAAATGAATGAGCATGGCTATGTTCCAATAAAACTTTATTTAATGGCCTGTGGATTGTACTTTGCCAAATTCTGATTTATCTCAAATTATAGAACTTAAGAATAAAAGCACATTGTCAAATAATAGCATTCTGTTACTTTTGGAATGAAGGACTCATATAACATCAATTAAGATAAACATGGAATACAGAGTAAATTTACATTTGAATATTTGTGGGATTCCTTTGTCAGTTATTAAGTGGATGGCACGTCTATATTTACAAATTAGGACCCATGATATAACGGCTATAAAGATTTTATGTAGAAATACTATTGCTCCATGTTGCTCTAACTTGTTAAATACAGAGAAAATTAGTCTCCCTAAATGCATTCTTACCCGTATTTTTCCCACAACATTTTATTTTGGAGATTTCTGTCTCCCTAAATGCAATGTATACACCCAAAACCGTCTATATACCATAAAACTAAATTATGGGTATTGATATTTCAAAATATACATTGTTGTACATACTGAGAGAGAAAAATTGTTCACCTTAAGAAATAAATACATGCATAAGAAATAAATAAATCTCCAAATTATTTTGGAGATTTCTGTCTCCCTAAATGGAATGTGTCTCCCCAAAATATCTATATACTATAAAATATGGGAATTGATATTTCAAAATATACATTGTTGTACATATTGAGACAGAAAAAATTGTTCACCTGAAGAAATAAACATGTGTATAAGAGAAAACTACCCAGTTTTAGGGTTACTGCTAATTCTAATTCTTCCAACCACAATCTATTCTGTTTCAAGTAGGAAAGCAAGACATCTGCCAGATGTGACACTCATTGAAATACAATATGTCTTAAAAAGGCCCAAGTTGAACATATTTCATGCCTCTACTTAACACTTTGAACATATATAGTTGTTATAATAATTATTTTAATATATTTATCTGCTAATTCTGTTTTAGCACTGGGTATTATATATGTAATTGCCACACTAAAAAAAAAAGAAATACAATATGTCATTAATATTGTAATTAGAGGAAACATCATATAGATACCAGATGTATATTGGTGCCTGAATTGTTTTTTGATATAAACATAAACTGAATCTTTTTCTGGGTTTTAGTAAAAGTTGGAAAATAAGATTAAAAATGGAGTATGAACAAGACGCTATTGTAGACTAAAGTTTTTAATATATTTTGGTTATTAGAATATTTTGTTTTATAAAAATTTGTTTTATATATATCTTATCCATAGATTTTAAGCAACAAAATCATTCTACTTTCTTCTGTCAAAAGTAAGCGAAATTAAAGATTTCTTAGTAGCTATCAATCAATTATCATAACCACCTGGATTAGAAATAGAGTTAGATATTCAGAGACACATATATTCTACGATCAGCTGACAATTTATCCCTTACTTAGCATCCTATTTATATTGACTAATTTAATATTTAATCATATAATTTAATATTACTTGAGGATCTGCTATGTATTATACAATCTGCTATTGACAAGACAGATTTCTTGAACTCACACAGATTACAATCTACCAGGAAGGATAGATTTTAAACAAATAAATTTGAATGTACATGGCATAAAGGAAAATACTATGTATAATAAAAACATTAGAACAGTCACCAAATTTTTTATGGCCAAGAAAAGAAAGCTCTTCTGAGTATATTACTTTGCTGCCTAGATCTGAGGCATGAGCAGGAATTAGACACTACAATGTAAGGGAACTATGAGAAATAAAAGTTGGTATACTTCAGGTTAAAAGGTCAGTGGGGCCAAAGCATGATAATACAGAAAAATAAGGTTAGAAAGTAAGGTTGGAAAGTTATATTAAAGTGAATTATTGAGGCTTTGTGATTTTTTAAGAGTTTTAGATTTCAACCAACAAAAGATAGACATTCATCAAAGGGTTTTAAAAAGGAAAGAAGTATAATTATCTCCCTATTTAAAAACTGTTAGATATTTTTTGTATGAAAGTATCAAAAGTGAATATTAAGAGATTGCTATTGCCCAGAAGAAAAAGAATGGTAGTACATGTCCTATTAATGCCGATGCAAGTGGGAGAATTATGGATATTTGAGAATTATGTAAGTGATACAATTAACTGGAATTTCTGGTTTTATTGAAACAGTGAATGATGAGAAAGAGGCCATCGACTAGGACAATTTCCAGATTGTTGATATGAGCCACAGCCTACTGCCATTCGCTGAAAAAGAAAGCCATAAAATCCATGATACCAAAACAAGACTTATTCACTTTCTTTTAGGCATAAAATGAAGTATTCTCACTATCTGGATCTTCTGTTTATACTGTGATATAATAATGTCATAATATAATATATAATGTAATAATACATTTGCAGTTTGGCTGTTGAGCCAGTTTCCCAGCAGAAAGCTCCCAAGCCCTTCTAATATTCTGAGTGATAGGGATGATATAAGTATCTTTTGCTATAATATTTGATCTTAGTTTCCAGGTCCTGACATAACAGTTTCTAAGGCTCTTGGAATTTCCACAGTAATGAGAGTATCTTTTATATGCTATTAAGATGACTGGTGGCTCGGGGTTCCTCTGTAGCTTTAGAATGGGGGCTTTTCACCAGAGAGATCAAGACATGACTAGAGGTTTGGAACTTGTGGCCCCAGCCCTAGACCACTGGAGAGGGGAGAGTGGCTAGACATTGAGTCAATCCCCAGTGGCCAATGATTTTATCAATAATGCCTACATAATGAAGCCTTGATAAAAACTCTAAACAATGAGGTTTGAAGAGCTTCTGGGTTGGTGAACCCTATCTTCAAAGCTCTTGTGCTCAGGACCTCTTTGGACCTCGCTCTATGTGCCTTTTCATCTGTTGTTCATTTGCATATTTTTGTTGTATCCTTTAAAATAAAGTGGTAATAGTAAGTAAATTGTTTTTCCTGAGTTCTGTGAGTTGCCAAATCATTAAACATGAAGAGGGGTTGTGAGGATCTCTGATTTATACCAGTCAGTCGGAAATACAGAAGGCTTGGCAATGAGCCCTTCATCAGAGCAGTCTGGTGCTACCTCCAGGTAGTTAGTGTCAGAACCGAATTTAATTGGTAGATTTCTACTTGGCATCTGGAGAGTTGGCGAATTGGTCACTGATGTGAAGAAATCCCCACACATCAGGCATCAGAAGTATTCTGCGGGTAGAAACATCAGAGTACCTACACATACTGAACCCACATGTAACAGAGAATGCGCTACTCTTTCTTTGGGTCTGAAGCAGTGTGCCATTGTTGTAATCCACCAAATATATCAGCTTCACAAAGAATGATGTTCTCAGTTGTGGATGGGCCCTCTGAGCCATAACAGTCGCAAATGATGACATAAGCATTCTTCTCTGGCTTTTCCCTTCTTTGGTTACATTTGAACAGTGCAATCTCAAAAACAGATTGTTTTACTTTTTTTATTTCTCAAGACAGAGTGTAGAGATCATGAATGACAATGCTCTAGGTCACTACATATGTGGGATAGAAGAAAGTCATCCAGCACTTTACAAATGCAGATTTATCTTTTTATGTCATAAATAGGCTGTTAAAGAAAGTATTTTATAAATAGAAATGAAATTCTCAGTGATTCATACTACTGAATAAAGGGCTCAAGAAATTCTGCAATAGTGTTTACCGTTAATTCTAAAGAAATGCTTTTCAAGTCATTAAGAGTAATTCTTCACAGATGCAAAATAAAATGAAATTGTTATATTTAGTAAGAAATGCTAATTTTAAATGTTAAAATATCTTAAGAGAGAATATTTCTTTGTAAGATTTATACTAAATCTTATAAAATACTGTTTATACGAAAACAGTAACTTATTTCATTGCAATTCTACGTTATTTGTTTAATGCCTTCTGGAATGATTATAAAAATCATTTACTGAGACCTTATTAGGTACTGGTTAAGCATTTTACATGTATTAACTTCAATAACACCCATAAATTATGAAGTTGGCATGATCTGCATCACCACTGTACATATGGGAAGCTGACATACTGAGAGTGAGCCTAATTTGTCAAAGGACATCCAGCCAGTAATCTGAGAAGCTTGAATCAGAGCCCAGGCAACCTGAGATAAGCTCCCTATTTACCCATTAAGCTGTACACAACAGGGAACTCAGACCTCATGTTTGTCATCAGAATAAATCCAAATTTTTTAAATATGAAAATTAATTACACCAGTTCCTCCTCACCAATACAATAGGAATCTGGCATACTATAAACATTATCTTTAGAAGATGCTTCAGAATGCATCATCATTGTATTGGTTGTGAATTTATGCCCTTTGCCTCACTGTCTCTCGATGTGTTCCCATCGTTTTTAACAAGTCATTCTCCATTTTGTACGGTTCCTTTTAATGATGCTTTTCTAGACTTTGTGTTGCTGCTCCCCAGTACCACCCTCAGTTTCAATGATTTTCTAAGACAACTCACAGAATTCAGCAAAACTGCTCTACTCATGATTATGGCATATTAGAGCAGAAGAATACAAATTCAAATCAGCAAAGGAACAAGGTACAGAGAACAGAATCCAGGAGAGACAAGACACAAGCTTCCAGTTTTGCTCTCTCAGTGCAGTTGCAGGGACAGCACTTAATTCTCCAAGCAACAATGTGTGATAATATGTATGAAGTATTGCCAACCAGGGAAGCTCAGCAGAGTTGGTATCCTGTAGTTCTATTGAGGGTCAGTCACATAGGCATGGAGCAATCCTGTGGTTGACCTTAGTTATTCAATCTTCAGCTCCTCCACATATAGATACATCAAGCTGATACAGCCTGGCTCGAGGTCCTCACCATAAATCTCATATTTAGCTTAAATGGTCTGGTGTGGCCTAAGGCTCCAGGTGTATAAAACACTTTTATTTGATATTCCAAGGTCTTAAAGGTTATCTCCCAGGAGGCCTGTCAACTATCAGTTATTTGGAATGTATAGTGTTTGAACACCTAAAACATACTGAGTTTATCCTTTCCCGCACAGAATATCTGCTTCATTCTTTTCTACTTGCCTGGCTCCCTAGATACCCACAGCATTTCATGCCTCCTCTGATTCTTTTAAATAATAATTGCAAGAAGACTTTCCCTCTACTGTTGCTTCAGTTCTTATTCAAAGAACCTCAAGAGCTGTATAAATGGTATAATTATCACTTTTTTAAAATAGTATGGCTGTGAAATCAAGAAAAAAACAGTGTCACTTTGCAAAAATTATGAAAAACTGTAAACAAATACGCCATTATAATTTGAATCACATTTGTAAAACTTCTAGATATTCATGCTAACTCCACCACATCTTTTTGTAAATACGCGACTTACTACCTTTTATTTGTCTTGTACTTTCAAAAATTGGAAAAACATTGCTCGCATAATTTTATTTTTTAAGTTGAAGTATTTATAATGACATTATTTGCTTTTATATTGTGATAAAATATATGAAATATCAAATTTACCATTTGACTATTTTTAAAATACAATTTAGTGGCAAAAACTCTTGTTTTCCCAGCACATGGTACAGACTATTCTACTTTCTGCCTTTATAAATTTTACTCTAGGTATATTATATAAGAGGAATTATGCAATTCCACTTATTGGGAAAAAATTCCCAATTTTTATCTTGTGTCAGTACTATTTAACTTAATATTATGTTCTCAAGGTTTATTCATGTTGTGGCTTGTATCAGAATTTCATTTCATTTCATTTAAGAGTGAATAACATTCAAATATATATATGGATAAATGGATATATAGATGAAAGGATAAACAAAATGTACTCTATATATATATGTGTGTATATATGTGTATATATATATGTGTATATATATGTGTATATATATATATGTGTGTGTATATATATATATATATTCTTTGTTTTGTTTATCCATTCATCTATTGATGGACATTTGGGTTGCTTCCACATTTTTGCACTTATGAATAATGTTGCTATAGACATTGGTGTTTAGATACCTGTTCAAGTTTCTGCTTTGAATTCTTCAGAGTGTATGCATAAGAATGGAATTCCTTGCTCACACCGTAATGACATATACTTTTTTAAGAAACTACAATAACATTTTCTAGAGTGGCTGCACTATTTTACATTCCAACCATTAATGCACAAGTGTTTCAATTTCTCTACCTCCTGACCAATACTTGTTATTTTCTATTTTCATGATAAGAGCCTTCCTAATGTCTGTAAAGTGATATCTCCCTATGAGTTTGATTTGCATTTCCCAATAAGTGGTTTTGAGCGTGTTCTCGTATGTCTACTTGCCTTTAGTGTATCCTCTGTGGAGACATGTCTGTTCAAATTATTTGCCCAATTTTTAATTGACTTGTATTTTTTTGTTGAGGTGTCAATGTTCTTTACGTATTCTGGCTACTAATCCCTTACCAGATATGTGATTTGGAAATATCTTCTTCCATTCCATGGGTTGCCTTCTCACTTTCATGATAGTATTCTTTGATGCCCAACACTTATAAATTTTGATGAACTCCAATTGCGATGGTTTGAATATGTTCTCCCAAGAGCAGGTGTTGGTAACTTAATCCCCAATGCAACAGGGTTTGAAGGTTGGGCCTAATGAGAGGTGTTTAGGTGATGAGGGCTTCACTCTCATAAATGGATTAATGCCAGTTATGAAAGTTTAAGGCTTCAAGTTTGATCTCTTGCTCTTTCTTGCCCTTTCTTTGTCCTTCCACCATGGGATTGTGTCCAGAGTTGGTTCCTTCCAGTGGGTCATGGTCTCACTGACCTCAAGAATGAAGCCACGGACCTTCCCAGTAAGTGTTAACAGCTCTTAAAGGTGACACGCACCCAAAGAGTGAGCAGCAGCAGGATTTATTGTGAAGAGAAAAATAACAAAGCCTCCACAGCGTGGAAGGGCACCTGAGCAGGTTGCCACTGCTGTGGGGGTGGCCAGCTTTTATTCCCTTATTTGTCCCCTCCCATATTCCGTTTTTGTCCTATCAGAATGCCCTTTTTTCAATCCTCCCTGTGATTGGCTACTTTTAGGATCCTGCTGATTGGTGCGTTTTACAGAGTGCAGATTGGTGCATTTTACAGAGTGCTGATTCATGCATTTTACAGAGTGCTGATTCGTGCATTTTGCAATCCTCTTGCTAGTTACAGAGCACTGATTCGTGCATTTTAGAATCCTCTTACTAGACAGAAAAGTTCTCCAAGTCCCCACTCTACCCAGGAGGCTTCACCTCTCAGGATGACACAGCAGTGTGGTCCTCAAAAGATGCCAGCCCCTTGGTTTTGGGACTTCCTAGTCTTTAGAATCATGAATCAATAAATTTCTGTTTCTTATAAGTTACCCAATATCAGGTATTATGTTACAGCAGCGCCGAATGAACTAAGATGTCTATTTTTTTTTCTTGTTTAAACGTCTGTGCCGTTGGTGTCAAATAAATTATTGCCATCTCTATTGTCATGAAGCTTTTCTCTGTTTTCTTCTAAGAGTAGAAAATGCTTGTAGAAAAAGTAAGAATCTGAGTAGCTTTGGACTTCTAAAAATTAATATAGAATATAAATTAAGTCTTTTCAACATTTTAGGGATAAGTGATTAGCAACTATAAATATATGTGAAACCACATTTTTAAGTATGAGAAAGAGTAAAATAAATATTTATATAGTATAAAAAGTATATAGAGAGTTTATTAGATGTACTCACATAATTGTATTTGTAGAAAATGATATGTCCTTATATACACCCCCTTTCAAAGCCTACTGGAAGATATGCTTCATTAAGTGAGAATGGAAAAAAAAAAGAAGGTAGAAGACATGGCATCCAGGAAACATGGAAAATAGTGAAGGGAATTCATAGGATGGTGGTGGAGGAACTCCCAGGATGAAAGCAAAGCAAGTAGCCATACAAATTTAGAGGGGTAAGGTTAGTGCTTTCAGAAAGTTATCTAGAAACATATTAAAGGAACTGATAAAAGAGCTGATGAGATAAAAGACAGTGCCAGAGAGAGCACAATTTTGTCAGAGAGTTTGGGAGACATTGATAATAATTTTGGTAGCCATTTATAACTCAAGAGGAACAACACAGACTAGCCCAGGCCGGAGTAGAGTGTGAGAGATCGTAACACACTGCAGCCCTGAACTCCTGTGTTCAAGCACCCTTCCTGCCTCAGCCTCCCTAGTAGTTGGGGCCACAGTTGCAGCACCACACCTGGCTACATTTTTTAACATTTTTTGGAGACAGAATCTTGCTATGTTGCCCAGGATAGAAAATGTTTTCTTTAAGCCTTAAAGAAGTATGTGAGATTTTAAAACCTGTGAATACTTTGCTTTTAATTTGACATGAATAGTCCATCATACTTCTCTGACTTGCAACATCTGAAAAGGTTTTTTTTACTTGTTTTAGTGAGTTTGCCCCAAAACAGCCCTGATCTTGCTACTTATTATTTAAATATGCCTTTTTTTTTTTTTTTTTTTTTGACACAGAGTCTTGCTCTGTCGCCCAGGCTGGAGTGCAGTGGTGCAATCTCGGCTCACTGCAAGCTCCGCCTCCCGGGTTCACGCCATTCTCCTGCCTCAGCCTCTCCGAGTAGCTGGGACCACAGGCGCCCGCCACCACGCCCGGCTGATTTTTTGTATTTTTAGTAGAGACGGGGTTTCACCATGGTCTCGATCTCCCGACCTCGTGATCCGTCCACCTCTGCCTCCCAAAGTGCTGGGATTACAAGCGTGAGCCACCGCGCCCGGCCTTAAATATGCCTTTTAACACTAAATTAAAACCAATGGTGGTAGTAGGCTTCAGTTTTACTTACATCAAATTATGTAATACTATTTCAGCATTTGTGTCTATACCTACTGAATTTAGGTGATTTATACACTTTTGTGTATTATAGTTTTAAATATTCATCTTGAACCATATTCTAACATTTAAAAAGAATATTCAAACTTTCAAAATCCAAAATTTGTTCATATTTCCTCATTTAATATTATTTTAATACTTATTATTAGGTTATCCCTTCTTCAATTTTTAGAAGAAAAGAAAATCCTAAAATACTGGTGGTGGGTATAACCCAGAGGAAAGATACCAAATTTCTCAGAGAGATATTACTTAATGACGTCACTTGTTACTCTGTAATAAATTATTTTTCAAATCAATTCTAAATCTTCTATATAAGCAGACTCTGTGGTATTTAATTCTTTTCCTGATATCAGGATTTGAAACAAAGTCAACAGTAAGGAAAAGTCAGTTTAAAAAAAATCGGTAAACTTTTTGCTACCTAATGCCTATCGAGTTATTTGTAATATTAGTTGTACAAACATGTTAAAACAATCATCTAATGATCCAAGGATTTGTTAGTATGCCTGGATTAATACATGCAATTGAAGACTGAAACATCTGTATTGGCTTAATTTTACAAATTAGAAAATATTATGGGGATGTTGTTGGAAACAGAACTATTCTCGACATTCCTGTTTAGAAATTAAGATTTCTCACTTTGATTACTTTCACTCAGAAATAGAAGATGATTAATAAATTTGTTCCAAACTCAAAATCTTCAAAGTAGCAACTATTTCTATGTTCTTGAATTGGCCACAGAAAATTTAGTTTATGTTTTTACTAATTTTTTTCAGTAAGATAGATTATTGGATTTATAAGTCATAGTCATAAAGCAACTTTCATTTCTAAGAGTAAATTTGTAAAATAAACATAATCTCTGTTTCTGCTATAACAATATGCAAGAATGTGAAGTGTAAGTCTCCTCTTCTACTATCAGCAGTTTGGCAGGAACAAAATAAAGATACTGAGTATTGGTCAGGAGGGTGTGTTTGCCATTGTGCATATTCAACAGCTAAGGAAGTCATTTTTAGGCCTAACTGAATGCTGTAGATTTCCCATAAGAAAAATACTTTCGATAGGATCCAAAATAACCAAGTCGTGGAATAGGGAAATTTACAAAATAATATGTATGACCAGTAACATACATCTTAAGGGAAAAGAAAACTGGAAATAAAAAGAGCTTAATGTACTTAAGAGACTTGAAAGGGATGAATGCTACTACTGCTATTTCTATTTTCTTAAAGTAACTATGGTCTATTCAAGCTTTAATGGGTGGTTTGAGAAGTGAAGTATGTTTTTGTCCTTCTTCCCTTAATTTTTCTTGTTAGCTCAAAGACTCACTGCAAGATTTCATTTCATAACCCTGAGTAGCCCAATCTTTGAAAATGTTGGTCATTTCTAACACATTCTATTTCTTAAATGAGTATGAGAGGATTGGAAAGAGTGAGAATTTTGATTATAATTATTTATCTAGTTCATAAGACTATGTTGTAAAAATTCTGGCATTTAGAATGATTCAATGTGAGAAAATTTGGATCACATATAGACAAACATTTGCTTTAGTTTAGTTTTACTAAAGATCATTAATACTGTCAGGAATATCAAATATTAAGGGCAAACCAAGGACAGAAATACAATCTCCAGGCTGATGATCATAAAGTTACAGTGCTACCCTTTCCAAAATAAATTGCAACACCTGTGTGTATCAATGGTCGAGGGACATCAATGCATGTTAGCATTCTCAGTGGGGAACAAGCTTTTGCTACTATTTATCTGTGAACACATATTGTATAATCATCAGTCATGGGACTGCTTCCTGATATGTGTATGCTGGAGGTTCGGCTCTGTATCTGCATTTTCCAATTAGTCCCAGTGTGACAGAAAATCCCTGTAATTTGGGGGTAAGAAGCAAACAAATGCAGGTAGGGTAAACATTACTGGAATAAAAATATATCTCTTCCCCCAATGGTGAAAAAAATTAACACGCAACATTTAAAGTACTCTGTCCACTTGCCTATTGTGGTTATTTTTCTTTTTAACATCTATTGGGCGGTGTGGATGAGCAACAGTACCTGCAACTGTAGAGATATTCAAATCCTCACAGCTGTCAGTAAAGCCTACACTAATGTGTCCTGAAAGAGTGATTAATAGGTTTTGACAATATCATTGCATTGCATATTTAATCAGATTATGCATCTGTTAGAAATGGTTTGCTTCTAACATCTGCAGTCAAAATCCACAATCGGTATTCAGATCATTTCCTCAGCAGACACATGAAACGACTGTCAGTGTTCCTGGTGACAAGTTAAAACTGCATGCCAGAAAAAGATGAATGATGACATTTTCTTCATTTATTTAGTTTTTTCCCAATATTTCCTAGAAGTTTATCTGTGCTTAAATTAATGCTCATTAACAAGGAAGACAAATATATACATATAAGTTATTATGTATACATACACACACACATGCACACGCACACACACACACACGTACATATATATAATTGTAAACTACAATCTCAAGCAAGGCACACACACAGGCTTGATGCCATCCTAAAGGTGATACTACTTGGTTATAATTTCAAAACATATTTCAAGTGATAATGCTAGTCTAAGAAGACAGGTATTATGAGACAGATTTTCACATTATAAAGTTCAATATGACAACTTATAGTCTATTGTGATTGTTACATAAAATATGGAAGAAAGTTATTCAATTACCCAAGTAAGATTTAGACTTAAATCCTATTTTCCTTTCAGTATTTATTCATTTCCTATACGTAGTTGGAAAATATTCCATTTACAAAAGACACCATCTCAACACTAGTCATTTTATCTTAGTTCCAAAAGACACCTCGCCATAAACAGGTGTCTTCCTCTATCTTCCACAACCTTGTCTCCAGCATTCCAACAGGCAAGCCACAAATCCTTCCTCTATACTATTATAAACATCCACTCCTCAAAATCTGCAATCTGCTTAGAAAAGACCAGTGTAGTAAAACTTTCCTTGACAAAGTTATCAATGGCAACTACTTAAAAACTCAAATGATCACTTTCTAGACCTTATCTTACTTGATCTCACTTGTACAGTTTGGCAATGCTCTGTCCACATTTCTTCTCTCTGTGATCTATGCATGCTTTGTTTTCTTTCAAGCTCTGGACATTTCTTCTTAGTTTGGAGACATTCTCTTCCTCTGACTTTCTTAATTATGACATTTTAAGTGCTTTCATTGATCATCTTTTCAATTATGAATGATGCTGTTCAAATTTAAAATTTTTCATTCCCTTTCTCTTTTCTCTCTCTTTTAATCTGATTGCATATGTGCTAGAATTTATATCCTAAGGCCACTGAAGCTCTTTTCATTGATTTTATTCTCTTTTTTTCTGTATCTTTCATATTAGATAGTCTCTATTGTTATATTTTCAAATTTTGTGATCCTTTCTTCTCCAACGGTTAATCAACTGTTAATTCCATCAAGTGAAAATTTCAAATCCTGTATTTTATTCTTTATCTGTTGAAGTTCTATTTCTCTTTTTAAAATGCATCTCCCACTTTTGTCTTTTCAATATTCATACATTTCTTTATATTGCATTCATTTCTTATAGTTTTATAATGTATAGAATAGCCCCCTTTAAAGTCCATGTTGATATTCTACCGCCTGTATAATTCTCTGTTTCTCTAATCAATTTTTTCCTTTGATTTATGGGTTACATTTTTTCTAGTTCTCTGTATGTAAACTTTAATTAGATACCAGATATTCACAATTTACTCTCTTGAGGGATGGATATTATACTACTATAAAAGGTGTTGGATTTTGTATTTTGTACCAGTTACATTACTTGTGGCTGAACTAGATTCAGTTGAGATATTCTTTTAAGTTTTGATAGGATCGTCTCAGAGTATCATTTTCTAGAGTTCAGGCTAGCTCCACTCTTAAGGCACAACACCTTGAGATCTGCATTGAAAGCTCAACTGTTCTACAAGATCTTTTCTCTTTAGCGGGTTTCCACCTGGAAACCATTTCTGTGAATAGTGTGGTGTAGAAGAAATGGGGTCATGATTATTTCTATTTTTTTTTATTATTATACTTTAAGTTCTAAGGCACATGTGCACAACGTGCAGGTTTGTTACATATGTATACATGTGCCATGTTGGTGTGCTGCACCCATTAACTCGTCATTTACATTAGGTATATCTCCTAATGCTATCCCTCCCACCTCCCCTCAACCCACGACAGGCCCCAGTGTGAGATGTCCCCCTTCCTGTGTCCAAGTGTTCTCATTGTTCAATTCCCATCTATGAGTGAGAACATGCGGTGTTTGGTTTTTTGTCCTTGCGATAGTTTGCTGAGAATGATGGTTTCCAGCTTCATCCACGTCCCTACAAAGGACATGAAGTCATCCATTTTTATGACTACATAGTATTCCATGGTGTATATCTGCCACATCTTCTTAATCCTGTCTGTCATTGATGGACATTTTGGTTGGTCCCAAGTCTTTGCTATTGTGAATAGTGCCACAATAAACATATGTGTGCATGTGTCTTTATAGCAACATGATTTATAATCCTTTGGGTATATACCCAGTAACGGGATGGCTGGGTCAAATGGTATTTCTAGTTCTAGATCCTTGAGGAATTGCCACACTGTCTTCCACAATGGTTGAACTAATTTACACTCCCACCAACAGTGTAAAAGCGTTCCTGTTTCTCCACATCCTCTCCAGCACCTGTTGTTTCCTGACTCTTTAATGATTGCATTGTGAGTTGGTATCTCATTGTGGTTTTGATTTGCATTTCTCTGATGGCCAGTGGTGATGAGCATTTTTCATGTGTCTGTTGGCTGCATAAATGTCTTCTTTTGAGAAGTGTCTGTTCATATCCTTTGCCCGCTTGTTGATGGGGTTGTTTGTTTTTTTCTTTTAAATTTGTTTGAGTTCTTAGTAGATTCTGGACATTAGCCCTTTGTCAGATGAGTAGATTGAAAAATTTTCTCCCATTCTGTAGGCTGTCTGTTCACTCTGATGGTAGTTTCCTTTGCTGTGCAGAAGCTCTTTAATTTAATTAGATCCCATTTGTCAATTTTGGCTTTTGTTGCCAATGCTTTTGGCATTTTAGACACGAAGTCCTTGCCCATGCCTATGTCCTGAATGGTATTGCCTAGGTTTTCTTCTAGGGTTTTTATGGTTTTAGGTCTAACATTTAAGTCTTTAATCCATCTTGAATTAATTTTTGTATAAGGCATAAGGAAGGGATCCAGTTTCAGCTTTCTACATGTGGCTAGCCAGTTTTCCCAGCACCATTTATTAAATAGGGAATCCTTTCCCCATTGCTTGTTTTTGTCAGGTTTGTCAAAGATCAGATGGTTGTAGATGTGTGGTATTATTTCTGAGGGCTCTGTTTTTTTTCCATTGGTCTATATGTCTCTTTTGGTACCAGTACCATGCTGTTTTGGTTACTGTAGCCTTGTATTATAGTTTGAAGTCACAACAAAAAAAGAGAATTTTAGACCAATATCCCTGATGAACATTGATGCAAGAATCCTCAATAAAATACTGGCAAACTGAATCCAGCAGCACATCAAAAAGCTTATCCAACATGATCAAGTGGGCTTCATCCCTGGGATGCAAGGCTGGTTCAACATACACAAATAAATAAACGTAATCCAGCTTATAAACAGAACCAATGACAAAAACCACATGATTATCTCAATAGATGCAGAAAAGGCCTTTGACAAAATTCAACAACCCTTCGTGCTAAAAACTCCCAATAAATTAGGTATTGATGGGATGTATCTCAAAATCATAAGAGCTATTTATGACAAACCCACAGCCAATATCATACTGAATGGGCAAAAACTGGAAGCATTCCCTTTGAAAACTGGCACAAGACAGGGATGCCCTCTCTCACCACTCCTATTCAACACAGTGTTGGAAGTTCTGGCCAGGGCAATCAGGCAGGAGAAAGAAATAAAAGAGTATTCAATTAGGAAAAGAGGAAATCAAATTGTCCCTGTTTGCAGATGATATGATTGTATATCTAGAAAACCCCATTGTCTCAGCCCAAAATCTCCTTAAGCTGATTAGCAACTTCAGCAAAGTCTCAGGATACAAAATCAATGTGCAAAAATCACAAGCATTCTTATACACCAATAACAGACAAACAGCCAAATCATGAGTGAACTCCCATTCACAATTGCTTCAAAGGGAATAAAACACCTAGGAATCCAACTTACAAGGGATGTGAAGGACCTCTTCAAGGAGAACTACAAACCACTGCTCAACGAAATAAAAGAGGATACAAACAAATGGAAGAACATTCCATGCTCATGCATAGGAAGAATCAATATCGTGAAAATGGCCGTACTGCCCAAGGTAATTTATAGATTCAATGCCATCCCCATCAAGCTACCAATGACTTTCTTCACAGAATTGGAAAAAAACTGCTTTAAAGTTCATATGGAACGAGAAAAGAGCCCGCTTTGCCAAGTCAATCCTAAGTCAAAAGGACAAAGCTGAAGGCATCACGCTACCTGACTTCAAACTATACTACAAGATTATTTCTATATTCTATTACTTGGCACCTTTAATTAAAAGGACCACAGCTCTGAAGTGGCATATTTGCCATAAGCCACATATTCATAAATGGTCAGACCTGCTTCTGCACATTCTATTTTATTCTACCCATTCATTTGTTTGTCTCTCAAAATAATGAAGGTTTATTCCTGTATCTTGATAACTGATAATGTAACACTTCTCATCTTTGTATTTTATTTTCAACATTATCTGAAAGACTCTGTCTTTCTATATATAGTTTTACAATTAATTTTTAATTATATATAAACTATTGTTATTGTATTTATATTAAATTTAGGAGAACTTTAAAACTTATTGAATTTTCCAATTCATGCATAAATTTTATTCCTCTGATTATTTGCGTACAATTAAAGTTCTCCCAATATTTATTTCATAGATACATTTCCAAGTACTTTGCTACTCTGCATTTCTGGGCTTTTCTTAGCAGAACATGAAATGGGCTTTATAAAGCCTACAGGAAAGAGTTTACACCAATATTTACTAGTTAGTGTATGAGAGGTAGTGCTAAACAGTCCATTGATCTCCAGATTGTTCCCCTAGGTGCTTCCTCTGAAAGGGGAGGGAATAACTTGTGGAGATCTTATTACTAGTCTGCCTTCCTGCTGCAATTATAGCCATCCTGATTTTATTAGAGCAACCTTTTACACATCAGCTTCCACATAAAAATCTTTCGAAACAAGACTATTTTAAAATTCGTCAGTAACATATGGTTTTTTAGTTTTGCAATTCAGTTAACCTGCATTTGAATTCCAGTTGTTTTATTTACTATTATTGTGATGGCAGAGCCATGCACTTTGCCCTTTTAAACTTGTGTTTGTTCGTATATAATATGGACACAATATAAAGTACTGGCAAATTTGATGTATTAAATATTAAAGTATATGACATGTGACAGATACTCAGTGAATCGTATCTGCTGTATTTTTATAATAAGTTATATATAGCATGTACACTAGAAATCACCAATAGTAATATATTCACTATACAGCTGAAAAACTGAAGCTCATTCATAAACTCATTCAATAAATATTTATGAGTTACTGGTGCTAATGGAGATAAAAAAGTGACAGGGATTGAATGTGCTATTATGAAAACAAAACTCAGAGCAGAACTTAGTAAGAGTAAACATATATTTTCGCTGTGACTTCAATGAAATGCTACAGAGGCAAGTAGCTGAAGAAAAGTTGGAAACGGAAGCCTTTGTGAAAATTATCTGGGTTAAAAAATGAGCTTGATAGATTCAAAAATCAACAAGAAAGCCAGTGGACCAAGAGTGGAGTAAGCTATGCTTTTGGAGAGTTGTATGAAATTAGTTTAGAAACATAAACTGATGGATATAAAGACCATAGTCTCAGTTATGTAGGGGGAAGTCACTGGAGAGTTTTCAGCAGGGAAGTGAAAAGATTTGATTTAGAATTTGTGTGTAGCCAAAGACCATTATAAGTTTCTAGATCACCTTTTACATGTAATGTATAAAATATATCAAGCCTAATTTTTTATTATAATTGAACAATGTTATTTTTTTGGAAACAGACTGAAATACAATGATACTCAGTGCAATGGAATGATGCTAAAGACTTCCTGAAATCACCATTGTTATCAAAGTTCAAAAATCCCATCCTGTTTGTAAAATTAGTATATTCTCCTTTGCTAGTGTCATACTAAAATTTTTCTAATTTTTAATAATTTGTCTGAAAATATAAGGTTAAAATAATTTTAAATTTTGTCTTATTTACTCAATAATTTGTGATGTTGATATATATAGGTCTTCCTGTACATATGTACTCCTATTTTCTTCCTGTCATATCAGTACACTCCATTTATCAATTTTAATTATTTTTGTAACCTCAAACATATTATTATTATTATTATTATATTTCTTTTGAGATAGGATCTCGCTCTTTCTCCCAGGCTGGAATGCAGCGGTGAAACCTCAGTTCACTGCACTTGATCTCCTAGGCTCAAGCAATCCTCCTACCTCAGCCTCCTGAATAGCTGGGATTAGGGGTGCATGCCACCATGCCTGGCTAATTTTTGTATTTTTTGTAGAGATGGAGTTTGGCCATGTTTCCCACACTTGTCTTGAACTCGTAGACTCAAGCATTCTGCATACTTTGTCTCAAAAAGTGCTAGAATTACAGGCATGAGCCACTGTGACCAGCTTAAACATATTATTTTAATTGAAATAAAATTATTTGGATGAATCTATACTGATAATATACAGTAATCTAATTGGTAAAAATCCCATAATGGACATTATATGGACGTCGTATAACTAACATTGTTTATTGGTTTCTGTGCTAATTAAATTGCTGCCCAGTTTCACACAGTTACATAAACTTCATCTCAGTCTCTTTTCAATAGAATAGGTTAATGACAATATCTAGCTTCAAACATGCATCTTACCAATAACGTATTAGAAGTTACAATGGTAGCCGGGCGCGGTGACTCATGTCTGCAATCCCAGCACTTTGGGAGGCCGAGGCCAGTGGATCGCGAGGTCAGTAGTTAGTGCAGGACCAGCCTGGCCAATATGCTGAAACCCTGTCTCCACTAAAAATATAAAAATTAGCCGGGCGTGGTGGCGCACGCCTGCCGTTCCAGCTGCTCTGGAGACTGAGGAAAAAGAATCGCTGTGACCTGGGACGCGGAGGTTGCAGTGAGCCGAGGTCGCGCCACTACTCTCCAGCGTGGGTGACAGAGCGAGACTCCGTCTCAAATAAACAAACAAACAAAAAGTTACAATGGCAAAATATGCTTTAAAAACAGTAATCCAAAATGCTTATTAGAGTACAAATATTGACGATAGAGCCGATTCACTGCATGCCCTAATTTTGTAATTAACAATGAATCAAAAGAAGCGATTAAGCTTCTGTGGCATGTCTATTCTTAATAAACCTCATGCTGCTTAATGCTCAAAATTCTATTGTCCTCTTAATATGTTTATAGATTTTTATAGAATCAAATATAATAGTATGTTTGAGGGATAATTATTTTCATAAGCATTTATAAAAATTATTTCTACATTTACCTCTCCTTCTTGCCAATTATAACCATTTAACTTTCTGAGTTTCTTGCATTTTTTATAGAACAAAAATATTGTACAGTAATCATGGAACAATTTCAATGTGTATCTTCCTTCTCAATATGCTGATCTATTCAATATATGTTCAAATTATCTAGGTTTTTGTTCACAGACATATCTGATCAACGTTTAATTTTGGCAAACTTCATTAGTTTTTCATTGTAGTGACATTTTTGCTAGAAACATATACATTTCCAAGGTAACCATTTTCAATCTTGTAATAAAAATACTGCTTTGTTAAATTCATTCTATCATTTATTGAAATACAAATGCTAACACCTCATAATGCAGTAACATTTTCTTGCTAAGAAAACGGTAGATATTTTGTTCAAAACGTATTTTGTTAAAGTGGCATACTTTAAAAGAAGGAAAAAAAGATTATGCCCATTTCATTGTCCACTAAATTAGGGAAAAGAGGTAACTCCAGATATATGCCATGTTATCTTTAAACTGGTACATTCTTACACTGTTGGTGGCTTTCACAAACATTACAAGAACAGAAAGCAATGTGAAATGCATAGAAATAAACATATATGTCACCTTATTTTTTAACAGAGGTATTCTATTCTCAGAAATATATGTTAAAAGAATAACTTCTCCAAAACCAAAACAAAAAGAAAAAGAAAGACAGAAACAAGAACTTTCACTTACAAAAATACACGTGGCATTTTTTTTTTTACCATTAATTTAAAAACCTGAAAAGGAATACTGTGGTACACTTTAGATGTCACTAGTCAGCCATTATGCTTTGTGATTAGATTATTTAGTAACTAATTTTTAAATAACATAGTACTAAAGGAAAAGTAATTAAAACAAAAAAGGCATGTGCAAATGAGCTCAAATACCTTCAATGGAGCAGTTACATATATTAAGATTGGATAGCAATATACAAAGCTAGAAATAGATGTATTAAATTGAAAACATTATGGTTGCTTTAAGTTATATGTTTAAAATTCTTTTTAATATTTTGATGCAGTATTATTTTTCAGTGGTTAAATAGGGTTTTTATGGAAATGCTGTGAACATACTCATTCATGGGAGTAATTCTATGCTGTATATTTTATTTTATTTATTTATTTTTTAAGATAGAGTCTCTCTCTGTTGCTAGACTGGAGTGCAGTGGCACAATCTCCGCTCACTGCAACCTCTTGCTTCCAGAGGTCAAGCAATTCTCCTGCCTCAGCCTCCTGAGTAGCTAAGATTACAGGCATGTGCCACCGTGCCTGGCCACTTTTGTATTTTTAGTAGAGATGGGGTTTCACCATGTTGGCCAGGATATTCTAACAAGAGTGACATAACTACATATCATAAAAAAAATTATTGCTATAGTCACAGTACAAAAATTACAAATTATTCAAATCAAATATAAAATATATTTCATGTTATAGTTTTCACATTTCAGAAAATATTTTAAGTAAAATTATACAATTTAAGGTATAAACTCCATATAAACAATATTTTTTATAAATAACAAAACATTACAGTTTTTAATGCACATATTTTCATGTTTTTTTCCATTTTGCAGCGTTTGAAGTTGTTCTAAGTTAAACATTCTTTTTTCTAATGCCTTTCTATCAAAAATGATTATAATTTTTATAATATTTTTCACAACAGCCAAGATGTGAAATCAAACATAATGTCTATCTTTGAATTAGTAGATTTAAAAATATGGTATATTCTCTAATTTTAATCAGCTACAAAAATGAGGAAATCCTGCCATACGCAACACTATAGATAAACTTTGAAAATGTTAAGTGAAATAAGCCAGTCATAGAGGCCAAATATTGTATGATACCACTTCTAAGAGGTGCCTAAAATCATCGAATTTACAGAAGCCTCTAGACAGTAGAACGTTGGTTGCCTGGGCCTGGGAGTAAGGGGGAAACAGGGAGGCACTGTTCAATAGATAGTTAGGCAAGATGAATACCTTCTAGAGAGTTGCCGTACTACCTTGTGTCTGTAGATACAATACAGTATTGTACACCTAAAAATTGATAAGAGGGTAGATCTACACACCTACACACAGATATGCAGATACGCAGAGGATTGGTTATTGGTTGGGTGTTCCATATTGCAGTTGTACGGTTCAGGTGTTCGATTTTTGTACAATATTAAATCTTGCCTGAAATATCTCACATTATAATGAACTAATAATGATTTCATTAATTTTCCTCTCCACAGTACACTTCGTATTTTTGATGATTAATATTAGTGCTTTTTTGAATATATAAATATATTTATCATGCTGTGGATATTATTGATGGAAATTTGTAATAAAAGGCTATTTTTAATAATCCTTGTCTTACTTGGAGTCTCCTGCTCTAATTAATATTAGAATATTCCCAACACAAAGCAATAATAGTTGAGGTGATGGATATGCTAATTACTCTGATTTGATCATTATACATTGTACATATGTATCCAAAATTCACATTGTACCTTAAAAATATGTTATAATTATTATATGTCCATTAAAAACAATAACACTAAAAGCAGAAAAAAAATCAACAGCAACTACTCCAAGATTCACTACCACGACCATTACCACGAACATCACCCATGCCACCTCTTTCCTGCGGCAGATACTACAGCAAGCCAGTATGTGTATATGTTTCTTAAAACCCTTCCAATAACCATGCATTCAATAATATTATATCTATGCTCAAAGAAATGCTACCCCAAAATGAACACTGAAAAACATGGCAGTGGACACCACGAATATTTTCAGACTGCCCTGCAGAATGGGGCAAAGACTAAAGCACTAATTCAAATATTCTACTCTGGCTAGGCTGTTTGTTATAGATTTATTTGTATCTAAAAATTATTCACATTGAAATTAGATAATAAACATCCTAAACTAAGAAGATTTCCCTGTTACTCTTTGTGACACCATGAATTTCATAAAGTGTGATTAAGGGATAAGAAATTTCCAAATTGCTGGTCAATGTGGTGCATACCTGTAGTCCCAGATGTTCACAAAGATGAGGCAGGAGGGTTGCTTGATCTCAGAATTCAAGACCGGCCTGTGCTGCTCTAGCACAATCCCATCTCTTAAAAAAAAAATAAGAAAGAAAAAGAAAAACAATGATATATCTAAATATTACATGACATACTTATTGTATGACATATGCAGGAATAACATATTAGGTACATTTATAGAGAAGCCACTCTTATTGGAAGAAAAATGTGACTTATTGTAAGAGTATTACATGTCTGTAAAATATGGTTTGATGTTAGACCTTTGTCAGATGGATAGACTGCAAACATTTTCTCCCTTTCTGTTGGTTGCCTGCTCACACTGATGACAGTTCCGTTTGCTGAGCAAAAGCTCTTTAGTTGAATTAGATCTCACTTGTCAGTTTTGGCTTTTGTTGCCATTGCTTTTGGTGTTTTAGTCATGAAGTCTTTGCCCATACCTATGTCCTGAATGGTATTGCCTAGGTTTTCTTCTAGGTTTCTTTTTTTTTTTTTTTTTTTTTGAGACGGAGTCTCTCTCTGTCACCCAGGCTGGAGTGCAGTGGCACAATCTCGGCTCACTGCAAGCTCCACCTCCCGGGTTCACGCCATTCTCCTGCCTCAGCCTCCCAAGTAGCTGTGACTACAGGTGCCCACCACCATGCCCGGCTAATTTTTTGTATTTTTAGTAGAGATGGGGTTTCTCCGTGTTAGCCAGGATGATCTTGATCTCTTGACCTCATGATCTGCCTGCCTCGGCCTCCCAAAGTGCTGGGATTACAGGCGTGAGCCATCGCTCCTGGCCTCTTCTAGGGTTTTTATGCTTTAGGTTTTATGTATTAGTCTTTAATCCATCTTGAGTTGATTTTTGTATAAGGTGAAAGGAAGGGGGCCAGTTTCTGTTTTCTGCATGTGCTAGCCAGTTTTCTCAGCACCATTTATTAAATAGGGAATCCTTTCCTCATTGCTTATTGTTGTCACGTTTGCAGAAGATCAGATGGTTGTAGATGTGTGGTGTTATTTCTGAGGCCCCTGTTCTGTTCCTTTCCCTGTGTCCATGTGTTCTCATTTTTCTGCTCCAACTTATGAGTGAGAATATGCCCAGGTCTGTATATCTGTTTTGGTACCAGTACCATGCTGTTTTGATTACTGTAGCCTTGGTAGCCTTGTAGTATAGTTTGAAGTCCAGTAGCCTGATGCCTCCAGCTTTGTTCTTTTTCTTAGGATTGTCTTGGTTATACGGGGGTCTTTTTTGGTTCCATATGCAATTTAAAGTAGTTTTTTCTAGTTCTGTGAAGAAAGTCAATGGTAGCTTGATGGGAATAGCATTGAATTTCTAAATTATTTTGGGCAGTACGGCTATTGTCATGACATTGATTCTTCTTATCTGTGAGCATGGAATGTTTTTCCATTTGTTTCTCTCCTCTCTTATTTCCTACAAGGAAAATAAACAAACTTACAAGAAAAAAGCAATAACCCCATTAAAAAGTGGGTGAAGGATATGAACAGACAATTATCAAAAGAAGAGATTCATGCGGCCAATGGACATGTGCAAAAAAACTCATCATCACTGGCCATCAGACAAATGCAAATCAAAACCACAATGAGATACCATCTCACACCAGTTAGAATGGTGATCATTAAAAAGTCTGGAAACAACAGGTGCTGAAGAGGATGTGGAGAAATAGGAATGTTTTTACACCGTTGGTAGGAATATAAATTAGTTCAACCATTGTGGAAGACAGTGTGGTGATTCCTCAAGGATCTAGAACCAGAAATACCATTTGACCTAGCAATCCCATTATTGGGTTTACGCAAAGTGTTATAAATCATTGTAATATAAAGACACATGCACACACATGTTTATTGCAGCACTACTCACAATAGCAAAGACTTGGAACCAACACAAATGTCCATCAATGGTAGACTGGATAAAGAAAATATGGCACATATACACTGTGGAATACTATGCAGCCATAAAAAAGAATGAGTTCATGTCCTTTTCAGAGACGTGGATGAAGCTTGAAACCATCATCCTCAGCAAACTAACACAGAAACAGAAAATCAAACACCGCATGTTCTCACTCATAAGTGGGAGCTGAAAAATGAGAACACATGGACACAGGGAAGGGAACATCACACACTGGGGCCTGTCAGGGGCTGTGGGGGAAAGGGGAGAGAGAGCATTAGGACAAATACTTAATGCATGTGGGGCTTAAAACAGGTTGATAGGTGCTGCAAAACACCATGGCACATGTATGCCTATGAAGCAAACCTGCACATTGAGGACATGTATCCCAGAACTCAAAGTAAAATTAAAATATATATAATTTTTATAATATATATATATATAGTTGGATGGACTGAAGAAACCTATTCTCCACTGATCTTCCAGGAAAGATATTCAAATTTCCACTGTAGTTTTGTGCTGCCAAGATTGTGGCTGCCTCTAGAACTACCAGAAATTTGTAGAATCAGGAAGTTATCATCATGACTTTATGTTCCTCTGTCACTACCAGGAAGCCTTGTTCTAAAATGGAAATATGTTGGACAGTTGCTCAGTCCAGAGCTATGCCTTTTCTGCTCCGACGTGCAGCTGCAAAATTAAGGTTAAAACATGCCTCTTGATGCTCTTAAAACCATGGAATGGGCACTAAGACCTCCGAAATAGCAGCTTGGCAGGACAGGGGGGAGGCAACGGAGACAAATGCTGTCACTCCTGCACTTGCCAGAGGAAACAACCGAAGCAGCAGATGTTAGGCAGGATTCTACCTTGCAGTGTTCTATTTCTGCTTTCCAAATATTTTACAGGTGAATCTGATAGGTGAAGCTTCAAACATACCTGTAAACTGAGTCATACATATTCTAGCATCAGGCCTGTGTAGCACAGAAATGTACACTAGGAGAAGGTTGGAATGGATGCTGAGTTTGCAGATGGACAGTATCTGCAAAAGAACGTTGCTGAAAGTTTGCTTGTAATTGTTCCTGTGAGATGGCAGGCTCTGAGATAATTTGTAGGCACAGGGTTGAAAATTTTATGTTTTATGATTACCGAGCATAGAAGGCACCTAACTAGTTTCATCATTTAAGAATAATTATTCACTCTATGACCATCTCAGCAAACTATGATTAATGGTTGTTATTTTCCTCAAGATATGACAAAATATTGGTATTTTTTTTGCAAGAATCACTTTACTAGACTATACTAAATGGATGCCAAGTATTGGAAATTATGCTATTTAAAAAATACTAACCCAATATATGGATCTTTTAAGGGTCCATAGTTTATTCATTCATTACACAAATATTGTTACAGTATTTTATATATTCTATAAATATGCATAATCTCAGAATTTAATAAATTACAAGGGAAAGAGAGGAGGATTATAGTACTGTACCTAAATCATATTTTTCATTCTATGATACACATTAACTTACTTCGGTATCTCTGGAACTGGTATTCCACTTAAATACATTTCACGAAAGCAGCGTTTATGATATAGATGGCTTTGTCTCCATGTGCATAAAGATAGTTATTTTAACAATTATTCTCACCTCATTTGAGTTGTATGCAATACTATGTTATCTGAAAGTTTAAATTTAATTGCCACTCAAAATATCTTTTCACATCATCTAGAAATTTGATACATATTCATATTTTAAATGTGATCACGGCTTTATGATTATATATTAAATATCTTAAAGATATACTTGACAGATATACATTGAACCTTACATGCATAATAAACTATAAATAAATTACATTATATAATGGCTTAGATTTGTTTTAAGTAATTCAATGGAAGAGAGAAATTAATGAGGGCAAAAATAATTAATAATTATAGAAGTTGGGTGCAAAACCAAAACCCAAAATGTAGGGCTTTTCTCCCCAAGACAATTTCCTTTGTATTATGTATACTTTGATTATACATTCCTTTGTATATATGTGTATTTAAATTTTTCCATAATAAAAATGTCTTTACAAATTAAAAGTATGATTTAACATTGAAAAACATTTATTGCATTTGCAGAATGAAACCAAATTAAAATAATGATAACCAAAAGGTAAAGCATATGATACAATTGATGTCTATTTAATTATAAAAGTTATCTGAATAACTAAAAAATAAAAACAAATTAATTAAAACAACAAATACATTTAAAGGATAGAAAATAATTGTGCCATAGCCTAGCTGGTTGCATTTTATTCTTTCCTAGTGGTACCTAAAATAATGGCATCTTACAGTACATAAAATAAGTATATGGACATCATTTCATTTTGTAATATAGCTTTACAATCTAGTACAATACTAGCTCTTTAGACTAAATTTACCATAATGGGCTATTATAATAAAAATGTAGTGCTAATACTATGTTATTGTTTTATAGTTTTAGGCAAACTTATTTTATAGAATATTTCAACCTCAAAATATATATAGTCTGGAACTCTTATCCTCCTTTTACATATATTTTTGGGCTGAATTAGAAGCCCAATGACCTGCTAGAGGTTACACAATAAATTTGAATTTGAACTGGGATTGAGACATTTGAACTCAGACTCTTTTGAAGATATTGAAGGATTTTACTTAACTATGTATAATAGGCTTACTCTAAATTTATATTTTCTACATTTTCTAATAGCTTAGTCTATTTTACATTTTTTAACTTCTTACTACCCCATGAAGTATTGGAATTTCAATTGCTTTGGAGAAAGAAACATTTGCCTTGTTTGGTTGTTATAAATTTATTTACATTATTAACATCAGATGTTACCTTAATATGGTTATAAGTTGAATATACATATTCCCTACTAATTTTATTGCTTTAAAAAATCTTATTATAGAGTCTTACTATTTATATGAGAAGCAGAAATGCATGCACCCACTTTATAGCTGATACAATTTAAAAGGAACTATTAAAACAGAAAAATGTGGGACAAAGTTAATAAAAAGGATACATAAAAGAAAACCATGTTTTTAACTATACATATGTTATATTTAGTCTATACCGATGTCCCCATAGGAAAACAGAACAATGTCCCATTTTCGTTTACAAAAGACTAGCCTTTGGGTTTTAAATAAAGTATGTTGAGTTACATCTTCATTCTCCTTTATTAGCATTTGCTACTAAATTATTGGTGGTTTTATATATATTGTTTGTATCGTTTGTGTAGCTTTGTGTGCTTTGCTTAATTTAAGGTTATTAACTAATTTTGGGAATGGATATTTAGTTACGCTTTTATATCATTGGCACATTCTTTAGAAAACGAATTCTATTACAAATTATATCACTTTCTAAAATATTACAAAAGTTACATATCAGGAAAACTGGGTGGATATGTGCACAAAATATTCTCTGCTTTGTCACTAGACTAGAACAGGTGCTGCACAGATATGAGGACACATAGGACTGAGAGGGATTCAGCAGATCATACTGTTATCCGTATTGTCCTCAAATAAAGCCACATAACCATTTAAAGTAAATGAATTGAACATGAAATTGTGACCAAGACTTGCAGAGAATGGAATACATCTCCTGAGTAAACAAGTTACACTTTTGTGACCCTTACTTTTAACTCATGGAAACTTCCTTTTCTCCTAACCAAATCTTCTTCTACAACATCTCAATTGTATTAATTCTTTCACGGAATTCAAAAATCATTTCTCATTATCTGTTGCCAAATGATCCCTCTTTATAGATGACAAATTTCTAATCCATTTCTTATTCTCTTCAGCCTAAATAGATGTTATTTACATTCTTTTGAATCTGTATTTTCTGAAGTTTTAATTTGACTCTTGTCTTTTCACTTTTTTTAGATCTTTATGGAATATAACACAAAGATGAGAAAATTTGGAAAACTTTATATTCTATCACAATAATGAAATAGTTGCCTTCATTAGACTTTCATTAGAATGCCTTTCATTAGACTTCATTGCCTTTCATTAGACTTCATTAGAAAGCCTTCAATAGACTTTCTAGCCAGATTTTCGGGAAAGACCATTCAGATTAGATGAGTGTTATTATTATTATTATTAGATGTTTAGATGATTCCTTTCAAAGTGAATACTGAATGCTAAAATTACATAAAGGCTAAAGTTAAAGACCGCTAAATAATATAATATTATGCCTTCTCAATTCCCACATCCCCTATATTCTTCACAGCCTCTGGCAACGATTATTCTGTTCTCGATGTGTGTAACTTTTTTCTGCTCCCACATATAAGCGAGAACATGCAATATCTGTCTTTCTGTGCCTGGCTTATGTAACTTAATATAATGTCCTCCAGTTCCATCCCTGTTATTGCAAATGACAAGATTTCATTAATTTTTGAAGGCTGGATAATATTCAGTTATGTATATGTACCACATATTCTTTATCGATTAATTCCATGTTGGACAATTGGTTCAATCCACAGCTTGGCTATTGTGATTAGTGCTGCTAAAAGCATGAAAGTTAGATAGAATGGGTAAGATCTAGTATCTGTTAGCACAATAGGGAAACTATCATTAATTTATCATACATTTTAAAGTAAATAAAAGAGAGGAAGTGGATTTTTTCTAATACAAGGATACCCAAATTACCCTGGTTGATCATTACACATTGTATGCTTGTACCAAAACATTACATGCACCCCATAAATATGTGCCATATATGTAATGGCTATATGTACCAATAATAATGAAAAATAAACAACTAAACACAAATAATAATATTCTTTACAAAATAAGATTTCACTTTAAGTCTTAAATTGGAAGTTTATGATGCAAATAATCAGATTTAGATTCTTAAATTGCCTTTCACCAAAAAAGGATATTTGGATTCCAGGCCACTAAGACTCAACTATAATCTCATTTAATGAATTAATATGGCTAGAAGTTTTGTTGAAATTAAAAATTTAAAAGAAAGGACAGTTAGCCAGAAAGATACTAATAATTCACATTGAAGCATTGTTCAGTAGACAGTGTTCTTTTGCAGAGAGAATTTTTATTCTTTTACCCCATCAGCAAGACGATGACCATTGAGAAGCATTATGTGCCTTTAAACCTCCAGATTTTTACATAACATTATGTTCTGTTTGGAAAATAATGCTTTCTTCTCTCTTCCAGTAGCTTTTCCTTACTCAGATTCATTTCTTTCAAGAATATAATACATCGTTATTAATTATAATCCCCATGATGTATGTAGATCTCTTGAAATTTTTCCTTCTATCTAACTGAGATTTTGTATCCTTTGACCAATATGCCTCCCCACAACTTCAGCCCCAGGTAATCATCATTTTACTCTCTGTTTTCGTGAGTTTAACTTTTAAGATTTCACATATAAGAGTGATATCATGCAGTATTTGTCTTCTGTGCCAGGCTTGTTTCACTTCACATAATATTCTTCAGATTTATTCATGTCATCACAAATAATTGGCTGCTTTTTAATGGCTGAATAGTATTCCGTTGTGTATATATAACACATTATTTTACATCCATTTTCAGATCTATCTTTGAAGACACATATCTAAAATATTTCTAGATATCCTTTCTGTGGGTTGTGTTTCCCTTATGTTGTTATAATACCTCCCTCTACCTCTCCAATGAACACATTAATACTTATTAGTGTGGCCTTTATATTTATCTTTCTTTCTTTCCCTATAATATACAGTTTATGAAGGCAATAATCTAGTGTAGCTTGATCATTATTTTTTCTCTAGTATGCCAAATGCCATTTTGACATATATGTAATATACACAGTGCTGGCCAAATGGCCGAATATTTGCTGAAAGAGAGGGGTGCATATATATATAAACTTACAAATGAATATTGTATGGTTGGCTCCTGAGAAATGGTGACACACATGAAAGAAAAAGTAAAAAGAGACAGGGTTTGGCAACAGTGTTGGACTAAATCTTTTGTGCCCCCAAAATTACATACTGATATTATAATCCCCAATGTGGTGATATTAGGGAGTGGAATCTTTGGGAAGTAATTAGGTCATAAAGGTGGGGCCCTCATAAATGGCTTTCGTGACATTATAAAAAGGCACAAGGAAGCTTTTATTTTCTCTCTCTCTGATCTCTATCATATGACAATATACTGAGAAGACAGTCATTTGAAAATCAGGAAGTAGGCCCTCCCCAGATGACTGATCTGCCTGGGCCTTCATCTTGGACTTCCTAGCCTCCAGAATTGGAAGAAATAAACTTATGTTTTTTCAGCCAACCCAGTCTATGGTTTTCTGTTTTATCATCCTGAATTGACTAAGACACTGATCAATGAGGCAGATACCAAGACTACAAACCATGGTACATGCAACAATGGAATGAGGCCATCTTGAGTTAATACACAGCCATTTAGCTTATTCAACGCCCTAGCATAACTATGAGTCATAGGCACAAACATTTTTAAACTTCTATATAGTACAGTTAAATTCTGTGCTAATATTTTTAAATAGTTGGGTTTTGAAACCAATATTATATACTTTTGTAAGTCTAGAAATAGTTTGGAAAGTTATGGCAAAGTTTTAGGCATTGTTTAATACCTGGATACACAGAACAACAAAAATGACAAAAATGATAATCATCTTTGCATAGACACATGACATATTTTAATTCTAAGTCAAAGAGTTTCTTAATGGTATATAGATATCTCGTTTACTGCTTCATTCAAGATAATAACCTAAATTGCTAGCATTTTAGAAGAGAAATGTGTGGACAAACAAGTCAAAAGCTAAAAACAATAAGAAAGTTTAAATTACTTATGGATGCTAACTGAAATGAATATGGTCTCGAGGCAAATTACATTCTTAAAAATTTAAAATATCATGCCTAGTCTTTTCTTAATGCTTACTTTAAGATTTAAGGGTTTTGGATGGCCATACCTTTTATTACCCTATTACTTTCAATAAAACCATATATTATGTTATGCATTACATGTTTCACTATCATAAGAGATAATAATAATATATGATTAAAACATTCAAATTCAGAAAGAATACATCTGTACTAAATTATATAATGAGTTTTCCAAGATGCTTCTATTAAAAAAATTTCTTTTTATTATTCAGTTAGAACTTGAGTTAGAATATTTGAAAAAGAATATGAAATAGATTTGACCTTAGTAAGGGGTATGGTGAGCTATAATTTTGTTTAAAAATTCAAATTAGTTTCACAGAATGTTTAAGTTTATAATGAGTAAAAATGAGCTAGTAGTTTGGGGAAAACACAGAAGTACGACATAAATGTAAGGGTTGAATATTGGAAAAAAAATTAAAATATTTTCTGAAGATATATATATACATATAATATAATACATATAATATAAAATATAATATTTATATTATTTATAATTATTATATATTTATTTATATATTTATTATATATTTATAATATAATTATTATAAATATTATATTTTATATTTATTTTATTTATTTTATATTTATATTTATTTATATATAAATATAATATTTAAATATTATATTTAAATAAAATATAATATATATTAAAATATAATATAAAATATAATATTTATAATATCTATAATATTTATGCTTTTTTGCATCTTATTTTTCTTCAAAACGTCTTTGGATTATATAACAAGTAACATTAAACTATAAAACTCTCTCACTTTTAACAAGAAAAGCAAATTTACTGATATATTTTATGCCATATATGGCAAGGTTTTTAATTACCAAAAGGACATTAGAAAATCCTCAATTATCGGAGAAATTTCCACTTGGTGACAATTCAGCGGGAAAAAGAAATGCCTCAAATATCACATTATTTCATAAGGACCAAACGACTTGAAATAAATTTTTCTTCCAAACATAGCATTTTTAATTATTTGCATGATCGTCTATTCCTAATGTCAATTAGGAGTGACAGTACATATTCATATCTGATTTAGAGATCAGACTAAATGTTGTTACTTGCTAACAGTAGGCACACAATTGAGATATTAAGTTTTGACACTTAACACATATTTGATTGTTATTACAACTCAAAATGAGCCAGTGTTTTACTCTATGCAACTGAGAGGCAATTCTAAATGATCAATTTTATAAATAAAATTTTATTTGAAAATTTTAGAGTTCATAGTCCCATTTAAAATTTAAAAGGCTGTCATTACTATAGCTTTTCTGTGACTTGCTAATAAAACAAACAATAATTAAATGTGTAGAAATTATATAATTGTAATGGCTTTTTGCTCTGTTCAATATTTTGATATGATTTTATTTTATGCTGTGTTCCCTGGGAACAGACTGAAAGGACAAATTTTGTATGGGTTTATTAGAGACTTTTCTCTGGAGACACACTTGTGAAGAAATGGAATCAATATTTGGAAAAGGGAGAAGCTGACCTGAATGCAGCGGGAACTGAGCCTTCCACTAATCCTCAGCCTGGGGAGCTTTTTGCCAGCAGTTGATACCATTCTGAAGAGTGACCAAGAGGAAGACGACCAGTGGTAAGCAAAATTGCCAGGGTGCCTCTTCAGGCTCCTAGTTTAAACAGTAAATAGGCACGAAAGAGTGCGGTTTGAAAAAGACTTAGTAACCAGTCGCTCAGTAGTCTTGGTCATCCTATCAGTTCCTTGTTGAGCATCAGAAGAATCTGAATGGATGGTGAACGATGGGGAAGAAATAGTATTTGTTTCAGCTTTCAGGCCAACTGCAGCAGAGAAGGCTTTAATTCATTCCGGTAACCTTTTACTTTTAAGTTTCCCCAGGAAGCATGAACAAATAAGATCCTGAGAGAAGCTACAATTCTGTTGTAAGAAGCAAGTCAACCGTGGCAAATCAAATAGGAGACCAGAAGACTTTGGTGGGTTATCTTCTGCTCCACCAGAACCTGAAATGCATATACCTCTGGCCAGGTCAGAATCACTTATGAGCTCCTCTTCTAGCATATAATCCTTTGGTTGGAGACTGTAACAAAGAAGAGTTTGCTGCAGTAATAGAAAAATAATGCTAGTCTATTGACAACTTAGGAGAATCTTGTTATTTCTTGGTTTAGCTTATAAATTTGCAGTTCTCTCCTTTTTTTTTCTTTCTTTTTTTTTTTTTTTTTTTTTTTTAGACGTAGTTCTTGCTCTGTCACACAGCCTGGAGTGCAGTGGCGTGATCTTGGCTCACTGCAACCTTCACCTCCCGGGTTTAAGCAGTTCTCTGTCTCAGCCTCCTGAGTAGCTGGGGTTATAGGCACGGTGCCACTACACCCGGCTAATTTATTTATTTATTTATTTATTTTTTATTTTTTTATTTTTAGGAGTGATGGGGTTTCAAAATTTTTGCAAGGCTGGTCTTGAACTCCTGACCTCGTGATCCACCTGCCTTAGCCTCCCAAAGTGCTGGGACTACAGGCATGAGCCACCGTGCCCGACCTCTCCTTTTTATTTTATAAATATAAAACTCCTTTTTATTGGTGTGATAGCAGTTGAGATGTTTTATTTTTGTTTCACACCTGGTAAAAATGAAAAGTTGTCATGAATGCTTTGCAAAGCAGCACATATACCAAATACTGAACTAGTAACCAAATTCCCTAGGTATACAGGAATTATCAGAAGAAACCAGTAAGTTTTTGAATTTCACCTCTCCAGGTATTTTGAGTAGATACAAACTCTCATTCACTGCTTGTTATATGGCAATTTCTATATTGGCACTTTAAGTGTGTTACTCTGAAATAGTCTCGTAACAAACTGATGAAAGAGGTAATGAAAATTTGTGTCTTCTGAAATTTTAATAGGTAAGGAGTGTTAGATGTCATTCAGATAATTGTTACAGAGACAGTCTCTGTACCAATCTCCTTTGCATCCAATTGTACTTCCTGGCATCGTTGTTTATCGATCATTGCATTGAAAGTTTTAGTATGTTCTCTATTATAATAATCCCACCTATTAATACGTTATTTCATGGGAAAATAAAAATGAATACTTCCAATTAAGGAAATGAAATAGTTTAAGTATAATATAATTATATAAAATTCTAGTACATAGAAAATAAAAAAGCTAGTAGAGATTTGTGTGTTTATTTGATTCAACCCTCTTTTATAAGAAATGAGGACACTAGATGCAGGAAAATGAAATGACAAGGGCATACGAAAATTTGCAGAACTTAGGCAAGAATCTAGATTCTTTGCTTCGTAACCCAGTGTCCCTGCCTCCAAATATTCGCAAGAAAGAGATTCTATTCAAAATAATGGAAAATTACCATAATAGTAAAATGTTAAAAGGGAAAAAAATCAAGTTACAATTCAGTAAAATTGTATTATTTTCCTATCTACACATTTCTTATAACTTCAATGAATGTTATTTTTATTGGCTTTCTTATTTCTTTTTCTGTATATTTAAAATATCAATTGACACATTCTCATAATAGAAAGATTACATGTAGAACTCATTCCTTATATATTACATTTGACTGTTTTATATTGGACAATATTAGAAATAACAATAATTTTAATCTCTTAGAAATTATCAGCCTTTATAGTTACAGTGATAACATAGCTATTGTCTTTCTCATAATTTAACATTTAATGACTATTCTCATAGAAACCTAAACAAGGTAAAATGCAAAGAAAGGTGTTGGTTTTTTAAATGTAGTCATGCATCCTGTAGTGATGTTCTGTTCAACAAAGCATATACAAAGGCAGTCTCAAGCTTACAATGGAGCTAAAAAATTCCTATCACTTAGTAAAGTCCTGATGAGACTAACCCTGTATAGACAGGCCTAGGTGAATGTGTATGCACAAATATATGTGTCTTAGTTTTTAACAACAAAAAAAAAAATCTTAAAAAACGAAAATCATAAAATAAGAAAAAGCTTGTAAAATAAGAATCTAAAGAAAATATATTTTGTACACCTCTGCAATGTGTGTTTTAAGCTGCGTTATTACAAAATAGTAAATAAGTTAAAAAGTTACAAGTTTTTAAAAGGAAACAAATTATATAAGCTAAGGTTAAGGAAAGAAATAATTTTTATAAATTTAATATAGCCTGTTTACTGTGTTTATAAAGTTTACAGCAGTGTGCAGTAATGTCTCAGGCCTTTATATTCACTCAGTACTACTCACTGACCCATCCAGAGTAACTTCCAATCTTGCAAGATATACGCAGAAGAAGTGCCCTATACAGGTATACCATTTTTAATCTTTTATACCATATTTTTACTCTACCTTTTCTATGTTTAGATACACAAATATCATCATGTTACAATTGCCAACAATATTTGTGCTGTATAGGTTTGTTATCTAGGAGCAATAGGCTATGTCATATAGCCTAAGTATATTAGGCTATACTCTCTGTGTAAGTACACTCTATGATGTTCAAACAATAAACACATTTCTCAGAACCTACCCCCATTGTTAAGTGATATATGACTGTATGTAAAACTGTAAAACACACATAAAATAACAAACACTTTAAATTTCTTCTCAACCTCCATTTTCAGTCCCCAATATCAAGTGAAACTTGCATTGCCGTATTTTTCTTTTATTGTCTTCAGGGTGACTCTTCCCCACTAAATCCTTTGTCTTGGAAACATATTTTGTGATTTCTGAAAATTTGCATTGGTTCCTGAAAGGTGAGTTGCTGTAAGCAGCAATTCTTACATTCACCCCTTTTTTCTCTGTGCATCCAAATATTTCTGTAGGGCAGACTGCCTTGCAATGTACAAGGTTTACTAAGTTGCCCACTTTGGTACTGCATTATTCCAGTGCTGTGATTTTCTTTTTGGGTTTTAATAATAGGCAGCTGGCTAATAATTTGTCAAGATATGGATCAATAACCTAATTTTGAATTCAAGGCTAAAATACAGTTTGTTTTTACTTATTAAAAAATACACTCATTAAATTAAATTAAATATGGCCTACAGCTGTCTCCATACCTTGCATTTATCTGTAGCAAACTGCAGCCAACTTAAAGAGTACATTCTCCTAACAAGTAGCTGAGTCTGACATACACAGCAGCCAAGCTTTAGCCAACCAGAGTGCCAACTGATCAGACCATGCCCAAAGAAGGCAAATGCTGACCTATCAATCAAGCTGTTTCTGTATGTCATTTCATTTTTCTGTCTGTAAATACTATGTGCTCACGTTGCTGCAATGAGCTCTCTGAACCTCTGGGTTCTGAGTGATGCTTAATTCATGAATCATTCTTTGCTCAGGTAAACTCTATTAAATTTAATTTATCAGAAGTTTTTCTTTTAACATACTCATTACAAAAGTGTTGGTTGGTTGAATCTTTGCTCAGCTAGCTAAGAAATTCCTAGCTAGTTGTATTGTCAAAGAAGAATGTTCACCTTACTCAGGATTCCAGAATCCTAAATCATTAAGGCATTTGTTACTAAAAAGACTAAACTGGTGAAAATAGCAATTCAGTACCTTATTGTTATCAATTAGCAAAGGTGTCATATGTCAGTCACAACACACAAAGAAAGAGGGAGATAAATTGAGAAAAATATTTGTGCCACTGTACAATAAAAGTGAAGAAATTTCAAATTTCTCCAACTAACATTTGAATTGTATATCATTGTCCAGCATTCTACAGAGAGAGAGGACCAACAGAATAGATAAGATATACGAGAGGGAATTTATTAGGGGAATTAGCTCATGCAATTGTGGAGGCTGAGAAGTCCCACAATAGACCATATGCAAGCTTCAGACCCTGGGATGCCAGTAGCATGGCTCTGTCCAAGTCCAAAAGCCTCAGAACCAGGGAAGTCAATGGTGTAATTCTCAGTCCAAGGCCAAAGGCCTGAAAACCCTGGGGACCACTGGTGTAAGTCCTGGAGTCTAAAGGCTGGAAAGCCTGGATTTCTGATGTCCAAGGGAAGGAAAAGAAGAGTGTCTCAACCCCAAGAGAAAGAAAATCACCTTTTCTCTGCCTTTTTCTATTCAGGCCCCTGGCTAATTGGATGGGATCTTTCCACATTGAAGGTGAATCTTCCCCACTAAGTCCCCTGACTCCCATGCCAATCTCCTTTGGAAACGCCCTCACAGACACAACGAGAAGTCATGCTGCTTTACCTGTTCCCTGGGTATTCTTTCAGCCAGTCAAGTTGACACCTAAAATTAACCATCACGATCACTTTGTGAGATATGCTGTTGAAAGCAATAACAAAATGTGTAGATAACACATAGGTAACTGTTCTGCTTATGTCTTTGCAGAAAGCATATTTTTCTCCAGAGGTTTTTGCAAACAAAAAATTGCACTTTGCCAGCAAAGTAACAGCTTCAATCAATTTCTCTTTTAGCTTATGTAAGAGATACTGATTAAAATAAAGATGATTCACAGATGGAACATGAAGCATGCTGCTCCCTTGGATATTAAAGGACAAACAAACAAGGTCTCTTCAGACTTCAATTTTCTGTCAGAGTGATCAGAGAACAGTAACTGAATGGCATCCATTAGGGAGAATTCAAGGCCAATACGGCAATAGGTTTTGGTAACTGCCTGAAAGCATCTCATGGGAACTATAAGACTCTGACAAAACAAGGCTCTCTTCCTGTCATGTCAGGTGTCTAAATGATGCCCTTTATTTAGGACTGACATTTGGGTGATTAACTGTATTTTGCACTTTTGTACTCGTTCTTTTGTCATATTCTCATTCTTAGTCAAAGAGTGGTACTACATTGCGTCTTTGATGTGATGTGCAGCAATTTGAACATCTGTTTCAGACTTTCTTGACTACACCTGATTCGGGTTGATCCAACATTCTAGAAATTTTATCCAAATTCTGACTTTCAGTGTTGATCAATTGCCAAGTCTTATTGCCACTACATTCTAAAACTTTTCAAATCCATCTCTCTGTCTTTCTACCTCTCATTCCCATGGAATGGTTTTAGTCAATAATCACATGTGACCTGAATTGCCTCAGGGTGCTTCCCCTGTACGATATTTCCACATTACAGAGAGTTGTCACTCAGAATTTCCACTTTGGTTGCGTGACCCCAATACTTGAAAAGCTTTGAAGACTTTGCATCATTTTTAACTTATAGACTTAATTCATTCAAATAATGTAAAAATTGTCCATTTATTGGCTCATGCTTGCATCTCCAATTTTGTCTTGTTAATCTCCCTGCTTTACCTGTTGCCCTATTTACTGATGTGCAATTACTCAAACACAACACAACACAACCTCTGTCATCATCCCTCATTTACCTATGGCAGTACCTCTAATTTCAATTTCTTTCTGCTGGGATAACTCTATTCCACTTTAGTTTTATTTTTATACATTATTTTCTTAGGGATGTTGTTGCTTATTTCCCTAAGACTAGATGGGGTGGCTCTGATCTGGCTACCCAAGCCTGTGTTTACCCCTATAGTGGCACTTATCAAATTGTGTTGTAATTACTTGCTTTCTTGCCTCATCTTCTATACAACAAATGTCACAACAGGAACCTACTATTGTTACCTGTTGCATGCTTAATCCTTGAATAGTTAGTGGATACATAATATTTATTGAATAAGTAGGTGAATAAAGTTAATATGCTATCACATACATCTGCATTGAGATGATATTTTCCAATAAGTGATTTTTTCTATTATTTGACATTTTTAAGTGTACAAGAGTTTAGATACAATCTTGAGAAGACTGAGGAACAAGGGACCTCTCATTAACTAGAATAGTCAGAAAAAGAGCTTTTGCAATCCTAAAATAAGCTGCAATCTTGAAAATGTACTAAACTGTAGAGAAAATTTGAGTTTCTGGCACACATAAAGGAAAGGCAAAAGTGAGTGACAGTAAATATACAACCTGATCTATTTGGCTCATTTCTGACAGAATTCAGAAATGAGTACTGATGAGACCTCAGATTATTTCGTAAGGCAACTCTGTAAAGATACGAAATCAATTCATATATGATGTATGTGAGACACGTTAATTGTCAAGTGCTTGAATAATGTAAAAATGCTTTTTTAAATTTTATTATTATTATTATTATACTTTTAAGTTTTAGGGTACATGTGCACAATGTGCAGGTTTGTCACATATCTATCCACGTGCCATGTTGGTGTGCTGCACCCATTAACTCGTCATTTAGCATTACGTATATCTCCTAATGCTGTCCCTCCCCCCTCCCCACAACAGTCCCCGGAGTGTGACGTTCCCCTTCCTGTGTCCATGTGTTCTCATTGTTCAATTCCCACCTATCATCCCTAGATACTGAGAATCTCCTTATACTAAGAAGTTGCGAGAGAATGGGAAACTGGTCAGACACGTTTTTAGGGCCTCTCCAGGAAGGCAGTTATGGAATCCTTTTGTAAACTATATACCTGGAATCAACTATTTAACTATTTCAGGTGAAATTATAGCAGTCACTCCTGAAATCTATCCCTATACATTTAGATCAACCTGTCTAGGGATTACCAGGTTTTCACTGAAGGAAAAGGAAATGTGATAAGAGAAAGATGAATCATTCCTATGACTTAAGTATTTGGGCAAATATTATAAACTTGTGACACAGTGGAAATAAAGCTGAGTTTGAATAGGGAAGACTTATATTGGAATGGCACAATTTCTTCTACAGGATTTACTATTTAGCTATTGCTCTTTAAAGTTACAAAAACATAAATAAAATGGTGGATATGAACATTCTGATTACTAAATTAAAAAAAAAAAAGCAAATTAGCAGAATTGGCAGCAGGATGGAAAATGCTTAAGGGCAACTTAGTAGTGAGCCAATGAGGTCCAAAAAGCCAGTTCTCTGTTTGAAATTCCAGCAGATAACAGAAAGCATGTGGGGTAGGAAATTACCCCCAAAATAATGAAGAAAACTTTCTCCAATAGCGATTAGACATGATTGTTCAGAACTGAACCACGTGACCTATATTAAGCCTCTACCTGTCATCAGATACCAAGGTTTGTTCTAGATCACAGATTTAAAACAAAACAAAACAAGAACTAATGTCCCTGTCATTTTAGAATTTAAATCATAGTGGAAAAGGAGTCTAAAATGAAAACTCATAAGCATGTAATAAATTAGGTAATAATAACTATGAAGGAAATATGGTACATTAAGATTAATAATGAAAATGGGAACTGTGAACATGATAGTCCAAGGGGAAAGGTTTCAGGTAAACATGTGCAAAGCCCTAAAAGGAGATTACTAGCAATGAGATTGCTCCAACTGTGTTGGAGTGATAGGGAGTATGACTGAAAATGGGGTTGGATTTGTAGCAGGTGGACGTTCATAAAAGGTATTGTAGGCTGTGGAGATTATTTCAGGTGTTACAGAAGCCATCGCAGGGTTTCAAGTAGGAGAGAACATTGAAACAACAGATGTGCATCTGGGAGTCAGCAATGTAGAAAACAATAACATTAATAAATTAACTAATTAAAATATTTTATTACCACTAAGGTTTTCTTTTTCTTTGGATCCATGTAACTTATATTATTTTGAAATATTTTTCCTAATATCCAAAAATACTTTACATAGAACATGTTCTATATAAGATAATTTAATTTTATTTTAAAATATGGTATCTATGCTTGAAAATGTAAATTCTATAGTTATTGATTTTGGGGTTCTATAACATGGTAATTATGTCCTGTTAATTAGTTATTGGAACTCTATTAAAAATGACATTTTTTCTGTTTCTTCTATTAATTCCTGAAAAAAGTTAACTTTTACCATGAGTGTACAAAATTTGTCAGTATTTATTTTTGGGGGTGGTATTGTTAGAGTTATTGAAAGATTTATTTTTTGAAATGACACTTTTAAACTTTTTATGATCTATGTTTTCTAATGCACATAAGTAATTGTATTTATACTACCTTTCATTACTTTTAATTTTCTAAATTCTCATAATGTAAGATTTTTGTATACATATGTAGTGTGAATATTTTTAATACAATATGACAATTTTTATTCTATTACTAGAACATTTAGACCATTCATATTTAGGAAAATAACACATTCCTTTTTAAATCTATAAATTTAATTTGTGATGTTTTGTGTGTTATTTGTAATTTTAATATTGGTTATCATTGCCTTGTTTTATAATTACAGAATTTTCAAACTATTCTCTTTATGACCATTATGTTTTTCAGAAGCTATGCACATCCTTTCAGTTTCTTTTTCTTATATCGATTTCCTTTTAACTTTCAAAATGCATCTTTGAATTCCTAAGTCTAATGTTACTTGCCTCTTTTACTTTTCTCATGGGTGGTGACATAAAGTTAGAAAAGTTTACTACCCTTTATGTCCTTTTGATTTATGCATCATTGTTTTTACAGGCTGTATATTAATTATAAAATTATAGATTATAATTCTGATTAAAATGAATTCATATTATAACTTATTTAGAACATTGTCACATCTAAATGTTATATAGATATTATGTAAAATAATAAATAAATAAATAAATATAAAAAATAAACATTATGCCCAATATTATTGTTTTATACAATCAATTAGTGGAATCATCCACATATTTAATATGTGCTCTTAATCCTCTTAATCCTTACTGCATATGTAAAGATCATTTTGTTTCCCCTATTTCCTTGAAAAATATTTTTGCTAGTTAGAAACTTCTAGGTTGGCAGTTATATTATTTTGACACATTGGCTATGTCATTTCACCATTATCTTTCTTCCTATATTTGTGTTGAAAACCTAGCTGTATATGTAATAGAGAATCTTTGTAATTATTTACTTTTTAAGATTTTTCTCTTGCCTGTCCAATTCTGAAGTTTCACTTTAACATGTCAGCTTTTGATATTTTTACGAAATTTTAGATTAGTATTTGCTGCAATCCATGAATTTTTTCCTAATGTATTTCAAAAATGTGTAAAATGTTCAGCTATTATTTTTATTAACACTGCGTCATTACACTCTCTCTGCTGTCCCCTGAGACTCCAGTGACATGTATGATAAGCTTTCTCACTCTGTCCTCACTATCTGACTCTACCATCTTTCTATTCTGCAGATTTTTGTTCTCTATGCTAAATTCTGGGCAGTAGCTTCCGGCATAACTTCTAGTTTACTAGTCCACTTTTCATCTTCTTATAAAACCATCCACTGAGAAAATGTAACATTCTGGTTTTTAGCTTAAGAATTTCAATGTTTAAAATTTTATTTATTATGTAATTGGCATATAATAATTGTACATGTATATGAAGTACGCTGTGAAGTTTTGATACATACAACATTATAGTGATCAGATCAGGGTAATCAGTATATCCATTATCTCAAACGTTTAAGATCTCTTTATGTTTGGGACATTCAACATCCTATCTTCTAGCTTTTTGAAAATATATAACATACTATTTTTGGCTATATTCATCCTACACTGCTATAGAATACACTAGAATTTATTTTACCTTCCTAGCTTCCATGTTTTATTCCTTAATAAATCTCTCCCTATGCTCCCTTCCCCTGACCCTTCCCAATCTCTGGTAACCTCTGTCTACTATAATTCCATGATATCAAATTTTTTGGCTTCCACATATGAATGAGAATATGTTGTGTATGCTGTGTTTAACTTTCTGTTCGTGGTTTATTTCACTTAACATAAATTCCTCCAGCTTTATCCATGTTGCTGAAAATGACAGGATTTCATTCTTTTTATGACTAAATAGTACTCCATTGTGTATATGTACCTCATTTTCTTTACTATTTTATTTGTTGTTGGACACTTGGGTTAACTTAATATTGAAGCAATTGTGAATAGTGCTGACAGATACCAAAACCAGACAAGGACACAATGACCATAAATAGAGCTGCAGAATAATATCCCTGATGAACATAGATTCTAACATTCTTAATAAAATACTGGCTAACAAAATCCAACAGCACATCAAAAAGACCATACACCATGATCAAGTGGAATTTCTCTCAAGTATGCAAGACATTTCAATATATTCAAATCAAAACATGATACATCACATTAACAGAATAAAGAACAAAAAGCTGATAATCTCAAAAGATACAGAAATGGTATTTGATAATATTCAACATTTCTTCATGATAAAGATTCTTAATAAATTAGGTATAAAAGGAAAGTAGCTCAACACAATAAAGGTTATATATGACAAATCCACAGCTAACATCATATTACATGGGGAACTGGAATATAAGGAAGCCCACTCTTACCACTTCTGTTCAACGTAGCATTGAAGTCCTGGTCAGAGTATTTAGGCAAGAAAAAGAAATAAGGGCATCCAAACTGAAGAGGAGACAAATCGTCCTTGTTTTCAGATCATGTTGCCTTATATATAGAAAAACCTAAAGACACTACTAAGAAATCTCTTAGAACTGATAAACAAATTCACTAAAGTTGCTGGATAGAAAATCAACATAAAACATTCAGTAGCATTTCTATACAAGAACAATGAACTAGCTGAAAAAGAACTCAAGAAAGGAATCCCATTTACAATTGCTGAGAAAAATAAAAATACCTAGGAATAAATTTAACCAGTGGGGTGACAGTGTGTTCTACGAGGAAAACTATAAAACACTGATGAAAGAAATTGAATAAGACACATAGAAAATGGAAAACAACCCCAAGTTTATGGACTGGAAATATTAATATTGTTAAAATGACCATACTACCCAAAACGATCTACAGACTCAACACAATCCCTATTAAAATACAAATACCGTTTTTCACATAAATAGAAGAACAATTCTAAAATTCATATGGAACCACAAAAGATGCTGAATAGCCAAAGATATCCTGAGCAAAAAGAACAAAAGTAGAAGCATTATATTACCTGACCTGTAATTATACTACAGAGCTATAGTAGCCAAAACAGCACGGTACTGGCCTTAAAACAGACCCATAGACAAATGGAACAGAATAGATAACCCATAAATAATTTTATGCATCTACAGCCAACTGATTTTTAACAAAGGCATCAAGAACATCTATTGGGGAAAAGAACAGTCTCTTCAATAAATTCAATAAATATCCAGCCGAGAAAACTGGATATCCATGTGAAGAACAACAAAACTAGGCTCCCATCTCTCACTCTATACAAAACCCAAAGTTAAGAGTTAAATCCAGAAAAAAATTATTTAAATATCTGTAATCCTAACATAAGGTTTTATTTAAATATTTGATTCTTTTTTCTGCTAGTTCTGCTCATACCATATTTTTGCCTATGTTTTTATTATGTGTACTTTCTTCTAGAAGTTGTACTTGAAATAATATTTATAGAAATAATTGGACAACCAATATGTTATCTTCCTCCGAAGAATCTTTCTGTGTGTGTTTTTATTCTTGAGCAAGACAGTTCAGGTATAGGAGACAGGATCCAAAATCTGCCCTGGCTTAAAACTCCTATGCTACTCAGGAACAAATATTAATAATAATGTCATATACATATGCAGGACACCTATAACAGTCATGTCAGTTTCAAGAGTCACTGGATTTAGGGAAAACCAAGGTTCAGAGTTCCTCTTACAATCCAGAAACAATTTATAAATAACGGACCATTTTTTATATAAATAATCTTGCTTGATAATATAATCGACATTTTACGTATCTCAGGTGTTTTGGGGAACAATGCAAGAAAGTTGACCAAATGTTGAATACTCTTTCATCAGAGGCAAAATTTTGTTACTTCCTCCAGGGCTACTAGCTCACGTTGTTTAGATCTTAAAAGCCCATAAGCAGTAGAAGTGTATCTTACCCAGAGCTTTCAGAATTCCATTTGCTCATTTTATTCAAACATATTTTTGAGCACCTGCTATTTGCCAGGACGTGTTCTAGGTTAGAGGAATAGTCAAGGATTAAAATGTCACATTCTTTAGGACACAAAATAGAAGAATGTTGAGAGATGAATAAGGTGAGATGTCTAGAATAGATAATTTGTACTTGCTAATTAAACACAAAGGTCTTATGTCAATTTTCAGCAGAAAGATGTAAAACTGGAGTCTACGGAAATTAATAAAAGAAGGAAATAGTATGTTGTATGAGCAGAAAATAGAATGATCTGGCTGATTACGAGGTGCTAACGGGGGCTTTCTTATATTTTGGTCCCTACTGTAAGAATTAGGGCAGATCAATCCTGACTAAAGAGCTGCAAACCGGATGACAGACACACAAGCACCATTCATACAAGGCTTGATGTAAGCAATCTTCCCCAGCTAACCACTTATACATAAATGGACTTGAATAGTAAATTCATTACACTCCAGGCAAAAAATACAATTTCTCCCTCAAAGAAGTACAATTCAAGATTCTGAAGATCCAAATTGTTTGATTAAGGAAAATAATAAATATATATATATGAAAAATTGCTTCTAAGTAATTATGGACTCTCAGAAAATTAAAGTAAAACATAATTTTCATTTTCTGAAAAATTCACTGTCATTAAATATACAGAAAGAATCTATAAGCATGTGATTTCTTTCTAAGGAAGTCAATGGAGTTCTGCAAAGAAAAAGCTTACATATCAATGAGACTATATATTATACATTTTTGCAGTTTTCACAGATTTCTATAAAAGGAACAAGCACTGCTGAACTATTAGAAAACTAAGAAAGTTGGTATAATTGAGACTGGAGGTCTTTATATTCTAAAGATACAGAGCAAATCGGTGTTATACACAGAGACTGACTTCTGTTGTAGGCAAAACTGGAATGACAGTTCAGAACATGAAATGGGTGTTAAAAGATTTGACCTTCATTCTATAGGCCACGGACAGCCACGAGATGTTTCAAGCTGTTGAACAAACAAATGCATTTTTGAAAGATCACTCTGTCAGCAGTGTGAAAGAAGAGGAGGGGACAAGACTACAGAATAGGACACCAATTCTGTGTATTTAGCAATCCACTGGGAAATGTGGAGTGAGGTTTTGAGCTAAGATGCAAACTATCTAGACAAAATTGCTTGCGAAGTAATAAAATTATTTTTTATAAAGGAAAATCAATTAGAGTGCAGGACTCAGTCATCCATTGGATCTGGCAAGGGAGTAAGTTTGGCACCCAAAAGTGGAAAAAAAAAAAAAAGATAATTTTTGGATTGCTTCAATAGTGAGATTTGGCAGTGTAGGTGCAGAATAAGTGCAATGGGACTAGAATGAAGTGACTGAAATGAAATAGCTGAAGAACAGTACCATTAGAGATTTAACAAAATTGTTAAAAATGAAAATAAAACCCAAGAGTGGTAGGAGATTTGGGCTCAGGGAAAGGTCATATAACTGAAGGTCTCTAAGATGTTGAAAAAAAAAAGATGTTTACTAAATAAGAGAATGAAATATTTAGAAAGATGGAAAAAAAGACGACAAACTCAAGTGTTAACAGTGGCCTCCTAATAATATAAAGCAAGTATTTACTTATATTGTTAGTAATAATGTTCTTTACATCCACAAAGAACAATGTAGGCTCACTACCATTCTTTAAAAATGCACTCAATCTTTTGATTTATATTTCAGTAAGCTGTATGTGAAAATATATATATGTATATACACATACATATGTGTAGATATGTCACATATATGTTGCACTATATGTATGATAGTGTGAATACACACACATGCACACACACACATTATAGGAAAAGTAGAAATGCAAGTATACTGATGGAGACTTTATTCTGACCCTTGTGAGGCAACGACAAGTAGAAGTTGAGGGACGATGGTGGGCTGCACAGGGGGTGCCATGTCCAAAGGATGCAACATGTACTTAGATTCAGTCTATTACTGCCATGCAAACATCATATAGTGCAGAGACTTAGAGTATGGACTCTGCATCCAGCAACTTAGCTCTGTCACTTATCAGGACCATAACCTCTGGCAAATCACTGAACTCCTCTGTCTCAATTTCTTTGTCTTTAAAAAGAAAATTATAATATTTCTTCCCTCATAGTGTATGACTGCTAAACTTCTTAACTCATTGCAAACTCTTTGAAATGAACCTGGTACATAGTGGATACTTATTAAAGGTTAGCCATCATTACTGGTAAGGCAAATACAGTGTTTCTGTTGTGATTTTCCATTGAAATCCAATAAAACATCCATTTTTGTTAGTGTTTATTCATTTTTTATTCTTATATATCAGATTCCCCCTTTAGCTGTCTTCTGGCCATCAGTTGGAGACTCTGAGGCAGAGATTGTTATATTAGAGCAAACAGCTTTGTTGGTAAATGGTACCTTCTTGTGAGCCAACTCTGAAATGCTTGTAGGGGTTGCTTGAATTACTGTTGTGGGAAAGATAGCACACTAGCTTAGAAGATGTAAAAAAGTGTTTGGAAACCATCATATAAAATTTCAAAAGTTATTGAAGATTAGTTAATGGTAGGTATGTCTGGATTTATTTCTGGGTTCTCTATTATGTTCCATTGATCTATAGGTCTACTTTTGTAACACTACTATGCTGTTTTGGTTACTATAGAATTGTGGTATAATATACAATGGGGAAATCATACCCTATTCAATAAATGGTCCTGGAAAAATTGGATAGTCATATGCAAAAGAGTGAAACTGGATGCATATCTCTCACCATATAAAAAATTAACTCAATATCAATGAAAGACTTAAATATAAGACCCAGAAGTATAAAACTTTAGAATAAAACCTATGAAAAACTCTTCCAGACATTGGCCTCGGCAAATAATTTATGAGAAAGTTCTCAAAAGCAAATGCAAGAAAAACAAATATAAACAAGTGAAACTTAAACTGAAAAGCTTTCACAGAGTAAAATAATCAACAAAATAAACAGATAACCTATGAAATTGGAGAAAATATTTGCAAATTATGCATCTGATAAATGGCCAATATATACAATCTACAAGAAACTGAAACAACTCAACAAAGAAAAAAACACAAATAATCCCATTAAAAAGTGGGCAAAGAACATAAAAAGATATCACACGAAAGAAGACATGAAATCAGCCAACAAAAATGAAATATGCTTAAATCACTAATCATCAGAAAAATTAAAAATTAAAACCACAAGATACTATCTTACATGAGAAAGAATTGCTATTACTAAAAAGCCAAAAATCAACAGATGTTGGTGAAGATGTGGAGAAAAGGGAATTCTTATACACTGTTGGTGGTAATGTGAATTAGTGCAATCTTTATAAGAAACAGTATGGAGATTTCTCAACAAACTAATAATAGAACTACTATTCAATCCAGTGATCCCACTACTGAGTACCTACCCAACTGAAAATAAATCATTAAATCAAAATGACATCTGCACCTGTATGCTTATCACAGCACTATTCAAAATAGGTAAGACATGAAATCCCCTAAGTGTTCATCAACAGAAACAGAGGGTTGGATAAAATGTGACATATATGTGTGTGATATCTATATATAAAGCATATGTGACATATGTGTGTGTATATATATATATACATATCACATTGTATGTATATATGTGGGTGTATATATACATATCACATTGTATGTATATATGTGTATGTATATATATGATTACATATACATATATATATTACATTTTATTTATCCAATCCTCTGTTGATTATTGGATAAATAAAAAGTAGTATCCCATGGTGTGTGTGTGTGTGTGTGTGTATATGCATGTGCATATATGTGTGCGTATACTACTCAACCATAAAAAAGAACAAAATCACGTATTTTGCAGCAACATGGATGGAACTGGAGGCCATTATCCTCATTGAAATAACTCTGAAACACAAGTTGAATACTACATGTTCTCACTTATAAGTGGGACTTAATCAATGGGTACACATGGACATACAAGTAAAATAATAGATACTGGAGGCTCAAAAAGCGTAGGGGAGGTGAGAAGGATGAGGGAAGAAAATTTATCTGTTGGGTACATTGTAAACTGTTTGGCTAACAGGTACACTAAAAGTGCAGACTTCACCACTGTGCAATACACGCTTGTAACAAAACTGCACTTACATTTACTAAATCTATAAAATTAAAAATAAATAAATGTTAGAATTTGAACTTTTGTAGTTACAATAAAGTTCAGATTTTAGCAATTGGATTCATCTGATGAAGTTACCTATGAGCAATATTTCAATGAATTTTGGGACCAAATTTTATTCATCTTCTATCTGGAAGTAGAAGTTACACATGATACTGAGTTATCTTTTATTATCAGCATTTTTGCCTGTATATGCATCTATGAGTCCATGTGTGTGTGTGGGTGATGTTTGTGTTATGGGGTAAATTGTAAAAGACTGTTAAAAAGTAAATTAATTTGACTTCCAGAATGATGCATATTTAATAGCAATATTACAATATAACATAGAAACACATGTACTGTAAAAACAATAACTTCTGGTTAGCAAACTGACTGGCGAATGTGGTGGAATTGGGAAGGAAGGAAAGTCTTCAGTTTGTTTTTCCCTTACTGCTGTATGCACTGGTCAACTACGATGACCAACAATGATCATGTTTCCAATGATCTTCAGAAAGGTTTCTCCCTTCCAGGCTGTAAATTATTTGAAAAACATATCACAAATATACTGGAACATGTAATCAGGAGGAAATTACTTAAGACTTACAGTCATTTGATACATAAGTTGAGTTTAAGGAGATTAATGATTATTTATCTTTATTTGAGATAGTTTTTATTTTCCCTAGATATTTGTCCTGTTTTTTAATAAATTCAAGTCACTACCAATATGGTACTCTAATATTGCAATTACAACTGTCCAGAATCTAAAATAATACACAAAATTATTTTAATCCACTCAAATCAATATTTCTTCATTAAATATTTAAGTGTGTTCAGCTAACATGTATTTAAAAGTATACATTTTTGTAACACATTTTTCCACAATTGTTGAAGCATTATAGGGATTTTGAAGTTTAGTGTGCTGTACACCACTAACTGGCCATATTTATTGAAGTGCCAAGTAATATAATACCTTTTCTTTAACTTAAATATCAAATTACTACTGGAGACCCACTATGTCAAAGCAATAATATAAGCATTGTTATTTTAATTTGATTTTCTTTTAATTTAAACTTTAATACAGAAAATAGGAATTTATTAACTTACCTTGGAAAACATATTTTGTGGTATTTATTTTTTCTAAATTAAATGCAAATTAAATTTTCCAAAATTCTATTTTTTTCTTCTGTAAATTAAATTCATTCTCTTAACCCTGTTTTTCAACAAAATTTGTCTTTTTAGAAATTGTGATTATTAAATTTAAAGCACCTACCTATACAATAGCAACACAAATACATGAGAAATATTCAAACCTAAAAATAATATTTCTATCACAAGAACATCTGATACATACTGAATTTTTTTTTATGATTTGAGTAGTGTGGAGATTTCTATTGGACCCTTTTTCTGTATGTTTCAAAATGTTAGAATGAAAATTTATTTCTATTTTGAGGGAACTTAGCCTTACATTAGGAAGCAAGAAAGTACATATTTATGGCAAAGGTAAAGTTTTCCACAAAACAAATGTTTTCCATGCAGCTAGGAATCAAGTGGGAACTGCATCACCAAGCATGAATTACATAGTTGCTAGGTGATGATTAATAGACAGCAATGGTGCCAGACTCTAACTGCTACATCTTGAAGACCAGCTATGGTAAAAAGATGGAATGGGTTTTGTCTGGAGGAAGTATGGCAAAATAGACTTAGTTTTTATTTAATAGAAACTTATTCATGAGAACAAATGAGACACTTTTATGGACCAAAAGAAATGCTGAAAAGTATTTCGTTAAGAAGGGAGGATACAGTATGAAATATTAAGTATATTTTAATATTAGGTTAATATGGCCTCATTTGAGCCTGGGGAATATCAGTTATGAATGGCATAATCTTTTTTTCTTTAAATTTGTCATCTTACTTCAGGTAATGCTATCAATGTTTCCTACTAAATTCAGAATGCATTTTGGGCATTTTTTCCCATTTAATTAAGTGTTCTTCTGAAACATTATGTAAGGATTGTGTTATGTTCCATTGAATACTCAAAAAGAACCTCAAGTATGCTTTTACTGTCAGAAATTAGATAGTTCTGCTTCTTAATATACCATAAGCCAACATCATGAAAAAATTCTTCAGAATGTATTTGTAGAAGTGTAATTACTGTTCCAAATGTTAGTATGTATCTAATGCCTTTTGATTGATGTTAATTTGTTTCTTTCTACATATATATATACATATATATGACAATTTATACACCCACACATAGTAAATCAAAATGACTTTGCTACCATTCCACCACTGATAATGCAGTATTTTGTTTATATGTGAGTGTGGGTGTGTGTGTATTGTCAATGTATTAAATTTTAAAAATTATCTCATTCGTTTGTATTTGTGAATAAAATTGATGTGAACTTGTTTATATTGCTGGTCTCTGGTATTTTCTTTTGCACACTTGTAGATATGCCTTTTGTTCATTTTGATTGGATTGTTGGAAATGTATTTATTAAAACTATTAATTGTTTCCATGACGTGTTTGGTATTTTTTCTTCCTCTTTGCCCTTTAATTTTAAATCTATATAGAAACTTGCTACTTTATATAATTAAACATACATTTTATTCTTTCATACTTTATGTTTTAAAAAGTAGTTAACTAAGTTATATTGTAAAGCACTTTGTACTTCATTTTAATCTATAATACATCTGAAATTTAATTTTGTGTGTGGTTTAAAATAGGCATTTATTTTATTTATAATTTTTCAGAGTTAACCACTTTCTTAGAGCTACAAGGTGTCTGTAAGTCTGCCTTTCCTATATACCCGGAAAATGGAGAACAGGATAAGGGTGAATGGTATTAGTTTCTCAAACATTCATTCATTCATTAAAACATCTTTTTACCTGTTCTTGGAGAACAGAGAATAATTCCAAAGTTTGATTGATGTGAAAATCAATACAGCTCTCTTGTTATTCTGACACAGCCACGATTCAGGTCAAGGCCAAAATCTCGTGACTATATAGTAAACACACTCACATAAAAAAGAGAAGATGTGTGGAAATAAGAGAGACATGCATGATTTGCCTATATATGTGCATTATATACAATATATATACGTACATAAAACTACATCTCACATCAATGAGGAAAAGGCCCATTTAGCATTTCTGACATGCCTTTAGCATAGCTGAAATGTATGAATTTTATATTAATGTTATTATTTTTATTCAAGATAATCATAAAAGTTATTTTAAAATACTAATTTACATGCAGACTGAAATATTATCACTTTAGAAGAATCTCGAATCTCAAGTTATGCATCTGATTTCTCTAATTTTTACTGCTACGTTGATAACAGCTTATTTATAAGAAAAAGCATCATTTTTCGAAACATTAACAGTTGTGTCCTTTGACAGAGAATATCACACTAATATTTGGACATGCTGTGTATTGCATGTAATCTTCAGTTGCCTGATGATTTCCTGGAGGGAACTGGGCCACTAAAATATTTGTTTTAAAATGCATGTACAATGGATTGTAAAACAAATATATATGCATACATATATAAGCAAATATGTGTTCATGTATGCACACACACACACACACAAATACAAATATTTCAATAATGTTAATCTGGGCAACATTTTTCTGAGTAATGTATTGTGACTACGAATCTAATATGTGCACAAAGACATATACACATTTATATTATTTTTATATTGCATATATATGTTAATTAAAGACTTTGGGAAAAATTCGCAATTTGTGACCATTAATCATTAACTGGTTATTTTGAAGACCACGAAGTGAGGTAAAAGTTTAGTTAATTTTTCCATTACCAAATATTTATGATATTGAAACATTTAAATATGCTTAAAATGGTGTTAGAAAGAAGAGAGAGATGGGGATAAGCAAATACACAAAAACAGATTGCACAAAATAAATAAGGACAATATGGGAATTTTCATAGAACACTAAGAAGATGTGACACTAATCCATACATTTATATAAGGTAGATCAAATATTATCTTAGTTTTTGTAACTTCTTAATAATTCACACTTTTTAACTTTTGTGTACATTACAAGAGTTTTTTAGTATAAAGATAAGAAGCAGGAGGCCCAGATGTGGGCTGCCCAGCTATCTGATTTTAGAAATTAATTTCAGAAAGCTAACACCTTGTATTTTTCAATAGGCCCAGATATAAATGAACTACAACAAAAGTAGTAGCTTCTTATAGAATGCATATTACAAGACTAAATACTAAGTGAAAATATATTCAAAATATTATGGACTACAGAAAAATGTTTAAATTATGATGATAAAGCAAGGCCTTCTTAGAATACTTCACCCAATAATTGGTAGAGGAAGAAGAGATAATTTCAGGCCAGATATTTCTAAAAACTAAAGTAATGCAAATAAATGAGTATCAATAATATCATTTAATATTTTAAGTAAACTTATTTAAACAAAAATATTAGCACAATGCTATGCTGTATTACTAATCACAGAATATATAAATATGAAATTAAAATAATTTCAAACTTATGTCTTGTGGCATGCTCCCATACCGAGCGTTACATGATTTTAAAAAGGCCTCTCTACATCATTTGCCCATTGCTAAATTATACTCTGGTATTTTACTTAAATTACTTTAATAAAATATATTCATGATGTATTGTAATAGTACTGTAGATGCAGGAAACTGCATGAATTAGCATTATGGTTTTGTCTCTATTCATCACCAATTTCGTCTTTTATAAACTAAAGAAAAATAGGAAAATGAGAGAGAGAGCTCTTAGGCCTGTCAAGATTAATTGCACTGCCAGTGTTGTTAATCTTTCTATATTCAAAAGAGTACAAAAAGAAAGCTCCTAAAACAAAATGCAGATGAAAATGTCATCAAGAATCCCAAAAGTACTCACAGAATTATTGATGAAGCCCTAATACCCACTCTTCAGGGACAATTTTTTAACATTTAAACTTCAGAGTTCCCTGAGAGGAGGCTGTTTTGGAAGCAAGCTGTGGACATCTGGAGTCAGTGTTTTGCATTAACAGTGTTGGGTGAAGTGTGGGTGGATGTTAGCATCTCTTTTCTTTAGAAACGTTTTGGAACGCTACTGTACAATACTCTACAGAACAGGCAGATTCCTGTAATTATATCGCATAAGCCCTCCCATTGCAGGCAGCAGAGATTTTACACACAGAGCAAGTGAAAGGCTATATTTTCAGGGACTATTTCTTTAGTGAGTAACAAGAGTGGTGAAATAATAGCATCTTTTATTTATAGAGTTCCTTAGTTCAAAGAACTCAAAGGAAGCAGTAGTCATGATCTCGTTAACACGCAAAGCAGCTCTGTGAGAAAACATAGAACCAATAACCACATTCAGCATATAGAGGAACTTGGGCCTAGAAAGTTGTGTGTAAGACCCAATTATCTTTATGGTCTTATGTGATGGGAATAGTGCTGGGAATATAGCACTGTGAGACCACCACTGCACAAAGCAATAATGCTCAACTGCCTCCCAGGCAGCCCTCTGGAGGTTGCTGATTACGCAAGGTGGCTGAAGTTGGCTTTTGATTCCATAGCCAATTTCCCAACCCCTACAAACCCATAGAGGTTTTCTTACATAAGACAAAAGTCATAATCATGATAAATTTTCTAAACGTGATTTCCAGAAAGGCTTAAATATCATCTTTCCATTAAGGTGATGTTTCATTTGTTTTAGGTATTGCCTAAGATAAGGTAATGTCATGATTTGATTGGGTCAAAAAGAGTGGTAGTATTTTGCTATAGTTATAATAAATTTTAGGTTAACATAAAATCAATGTGCTGGGGAAAAGATTTAGAGAGGTATTTAGTAAAGATTGTAGGATGTACCTAATTGCAAATGCCAAGTTCATTCATTTTCTGTGTATTTGACAAAAAAAAAAAGTGAAATCCTAAGTTAGTGGTACCCATGAAGTCCTAGAGATATGAATCAAAGATGAACAGTATGGATAGGCAATTGCATTTTATTAGCCTTAGGAAGGAATTAGATACTGCCTCCAGAATAGATTACCCCAGGTCAGATTATCCTGTCTTTTCATATACATTCTCCTGAATTGATTTTCACAAAGTACTAATGATTGGGTCCTGCTCCTTCAACGTCCATGGATGTGCTTCTGGAGAATCCTGAAGCCCATAACTATTTAAGCATTCTAAATGCCTGATTCTTACACCTAAGAGATATGTTCACTGACTTGAAGATCTCTATTTAAATAATATTATTTTTCACTTAGAATGCTTAAGAATAATTTCTATATTTATGATTCAAAATTTAGTTTTCAAACTTTAAGATTTAAAAATGTTTAAGATAAGAGCACTTTAACTTAAAATAAACATATATTAATAGGCATCATTAAGCAGGAATGTTTAGATGCCACAGCTAAGTTATGACACTAATTTTAGGGCTCTCTATTCCTAGAAAATTCACAGCATTTCTGAAGTTTTCTAAAGCTGTAAAATGAAGATATTTATTAAGATTACTTCATTAAGCTAGTGGAGTGACCATTTAAATACTAGCACTCATGCTTCAATAATTTCCAGTTTCCATGGAGAAAGCAGAACAATGATTGGTTCACAAGTTTGGGAAGGAAAATATTTAAGTAACTTCTATCAGTAATGTGAATAAAATTCAGATCATCAATTATATTCTAAGCTAAAAATGGCCTAAACGATGAACTTGTCTAACCCCTTTCTATTTTATTATACTTGTAAACCACTGAACCAGACACTAGAGTGTCATACAGCACAGAGGTCAAACGATTCATTCATGGCCACATGCTTCCAGATATCAGAATGTGGAATTCGATTCAATCTGCTGTGGTACCCATCCAGAACTGTATAATTAATGTGCCACATACGGTTCAGAAAATTATTTAAATTGTATTGCAAATAAGAATCTTAAGCATTGCCTAAAGTCTAGCTACTTTATTTTTCTTCCTTTTGGGAGATGTCAGAATTATGTCTTTTTTTTAAATTTGTTTTTACTTTTCACTTTCATAAAATAACTTAAGGTCTCCACATCACAAAATCTGTTTATAGGTTACTGTATGTTATTACTGTCAGTAGTCACTTTAATCCTCCAGAAATAAAAATATTACATAAAGTGGTAGAATGATGACCCTGATTCTCCATTTATTCTCTCAAGCCAAATAGTGATAGGTTTGAAAGTCGGAACTGTATGATGCAATGTATCCTTAAATTCAAAGTTACTTTTGCTCAAAAAATGTTCTTAATATTAAATGAGATGATTTATGTAAATGTCTAACACACAACAAATACTAAAAAAGTTAGGTTACTTTCTCTTTTACTTATGTGTAGGAAAACCTGGCATAGTGAATAACAGCCTGACTTTTGTAGTTTATTTTTAAAATTACAATCCCCATAAAATAACAAATTTTATTACTGAGGTGTATTTGCATACAAGACTTTGACTGGAATTTGAATTAATTATGTTTAGTTAGAAGATATGATTGGAGGTATAACCTAGGTTGTTTCATATAAAGTAAAACCTAATATTTATACCCTACGATTTTAAGTGAAGTACACAGTGAAAGTTATGCTACCCAAAGTGATTACATTTTGGACTGAATTAAATCGAAAAGGCTTAAATATACATACATCCTTAATATAAAATATTTCTAGGGGCTATTGGTCTTAGCATTGAACAACCACACCACATCCGTGCGGGAAACAATTTCATGTGTCTGTGTACACAAATTTGAGTGAATACCCTCTTACATTGGTTATCTATTGCTGTATAACTGCCACATGATCACTTAAGGCAATGCACATACACACATTTATTATCCCATAACTTCTGTGGATCAGGAATCTGCATATTGTTAAGCTGGGCTCTCTACTTTACAATCACTCACAAGGCTGCAATAAAGGTATTGGCCTATGGTCTGTACTTTCATCTGAAGCCTCAAGTGTTGAAGGCTGTACTTTTTAAGCTCACTCAATAGTGGTTGGCAGCATTCACTTCCTCACAGTTCTTTATCATGTGGACCTCTGCAAACTGGCAGAGGGCTTTATCAAAGTCAGCAAGAAAGTCTTCTGAAGAGAGGAAGTCAAAATGTTTTGTGATCTTATCAGAGAAGAGGCATTCAATCACCTTTGTTGTATTCTATTGGTTAGAAGTAACTAGATCTAGACCCATACAAGGGCATGAAAACCAGGTCATAGGGATCATGGAGAGGCAACTTTGAAACCTGCTTACCAGCCTTCTTTAATGTGATACTTTAAACATTGACTTTACATCCAGAAAATTAGGTGAGACTTAAAAATTTGTGTTAGGTTTAAGAGATAATGTAGAAAACTGAGGAGTAATCCAGATAAATTATTCCTCTGTGTTAAGTAAGTAGCTAAGGCATTTGTGCCTTTATTCAGATTCGTATGAATTAAAAACTAGCTAAATTAGATAAAGAGTATAAGATTTAATTGGGATGCTTTAGTGCCTGTTGAAATTTACACATTGAGGACTTTTTTGAAAAAGGGGAAAATATATGATTAAAATTTATTTCGTTTTTTTCTAATTTCTGTAGATAAATCCATATATTTAACCATATCTGTCTGTGCATGCTTTGCTATCTTCTCGTATTTATATTCCAGCTTACTTTTCTACCTTTTATATGCCTTAACCAAGAGTTTAATATCACTTTGCCTCAGTTTCCTCATCTTTCAAATTAGATTATAAGGATGTTTAAAACTAGATAAGACACAAAATCCATATTTTGTAAATAACAGCTTTTATATTTTTCATATCTCAGATAATTCTTATGTTGGTGGGCTAATTTGTTTATGTATATCCAGTCAACAGCAGAGATTTATTAACTACTGATGTGATGCACAGTTGTTTAAATGCTTGTATGTACTGTGGATATCAGAGACAACAACATTCACATTGTTAGCATCATTGTGTTTGCTGTTCTAGAGGTAGAAACGGGATGCTGTGGGAGCATAGAAAAGGGCATCTAATAGGCTAGGGTGTTAGCGAAGGTAACTTATCTAAAATGATGAGGAATCCAGTGAATTAAAAAAAAAAATGGTATTTCCAAAAGAGAAAATTGCACATGAAATAGTTTCAAGGTATGTGAGGTATAGTGAATGCTTCCAATTTCATCTTGCCTTGGCATTCATTTTAACTGCTGGTTTAGCTTTCTCCTGCCAGAGGCAGGACTCAGTCACCCTTGACACAGTTTGCAGTTCTACATCACATCCAAATAGCGTTAGCTGGTGGCCAGAGATAAGAACTTGGAGACATCTCTCTTGCCTAGCAGACTGGGCTCCTCTCTTTCCTGATGTTTCCTTTAAACAGACGATTCTGGCATCTAACTGTGAACTTAAAGTAACCCACACCCTATTCTGCAGTATATACTAAGAATTGTCACACTTTCCTCTTTTTTTCTCTGACTGTGCCTCCAGGAATGCCATGTACCTCTCAGGGTCTGCAAGTACTAAAGTTCTTAATCATTCACATTGTGGTGGTGTCATGGAAGTCCTGCCACAATCTGATCCCTGATGGGGAAGCTGCTTGATGGGACCTACGGAAGGGGATTCCTTGCTGGTATGTTTTGTCTGCGCCTCGAGGGGCTGCTGTTAACAGTAATTACCAGCTAAGTTGATAAAGAAACTGAAAAGTTTTATTCAATACAAGAGCTATAATTCATTCAGTAAAAGTAAATTGCTTCTTAAAACTCATAAAGGAGTATATGTGGAGAGCTCATAGCAGGTGAATCCAGAAGGGTAGGAAGAATGAAACTCATGAAGGGCTTTGTGTGCTTGTCAAGGAATTATAGATTTCATCCAAAGAAAAGATAGTAAAAATTAATGTTTTCTTTAAGAATAAAAAAATTATTATATTTGATTAATTTAAAGTAAAACCTTGAATATTATAGTATGTGTGTTTAAGAATTTTTTAACTATTCTAAATTGAGACTGGCTCTAGTCAGAGTTTCAAATACAAATATTTGAAATATTTGTATATTTCAAATAGAAGTTTTAGATACATAAGAGGTAGTTATATAGGATGGATAGAGGAAATGAGAAATGCTGGGTATTCCTAACCTTTTGCAATTTTTTAGAATGTATGTTGAGCTAGTTTTTGATCTATAAAAAGTGATAGATTGAAAGAAGATAATTCTAAATATTTTCAATTATTTTTAAATAATCCAAAACATAACAAAAAAAGCATTGAGAGGAAAATATGAACTCTAGTCTTAGCAATGAATGATAAACCAGTATGAATCAGAAGAGATTCTAATTTACAGAGAAGCAAGAAATAAGTAAATATAAAAAACAATTTTACTTTTGTAATAACTGGTATAAAAACTCTATAATAAGTATAATGTCTACACACAATGTATAGGGCATGACAAGAATTATTTAGATCTTGCAGGATGGAAAAAGTGAAAGTGCCGTTTTCTGGCTATTTGGAACTACTATCGAGTTTTTATTGGGTTCGAGTGGCATTGCAGAAGAAAATAAGGCATTTAGGTTTTAGGTCAGGTGTGAGTTGAAGAGGTTTTAAGTTTTTGAGAACACAGGCTAAGGGAGAAGGAGGAGGAGTAGAGGTGGAAGGTTGCCCATAGTGAAGGAAGCAAGCCTAAAGAGAGTAGAGACACGGAGGGAAGGGGTTCAGGGGTTCTTACCTTCCAGAAAAGCAGGAAAGGGGTTGGGGCACGGATATAAGGGGTTGGTGCGCAGAGATAAGAGGTCCAGACACGGAAATAAGGGATTGGGGCACAGCGATAAGAGGTTGGGGTGTGGAAATAAGGGATTGGGGCACAGAGATATAAGAGTTTGGGGTGCAGAAATAAGGGATTGGGGCACAGAGATATGAGGTTGGGGTACTTGACCCTCCTCTAGAAAAGCAAGACTTGCCGCAAAATGGGCAAATGGTCTGAGGTGCCTGACGTCCAGGCATTCTTTTACACATCGGTCCCTTCCTAGTCTCTGTGCCCAATGCAACTCGTCCCAAATCCTCCTTATTTCCCTCTTGCCTGTCCCCTCAGTCCCAATCCCAAGAGTCGCTGAGTCTTTCTAATCCTCCTTTTCTAAAGACCCATCTGACCTCTCCCCTCCTCCCCAGGCTGCTCCTCACCAGGCCGAGCTGGGTCCCAAATCTTCCTCAGCCTCCGCTCCTCCACCCTATAATCCTTCTATCACCTCCCCTCCTCACACCTGGTCCGGCTTACAGTTTCATTCCGTGAGTAGCCCTCCCCCACCTGCCCAGCAATTTACTCTTAAAAAGGTGGCTGGAGCTAAAGGCATAGTCAAGGTTAATGCTTCTTTATCCCAAATCAGATAGCGTTTAGGCTCTTTTTCATCAAATATAAAAATCCAGCCCAGTTCATGACTCGTTTGGCAGAAACCCTGACACACTTTACAGCCCTAGACCCTAAAAGGTCAAAAGGCCGTCTTCTTCTCAAAATACATTTTATTACCCAATCTGCTCCCGACATTAAATAAAACTCCAAAAATTAAATTCCGGCCCTCAAACCCCACAACAGGATTTAATTAACCTCGCCTTCATGGTGTACAATAATAGAAAAAAGTTGCAATTCCTTGCCTCCACTGTGAGACAAACCCCAGCCACATCTCCAGCACACAAGAACTTCCAAACACCTGAACCGCAGTGGCCAGGCATTCATCCAGAACCTCCTCCCCCAGGAGCTTGCTACAAGTGCCAGAAATCTGACCATCAGGCCAAAGAATGCCTGCAGCCCGGGATTCCTCCTAAGCTGTGTCCCATCTGTGCGGGACCCCACTGGAAATCGGACTGTTCAACTCACCTGGCAGCCACTCCCAGAGCCCCTGGAACTCTGGCCCAGGGCTCTCTGACTGACTCCTTCTCAGCTTAGCGGCTGAAGACTGACGCTGCCCAATTGCCTCGGAAGCCCTGTAGACCATCACGGACGCCGAGCTTTAGGTAACTCTCACAGTGGAAGTTAAGTCCGTCCCCTTAGTCAATACGGAGGCTGCCCACTCCACATTACCTTCTTTTCAAGGGCCTGTTTCCCTTGCCTCCATAACTGTTGTGGGTATTGACAGCCAGGCTTCTAAACCCCTGAAAACTCCCCCACTCTTGTGCCCATTTGGACAACAGTCTTTTATGCACTCTTTTTTAGTTATCCCCACGTGCCCAGTTCCCTTAATAGGCCGAGATATTTTAACCAAATTATCTGCTTCCCTGACTATTCCTGCACTACAGCTGCATCTCATTGCCACCCTTCTCCCCAACCCAAAGCCTCCTTCACGTCTTCCTCTTGTATTCCCCCACCTTAACCCACAAGTATGGGACATCTCTACTCCTTCCCTGGCAACTGATCACATGCCCGTTACCATCCCATTAAAACCTAATCACCCTTACCCCGCTCAATGCCAATATCCCATCCCACAGCACGCTTTAAAAGGATTAAAGCCTGTTATCACTCCCCTGCTACTGCATGGGCTTCTAAAACCTATAACTCTCCTTACAATTCCCCCATTTTACCTGTCCAAAAACCGGACAAGTCTTACAGATTAGTTCAGGATCTGCACCTTATCAACCAAATTGTTTTGCCTATCCATCCTGTGGTGCCCAACCCGTACACACTTTTGTCCTCAATACCTTCCTCCACAACTCACTATTCCGTTCTCGATCTTAAAGATGCTTTTTTCACTATTCCCCTGCACCCCTCATCCCAGCCTCTTTGCTTTCACTTAGACTGACCCTGACACCCATTAGGCTCAGCAAATGACCTGGGCTGTACTGCTGCAAGGTTTCACAGACAGCTCCCATTACTTCAGTCAAGCCCAAATTTCATCCTCATCTGTTACCTATCTCAGCATAATTCTCATAAAAACACACGTGCTCTCCCTGCTGATCATGTCCAATTAATCTCCCAAACCTCAATCCCTTACAAAAAACTCCTTTCCTTCCTAGGCATGGTTAGTGCGGTCAGAATTCTCACACAAGAGCCAGGACCGCACCCTGTAGCCTTTCTGTCCAAACAACTTGACCTTACTGTTTTAGCCTAGCCCTCTTGTCTGCATGCAGTGGCTGTGGCTGCTTTAATAATTTTAGAGACCCTAAAAATCACAAACTATGCTCAACTCACTCTCTACAGCTCTCGTAATTTCCAAAATCTATTTTCTTACTCACACCTGACGCATATACTTTCTGCTCCCCGGCTCCTTCAGCTGTACTCACTCTTTGTTAAGTCTCCACAGTTACCATTGTTCCTGCCCCGGACTTCAATCTAGCCTCCCACATTATTCCAGATACCACACCTGACCCTCATGACTGCATCTCTCTGATCCACCTGACGTTCACCCCATTTCCCCACATTTCCTTCTTCCCTGTTTCTCACCCTGATCACACTTAATTTATTGATGGCAGTTCCACCAGGCCTAATCGCCACACACCAGCAAAGGCAGGCTATGCTACAGTACAAGCCACTAGCCTGCCTCTTAGAACCTCTCATTTCCTTTCCATCGTGGAAATCTATCCTCAAAGAAATAACTTCTCAGTGTTCCATCTGCTCTTCTACTACTCCTCAGGGATTATTCAGGCCCCCTCCCTTCCCTACACATCAAGCTCGAGGATTTGCCCCCACGCAGGACTGGCAAATTAGCTTTACTCAACATGCCCCGAGTAAGAAAACTAAAATATCTCTTAGTCTAGGTAGACACTTTCACTGGATAAGTAGAGTCCTTTCCTACAGGGTCTGAGAAGGCCACTGCAGTCATTTCTTCCCTTCTGTCAGACATAATTCTTCAGTTTAGCCTTGTCATTCCCTTCTGTCAGACATAATTCCTCAGTTTAGCCTTCCCACCTCTATACAGTCTGATAACAGACCAGCCTTTATTAGTCAAATCAGCCAAGCATTTTTTCAGGCTCTTAGTATTCAGTGGCAGACTAATGGTCTATTAAAAACACACCTCACCAAGCTCAGCCACCAACTTAAAAAGGACTGGACAATACTTTTACCACTTTTGCTTCTCAGAATTCAGGCCTATCCTCAGAATGCTACAAGATACAGCCCATTTAAGCTCCTGTATAGACACTCCTGTTTATTAGGCCCCAGTCTCATTCCAGACACCAGACCAACTTAGCCTGTGCCCCCAAAATCTTGTCATCCCTACTATCTTCTGTCTAGTCATACTCCTATTCACCATTCTCAACTACTCATACATGCCCTGCTCTTGTTTACACTGCCAGTTTACACTGTTTCTCCAAGCCATCACAGCTGATATCTCCTGATGCTATCCCCAAACCGCCACTCTTAACTCTTGAAGGAAACAATCTTTGCTGGTAAGGCTATGCTGAACCTCCTTAGGCATGCTCTAATTAGATGTCCTAGGTCCTCCCAATTCTTAGTCCTTTAATACCTGTTTTTCTCCTTCTCTTATTCCGTTTAGTTTTTCAATTCATACAAAACTGTATCCAGGCCATCACCAATAATTCTAAATGACAAATGTTTCTTCTAACAACCCCACAATATCACCCCTTACCATAAAATCTTCCTTCAGCTTCATCGCTCCCACTCTAGGTTCCCATGCCGCCCCTAATCCCGCTTGAAGCAGCCCTAAGAAACATTGCCCATTCTCTCTCTCCATACCACCCCCAAAAAATTTTCGCCACCCCAACACTTCAACACTATTTTGTTTTATTTTTCTTATTAAGAAGGCAGGAATGTCAGGCCTCTGAGCCCAAGCCAAGCCATGGCATTGCCTGTGACTTGCACATATATGCCCAGATGGCCTGAAGTAACTGAAGAATCACAAAAGAAGTGAATATGCCCTGCCCCACCTTAACTGATGACATTCCACCACAAAAGAAGTGTCAATGGCTGGTCCTTGCCTCAGGTGATTACATTACCTTGTGAAAGTCTTTTCCTGGCTCGCCCTGGCTCAAAAAGCACCCCCACTGAGCACCTTGTGACCCCCACTCCTGCCAGCCAGAGAACAAACCCCCTTCGACTGTAATTTTCCTTTACCTACCCAAATCCTATAAAACGGCCCCACCCCTATCTCCCTTCACTGACTCTCTTTTCGGACTCAGCCCGCCTGAACCCAGGTGAAATAAACAGCCATGTTGCACACACACACACACACACACACACACACACACACACAAAAATGTATAGGGTACTCAGAAGTATCTAGGAGTTCTGGGAATTAACTTTTCAAAGGAGTATATTTTATAATATGTAAATTAGATTTTAATAAATTTTTTCAAAAATATGTTTAAAAATGAATAAAATTAATACACATTACTCCTATTTCCCCCCATGTTCAAAAGGGGACAAGGATATACTTTCATAAAATGACTAGAAATTAAAAATAAGAGTGGGGAGACTGTCACCTTACCAATCAATATGGGATCTATAGATCTTGGAAAATCAGAGAGATAGCAAGACAGTAAGAGGGAGATAGAGAACCAAGATATGCAAAATATGGCAACAATTTCTATGTGAATACATTCTAATGCCATCAGTTTAATTTTTCCATCCTGACAACTGACGGCATGAATGTTATCATTTAGTTAGATATATTTTTCCTTTATACTTAACTAATATGTTTCCAATTCTCTTCTATATTCCAAAGATACTCATTCACAACACCAGAAATTTCTGTAATGACTTACAGACCTTATGATTGCTACTAATACATATTATATAATTTATATTTAATATTTTAAGAACTTGTGACAATATAATTCAACTGTTCTGAGAAAAAAGTAATTCCAAGCCATAATATAAATAGATATATTCTGTAATTAATACTATTCCTGTTTTACTTCATCATTAATCAAATACAGAGCATATGAATTCTAGAATTATCCACTCTTCCTTACTGTTCAGCATCAGCCTTCCAGAGTCCAAAGAACGGTTAAAATTTTGAAGAAAATAGGTACTAGGTACTAATGTCAGAGAACTGTGATTTTGCCTCAGGCAACATTCCCTCTTAGGTAAAAACATGAAACATCATAGACACTGGCTTCCCAGGCATTTCCATGACAGTGTCACTAATGGCAATGTAGTAGATAAATCCATATTTTTAGGATTCTGAAGAAATAAAGGGGCTTTTTAAAAAATTAATAATAATGCAAACTTTTTATTCTATTAACTCTGTTACTATAACATACTCAAATGTGAAAATATAACATGACATAGCAAAACCTAACCTAATATATTTAAAATTACTCAATCTTAGACATGAATAATTTTCTTGCTGTTTATTAGGTTAATATTAAATTCTATTCTATTATGTTTCTAGAGTTTAGACTGTTAGGTTCAATTAAAAAGAATTGATACTCTATCAAGTCCAAAAATTGGGAAATTTCTCAGTCTTGCTATCATATTTCAGAGATACAAACTCACCAAATAAGTAGGCACAAATGACAAGTATTTCTCCCACTACTTTTTGATCTATATCAAGAGAAATTCTAAGAAGAAATGCACAGAGTGATGCCGAAGAGTTGGCATTTTGGCATACTTTCATATTACTTTTGATAGAAGTCTCAAAAAGTGTATTTTCTTGCTGTGAGGCAAAAAACCTCTCAGTCACAGCTTGGTCTCTCAAGGAAATAGTTCCTAAATTTTTTTTTCTAAGAAGAAAATTAACTACTAATAGGATGTATTTAACTACAGATTAAAAAATTTTTCAGCTCAAAAAATGAACAAATTTCTTTCTGTTTTTATAATGTGGTTATATGAAGATGCATTACCCAGAAAATAGCTTGCATACTATTGACAGACAAACCTGCCTAACCTGGATTAAAGCATTCTTATTTGTTATTTTCATATTCAATATTGGGAGGTTTACTTGTATTCAGAGATACCAATATCCGAAATACATGCAAGACCAATAAAATGCCTATACTACTTGCTCTCATTAAACTCAAAGGAACAGGTTGAATATAGTCTACTCAATCAATTGGTTAAGGCTACTATTGGCCATATTAAAGTGCAGATTTTTTCAACACGGCGAAAATATCTTTATTAATTTGAAATAGATTTTTTTAACTATTAAGTTGTGGAGTACATGCACAGGATATGCAATTTTGTTACACAGGTAAACATGTGTCATGGGAGTTGGTTGTATTAATTATTTCCTCACCCAGGTATTTAGCCTAGCATCCACTAGTTTTTTCCTGACCCTCCTAAAGTCAGAAATACTATTCAATCCAGCAATCCCTTTACTGGGTATATACCTAAAGGAATCAAAGGAATATATATATATATCATTCTATTCTAAAGACACATGGACATGAATGTTCATTGCAGCACTATTCACAATAGCAAAGACATAGGCTCAACCTAAATGCACATCAATGATACAGTGGACAAAGAAAATGTGGTATATCTACAAAATGGATTACTATGCAGCCATAAAAAGGAATGAGATCATGTCTTTTTCAGGGACATGGATGGAGCTGGAGGCCATTATCCTTAGCAAACTAACGCAGGAACATAACACCAAATACCACATGCTCTCACTTATAAATGGGAGCTAAGTGATGAGAACACATGAACACATACAGGGGAACAACACACAGGGGCCTATCAGAGGGTGGAGAGTGGGAGGAGGGAGTGAATCAGGAAAAATAACTAATGGATAAAGTGTATATTTTAATGCTGTGATTGTCTTGATAGAGGATGTGCAGTTAAGGACACTGGTGAAATTAGGATAAACTTACTGTGTGACTTGTCATTTTACTCCTCACTTCTAATATTTTTCAATGGTAATTTTATCAGATTTTATGATGGTTAATATTGAGTGTCAACTTGATTGTGTTGAAGGATGCAAAGTATTGTTCCTGGGTGTGTCTGTGAGGGTGTTGCAAACAGAGATTAACATTTGAGTCAGTGGACTTGGAAAGGCAGACCCACCCTTAATCTGGGTGGGCACAATCTAAACAGCTGCTAGCCTGGCTAGAATAAAAGAAGGCAGAAAAGCATGGAAAGACTAGACCAGTTTAGTCTTCTAGCCTATGTCTTTCTCCTGTGCTGGATGCTTCCTGCCCTCGAACATCAGACTCCAAATTATTCAGCTTTGGCACTCGGACTGGCTTCCTTGCTCCTCTACTTGCAGATGGCCCATTGTGGGACCTCACCTTATGATTGTGTGAGTCAATACTCCTGTATAAACTCCCCTTTAGGCCGAGTATAGTGGCTTGTGCTTGTAATCCCAGCACTTTGGGATGCCTAGGCAGGTGGATCACCAGCCTTACCAACACGGTGCAATCCCATCTCCACTAAAAATACAAAAATTAGCTGGGCATGGTGGCACACGCCTGTAGTCCCAGCTATTCAGGATGCTCAGGCAAGATAATTGCTTGAACATGGGAGGCAGAGGTTGCAGTGAGCCAAGATTACGCCACTGCACTCCAGCCTGGGCTACAGAGCGAAACTCCATCTCAAAAAATAAAAAAAAATAATAAATAAACTCCACTTTATATATACATCTATCCTATTCTATCCCTTTAGAAAACTCTGCTTAACAGATTTCTAAATAGAAAAAAAAGTATTGAAATGTTCCATCACTTTAGCTGTGTAAATTTTAAAAAAATTATTTTATATACACATAAAACAAAATATTATCTGACATAGTATGTGGTTTTCACCTCCCCATTCTTACAATATATATATATATACTTACTATATATATATATAAATATACTTACAATATATATATATGTGAGATGTGTGTGTGTGTGTGTGTGTGTGTGTTTGATGGAGTTTTGCTCTTATTGCCTAGGCTGGAGTGCAGTGGTGCAATCGTGGCTCACTGCAACCTCTGACTCCCAGGTTCAAGCAATTCTCCTGCCTCAGCCTCCCAAGTAGCTGGGATTACAGGCATGTGCCACCACACACGGCTAATTTTTTGTGTTTAGTAGAGACAGAGTTTCACCATTTTGGTCAGGCTTGTCTTGAACTCCTGACCTCAGGTGATCCACCTGCCTCCGCCTCCCTAAGTGCTGAGATTACAGGCATGAGACACCACACCCAGCGGCAATGTTTTCTAAGAGGATAAAAGTTCAAATATTTTAACTGAATTTCAGGGCACAATCAGTGTTCCAGGAAGACACATCATTTCTATTCTTTGGCTTTGGACACTCACTGGCAAATCATTGTCTTCCTCCAGTTAAGATGCACAGCCTGAGGTTATGTTGAACTTTTTATTTTTGGAAAAGCATATATTAACAGAGTTCCCATGACAAAAGGATTTATTTTAGTTATACATTAGCAGATATTTAGGGACTAGTAACAACTTAGCAATTATGAATGATATTAATGCAAGTATTGAAGTGGAAAATACGCAGTTATAAAATAGGATTGCCAATTCCAGAATTATTTGTTGGTCAATAATTGCAATAAAAACAGAAGTTTGTTTTGGTATCTGTAGTTATTGAGCTATATTAGGAAGAGTGCCAACAGTGTCATAAATTGCTCTAAACATAACTCTAGAATTGCTGTTAAGTCATTGAGCCAATTGACCTGCCTCTTAATCAGTGAGTGAATTATCTTGTGGGGTTGGAAAATCTATCATTATATACATAGGGAGGTTTCAGTAGAGAAGAAATATTATATCATAAAATTTAGTACAAAATATCAGTCAGCTAAAGGTTACAAAGCCACATTCCTTAAAATATCATAACCCATGAGTTTTTTTGTTTTTAGTTTACTGAGTTTTTTTTTTCTTTTTAATTTCAGCTTTTATTTTAGATACAGGTGGTATATGTGTAGAGTTGCCACATGAGTATATTGGATCCAGGTAGTGAGCATACTACCCAACAGGTAGTTTTTCAACCCATGATCCCTTTCCTCCTTCCCCCATCTAGTAGTCCACAGTGTCTATTGTTTCTATGTCCTTGTCCATGTGTGCTCAATGTTTAGGTCCCACTTATAAGTGAGGACATGTGGTATTTGGTTTTCTCTTCTTGAGTTAATTCACTTAGCCTAATGTCCTGCAGTTCCATCTCAGTTGCTACAAAGGACATGATTTCATATCTTATGGCTGCATAATATTCCACGATGTATATGCATCACATGCACCACATTTTCTCTATCCAGTCTACCATTGATGGGCAACTAGGTTGATTCCATGTCTTTCATATTGTGAATAGCATGGCAGTGAACATTCAAGCAAGTGTCCTTTTGATATAATGATCTATATTTCTTAGAGTATATAACCAGTAATGAGATGGCTGCGTATAATGGTAGCTGTGCTTTAAGGTCTTTGAGAAATCTCCAAACTGCTTTCCATAATGGCTGAGCTAATTTTACTAAAACATTCCTACCAGCATTGTGTAAGTGGTCCCTTTTCTCTGCAGCCTCAGCGGCTGTTTTTTGTCTTTTTAATAATAGCCATTCTACTGGTGTGAGATGATGTATCATTGTAGTTTTGATATGCATTTATCTGATGATTAGTGATGACAAGCAATTTTTCAATGTTTGTTGGCCACAAGTACACCTGTTTTTGAGAAGTGTCTGTTCATGTATTTTGCCCACTTTTTAATGGGGTTGTTTTTTGCTTGTTGATTTGTTTAAGTTCCTTGTAGATTCTGGATATGAGATCTTTGTCAGATGCATAGTTTGTTAATACTTTTTCCCATTCTGTAGGCAGTTAGTTTACTCTTTTGATGGTTTCTTTTGCTTTTGTTTAGTTTAATTAGGTTATATTTTCTAATTTTTGTTTTTGTTGGAATTGCTTTTTGTAACTTGGCCATAAATTATTTGCCAAGGTTGATGTTGAGAAAGGTATTTCCTAGGCTTACTTGTAGAACTTTTATAGCTTGAGGTCTTACATTTAAATTCTTAACCTATCTTGATTTAGTTTTTGTATATGGTGAAAGGTAGGGATCTAGTTTCATTTTTCTGCATATGGCTAGCCAGTTATTCCAACACCATTTACTGAATAGGGAGTCTTTTCCCCCTTGCTTGTTTTTGTTGGCCTTGCGGAAAATCAGATGGTTATAGGTGTGCAACTGCATTTCTGCATTTTCTATTCTGTTCCATTGATCTATGTGTCTGTTTTTGTACCAGTACCATGTTGTTTTGGCTACTATACCCTTATAATACAGTTTTGAATTTGGGTAGTGTGATGCTTGCAGCTTTGTTCTTTTTGCTTAAGATTGCTTTGGCTATTCAAGCTCTTTTTCGGTTCCATATGAATTTTAGAATAGCTTTTTTCTAAGTATCTGAAGAATGATATTGGTAGTTTGATAGGAACAGTGTTGAATCTGTAAATTGCATTGGGTAGTATGGCCATTTTAGTGATATTAATAATTTCAATACATGAACATGGATTTTTTTTTTTGTTTATTTGTGTCATCTCTAATTTCTTTCAGCAGTGTTTTGTAGTTTTTCTTGCAGAGATCTTTCACCTCCTTGGTTAGCTGTATTGCCAGATATTTCCTTTTTGTGTGCGTGCCTATTGTAAACGGAATTGTGTTCTTGATTTTACTCTCAGCTTTGATGTTATTGGTGTATAGAAATGCTACAGATTTTTATACATTGATTTTGTATTTTGAAAACTTGCTAAAGTTGTTTGTCAGCTCTAGTAGCCTTTTGGCAAAGTCTTTAGGGTATTCTAAGTATAGAATCATATAATCAGTGAAGAGAGATCGTTTGACTTCTTCTTTTCCTATTTGGATGCCTTTTGTTTCTTCCCCTTGCCTGATTGCTCGGGTTGGGATTTACAGTATTACGTTGAACAGGAGTGGTGAGTGGGCATTCTTGCCTTGTTCCAGTTCTCAAGCCTAACCCATTACTTTTCATACTTTCTTTTTTTTTTTTTTTTTGAGACGGAGTCTCGCTTTTTCACCCAGGCTGGAGTGCAGTGGCTCAATCTCGGCTCACTGCAAGCTCCACCTCCCGGGTTCACGCCATTCTCCTGCCTCAGCCTCTCCGAGTAGCTGGGACTACAGGCGCCCACCACCACGCTCGGCTAATTTTTTGTATTTTTAGTTGAGACGGGGTTTCACCGTGGTCTCGATCTCCTGACCTCGTGATCCGCCCGCCTCGGCCTCCCAAAGTGCTGGGATTACAAGCGTGAGCCACGTCGCCCGGCCATACTTTTCATACTTTCACGTGATTCTGATTTCAACAGCTATTAGACTTATAATTTTCAGGTTTTTAGAAGTGACTGCCAGATAGAAAGAGGAAAAATGAAAAGCAGTTAAAAAAATTCCTAGATGAAAGCCGGGTTGATATTTTTTCCATACATTTGGAAATTAGGTTTTGTTTTGTTTTGTTTTGTTTTCTTGGAAATTACAGGCAAAAACGTGGGCAAATTTATGGACAAAATCACTTGAAAGCTGAAAGCTAATGTTACATATTTTTCCTCTCTAGTGGAAAAAGCTCTTGTTTTAAATTAATCTCATACCTAACTAGATGAATGCATGTTCAAATAAAGTAAAACTATACTTAATGCACATATTGATAATATCCAATAACTCTTATCGTACCTTCTTCCCATTAATTGACCTCTTATCAGATTGAATTTCTAGATTTAACTACCAACTCAGAGAGATTGAGAAGACCAAAGAAAATGTAAATAAAAAAGTCAGTGAGTAAAATTAGTAAGATCTGGACTATAGAAAATCCTACAGGGAAATCAAATAAAGGAAAACAATTGTAAGAAGAAAAAAAGAGATAGAAATAAGAACTACAGGTTAAAAAAGCCTAATAAATGGGAACAAAATTGTAATGCATGGGTCTTGCTTTGTTTCTGATTCGTACAAACAAATGCTTAAAATAAACACTATCAAAGTCCTATGAAAACCAACTAGGCATTTTTAAATTTTAAAATACTGTTTTTAATGTTGTGTTTATGCTTTTAAATAGTTATTATGTAGAGGTATATATATAAATATTTATGGATGCAATAATGTGCTATCTGAAACTTAGACAAAAATCCGAGTACTTGGGGGGTACACTTAGCAGACCATACAAAAGTGAAACTGATACATCAGAGTTCACTATACTAGTTTCTCTACTTTGTTATGTATGCAACATTTTCCATAACAAAAATTAGAAAAAAACGGAAAAAAAACTGAGTTTTGGGGGTAGACACTGAATTCAGCCAATTTTCCAGGAATCAACATTTTTGAGGGTCACAGGTAATTTATTTTTGATAAAAATATAGTGAGTGGAGAAATGACTAATTTTTGAAGCATACTGTAAAAAATTTAGGTAATGTAACTTTCTCAGTATATGTATAATGCAATATTATCATAAAAATATTTGTAGGGCCAGGCGTGGTGGCTCATGCCTGTAATCCAGCACTTTGGGAGGCCGAGGTGAACAGATCACAAGGTCAGAAGTTTGAGACCAGCCTGGCCAACATGGTGAAACCTCGTCTCTACTAAAAATGCAAAAATTAGATGGGTGTAGTGGTGGGTGCCTGGAATCCCAGCTACTCGGGAGGCTGAGGCAGGAGAATTGCTTGACACCAAAAGGCACAGTTTGCAGTGAGCGGAGATCATGCCACTGCACTCCAGCCAGACTGTGAGAGAGACTCCATCTCAAAAAAAAAAAAAAAATTGTATCTTCTATAACAAAAACTAAGAAAATCTTTTGGTAGAAGTGGTAGTTAAGGGTTGTGGGAAGCTTCTGAAAGGTTCTGTAGAACATAATCTAGCATTTCTGCTTGTTTCTCAGTAGGCATGTTGCTCCCCAACGGGTTAGAACATTGCACTCTGTCTGACCCCAAACATACTTTCCTCAGTGAACAAACCAACACTTGGCCAATCTTTTACTTTCTAAAAGAAGTTGGCTGTCTCATTGTTTCCAGACATGTGTCTTGTGGGCAGTTTTTATTTACATAAGTCCCTTATGTTCAGTATTGAAAAAGCAATAGTTACAGAACTTTATCATAAAGAGTCTATTTTAAATACATTGTTGGCCAGCAAAAATTGCTATAATCATTGCTGTGATGTCTTAGTTTTGTAACTAAATTAGAAAATTCCTTCTGACTCTAGCTGTAATATCTGCAGCATCAGAATCACAGGAATATTGTCTTTTTAAATTTAGTCTCAAGCCTTTGGTGATGCCAGATTTCACTCCCTAAGTGATCAAAGTCCCAGGATCTGACTTATTTTATTACTGAATAAATCGCTGAAGATGAGGCTAATTATGAAAGAGATTGCTACTATTTATGGCCAAATATATTTGTGATCTCAGCAGACTGGATATAAAGAAGTTTTAATCGGGGAGCACTAAAAATATGTGACAAATAAATAGACATTTTCTTAATGCATTTTCTCCTGGGGTTTCCTTTGAATGTTATTAAAGTTGTGTAAGGGAAAATTCATATATTTCCTAAGGGATACAATTCCAAAATTTAGGACTAATCTTATTATTAGTAATGTGATCATTGCATTTCATAGTAAGATAGGTTTAAGTCATTTTGCTTTAATGTCAGCCCATCTATTTCTTTAGCACCATATAAGCATTATGTAATTACAGTGAATGATACAATTATGTGATATGAGATGACTTGGTGGGTTTTACATCTAAAAATGGAATGATTTAATTTGAATTGATTGTTGTTTATGTACCATTTAACTACATGCATGAGCTGTTCACATCATAAAGAAGCAGTGCTTGTCACAGTGGCAATAAACGAAGAACATTTAGTTTGATATCCAAGGAACAGTATGCCAAATTTTAAATTCTGTCCTTTAATCTAACATTTTTAAACTGTATCTTGACTCCATGCCTCAGTTTCTCTATTTAAATGAGGACAAAAGGTTAATGATACTGATGTGCCATATAAAACATGAATGAGCATATGCAGAAGAGATAAATTTTTCTGGTACAGATATAAATTCTGGAAATACTATTTTCATGCTACTTTGCTGCATTTGAATATACTCACGCTGTTGTCTCAAAGGTCACTAATCACATTCTCATGACCAAATTCAATGATATTTTCCTGTTGATTTTCTTAGCATCCTCTGCCAGAATCTGCAATGTAGGCTTTCACTCTTGGAATTATTTTTCCTATGGATCTACATTTACTTCTGTTTTTAACTCTGTTTGCCTCTTCATTTTATTTCAACTGAAGTGTCTTAAACACGTATGACAATGCTCCATAGATTCACACATTCAGTGTATTGTATGAAATTCAAAATAATGTTCCTTAATTCTCTACACGGAGTAAGCGACAGAGTCAAGAACAGATCTTTGTGGAAAATACTGCCTTCACTCTTTCCTTTCTTGCTTTCACTCTTTGGATGTGTGCCTTCCTGAGGTTTATGTTTTTGACTCCACTCTTGGCTTTCTAGGACTTCCATATAATCTTACAATATTGACTATTACATCCACAAAAATGAGTCCCTAAAGTTCTATCTTTAAACTTGACTTTTCATCAAATTTTACTTCATTTGCAATCATGTGTAAGACATTTCCAGCTGAACATTTTTCTAGTACCCTCAAGTACAGCACATCCACAATAAAATTCATCATGTACTTACAAACTCATAGCTATTCTCATACTTCAAATGTACTACATATGAGTCAGTCATTCAGACTTGAAAACTTTAAATATCCAAATCATTACCTTTTCTTCATCTTCCATAGCAAATAAAATATAATAAACTTGAGTATTCTCTTTTTTGTCATTCATAATTATTTCTGAATTTCAATTCTTGGTGCTACAAATTTGGCTCAGGACTCTCACACTTCATGCATTCAGCTTATTGCAGTAGCTCTCAAGGTTATCTCCTTGTTCTGATACTACTTTTTGATCAACCCATTGTGAAGATAGTTGTTAGAAAATGACCTTGTGAGATGGGCAGATTGCAAAACTTTTCTCGGATTATGTAGGTTGCCTGTTCATTCTGATGACAGTTTCTTCTACTGTGCAAAATTCTTTAGTTTAATTAGATCCCATTTGTCAATTTTGGCTTTTGTTGAAATTGCTTTTGGTGTTTCTGTCATAAAGTCTTTGCCTATGCTTATGTCCTGAATGGTATTGCCTAAGTTTTCTTACAGAGTTTTTATGGTCTTGGGTTTTACATATAAGTCTTTAATCTATTTTGAGATAGTTTTTTGTATAAGGTATAAGCAAGGGGTCCAGTTTCAGTTTTCCACATAAGGCTAGCCAGTTTTCCCAGCACCACTTACTGAATAGGAGATATTCTCCCCATTGCTCATTTTTGTCAGGCTTGTCGAAGATCAGATGGTTATAGATGTGTGGTGTTATTTCTGAGGTCTCCGTTCTGCTCCATTGGTCCATATGTCTGTTTTAGTATCAGCACCATGCTGTTTAGGTTACTATAGTCTTGTAGTATAGCTTGAAGTCAGGTAGCATGATTCTTCGAGCTTTGTTCTTTTTGCTTAGGATTGTCTTCGCTATAAGGGGTCTTCTTTGATCCCATATGAAATTAAAAATAGTTTTTTCTAATTTTGTGGAGAATGTCAATAGTAGTTTGATGGAAATAGCACTGAATCTATATATTACTTTGGGCAGTATGGCAATTGTCATGATATTGATTCTCCCTATCCATGAGGATAGAATGTGTTTCCATATGCTTGTGTCCTTTCTTATTTCCTTGAGCAGTGGTTTGTAGCTCTCCTTGAAAAGGTCTTTCACATCCCTTTTAGCTGTATTATTAGGTATTTTATTCTCTTTGTAGCAATTGTGAATGGGAGTTCATTCATGATTTGGCTCTCTACTTGTCTATTGTTGGCATAAGGAATGCTTGTGATTTTTGCACATTGATTTTGTATCCTGAGACTGCTGAATTTGCTTATCAGTTCAAGAAGTTTTAGGGCTGATATCACAGGGTTTTGTAAATATAAAATCATATCATCTGCAGAGACAACTTGACTTCCTCTCTTCTTATTTGAATACGCTTTATTTCATTCTCTTCCCTGATTGCCCTCACCAGAACTTCCAATACTATGTTGAATACAAGTGGTGAGAGAGGGCATCCTTTTCTTATACCAGTTTTCAAAGGGGATGCTTCCAGCTCCTGCCCATTCAATATGATATTGCCTTTGTGTTTGTCTTACATAGCTCTTATTATTTTGAGATATGTTCCCTCAATACCTAGTATATTGAGAGCTTTTAACATGAAGATATGTTGAATTTTATATCAAAGGCTTTTTCTGCATCTATTGAGATAATTATGTGGTTTTTGTCTTTGGTTTGTTTATGTGATGGATTAAATTTATTGATTTGCATATGTTGAACATGGTGTAATATCCAGAATTTACAGTGAACTTATTGATACTACAAGAAAAAAACTCACAAAGCGGGCAAAGGATATGAACAGATACTTCCCAAAAGAAGACATTTACATGGCCAATAAGCATGAAAAAAATATCAACATCACTGATCATCAGAGAAATGCAAATCAAAACCACAATGAGATACCATCTCATGCCAGTTAAAATGGTGATTATTAAAAAGTCAGGAAACAATAGATGCTGGCGAGGCTGTGGAGAAATAGGAATGCTTTTACACTGTTGGTGGGAGTGTAAATTAGTTCAACCATTGTGAAAGACAGTATGTTGATTCCTCAAGGATCTAGAACCAGAAATACCATATAACCCAGCAATCCCATTACTGAGTATATACCCAAAGGAATATAAATTATTCTACTATAAAGACACATACACTTATATGTTTATTGTAGAACTATTTACAACAGCAAAGACATGGAACAAACCCAAATGTCCATCAATGATAGACTGGATAAAGAAAATGTGGTACATATACACCATGGGATACTATGCAGCCATAAAAAGGAATGAGAGCATGTCCTTTGCAGGGACATGGATGAACCTGGAAACCATCATCCTCAGGAAACTAACACAGGAACAGAAAACCAAACACCACATGTTCTTACTTATAAATGGGAGCCCAACATTGAGAACACATGGACACAGACATGGACACAACACACACCAGGGAATGTTGCGGGGTGGGTCGGGGGAGGAGAGGGAACTTAGAGGACAGGTCAATAGGTACAGCAAACCACCATGGAGCACATAGACCTATGTAACAAACTGCACATTCTGCACGTGTCCCTTTTTTTTTTTCAGAAGAAATCAAGAATAAAAGGAAAATGACTTTGTATTGCTTTCGTATGTTTAAAAGCTTCAGTAGACATTCTATTGCTTTAGTAATAAACTTTGTTTCCTACACTCTTAAAATTCTACCCTTGCTTATAGAATACCTCTCTCTTGAAAATATCATAACCACTCCCAACATAAATCCATTAATCCTAACTAGATAAAAGAAAATGTTTAAGAAAAAAGAGCAAAGGTCTAGATATTGTATAAACCATGGATGAAAGTGGTCTATGGTAACTAAGGGATAAATATGAAAATGTATATGAGAAATAATCTATACAAGGCTTTGAATGCAAGTACACATTTCATTTATAATATTTACAGACCAAGAATTTGGACCTGACAAATACTCAGAGCAAGAGAAACCCAACCTCTAAAGGCAATGACCTTAAACAATAGCTAGAAATTCTAGTTGTGGTAGACACAGCTTGACTGAACAACACTTGTCCAAAACAAATCTAAAATTTTAGTCAAGTAGTTACAGAGAAGTGAGGATATCATGAAACAAAAACATGACCAGGGTAGATTAAAGAAAAAGAAAGCACGAGTGAGTCAGGTTGATGTGGCTGAATATAGACATGGAAGCGTGCCTGAAAATTAGGACCAGCTAGTCAATGAACAAGACAAAATGAAGAGATGAAACAATAATGTAAACTTACATAAGTTAAATAATATAATATTTAGGCAGGTGTGCGGTGGCTCACGCCTGTAATCCCAGCACTTTGGAAGACCTAGGCAGATGAATCAAGAGGTCAGGAGGTCAAGACCATCCCAGCTAACACGGTGAAACCCCGACTCCACTAAAAATACAAAAATTAGCCGGGCCTGGTGGGGGCGCCTATAGTCCCAGCTACTCCGGAGGCTGAGGCAGGAGAATGGCGGGAACCCGGGAGGCGGAGCTTGCAGTGAGCCGAGATCGCGCCACTGCACTCCAGCCTGGGTGACAGAGCAAGTCTTCATCTCAAAAAATAAAATAAAACAATAATAATATTTAAATGAGAGAGAACATATTTAAGTGTGCTTATACTACTGTTATTGTGTCATATATTGCTTTTAGCATCAATAAAAGTTTGGTTTTAAATTCAATTTATCCTATTTACTATTCATAGAAGCTTTGTGCCCTGCATGTAAAGTGCTTATCAGAGTACTTGGCACATGCTAAGCAGTCAGTAAGTTGGAGTTATAAACATTATTTTTCCTATATTTCCTCATAAGAAAATTTTAATTTTAATGTACAATTTTATCTTCCAGCTGTATCATTTTGCCCCACAGAAACAGTCATAAAACTATGTGTTAAGCATTTTAAATTAAAATTAAGTGAAAGTAATGTTATCTATAATTTTGTTTCTATTTTAAATAAATGATGACATAATATTGAGAGGTGACAGCATGCTGGCAGTCCTCACAGCCCTTGCTCCTCTCGGCACCTCCTCTGCCTGGGCTCCCACTTTGGCGGCACTTGAGGAGCCCTTCAGCCACCACTGCACTGTGGGGGCCCGTTTCTGGGCTGGCCAAGGCGGGAGCCGGCTCCCTCAGCTTGCAGGGAGTGTGGAGGGAGAGGCGCGAGCGGGAGCCGGGGCTGTGCGCGGCACTTGCCGGCCGGCTGGAGTTCCGGGTGGGCGTGGGCTTGGCGGGCCGCTCACTCAGAGCAGCCGGCGGGCCCTGCCGGCCCCGGGCAATGAGGGACTTAGCACCCGGGCCAGCGTCTGCGGAGGGTGTACTGGGTCCCCCAGCAGTGCCGACCCACCGGCGCTGCGCTCGATTTGTCACCGGACCTTACCTGTCTTCCCGTGGGTCGGGGCTCGGGACCTGCAGCCCGCCATGCCTGAGCCTCCCACTTCCTCTATGCGCTCCTGTGCGGCCGGAGCCTCCCCGACGAGCACCACCCCCTGCTCCATGGCGCCCAGTCCCATCAACCACCCAAGGGCTGAGGAGTGCGAGCGCACGCGCGGGACCGGCAGGCAGCTCCACTTGCAGCCCCGGTGCAGGATCCACTGAGTGAAGCCAGCTGGGCTCCTGAGTCTGGTGGAGACGTGGAGAACCTTTATGTCTAGCTCAGGGATTGTAAATACACCAATCAGCACCCTGTGTCTAGCTCAGGGTCTGTGAATGCACAAGTCTACACTTCGTGTCTGGCTGCTCTGGTGAGGCCTTGGAGAACCTTCGTGTCCACACTCTGTATCTAACTGATCTGATGGGGACGTGGAGAACTTTTATGTCTAGCTCAGGGATGGTAAACGCACCAATCAGCGCCCTGTCAGAACAGACCTCTCGGCTCTACCAATCAGCAGGACGCGGGTGGGGCCAGACAAGAGAATAAAAGCAGGCTGCCCGAGCCAGCAGTGGCAACCAGCTCGGGTCCCTTTCCCCACCGTGGAAGCTTTGTTCTTTCGCTCTTTGCAATAACTCTTGCTACTGTTCACTCTTTGGGTCCCCGCTGCTTTTATGAGATATAACGCTCACCGCGAAGGTCTGCAGCTTCGCTCCTGAGCCAGAGAGACCACGAACCCACCAGAAGGAAGAAACTCCAAACACATGCGAACATCAGAAGGAACGAACTCCAGACGTGCCACCTTAAGAGCTGTAACGCTCACCGCGAGGGTCCGCGGCTTCATTCTTGAAGTCAGTGAGACCAAGAACCCACCAATTCCGGACATAATATGATTGTCCTTCAACTATGAAAACTTCTTGCATTATGAAAGGTAAGTTCTTTCTTTCTGCCTTACCTGAAATGATAAATTCTTCAATGTCTGTGAGCGTGTGTGAACGGATTGATTGTGTGAAAAAAGTCACAGGACTTGTCTCTTGGGCCTTAGCAAATTCAGCTGTGGTGACTGCCAGTTAGAAAACCATGGATATGGTCAGCTCATTATAGTTAATTAGAAATTACTTTATTCTTAACAAAGTTTGTAAATAATTTTTTCTTTTAAGCTTTATAATGTATTACAAATAGAACATAAACAAGCAAAGTATAAATAGAAATGAGCCCAGTGTTTAAAGATGTATACTTAAAATAGCTTGATGCTATGTTCTAAAGTTTAAAACAGAGCCCTAACTTAAGTTTATGCAGAATCTTCCTTTATTTTCCTTTTTACACAATCACCTATTTTTATCTGATAAGAGAAGATCTGATTTGGCAACAGTATATTTAAAAGATATACTTTTATATTTTTTCATATGTTGTAGGTCAATTAAATGACACACTAACGAAGCTATTACAAGTCTTGTTTCTTGTTTTTCAATATTCCTGAATAAACGAATATCCAAGATATGAAAGAAAAAGTATTTCAGTTGTAACAAAGAATAAAATAACACAAGACTTATTGCCCTTCTTTCCCAATAAAAAGCATTTTCAAACTGACCACCCATAAGCTGATTCTGTTTCACATCCGTTATTTTTCATTCATTTCTTCAGTGATTGATTCATTCTTTTATTCATTTAATTTCATCTAAATGTTTTAAACGTACCATTACAATATTTGGTTATTTCTGGCTTATCTTGAAATTTTGTTCAATATGCACGTAATTTAAAAATAGCAATGAAATACGTAACTATCAGACAAATAGATACAAAAGAATAAAAATCTAAACCTCTAATTACTCCAACCTCACAAAAAATTTAAGGAGAAAAGAAAATATAATTGAAGAACACAAATTAAATAGAAAAAGAGAAAGTATAATATGTATTAAAATGTTCACTGAAACTGTAGTTAGTAATTCTGCCAAATTTTACTTTACATACTTTGCATAATTTTATTTTATATACTTACATAATACAAATATGGAGAGATAGGTAAATAGATGACAAATATAATCCAGATAGATATAAATATAACTTATATGATAACAGTAAATTTTATACTTGCAATCATAATTAAAATAAAAGTGAACTAATATTACTAATTTAAATATCTAGATTTGCAGATGAGATAAATTAAAAATAATGACTATAAGCTCTTTACAACACAACTAAAATATAAGTTATAAGAAACAAATATAAGAAACTTTGAAGGTAAAAGATGGGCAAAATTAATCTAGTAAAATAGAAAAATTCTACCCAAAGAATGCTTATTTATATGGATTTATACCGTAACATTCTATCTATCTAGAGTATATTTATCATCTACTAACCATTCTATCCATATTTGTATTATTTGTAATTTTATAAAAGTATCCTCTGTATAATAACAAGAAAGAATACAAGAAGAAGATTAAGAATTCCAAACTTGTCTACTATTTACAAAGTAGCCCCAAAGTATATAAAGTAAAATTTGGCAAAATCACTACTCTACAGTTTCATGGGGATATTTTAACACACACCTCTTAGTAATTGATAACATCATGAAATGATTATGTAATGATTTAAACACCATAATAAATTAGCTTTGTTAAAAATCATACAGAGAATTCTATATCTTACAATTTAAAAATTCATTTTCACAAATGGACTTGAAAAATTTAAAATTCGACATTTGCCAAGCCAAACTGAGCAGGTTTGAACAAATTTGATATAACCAGTATTACGTAGAATATTTTCTTTAAGAAGTTAGGAATAAATAAGCATAAAAACTGAAACACTAGAATATTTAAGAACACCCTTATCAATTACATACTGATTATAAATAAAATTCTCCACCTGGAACATGCAATTTATAAAGATAGGACTAAGATATTCTGTTTAACCAGAAGGTAAGTTATGATAAACTACTGGAAGTTTTTTAAAAGCCACAGGATAAAAATTATTACTGGCTAAAGATGAGGGAAATTAAACATAAAGGTAATAACTAAAATGTATTGAAATATATTAGCAACAATAAAATAATGTGTTTATGATGATATTAAAAATCCATTTGGTGACTTTTAGAGGGCACTAACAACAAACTGATACAAAGACTATATCAAGCATATTTACTGTAAGTTTATGATGAAATTTATTTTTTAAATAAATAGCTGAAGAAGAGTACTTTGTAAAACAATTTCAAGTAATAAATATGGAGGAAATAACATAATTAGCAAATTAATCTTTATGCAGTGTATCATTAAAAATGGATTCAACAACAAAATTTTCTGTTGGTTCAAAACCAATAGGAAACAGCTTCAGGGAGAACTTCATAACTAATGGGTCAGGTAGATAAAACCTAAACTTACTAATAGAAGTTAATATCTCTATATTTGGAACACATAAACATTATTGCCTTCTGTTGAAGCTACTAAGACATATACAGAATGGCCTATGGAGCATTTTTTTGCCTAAAATATAAACTTGTCTAAAAGTTAACCCAGTCTCTAGATGTAACAAATAGCTTAGAAAAAAACATGAGCAAAGAAAAAGTTGAATGATAACATGAGGAAGCAGTCAAATATGGAATAGAAATTTTAGAGGTAAAAACACTGGTTTCCTCCACAAATAAATAGTGTAAAACTGTGACGGGACAGTATAGATTACATAAGCCTTGATTATATCAACCAAATGAAATATGTGAACCATACTGAGATTCTACTTTGGACAAATTAAAAACTTTTGAAATAATTTAGAAAATTTATACCTGGATTCAGTATTAGACATTGATAAATTACTATTATTTCATTAGATATGAATATAACATCACATGTTTATAAAAACATAACCCATATATTATATAATTATTTATTGAGAAAATAATATATATAGAATTTTTTTTAATCAACAAACAGAAAAAAAAAATGGAGAGAAGATAAAGTAGACCACATTATTTTCAAAGCTAGAGATAGCTGCCTGAGAGGGCTCTCGATGTTATACTTTAATATGTAAATAATCTTTTGAAAGAGAGATCAACAATATGTAAAAAAAGACTCAATTTTACTTATAGCATTTACCATTTGAATAATCAACTATATAAGCCTAATCAGTTGAGCTGTTGGCTTGAAATTAGGAGTAATACTGACATGGTAATTATTTTTAGAGATTTGTAAAAGTCTATCTTGTGGATTCCAAGGAGATACGGAAATATGCCTAATAAAGACAATTAACCCTAAAATGTTTGAGGAGGCAATCAAAGCATATCAAGAGAGTATGAAATACACCCATGACGTCCTGGTGATAAAACTTCTGTTAAATTGTTATTGAGCACTGTGATAACGAAAGCAGGAGAAATGTTTTTATAAGGTTGGACAGAAATACAGATGGCATCTCACCAGGTCATTTTGTACTTCTCACTAGTCTATCTAGTCAACCAGTATTTCATGTAGAGCTAACACAAGTAATTAATCATTTTTTATATTTGAATTTATTACCACTTGGAGATGGTGGAGCTAATGATGCAATAATAACAAAACTGATTGCTTTTCCTTATAAAATTGTTCAAAACATAAATTTAAAGTCACTTAATACCATTTTTGCTACAAAAATATTTCATGAAGTTGTAACAGCCTGGTAACATGACCAGCCCAGAAGATACTGTAGGTTACCTGAAAGCCTAAAATCTTTTTATGTGAATTTGAGTCATGCAGCTTAGCTTTTTCACCCCAAAATGATCGGCTTTGTGCCTATAAACTTATCGAATATATGACGGTGAAATATTTTAGTATAAATTAGCAAAGTTCTCCAAGTAAACAATGATGACTCTTGATATCTTTCTTTTTAAAAGTCGTATAACAATTTCATTTACTTATATGGATGCAAACATACATAGTACTTTAAAAATAATAATGTTATACTGATCATTTTATTTTTATATCATTTTATTCTACTAATCAATATATTATCAATATTGTTCTATATTACTATGTAGCCTATTCTACATAATTTTGATGGCTATTGCATATTTTCATAGTAAATAGCATTTTCTATATTTGCAACTAAAAATAAATACTGCTATGTCCAACCCATACTTTGTGTAACTCAGCGGTAATATCTTTTAACTCTTTCTCCATAATGTTATCTTAGTGTCTGGTGGAGACTGCTTGATGCTTACCCCAATATGTGTTCTCACCATCTTGTGGCTTACCCTTAGGTCTACTGCCAAAAGAACAAAAGCAATACTTTGTAACCTGTCTTGCCTAGAAGACATCATTTAGCTACAATTTGGTTTATGAGACATAAATAGAAATGTATGTTCTAATTTAGAGAGAAGTATTTAATGAGAAAAGAGACACCTATCTTCTGCATGTTTCATTTTCTTGCAGTTAGCTCTTTAATATGAGCAGCTCTCTTAGATCCTAATTTGAAAGTGTCAGACCTAGGCTCACAGAACAGCATACAGCAGGGGCCTGCAGAAGCAGAACATAAAAGGAGCCGTGCTGTAACACAAAAAAAGTCTGTCCATAAACATTATCATGTGAGAGGGAAAAAAACCTCTGTTTCCATTGTCACCATAACTTTCCCTCATTCTTCAAAGTTGACCCAAAGTTAACTGATACATTATGGTTACCAAAAGAACTGGAAATAATATATTACTACGACTCTTTCATGATTATCAAATTTGGCACTCCCATATGAGAAATTTAGCTGATACATTTAAATAATGAAAATACCATTTCCACTTTTCAGCTCTTCAGATTTTGTCAGAAATTTCTGAAATCTTAGTTTTTGCAGTAATTATATTTATGATTTTTAATAATATACTTAAATCTTCTTTTGAATAATTTAGCAACTGAAAATGTATCTAGATAATCTCACATAAAATGGTAAAGCAATGAGTACTTCCATTTCTATTTTACTCCTCATCACATAGTTCTTTAATTTGCAGCTAAGTAACATTTTTATTCTTGCATTTTAATTTGTAACTACATGAAATTTTGTATTATTTGTATTTAATTTGTATAAAGATGAAAAACCTAAAGGAATAATAAATATAAATGCAGATATTAATACAATAAATATGAATCATAAGACAAGAGCCAAAATTTGACTCTTCGATAACATTAACACAATTGGTAAACACTAAGCAAGACTGATTGGTACAATAAGAGAACAAAGAAAATTAATATTATGGGTGCTATTAATATAGTATCACTACAAATCTTCACAGATCAAAAGATATTTAGAGATGACATTCTGAAAAACTGTATGACAAAAATTTGACAATGTGAATAAAATAGACAAATTCCTAGGAAAATATAACTTAGTAAAGATGACAAAAGAAGAAATTAAATATTAGAATTGTCTGATATCTATTAAGGAATCAAATTTGTCACTTAAAACCCTTCACTGAAAGAAAAGAGGGAAAAGAGACTGAAACCCGCAGGCACAGATGGAGTCAATTATAGATTTTTCCAGACAAATGAACAGTTCACATTTTCTTGGAGTGATAGGAGAAGAGTTTAAGTTGCTTACTTTATGAGTTGGAAAACAGTTATATGAGTAATCACCAAGGGAGGAAGAATTCTGTAGTCTTTCTATATTCAATTTTGTTGTGAGAATTTTCCATAAATTCTTACTACATTGCAATATATCCTCTAAAAAATAGAGGAAGCTAGTCTTTCCATGTTCAAAATGAGAAAGTAAAATTGTAATATGATATCTCTGTTGAGCATTCAGTTGAAGCAGGCTGGTCACCTCAAGGGAGAAACGGAGGTAACCAGACTGTTTCCAGAAAATGTGACAATAGATGAATTTATTTCTCTCTGCTTTCTATATATAGAAGAGAGTGAGAGATGAAGAGCCTTTTACAATTCTACTACAACTTCAAGGCCTGAAAAAAAAAAAACAAAACAAAAAGAAAACAGAGGTCTGAAAATCCATTGCAGTGAATATCTGTATAAAATCCAATGCTATCTTAAGTAGAAAATCGTTTTTGCAAAAGCTTTCTAATTGATAGCTCTCCTTTGGTTTTCTAAACCTTTTAGCCACTGACTTGTGAGAAGCTTTAAATTAATTTGGGACCTAGAGAGGATATTTACATAAAATTTTGCTTAAAATAGGAAAGAGATGTGGCTTGAACAGAGGTCATAGTAATGGAGATGGACAATAAATACAGGAAGATATGTTTTGGAGAATAAAACAGTAGATTTAGCTAGAAGTTTCGATGTGGTTGTAGGCAACAGAAAAATCAAGAATTCTAAGTTTTTCACTTTTCTATTCTGTTTTACCTCATTCATCTGTGTCTGTTCATGCATCATCTCTCTGTATCAGTCGGTGTTTTTTGAAGCAAGCAACAGAAAACAACATTGTCTCATTTACAGAGAATACAAATGTATTGAATAAGTATTTAATGGCTAGTGGTGTGACAGGAAAAATTGTGAACCAAGTTCGAGAATGGTCAGACACAAGGGAGGCCAGGCAGCAGCCAACTGGTAAATATCAAGTTCCAGAGCCAGGCCCATGAGGACAGAGCTGCCCTGCTAAGCTGGCGCTATTTTGGTTGCTGCTGCAGGACAATTGATGCTTCCACTGCTGAGCCTGGAACCTGGATGCTACACTACCACTTCACCATCAACACCGAGATGTTTTCTCTACACTGTCCCTTTTCTTTTGAAATGAACTGATTCAAAGTTCAGAAGTAGGATGAGTGGAATCTGACCAGTAAATCTAGGTCATGTAGTAGTACCCTTGCTCTAAGGAAGGCTGCAGAAATCTATATCTATATCTTTGACGTCTACCATGGTAGATGGGCTCTGCCTCCTTTCAAGACTGATACGATGAAAATTTTCACAGTAATAGGTACTACATCTTCTATGATGCCTGCATTCCTCAAAGAAAACAATGGCTTGCTTATCTAAATGCTCACTAGAACTAGAAATACCATTTGACCCAGCCATCCCATTACTGGGTATATACCCAAAGGATTATAAATCATGCTGCTATAAAGACACATGCACACGTATGTTTATTATGGCATTATTCACAATAGCAAAGACTTGGAACCAACCCAAATGTCCAACAATGATAGACTGGATTAAGAAAATGTGGCACATATACACCATGGAATACTATGCAGCCATAAAAAAGGATGAGTTCATGTCCTTTGTATGGACATGGTTGAAGCTGGAAACCATCATTCTCAGCAAACTATCCCAAGGTCAAAAAACCAAACACTGCATGTTCTCACTCATAGGTGGGAATTGAACAGTGAGAACACATGGACACAGGAAGGGGAACATCACACACAGGGGCCTGTGGTGGGTTGGTGGGAGGGGGGAGGGATAGCATTAGGAGATATACCTAATGTAAATGACGAGTTAATGGGTGCAGCACACCAACATGGCACATGTATACATATGTAACAAACTTGCACGTTGTGCACATGTACCCTAGAACTTAAAGTATAAAAAATAATAAATGCTCACAGTGCTTATTTCTTGAATATTTGTTTAATAGCAATAAATACCATATTTTTATCTATGAATGTATCTCATCATTTGTATTATTCTGTGAATTCCTTTTTGTTGACAAATTATATATATGGTGATGTATGTATGTTTTGTGTACAGGGTGATATAATTTCCAAAAACAATGTGTAATGGTTAAATAAAGCCTAACATATTTGTTATCCCAAATATTTAATATTTTTTTGATAAGGGCATTTGAAATTTACTTTCTTAATACAATTTAACTGTGCAATATTCAGTTATAGCTATATTCACCATGCTGTGTAATTGTTCTAAAAAAATGCATATTCCTACTGTCTGAGGCTTTATATCTTTATGCCCTTTGACTATCCCTGTTTCCCTCACATCCCAGTCTCTGGATACCACCCTTCTACTCTCTGCTTCCATGAATTCAATTGGTTTAGATTCTACATATAAGTGAGAACATTTGGTATTTGTCTGTGTTTGACATGTTTCATTTCATGAATGGAATTGGAGAACATTTTGCTAATGTTCTATAATGTCACAAATGACAGAATTTTTTTTTAATCATCCATCCCTTGAAGGAAACTTAGGTTGAATTCATAGGTTAGCCATTATACACAGTACTCCAATGAACATGGGAGTGTAAACATCTCTTTGACACACTGATTTCAAATCTTTCAGGTAAATGCCCAGAAGTAGGACTGCTGGATCATAGAGTAATTCTTTTTTTTTTTTTTTGAGGAAACTTTAGAGACTATTTTCCATATGGTTATACTAATTTATATTCCTACAAGCAACGTACAAGAAATCTGTTGTCTTCATATCCTTACCAGAATTGGTTATCTTTTGCCTTTTTAATAATAGCCATTCTAATTGGTATGAGGTAATATCTCATGCAGTTTTAATTTGCATCTCCTTAATGATTAGCAGTATTGAGCATTTTTCATATATCTGTTAGCCATTTGGATGTCTTAAGTTTCATTCATTAATGTTTCATAGTTTTTAGTGTAAAACTCATTTTAATTTTTTGTAGCTATTGTAAATGTGATTATTCCCTTGGTTTTATTTTTCAGAAATTTTATTGTTGGGGTAGAGAAACACTGCTGATTTTTACAAGTTGATTTTGTGTCCTGCAACTTTGCTGAAATCATTTACCAGTTCTATCATTTTTAAATCTTTAGTGTTTTCTATATATAAAATTATATAGTCTGGAAACAGACAACTTGTCTCTTTCCAAGTTGAATGTCTTTCCTGTCACTCTCCTGCCTAATTGTTCTGGCTAGGACCTCCCGTACTACATTGAACAGGAGTGTCGAGAGTGGGCATCCTTGTCCTGTTCCTCATCTTAGAAGAAAAGTTTTCAACTTTTCTCTTTTGAATATAATGTTATCTGTGTGTTTGTAATACATATTTTTTATTGTGTGGATGTACATTTCTTTTACATCTAATTTGTTGAGAGAGTTTTTATAAGAAAGGATATTGAACTTTGTCAAATGTTTTATAAGCATCTTATGAGATGGTCATATGATTTTTGTCCTTCATTTTGTTTATGCTGTGAATCACATTTATTGATTTGCAAATGTTGAACCATTCTTGAATCCCAGAGATAAATCTCACTTCATCATAATAAATGATCCTTTTAATATGTTATTGCATTTAGTTTGCCTGTGTTTTGTTGATGATTTTTGTATCTCTGTTTCCCAAAAATATTGGCTTGTAGTTTTCTTTTCTAGTGATGTCCTTGTCTGGCTTTGGTATCAGGTTAATGCTTGCCTAGTGAAAAGGGTTTGACTGTTCCCACCCCTTCCATTCCTTGAAGTCATTTTTGAGAAATTGGTATTCATTTTTTAAATGTTTGGTAGAATTCAGCAGTGAAGTCATCAGGTCCTGGGCCTTTTATGATGGAATACATTTTATTACTGATTCAATCTTTTCCCTCAGTATTGGTCTGTCTAGATTTTCTATTTCTTCGTAATTCAGGCTTGGTAGGTTATGTCTAATAATTTATCAATTTCTTTTAGGTTATCCACACTTTGGCATATAATTATTCATAATAGTCTCTTATGACTGTTTGCATTTCTGAGGTGTCAGTTCTAATGTTCCTTCTTTCATTTCTGATTTTATTCCTTTGAGTCTTTTCTCTTTTGGTTAATCTCGCTAAATGTTTGTCAATTTTGTTAATCTTTTCTGAAAACCAACTCTTAGTTTTGTTGCTCTTTTGCATTATTTATCTAGTTGCTGTTTTATTCTTTTCTGTTTTGATCTCTTTTTCCCCCTTTTGCTAATATTCTTTGTAGTTTTTTCCTTTTCTATTATCTTGGGTTGTAACATCAAGTTGTTTGCAATCCAGCTTCTTTTCAGATGTAAGCATTTCTTGCTATAAAGTTTCCTCGGAAAACTTCTTTTCTTCTTTCCGTACATTTTAGTATATTTTGTTTCCATTTTATTTGTCTCAAGCTATTTGTACATTTTCTTTTGATTTCTTCATTGATTTATTGATTGTGGGTATGTTGATTCATTTTCATGTATTTGTCAATTTTCTGAAATTCCTATAGTTATTGATTTCTGATTTTATACCTTTAGGGTTGAAAAAGGTACTTGATATAATTTCAACATTTTTTCAATTTGCTAATACTTGTTTTGTGGCCAAAATACGATCTATCCTGAAAATTATGCCATGTATGTGTGAGAAGAACATGCGTTCTTCTGTAAAGCATTGTTCAAGTTCAACATTTTCTTATTAATTTTTGGTGTCAACTATCCAATATTAAAAGTGGTGTATTGAAGTCTCCTACTATTGTTGTATTACAACTTCTCTCTCTTTTCATATCCTTTAATATGCCTTATATATTTAGATGCTCCACTGTTGAGTTCATACAAATTTATAATTGTTATATTATCTTGATGAATTAACTCTTCTATCAATTTTTAAATGTCCTTCTTTTTCTCCTTTATTCTTCTCTATTTAAAATCTATTTTATCTAAATTTTTGCACCTGCTCCTTTATGATTTCAATTTGTGTGAAATATCTTTTTTCCATCCTTCAATTTCAGACTATGTGTGCCCATAAAAGTAAACTTCATCTCTCGTAAGAAGCGTACAGTTGAGTCTTATTTTTCTTAATTTGTTTACTCATTATATATATTTTTATTTTATAATATCCATTTACATCTAAGGTAATTATTGATAGGTAAGGACTTAATTCTGCCATTTTGTTGTTTTCTGGAATTTTTCTAAATAACCTTTTTGTTCTTTCTTCCTCTCTTACTGTCTTCCTTTGTGGCTTGATGGTTTTCTGTAGCGATATGTTTTGAATGTTTTTATTTTTGTTTTGTGCATATCATGTAGATTTTTGCTTTCTGGTTACCATGAGGCTTACAAAGAACATCTTGTATTTAGAATAGTCTATTTGAAGCTGATAATGTTGATTTAAAGCTGATAATCTTGATTGCATACAATAACTATACACTTCTTTCTCCTCTTTCCATTTATGTTTTAGCTGTCCAAATTTGCCTGAGACCTTCTATTTTGCTATCTTGTTGATGTTAATTTCTATAAGGCCAGAATTTTGTGAGAATAACCAGGGTATCCAACATACAGCTTTGGACAGAATCCAGATCCTTAGATTCTGAAAAAAAGTATTTTAGATTTTATAGAACAAAAGGAACAAATTAATTAATGATAACACCTTGACAACCCTATAAAAATAATGAAAACATACCAGTTTATTATAGTAGACCATTGAAATTAGGTTTTATTGAGAAGCTGATGGTAAGATAAAATTAATATGGCGAAAGGATTATTAATGCTGAAGCTTGTAAAAGAAGAAAGGGATGCAGTGTGATCAGAGGGTATTGTCAGACCGAGATATAGACCTAAGAGAGTAGCAACTCAATCATGAACTCTAAAGAAATATCCTGCTAAAAGAGTTATTATATATTGGATAGAATGGCTATGTCACTGCCACCTACTTGCTCAGCTACTATATGGGTGCCAGCTTAAGAAGAGCTTGACTTTACCTACCACTGACTTGCTCTGTCATTGGCTAGAAGCTTCTCCTGAAGAAGCTTAGCCTCATCTTGAGTACTGAAGCAGATCCTGAAAAGGAACTAACACCTAGTGGCTGTTAGCTAAGCACATTCGTTGTAGCTGAGCAGCAAGCTCTTAATTATACAACATAGATCCAATTTTTAAGCAGCCCCTTCAGAATGGGTTATTTTCGCTGAAGGAAGAATTAGAAGGGGGTATTATTAGTGGGGTAAATTTCAGTACTCATCACTGTAGTTGATTTTAGGGTCTTAAATGCTATTCATCATCTGTCTATTATTTATTTTAAATTTTGTTTACCCTCAGATACCATCTTTGGTTTACTTGGTGGTGTGAAGTAAATCTTTATTCCTGAGGGTTTTAAACTACTGACTACTGCCAATATGTCCATATACATTCTATTCTCAAAGTACTTTGCCTACTACACAAAGTAGAAGAACAGATGCACTTTCTAAAGCATCACCTATTGGTAGAAACTTTGTCCTTCAAGGCCTTTTATGTGCAAAGCTATAATACGTCATTCTGTATTTTTAGCTTACATTTACTTCCTGAGAAACTCCTCCATAGACCAAGCTCAGGATTTTTTAATCCTATGCATGTGATCATTTGGAAAAATATCCTTCTTGTGAGCTGAAGAAGGAAAACAAGTAAAACTCCATTGAACAAGGAGGGATCAGACAGAGTACATGGAGCATGGGGCAATACCTGCTCATGTGTCTTACTTATAACCCCTCTTTCTGCTTATACTTAGTCTTAAACCTGCAATTTGCATCTTACAAAGGATTATTGCACGATAACCCAGACTTATTTATGACTTGATGTGTGTCAAAGGTCTGAGCTCATGTTAGGCAGTTCCACATCCATGCTCGCATGATGTCCAACGGTTAAGAATTCCATCTCTACCAGGGTTTGGTCACATATGAGTGATATTTTTTTTGTAAATACATAATTATTTGCTACAGATAGCATAGTCTTGTTCTAGGACTGAGTGGGGTATGTTCTGAGTTTTCCTCTAGGACTCACCACAAACACCTCGCAACATGTTTTTTTTTCTACTAATAACCCTTTCAGCATAATGCGATGTTCTGCTGGAGCATATGGCCCTTAGGGGAATAATGCTTACCTCACAACATGTACACGCCACAAAGCCTCTCAGGTTACCTTTTTATGGGTCATAGAAGCATCCTGTGTGTGAAATTGTACTTTAGTAGTGAGCATAGGTCTATTAGGCATTGTACCTATTTTGTAGTAGAACACATAAGATACTTAAATTTATTTGTTCGTTTAGAAACAATATCTAGTATGCTTCTAATAGGTCTGTAAATATTTTTACTGAAGTGGTCTCTGAATCTTCATAGGGCTTAGTCTTCACCCTCCGAATTGAATGTCTCACAAGTTTTTCAATACTGTAACTACTTCTTGATCTTTCAATAAAACGAGTAGAGGACATTAATACAGTGGAGCAATGTGATGTTTTATGCTATGTCCACATGCTCCAGATTTTTTTAATGCTAATTTCTTCTTTATTTGATCATCAAATTGCTAATGACTGTGTGACTTTGTAAACAACAGAAATTAATTTTCTCACAGTGCTGAAGACTGCAGGTCCAAGTTCAAAATGGTTTCTTCTGAGGTCTATTTCTTTGACTGTCTTCATACTCACATGGTCACTCTCTATGAGTGTCTGTGTCTTAATCTCCTCTTCTTATGTGGGCACCAGCCATGTTAGATTAGGGTTCATCTGAATAACTAATTTTAACTTCATTATCTTTTTTTAAGGGGGATATTATGGGATGTTTGAATATTTGTGTGTGTGTGGTTTTTTTTTTTATTTCTCCTAAAAAAAAAAAGAAAAAATGGGATACATGTGCTGAACGTGCAGATTTGTTACATAGGTATAAATGTGCTATGGTGGTTTGCTGCACCTATTGACCTGACTTCTAAGTTCCCTCCCCTCACCCCCCACCCCACAACAAGCCCTGTTGTGTGTTGTTCCCCTGTCTGTGTCCATGTATTCTCAATGTTCAACTCCCATTTATAAGTGAGAACATGCGGTGTTTGGTTTTCTGTCCCTATGTTAGTTTGCTGAGGATGGTGGCTTCCAGCTTCATTCATGTCCCTACAAAGGACATGATCTCATTCCTTTTTATGGCTGCATAGTATTCCATAGGGTATATATACCACATTTTCTTTAGTCTATCATTGATGGGCATTTGGGTTGGTTCCATGTCTTTGCTATTATAAATAGTTCTGCAATAAACATACGAGTGCATGTGTCTTTACAGTATAACAATTTATTAGTTTCCTTTGGGTATATACTAGTAATGGGATTGCTGGGTCAAATGGTATTTCTGGTTCTAGATCCTTGAGGAATCGCCACACGGTCTTCCACAATGGTTGAACTAATTTACATTCCCACCAACAGTGTAAAAGTGTTCCTATTTCTCCACACCCTCGCCAGCATCTGCTGTTTCCTGACTTTTTAATAATCGCCATTTTGAATGGCATGAGATGGTATCTCATTGTGGTTTTGATTTGCATTTCTCAGATGATCACTGATGTTGAGCTTTTTTTTTTCATATGTTTTTTGGCTATGTAAATTCTTCTTTCGAGAAGTGTCAGTTCATATCCTTTGTCTGCTTTCTGATGTGGTTGTTTGTTTTTTTCTTGCAAATATGTTTAAGTTCCTTGTAAATTCTGGATAATAGACTTTTGTCAGATGGGTAGATTGCAAAAATTTTCTCCCAGTCTGTAGATTGCCTGTTCATTCTTATGATAGTTTATTTTGCTCTGCAGAAGTTCCTTAGTTTCATTAGATCCCATCTGTCAATTTTGGCTTTTGTTGCAATTGCTTTTGGAATTTTTGTCATGAAGTCTTTGCCCAAGCTTTGTTCTTCTTGATTAGGATTGTCTTGGCTATATGGGCTCTTTTTTGGTTCCATATGAAATTTAAAGTAGTTTTTTTTTCCAATTCTGTGAAGAATGTCAATGGTAGTTTGATGGGAATAACATTGAATCTATAAATTGCTTTGGGCAGTATGGCCATTTTCATGAAATTGATTCTTCCTATTCTTCTTATCCATGGGGATGGAATGTTTTTCCATTTGTTTGTGTCCTCTCTTACTTCCTCAAGCAGCGGTTTGTAGTTCTATTTGAAGACGCTCTTCACATGCCTTGCTAACTGTACTCCTAGGTAGTTTATTCTCTTTGTAGCAATTGTAAATGGAAGTTCATTCATGATATGGCTTTCTGCTTGCCTATTGTTGGCATAAAGGAATGCTTGTGATTTTTGCATATTGATTTTGTATCCTGAGACTTTGCTGAAGTTGCTTATCAGTTCAAGAAATTTAGGGGCTGATATGATGGGGTTTTTTAAATATAAAATCATGTCATCTGCAAAGAGAGACAACTTGACTTCCTCTCTTCTCATTTTAATACCCCTTTTTTCTTTCTCTTGCCTGATTGTCCTGGCCAGAACTTCCAATACTATGTTGAATAGGAGTGATGAGAGAGGGTATCCTTGCCTTGTACAGGTTTTAAAAGGGAATGCTTCCAGCTTTTGCCAATTCAATATGATATAAGCTATGAGTTTGTCATAAATAGCTCTCTTATTTTGAGATATAGTCCGTCAATACCTAGTATATTGAGAGTTTTTAGCATGAAGGAATGTTGAATTTTATCAAAGGCTTTTTCTGCATCTATTGAGATAATCACGTGGCTTTTGTCTTTGGATCTGTTTATGTAATAGATTATGTTTATTGGTTTGTGCATGTTGAACCAGCCTTGCATCTGAGTGATGAATCCGACTTGATCATGGTCGATAAGTTTTTTGATGTGCTTCTGGATTCAGTTTGCCAGTATTTTATTGAGGATTTTTGCATCGATGTTAATCAGGAATAGTGGACTGATTTTTTTCTTTTTTTGTTGTGTCTCTTCCCGGTTTTGCTATCAGGATGATGCTGGCTTCATAAATTGAGTTAGGGAGGAATCCCTCCTTTTCAGTTATTTGAAATAGTTTCAGAAGGAATGGTACCAGCTCCTCTTTGTACATCTGGTAGAATTTAGCTGTGAATCAGGTAGGTCCTGGGCTTTTTTTGGTTGCTAGGCTATTAATTCTGCCTCAATTTCATCACTTGTTATTGGTCTATTCAGGGATTCAACTTCTTCCTGGTTTAGTCTTGGTAGGGTGTATGCATCCAGGAATTTATCCATTTCTTCTAGATTTTCTAGTTTATTTGCGTACAGGTATTTATAGTATTCTCTGATGATGGTTTGTATTTCTGTGAGGTCAGTGGTGATATCCCCTTTAACATTTTTTATTTTGTTGATTTGATTCTTCTCTCTCTTCGTTATTAGTCTAGCTAGCAGTCTAGCTATTTTGCTAATTTTTTTCAAAAAACCACCTCCTGGATTTGTTGATTTTTGTGTGTCAATATCTCTTTTAATTATTCTCTGATCTTAGCTATTTCTTGTCTTCTGCTAGCTTTTGGATTTGTTTGCTCTTGCTTCTCTAGTTCTTTTAATTATTATATTAGGGTGTTGAATTGAGATTTTTCTAGCTTTCTTATTTGGGCATCTAGTGCTATAAATTTTCCTCTTAAAACTGCTTTAGCTGTGTCCCAGAGATTCTGGTACATTGTCTCTTTGTTCTCATTGGTTTCAAAGAACTTCTTGATTTCTGCCTTTATTTCATTATTTACCCAGGAGTCATCCAGCAGCATGTTTTCAATTTTAATAAAATTGTGTGGTTTTGAGTGAGTTTCTTAATCCTGAGTTCTAATTTGATTGCACTGATGTCTGAGAGACTGTTTTTTATGGTTTGTTTTTTTGCATTTGCTGAACATTTTTTTACTTCCAATTTTGTGGTTGATTTTAGAATAAGTGTCATGTGGCACTGAGAAGAATGTATATTGTGTTGATTTGGGGTACAGAGTTCTGTAGATGTCTACTAGGTCCATTTGATCCAGAGCTGAGTTCAAGTCCTAAATATCCTTGTTAATTTTCTGTCTCATTGATCTGTCTAATACTGATAGTGGGGCATTAAAGTCTCCCACTATTATTGGGTGGGAGTCTAAGTCTCTTTGTAGGTCTCTAAGAACTTGTTTTATGAATCTGGGTGCTCCCGCATTGGGTGCATTTACATTTAGAATAGTTAGCTCTTCCTGTTCAATTGTCCCCTTTACCATTATGTAATGCCCTTCTTTGTCTGTTTGATCTTTGTTGGTTTAAAGTCTGTTTTGTCAGAGACTAGGATTGCAACCCCTGTTTTTTTTTTTTTCTTTCCATTTGCTTGGTAAATTTTCCTCCATCCCTTTATTTTGAGCCTGTGTGTGTCTTTGCACCTAAGATGCATCTCCTGAATACAGTACACCAATGGGACTTCACTCCTTATCCAATTTGCCAGTCTATGTCTTTTAATTGGGGCATTTAGCCTATTTACATTTGATGTTAGTATTGTTATGTGTGAATTTGATCCTGTCATCATGATGCTATTTGGTTATTTTGCACACTAGTTGATGCAGTTTCTTCATAGTGTCATTGGTCTTTATATTTTGGTGTGTTTCTGCAGTGGCTGGTGCTGGTTTTTCCTTTCCATATGTAGTGCTTCTTTCAGGAGCTCTTGTAGGGCAGGCTTGGTGGTAACAAAATCCCTCATCATTTGCTTGTCTGGAAAAAAAATTATTTCTCTTTTGCTTATGAAGCTTAATTTGGCTGTATATGAAATTCTGAGTTGAAAATTCTATTATTTAAGAATTTTGAATATTGGCCACCAATCTCTTCTGGCTTTTAGAGTTTCTGCTGAGAAGTCCACTGTTAGTCTGATGGGCTTCCTTTTGTAGGTGACCTTGCCTTTCTTTCTGGCTGACCTTAATAGTTTTTCATTTATTTTAACCTTAGAGAATCTGATGATTATGTGTCTTGGGATTGATCTTCTTGTGGAGGATCTTAATGGTGTTCTCTATATTTGCTGAATTTGCATGTTGGCCTGTCTTGCTAGGTTGGGTAAGTTCTTCTGGGGAATATCCTGTAGTGTGTTTTTCAGCTTCTTTCTATTCTCCCCATTTCCTTGTGTTACTTCAATCAGTTGTAGGTTCAGTCTTTTTATGAAGTCCCATATTTCTTGGAGGCTTTGTTCTTTCCTTTTGCTTCTTTTTTCTCTATTCTTGTCTGCATGTCTTCTTTCAGTAAGGTGGTCTTCAAACTCCGATATACTTTCTTCTGCTTGGTCAACTCAGCTGTTGTTACTCTGCTTCACAAAGTTCTCTTCTGTGTTTTTCAGCTTCATCAGGTTGTTTATGTTCCCCTCTAAACTGGTTATTCTAGTTAGCAATTCCTCTAACTTTTTATCAAGGTTCTTAGCTTCTTTGCATTGCGTTAGAACATGCTCCTTTAGCTCAACATATATTTTTTTTACCCATCCTCTGTTGTGGGAAGTCAGGGACCCTTAATGGAGGGACTGGCTGGAGCCATGGCAGAGGAACATAAATTGTGAAGATTTCAAGGACATTTATCAGTTCCCAAATAATACTTTTATAATTTCTTATGCCTGTCTTTACTTGAATCTCTTAATCCTGTTATCTTCATAAGCAGAGGATGTATGTCACCTCAGGACCACTGTGATAATTGTGTTAACTGTACAAATTGATTGCAAAACATGTGTTTGAACAATATGAAATCAGTGCACCTTGAAAAAGAACAGAATAACAGCAATTTTTAGGGAACAAGGGAAGACAACCATAAGGTCCGACTGCCTGCAGGGTCAAGCAAAAAGAGACACATTTTTCTTCTTGCAGAGAGCCTATAAACAGACGTGCAATTAGGGAAGACATTGCTAAATTCTTTTCCTAGCAAGGAATATTAATATTAATACCCTGGGGAAGGAACACATTCCCTGGGGGGAGATCTATAAATGGCTGTTCTGGGAATGTCAGTCTTATGCAGTTGAGATAAGGACTGAGATACACCCTGGTCTCCTGCAGTACCCTCAGGCTTACTAGGGTGGGGAAAAACTCTGCCCTGGTAAATTTGTGGTCAGGCCAGTTCTTTACTCTTGAACTCTGTTTTCTGTTGTTTAAGATGTTTATCGAGACAATACATGCACCGCTGAACATAGACCCTTTCCAGTGGTTCTGCTTTTGCCCTTTGCCTTGTGATCTTTTTTGGACCCATATCAGTAGTTCTGCTTTTGTCCTTTGTCCTGTTCCCTCAGAAGCATGTGATCTTTGTGAGACCCTTATTAGTAGTTCTGCTTTTTACCCTTTGAAGTATGTGATCTTCATACCTACTCCCTGTTCTTACACCACCTCCCCTTTTGAAACCCTTAATAAAAACTTGCTGGTCTGAGACTCAGGCAGGCATCACTGTCCTACTGATATGTGATGTCACCCCTGGCGGCCCAGCTGTAAAATTCCTCTCTTTGTACTGTCTCTTTATTTCTCAGCTGGCCGACACTTATGGAAAATTGAAAGAACCTACGTTGAAATACTGGGGGTAGGTTCCCCCAATAATCTTCTGAACCCTACTTCTGTCAGTTAGTTCATCTTATCCTCTGTCCACTTCTGGGCCCCTGGTGGGGAGACTTTATGATCATTTGGAGGAGAAGAGAAGAGGCACTCTGGCCTTTTGGGTTTTCAGCATTTTTTTTGTCATTGATTCTTTCTCATCTTTGTGAGTTTGTCTAGTTTCAGTCTTTGAGACTTCTGACCCTTGGCTGGGGTTTTGGTGGGGGTCTTTTTGTTGTTGATGCCATTGTTTTTGCTTTTTGCTTGTTTGTTTCTCTTTCAATAATCTGGTCCCCCTTCTGTAGGGTGGTGCCAGTTTGCTGAGGGTTCACTTCAGGCCCTATTCATTTAATTCCCATGCCTGGACATGTCATTCAAGGAGGTTGGAGAGCAGCTAAGATGGGTCCTTGCTTCTTCTTCTAGGACCTCTGACGTCAAAGGGCACCAAACTGATGTCAGTAGGATCATTCCTTTATAGGATATTTGACAACCCCTGTTGAAGGGTCTCACCCAGTTGGATGGCATGGTGAACAGGACCTGTTTACCAAAGCACTTTGTCCCTTAGTGGAGAGGGTGTGTTTCACTGGGGACCCATCTGGGCTGCCTGGATTGCTCAGAACTACCAGAAGGAGAGGCAAAGTCAGCTGGTCTGCAGAGACTGCCACCACCCCTCTCCCTAGGGGCTGAGGCCCAGGGATATCCAAATTCTGTTCCTGAGCCTCTGGTTGGAGTTACTGGAGATTCTGCAGGGAAGCCCCACCCATTGAGGAAGGATGGGTCAGGGTTAGACCTGAAGAGGCACTCTGGCCTCAGACTGCCACAGCCTGTGTGTTGGGCTGTTGGGACAAGTCTTGGGACCAAGCCCTCCAGTCTCCCTGGCTCCAGCAGGGGAAAAGCACAGCCTGGAACTATAGAAATGGTTGCTGCCCTTCCCTAGCCCAGGGAGTTTAGTGTATTAGGCAGTTGTGAGTCCCAGTGCTGGCTGCTGCCCTTCCTCCAAGGAGTTCAAATGGCTTAGACTGCAGGCAGCATCAGCAGTTGCTGGTCAGCCCTCCCCCTAGGAATTCAGTAGGTTTAAGCAGATTCCAGCTGAAAGGCTGTAAGAATCTGTGTGTTCAGGGATTGGGACACAAGCCCCAGTGGCATAGGTTCACGAGTGAGATCTTCTGATGCATGAGTTGCACAGTTCCATGGATAAAGCACAGTTTCCCTGGCTGGGTAGTGCTCTCACTCACTGCCTGCCTTCTCTGCATGGCTCTCAGGTGGGCCATTGCACCACACTGCTCTTCCTTCTCTCCATGGGTCAAGCCAGCCTTCTAGTCAATTTTAATGAGAGAACCTGGATACCTTGGCTGCTGGTGAAGGATTCACACTCTTATTACGTATTTTTTCGATGAGAGCCTTTGAACACGAAGGCTTCTAGTCAGGCATCTTGCCCTGCCCCCACCCCCATTTTTTCAAATGTGAATTGACTTATCAGCTTGCTGTTTAGAAGAGGTGGTGGGATTTGCTTATGAGAGGGGAACCTTGTTGCCTCACAGTGAAACAATATCTGTATTATTTTCCACAGACAAGGGTACTAGCTTTTGTGGGGTAGAGTGAAAGTTCATGAAATCAAAATCTTTGGGTCCATTCAGAAAGTAATTCCTATTCAAGGAGCTCAGGTTTTCCAAGTTAGAGACCTGACCTTGGCATAATAGAGTTGCTTAGGTTCACCATTTAATCATCTTCTAAGTTCAGCACTCTAAATATTAAATTCTTGAGTTGATGTTCAATATTTTCTTCTGATCCACTTCATGAAATGTGGGTTTCTTTGTAGATTATTAAACAGACTCTCTGACTCTGACATTTTGTTTCCATTACTTGTTAATTGCCTTGAGAATTTTTATCCACTGTAGGAAATAAATGTCTTTTTCTCTAAAGCCAAACTTGAATTAAAGGTAAGAACATAGTATCTATATCAACATAGTGTGAGTTTAGGAGAAATTGAAAAGATTGTGCAACAACAAAAAAGGCTTTTACAAAATTTTTTTAAAAACGGGTATGTTTTTCTTTTTGTCAAAATTATTATCAGTCAAAGAATGCTGCATTTATTTTACAACATGTTTTTACTTAGCACAAATCTTTTACTAAGCACATCATAAAATAAATTATTTTTGTCAGATGGTAGTATGTAAATGTATTAAAAGAGTCACATTCTAAATGTATGAATTGAAGGATTCAACATTAACAGAAAAATATACTCTGGTGAAAATTAATTTTTTTTTTTACAAAACACTAGTTAAATTTCAGGACAATTTTACAAGCACTTCCTGCCTCTGCCTCTCTTCCTGCCCAATGAAATGTTTTCTTTATCATGGGTACCTAATTAGTGCAAGGTTTATTTAGGAAGTGGTTATGTCTGAGAATACTTAACTTCTACTCTTCTGTCTTTGATGAAAAGGCTCTAAGTGGATTTTAAAACTCCTGGTGGGCACTTATTATTCTTAGTGCATTCAGTAAAATATATCAGTAAATTAGCTCCTGTCTCCTGGTTGGCCTAGGACTACACAATAAAAGCATTTTATTATAAAGCTAAAATTGACTTTATATATAACTTTTTCTACTTAAGAAAATTAGAACCTAACATTAAATTCAAAGTTCACTGTACCTTCAGATACGTTAAGTATAAGCTACCTTTGCTTTTGAAATGGATTTTCTTATGATCAAAATTTGGGTTAATATGTTACATGAATATTTGCACGTATAACCGTTTTTATTCTGCATTTCTTCTATTAACCTGCTGACATTGAGAAGTCATAGCATTGTCTTGATTTTTCCAGTTCAAAAATTCATGTTGCACTGAAGCTCATTGTTTGCAAACTCATTCAGCACATTGGCATTAGATCTAAAAAGAGGATGTACAACATGAAAACAAACATCTTTCTTAGTTGGCTCTTTTATCTTTTATGTAACTATGCAACTCAGTCACCTATTAAGATGGTCATGTGCTTTTGTTTTCAGTTCTGTTTATGTGGTGAATAACATTAATTGATTCACACATGTTGAATCATCCTTGCATTCCATGAATGATGCCCACATGATTGTGGTGGATAAGCTTTTTGATGTGCTGCTGGATTTAGTTTGTTAGTATTTTGTTGAGGATTTTTGCATCAATGTTCATGAAGGATATTGTCCTGAAGATGTTTTCTTTTTTTTCTTCTTTTTGTTATGTCTCTGCCAGGTTTCATACCACAATGACACTGGCCTCATAGAATGAGTTAGGAAAGACTTCCTCCTCCTCAATTTTTTGCAATAATTTCCATGGAAATGGTACCAGGTCTCCCTTACACATCTGATAGAATTGTGTTGTGAATCCATCTGATCCTGGGCTTTTTCTGATTGGTAGGCATTTTATTACTGATTCAATTTCAGAAATCCTTATTGATCTGTTCAGGGATTCAATCTCTTCCTGGTTCAATCCTGAGAGCACTTACGTTTCCAGGAATTTATCCTTTTTTTTTTTTAATATATATTGCTCTTATAACTTTTATGTAAAGAGCTGTTCGTAATAGTCTCTGGGTTTTTCTTTTTGTATTACTGTGGGGTCAGTGGGGACAAATGTCCCCTTTGTCATTTCTGAACGTGTTTATTTGGATTTTCTCAAATTTTTTCTGTATGCATCTGGCTGATAGTATATCTATCATATTAATTCTTTCAAAGGACTATCTACTAAGCTCAGTGATCTTTTGTATATTTTTTTGTGTCTCAATTTCTTTCAGTTCACCTAGGTTTGGATTATTTCTTGTATTCTGTTAGCTTTGGGATTAATTTGCTCTTGTTCATCTAGTTCCTTTAGTTGTAAAGTTAGGTTGTTAATTTGAGATCTTTCTAACTTTTTGATTTGAGCATGCTATGCTCTAAATTTTTCTAGTAATAATGATTTGGCTGTGTCCCAGAGATTCTGGTATGTTGTATCTTTTTTCACAATCATTTCAAAGAATTTATTGATTTCTGCCTTAATTTCATTATTTTATCCAGAAATCATTAAGAAGCAGGTTGCTCTTTTCTATTTCATGGTATTTTTTTTCTTAACTTTGATTTCTGTTTTTATTGCATTGTGGTCTGAGACTGTGGTTGGTATGATTTCAATTTTTCTTGAATTTGCTAAAGATTATTTTATGTCCAATTGTGTGATTGATTGTAGAGTATGTGTCATATGCAGCTGAGAAGAGTATATATTCTGTTGTTTTGGGGTGGAGAATTGTGTAAATGTTTATTAGGTCCATTTCCCCAATTGTTAAGGTTTTGAATATCTTTGTTAGTTTTCTGCCTTGATGATCTGTCTACTACTGTCAATAGGTTGTTAAAGTCTCCCACTATTATTGTGTGGTTATCTAAATGTCTTCATAGGTCTCTAAGAACTTGCTTTATTAATCCCAGTGCTCCTGTGTTGGGTGCATATATATTCAGGACAGTTAGAACTTCTTGTTGAATTGAACTCTTTACCATAATGTAATGCCCTTCTTTGTCTTTTTTGATCTTTGTTGTTTTAAAGTCTGTTTTGTCTGAAATTAGAATAGCAACCCCTGCTTTTTCTGTTTTATATTGTTTGGTAGATTTTTCTCTATTACTTTACTTTGAGCCTATGGGTGCCAATGCATGGCATATGGGTCTCTTGAAGACAATATACCATTGAGTTTTGCTTCTTTATTCAACTTTACACTCTTTGCCTTTTGATTGGGGCATTTAGCCCATTTACATTAAATGTTCATATGGATATGTATGCATATGATCCTGTCATCATGTTGTTAGCTGGTTATTATGCAGATTTGTTTGTGTGGTTGCTTTATAATGCCACTGGTCTACCTACTTAAGTGTGTCAATCAGGCAAGAAAAAGAAGTAAAAGGCATCCAAATAGCAAAAGAAAAAGTCAAACTATTGTTATTTGCAGACAATATGATTATACCTAGAAAACTCCATAGTCCCTGCTCAAAAGCTCCTTGATGTATCACAACTCCAACAAACCTTCAGGATGCAAAATCAATGTACTGAAGTCAGTAGCATTCCTACACATCAACAACATCCACGCTGAGAGCAAATAAGAAACACAATCTCATTTACAATAGCCACAAAAAGAATAAAATATGTAGGAATAGAGCTAACCAAGTGGGTGAAAGACCCCTGTAAAGAGTATTACAAAACACTGCTTAAAGAAATCAGAGATGACAAAAACAAATTGAAAAACTGTTTATGCTTATGGATAGTAAAAATTAATATTGTTGAAAATGGCCACAAGACCTAAGCAATTTACATATTCAGTGCTAATCCCATCATACTACCAGTGGCATTTTTCATAGATTTAGAAAATCTATTTTAAAATTCATATGGAATCAAAAACAATCTGAATACCCAAAACAATTCTAAGCAAAAAGAACAATGCTGAAGTCATCACACTACCCAGCCTCAAACTATACTACATGGCTACAGTAATCAAAATATCATGGTACTGATACGAAAACAGGCACGTAGACCAACAGAACAGAATAGAGAGCCCAGAAATAATGCCATACTCCTAAAGCCATCTGATCTTCAAGAAAATTAACTAAAACAAGCAATAAGGAAAGGAATCCCAATTCAATAAATAATGTCGGCATAACTGACGAGTCATATGCGCAGGATAAAAACTGGACCATTTCCTTATACCATATACAAAAATTAACTCAATATTGATTAAATACTTAAATCTAAACCACAAAGTATAAAAACCTTGGACGATAACCTAGAAAATACCATTCTGGTCATAGGACCTAGCAAAGACTTCATGACAAATAAGCCAAAAGCAATTGAAACAAAAACAAAAATTGACCTATGAGACCTAATTAAACTAAAGAACCTCTCCACAGCAAGTGAAACTATCAACTGAGTACACGACAACCTACAGAATGGGAGAATATATTTGCAAACTATGCATCAGACAAAGGTCTATGTACTAATCCATTCTAATGCTGCTAATAAAGATATATCCAAGACTGGATAATTTATAAAGAAAAGAGGTTTAATTGACTCATGGTTCCACCTTGCTGGGGAGGCCTCAGGAAACTTACAATCTTTGGGGAAGGTACCTCCTCACAGGATGATAGAAGAGAGAATGAGTACCAAGAAAAGGGAGAAGCCCCTTATAAAGCCATCAGATCTTGTGAGAACTCACTCACTATCACGAGAACAGCATGAGGGAAATGGCCCCCATTATTTAATTATCTCCACTGGTCCTGCCCTTGACATGTGGGGATTATTACAATTGAAGGTGAGATTTGGGTGAGGACACAAAGCAATACCATATTATTCTTCCCCTGCCACCTCCCAAATCTCATGTCCTCACATTTCAAAACACAATCTTGCCCTTCCAATAATCCCCCAAAGTCTTAACTCATTAACCCAGAAGTTCAAGTCCAGAGTCTCACTTGAGACTAGGCAAGTCCCTTCCACCTCTGAGCCTGTGAAATCAAAAGCTGGTTACTTCCTAGATACAATAAGGGTGGAGGCATTGGGTAAATACATCTATTCCAAATAGGAGAAATTAGCTAAAACAAAGGGGCCACAAGCCCCATGCAAGTCCAAAATCCAGTAAAGCAGTCATTAAACCTTAAAGTACCAAAATGATCTCTATTGACTCCATGTCTCACATGTAGATAATCTTGATGCAAGGGTAGGCTCCCATGGCCTTGGGCTGCTCCACCCCTGCGGCTTTGCAGTCTACAGCCCCTCTCCTGACTGCTTTCATGGCTGGCATTGAGTGTCTGTGGCTTTTTCAGGCTCTGTGCTGCAAGCTGTCATATCTACCATCTGGGGTCCAGAGGACAGTGGCCTTCTTTTCACAGTTCCACTAGGCAGTGCCCCAGCAGGAACTCAGTGTGGGGGCTTTGACCCCGCAATTCCCTTCCTCACTGGCATAGCATAGGTTCCCCATGAGGGCTTCATCACTGCAGCAAACTTCTGCCTGTACTTCCGGGTGTTTCCATATATCCTCAGGAATCTAGGTGGAGGTTACTCAACCTCATTCTTGACTATTATGCACCTGCAGGCCTAACACCACATGTAAGCCACCAAGGCTTGGGACTTGCAATCTCTGAAGCAACAAAAAAAGGAAAAACCAGTAACTTGATAGATTCATCCTGTTGATTTTCAACCTAAGCAAATCACATACATGTGACAGCCTGGGAGGGGTAATTCATACATATGATTAAGTGTAATATTGATGACTGAGTTTTCCACTCCAATAATAGAGTGGAGGAAGAAGAAAAAATAACAGATTAATTCATAAAGTTATTTATCATTTGGATTTGGATTACAATCTGTATACACAACAATAGGAAACACAGTCCTATAAAAAAAAGCAGTTCTTCCTGTCTCGGTTCTTTACTTCTAGTATTCACATATGCATTCAACAATGTATTTTAACATGAATTGTGTAATAGGAACTGATATGAGAAGTTTTACTTGAACAAAACAGATGAAACTCTTATGGAGCTTACACTGTGTAGCCTCAAACCACATATAGCAACACTGAAGGAAACCATGTTATGGCATGGTGGCTGACCTACTCATAAAGAGAAAAACAATTGAGTATAGAGTAAAAATGTAAAGATTTGATACCTTATTATTATTCTCCTTTTTAGCTAAAATAATTTAAAAGGCAATAAATTACCAGCCTGTGATGACTTTGGGCCCTTTCTTTGTTGTCATAGATATGTATTATATAGAGATGTAGATATAGACCAGCAACAGCTGTTGCATAGATTTAAACTTATAATCAAAAGTTAACATCATCTTAAACAATTGTAAAAAATATAGGTATTTGAAAAGTTCATAATGAAGTACAATTTCAAAATCCAGTATCTTAGATAAGGCTTCATCATTTTATCTTCATTATTACAATAATCTACTAACCAGTCTCCTGTCACCTACTGGGATTATCTCCTTTTAATAAATTATTTAATGAAAAAATTCTAATATTACTGAAACAATCAACATTATGTCAGCTTTTACATAAAATCCTATATTATCTTCCTTGAATCACATTAAAAAAAATAAACATTCTTACCTTTGGCTTGCACCTTGCCATTTTCCAATCAGATTCATGTCTTGCTAGAAATCTTAGATCAAGCCTTGCTGGTGGACTCTCCACACTCTATATTTTCTCTCACCAAATCTAATTTGTGCATTAGACTCAGTTGGGATTTCAATTCTTCTATGCAGTTTTTCCTACTTCCATAGTACCTCCTCCACTATCCCTTGTCCCACAGGCTAGATTAAAGACTTTCTAACCCTCACATTGTTTTCCTCTATCTAGTACTTGCTGTAGTTAAATGCATTTCTGTAAATTCAGTAAAGTTACAGGACACAAAATAACATAAAACTCAGTAACATTTCTGTATACCAACAGTGAACAATTTGAAGAAGAAACTTAAAAGTTATCCAACAGTGAACAATTTGAAAAAGAAACTTAAAAGTTATCCCATTGACAAGAGACACAGATAAAATACCTAGGAATTAACTTAACCAAAGATGTGAAAGATTTCTATAATGAAAACTGCATAACACTGAAAGAAATTGAAGAAGACACAAAAAGTCAAAAGGCTTTCCATGTTCATGAATTGGAAGAATCAATAGTGTTAAAATATCCGTAAGTACCCAAAGTAATCTACAGATTCAATGTAATCCATACAAAAATGCCAAAGATATTCTTCAGAGAAATAAAAAAAACTAAAATTTATATAGAACTACAAAAGACTCAGAATAGCCAAAGTCTTCCTGAGCAAAAACGACAAAACTGGAGGAATCACATTATCTGACTTCCAATTGTACGATAGAGTTATGATAAACAAAACAGCATGGTACTGGCATAAAAACAGACATATAGACCAATGGAACAGAAAATAGAAGCCAGGAATAAGTCCATACATCTACGGGGAACTCATTTTGACAACAGTGCCAAGAACATAAATGGGAGAAAGGATAGTCTCTTCAATAATTAGTGCTGGGAAAATTGGATATCCATATGCAGAAGAATTAAACTAGACATTTGTCTCCTGTCATATTACAAAATATCAAATCAAAATGGATTAGAGACTTATACCTAAAACCTGAAACTATGAAATTACTAAAAGAATATACTGGGGAAACTCTTCATGTCATGGGTCCAAGAAAAGATTAATTTTACTTATTTCTTCATTTAAATTATTATTTCAAATACAGACAGAGTGTCTCTCTGTTGCCCAGGCTGGATTGCAGTGGTGCCATCATAGCTTATTGTATCGTCAAACTCCTGGACACAAGTGATTCTCCTGCCTCAGCTTCCCAAGTATCTAGGACTATAGGAGCATGCCACCACACCTAGCTAATTAAAAAAAAAAAATTGTATAGATGAGGTCTCACTGTGTTGCCCAGGATGGTCTCAAACTCCTTGCCTCAAGCAATTCTCCCGTCTTGGGGTCAATAAGTGCTGGGATGACTGGTGTGAGATACTGCACCAGGCCTGGGCAAATGTTTCTTGAGTAATACCCCAAGAACACAAGCAACCAAAGCAAAAATGGACAAATGAGATCACATCAAGTTAAAAAGCTTCTGCTTAGCAAAGGAAATAATCAATAAAGTTAAGAAACAACCCACAGAATTGGAGAAAATCATTGCAAACCCTCTATCTGACAAGGGATTAATAACCAGAATATATTAAAACATTAAAAAAATCAATAGGAAAGAAATCTAATAATGCGTTTTTTAAATAGGCAAATAATCTGAAAGGACATTTTTAAAAACAAGACATGCAAATGGCCAACAGGTATTTGGGAAAGTGCTTACTATCATTAATCATCAGATAAATGCCAATCAAAACTACAATGAGACATCATCTCAGCCAAGTTAAAAGGGCTTGCATCCAAAAGACCAGCAATAATGAATGATGGTGAGGATGTAGAGAAAGGGGAACCCTTATACACTGTTGGTGGAAATGTAAATTAGTACAACCACTATGCAGAAGAGTATGGAGGTTTTTCAAAAAAATTAAAAATGGAACTACCATATGATCCAGTAATTCCACTGCTAGATATACCCCAAAGAAAGGAAATCAGTGTATCAAAGAGATATTTGCACTCCCGTTATTTTTGCAGCATGATTCACACTAGACAAGATTTGGAATCAACCTAGGTGTTTCTCAACCAAGAATAGATAAAGAAATATGGTACATAAACACAATAGAACATTATTCAGCAATAGAAAAGAAGGAAACCTTGTCATTTGCAGCAACATGGATAGAACTGTTAAGTGAAATAAGCCAGGCACAGAAAGACAAAGTTTCCATGTTCTGATTCATACATGGGTACTTAAAAATTAAAACAATTGAAGTCATAGAGATAGAGTATAATGATGATTACCAGAAGTGGGGAAGGGTAGTTAGGGGGCACAGAGAGTGAGGATGGTTTATGGTTACAAAAATATGTTTAGATAGAATGAATAAGATCTAGTATTTGATAGAACAATAGGGTTAATATAGTCAACAGTACTTTGTTGTGTATTTTAAAATAACAAAAAGAGTGGAGTTGGAATGATTCTATTATAACACAAAGAAATGATAAATGCTTAAGGTAATGCTTGGTGTAATCATTACACATTGTATACCTGTAACAAAACATCACATGTACCCCTCAAACATACACACCCACTACATACTCACTAAAATTAAAAATTAAATAAAAAATATTTGGTATAAAATATGTATTTTTGAATAAGTGAATTAATGTATGAAAAAACAAATACCAATGTATAATTCCACTAGCAATACTCAATTCTGTATTCAAAACCTTTAGCCTCATAATTGTTTCAGAATTCAGAACTGTTTAGACAGATACTATGTTCAGAAAAGTAAATGGTACAAATGCTACAGGTTATATAAACATTCAGTGCATGCTTGGGATAAAAGTAATAAAATAGATTAATAATCTAATATTAACCTAGTAATTACCATGTTTCATATGTTTTAAGTATGTTCATTTCCTTGGTGAAAGATATATCTCAAAGTTTCCAACCTTGTGTATTTTTCTAAGAAAGAGATACATTTTTCTTTAGGAATGACAAGACCTCTTGAGTGTTTTCTTTACTAAGTTATCCAATAGTAAATTTATGTTCTCCTCCAAATTTTTAATGATATTTCTGTATGTGGTAATGATATGAATCACCTTGCTTATTAAACAGAATTTAAAATATTTCTTTTAATTGTTATTTTAATATTTAACACAATTTATCTTTAAAAATGATCTTTTAAACTTATATGTATATATGTAATAAATTTATACAAGTAGACTTTTTCTATTATTCTGAGACCAATATTTCAAAACCAGATTCTGGAATTTCTTTTGGAATAGATCTCAATTTTCTCCCATACATGTTACTCTTTCAATTCATTCCTTCCATTCATTTGTTCATTGATTGCATTAAATGGAAGGTGATTTGTTGGACACACCAATGCTCCCGACACAAGCTACTCCCTTGGAGCAGCTCCTCTTAGGTGGCACATTCACAGTGCAACCGTAAGTCATTTTACCATCTTTATGCTTATTAAAATTAAATCTAATCACTAGAACCCTCATAGCCAACTTACAGAAAGGATAGATTTTGTGCATTTGTGAGTGTTGCAGGTTACATCAATGCTACTATGATGTGGTCTTTAAAACTTTTTACCATAAAGACATTCTGTTAGTCCATTTGCATTGTTCTAGATGAATACCTGAGCCTGAGTAATATATAAAGAAAAAAAGGTGGCTCTGTTTTTTTTTTGGCTCACAGTTCTGCAGGCTGTGAGAGAAACATGGCCGCTGCTTCTGCTGAGGCCTCAGGAAGCTTACAATCATGGCAGAAGGCAAAGGGGAGCCAGCACATCATATGGCGAGAGGAGAGAGAGAGAGAAGGGGGAGGTCCCAGCCTCTTTTAAACAACTAGATCTCATGTGAACTAATTGAGGGAGAACTCACTTATCACCAAGAGGATGATGCTAAACCATTCACGAGGGATCCACCCCATAATCCAATCACCTCTCACCAAGTCCCAACTCCAACATTGAGAATCACATTTCAACTTGAGATTTGGAGGGAGCGAACATCCAAACTATATTAGACATGAAAATTGTTCTTAAATTCAAAGAGATTATAGCCTGTGTTAAAGCCCTGCTACAAGGGACTAGAGGAAAGGAATTACACTGATTCTGCTTTCTCTCACTATCTGGTTGCAGACCAGCAGTCTTATAGCCTGGCTTTGTACATACTGCAATTTGATATAGTAGTTGAAAAGTGGCCAGCTAACAGGGAATTGCAGTAATCAAGTTGTTGGGGAAAAAAAATCGATGTACTGTACAGACTTGCAATCTTATTATTGAGCAACACAAGTAAAGACAAGCAATGGTCCTCTTCTACAAGCGTCAATGTGGAGAGAGAGGAAGGGAAAAATGACTTCAAACTGCCAAAGGAAAAGATATTATTCAAAAGGCCACTAAGAATCTGAATTCGAAAACCATAAAAATGGAATTTAATCAAATGCCATTCTTGTCAAAATTAAATAAAATGACTTAATTAGGAAGTCACTTATATGAGTTAATAGAACATTTTTATTGTTTGTGTGAGCTAAATTATAAGAAATTTTATCATAACCAGTATTACAAATTTATGTATAATGCAGGAAAATTAGCATGTTGTGCTAATGTTTAAATATAGGCAAATGCTAATGAGTTACTATAAATGGTTCAGTTTTACAAACTTTCTCATATATGAGTATCCAGAGTAGTATGGATATTACAAATTAAACCAAATCGTATTTGGAGTCTTTCTTTTGTTCACAAACATACTTTGTTTCTAGGAGAATAGAGGAAGGAAGAATTAGGTGAGGAGGATAAGAAGAGGTAGAAAAATGAATGAAGAAACGAAAAGAAGAATTACACACAAACCAGTGTGGACTACTCTCTTGGGAGCAGCTAAGTCCTAAATCAATCTGAGGCTGCTCTTGAAATGCAGGCATACATTTCCAAGCATTATATTAAAATTTCATGATCAATAACGCTGAAAGCAGCAGAACATACAAGCAAAATAAGTGCTGACAATTCACTAGCATATGAATTTAATAAAATGTCATCCTCCAGCCTCAGCAGTAGTGCCAGGAGGAGATGACCATCTTGATTAGAATCTGTCAAATGAATCTCTGTTTGTCAGGTAATAATAAACTCAGGATAGTACCTTTTGTTCCAAGTTTTGTTTACTCTTCAAAATATAACAGTCAATTCATATTCTTATATAATTTTACTATTTTTACACTGAATAAACAAATCAAGTATAGACCTTTTTATAATAGAGGAAAATCCAGTATTATTTACCTACTTTTGTTCTGTGTATAGATAACATCAAGTCGTGAGAGTTAGTCTTCTCTGTATATGTACTCACATAAGAATCTACATGTATTCACACAACACTCATGTATTTTTCAATGCAGTTTCATCATCTTTGGAGTCTTACCTGTTATTTGTTAAGGACATTGAGAATGTTGCCTTTCATCCTTACTGAAAAATTCAATACAAGATATTCTGCATGGAAATCTTCAATACTAAGATATTCTGCATGGAACCAGGCACTAAATGGTAAATATTTACAAAAATAATCAGTTTTGGCTTAAAGGAAACTCCAGTCTATTTGAAGGTCATTGATAATGCCAGGTAAAAGCTGTGAAAAGCATGGTGATCAGGGATATATCATACCTGAGTGACTGGCCAGAAATATGATTTCTTCTGTTCTTTCTGTTATTAAATTAATGGTTTGAGAGAGAGCAAAAGAGTTTAAAAAATCTTTTCTTCACAGAAATGATAAATTACTATGTTTTTGTCTATTACCAAATGTTGATATAACTTTACAATTACTCTTAAAACAGCATATGGGAACAGTCTGAGAGTTAAATGCTGAAAGTTGCTCTTAAGTAAGTCTACTTACCAATTTCCCATCTTGTTCCTAATTATCATTCTATTTCTATTCAAGGACTGATTCAGTTATTTATTCATTTGTTTCATTCATTTAATCAATATTCATTTTAACAACCTACTATGTATCAGTCTTTAAACGTAACAACTGAAGAGTCTCTTGCATAGACCACTACTGAAAATTATCTGAAATTTGCTCCATTCCTATGAGTTTGGGTGACGCTATGAACCTACCCACTTTTGTTGTCTTGTCTGTCTACTATTCTGTCCACTATTGGGGCTGGTCTAGAAAATCAGTTTCTGAATTTGCAAGGGTGTTCAACTGCTTGAGATAGTTTAGAACAGATTCAAGCACTTGGTTGAAGATTACTGAGAAAAGTTTGAACTTTGAAAGCCGTGGTTTTATGAAAAGAGAGTTTTATGTAATAATGTGATGTATTTTTTCTTGATTATAGAGTTGGCTTAATATTATTTATTCTCCGTTAATAATATATATATTTTAAATGTTTGAATCTATCTCTCGAATGAAAAGTGGTTTTATAATTTCTAAAAAACAGTTATGTACAAGGAACACTGAATGAGCTCTAGGCAGGTGAAGTATTAGAATGTGTTGCATGGAAAATTTACTAAGAATACCTGGTTATAATGGTCTATAGTTTCAGGGCGCTTCAGAGGATATCACAGGGTAATTGGTTGAGCCTAGGAGTTTGAGGCCAGACTGGACAACATAGTGAGTCCCCATCTCTTAAAAAAATTAAAAACGAAAAAAAAATTACTAAGTAAATTGAAAGGAGATGAAAGTATTCTATAACTAATGAAGAGAATGAAAGTAAACAATGAAAAGTCACTAAAAGTATACTCAAATTGCAATATATTCCTTTCTTTTACCAAAATGTACTCTATTGCATTCAAGAGTGTTTCAGGTATGGCATTTTGACATTTTCCCTCTGGAGTATAACGAAGTCATAAGTAATAAAGCATAGTATATTAGAAAAAAAAGGCCAGGTGCAGTGGCTTACGCCTGTAATCCCAGCACTTTGGGAGGCCGAGGTGGGCGGATCACAAGGTCAGGAGATCGAGACCATCCTGGCTAACACGGTGAAACCCCATCTGTACTAAAAATACAAAAAATTAGCCGGGTGTGGTGGTGGGCACATGTGGTCCAAGCTACTCGGGAGGCTGAGGCAGGAGAATGGTGTGAACCCGGGAGGTGGAGATTGCAGTAAGCCGAGATTGGGCCACTGCACTCCAGCCTGGGTGACAGAGTGAGACTCCGTCTCAAAAAAAAAAAAAATAGAAAAAATTGCAATTGTATTTTATAAGAGTGGTGTTTGACCTTATGCTAGTTTAAGAACAAACAGTCTTAATATGGAAATTATAAGTTGACTTCTTATTCATAATCTGCTAGGTCAGTCAGCAAGTTGAACTTTTTTTTTTTTTTTTTTTTTTTTTTGAGACGGAGTCTCGCTCTGTCACCCAGGTTGGAGTGCAGTGGCACAATCTCGGCTCACTGCAAGCTCTGCCTCCCGGGTTCACGCCATTCTCCTTTCTCAGCCTCTCCGAGTAGCTGGGACTACAGGCGCCCACCACCACGCCCGGCTAATTTTTTGTATTTTTAGTAGAGACGGGGTTTCACTGTGGTCTCGATCTCCTGACCTCGTGATCCACCCGCCTCGGCCTCCCAAAGTGCTGGGATTACAAGCGTGAGCCACTATGCCCGGCCTAAGTTGAACTTTTTGGTGGTTGTTTTTGCAACACATTTAATATATAATTAACCCCTTAATGTATATTTCCCTACAATTTTTCTTGTACTATTGATAGTAAGCCGCAGTGCATAGGAATTGAATTACAACTATAGAAACTCTTCTTGCTATGTCTTACTTTTTTCATTACTTATTGCAGGAGAAATGAAAAGCAAGTCCATAACTGTAAATTTGTCATTTGTCATCCCTCAGTCTTCACAGAACCTCATATTTACTTCCTCTTTCAGCACAGTGGCTATCATTAGTGACTAACAGAATAGAATAATAATAATTTTTTTTCACCAGCTCTACAGATGACCCTCTGAAAGTTTGTTGGTCACAAATTTAAAGACTTGTTCCTTGAATGTAAATGTCCTGATTTCAAAAAATGTATCAGGACTTTGAGTATTACACTAGAAAGAGTGGTTTAAAACCCTGCAATTTATGAACATTATAATTTGGGAAACTTAGTTTATTTAGGTAAAATAAAGTTTACTTACATTTAAATATGGAACGTAATTTTCATGGTTAGACAATGGAAAAATAAAACACAACAGGGACAGGTCACTTTTGTTCCTTAAACATTTCTTGCTCTGTTTCTCTTTCTCCTTCTTTTTCTAATCATTATATTTTGTGAATAAGGAGTTATACTACATATTTCCCTTCTTTTTCTATCTCTAGCAATGTTTATACATTTCCTAGCTTTTATACTGAGAAAAGCAAAGTTATATTAATGGCTGAATCTGCAAACACAGGTCATGAAATTCATACAGTTTTGTTGAAATCAGTAGCTTTTTAGCTATGATGACTATATACATGGCATACACTTCTGGATTTATATAAAAGTATACTTCGTTGATTGCCACATGTAATTTAATAACCCTGCCACATCATATGTATTAATCTGTATGAAAATATGGTACTTGTAATCCAAAAGCCTCTTTTTTAAAGTTAACTTTTAAGCATACTGACTATTCATAACAAAAGTCAAGTTTAGGCTGAAGTGTGGACTACCTTTATAAAATATATGAGCATATATTTATGTTGCCAAGTCAAATTAGCAGGTCCCAAGAGAGATATAGATTACTCTGCCAAAAATAAAGCCAATTTTTGATTTCTTGACAAAACTAGGCAAATTCCGTGTATTAAATCCATGTGTGTATGTGTGCATGTGTGTTATCGTCTCAAAACCTCTAAAGCCAAAGCCTGTTTATTGAGAAAAATGCCAGAAATAGTGAAAAGTGGATGGTAAGACAATCAATCTTGAGAAGGTGTATATTTTCTTGAAAAGAATTTTCAAAAGGAATCACAGAATATTTAAGATTCAATAAAAATACAGAATAATTATCCTTTCCTCTTCATGTTAGCCTTGCCTGTATCTTACCTTTAGAACTTCTGTTTAAATACTGGTCATGGTTAGCCTCAGTCATTGGAAGTTATCCTTGTTTTCTATCTGCTTTACTACTGCTGGGTGATACTGGAATATTGGTGGGGTTTATTGTTCTCTCTAATATTTTTAGAACAATTCTGGAGTTTATTATTCACAGTGCACAGTATGTGCTATTTGTATAGGAATCGCCTCTCAACTCTGAGTAAATTTTTACCCAAAATCCATTATGAATCATCAGGCTCCAGTTACTGACAGGGTGTAGGCAGGGTAATGACACTGATGTGGTATAATCACTTATAGTAAAATTTATTTTCCATAAGTGATGAAAACTTAACATGGGACTTTTGTTCATCTCCTGCTTCCTTAATTATGACCTTGAAGATACTTGTTTTATTTTTTTATTGTTTTTTATTATTTTCTCCTCTGTATATGTATTTCTGAAATACATGTAAATGATATTGGTGTATTCAACCCGTGTGCCATTTCTTAACTTTTTTCAGTCAGAGACAATTTATAGTATAGGCCCTTTATTTAGTTTGAATTTTCATAGTACATTTTCCTTTTATATATGTATATATATATATTTTTCAGTTTTAATAGAAGGAGGCTTTGTGCTCTTGTTTCTAATCGTCCCTCTTTTGTCTATAGAGACAATTCAATGCACATGGCAAATCACTCCCTTACCTGGAAGTCTGAAATAACTGATGACAATAGGTGGTGTATTAGACAAGAATCAGTTATTATGAAAGGATTCTTAGAGTCATATGATAAATAGCATCTTAATTCCAACTGTGACATATTTACTGCCAGTGTCATAATAGCTATAATTAAATGTTTCTGTTCCATCACCATTTTACATGACTGAATTCTAAGCACTGTGTCAAAAAAGATAAATATATTGTCCTGTTTCTAACTGACCATCACCTGCTAAAAGTATGAAATAGTATCTCTAGTTTCCACTGTGACATATAAGGAGCTTAGGAGTCATCACTCCATCCTAAGAATAAGTAAAAAGTTGAACAAACTCAAAATCAACAATTCTTTCAGTATCTGTTTGAAAAATGAAGTCACAAACTGCTTGCCCCCAAAATTCAAGAGACAAACATGAAAATAGGAAAAATCACAACTTAATGGAAAAGGGACCCATGAGTAGAAACTGCCACAGAAAAACGAGTGCTAGGGTAGAGAAACCACAACTCTAATTGCCAAATTGCTGGAGTCTCAGTGTAGACAAGTTTAAGATTTAAAAACTCCAGAGAAAGCCAGTCTTATGAAAGACCCGACACTTTTGGGAGTTTTAACTCTAAGAGTCTTAGTAGGTTCCTCGCAATGAGAAAGCCATTTGACATATGCCCAGAGCAGAATTCTCAGAACATTCTGTTCTTCTCAATAAAGTCTACCCTTAAGAGAAATTATTTTACCAAAACCCAACTGACCTAGGGAAAGAGACATACTAAATTCCAGGCCCATCTAGCCTTCCTGTATCACCTAAGGAGGGGGAGGTACTGAGAAGCATTTGTGAAGTTCACAGTCTAGGGACACAGACTTCCTGAGAGACTGAGACCTAATTATAGGTCTACAAATACTTTCCCTTTCCCACATCTTAGCACAACATCACTAAGGTCTACCTGTCACTGTTCCTTTGATTTCATACATCATTGCACAGCTTTTCACAATATTGCAAAGGGTACTAAAAGGCATAAAGTGTAATTTGAAGACACAGAACAAACATCAGAACCAGATACAAATATAGCAGGAATACTAGAATTATCAAACCAGGAAAACAAATAACTATGATTAATATGCTAAGGGGTGTAGTCTAAAGCAGACAACACTCAAGAACAGATAGATCATGTAAGTAGAGAAATCAAAGTTCTAAGAATTAAAAGAGATGCTAGAATTTTAAAACACTGTAATAACAATGAAGAATGCCTTTGATGAGCACATTAATAGACTGGACCTGGCTGAAGCAAGATTTAGTCACCTTGAGGTTATGTCAGTAGAAACTTCCAAAAGTAAAAAGCAAAGAGAAAAGGGACTGGGATAAAAAAATGAAGCTGAATATCCAAAAACTTTGGGACAACTACAAGACATATAACATACGTTAAATGGTGATACCGGAAGTAGACGAGAAAAAAGAACAAAAGATAATGTTGAAGCAATGACGGCTCGAATTTCTTCAAATAAATGTCAGGCACCAAATCAAAGATCCATGAAGCTCAGAAAATACTAAGTAGAACAAATGCTTAAAAAATAAATAAAAACAAAACCCTACACCTAATTATACTAAATGCCTAGAATTACATAGCACTTCTCAGAAACAATGCAAGGAAGTAAAGAGTGGAATAAAATACTTAAATATTGAGATGGTGGTGGGGGGAGGGAGGAACTACCAACCTTGAATTCTGTATACAGTAAAATTATCCTTCAAATGTGAAAGAAAACTTTTCTCAAACAAAAAACAGGCCATGGCCGGGTGCAGTGGCTCACGCCTCTAATCCCAGTTCTTTGGGAGGCCAAGATGGGCAGATCACTTGAGGCCAGGAGTTCAAGACCAGCCTGGCCAAAGTGGTGAAACCCCATCTCTACTAAATATACAAAATTGGCTGGCTGCTGGGGTACGTGCCTGTCGTCCCAGCTACTCAGGAAGCTGAGGCATGAGAATCACTTGAACCTGGAAGGTAGAGGTTGGGTTACAGTGATCCAATACCACAGTACTGCACTCCAGCCTGGGCAACAGAGCAAGACTCTGTCTAAAAAAAAAAGAAAGGAAAAGAAAGAAAAAAAAAAAGGCCAGGTGTGGTGGCTCACATCTACAATCCCAGAACATTAGGAGGCCAAGACGGGCAGATCACTTGAGACCAGGAGTTTAAAACCAGCCTGGGCAACAAGGAGAAATGCCATCTGTACAAAAAATAAAAATTAGCTGGGCAGGATGACACACACCTATGGTCCCGGCTACTTGTGAGGCTGAGGTGGGACAATTGCTTGAGCCCTGGAGACAAAAGTTTCAGTAAGCTGAGATGGTGCCACTGCACTCCAGGCTGGGCTACAGAAATTAAATACTCCATCTCAAGAAAAGCAGGGAACGAATTTGTTGCCCATAGACTTACCGTTCAAGAAATGTTAAAAGACGTTCTTCAGAGATAGAGAAAATGACATAGATTAGAAACTTGGATCTAAATAAAGAAAGGAAGAATATTAAAGAAGGAATAAGTGAAAGTAAAATAAAAGGATGAGCTATGCAGCTATCAGTTTTATTTTATAAATCACCTAAATTTATAGAAATTCTGAGGGTAGAAGGAGATTTGCAGTATGAGGGAAGATCTTGACATGATTTGTAAAAAGCAAAATCATAGATGAGGACATAAGAAAATAATATATTTAATTTTATGTGTTAATGTGACTAGGCTATGGTGACTAATATTTTATCAGTTGTTATTCTAGATGTTTCTGTAAAGGTGCTTTTTAGCTAAGATTAACATTTAATTCTGTAGATTCTGAGTAAAGGAAATGACCCTCCATCATGTGAATGGGCCTCATCAAATCAGTTGAAGGCCTTAATAGAATAAGACTGACCACTCTGGAAGAAGAAAGAATTCCACTGGGAGACCACTCTTGGACTGACTGTAACACTTTGGTCTCTAGTCAGCTGGCCTACCCAATAGATTTTAACCTTGACTCTGTGTGTGTGTGTGTGTGTGTGTGTGTGTGTACACATATATATACACACACACACACAAAGCTGGCCTATCCTGCAGATTTTAACCTTGACTCTGTGTGTGTGTGTGTGTGCGTGTGTGTATACATAAATAAATATATATAGTGAAAGAGAAGGATCTATATATATACACACTAAATATATATATACGCATAAATATCTGTGTGTGTGTATAGATGGATGGATATATCTATCTATCTATCTATATATATATATACACATACACATTATGTATATCGATATATCCTGTTCATATTTTTCTCAGGTGAATCTTAACTAATACACCAGGAAAACACTTTTGGCTCCATTTGACATTATCTCTGTCTATGCTTCTCTAGTGCACATATCATTAGGTTAAGAAAATCAGTTAGTATAAAAATTCCATAATTTGCCTATAAGTACAAAAAGTAAAGAGTGTATGGATATTTTCTTTTAGACATACTTTTTTTCTCTTATTTAAAAAATGTTTTGTAGGTCGTTTTCCTATTTGGTCTCTAAATGCACACATTTTTAATTTCTCCGTTTCTTGTGTGTAATAAAGATTGGCTAAAATTTTTTCAGAGACAAAAATAAGTGCTCAAATTTTAATTAAACTTAAAGTTTCTTCAACATAACTATCAGCATTTCCAGAAATACCGGTAATACAATTCGTTAGATATACTAACATGTATTAAAGATTTATTCAGTTAACATGAGTAATTACTTAATTTTTATAGCTGAATTTAAATTCCAACATCTGCAATCTTAAGTAAATTTATGATAATTTCAAAAATTTCCATCAGTTGCTTAACATATACTTCCACCTAGGTCTAGTAAGATAATCTTGGATTTTATGAGACAACGTGAGCTAGAATACATTAATTTAATACCTCATTATTTATTTATATATTTATTTATTTGTTTATCCATTTATTTAACAAATATTTATTTAGCTAGCCAAACAGAAGAAATTCAATGGAAACTGAGAAAGCAAGATCGCTGTCTTCAATTAGTTTATAGTGTAATAGGAAACACAGCCAAAAACAATTGTTGAATAGATGGTAACACATATGACAGCTAAATCCAGAGTACTGTAGGAGAAAATAAGAGTAGACTTCCAAAGTTTTGGACAGGAGTCAATGATAATCTACATGTCAAAATATAATTCTTATAGATAAGAAATAGGAAGCATAGAAGAAAAAGGTGGAACAGAAGCACTGCATTAAGAAAGTAGAATATGTATGCAGAGATTCAAAGATAATAAAAATCTTAAATTCATGTTTCTAAATAGTTCATTAAAAGTGAATAATACATAGAAGAGAATTGTGGGTTGTCTTAGTCTGTTTTGTATTGCATGAAGGAATACCTGAAACTGGATAACTTACCAAGAAAAGATGTCTAAATTTGGCCCATGGTTCTGCAGGCTCTACAAGAAGCATGGCTCCAGCATCTGCTTCTGGTGAGGCCTCAGGACGCATTCAGTTGTGGAGGAAGGCAAAGGAGGAGCAATTGCACTATATAGCAGAAGACGGGGAGACAGGAAAAGGAGGAGGAGGTAGCCGGCTCTTTGTAACCAGCAGCTCTCCCATAACTAATGGAGTGTAACTCACTCATTACTGCCAGAGAGGCAAGAAGGCATTCATGAGGGATCTTTCCCTACAACACAAAGTCCTCCCGCTCCTCCTCTTGTGGGCTACCTAAAAATTGAACATGTTAACTTCCAAGATATTTGGGTGGACAGATACTAAAAATAAAATAAGTTGCCACACACTATTCCATAAATGTCTTCCATTAATGTCTTAGGTTACAATATTCTTTATTTGTGGTTAAGTTAAATATTTTCAGTCTTCTTGTTAAGAGGATAGAAGTTTAGCATAATAATTAGCACACAGACTCTAAGACCAGATTGGGTTGTTACTTGCCAGCTTTGGACAATTTGCATAAATGTTCTTAGCTTCAGTATCCTTTCAGTAAACAATAATGTTAATAATAGCTCCTACTTCATAAGTTTGTTGTGAGGATAAAAGTGTTATTAAGACATGACATCAATTTCTGATATATGCTAAGCACATTAAGGCCTTAATAAGTATGAATTATTTTTGATCTGTGCAAGAATATATGATTAGAGACCTATGATCTTTTATTTTTTCACTGAGTTCTCAAATTTGTGTTTCCATTTTTCTTGGACAATAAAGGATTTCTTTTACATGCATGCATACTAACCTGCTAGAATATAGCAAGAATATTTTGCACAATAGAAGTATGGGTAGTGAAAAAAACCACATAGATACATATAATTGACCCCTCCTATGATACCTCATCCTAAACTAGAGCTTGTGACTATGTAACCTTAGATGGCAAAATAGACTTTGCAGATGTAATTAAATTAATTACCTTGAGGTGGAGAGATAATACTGGATTATCTTAGTGAACTCAATGTAATCACTAGTTTCCATGAAAGTAACCAGGGAGGAAGAAGAGAATAGCGAGGCGATATAAGAACCCAAATCACCATTGCCAACTGAAGATGGAACAAGGGGGTCACAAGCCAAAGAATGCAGGCACCCTCTAGAAGCGGGAAAAAGGGAGAAAATTGATTTTTCCCTAAAAAACACTGAGAACCAAATTTTCATTGGTGAATGATGCTCTAGCCAAAATGAGGGCCTGTAAAGTCATCGGTTAGGGCAAAATATGAGAAGACCATCCATCTGGAACATACTCAGAATGAAATAATACAACCCATTCATTCTTTCCTCTTTTTTTCTTGTTTACATAAAACTAAAAGGATATCAACTTTAGTGAGCTGAAGAACTATGCTCACACATTTCTTTTTCATTGCATGGTCTATATCAGAAAAGAGATCGAGGTAAAAACCAATTTGAGAGGGTGGAAATGTTCATACAGAACGTGCATGTATGAAAATATTGAAACATAAAGCTTGATTTTTATTTTTACTTGTGCCTGTTTTGTTTTTATGGATCAGTATTGGGATAAGAAAAATCAACTCAGTATAACTGTCAAAACAAAAGAGATTGAGTTGGAACAACTATTTGAAACTTAAATTAAAAAGTTACCATTTTGCAGTAAAAGAAAAAGCAACATATATTGTAGATCAATCTTGTTGTATAAATCAGGGGTCTAATATACCAAAATTAAATAACCAGAGGATAAATTTCTGGTGCTTTAAAATTATATTCTCTTTTATATTTAAGAAACTAATGTTCAGCAAGCAAATAATTCAGGAGATATTTATAAAAACTCGGTGTAAGGTCTGGAGAAAGTGGTAGGAGTGATATTTAAGAAAGGAGAGTAAACACAAAACTAGCAGAACAGATGGCACTATCTAAATATCTGTCCCCCCAGATATGTTTCTGAGGATTACACTGAATCAGAGAGCACATCCAGTAGTTAAATTTATTTGAAATAGAACATTGAGCTAAATGAGCATGGAGTTGCCACTTCTTGAGTGTGCTATGAAAAAAAACGTATAATTTGCTAACACAAATGATAAAAATGATCTATATCTATTTAACAGTTAATATCTTAATATGGTTCAGAGTTAATTTAATTAAAATCTACTAATTTTCAGGGAAATGAAAATTAAAACCACAATGAGGTACCACCTTACCCCAGCCAGAATGGCTCTTATTAAAAAGTAAAAAAAAATGATAAATATTGGTGTGGATGTGGTGAAAAGATATTGCTTATACATGCTGGTGAGAATGTAAATTAGTATGACCTCTATGGAAAACAGTATGGAGATTTTTCAAGGAACTAAAAGTAGATCTACCATTTGATCCAGCAATCCCACTACTGGGTATCTACAAAAAAGAAAATAGGTCATTATATCAAAAAGACACCTGTATGCATATGTTACTGCAGCACAATTCACAGAACAATTCACAGTTGTAAAAATACGGAACCAACCTAAGTGCCCATCAGCCAATCAGTGGATAAAGAAAATGTGGTATATATACACCAGAGAATACTACTTAGACATAAAAATGAACAAAATAATGTCTTTCGCAGCAACTTGGATGGAACTGGAGACCATCATTCTAAATGAAGTGACTCAGGAATGGAAAAACCAAATACCATGTTGTCTCTTATAAATGGGAGCTGACCTATGGGTACACAAAGGCTTACAGAATGGTATAATGGACATTAGAGACTCTGAAGGAGGGTTGGTGGAAACGGACTGAGGGATGAAAAACTACATATTGGGTACAATGTACACTACTTGAGTGACAGATACACTAAAATGTCTGACTTCACCATTACACAATTCATTTATATACCCAAAATCCACATGCAACCTCAAAGCTATTGAAATAAAAATAAATAAACAAGTAAAAATGAATGAAGAAACAAAAGATATGGAAACAATCTAAATGTCCATTGATAGATGAATGGATAAAGAAAATGTGTTATAAACATACAACAGAGTATTATTCAGAGAAAAAGGGAAATTCTGCCATATGCGACAATGTGGATGAACCTGTAGGATATTAGGGTAAGTGAAATAAGGCAGTCATGAACAAATACGACATGATTCTATGTATAGGAGTTATCTTAAATAGTCAAAATTATAGATGTGGAGAGTAGAATGGTGGTTTCCAGAGACTGGTGAAAAGGGAAAGATGAAGTTGTTGTTCAACAGTATAATGTTTGTTATGCAAGATGAATAAATTCTAGAAACCTGCTGTACAGAATAGTGCCTATAGTTAAAAATTCTGTATTGTTCAGCCTATCTGGAAATGATTCTAACTAGCAGCTCCCTAAATCTGACTTTTTGCCTTCGTAACACGATAATGAGAAAACTAACAAAAAAAAAAAAAAAAAGAAAAGGAAGAAAGAACCCCAAACACAGTAATTTGTATACATGATATTTTCTTCATATCAAACTAAATATGATCATATCATTTGTTCAACCACTAACAGTGTACTAGAAAAAAAAGATAGAATTATTGAAGGAAAATTTTATAGGAATGACATTTTCAGAATTTGAGAAGAAAATAACATGACTAAGTCAAATAATACTGAGTCTTAAAAGTATCAACAGTGTAGGAATTAAGCAGAAGGTAAATTGTTTTTTTCAGAGGAGTAGCTTGACAAATATGTGACTGAAGAAAAATAAATTTTATAACTGTCATACTGGACTGCTATGGGACATTCAAGACCACTCAATATGGATGACAATTTTATAATATAGTTAGCAGATTGTAATGAGTTCTAGGATGTTTCTTTACTTTCAAGTTGTCTAAGACATTTCAAATAATTGACTAGAAAATGAGTTAGCAAAGCCTCTCATGTCATCTGAGTACTGGAAATATTTATCTGGGACTCTTGGTGAGCTCATCATCTGGTTCCTGCTATAATTATTCAGGCCTGATATCTTTTTTTTCCCCCTCTCAAGTAGCTATAGAGTAATACGATACTGCAGGGCTTTCACTGTTTCTGTTCTCCCTTGTAATTGAAAGTTCTGTAGAAGTTTAAGGAAATATAGTCTCCAGGGGGCAGTAGGAGTTGTGTTCATCGCTATGTGGTTTTCGTTGGCTTAAAGGAATAATGGTAGCACGAGATAATTATTCTGTTTTCAAGCTGTAATTTATAAAGGCCATGATAATAGTTTAAATTGGTTGCTGTTTTAGGTTAGTTTCAGTGGTTAATTTTCAAAGTTAAACCATAAAAAGATACACATTAGCATTTCTTAACAATTTTAAATTTTTATTCCTATTATTGTTAAATATAATTTATTGTGCCTCCCATTTTATTCTGGTCCTATGCAGTATGACTTAACTGAAAAGTTATTTAATACCTCTAACAATTCTATGAGGTAAACAATATTATTATTATCATTTGGATTTACCCGCTATTATTACCAAGGAGAAAAGGAGGCCAGGAGTTATTATAACTTGCTATGTGTGAAGAGCACTAAGAGATAGAGCAAGTAATGAACCCGTCTCTGACAAATAGGTCAAAATAAAAACAAAAACAACCTCTATTCTAAAGAAGGTGCAATGCAATAGGAACATAAATGAAAAACATCAGGACGAATTTGGCTTTACATTGATTTGTCAAAAATAACCTAGCCAATTAAAAAAACACATATTCTTCCATTATTTGTATGTGATATTGATCAGAAGCCTGAGATGAAAGAGCAACATTCTTAAGTTTCTTCAGATAAAATGTATCATCTATAATCTCTTCCAAAGAGTGTCTACAAAAATATTGGTGCAGTAGTTATAGCTGATTTAACATATTTACTTCTACTCTTTTATAATTTTGAATGAATGTGGAAAAAGCCTCCAAAATATATCTCAAAGCTGACTTAGATGTTTATAAAAAGAAATATGGGCAATATGCACACTGCATTCTGATGCCAGACTGACTCGGCTCAAATTACATCCTCATCACTTCTATCTGTACCTTGGGCAAGATATTTGGCATTGCTAAAAGCCAGTTTCTACACTTGCAAAATGGGTAGACTTTTGTAGAACCTCAATGAGTATTACATGAGTTAAGTGTAATGCACATTGAACAATGCATATCCTACAGTAAGCCCTCAAGTATTAATGATTATTATCATATATGCCACAGAGAACAAGATACAATCTGGAGATTTGAAAATGTAAAGGTACTCAAACAATGTATCCAAAACACAAGTTGGCATTTTTATTCTTGATTGCAATAAACAATTATAGCAGGGAAATGTTTTACAGGAGTGATGAATGAAGTGAGCAAAACCACATGGAAACCTAAGGACAATATTTAGCCCTAAACAATTTTGCACTCAAATATAAAACATTTACTCAATCTAACATGTTTATATCTTACACAGACATATAAAACACACATTTATGATAGATCAAAACAAAACTCCAAGAAGCAGATGTCCATCACTTTTGATCTGATTATGATAAACCATCAGTAGAATCTTACAGCTTTTTTAGAAGTATATCTATATCCACAATCATTCAATAGGTTCTTAACTCAAATTAATTTATTTTATGTGAATGTTTTATGAAAATGAGTCTTTAAAAATACTGATTAATCCCTCTATGCTGACTATTTGATAAATTAAGATTGATGTATTAGTCTGATTTCACGTTGCTAATAAAGACATTCTCAAGACTGGGCAATTTACGAAAGAAAGAGGTTTATTGGACTTATAGTTCCACGTGGCTGGGAAGGCCTCACAATCATGGTGGAAGGTGAAAGGCACATCTCACATGGCGGCAGACAAGAGAAGAGAGCTTGTGCAGGGAAACTGCCATTTTTAAAACTATCAGATCTCCTGATACTTATTCACTATCATGATAGCAGCACAGGAAAGACCAGCTCCCATGATTCAATTACTTCCCACTAGGTTTCTCCCATGACATATGGGAATTGTGGGAATTACAATTCAAGATGAATTTTGGGTGGGGACACAGCCAAACCATATTAGTTTAATACTGATAATAAATTGTTAACTTCTAGGTTATAACCCATGCCAAATGTTGCTAAATACTTACAAATGGTGCTGAGGCCCATATAATTGCTTAATCAGATCTCAGAGGACCATTGAGACCTCCAATGAGATAGAAATTAACTATGTTTTATGTCTTAATATACAATGGTTTCTCCTTATTGTAAACATTTCAGGCAGAGGTGATTTGTGACCATTAATTAGATAATTGAATATAAATTTGCCCCTTTTCTCCCAAGGGAAATGCTTAATTTTTCAGATATCCAATAGCTGTTGGCCATTTGTTGCATTCCTGGTTTGAACTGAACTTCCCACCACTTAGCTGTGTTATCCTCTGCTGAAACAACATTTTACACAGGATAAAAAATCAACCAATCACAGTCCCACACAAAATTGCAAAATCTCAAAGTCTGGTGATAAAGGAAATAAAATCTCCAAAGTAGTTAAGATTTATAATATAAATTGTCACTTTCTAAAGAAGCTCCACAGATACTGTATTAAGTTTGTATAAATTGGCTGTGGTAACAAATGGACCCCAGAATTTTAGTGACATAACATAATAGAACATTTTTGAAAGTGTGCACGTCACTGGGGGCTGTTTTACAAAATCTTGCTGGCATGCAGTTTGGCAGACCTTTTGCCATCTTTGGCACTGTTTTCCAGTGTTAGCCTAATCTTTTTTACATAGTCAAACAAGAGAAGCCATCTTCATTTTTCAAATGAAGGAAGAGAGAAGAGGAAGGGTCAACGGGAAGAGAGAAGAGGAAGGGTCAACGTGTCTGGGAGATTGTTATATTCCACTATGGAAGTATCATCTACGACTTCTTCAGACACATGGACCAGAATTCACATTGCTCCACCTGCAACAGAGCCTTGGAAATATACTATGATTGTGCATCTTGGAAGAAAAGGAAGTCATTTTTGATGAAACACTAAAAATTATTGCCTGAGAATGTATTTATATAAATACTCTCATTTACAGATTATTAAATAGCATATTAATGAAAAGGAGCAAATAAATTCAAGTAAAAGATTGAACAGAACTAAACATGATTATAGAAAGATAAACTCACTGTCATCACCTAGACTCACTTCAGCCTGGCAGAGTATGTGTGTTTTAATTGTCCCCATATGTCTAATCTTCCACTACTTTTCTTCTATGTCCAAGCTTTATTCAAAGTGTGAAAACCGATGAAGGGAATATAGGTCCTGAATGTGCTGTAGATGCAATCACCTTCACTTTGAAATTGTTTACATACCAGGCATAAATTCAGCTTAAAATTCACCTTTATTCTCTGATCAGAATTCCCTAGATTTAAAAAACAAAAACAAATATTTAATAGACATGTAATCAGTAACATTTATCATACAGATTTTTGTGAAAATATACTGATATTGAATCCTCATATGAAAATGTAGCTGGACCAGAGATCTATAGAAGTTGTCAGAAGATTGTTGAGGAAAAAATAACTTTTATTTTCAGTTATTTAAGAAGACCTTGATATAGGATAGGGGATAAAATTTGGATGTGTTCCTAGAAAAATATGAGGTTAATAACTGATGTTTGGGAGAAAAAGAACTTCATTCCTTGAAGTTAGAAGTTGGCAGCAATGCCAGACTGAAGGAGAGGATGCCAAGAAGCAGCCATTAGCAAGTGGCATTGTCATCACAGAGAGAAACGAGAGTGTAGGAGAGGGATGTGATTCTGAATGCATATATGAGAAACTCAAAATATAATGAATGTAATTAGAGAAAGGTAAATATAATGTTTTGCAGTAATAACCTTGAGAGAACTTCTGCCATTGAAATTTGCATCATAGGAAAAATTTCTTAAATATTATAACAGAAAAGGAAATTTAATAACTAATTATAATCTCTATTTTCCAAAACATTATTTCATGCAAGTAATATAGATGCTAGGACAGGTAGCAATACAAAAGTAATTTTTAAAATACATTATAGTCATTTTAATTAATTATAAATTGATTTTCTATTTGACTAATCTTTGTGCCAAAGGTTTTTGTTTTGTTTTGTTTTTGTTTGTTTTGTTTGTTTTGTTTTTTTCCCAGAAGTAGGTGTTGTCAGCTAGTGGAAAAAAAAAGAAAAGTAAGGCAGGATATCTAGATTTTAAGATGCAAAGTGCAAAGGGACTCTGAGAAATTATATGGAAGTCTATGACGAAAGTAAAATAAAATAATTTTGATGCTACACAATTCCTTAGAAGACCTGTAATATGCAGTAAGAATTACCATTATTCTTTAGCTCATTATAAATGACACTGCCTAAGTATGTTAATAATGAACGTTTCATCATAGTTGAAAATTTCACCTAGTTCTAGTATCGTTAAATATGAGACTAAATGACCTAATAATTTTAATAATATCTTACTTTTGTACAGAATTCTGCATTTTAGTTTGTACAGGGCTCTACAGCTTATTTGATAAGTATAGCATGTTGATTTTTATAATAGTCTTGTATAATTACCAAGCTGGTATTAACATGATTAACAACAAATACATATAAAGAAAACAGAGCCTATAAAATAATTCATTTAATGTTAAATACACACACACACACACACGCAAGCAAAATATATAAAAAAAGAAAATAAAACAGTATTAGTGGCCAGAATAAAGGCTAAGACCAGCAAGAACAAATAAGCAAGGTCTCTGGTATAATGGTAGCTCTGTTTTCATTAAACAGTATTGAAGACATAAGCTATATCTAAGTTAGACTTAGAGTTGTCTGAATCTTCTACAAAGTCTGTAGTTCAAAACTGAGCTCCTTATCTAAGCTTTTTAGCTTGCTCCTCCTCTTGTATTTCCATATTAACACTGGTCCCATTCATTTGCTGACCCCAAAATACTCATTTGTTTCTAGCTTTGTACACCATTCTATCAGCCTTAAAAGTATGCAATTCTGCCCGTAAAGGGCTTCTCAAGGGGAATTGATTGCAATCTTATTACAATAGGTAGGAAACAATGAACTAAAGCAATAGGAATAGTGAGGAAGTCATGGAACCAATATATGCTCTTACCGGCCACATCTCCATAATGAGAAAAGTGAGAAAAACAAGTATAGAAAAATGTCCAAAGTGCCAAACAATAATGTAATACCAAAAATAACATGTAGAACCCAAACCAAGCTTATGTAAGAAATTAGGGATTCATACAGGAACCACTGACATGCAAAAGGAGATTTCAACTGATTTATGCCTATGGCTATGAGAGGTAGAACTTGTAGGCAGAACTTGAGCTAAGTTATCTGCTAGGTTGATATGTACATTCAATATCACCATGGGGTACCAGTAACCAATTTTTAATAAAACAAAAAAAATCAAATGAAAATTTATTCTGCATAACTACAAAGCGGTAATATATAGAAGTGAGTAAAAACAGAAAGTTTAAAAATACAGTAACTGAGTTTCAAACTAAAATTCTAAAGCATGTAGGAAAAATAAAATCAATAAGCATTCATATTGACAAAACATAATGGAACAATCTGAAAATGAGTAAATAACAAGAATCAATATACAATTAATTTCTAGTTACATAACTTTTATTATTCCTATATACATTAATCACACGTCTTTGAACTAGTCAAATTTTGAAATATTGAAAAGGTTGTTGTATGCTCCTTTGGAGGCATTGTTTTTGCTTGTCACATTTAGTATTCACTTCATTATACTGCTTAACATGTCTTAATTTTTTTCCCTTTCAGTTCAAACTAGTAACTTTCCTTGATATCAACTACTCAAGGGTTAAGTATTCTATGTAATATAAAGACATTTATTACTAAATATGCAATTCATCTTTTTTGGATAAATCATCACAGTTCCTGCTGAATTCACTCACAGAAAATTACTTTTTAATGGCACCAAATGAAAATTGCAATCAGAGAAACAAACATGTTAAATTTCAATTGCAGCTTAGATCTGCAGTGTTATTCTGCAAGTTTCTTACATAACTGAGGGGATATGGAAGAGTGGAAAATACAAAAATTTGAGCATTTAACAGACCTGATGTCAAATCTTAGTTCTATCACTTACTCATGTGACTTTGAATAAATTGTTGAAGTTCTCTGCATTTCACTGAAAATCAGTTCCTTATCCATAAGGTAGTGTAGAAATTACATAGGATAACATCCTTAGGGTGCTTGCAGCATTAACCAACACTCCTCAGCTGCTTGATAAATAGTAGTGTTTATTGTGGTCATTTTATTGTCTTTGTAGTTATGATCTCATCTTACCACCTGCTGAAATATACATATAATTCCATCCTTGTTCCTTTTCAATATTAAATAAAACTTTTAACTTTCAAAACGTGTTTAGTAACCTGTATTGTTTTGAGCATTGACACAATGTAAAGAGGTCCCCAGGTAAAGAGGATGACTTTCTTAGAACTTAGTCCAGCACTGTTGTTTGAGAAAGATGAGTGAGTATGTGTGTGTTGATTTTCTAAATAATATTGGGCATTGGATTAAAATGCAGTGCTTACAGTGTTTTGTTCACATAGTAGTTTTATAAATGCTAGCTTACTTATTAATGAACTAGTTTGATATTTAAATATGCACTAGATCTATATCCATAAGAAGCCTATGAGGTAGGCACTGTACTCAATAGAAAAATATAGTACAGTAGAGATGTAGTCATTGCCTTCATGACATTTACAGTCCAGAAGGAAAACATGTGGGTTAGGGCAATATGTTTCCAAGGATAAGTTAAGTGTGATATAGGACTAAATCAGAAGTATATAAATCATGTTTTGCAATGTTTTGTGTTTTAAAATAATATTTTTAAGTTCACATTACATTATTTTAATGTACTTCAGTGTAATCCATAGTTAACATTTTAATATCCTCAAAATATTCTTGCTATAGTACCAAGCAGGAAGAACCTTATTATCCTGGAAGTTGATACAGGTGAAAATTATTGAATAAATTTAGGGTATATTGATTACACTAATGACTAACATATCATTGCTTGGATTGTACAGGTTTCTGGTGCATATTATTATTACAGTTTGACACAATGAAACCATTAGGCATGTCTCTGACATGAACTGTATATCATAATGTCACAGACAAATTTATAGTTTATATCTGCATAATGTTACAACTATTACAGCTTTAATTAGGTGCTTTATAATGAGTCATGACTTTTGTTTCCTATGTTAGAGAAAAAAGAAACCCAGATATTTAATCACTAAATTCCTGACAGAAGAAGACATCTAGTTGATTTCATGTCTTTGTAGCTAGATCAATATAACTCATCCTGAAATTCTGATAGCCTTTTTATCTTAGTCAGTTCAGGTTGCTACAACAAAAATATCACAGACTAGGTGCCTTAAACAACAGAAATGAATTTTTCACAGTTCTGGAAGCTGGGAAGCCTGAGATCAAGGTGCCAACTAATTTGGTTTCTGTAAGGGTCCTTTTCCTGTTTATGTTTTCACGGGCAAAGAGAGAGAGAGAGGGAGGGAAAGGGAGACACATACACACACACACACACAGAGAGAGAGAGAGAGAGAGATCCTACCTTGTATCTATCTCATAAGGACACTAATTGTATTGAGGGTTTCACTCTCATGACCTAACTACCTCCCAAAGGCCCCACCTCCAAATGCCATCATGTCAGGGAGCAGGGCTTAAACATACACATTTTAATGGGTTTAAAAACATCCTGTCCATAGAAGTCCATCCCTGGACCCCCAAAATGTATGTACTTCTCACATGAAAAACAAGTTGATTCCATCCCAAGAGCTCCAAAGTGTTAACTTGTTCCAGGGCCAACTCGCATGTCTGAAGTCCACAATCTCACTTAAATATTATCTAAATCAAATATGGGTGAGACTTGAGGTACAATTCATCTTGAGGCAAGATTCCTCTCCAAGTGTCAATCTGTGAAACCAAACAAGTTATGTACTTCCAAAATGCAATTATGAGACAGATACAGGATACACATTCCCATTACAAAAGGAAAATAAGAAAGAAGGAAGGGGTGACGTGTTGTAATCTCAAAACCTAGCAAGCCAAATACCATCATATTTTCAGGCTCAAGAATAATCCACTTTGAACCGATGTTATACCTCCCAGGCCCACTGGATTAGCAGTTCCACCCCTAGGACCCAGTGGAATGGTGATCCCACTCGCCCCACCCCCACGACTCTAGCCTGTTGGAACGAAGGTGATGTCCCTGTTCAAATGACTGTACTGGCAGCAGTCCCTCCTTTTGAAACCGAAGTGGAGGCAGCCCTGTCCTTCAGTCCCGTGAAAGCTGAGCCTGTGATGGGAGTTGCATCCCTGAAGACCCATGAATTGCCTGTGGGGTTATTCTTATCTTGTCTTGAAGAACAGCACAGTTTTGTAGCCAAATAGCCCTCTAGTCTAGTCCTGTAGGGTCTATGAAGTCTGACAACCTTCTTTCATTTTATCCCGTTTTATCCATTTCCTTTATTCCAAACTGGCAGTGTTTTTTTGGGGGGGATGGATGATGAGATTTATGGTTCACACACATAATAATAATCTCCTTATCAAAGGGTTTTTTGACCACACCCTTTTTATTCTCTGTATCATGGATAGGCTGGGAATTTTTCAAATCTTTATGTTTAGGTTCCTTTTTGTTTAACAATTTCTTCTTCAATTGATTTCTCTCTTGCATTTTATCATAAGCAATCAAGAAGAACCACAATGTTCTTTCAATATTTTGCTTAGAAATCTCCTCAGCTGAATATTTAATTTCATTGCGCACAAGCTCTACCTTCCACAAATCACTAGAACACAAACGCAATTCAGCAAAGTTGTTTGCCACTTTATAAGAATCACCTTCTTCTCATCCAGTTTCCAATAACATGTTCCTCATCTCCTTCTAAGACATCATCCAACTGGCCTTTAGGTCCATACTTCTACCAACATTCCATTCATGATTCCATGTATGTATCCTCTGAGAAGAGGGAATATTTCCCAACACCTCTCCTCTTTGCTTTCTGAGTCCTCATCAGAGTCACCTTTAGCAATCCTTTCAAAGCGATATTGGCTTTTTATAGCACATACCTCAAAACTTCTACCCTCTTCCCATTACCCAATTCCAGAGGTGCTCCTCATTTTTGGGTATTTGTTTCAGTGATACTTGACTTCTCGGTACCAGTTTCTGTCTGAGTCTTTTGTGGTTGCTGTAACAAAAAAATATCATGGACTGGGTGGCTTAAACAACAGAGATCCATACCTCACAATATGGAGAATGGAGGTCCAAGATCAAGGTGACAGCAATTCACTTTCCATCAAGGCTCCTTTTCATGATTATGTCCTCACATGATGGGGAGACATCACCTCTCTTGTGTCTCTTCTTGTGAGTGAACCAAATCCATTTATGAAGGCTTCACCCTCATGACAAAATACCTCCCAAAGTTTCACCTCCAAATACTAGTACTTTGGGGATTAGGGCTTTATTATATGAATTTTGTAGGGACACATACATTCAGTCAACTTCTCTGGGTTGGCATGGAGTTAGGAAAACCTATTCAGAATACAAAATAGTTCTAGGAGATGAGAATACTTCATAGAACTTTAAAAAGAAAAGCTTCTAGAACTTCTTCTAAAGCATAAGTTTTCTTGAATGTATCTCATAAGTGATCCAAGAAAATCAGGTAGTATAAAGTGAATATGATAAATTACAGTTGGCCTGAATTGAGGAGTTTGAAAAGGCGGTGGTTGAAATGTGAATCTAAAGGTAATGTGTCCACGTTGTTTGGACTTTGAATCTTAAATATTATTTCTATGTTTTATTCAAAAGCCAACAATAACAACAACAAAAAATAGGAAGAATAATTATTTATGGCTGAATGTGCTCAGATAGAGCACTTTCTAGACTAATATAGAACATAAAAATGACCAAATTCCTGGATATTTAATGTATATACCCTTATCATATATGTACATACCCATATCAATCAAAATTAAGTACACAATAAAAGGCTCAAGATTTATGAGATTTATATGTGTAAATGTAGAAAATACAAACAAAAACGTAAATAGTGACAAAAACAAATTTTTTTCTCTGCCAGTTCTAAGTGGGAAAACAAAAAAACCAAAAAGCCTTGAAATACCACTTGGATAGATTTCTGCAACTGTATTGAGATTCTTAACATGTTCCAGTGCCATCACAATCAATCCATTCTTGGTCGACTCCTCATTCTTTTAGCAATTAACACAATTTATCAGGTTATGAATATGCAACAAAAATAACCCTTGACAGATTTTTCTTCATCCTGGTTATGAAACCAGGCTTCATTTTTCCATATGGCATTCCAACTGCTGGCACAATTGTTTTATTTCACTTGGCACTGACTGCCCTATTACTGTCTTCCATTGCCTTTTCTTATCAGTGTGTGTCCAAATTAGCCATTTCTGCCACTTAAAGCGAAATTATTCAAACATTACGTTTAAGAAATGACAAGAACTTTTGAGCAATTGGGTGAATTTTAAGCAAAAAGTTGAAATTAGATGTGGGCTGCATGACAATTCAATTAACATGAACACAGTATGAAAGTATCAATCTGGGTTTTAATGCTTAAAATGCATAAACTTTTTATTGTACAGATTCCATCTTGTATCATTGACATAAATAGTAAAGTTGAACGTAAAGAACAGAGTAACTGCAAAAGGAGGTGTAAATCTGTTCTCCGTGGTGTTGAAAGCCAGCTCTCTAACCTTTGGCAAGCCATAAAGCCCTTCTGTGTCTGAGTTTACTTACTGCACGACGAGCATGCGATGCCTGCTCTCTGTCTATTTATATTACAGGGATGAGAAGAAACTGAGTGAAGGAGGTGAAATGTTTCTGACTTCTTAGACATTCGGAACAATAAAAGCTGGGAATGCTGTAATTATTAGTTTGGCATCATTAAAATAATATCAGACCACTTTGGTGCCTTTCATTTTATTTTACTAATTGATTTTTTTAAAAGTATAGCTTTTACATAAATATAACTTTTAGTGAAATTTTAATCTCTTTGGAAGTTCACCTGTGCTAATTACTTTAAGTGTTTTAAAGTAAATGAGTTTTAGGGAATGTCTGGCTATCCTGAAGTGGACAGATTTTTTAAATTTTATTTTATTAAGGTTTAATATCATTTTAATAGTTTTGGTAAAAACTACAAAAGAATATGTATTTGCAAATATTGGAGCAAATATTAATGTCTAAAAGCTTCATATACATGACAGAAATATTGGCACAATAGACAAACAAAAATAAGTTTAAGAAAGGATATTATGAAAGAAGACAGTATAATCTTAAAACTGGAATATCTCTAGTAAAATTACTGTCTCTTGTAATACCGCTTTAAATAACAATAAAGCATAATAAACCATGTTTGTGCAGAAAAGGCTTTTTAGACATAGAATGGAATCTGCTCAATGAGCTCTGTAGCCTGTGAACAATTACAAGTATGTAAGAAGCTATGTCAGTCTACAGCAGTGCTTAACTAATATGAAATCTCATTGATAAACTACTCCTACAACCCACTGCCCCTTCTGCAATATTTCAGAATTCTGCTGTTACACGGTTATCTGACTTGGTAGCTGCTAAACATCCATGTTATCACCGTATGCTGGGTAACACACAATATTCAACACTTGCCATCCAGTGATTTAATGGGTCATACAGATTTTACATGTGTTCTCAAATGCCAGATTTTGTTTAGATTTAATGTTCCCTCCTGACCAGAGATTGAATTTGAAAGAGAGAAAATAGGCTCATACTTGAAAACCAAAATTTGACAACTTTGTCTCCCTAAAAAATATGCCTATTCTGAAGTTCTTATTTCCTTTTTTTTTTATTGCCTTCTTACCTGACTGGATAAAAAGTGCCTGGGAAGCAGGAAGCAGGTAAGAATGTGAGAGATTCACAGTATGTGCTTATTCCCTGGTTACACACACTGAACATCTATAGTTTCTTAGAATCTAAACTGGAAGCATCACACCCTTATCCAATTTAACTGTTTCCTCCACATTCTGAAACCTAAAATCTTCACTAGCTGACTTTTTTTTTTTTTTTTGAAATAGAGTCTCATGCCACCTAGGCTGGAGGCTGGAGTGCTGGATTGCGGTGGCCACATTTCAGCTCACTGCAACCGGGTTCAAGCTATTCTCCTTTCTCAGCCTCCTGAGTAGCTGGTACTGTGGTGTGCACCACCACGCCTGGCTAATTTTTGTATTTTTAGCAGAGAAAGGGATTTGCCATGTTGGTCAGGCTGGATTCGTAAATTGTGCCATTTCCTACAATTGCTTAGATGATAAAATATAGATAAAAGGTAAATAAGCAGAAAATTTTAACAAGTTAACTATTTAGAGATGTATTGCTTGGGCAAATTCATGGGGTCTTTCTTTCCTCATCTGAAAATTTGAACATGACAAGTGTTTATTATGTTTAAGAATGAAAGTCTTCTCTTATTTTTTAAAAATAATATATCTTGTTAGAGTTTAGCTGTCAAATATTCAAGTGAAATTTAATAAGAAGAGAAAGAAGGAAAGGAAGAAAGGAAGAAACGAAAGAGGAAAAACGACCTGCAATGATCTAATAAATCATGAGCATAACACCCTAATGTGTTTACAGTCTTAGAGCAATACACTGGACATTGAACCATGCGTCTACTCGAGGATTGTGAGAATGAGGTATATATGACAGAAGGTGGCTGAGAGTTAATTAGAACAAAGTTCAAGAATGTCCATGCCTCATCTTAATTCATGAGTATAATTTGAAACTCAGCATCGTTCCAATAAAGAGAGAAAAGACCCTATCATCTCACAAAAACGTGGATTACATTACAACACGTTTCCTACCAAAGGGGACAATTTTTCATTACTTAACACTAAAGTGCTGAAACCATTAGTGTACCCTTTTAGACTTAAAATAAACATGTGTATTATGTGCCTATATCTCCCAACGGAGATCACAAATGGTGTCACATTGCACTGTGGATCCATTAGTAACATAATGGCATCCAACCACAGGACTTGCTAATGGTTTAAATTGGAAAGCAGATTTTTATTTTCTTTAGTTCAAAAGAGAGAGAGAGAGAGAGAAGGAAAAGGGTAAGAAATGAAAGGAAGAAGAAAGAAAAGCTTCCCCTCTTGTTCTTTTTAAGTCCACAGTCAGCCTAAAATTTTGTTTCTGTTGAGTAATTCAGGATATGACACTTTAAGAAAAAATGAATGATTCAGAAGATCCAGTATTTTAAACAGTTGTCTAGCATATAAAATTTAATAAAGGGCAGAGCCCATGTAAAATCATTCAACAAAATGTTTTTTTCTGATTAGACAAAGGAGAACTGTAACATTTTAAAACTGGGGCATGTGACCTAATTTGGGATAGATATCTCAGGACATGCAAAAGCCTGTTTTTATAAATCATGTACAGAAAAAGCTAATTGGCTTCTCAGTATGACTTACAATATCATCCTTATAGCAAAATTGCTGTAATTACTAGAAAGAAAAGGGGAGGTGGAAACTTTATAGTAATGAAAGATATGAACAACTCTATTTCTAGAAAAAGAAATAATTCTAGGGAAAGATTTCAAGTATTAAAATAACTTATATAATGAATTCTCTATTTTCTTACTATGTTTTGAGAGGATATAAAAAATAAGAGATAGGACATGATTAAAATGTATTACACTGCAACTAAAGCATGGCTCTCTCTGACTGCTAATACGGCATGCAGGATACTTAAAAGGAAATTTGTTGGGGAGATTTCTGGCTCACAGGTATTGTTTTTTTAATGTAGAAATCAGAATTTTTCTAAGAAACCTAGCTTCATTCTTGGTTACTGAATAGTGTCCTAAGGCCACCAAGCTCCATTAAACCCCTCTGTCTTGTTTTAAGAGCTCTGCTGAGAATAGTAATTCTGATCATTATTTTCTTAGGGAAATATAGGCATATGTTCACTCATTCTGCCATGTTGCACTTAAGTGATTAAAAATTCATGTTCCAAGTAAGAAGCTGTTAAGCAGCTAATTATTTATTCTGTTTACAAGATATGCCCCAACTGGTTAGGGAAAATGGATGCTAGGGGCTGAAGAAAGCATTAAATACATTTAGGGTGAGAAGGCCAACCTGCCTCCTGGTGGGTATATTACCAAGTGGTACAAATTGAAAGAGTGCCTTAAGCAAACAAACCACCCATTAAATAAATGGATTATTCATTTTAGGAAGACATGAATTATCTTTTACCTCTTAATAATCACACACACAAAATCTACTTGAAATTCATTGTCAGGGAAACTCAATTCATTATATACCCAAAGCTAGCTTTTTGAATGGAAGACTATTTTTGAAATTAAAGGGATATCACAGTAATGTTAACAAATAGAAAAAAAGTAGACTTAAAATATATTTTTTTAAAATCTCATATGAAAAGTATGCACACTAAACTTAAATAATATGTTTAGAATGAAATTGGGAATTGTCCCTAAAAATTGCTAATCAAATACATTTTTAGAAAGCCCTTAAAATTAGTAAGATGGATATTAATGGGATACTTGACACAGGCAATATGAAGAAATAAATTTATATCTTGTGAAATTAATTCAGTAACAATGTCGATTGTCACATAGTACTTATGACTTGCATAAAGGATATACAGGCTCTAGAAATGATGATAATAAAATGTGGTGTGAAGTACACATGAATATGATGTATAAAGTCACCACTGGGTTTTGAGAAGCCCATTCTAAAGATAAAAGGGCCTGAATTGAAATAGGAGCTAAAAAGGTGATCTCAGAATCCAGAAATACCTAAATGACCATTTTATGAACTTCAATTTTCCACCTTCTGTTAGAATGCTGAATGTCTCTGGAGTAAGCTTTCTGCAGCTAAATTTTAGATATTTCTAAATGAATATATGAATAAATGTTTATTGAGACTGTCAGGGAAATAGGTCATTCTCATTAATGAAATAAACCTAGTTAACAAACATCATACAATTTACAATTTCCAACAAGTTTTATATAATAAAATATATGTACATAAACCATCATAATAAAAGCCGATATGTTTTATTTTTGATAATTTAAAACATGCTTTCATATTAATATGGGCGGGTATTAGCATTGTACTACATTATTTTTTGCAATTAAAGTCTTAATACAGAATAGACTTTATTACCTATGGTTTTCTTTTAGATTCTACAATTTAAGGCTGCTACCTTTTGTTATTTTTGATGATGTAATAACCCATAGACTTTTATAATTAAAAAACTGATCCAGGTCTACGACAACTCTCAATATTCCAGTCGTTTTGTCACTTACAGCTTTGTTTATGATTTTTATTTCCCAACAATAACCAGGCTGATAGAACATAAAATGCAAATATATTATTTAAAATCATAATCACAAATCTTCTACGTATAAATGTTTTGCTTCTTGCATCATCTTGTTCCATTTATTTTTTCAGCGTTATTGCTCCATAGGGTTTCCATACACTTTTTATACTTTGTGCTTACATGTTTACAACCTGCAAAGCATTTATTATAACTCGTTGAATGCTCACCTTTCATTAACGTATATTTTAACCTGCCATTAAATTCTACTTGCCTGCAAAACTAATACCATTGCTTAAGTGATTAAATGAGAGGTATAACAAATAAAAATATCAAAGTAATATTTTCATTTTTATGGAGCTTGATGCTATACTAATTTCTCCCTTAATCACCTAGGATAGTAGTTGAAAAAATCCAGCCTCAAGGCCAAGTACAGCCACCATCTGTTTTTGTAAATGCAGTGCAGTTTTATTGAAACATTGTTATACATGGGTCTCAACCAAAATGGGTGAAAAATTACCTCCAGGCCTAATGCCTGGTAGTGCATAACAATGTACTTGTCGGGGACTTATGCATGACCAGGTATGGCAGTCACTGATGTACCGTGGTCATTTTAGACAAACTTTTACATTATTATCTTAGTGTTTGCTATAGGGATCTTAATATACATTTTAGCATCATATTCTACATAGAAAATCTGTGCATTGTTCAATTATTTTATATTTATATCTACATCTACATTTACATCCATATCCATATCTACAGCTGATTTCTATATTAGTATGTCCTAAAACACACAGCACTGGAATGTGTAGGTAATGGAGAAGCAGCAGAATTTTAACTTCACAGAGCCTGAAGCTAGTCTTTAAAAAATTCTCCCAGATTTAGATATTCAAAATTATAAATAAAAACTTGCTTCTTGTAATTGCTTAGTAGAAATGGAAGTTCTCTCCTGCTAGAAAGATACTTGATTATGCAGCCCCCGTAACTCATGACCCCAAATTTAACAATATAACTTTCTCAACTTTTCAAGGATAAGAGTTATCTGTTGGTCTTAGGAACCAAAAACATTGGTGCAACTCCAAATAAAAGTAATAAATGTATTTTCTTCCCTTACTATAACTCCCCAGTCCCTCTAATTACTCCAATAGTTATTATCTCTACTAATATTTATAAAGACAGCTATACCCTATATGCCCCTTATATATACAATAATAAATGCTCAGTACATCGTTTTACAGTAATAAAAATGATGAAATAATGCTAAAGATGACCTCTTCTCATATTACAAAATGTTTCATTTACAATTAAAAATTGTACATTACAAAATGCAAACTTTAAATTTTACAATTACAAAATTATTCCCAAATAAAGAGGTGATCAAATAACCCAAATCGAAATATAGAATGAAATTGTTATACAAATGTGTCAGGGAGTTAAGAACAGCGATTTTTTTTTTTTTTTTTTTTTTGGATTTAGACCTGTTGGTTGCACTGGCAGATTTTTGAAAGAAAGGAAAGCCACCTCCGTGAGACTAGCAGAATAGAGACATACCTGCATGATGAGAATAGTTCTTCCTCTGTGCTATCATGCAAAGCAATATTTCTCTAACTTTGATTCCAAAATTGAACAAGTGTGCATTCATTGTTCTGGTTGAACCCTTTCCCTTTGGTTTTATTTAAATTACAAATTTACTTGTTATAAATGAAAGAAAAAGATCATCAATAATTTGATATGAATTCATTATCATGTCATTGGTTTTATTCATTTATTTATATTTGTTTCTTATGATTTGTTTCAAATAATAGGGTAATATGAAATTAACAAGAAAAAAATGAATGGTTAGGAAATAGTAAAGATAAAAATAATGGGTAGCGTAGAGGTATTAAAGAAATATTATCTATTATATTTTTGCCTAAATTGATTTTTTGACTTTAGAATGCTATAACATCTTGACAATGCTTTAAATTTGTAACCTGACTACAAAATATTTGCTTATTCTATGCAAAATTATAGTATATCTCATATATTCCAGTAGTAATTTCTAAGGAATTTAAATTAACATTAGTATAAATTCCAATGAGTTTAATAAGTTCTCACTTTTACAAATGAAGAATTTTAGGCAAATAAATATTTTACTCAGATTCTTACAGCAAGTTGAGGACAGAGCAAGAATAGATATCTCTCAGTACTGGTGCTTGGGCTGCAAAATTTGTGCCCGGGGAAAGGTCTTGAACTATTACATTTCTCTTAGGCTTAACCTCAGTTATATCATACCTTGCAATTTTCTTCCTTTTACTAAACTGGCACAAATCTTCCTCTAAAAATTTCTTATGCCAATTATTTGCAACATGATAATAGTAGCAAAAGGTTTAGATTATTTTCTTTAGACTTATTTTTAACTTTACAAATGTAGAAACAGCAATATAGATGAAAAGTTGATGAGGGTTATTACTTTGGACATAAACTTTTAGGGTGAAAACTGCAGGGTATCTAAGCTCTCTGGAGACATAATAAAAATAGACTAAATTACACTTCAGTATTTTTTCAGACTCTCCAAGTCTCCTCGGAAGAACACTTTGTCCTTTTTAAAAACTCATATTTTTCCTTCACAGTCTCCAATTATTAAAGGAGAAATTTTGCTTATTAGGTGAAACTAAAACATGGAAACATTAAAGCTGAAATCTGCAACATGGGTTGAAGAGTAATTGCATACACACACATTTATATCTGTTTCTGTACAGCAGTGTATTAAGATGTCGAGTACATTAATACATTATAAAAACAGAGTAGTAATCAAGTTATTTTAAGGAGTTGAATGCTAAGTGCAATAAAAGTACCACATAAAATTAATTATTTGGCATTCATTTCAAAGTAAAACTATGTAAGATATTCTTGATTTTCAAAATATTCTGCTTGGGAGACTTTATATTTACCTAAACAACCTTGTCCCTCTCAAAAAGTGTTTAAAGTTACTATGATGTATTTTTTTCATTTCAGAAATTATGACACATTTTTTGAACATCATTAGTAATAGAAAGTATACATTTGTCTATAATGAGTTAGTTTTGAAAACATTATTGAGAGTCAACTTTAATAAATGTATGATTATTGAATAGCCTACTATTAGTTTAGCACTGAAATGCAGGGCGTTTTTTTAAGACTCTGAAAGCAATTTGTTGAAGAATCCCTTCCCAATACCAAAATTAAATACATTAAGCAAGCACATTATTATTAAAATGAGTCTGTAACTTTGGAAAGTTGCTTTGTAGCAAGATTCTAATGTAAAGTTTAGCTGGGAAATAACAGGTAGATTTATACAATAATTATCATGGCTCTATCATGGGTTTCCGTGTGCCAGTAGATCTTGTTCATGCTGTTCACTGTATATGCTTATATTCATACTGTATTCTTAACATGTTTACTTTTCATTTCAGCACTTATTAGGTAAAATAGAAACAAAAATTTGAATGTCTCCTCTACAGCTTTATAGTATACTCATTAGATTTTAAGTGTCTCAAAATAGAGGGAAAATTTAAACCAAATCAAGGCCAAAAAAGAAATGAATTAAATTAATTAATAAAAAAACTACAAATATTCTTTTTCAATAAGTCCTTTGTTAGTATTAATTAGTCAAAATTTTAAAAATATTAACTATAATATAAAATTATATACATATAGTAGAATAACAGAATAATAAATTAATTTAAAGCTAATTTATATGTACTATATATAACAAAAATTAACTCCAGTAAATTCCTTTGATGATAGGTAAATTAACTGCAGGACTGCCAATAGCAACATGTCAGTGATATATGCCAGGTATTCGGATAATTTTTACCTAATGGATAAGACGCTAGATCTAGATTTCAGCTCTTCTCTTGTTTTTATTTTTTGTTTGTTTGTTTTTTTACAAATCAATGTAATGGAGGCCTCCGTGAATATCTGCAGTTTCTTTTGCCTGCAGATGTCTGCCGCCTCTGATATGTTGTTAATTAATCTCTAGCTAGAGAATATTCTTTCAGTGGTCAGTTAAAAGTTTTAAGTCAGAGAAACAATTTTCATATTAAGGTGATATAGTGAAAAGTAATGGCAATTACTGAAAGTTTTGCAAATTTCAAAGCTGGTGAAAATTCCAAGAAATTAATAATTTGAGTGAACTGGCTCAATTTTCTCTCCTTTAAGAAGACTTTCTGGAATACAGATGAGAAATTTTGTGCATGCAAGCATAGTTGTGTTTATATATGTGTGTATGCATTTTGTTTCCTTTTATAGACATTATTTAAGTGCTAGCTTATTTGCACTTGACACTCATGCTCTAAATATGTTACTGTAAATGAGAGGTGAATGGTTTTAATAGTCCAGTAAATCTCAAAGTCCTGATATAGCAAAGAAAACTTTGCGGTTAAAGCAAATACTTCTGATTGAAATGGCAGATAGAAGCTTTCCACCATCATTCCACATAGAAGCATTGACTTTAGCAACTTTCCATGTACAAGAACACCTTTGTGTGAGTCTTGGAGTCCAGCAGGGACATTCTAGCATGCGCTGTTGGAAGAGTATTAGGGTGCTAATTGGTAACATAAAACACATAAAAGTATAAAATTCACTGGCAAATGGATACTTAGTACACATTTCAGAATAATACTGTAATGGCGGCATGTAAATCTCATATAACTAGCATGAAGGTTAAAAACTAAAAGTATTAAAAATAACTATAGCTACAATAATTGGTTAACGAAAATACAATATAAAAAGATGTAAACTGTAACATCAAAACATTAAATAGGGCGAGGAGTAAAAGCTGGAGTATTTGTATGCAATCAAAGTTAAATTGCTATCTGCTTTAAAAAGAGAATAATAATTACAACATGTTTTGCATAAGCCTCATGACAACCACAAAGAAAAAACTAACCATTAGATACACAAAAATAAATGAAAAAGGAATCATAGCACATACCACTACAAAAAATAATCAAATCAAACCAAAAGAAGAAAACAAGAGAGGAAGAAAGCAACAAGGGATCTACAAAATAGCCAGGAAACAATTCACAAAATGACAATAGTAAGTTCTTACCTATCAGTAATAACCTGAATGTATATGGATTAAATTCTCTAGTGAAAAGACACACAAGGGCAGAATGAATTAAATAAAAATACTCAACTATATTCTGCCTACAAGAGACTCACTTCACCACTTAACCAAACAAATAGACTCTAAGTGAAAGGATGCAAAAAGATATTTGATGCAAATGGGAAACAAAATAGAGTGGAGGTAGTTATACTTCTATCAGACAATCTAGACTTTAAGCAAAAAACTGTATAAAGAGACAAAGAAGATTATTTTTTAAACTTTTATTTTAGGTTTAATAGTACATGTGCAGGTTTGTTGTATAGATAGCTTGTATGTCACAGGAATTTGGTGTATGGGTTATTTTGTCACCCAGGTAATAAACATAGTACCTGATAGGTAGTTTTTTGATTCTCACCCTCTTCTGACCTTCAACCCTCAAGTAGGCTCCAGTGTCTGTTGCTTTTTTCTTTGTGTCTATGTGTACTCAATGTTTCACTCCCACTTATAAATGAGAATATGCAGTGTCTGGCTTTGTGTTCCTGTGTTCTCTTAGGATAATGGCTTCCAGCTTTATCTATGTTGCTATAAAGGACATGATCTTGTTCTTTTTATGGCTGAATAGTATTCCATGCTACATACATATACCAGTTTTCTTTATCCAGTCCAATGTTCATGAACATTGAGGTTGATTCCATGTTTTTGTTATTGTAAATAGTGCTACAATAAACATACGTATGCATGTGTCTTTATGGTAGAACAATTTATATTCCTTTGGGTATATGCCCAATAATGAGATTGGTGGGTCAAATGGTAGTTCTTTGAGAAATGTCAAACTGCTTTCCACAGTGGCTGAAATAATTAAGTTTATAAGGTAGGGTATGAGCATTACCTTTTCTCCACAGCCTTGCCAGCATCTGTTGTTTTTTTGACTTTTAAATTATAGCCATTCTGACTGGTGTAAAATGGCATCTTATCGTGGTTTTGGTTTATATTTCTCTGATGATTAGTGATATAGAACATATTCTCCTATGCTTGTTGGCTGCAGGTATGTCTTCTTTTGAAAAGTGTCTGTTCATGTGCTTTGCTCATGTTTTAATGGAGTTGTTTTGTTTGTAAATTTAAGTTTCTTATAGATATTGGATATTAGATTGTTGTTGGATGCAAAGTTTGCAAATATATTTTTTCCCATTTTGTAGATTGTCTGTTTACTCTGTTAATAGTTTGTGTCAAAACTCTTTAATTAGCCTATTTTTCAATGTTTCTTTGTTGCAATTGCACTTTTGGCATGCTTGTAATAAAATTTTTGTCAGAGCCTATGTTCAGAATATTATTTCTTAAGTTATATTCCAGAGTTTTTATACTTGTAGGTTTTACATTTAAGTCTTTAATCCATCTTGAGTTAGCTTTTGTATATGGTGTAAGGAAGGGGTCTCATTACAGTCTTCTGCATGTGGCTATCCAGTGATCCTAGTACCATTTATTGAATAGGAAGTCCTTTCCACACTGTTTGTATCTGTCAACTTTTTTGAAAATCAGTCGGTTGTCACTGTGTAGCTTTATTTCTGGACTCTGTTCTGTTCCAGCGGTCTATGTGTGTGTTTTCATACCAGCACAATGCCGTTTTTGCTACTATAACCTTATAGTATAGTCTGAAGTTAGGTAGTGTGATGCTGGTGGCTTTGTTCATTTTGCTTAGGATTGCCTTGGCTATTTGAGATCTTTTATGGTTCCAGATTTTTTTTTTTTTTTTTTTTGAGATGAAGTCTTGCTCTGTTGCCCAAACTGAAGTGCAGTAGTGTGATCTTGGCTAACTGCAACCTCCTCCTCATGGATTCAGGCGATTCTTCTGCCTCGGCTTCCCAAGTAGCTGGGACTAAGGTGCGTGCCACCACACCCGGCTAATTTTTGTATTTTTAGTAGAGACAGGGTTTCACCGTGTTAGCCAGGTTGATCTCGAATTCCTGACCTCATGCTCTGCCCTCCTCAGTACTGGGATTACAGGCTCGAGCCACCACACCTGGTGGTTCCGGGTAAATTTTAAGATAACTTTTCCTAATCCTGTGAAGAATGTCATTAGTTGAACGATAGGAATAGAACTGAACATACAAATTGCTTTGAGCAGTATGGCTATTTTAATAATATTGATTCTTTTTAGCCATGATCATGGACTGTTTCTCCATTTGTTTGTGTCATCTCTGATTTCTTTGATCAATCTTTTATAATTTTAATTGTAGAGATCTTTCACCTCCTTGGTTAGCTGTATTCCCAACTATTTTATTCTCCTGGTACTATTGTGAATGAGATTGTGTTATTGATTTGGCTCTCAGCTTGAATGTTGTTGGTGTAATAAAAATGCTACTAAATTTTGTACACTGATTTTATATCCTGAAACTCTGCTGAAGTTGTGTTTCAGATCTAGTAGCTTTTGGGAAGACAGTATGGGGTGTTCTAGGTATACATTCATATTATTGCAAACAGAGATAGTTTGACTTCCTCTCCTCCTATGTAGATGCCATTTTTTTTTGTTTGCTTGTTTCTATTGCCTGATTTATCTAAGACTTCCTGTACTATGTTGAATAGGAGTGGTGAGTTGACATCATTGTTTTGTTCTGGTTCTCAAGGGGAATGCTTCCAGCTTTTGCCATTCAGTAAGATGTTGGCAGTGGTTTTGTCATAGATTCCTTTCATTATGTTGAGGTATGTTCCTTCAATGTCTTGTTTTTTGAGGGTTTTTAGTGTGAAGGGATATTGAATTTCATCATAAGCCATTTCTGTATCGAGGTGATCACATGATTTTTATTTTTTGTTCTGTTTATGTGATGAATTATGTTATTGATTTGCATATGTTGAATTAATCTTACATCCCAGGGAGAAATGCTACTTGATTGTGGTGAATTAGCTTTTTGATGTGCTACTGTATTCAGTTTGCTAGTATTTTGCTGAATATTTTTGCACCAATGTTCATCAAGAATATTGGCCTGAAGTTTTTTGTTGTTCTTGTTCTGTCTCTGCCAGGTTTTGGTATCAGGATAATGCTTACCTCATAGAATGGGTTAGGTAGGAGTCACTCATCCTTATTTTTTTTGGAATAGTTTTAGTAGGAATGGTACCAGCTCTTTCTTATACACCTGGTAGAATTTTAGTGTGAATACAGTGGGTCCTGGGTTTTTTCTGGTTGATAGGTTTTTACTTTTAATTTCTGATTCAATTTCACAACTCGTTAGTGATCTATTCAGGTATTTAATCTCTTCCTGATTCAATCTTGGGAGGTTGTATGATTTCAGGAATTTATCTATTTCTTCTAGGTTATTTTTATTGTTTTCACATATGTGAGCATAATAGTCTCTGAGAGAGTTTTCATAGGTTCAGTGATAACATTCCCTATTTTATTTCTGATTGTGTTTATTTTTATCTACTCGTTTTCTTTATTTGTATAACTAGTAGTATACCAATTTTATTTATTCTTTCAAGTAACCAACACTTGGATTCATTAATCTTTTGCATAATTTTTCTATTTCTATTTTCTTCATTTCAGTTCTAATTTTGATTATTTCTGGTCTTCTGCTAGCTTTGGTATTGGTTTGATCTTATTTTTCTTGTTCTTCTAGGTGTAACATTAGTTTGTTAATATGAAATCTTTCTAAATTTTGATGTGAGCATATAACACTATAAACTTCTCTCTTAAATATGCCTTGGCTATGTCCCAAGATTCCGGTATGTTGTGCTTTTTTTCATTCATTTAAAATAATTTCTTGATTTCTGCCTTAATTTCATTATTTATCCAAAATCATTCAGAAACAGTTTGTTTAATTTCCATGTAATTGTATAATGTAGAACACCTTCCTTAGTACTGATTTCTATTTTTATTTTGCTGTGGTCTGAGAGTGTTGTTGGTATGATTTTAGGTTTTTTGATTTTGCTGATTTTTTTGTTCACAATTATGTGATCCATTTTAGATTATGTGCATATAAGAAGAATATATATTCTGTCATTTTTGGTGGAGAGTTCTGTAGATGTGTTAGGTCTGTTTGACCAAGTGTCAAGTTCTGGTTCCCAATATCTTTGTAAGTTTCCTGCCTTGATGATCTGTCTACTACTGTCGATGGGGTGTGTTGAAGTCTCCCACTATTATTGTGTGGTTACCTAACTTTTTTCGTAGGTCTCTAAGAATTACTTTATGAATCTGGGTCTTCCTGTGCTGGGTGCATATATATTTAGGATAATTAGTTCTTCTTGTTGAATTGAACCCTCTACCACTATGTAATGCCCTTCTTTGTCTTCTTTATTTTGTTGGTTTAAAGTCTATTTTGTCTGAAATTAGAAGAGTGATGCCTGCTTTCTTCTCTTTTCTCTTTGATTGATAGAATTTTCTCCATCCCTTTACTTTGAGTTGATGGGTGTCTTTGCATGTCAAATCAGTTTTTTGAAGACAGCATACATTTGGATCTTCCTTCTTTAACTTGCCACTCTGTGCCTTTTAAGTGGAGCACTCAGCCTGTTTACATTCAAGATTAATATTGATATGGGCAGACTTGATCCTGTCATTATGTTGGTGAGCTGGTTGTTATGCAGATTTAAGTGTGTGGTTGCTTTATATTGTCAGTGGTCTATGTACTTAAGTGTATATTTGTGGTGGCTGGTAATGGTATTTCCTTTCCACATTTAGTACTCCCTTAATACCTTTTATAAGTCAGGTCTGGTGGTAACAAAATCCCCTAGCATTTGTTTGTCTGAAAGTGTTCTTATTTCTCCTTTGCATATAAAGCTTAGTTTGACTGTATATGAAATTCTTGATTGGCACTTCTTTTCTTCAAGAATGCTAAATATAGACCCCTAATCTCTTCTGACTTACAAGGTTTCTGCTGAAAGTTCTAATGTTAGCCTGATGGCATTTCATTTATAGATGACCTGTCCCCTCTTTCTAGCTGACTTTAACATTTTTTATTGCATTTTGACCTTTGAGAATCTGGTGACTATGTGTCTAGTAGATGGTCATCTTGCATAGCATCTCAAAGAAGTTTTCTACATTTCCTGAATTTGAATGTTGACCTCTCTACTGAGGTTGTAAAAATTTTCATGGATGATACCTTCAAATATGTTTTCCAAGTTGGTTACACTCTCCCCATCTCTTTCAGGAACACTAATGAGTTGTAAATTTGGTCTTTTTACATAATCCCATATTTCTTGGGCATTTTACTTATTTGTCTTTTTTCTTTATGTTTGTCTGATTAAGTTATTTTGGGTAACGGATGTTCAAGTTCTGAGTTTCTTTCCTCAGCTTGGTCAATTCTGCTGTTAATACTTGAAATTGTATTAGGAAATTCTTGGAGTTTTTCAACTCTTATCAGATCACATTGGTTCTTTCTTAAAATGATCATTTTGTCTTTTATTTCCCTTACTGTTTAATTGTATTCCTTAGATTTTTTTATTAGATTTCAAGTTTTTCATGACTCTCAATGATTTTTATTCTAATCCATATGCTGAGCTATATTTCTGTCATTTCAGTGATTTCAACCTGTTAAAAACATTGCTGGGGAACTAGTGCAGTTATTTGGAGGTAAGAATTCATTCTGGCTTTGTGAGTTGGAAGAATTATTTCATGGGTTCTTTCTCATCTGCTTGGGCTGATGTTCCTTCAGTCTTTGAGGTTACTGTCATTTAATTAGGCTTTTTGCTTTTATCTTTCTTGATGTCCTTGGGGGATTGATTGTGATATAGGGTGTATTCATTTGACTGGCTTTGTTTCTGGACAATTTAAGGGGAAAGTATCAGCTCAGTAATGCTGGACTTTAACTCTGACAGGCCTGGGACAAGGCCCTGAATTTTGCTATCTAGCCCCTTGACGTTAGAAACTTGATGCACTAGAAGGGCTGAGGTGTTCTCAGTCTACTAGTAACCCCAACACTGTGATGGGTAGGGCCAACAAAAGTGTTTCATCAGGGTTGTGGCAGAGGGATCTGTGCCCACTTGCATGTCCCTGCAGCCACAATGGGGTTCACACACATTGGCTCAGGTGGGGTACTGGCAGTAGCATGGCTGTGGCATTCCTGCATGTGCTCACACCCTATCTACTTTATTAAATTACTGAGGACTTGTCTCTGTTATATGTATATCTCCATTAACACCTCTCCATATTGTTGTAAGTGAAATTCAAGTTTAGCCACTCACTGTTTGCAGAGTCCCATTAACAAGAACAAAGTGTGCTATAAAGAAAGTTCCAAAGCTAGCTTAAGGAGAGGAAGCACAGGCTTAGGCTTCCTGCGTTAAGGATACCAGTTTGAATTTTTAATATAATATGTGGCAATTTTTCAAGAAGATATAAAAATTATAAACATATAGGAACCCAACATTGGAGCACCTAAATATATAAAGCAACTATTAATAGACCTGAGAAGAGAGATAGCAATATAATAATACTAGGGGATTTTAATACTCCAGTTTTAACAATGGATAGAGCTTTCTGACAGAAAATCTAAAATAAAATATTGGACTTGGATAGTACCTGAGATCAAACAAACTTAAAAAAGCATATACAGAATATTTCATTCCAAAGCAGCAGAATACACATTCTTCTCAAATATACATGCACACTCTGCAGAGCAAATAATAAGCTAGGCCAGAAAGCAATGTCTTAGAAATTTAAGAATATTGAAATTATATGAAATATCTTGTCTGGTGATAAAGCCATGAAACTGGAAATCAACAAGAGGAAAACTGTAAAATTAAAAAAATATGTAGAGACAAAACAAATATTATTGACCAATCAAGTGGGCAAAAAAGAAATCCAAAAGGAAGTCCAAAATATCTTAAGACATATGAAAATGAAACACAACATGCCAAAACTTATCAAATGCCACCAAAACAGTTCCAAGAAAGATTTTAGCAATAAAGTCTAGGTAAAAAGAAAATATCAGAAAAACTTACTTTATACCTTAAGGAACCAGAGAAAGAAAATCCAATACTGAAGATAACAGAAGGAGGAATTTAACAAACATCATAGCAGAAATAAATGAAATAGAAACTAGAAAACAGTAGAAAAGATCAGTAAAACTGAGTTAGTTTTTTGAATAAGCAACTAAACTCATAAATGGAAGAGGAGACATTGTAACTCTTATCACAGAAATACAAAAATCGTGAGACTACTGTGAGTAATTACGTGACAGAAAATTGGATAATCTATAAGAAATTGATGAATTAGTATAAATATACAACCTACTAGGACTAAATCACAAAGAAATAAGTAATTTTAACAGATCCATAATGAATCAGAAGATTTAGTCTCTAATAAAATACCTCCAAACAAATAAAAGCTGAGGATCTGATGGCTTCACTGGTAAATTCTACCAGATATTTAAAGAAGGCTTGCTATCAATCCTTCTCAAACACCTGCAAAAAGCTGAGGAGGGAGTACTTTCAAACTGATTATATGAGTCCAGTATTAACCTGATACCAAAGCCAGACAAGGATGCTATAAGAAAAAAAAATCACAGGTCAGTGTCTCGGAGGAGAACAGATGCAAAACTCCTCAACAAAATGCTAGTATACTGAATTCAACAACACATTCAAAGGCCCATATGCCATGATTGAGTGCGGTTTACTCCTAAGATGTAAGGATGATTCAACATACACAAATCAATAAATGTGTTATATCATATTAACATAATGAAAAACAAAAATTTAATGATGATCTCAATAGATTAACAATAATCACTTGACAAAATTAGGCATGCTTTCATGATAAAAACTCTCAAACACTAATGTGTAGAAAAAAAGTACTTCAGCACAATAAAAAGCATATCACAATCATATAGGAAACATGACTCTTAACAGTAAGAAGCTGAAAGTTTTTTCTATAAGATCAGGAACAAGACAGGGATGCTTAGTTTAACCTCTTCTGTTCAGTATAGTGCTGAAAGTCCTATCCATAGCAATAAGACAAGAAAAAGAAATAAAATATGTCCAAGTCAGTAAGGAAAATGTAAAATTTTTTTTTATTGCAAATGGCAAAATTTTATATATAGATAACCCTGAAGACTCTACCAAAAAAGGAAGAACCAACAAATAAATTGAGCAAAACTTCAGGATACAAAATTAACATACAGAATAACAATAGTCTATCCAAAAAATATTAAGAGAGCAATCTCATTTATAATACTGCCAAGAAGAATAAAATACTTAGGAACAAATTTAACCAAGAAGGTAAAAGATGTACACTAAAAACTATAACATTGATGAAAGAAATTGAAGATGACCAAATAAATGAAAATATATCCCATGTCATGGATCAGAATAATGAATATTGTCAAAATGTCCTTACTTCCCAAAGTGATTTTATGGATTCAATAAAATGTCTATCAATATTCCAGTGACACTTTTTACAGAAATAGAAATAATAGCTCTAGAATTTTGTGAAACCACAAAAGACCCTGAATAGAAAAAGCAATCTTGAACCAAAAAAATAAAAACATAAAAACCCAAAAAACAAAGCTGGAGGCATGACACTCTCTGATTTCAAAACATCAAGATACCAGCATAAAACACAGACATGTGGAACAATTGATCAGAATAGAAAGCCAGAAATAAACCTAAGCACATATGGTCAACTAATCTTAAACTAAGGTGTCAAGAATACACAATGGAGAAATAATATCCTTTTCAATAAACGGCCTTGGGAAAACTGGATATTCACATGCCAAATAAAAAAAGAAATTAAATTTTTATCTCACACAACACTTAAATATCAACTCAAAATGAAATAAGGACTTAAACATAAGACCTGAAACCATAAAACTCCTAGACAAAAACACAGAGGAAAAGTTCCATGACACTAATCTTGCCAATATATTTGTTAGATATGACACCTAAAGCACAAGCAACGAAACCAAAAATAAACATGTGAGACTATATCAAATGAAAACATTTCTGCAAAGGAAGCAATCAACAAAATGCCAAGGCAACTCATGGAATGGGAAAAACATTTGCAAACTATATCTTATAATGTGTTAATATCTAACATATAGAAAAAATGCATGCAACTCAACTGTAAAAAAACAAATTAAACAGCTAAAAAGTAGAAAAAAATGTTTTAAATAGACTTTTCTGAAAGGAAGACATACAAATGGCCAGCGCGTACATAAAAAACGTGCTCAACATCATTAATCACTAGAGTAAAGCAAATCAAAGTCACAATGAATTATCATCTCACATTTGTTAGAATGGCATAAAATATTTAGGAGCTAAGTGTTGATGAAGGTTTAGTGAAAAGGGAACCCTCACAAACATTGTTGGTGGGAATGTAAGTTGGTACAAGCATTATGTAAAACTATATGGCATGTACTCAAAAATTAAAAATAGAACTACCATATTATTTAACAATCCTACTTTAGGCTACATACGCAAAAGGAATAAAATCACTATCTTGAAGAAGGAGCTTTACTTACTTGTTTATTGCAGTATTATTCACAATAGCCAAGATATGCAAACACCCTATGTATCTGTCAACAGATGCTTGGATTAAAACAACAACAACAACAATCCTGTGGGATATATGCATATCCCACAGTATTGACCCAATTTAGATGATAAAGTTTATGTGTGTACATACCCAAATATAATAGTATTTACCCAGAAATTATATAGACAACTAGTGAACTTTATCATCCGTATTGAGCTTATGGAACACTTAAATATTTCAGAAGAGATTTTATGGTAATTGCTTGAGAGAAAGCTTTCTTATATTTATTACCTGATAAGGGTAGATTCTTCTGATGAACCTTATTATGGAGCAATGATCTTATTTATATCTCTATATGAATATTTGTCTTTATATCTCTATATATGAATATTAGTCCATATTAGAAAAGAGGAACATCCTGCCATTACACAACATGGATGATTTTGAAGCATACTATGCTAAGTGAAATAAGCCAGGCACAAAAAGACAAATGTTGCATAATCTCATTTATATGTAGTATCTAAAAGAGTAAAAGTCATAGATACAGAGAGGAGAAGAATGCTTACTAGGTTTGGGGGGTAGAGGATAAGAGAAAATGTTGGTCAAATAACACAAACTTGCATTTACAAGATGAATAAGTTCTAGATACCTAATGTGTAGCATGGCAACTATAGGTAATACTATTACGTATACTTGAAATTTGCTAAGGGAGAAGAACTTAATTATTCTCACCACGTACACAAAAAAGGCACCTAAGTGAGGTGATGGATATGTTAATTAGCTACAATATTATAATTGTTTCACAATGTATATGTATATGAGTACATCATGTTTCATAATTTGAAAATATTTGCAACATTTTACAAATATTTGCAATTTTTTGTCAATTGTATCTCAATAGAAAAAGCTCAGAAAAATGTAGATACTCCCCTGGCTTAAGCAAGTACAGGAAATATTTGCCTTGTTGCACATGGAGTATTGGTACATGGAATATTAAATATTTTAGAAAATGTTTTAAGAAAAATTTATTAAGTGGGTAATTAAGTATCATTCCATGTACAGGAAGCATAATAAACCTTATTCAAGATATATAGATTTAAACATTAAGCATTTAGAAAAACTTTGTAGGTCTCCTATAATTCTCATGATCCACTTGACAAAACAATATTAAACTAAAAGAGAAACAATACACTCAATTTTATGAGCCTCACTAAAGGAATAAATAGTATAGTAAATTTTCAGAGAGATTATCTTAGATTGCTAATGGTCTCATTAATTTGTCATCAAACATTGCCTAGTTGCTCCCAACTTAAGATTGTAATAGTAGATATGAGATGAGAGCAGAAGAATAGCTCAGGGAAAATTAAGAGCTAAGTACATGTAATTTTTTTGTTTTGTTTATTTTTTATCATGGCCAACAATTTCAGGATTGCGTGTATGCAATGAGGTATGTTACAGGCTCTGTTTCTGAGAAATATCACCTTAATAAACAGTATAACTGCACTTTTTTTTTTTTTAGCATTTCCTCTTATTTGCTCCTTTTCTTCCTTGGTTTTAAAGTTATTGCTTTAAATATCACTGAGTATGGGTGTGCGAGAGAGAGAGAGACCGAGCAAATGTTCTTTAACTTTTTTTTTTTTAATTAAGCATTTATCCTAATGATGTGACTTCAGGATGATATAGTACTTTCTCTCTAGCAAACCACTTACTTTTCACTAGTCTTCCATCATTTTCTTGAGAAGTCCTAACATCCTCACAGGCCGTTCCTTGTAGGAAACCACCACCTCCAGATAAAACCTTCCTTTTAAAAATTAAATGACAAATTAAACTTATTAATACATCTTGATTTCCGGTAGGGGTTAACCAAATTTCACCTGAATTAATTAACAAATGCATTTTAGAGTAGAAAGACATTTATAATCTATGTATTTGCCTTTAATTCCTGGTTATTATTTATCGAATTTTAGACTGAAGAAAGTATAAAGAAGATAAGAATAAACAACAAAAAACACTCTTAAAGCAAAATTACAGTATTGAATGCTGCTGAGAAAATGATATTCCACATATTTCATGTTATAAAATTAGAATCCAAATGTAGGAAGAAGGGAGCATTTGTACCAGTATACATATTAGTTAAATTGCTGAAAATATCTATTTCATCTCAAATAATATATGACCTTTCTGAGCAACACACAATGATATTGTTAATGTGTTAGATGAATATAAATAATTAAATATATAATTCTTCTCTTCAGGGTTTTAGAATTTAACTAAGAAATATGTCCATCCGAAAAAGAATAAAGAGAAAATATTTATATGTACTTCATTATATATGGAAAACGGCATTGTTTAGAATGAGGAACAATTATGTGTAGAAGGAGAACAGGATGATCACAGTGGACATGTGGTTCACTAATCTAATCTATGAATAATTTCTTGGAGGCCACCAACTATGTCAGTCTCTTTCTGTGTTGCATCTTCTCTGTGCTTCGACATAATAGATGATAAATGTACATTTAAATTTGAATTTTTTAGAATAAATTTAAGGATCAGATGCTAAACTATGGATCTAAATTTTTAGAATAAATTTAAGCATCAAATGCTAAATTATTTAAGTGGACTCATGTTCTATCTATTTTAGCAAATTCATCAGAGATATAAAGTTATAAAATGAGTTAAAATCCCCTTGAAAGACCTGTAAATAGTATTTATCCAAAAATTATATATACAAATAATAAACTTTATCATCCAAATTAAGGTTATAGAAAACTTACATATTTCAGAAGGGATTTTACAGTAATTGCTTGAAAGAAAACTTATTTGTATTTATTACCTGACAAGGGTAGTTTCTACTGATAACCCTTTATGGAGCAATTATCTTATTTATCATTCACCCCATGCCAGGAATGTGGAGCTGAGAATGCGACTCCTTGTAGGACTTAATAGGATTCCTTTGCAAATGAAGCAGGAGGGGCAAATTTAATAAGCTCATGTCTGAATTTTGTCTGGAAAACCTAGAGAGTTAAGAAGAGATGGCTGTGTTTGATAGCAAAAAATTCTCAAGCTTCTTAGGCCAAAGAAAGTGTGAGGTTTTCCTAAGATTCAAACATGAAGTACCAAGGTTGGAAGGGCAATGAAACTGAAACAGATACTCTGTGTGAAGGGTACTACCTACAAACATGTATCAAGGAGGAGGGTAGGCAATACTTTTACCATCTAATGGAGCATGGATTTTGTCAAAAAAAAAAAGGCGGTGAGAGACTTCTAAACTCCAGGAAACACACACACACAAAAGCTAACGAGAAAAATTTGGCTGTAATCTAAAGGAACAAGAGTTTGTGAGGACATCTCAAGTTATAACTTTCCTAATTGTTATAGCTTGCAATTTTGTATCTATGAAGACAAGATAGAAGAGAAGTGAAGTTTTACGGCTGATAACTAAAAATATAGAAACACTCTCACCTTAGTATAGGCATCTTGTGTGCTGTAAACCCAAGCTGAAGAAGAAGGAAGGAATATGAATACCAACAAAAGCTTTGACCTTATTACAGAAAGATTGGGTATTTTAAATGTACTGTTGAGTCTTTTATTTTGCTACATAAACTAACTATAGATATTGTATGGTGTGGAACAAAAATGTATGGCCTTATTCATGTGTTTAATCTATGGCCAATGGAAGAACTAGCTCCACTTAATACAGAATAAACGAATAGTGAGATGAAAAAGTAAAGCTGTATCTGTCAGTGGCAAGCACATAGTACTCTGTAATTACATTACTACTTCTTTGCAGAACTTAACATTTGATACTAGCTACAAACTCTTGATGATTTTAGGATCCTGTGTATACTGGCATGCTTTACATACTTGATTCATAAACTCAGTGTTTTTAATGGCATATGTTTCAGATTTTTTAGGTAGAAAATGAGGTTTATGATAAATCTAAAAATACTACTAAATAAATGTTTCATGTGGGTGTTTGTGTGTATGTGTTAATCAAGCTACATTTTCTGTTAGAGTTTATTAAATATAGCAGGTTTGTCATATTAGTACTTTAATTCTAATGATGACAAATAGAATACATCTAATAAATACCATTAATCCTTTACATTAATGTGTTTGTCTTCTACTACTGTGTAGCAAATTACCAGAAATTTAGTAGCTTAAACAACACACATTTATTATCTCACAATTTCTGTAAGTCAGGAGTCTGAGCACAGTCAGCTGAGTCTTCTGCTAAGGATCTTACAATGCTGTAATCAAGGGGTTGGCTAGGCTGTATTCTCATCTGAAGGCCCAGCTGGGGAAGAATTACTACCAAGCTCATCTAAGTTGCTAGCAGAATTAATATTCTTGCATTGTAGGACTGTTCAACCCAGCTTTTTCTGGCTATAAGCTGGAGGCCTTCCTCAACTTTTATAGGAAACCTCAGCTCTTACACCACTTCTTTTCCACACTGTCTAGACTCTCCCAGAGGCTGCCTTCTGTTGCCTGTCACGTAGGCTTCTCCAACATTGCCACTTCATTTAGTCAGCATGGAGAGTCTCAAAAGAAAGTGGGATAGCAGGACGGAGTCTTGTGTAATATAATAATAAGAGTGACATCTCATCTTCGCCATATTCTATTCATTAGTTGCAGTCATAAGTCCTGCTTACACTCAACTAAAGGGAATTACAGAAGGGTGTGAAAAGTAGAAAACAGAATCATAGGTGGTCACTGTAGGGTGAGGTGTCAGAGCCCCAGCAGTAGAGAGTGGTTGGCTTGTGGGTGGTAAAATATTTTACTGACAGCAGTACAGGTTTGAAAAAAATAAAAGCTTTGTTAGAAAGAATGCTGCGTCAGAGTTCAGAGGGGCACTTCAGCAAGGAGGACTGAGCACTCTGTGGTGGATTTTCCTTAGTGGTATTTATGGACTTTAAAATGGGAGTTTAAGAGTAATTTGGACCATGCTAGCATGCAGGTCATAATAAATGATTACGTTTGTAAACATTTTGATGCCTTGAGGTCAGCAAGGGTGACACAATGAGCTTTGACATACATGTATTCCAGAAATTTATAGAAATTCTAGTTACTTATAAATTTTGGAGAAAGAAGTCTGGTACTAGATGCAGGCTGATACATTTAAGCTTTGTGTCCCCACCTGATATAGTTTGGCTGTGTCCCCACCCATATCTCATCTTGAATTGTAGCTCCCATTATTCCAATGTGTTGTGGGAGGTTATGGTGGGAGATAATTCAATCATGGGGGCAGTTTCCCACATACTGTTCTCATGGTAGTGAATAAGTCTCATGAGGTCTGATGATTTTATAAGGGGTTTCCCCTTTCACTGATTCTGATTCTATCTTGTCTGCTGCCGTGTAAGATGTGCCTTTCATCTTCTACCATGATTGTAAGGCATTGCCAGCCACATGGAACTATGAGTCCATTAAACCTCTTTTTCTTGATAAACTACCCAGTATTGGGTATGTCTTTATCAGTAGCATGAAAATGGGCTAATATACCACACAAATCTCATCTTGATTCGCTTTTTTTTTTTTCCTTTTGTGACTGATTCTTGCTCTGTTACCTAGTCTAAAGTACAGTAGCATGATCTCAGCTCACTGTAACCCCCACCTCCCAGGCTCAAGCAATTCTCATGCTTCAGCCTCCCAAGAAGCTGGGACTACAGGTGCAGGCCACCACACCTAGCTACTTTTTGTATTTTTAGTAGAGAGGGGGTTTTGCCATGTTGGCCAGGCTGGTCTCGAATTCCTGATCATCCTGAATTATAATCCCCACCTGTCAAGGGAAAGACCAGGTAGAGCTAATTGTATCATTGGGGTGGTTTCCCCATGCTGTTCTCATGATAGTGAGTGAGTTTTCGTGAGATCTGGTGGTTTTATAAGGGGTTCATCCCCCTTCACTTGGCACCTCTCCTCTCCTTCCACCTTATGAAGAAGGTGCCTTGCTTCCCCTTCATTTTCTGCCATGATTGTAAGTTTCCTGAGGCCTCCCCAGGCGTGCTGAACTGTGAGTCAGTTAAACCTCTTTCCTTTATAAATTATGCAGTCTCGGGCAGCTATTTATAGCAGTATGAAAACAGACTAATACACCAGCTTTAGATAACAGGGACATCTAATTACTTATGAATTACTCAAATAAAGAGTTTTGCCACTTGATGGTCTACTTGATGGCTACCAGGTGATCTTTCTTTTCCTCAGTCACCTTAGAGTCCATCTGCTACTTTTATGACTCATCAATAGAGGCCTTGTTGTAAGCAGGAGAATTTCTTTATAATTGCAATAAAGGTACATAAATTTAAATCATAAAAATAGGGAATAGCATAAATACAATGCACTGATTGTACTTATTTAACTTTTGAAATTCATTTTATATAATGTTATAACCTTCTCACTAAAATTTATGCTAGAATTTCTAATGATTTGTTAGATTTATCTAATTTTTACTGTAATGTATATGCAACACAGAATTTGCCATTTTATTCATTTTAAGTGTGGAATTGAGTGTCAGTAATTGCACTCATAATTGTATGCAACAATCACCAATATCTTTCTGTTTCTCTCTATATATCGATCTAATGTATTATACATATTACATGATAACCATATATATACACTAAAATATTTAGGTATACACACATACAAACATATTTTCACTGAGGTGTTCTGCATTTGAGTGAAAATGTCCCACTGATTTGAATGTAAAGGTTAGTTGCCTTTAGCTTAAGAGTATTAATATAGCTTTACAGTCTTACAGTTTATGGTATGGTCTTTGCAATAATTAAATCATTAGAATTTTTATTTCTTAGCTTAGCCAGGTTTTTGTTGTCATATTCTTATAAATGTCCAAACTTATGTCTCTGAAGTTCTCATTCATTATTCTTAGCACTCTACCAGAACTACCAACTTCCTGATGAAGATATTTACAGCATACTAAATGTTGACTCTGTGATGCAATGGCTTTTCAAGTTAAAATAAAAATAACTATGAGAAAGTATAAATTTCATTGAACTTTTTATAAGAAACATTTTCTTCTGGTGAAAGATCAAAATTCTCAGCAAGTAATATTCAAAATTTCAGCAAGTAATATAATATTCAAAATTTTAGGTAATAAATGTGGAAAGCAATGTATAATATGTTATCTTTTCTTAAATTATCCCAGAAATGACCAGAGTGTTTGCCTCTTCTTAGGTGAACTAGGAAATTGGTTGTTCTTTGTATTGTTTGAACTTATTAAAGCATGTGTATATAAATATGGTATATGTATACATATGGTATATCATATATACATACGGTAATATACATGGTTTAATACATTCAAATATAAATTTAAATATATATCTATATAAATGGTTTATATATATTTGTTTTCTAAAATCCAGCTAATTTAAATGGAACAAAAATTATGTGTTTGATTTAGTGTCTACCACTTAAAAATAAATTTAATTTTTTTTTTTTTTTGGATATGGAGTCTCGCTCTGTTGCCCAGGCCGGAGTGCAGTGGTGAGATCTCGGCTCACTGCAAACTCTGCCTCCCAGGTTCACGCCATCCTCCTGCCTCAGCTTCCCAAGTAGCTGGGACTACAGGCACCCGCCAGCATGCCCAGCTAATTTTTTTTTTTTGTATTTTTAGTAGAGATGGGGTTTCACTATATTAGCCAGGTTGGTCTCGATCTCTTGACCTCAGCCCCCCAAAGTGCTGGGATTACAGGCATGAGCCACCGTGCCTGGCCCAAAATTTAATTTTTTTATGTTAACACAACATTAAATGACATATTAAAACTATTTTTCAATAAATTGAATTGCCAAGTTCTCACAGATGAAAATTGACACTCTGCAATATATGCCAAGTTTTATTATTTCTCTAAAATTATCTGCCCTTTTTGTCTGACTTTCCAAGTGGTGATGACTTATAAATTTCAGGAAATTATTAGCCTAGGAAGGAACATAAGTTTCATTCAGATTCAAAATTTCATTGATTTAGGTGATAGAAGTGTTCACTGGTGACTGCATGCTGATATTATTCACTGTTTTACTTTTTTGCTTACTTCCCTGCTGACCATGAGTGTCATAGATTGACATATATCCACAACTGTAGGATGCATCTTCAATTTTTGCATACTTGGGAGCAGAGGCACTTAATAGCTTTGCTACAGACTGTCTTTTCAAGGATATTTGTATGGCAAAAAAAGCCCTGGAGAAAGAGACAACAAGTCCTTTCCATTCAAAGAACAAGTTTTCTTTATGCTCAGTATAATAATGTTAATGTCTGCAGGGGGCAAAGATCAGGCAGGATTATTGAACATTAGACAAGATTTGGATTCCCTAAGCTAATGGTTCCTCTCCTGTAACTTCACCCACTTCTTGTGGATTTTTTTCTTCAGTAAATCAAGATGGTTTCACTTACATTCAAAGTATTATTTAGAAAATATTGATTTATCTTCAGAAGAGTTATAATATTACCAGGATTATTTTATCTATTTTACGGCTATGGAAAGAAACTCAGAGGAATTCGATGTTATTCACAATGTTATTCTAATTGTAAAGTAAAACAATCTAGGTCTGAATAGCAAATCTTTTGTCTTCAAAGTTCAGTACTTGAATAAGTTGCTTAATTTCATTTCAGTAAACAACATATACATGAACTAGAAAATTCAAAAGTACAAAAATATAGTCCTCTTTAAGCTTGTCATGTAGGCAATTAATTCTTCAACCCCAAACCAACATTTACACCTCAAATGGTACAAGTGTACCATTTGAACATTTGAATAATTGAGACTCATAGAGGTATATATAATTTATTTTTTTTATTATACTTTAGGTTTTAGGGTACATGTGCACAATGTGCAGGTTTGTTACATATGTATCCATGTGCCATGTTGATTTCCTGCACCCATTAACTCGTCATTTAGCATTAGGTATATCTCCTAATGTATAAAATTACATACAGAGAAGATAGGTGAAGAGCTGAAGGTATTCAGTGCTGACTTTAGTATAAAATAAGTTTTTATAATTTAAACTTATTTTATACTAAAGTCAGCACTGAATACCTTCAGCTCTTCACCTATCTTCTCTGTATGTAATTTTATATATATATATATATACATACATATATATATAGAGAGAGAGACAGAGAGAGAAGAGAGAGAGAGAGAGAGAGAGAAAGGGAAATAGATAATTATATAGATATTTATATCTATATATGGATAGATAATTATATTTCAATTATCTAGATAGATAATTATATATCAATTGTCTAGATAGATAATTATCTGTCAGAGGTGTTTAAACTAGAGAGACTCCATCTTGTACAGGGGCTGGGAAAAATAAGGTTGAGACCTAACTGGGCTGCATTCCCGGGAGGTTAGACATTCTAAGTTACAGGATGAGTGTATCAGTCAGGGTTCCCTAGGGGGACAGAAATAATGGAATATATATATTATACATATATAATATATAAATCATATATATTACACATATAATGGGGAATTTATTAAGTATTAACTCACATGATCACAAGATCCTACAATAGGCCATCTGCAGGCTGAGGAGCAAGGAAGCCAGTCCTAATTCCAAAACTGAAGCCAGTCCAAATTCCAAAGCTTGGAGTCCGATGATCAAGAGCAGGAAGCATCCAGCATGGAAGAAAGATGTGGGCTGGTTAGCCAGGCCAGTCTTGCCTTTTCGCGGTTTTCTGTCGGCTTTATATTCGCTGGAAGCTGATTAGATAGTGCCGGTCCAGATTAAGGGTGGGAGTGCCTTCCCCAGCCCACTGACCCAAATGCCAATCTCCTTTAGCAACACCCTCAGAGACATATGCAAGATAAATATTTTGTATCCTTCAGTTCAATCAAGTTGACACTCAGTATTAACCACCTCAAGTTCACCTCTTGTGAACTTGAACCCCTAAACATCTCCTGAGATGCTATTACATAAAATTAACACACTTAAATACTGATATGAAGTCAGTAAATCTTATGTTGGCCAGGTGCAGTGGCTAACGCCTGTAATCCCAGCACTTTGGCAGGCCGAGGCAGGCAGATCACCTAAGGTTGGCAGTTCGAGACCAGTCTGACCAACACGGAGAAACCCCATCTGTACTAAAATTACAAAATTAGCCAGGCGTGGTGGTACATGCCTGTAATCCCAGCTATTCGGGAGGCTGAGGCAGGAGAATTGTTTGAACCAGGGAGGCAGAGGTTGTGGTGAGCCAAGATCATGCCATTGCACTCCAGCTTGGGCAACAAGAGTGAAACTCCATCTGAAAAAAATAAAAATAAGTCTTATGTCACATGATAAAGGAAATATGTTTTTAACAAAAGAAGGAAACACTCATGGCAATTGCAGTCCTGGTTTCTGCAGCTGGTCATGTGGTCTTCGTAGCTGGTACTGATGACTACCTTCTTCTACTACCCTTTTGTATTCCCTTTGCCTTCAACAAGCACCTCAGTAGTTCGTGGTTTGTTCCTGGTGGAGTGACCCTAACCTTCATTCCTGAAGGGTCTGGGACATTTGTAGTCCTGCCTGGATTGTGCTGCTGTAGTTTCCCATTGACCTTAGTCACAGGGCATGGTAATGCTAAGAGATACCCTAATGAATCTCGTGTATTCCATGTATACTCTTTCTTACCTCAATTGTGGAGTAGTAGACTAATTTATTCTTGATAGTCCAGGTCAATCAGCCCGCCCAACACTGTAACAGTACAATATATTGGATGCTGATTCAGAGCATACACAGCCTTCGGGGAACTTTTCCCCAACCATGCAAAGTACTGTCACCTAGCTGGCATTGTAATTGTGACTTCGAAAGGCCATTTCACAGTTCTCTCAATCCAGCTGCTTCAGGATGATGGGGAATGTGATGAGCCCACTGCTTTAGCCATAAAGTGAATGCCTTGGTCAGAGGCAATGCTGTGTGGAATACCATGACGGTGGATAAGGAATTCCATGAGTCCACGGATGGTAGTCTTGGCAGAAGCATTGCGTGCAGGATAGGCAAACCCATATCTGGAGTAAGTACTATTCTAGTGAGGATAGACCTCTGACCTTTCCATGATGGAGGAGATTCGATATAATCAACCTGCCACAAGGTAGCTGGCTGATCACCCCAAGGAATGGTGCCATATTGAGGGCTCAGTGTTGGTCTCTGCTGCTGGCAAATTGGGCACTCAGCAGTGGCTGTAGCCAGGTCAGCCTTGGTAAGTGAAAGTCCGTAGTGATGAGCCCATGCATAACCTCCATTCCTGCCACTATGCCCACTTTGTTCATGGGCCCATTGAGTGATGACAGGGGTGGGTGGGGAAAGAGTCTGAGTGGTGTCCACCAAATGGGTTATCCTATCCACTTCATTATTAAAATCCTCCTCGGCTGAGGTCACTCGTTGGTGAGCACTCACATGAGATACAAATATCTTCACAGTTTTTGACCACTCAGTGAGGTCCATCCACATACCTCTTCCCCAAATTTCCTTGTCATCAATTTTCCAATCATGCTTTTTCCATCTAAAACTGGCTTTCAAATAAAATAAAAACAGTGCTGTTCACTACAAGAAGTATAGTTTCCAATGCCTTGATTGTTACAGCAGCATATCCTGCAGTAGTAGCTTCAGTCTTTATGTGTGTTGTAGTAGAAAAACATGACACTCTTTAAGTGTTATCCTCAGCCAGTAACATATCAAAACATAAACCATTCCAGTAACTCCATCATCGGATACAAAAGTAATTGTCTTATGCTAGTAAAGTTGTCCATGTTTTCAATAACAGTGTTTTATAAAATGTTTTTGAAGGGCCACATGCATTAAGAATTTAGAATTCAGGTACAGAATGTCTGTGTGTGGAGTTTTACATTTTTAATGAACACACCAGGGGATTCTCATGCACTCTGAAATCAGAGAACCACTCTTCTAGAGTGTAGCAGATTAAATAGTGGCTGGACTTCAAAATGTGTGTTCAGGCAGAACCTCGACAAATGACATTATTTGAAGTAAGAAGAGTCTTTACAGATGGCATTAAGGTTAGGGTCTTGAGATCAGATATCCTGAGTTAGGATGTGCCTGGAATCCAATGGCCACTGTTTTTATAAGTGACAGAAAAGGAAAAGACAGACACAGAGAGAAGAAAGACATATGAAGATGGAGGCAGAGATTGAAGTTATCAAGTGTGTAAGCCAAGGAATGTCAAGAATTGTCAGGAGCCTTCAGAAGCTGGGAGAAAATGATGAAACAGATTCTAAGAGAATATGTTTCTGTTGTTTTAAGCCATGAAGTCTGTGGCAATTTGTTATGGCAGCCTTAGGTAACTAATACATATGGTAATGTTTGCTATCTTAAGTCATTGGCTTTTCAAACTTGAGCAATGGAATAACATGAATAATTCCTTAATTTCTTTTTCTTTCTTTCTTTTTTTTTTTTTTTTTGACAGAGTTTTGCTCTTGTTCCCCAGGCTGGAGTGCAATGGTGTGATCTTGGCTCACCGCAACCCCCGCCTCCCAGGTTCAAGTGATTCTCCTGCTGCAGCCTTCCGAGTAGCTGGGGTTACAGACATGCATGACCACCCCGGCTAATTTTTTGTATTTTTAGTAGAGACGAGGTTTCTCCATGTTGGTCAGGCTGGTCTCAAACTCCCGACCTCAGGTGATCCACCTGCCTTGGCCTCCCAAAGTGCTGGGATTACAGGCATGAGCCACCAAGCCCAGCTGGGTTAATTTCTAAATTAGAAGCATCTCTGAAGGACCCCTCATGGGACTACCTGAAGTCTCGAACTACATCACAGTTCAGCTTCTCCCTTTTGTCAGTCTTCTATCCTAATGTCTTACTGGTACTGTTCCTGAGAGCATTCCTAAATATACCATGTGTGATTTTTGGAAGTTGGTAGCAGTCTGGTTTCTAGAAAGCAAACCTAAAATGATACCTTACAGCTAAATCACCTACAGGCAAGCAGGAAACGAGGGCCCCATCCCAGGTGAAAGGTAGAGTACCACATCCCATTGGCTTGCTGTTGGACTACAATTATTAAATTTTCAACAATGCTGATGCAAAATGAGAAGGGTTACTGTGGAAAGGATTGAACTGGCAGATGTATTTTCTCAGACTTCGAGAGGTGGAGGAGGTGATTATTATGAGACTATTTCATGGGAAATAGTGAATGGCTTTGCTGATTGATCAGGACTTGGGAGAAGAAAGATTAAACACTTTGGTACAATGAGGTCTGGTAAAGAGGCAAGCAGATGGAGTTATGAGAGAGACATGACTTTTATATGGTGCTGTATCCCTGATTAGATAGACTACATATGTCTGGAACCAAGTTGTTCCCCTAACAATAGCCCTTAGTAGTAGCCTCACTTCAGTTACTTCCCTAAATAATTTGAGCATCCTGACCCTAAAACTGCAGTTCTAGATCTTGTGATTCTCAGAGGTTGAATATTTGCGGAAGGCTGACTAAACTTAACCTATGGCTGCCACATGGCCCTTTGGGGTTCGTTGTGCATAGATCATAGATCCTCAAAGCCAATAAAATGAGGCATGCTGCCAAGAATAATTGTTGTTGGTAATCAGGAATAGGTAGGGTTGGTCTGATACAATAGAGGCAGAGAAGACAGTGTTTGCCAAATTAATCCCCTGGAGCATCTAGTTGACTTGCTCTGCCCAATTTTGATGGTACGTGAGCAAGTACATCAACGATCTTAGAAGGACATTAAAAATCAAAGGGCTCAAACCTCTCAGGTATGCAAATCTAGGTCACCTTGATAGGTAAGCTACCCAAATCAGCCAGGATTCTAGGCAACAATGAAACAAATTTAAAATATGTATCAGAGGAGGCAAACAATAATTTAAAAAAATAGTTGCAGCTGTGAAATTAGCTGCGGCTATATGAACTTATTTTTTCCCCATTAAACTTCCTCTTATAAGTTGTACAGAAACAATACCAGCTAGAGTCTTGGAGAGTATGTTCCCAAATAGAGTAAGCATATAATGCAAAGCACATGGATTCTAACTAGTCAAGGGGTGGTACGCAGTGGATGCTGTAGCTTTGCCCTAGATTCACATTCAATCCTGGAAGGCAGCTCACAGGTGAGACTCTGAAGGAACTCCCTCATTGAAAGGCTTCTGTCATAGTTAAAACTTCTCTTAGGGCCAGCCCACTTCCCAAAACTGGTCCTCACAGAGGTTCAAAGACCCAATCTTCTTGTCCCAATTTGGGATATCTCTGAAGTGCCATCAGCTAAGGTCTGTGTTGCAGGTGCATTGCAGTTCAAATTCTTCCTCTGCCTCATCCTGCTTCTCTCACTCGTAGGTATTCTAGACAAGGCATAACAGAAATTATCAATGTGTACCTTTTAATTATACAATGACTTTACTTAAGACCTGAATATCTTTTAAATTCTTTCTTTCTTGAAAGTTTCTTATCCTTTTAAAAAGTTTTCATTTACTCTCAGGTATACACACACCTACTTTGAAGAAAGTGATATACTCTACCAACTGTTCAAAGCTCTTTAAATTTTCAATCCTTATTATAACTCATTTTTTTGAGAAACAAATCATTAGAACACTTATATTAAAGATAGAATTAATCCTGAAAAATAATTTGTTTATGCTTTTAGATGCTTTATCAGATGTGACAATTTATGTACTTGCCTATGTCTTCCATTAAATGTCAGACATTTTAATTTTATTCAGTTTACATCCACCGATCACAACACCCGTCTTCTAATAATTAGTCAATATCCATTTGAAAATTAATGTATGAAAAACGTACATAAGAAATACGCATGCTAATGAACAAGATTATGTTTGAAGTAAAATTACCAGTGAAACAAATAAAAATGTGATAAGATTCCAGGAACCTGTTTTTATAGTCCAAATTCTTTGTTCTTGCTTTTAGAGAAAGTGTAAGTTTGTTTCCAAATCAGGCATCAGGGTGATATTAAGTATGAATGGAATCTCACTAGGCAGATGTGCAGTCACTGTAAATGCTGATAATGTTCCTGTTTAGTACAGAATGTTTATAATTTTTCATGTAATCAATGACAACCTGTGACAGATTTCTTCCAAATAAAGGTCAAATTTCATATTAGCTGATCTTTACACAAAAGTAGAAAAGTTCCAAGAATTTCTGTAGAAATATGTTTTAGTTCTATTCCTTTTTCAAATGAAGAATATTTTCTACATATAGTTTAAAAATTTGATGCTCTTATTCTTTCAACCTCAAAGCAACACCTTCTCAAAATAAGTTATTTTTGTAAAAATTGTTCAGGGATGCCTTATAATTTATATGCTATTTTAATGAAGATGTCTACTGTTTTTGGAGAATTAGCATAACATGAATTAAGTCAGTCAACCCTGGAACTAAAGATGATAGTTATCTTCAGCGTTGTAGTAAATGATTATAGATCATCTGGGGCAACTGTTTTCAACAAGAGGTGATTTTTCCCTCAAGGGAAATTTTGACAATGTCTAGAGACATAGTTTGCTTGTTATGACTAGGAGGATGCTATTAACATTTAGTGAGTGGAGGCCAGGGATCCTGCTAAACATCTCATAATGCACAGGAGAGGCCCCCAAAATAAAGAATTATTGAGCCTGAAATGGTAATAACATACTGATTGAGAAGCCGTAATCTAAAATAATCTCAGTATTTTAGGTAACATTCGGATACACTTTCTGGAGAAACATTTTAGTTTTCAAATGCTTCCAAGATGGATTCTACAACTTCAGAAACCAGAATGTTATTATATTGCCTTCTTAATAAAAAGAATTTGGGCAGTACATAAATTCTCCATAATTGTTTTAGAAAAGAGTTTAACTGAAATGAATTTATGATTTCAGAGTTATTTAAATACGCTAATTATTTTGAGAAGAAAAATAAATGTAAGCATAAATATAAAGGTAAATGATCTAGCTAGTAATTTAGGAAACTATTTTTGTTTTGTCTTCTGATAATTCATGCAGATTTAAAAAGACATCACCTGCTCAGATCTTTTCAACCTGTAAAAGAAGAGAAAACTGGGATTTCTAGGGCATGTTTAATCTTATCATTGACTGTTTTCTTTAAAATTAATATTGTAACTAAATTCTACTGTTTCTGTGTTAGGTTCACTTACTTTATACTTCTATTCATTTCTTGTCTGACCTATATTCAGATTTTTCAAATAATTTATAGAATTGTTATTTTATTTTACTAACTTGCTATGTATACATTATTATTTTTAAAGTTATTTTAGATATTAAACCATTGAATTTTTACTCATTGTCCCTTAATATACATTATTATTTTTATTAATTTTGATAAAAAGAGAATATACTCCATTTTCTCCTTCTCTTATTTTGAGTCCTTGTTCCAAATAGTTTTAAAGCCACAAATGTACTACTATTATTTTTTACCTTTACTTACTTTCTCACTATTCATTTATATATTCTCTTTTTATTTCTTTCTCATGTCTTCCTGCACTTCTGTTCGTTTCCATTTGGGATCATTTTTCTTCAGTCTTAACTTCCTTTTGATTTATTTAATTTCAGGTTATCTTGTAGCGAATGCTGTTAGATTTTTGTCTGAAACAGTTTATTATTGTAGCTTCAATTTTAAGAATATTTCCTTGGGCATAGAATTCTAGATAGGTATTTATTTCCTTTTATCATTTAAAGAATACCATTTCATTGTCATTAGGGCCATAATTTGTATAGAACAAATTTCTGGTGACTTAAAATTACTCCTCTGAAATTAATGTACAATGTTTCCTGGCTGCTTTTAAGATTTTCTGTCTCTTTTTTCTAATTTTATTTTAGGTTCAGATGATACTTTTTTTTTTTTTTTGAGATGGAGTTTCACTCTTGTTGCCCAGGTTCGAGTGCAATGGCTCGATCTTGGCTCACTGCAACCTCTGCCTCAAGGGTTCAATTGATTTGCCTGCCTCAGCCTCCCGAGTAGCTGGGATTATAGGCGCCCTCCACCATGCCCAGCTAATTTTTGTATTTTTAGTAGAAACTGGGTTTTACCATGTTGGCCAGGCTGGTCGCAAACTCTTTACCTCAGGTAATCCATCCACCTCGGCCTCCCAAAGTGTTGGGACTACAGGCGTGAGCCACCACGCCTGGCCCAGGTGATACTTTTACAGATTTGTTACATGGGTAAATTGTGTGTCACTGAGCCTTGATGTGTGAATGATCCCATCACCAAGGTAGTGAGCATAGTATCTGATGGGTAGCTTTCCAACACACACCATCCTCATATCCTTCCCCTTCAAGCAGTCCCCGGTGTCTTATATCCATCTTTGTGGTGTCCATGTACATTTAATGGCTTCTCTATTAGTTTACTTAGGATAATAGTCTCCAGCTGCATCTATGTTGCTACAGAGAACATGATTTTATTCATTTTTCTGGCTGTATATTATTCCATTGTGAATATGTACCACATTATTTTGAGTCCACAGTTGATGGGTATATTGGTTGATATCCCTTTGGTATTTTGATTAGTGCTGTGATGAAGATATGATTACATGTGTCTGTTTGGTAGAACAATTTATTTTCCTTTGGGTATATACACAATATTGGGATTGCTGGGTTGAATGGTAGTTCTGTTCTAAGTTCTTTGAGAAATCTTCAAACTGCTTTTCACAGCAGCTAAACTAATTTACATTCCTACCAGCAGTGTATAAAGTATTCCTTCTTCTCTGTAACCTTGTCAACATCTGTTGTTTTTTGACTGTTTAATAATAGCCATTCTCTGGCCATATGCAGAAATCAGAGACTGGATCACTTCCTTGCACTTTGTAGAAAAATTAACTCAAGATGGATTAAACACTTAAATGTAAGACCTAAAACCACAAAAACCCTAGAAGAAAATGTAGGCAATACCATTAAGGACATAGGCATGGGCAAATACTTCATGACTAAAACACCAAAAACAATGGCAGCAAAAGCCAAAATAGACAAATGGGATCTAAACTAAAGAGCTTCTGCACAGCAAAATAGACTATCATCAGAGTGAACAGGCAACCTACAGAATGGGAGAAAATTTCTGCAAGCTACCCATCTGACAAAGGTCTAATAGCCAGAATCTATAAGGAAACTAAACGAATTTACAAGAAAAAAAAGAAAAAAACATCAAAAAATGGGCAAAGGATATGAACAGACACCTCTCAAAAGAAGACATTTATGCAGCCAACAAACGTATGAATAAAAGCTCATCATCACTGGTCATTAAAGAAATGCAAAAATCAAAATTACAATTAGATAACATCTCACTCCAGTTAGAATGGCAATTATTTGGCCTGCCCTAAAAGAGCTCCTGAAGGAAGCACTAAACATGGAAAGGAACAACCGGTAACAGCCACTGCAAAAACATGCCAAATCGTAAAGACCATCAAGGCTGGGAAGAAACTGCATCAACTAACGAGCAAAATAACCAGCTAACATCATAATGACAGGATCAAATTCACACATAACAATACTAACCTTAAATGTAAATGGGCTAAATGCTCCAATTAAAAGACACAGACTGGGAAGTTGGATAAAGAGTCAAGACCCATCAGTGTGCTGTATTCAGGAAACCCATCTCACGTGCAGAGACACACATAGGCTCAAAATAAAGGGATGGAGGAAGATCTACCAAGCAAATGGAAAACAAAAAAAGGCAGGTGTTTCAATCCTAGTCTCAGATAAAACAGACTTTAAACCAACAAAGATCAAAAGAGACAAAGAAGGCCATTACATAATGGTAAAGAGATCAATTCAACAAGAAGAACTAACTATCCTAAATATATATGCACCCAATACAGGAGCACCCAGATTCATAAAGCAAGTCCTTAGTGACCTACAAAGAGACTTAGACTCCCACACAATAATAATGGGAGACTTTAACACCCCACTGTCAACATTAGACAGATCAACCAAACAGAAAGTTAACAATGATATCAAGGAATTGAACTCAGCTCTGCACCAAGTGGACCTAATAGACATCTATAGAACTCTCCACCCCAAATCAACAGAATATACATTCTTTTCAGCACCACACCACACCTATTCCAAAATTGACCACATAGTTGGAACTAAAGCACTCCTCAGCAAATGTAAAATAACAGAAATTATAACAAACTATCTCTCAGACCACAGTGCAATCAAACTAGAACTCAGGATTAAGAAACTCACTCAAAACCACTCAACTATATGGAAACTGAACAACCTGCTCCTGAATGACTACTGGGTACATAACGAAATGAAGGCAGAAATAAAGATGTTCTTTGAAACCAATGAGAACAAAGACACAACATACCAGAATCTCTGGGACACATTCAAAGCAGTGTGTAGAGGGAAATTTATAGCACTAAATGCCCACAAGAGAAAGCAGGAAAGATCCAAAATTGACACCCTAACATCATAATTAAAAGAACTAGAGAAGCAAGAGCAAACACATTCAAAAGCTAGCAGAAGGCAAGAAATAACTAAGATCAGAGCAGAACTGAAGGAAATAGAGACACAAAAACCCTTCAAAAAATCAATGAATCCAGGAGCTGGTTATTTGAAAAGATCAACAAAATTGATAGACCACTAGCAAGACTAATAAAGAAGAAAAGGTAGAAGAATCAAATAGACGCAATAAAAAATGACAAAGGGGATATCACCACTGATCCCACAGAAATACAAACTACCATCAGAGAATACTATAAACACCTCTACTCAAATAAACTAGAAAATCTAGAAGAAATGGATAAATTCCTCGACACATAAACCCTCCCAAGACTAAACCAGGAAGAAATTGAATCTCTGAATAGACCAATAACAGGCTCTGAAATTGAGGCAGTAATTAATTGCTTACCGACCAAAAAAAGTCCAGGACCAGATGGATTCACAGCTGAATTCTACCAGAGGTACAAGGAGGAGCTGTTACCATTCCTCCTGAAACTATTCCAATCAATACAAAAAGAGGGAGTCCTCCCTAACTCATTTTGTGAGGCCAGCATCATCCTGATACGAAAGCCTGGCAGAGACATAACAAAAAATGGGAATTTTAGACCAATATCCTTGATGAACATTGATGAAAAAATCTTCAATAAAATACTCTCAAACCAAATCCAGCAACACATCAAAAAGCTTATCCGCCATGATCAAGTGGGATTCATCCCTGGGATGCAAGGCTGATTCAACACACAAAAATCAATAAACGTAATCCAGCATATAAACAGAACCAAAGACAAAAACCACATGATTATCTCAATAGATGCAGAAAAGGCCTTTGACAAAATTCAACAACCCTTCATGCTAAAAACTCTCAATAAATTAGGTATTGATGGGATGTATCTCAAAATAATAACAGCTATCTATGACAAACCCACAGCCAATATCATACTGAATGGACAAAAACTGGAAGCATTCCCTTTGAAAACTGGCACAAGACAGGGATGCCCTCTCTCACCACTCCTATTCAACATAGTGTTGGAAGTTCTGGCCAGGGCAATCAGGCAGGAGAAGGAAATAAAGGGCATTCAGTTAGGAAAAGAAGACGTCAATTTGTCTCTGTTTGCAGATGACATGATTTTATATCCAGAAAACCCCATCATCTCAGCCCAAAATCTCCTTAAGCTGATAAGCAACTTCAGCAAAGTCTCAGGATACAAAAATCACAAGCATTCTTATACACCAATAACAGACAGAGACAAATCATGAGTGAACTCCCATTCACAATTGCTTCAACTTACAAGGGATGTGAAGGAATCCAACTTACAAGGGATGTGAAGGACCACTTCAAGGAGAACTACAAACCACTGCTCAATGAAGTAAAAGAGGATACAAACATATGGAAGAACATTCCATGCTCATGGGCAGGAAGAATCAATATCATGAAAATGGCCATACTGCCCAAGGTAATTTATGGATTCAATGCCATCCCCATCAAGCTACCAATGACTTTCTTCACAGAATTGGAAAAAACTACTTTAAAGTTCATATGGAACCAAAAAAGACCCTGCATTGACAAGTCTATCCTAAGCCAAAAGAACAAAGCTGGAGGCATCACGCTACCTGACTTCAAACTATACTACAAGGCTACAGTAACCAAAACAGCATGGTACTGGTACCAAAACAGAGACATAGATCAATGGAACAGAACAGAGCCCTCAGAAATAATGCTGCATATCTACAACTATCTGACCTTTGACAAACCTGACAAAAACAAGAAATGGGGAAAGGATTCCCTATTTAATAAATGGTGCTGGGAAAACTGGCTAGCCATATGTAGAAAGCTGAAACTGGATCTCTTCCTTACACTTTATACAAAAATTAATTCAAGATGGATTAAAGACTTAAATATTAGACCTAAAACCATAAAAACCCTAGAAGAAAACCTAGGCAATACCATTCAGGACATAGGCATGGGGAAGGACTTCATGTCTAAAACACCAAAAGCAATGGCAACAAAAGCCAAAATTGACAAATGGGATCTAATTAAACTAAAGAGCTTCTGCACAGCAAAAGAAACTACCATCAGAGTGAACAGGCAACCTACAGAATGGGAGAAAATTCTTGCAACCTACTCATCTGACAAAGGGCTAATATCCAGAATCTACAATGAACTCGAACAAATTTACAAGAAAAAAACAACCCCATCAAAAAGTGGGCAAAGGATATGAACAGACACTTCTCAAAAGAAGACATTTATGCAGCCAAAAAACACATGAAAAAATGCTCATCATCACTGGCCATCAGAGAAATGCAAATCAAAACCACAATGAGATACCATCTCACACCAGTTAGAATGGCCATCATTAAAAAGTCAGGAAACAACAGGTGCTGGAGAGGATGTGGAGAAATAGGAACACTTTTACACTGTTGGTGGGACTATAAACTAGTTCAACCATTGTGGAACTCAGTATGGCAATTCCTCAGGGATCTAGAACTAGAAATACCATTTGACCCAGCCATCCCATTACTGGGTATATACCCAAAGGATTATAAATCATGCTGCTATAAAGACACATGGACACGTATGTTTATTGCGGCACTATTCACAATAGCAAAGACTTGGAACTAACCCAAATGTCCAACAATGATAGACTGGATTAAGAAATTGTGGCACATATACACCATAGAATACAATACGGCCATTAAAAATGATGAATTCATGTCCTTTGTAGGGACATGGATGAAACTGGAAACCATCATTCTCAGCAAACTATCACAAGGACAAAAATCCAAACACTGCATGTTCTCACTTATATGTGGGAATTGAACAATGAGAACACATGGACACAGGAAGGGGAACATCACACTCCGGAGACTGTTGTGGAGTGGGGGGAGAGGGGAGGGATAGCATTAGGAGATATACCTAATGCTAAATGACGAGTTAATGGGTACAGCACACCAACATGGCACATGGATACATATGTAACAAACCTGCACGTTGTGCACATGTACCCTAAAACTTAAAGTATAATAATAATAAATTTTTTTAAAAAAAGTGTTGACTGCTAATGGCTCACAGCTGTCCCTTTTCTAGGGAATCTATTTTTTTTGGAAGGAGAACAGCAATTTTAAGGTTTCTATCTTGTACTGTGAGCTGGAAACCATATATTAAGGATAGTATACAATAAAGTAGAAGGAAGCTCTTTAAAAAGTCAGGAAACAACAAATGCTGGCGAGGCTGTGGAGAAATAGGAATGCTTTTACACTGTTGGTGGCAGTGTAAATTAGTTCAAACATTGTGGATGGCAGTGTGGCAATTCCTCAAGGAGCTAGAACCAGAAATACCATTTGACCCAGCAATCCTATTAATGGGTATATACACAAAGGATTACAAATCATTCTACTATAAAGACACATGCACATGGTATGTTTATTGCAACACTATTTACAATAGCAAAGACTTGGAGCCAACCCAAATGCCCATCAATGATAGACTGGATAAAGCAAATGTGGCACATACACAACATGGAATACTAAGCAGACGTAAAAAGGAATGAATTCATACACTGCAGGGACATGGAAATGCTGGAAGCCATCATCCTCAGCAAACTAACACAGGAACAGAAAACCATACACCACATATTCTCACTTATAAGTGGGAGTTGAACAATGAGAACACCTGGGCACAGGGAGGCAAACATCACACACTGGGGCCTGTTTGGGGGGTGGGAGGAAAGAGGAGGGAGAGCATTAAGACAAGTACTTACTTAACAGACGTGGGGCTTAAAACCTAGATGATAGGTTGATAGATGCAGCAAACAACCATGGTACATGTGTACCTATGTAACAAACCTGCACATTCTGCACATGTATCCCAGAACTTAAAGAAATAATAATAGCCATTCTGGTTAGTGTGAGATGATATCTCGTTGTTTTGATTTGCATTTATCTAATGATTAGTGATTAGTGACGTTGAGCACTGTTTTTTGTTTCTTTGTTTTTTGTTTTGAGACAGGGTCTCTCTCTTTCAACCAGGCTGGAGTGCTTTAGTGTGATCATGGCTCACCACAGCCTCCATCTCCTGGGTCAAGCAATCCTCCCACCTTAGCCTCCTAAGTAGCTGACACTAGAGTGCACCACCACACCTGGCTAATTTTAAAATTTTCTTTATAGAGATGGGGTTTCCCTATGTTGCCATGTTGATCTCAAACTCCTGAGGTCAAAGGATCCTCCTGCCTCAGCTTCCCAAATTGCTGGGATTATAGGTAGAAGCCACCATGCCTGCCATATGTTTTCTTTTGAGAAGCGTCTGTTCATGTTCAAGATTCTGGATATTAGCCCATTGTGTAGATTGTGTCCCACCTGTCAATTTTTGTTTTTGTTGCAAATGCTTTTGAGGACTTAGTCATAAATTATTTTCCAAAACCAATGTCCAATATATCCTTGATTCTTAGTAGTCTTACTATCATATTTCTAGGTGTTGCTTTCTTGGTATTTATTTTGCTTGAGGGTTGCAAAACTTTTTGAATATGTAATCTAAGGTCTTGAATCAATGTTTTGAATCTTTTCAGCCTTTCTTTTTTTTTTTTTTACTCTATTTTATCCCTGCTTTCATTCCGTTGCCCTCCTAGCACCTCAACTGAAATTATGTTAGACCTTTTCACGATGTCCCATCTATCTTTAATTTGTTTATATGTTTGTCATTTTTTTCCATGTATTTAAGTGTGGATATACTCTTTAAATACATTCTATTTGTTTATTTTCCAGTTTACTAATTGTGTATTCTGCTGTTGCTAATGTTTCATTAAGTCCATATAATAATTCTTAACATCAAATATTATATTTTTAAATTTTAGAATGTCACCATTTTACAGACCTTAACAATCTCATAAAATTCTCCATCTTTTAATTAATTATACCATTTTGTTCTTTATTTGTTTATACAAATATTTTGGCCTTATTCTTTTATGTCACATGTAATAATGGTTTTACTGAATACAACATTATGTATTAAAATATAGATGCTCTAGTTAATGACATCTTCTTCCAGAGTGTAGGAAAATGCGATGGTAGCTAATTACCTTAAATCAATAAAATTCTATGTTCAATAGGGGCTAGAATATTTCTCTGGTAAGACTTAGTCTACTTTTTGTTTACTCATGCCAATCCTTTCATTTTTTCTTTCTTTTTTTATTTTCTTTTTTTATTATATATATAATTTTTTATTATACTTTAAGTTCTAGGGTACATGTTCACAAGGTGTAGGTTTGTTACATATGTATCCATGTGCCATGTTAGTATACTGCACCCATTAACTCGTCATTTACATTAGGTATATCTCCTAATGCTATCCCTCCCCCCTCCCTCCACCCCACAACAGGCCCCAGTATGTGATGTTCCCCTTCCTGTGTCCAAGTGTTCTCATTGTTCAGTTCCCACATATGAGTGAGAACATGTGGTGTTTGGTTTTTTGTCCTTGCGATAGTTTGCTGAGAATGATGGTTTCCAGCTTCATCCATGTCCCTACAAAGGACATGAACTCATCCTTTTTTATGGCTGCATAGTATTCCATGGTGTATATGTGCCACATTTTCTTAATTCAGTCTATCATTGTTGGACATTTGGGTTGGTTCCACGTCTTTGCTATTGTGGATAGTGCCACAATAAACATATGTGTTCATGTGTCTTTATAGCAGCATGATTTATAATCCTTTGGGTATATACCCAGTAACGGGGTTGGCTGGGTCAAATGGTATTTCTAGTTCTAGATCCCTGAGGAATCACCACACTGTCCTCCATAATAGTTGAACTAGTTGACAGTCCCACCCACAGCGTAAAAGTGTTCCTATTTCTCCACATGCTCTCCAGCACCTGTTGTTCCCTGACTTTTTAATGATGGCCATTCTAACTGGTGTGAGATGGTATCTCATTGTGGTTTTGATTTGCATTTCTCTGATGGCCAGTGATGATGAGCATTTTTTCAATAAAATACTGGCAAACTGAATCCAGCAGCACATCAAAAAGCTTATCCACCGTGATCAAGTGGGCTTTATCCCTGGGATGCAAGGCTGGTTCAACATATGCAAATCAATAAACGTAATCCAGCATATAAACAGAACCAAAGACAAAAACCACATGATTATCTCAATAGATGCAGAAAAGGCCTTTGACAAAATTCAACAGCCCTTCATGCTAAAAACTCTCAATAAATTAGGTATTGGGATGTATCTCAAAATAGTAAGAGTTATTAATTTTTAATAGAGAGCCTGATAATTTCAGTGCAATGCTTTGTTCTGGGGAAAGGTAAGGAGGAGCCAACTATCTACTCTTTGCCTCCCAGGGATTTAGAAAATTATGTTGTACTTTCAGAAGAGCTTACTCAGGTGTATAGATTTTTATTTTCCCCATAATAAAAGTAACATTTGGGTAGTTGATTACATCAGCTAAATCAGAAACTTGTATTTATAAAAGTTTGGGTGACAGTTCTTAAAAGATTCTCATTCACATGTAAAAATAGGCCAGTTCCTATTGAGTTAAATTTGGCCATATAACACAAAATTACTTAGGCAATATGATTTGACCCAGAAATGCAACTTTTAAAAACTTACTCTGAAGATATATTTCAAACACAAAGTAATATATGTGCAGATGACTATTCTTTGCTTGTAGATGAACATTTTTTAAAGTAAAAAATAATAGAAACACCCAAATTTCCAATATAAGATTTTTTTATGTTATGATACATGCACAAAATGTAGTACTATTAAGGTGTAACAAAATGAAGAAAGTCTATGAACCAATATGGAATAACTTCAGGTGATATTATTCAATGAAAAGATATAAGGACAAAATGCATATAAAGAATGCCACTTTTTATATAGGTAAGAAGGAACATAGGAAAATGGAAAGTTGCATGCAAGTAGATAATGGGGTGGGAAGGATATGTCAGAGATGCTATATATTTTTATAACTATATTTTTCATAACTATATATTTTCCTGTAGTTTTTGGCTTTTGGAAGTTGTTAATTTATACATATTCCAATATATCAACAATAATGGGAAGATAAAGTAAAACTGAAAACAGTTATCAAACTGAAATAAATAAATGAATTTCAAATGACTAACAGGGTCACTTTGAAAAAAAAAAAAAACAAAAACAAAAGAAGCAAGGCAATCCACGAACACAGAATTTGACTGTATGTCCTCATTTCTGAGTAGGTTAAATTTGGTGGGGGAGTAATGAAAATGTATCCTGAATTCTTTTCAGTGAACTTATATTTGGTAGTGGTATGGTTGCATCTACTTAAAAATAAATTTATTTGTATTGTAGATTGAGAAAATGAGTAAATGTAATGAGATTTGGGGAGCCACAGTCCTCACTACAGAAAATATGATACACAATATAGAAGGGGAAACATAAGAATAAGTCTCTGAGAAGACGTGTTGGAATTGAGTTTGCTATCAGTTTGATACCATGTATATGTATTTTTGTGCATATATATTCATATGTATAAACAAACAAATTTCCTATTTCTGTCCACGAAGTGAACTTAGGAAGAAAGACAATCCAGTACCAATGGGCATAACTGGAACTCCAATCTTATTTTCTCATAATATTATTTGTCACCTTCCCCTAAAAAGATCCAGAGCTATTTCTTGAAATGGCTGATTCTAGGCTGGGACAGTATACACAAAAGATCATCCTGGGACATCTTGTTATAACAGAAAGTGAGGAAGTACTCTAAAGGCTGATGGAGACCGTCGCAGTGCATGGGATGTAGCCTGAAGGAGCTCTAAATAGCCAAAAATAAGACGATTTGAATATCAAAATAATGAAAGACACTAAGGGAGCACAGACCAATGAAAAACTAGAAACCCATGAGTCCATATTGGATATTAAACAAACAAATAAATGAAGAGAAGGGAGAACGCTTGCTTACAGTAGATTTGTAAAGGCCAATTTATAGAAGGAGTTCTGGACATGGAGAATCAACATTGCTGTCAAAACTGGTTCGGGTAAAAAGCAAAGGCTTATAAATATAGAAAGGAATTTGATGAGAAGTAGGCTTAATGAGATCTCTCTACATATTTCTTATTTGCCAGAGAAAAAAACTGCACCTATACAGACAACATCTTGACTGAGTGAGTAAAATAGATATTATTAGTAAAGGGCAGATGAACATAGTGTCTCTCCAGTTGTGATAACTTGAGGAAGATATGAGAGATCATATCTGTAATATCCGTGCCAGGAATTCACAACCTGTCTGCAAGCGAGAGAAAATACAACACAAAATAAAAATGCAGAAGGTTCTATGAAAAAAAAAAGATAAGGTGGTGTGGAAATGGTACTTTTTTTAAAAAGTGGCCATGATATAAAAACATGATAAAACTGTGGAAATATTTCAAATTGAAGGAGACTAAAAGATACAATAACTAAGTTTAATACTTGATCTTGGATTGGCCCAAGTAAACTGATGTAGAAAAAAACACTATAAGCAAGGTATTGTATAAACTGGAATATGGATGATAAATTACACAGAAATATAATATTAATATTAAAATTGCCAAAGTTAATAAATGTATATGATTATGCTAGAGATCATTCTTATTCTTAGGTATACACTTTGAAATATTTGAGGAATAAAAGGCTATGATATATGCAGTTTAATCTCAAATGGTCCAGAAAACTATTGCAGATAGATATTGAATAAACTGATACAAATATTCATAAACATTGTGTAAAGTGTTTTGATGGTTAATATTATATGTCAACCTGCTTAGGGTATGGTGACTGTGTGGTGAAAGACTAGTAGCACAGATGTTGCTATGAAAGTCTTTTGTTACTGTGATTAACATTTCAATCAGTAGAAATTAAACTAAAGCAGATTATCCTCCATAAAGTGGGTGAGTTTTAATAAATAAATTAAAAGCCTTAAGGGCAAAGATCAAGATTTCTTGAAGTTAAAAAAATTCTGAGTCAAGATTGAAACATAGGAACTCTGCCTCAGTTTCCAGCCTGCTGGCCTTCCCTGTGGATTTCAGAGTTGCTAACCTCTGCAATTGTTTGAGCCAACTCCTTAGAATAAGTACCACTTTCTCTCTCTCTTTCTCTCACTCTTACCCTCTCTCTCACTTGTAGCTCATCTCTGTTTGCATATATATATACATGCACATCCATTCTGGTTCTCTAAAAACCCCTAATACAATATTATGTATATTTACTATATACTATTATTATCTTTGAAACTTTTCTGTATGTTTGAAGATATTTCCATATAAATATTTTTAAATAATATAATTGTTGCATTTTAAACAATCACATTTACATATTAGCTTGTTCAAGTCTGTTTATATGTCTATATATGTATATATGCATACATGTTTGCATGTATATATATTCACATATACATGCACACACTATATATATATTTTGTCATGCTGAAATAAATATTTTCTCAGCGTTTTAAATTTTTTTAACTTTCATTTTAATTTCAAGGGTATATGTGCAGGTTTGTTATATAGGTAAACTTGTGTCATGAGTTTGTTGTACAGATTATTCATCATCCAGGTATTAAGCCTAATATTTATTAGTTGTTTTTCCTGGTCCTCTTTCTCCTCCCACCCTCACCCCTCTGATAGGCCTCAGTGTGTATTGTTCCCCTGTATGTGTCCGTGTGTTCTCATAATTTAGTTTCCACTTATAAGTGAGAACATGAGGTATTTGGTTTTCTGTTCCTGCATTAGTTTGCTGTGTTCTTAGCATTTTGATAGTTGCATGGAAGGAAATGCAAATGAGTTCTGAAATGCAAAAAAGTATTTGTAGGCAAACTAGATCAGGAAAGTGATCAAAGAGAATGTTTCTTTAAATATTCAAAAATCTATAAATAAACTGAAAATTATTGAAAGCCTTTAATTAACAGATTCCTATAGTACATCAGTGAGAAACGAGTTTTCAGTAAGATCTTTTTATCTATCTTTTTATCTATCTATCTGTCTATATTTTGCAATCTATCTTTATTACTTTCTATATGTAGTAAAGGGTACTCTATAAACAACAAGCCAGTGTGAACTCTAACATAGAAATTTATACTTTTAGACAGAAAAGTTTTTCGTTTAAAATTTAAAGGTAAATTCTACAGCTTACCAGTTAAATACCTGTAGCATATTTTAACACTCTTGGACTTCTATACACAACTATTTATAACAACTTTGCCTGTTTAACATAATGGTTCTATTTTTTCTTCTCTAGGAATGTAGTTCGTTCCCAAGTTATCATATCTCAGAGGCATATAATGCCGTCCAATTCTCTTGAAAACAAAAATGTAAGTAGTTATAGCTCTTGGCAATTTATTGTACCAGTAATTACTCATCTTCTTATCTTTCCAGCTTGTATTTTTTCAAACAACACACACTTAGTCAAAGACTCCACCAGTTAATCCACTATCAGATCCGATACACCATTTTTGTGTGTGAAGTTGTATTCATTCATTTTCCACCCAATTACATAAATAAATAAAGGCTTCATAAATAAGGTTCATAATACCTTATTAGGTATTCGGCTTGTTTTCAACTACTGGTAAAGCTATACAGGAAAACAACAATAATAACAGGCCAAATAATACAAATGCCATAACTGATGTCCAAGGGAAGTGGGAACACAGAAAAGAAAAACAATTCAAGCTGAGTGATGAAGAAATGCTAAAAGGATGAGTTGGCTTAAATTAAACAAGTGAAATATAAATAATGTATCTGGATGGAAAGATAAATTACTTAGTTTATAAATGTATTTCCTCTGATTGCTTTATTTACACCATCTCCTAATTAACTCCTCCTGTAAACTTGGGGCAACCCTTGTTCAATTAGTGAACTGTTTTATAAATTAACAGTTTTAATGTGGCCTTTTGAATTTATATATATATATATATATATATATATATATATATGGGTGTTATATATTGATATATATATTCATATTTAAACAATTTCAAACATACAATTTTATATATATATATATAAAAAACACATATATTTTTAAAAAACAAGACTGTGTTTGTTACCAGATTCCTTGGTACATCACACAGTATTCAATAGCATGTATTTCAGGCTTTTAGTAAATGACAGTACTGTGATCAATATTTGCTAGTATTAATTCGAGCAATGTATAGAATTCATGAAGATGAATAATTGATACCTGATATTTTCTTGAGGAAAACTTCCTAGGAAACTTTTACAAAAGAAGAATATATCAATGTTCTTAAAGTTGAATGTCACTCACGGTAAAGACATGAGAAGGATGAGACATGACAACATAGACACATCCAGCATGCCTCATTTTCTGTGCATTATCTAATGTTTGCCTCAGAGAAGAGATCCATGATAATTAATTCTTATTTTTATTCTACATTAAGATTGCAAAATAAATAAATTTATTTTTATACCCGGATTTAGAACACCTTGTTCAAATGGTTTGATCAATGAATAAACCGAAAACCTGAGAAATAAAGGCATATGGCTAAAGACCTTTAATGGTAGAGCAAGCCCCTGGTCCTGTGATTTTTGGTTGGCATGCTTTTTGTCCCCACTGCATTCCTAGAAATACCTTTAACTCAAGAACAATTTACTAAAAAGGGAATTCTCCCATATCAGCAATGACACAAAAGTTTTCTAAGGTAGGCTTTTCCTGGTGTTTTCATCTACATAAGGTGGCATGCTTGTTTTCTGATTACTCCCATGATCCCAATGCCTTGTCCATCCCTGGGGACAAATCAAAGAAGAAAAATAGAAGGTCATCTTTGGGTCACTGCTATTCAGTTTGCTGTGCCAAGCTGAAAACCAAGGCCATTAAATATGAAAATCCACTCATTGTCTCAGGCCTGATTGTATCCTGTCTTTCAGATCAGACTCACCATAGTCATAGCAACCCTAATAGGCGGATGTGCATTGGACCACATCATTTGCAGGGTGTCTTTAACTGAGAAAAGTTTTGTTGAAAATATGTGTGATTAATGCCTTCAACTATTATCTCTAATTGAACAGACATGAAAGGGGGCTACTTTGTCAGCCCAGATAGCCTATTGCATGGCCATTAATGGCATATTCAGCCCTTGCTGAATTAATCTATTATTGCCTCTTGTCTTTGGTAACCATAACATGTTGTTGGAAGGCTATGCAAAATTTGAGTAACTGAACCACAGCTCCAGTAATCCTTTAGACCTGGGTATAAGAGAAGAGTGAAAAGCTGTTTAGTGACTAATTGAGTGTGCTGTGCTGTTTCATTAGTATTAAGCAGTGGTTCTTTATTTTAATCTGTTTATATCAGAGTGATGTATCACCTTAACATCATCAGTTACTCAGCAAGATTCACACAGTTCCTCTATCCATAATATAACTAAAATAAAAGATCAATAGAAAGCCTTAAATCTTGTGTATGTGTGTGTGTTTGCATGTGTGAGTTTGTATGTGTGTGTGTGACAGAGAGAGAGAGAACCAGAGAAATAGAGAGAGACATAGCATTCAAAGCATAAACAACCAAAACTTAATCAGAAATATGAAGCTGACATTAGGTCAACATTTATATAAATCCTGTAGAGTATGGCTTATGGGCAATACAGATACTGAAGAGCAAATCTTGATCTATTGTCCTGCATTAATTCAGGTAGAGTGAACACTCTGGCAAGACTGAACATGGAAGAATTTGGGTTATGATTAGGTGGGCAGAGAGACTTTTCCCGAGACTGAAAAGGCAACTGTGTCTAAAACATATTATGAGAAGGTATTACATAACAAATGGCATTTGTGATAATTTGACCTGTGTTAAGCAATAGGAAATGTAGAAAAATTAATTGTAGCAAGTTAAAATTGCAAAAGAAATAAAATGATTTTAAATAAATTTTAATGCAATATTTTTATGTCAAATATGATCTTTTATAATTTATTAACCTGTAATTGGCTACCCATTTATAAAATAATATAATGAAATCTGCACATCACACATTATACCTATGTGAAAATACATTCACAATGGCAAAGGGACATTATATATATATGTTATACATATGTATGTTATAAGTATGTATGTATATAACTAAACTATTAAGATATGAGACGAGAATAAATACAGTTTTAAAAATAACCTTGGAATAAAAGATGTAGCATGAGTTTCACAATTCTGAAGTAAAGTATTTCTAGACTTAACTGTATAAATTTTTAAGTTTCTATACAGTAAAAATGTTATATAAACAAAGTTAACAAGAAATGAAAGGCTGAATGAAATTCTTATTGTACAGAATTTTATGATAATACAAAGAATCCTCTAACATTAAACAAAAAGAGCACTCAATTGAAATAATACAATTGTAAATAGTTATCCATAAAAATCAAGTATCTATGTAACTTTGCCACAAGACACAAACGTCTTGTGTAATGCTAGATCAGAAAATAAGCAAAGAAATGAAAAATGAAATAGGAGTATTTCAACCGTAAAATACTGGCTTTTTTTCAATTTTATTATATTTATTATCAAATATGGTATGAGATTAAGAGAACTTTTATATACTCCTTATGCCAATTAAATTGACACAGGCATTGTAGGAGCATATTTGAGCATTCGTGACACATTTAAGATGAGTATTTCCACTAATATATAAATTTGGCATAAGAAACCTATTTCATAGAAACACAGCTATATACATATATATTTATATATCCTTTTAAAATTACGTACAAATATGTTCATAGAAATATTGATCATAATTATGACCAATTGGAATGATCTAAAGGTCTTCCAATAAAGAACAAATTAAATCATAGAAGAATATATCCTTTAGAAAACTAGGCAGCCATGTAAAAAAAAGATGCATTAAAAAACACTCCCTAAGCCATACTATAAAGTAAAAAGAAAAGAAAAGAAATATAAGAATTCATAGACGAATATGTATATTGCCATTCAATTTCTGTAAAAATATCAGAAAAATAGAATCTTTGTATATGTGCATACGTATACATAGAATCTGAAAAATTGTCAAATTTAGAATAGCTTCACATGTGTATATATTTTAAAATTCATTATAACCCAGGTGCATTCAATACTACTTAAGAAGAATAAAATGTAAATGATATCTACACATACAAAAAATCTTAAAATGACTCAAACATTGTCAAAACTGTGCATCCAGTTAGATATATTTACTATCATCATCTGAGAAAATACTGTTTTTAGCACTATATAAAGACTGTTGATATATGTTATCTCATTTAATTCCTGTAGGACCTCGATTTTTCTCACATACGTAGATATTACATAACCTGTTCAAGTCATACAATTAATAAATGACATCTCAAATTCGATTCCACGTTTCACTGATTACAAATACAGCGCCTTTTGAAATACAACAGTATCACATCTTGCTTATAGAGGGAAGTTGCTTGTAAATGCTTATAAATTGATCACTTTAAAATATTTTATCTACGCCACAAAAATAAAATATTGTTGAATGATTACAATCTCTTAAAATAAAATCATCAATTTAACAAACAAATTGAATGATATGTACAGTTGCATTACTTATGTAATGGAAAGAAGACTACTATTATATATTTGTAAGTATTGTGTTCAACGGGCAATTGTACAGAAAATTTTTGCTGCATGCTCTTTTTCACCCTGTATACTTTTTCTTCCAACTCCATCCAATTATTTCTCCACATTGTAATCAGCAGTATCCTTCATAAATGAAAATTTGATCATAATATTCTTTGCATAAAACTTTTCAATGTCTTTCATGTGTCTTTAAATTAAATCTAAACCCTTTAACACAGATTGCCACAGGATAGCACAGCATTTTGGGTAAACACCCAAACTCTAAAATAAGCCTGCGTTCAAATCCTGAGTCGGCATTATCATTCATTTTTAAACTTGGAAAAATATCTTATTTATTTTTGCCTCAATTATTTTATCTTTAAAATAGGTCTGATAAAATGCCTAATAGATAATAAAAATTAAATCTAAAAATACATGAGGAACTTAAATTGTGTATACATAATTTAGCGCTGATGTTTATTTTTACAAGACAGTAGACAGATTGATGTACACATTTCTTTACCCAACATACTGTACATCTTTGTCTCTGAATCTTTGCACATGTCATTCTGTTGGTTGAAACGTACTTACCTTCCTTGCCTGTCTGACGGCTGTTATTCCTGTGGTCTCAGCTTAGATACTGCTTCTATCAGGAATACTAACTTGAAGAGCCCAGCCAGTGCCAGATACACCTGTTCAAACATTTCAGTTTCCTTTACTTCTCCAGTCATTGTCCCGATTTCACTGTAATAATAGAATTAATTATTTTTATCCTCCACCTGAACTTAATATCATAAAGCACTCACTCTGGAGTTAAACAAATTAGCTCTGGTTCTCTCTTACTCTTTAAACTCAGCCACAAAACCTTTCTGATTCACAGTTTACCTAAACTACAAAATAAAGTCCATTTTACCTTATTTTCAGAAATTAGTAATGTAATGTAGATGCCTTACCTTAGCATAGATTATCAACAAAAGCAAGTCTGCAGTAAATGATATTTCAAAGTGTTATTCCTCTGCTTAAACTGGTGCCAGGTACAGAAGAGCCACTCAAAAATTTGGGGTGAATACTGCAATACTTGTCCTCAGTAGTGTAAAAATGTTACTATTCCCATACAAATAAAAATAACAGCCCTCACTTCATGTCAACATAACCAAGACATATTTTCTAAAATGCTCTAATCCTATGCCTTTTACAAAGTTAGGAAAAGCCAATAAGATAATACGAAACAGCAATTGTGACTACTTAATTGTCAGAAATCACTAATATTGTCATAATGATCAAGATACTGAAGAAATAGATATTCTTATATATCGTTGGTGATAATAGAAAATGATACTGCCACAATGAGGCAATAGATATCCAAACTTTAAAAATGTGTATTCCCTTTGTTTTATATTCCAATCCCAAAACTTTATGCCAAAGAAATAAATTAATATGCAAACTATCACAATGATTTCAATGCATCATCATCTATAAGAGTGAAAAATTCATAGCTCCTTAATTTGAGTGTGTGCTCAATTAATTATGATAAATAAAACTATGGACTGTGTATAGTTTTTATATGGTTTGAGTAGAGTTCCATAAATAACATGAAAAAATAATGGGTTGCAAATTAAAATATGCAATCTTATGCTATCAGAATATGTACATGAACATATGTATGTGTCAGTGTGTGTGTACATATTTTAAAATTGGTTAGTATGTTCAATAATGATGGAACTGACTGCATCAGACAGATCCTCCTGCATATATCAACTATAACGAACTATGTATTTTTAAAAAATTTAAGGCAGAGAATAGATAAGATTTACCCTTTACGGAAGAGAACCACACTGTGTGAGCTTTACATACTTTTCCCCCTAAAGGCTCTCTTCAATTTGCACAGCATGGCCAAACTCTAGCAGAAAAGCATAGTTTCATTGGCTGGAGTGTCAGAAAACAGCCTGGGGCTACCATAATGGTTGGAAATTTAGGAAGAGAATACCAAAAATTAGTGAGTTGCACGTGGTAGGAGCTCACCACCTGTGTACATACAAAATCTAGTCAAAGCCCCAGCTGTTCCTTAATCAACACTTGAGAAGGACACACTCCAAGGAACATGGACTTAAAAACAGTGACAGGGCACTATTCAAAATAGCAAAGATGTAGAATAATCCTAAATGCCCACTGACAATAGACTAAAGAAAATGTGGTACATGGCCAGGTGTAGTGGCTCATGCCTGTAATCCCAAACATGTCAACTAACTCCTGAGCTCAAGTGATGCACCTGCCAAGGCAAGTGTTTATTCCCAGCACTTGCCAAGTCAGGTGCATCACTTGAACCCAGGAGTTAGAAACCATCCTGGACAACATGATGAAAACCATCTCGGCAAAGAATACAAAAAATTAGCAGGGTGTGGTTGTATGCTCCTGTAGTCCCAGGTACCCAGGGAGGCTCGGGTAGGACGATTGCTTGAGCCCAGGAGGTTGAGGCTGCAGTGAGCTGTGGTTGTGCCACTGCACTCAAGCATGGGCAACAGAGTGTGACCCTGTCTCAAAAAAATAAAAATAAAAAAATAAAAGAAAAGAAAAAGCAAAGAAAGATTGGGAGGCCAAGGCAGGTGGATCACTTGAGGTCAGGAGTTCAAGAGCAGCCTGGCCAACATGGTGAAATTTCATCTCTACAAAAAATACAAAAATTAGCTGGGTGTGGTGGTGGGTGCCTGTAATCCCAGATAAAATAATCCCAGTAAGATGTTCATCCTCTGTTGCCTGGCCATGCATGAGTTGAGGGTTGCATTCAGAGGCACAGCAAAATTTAAACCTTCATCTGGCTGTAAATTTTGACCAGACTTTGTGGGATCTCCTTTGTACTTTCTTACCTCAGTGGTAAGCCAGGGGTGTGGGGTAGGTTAGTATCACAGTGTTTCTATTCCTCTCTCGATTTCCAAATCTCTGCATTAAATTTCTAGGTGCTCTGTCACCTTAACTATTTCATCACATCTGAAGGTAAAACTTTGGGTTTTGCCACCTGTCATGACCAGAATAAAAGTTCCACCAGGTAAGAAGATCACAGACTCACTCATCTTATACAATGCAGTGTAATTTTTTGTAAGTCGATAAAGTTAATCCTCATTATTTACAGATAACTATATTTGCAAATTTGCCTACTGGCTAATGTGCATTCGTAATTGCAATAGCTGTACTCATGGGCTTTGGTGCTTATTCGCAGACATGCACAAAATGGTGAAAAATTTGAGTGGCACCCGTTCCTAGATGGGATAGAAAAAGACAGTGTTCTCCCTTCTTGTTTAGTTCTCATACAATGAACGAGGGTCGTTTTTACAGTCTATTTAGAGCCACATTTTTCACGTTTGTACTTTTTGTTGACGACTTTGCTGTTTAAATTGGCCCTGAAGTGTAATACTGAAATGCTGTCTGGGTTCCTTACTACAAGAAGGCTGTGCTGTGCCTTACAGAGAAAACATGCATGTCAGACGTGCCCATTCAGGCGTGAGTAATAGTGCCGTCGGCCGTAAGTTCAATATTAATGAGTCAATGACACAGATTTAATAAGGCATCTTTAAAGAGAAACACCCATAAAAGAAGATTATTTATGGATCAGTTGATGAAAATATTGTAACTATAGGCTAGGAGGAATCTAACCATGAATTTCCCCCAAGAGCAATGATTCTGGGATCACTAATTCAGTGTTCTCGGCAATGTTATAGAATATAAGTACCATGAATAACAAATATCAACTATACTTCTCAAGTTGTTGTCCATCTTCGAATATTTTTCAGTGTTCTAAAATTGTTGTTTATGATAGTATGGCTAGTTACAGTATACTCTTTTTTTCTACAGTAGATTCCCTGAACTTCTCATGTTGTCATTTCTGAAAGTAGAGTATGCTGCTTATCTTACATTGTTTTTTCAACATTAATATATTTTTTGGATTTCACAGTTTATCTCATAGCTTCATTTTGTTATATTATTAACTATGAAAAATTATATTAAAAGAGTGATTTGAGAGACTCTGTGTTCTCAGTATTACGGCATTCATATACAAGTTCTTTTTTTATTCCTGCTACTTAAAAAAAAGCCTAATATCTTTGGAATGATTTCACGACAAAATATAAACTTTTCTGCAAATTAAAAAATATAACATACCTAAAGAAATTAAGTAGAACATATATTCAGAGTGTTACAAAAATTAACAAAGTAAATCATTTTGTGTTTTATGGAAAAAACTAATAGATTATTTTCAGTACTTCTGAGGCCACCTGAATTCTCTTCTGTCAGGAACTTAATCCTTCCCCAAGAATTAACCACTATCTTGAGTTGCGAAAATCATTAATCATTATTTTAATTTCTTTATTTTAGATTTATGTATAGATTCTGAAGCAATACTGTTTTTAGCTTTGCTTGGTTTTAAAATGTGTAAGAATGGACTCCTACCATACATACTTCTGTTCTATATGGTTTCTTTTGTCCAATATATTATTTATAAGATTCATCCAAATTTTTGTGTATAGCTTTAGCTTACTCATTTTTATTGGCATATGATATTTCATTGTATGAATATATCATATATTTATTAAATCCATTCTACTGTAAATGACCATTTGGATGGTTTATATTGCCTGCCTGTGCCAAACTATGGTGTTATGAACGTCCCGTGACTTTTAGTGTGTGCATTTGTCATTTTATTTAGAGTCTATGCATAGTGTTGGGATTTCTGGGTCAGAGGGTATACAAATTTTATAATTTAACATATAATGTCAAAAATGTTCAAAAAAACATGCTCCAGGTCCTTGTTACCAATGGTTATTTTTTTCTGTATTGGTATTTTTTTGAGATTTTAATTTGCTTTTCCCTGATTACTGATTTGATTAAACATCTTTTCATATAATTATTTCACTTTTCTTTTAAAAAAAATTCATTTATGCATTTTGGAAATTCCCCCCACCCCCCCTCAGTTTGGGTTTTTTTTTTTAACTGCATGAAAATATTCTTTTTATATTTTGGACAACAGTGTTTTTGTTAGCTTTTTAAATGTTGAGTATTTTCTCCCATGTTGCAACTGGTATTTGTATTTTCTTCATGGTATCTTTTGATAAATACAATTTATATATTTTATTATATATATATTATTATGTTGATAAATATAATATTAACTTTTTGGTATTTTAACTAATTAATCTTTTAATCTATTCTCATAGCTTTTTTATTGTTTCATAACATGCATTGAAGTAGGTTCTTGTAAATATTTCACTCTATTATATTCTACATAATAATATGTTCTCCATAGTTTTAGCTTTTCTTTACTTGGAATTGATATTTTAATGTAGCAGGAAGAGAGGTTATGATTTCATTCTATGTCACACTGATATCCCATTGCTCAACCATCATTTATTTAAAAGATTGTTTATTCTGTGTTGATCATTCATTCCATGTTGGGCATACATTGTTCCATACAACATATCAATATTTTTGCTAATTCTTTGCTCCGCTTATATAGGTTATTTAATACACTTGAACCAATACAATATCATCTTAACAATTATTGTTTCAATATTGTCTTGTTATTTTCAGAGTAGATTTTTTACCTGGTCATTTTATTTATGGGTGTTTTGTTATTTTCTCTTAATTGGCTCAATAGTATAATAAGAAATAATAATCTGTTCTGTATTTTAAGTAGAATTTTATTTAATCTATTATCAGTCTTAGGAAATTTTTCCCTTTTAAAATATTGCATCTTCAAGTCTATGAACATGGTGTGTCTCCCCATTTATTCAAGCCTTCTTTTTTCTCTATAAGTTGTTATATTTTTCTCTGAAAAAAATCTTTCTTTACCTTGAAGTTTACTGCTATGCCCTCCATGCTCCGTATCAGATTAGTGCACATTATTTTTTTCATGTATCTTCATGTTTTTATCTATATCTTATCAGTTTCTACTCTGAATTAAAAGAATTTTTTATAGATATTTGTTTTTAACACTAATTTTGTAGGCTACTCAAGACCAGGGAATACATTTCATCCATTTTTAAGCCTAACATAGTTTTTCACATTATAATCTCAGAAAACCTATGTTTATTAAAATGTGACAGTCAGCATATAGAAATGGTTAAGGTAATTACAGTAAAACTATTCAACATAGTGTTCTTTAAGCTGAAACTGGATCCCTTCCTTACATCTTATACAAAAATTAATTCAAGAGGGCTTAAAAACTTAAGTGCTAGACCTAAAACTATAAAAACCCTAGAAGAAAACCTAGGCAATACCATTCAGGACATAGGCATGGGCAAGGACTTCATTTTTAAAACACCAAAAGCAATGGCAACAAAAGCCAAAATTGACGAATGGGATCTAATTAAACTAAAGAGCTTCTGCACAGCAAAAGAAACTACCATCAGAGTGAACAGGCAACCTACAGAATGGGAGAAAATTTTAACAATCTAGCCATCTGACAAAGGGCTAATATCCAGAATCTACAAAGAACTTAAACAAATTTACAAGAAAAAAACAAACAACTCCATCAAAAATAGGTGAAGTATATGAACAGACACTTCTCAAAAGAAGACATTTATGCAGCCAACAGACACACGAAAAAATGCTCATCATCACTGGCCATCAGAGAAATGCAAATCAAAACCACAATGAGATACCATCTCACACGAGTTACAATGGCAATCATTAAAAAGTCAGGAAACAACAGGTGCTGCAGAGAATGTAGAGAAATAGGAACGCTTTTACACTGTTGGTGGGACTGTAAACTAGTTCAACCATTGTGGAAGACAGTGTGGCAATTCCTCAAGGATCTAGAACTAGAAATACCATTTGACCCAGCCAATTGCGTTACTGGGTATATACCTAAAGGATTATAAATCATGCTGCTATAAAGACACGTGCAGACATATGTTTATTGTGGCACTATTCACAATAGCAAAGACTTGGAACCAACCCAATGTCCATCAATGATAGACTGGATTCAGATGATGTGGCACATATACACCATGGAATACTATGCAGCCATAAAAAATGATGAGTTCACGTTCTTTGTAGGGACATGGATGAAGCTGGAAACCATCATTCTGAGCAAAGTATTCCAAGGACAGAAAACCAAACACCTCATGTTCTCACTCATAGGTGGGAATTGAACAATGAGAACATTTGGACACAGGGTGGGCAACATCACACACTGGGGCCTGTTGTGAGGTGGGGGGAGGGGGGAGGGATAGCATTAGGAGATATACCTAATATAAATGACTGACGAGTTAATGGGTGCAGCACACCAATATGGCACATGTATAAATATGTAACAAACCTGCACGTTGTGCACATGTACCCAAGAACTTAAAGTATAATTTAAAAAAAGAAATTATTGTATAGATGTTAATATTATGGAAAAATATTCATGGATTTAAAATAAAACATTGGAGTCATTTTTATCTTTTCTGCCTCTCACATCCATCGACTTCACAGTAGTAACGTTGACTCAATTCTTGTATGTAGTATCTTAACCTTTCTATTATATATTACCTCTACCCTCTGCACTATCACCATGGCCCAAGTATCCTTCACCTATTTCTCAGAAGATGGCAACAACCTGTCTAACAAAGTAATTTTATGTAGTTACCAAGGTAATCATTTTTAAATGCAAGTCAAATGAAAAGACTACTGTCTAAGCCTATTTGGGCTGCTATTGTGTCTGCAATTGGTGGGTTCTTGGTCTCACTGACTTCAGGAATGAAGCCGCCGACCCTCGCGGTGAGTGTTACAGCTCTTAAGGTGGCACGTCTAGAGTTGTTCGTTCCTTCTGATGTTCGGATGTGTTCCGAGTTTCTTCCTTCTGGTGGGTTCGTGGTCTCGCTGGCTTCAGGAGTGAAGCTGCAGACCCTCGCGGTGAGTGTTACAGCTCATAAAAGCAGTGTGGACCCAAAGAGTGAGCAGTAGCAAGATTTATTGCAAGGAGCGAAAGAACAAAGCTTCCACAGTCTGGAGGGAGACTCCAGCGAATTGCCACTGCTGGCTCGGGCAGCCTGCTTTTATTCTCTCATCTGGCCCCACCCACGTCCTGCTGATTGGTAGAGCCGAGTGGTCTGTTTTGACAGGGCGCTGACTGGTGCATTTACCATCCCTGAGCTGGACATAAAGGTTCTCCACGTCCCCATCAGATCAGTTAGATATAGAGTATCCACACAAAGGTTCTCCAAGGCCTCACCAGAGCAGCCACACACAGAGTGTCGATTGGTGCATCCACAGACCCTGAGCTAGACATAAAGGTTCTCCACGTCTCCACCAGACTCAGGAGCCCAGCTGGCTTCACCCAGTGGATCCTGCACCAGGGCTGCAGGTGGAGCTGCCTGCCAGTCCCGCGCCGTGCGCTCGCACTCCTCAGCCCTTGGTTGGTCGATGGGACTGGGCGCCCTGGAGCAGGTGGTGGCAATCGTCGGGGAGGCTCCGGCCGCGCAGGAGCCCATGGAGGAAGTGGGAGGGTCAGGCATGGCGGCTGCAGGTCCCGAGCCCTGCCCTGTGGAAAGGCCGCTAAGGTCTGGTGAGAAATTGAGCTCAGCGCCGGTGGGCTGGCACTGCTGGGGGACCCAGTACACCCTCCGCAGCCGCTGGCCCGGGTGCTAAGTCCCTCATTGCCCGGGGCCGGCAGGGCCCGCCGGCTGCTCCGCGTGAGGGGCCCGCCAAGCCCACGCCCACCCGGAACTCCAGCGGGCCAGTAAGCGCCGCGCACAGCCCTGGTTTCCGCTCGCGCCTCTCCCTCCACACTCCCTGCAAGCTGAGGGAGCTCCCGCCTTGGCCAGCCCAGAAACGGGCCCCCACAGTGCAGCGGTGGCTGAAGGGCTCCTTAAGTGCCACCAAAGGTGGGAGCCCAGGCAGAGGAGGCGCCGAGAGGAGCGAGGGCTGTGAGGACTGCCAGCATGCTGTCACCTCTCACTAGGACAATATATCACAGACTGGGTAACATATAAACAACAGATTCTTTAGCTCACAGTTCTGGAGACTGAGAGTCCAAGATAAAGGCACCAGCATATTTGATATCTAGTGAGGCCCTATTCTTCATAGATGCTGCCTTCTGTGTGTTCTCACATAGTGGAAAAAGGCTAGGGAGCTTGATTAAGATTCACCGATGAGGGCACTTATCCAATTCATGAGGGTGGTGCCCTCCTGCCTTAATCACATTCCAAAGGCCCTACCTCTTAATACTACCACATTGGGTATTAGGTTTCAACATTTAATTTTGGGGGGGGAGGACATCAACATTTATACCACAGCAAGTACTCTGTTTGAAAATGTTCTAAATCACTTTTCATTTCACTCCTAGTCAAAGCCAAAGTCTTAAAATAATTTGTAAGGCTATAGATGATCTGGCCTTACCTTATCTCTCCAAATGCATCTACTGCTTTTGGCATCATTTAATACTTTTCATCTACACCAATTTCTCAGCTATTCCTTAAAAAGTACAGACATGCTCATGTCTACTGTCTTTGTGATTGCTCTTCCTTGTAAATTGGACACATCCCAGTATTCAAACAGATGTATTCCTTGTCTCTGTTAACGAATTTGTTAAGTCTTTTGCTTAAATGCCATATTTTCAGTGAGGCATTTCATGACGAATTTATGTAAAATGACACTGCTCCATTCCCCTCCAAATTATCTGTAGTCTTTACGTCTATTTTCTGTTTGGTTTTTTTTCTTTATTACCATCAAATACATGGCATATCTTACCATACAACATGTACACAATCATATAATTGTATACTTTTACTAGAATTTACTCACTTATATGAATTATCTTTCTTCTCCCATTCTAGAATTCAAGCTTCAATAATAAAGATTTTTCTGCTTTGTTCTTCTGTGTCCCTTGTGCTGAGAAAACTCGTCTAGCATATGGTAAGAATTCAAAAATTATATTTAATAATTTCAAGAAAATCTGTAAACAAGCAAAATTTGAAAAATATTTTAAATAGTTTAATATAAAAGTTATAGACAAGATGTTTTTTCCTAACTAGCAGATTTGATGTATGATATTTTTTAGCTTCATACCTATTATCTGAGCTATTGCATGTAAATGTTAGATATCACATTAAATTTGGATTATAAATAAATTAATAGAAAGTATTGGCCAGGCATGATGGTTTATGCCTGTAATCCCAGCACTTTGGGAGGCAGAGGCGGGTGGATCACCTGAGGTCAGAAGTTCGAGACCAGCCTGGCCAACATGCCGGAACCCCGTCTCTACTAAAAATACAAAAAAATTATCTGGGTGTGGCAGCGGGTGCCTGTAATCCCAGCTACTCTGAAGGCTTAGGCAGTATAATTGCTTAAACCCAAGAGGTGGAGGTTGCGGTAAGCCAAGATCATGCCATTGCACTCTAGACTGGGCAACAAGAGCGACACTCCATCTCAAAAAAAAAATATATATATTGATTAATAAGAGGAGTTATCAATGAATAATGTCTTCTCTACTTATACTTTAACTGATTTTTAACAGATTCATTAAACCATACTCTTCAAGGAAGTAACAAATAACTTAAGCACTTAGAACTTATCAGACATGAGTGTTATGTGTGTATTCTCAGTTTGTTATTTGGAAGTCATTTTTATAATGCTGCATATGCTTGAAGAGGGATTTCTCTTTAATTGTCATATTTCAGATGCACAGTGAGAAGCCCATTAACTATGACCTTGTCTGAGGAGAAAGCAGGGAAATAGTTAGAATGATAGAATCTTTTTTTGGAAGTACACAGTTGGCATTGAGACCAGATTTTCTTAGATCATTAATAAATATGCTCTAAATGTGAAGTCTTTAATTATTTTAAAATAAATTCTAACAAAAGAAATCCCAAAGGCTCCTCTTAAAATGTCTGATCAAGCATTACTGGCAGTATAAGCCAAAGAAGACAACATATAAAACTATAACAAAAACAATCCAGAACATTGATTACTATTTTAAAAATATTTAGTTAACTATTACCGCAACACCAAAACTACTAATATAATGAATTAAAATTACAATTTATAATTACTCCAAATTCTTTTGTTTAGATGGGTGGTTCTTCTGCTGGCACCTGGGCTTACTCATGTGATTATCACTAGCTGGTGGGTCAGCTGCCCTAGGAGACCAATGATGGCCTCACTCATTCTGGAAGCTTCTGTCTGGTTGTCAACTGAGGCACCTTGGCTCGCCTCCACAGTCTCTATTTTCTAGATAGCTAGACCGGAGTTTTTTATAAGATGGCAGAAGTGTTTCAGGAGAGTGAATGTGGAATAGTTGCAAAACCTCATGTGGCTTGGGCTCCAGAACTCACACAAGGTCACTTCCACTATCATTTACTGGTTAAAGCAGGTCATGAGGGCTGCTGAGATGTAAGGGTTTGGGGGATCGGCTCCATTTTTAACAAGAGGAGTAGACCAGAATCTATGATCATATTTAATTTACCACAATCCCATGAGACTATTTCGTCAAATTTTGCAATAGGCTCTGAGTAACAGAGGTATCATTTAAGAGTTTATAATAGCATTTAGATTCATAGATAGGTTACTGATAAGATTTAATGAAAGATCAAAAATTAGTCAATATAAGAATTCAATGTGATGTCCAATTACATAGTTCACTTTTCTATAGCCACTTGGTGCTGTGATTTATTTTTATTGAAAATGAATTAAAATGTAAATAAAATGGTTTGTCAAATCAAAGTGGATGTAAAATCGAAGTTATCTACACAATGAATAAAATATAGGTACGATTGAGCTTCACGGTGCTATTTAATGAGCAGAATACGAAAGTATAATGCATAATCGCTGACCATATAGATTTTCTAGTCCTAAAAGGAGATAATATATAAATATATTAAATGACTCAAACTTCCTGTTTTAAGGGCACTATTCCTGGGCGTGCTGCTAACAGTGCAGTAACCAGGGCACTACTTATCATCATTAGCACCATTTTCAGATTACAGACAAGATATGAAGTATAATGTCAAATCACCAAATTCAAGCAGGATTAGATAAGAAGCTGAGGTTCAGAGAAAATGTGTGAGAACCCAGGGGCCATGATGTGTAGGCTTATCACAGACAGATGGAAATCAAACCAGATAAAAGTTCTTTAGGGCAAAGTTCAGGTGCTTTTATTGGCTTCTGTTGAATGTGACTACTAGTTGATGCCAAGATCAAAGTTGCTGACATTATACAGAGACAAAGGTGCCAACACCAAAAGCTCATGTAAGGACTAAGTGAGTATTAAAGGCAGCCTGCAATAACATCCTAAATCAATGATCCTCAAACTTTAGTGTCCATGTACATCAAGGGCTTGCTGAAGCACTGATTGATGGGTCCCACTCTCGGAATTTCTTTTGATTGAGTAGGTCTGGGGTAGGACCTGAGAATTTGCATCTGTAACAAGTTCTAGATGGTACTATTGCCACTGGTACAAGAAACACACTTTAAGAAACACTATCCTAGATCAAAAAAAAAAAAAATACCGCATCAGCCATCAGATATTATATCCCATACTTTAGGTTGCCAGCATTTGGAACATCAGAAGCTTCTGCAGGATCTGACATCACTAATGCTTCTAGAAAGTTTATTTTTTAACTATCAGTAATGTCTATTCTATTTTATACCACTATCCTTCGATTCCATGCACAGGTAGCTGCATTTGTTTGGCAAAGTCTAGCTCATATGTTAATGTTAGCTTCAAGACAACTTCAACTCATAATTTCAGAAATTTCCCAAACATAAAAGTGTTTCTGATTCTGGACAGCCAATAGAAATGTCAAATGTGTGTTCCAGGCAATGAGATCTCAGTTGGCAAGAGGGAATCTTAGCCTCTTCCGGATCTGGATATCTCAGGCCCCAATTTCAAGGAGTCCAGATATAGTTGAGTTACTCTTATTTTGTATAGACAAAAGAAGGGCTCTGAAAAGCAGTGGCAGCCTGAACTCTAAACATGTAATTATTACCCTAATGCATGCCAAGTTAAAGACAACTATTCTAAATATGCAGGAGCCAAAATATCTAATTTTGTTTCCCTTTTGGTATTTATTTCTATTTCCCTAACACCAAATCAACAGAAGCTTTTAATTTAAGTGTTCCAATCTTCTCTCAATTATACTGCCCCAAGGGCTCCTTTTGAAAGACGGGGAGAATTGTCTCTGTAAGAACTGATGGGATAATAATATTCTAGGTAAATGTTTAGAGGAGATAATACTCAGATGACAAAATTCGGAGTTCCAAGATTCCATGGCCATTTCCAATTCTATAGGATCTGGGATTTATCTTATAGACTGAATGGTAAATTTAGCATAGAAGGTTGCATAGAAGACTATTTTAATAATGCTATGTGAGGGATAAGGGTATGGGTTAGAATGATAAGGTGAAATAGACAGAAATTTGGAAAAGGAATATCACATCATTTGAAGAAAAATGATGGGTCTCTGTGACTGAGTAATTATAGGTACTGAAATATTTGCTTTAAGGATAATTGGAAATACAGGATACCATTATTAAAAGACAGACAAATTGGTAGAGGATCTGACTTGAAGAAAAAAGAAAACCATTTTGGATATATTGCATTCGTGGTCACAGAAAAATATATTTATTTTGAGATATAATACTGAAGCATAGGAAACAGGTAGGTATTAGATACAAACTCAGCGGCTTTCTCCAAGCAGACAATGTTCAAAGTGCTTGATAATAATGTGATAAAAAGTAAAATAAGGCCGGGCGTGGTGGCTCATGCCTGTAATCCCAGAACTTTGGGAGGCCGAGGCAGGCGGATCACCTAAGGTCGGGAGTTCGAGACCAGTCTGATCAATATGGAGAAACCCCATCTCACTAAAAAATACAAAATTAGCCGGGTGTGGTGGTGCATGACTGTACCCCAGCTACTCAGGAGGCTGAGGCAGGAGAATGGCTTGAACCCGGGAGGCATAGGTTGTGGTGAGCCAAGATCGCGGTATTGCACCCCAGCCTGGACAACAAGAGCGAAACTCTGTTTCAAAAAAAAAAAAAAAGTAAAATATTCTGAAATTTTTATGAAGAAAAATCATAACAAATTAGAATCTTTAGGAAAAAAATTTATCCTTTTAAAAATATTTCCAAGTATTAAAGTTTTGGGTGTAGTGGAGAGCTAAAAGCCTAGTGTTACTGACTACCTGATGTCTATATGGTAGGAAGAAATTAATAAATATCATTGGAATTCCTGCCTACCGTGTGTTCCACATGATTTAGAAATGAATACATTATTGAGAGTAAGAATATAAATACTTAGGGAAACAATTCGCCCTCTGAACCTTTATCACGTAGTTTGTTGTATAAACAGCACCTAGAACAGTATTTAATACCTAATAAATTCTTAATAAATATGTTTATATAATATGCATATGGGCTTTGAACTGTGAAACAACAATGCTGCAATACTGAGTAGATGCAAAAAATAAGCTCAGATTTTACATTTGTGAAATTTGTTGAAATGGAATGCTCACTAATCTTCAAATGGTCCTAATCTCAGCATAGAATAGATGTAGAGTATTCATATAAAATGTTGGATCATAATTCAGAATGAACTTGAATTGGTCTTTGATTTTAGAAAACACATTTATACTCAAAATACAGGTATACTTAACAGATAGACTAGTGAATGGAATGTACCTTCTTATTCTCATCCCATGACTACCAACACTCAGCCACCAGCACTCATGATTTTGATCTAAACTTCGCGGTTTCTTAGAATTGCTCTGAGTCTATATATTTGAACATTTTTTCTTAATGGCACAACCCTATATATTCCAGCTTCCACTTACCTTATCTTAGTAAACTTTTTATATTACTTTTTTAATAGATTGGCAAGCCCTCTTTTTATCCACCAAAATAAATATCTTGTTTGATTTACTTACTGTTTTTCTTATATAACTTAGGCCCTGTGAAAAGTCCCTTCAATCAGTCTCCAAATCAAGTTTCTCATTGTTTACTCTTTCACTTTGTTCTTCCTGCTTTCCCTTCTAAAATATTTTTATAGCACTCATATCCATTAATTGCAATAGTTGGTTTGTGTGTTTCTCACTTACCTATACCATGATATCATTGAGGACAGGAGGACATTTAGTGCCATTTGTTTAAAGCCTCACATGTCATTGTATTTGAAGGAATAAATTTGGAAAACTAGAATAGTGTGAAAAATTAAATATCTATAATAAGTTACTGTAAGAAAAAGAGCAATGTATGCTTATTTGGAAAGAAGAAACACTGGGCACACAGAAACTTACTGAATAACATCATATACACTTGGAGAAGATAGATTGTTCAAAATAACCTCCACCCAAATTATCAGAATTTAAAAACTTATATATATTAAATGCTTACAAATACATTTCTGATATTTAGATACCGTATAGAGGATTATTATTAATATTTGTTCTATTACCTGGTCAGCCCCTTGCTTTCGTATCAATTCTGAGCACGTCCTTATGCATCAATAATGCAGTGGATAGCAACGTTGATTCATACTTTTGCCTCTCCTTGGGGGAATAAAAAGCATAACAAAATGTTTTTCAGTATTAACTTTAAAAGTGGTTAGAATTTACAAGTTACTAGAGGTTGTAACACAAGAAAATAACTAATATTAAGTTTAAATGTTCAGAGAAAAAATGTATTTAGAATGTATAAGATAAAAATCAACAAAGCTAAATAATGTATCTCAAATATAAAATATATATATTACATACAATATATAAAATATAATGTAGGCCAAAATAAATATTCCAATATTTGTTTACAGATAACTTATTCAAAATAAAATACTGTGAAAATTTAAAGCCAAATTTAATATTAAAGTCAGTGAATTTACTAATTTTATGTCATATATAAAATTATTAGATTTGACAATTATATATAGCAATTTAAATTTGTAGAAAAATATAAACTTTCCAAAAAATGGGCTTCATGTTTTTGACACCAAATTGTGAGAATTTGTGTGTATGTATGTGAGTGTGTGTGTGCGCACGTATTTTCATTTGTTGGAGAAATTATTTAGGACCCTAAATAACTGGAGGAGAGTTGAATAATGATCAACGAATTTCAAGCATTTCCTCAAGTTTCTTTTTCCTCAAATAACCTCAGATTTTGGTGGCTGTATTAGTCTGTTTTACCCTGCTATCAATAACTATCTTAGACTGGGTAATTTATGAAGAAAAGAGGTTTAATTGACTCACAGTTCCACAAGCTTAACAGGAAGCATGACTGGGAGGCCCCAGAAAAATTGCAATAATAGTAGAAGGTGAAGGGGAAGCAAGCACCTTCTTCGCAAGTCAGAGCAGGAGAGAGAGAGAGAAGGGGGAAGTGCCACACAGTTTTAACCCATCAGATCTCATGAGAAGTGACCCATTATCACTAGAACAGCAAGGGCGAAATCTATCCCCATGATTCAGTCACCTCCCACCAGGCACCTCCTCTAATTCAACTTGAGATTTGGGCAGGGACACAAATCCAAAGCATATCAGTGGCTAATTTAGAAAAGAAAAATTCCTTTTACTGAAGGACTATTAAACTGTTTTATTGATAAACACCAAAACTTCTATTTTCTTCAATCATCTTCTTTAGTTTAGATTATCAATTTCATTAATGCTCTGCTCATATCCTGCTTGTCCAGAAAGTCTTACGTTAGGAATAAGATATTCTTGCCTGACAATTTTCCCCCTTATCTTTCTTACTTTTTTTTCCTCTTTGCTTTATTTTTTCCCCATCTCCTCTCCCTTTCCTTCCTCCTGTTTCTTATTTATTTTTTTTTTGGCAATTAACAAAAGAGCAAAGAAAATTATAGACTCTATAAAAGTCTGTAGAAATAGTACAATTTCCTCTTATAATAGTAGAGAAAACTATATTAAGGTATATGTAACACTATGAAAGTATTATAATATAAAATTTAATATATTTATCCTACTTAGATGAACATACTTTTCAACTAATACACCAAGAATTCAAGAATATATCTACAGAGAAGATAATTCACAGTGAAATAACTTATTTTTGTTATTAAATGGCAAAAGGAATTTTAGTAGTATTTGAATATATAATCCTATGCATTTGTATTTTTAAGAACCATAATATTTTTCTACTTAACATCTATTTCTTCAATTGCTTATAAATTATGCTTTATTCTTCAGTAATTTGTTTTTTTATTTTAAATTTATAATTAAAATTCTTATAATGGACAGAAATTCATTACAAGTTTCTTACACAGTTTATTATTTTGGCATCTATGTTCATGCAGAATATTTTTATACAATAATTTTATATTTGGTTAGTATTAGAGATAATATTTGATGTGGCTGTTAGTTATTTTTAAATAAATTTGGTGGAATTTTTTAAATGTTGGAAAATTTACAACTCAATGTTGAAATCATAAAATAAACTTTCCAAAATATAATTAATTTTTAAACCTTCAAATACTTAGAAGTATGTTCCATTGTGGGAGTTGTCTTGTTCAGTAAAATAAGTCAGGAATTTGAAAAGTACAGGGAGAGGGAACAATGCGTACCATGCATACAATGTTGGCTGACGCTCTTAAGTTGCATTGACACCCTACAGCAAATGAAAAGCAGAACTGTTCACCAAAAATTGAAAACCATGCATGAAAGTCAGAATCCTCCTTGGTTGCTTACACAGACAACCTTTTCTGCAGCTGTGGTAGAGCAGAAAAATGTAAAGATTAAACTCAGAATTTAATATTTAGAGTCCCTGAGCTTCAGAAACCATTGACTCTACAGCTGATAAAAATGTGTAATGTTAAATATGTGGCCCTGGGTCAAAAAGCCAGGCACTCTAATACCTGGGATGGGAATATCTGGATGCATAATGCATACCACTCAAGATTTCAGCTTCTCACACTCTTTTATATCCCACAGAATTTACAGAGTTTATCCACCATTCCCTAATAAGAATTATAGCTATTCTTGAGTAAAAAAGCAATGAAGAGGCCTCCTTCCCACAACATAATATGATCTGCCCCCTGAAAAGTTTTCCCAACTTCTTGGCTGATGCAAATTTTAGCTTAATCTATCCAGGCATATGCAGGAAACTGTCAATGCTCAAAAGGGGCTGCAAAAGTTAGTCAGCATATTTTATCAAGTAATATGAAAGTGTCAGTATGACTGGGTTATGAGAATGCTTGATCTAGATGCCTGACATACAAGACTATAAAGTAGAGTTTATTGATTTGGAGATATTATTGATAAACATTATATAATACTATAATACCTTGGTAAGAAATCCAGGAAAAGGTGCTCACTAGCTCTTTTAATGGTTTCTATAAATTTGAAAAAATGAAAGCCCAGTTGAGTGATGTTAAAATACTTGAATTGCTATGGTAGGTGGTGGTGGCAGAAGGGATTAAAATGCCCAGAGAACCGGGCATGGTGCAGTGGAGAACAGAAGAGCCACATTATTCAACAAGGTCATTAAGATCACTAATTGATGCCTGGTCACAGAGGCATCAGTTTCACTAAGCAGTTCAGTGGTAGGTGACTCTTTTTTTTATAGCTAGAACTAATGGAAGTAAAGAATATAACACAGGTTGGTTTTCGGTATGAAGGGCCTCAAAGAACTAGAGATAAAATGATCATGCTAAAATCCCAGAAATCAGGCAGTCATAGTTACCGTAAAACCAGCAAAGTCAGAGTGACAGTCAAGGGAGGTGAACCCTCATAGTATTATGCAAATGATACTTGAATATGGCAACACTAAGGGCAAAATAAATGGATAGCCAATCAGGGCACTGCCTAAGGTAAAAATTCAAAAGAAACCAATACAGATGATAGGGCCTGAAAATGGTTACCTCAATAAAAACTTACAGCCCCAGATTACATGTACAATGATAACTTCAAACCATTGCTGGAATAAATTAAAGAATACATAAGTAAACGTATCCATGTTCATAGGTTAAAAAACAGTATTGTTAAGATGTCAATATTACCCAAAGTGATCTACAAATTCAGTGAAATCCCTATAAAAATACCAAAGAGTTTTTTTTGTAGATATAGAAAAACAAATTTTAAAATTCATATAGAATCTCAAGGGTCCCAGAATAGTCAGAACAAATTTGAAATAGAACAAAATGAGGGGACTCATACTTCCCGATTTCAGAACATATTACAAAGCTACAGTAATCAAAGCAGTTTAGTGCTCTCAAAGAAACAGACAGAGACAAATGAAATGGAATAAAAAGCCCAGAAACAAATTTTTACATATATGGTTAAATAATTCTTCACAAGGATACCCACACCATTCAATAGGGGAAAGGAGAGTCTTTTCAACAAATTGGTACTAGAAAACTTGATATCCACATGCAAATAAATGAAGTTAGACTCTTATCTGAGCTATATGCAAAAATTAACTCAAAATGGATTAAACATGTAAAACTTACATGTAAAACTTAAATTTATACAACTCAGAAGAAAACAGGGCAAAATCTTCATAACATTACATTTTGTTTTTAACTTTTACTTTGGATTCAGAGGGTACATATGTAGGTTTCTTACATGGATATATTGCTTTATACTGAGGTTTAGGGTACAAATGATCCTGCAATTTGGGTATTGAGCATAGTACCCAACAGGTAGTTTTTTAGCCCATACCCACCTCCTTCCCCCGCTCCTGTGGTAGTCTCCAGTGTCCATTGTTCCCATCTTTATGTCTATGTGTACTCAATGTTTAGCTCCCCTTATAAGTGAGAACATGCAGTATTTGGTATTCCGTTTCTGTGTTAATTCACTTAGTATAATGGCCTCCAGTTGCATCCACGTTACTGCAAAAGACATGATATTGTTCTCGTTTATGGTTGCATAGTATTCCATGGTGTACAATATGGTTTGGCTCTGTGCGCACCCAGCCCCCTCCAAATCTCTTCTGGTAGCTCCCATAATTCCCACGTGTTGTGGGGACCCAGTGGGAGATAATTGAATCATGGGGACGGGTCTTTTCTGTGCTGTTCTCATGATAGTGAATAAGTCTCAGGACATCTGATGGCTTTAAAAATGGGAGTTTGCCTGCACAAGCTCTCTCTTTGCCTGCCATCACCTGTGTAAGATGTGACTTGCTCCTCCTTGCCTTCCACCATGATTGTAAGGCTTCCCCAGCAACGTGGAAATGTGAGTTCTCCATTAAACCTCTTTCCTTTGTAAATTGCCCAGTGTCGAGTGTCTTTATAAGCAGCATGTTGCTTGTGGCTCAGCTGCCATGACCCAGGAGTCTCAGAAGCCCTCCAAAGCAGTTGCCCTCCCCATTTTGGCTGGAGGTGTTTTCCTCTCTGTCTGGCCCTGCCACTACTGGCTCCAACTGCATTCCTGATTGCCACAGAGGAACAGGCTTTGAAATTTGACATCTGCATTCAGATAGGTGAATGTCCTTTGTTGGCCCAGAGGGCAGGATCTGTTCCTCTCAATTTGGGAAATTTTTAAAGGAATTTCCATTTGCAGGTTGAACAAACCCAACTGATTGAGAGAAGAGAGCACCCTGACAGTTTCACTGTGAACACCCTTGGGGGCTTGTTTGTAATTGTGTATTGTGTGTGTGTCTGGGCAAATGAGTTTCTATTGTGGGTAACAGACAGCAGAATTGGCTCCTCTAAATTTGAGAAATTCCAAAGAAAATTTTGTTTGTGGGTTGATCAAGCCCAACCCATGGGGAGAGGAATTACCTGGACTGTTTCAGTTTGCACACTCTTGGAGCTTGTTTGTTTCTGCAGCACTTGGATTGTGCCTTGATGATTGTGTGTTTGATACAGCCATGGGAAATCAGAATTTGGTAACTGATATTCTTTTACAATACTGTTTGGTCTATTCTTTTACAATACTGTTTGGTCCCATTATTGTTTGGAGTCTGAAGTTTGCTGTTGAATGGAAAAGCAAGATGGAATTCTGTGTGTTCAGGCTTTTAAGTTGCTGTTTTAGGCGGTTTTGGGCCTGCTTTGGCCCAGTCCTCTTTGGAGTCTGGAAAGATTTGGATTTTAAAAATCAAACTGCTATGGAAAGTGCTTTACCCAAAATTTTGTTCCATAGCCTTCATCGGATCACCTATCAGGGCTAAGTTTGGCCACATGAACAAGTTTGTAGATTGCTGAGTTTGTATTGCTATCTCATGACTGGGTTCCAAGGTAAAAGCTATTGGATCTTCATTTGTGTGTGTGTATACATGCTTAGATGTGTTTATGTGCATGTACATTTATTCTTATATGTTGTATCTACCAAATTGGCTCATAATTAAAAATGCATTCATAAATTATGTTAAAAAGTCCAAGCGACTTTCAAATTCACATGACTTAAGTAAAACTTTAGTAAACAAGTTGGCTTTAAAATTATTGATAAAATAAAAATGGAAATGCCTTCAAAGTTGTCAGCAACTCTGAGTTTTATATTTTGTCTGGGTTTTATATTTGTCTCTGCTAGATAAAGTATCAGGGTTGGGCACAGAAGGTTATAAAACTATGAAGCCAGCCCAAACAAAATAGTCTTTGTGTGAATTTTTTGAAAAGTAAGACTAATTTAATGTTGCTGGTGTACGAAAACAACTGAATCTTCTGAGTTATTGTTGAAAATGTCCATGTAGTTAACTTTAAGTTTCTTATTTGGGTGAACATCTGATATTTTCAGGTTATAAAATGAATAACAAGGAAATCATGCATAAATAATCTTTATTAATTGCTAAAATGAATACAATTTAAATGGATAAGTGTTATAGGTGAATTTTTTATATAAATTAAAACCTTAAAATTGTTTTTGATGCTCATTGGATGCCTGTGTCATTTCCAATTAAGGAAGAGTTATGACATGAGGAAATATGTTTCTAAAAACTGTGGAGTTTTTCTCATCTATAAAACGCTAATATCTGCTATTTCAGGATTTCTTGCTTCCTAGAGTTTCACACAATATTAAGGTAGTTACTAAGGATAAGAAGTAGAGTTAATATATAATTCTGTATATAACGTGCCAAAGTAGATGTGTTCCTAGGGAGTAAAAGAATAATTTTTTTCTAATTAAGAAGTTATCTACATGTTAATTCAAATTATAAACTTGAAAAGGTTATTTATGAAACAAGGTAGAAAGCAACCAGTAAGTAGGGGAGAGATGTGTGAAGAAAGTTATGGATATGAAGTTATATATTTGGTAAGGAAGGTTGTAAAGAAAAGATAATTTTTATATGAGAATGCATCTTGTATAGTGAGTTTTTGTCTTAAAGTAAAATGACTGAGTATTTAAAAAAAGAAAACTTAGGATGAAACACAAGGTTCAACATGTCATACATGGTCTATGTAAGTCACATGTAGTTTTTTCTTGTTTCTGTGTGTCTGTCTTCAAGTATATACAAAGAAAATAGAAAGTTAAAAAAGTTTAGATAATAAAATATTCTTCAAAACCTGATAGAAAACTGGAGAAATTAACATCGTGGATCATTAAAGCTCTTACTCTTGGTGAAAGTAAAATCAGAAATATTGTAAAGAAATACATGGGCAGTTAGGCAATTTTTAAATATAGCTAAGCGTGATGCCAGATTTAGCATACAGCCAAATTTTACATACGTGCCTGCATTGCCTCACACTATAGTTGCAATTCTGCATAGGTAGTACTAGCATTAAAGTACTTACAGTCATATACCTAAAGTGAATTTTTTAATTGTACACAATTTATAGTGGTATTGCTGGATTTAATGACACTAACTTATGTGCCAGGAGCAAAACGTCCATCGTGTATTTTTGTTTTGTTTTTTTCTTCTTTGTTCAGTTGTCATAAATATAATTTTATTTTCGATATTTTAAAACAATTTAATTTCTTTTTTTTATTATACTTTAAGTTATAGGGTACATATGCACAACGTGCAGGTTTGTTACATATGTATACATGTGCCATGTTGGTGTGCTGCACCCATTAACTTGTCATTTAACATTAGGTATATCTCCTAATGCTATCCCTCCCCCCTCCCCCTACCCCACAACAGGCCCCAGTGGGTGATGTTCCCCTTCCTGTGTCCATGTGTTCTCATTGTTCAATTCCCACCTATGAGTGAAAACATGCGGTGTTTGGTTTTTTGTCCTTGCGATAGTTTGCTGAGAATGATGGTTTCCAGCTTCATCCATGTCCCCACAAAGGACATGAATTCATCATTTGTTATGGCTGCATAGTATTCCATGGTGTATATGTGCCACATTTTCTTAATCCAGTCTATCATTGTTGGACATTTGGGATGGTTCCAAGTCTTTGCTATTATGAATAGTGCCGCAATAAACATACGTGTCCATGTGTCTTTATAGCAGCATGATTTATAATCCTTTGGGTATATACCCAGTAATAGGATGGCTGGGTCAAATGGTATTTCTAGTTCTAGATCCCTGAGGAATCGCCACACTGACTTCCACAATGGTTGAACTAGTTTATAGTCCCACCAACAGTGTAAAAGTGTTCCTATTTCTCCACATCCTCTCCAGCACCTGTTGTTTCCTGACTTTTTAATGATCGCCATTCTAACTAGTGTGAGATGGTATCTCATTGTGGTTTTGATTTGCATTTCTCTGATGGCCAGTGATGATGAGCATTTTTTCATGTGTCTGTTGGCTGCCTAAATATCTTCTTTTGAGAAGTATCTGTTCATATCCTTCACCCACTTTTGATGGGGTTGTTTGTTTTTTTCTTGTAAATTTATTGGAGTTCATTGTAGATTCTGGATATTAGCCCTTTGTCAGATGGGTAGATTGTAAAAATTTTCTCCCATTCTGTAGGTTGCCTGTTCACTCTGATGGTAGTTTCTTTTGCTGTGCAGAAGCTCTTTAGTTTAATTGGATCCCATTTGTCAATTTTGGCTTTTGTTGCCATTGCTTTTGGTGTTTTAGAAATGAAGTCCTTGTCCATGCCTATGTCCTGAATGGTATTGCCTTGGTTTTCTTCTAGGGTTTTTATGGTTTTAGGTCTAACATTTAAGTCTTTAATCCATCTTGAATTAATTTTTGTATGAGGTGTAAGGAAGGGATCCAGTTTCAGCTTTCTACATATGGCTAGCCAGTTTTCCCAGCACCATTTATTAAATAGGGGATCCTTTCCCCATTTCTTGTTTTTGTCAGGTTTGTCAAAGATCAGATGGTTGTTGATATCCAGCATTGTTTCTGAGGGCTCTGTTCTGTTCCATTGATCTATATCTCTGCTTTGGTACCAGTACCATGCTGTTTTGGTTACTGTAGCCTTGTAGTATAGTTTAAAGTCAGGTAGTGTAATGCCTCCAGCTTTGTTCTTTTGGCTTAGGATTGACTCATCGTGTATTTTTGTTAGGCTCTGGATAACACTGTAGCCTGTTAAGTAAACTAAGAAAAAAAAAAAAAATTGTTGCCGGGTACAGCAGCTCATGCCTGTGATCCCAGCACTTTGGGAGGCTGAGGTGGACAGATCACAATGTCAGGAGTTCGAGACCAGCCTGGCCAATATGATGAAACCCTATCTCTACTAAAACTAAAAAAAACTAGCCAGGCATGGTTACAGGCACCTGTTTTCCCAGCTACTCAGGAGGCTGAAGCAGGAGAATGGCTTGAACCTGGGAGGCAGAGGTTGCAGTAAGCCATGATCGCACCACTGCACTCCAGCCTGGGAAACAGAGGGAGACTCTATCTGAAAAATAACTAAATAAATAAAATTACAAAAAATGGTTTTTGCTTTTAATTTTTATTTATTTTTTGTTTGTTCTCCTCTGGGTTTTACTTATTTGTCCACTATAAAACTATTGATTTTTTTTAGATTTTAATGGAAGGCTTTTATTTGATTCTATGAATAGCAATTTTGTTTTCTATGCAGGTCCAACGATTCATTATTTGATATATTTATCTAAAATTTCTAACTTTGTCAAGTCTCCAAAAATTGATAGAGGACACCAGCCATTTAAAATTCAATTGGTTTTGCTTACCTCTGATGATCTTGAGAGTATAAGAAAAAAAATTACACAAAAGACATATTTTTATAAGTTGGGAACCGAAATAGTACATTATTTATTATTTGAAAAAATGAGAATAAAAATGTTTAAATCGTGTTTATTTTCAAGATAATTCAATTAAATCAATAATTTGAATTGGTGTCAGATTTTTTTCATTAGATAATAAAGACAAACTGTGATATAGTGACAATGTTTTAAAGTTCAAGAAAGATTGGCCTCGTCCTTAAGGAAATTACATTGATTGGGATTGCTCTCAAACTACTTTAATTGTGTTTACAATGATTAACATTAAATGACTTGACTTGGATTAGGTAGTAATAATTTTTAAAAAAAAATATGTAATACTTTCTACTGATTTCTAATGCTGAGCTACTTATTAATAATGAGCCTTCATATGTGTATCTGAAAACAAAATATGTGCAGATGATGCACTGGTTTGAAGATTTTGGTGGTGGAAGTTACCTAATCAGTTGTCATTATGGTGTCTAGAAACCAAACTTGGAAGTGTGTAATGATGCTCTGTTAAATAGCTGAAGAGAAATTATTGTGTGTTTGTTGTTACTTTGTCCTTGTTTTGCTGTATAGTATTTAAGTGAGATTGTTTAACATCATACCATATTTCCAAAACTGGTATTTGCATTTACCATTTTCTTAAATAATGTAGAGAAAGGTTAGCTGTCTAACTTTGATATGTTTGGCAAAGGCCCTATTACATTTGTGATGCTTTTGGTCACAGTTCTTTCACTAGAATACAGCAATTAGACATATGCAGTGAGTAACCTAACTACTTTAATTAAGGGATTTGAATGAAAGGAGTGCTGCAGTTACTCCTAAATGCCAAATCACAGTATATATAACATGTTAGAGAGAATGATAGCACTTTCTGTAGTATAAACATCCTACTAACAAATCCTTGTGCTGTTATTTATAGGACTTTGACTCTTGGGTCTGAAAAAGGCACCGACCCCTGCTAAATTCTGAACACTGACATTAGTTGTCAGCCTTGGGAGAAGCAACAATCACAACGATCTGATTTTTAATGAGACAAAGGACCAGAAATTAAGACTATTGAAGTCCCCTAGGCCCAGGAACTATCGCAGAAGAGGTGGCAATGTGAGATTGTGAGGGCTGATTTTGAGGGATAAGATTAGTTTAGCGTTTTCTATAAATTAAACATTAAAATCAAAAGCACACTGATGCAAGGCCAGCGTCTCAGTACATGTGTTGGAATAACAGGGTTTTCTTGGAGCATTGATCTGCTCTTTAATAGAAAGCTGTAAAAGGTTTTAAAAGGCTTATCAAAATCTTACCTTATGGTAAAACTGATTAAAATTGTATTTGTTTATAAGGTTTTATTAAAATTAGCTTTAAAATTAATAATACAGCATAGAAGGTAAAATTTAGTTTTCTCTTTTGAATAAAATTTTTATGTAAGGAATAATAAGATATTTTTGTTTACCTTTTGAGTCAACTGCAGGGGAAAAAAGAGGGAGTAGGGGGAGACAGATTTAGTTGGCCTCAAGCTGTCATAAGTATTAGGTCTTACTGTTTGGGAAACTGAGTGTCTTCTCTATCAAAAGGTAAACATTTTTGTGCTATCATTTTGGCTAAATAAATGACTATTTTATAATAACCATGATCCTATTTTGTGATATATCAAATGTCTTAAACATTTGATAGTTGACAGACTTTCCGACAGCAAAATTTCAGAGTCTAAATTCAGCCTTTTTGACCTCAAACTACCTCTTTGGATATTAGGTTCCCTCAAGTCCAAGAAAGACATATTAGGCTTACTAGGCTTTTGTTATGTTAGAATTATGCAGAAAGCATTGTGAAATCTGAGGTGGTATTTAGCTTCCTTTCGGCTTATTTATATAGATATGTTGTTAATATGCATTCCAGTATTATATGAGATGCCTAAAATTCTGATATGTCTTAATATATGTTGTCTGTCATAATTGTGATTACTACGTTAAATTATTGTATGCCACAAAAATAACCAACCGTCCTGGTCAGCTGTGTTTTTATCTATGGCTGCCTTAAGGCTTTTGTCATCTACAATTGTTGTTTTGCTTTGATTCTTCTCAGAAAGTGACTTGTAATCAGCTATGGTCCAGGGCTTGCTTCTTTGGAGGATTTCATGAAAAGCATTCTTGAATGCAGGTTTCTGATAACTTTGGAGATTGTGCCACTGGAATAGAGAGAAAACTTCCAGTGAACTAAGTGGAAGGCTGATGTGTTCATAAACATAGCTAAACCAATATCAAGCAGAGTAAGAGTTGATTGTATGAACTGAACTAATGGAGGACTAAAATAATATTTATGGCTTTTTTTTGAAATATTGCTGATTCTTTTTGTTTTGTTTTTCAGAATAATTTTTGAATAATGTTTTTCTTTTGAGCTATTTATAGCCTTTAAATATATTTTTTAGTATAGTGAGTACATCATACTTTTGTAAACAGACTTTTGAAGCATATTTCTCTCTCTGTCTAATTTATCCAGAATTTGTAAACTACTTGTGAATATTTTTAATTAATGGCAATGTGGTTGCTTGCATACATTTAATAAGAACATGTTTTCTTTTATAATGGGCCATAATTGGAGGAACTTGTTATTTTATCAGGCCTTTGACTAAAATGGCATTGTGATAGGTTCCAGCAAAGCCAGTTTAGGAGAGCATATATGGACAATGATTCTTGCTGCACATTGTGTGGGTAATCAGGCCGAATATATGGGACTGACACTTATTTTGCAGTTCGATTGATCCTGTTGCGATTTGTCTTTGGTGGAAGTGCGGGACTGGAGAAAGAAATATTGTGTTTCCGAAGAAAACTATAGTATTAGATTAATCTTTGATTCCTGAGTGGCCATGAGGTCACCCATGGATGGGAGCTGCTCATGAAACCCCTCCTCAGCATGAAGCAGCCAGAAAGATCAACAACTGGATTCCCCATGATTGAGAAATTGATAAGTAAAAAAGGGGACTGAAACCGACTCAATAGTCTCATAGTTCTGTTGTTGCTCTTGTTGTTGTTCTTGTGGTTGTTAAAAACACGTCTGGTCTTAAAGCTTGAAACTTATATTTGTTTTATCTGAGCTCCTCCTTCAGGAATGAACTTTAGGCCTCTCAAAAATTATTAAAGAACTCACTGGATCACTTCATCCAGACAATGAAACGTTAGACCCTGTGTTAATCATAATTGCTTCCATGCCCCTCCATAGTTTCTGTTTTCTTACACATTGTTACATTTTTTCCTGCTATGTAAACCCCTAGTTTTAGTTGGTCAGGGAGGTGGATTTGAGACCAATCTCCTGTCTCCTTGGCTGCAGCAACTGGCCAATTAAAGCCATCCTTTTTAGCAATAATTGTCTCAGTGATTGGTTTTCTTTGTGGTGAGCAGGCAGCAGGAACTAGACCGAACACCTGGTTTCTCAATAACACATGTACCACATTTTTAAAAATCTTGAATAAAAGACACCAAATGCATAAGAAAACAAACAGGAAATTGACAACTTCATGAAAATTTTAAAAAATATTTGCATCAAAAGAGACCAGTAAAAGAGTAAAAAGGAAACTCACATTTTGGGAAAATATATTTTCAAGTCACATATCTGATAAAATATGAATAACCAAAATATATAGAGAACTTCTAACAAGAAATAAATATACGAGCCAATTAAAAAATGGGCAAAGGATTTTAATAGACATTTCTACAAAGAAGATATACAAAAAAATAAGAACATAGAAAGATGTTCAATATCACTAATACTTAGGCAAATGCATATCAAAACACCAATGAGATACTACCTCACACCTATTAGAACGGCTACTATCAAAAACAAAATGAATGAAAAATACAATAGTAAGTGTTGGCTAAGATGTGGAGTAATTAGAATCCTGTCCACTTTTGAAGGAATGCAAAATGGTACAATTGCTGTGGAAATCAGTAAAAAAATTAAAGATGGAATTATCATATAATCCAACAATTCCATTTCTGAATTTATATATATATTATATACGTATCAAATACTCCATGATTCTTCTTAAATGAGGTGCTTAGAGAAGTCAAAATTATAGAGGCAGAAAATAGAATGGTGGTTGTCAGAGACTGCAGCAATGGTGGGATAGGAAGTTACTGTTTAATGAGTATAGAGTTTCAGTTTTACAAGGTGACAAGAGTTATGGAAGTAGATGGTGGTAGTGGTGGTATGGCATTATGAATGTATTTAATACCACTGAACTGTATACTTAAAAATGGTTAAGATAGTAAACTTATTTCATGTATATATTATTACAATAAATATATTGGGAAAAATGTATGGATTCCCTTCCCAATTTCTGAGATTGAGATACATTTTCAACCTTTAGCTATAGAATAAAATTGTGACTAGTATCCAGAAGAAAGGACTTTACAACTGCAGAGCTAGTATATACCTAATGATGCTCCAGTTTGTCCTTAATGGAGCCTAAAGTCATTTGCTTATGTGCACTGTACGCTGGGGAATACAGAATAGCAGACATTTTGATAACTACTGGAAAGAGAGTTTTAGATAACATTGATACCCAGAGACTCAAAGCATCATCATAGTACCCTGTTGGAATGGTGGTATGCAGGAGCCATGTAAAACGTGAAGGCTGGACTGAAGTCCTGCCTACAGCGGGTCTACAAGGGCCGTGGACTCGCTTGATGGTCAGTTTCTAATTTATAATTGTAATTGCCATACTTGGCAGTTGGAACAACCTTCATATTAGGTTCTTGGCCACTGGGGTAAACGCTTTCATAGTGGAGAAGGCCAAATGGGAGCTTCTGAAACCATAACTCTTTGACCAAGGTAGAAAATTAAAAAATAAAAAGGAATATAACCTTTTTGTTAGTGGGGGTCAGAAGGAGGTGAATGGTGCACTTTAGTGTCACCCTTAGGTATCTCTGAAGAATGTGGGTTGATAATATAACTTCATTTAATTTACCAGTCGAGATGATATGGGAGTGCTGGGAAGGGAAGAGTATAGTCCCTTTAAATGATAGGGAAGCGAGGAAGGGAAGTGCTGGGTAAAGGAGGGCGTGGTCCCTGGCTAGGGCTCTGCCCCATGGACCTAGGTGAGGACAGGCATGTCCTGCCCGAATGGAGGTTGCATTTCCCAAGATCACCCTGGCCCCCCACACCCCCATCCGGGGCCTATGAAAACCTGAGACCCTAGCAAGGCAGAGACAGAGGCAGCTGGACATCGAGAGGACATCGAGGAGAGCACACTGTAGGAAGAGCATACCAACAGATGCCTGCATGCCGGCAGGCCATTGGCCATGAAGGGATGAGGTGGAGTTTGACTGGGAAGTTGGAGGAGAGCTTGGGCAGTCAGGTGGCCCAATTCCAGGGGAAAACCATCTCCTTTCTGGCTCCCCCATCGGCTGAGAGCTACTTCTACTCAATAAAACTTTACGCTCATTCTCCAAGCCCACATGTGATCCGTTATCCTGGGACACCCAGGCAAGAAACCCTGGGATACAAAAATCCCTCTGTCCTTGTGACAAAGATGGGGTATAATTGAGCTCGTTTACACAAGCCACCTATAGACAGAAAGCTAAGAAAGCACCCTGTAACACATGCCCACAGGGGCTTCAGGAGCTGTAAACATTCACCCATAGACACTGCCTTGGCGTTGGAGCCCCAGAGCCTCCCTGTCTGTATGCTCCCCTAGAGGTTTGAGCAGCAGAGCGCTGAAGAAGTGAGCTACACCCCCATCACACACTCTGCGAGAGGGACAAGGGAACCTTTCTTGCTTTATAGACACTGCCGAAACCAAATGGATTCTGGATTACTGCAAGCTCAGCCAAGTGGTAAGGCCAATTTTAACTGCCATGCTAGATTTGATATATTTACTAGAGCATATTAATACAGTCTGAGTACATGATATGTGACCTTTGACTTGACAAGTGCGTAGTGTGTATGTGTTTAATTTCAGTCCAGAAAGGAGGACACAATAATTCTTATTCATAAGGTGTGATGAGCCAAAAATGGAGTGTCCATGTGACAGTGAAAGAGGATGTTCATGGGCCCAACAGTGTAAATTGTTCTTTTCAAGACTTATCTAGTTATTGTCACCACTTACTGCCCAATATGACAGCAACAGAAAATAATAATGAACCCTTGATATAGCATTATTTCTAACAGGAAGTAACCAGCTCGTTGGTTTTAAGTCTGTTTTGCTGAGTCTCTTCGATTTTAGAAGGGTCTACAATTTATTCTCAAAATAACAGACACCTATTCTGGTCATTTCCTGTCCAGAGGGCCTCAGCTGGCACTACTCTGTGAAAGCTTATTATGTACGCACTCCACAGACTTGAGGGAATCTCATTCCTCCCAGAATAAAGACTTTTGTCACTTCACAAAGTAAGCCACCAAGACCACTAGAAATGTTAGGTGAGTGTGGAGAAAAATACAGAAGGGATATTGAAACAAAAAGATAACCAGTAGTAATCAAAGGCCCTGACCAGGAGCTAAATTTCATCTCCTTAACCTGCTTTTTTTTTTTTTTTTTTTCCATGCCCGCCTTTAGAAAATGAGGCTCACTTGAAACCCATAAAAGTTCCTCTCCAAATATATGTGGAGTATGGGGCCCATATGGCATAAGTATTGGCCTGTTGCAACACTAAAAGTTCACCTGTTAATTAGCCTTTCAGAAACTTTCTTCCAGCTGCAGCAACTTTAGGCCATGCTCTTCACAAGGAAGCACAGACAATGAGTGTGCCTGGAAGGAGCACTGAAACTTGACCTTTTTTCTTATGACGGGACTGTTGTACCATACATTTTTTGCTCTAGATCTGTGTTTTGAGGCAGAAACCTTATTAAATCTGTGTCACAGTCCAAGCGTCTCTCTGCCCGATTCTCCTTCCTGCTTTCCTTTCACAGGTGCCAGATGAACATTGCAATCTGACACCTTTCCCTAAGGAATCCTGCTTCCTTCCCCTTAATTATTTGCAGGCATTACCCTAAGTAAACTTTCTGCACTCTTAACACCTCAGCATATGCTACCTAAATATTTTAATTTATGGAGTTGTATGTGCCCAATGTCTTGTGTTGAGTCTCGCTCAAAGTTTTATATAAAATGTACAAATGATATTTTGATATACATATGCACAGTGAAGTTTTTACTTAGATTACTACTATAGCCAAACAAGTTAACCTATCTGTCACTTTCCTTAGTTACTTTTGGTTTTGTGGTAAGAGCATCAGAAATCTACTACTCTCGGTACATTTTTGATATGTAATACTGATTTGGACAGGAGGCAGGGAAATACTGGGTAAAAGAACATGGTTCCCCAGCAAAGGCCCTGTCCTCAAGCTTGGAAAGCACGGCCCTAAATGAGACAAGTTGTTACTGTTTTCCCACCCAAATTTTACCTTTTTGGCCCGCCCTACTTCCCTATCCTGTGCCCATATAAACCCCCGACCTCAGCTGGCAAAGAGACAAGTGGTTGAATGTTGAGAGAAGAAGCAACTGAGTATCAGAGACTATGGATAGACTCAGCTTAACTTTAGATGGCATGACTTCAGAGAGGAGCCCAGCCATCTCTGGCTAAATTTCAGGGAAAGATCACCTTCTTCCCACTCCATCCCCTTCTCAGCTCCCCTTCCACTGACATCCACCTCCACTCCTTAATAAAATCCTCTGCATTCCTCACCTTTCAAACCATTCATGTGAGCTGATTCTTCCTGGATGCCAGACAAGAATTCGGGATACAATGGTTGTGGGAACCCAAAAAAGTCTGTCACACTGACTCTTCCCTGATCTGTTTAACACTTAAGCCATCTGCAGACAGCAAAGCTAAAAGGGCATTAATTTTAACACACCTAGACACTGCCATGGGGCGGGAGCCTGAAAGTGCTCACCCCAGGCCCAGCACTTGCTCACCTATGTGCTCCTGCCTGTGTGGGGTTGAACCCAACGGGTTCAAGAAAGTGAAGTTCATCCCTGCTGGTGCCGAAGTAGGTGGCTGGACTTAGAGCAGGTGCAATCTAGTTCGAGCCCGTGAAAGGGTCAAGGTAACCATTTCTTCTCAATATTACTCAGTATTACTAACTGTAGTCCTTATGCTGTACATTAGCTCTTTAGACTTATTCATTGTATGTAACTGTGAATTCATATTCTCTAACATATTGTTTCACATTTTCTCCCTGCTCCGTACTCCTGGTAACTACCATTCTGTTCAGTGTTTCTATATATTTGACTTTTTTGTAGATTCCATATGTAAGTGAAATCTTGCAGCATTTTTCCTTCTGTGTTTGGCTTGTTTCACTTAGCATACTGCCCTCCAGTTTCATCCATACTGTTGTAAATGGCAGTTACCTTTCTCTTTTTTAAGGCTAAATAGTATTGGATTAAGAATATATATACACCACAATTTATTCATTCATGTGCTGGTAAAAACTTAGGGTGTTTTATACCTTGACTGTTACGTATAATGCAATAAACATGGGAGTACAGACAACTCCGTGAGGTGCTGTCTTCATTTTCCTTCGGTATGAAATCAAAAAGATTGCTGAGATATATGCTTTACTATTTTTAAGTTTTGGAGGAACTTCCAGACTTTACCATAATGGCTGTACCAATTTCTATTTCCACCAATTGTGTGCAAAGGTTTCTCTCCATATCCTTGCCAACTCTTGGTATAGTTTGCTGATAATAGCTATTCTTACAGGTATGAGACGATAACTTACTGTAGTTTTTATTTGCATTTCCCTGATGACTAGTGATATTGAAAATATTTCTGTATACCTTTGGGCATTGGTATGTTTCCTTTGGAAAAAATGTCTATTCAGCTCCTTTGCCCATTTTTAAATTAGGCTACTTACTTTCTATGTGTTTTCTGAGTTGTCTGAGTTTCTTACATTTCTTATGTTTTCTCCTCAGTTGTCTGAGTTTCTTTTGGATATTAAGTCCTTATTAGATATATCATTTGCAAATGTTTTTTTCTGAATTAGTAAGCTGTCTTTTCATTTTGTTGATTCCTTCCTACTGATGGGCAGAAACACTATAGTTTGATATAATACCACTTATTTTTGCTTTTGTTGCCTGAGCTTTTTGTGTGATATCCAAAAAAATGATTGTCAAAGCCAGTATCAAGGGGCTTTTCCCATATGTTTTCTTCTAAGAGTGTCACAGTTTCAGGTCTTACAGTTAGGTGTTTAATTCATGTTGAGTTGATTTTCAACTCAACTCTGGTGTGAGATAAGGGTCCAGTTTCACTCCTTTGCATCTGGCTATCCAGTTTTTTCAATACCATTTATTAAAGAAACTATTCTTTCCCCATTGTATATTCTTGGCAGACTTGTTGAAAATTAGTTGTCTTTATATACTTAGGTTTTATTTTGGGGCTCTCTATTCTGTTTCATTGTTCAATGTGTCTGTTTTCATGCCATACCATACATTTTGATTATTATATCTTTTGCAATATAAATTGAAATCAAGAAGAGTGAGTTCCTCAACTTTATTTTTCTTTCTCAAGATTATTTGGCTATTTGTGGTCCTTTGAGGTTTATGAATAAGTGGATTTACTTCTGAAATGCACGGTTTATTTAATATGTGGAAATAAGTAAATTCATATTAACATAATGAAAAATAAAAATCACATAATTTTCTCAGTATACATAGAAAAAGCATTTGATTAAGTTCAACATCCTTTCAGAATTAAAAACTCTCAGCCAAATATGTGTATGCAGAAATTTCCTCAACTTAAAAAAGCCATTTATTAAAAGCTCACAGCTAATCTCATAATCAATGGGAGGAAAACCAAAAACTTTTCCTCTAAAATTTAGTACAAGGCAAGGATGTCCACTCTCACCACTTGTAATTCACATAGTACTGGAAGTTTTAGAAAGAGCAATCAGATTTTTAAAAGAAATAAATGCATCTAAATCAGAAAAGAATAAGTAAAATTATTTGTGTTTGCAGATGACATAACCCTATGTGTAGAAAATCCTACTCTATCATAAAACTGTTAGAACTAATACACAAATTTAGTAAATTAATTGGATACAAAATCAGCATACAAAAATTCATTGCGTGGTGGCTTAGGCCTGTAATCCCAGCACTTTTGGAGGCTAAGGCGGATCAATCACTTGAGGTCAGGAGTTGGAAACCAGCCTGGCCAACATGGTGAAACCCTGTCTCTCCTAAAAATACAAAAATTAGCAGGGTGTGGTGGCTCATGCCTGTAATCCAAGATACTTGGGAGGCTGAGGCAGGAGAATTGCTTGAGCCCAGGAGGCTGAGGTTGCAGTGATCCGAGATCCTGCCACTGCATTTCAGCCTGGGTGACAGAGTGAGACTCTGTCTCAAAAAAAAAGTAATAGCAATAATAAAAGAAAAATTTAAAAAAAAAAGAAATCAAGAAAACAGTATCACTTATGAGCACATCAAAAAGAGCAAAATACTGAAGAATACATTTAACTGAGGAAGTGAAAAATCTGTACACTGTAAACTATAAAGCACTAGTGAAAGAAACTGGAGGACACAAATAAATGGACACAAATAAATGGAAAGATATCTCTTGTTCATGGATTGGAAAAGTTAATATTCTTGTCCATATACTATCTGAAGTGATATACAGATTCAACACACTTCCTATCAAAATTCCAGTTGCATATTACACAAAAAGAACAAAATTGGTTGAGTTGTATATAAATTTATTACTAAAATATTTCAATAGGGTAAATTTGGCCTATCGTAAGTGCTATTTGTTAAATTGCAAATTCAATCATGTGACTTATTTTCTTAAATCTCTTAAATATCTTCCCCAAACTTAGAGGTTTTATGTTCTTCTCGATGTAAGGTAAAATTAAAAGATAGCATATATACATATGCAAAGCCACAGGATCATCATAGCATATCTTCTCAATATCTGTTTTGCTTATTTTGAAGGAATTGATATTAAAGTTAATAATAAAGAATAAATGGCAAACATGCAAAAATTGTAGGGATAAAATATGAGTGTAAAAAGAAATGCTATTTTTGCATCAAAATGTTCTGAGCTTAAGCAATTTCCCCAGAGCCAAAATGTTTCATATTATCTTAGCTGAGTCTTAAGGTGCACTTTTGTGGAGATGTTTAAAAATATTTGCTTTATCAGATAAAATCCAAACACTTTGGCTGGCTACACAAAAACCCCAACCTCACTCTTGGAAGTACTCACTTTCTTTTTTTTTAAGACAGAGTCTTGCTCTGTCGCCCAGGCTGGAGTGCAGTGGCGCGATCTGGGCTCACTGCAAGCTCCGCCTCCCGGGTTCACGCCATTCTCCTACCTCAGCCTCTTCGAGTAGCTGGGACTACAGGCGCCCGCCACCGCGCCCGGCTAATTTTTTTGTATTTTTTTAGTAGAGACGGGGTTTCACCGTGTTAGCCAGGATGGTCTCCATCTCCTGACCTCCTGATCTGCCTGCCTGGGCCTCCCAAAGTGCTCGGATTACAGGAGTGAGCCACTGCGCCCGGCAGCAAGTACTCACTTTCTACCACATGTTGTAATAACCCAAATCTCATCAATTGTTTTCTCATATGTCTGTGATTTTTTATACTTTCTTTTTCTGCTTAGAATTTGGTCCTACTAGGTCTTGGTGCAAAAGTGTTTTTCCTGCCTGAATTGTATAAATTCAAATAATTAGTAGTAGAAAATCTGCATTTGTTAATTAGTTTGAGGGTTAGGCAGAATCTGAGGGCAATCAACGTCTCTGAAAGCTACATGACAAATAGGTCCCAGGCTAATCTCCCATGTCTGAAGGATCTTTCACAATGGCAACAGGGATGATGGCCAGCTTTCAAGCCATCTTTGCATTGTTAAACTGCCTTCTTGAAAATAATTATTACACTATGTGGAATCTTTTTAGTTGTTTATCTTCACTATAAGATTCTTGGGCAATTTTATGTAGGGCTGAGCCATAGCATTTTTCCTTATCTTTCCTGCTTAGCGTGGTGTTCATTATTTGGTAAACATAAGTAAATGTTTGATTTAATAAGATAATATGTTTTATTGTCTCAAAAATGCTAAATTGTTGCTACTAATTTAAGTAAATAAAAAATTCCACTAACCTTGAAAACTTAACTAAAGCAAGCCAGATAATAAAACTTAATGCTGATAACCTGGTGAGAAAGCAGTTTACCTGTATTGAGTGTAGTATTACATACTACACAGTCACTTCCAACTTAGGATTGGTGGAACAATTTAAGTAGAGAAATAAAAGACGTGTCTCCAGTGTTTTAGTATGTTTCTAAGGATAACTAAGATTCAAAGGGAACAAAAGAGAAAGAGATGTTACTGTTAAATAAGAGACACATAAATCTTAGTCATAAAACAGGGAGACTAATTCAATTATAGCAAAACTTCTCGTGAGTTATTGCTTTGGATAGGAAACTTGGATACATTGAAATGCTGTTTTATGTCAAAATCCAATGCTCTTTTATGTCAGAATCCATTACATTGTGTTTGCCTTTCTTATTTATGGGAAATCAAAGTGTCTGTTTTAGAATAATGATGGAGGGATGTTGGGAAGAGCTTAGAACATATTCACAGTATAATGATGATTTTCAGAGTCAGGGTTGGCTTGCAGGATTGCTCTCTTTTCTAGGATGAAAGAAACAAATAAAAAATACATATACACAAATTAATACCAAAAGGTGATGAGAAACAAAAAAAAGAATATGGTACTATTCACAAGTTGATTTTTAACAAATAGCCTTCTAATGCATTCTGAAAGAAATGTTCCTCTTTATTACTGTCATGGTCAATTTGAGATTTCTGATCATTTTACTTCCCAAATGTACATAAAGTTGAGAAATTAAGCAGGACATACTAGGGAGAGTTTACTGTAGTCTAGACTTGTGTATTGACTTTTAAAAGTATATTTGAACTCTCTCCCTGGACGAAACTTGAAAAGAGGATTCCTACAATTTATGCAGACAAACTTGTTAGTAATAACATAAATGAAATTTGAGTATATAAATCAAAGATTTGAATCAAAGATCCTTGAATAGTTGAGTACCAATGAGAAATTCAAAGTCCTAACACACTTTTCTTTTAGGCATTCAGTGTGATAATTGGTTGATTTCTGGCTATCTTGCTTAAATCCCACTGATTCACAGTGGATATAAGAATAATTTCAACAGAATAGCATCTTTGAAAGGTCAAGTTGTTGACACTTTCAAGGAATGTCAAGTGGAAATCCCAGTACAGTAATTGACTTTGTGTATTCAGAAAATCTAGTGGTCTGAAAAAAGGAAAAAACAGTATACGTTACAACTGTCAAAAATTGGCATGTGTATTTGCTGCTTTCGTTATTTTCCCCACACAAGGGGAAAGCTATAAGCTAAATTTGCTACATCTAAGACTTCCAAATATCAAACAAATTTGGTGAGTTTATATATCATCATTACAAATACGAGCATGTTTTATATATTTAACTTTTTCATATTCTATGGTTTTTATTAAATGGCTTTTATACATAAAATCATTTCATGTTGTAGCACACATTTTGTTTTGAAAATTGTCATCTAGATTTGGAAAGGAAGGGCTAGTACTCTCGAGTCCAACAGGCCATTTATTTAATACTTGCAATGCCTTCCTCACCATTCCCTCCCACTCAATTCTCATCACTATCTCCTTAGTTCAGATGCCTAGCATCAATGAACAATTGCAGTACTCTAATATCTAGTCTCCTTATCCTAAATTTATTACAAGAAACTTAGAGATTTTAAACACTTTACTGTGAGGTAAGAAACACAATGTATGAATAGGGAGCTGAGCAACAACACACTTGGATATATTTATTTTTTTCAAAGTCTACTTACTCCACAATCAATTTTTTAACCTCCAAATCCCCTTCATTTTCATTCAATTTTATGAACTTCTGGGATTAACTTTCTATATTATGATAGCCTGATATGTTTTTATTTATTTGCTTTTATTGTTAATAATAGCATTTATTGACTATTCTTTAAGGAATTCAATAGTCATTATTTTTAAGAATTGCAGAATACATAATACAATGAAGAACAAACAATAATTTATAATAACAGTATTCAGATTGCTTTTGATCTGTAAATGTATTTCATCTCCTCGCAGACATTGAGTGTGCTCTCACCTGCTAACCCCAGCACTGATTCTTGACCCCAAATCTGGCAACTAGCTTGTGTCACTTGACTCATGTCATTCATAATGCATGGAACCTTATAAACATTCTCCTCCTCCTATTTAGCCTGTACTCTTATTTTTGTTTTCCCTAAGGACAGCAGTGATTATATCACTGACAATCACTCAACAACATTAGTATCATAACAGTGACAAAAGCACTAACAAAATTAACAGAATTTGTGTGGTTCTTTATGTCTAAAGAAGAAAATTTACTGGGCCATTAACTCACAGGACACATTTGGAATCTTGGTAGAGTTAGAGATTGCAATCCAAGTGCCATCTCAATGTAAGAGTGTTTTGCTATGGGAATATGATTTATACCCTGAATCATCTTCCTTCTCTTAATATGTCACTGCTCAAAATGAAACTGATATGTATTTAGGAATGTTAACACCAATATTATAACCCATGTTCCTCAAGGTTAACTACTCATGGGTCTAAACAGAGTCACTTTAAAACTCATATTCATGTTCTTTTCACAACCTATTTTTTAAAACCTGCCCATTGTTTCAATAATATAATAGTTCTTGCATTTTTTTCCCAGGGATCATTTTAGAAAGTTTCCTAGTGTGTGAACATGAATTATATATACCTCATATCTGCAATTCTTCCTCCTTTTCCCTCTCTCTTCCCAACCCAATTGTCTTAACACACTTCTGGTTCAAGGTTTCCAATGTCTGCTAAACTGTCTAAGTTTCGTTGATAGGTGTGTCTTTGGAGCCCATAGAAAAGCCACTTCCACTTGGGTCTCATCAAGCTCTGCTCCTCCTGGGCTCTGCTACCACCTATTCTGAGGATAGCACTTCCCAGGCATCATTGTCCCTTTTGCCCATAGGCCACCTTCACTGAGCAGTGCATGATCTGTCGAGCATGACTTCTCCTTCACTAGGTTTTACCATTTCTTTTTGTTTGAGCCAGCTTTATGTCCAAGCTGTGTTCATCAGGAGAATTAAATCTGTGTGGCTAACATGCAAAGTAGAGCATGAAGGAGTTTCTTTTTATAAAGGGTTGAAAGGCATCCCCTCTGTCTATATAACACCATGTGCCTTCCAAAGCACACTACGTTTAATATTAGTGCTGAGCATGGTAGCGGCTACTTATTAGCAACACAAGTCCCACTTTTCATAACACTTTTAGAGAGATATGATTCACATCTTTACTGAGATATGATTGTTAAGCAAACAACCTGCATACACTTAATGTATACAATTTGATGAGTTTGTACATATGTGATACCATTACCATAACAAATATAATGTATCTATCCACATAAAACCAAAAGTGTTCTTGAGTCCTTTTCTTGTTTTTTTTCTTGTAAGAACTTGTAATAATATTCCCTAAGCAATCATGGTGCTTTAAGATCTAATTAAGATCCACTCTGTTAAATTTTCATGCACATATTGAAGCAGTTTAGGGTCAATGAAACAGTCTCATTGTCTGAGGTGTTATCCTTGATTCTTGTCTCATGACCAAGAAAAATAAGGAGCATGGACACCAAGAGTGAGGTTTGAGTGAAAGTTTAATAAGCGAAAGAGGAAAACTCTCTGCAATGGAGAGGGGGTCCAAGAGGGTTGCCACTTTACAGCTGAACACAAAAGCTTTTATAGGAAATTCCCCTTATCTGTGTAGCTGCCTGTGTAAGTGCCCTTATCTGTGCAGCTGTGAGCATGTCTTAAGCAAGCCTCCTCCCTGTGCAAGACAAGTTCCCGTGGAGCCCACAACGTATACATCCATAGAAGGGGAGGAAACTTTTTCCTGGGAGCCTACTGATTACACAAAGTACCAAGGCATTTCTTTGTTGGGGCTTGCTCACTTATCTGTGCAGCTACAGCTTGATTTGTCATGCTGTTTCTCTGTTTAGAAGAATTCTACTGAGGACCTGCCTTAACTGTATGCCTGTTTTTTTTTCCTTTTCTCCTCTCTCAATATCTTTAATATAGGCATTATATTGTAGAGTATCTCTCTGAAACTTACTCACCTTGTATAAATGTAACTTTATACCCATTGAACTACAACTTCCCTATCTTCTGCCAACCTCCACTCTATTTTCTGCTTCTGTAAGTTCTGGTGACTGTGTCAGGTTAGATTCTCATAAAGTCTGCTACCAATATAAGATTAGATATGCAAAAGATTTATGGGAGAGATGCCATTAAAGCTAAAATGTAAGGGTACTAAATTAGGCATTGGGAACCTTTAGCTCACAGTGTGTACTGACTCCTGTGAAAGGAAACAGATAAAGAATAAAGGTAGGAACAGTCTTTAACTGCAGTACAGTTCTGAGAAATCACTGATTAGCCAATGGAGAGTTCCTGAGCAAAGGTTGCCCATTATAGGAGGGCTGAGTTTGGCCTGAGTGAACCAACTCTAAAACCACTCCACCCTCAAGGTGATTGGTCATTGGTTGAGAGCAGCCAAAAGGAAATGTGGCTTACTGTGACAACCTTAGTAGATCCAAAGGGGTGATTGATAGCTGATGAGTATGAAGTAGGTTCTTTTAAAGGAGAATTGAGCAGGGTTCCTCCTTTACCTCAGCATCTGCTAACCTCCAGTACTACAGCTCTACAAGATTCTAAGGCAAAGTAAAGGAGAATGTATATAGCAAATAAAGAATAACTTACCTCCCATTCTCCTCCTGAAGCATTATCCAAATTATTTTTTTTTCTCTTTTCACCTGCTATCTTCTCTCCTGTCTGAAAAATCCAGTTATAATTCTATGGTGACTTAAATTGAGCACAAATCTGAATCTCAGATAACTTGGAACGCAGTTGCTCTCTCCTTCTGATTGCTGATTCAGTTTGTGGGATAATCTTGTTCTGGTCAATCCAATATCACTGAGGATTAATGCTTTCCTCGGCTGCTTTCCAACACTCCACGGGTATAAACTCTCTGATCGGCTGCCCTGCACATTAGCCATACAGATTTGGATTTACCTGGTAGAAATAGCTTGGGGATCAAGCTGGGTTATTTACTAAACTATTATTTAAGTATTATAGGATAAAAATAAAAGAAATCTCATTCTCCATGGATATTGAAGGCCACCAACCCACTAAATTAAGTTAAATTAAATTACAGTAGTCCCCACTAAACCATGGTTTTGCTTTCTGATATTTTAGTTACTCACAGTCAACCAATGTCCAAAAATATTAAATGGAAAATTCCAGAAATAATTCACAAATTATAAATTTGGCTCCTTTCTGAGTAGCATGATGAAGACTTGTGTCATCCCTTCAATCATCTTTTTGTCCAGTGTATCTGAGCTCTATACCTGTCTGTTAGGCATCGACATCATCTGATCAGGACATCCAATCATTGACATTGTCACAGCTCTATGATTCAGGATCATCTGAATCCAATGATCCTCATTCTGATATATCATCAGAAGGTCAAGAATAGCCCATTCACCTCACTTCATCTTGTCATGTAGGCATTTTATTATCTCACATAATCAAAAGAGGAAGGATGAGTACAGTACAATGAGATATATTGAGAGACCACATTCACATAGCTTTTATTATGATTTATTATTAGAATATTCTGTTTTTTATTATTGTTGCTAATCTCTTACTGTGCCTAATTTATAAATTAAATTTCATCACAGGCATGTATGTATAGAAAAACATAGTATAAATAGGATTTAGTACTATCCATGGTTTCAGGCATCTACTGGGGATTTTTCAACATGTCTCCTGTGAATAAAGAGTTGCTACTCTATTAGTTCTACTTCAGTATAGGAAATTTGCAAAGCAGCTTACTGGGTTGCTTTGGTCTCTATCCTGATGACTGCTATAACAGATTAACTTACTTTTCAACGTATATTCATCCTGCTTCCCCACAATTCCATCGTCATGCCCCAACAATGTTGGCCTTGACTGTGTGGCTGGCTTTGTTCAAAACCATGTAGGTGGAAGTGAGAGAGAACCAATTCCCAACCTATAACTTAAGAGGCAATGAGTGTTTTTGGACATCTTTCTGAAATTTTTAATGATCATCATAAAAAAAAAAAGCAAGACCTGGGTGAATATTATGTCTCCAGCTTTGCCCTGGAATGAGATCGGGGTAGTAGAACCAGACTTTAGTACCAGACTCAACAAAAAGCCTCAAGCAGAGCCACACAAACTAACGGTCAAAGTGAGACTGAGAAATAGCTGTCTACTCTTGCTTGCTAATATAGTTTTATTATGCAGCAAAAGCTACTCAAATGAGCATCCTATTGCTCCCAGTGTCATGGATAAGGAAGTCAAATATTTGTGGCTTTCTCCTTTTAGCTATGAGATTTACTACCTTAGTCTCTTTCATGAAAGACAGCCCTTCAGGTTTCCAGTTATAGTTTTTCCCATTTGAGCTGCTTTGCCTTCCATACTCATTTTGGTTATAATTAGAATGGGTTATGGGAAACACACACATTAAATAAACTGAAAACAGTAAAATCAATAAGAAAAGCAGTGTTGGTTTTCCATTTCCAGTAATGGGATTTGGTGTAAAAGAGTAAACCTCCATTATATATGTTTGTGCCAGCAAGGTAGACAGATTTCTTATAGAATTCATAGGGACGTGAAAGCTAACACATGGCAAATAGCAAACATCTACTTCTGAATGCAACGGTGCTCTCATTTACAGATGAGATTGGAGCTTGATTCCTCTCATCACTGAACATTTTGTAGGGAATTAACAGAATCATAAAAGATTACTAATTTGGAGAACTAACCCAATAAGATTAAAGGAACATAGATACACTAATGAAAGTGGATACTGAGCGACTAAGCAGTTTATTTTTAAGTTTCCATTGAAAAGAATATACAAACTTTAGCAAATATTGTCAGTTTTGCTGTTGCTACACAGCAAAAATTAAATTATAGCAAGCTACAGTGAATTTGAAGGTTGCTTAAATCAGTACTAGGGAGAGGTCAGAAGCCTTACACAATCCAATGTGTTGATGAACAAACGCTTTGTAGCTTAGATATAACAACTTTCTGAGGCAATGTTAGAGCACCAACTAGTTGTGATCCCAAAGTCAGGTATACATGTATTTATGTGTATATGTATGTATTTCCATTCAGTTGGCAACATGGGTCTACCTTAAACATTCCATTAGTTACAGCATTTTAGAATTTTCTTTTTTATAGTATTTCATGATTATTAGTCTTCAAAGTCATTGGATAGGTAATAGGTTAAATTGTGCCTTTTCAGTCATGAGGAACTTTCTTAAATTTTATGTGCATCTTTCTACCTTCATTCTTCTTGTTCTTCACTTTTTCCCAGGCATACACCCTTCCGGACTGTCATAAATCTTTTGTTGTATGGGTAACACAACAATCAAGCTCACAAAAGTAACAAACATTTTAGTTGTCTATTAAACTTGAATTTTAAGAAAATGTAAGAATAGACACAAAAAGAAGGAATTATTATGCTAAACCCCAAAAGTAAGTAAATTTTTTGAATACATACAAATAGATTATTTCACAGATGTGCTAAATGAACATAAATATGTATTTGTTTTTTTAAAAAAACCTATTGCTAATTACATGTTCTGTTTTGCTGTCTTAAAAAAAGACAAATATATCATTTTCAAGTTCAACAGATAGACATGGTCTTTCGCTCAATTAACTTAATCTTATAATACTGGAATTCTTAAGAAGTGCATAGATACCTGCTTGCAGTCCATATGAGAGAGAAGCTTTGGTTTGGAATTAAATATCAAACCGTGGGAGCAGGAGACACTTAAAATTCTATCTAGTTTCACTCTTAAAAAACAGTTAAATACAAAACAAAAAGTATAAACAATGCACACTTCTTTTCAGGACATATTATGTTTGTTACTCTGAATTGAAATTAGAGCTGTTGGAAATCACAGTAAGTTTAAAGACACCAGTCCTTTTATCTCAGGAACTAAAAGTGTTACTAAAGCAAAAAACAAAGGTAATTTTTGTTAGTTTTTTTTTTTTTAAGAGAAGGACTACTTTTTAAGACATACTACTTTTTTTAGTGTCTTTCAACAAAACTAAAGAATGTACAATTTTTGCACTGTGAAAGTATAAAAGCACCACTTTTATACTATTATTTATGTAAAAATATAATCTTATTGATGGAAAACTTACTTTTTAACCTAGAGATAAATTCCTTCTTAAATGCCATTTTAAATAAATGATAAAATTGGCTTAGGAGATATGAATTGGTAGGAGAAATACATATTATAATTTACATCTTCCAAAATTAGCAATTTGTATTGTATACAGTTATTTAAATAAAATACAGCACAATGTGTTGTGAGAAATATGGTCATAACTATGAAAGACTAAGTCGAGTGTTATTGTGGTTATCAGTAGTAGCATCATCCAGGATAGGTTATACTGCGCCATCGCCTGGTCAACAGCAAAGACTTTCATAGTGTTTGTCCAAGTCAGGGGTAGAGATTCCCCCCTTCTTTTCTTCCTCCGTTCTTCCTTTCTTCTCCTTTTTCTTTTCCTATTTCTCCCTGCTCTCCAGCTCCTGTTTCTCTCTTTTTCTCATTTTTTTCTCTCTTTTTTTTCATTTTTCCCTTTGAAACAAATTTTTATGGAAGTTAAATCAACAAGACATGCTTAAATCACGTCTCAAGAAGTCAGTCATACTAAATCCTGTGACTTAATTCACCTTTATTTTAAAATTTATTTTGAAATAATATGATGAATATATGCTGTAAAGAAAACACAAAAAGTACAGAATAATTTAAAAAATAAACTTCATGTCTCCTCCAAACACCTTCACCTCCACTAGCATTATGTGATACCTATTACCAGCTTGGTACGTACCTTTCTGTACTATCTGTATGCATAGACCAGTATATAAATATATTTAATTTGTAGGTATGGTTTCATACTGTTCATATCCTACATCACCTTTCTTTTATCATGTTAAAATGATCTTATAACTCCGTATAAATCAACATATACAAAATGATTTCTTTCCCAGGAAAAAACTAACTGGCACAGTTTTATACATATATGTATAGACACATTTTTACACTGGAATTGTTTAAATAAGGTTCATACATATTTGTGAATTGAATAGATCTTATTAACCATCTTGCCGGGTGTCATGGCTCTGCCAAGACCAGCTTGGTCAGGGAGACCCTAACCCAGCGGCGCTAGAGGAATTAAAGACACATACACAGAAATACAGAAGTGTGAAGTGGGAAATCAGGGGTCTCACAGCCTTCAGAGCTGAGAGCCCTGAACAGAGATTTACCCACATATTTATTAACAGCAAACCAGTCATTAGCATTGTTTCTATAGATATTAAATTAACTAAAAGTATCCCTTAAGGGAAACGAAGAGATGGGCGGAATTAATTGCAGCAGGAACACGCCCTTAAGACACAGATTGCTCATGCTAATTGTTTGCCGCTTAAGAATGCCTTCAAGGGGTTTTCTGCCCTGGGCGGGCCAGGTGTTCCTTGCCCTCATTCCCGTAAACCCACAACCTTCCATCTTGGGCGTTAGGGCCATTATGAACCTATCACAGTGCTGCAGAGATCTTATTTATGGCCAGTTTTGGGGCCAGTTTATGGCTGGATTTTGGAGGGCTTGCTCCCAACAGGCTCAAGCCTGTAATCCCAGCACTTTGGGAGGCTGAGGTCAGGAGTTCAAGACCAGCCTGGCCAACATGGTGAGACCACATCTCTACTAAAAATGCAAAAAATTAGCGAGGTATGGTGGCAGGTGCCTACTAAAAATACAAAAATTAGCTGGGTGTGGTGGCAGGTGCCTGTAATCCCAGCTACACGGGAAGCTGAGGCAGGAGAATCGCTTGAACCTGGGAAGCGGAGGTTAGAGTGAGCTGAGATCACGCCATTGCAATCAAGCCCGGGTGAAAAGAGTGAAACTCTGTCTCAAAAAAAAAGCATTACTAAGCAATCTTCTACATTCTTCCATAAAAGATATCCTTTCTCCATACTACTACTGGTATTAAAATTTCAAATTTTAAATTAAGTTATTTAACTGAGGAAGCAACAACAGCCAACCAAACTGTATTAATTCATTTTGACGCTGCTGATAAAGACATACCCGAAACTAGGAACAAAAAGAGTTTTAATTGGACTTACAGTTCCACATGGCTGGGGAGGCCTCAGAATCATGACGGAGGGCAAAAGGTATTTCTTACATGGTGGCGGCAAGAGAGAATAAGGAAGAAACAAAAGTGGAAACCCCTGATAAACCCATCAGATCTTGTGAGACTTATTCACTATCACGAGAATAGCACTGGGGGCCGGGCATGGTGGCTCACACCTATAATCCCAGCACTTTGGGAGGCCAAGACAGGCAGATCACCTGATGTCAGGAGTTTGAGACCAGCCTGACCAATATGGTGAAACCTCGTCTCTGCTAAAATTACAAAAAGTAGTTGGGTTTGGTGGCGGGTGCCTGTAATCCCAGCTACTCGGGAGGCTGAGGCAGGAAAATCACTTGAACCCAGGAGGTGGAGGTTGCACTGAGCTGAGATTGTGCCATTGCACTCCAGCCTGTGTGACAGGGCGAGACTCTGTTTAAAAAAAAAAAAATAGTACAAGAAAGACTGGCACCCATATTCAAATATCCCCACTGGGTCCCTCTCACATTGCGTGGGAATTCTGGGAAGTACAATTCAAGTTGTGATTTGAGTGCTGACACAGCCAAACCATATGACCAACCATTATTTCCACTACTTAATCTTGTTAAAGATTTTGTGAATTTTAGGAAATTCAAAAATTGAAATGATCAAATTAAATTATATACTATACCTCTATATTGCTGTTGTACCTGATTTTATACAAGTGATATCACATTTTCTTAAGAACTTCAGGAAAATCATTAAATAGAATTCTGAGACAGTATAAGAATGAGCTCCAGCACCCAGGCAAAGGCTTCTTATTCTTAACATAAGAAGTAGAAAAGGAGGATGGACCTGAAAGGAAGATAAAAGGGATTTTATTCCATGGCTTCTATTTTGTCTGTTAGATACTTACCTCACAGACAATGGAACATATTTGTTTTATTACAAAAAATAGAAATTTTCTTAATGTTATATTCTTTGGAATAATTTAAATATTATTGAGACTATCCGGTTTTAAAGATTAGCTCAATTGTCATGTGAAACTAACTGGGACTGGTGATTTGGGGGGCAATTTCTTGACAAGTTTCTCATCATTTGGGTAAATTAATGTGTTTCAGTTTACTATTTCTGTTGTGGTTAATTTTGGAAATTTTTATTTAACAAATTAAATTTAAATTTTCTTTTTATCTAGGTTTCCATATATGTTTACATAGAATTCTATTTAACAGCTACCCTTAGGATATTTGTTTATTTGTTTCTTTTTGTATTTCTGTAAAGAATGGTTTATTTTTTATTCATTTAAAGTATAAAACTTGATGATTTGATACACATATACATTGTGAAATGATTACCGCAATCAAGCTAATTAATATATCCTTCAACTCACATAGTTATCTTTTTAAATTCTTTGTGGTGAGAAAAGTTTTAAACAACTATCGTAACAAATTTTAGGTAATGATACAGTATTATTCACAATGGTCACCATGCTGTACATTATCTCCCCAGAAATAATTCATCTTTTAATAAAAGTTTGTACCCTTTGAAGAGTATCTTCTCATTTCTCCCACTCCCAGCCCCTGGCAGGCAGCATTCTACTCTCCGGAAGTTTAACATTTTTAGATTCCACATATAAGTAAGATTATTCAGTGTTTGCTTTTCTGTATCTAGCTTATTTCACTTCACACAATGTCCTTTGGATTAATCTGTGTTGTTTCAAAGTGGCAAGATTTCCTTCCTTTTTATGGCTGAATAATACTCCATTTATATATGTACATAAATACTTATACACAAATACATATATATGTGTGTATATATGTATACATATGTGTGCATATATGTATGTATACATACACACAAACAATTCATTTATCCATTGACGAACAAGTTATTTCCTTACATTGGCTATTGTGAATAATGCTGTAATAATCATGGGAGTGCAGATATCATTTTGACATGCTAATTTCATTTTCATTGAGTATACATACAGAAGATATATTATTAGGTCATGTGGTACTTTTTGATCTCTTGAGGAGCCTCTGTACTGTTTCCCATAATCATTATATTGATTTACATTCCCACCAATAACGTGCAAATGTTCCTTTTCATCATACTCTAGCCAATAGTAATTATCTATGTATATATTTCGATAATATCTATGTCTATGTTGATAATAGCCCTATTAAGAGATGTGAGGTTATATTCCATTCTGAGGTTTTGATTTGCATTTTTCTTTTTCCTTTTTTTTTTGAGACGGAGTCTCGCTCTGTCACCCAGGCTGGAGTGCAGTGGCGCGATCTCTGCTCACTGCAAGCTCCGCCTCCCGGGTTAATGCCATTCTCCTGCCTCAGCCTCCCTGAGTAGCTGGGACTACAGGCGCCTGCCACCATGCCCGGCTAATTTTTTATATTTTTAGTAGAGATGGGGTTTCACTGTGTTAGCCAGGATGGTCTCGATCTCCTGACCTCGTGATCCACCCGCCTCGGCCTCCCAAAGTGCTGGGATTACAGGCGTGAGCCACCGCGCCGGCCTATTTGCATTTTTCTGACGACTAGTGATGTTGAGCACCTTTTTTATTTTTTTGATTTAATACATGTTTATTTTTTCAAGTGTACAGTTGGTTGGATCTGTTCATGCATCTTCACCAGCATCTGGAGGATTTCCTCCACTGGTATTTCTGGTACAAATTACGTGAGCTCTGTTACGCACCTTTTCATACACCTTTGGCCATTTGTATGTTTTATTTGGAAATATTTCTCTCTGGTTCCTTTAATTGGGTTATCTGTTGTTTTTTTTTTTTGCTATTGAGTTGTATGAACTACTCATATATTTTGGATATTAACTCCTTTTCAGATATTTGGCTTGCAAATATTTTATGCTATTATGTAGGTTGCCTTTTTATTGATTTGTTTTTTTGATGTGCAGTTGATACTACCCAAAGCCACATAGAGATTCAATGCAATCTTTATCAAAGTTTCAGTGATATTTTTCACAGAAATAGAAAAATTCTAAAAAAAAGTTTAGAACTTTTAGAAAAATTACTAAAATGCATATGGAACCACAAAGAATACCTCAATAGATAAAACAATCTGGATACAGAAGAACAAATTGGAGTCATTATACTTCCTGGTTTCAAATTATATTGCAAAGCTGTAATAATCAAAACAGTATGGTCCTGACATGGAAACAGACATATAGACCAATTAGACATAATAGAGAGTCCAGAAAAAATCCTAAGCACACATGGTAAACTAATCTTGACAAAGATGGCAAGAATACACAATGAAGAAAATAGTAATTTCAATAAGTGGTGTTGGTTAAACTATGTATACACATGTAAAAGAATAAAATTGGTCTGGGCACGGTGGTTTATGCCTGTAATGCTAGCAGTTTTCACTAGCATTGATTCCTTGATCTCGGGAGCTCCAGAGCAGCCTGGGCAACTTGGCAAAATCCCATCTCTACCCCCCCGCAAAAAAAAAAACCATAGAAAATAATTAGCTGGATGTGGTGGTGCATGCCTGTGGTCCCAACTACTCAGAAAGCTGAGGTGGGAGAATCATGGTGGAGGCTGAAGTGAATTGCGATCCTGCTGCAGAACTCCAGCCTGGGTGACAGAGCCAGACCCTGTCTCAAAATAAATACATAAAATTGGACCCTTACCATACATCATACACAAAATAAAGTAGATGAAAAACTGAAATGTAAGATATGAAACTGTGAAATTCCTTGGAGAAAACTTTCTTAACTTTGGTCTTGGCAATGACTTCTTGGATATGATCCCAAAAGTGCGGCAACAGAAACAGAAATAAAAAGTGAGATCACATCAAACTAATAAACTTCTGCAGAGCAAAGAAAACAATCAAAATATTTTTCTTCTTTTCTAACAGTTATTTTATCCTTATTATTTCTTATTTTGAATATCTGTGATTTCTGCCTTACTAAATGGATTAAGTTAGCTATTGGTTCATTAATCATGTTACTTTTTTCCAAGATCCTGGATTATGGTTTATTATTACATCTATTCCTTTTTTTCTATACCTCATTAATTTCTTTTTAATGTTTAATTCCCTGTATTTCTCAGATGAGAACCACTGAAGACAATATCCGTAATAATTTAGATTTATAAGCCTTATTAGCATATGTTTTGGACTTTTGTAACCAAGAAAGGCATATATGGAAAGCAATCAGAAAAACCCGTATTATTAGAAAAACTGTAAAAAAAATCCCCACTGTGCTCCATTGCCTGGATGAATGTGTTTGTTGCCTCTATTATTTGGTTATTCTGTAAAGAGGATCTAAAATGTCATTGGCTATTAAAAACCCTGTCTACTTAAATACTGGAAAATGTCAGGACAAAATATGTGTGTAAATTTTGGGCATATAAAATACCAAATAAATGTCAGTAAATTAGCCATATTTGATGGAACGTATCTATTGCATATTACACTTCCTTAAAGTACTGTGACGAGAGAACAAGAAAGCAGTGTTTTTGGAATATTGTTCATACCTTTTTTTAAACTTTAAAATGCCATCACATTGCATTGTTCTTCTTGCAAGAATATTCTAAAAGAGAATAGTAATAAAAAAGAGACTAGAGACTCACCCCACAATCAGATCCACAGGAATCTTTACACGGTCTATATAAAACAGGTTCATTGTAATCAATGCGAGTTCTTCTCATACTGAACAAAAATCAAGCAAAATGAATTCAAAGAAGGCAATAGGCAGGCTTTTTTTATTGAACACTAGGATTTTTTTTCCTGTAGCATTATAATCTCTGATTCAATGATTCTTTCTCTTTTCAGCAGAATAACATGGATGAAAAAGAAACTTGCTTTAGTGAAATAACTTTTTTAGATATGTATATTGCTGCAATAATAAAATTAAATTAGACATTTCCTTATCATTAGATTTTACTTTATAAGACGATGGAGATTTCAATATTTGTTCAATAAGGTTTCCACATTACAACAGATTTTCTCTATCATATTGATAACACATGGGCACAAGTAACCAATATTTGATTAAATCATATTTACTTAAGTGGCCATCATCTGCAAAACAGATCATTTCTAGTAGAAATTATTATGTATTATTATTTCTGGTACTCAGTTAATAAATTTTCTTCCTGATCTAGAAGTAGGTTTTGAATCATAAAGGATTTAGCAAGTCTGTCTGAAACAGAACTTTTAAAACATTGATATTTTGAACACTTACTTAAATTGCCAGAAATTTTCTGAAGAGCTAATCCACCTTATGTTAGTTTTGTCCAAGTTGGAGACACAAGTTTAACAAAATAGTTTATGATACACCATAGTTTTATTTGGCTACACAAAAACATAACTCCTTTTAGAAGGTTAAAAAAAAAGCTTTCACTGAGGTGAAGTTTTAACTTGATTCTGAAGGAAGAGTAGGAAATTACAAATGAGTTGTCAGGAATAAAAACAAAGTCACTAAGCAGAATAAACAAAACATACGAAGGTAATAAATTAGAAAATAAAAATAACAACAACAAAAGTGAACTCAACACATGACAGTAATGAGAACTTCATTATATCCGCAAAATACAGTTATGATGAATAGGCAAGAAATGGAGATGTCATTATAAATTGAGACAAGATTTTAAAAGTACTTGGTTTTAAGAGAGCCAGTATAAAGTTTTATTCCTAAAACTAACAACATCAACTTTCTCTTTATGATATAAAAACATACACTTTTAACAACTTGCCGGCTGCTCTGCCTACGAAGTAGCTATTCTTTTATTCCTTTGCTCTCTTAATGAAAAAAAAAAAAAAAAAGAAATGAGAAGGAGAAGGGAGAGGGAGAGGGAGAGGAGAAAAGGGAGAACAAGGGAGAAGGGAGAAAAGTATTAAAGTATTTACCAGAAGAGGAGAAAGCTACTTTCAGGGAAAACCATTAAGTGTCCTTTGCAACAATCTAAACAGGCATGACAAGAGTCTTAACTGAGGCAACATTGTTAGTAAAAGAGAGAGGCAGCAATTGAGGAGCATTTCAGAGGTATAATTAGCATAGCTGGTTGATTTAATAAAAGTAAAAGTCTAGAAATGTTGAATCTAAAGGTTGATGTCAAGATTAGTGCTCTTCCTATTACGTGCATGGTGATGTCACCATGTAAGACTTAAATGAAAAATGCTATAAAGTGTGGTGGGAAGAAAACAAAGGTTATTCTGCATATGTTAAAATATCTAGAAACTCTAGAAAGATGAAAAAAAATACATGATTTGGTGCTTGGGAAGACACAAAGGGGTAATGACAGACACATAGTGGAGAGTAGTAGCTGAATTTATGTGAAAGGGAAAGATAATAAAATAAAAAAGGCTAAAACATACTGATTCTAAGATTTAAGAGATATTTGGAGTTGGGAATATTATTCTTAGATATAAGGACACATTTATCATTACAGTGATGGGTATTATATAAGCCAATAGAATGTTCATATCCACCCTGAAGCATCTTTTATTGGATAGTTTTTACCAACTAACATAAAATTTTATATTGGCCTGTTAAAGATGTTTTGTATAGATGTATATGAATAAGTTCATCATCTGCCAATATAAGTATAGTTTGAATAAAATAAAATTGGCAATAAACAATTTTGACCTAGAAAGAAAGAACGGTTTTTTTTGTGCAATATAATATCCTTAAAATATAAGTCCATGACTTAATTTATTGGTCTTAAACAGAGATTACAGATGATTAGATCAATTTATGGTGCATGACTCCATATCTAAAAGTCTTTATCAAAAAGAAAATTTTAAAAAGCTGCAATTCCTTTATATGAAACAAAAGGTTATTCATATATTCTGGTTACTGACAATTCAAGTATTTATTAGCTCATAATTTTTCAAAATGTTAAATTTAGCTATTTTGTACTGAAAGTCTTGGAACAAATTTATATGAGTGTGTGTTTGATATGCTATTTCCAAAAATGTAAAAAATAATATGCTGAAGAACATACATACAGAATTATGTTTTCATAGACATTTGATTGCCAGTTAGAAAAAATAAGTTACCAGAAATGTCAATAAAAAGGACTCGTTTGGAAAAAATGACTACAGATAAATTTCTAAAGGTTTCACTGCACTTTTTACAGGCTGCTGCTAGAGGGAAATTTAGAATGGTTAACTCTAAAGTAAAATAAGGATTAAACACAAATTTAGACTCAGTAGAATGAATCCAATGTCTGTTTTTTCTTTGGGGAATAGTTGAGAACCACCTTGAAACCGATGAATTTCTTCTTTCCTTCCAGATTTAGTTTGTAAGACTCTACATTTTCTAAAAGATGCTGAAGGAATTGTAAATATAAGTACTCTACTGAGCTCTAACCTAGATAAACCTCTGAAAATATACCTGAATCTCTGCAATATCAACAGCAAAATAATGGGAAAATAGAGAAGAGTGAATTTAATAACCACTCATGGTAGCTTGTCCTCTGAAAAAGGAAAGAAAGAAAACAGACACATTCATAAGACATTTAACTGTTTGAAAATAAGAAAAAGCAAGACAAATTGGCAAAAAAAGTAGTAGATCAAGCCATGGTTTTATTATATTGGACTTCTGCAATAGCATTCTACCTGAACTCCCTGCTTCGTATCTCACCTTCTTCCCAGTATAGATTATTCTTTATGAACTGTAACCAAAATTTGCTATCTTAAATATAAATCAAATTGTGAATTTTGTCTGTTTAAAATTTTTTAGAGATTTTCCATCACTCTCCGAATAAAACCTAAACTTTGAACCACAGTCCAAAAGGCTTTTGGTGACAGGAAATTGACTATGACTAGCTCACTTCTTATTCCCAGTCTCTTTCTTCTCTGCTTACTCTGAGCTAGTCACACTAGAAAAGATAATTCTCACTTTAAGGAAAGGAACTCTAAGAATGTATCTTAATGTTTGTATATAATAAAAACAAAAATTTCAACTGGTTAGGAGAGAGACGTGGAGTAAGAGACAAAACAGACTTAAGGAAGGAGCAGAGAGAGAGTGTGGGTTGAATGAGGTTAAATAGAACTAAGTGGGAGAGGAAGATTTCTCCCATCCACTCCAAAGTGTATGACTGCCAGAACCATTTAGTGGAGCTGCTAAACAGCTTTGTTAAGGTGCTTATCCCCTAGACACAGTTCTGAGCTGTGGGCATTCAGCGGTATAGAAAGGAATTTCAGAGTATGCCAAGCACACAAGAGGAGGTTTTCTAGGCAGACACAGTGTTGTGACTCATCTGCATAATCCCCTCACCCTGTTCAAGGAGGAAGGAGGACACCATGAATTCTGAGGATGTCAGTCCTGACAGCTTTATTACAAAGAAGGAGCCACTCAACTAATATGCATTCTGGCATGGCTACTTCCAGGCATATTAGATGTACCCAATTCAGAGGATACTCTGGTTTATTACTAATTTATTTCTAAGATACAAAAGGGAGAAAGATGAAAATGATGAAACAGATTTGATTACACTAAATCATAGATTCAATTTCATCAGTTTATTTTGGCTGTCCAGACTATGGGAGATAAGGACATGGAGAGAGAATGGATTTCCTTTTTTCACTCCACACTCATCATTGCTAATTTCAATACAGACATCATTGCTGCCAGTGCATTTGTTCTTCCTCTCCTTTCTCTTTCTCCTCCTGTCCCCATTCTTGTTCATGGAGGAAAAATTAAATCACTTGTCACTTAATAAAAAATATACTTTAGTAATAAATTCATCTGTAATAATTATATATGTAGACATAAATATGTATATATAGGTGGTTTCACAAAAATGGATACATATATAATATTTCCATATTAAGAAACAAATATATCGGTATTTTGATTAAAGAGTTTACTTATGCATTTATTTTTTCTGAGCCAGAAATGGAACTAGCTTGAAGTTAGCGAAATGAGGCCATTAAAAACACTCTAATTAATTAGCATGAATGAAAATGCATGCCTAAAAACTAACAAAGAAGAGTTATATATTCCCAAATATATTTTAAATATTTTATCCCCAGCTTCGATTACTCTCTTCAATGTTAGAACTCTTTCATTTCATGAGCCACAGTTTATCCAGTGCCTACATTCTGGAGTTCTAGATATTGGAGATGCCATCAAAAACCACGCATGCAAGCCTCTGTTTAATGGTGCTTACATTCTAATAAAAAGACAGTGCACTGATAAGTAAATGAAAATAAAATTAATTTAAAATAGTTATAAGGGTTATGAAAAATAAATCACAAAATCAGCTGTAACATTACCGTGAGGGCTATTTTGATAAGGCAACGAGGAAAACTTGTCTAGAAAGGTAGTATTTTGAGAAGGATTTAGTCATATGAGTGTCATGGGACTAATCTCATAGGATGAGATTCCAGTCAGAAAAAATATATACAATACAAGATTATTAACTATAGTCACCATCCTGTACTTTAGGTCTCCAAAATGTATTCCTCCTGCATAATTGAACTTTGTACGCTTTGAGCAACATCTCTCTATTTCACCCCCACCCACTCTCTAGGAACTATTTTACTAACTGCTTCTTTGAGTTCAACATTTTTTGATTCTATGTATAGGTGAGACCATGCAGTATTTGTTTTACTGTGTATGGTCTATTTCATTTAGCGTAATGTCCTTCAGGTTCATCCATGTTGTTTCAAATGATCGGATTTTTTAATATCTTGTGGCTTAATGATATTTCATGTGTGTGTATACGTCTCACATTTTCTTTAGTCATTTGATATGGTTTGATTATGTCTGCCCAAAATTCATATATTCACATGTTGAAATATTAATCCCAAGGTGATGGCAGTAGGGTTATATTGAATTACAGTGGTGAGAGTGGGCATTCTTGTCTTGTTCCTCATCTTAGAGGAAAATATTTCAGGATTTCACCATTGAGTATGATGTTAGATGTGGACCTGTCATATATGACTTTTTTATGCAGAAGTAAATTCCTCCTATAGTTAGTTCATGAAGAGTATTCATCATGAAAGAATGTTGAACTTTGTCTAAGGCTTTCTCTGTATCTATTGAGATGACTATATAATTTGTATCCTTCAGTATGTAAATGCTTATATAAATGTGGTATGTTTGTCCATTTGGACTGCTATTGCAAAATACCATAGACTGGGTAATTTATAAATAAGATCGACCGGGCATGGTGGCTCACACCTGGAATCCCAGAAATTTGGGAGGCCGAGGTGGGCGGATCATGAGGTCAGGAGATCGAGACCATCCTGGCTAACACGGTGAAACCCTGTCTCTACTAAAAAATACAAAACATTAGCCAGGTGTAGTGGCAGGCACCTGTATTCCCAGCTACTGGGGAGGCTGAGGCAGGAGAATAGCGTGAACCCAGGAGGCAGAGCTTGCAGTGAGCTGAGATTGCGCCACTGCACTCCAGCCTGGGTGACAGAGCAAGACTCCATCTCAAAAAAAATAATAATAAATAAATAAATAAATAAGATAAATTTATTTCTCACTATTCTAGAGGCTGGGAAGTCCAAGAACAAGGTGTCAACAGATGCAGTGTCTGGTGGGGGCCCACTTTCTGGTTCATAGATGATGTCTTCTTGCTGTGTTCTCATAGGTTGGCAGTGGCAAGGCAATTATATGGGGTTTCTTTTCGAGTACATTAATCTCATTCATGAAGGCTCTTCCCTTATGACCTAATCACTTGGCATAGGCCCTGCCTCCTGGTACCATCACATTGGTGATATGATTTTAACCTATGAATTTTGATGGAGATACAAATATTTAGACCACAGCATTCTGCCGTTGCCTCACAAAACTCATCTCCTTCTCCCATATAAAATACATTAACTGTATCCCAATAGCTCCAAAAGTTTTAATTTGTCCCAACATTATGTTTAAAGTGTCCTCTAAATATCATCTAAATCAGACATGAGTGAGACTCAAGGTACAATTCATCCTGAGGCAAACTGCTCTCCAGTTGTGAATCTGTGAAGTCAAACAAGTTATGTTCTTCCAAAATACAATGATAGGACAGGCCCAGAATGGACCTTTCAATTCCAAAAGAAAGAACTAGGAAAAAATAAACAAGTAATAAGTCCCAAATGAGTCCTTAACCCAACAGGGGAAAAAAATATTTAATCTTAAGCCTTGAGAATAATCATGTTTGACTCAATATTTCACCTTCTGGGCAACTTTGAGACAGTGGTTGGTTCCCCCAAGGCTCTGGGCAACCCTGCCACTGTGGCTTTGATGGGGACAGTCCATTCTGCGGCTCTCACTGGTTGGAGTAGCACACCTGTAGCTCTCCAAAGCTGGAGCCACACGCATGTGGCTCTACGGGTCTAGCGTCTTGAATGCAGCCCTGTCCCCTTAATTTTTCTAGGCGTTGTTCTGTGGAAGACTCTGCAGTGGCTCTCTATCATAGTAACATTCAGCACAAGTCATTGGTATGAGGCTTAGGGCCGCATCATCTTTCAAAATCTAAGTGGAGGAAGGCACACCTCCAAAGCTTGAGTATTCTGCATTGCCACCAAGGTTTATCGCATGTGCCATGTGAAGAGGAAGGCAACATGGCCCACACCATACCTGGACTCATTAGAACCACACCTCAGCCAAAAAGTTTACTGCCAGAATTTGTGTAACAGTGCTTTGTGTCGGTGCTGGGCAGCAAGTGCCTATGTCTGACAGGAACTTGTGATACCTCATTTGAAATTGTTCATTCCTCAGACTCTGACATTCTGAGGCTGTGATTGTAGCAGCAGCCTAAGTAATCACCAATAAGCCTTGGCGTCATCTTTCCATTACCTTGATGAATACCATCTGGCCATGCTAATTTCTTTATTAAACAGTTTCTTGGACACATACTTAATGTTCTCATCCAAATGTGTTTTCATTTTTTTTCAGTATAGACAAGTTGAGAATTTTTAAATCTTTCAGTTCTGCTTCCATTTTGAGTATAAATTCTGTCTTTAAATTGTTTCTCTCTTCTTATATTTTACTATAAGCATTCAGGAGAAGCCAGACCACACCTTCATACCTTTGTTTAGACATTTCTTCAGCCAAATATGCTGATATTTTATTATTATTATGTTCTACCTTCCAAAGAGCACTAGGACATTAGCATAATTCAGCCCATTCTTTGCCCTTTTGTGAAAAGGATCACATTTTCTCCAGTTCTCAATGGTATGTTCTTCATTTCCATTTGAGACCTCACTATATTTCTACAAACATTCTGTTCACAACTACTTACATAGTCTCTAAGAAGACTGAGGTTTTCTTGACACCTTTTTAATTCTTACGAGCCCACACCAGAATCACCCTTTAGTATCTATTAATGACAATGTAGACTTTTTCTACATGCACCTCACAACTCTTCCAGCTTCTTTCCATTACCCAGTTGCTAAGTCACTTCCACATTGTAGGTATTTGTTGTAGTAGCATCTCTCCCTACTCAGTACCAGTTTTCAAAATTTTAGTTTATATAAACTTCTATGATAAAATATCACATACTGGGTGTCTTATAAACAACAAAAATGTCTTTCTTAGAATACTAGAGGCTGAGGAATTGAAGATGAATGGTAGATTCAGTAACTGGTGAAGACACACTTCCTAGTTCATAGATGGCATTGTCTGTGTCCTCGCATGGTGGAAAGGGTGAGGGAACTCCTTTGGGCCTATGTGATAAGAGAGCTAATCCATTCATGAGGACTCTGCCTTCAGGAGCTAACCACCTCTCGAAAGATCCCACCTCCTAACATCTTCACTTAGACTATTAGGATTTTAACATATAAATTTGGGTTGAAATGTGACAAATATTTGACCATATCATTCATTTTTAATATAGTTTTCCTAGATTCTACTAATTTCCTCCTTATCATTATTATTTTATTCTTTCTAACTTTGGCTTTAATTTTTTCTTCTTTTTCTAGGTCCTTAAGGTGTAAAATAAGGCTATTTATTTGAGATTTTTTTTTTTAATGTAGACATATATCACTATAAACTTTTCTCTTAGAATTGCTTTTGTGGTATCTCTTAAGTTTTGGTATTTGTATTTTTATTTGTTTATATCACTATATTTTTAAATTTATCTTTTGATTTCTTTTTTAATCCATTGGTTGTTCAGGGGCATGTTGCTCGATTTCCACGTATTCGTAAATTTTCCAAATTTCCTCCTGTTAGTAATCTCTAGTTTCCTACAGTTGTGGTCTGTAAATATATTTGATATAATGTACCTTTCTAAATTTGTTAAGACTTGTTTTGTAGCCTAATATATGATCTATCATGGAAAATGCTTCATGCGCACTTGAGAAGAATGTGAATTCTGATGCTGTTGGATGAAATGTTTTGCCTATGTCTGTTACGTCTATTCAGTATACAGTATGGCTGAAGTCCACTGTTTCCTTATTGATTTTATGTCTGCGTGATCTATTTATTGATGAAAGTGTGGTTTTGAAGTCCCTTACTATTATTGTACAGGTACCTATGTATCCCTTTGGATATATTCAAAATGGCCTTATATATTTAGGTACTCTGATGTTAGGTGCATATACATTTACAATTGTTATATCCTTGTGATAAATTGACCCCTTTATGATTATATAGTGACCATCTTAGTCTCATTTTACAGTGTTTGACTCAAAGTATTTTTTGACTGATGGCAGTATAGCTCCCACATTTCCTGCTCTCTTTTGGTTATCATTTGCATGAAATATATATTTTCTATCCCTTTACTTTTACTGTGTCCATAAAAGTGAAATGAGTCTCTTGTGGGCAGGATATAGTTGGGCAATTTTGATACTAATTCTGCCGTATTATGTCTTTTGACTGGAGAAATTAATCAATTTACATTTACATTAACTATTGGTAGATAATGACTTAATGTGGCAACTCAAAAAAAATGTTTTCTTACTCTCCCGTAGTTTCTTAGTTCCTTCCTCCCTCTCCTGATGTCTTCCTTTGTAATTTGATATGTATTTTTTTGTACTGGTATGCTCTGACTTCAGCAGGAAAAACCCTTGCTTATTCAATCCATCCAGACATCCTGGGAAGTTTGGCTGGCAGAGTCTGTTGGTGGGCTTGCTGCTGATGTCCTCAGGTAGGCTGGCCTGGTGCCTGGAACTGCAGGTGTGGGCCTACTTCCTGTAGCTGTAGGAGCCAGCCTGGAGACACAGGTTATAGGAGCAATCTTGGAGCCTGGTTCTTCAATGGCCCATCTGAATCCTGGGGCTACAAGGGCTGCCCTGGCACTGGGGCAGGCCTGGAATCTGCATCCACGAATGCCTTCCCAGAGCCTGGGTTCCTGGGTGCTGGCTTAGCAATTGGAACTAGGGTGGACCAGGAGCCTGAGTCCATGGGTATCAGCCTGGTGCTTGAGAACACTGGTGGCAGCCTGGGACTGGGAGGCCTGGAACCTGGGTCCACGGGGTCCAGCCTGGAACCTGAGTCCATGGTTGCTCTTCTGCCACCTGGCTCTGGGGTGAATCTGGTGCCTGAGGTCACTCAGGCTAGCTCAAAGCCTGGGTCTGCAGATGCTGGGTTTGTGGGGACTGGCTTGATGCCAGAGTTTACTGTCGCAGGTCAGGTACCAGGGTCTCTGATGAAGTTGGGTAGTTGCTTCCTTCTTTCTGCTTCTCCCAAACAGAAGGTGTGTCTCTGTGTTGTGCTGTGCAGGCTTAGGAGAAGAGTGACATGAGTAACGTGATGTGATCCTTCTGACCTCTTTCAGTGTGTGTGTTAGTGGGTGTGTGTGTGTTTGTGTGCGTATGTTTGTGTGTGTGTGTTTGTGTGTGCGTGTGTGTGTGTGTGTGTGTTTGTGTGTGCGTGTGTGTATGTGTGTGTGTGTTTTCTGTGCTCCACCAGGTGCTGCAATCTCTCATCTTTATGGCTCTTGTAAAAATATTTTCATGTGCAGATGGTTGTTCCAACTGATATTTTTTGGGACAAGCACTAGAAAGTCCTATTATACTTTCTTGCAGAAGTCATTTTCCTAATTCTGCTTTTTAAAATATTATTATTTAAATATGGGATCAACTATACTGTTATGATATTTTGGGGATAGTCTCGGAGAGTAAGAAACACAGTTAGAAAGGAGGTAGAGAAAAAAATGGAGAAGAGAATCTTTTTATACCGCTTGAGGCATAGGATCCATGACACAGATGGCAGGTTTGGGTATTGACAGATACATACCTGAGTCATTCATTGTAATGGGAGGGAAGGATATAAATGGTCAGTAATGACATAGGAATATTAAGTAGTTCCTGAATGAGTGTTTATGATTTCTCGGTATAGAACAGTGTCATCATCAGTCACGTAGGAAAAGGTGTGCTTTGAAGAGTAATAAGAGTGTGAAATATTTACTTTGCACAGCAGGGTACTACACATTTTAGGAAAGTATAGCAGGATTACTGGGCAATTTTCAGTGTTCATTTATTATTTGTCATCATGGATGTTAAGTGAGAAAAGTGAGTATTTTTAGCAGGCTTTTATGTTTGTTTTTCTAAAAATTTTCACCTGTTAAGGTGAAAACAAATAGGCAGCTATCTGGGTTTAAGCAAGGAAGGCTAGATTTGGTCAGGGTTGTTCATAGTTAGAGCTATTAATATATAAATACCACAATTATTCTCTTCTCCAGGTATCTAATAAAATTGTACTTCTCCACCATTTGAAAATAAGTATCATTATGTGACTTGTTTTTACTTTCTCCAGATTTATAAGCAAATTTGATATATGTTACTTCTGTGTAAAGCTCTAAAAGCCAGAGCATAATTTTCCATTCTCCATGTTAGCTTGAATCTCAGAGTAAAGATATGGATCAGAAGCCCCAAAGTACCTGTGACAAAAATGTAAAAATCACAAGGAATAACATTTTAAGCTTTAGCCTCTTTATTATAATTTTAGCCAAGAAGGTGAGCTAACAAGGAGAGTGATTTGAGTGTTGTTATTATAACGTAAAATATATAACAAGCTAATATAAAGATAGGAGAAGGTCTATTTACCATTCTTATTTAGTAGGGTGTGATTATAATACTGTCCAAATGAATCTAAGCTGCATAAGGAGAAAGTTGACTTAAAAGAGAGAAGGTATCCGGATTAATGGATTGGACAGCTAAATAAAATCAAAATATATTTTTATTAATTGGGTATAATAGAGCAAATGATCTATAAACTAGGTGGTTTCACAGAGACCAAAAAGCTTGAAGTTGAATTTCAGAGATGATTCAGTTGGGTTTGCATGGTCTAGATTAAGGTTCCGAGGACGTGTTATTGCAGTTAAGCAGATTAAAAGATTATTAGAGGTGAGGAGGTACATGATCTGAGAGCCCAAAATATGAATAGATGTCCCACAAGCATTGGAGGTTTAACAAATCGTATTTAATGTAAAAGTGTAAATCATCTGTTGTATCATGCAAAATAATTCACAACCTTATTTGCTACTAAGGTATGCCAGTTTCTGCTCCTCTAAATTCTAAGTTCTATTCAATGAAATGTCTCCTTTTGCTAAACAGACTGTGCTTTCCCTTGAGCATGGGCTTTTGTACACACTTTTCCCTATAACAGAAACTCTCTCCTCCCCAACTGTGTCTCCTTCTCACTTTTGTTTTGTTACATGCTTTATACTTTTCTTTAAATTTTAAGACTCAACTTGAACAACATTTCCAATAAAAGTCTGTTTCATTGCCAACTCACCCATTCATACCCCTAAAATTATAACGACTTTTTTATTGGCTTTAATAGAAGCATTCTATTTTTTTGGTTGTTCTATTGAATTATACATGAATTTTCAGTCTGTGTTACCAGGCTGAGCTCTTTTTGATGTTATAGAATGTGTATTGGTTAGGTGTATTCCATTTAGCGGTGAGATTAAGCAGGCATTGAACAAGTATGTTGCTCAAACATTGTTTTTGAGAAAATAAATCCCTCCAAATTTATGAAAAACTTAAAAATAAATTGGGCACAATTGTAAGATTCCCAGTATATTGTTATAAATGCAAAACACTCTTGTTTTTGAAGTCAAACTCTTATCTTGAAAGTGAGAGGCTGTTAAAAAAAAAAAAAAAAAAAAAACCACAACCACCCCACCACCCAAAACAACAAAACCAACCAACCAACCAAACAAACAAAAAACAGTAGCTGTTTTGTTTGTTTTCATCCTGGAATGACAAATCAGCTTTACCTCCCTAGACTAAATCTTATGACCTTAGCTTTTCCTTATTTATTCAGAATAATTCATATTGTTCTTATATATATATTGATCTTTTTGTTTCTGTTTTTACAACAGTATATTTTTTCTCTATATTCGGAGAGGTAATTGACAACAAATGCCTGTATCTTTGAGACATTTTATAAAGAACATTAGGTATCTTAGAACAAATGCAATATTTAATTTTAAATGGTAATAGTTATAGATAATGAACATTGAATTTTATTCTCTTTTCATTCTCTTTGAGCTTCTTTTAAAGAAACAAAGGATTAGAATCAGGACTGCAATGAAATGGGAACATTGGTTAAAAATGGCAGTTCAGTGCATAAAGGAATAATCAGAATATCCATCTCTATGAAACAATTTCATTTTGCAGAAACAAAAGAAAATGGATGAAATAAGAATTCTGGATTGTGTTCCCAGATTTCTCATGTCTTGATGTGCAACTGAAGGTCCGTTGTGTGTATGTTTTAGCCAAGCTATATAAAAAATAGATAAAAACTTTCTGGTGATAAACAAGACATCCTAAACTGTTTTTAAATTTCTACCAAAGCATTTAAAAATATACATTATGTTTTCTTTAATTTACTTTAAGGAAAGATGGGAATTTTGAAATGAGATATAAAGCAATGTGCCCTACCTATATAAACAATAAATTTGCATTTCTTATATTTACAACCAATTCATATGTATAGAAAATGTATTATTTGAAATTGTATAATATTTGTTAAAGAGATAGAAAAGTTTTCCTGAAGAATATGAAGAATTCTATAATGTTTCACTTCAAGTCATTTCACGAAACATATTCTATTGTGTCAACCCATTGGTTAAAGGTCATGATGGGCCTAGAATATTTGTTAACTTATAAAACACCTTTTTTCCCTGTAAGTTATCTTTTAAAATCTAGCAGCAATTAATTGTATTCTCCACTGTGATAATCAGTCTTATAGGTCATCTTGGTTAGATTCGAGTTCCCAGTCATCCAATAAGAAAGGAATTTAGATGTTTCTGTGAAGGTATTTTGTAAATGCAATTAAAGTCCATAATCAATTAATGATAAGTAAGGGAGATTATTGTAGATAATCCAGATGGCCCTGAGTCAGTTGAAAGGCCTGCAGAACAAAGCTAAAAGTTTGTGGAATAAGAAGTTATGCTTGTGAACATCAGTTTGTGCCCAGAAGTTCCAGTCTCCTCTGCCTTCTAGTCTCCTTATGGATTTCAGACTTGCCCAGAAGGTCCTACAATCACATAAGCCAATTAGTTGCAATAAATCCCTTTAATGTACATTTTTCTGGTTACTCATATCTAGAAGTGTAAAAGTGATTCTTATTTCCTTACGTTTTTCATCTACTTCGTGCTTCTTTGGGACTTTGGAGTTGGCACATACATCCTTGTCCAAGATTTTGCTTCAGACTAGAAGTATTAATCAAACAGTAAGTTTATATGGTATAAGAAAACAGCAGTAATCAAAGATGAGTTTTTACATAGAAAAATGTCTCTTTATTGTATAAGATCCATCTGCATTCTCTGGAATGGAGTGGAATAGCTAGAGAGGACAAGATGATAAGAGAAGACTTTTTATTAAAACTCAATAACTAAATATAAATTGTGTCTCTAGACGGGTACAATGGTCTGATAAATAAGTGCTAAATACATATGATTTAAATACCTTCTTCATAAAGGAGTATTTAAATAATATGTAATAAAGTATTTAAATTATTTGCAATAGCATATTATTTTATATAATAAGTGTTTTACCTCATTTTGTTTATAGATACAACTTTTAAAAAGTGATTCCTAGTTTAAGAGTTCTAGTTCTAGGCTTTCCAGTAGCATTTATTGCAGTGATAAAATATCCTGTATCTGAACTCTGGAACTGCACTGTTCACTAGTCACATACATCTACCAAGCATTTGAAATATGGCTAGTGAGATTGAGGAAATGAATTTTTTATTTGTTGTAATTAAGTAAAAGTTAAATACTCAGATATTGCTAACAGCTGCCATGTGGACACTATAGATCTAAAGTAAACATTTTTCAGAGTAAAACCCTTGTAAATAGCCTCGTTTTAGAAAAATATCTTGACCTCATCCCTTCATCAATTCAAACTTTTATAATTAGTTCTTTAAATAATATATGTGTGTATGAGTGTGTGTATATATAGCATTTATCAAACACAATGCATTTGATATTTTCTGGTTGTAAAATTAAAATAGTGTGAAGTCACAAGTGATAGCAATTATTTTGGCTGAATATACTGTCTTTAAAAAATAGGAATGTGGAAACCATACTCATAGTGTCATAAGTGCTAAAGGTCTTTTCCCACTAATCTTATTTTTCTCTATACTCTCTTCTTACCTTGTATAAATTTTATCTTTTCAATATCTTACAATAAATATTGTTCTCAAGCCTCTGGGTAAACTAAGAGATGTCACTGTAAATTAAGAAAAAATAAAATAACATATTTTTAGTTTTCAACATTTTAAACTAAAACATTCTTGTAAACATTTATACAGTTACTTTTCAGATATTTACACTAACCCAAAAGACAGTGTCAATATTGATGCACACAGTCAGGGAATTTCTTACTATTACATATTATGGAAAAATTGACCTTACTTATTATGTCAACATCAAAGAATTTTACAGGTGATTTTCTTTCTTTCTAATGAATTTAACTCACTAATTTCAATAAATGTATTTTTAAAATTAAAGAGAATTAACTTTATACATGCCAATTCAGTGATACAAAAATAATTTCATTTGGGAATCCAATAATGAATTGAAATAAATTTTTTCTGGCCATACTTTGTCTAGGTTAACATTCATTTTTGTTTGTTTTCTTTGATTTCACATCAATGGGCAAAAAATGACAGGGGAAAATCCATTGTAAATAATTCTCATATTAAAAACTGAAAGTTGATTAAATTATTTTCTAACAATAGTTACAGTGACATATTTAGGCTTTTCTTGTGCATGGCAAACTTTTTCTTCAGTATTTCAGCACATAACTTTCCACAGCATTTAAAAGTTTAGTAAGTAATGATGCATTTTTTTCTGGACTGCCAGACAACACTAAATGGAATATATATTTCCAAAAATTGAATAATTTGGTTCTTCATCTTAACTTATATTCTGTGTATCTAGATCTCTTTGCACTTAATGGTACAATGTGTTTTTTTCAGTTAATTCTTTATTGTTTTTCTCATTGTAAATCAGCATTTTAGCAATCAGATGGAGATTTGTAAATAACACCCCTTTGTACTGAATGTGGCTACATTTTTTTCACAAATGAAAAATTTTAGTTGGAGAAATTCGTTTAAATGTATATAACAAAGCACTAGCTTACTAGCTTTTGGATTTGAACTACGATGTCATAAACAGTGCATTAGAAATGTAAAATATTAAAGCTGTGGAACTGATTTAATGCTCGCTTCAAAATGAGTAATTCACCTCAACATTTAAACATCGTATATTTCATAAATATTTCTTTTTCAAAAACTTATATTCACTAATAGTACAGAAAATTTCTGTAATGAGGAATTTCTAAGTCCAACCAGTCAGGAAGTATTAATTTATCCACATTGTTCTAAGCACTGTGGAGAATTCATCAAAAAATAAGATGTCCTCAGAGTCTAAAATCATACAGGGCTCATTTGTCAAATGTCTCTTGAATTCTGACAAGCACTTTTGAGCAGTACATAAGTGTCAGAGAATAAACAGCACTGAGCTCATTTATAAGAAGTTCCTTTTGAGTAAAGGTTGTATGTCAGAAATTATTAACAAAAAAATGAAAGAAAGTGATCCATTTTTAGAAAACAAGACTTAGTTAAAAAGAACTCTAATTACTGTAGTTCTCAAGTGAATGGCCACTTCAATGGAGAAAAAAATGCATCAAGAAAATATATTATGTTATCAAAATCACTCATTAAAAAGTTACCATAATGACCTTTTGTTCAACAGCTTCTTTCTTACTGAATATCCATTATGAGTACATGAAAATAAAAGCTATTCTTATATCCTTAATGTATATATGGTAAACTGGTTTAATCACTAATTTTTATCACTCATTTCACATTTATTGATTAAACATTTACTGTATTTAATTATTTGCTGATAACAAACACAAGAATACCAAATTACATACATATCATTTATAAAACTGTGGGAGCGTATTACCTACCTTGACACTTTAAGTAATATTTTGAAGTAAATAGGTCATTTTCAAGTTTGGGGCTTTTTCACTCCCAAGTCAGGAATATTTGAGGCAAAAAGAAAACCTAGAAAGTGTGTTACACTGTTCCTTGATACTGTAGTGCCTAGCTGGTCTTCCTTCGTCTCTCCAACTTTCAGAGTCTTCTTATGTGTCTGTTATATATAATGTTTTTCATAGTATTCATTGGAAGGAATAGTCAAAAATATGTCTATACCACCTTCGCAGAAGCAGAAGATGAGATGATACAAACATTTCAAAGTTTGGATTTTGCTATGTACTGGTGAGGATTATGGCTTGAGAAGAGGTAATATATGGGAAAGTGACTAATTAGAATCAAAGATGAGAGTAGTTCAATTTGATTGACTTTAAGAAAAATTAAAAGCACAAACTAACAAGAATATTAAAAGGGTTTCTGTTTCTTGTACTTTTTCTAAGCTGTAAAAGGACTAGAAGGAGAAAGGCATTGCGGTAGAGAAGGAAGTATACTATAGTTTTTAAGTGTTAAGATAGTGGAATTAGAGCTATTTTGAAAACTGACTTGACTAGTTGCGCAATCTGTGCAATCTTCAATAAGTTCTTTAATATCTCCAAATTTTACTTAACCACAAGATAGTTTTAAAGATTGTTTAACAGATTGGTTTAAAGAGACAATATAGTTTGCTGAATATATGCATGAATATGCAGAATAGAATTTGAATGGAGATTCTAAAAATATAGATAGAGACTACATCATTTCCAGAGAATTTAGTGGGTCTGGAAAAAGGGTCAAGCTGAATTAGAGGTATAAGCGAGGAAGAAATCCAAGCAGACATATTCCATGTGCAACACACAAGAGAAAGAACCAAGTTGAAGTGACCGAGCAGGGAAATGAATGGAAGCTATCCAGCAGGAAAGAAATCCTTAAAACCTTAAAACAAACAAACAAAACAGAAGTTGATGCATCACCCAAACTGAACATAAACCGAAACTGGAGCTTTTAATAATTCTAAATGAAAAATTTTATTTCTCATAGAAAATTTTAAACTAGAAATAATATATCTTTTCTGATTCATGTCACTAGCTTTAGAAGCCTATTTAAGAACTGTGGATAAGTAGTGAATATGCTATTTTCTACAACTTCTATTCTTTCTGTATACTCTACAATTACTTGAAATTTTTCAACTTTGTGTGGTCATCAAAAAAATTTTAGGTATGAATGTTTAGCGTTTAGTTCTCCTTCTTCTCTGATAATAGAAGCTTCTTTTGCATTTTCTACCAACTACCTTCTTAAACTATGGAGATGAGACTGTCTCTACTTCAACAGAATAAGTTTCCTTGGACTAAACTATTTTTTGGAAATTACAAGAACCTAAATCCATACTATAAAGAAGGACATATTTTCTCATAGATAACAATAAACTGTTGATACACAATTTTCTATTAGTGAGTTGATGTCAAACAATTTTTGGAGATACTGGGGAACAGGAACGTTATAGCCAAAAGTAGGAGACACAAAATAAGGAAAATAACTGTGCCCAGTTTATAATAAAGGCATCAAGATAAAATCAACATTAGTTGTTGATATTTAACAAATTACTCAACTCTCTGTGCCAAAATTTCTTTCATTACAGTTGGAGATGCTTTGAATATTAAATGTTTCCTATTCTTAAAATGTACTTAGCATAATAAACTAGTAGGTCATTTTTTCCTAAATTACTGTCTCCTTTATACTCACCTTCAGTCCGCATATAGGTCTTTTCCATTCTTTACCCTAAAGAGATTTCTTTACATCCCACTTGTTCCCTCCCCAGGACTCTGAAGACAATATCAGGTAGGATTAAGCCGCATTATGCCCATGATTCCCTGGGTAAATGAATTAAACTGAACTAACAGAAAGTGTAAAATTATGATACATAGTACCTTCTCTTAGCAAGTCAAAAGGTGTATTGTAGGACTTTCAATAGCTTTGTGTTAAAATTCTGAAAGATATGTTTTAGAGGCTTTTACATTTTGTCAGATAAGGCTCGAAAGAAGAGACCTTGTGTGTAGTTACCAGGAGAACTTATCCTTTTGACTTTCAATCTTTAGGAGAGGCCTTTTCCTGAGGTGACCAAATACAACGGCTTTGGATTTGTCTTTTAATTCGTTGCTCACATGTGCTGAATAGTTTTCTGCACAGGTATCTTGCTTTCCATTTTACCTTGGGTAGTAGAAACCTACATCAACAAATTTTTCAAAATTATATACATATGTACGCACATACATATGTGAGCGTATTTATGAACAGATATATAATTAGTGCTCTCTTGTTTATGTGTATACATTTACCATTATTAACGCATTCTTTGAACAAGCATTTATTGAGAGCCTAGAAAGTGCCAGGCTGGCTACAATAGAGTTGTTAGGTATACAGAGCTAAAACAGAGTTTCTGTTCTCAGTTTCACAGGCAGAGCCATCAGGATAGGCATTTCAAAGCTTTGGTGAAGTACATACCAAGATGTAGGAAGCACATGTCAAAATTTGTTTAAGTCACTGAAGAGACAACTAGCAGGATGGCAAAGCTCAAAAGAGCATGTGTGAGGCCAAAGTATATATGGTCAATAAAGAAAAGAATGTTAAAATTAGATTGTAGAATTGTAAAATATAGATACACAATTGATATTAAAGCTATATTTATATGGAGTTATATTTTCTACCAAATAGAAATCATTAGCATTTCTATCAGACAAGAATTATCCATAAATCATCAATATTCCTCAGGATAGCACCTGATATTCCAGACTCTGGACCATGATGAGGAGCAAAGGGACAGTCAAACAATAAAGAAACCCTTTTGGCTTCCTCTGAAGATGACTTTAGGCGTGTGTTTTGGACAATGCTCTAAGATAGCATTGAAAATCTACATGGTGATAATTTGCCACATTTTTAATTCTGCATCATTGTTATGCACATTTGTGTAAGAAAGACAAGTAACCAGAAATTTCAAACAATACCGTGGAATGACTTGAGATTCAGGAAATACTTGCTGAGGTTTACTTTATAAATGCTTTTAAGTAAAAGAATTAGCTGAATAAAATAATTTCCAAATACTCACATTCATCATGCAACCAATTTCTTAAAAGTGCCATATTTAATGCTCTAAAGTTTGTTCCTTTCACCTAACTTGTTGTGTTGAATGCTTATGAAAAATGTATTGACTACTTTGGTGGCCCTCAATAATTAACTTTCATTTTCTTCATAGTCCATCATTTTAATCTTTCTAAATGCCATTTGGTAGGTGCCAGATACAGCTGCTGTCTTCCAAAGTCTCCAAATCTTGATGTGCTGTACATTCTTTATCTCCTCCATGTGTATAAGGAGATTTGCGGCTTCCATGGTTATTATCTCAGCCTACCCTGTGCAACATAGAATCAAGCAGGACTCTCTAGAGTAAAACCCTCTGCTGGGCCATCTGTTCATATAGGACTGTTTAAAATGTTATTTGCATTTACTATATCCCATAGGAAACCACAGTAGTATTCCCTTTTGGGCAAATCTGTGACATAGATATTATCATGGAATTTTTAAAGCCAACTTTTAAAAAATAGGAGATAATATAACACCCATTAATTCAATTGGGAATATAATGTGGCTCCCTAATCCCACACAAACTTGGCATCTCCGTGAGCAGATGTTAACACAAAAATAAAAGTCAGAATGCAAAAATCACAGATCCACACACTTTTGTTACTGGACAAGCATCTCCATATTAAAACACATCAATACTGTGTTACATTCGTGGGGCTTTTTGTAAGCAAATCTCAAAGAGAGATGGTTTATATAACTCTAGGTAATAACTTGCCTTTTCAATCTTAGCCTTTATTCTGGGTTAGAACCTTACAAAATATGTTGGTAAAAAATAACTAACATGTGGTTTTAGATTTTATGAAGGATTTAGTACTGAACCTGATCAATAAATAAAATATTTAAAATCTCTAAATTTTAAAGCAGAAAATCCGTGTTATTATTCCATTTGTCAGTTTTTCTTCAGAACTCTTAAATCAATAATTCAATGTCACTTCTTCATGGCTTAAGCATAAACTATGCTGGTAATTTACTCTGCGTAAGGTATCCCTGATTCTACTTAAAATGATGTACACTAAACCTCCCATAAAGAGTTTTTAGTCATAGTTAAATACATTTGAGGGGAAAACACAGCTATTATCTGGTGGTCCATTTAAAAAAAGGTGGGCGGGGGTATAACATAGGGATCTTGTTGAAATGTTATTGTTAATTGTTGTTGTTGCAGTTGAGCTGATTGTTTAACAACACTCCAAATGTAGATTTACTTTTGGGATAACTTTCAATGATAATTAAATACCCACATTCTTTAACTTTCTCTTATACATTTTTCTTTATCCTGTAGTCCTTAAAGCAAGCTCATTGCCTATTACTTAACACTGTTATTATCATGAAAATAAAGTTGTTATTATTATTTCAATAATAATACATGTTTGTTTTAGAAAATTCAATGTATGAAAAGTAAAAGAAAAAATATATAAAATAATTGCTTTACTTCTACTACCAGGAAATAGATATCATTATTTAGCTTAGGTGAGTATCATTCCTACTTCTATTTTCATGTAAAAGATTAGGAGGGTCAGATAGATCAAAATACTACTATAAAAACTTGATTATGTGGTATTATGTGGTAATCTGAATGTAGATTATTAAATTTTATTTATATTAGAACAAGAAAAACAAGTAAAATAGTAAAGGAATAGTTAAAATTCACATAGTATATTTTAGAGAAGAAAAATAATGTTCTAAAAGATTACCGTAACTATTAATTAAAAATGATATTATGAAAAAACGTATGAAGTTAAAATGTCTTGATTGTAGGCGATTTCATTTGCCTCTCTGTTGTGATGAAGCACTCACACATTTCCTCCTACTCCCCAGCTCTGATTTTTGTTAATTCTAGAATCACTTTTTTCAATCTCAAACTTTAAATTATTTTATTTTTTCTTAGCAATAATTTACATGGAATTACATGAACAATTTACATGGAATAACTGCTTACACTTATTTTATCCTCTCCTTTATTTTTAAGCCCTTTATTTGGATACATATCCTATCTTAAATGGGTAGATTCCTTAGTAAAGTTTCTTCTTCATTCCCTCCTTTTCTCCTTCATTTTTTCTCCCTTGCTTCTTTCTTTTATCCTTTCCTTTCTTCCTCCATCCCTCTTGCTCTTTTTCTTTTTTCTCCTTTTTTTCTTTCCTTCCTTCCTTCCTCTTTTTCCTCTCTCCCTTCTTTGTTCCCTCTTCCTTCCTTGCCTCCCTTTTTCCTTTCCTCCTTTTCTTCTCTCCTTCCTTTGTTTTTTTTTCCCAAGAAAAGCTAATATATGTACTTACTGACTCCTTTCATCTTGTAAATATCTATCTCTTTAAGCACATAATATGGCTTGAATTTAATATTCTTAGGTCACCCTGTCTTCAGAATTCTGTAAATACTGCTCCAGTGTTTTTTAACATTGTTTCTGTGGAGACATTTGATGCTAGCCTGATGTTTTCACCTTGCTAAGTTATTTTCCTTTTCTTCACAGGGTTCTGAACTCCTTTCTTCATTCTTGAGGGTCAATAAGTTAGCCAAGATGGGACATACTATTGAGTGTTCTGTACCAAATTTTCCTATAATTTCTTATATTTTTAAATCAGCAGCTTGAAGTTTTACTTAACTTCAAAGAAAATTATCTATTTTATTTATTGAGTTTACAAATTTAGGACAACTTACTATACTTATGATGTTTGACTGTTTTATCCTATCCCTCTATAAATCAGCTTCCCTCCCTTTAAATAATTTTTCTTCTTGCACTTGCATCATTGCCAGGTCACACTCATCTACCTTGCTACAAATTAAGAGTACATTTTCTAAGATTGTATTCACTTTTACATTAACTGAACACTTTAAAAAATGATTAAGGATGTTCAGGCCGTAGAATACTATTCAGAAATGACAAACTATAGCTACCAAAGCAATATGAGTAAATGTCACAAACAAACACTAACAAACACTTAGTGGAAAAAAGGTAGCCAAAACAAAAGAGTATTGTATAATTTCCAATATCCAATTTTCAAAAATAGGCTAAAAATTATACTTAGATATTAAAATAATTGTTATTTCAGATAAGAGGCAAAAGGTGATGTTTTGGAAGGGAATGGGGAGAGTTTAAAGATGGTGGCGAGATTTTATCCTTTGACCTGGATGGTGGCTGTAGCATAAATATTGATGCTATGATAGATAATTATAGCATAACTAATATTTTTCTCAATGAGCAATATATTGCAACTATTTTCAATATCAAAAAATGAAATTTTGAGTCTTTTCAATGTATGTAACATTGTTTAAGACCTTGATGCCATTTAAGATAGAAAACAAAATAGTCTGGATGATCAACATTTATAATTTATATTGTTATTTTAAAATTATTACATACTAAGATTATGAAAAAATTATAAATCAGTACATATTATTTATAAAAACCAATGTATTCTTTCAGTTTTATTTTAGTAACCAAATTTTGATCACTTAAAAATTTTTTCACTAAAACTTCATATATGTGAATTTCCATGAGAAGAATAAAAAGTGGTTTTAAATATAAAAGACTCTTTTTATTTGACTTTGTCCTCTCATATAACAATTATCTGAATCATATATCATGTCACATGATCTCAGATTATATTCCATAGGTACTTATCTAATTTAATGTATTAATATTCTTTTATCCAACCATTTTTAAGGATTATCTAAAACTTTAACATGAATTATATATAATCCTTTACCTTGCAGGGTAGGTTATGCATAATGGGGCCTATCCCACCTTAGTGACTCATATCATGCTACTCAGTTCATCCTCTTCAGTAAGTGGTCTAGTCATTACCTGTAATGTGCCTTGCCCTAGCATCATTGCTGTCATTATCATCATCATCATTATCACTCTTCTAAGAGCTTAACACATAATTTATAGTCTACCGATAACTCTGTGAAAAAGGTACTATCGCTACCTTTATTTTATGGTTAAGTAAACTAGAATACAAAATTTATATAATTTGCCCAAGGTCACATAGGTAGTAAGCAGCTGTTTTACAATGAGAAGCCATGTGCAATAAGATATTCACGAAAATACTTAGGCTTGAATCTTTAACAGAAAAGCTAAAAGAAAGTAAAATAAAACACTTTCTTGTATGAAATAACACCTATATACTTTGTATAAAAACCAATTTAGTGTCCTCTTTTTACTGTCCTCGTTTTAATAGAAATGTTAAAATCTTAGCCATATAACAATACAAAGGACCATCATAATACCATTTTATCTTATGCTCATGTACTGATACACTGTCACCTAAGTAAAGGAAAATACAAGCTTAAGTCATAAGTGCAATTATATATGTTTTATCTCATTTTCAAAGATCTTTGGAATCATATGACATATAATATGATTTTCTTCATTTTGATACCAACATTTATTTTGGTATGTTTCAAAACCATGAATACCATGCATACACTGCAGAAGTAAAAAGTAAACATGCAAATTTCTCAGTTTATCATATTTTATTTTGTAGAATTTTTATTTATTTATGTATTTTTTTGAGACGGAGTCTCGCTCTGTCGCCCAGGCTGGAGTGCAGTGGCGCGATCTCGGCTCACTGCAAGCTCCGCCTCCCGGGTTCACGCCATTCTCCTGCCTCAGCCTCTCCGAGTAGCTGGGACTACAGGCGCCCGCCACCACGCCCGGCTAATTTTTTTGTATTTTTAGTAGAGGCAGGGTTTCACTGTGGTCTCGATCTCCTGACCTCGTGATCCGCCCGCCTCGGCCTCCCAAAGTGCTGGGATTACAAGCGTGAGCCCAGCCTATTTTGTAGAATTATTGAATCAGTTTTATTTAGAAAAGTATAGAAACCACATGATGCAAAACGCAACCCAGTGGATCTCCACCATTCTCAAGACTTCCCAACATAAATTTTAAAAGGCAGGCCATATAACACATATGTACATAGTCTTGAGCCGGCTTTCTTCCGGACATCCCATTTAAACAGACTTTAGATCTGTGAGAACTGAATATGAACAGTAAATCCACTGAGGCTGGGGGAGACTCTGAGAGGAAAGATAAGGCTGAGAACTTGTTAGATTCCTTCTGAAGATCTCTTTCTCTCTCTCTCACTTTGCATAACCCATTTGGTTGTAGGAATAGGAGCCACATTTCCAGATGTATTTTGGACAGTTCTCAAGAGCAGTAAGAACTGCGGTCCAGCTTAAACAGAGGTTTAAAACAGACTGATCAGGCAGGAGAAGTCACGTGTCTTGGGTAATGGCATTCCATCAGGTCTATGCTAGGGCTGGATTCAAGTCTGAAAAGGGAAGTGCTTGTTGCAAGCATTCTAAAACACAGGGCTCATATAAGGGGACTTAATTATCTGAGTCTAAGAACAATATTAAAAATACTTTTAGAAATATAGATAATGCATAATATTAAGTGCATCTAAACGTTTCCATTTTTCCATTTTTTTTTACTACTTAATCTGTAACATTTTTAAGGCAATTATCAAAAAATCAGAAAGGCTATAACAAATTTCTTCTGGTGATAGGTAATTTCTTAAAGATAAGAATTCTATGAGTTTCTACATTAAGATAATCATCTATGTATTCTACTCAGGCCCAAATATTATACTAGGTGTACTAGACTACGGGAATATGCCGTAATTATTTCTCTCAAGGAACTTTTAGCTTTGTGGGAGAGACAGAAGAGAAAACCGCTGACGACTGCATTGAAAATGTGTTTTAGAAGCTAATCAGCATAAAAGGGTCACCATTGGTAATGCAATGGTTGAGTGAGAGAAGTTTTCTCTTAGAGAGTTTTAACTCAACATAGATGTTAGCAAAGCGGACCCAGGGAAGAGCTCCCTCCCATATTAATATATGAAGTAAATTGATCTCTCTTCTATAATCTGTATTAATCACTGGATAAATATCATCACCTGTCTAAAGGCTTTGAGATTCTTCTAGAAGCATGATTACTCACAACCAGGAACATTCCCTATATTAGTTTGTTTTGTATTGCTATCACAAAATACCTGAGATTGGGTAATTTAAAATGAAAAGAAAATTATTGGCTCATAATTCTGGAGGTTGGAAAATCCAGTATCAAGGTGCAAGCATCTGGAGAGAGCCTTTTTGCTGCATTATATGATAATATGGCAGATGGTAAGAGGGTGACAGAGGGCAAGAGGGGGCCAAATTCCCCTTTTATCACAGCACGAGAATTACCCACTAGTGGAGCCTCCATAGCATAACCACCTCTGAAAACTTCCACTTCTTGGCCAGGCGCGGTGGCTCACGCTTGTAATCCCAGCAATTTGGAAGGCCAAGGCGGGCCAATCATGACATCAGGAGTTTAAGACCAGCTTGGCCAACATGGTGAAACCCCGTCTCTACTAAAAATAACAAAGATTAGTTGTGCATGGTGGCGGGCACCTGTAATCCCAGCTACTCGCAACCCTGAGGCAGGAGAATTGCTGAACCCGGGAGTTAGAGGTTGCAGTGAGCCGAGATCAAGATCGCACCACTACACTCCAGCCTTGGCGACAGAGTGAGACTCCGTCTAAAAAAAAAAAAAAGCCCACTTCTTAATACTGTTACAATGGCAATTACATTTCAACATGAGTTTTGAGGGGGACATTTATTCAAATCATAATAGTCTCTAAGGTTTCTTTAAAAGTGATATTTAGATCTAAACAGTTTTATAGCTGTATTTGTGCATGTGTGTGGATGTGTGTGTTAAGACTGTCTATCAGAGAGCCATGGGAGCCTTTTCTCAACTGATGGTGGAAAAAAGTGTAACACTGAGGGACAGCTACTGTGAAGCTTTCAAAAGAGAACAGAGCAGGGATAGTTTTGATAAAATTTGTTTGTGTTAGTGTGGCCAACAATAGACAGGGGTAACGATAGACAAATTTACTGTCCCCACCCCACCATTTGCTCGGAAATCTCTTCATTTCCAATACTATTTTATCCTCCAACTGAAATAATTCCAAAGATGGAATCTGAAAGGGAAATACAAGTCCATTGAAAGTAAGTATTTCTTATACTTGATACCAGAAATATCAAATAAAAATTTAGCATATAAGGGTTTTTTTTGTATTTAACTCAATTTTGAAGATGTTATACCTATAGTAAATAAGGTTCCATTATTTTATAGTAAACATTTGGTAATGTATTTTAAATTTATACTCCACATAAATTATGCTTGGAAAATGTTTAAATAACCAATATTTAATAAATGTCCTGAAATAAGCTAGGAGAAAGTATTTTTAGAGAATCAGGAATTATGAATATAGGGAAAGAGGAGCGAGTGTGATGACACTAAGTAATGTATACTTTTGGGTCACTCTTAACTCTTGACAAGAATGCGATATATTCACGAACGACAAAATTTGAAATTCCTATCCTTCATCTAGAATAAATAGTATATTCCTACATGTAACATTTTAGTGGGCTGAAAATTCAGCGTTCTTCAGGCTATATACAGCTGAAGAGAAATTTTAATGATGAAAAGAAATGAAACCTAATCTCCGATAATTTTAAAAACAGATAAACATCACTGGACTTCAAATTCACTTCCCTCTTCACAAAAGAAATGGACTCTACACACTAGCAACTCTGCCAAGGTTTTAACATTCAGTAATATCCCACCAGCGTACACTAAAGAAAATGGAAAGCAAATACCATGCGAAGATTAGACGTTTGCAGTTCTGTCTGCTTTTCCAACTCTCATCACACTCAGACACCAGGGACTGAAACAACATCATTTTAAACTTAAAAGTAAAGTTTGTCATGTGAAAATTGCAGATGAAATAAATCCTAGGTAAGCATGCCCTTTTCTCTCAGGGAAAAAAAAAATGAACTGGATTATAAGGATCAAATTGCTCTACTGCTCTGAGACATGTTCAAATATTCAGTTATGCACTATGCATTTGCAATTTATGCATTCTTATTACACTTCTGGTTTTGTCGTGTACTAATGCTAGATAAACAGATTCTCTGCAAAATAAACTCTATTTAAGAGATGTTAAGGTTAAGATACATGCACATGAAAGCCGGCAAATGCAAAACTAAAGCTGCCTAAAGATGTTTAGACTGCGCTGCTGGGGAAAGAACACACATTCCCAAATGCAGGAAAAGGGATCAAAATTAAAGGTTAGCATGTCTAGAAAATTGTGTATATTTTATTTATCCTTGAACATCAAGCTCAGTTATTTGACTTTTTAGTGAAAAAATGTCACTTTTGAAAAGTACAAACATAAGTAGCAGCAAAATATAGGAAAGTATATTGCTTATTTAATTGTAAAAAAATACTAATAGCCACTGCATTTTTTGCCCCTCGACAGTGGTTTATGCTTCAAAAAATGACAAGTAGACAACAGTGGTAACTGCATTCTATTTTATGTTTATAGTTCCCTAAAAATGATGAAAACATGACCCTTTTTTGGCTGCAGTTTTATTGTTATAATTCACAGGCCATACAATTCACCCATTTAAATGTACAACTCAACTTTTCTAGTATTAATTTAGTATTTGTTTTTAGAACTTATTGTATTCAAAGAATTGTGCAGCCATCCCACAATCAATTTTAAAATATTGTTGTCACCCATAAACAAAACACCATACCCCTTAACTATTATTCCCAAACCCCTATTGCCCCCCAGACCTAGGCAAACATAATTGATTTTCTGTCTTTTAGATATCCCTTTTCTGGAAATTTCATATATATGAAATCATATAATATGTGGTCTTTTGTAACTGGCTTTTTTTTTCTCAGGCTGTTTTCAAGGTTCATCCAAGTTTTAGCATATATCAATATTTTATTTTTTTGGCTAAATAATATTGCAGTTTACGGACAAGCCAAATTTTGTTTATTCATTTTTCAGTTGATTCATACTTGGGTTGTTTCTACATTTTGGATATTGTGAATAATGTTGCTGTGAATATTAGTGTATGGATTTTTGTAAGAGCATATGTTTCCATTTCCTTTGGGTATATACTCAGAAGTGGAATCGCTGGAACAAATGATAGCTCTATATTTAACATTTTGAGAGACTATAAGAATGTTTTACAAAGTTGCTGCATCATTTCACATTCCCAGTAGCAGTATGTAAAGATTCTAATCTTTCCACACCTTCGTCAACACTTGGTATTATCTGACTTTTTTATTATAGTCATCCTAATGGGTGTGAAATAGAATATCATTACGGTTTTGACTTGTGTTTCCCTAATAACTAATATTGAGCATATTTTCATGTGTTGATTGACCATTTGTTTATTGCCTTTAGATAAATGCCTCTGCAAATTCTCTGCCCATTTTGTTATTGAGTTATTTGACTTTTTGTTATTTAGTTGTAAGTGTTCTTTATGTGCACTAAATGTAAGTCCTGTATAAGATATAATATTTGCAAACATTTTCAGTAATTTTATGGATTATCTTTTCACTTTCTGATTATTTTCTTTGAAGAGCAAACTTTTTTAATTTTGGTAAAGTAAAAGGTATCTACTTTTTATTTTGCCAATGCTTTTGGTGTTATATCAAACAATTTATTGTCAAATCAAAGGTAACAAATATATACTCCCATAATTTCTTCTAAAAGTTCATAGTTTTAGCTTTTATATCTAGGTATTTCATACGGTTTGTATTCATTTTTGTGTATGGTAAGAGGTAGGCTTCAAATTTCATTGCTTACACATGGATATCCAGCTGTCCCAGGACTATTTGTTGAAAATATTATTCTTTCTCCATGGAATGATATTGGCACCCTTGCTAAGAATCTATTGATGATAGGCATACAACCTTATTTTTGGATATTTAATTATATTACGTTGATCTGTATGTCTATTCTTACGTCAGTATCACTCAGTCTTGATTACTTTTGCTTTGTAGTATGTTTTGAAATTTAGATGTGTGAGTCCTCCAAATTTGCTGTTCTTTAAGATTGCTTTTGGTATTTGGGTTCCTTTAAATTTCCATATAAATTTTAGGATCAAGTTTTCAATTTCTAAAAAAAAAAAAAAGCCAGTTCAAATTCTGGAAAGTATTGTGTTAAATCTGTAGACAAATTTGGGAAATATTGCAACCATAACAATAATAAGTCCTCAAATTTATGAATAGGGAGTACTTTCCATTCATTCTGTTTTCTGACAATGATTCACAATATTTAGTGAATAAGTCTTATGCTTCTTTTGTTAAATTCTCACCTATATACTTTGTTCTTTTGATGCTATTCCTAGTGAAATATTTACTTAATTTCATTTTTGGATTTTTCATTGCAAGTTTATAGAAATACGATTGATTTTTGTACATTACTGACATAGTTTAATAGTTCTAACAGATATTTTTAATGGATCTCTTAGGATTTCATGTATAGAAGATTTCATCAGCTGCAAATAGAGATAGGTTTTACTTATTTCATCCAATCTTATACAGATACTGTATGTTTCTTTCTCTTGAGTAATTGCCCTAGCCAGAGCTTTCAGTGTCTTGCAGTAAATTAGTTTATTGATTTAAGATTCTTTTTTTATTATTTAAATACGGGATGACTTACTTTCAACTTGTAAAAGTTTCTTTGGTATTTCTCATAAGGCAGTTCTGCCAGCAACAAAATTAATCAGATTTTGTTTATCTTGGTGTGTCTATATTTTGCATGTTAGTTTTGCTAGATACATGATTTTTGGTTGACAGTTGTTTTCTTTGAGCACTTTAAATAACGTTATCTTATTGCTTTCTTGCCTTCATTGCTCTGATGAGAAGTCAGCTGTTACTCTAATGGGGGTTTCCTTTATTTGTGAGGAGTTTTTTCTCTTGTTGGTGATACAATTTACCCCTTGTCTTTGTCTTTTAATATTTTACTTTGTCTAATAGCATTTTATTATGTCATTGAATAGACCTCTTTGCATTTATTCTACTTAAATTCTGTTAAGCTTTTTAGATGTGTAGATAATGGTGTTCATTAAATTTTCAAGTGATCAGCCATAATTTCTTGGATTTTTTTCTCTTTCTTCCTCTCCTCTTTTCTTAGAACCTCATTAAATATATTTGATGTTCTTAATGGTGCCCCACATTTCTCTGAAGCTATGTTCGTTTTTATCATTGTTTACTCTCTGTTCTTCAGATAGTATAAATCTCTATTTACCTCTGATTTAACAAATTCTTTCTTCTGACAGTTCAAATCTATTGTTGAACCTCCCTAGTAATTTATTTTTTGTGCATTTTAGCTATGTGCCTTTTAACTAGAATTTCCATTTGGTCTTTTAAAAAAATACACTTTCTGTCTCTTTATTGGTATTATCTATTTGATAAGACTTTGTCAGCATAACTTCCTTTACTTCTTTAAATATGGCTTTCTTTAGTTCTTTGAACATATTTATAATTGCTTCTTCCAAGTCTTTGTTAAATATGATATCTGGTTGCTGTAACAGGAAGCTTCTGTTGACTTCCTCTTTTCTCATGTAAAAATTTCTTGGTTTTTTCATGCCTCATATATATGTTATTGAAACCTAGATATTTTAGCAAATATGTTGCAATAAAACTGATAACTAATCTCTCTCTATGCAGGGCTTATCATTGTGGTTTTCTTGTTCATTTTAGTGACTGTTTAGATTATTTTAGTAAAATCTGTTTCCTCAGACAAATTCTTTAGATTATTTTAGCAAAATCTGTTTTCCATCAGATATGTGGAGACTCTGATGTCCCCCCTCAGAGGGCACAGCCTTGTGCATGCACACAGTTACCTTGGGATAACAATGGTTTTAGCAGGACAACATTTGACTGTCTCTTTTCCTGATCACACCAGAAGAGAATTTCACTAATTGTTAGTTGATTTCTTTTGATTTCCACAATGTATTTTTTAACATTAATTGTTCCACAGACTGATCCAATTAAAATTTGGCCTCTTTGCAGTGATACTTCATGGAGTCAGTGATGGAGAGTTGTTGTGGTTCCCAGCAAAGTTCTACTTACTTGTTTCTTTTCCTGGTTCTCTCTTGTAAAGTAACTGGTACATGATTTGGCTCTTATCACCAATGAAGCTACAGTTCTCTTTTTAACTTCTGTTTGCTACAAACACCATTGCTTTTGAAAGTATCCTTGGGCTTAACATTCCCACACTTTGCTGTCAATAAAGTAATTTCTTTTACGGAGAGATTTAAGCTGTTTGTTAGGATCTGCCTCTCTGCCTCAGCAAAATATCTGAGCCATGGTTCTGGAGCTGGGATCAAGGACAGTGCCATCCTTCTCTCAGAGTGCCACCCCTACTTTAGTAGCTGAGTACTTAGAAGAGAGAGAGGTGGTCGCTTCGGGCCCAGTTTTATGAGCTTTTTCTTTCCTAACACTTAACCTCCACTTTATGAACAAGACAGTGAGGGTGAACAGGAATCCCATACTTTCAGCACACTACACCTTAGTTAAAGCTTTGATACCACAAATAGGGCTGGAAAGGAGAAAAGAACCCTGCTGCTTGTCTTCAGGAATTATCCTCTTTAACAGGTAACTTGAAGTCAGAATATAAAATGCTGATGTCCCAACTCTCTGGAGAAGATACTGTAGCCCTCAATAGGAAGCTGGAGCTAGAGGAAACTTTGTGTTCTTGACTTTTCCTGGTTGGGGTGGAGTTTCCATTACACTAAGCTGGAAGGGGAGAAGAGTGGAGAGGTTGTAGTTCAAATACCACTGTTTTTAAGGAGTCTTGATAGATTATGTTGAATATTTCGTTATTTACTATATATACCAGTTTTCCTGAGGAGTGTATCCAAGGGGCTTCTCACATTGCCATACTGAAAATGGAAACCTTGACCCTTTATTTTCAGGAATTCAAGGTATTTCCAAAACTAATATTGCAAATTATTAGAGATGCCCATAGACCTTTGCAAGGCTCAGAAAAATTAATTCCTAATTTTAGGTCTTATTGATGATCACAGATGGGTATCTTATCCAAAGTTATAAAGAAACCAAAGGTAGGAAGACTCTTTAGCTCTGGGACTACTGGATTCCTTCAGGCAGTAGTAGTAACAACTCTCATGACACTTTTCAAAGGCTAGCACATTGTCTTACATTAATCCTGACAGTAATCTTCTATGGTGGTTACTATAATTTATATTTTACAGATCAAGGAACATGGGAGAGACTGACTGTGCTTATCTAGTGTCTGTTCTTCCCCAGAGCCCTTTTCTATTCTCCTCTGCATTGTAAGGGCTGGCTTACAGTTTGCTTGTATAACACTCCAATGTCAGCTGAATTCTGGATGGGATCAGGCAATGTGGCATTACTGGGAGTTGGCAGGATGGAAGAAAGAGATAAGTCAGGTTATTTCTGCCTCTCCTTCTTTGCATCTCCTTTCTTTCCCTCCATTTCTACTACTAGCTATATCTGTTATATGGTTCCATTTGACATTAAGTGGGACCACTTGATTGCCACATTTTCTGAGTGATCTAGACCCTGCACTGCAGTAGCACTGCTCCCTCCCTCTGACCCTCTGGTTCTGGATATCTAGTGACTTTCTGGTGGGACTTATTTCTGGGGAACCTGACATTCCCTGTTTCCTTTTATATCTCTCTAAGCATCTATGTAGCCCAGTTTTCAAATTAAAAGTATTTTTTTTTTTTTTTTTTTTTTTTGAGCTGAGTCTCGCTCTGTCACCCAGGCTGGAATGCAGTGGCGACATCTAGGTTCACTGCAACCTCCGCCTCCGGGGTTCAAGCTTATCTTCTGCCTCAGCCTCCTGAGTAGCAGGGACTACAGGGTAATTTCCCCATGTTGGCCAGGCTGGTCTCCAACTCCTGACCTCAAGTGATCTGCCTGCCTTGGCCTCCCAAAGTGCTGGGATTACAGGCACAGGCATAAGCCACCACTCCCGGCAAAAAAAAAACAAAACAAAATAAAACACCTTTCTTAAAATGCACAAGTAGCTTGTGTTGTGGGTTAAGTTGCTGTGGATTCATTTACTTAGATGTTAAGTGGCAAAAATAAAACTTGAACCCAGAATAGCCAAATGAAATCCCAAGACTGTTTCCACTTCTATGCCAGAGTAGCCTTTCAGATCACTCAGTCCATTGCTGATTCTCTTTGGGAAAGGGGTTATATTGTTTAATGTAGGGAGAGAAAGAAGCATAAGATTGTGAAGTTAAAATTCTGTATGCTATAAATGTAATGAACATTGCTCATTGTTCTGTGATTATTCTAAAAATATGTCCACATCTTGTCATGGGTTTTGTTTATTGTTACCAACAATAAATGGCAAATGAGAGTATATGTTCATTGAGAGAATACTTCATTTAAAAAAATGTTATATCAAAAGTATTTGGCCACCTTGTCCCTACATAACTTCCAATTTGTTTCCAATCACTTGGCAAATAATCTTTTTTAATTATGTATTATCACATTTTATACATAAGGTATAGAACATAATACACAAGAAAGAACTATTCAAAAATCATTAAACACCAATGTGCTCTTTTAATCATAAAGTATATTTTAATAAATTTGGGGTATTTCTTTTAAAAGTTTAAAGAATCTATTAGGCTTTATTTGATCACATAAAATACACATTTTACTTTCTGCCATGTTAGCATAGGAGGAATCAATTTCTGAAATAATTTTTGGTAATATAGTTTATTATTTGTCTTTTCTCATTAATAAAGATTTGATAGCTGACAAGAAGCAGTAAAAGATTAGAGAAATATATATAAATTATACAAATACATATGCTTCTACCTGGTTTCTGAATACTTTTTCATTAGTAAAGAAAAAATGTAATTCACATGACTATTTTAATCTAATTTTATCTTTTTGTTGTTGTTAAGAGGAGTATTAGTTTGGTTCTAATGGTATAATTACCAAGAAAACCACTACTCTGCTTTGTCCATAATTTATCTCTTTCCTTTATCTAGAAGTATATAATTTATGCCATTTAAAGTTCATTTTTTTTTCTTATTATTATACCTTCATCAAGCATATATTAAGGGCCTGCACATGCGCAAATCTAGTTACCAGAATTGCATTTAATTTTAGAAGGCAGTTAATGTTCTTTCCCAACTGACAAAACCAAATTAAAATCTATATTGGCAGAATAGACCAAAATTGAGAAATAGCTGATATAACACAACTTTCTACGCAAAAATGCACGCACGCACGCGCACACACACACACACGCTTGTTCATACACTAGACACAGCATACATGATGATGACAAAATTCTAGAAATTTTAACCAAATATGTATGCTAAGTATCCTGAAAAAGCAAATTAAATAAGCAGTGATTTCTTATTATGGATTTCCCAATTTAAATAGCTACGAAAAGCCATCTGGGCAGATCCACAGATGCACAGCTTGGCTGCAAGCACAGCAGTTTACAGAAAGTCATATGCTAAGTTTGGACATTCAGGTCTTCCCTTTGCACTATATTTTCAAAGGCAGATTATGAAGAAAAGAGTTGAGAATTTAATGCACATGTATAGTTAACAAGGTTTTTGCACTTAACTTATTTGGAATTGATTGCAATTTAAAGATGCAGTTATGAGCTCTCTAACCCCATACTGAATGTATCATGTGAAAGCAATTTCAGAGTAATTGCCTCATAAGACATAGTTAAGTTAGTTCCTTAAATATGTAAATCAAACTTGTTCCTTGACTAATTGTGATTCAATCTATGATTAAATTTAATTCCTCTTGTTTTATAAATCTAGCATTTTCTCAATGGAAATGCAGCTATGAATATAAATAAATTAAGACAACATATTTTGTTACTTAGTGGTTCCCAACCAAGAGCTATTTTTCCTTCAAGAGGACATTTAGAAACATCTGGGTACACTTTTAGTTGTCACAACAGAAAGAGGGGTTGGCCTCTAGTACGTAGATACCAAGTAAGTTTCTGAACATTCTCCAATGCACAGGACAACTCTCCTTGTAACCCCAGCTAAAACATCAGTAATTCTGAGGTTGAAAACCCTGTTATGGTGTGACATTTGATTATTACATTTTATTGTCATGTCGCTACATCATAAATATATGCAGGACCAGTTTGGTGAGTTATGTGTAAAAACAAGAATCCACTGAGTTGGGCTAAAAGCAGATCGGAGACGGAAGAAGAGTCAGTAAGCTTGGACTCTGATTTGAGAAATTTTTCAGTCTGAACATGTGAGACAAGAAGAGATGGGTTAATAATAATAAGCAGCATCCAAGTGACATGTGAGATAATGTAAGATTTCACATGTATTTAAATGGAGACCCAGAGGAAGTAAATGGGTCAAAAATAATTTAAAGACATAAAGTATTTTCCAGATTTTGTGACAAACATCAACTTAGAAGTCTAAGAAGTTCAGTCAGTCTCAAGAAGGTTAAAAGCAAAGAAAAGGATACCTAGGAACACACAGTCGATCCTCTGAAAGAAGATAAAAAGTAAATCTTAAAGGAAGTCAGGAAAAAAGAGAAGACAAATTGTATATAGGAAAACAATGGTATAAATCATCTTGACCTTCTCTTTAGATACTACAAAGGCCAGAATAAAAAAGAAAATGACATGCTTCAAAAGATGAAAAAAAATGTTGTTCACCCCAAATTCTATATTCATCCAAAATAGTCTTTAAAAATACAGGCAAAATGAAGACATTTTCAGATAAATGAATACTGAGAGAATTTGTTAGAAAACTGTGCTACCAGAAATGAATAAGAAACTTAATCAGGTGGAGGTAAATTATACCAGACTACCAGGAGGAAAACTACGTCTGAAAAAAAAAAAAAAATGAAGAGGACCCCAAATGGAAAATAAATGGTAGCTATAAAGGACTGAATTTTTTGCCTTCTAGATAATGTCAAAACAAATAACTACTTAAAACAAACAAAAAAACCTACCATTGCAAATATGAGGTTTATATTGTTTGTAGAATTATAATATGTGACAGTAATAGCCAATGCACAGGGGATGATAACTGTAATTATATATTTGAAAAGTCTATATGTTTTTAAATTATGAATATGAAATGATTTGATAATTTTAAAAAACAAAGAGGCCGGGCACGGTGGCTCACGCCTGTAATCCCAGCACTTTGGGAGGCCGAGGTGGGCGGATCACGAGGTCAGGAGATCTGAGACCATCCTGGCTAACACGGTGAAACCCCGTCTCTACTAAAAATACAAAAAATTAGCCGGGCGTGGTGGTGGGTGCCTGTAGTCCCAGCTACTCTGGAGGCTGAGGCAGGAGAATGGCGTGAACCCGGGAGGTGGAGCTTGCAGTGAGCCGAGATGGTGCCACTGCACTCCAGCCTGGGTGACAAAGTGAGACTCTGTCTCAAAAAAAAAAAAAAAAAAAAAGCAAAGAGATAAATTAAGGATATATTTTCTTTGTAACTCCTATAGCAACCACTAAAATATGATAAAAATCTGTTTGGCTAAAAATTCAATATAGGAAGTAAAACCTTTGTAAAATAGTGGGACAATCTAAAATAAAGTGAGAAAAAAATAAACAGGAACTAAAAAGTAATGAAACACACACACATACATACAATAGCAATTATTTAGACTTACATACATCAATAACTGCATTAAAGGTAATAGACTAAACACGTCACTTACAAGACATAGATTATCAGCCATAATAAAAAATAAGATCCAGCTATCAGTTATCTGAAAGAGATGCACTTTAAATATAAAGACACACATGAATTGAAATTAAAAGTATAAGGACAGATATGCTAGGCCAATAAGAACTATAAAATAGCTAATGTGGCAATATTAGTATCAGAAAAATTAGACATCAGAGATAAAGAGGACATTTTATACTTGTAAAAGTTTGAATTCCACCAGAAGGCATAACAATTCCAAATGTATCTGTGCCTAATAATATTTCAAAATATGTAAAGAAAAATTGACAGAAATAAAAGAAGAAATTGATGAAAACAATTTTCAGAATTTTATAAATTATTTTGTTTATATTTAGTAAGAAATACATTGTATCAAACAATAGACAGAAATGAGACAATCTGTCCCAGAAAGTGGTAACCAGAAGCCAGTTTGGATTTACCAGTATGACACGGGTAAATAGAAAATGCTTATGAATCACAAAAAGATCATTCTTAACTGTATCAAAGTGATCACAAAGGCTTAAAGTAGAACGATCTGTGGCTTGCTCAGTTTTCAATCCCAATAGCAGTTATTTGTTTTCAACACTAATTGACATAACACAGCAATTTATTTTTGGTCTATTATTTTCCCAAGACTAGCAGCCTACTGTCTTCCAAAATTTTCAGATCATGGATCATAATGAGAAATACACATCACGTTGATGCCCAACACACATATGCACACACACTCATACACAAACCTAGAATAAAAAATGTTTCATAAAACAATACTCCCGCTTACAATGTATAATGGCAACCCTCTCTATTCCACTCTATTCTGTTTCAATTCTAATCTACTTAATTCTATTTTATTTATTAATGCAGGACTTAACTCATTAAATTTACTTTAGGACCTATTAATGAGTCATGATCCACAATTTTAAAATTTATATTTGGGCTACAATGAATATGTTTGGTTAGATTAAGCCACTAAAATGAAATATATAAAAAGGTGAAGTATCTGAAATGATTAAGCTGTTCAGTCATATTATGAATATAATTATTTAACTGGATTTTACTTAATTAGAAAAACATTGATAATCTGGTCCTTAATACCGGTTCATCTATGAGGTAGGCATGATTTTCAGTGCACAATTCAATATATGTTACACTTTTTTTTGTTCAGCTCTACAGGTTATATGTATAAAGAGTGGTTTATTGAACGAATCTTGAGAAGTTAAAGTTGATAATAAAGATGGATGAAAAGAAAGAGAATTAGAAATAGTGAAGAAAAGAATTGGAATAGAATAAGGTCAACAGAAGAAAATAATAAGGAAGAATACAAGACCAAAAATAGAAAATAAGACAAACATAAAAGTTTGATAAATCAATAAAGAAAATTAAAAATATAAGAAATTTGATGTTACTTGTATAGCATGAGTAGGATGCCAATATCAAGGGCCTTTCAACAGCAGAACTTACTAATAGTGATATCATAATCGTACCGAACACTTTTTGCTTGTCAGATACTGTTCTAGGTGCTGAACATGTGCTAACTTGTTTATAGCCTCATAACAGTTCTAGAAGTTAGGTGCAGTTATTATTCCCATTTTATTGAGGAACAAACCAAGATTTTCAAGATCACACATCTTGTAAGTGTAAAGCCACAATGTGAGCAAGAATTATGTATCCCCAAAGCCCACGTTTACACTCTACAGTGACTACATTGTGAGCTAGACACTATTATATTCAATGTTGTCTTATTCATGAGCTTTTTTTTTTTTTTTTTTTTTTTTGAGACAGAGTATTGCTCTGTCACCCAGACTGGAGTGCAATGGCGTGACCTTGGCTTACTGCAGCCTCCACCTCCCAGGTTCAAGCAATTCTCCTGTCTCAGCCTCCCGAGTAGCTGGGACTACAGGCATACACAACCATGTCCAGCCAATTGCTGTATTTCTAGTGGAGACAGGGTTTCACCATATTGTTCAGGCTGGTCTCAAACTCCTGACCTCAGGTGATCCACCCACCTCAGCTTCCCAAAGTTCTGGGACTACAGGCGTGAGCCACCATGCCCGCCTTCATGAGCTTTTTAAGAGTCATACAAGCTAGTAAATGACAGAGTAGTGCTTCAAACTCAGAAGACTCTGAGTTCTATTAAGAACTATGTTATACAGAAACTTACTATGAACATTGCCTATGCCCTCCACACTCTGCTGCATGCTTTACCCACTTTGCAATATGCCATTTAATTCTTGGAGTAGCCTTATCTAAAGTGATAATTATTATCTCTGTGTTGAGTATGAAAGAAGACATTCACACACAGATGGTTTGATAGGTTATACAAGATCAAAAATATAGTAAATAGGAGAACCTGGATTCAAACCCAGGCCATCTTCCTCTAGTGCATTCAGTCTTATCCATTGACAATGATACAGCCACGGGATAATGTATTTGGAGTACAGATTTTAAACCCATAGAGATTGCATGTTTTATGAAAAATTTTAAGAGTTATACAAGCATGAGAAAAAAAGTAAGGATAATGGTAAAGGAAAGAGAGATTATGTTTGTTGAAGAATCTTTGCAGCTATTACATTAACAGTGCAATAAAGAACTGTTATATTTAAATAATTAGTATATCATCAGTACCAGTAAAGTTGTATACAGGCCTGCTGGACTGAGGAAGGACTGTAAGTACAGTGCAGAACTATGCTGACTGAATATAGTAGGTCAGGAGTCAAGAGTACTTATTGAGGACAGCAAAAAGCCTTTTTCTCATTTCTCACTTCATACCAAATATCAAGATAAATTTCATATACTGAATAGTTAACAAATAAATAAAATCATATATAAATAAAATATGGGTGAATCTATATGTTGTCTAAGGTATTTTGGGGATATTAAAGATAGTAGAAAAATTCATGAAAATGTTTGTTTAAAAACAGCACCTTAATATAATAAATGCAATCAAATAGGAAACTTGGGAGAAGAAAAGTATATCTACAAAACGTTTATTAAAATAAATATAAAATACACTAAAATTCCATTAGGAAGAAAGACTATGAAAGGTATTTTGTGAGCAGCACAATGACCTTTGATCATGCAGGGCATAGGTGATAAGGTTCTTTAGCATCAGAGTGATTAAGAGGTTGGGCTCTGAAATTTGACAAACCTGGGCTAGAATCCAGTTTCAGTCAACTTAATGGCAACTGTGTGGCCTTGGTCTAGTTAGTGGCACAAAGTTCCTTTAGGAATGTAAATGCTTTCAACAATGATCCAACTTACTATTTAATTTATATTCTATGTCTTTGAACTTTTATTCAACTACAACTTCTGAATGATTTTTTTTCTTTCTTTCTTTCCTCTTTTTTTTTGATTTTTGAGATATAGCCTTACTCTTTCGCCCAGGCTGGAGTGCAGTGGTGTGATCTCGGCTCACTGCAACCTCTGCCTCCCGGGTTCAAGCGATTCTTCTGCCTCAGCTTCCCAAGTAGCTGGGACTAGAGGTGTGCACCACCATGCCCAGCTAATTTTTGTATTTTTAGTAGAGACGGGGTTTCACCATGTTGGCCAGGATGGTCTTGATTTCTTGACCTCGTGATCTGCCCACCTTGGCCTCCCAAAGTGCTGGGATTACAGGCATGAGCCACCATGTCGGGCCAGTTTTCCTTTTCTTTTTTCTTTTCTTTTCTTTTTCTTTTCTTTTCTTTTCTTTCTTTCTCTCTTTCTTTCCTTCCTTCCTTCCTTCCTTCCTTCCTTCCTTCCTTCCTTCCTTCCTTTCTTCTTTCTTTTTTTCTTTCATTCTTTCTCTTTCTTTCTCTCTCTCTCTCTTTCTTTCTTTCTTTTTTTCTTTTTGATGGAGTTTTGCTCTGTCACCCAGGCTGGAGTGCAATGGCATGATCTTGGCTTACTGCAACTTCCACGTCCTGGGTTCAAGCAATTCTTCTACCTCAGCCTTCCGAGAAAATGGGATTACAGGTGTGTGCTACCACCTGTACTACCTGGCTAATACTTGTATTTTTAGTAGAGACAGGGTTTCACCATGTTGGCCAGGCTGGTCTCGCGCTCCCATCCTCAGGGGATCCATCATCCTCAGCCTCCCAAAGTGATGGGATTACAGGCGTGAGCCATGGCACCCAAGCTCTGCAGGGTTTTCTTACTTCTTATTCCTGTGGACTTTACTCATATGTATTTCTTATAAGCACCTGTATTCCTCCTTTATTCCTTCTGTAATCTTGTTCACCTCCTCTTCTTTTATTTGCTGATCTTTTTATTTTTAAGATGATTTTATTGATGACACCATTCAAAATTAGCATAATTAGTAGATATGAAATAATAAACAGCATGAGAAGAGTCAAATTCTGAAATTTTCAGAGGTAATTCTGAAGAAGGTAAGATTGCCCCTAGTCAGTTAAATTTCAATATCAGATAAAAAAATAGTTTTTGTAACATGCCTATACAAAAAGTGTTTTGACTAAATATGACAGTAAAAAAAAAGGGCTTGTACGAAATAAAACAATCTTGACATTGGAAAATTCAATTGAAAGCCAGCCAATGTATTAATTTTTCTAAAATGACAATCTGAATTTGGGAAAAAATAAAATTGAAAACATATGTTAAAATAAATCAGGCTACTATAAAGAGAAGAATGTGTTGTAAAGAGCTGGATTTAGAACTCTTAAGTCAGAAGCTATAGAAAAGCCAGACAAGGCAGGCAGTTGTGTTTAGTATAAGTAAAATGGTTGTCTCTAAGGCATATCAGATATAACTTGGAAGATTTATTGCAAGGATGAGTCACAAAGGGAAAAAAAGATTGGATTTACAATTATATATAATCCAAAGATATAGGAGCCTAGAAAAATATTCGTTTATGAATGGAAATAGAAGGTTGATGCAGTATGTCAAGTCAAAAGTATGTCAAATGCATTTGTTGAAATGGATGTAAGTATCCTAAAATTCCATTAGCAAGACAATGCCAACCATGTGGAAGAGTGGCTTTATCAAATTTTTTAAAGACAACGATTATATCAAAGCTTTTTTAGGCAATAAGAACAGTTTTTCTAGAAAATCTATGTGTGAACTCAATATATAAAATAGCATTAGAATTGCAGTAATAGAAGCAGCAGAGGGTTTCAAAGTCCTAAGAAAGACATTAGATATTTAGCAGCCTTAATTTAAACACTAAAATAAAGAAGATCTTCTTTGCTACACTAAAATGAGAAAACAAACACATGAAAATATTCAAAACTGAAAATAATTCTATTAATAAGTACCAAAGTGTCAATTCCTAACTAATTCTTATTTTCAGATATATATTTTTAAATAAATTATTCTACCTGTTGAGCACTTGCTTTACTGGTTCCTTACACAAAAGCTTAGTATACCAATTATTCAGCAATTGTAAAGTTTTATGTTGTCTCCCTGCTTCCTCCAAAGAGGCTCTAAAGAACCAGAAGATATTTTCCTTTTTTAAATGTGTATTTAAAAAAAAATTTATTTTAAGTTCTGGGATACATGTACAGAATGTGCAGGTTTGTTACACAGGCCTGCATGTGCCATGGTGGTTTGCTGCACCTGTCAACCCTATCGACCTGTCAACTAGGTTTGAAGCCCCACATGCTTTAGGTGTTTGTCCTAATGTTCTCTCTCCCCTTGCTCTCAACCCCCTGGCAGACCCCGGTGTGTGTTATTTCCCTCCCTGTGTCCATGTGTTCTCATTTTTCAACTCCCACTATGAGTGAGAATATTCGGTGTTTGGTTTTCTGTTCCTGTGTTTCTTTGCTGAGAATGATGGCTTCCGGTTTCATCCATGTCTCTGCAAAGGACATGATCTCATTCTTGTTTATGGCTGCACAGTATTCCATGGTGTATATGTGCCACATTTTCTTTATCCAGTCAATTGTCAGTGGAAATTTGGGTTGTTTCCAAGTCTTTGCTGTTGTAAATAGTGCTGCAATAAACATGTGTGCATGTGTCTTTATAGAAGAGATTTTATCAAAAACATATTTTGGGCAAAGGCATGTAAGTTCAGTAATAAGGACAGGAACTACAGGCAAGAAGGAATAAAAGTTGTGATGTATGGAGTCAAAGGCACTGGTTTTCTGATATGTTATCAAAACTAAAAATTATTTTGTAAAAACTAAAACTTTTGAAATAATACATTGAAATTATCTAAATGCTATGCTAATGTGACATTATTACTGGAGAGATAAGAATAATAATGGGCCGGGCATGGTGGCTCACGCCTGTAATCCCAGCACTTTGGGAGGCTGAGGTGGGCGGATCACGAGGTCAGGAGATCGAGACCATCCTGGCTAACACGGTGAAACGCCACCTCTACTAAAAATACAAAAATTAGCTGGGCGTGTTGGCGGGCGCCTGTAGTCCCAGCTACTCAGGAGGCTGAGGCAGGAGAATGTCGTGAACCCGGGAGGTGGAGCTTGCAGTGAGCCGAGATAGCGCCACTGCACTCCAGTCTGGGCGACAGAACGAGACTCCGTCTCTTAAAAAAAAAAAAAGAATAATAATGAAATGAACAGAAGCCTAATTCTTGTTTCAATGTAGCAAAGTATGGGTATAATTTAAAAGATGAAGATATCTTTCACACAAAGAAAGTATAAAACTCTAGGATTTAAAGAACATATATAGGTATTTCCAATGGCAAAATCATTCAATGATGTTCAAAGGCAGAAAGTCGAATTTGAAGGAACAGCAGGCAATAGAAATACTTCAGCTTCACATACATTGTATAAGCCTTTCCAGATATTCTGGTCACAGGTTTTAATTTATTATACTCTCCTCCTGGGCATTTATACCTGCTCCCAGGACTTTTTTCTCTATGCTGTTAGTGTCCACAAATAAAACAAGCATTTTGGCATTTCACAGAGGTAATACGGAGCGAGGTTGGTAGATGTCAGTTATAACGATAGACCGTAGGAGACCAAAAACAAGATAGATTGCCTTTGCATTGCAACTCAGAGCCAGCTGCCATATTTTGAAACATTTAAATATTGCAATCCTTCCTTACATTTACTGCCTCCTTTAGGGGTAGGTATGTGATAAACCAGAAACACCATTTCAATGTTATTGTCTTTGAAACCCAGATTCTTGATGGGGCTATACCACTCTCCTTGGGTGAGAGCATCTTTGGCAAAGAGAAGTTTGGAGGTCTATCTTGCATTCAACATTCTTAGTTTTCATGTAGCAGTTGACTTGAATGTTGAGTTAAGAGGTAGAAGGTTTGCTGGGAAGTCTACAGTGACAGGGCAGGAAAAACACTCTTCTGTCCCCAGCCAGCAGAAACGGAGGGACACTACAAGCCTGTGGTAATTTTCTTTTTGGAGAATGTGGGAGAAACTTGGGACTTAGTAGCTGCCTATGCTCAAAGGCAGTAGACTCAGTTTGAGGGAACCAAGGAGTTCCGCCTAATCCAACAGATTAGGTCTTTCTTTTTTTTTGTCACATTAAGCTATGAGTGAATTCTCATGAAAACTAATTAAATAAAATAAACACTATTAAATAAGATTAAAAAGCAAGGCTTTCTCAGCACGTAAGAGTTACGACAGATAAATTTTGCCAACTCGCTACTAACAATTCTGTTCATTTTACTGCATTTACTAACATCTGATGACAATTATATTATCTCATACACACTCCTCAGCAAATATGCATTCATAATTTTGATAATAGAGGAAATCATAGTAGGCAATATTGTTGAAAGGAGGGCTGTGGTCCGATTTTGAAAATCTCTGCAATGAAAACACATTTTTCATTTAGAGTGAATGTTTATTTAGTGTGGCCTTGTTATAATTGAATAAAACTTGTTCAGTGCTTTTCCCACTGTCTTAAGGAATGCCTATCTCAAGTTGTTTATTATGCCTTTAGAGCAAATAAATGCAGAAATGATGCCTGGCAGTTATATGTGAAATTTTGTTCATCCAGGTAATATGCCAGTGCAGTCCCTATAAGTCAAACATGCATTGCCATCTGTCTTTAAATTCAGATTTGAATAATAGTTACTGATTGCCATTTACAGACCAGATCTAATTCAGAGCTCTTTACAAACATTTTATCATTAAAATATCCTGAAAAATTTGTGAGGCAAATATTATTATACCCAGTTTATAGATGAGAAAACGGATATTGAAAGCAGTTAATTAACTTCCCAGGAACAACCAGTTATACAGATGATAGATCCAAGGTTTGAATTATGATGGTCTTGTGTTTAAAATTCTCATGCCTTTGATGTAGTTGATGCTACCTTTTTCTTCCTGTTGTTTGTTTGTACTCTGCCTTTCTCAGGCCCTATTAGAAAATCAACCTATATTATTGGATCTCTGACATTCAGCTATCTTTCCCTGTTCCCAAATCCCCTTCAAATTAAACAGATTGGAGCTTTTAAAATAATGTTTCAAAATAAAAGCCAAAATAAACCCTTAGCTTCATGGCAGATGTTCTAGTTCTAGGCCGAATTAGACATGAAATCTCCCTTTCCTTTGTATGTTTTTATTGTTGTTTATTTTGGAGAACAGCACCAAATTAATGAATTGCCTTTCAAATCCCCTCTCGAAAATGTGCTTACAGCCATGGACAGTCGGCCCAGGTGTGGTAGCACAGTTAATTAGCAATGTGCACATTAGACACATCTCAGAAGGCTGCATATCCAATGCAAATGTTTCAGTGCTTAATGTTCATTCAGACGTGTACAGTGATTGTAGCATTACAGATGACAAAGCTAGAGTGCTGTGAGCTTATGAGCTTGGACAGAGCTTTCTTGTGGACTCGGGAAAAAACTGAAAGGGGCAAAATGGTGAAATCTTTTACTGATTCCTTTGGAATTGATTCTTATTGCATTAGCTGGTAGGATGCACATCATGCATAATAATAATTACGTTGCTATAACAGGACATTTTTTCAGGATTACTTCAGTGCACAATATCCAGTGTACGCTTATGTGTGCGCTGGTCCATTTTAAAGTACCCCCTGTCAAACAAAATGCCAGTGTCACATGACAAACATGACTAATACGCCTGTTTACCATTCGATGATTATACTTTAGCTTTAAAATGTTCTATTATTTTTGTATTGGACCTTTTTTTGCACAGATGTGTAACAAATTGAAACACCGACACAAGAGTCTCTGTCAGACAGATGAAAATCAAAATAGCATTATTCTTACTAAGCAAACCAGTCAGAAAATATACTTCAGATTTATGACAAAATGGACTTGTTGATGCCAGAATTACATTAGCATTAGGTAGTTACAAGCAGCACTGGACAATCTCAGAATGCCTCTGTCAGGAAGAGGTCTCTTAGCACATGGTAGAGAAAATGCAGAGTGAATTTATTTTGCAGATAAAATTTTAGAAAAAAAGAATCAAAGTAAGTTTTAGCCACAGCTATTTAGCTATTTTCCAAAACTCATCAATCAAATAAATTGATTAACCATTGAAAATGTCAAATTCTCTATCTCAGAGAATATAAAATATTGCTTTGTTAAGACAAATAGAATTTGTTTAATGTGTTAAAAATTTTTAATAAAAAAGAATAATATCTTGGGGCACATATCAACTCCTCCTTGAGAAGATGTATTGTAAGGAAAAACATGTAACTACAAAAAACAATAATCCTTCAGCCTAGATTAACTGAGTTTCATTACCCCATTGGTTGAAAAATTAGCTACTGGGTATAATGTTCAATATTTGGGTGATGGGTACACTAGAAACCCAATCCCTACCATTAAGGAATATATCTATATAACAAACATGTAAATGTACCCCTGAAGCTAAAATTTTGAAAAAGTAAAAATTTAATCTAAAAAAAATTAATGTTAAAATGTGTGTATATATGTAACTAATTATTTTATATATACTATATATATATATACACAAATGCCAGTGTCACACAACAAACATGACTAATACTCCTGTATACAATGATCATACTTTAGCTTTAAAATTTTGATGTGTGTGTGTATATATATATATATATACACACACACATATATATATATATACACACACACACATATTTACATATATATACACACATCATATATATATATAATTTAACTTTTAAGTTTAGTGGTACAAGTTCAGGCTTGTTACATAGGTAAACTTGTGTCATGGGGGTCTGTAGTTTTAACAGAATCTTTAAGGTTTACTTATTTGAATATTTGGCAATTATACAAATAATTTAGGCAAAATATTTAACTCCTCTGAGAGTTCCTCCCACCAGCTCTTTTAAATAATGGGTATAAAACTGCCTGTTTATTTACTTATTTATTTATTTATTTTTATTTTTTGAGACAGTTTCACTCCGTTACCCAGGCTGGAGTGCAGTGGCGCCATCTCGGCTCACTGCAACCTCTGCCTCCAGGATTCAGGCAATCTTCCCGCCTCAGCCTCCCGAGTAGCTGTAACCACAGGCACACGCCACCACACCTGGCTAATTTTTGTACTTTTAGTAGAGACAGGGTTTCACCATGTTGGCCAGATAGGTCTGGAACTCCTGACCTCAGGTGATCTGCCCACCTTGGCCTCCCAAATTGCTGGGATTACAGGTGTGAGCCACTGCACCCGGGCTGCCTATCTATTTAGACCAGTGCAACACACTGATGTATTGTAAGGCTTTAATATTAGCTTAAAAAAAAACACTGTTCTCACTAGAAGGGCCTAAAACATGTAACAATTGTGACAAATATGAAATATGTTCATGCACCTGCACAGTTAAGCTGAGATCACCCAAATCATGTCTAAGTATCCGATGTTAATGTGCCATCCTAATGTATTAGTTTCTTATTAGTTCTGTAATAAATTACCACAAACCTAGTAGCTTAAGACAACATATATTTGTTATCTCATAGGTCTGGAGGTCAGAAATACAAAATAGGTTTCACTGGGCTACAATCAAAATGTCAGCAGGGCTCTATTCCTTCTGGGGACTGTAGGGAGGAATCCATCCCATTGCCTTTTCCAGCTTCTGTAATTCACCTACATTCCTTGGTCCGTGGCCCTTTCCTTCATATTCAAAGCCAGCAGTGTAGTGTCTGCCCATCTTTCTCTGTAAGGATGGAAGGACAGAAGGACAGAAGGAGGGAAGGAAGGAAGGGAGGGAGAGAGGGAAGGAGGGAAGGGATGAGGAAGGGAGGTAGGGAGGAAAGAAAGAGAGAGAGGAAAACAATGAAAGCAAGCTAGCTGTATTTTGGACAAACAGTTCTGGCAGTTAGCAAGTCAGTGGGAAACATAAAGATCTGGCTTAATTCTATTTCTTCAGATTGCTGAGTTTTTTCCCATGACATTTGTTGATTTTCAAAATAGAGCACTACTAGTAAGGCAAAGGGGTCCAAACAAAGCCGAGAAATACTGTAACATTTCTGTAAAAGTAGGCAGGGAAAAGCATTTTTAAATCTACTGAATTTTTTTTTAAACGTAGAATAAGATAGAAATGCTGTGTTTTCAGTAAAATTCACATTATTTTTATTTTACAAAATTTCTAATGAAAACAATGTATATGTATAATATATAATACATTCCTTATATGTAAATATTTTATTTATATATTTTATTTGTATGTATTTTATTTACGTATAATATATAATGAATATATATATATAATGAATGCAAAGAAGTAAAAATATACACAACCCAATTTTTTTTAACAGGGAAAAGAATATATACTTCACAAAGAGTATGCTGGAATGACCAATACATATTTTAAAAGCCACTGGACATCATTAACCGTTTTGGAATTGCAAATTTAGAGTATAGTAGGATAGCTCAGTACATGCTCAAGATGAGGTAAATTTAAAACATAGTGAATATCAAATATAGATGTAGAGATGAACAACTGGAACTCACATGACTCTTAGGAAGGAAAAACAATACAAACACTCTGGAAGGCTAGCCGTTTTTGCATTCACCATAGAATCAATAATTTTACTACAAATCATATGCAAATGAGAAATAAGTGCATATGCCTACAAAATACATGCACAACATATCACAGTAGATTTATTCTTAATATTTAAAAAATTGGAAACATTCTAAGTACACACCAATGGCAAATGAATAAATAATATATTTTAAAAATAGAATAATTCTACACAGCAATTTACAAAGGAAATTGGAACAATTATTACAAGCAATAAGATGGCTGAATCTCAAACACATAGCAATGGATAACAGAAGTTAAACAAAAACGTACATAGTTTTACTCATGTGAAATTTAAGTGTAGATTGGTATCTAAATAGTATTACCTTTGGGAAGTTTTATAGGCTGGAAATGTATACAAGGAAAACATGTGGCTTGCTGGAAACATTTTCATGATTTATTTAAGTGGCAATTACATAGATTCCATATCCATAAAATATTTAAGATATATATGTGAAATTAGTGCACTTCACAGGTTTGATATTGTCAATTTGAAATAAATAGCTAGCTCTCCATTTGTTGTTTTTTTTTAAAGAAAATATCATATTTCACTGGGATTGTGTCTTCCAATCCAGGTCCATGGCCTATCCATTCACCTATTTATGTGCTTTTTACTTTTTTGATTTTTCCCCAGCTATGTTTTGATTTGTATTCTTGTTATAAATCATATTTTTAAAAATTTATCAACTAACAATATTTAAACATTTTTCCTTTTTAGTTTTTATGACTTTTGTACATTATTCTTGCCAATTTACATTAGCTAGCCACTTTAAAATACATTGAACAGAAATGATTATACTGGGTGTTCCTTTCTGATTCCCATCTCTGTGGTAAAGCTTTCAGCACTTGACCATGAATAATGACTGTTGAAGTTTTTAGTGAATTTTTTCTTTTGTAAATGAGGTTGTTCTCCTATAATTTTGATTCGCTAAGATAAATGTTTGTGTTATGAATATGTTGAACTTTATGAAATATTTTTCCTTTACTGTGAAGAAAATAAGGTTATTATTTCATTATTTTAACATAGTGAGTTGCTTATCAGTTTTAATATAATAGGTTTAGCTGTATTTGTATTTATCTTATCTGATATGTTTAGGGCTTCTTGATTTATGGTTTATACCAATAAGCAGATTTGGACAATTCTTGTATAATAGCTATTCCAATATTATTTTTCCCCATTCTCACTCTCTGTGGGGGTCTAATTATGTGTATGTTACTAATGTCACTCTGTCATGTAAGTCTCTTATACATTTTTCCACATTTAGTATATTATTTTGCTCTTTATTTTATTCATTTTTTATTGTGATATGCCCATTCTTCTGTTAAATTCATCTGCCTTCTCAGTTTATGATACTTGATTTTAAAATCCACTTATACTAATTCCCCAAAGCGAGTCATCTGTGATTATATGTGTGAAAACATATAATCATTTGTTTTCTCTTCTTTTCTTGGGAAGTTTTGATAGAATTCCAGATCTTTTAAATTGTAGCGACTCTGGATGATTTTTTCTTCCTCTTTAGAAGTCGGTGTTTGTCCTCCGACAGACTGGAAGAATGGAGTCAAGAGGGACTGAGTTCTCTAGAAGCTAGGTCATCATTGCTTACTACCAACAGTATAGCCTACCTGCACTTCCAACTGAGACGTGGGATATTGGCCCTTTTCTTTTTGGAAATTCTATCTATCTATCTATCTATCTATCTATCTATCTATCTATCTATCTATCATCTATTTTTTCTCTGTAGTACTATGACACTGGAAAACTCAGCTCCACTCATCAGGGGCTCTGTGTCTAATTTCTTATCCTATGGCCGTGTGCACCTCAAGATTTTCATATCTTTTAAATGGAAAACTGACAGAGTATCACTGCCACTTTGCTGAACCTCTTTTCTCACAAGATGAATGCCTACTCTCAATTTCCTAACTACCTTGGCAGCCCAAAACTTAATTCTCCGAATTTCGCCAAAATTTCACTTAGCAAAAGCCCTCTGCCGGGACTGACTCTCTGGATTCTTGACCTTTTCATGTACAAGTAATAGCACAAGCACTAAGGGTGAAAATTTGCTACATAATATCACATCAACTCTCTTCAGTTCCTTCTTCCCGGGATTTTGACCCCGCAAGTCTTGTCTGACTCTGTATTTCTCTAGTTCCACCAAGCAGGTATTTTTTAAAAACTTGTTCTGTGTGTTTCCTAGTTGTTTGTAGCAATATTGTTCTACTACAACGTACTCTGTTGTGGCCAGGAGAAGTCATCTTACAAGGTTTTACTTAAATTATTCAATGATGATTCTTAGACTAAATTTTAGAGCCACAGTTATATGTATACCTCAAAAATCAATATTAGTAAATTGAAATTCTTTACCATTCTCTATATAACTGATTAATAAGTGTTTCAGGGAATGCAATGACATGGTGGCCTCCTTATCAATAATATTCTGGGCATAAAGAGACTAATTCAGGTTCGAGGCTACTATTCCTATCTTCTTCTCCACACTTCTAGAGAGCCAATCTAAATAAGACCGTTCTATATGCCGGTGCATCATTAGTGTCTTGCAGGTCCTAGCAGAGAAAGATAGAGATTAGACATTTTGCTGCTAATTATATAATTCCAAGATTAGAGCTGTATTTTTAGTTTTCAAATTTGAATAAACATTTTAAATTATAGATAACATACTATTTTTCAGGTAGTCTAACCACATTTTTAAAAAATAAAACTGTTTTCATATCAATCAAGTCCTATTACTAGGCTCATGAAATAATTTGGGGAATGTACTATCTTTATTCTTTGCAATAATTGTATGAGGATAATGGTAATTTCTTATATGTTCAAAAGAACTGACCAGTGGATCTAACTTGCATTCTGGGAAGGTTTTTAAGTCAGATTTACCTTTTTAATTAGACATAAGACTATTCAGATGGACTCTATCTTTTTGTTATAGTTTTAGTAAATTTATGTTTAAAAAATTGTCCATTTCATTTTTCTGTTTATTTTTTGTTGGTTGTTTTTCAGGGCATAATTTGAGTTTCTCATAAGAAAGCACTATTTTTAATTTTATTACTATATTTTCCCCCCAGATTATGAAATTGGGTAAATTCCAGTCTTCAAAGGACATTTTAAATATGGGAAGAATTGTTTGTCATGGTTAAGGGAAAATGTAAAGCAATAATAAATCTTTCTAAAACATTTCTTCACAGTTGCCTACTTACCCCTTAAAACTGTAACACTCAATCACCATCACATACTCAGAACAGCATAAAACACTTTCACATTTTTCTCTGAAAAATCTGAGGCAAGTAAACACATTCTAGTATAGAACATAAAACAACATTGTGAGATTAGAGAAATAAAATGCCAAATTAAGATAAGAAACATTTACCTCACTGCCCTGTGCATTCAGAACTGTTTTATATTCTCAAACTGAACTACAAATATTTAAAATGTTGATAGTAACCTATAGAATTTCTTCAACTAGGGAGGGTTTTCTATATGCGTCAATGTCCTTAAGGTAGTACATAAAGAAGGTGTCATAGTAATCATAAAAAGTAAATATTGCTCTGTCATTAATTATAGAAGAAATGTCTCCTAGAAGCAGCTTGAATGATGTCAGTAAAAAGATGTAAAAAAAAAAAAAACAATATGCAATGGCACAGAAGAGTTCTATGTCTAGGGAAAAGCTAAGAACATTTCTTTAGGCAAGATTTTCTTTTAGTCCATTAGGGCTGCGCCAACAAAATACCAGAGGCTGAGTAGCTTATGAACAACAGACAAGCATTTCACACAGTTCCGGAGGTTGGGAAGTCCATGATCAAGGCACGCACAGTATCTGGCAAGGGCCCTCTTCATAGACAGCACCTTCTAGCTGTATTCTTACAGGGTGGAAGGGACAAGGCAGCTCTCTGGGTTTCTTTTATAAGAGCACTAATCCCATTCATAAGGGCTCTGCCCTCATGATGTAATCATCTCACTAAAACGCCCAACTCTTAATACCATCACCTTGAAACTCGGATTTCAACATGTGAAGTTGGGGAAACAGCTTATAGCAGATTATAATCAGTAAGAAAAAAGAAGGTTGAATATATTTCCTGGGAGGAATAGAGAGAGCATGCAGGGAAATATACATGAAATAGAAAACACGAAATTGTGTTCAAAAGTGGAGGAAATATAATGGATTAGATGACAATACTAGACACCTTCTTATAAATAACCCATGATCCATAATTGTGTTCATCTCAGGTTGAAATTTACTGACTAGATCTGAAGTTTTATTCCTCTTCAAAACATTTTCTATGTATATATAATTAAATGTAATCATTAAGTCTGAAAAAATATAATTGAAAATATTTGGAATGTTCCAAACTCGTAGCACATCCCTAGGAAAAGTAAGTTTTCAATATTTTATAGTATTAAGTTATTTCACCTTTAACATGTTCTTACCTGCTTTATGACTTATAGATGAGGCACTGGAAAAACATGGAAACTAAGAAAGAATAAAATTTTTTTTACTGACTTTGGTCTCTGTTTTATCATGGCCTCTAACTTTAATCAGGGCTCTGGGTAACAGAGCTTATGCCAGCAAAAGAGACCCATGAATCCTTAAGCATAGGAAATGTCTTCCCCGAATACTGCCCCTGGAAGTACTGACTTCCAGATGTAAGGCGTTTTATTTGCAAGCCATTCTAGGGGGGAAAGATATGGCTTGAGGAATCACATAAGAAAATATGTTGCAAGTAAATTTTCTGCTCAGTATTGTAGCTGTACCATATCACGACTGTATAAGGTTGAAGAGTTTATCTGAAATGAGCTTCTGGACCTTTCAAGGTTTCTAACATAGTTTTGGTACAAAACACATTTTCATTTGTCACAATCTGGAATGTGGAAATACCCTCTCAGTGAACCAATGTCAAATGTGACAGTCAGTCTGGCATTAGCAAAACATTTATTTAATTTTTTCTAAAAATCCATCAATCAAAGAAATCAAAGTTAAGAGAGTTGATGGACTGTACCTATATTCCAGTGTGCTAATGGATTTTGTCAATAAAGAATACTTACAAGCATGAATCATTGTATCGCATATATATAGTATCACATACAAATATACATACATACATATTTTTATTTGTAAAGCAAAATTATTTAACTCATTAAAAAACCATCTTTAGATTACATGTTTTTATTCTTATTACTTCAGAATGCTGCTTTTTAGAGTGAAAGAAGGGTGTTAGTTAATTGTAAAATCACATTCATGTTCAAATTACATGTTATATTGGAAGATGTGGGTGAACATTTTAAATTATGAAAAATAAAACAAAAATTGTTATTGGATAAATAGTTCTTATTTGTTCTCATTTATTGTAAGCTAATCAATAAGCATTTTATTCTGAAATAATTTTAGATTTACAAAAGTATAATGTAGTATATGTGTTTCCTATTCCCTTTATCCAGCTTCTTTCAATATTAACATCTTATATAACTATAGAAAATTTAGCCAAACTAAGAAATTAGTGTTTATAATAAACTGCAAGTTTAATTTGAATTTTGCCAGTTTTACCATCCATATTCTTTTTTTACTGTTACAATCTCCAATCCAGGAAACGATGTTGCAGTTTATCATTAGTCTCTTTCATCTATGACAAAGTTTTCTTATGTCTTTAAAATCTTGTCACTTTTGAATGCTGGTTAGGTATTTCAAAGAAAATCCTAAAATAGGGTTTCTGTGATGTTTTCTCAGGGTTAGATTAGAGTGATGGGTTTGGGGTAAAGTCCACAGAGGTGAAGTGCCACTCTTTTTCATTTTTAATTTTTATGGGTACATACATAGTGGGTGTATATATTTATAAAGTACATGATCATGTTTGATACAGGCATACAATGCATAATAATCGCATTAGGGTAAATAAAGTATCTGTCACCTCAAGCATTTACCATTTATTTGTGTTACAAACAAATTATACCATTATTTTTAAAATGTACAATAAATTATTTTTGACTATAGTCTCCCTGTCATGCTATTAAATACTAGTTCTTATTCATTCTAACTCTATTTTTATACCCATTAACCATCTCTACTTCCCCCCAACCACCCTGCGCTTCCCCCGACCCCCGCACTACTGTACCCTTCCCAGTGTCTGGTAACCGTCATTCTACTCTCTATCTCCATGAGTCCAGTTGTTTTAATTTTTAGCTTCCACAAATAAGTGAGAACATGTAAAGTTTGTCTTTCTGTGCCTGGGCTGATTTCAGTTAATATAATGACCTCTAGTTCCATACATGGTGTTGCAAATATCAGAATCTGGTTCTATGGATGAAAAATACTCCATTGTGTGTATACACCATATTTTCTTTATCCATTTGTCTGTTGATGGATCATTTTCAACACATTGTATCAGGGATTACATGGTATCAACATGACTTCTTACCAGTGATATTAAACTTGACTGCTTGTTTAAGGCAGTGTTTGCCAGTACACTCCATTGTAAAGAAATTACTGTATTTGTTTCTTTCTTTCTGTATTCTATTTTTTGGATGTGAGTCACGAAGTCTATCCCATACTTGACATGGAGTGGGGGGTGATATTAGCTACTACCTCATGCAGGGGGAGGTTACCAGAATATAGGATTTTAAACTTTGCTTTTAGGATGAATTGAACTTTCTCTCCATTTGCTGCTGAGTATTTTTATATCAGTATGAATTCATACATTTTTATGCTATTCTTTGAGTTACACTATACTATTGGTTTTTTTTTTGCTCAATTTTTTTCCAGGTTTGACCAGCATGAGGACTTTCAGGTTGACTGTTATATCCATTTAACAAATGTATATAATTTATTTCATTAGTTGATTTTGAGAATTTCTTTACTTTCTAGCATTATAAAATATTTCAGGTTTAATATCATAGTTTTATTTCTCCAGGCCTTAATTCATTTTAATGGAGAAGGGTGTTTGAAAATCATGATTCAGGCACTTAGTGTGTTCATTTTTATTGGGGTGTCATTGATCTAGGCCCTCTCAGTTGGCAGAGCAAGGAAATACACATGTGCATAATAAGAAGCATATGCACACATGTGCATCTGTTTATCTGTATCTGTATCTATGTACTCTCCATCTATCTATGACGTATTGTTCCATCAATCTTTCATGATCTATCATATATTTCTATTAAAATAAACATGAGTTCTTTTGTGTGCTCTACTCTGATCCAGCACCGTGGGGTTCATTCTAGCCTCTCTCTCCTCCCTTGCTTACTTGTTACTTCATTCTCTAACAGTAAAAATTCTGGCTTCCTTTGTCTATAATTCGTACACTTATTTCTTCAATCTTAGATACATATAAGGTAATTTAAAAATTGGTAACACATGCCCTTATTTGAAAAATATATATAAACTAGAGCAGGGGTGGGTAAAAGTTTTCTGTAAAAAGCCAAATAGTAAATATTTTAGATTTTGCAGGGCAAAAAGTACAATTGAGCAAAAGTTCTGGCCAAAATGCCAGAGTATATACATAATATATATAATATAAATCTCTATTGGCCAGGTGCAGTTTAATCCCAGCACTTTGAGAGGCCAAGGTGGGAAGATCACAAGGTAAGGAGTTAAAGACCAGCCTGACCAATATGGCGAAATCCCATCTCTGCTAAAAATACAAAAATTAGCTGGGCATGGTGGCGCGCACCTGTGGTCCCAGCTACTTGGGAGGCTGAGGCAGAAAAATCTCTAGAACCTGGGAGGCAGATGTTGCAGTGAGCTGAGATCATGCCACTACACTCCAGCCTGGGGGAGACAGAGCAAGACTCCATCTCAAATAATAATAATACTAGTAATCTCTATTATATCTATCTATCTATATGAGTGTGTGTGTGCATCTGTGTGTGTGTGTATGTGTGTGTATACACATATTTTTAAATTGTAAAACTATTCTTTCCTTGCTGGCCACATAAAAACATGTGACCAAATCTTGCTCACAGGTTAGTTTGCTAAACCATAAAATATTAATAGAATACAATATTTATCTACAGATTTTTTTACATCCATTCAGAGCATCATTTCCTATAGCTACTTAGATCATATTTTACCTCAATCTTTTCAGTAAGATTATATCATACACATATTTTAATTTATTTTTAAGAGACTCAGATTCTCTAACTTTGTAATTCAAGCATAATCAACATCATAAGATCAATCTCCTTTATTTTTACATGTGTTATTTCATAACTCCTTTAACTATGTAACATGTGAAATCTACTAAATCTAAAAAGAAAAAGAATGGAATATTTACCTGTTTGTTGCAGATAAGCCAACAATTAGACTAATAATAATGGTTATTCCAGTCAAAGACTCTGAAGGAACTGGTCAAAAGAAAGGCAGCCACTGAATTCTTTGATAACTTTCTTTATACCAAGCCCTGAAAGAAGCTAGATTGAGACCTGGGATTTGGAAAGCTCTGAACTGTAGAGTCTTCACACTACATCTTAGCTCTAAAGTTAACCTTAGAGTTTTTTTGTATAGATAAGAAACCGTAGTGAAACAAACCTTTAGAGAAAGTTTTGTTACTTACAATATTTGTTTCTCACTACTACAGTGGCAATAAAAGGATTACCTCTCAATGAGATTGCTATTATTTCATATAAGTGGAATCATACAGTATGTTTCCAATGACTGGCTTATTTCACTTAAAATAATGTCCTCCAAGTTCTGAAATAGTCAAACTCATGAAAGCAGAGAGTAGAGAGATGCTTGTCAGAGGCTGGGGAGAAAGGAAAACGGGGAGTTGTCCTTCCATGAGTATAAAGTTTCAGTAATGCACGATAAGCTTTCAAAATCAACTGTATAAGATTGTGTCAAAAATTAACAATAATGTAGTGTCCACTTAAAAATTTGTTGTGAGGTTAGAACTCATGTTAAGTGTTCTTACTACAATAATACAACAACTTTCTAAAAATGTTTTAAAAGAATACTGTTATAGTGCTGAAAATGATCATTTCAGGAAAGAAAATCATGCTTTATTTAATTCCCATGTCTGGATTAGAAAAAGCAGCATGGGTCATCTTTGGACTACAGAAAATTGTCATTTTATATTGAGGTTGCCAGAATTTCAAGATGTCCCTGAAAATTTTCTACCCACAGTGTATTCTCTATATGTAATCTCCAGGAAAATAAATATGACAGATTTTACTTCCATTATTAAGTTATGCCCTATGGCACAGCTGACCTTCAGATAGAAAAATCATGTGGGCTATCCTAATCTAATCTCATGAGCCTTTTAAAAGCAGAGTTTTTTTTGTTGTTGTTGTTGTTGTTTGTTTGTTTTCTTTTGCTTTTTCAAGATGGCCACAGACACCAGAGACTTACACACAGAAAAGATTTGATGCACTATTGCTGACTTGATGATTAAGTTGACCATGTAGCAAGGAAATACAAACCTCACTCCTGTGACCAAAAAAACTGAATTCTGGTAACAACAAATATGAGTTTGAAAGTGGGTATTTCCCCAGATCCCCTATAAGAGAGCGCAGTCAAGCTGACATGTTGATTTTAGCTTTGCGATACTCTGAGCAGAGAACCTACCATGCCACACTGTAATTCTGCCCTACGAACCTCTGAGCTAATGCACTGGTGCTGTCTTTAGTTTTCAATGTTTGTATAGTTTATGCAGAAATAAATTAATACATACATTGTATAAAATATTTGCTCAAAGTAATTTCCATGTTAAGATCATTTGCTAATTATGCAGGACATTTTAGCATATTATACAAATTTTAAAACTGTTTTTTTCTTTATAAAAAATGGATGTCTGAATCTAAATGTGGCTTGATTTATTCAAAAATGTACAATTAATTATATTAGGTCAAAGAAGATAATGCAATTATCTCAATGCATGACTCAAGTGCTCCCTAACCAATATGAGAAAACATGAGAAAACATGTCATTAGATATTATCATTATCACTTTTTAAAAATAATAATGCCTTCTATTGAAAAAACTTGGAGAACATGAAATAAAATAATTTGTAATTCTCTGAATTTTGTTTATTTGTCTATAAAGTCACTGACTTTCAGTAATTAAAATCATTTATATGGTAACTAAAAACTAATTCATTATGAAGTGCTTTAAAATAAAAACAAATATCTGAGCACCTACTTTATAATGAAAATAATCTGTAGTGATCATTTTTGTCACAAATTAAGTTGAGAGTTGTAGGAAGTAACAGCTAAAACTCATCTTTTAATTTTAGTTTTTGTGTTACAATTTGATTCTCCATTTTTCTTAAATAAAAGTAATAGTAATTCTCCTACTTGATGTTGGGGGAATTTTGAGGCTGAGTATAATGCAGAGGTAAATATTATACCACAAAATTGCAATATGATAATCACATTCTCATTTTTGAGAATTTATCTAATTGTCAAATATTTTCATGCAACCTTATTAAACATATTATAAATGCTTACCAGAACTTTACAGGGTAGCATGGTAGATTATGTTTCTAAAGATGGCTATGATACCGCGTATTCCACATGTTCTGTTACAATATGACTTTGCTGCTACAATCTGTTTTATCTTCCCTTGAATCTGCACGGGCCCTGTGACTGTTTAGATTAAAAACAATGTGGCAAAAGTGATGTTTATGTGCATGGAAGCTTCTGCTTTTGTGCTATGGGTGAATTCGGCTACTAAGTCAGAATTCCCAACCAACATGCGACCATCATGCATCATGGAAGGCCATAGCTAGCCATGCAAGGGACTATGCAGAAATAAAGACACATACATGGTCAAGCTCCAGTTATGTCAGCCATTTTAGCAAAGACATTAGCCCATAAGAGGAAGAGCCACTTTGGACAGTTCAGCTCCCACAGAAACATGTGGGGCAGGGATGAGCTGTTCCCAGTAATCCCTGCCCCAGTTACAGAATTGTGGGAATGTAACTTATTTTTCTGTTTCTAAGACACTAAACGTTTTTACTTAGGATCATCAGTTGCCATAAACTCTGTCTTATTCCTTTATGCTCTGGATGAACTTCATATGCTCCTATTGGCAGGAAGGCATCCCCCACTTGTGCTGTATAACCCATCTCCACTTACCAAATAAATGATATGTCTATATTATTTCTCCCCTTTTTTCTGTCATCATCATTTTTCTTCTGGTTACTAGATAATTCATATTAGTGTATAAACATACTTCCATTTTTCTCATACTCTTAACAAATAGTAAAAAAAAAGAAATAGTCTTGACTCTCTCCTTTTGTCTATTATTTTTTGTAACGCAATCATTTGGAAGACTTATCTGTACAAGAGATACAATTCATGACTTACTGTCCTCTCTTGAACTTAATCCAGTCTGGCTTTTTTCCCTGTTTTACCTCTAAAAATGGTCTTAAGAAAATTACCAATGATCTCCAGATTGCTAAATCCATGGCTCAATGGTGATAATATTTTTATTTTATTATCAAAACTTTAAAATTATTCTTTACACCTCTCGTTTGTTATATTCAATCAAGAAAATGTATTATTTCTATTTCTTCCCACCTTTTAACTGGTTCAAACCACCATATTCTTTAGACTGAATCACATCACTCTCATTCTAACTGCTGTCTCTGCTTTTCTGCTAATGCCTACTTTTCACACAGCTCTCAGAATGAACCTGTAAAAAAAATGCCACTCACACCTCTTTCTGTTTTAAACTCTCCAGCATCTTCCTCTTTTCACCCCAAAATTAAATTAAAGAGCTTGTAATAGCTTCCAAGGCCCTCCGGGTTTGGTCCCTATACAAGTGCTCTAACAGAAGCTCTATGTGCCTTGCTAGCTTACCTCACTGGCTTTGGGACGATCCTCTGACGAGCGAAAGAGTTTCCGCTTAGAACACTGAACTTCTTTCCTTGGCTTAAAAGGATGTTTCTATTGTTTTCCACACAGGAAAAAATGCAAGGCCTCCCTTATATTTTTCAGATCTTTGTTCAAATGTCATCTCAGGGATTCCTTCTCTGATTTTCTATTAAAATTGACTCACACCTACGCTAGCATTTTCTATTCCCTTACCTGGTTTATTTTTCTACACAATACACATCATCTAACAATGTATATATTTTGCCTATTTATTTCATAATTATCAGACTCCCCAAATAAGAATGCCATCTCCCAGAAAGTAGGAATTTTGTTGCTTTTTGATCACTGGTCATTTGATCACTGGTCTAAAACCAAGCCTGATACATTGTGGTGCTCCGTCAATATGTGATAAATGGAAAAATTAATGTGCAAAAATTATCAGCATAGGGAAACTTCAAGGAGCATAATAAGAAACAAAAATCAAAATGGAGGTAGAGCTACCTAGTATTATAAAGATTCAGTCTCTTAATGGACTTTCCTCACAGTTAAACAAAATTTTACTCAGTTCATGATGCATCATAGGCTTGGTTGTTTTATTTGTGTATGTGTGTGTTTTGTGGGTTTTTCTTTAACAAAACCTTGATACACAAGTAAACACACATGTAGTCTTGTTTTTTCAGAGTAAATGAGAAAAAAATTTCCAAAAACAAATTGCCATTTTTAAGATACTTTTAAAAAGTCTTATAATACCTCCAAAACTTTAAAATTTTCATGATGATTTTACCTTTTACAAAAATATTTTAACACAAGTTTTAAGTTAGGTAACGCTTAATGATAAAATATTTTACGTTATAACAACATAGACCATTGACATGTGACATGATTTCCAGAGCATATGATTAGAATTCTAACTACTTTATGCATAATAAATATCTGTTGTAAGATGTTATAAACTAGTATCTAAATTATATAGCAATAATATCATTACAATTAACAGACTGTTTTGAAACATTGCAATGTCAGTGATTTCTACTTGTAGGTTCTTGGCATTTTACATATATTTTCTATCATTTTTTGCAATATTGTTCATGTGCATTATCGTTTCCCTTTTCTAGATGAAAAATAAGGATAGCAGAATTCATATAACTTGTCTAATATCACATATCTAGTTAATTACATAGATATGGTTATAAATCCATTGTTTGGAGTACAAACTTACCACAATTTCATTATATTTCCATATTTCCACTTCCTTCCAAGTACTTTTTTGCATTATGCTAATGTCAATAAGCCCCCTCACTTTTAAATATGATACAAAAATTTTTCCATGACATTCCAGCGAATTTAATAAAATTAAAACTTAATATTTGGCCAACAAAGCCAAACACCTGTTCTATCATAAGCCTGCCTCTGTCCACATTTACAATTCTATTCCTTTTAGAAGAACAAATCCATCATCCTGAGCTACACTGGCTTGCTTTCTCTTCCTAAAACACACAAAGCATAGGGGTTTTGCACTAGCTGAAACTTTCTGCCTGAAACCCTCTTCACTCATATTATCTCATGACTTATCCCTTCTAGACTCTTGAGTTATTGGTGAAAATGTCATGTCCTCCAAAGGACTACTTGCTGCCTAATAGTTCCTAATTTCTTTATTAGTCTATTCATTTACTTGGTGGCTTCTTCCACAAGAATATAAGCTCCATGAGAGCCGGGGACTTTGTCTTATTCATATCATTCTATCTTCAAAGAGGGTAAGAGTACTTGACACATTATCGGCACTCAGTAAGCAATTATTGAATATGCAATATGCAATGATAGGAGTGCCCCAATTAGTATAGAAAATCGTAGATACGTCTTTGTGGGAAAAGACACTTGTAGAATTTCAAGTTAGAAAGATTAAGATTTGCTCAGGTGTCCTTTATGTGTGGGCTGAAAAAAAAAAAAAAAAAGTTGTTATCCTGAAAAGAATAACACGGTATGAGGGAGTTCACCTTATATGGATAAAGAAGGCTGTGTTGATGACCTCAAAGGAAAAGGCAACACAAGAAACTAAATGTTGATAAGGTAATGTCATTTCTTAGTAAAGCTTGTGATTAAGACTGGAAGACGGAAGACGCTCTTTACTTGGTGCTCCAGCTATCTTTCCTGATAAAAATGTCATGGTATAAGATCATGAAGAAAAAGTAAATGCAATTATTAGGATGAAGGGGAGAGAACTTTGCTTTCTAACCAGGGACCTCAGCCAGCTGGAGAACACTTGCTACACTTGACTAGCAATCACTGAACTGTGTATAATCAATGCGCTTTTGCAATCCTGTGATGGTGACCAAAGCAATACTGAAAATAACTATAGTTATCACTAATTATGAGTAGTTATCCCTCCCTCTGATATATGAAAACATCACTGAATATTTTGGATTGAATAAACTATGCTTGATTTTCTTAAATAATTCTGGACAAGGATAGTCTCAAGAGAAAAATAATGGATTTCCTGCTAATAAGATCAGAATAAGATCAATATGATTAAGTGGAATCATATGACTCTATGTGTATCCTAAACTAGTAAATTAGGTTTTTCTAGTTCCATGTAACATAGAATAATATGCAGTTATTAAATTATATTGAAACTATTTTATAAAGTTAGATGATATTTAAATGTAATGATAAAAACATTAGAATTCAAAGTCATAAAAACATTCTGATTACACATACACAATATTGAAAAATCACTGAAATTTTATATATTTGGTTGGTGATATGATGTTGGATTTTAGCTTTCTTTTTCATATTTTTCCAATGCATATAATACAAATACATGACTCATAATCAGGTAAATAGATTCAAATTAAAAAAATATAAATCACCAGTGATTTTCATACTTTTTAACAGCCTACACTTCCAACTACAGGGACTCAGTTTGCCTGAGAATTCAAATAAATAAACACAAGTTACATTAAAAAATATTTGTTTTGATTAATTCCTTCAATTTTACTTGCATGTTAATCACAATTCTTAAATTAACCTGAGTACTTTAGTTCTTTGAAATTTGCCTCGTGGTATATTTTAATTTTATCTCATAATCACATGAAATTTGGATATAAAAGATTGTTCAAGTGTGTGTGCATCTGTTTGCTATTCAGAAAAAGGCACTCTCAGGAGTACAATTTTCCATAGGCCATCAGGCATAAAATGCAAGAAATCTTCTGAATTTTTGATATATCAGAGGCATACAATGGTAGCTCACATGATGTGTTTTGTTCCTTTTACTCTGATTTATCAGATTTTCTTTTAATACACTCATAATCTAAGAAGCATTTTGCAATATAATAAATATTTAACCCAACTTTTCTCAATTCCAGCACCCCATTTTTTTATTATTATTTTCATTTATTTATTTATTTATTTTGAGGGAGAGTCTCACTCTGTCACCAAGGCTGAAACGCAATGGCACAATCTGCAACCTCCACCTCCCAGGTTCTAGTGATTCTCCTGCCTTATCCTCCCGAGTAGCTGGGACCCCAGGCACACACCACCAAGCCTGGCTAATTTTTGTATTTTTAGGAGAGACGAGGTTTCACCATGTTGGCCAGGCTAGTCTTCAACTCCTGACCTCAGGTGAACCACCCACCTTGGCTTCTCAAAGTGCTGGGATTACAGGCATGAGCCACTTTCCACAGTCTTATGTTTTTGTTTTTGGTTTTTTATTATACTTTAAGTTATAGGGTACATGTGCACAATGTACGGGTTTGTCATATATGTATACATGTGCCATGTTGGTTGCTGCACCCAGTAACTCATCATTTACATTAGGTATATCTCCTAATGCTATCCCTCCCCCCTTCCCCCCCCACCCCATGACAGGCCCTGGTGTGTGATGTTCCCCTTCTTGTATCCACGTGTTCTCATTGTTCAATTCCCACCTATGAGTGAGAACATGCGGTGTTTGGTTTTCTGTCCTTGCAATAGTTTGCTGAGAATGATGGTTTCCAGCTTCATCCATGTCCCTACAAAGGACATGAACTCATCATTTTTTATGGCTGCTTAGTATTCTATGGTGTATATGTGCCACATTTTCTTAATCCAGTCTATCATTGTTGGACATTTGGGTTGGTTCCAAGTCTTTGCTATTGTGAATAGTGCCGCAATAAACATACGTGTGCATGTGTCTTTATGGCAGCATGATTTATAATCCTTTGGGTATATACCCAGTAATGGGATGGCTGGGTCGAATGGTATTTCTAATTCTAGATCCCTGAGGCATCCCCACACTGACTTCCACAATGGTTGAACTAGTTTACAGTCCCACCAATAGAGTTGTCCTTGTCTCTATTTCTGTTCAAGCCCATTTTAGTCAATCTTGAATGATTGCCTCACAAAGCCTTAAGAGCATAACGTTTACATTATAGGCATTCATAATAATCAGTAAACATGTTTTATATATGTGTTATCATACTTGATTGTCAACACAATACTGTAGTATTCTCATATAGAATCATATAAAAAGTTACAACTGAATTTCTGAAAAAGCAAAACACAGCTTCTAGCTAATATCTCAAAATTTTGTTTGCCAAAATGTTCATAATAATGGAAAACAAAAAGACCTTTTTCTTTTGACTGTGGAAAGCGTATATATTGATCCAATTAAAGAATATGTAATGTGAAAATACATAATGTAAGTTCATTTCAAAACTGAGAGTTGTGATACTATTTTCTTCTGAACAATTATTAGCTCAGTGTTAACTATGAGATATCAACAGTGATCTGTCCAGCATACAATACTATATAAAAACTTAGTGACCTAAAATAATAGTTTATTATTATTCTCAGCCTATTGGTTGGTCATGATTCATTTAATCTAGGATTGACTCTGTTAACCTTGACTTAGCTAGTCTGTCTTTCTAAGGGTCAGATGGTGGCTCAATTCCTGGCTGGACTTTTGTTGAAAATCTTTGTTTAGGCAGCTCTATTCTATTTGTCTTTGATCTTTCTCCTGAGACTATGGGCTAGCTCAGGTGTGATCTTCGCTTGTTATTGCCAGGGGTGAGTAAGCCCAGGGGTAGAAGCACTTGTTAAGCTGCCTGTGTTATATGTACTAATATCTCACTGGACAAAACAAGCGAAATGTTGCTACCCAGAGGCTAAGAATTGTACTCTAATCCTCAGTAAGAGGATGCTGCAAAGTTGTGTGACAAAGAGAATGGATATAGCCTGGAATAAAAATTTGGACCATTAGTGCAATCTACCAGAGAGGGGGAAAGTTAATCATGCACCTTGTATCCTATAAGATAAAGATAAAGATAAAAATACCAATTAAATTACCATCTTACGCCAGTTAGAATGGCGATCATTAAAAAGTCAGGAAACAAGAGATGCTGGAGAGGATGTGGAGAAATAGGAATGCTTTTACACTTTTGGTGGGAATGTAAATTAGTTCAACCATTGTGGAAGACAGTGTGGCAATTCCTCAAGAATCTAGAACTAGAAATACCATTTGACCCAGCAATCCCATTTCTGGGTATATACCCAAAGGATTATAAATCATGCTACTATAAAGACACATGCACACGTATGTTTATTGTGGCACTATTCACAATAGCAAAGACTTGGAATCAACCCAAATGTCCATCAATGGTAGACTGGATTAAGAAAATGTGGCACATATACACCATAGAATACTATGCAGCCATAAAAAAGGATGAGTTCATGTCCTTTGCAGGGTCATGGATGAAGCTGGAAACCATCATTCTCAGCAAACTAACACAGGAACAGAAAACCAAACACTTCATGTTCTCACTCATAGGTGGCAATTGAACAATGAAAACACTTGGACACAAGGTGAAGAACATCATGCACTGGGGCCTGTCATGGGGTAGGGGGCTGGGGAAAGGATAGCATTAGGCGAAATACCTAGTGTAAATGACGAGTTGATGGGTGCAGCACACCAACATGGCACATGTACACCTATGTAACAAATCTGCACGTTGTGCACATGTACCCTAGAACTTAAAGTATAATTTTAAAAACTTAAAAAAATTTTTTTAAATTGTTCTTTATGACAGTACCTTGGTAATATATTTTATTTATTTATTACAAGTAATAAAAATTATTTGAGTCAAATCAATGAGTGTGTTAGTCAACATTTGGCAAGTATTTATTGAGCTGTTATAGAAGTGGGCACTGTGCTAGATTAATTCACAGACTTCTGCAATTATTTTATGACAGGGAAGAATGGAGCTAATCAGACAATTTCAAGCAAATAAGTACGCCTAGCAATCTGAGTATCATGAAAGAAGCTGTAGGATATTACTTAGAATACCAGGAGTAAAATCTGAATTTCTTGCCTTGTGGGCCAGTGCATCTTACAGAAAGAGTATAACAGAGTGTTTCTCAAACTTTTTAAAAAATATAAATATCCTAAAATGGCAGATAAGTAGACAATAATATCACAAGTGCTCTTGAAATTATAGATTATATTTTTATTTTAAATGTTTTTTTCAAATTCTTCATTGTACCCCATTGAGCTTAAAAATATAAATACTTATTGCAACTAAGAATATGGAACTTTTTCTACCACATTAATGAGCATAATGCTACTGAATCATGCTTATCCTTTGTGGAAAAAATGGGAAAATTGAAGAGAACTGAATCAATATTGATTTTATTACTTTATAAATTTGTTTTCTCACTTGGTGGCATTATAATTCAGAATTTAAAATATCTAAGTATATGTGAATACAAATAAGGGCAGTTTTTTAAATTTATACATTATGAGAGGCAAATAATTGAGTTGACATATCTAGACTGATGACAAAATTAATGTTAGTTCAGTATCTTAAAACAAATAGTAGAATATATTTTGATACATATATTTTTTGTTGTGAGTTTAAGCCAATCAAATCATGTTGCTTTTCTGAACCATTTGTCTGTCTCTAACCCATCTTAAGAACTAGTCAAAACACATTTTCCAAGAAGAATTAGCACTAAATATGTATTTTATTTTACTATAAACATTACAAAAATCAAACATCTCAGTAAATTTTATGCTATTTTATTTATATTGAAGCAAAAATGTTCTGAGAAGGAGACAGAACCAGACTAACCAAATAAAATCCAAATTTTTAAAGTTTGTCTTTCTTTACTGAAAAAATATTATTTATATAATCAATGAATACCAACCAAGTTTTGGGTACCTTGCTGAGCAGTGGGAGTGTATAGGAACAAAACAGACACTCTGTGCTGTCCTGAAGCCACATTCCACTAGGGGGTCTAAATATGAAATATGTAGTCATACAAATAATTGTACAATTAAAACTCAGCTAGCAGCTTCATGAGCAAACTTAGGAAGCTATGACACCAAACTTAGGAAGCTATAACATTAGAGGAATCCTACTCTGAATGGGGGCAGAATTAGGAAAACTTCCCTGGAAAAGTCACATTACACTGTGGATTGAAAGAACAAGTAGGATTAACTCAGGTGAGTTATTTGTCTGGGAAAAGAAAGGAGCAGAAGGTAACATATTGATATCAACACTTGAAGTATCATATTTCTAGTAAGTGTATTTTCTTAGCTACTCTTTAACATTAAAATCAATATTGAAACAATGTTAAAATTAATAGTGAAACAATGTATCTTATTGAAGTTTTCTACCGTCGATTGTAATATGTTATCTCTGTGAAGACAAGTCACAACTAAACACACGGAAAACGTCTAGTAGCATTTTCAGTTAAATCAGTATTTACCCATGAAGCAGAGCACACTTGCAAGGTCACACTTTCTTTTCATTACAAATTTCTATATAGTAAGAATACACCGTTTTGTCTTGGTACAAGATTTACAATCTCTCCATTACGTACACTAAAAAAATAAAGGGCCAAAACATTTGTTGTAAGGTTTTCCCAATGTACAAGCCAATAGTTGGTGAAGCATTTAGGATTTGCAGTGACCTTGAGGTGGGCTACTGCCCCCACAACCATGTCTTTCATGGAGGAGTTTCAATGTACATACAACAGTTCTTCTTCTCAGGCCACTCCCACTCCCCAGTTGATTTCAGGGACTTACAGTGGAAGGCTTTTGAGCTCACCGTAGTGTTTTTATTTTAAATCACCATGCCTTGTGCAGCAGGAGATTGGGATGATTTGTGGAATTCTATGGACTCTTGTATATAATAAACGTTTTCACTTTTAAAAAGTTAGGCAGGAAATAACAAATTGTTTTTCAGAAAATGAGCTATAGAGTGCTTTGTAAACTTACCCAGAAATGGCACATTATAGATCATTTGTTCCAGTGAACAATAACACTTATCACCCATGTTTTCAAAATTTTACTGTCCATGCAAATATTATATTTGTGATTTCATGGAATTGATTAATACAAAAGCAGAACTATGATAATTCTATGTGTCTGTGTATGTGAGATAAAGCTTATAAAGTTTGCAAGTGGATATAAAATTTTGCCCTTTATGTGACCCTGACTTCTAGAGTCTTGCAACCCTTCCCAGACTTCTTTGAGAAGTGGGATTCAAGAAGCAACCAAACACATAGCCAATTTTTTCTTATATGTTTTATTTTGTTCTTCTTGTTTTTCCTAGGTACCTTTCAATTTCAGCTTGTAGAGACCAATAACCTCATTTATTTAGTGATGCATCTCACTCAGGAATAATATCAATACCGATTTTCAGTTCTGGTGATTTTTGTTTTTCAATGTGACATATATGAATCTCACTCCTTCATCATCCACATCTAATACTTTGCCTACTCCTATCAATTTATTATAATAAATATATTATGAATCTTTCTATATCTTACTATCACCACCATTGATATAACCAACTATCACTCTTACCTAAGCTACTGTAGTAGATTTCTTTCATCCTTGCATCCAATTTTACTTTTATCCTTTTTGAATTTGTTCTCAGAAAAGGTTTCAGAAGGGAACATGTTAAACTATGAATGATATCATGCAACTGAATTATTTATGACAGTTGAGGGGCATTGAATTTTTCCTTGGATGATGACCAAGATCTTTAATATAGTTTATAAGGCTCAGTTTATAATACTTTTCCAGCTATCTGTCTCATTCCCCCTTAGCCCTTGCTAAGTAATATTCAGCCATATTGGTCTTCTCAGTTTCTGACGTATGCCAGGCTTCTATCATTTGCACCCCTGTATTCCCAGCACCTGGAAAAGTATGTGACATACAGTAGGCACTCAGTACATATTAATTAAATGAATGAAGGAGAAAATAAATGGATGTTTATTTTTGATAACACTGGTAGGTTTTTTCAGGGCCATTTTGTGATTCCTCAGCTTCTTTCTGTATACCTGTATCTCTTTGCTTCAATACTAATGGAGACAATTTTGTTGTCCCAGCTCATGTGTTCGACCTGTTCACACATCACAGATCTGTGGATTACTTTTCTTTAAATCACTTACCTAGTGCTGGTCCAATCAGCTGTGGCCATGGTGAAGGAGTCGCATAGTTAAAAATACGGGCCTTCTCATTACAAGTTTTTGAGTAAAGAAAAAACCTAAATTACTCATCTGTTTTTTCTACTTTTCTGACTCTTCCTATTCAGTTCAGTGGTGGTGGTGGTCATGGTGGTTCCTTCTCATCTCCCTAACCTCTCATCTTGGGCTCAGTCCTGGATGTCTTGTCACTCACACTAAACTGAATTTCTTGGTAATCTAATCAAATCTCATGATTAAAATAAATCTGTATACTGACAACTACCAAATATTGCCAGTTTGATGTTACACTGGATTCCAGAGGTAAATAACTAACGGTTTCCTTATATCTTCTTGCCTACCGGCCTCTCCTGACCATTAACAATCAGATACGTTATGCTCAGTGTTGAGTTCCTGATATGTGTCTCAGCTATGCTCTTCCTCCCGTCCTCCTCATGTCAGCAAATGGCAACTGTATCATTCTTGCTACTTAATTCAAAAATCTTGGAATTATTCTTTGTTCCTTTCTTTCTCTCATACCCAATATCCAATCTACCTGCAAACGTTGTTACTGTACTGGCAGAATGTATTTGCAACCACTCCCAACGTGCAGAATTCTTAATTTAAGACACTACCATTGTTCACCTAATTGGCCTCCCAACTTTCACCATTGTCCCCTTTAGTCTACTGGAGACACAGCAGCAGCTAGAGTGACTCTTTAAAACATCACTGTGTTCATTTCAATCCACCACTTAAAATCCTCCAATATCTCTGCATCTCAATTATATACACCAAATTCCTTACAATAAGCTACAATGTTCTGAAATGTTTTTATGTAATTTTTGTGACCTCATTAACTGCTTTTCTGCTATACATTCTCTCTGCTCCAAATGTATTATTCTACTTCCTGCTTTATAAACACACTAAACATTCTCTTCCTTACTTTTCTCTGCAGAATGCTTTCCTTTTCGGATATTCTTCACAGACCCAGGTCTCTAATTAAATGCCATCTTTTCCTCTGGGGCTTTTTATCACCATTCTGTCTAAAATTGCACCCTACCATCTTTCCTGAAACCTTTTATTTTTGTCGTTGTTGTTGTAAAAATTTATTTCCTTTCATTTTATTTTAAATTTTTATTTTAGGTTCAGAGGTACATGTGCAGATTGGTTATATAGGTAAATTGTGTGTCGGGATTTGGTGTACAGATGTACAGATTATTTTGTCACATTGGTAATAAGTATAGTATCTGATAGGTAGTTTTTCAGTCCTCACACTCCTCTCACCACCTTCAAGTAGACCCTGATGTCAAAAGTTCCCTTCTTTGTGTCCATGTGTACTCAACGTTTAGCTCCCACTTGTAAAAGAGAACATGCAGTATTTGATTTTCTGTTCCTGTGTTAGTTTGCTTAGGATAATGGCTCCAGCTCCATCCATGTTGCTGTAAAAGGCATAATTTCATTCTTTTTTATGGCTGCATACTATTCCATGGTATATATGTACCACATTTCCTTTCTGCAGTCTACCATTGATGGGCACTTAGGTTGATTCCATGTCTTTGCTACTATGAATAGCGCTGTGATGAACATATGCATGCATGTGTCTTTATAGTAAAAGAATTTATATTCCTTTGAGTATATACCCAATAATGGGATTTCTGGGTCAGATGATACTTTTATTTTAAGTTCTTTGAAAAATTGCATTCCTGAAGCTTGTAATCACTTTTTTTTGCTCATTTTCATTTTTATCAGTTACTACTATATACTATATATTTATATTCCTTTGTCTTCTTCTTAAGAATATGAACACCATAATGGTAAAGATGTTATCAAGTTTGCTCCTGCTATAATGTGAGCACCTAAAACTGACCAGACTCTAGTTCACAAAGCTGTTGAATGAATGGATAAGTGAATGAATGAAAGTACTAACCACTCTAGAACCCAAAAAGGGCTGGCAACTAATTTATATGACATTATTTAAATGTATGAATAGAAAATTAGTCCTAAAATATTTTTTCCTATTCCGATTCTTTTTAAAATTTCAAAAATGAAGTATAAGTATATTTTAACTAATGTTTTGAAAACAGTTATTAAGATGACAAACTTATACACAGCAGTTTTATACTGAAGCGGGAAGAACGAATGAGGTGGAAAAGAATTGGCTTAAATATTGATTTCAGTATAATATAACTAGTTTAGAGATATGAAAAGTAGTATGATGCCTAGAAAATTAGAGCTGTAATCTGAATGAAACATGCAGATATTGTATAATTACAACTAATTTAGCATGATTACAGTGATACTTTGCATTTGTCCCTTAGGTAGACAGTTACTTTTTGCTGGATAGACCAGGCACTAGGATGGTACTATTGCATATGAACTCCATTATTTATTACTGAACATAGCTGTGGATAAATTAGAAGCATTAACAGAAAAGATGTCTGAGTTAAACTTAATACCCTATCTGCACACATTCAGTCTCCAATGCTAAGAAGGTGGCATATTAACAAAGGGGAAAAAAGAGGCATAATCATACTTTAATGAAATTGTCAGCAAGATCAGCAATGGTGATAAAATACAACACATTTTGAAACTGAAGAATCATTATGAGAGGATACTTTGTTAGGAAAGAGAAGAGGTTTGGATCTGTTGGAGGGAGAAAATGGATGCTCATTTTCTAGCAGTTGACTGGATGTGACCTAGCAGAATTAACAGTGCCCATTAACCAACATATTTATTTGCATTCACAAATTCATAAAAAGGAGAATAGTGCCTCCTAGGAAAAGAAGTGTTCAGACTGTAATCCATAAGTCCCCATAATGATAAGAGTTAAATAAATGTTACATTGACTGTAGATGGCTCCTGGATTGAAAAGAACCGTAAGACTCATCATCAAGGTCTCAATAATTAGAGAAGATATCTAGTTGCATGATAGCACATCATGGATGTAGAGCCAATACAGACTTAGTCTCTGGGTGCTATAAAATATTATTATTATTATTATTGAGATGGAATTTTGCTCTGTTGCCTAGGCTGGAGTGCAGTGGGACGAACTCTGCTCCCTGCAATCTCCACCTCCCAGGTTCAAGCGATTCTCCTGCCTCAGTCCCAGGAGTAGCTGGGATTACAGGCACGTGCCACCATGCCCGGCTAATTTTTGTGTTTTTAGTAGAGACGGGGTTTTGTCATGTTGGCCAGGCTGGTCCGGAACTCCTGACCTCAGGTGATCCACCCGCCTCAGCCTCCCAAAGTGCTGGGATTACAGGCATGAGCCATCCTGCCTGGCCATGCATTAATTTTTATGTTTTTATTTTACAATAGTTTTATATTTACAAAGTGTCAAGTACGTTACAGACTTTGTTTACTCTGCACTCTATTTCTCCTATAATTAACAATGTGCTACAGTACTGTTGTCAAACTAATTAATATTTGACATATTGTAATGAACTGAAGTCCAGATTTAATTTGGATTTCCTTAGTTTTTACCTGATGTCTTTTTCTGTTCCAGGATCTCATATTAACATTTAGTCATCATCTTTGCTTAGCACCCTATAGACTGTGCCAGCTTCTCAGACTTTCCTTGTTTTTAATGACCGTCACAGTCTGGAAGAATACTGGTTAAGATATTCTGGAGAATATTCCTCAATTTTGGTTTGTCTTCCTTCAAGATTTTCATTTTTCTTTGATTTTGTGCAGTTTGTATAGAACATGCCTCTGGTGGGTGTGCCTGTATGTAATCCTACTTGATATTTTCTGACCTTCCTGAATCTGTGTTTTGGCATTTATCATTAATTTTAAACAGAATATTTTGGGGTATTTTTAAAAGAAAACCTGACAATCTCTGTCTTTTAACAGGACTCTTTAACTTTTATATTTGAAGTAATTGTCGTGATATATTTAGATTAAATTCTACCACCTGTGTAACTATTTTCTATAATCTGCTTTTTTATTTTTTATTTTTTTCTCCTTTTCTACCATTATTACTTTTTAATTATTTTTCTATTTGGAAGTTTCTTTTTAATTAATCTTCAAGTTTACTGGTTTCTTAGCTATGTTAAGTTTACTTAAGCCTGTCAAATATTTCTTTCGTTTTTGTTATTCTGACTTTTAATTTCTAGGTTTTCCCTTTTTTTTTTCTTATAGTTTTCATTTCTCCATTTACATTATCCATCTGATATTACTGGTCTTCTACTTTTTCAACTAATGTCCTTAACATATTAGTCATATTTTTTTTTAAATTCGTCTAATAATACCAACATCTGTGTCATATTTGAATCTGGTTATGATGTTTGCTTTATTTATTTGTATTTTGTTTGTTTGTTTTTTTCTGGTTCTTTTGCATGTCTTGCAATGTTGTCTTGAAAGTAGAAATAATGTATTGAGAAGCGCGTGCTAGGGGTGAATGAGCCTCCGGTGAGCTGATTTTTGTTAATATGGCTGAGTTGAGCTGTGTTTCATGTTTGTTGTCAACATAGGTACAAGATGTTAAATTCCTCTAATATGTTTATTTCTGACTTTCCTTTTGATTTTCTTGTTTCCTTTTTCACTGTTCATCAGAGAAAGTCTGTGTCTTGTAACTCTTTTCAGTTATAATCTATTATAATATTAGAGGCTTGTTGGCATGGGGGAGTGGTGTAGGGGACAGCGACTTCTCTACAATCTCCTGATTAAGTCTTCACCTTTTAGTGGGCCTCTGACATGAAGATGTCGATTTTCAAATATTTCTCTCCCTCCTCCAGAATACATTGGTTTTCCCTTGATCCCATGGTCCATTTCTTGGCTCAATGTTTCCAAACTATTTCCTTGACAATTTATTTTCCTCAGATAATTCAAGGCTGGAGCAGCCTGAATTATAAGAGAAAACATTTTCCTTAACTGGGAAACGTTCCTGAATTGTCTTCAGGCAAATTCATTTCCCTTAGAAGTATTTGTTAAAGACAAGATTCTGGGAGGGTTTCACTGTGGTTGAAGAGGGGATCTTTATCAGATCCTCACCATGAGGTCCTAGTAGCATTCCTGAAAAGGTGGTGTAAACCCACTGCCCATCATCTCATGCTTGCAGCCTTCCTGGAGTTTCTCATTTGTGCTAGTCCCTACACGGCCCACCAGCAATTCAACATGAGCATGTCAGCATTCCTACTAGTTTTTGGCTTCAAGTGTCCTCTGCCCCTAGTTAACAATTCTTGGGAGCTATATATCTCTATGTTCTAGATTGCCCAATCTCTCCAAATTTCTCAATGGCAGTTTGCCCTGAGACCTAGATTCTCTGAAGGGTTCAAGAAAAGTTCTTGACATTTAGTTTGTACAGAATTGTCTTTAAAGGAGTGAGGAGTTCTAAGGTCTCTATTTTTTGGAATTAAAATTGAGACTTCTCATGCATTTATCTTGGGGAAAATGTGTCTATAGATTTGACCTAACAAGACCTATGTCACTAAATATTGTAGACAGTCATTAGCTTGGCCTTTCTGAATCATTGTAGAGGGTATCACAAGATCGGTGAATTTTACAGTGGCAGCCTCAGGGGTAGTCTTGATTCCAGTACTGAGCCTAGTCAGAAGGATATAACAAGGTCATGAGAGACTTAGAAATCAGAATGTAAGGCTTTCAGTGATCAGCAGTCCAGAAGGTAGTCCTGAGAAACTCAATGAGAGACAGTAGGGTATAGAAGGTAAAATATTCAGGTTAACATGCAGTAGCAATTAAAAAAAAAACTAAAAAGTATATCTAGGCTTAGGTCTTTTCCTCTCTGATTTTTTTTCTTTAAATAAAGATATAGATCATAAAAGTATATTATTTGGAAGAAGGTCAGTGGGATAGGTTTTTGTCATTTCATAACATAATGTATCATGCTATAGATAACAGTGTTTCATTGGTTAACATCATGACATATATTTAAGAAAGCTCTAGGCCAGGCGCGGTGGCTCACGCTGGTAATCCCAGCACTTTGGGAGGCCGAGGTGGGCGGATCACGAGGTCAGGAGATCGAGATCACGGTGAAACCCCGTCTCTACTAAAAATACAAAAAATTAGCCAGGCATGGTGGCGGGCGCCTGTAGTCCCAGCTACTCGGGAGGCTGAGGCAGGAGAATGGCGTGAACCTGGGAGGCGGAGCTTGCAGTGAGCCGAGATCGCGCCACTGCACTCCAGCCTGGGCGACAGAGCAAGACTCCGTCTCAAAAAAAAAAAACAAAGAAACTAATTTTCAATGACTAGGAAATAGTGAAATTATGGCCAGAGTAAGAAAGTATGGCTTAATACATAAGTAGAAATGTGCTATGCATTATTGTATGATGACAGGACCTAAAATAACAAAGATGCTAATCAAGATTAACCTGCTATGAGAAGTATCAGGCCTTAAAAGTATTTTATGACTTTCTTCTGAATCCTATTTGTACCAGATGGAATAGTTACATAGAATTACACGAAGTTTTCTAAAGAAAATGTACTTGGACAGTGACCATATGTTTTGTTTCTGCTTTCCACCAATCCTTTGTTATGGGAACATTATTTTCCTAATCAATATCTATCACAGCAGTCTTAATTGAAATACTTCCTACCTTATCTTTTTTGTTTGTTTGTTTGTTGTTGAGATGGAGTCTTGCTCTGTCTCCAGGCTGGAGTGCAGTGGCACAATCTCGGCTCACTGCAATCTCTGCCTCCCGGTTTCAAGCAATTCTCCTACCTCAGACTCCCGATTAGCTGGGATTACAGGTGCGCACCACCACACCCAGCTGGTTTTTGTATTTTTAGTAGAGACGGGGTTTCACCATGTTGGCCAGGATGGTCTTGATCTCCTGACTTCGTGGGCCACCTGACTTGGCCTCCCAAAGTGCTGGGATTACAGGCATACACCACCATACCTGGCCTCTTCCTAACTTATCTTATTCAGGTCTAAATTTTACCATTTCTTGGAGACCAACATAATTGCACCTTTTCCATGAAGACTCTTCAGTGGTCTTTTATACTATCTGTAGCTATTTTTTACTGCTCTCAATTTTATCTGCTCAGAACTTGCTGCCTTGTAACAGCATCTTCTTATTTGCATATTCTTTCTGTGCGGGTAGAATAGGAATGCTTCAAAGACAGATGTAGACAAAGAATTGCTGCTAGTGGAGATTCAACTTTTTTCAAAAAATTCACTTTTTTTGTTTTTAATAAATTTATTTCTTTGGATCATGACAGTTATAATTTTAGAAATCTTTTTTTTGTTTGTTTGTCTTTTTGAGACGGAGTTTTGCTCTTGTTGCCCAGGCTGGAGTGTAGTGGTGCGATCTCGGCTCACTGCAACCTCTGCCTTCCGGTTTCAAGAGATTCTTCTGCCTCAGCCTCCAGAGTAGCTGGGACACACAGGGGCCCAGCCAAGACGGCCAACTAGAAGCAATAGCATTTCAAGTCTCCCGTGGAAATAAAACATAACTGGCAATAAAAATATCCAGGTTCTCTCATCAAAATTGACTAGAAGGCTCACGTGACCCACAGAGAGAAAGACAAACAGTGTGCTGTGGCAGCCGACCTGACAGCCACATGAGGAAAGGGAACCCCCTACCCCTGGCCAAGGGAGGCAGTGAGTGGGCATGCTACCCAGCCAGGGAACCTGTGCTTTTTCCAGCCAACTGTGGAACCCACGGATTGGAAGATTCCACTCGTAAACCCACACCACTGGGGCCTAGCATCCCAATGCCAGAAAGTGCGGATTCTTACAGCCTCTCAGCTAGAACCTACCTAACTCCCAGGAGGAGGGGTGACCGGCACCTGCTGCAGCTCCCTGCAGTCTAAGCCATTTGTGCTCCTTGAGGAGGGGCAGCTGCCAGCACTGGGACTCACAGCTGCGTAACATGCTAAGCTCTCTGGGCGGGGGAAGGGCAGCACCCATTTTTATAGCTCCAGGTTGCACTTTTCCCCTGTTGGGGCCAGGGAAGCTTATGGCTTGGTCCAAAGACTTGCCCCCACAGCCCACCACACTGGCTGTGGCAGTCAGGGGCCAGAGTGCCTCTTCAGGTCTAACCCTGACGCATCATTTAAAAACTAAGAGGCAGAAATGAAATCCACAGGCAGACAGGCTGGCGCTGCGCCCTAGGCCTGGTAGTTAAAGATGGACCCCTGACCTAACAGGTTATGTTATCTATAGATTCCAGACATTGTATGGAAAAGCACTGTGAAAATCCCTGTCCTGTTCTGTTCCAATCTGATTACCAGTGCATGGAGTCCCTAATCACGTACCCCCTGCTTGCTCAATCAATCACGACCCTCTCTTGCAGACCCCCTTAGAGTTGTGAGCCCTTAAAAGGCACAGGAATTGCTCACTCAGGGAGCTCGGCTGTTGAGACAGGAGCCTTGCCAATATTCCAAGCCGAATAAACCCCTTCCTTCTTTAACTTGGTGTCTGAGGAGTTTTGTCTGCGGCTTGTCCTGCTGTAGTAGTTCTGAGGGATCTAGGCAGCCCAAACAAGTGGGTTTTCCCCCAGTGAAGCACAGGCTCTCCACCAAGGGACAAAGTGCTTTGTTAAATGGGTCCTATTCCCCGTGCCATTCAATTGGATGAGACACTCCAACAGGGGTTGTCAGACACCCTATACAGGAGCAATCTTACTAGCATCAGGTTGGTGCTCCTCGAGATCAGAGGTCCCAAAAGAAGGAGAAGGCGCCCATTTTTGCTGTTCTCCAGCCTCCTTAAATGACATCTCTGGGCATAGGAGTGAATGAGATGAAAAGGCCTGAAGTGAAACCCCAGAAAACTGCAGCAGACCTACAGAAGATGGACCTGACTATTGAAAGAAAAACAAGCAGAAAGTGACAACAAGAGCATCAACAACAAACACAAAAAAGTCCCCCACAAAAACCCCAGCCAAGGGTCAGCAGCCTCAAAGACTGAAACTAGACAAACTCATGAAGATGAGAAATAATCGGTGAAAAAATGCTGAAAACCCAAAAGGCCACAGTGCCTCTTCTCCTTCAAATGATCACAACATCTCTCCATCAAGGGCCCAGATGTATGGCGGATCAGATGAACGAATTTTCAGAAATAGGCTTCAGAAGATGGGTAATACAAAACTATGCTGAGCTAAAGTAGCATGATCTAACCCAATACAAAGAAGCTAAGAACCTTGATAAAAGGATGGAAGAATTGCTAACTAGAATAACCAGTTAGTGAGGAACATAAGCGATCTGATGGAGCTGAAAAACACAGCACAAGAACTTGATGAAGCATACACAAATATCAACAGCTAAATTGAACAAGTGGAAGAAAGGATGTCAGAGTTTGAAGACCACCTTACTGAAATAAGACATGTAGACAAGAATAGAGAAAAAAGAATGAAAAGGAATGAACAAAGCCTCCAAAAAATATGTAACTTCATAAAGGACCAAACCTACGATTGATTGAAGTACAAAAGGAAGAGGAGGAGAATGGAAAAAAGCTGGAAAACACACTTCAGAATATTAACCAGGAAAACTTCAGGAAATACAGAGAACACCATTAAGATATTCCATGAGAAGAGGAACCCCAAGACACATAATCATCAGATTCTCCAGGGTCGAAATGAAGGAAAAACTGTCAAGGTCAGCCAGAGAGAAAGGCCAGGTCACCTACAAAGGGAAGGCCATCAGACTAACAGCGGACTTCTCAGCAGAAACTCTGCAAGACAGGAGAGACTGGGGGCCACAATTCAATATTCTTAAAGAAAAGATTTTTCAACCCAGAATTTCATATCCAGCCAAACTAAGTTTCATAAGTGAAGAAGAAATAATATCCTTTCCAGACAAGCAAATGATGAAGGATTTTGTTACCACCAGGCCTGCCCTGGAAGAGCTCCTGAAAGAAGCACTAAATATGGAAAGAAAAAACCAGTACCAGCCATTGCAAAAACACACCAAAATATAAACACCAATGACACTATGAAGAAGCTGCATCAACTAGTGTGCAAAATAACCAAATAGCATCATGATAACAGGATCAAATTCACAAATAACAATACTAACTTCAAATATAAATGGGCTAAATGTCCCAGTTAAAAATGCAGACTGACAAATTGGATAAGGAGTCAAGACCTATCAATGTGCTGTATTCAGGAGACCCATCTTAGGTGCAAGGACACAGGCTCAAAACAAAGAGATGGAGGAAAACTTACCAAGCAAATGGAAAGCAACGAAAAAAAGCAGGGGTTGCAATCCTAGTCTCTGACAAAACAGACTTTAACCAACAAAGATCAAAAAGACAAAGAAGGGCATTATATAATGGTAAAGGGAATAATTCAACAAGAAGAGCTAACTATTCTAAATATATATGCACCCAAAATAGGAGCACCCAGATTCATAAAGCAAGTTCTTAGAGACTTACAAAGAGACTTACACTCCCACAGAATAATAGTGGAAGACTTTAACACACCACTGTCAGTATTAGACAGATCAATGAGACAGAAAATTAACAAGGATACTCAAAACTTGAACTGAGCTGTGGATCAAGTGGAGCTAGTAGATGTCTACAGAAGTCTCTACCCCAAATCAACAGAATATACATTCTTCTCAATGTCACCTGACACTTATTCTAAAATCAACTTGCATCCCAGGGATGAAGCCAACTTGATTGTGATGGAAAAGTTGTTTTATGTGCCCCTGGATTTGATTTGCTAGTATTTTATTGAGGATTTTCACAATGATGTTCATCAGGGATATTGGCCTGAAGTTTTATTGTTGTGTCTCTTCCCAGTTTTGGTATCAGGATGATGCTGGCTTTATAAATTGAGTTAGGGAGGAGTCCCTCCTTTCCATAACTGGAAGTAAAGCACTCCTCAGCAAATGCAAAAGAACTATAACCATAACAATAGTTTCTCAGATGACAGTGAAATAAATTATAACTCAGGATTAAGAAACTGACTCAAAACTACATAATTTCATGGAAATCGAGCAAGCGGCTCCTGAATGACTCCGGGATAAATAATGAAATTAAGGCAGAAATCAAGAAGTTCTTTGAAACCAATGAGAACAAAGAGACAACATACCAGAATCTCTGTGACACAGCTAAAGCAGTATTAAGAGGGAAATTTCTAGCACTAAATATCCATATCAGAAAGCTAGAAAAATCTCAAATTGGCACCCTAACACCACAATTAAAAGAGCTTGAGAGGCAGAAGCAAGCTTATTCAAAAGCTAGCAGAAAACAAGAAATAAGAGAAGAGAAGAATTGGAGGAGATAGAGACAGGAAAACCCTCAAAAAAAATCAATGAATCCAGGAGCTGTTTTTTTTAAAAAATTAAAAATAATAGACCACTACTAGACTAATAAGAGAGAGAAGGATCAAATAGACACAATAAAAATGATAAAGGGGATATCACCACTGACCCCACAAAAATACAAACTAGCATCAGAGAATATTATAAACACTTCTACCCAAATAAACTAGAAAATCTAGAAGAAATGGATTAATTCCTGGACGCATACACCTTACCAAGACTAAACTAGGAAGAAGTTGAATCCCTGAATAGACTAATAACAAACTCTGAAATTGAGGCAGTAATTATTTCCTACCAACCAAAAAAGCTCAGGGCCAGAGCTGAATTCTACCAGAAATACAAGGAGAACTGGTACCATTCCTTCTGAAACTATTTCAAACAATTGAAAAGGAGGGACTCCTCCCTAACTCAATTTATAAAGCCAGCATCATCCTGATACCAAAACTGGGAAGAGACACAACAATAAAACTTCAGGCCAATATCCCTGATGAACATCATTGTGAAAATCCTCAATAAAATACTAGCAAATCAAATCCAGGGGCACATAAAACAACTTTTCCATCACAATCAAGTTGGCTTCATCCCTGGGATGCAAGGCTGGTTCAACATACACAAATCAATAAACGTAATTCATCTCATAAATAGAACCAAATACAAAAACCACAGGATTATCTCAGTAGATTCAAAAAAGGCTTTTGATAAAATTCAACATCCCTTCATGTTAAAAACTCTCAATATACTAGGTATTGATGGAAAATATCTCAAAATTATAAGCGCTATTTATGTCAAACCCACAGCCAATATCATATTGAATGGGAAAAAGCTGGAAACATTCCCTTTGAAAACTGGTACAAGACAAGAATGCTCACTTTCACCACTTGCATTCAACATAGTATTGGAATTTCTGGCCATGGCAATTGGACAAGAGAAAGAAATAAAGGGTATTCAAATAGGAAGAGAGGAAGTCAAGTTGTCTCTGTAGGCAGATGACATGATTTTATATTTAGAAAACCCCATCTCTTTCAGCCCGAAAATTTCTTGAACTGATAAGCAAACTCAACAAAGTCTCAGGATACAAAATCAATGTGCAAAAACCACAAGCATTCCTTTACACCAACAATAGCAAGCAGAGAGCCAAATCATGAATAAATTCCCATTCACAATCACTACAAAGAGAATAAAGTACCTAGGGATGCAGCTAACAAAAGATTTTAAGTACTTCTTCAAGGGGAACTACAAACCACTACTCAAGGAAATAAAAGAGGACACAAGCAAATGGAAAGACATTCCATCCTCATGGATAGGAAGCATCAATATCGTGAAAATGGCCATACTGCCCCCCAAAATTTATAGATTCAGTGCTATTCCCATCACACTATCATTCACATTCTTCACAGAATTAGATAAAAAGTATTTTAAATTTTATATGAATCAAAGAAAACCTCATATAACCAAGACGATCTTACACAAAAAGAATAAAGCTGGAGGCATCATGCTACCTGACTTCAAACTCTACTACAAGGCTACAGTAACCAAAACAGCATGGTACTGGCACCAAAACAGACATGTAGACCAATGGAGCAAAACAGAGACCTCAGAAATAACACATCTACAACCATCTGATCTTTGATAAACCTGACAAAAACAAGCAGTGGGGAAAGGATCTCCTATTCAGTAAATGGTTCTGAGAAAACTGGCTAGCCATATGCAGAAAACTGAAACTGGACTCTTTCCTTACACCTTACACAAAATTAACTCCAGATGGATTAAAGACTTGATGTAAAACCCAAAACCATAAAAACCCTGGAAGAAACCTCAGGCAACACCATTCAGGACATAGGCATGGGAAAGACTTCGTGACCAAAACACCAAAAGCAATTGCATCAAAAGCCAAAATTGACAAATGGGATCTAATTAAACTCAAGAGCTTCTGCACAGCAAAAGGAACTAGCATCAGAGTGAACAAGTAACCTACAGAATGGGAGAAAGTTTTTACAATCTACCCACCTGACAAAGGTCTGTTATCCAGAATTTACAAGGAACATAAACATATTTACAAGAAAAAGAGTAACCCCATCAAAAAATGGGCAAAGGATATTAACAGACACTTCCCAAAGAAGACATTTACATGGCCAACAAACACATGAATAAAGCTCAACATCACTGGTCATCAGAGAAATGCAAATGAAAACCATAGTGGGATACCATCTCATGCCAGTCAGAATGGCGATTATTAGAAAGTCAGGAAACAGCACATGCTGGCAAGGCTCTGGAGGAAAAGGAACGCTTTTACACTTTTGGTGGGAATGTAAATTAGTTTAGCCATTGTAGAAGACAGTATGGCAATTTCTAAAGGATCTAGAACCGAAAATACCATTTGACTCAGCAATCCCATTACTGAGTATACACTTAAAGGAATATAAATCATTCTACTCTAAAGGCACATGCACACTTATGTTAACTGCAGCACTATTTACAATAGTAAAGACCTGGAACCAACCCAAATGCCCATCAGTGATAGACTGGATAGAGAAAATATGGTACATATACACCATAGAATACTGTGCAGCCACAAAAAGGAATGAGATCATGTCCTTTTCAGGGACATGGAAGAAGCTGGAAGCCGTGGTCCTCACCAAACTAACACAGGAACAGAAAACCAAACCCTGCATATTCTCACTCATAAGTGGGGGCTGATCATTAAGAACACATGGACACAGGGAGGGGAATGTCACACACCAGGGCCTGTTGGGGTGGAGGGTGAGGGGAGGGAACTTATAGGACGAAGGTGAAGCAAACCACCAAGGCACACATATACCTATGTAACAGACCTGCATGTTCTGCACGTGTATCCTGTTTTTGTTTTGAAGAAATAAAGAAAAAAATAAGGTTAATCCTACCTTGCGGTTTCTTACATGGTAGTGATAGGAACCTCCAGATGGGAGAAACAACCCTAGGTAACAGAACAATTTATTCAGCTATTAGTGCAAAGAAAGTGTATTTACCACTACCTTGATTTCCACACTCAATTCCAATCCCAATTGTAGTAGTATATTCACATTATTGTGATACTTTTTAAGGTATTCCTTTAATTACACATAATCAGAAATAAGAGTCTTAGTAATTACAGTATTGAGTAAGGATTAATACTCATTTGACAAAAATAAAAAAATAAACGATGTACTTCAACTTCTGTTAGGTTTGGTTTTGAGTTGGCCCCTAGTTTCAGTATCCCTTTCTTTCCATCAAGATATATTCTATTTGTACTAGTTGTTTCATTTGAAAAATCAGGAAAATATTTGTAAATCAATAAGATTTTGCGGAGAGAAAATTTTGTCAGACTGTTGCATAGCCTTCCGCACAGATATGTTTATGGCATTTCTTTATCCCTGGGAGGCAAATTAAACAATAGTGAGAACATTCCATTATTGTCACTCTAAGTTTTCAGAATAAAGCTGAGGAGTTCTGAATTTATGAACGAATGTTTTATTCAAGAAACTCAAAAACTCTAAGTATGTTATGTAAAGTAGAAAGTAAGCTGAATAAACAGAGAAAGTTGAATTTCCACCCAGCCTGTCTAGTCTTCTGTTTTACATACAGTCTTTACTTACGGGCCTTTTTCACATAATGGTATGTGTTTTCATTGGACATTGATTACTATTATAGTAGGGCTAGTTTAGATCAAATCTCCTTCCCACAACCAATTTCCTATCAGAGCTAATGGGTTTGCAGCTCATTTATCATGATCATATTGGCAGGAATTTAGCTGATATTTCCAAACACTCAACAGGAGTGGTTTTTCCACTCTCCTGAGTGCCTCTCAGCTGCAGGTAAAGAATGTTACAGCTGGATGAGAGAGCTAATTAGAACCAATTATAGCTTGAGTGACCAGCAATGGCATTCAAATATCTGGCAGAATCTACCTTGTCCTTGTAACACAGAGGTTTTGTATCTTTACAAATACTGTCTTGGAACATTAAACATTTTGTAGAATTGCAGGTAATAAGCACTTAAATTTAATAATCAAAAGAGGCATTGCCAAAGTAATCCTGAAAGTAGGACTTCACTAGACATAATTATACATTGACTGCCAAAGGCATCTCAAAATTAACAGTAAATTTCAAATACTTAATGAGAAGCATTGAAGTTCTATGACAAATTTGAACTTAATAAATCCAGTGACCTGAATTTAATTCAACATATGTATTCATGTTTTCTCATATGAGACACATTGTCTTAGCATTTTGGAGGAGCTATTGGCAGTCTGTCTTAATTTTACTTTACTTATTTTGTTCCAGTGGGATACACCAATCCTTTGATGAGTGGGAATGTTTTTGGATAACATTTTATTCCTAGGGCCCCCATTCAGTTCACAAGAATGTAGAACTTTATCTGGCCCTTGGAAAGTGGGGAAGGTTGTCTAGGCAGAAGGGTCAAATCATTTTATCTTATATTTTTATAGCTTTTGTTTGAAAAAAATGATATGATTACAGATAGAAGCAGAATACTTCTAAATATTAAATTAAAATTTTGAAGAGACACTGAAGCTATTACATTATATTTGAAATGCAGTTGTGCAAAATTATATTTTTAATCTACCTAACTATTCATCTGTCATGAATATAGCTATCTCAAAAATTATAGTACTGTGTTCTATAATATCCAGATGTCCCAAATAATGATTAGAAGTAAACATGAGTACATTTTTGAAATACATCTTTAAAGGGCTAAAAATTGAAAATATCATAAATAGGAAATATGTAAAACCATTTTATAATATGCTTTATTCTTGAAAGGTAAATAGTAGGTATAGAAAATTATATGAGAAATTTCTACTGCTTAACCAGTTCTAAATTTAAAATGCAAAGCCTACATTTATTATAATTAGGTATAGTTATAATGTACCATTTTCTGAAAGTCACAGTAACAGTATATAGCCATAATTTATAAGGGAGTAATCAATAATTTCTGATAGGTTGAACACAGCAAAATCAATTAGCATCTATATAGAAACAAAAATTGTTTTTCTGGTATGCATTTCTAAACAGCTTTAAAGACTACACGATGAAAATGCACTTCATGGAATTGCTTGTCCTTACTCAAATTCAATTCCAGTTATGACCCTGAGAGATGATTAGTAAATTCAACTTTTTAATTAGCATTTTGCATAATTCATTGAAATGATAATGCACTCATGCATTTGATTGTCAAGGTGCAGATGTGCTAATATGAGGCTATAATTTTCTCATCTAAATAACACTTTTAGTAAAACCTCCAATTTCTCACAATTCTATTGTATAAGACCTATTATTGTTCATTTTTAAAAAATGAGTTCAGAGTTTGAGTTCAGATTTTGAAGTCAGCTTGTATTGTTAGAATGGATTGCTCAGGATACTAAGGACCAAAATAAACTAACATTTTTTTAAAAAGTTATTTATTCCATTTTGGTTAATACTACTTGATCACAGTTAAAACAACTTTTAAATGTACCAAGTAGACTTTATAGATTTATAAATTATATCCAAATAGACCCAAATAGAAATTATAAAATAAAAAATTAAAGGGATGCTGGTTTTTCATTTTCTTTCTCTGAAGAAGTATGGGCACAATAATCATAGACTCTTCACCACAGGATGTTCAGGTGAAATTAGCACTAAACCAAAAACGTGGGCTTTTATTTAATGTGTGGTTTCATGAGATGAACCTCGGTACTTAAAAAAATAATTGATTGATATCTTTCTCAAAGCTGCCCAAAGTTTTCCCAAAGATGTATCTATTTACATTGAACTTTAGTGCTTGTTTCCATATAAATCACAAGCTCCTATCCACTGGGCAGCTTTGCTTCAACTATATAGAAAATGAGAAAAAAAGAAGGAAAATATAGAATGTGGCTGTTCAAATAAATGGCAGGATGCACTAGAACATTATTTTCTTTCTGTACACCAGACATTGTTAGAATGAATTAAATGTTTCCAAAGGAGGTGAGAGAACTTGGAAACCAGGATTCCTGGCCGTGAGTCATATTTACAAATGAGGTAAACTGCCTGGAATCAAGCACCCAAACACGTGATGGTTTCTGCCTACTCTGCCAGCATAGATGTTTGTGCTGTGGGTCCTGAGAACACTGGCCAGCAAAATTGCTATTATTGCAAACGTGTGGCAATGCTGAATGAGATTTCTAAGGAATTGTGTGGTAGAATGAATATTAGTGTTTGGGACAAATGCTTTCTTAGGACATAGTTTAAAAAACACTTCCTACATTCCCAAACTCTGCTGTATAGAATGTTTATTACATGGATAGTAGTATAAAGAGACCATTGTGTTACTCCTGGCATGATCTACATAAGTCCCTAGTAGGTAATCCCTCACAGCAATTTTATAGCATCTGGCTCTAGGTAGCTCATAAAACAAAGTGAAGCATTGCAGTCATGGCAATGCCGATGAGCTGAGATTGGCTCATGTTGAGTTCCACTGTTGTACTTCCAAGTGCTATTATACTGTGTTTCATGATTCTTTCATGCTAGGAAATTATTTTTTGTTCTTTTCTTATTAATGTTTGTATAAAAGATGGAAGTGACTGGCATATTTGTTTGGTAATATCTACGTTAACTTAAAATGTATGTGGATGAAGGTTCTAAAGTTCCCAGAAATTGCCAAGCATTTGGAAATAATCATTTTAAAAATGGTAATGTGGAATTTTATTTTCAGAGGCTATGAAGATTACTTCTAAATAAGAAAGAATTTGATAAAAACTGTGCGTCTCCCTCCCCTAAATCTGTTTTCATGTAAAAGACAAATAAATGATGACGTCCCCCCCGCAAAAAAAAAAAAAAAATTAAAAAACCATGCTTCACTAAGACCTTAAGTGTAAGTTTACAATCCTAAATTGTATCTTAGGTGGACTTCCTAATTGAATCATTTGTATCATTTTCATGCATACATTCATTACTTTTAACTTCATTCAATTATTTTTATTTTTAATAATTATGTGAAAATCAGCAATGGTTAACTTTTGGTGTCGACTTGATTAAGGAATACTTAGATAGCTGGAAAAGTATTATTTCTGGGTGTGTCTGTGGGGGTGTTTTTCGAGGAGATTGATATGTGAGTCAGTGGATTGAGTGAGGAAGATTCTCCCTCAACGTAGGAAGGAACCATCCTACTTGGGTTTCCAGATGGAAAAAAAAAGTCAAAGGAAGGACAAGCTATGGCTCTCTTTCTTGCTTCAAAAACAAGAGGCTCTTTTATTCCTGCATTTGAATATCAGAACTCCAGTTCCTCCAGCTCTTGGACTCTGGGGCTCACAAAAGCAGCTCTATTTTGGGGCCTTTGACCTGGGACTGAATTCATACCACTGGATTGCCTAGACCAGGGAAGCCAGTTGGCATGGCTCAGTGCAAGTCTGACCACCTGAGGAATGGCTGGACTGAGCCATGCTACTGGCTTCCCTGGTCACCAGCTTGCAGATGGCCTATCCTGAGACTTCTCAGCAACCTTAATCATGTGAGCCCATTCCCCTAAAAAATCTTCTCTAATGTAACTATCTCCATATCCTATAGGTTCTATCTCCCTAGGAACCCTGATTAACAGTCATTAACCTTTAACAGTACATTTCAAACGATGAAGCTTTTCAGATTCCAAATATACTTAAGAAGACTTTCTAAATACCATTCAAATGAAAAGATAAAGCCAAAAATTTATAGTACCACTTAGAAATGAGGCCGAACTTTATGGGACATCATTGTAATATTTTCCTGATGAATACTTCCAGAAAAAATTTCATTTAAGATGTGATTGCATTTTAAAAAGAAGATGCATGAAAGGAACAAGGAGGATAACATGAAACACACTTGAAGCATATTGTGGTGTATATAAATTATACTCCTGGACACTTCCTAGTTTGGTAACAAGTTTCACGTTCTCCAAGTTTCCTGTTAATCAGCAATGTTTGAAACAATTTGGTTGCTTCACTGTATAATGTTTCCAAGAAAACTAAAGCCTCACTAACGTACACATAGCTCTCAAAAGAAGACGTGTATATGCTTTAGATTCCACTGTGGTTATATGAGCATCCTAGGACACTAAAAAAAGGGAATTACATAGAAAAGTCTCAGTGTGCTACCTTTTGAAGTCACGAAGAGCAAAGTAGTCTTCAGATTGACAGGTGTGCACTATATCTGAATGATATAGGTAACTCCATCAGTCCTGTTATTTTTTCAGCTTTTGATATTTTTAATAAAATGATTAGTCAATACTCTAATATTTTTCATTTTTTCACTTCATTTTTGTTTTGGTCATATGGTATTGAGAAGGACCAAGTTTTAGATCAATCAATGGGAAGATAAAATAAAATATGAGGAGGAACAAAAAAATGCACAGAAAATTCCCAGCAGTTGATGAAGGAGAAAGTAATTGGGAAGTTATTCATAAGCGGTTAGAATTTCAGAAATCTCTATGGCATTGCTTACTAACCCATGTAATAAATGAGATTAATAAGTATTGTGTTAATCAGCAGCAGCACTATTGTCATCATTAATAATATAAATGTTTTCCTTTTCTATTTTTTCCTTTTTTTAAAACTTTTAAGTTCAGGGTTACGTGCGCAGGTTTGTTACATAGGTAAACTTTCGTCATGGGGTTTTGTAGTACAGACTATTTCTTCACCCAGGTATTAAACCTGGTAACCATTAGTTTTTATTTTTTTTTCATCATTCTCTCCCTCATCCAACCCTCCACTTTCCACCTTCCATTAGGCCCTATGTGTTGTTCCCCGCTGTATGTACATATGTTCTCATCATTTAGCTCCCTTTTATACACGAGAACATATGGTATTTGGTTTTCTATTTCTGCATTAGTTTGCTAAGAATAATGGCCTCCAGCTCCATCCATGTCCCTGCAAAGACATGATCTCGTTCTGTTTTTTTTTATGACTGCATGATATTCCACGGTGTATATGTACCACAATTTCCTTATCCAGCCTATTACTGATGGGCATTTCCTTAAGTTCATTTTGTGTCTTTGCTATTGTGAATAATGCTGCAATGAGCATACTCATGCATTTGTGTTTACAATAGAACAATTTATATTCCTTTGGGCATATACCCAACAATGGGGTGGTGGGACTAATGGTAGTTCTGACTTTAGGTCTTTTAGGAATTGTCACAGTATCTTCTACAATGGCTGAACTAATTTACACTCCCACCAGCAGTATATAAGCATTCCTTTTTCTCCACAACCACATCAGCATCTGTTATCTTTTTTTTTACTTTTTAATAATAGCCATTGTGACTGATGTGAGATGGTATCTCATTGTGGTTTTCGTTATCATTTCTCTAATAATCAGTAGTGTTGAGCGTTTTTTCGTATGATTGTTGGCCACATGTATTTCTTCTTTTGAAAAGTGTCTGTTCATGTCCTTTGCCCACTTTTTAATATTCATGTTTGCCTGAAAATCAGGTTTAGGGATAAGATAAAGATCATAAAATACATATTTAATGTGTTTAAAGAAATAAAATTTGAAGAAATAATTCATAGATTGAATCATTAAACAGAAAAAAATTGTAGCAAAGATAAATAAAAATGGATAACTTGAAAAAAGTTAACAAGACACGTAGATGTCTTAGTCTGTGTCCCATTGCTAAAACTGAATACTGCAAACTGATGATTTGTAGGAATAAAGGTTGATTTGTTCATGGTTCTGGAGATGGAGAGTTCAAGAGCATGTTTCTGGTATCTAGTAAGAGATTCCTTGCTGTGTCAGAACATAATGAGGGAATCGCCCATTCAGATTTCTCTTCCTCTTTTTACAAAGCCACCAGTCCAACCACAGGGGTTCCGTTCTCATGATCTTGTCTAATTCTAATTACCTCCCAAAGGCACCACTTCAAGTCAACATATAAATTTGAAGGCTACGTTCCCAACGTGTGAAATTTCGAGACATGCTTAAACCGTAGAAATAAATAACAGAATAAAAGTATAGTGTGTATCTAATTAGTGTCTGAGAAGGGAAGAAAATTATGTATTGGGCCACTGAGATATACTGGCTGAGAAATTTTTAGAAATGTCAAAACCACAAATCGTCACTTAAAGGGTAGTATGTTGTACATCACGCGTGATAAAGCAAAAATAAATATAAATCTTCATATAAAAATGTGGAGATTTCAGGCCATAAAACCATTTTCAACCAATTTCTAAAAATTGATAACATAAAAATCATGTTATCCAAGCGCAGTGAAATGTCTTTTTGTTTTCTGTGCAGTTTTGAAATATAAGTAACATATTTCTATTTGAAATAGAAGGTATATATTTCTATTTCAAATATAAGATATATATTTCAAAACAGCACAGGAAACAAAAAGTCATTTGAAATATATATATTTCAAAACATTAAAGGAAATTATACATATAATACTATTATGAAATATATTTTAAAAATAAATATTACATTTTCTTCTAACATGTTAGTTATGCAGTATTTTTTGAACCATTGCCTTAGAATATTTATGGCACAATTTTCCATTTTCATAATTTCTTTTATCATTTTTGTTATTTTCAAACACAACTAAAGACAATATTACTTTATATTCAATATTTAATCTGGTTTATTGACATAATTTAACAACTTATCTACTCAGCAGTGGCTTTATCACACACTTTCTGTCATTTTTAACTTTCTTCTTGCTGAAATACATTCTTTAAAATTTTGTTGTCTTAACTGAGGGTGGCATACTCTACACAATTAGTTATTGTATACATGAAAGCATCTTCTATTCTCAACTCTAAATGATACATGGCTAGATATTAAATTGTAAGTTGAGTGTTTACTTTTTGACGTATTATTTTCTGATCTCAATTCTGCTATTGTTGCTGATGTAGGCTGTTAGTAATGTGAAATTTATCTTGTAGTTTTAAGATTACTTGTCTTTGATATTTTTGAAATTTAATTGGCATGTGTACATATGGGTATATTTTTATGTAAGTTATCCCATATTTGAAGATTACAGTCTATATGATGTTCATTTTTTTCCTGTTATTTCACATTTTTAGCAATTTCTGTAAATGATGAATCACAGTAATTCTCTCTATTCTCTGCTTGTTGAAATCCTATTAAATTATTATTGAAACTTCCTGATTTAACCGCAGGGTTTCAAATGTTGCTTCCTATTTTTACCTTACGGTCTTTCTGTTCTGATCTAGGTATGGTATTTTTTCTAACTTTCAGTTTATTTTTATCTGTGTTACTATTAAGTTTTTTTCAATGTTTACTTGTAAAATGCATACAATTTAGTTTTATGACACTTTAGTTTCTTGTTTTATCTTTTATTCCTAATATTCCTTTCAAAGATAGTCAAAACTGTCTTTTTTTCTTTTTCTTTTTTTTTTTTTTTTTTTTTTTTGTGTGTGTGTGTGTGTGTGTGTGTGTGTGAGATGGAGTCTCGCTCTGTTGCCCAGGCTGGAGTGCAATGGCGCAATCTCCATTCACTGCCACCTCTGCCTCCTGGGTTCAAGTGATTCCCCTGCCTCAGCCTCCTGAGTAGCTGGGATTACAGGCATGCGCCACCACGCCCAGCTAATTTTTGTATTTTTATTAGAGACGAGGTTTCACCGCGTTGATCAGGCTGGTCTTGAACTCCTGACCTCATGATCCGTCTGCCTCAGCCTCCCAAAGTGCTGGGATTACAGGCGTGAGCCACTGCCCCTGGCCTTAGTTAAAACTGTTTTTAAAAGTGTATATTTATTTATCAAACTGATAGCTTTATTAATTTGATAAATAATATTAAACATTTTTGGATATATTTTATATTATTTTAATTTCTTTGTCAGAGAGAGCCACTAAATGATTTTTTCAGGGAGTGGATTTTCATTCTGATTGTGGATTATGTTGATTTTCATGGTTTTAGATTTCTTTATCTATTTTTGAATGGTTTACAAGGTCAGATTTGCAGGATTTTTGTATCTGTTTTCTTTCTCAGCTCTTTTTCTCTTTCATTATTTAACCTCTGTGTTAATCGGTCACTGCCTAGCTTTTTATGGCAGCCTACTTCCAAGTTCAAAGCTCTCATCTTACAATACGTGTTGAACAATTAATTAAACAGCAGATCATTAGTTAGCAAGTGAAAGCCTTAAGCTATTTTTGATAGTAAGGTTATACTCTTTTCTGTCATATATATTACCATTCATTTGAAACTGTGCCAGTCTTATGAATTGAAAACATGTCACTGTCATTTCTCTGATTCCTGGTGAGCTTAAGCAACCTTTCGTGCATTTATTGTTCTATTTAATTCACTTCTATGTTGGTTACATGATAAGATACTTGGTCTTATTCACTCTCTCTTAACTAGTTACACAGTTCTCACTGCTATTACAGTCGTAATCAACCAAGCGCTTTAGGGTAGTAATAACCACATTGCTGCCAAAGATTATAATCTCCAAAGTCAACTAACCCTTTCCCCAACCCAAGGCAAAAAATTTCCAAAATTTTGAATGGAGTATAATGCATGGATATAAAGCATCATCAAATGTTAAAACACTATGAACATCTGCAGTAATTAAGTGATATAGAACTGGTACAAGGCTATTCTTAAAGATAAATGAAAAGTGATTCGAAGTCTAGTATATGCACATTGCATGTACACCATGACACACACACACACACACACACACACACACACAAGATAAAGCAGTATTTACAAATTGGTGAGATGAAAGAATGTTGCAATAAATTAAAATTAAAAATGAAATGAGTACCCTTAAATCCTATCTCAATTTAAGTAACAAAATATTAACCATACTCCACATATATTGTTAAAAGTTCCATAGAAAACTGATACAATAAACAAATAGATAAAATATTTGTAAACATACATATAAACAGGATAAGGAAGTTTATTTCAGTATAAACTGAAGACAAAAAAATAATAAACTATAAAAAGACTTGAATAATTAAGAAAATATTGGGCTATGACACCTGGGTAACAGATTTTTATTTCAGTCTCTTCGAATTTTATGGCTAAATTACTCACGAATTTTCAGAAAATGATAAAACACGTATCTAAAAACTTCACTTTTTAAATACAAAAAAGCTCAAAATTATTAACTGAAAATACTCTGAATTAAAAAATACTAATTAAAAAATGTGAAAATAAATTTTATGATGTACACAAATATATAAACATCTAAAATAAATGTGGCCGGATAGTTTTCATGTCTTTATCACTAAAACTCTAAAATTTTTTATTGCTTAAACTATAAAGCTTTACTGAATAATAGAAATCTTGAATAAATGGAGTAATTTTCTACATCTCTAATGGAAAGATACAAAAACAAAAATCAATCAATTCTGCCAAAATTATTGTATATATTTAATGCAATTGTATTAAAATATTTTGCTTTTGCTGGACAGACATCAAATAATTTTGATGTTTATTTGAAAGAATATAAACAAAATAACTATGGCAAATTCTTACAAGTGATAATCCTTTCATTGAATACTTACAAGTTGTAAGTAAGTAGACTTCTCTGAATATGGCACAATGGCACAAATTATAAAGGACAGCAACTATAAATGTGATTATATAAATAAAAACTTTTGTATGTAAAAATTATAAACAAAATAAAATTGGTTTTCTACAAGGTGAGAATTCAATAGAGTTGTTATGCTATTTTTACATTTCATATTAGCAAAGCTGATATGAAGGTAATATGCAACATGCAGTGATGTAGGGAAATAGCCATTTTCATGCATTGCTGGCCATAGCAAAATTGGTACCAGCTGTTGGAGAATTTGCTGATACTGATATGATCACTCAGCAATTCCACCTTTAGAAATTTATCTTAAGAAATGATAAATGAATTTAAAAAGTAGGAATAGATGCAAAAGTTTGAGGTAATTTTCATCCCACTGTAATCATTTTAAAATGAAGGCTAAATTACTATTTTTAATGTAGAATACTATCCATTCTAGTTTACTCCATCTAGAATACTATACATATATATGTAAGTAGTATTTTATTTTAGATATATGCCAATGGCTTTGGAGACAATAATTTCTTGGCTGGAGAATTTTTCACAATATTTTGCTTAGTGACAACATCAGTTTCATGATATGTATAGTATGTTCTTAGTTTTGTTTTTTGAAAGCGATATTTTATATAGGGAGTATCTTTGGAGATGCTGATTACAAATGGTTTTGTTTTTGTATTTAATAATTTTTATTTGAAATACAGTATTCCAACTGGACAGTGCATAAATCATAAGAATATACTTAAATAAATTTTCACAATAGATAAACTCATGACCACTCACAAAATTCAGGAAATATAACATCACTAGCATCCCAGAAATTACAATTATGCTGACTTCTAAACGCTATTCAATGCAATATTCAATGCAAAGAAATACCAACTGTCCTGGCTTCTCATTCCAGATTTTAGTGTCATATAGTTTTTGACTTTCATATACATGTATTAACAGATCATGTTTTTTGTGTGTCTTTTTAAATTCAGTATTATACTTTCAGATGCGTACATGTTAAGAATTAATTTGCAGTTTATTCATTGCTTCACGATGTTCAACATACAATAATTTGTAAAACGTTGATGAGTTCTACGATCAATTAATACTTGGGCTAAATCCCCTTTAAGGCTACTACAGTGATGTAATGAAGTGTAATGAATATATATATATATTATATATATATATAATGAATATATATATATATACACACACACTTATACACTCATATATACAATTGTTTCTCTGTATATACTCATACTTCTACACATATTTATGCCATTTTAAAAGTAAAAACTCCAGGACAAATGTATATATGTCTTCGATTTTACTTAAAGAAGAAAAATCATTTTTTACTGTGATTGTGACAGTTACATCAATTTTGACTTCCACCAGCAGATTATGAGAATTCCAGTTGTGCCACATACTCAACAAGATTTGGTACTGCATTTTTCATTTTAGTCATTCTAGTAGGTATCTTTTAGTTTTTTTGTTGTAGCCACCTTTGTGCCTTTAATTTACAATTTCGTTTGTGTTTTTAGAAGTTAAATATCTTTCATATGTTCATTGGTCATTAGGGATATTCTCTTTCAAGGTGCCTTTTTAATTATCTTGCCCAGTTTTTATTGGTTTTTCAGACTTTTCTTACTGATTTGTAGGAAATGTCGCAGAATCCTTTGGATGTCACTTCACCAGCTGGAAACCTTTGTGGCCAGCAGTGAATCTGCTTGAGTTTTTGCTGGCACTGCTGGGCTCCTGCCCACTCTGTCTGGAAGGCTGTGCTAGGCTCACGCTACCAGCCGAGATCCCATGCCCGCCTAGGGCAAGCCAGGTGCAGAGCAGCAAGGGGTGTGTGAGCAAGCGAGCTCCAGGTCTGGCCATTGCACACAGCCAGGCATATCAGCTGCTGCAGCATGGCAGGCAGCTCCAGGTGCAGGCACACATGCCAGCTCCATGCGAGGCTGCAGCTGGACCAGGCCTACCACAAGCAGCTTCAGCTGCAGGCACTGGCGTCTAGACAAGAGGAATGAGGTGGCGCCTGGAGACACCAGCAACCACAGAGCCCCAGAAGGTGGCAGGGGGGCGTGTTATAGCTCTCTTATTCCTGCAACCAGCATGGCAAACGACGGAGCGGGGGGGTGGGGACGGTGTAGGGGGAATGGTGTGTGTTGCAGCCCATTTGTGTTGCAGCTCATTCAGTCCTGCTGCTTCTCTCTGCCCCACTGCCCCTAGGCTGGCCCTGACTTGCCGCTGCTTCCCATCACATCAGGCAACTGCCCAATGCTGATGGAGGGCGGGAGGTCTGTAGTGTTACAACTCTGGCTTGAGGAATCCCAAGGTCTTGGCCCAAAGAAGGGTCACTGCTCTTCACTCCTGCGGTCTGGTGTATGGGTGTGTATCACCACCTGCCACTCAGCAAGCTGGCCAGGAATGTGTTACAGCCCTCTTTACACCAGTCATTCAGTGGGTCCTGAGTTCTTATCACACATGCAGAAAGAATGAGGTTATGTGGACAACTGGAGGATAAGCAAGGTGGAGAAGAGTTTTACTGAGCAATAAAACAGCTGTCATCATTCAGGATACACAAAGTGGGTAGCTCCTATCCACAGTCAGGTAGTTTTGACGTGCGTCTGAGTCCAGCTGTGTCTCGGGTTTTTTATGGTCTCAGAATGGAGGATGTACATGCTGATTGGTCTATAGGCAAGAGGAAGTACATGCTGATTGGTCCGTGGTGGAGGCCAGAAAAAGCACCATCTGATTGGCTGAAAGGCATCAAGGAAGTTCTTACTCCAGGTTGTGGACTCCATCCGGAACTGGCAACCAGGCCCTCAGGCTTCAGGCCCCCCCAGCTTCAATGCTGGGCCTCAACAGAGACCCTTCTCACCTAGGAACCTGTCTGTCCCCACCTGCCATCATCAAAATTACGTGTATAATAGGTATTTGAGTCCTTTGTTTAATACATTGCAAAATACACTTCTGAGGCATGAATATCTTATTCTTTTATTTTTTATCAGACATTTTTCATTTGCTTGAAGTCCAAGTAACAGCCTTATACTTTTGATTAATTTTTTTGTCTTATTTAAGAAATTCATGTTTTTCAATGTCATCAAAATTAAAGGTCAGCTCAATTTACAACTCGTGAAGTTTCTGTGTATGGTGTGAGGTAGTATGTCCAGATTCATGACAGTATTTTTATATGCATATATATTTAATTTAACCTTAATCTGTGTGTTGACCATGCCGTTTCCACTGTACTGCAGTATTTTCAAGATCATAAACCAATTTTTTTCTAGTTTCTCTCTTTTGGCCTAATATTCTATTTGGCTATTATTTGCACAAAAATAATATTTTATAAGAGATTTCGTATTTGGCTTTGTAAGATCAAGGCATATATATTATTCAAGACTGCCTTACTATATTTATTTCCACATACATTTAAAAATCAGATAGTCAATTTTAATAAGATAAAACCTTACTAGAGGTAGATTGTTTGCATTGGAAAAATATTATATTAATAAATTATATCCAATGCATCAATGTGACATTCTGTAATATTTTACACTTCCTTAATTTCTTACCATCATATTTTATAGCTTTCTGTGTAGGTTTTCTGTACAAATGGGAGGAGGGAGAGGATCAGGAAAAATAACTAATGGTTACTATGCTTAATGCATGAGTGATGAAATAATCTGTACAACAAACCCCCGTGACACAAGTTTAATTATATTACAAACATGCACTTGTACCCCTGAACTTAAAATGAAAGTAAAAACAAAAAACAAAAAAACAAAGCACCACTGAAATTAAACTTATTTGGGGCATTTTTAAATTGACTTTTTACTGAGCTGTTTTAAGATTACAGCAAAATTAAGTGAAAGTACAGAGTTCCCATATACTCTGCCTGAAACACCCAATTTGTGGAAGGTTAAACTTACTTTATAAAATGAACGCTTATAAGAATATTAATGGCAGAGCCATCTGGTGCTGGAGGTTTCCCTGAAGGAAAGGTAATAATTATTGTTTATAATAATGGATTTATTTTCTTTGGTATAACTCAGATTACTGATATCTTCTACTTTTACTGTCCACTTTACTAAGTTTTTCCCCAAAGTATTTGTGCATTTTAGCCAAATTGTCAATTTTATTGGCAAAAATCTTTATATAATATTACTATATTTTAACATCTGAAAGATTTACATTGATAACCCAGTTCTCCAACTGACATTGATAATGTCTTATATTTTTTCTTGATTTGCATAGCTATTGATTTATGAATTTCATTACTTTCATCTGAGATCCATATTTTGGTGTATTGGTGTCCTCTATTTTATGTTTGTTTACCATTTCATTGGCTTTTGCTCTTATCTGTGTTATTTCTATATTTCTTTTTATATAGAATGTGATTATTTTGTGTACAGTGTCTAAAAAAGAAATTTTAGTCACATATTTTCTGAGTAACCAATGTGAATTTTTCTTTGCTTCATGGGCTGTTCATAGGCAGCTTTTTAAATTTCCTAGTTTTCATTTTTTTCTTATTCTCGTTTTGTTATTATTCTTTAGCTTAACTCCACTGTGTCAGAAACATACACTATATGATTTCACAAAATATATCAAATATGATAATATTCTAGATTCACCTGAAAAAAATGTATGTTCTTCCATACACATTATATAGCATACAATATTCTATTTACATATCAGTAACACCAAGTTTCATAATTATCTTCTTCAATTATCTTTTATCATTACTGAAAATTTATTAAACAGTTGAAAAAAGTTTGTTAAAGTGAAATATTACAAATATGTCTTCAAATACATAATTAGTCAATTTTGGCTTTACATTCTGTAAAGTTGAATTATTTGACACAGAGATTTAGGATTCATTTCTTCCTGTTGAATTGACACCTTAACGTATTATCATGATGTTATTTTTTTATCTTGAATGTTTATAGCCCTAAACTGTCCTATTTAGTATAGTTATATCATCTTTGCTTTATTTATTGTTTGTAGACTATATTTTTTCCTTATATGCCTTATGTGGCATTAATCAATTTTCTCTACTTAAAAATATGATCATATATTGGCTTATTTGTGATACATTTAACTTTTTAAGGTTGTTTACTTAGAAACTAAAGTTAGCATCTTGATTTATTACAGATGTATACAAATAATTACACTTATCACTTCCCCAATCATACCAGAATAGTTTATTTTTTTACTTTCACAGTAATGGTAGAATCTAAAGCTTAATTTATAAATTAGGCATAGAAAAAGATTAACAAGAAGAAATAGTAAAACAACAATTACAACAATATACTGCAATAAAAGTTATGTGAATGTAGTCTCTCACTATCTCAAAATATCTTCTTGTGCTGCAGTCACTTTTCTTCTTGAGGAGATATAAAATAATATGACTACATGATGATTTAAATTGAGGCAAATTTCCTCTCAATTTGTTGTCATCTCCTCCTTCCCGACTTGTGGTAGTGTTGAAAACCAACAGCTCACAATTACAGTGAACACCAGTATCCTACCAGCTAATAGTGGGTGCAAATAAGGACTGGGGATTCTTGAACCCCATATTGTGATCATTTAACGTCTTTGTTTAAGGCTAATGCTTAATTGAAGGATTCACAATGCCTCTGCCTTGCAAGATAACTCACTTTAATCTTAAAGGTATTTCTTATTTTCTCTCTTGATCACTAGGAAAGTAACTAAAGTTAAGTCTTAACTAATTCAGGAAAGCCCTGAGTCTACTAAAAGAGCTATGAGACTTAGCCAATAATATAGCTAGAATCAGGATGTGGCGTGAAAGGCTCATCTTGAGTTTCTAGATAAAGAGTGCTGGAATATAAGAATGAATTATTCAAGGCTGAGATAGCATTTCATTTATGATACAACTATAGAGAAGGAAAAAGAAAAGTAATTAACATGGGAACATCTTTTTGGGAAGGCATCTGGTGCTAAGATGGTTCTTAGTAGCTTGAAGAAAGAGATGGCACACAATAGATTGATATAAATGATAGACCTACTTTCACTGATACTGAAAAAAGTCATCAAACACTTAAAATAGACATATGAAAGTGGCTATTCTATGTAATACTGGAAAACCTGATACATGTATTCTTCCAGATAGCAAAGTCATGAGACGGTCTTGATGAGGCGGCACCAGCATCACTGAGAAGCTGGAAGACATCATTTGTAGATCAGGCTAACACATATGCATAGGGTTGCATTTATTATTGCTGATCAAGCTACTCCTACCACTGTTAAATCAAGGGTCTTTCATCCTGGATGTGACAGAAATACATCTGAACTAAAATCAACATATATTCTAAGTATGGATTTCATTTTCTGCCCACAGAGCTTCCATCAACACTACTAAGGGCTTTAGTGTGAGTTTAATCCTACAGAACAATGTATCAGACATAAAGTATCATTTCATAACAACATAAGTGTTGTAATTAGCAAATGACCACTGGATCATCTGTTTTTATCACACACTACTCCACCCAGAAAACTTCCAGTCTAACAGAACGAAGGAAATGTTTTTTGAAGAGGTGCTGAGGTAGCTGATTGGAGATATTAACCTACAATAATCAGATTCTACCCCTGAAGATGTAGGTACAGTCTCAAATTATTTTCCATTATAAAGTTGGGTCTGGGAACAAAGTGTGAAAATAGGACTGGCCCCATTTACTATCATTCCAATGACCCAGTTCAGAAATTTTGCTTTCTATACCTTCTTCTCTGGTTCCTAGAGTGAAAATGTTTTCCTGAGAGATTACATGGCAATAATTTGTGGATAAATGAGGAGAATATTAGCAGAATCTGGAAAAAAGGAGAATCAGTTTAGAGCATTCCGATACATTTTGATACCGGTATCATGAATACTGTAAACTGGCTGAATCCAATTTACTTCTGTCATTTAGAGCTGATGGTATCTTTCATATAAATCACATTTTAGATGTCTCCTTAATAGAGTAATCCAAAATGCATGGTCCTGAACAACATTGCCTTCATAAGATGCTCAAAATTCTAATCCAATTTGAATGAGACTGTAAACAGTTCTAGTTGGATGAAGTAGACACACAGACTAATGGAATAGGTCTCCCTGTTTAGAATCCCGGACAGTCACATATATTTTTATTTGTCCTCCTCAGGAAACTGCTTAGGATAGTGGTTTGTGTCTTAGACACTTTTTGCAATCATATCCCACAATCTCGATTTCTGAAAAGATACGTTTCATCCTCCATAGTTGCTATCATCATTTATCTCTTTCAAAAGGGTTACACTTCAAAACAAAAGTATCTCTGAGTTAGTGCCATATTTTAAGGCATCTTAACTCTGAGAGTTAGCTTTGCAACATAAAATCTATCAATAATCTCACAACAGTAGGTACCCCAATGTCAGAATATGGAGGATTATTGGAATGGGAGACAAAAGTAAGTACTTCCTGTTATTTCTCAAACTAAGAGGAAACAATATTATCTTGTCATGCATAAAACTCACCTAAGTCTAGCATAAAGGAGAGTGAATTGCTTTTGATAGGTGATTATATTTGTTGAGGTAGAGGAAAGAGAATATGAGTGATTGAATTTTCTTAAAATAGGTCACGAAATTACATTAGGCCCTCAACTAATATAGGAGGGATTAGGCAGAAAAGAAGAACTATGAAATTAGCATCAACCTACTACCAAAATCTGGCAGAGACACAACAAAAAAAAAGATAACTTCAGGCCAAAATACCTCATCAACATAGACACAAGTACCTTCAACAAAATACTAGCAAACCAAATCCAGCAGCACATCAAAAAGTTAATACATCACAATCAAGTAGGCTTTATTCTAGGGATAGCAAGGTTGGTACAACATATGCAAATCAATAAATGTGATTTACCACATAAAATTAAAAGTAAAACCATATGATTATCTTAATAGACACTGAACAAGCTTTAGGTCAAATCCAATAGCCCTTCATAATAAAACCCTCAACAGACTAGGCATCAAAGGAACATACCTCAAAATTATAAGAGCCTTCTATGGCAAACCCACAGCCAATATGATATTGAATGGGCAAAAGCCCACTTTATTGTGGTATATTAACTTTTTGATCTACTTCCGGATTCAGTTTGCTAGTATTTTGTTAAGGGCTTTTGTGTCTATGTTCATGAGGGATATTGGCCTGAAATTTTCTTCTTCTGTTATGTCTCTGCCTGTCTTTGGTATTAGGCTGATGTCAGCTTCATAGTTCTTCCCTTCTGCCTACTCTTCCCCACATTGGTTGAGGGCCCAATATAATTTTGTGACCTGTTTCAAACATTCTGCTTGAGAACTGGAACAAGGATGGCCACTTTCAACACTCCTATTCAATATATTGCTGGAAGTTCTAGCCAGAGCAATCAGGCAAGGAAAAGTAATAAAAGGTATCCAAATAGGAAAAGAACTCAAACTATCTTTCTTTACTGATGATATGATTATATACCTAGAAAACCCTAAAGACTCTGCCAAAAGCTTACTAGAACTGATAAACAATTTAGGTAAGTTTTCAGGGCACAAAATCAATGTACAAAAATCAGTAGTTCATTACTGGTATAGTAATGTTTAAGGCAGAGTGTCAAATAAAGAATATAATCCCATTTACAATGGTCACAAAGAAAATAAAATACCTCAGAACACAGCTAACCAAGGAGATGTATGATCTCTACAAAGAGAAATACCAAATGTTGCTGAAAGAATTTATAGAAGACACAAATAATTGGAAAAACCATTCTATACTCATGGATTAGAAGAATCAGTATCATTAAAATGGCTACATTGCCCAAAGCAATGTATAGATTCAGGATATTTCTATCAATGTCATTTTTCAAAGAATTAGAAAAAGAAGATTTTAAAATTTATGTGAAACCAAAAAAAAAAAAAAAAGAGCCCAAATAGCCAAAGCAATCTTAAGCAAAAAGAATAAAGCCAGAGACATCACATTATTTTAAACTATACTATAAGTCTACAGTAAACAAAGCAGCATGGTACTGGAACAAAAGCACACATAGACCAATAGAATAGAATAGAAAACTCCAGAAATAAAGCCACACATCTACAACCATCTGATCTTTGACAAAGCTGACAAAATCAATGGGGAAATGACTATCTGTTCAATAATGGTGCTGAGATAAATGGCTAGCCATATGTAGAAAATGAAACTGGACCCTTACCATTCATCATGTACAAAATTCAAAGGTGGATTACCGATTTGAAGGTAAGACATCAAACTATAGAAATTCTAGAACAATAACTAGAAAATACCCTTCTCAAAGTCAGCCTTGGCAAAGAATTTTTGGCTATGTCTCCAAAAGCTATTGCAACAAAAATAAAAATTGACAAGTGGGACCTTGTGAAACTAAAGAACTTCTCACAGCAAAATATAATATCAATTGTGTAAACAGACAACCTGCAGGATGGGATAAAATATCTGCAAACTATGCATCCAGCAAAGACCTAATATCCAGAATCTATAAGGACAAATCCACAAATTAAAAAACAAACCAAAAAAATGCGTTAAAATATGGGCAAACGACATGAACAGACATTTCTCAAAAGCATACATGCAAGTATACAATACACATATGAAAACATGTTTATCATCACCAATTATCAGATAAATGTAAATCAAAACCACAATGAAATACCTATGCCAGTCAGAATGGCTATTATTAAAATGTCAAAAGGCAACAGATGCTGGCGATGCAACAGAGAAAAGGGAACATTTATACATAGCTGGTGGGGAATGTGAATTTTGTTCAGCCACTGTGGAAAACAGTTTGGAGATTTCTCAGAGAACTTAAAATAGAGCCACCGTTTTATCCAGCAATCCCATTACAGGGTATATGGCCAAAGGAAAAGAGACCACTATAGTGAAAAGACACATGTAATTGTATGTTTACCACCATGCCATTTATGATAGCAAAGACTAGGAGTCAACCTAGGTTCCCATCAGTGGTAGACTGGACAAATACAATATGGTACATATTACCACAGAATAGTATGCAGTGACAAAAAAGTGAAATCACACCCTCTGCAGCAACATGGATGCAACTGGAGGTTATTATTCTAAGACAATTAACACAGTAGGAGAAAACAAAATACTGCCTGTTCTCTCTTATAATTGGGAGCTAAACATTGAGCACACATCTACACATAAACGTGGGAACTATAGACACTGTTGCCTACTAACGGTGGAAGAGGGTGAGAGAGGTATAGGCTGAAATACTACCTATTGGGTACTGTGCTCACTACCTGGGTGCAATATACCTGAGTAAGAAATCTTTACATGTAAATCTTGTATATAAAATAGAAGTTGAATTTAAAAAATCAAAATAAAAAATCAGCAGCTACTGTTCTAAACATGATAATCTACTAGATATTTATAAATGCTAGGCCAAGCAAAACTGGAACATTGTTACTTAGGAACAGAATCAGAATAACATGAATATGCACTAAGTGCCGTGATTACAGTGAATTTCTTTTTTAAGTGCCAGGCAATATCAGAGAGGAAGGAAAGCTTTATTGGGTAAATCATCATCGTTATTATTATTTAAATAAGGAATTAGTATATAGATTGTCATAGCTGGAAAATACTCAAGGTACTATCAAGAGATTAGTTGACTTAGTTTCTCGTGGAATTCTATGTATGAACGAATAAAAGTGTCATTGATAAGCAAATGAGGGCCTGGAGTGTTAGGACAAAAGAATTAGGAAAAGTCAAAGGCCTGGGAGACTTCATTAGGAGGAAGGACAATAACTAATGAAAATGCGAATCAAAGAGAAGTGGGATTAAAAACAGGTAGAACACAATGGAGAAAAGTCAATGGGTAGTATTAACATTATTGTCAGAATTTTGTGATTAATAGGGGTTATCAGGGAATTTCCGGGGAATTTCCAGTGGTGAATTATGAGAGTGTATGTGGTAAAAGAAGATCATGTAGCTCAGATAGGTACAGATTGCAGGTGATTAAATATCTGGCAATGGGACTGAATAGAAGATAAACTAAATAAAAATATGAATATTAAGGTAGGATTCAAAACACATATTGTTAAAGGTAAGTAGTTACCTATTATGAAAAAATACATACGAGGCTTAGAAACTGGAAGGATGGGGTGGCCCTGTTTCCTAGGTTTCCTGGGAGTGTTTTGATGTATGCTTGATTTTTTTTTTTTACTTTTATTTTAGGCTTGGGGGTAGGTGTGAAAGTTTGTTACACAGGTAAACACATGTCATGGGCATTTGTTGTACATATTATTTCCTCATCTTGGTATTAAGCCCAGTACCCAATAATTATCTTTTCTGCTCTTCTCCCTCCTCCTACCTGCTCCCTTCAAGTAGACCCCAGTGTCTGTTGTTTCCTTATTTGTGTTCATAATTTCTTATCATTTAGCTCCCACTTATAAGTGAGAACATGTGGTATCTGATTTTCTATTCCCTCATTAGTTTGCTAAGGATAATAGCCTCCAGCTTCATCCATGTTCCCACAAAAGACATGATCTCATTCTTTTTTATGAATGAATAGCATTCCATGGTTTGTATGTACTGTCTTTACCCAGTCTGTCACTGATGAGCGATTTGGTTGATTCCATGTCTTTGCTATCGTGAATAGTGCTGCAGTGAACGTTTGCGTGCATGTGTCTTTTAGGTAAAGTGATTATATTCTTCTACATATATACCCACTAATGGGATTGCTACCATTAGGTAGTTCTGCTTTTAGCTCTTTGAGGAATCACCATTCTGGCTTCCACAGTGGCTGAAGTAATTTACACTCCCACAAGCATTTATAAATGTTCCATTTGGTCCTCAACCTCGCCAGCATCTGTTATATTTTGACTTTTTAATGATAGTCATTCTGACTGGTGTGAGATGATATCTCATTGCGATTTTCAGTAGCACCTCTTTTCTTTTCAAAAATGCCTTGGTTAGGTGATAAATTATAGTCACCATATATATAGGTAATACAAATTACATGATGAAAAGTTTAATTAGATAAAAAACAATAATGGGGCCGGGCGCGGTGGCTCACGCTTGTAATCCCAGCACTTTGGGAGGCCGAGGCGGGCGGATCACGAGGTCAGGAGATCGAGACCACGGTGAAACCCCGTCTCCACTAAAAATACAAAAAAATTAGCCGGGCGTGGTGGCGGGCGCCTGTAGTCCCAGCTACTCGGAGAGGCTGAGGCAGGAGAATGGCGTGAACCCGGGAGGCGGAGCTTGCAGTGAGCCGAGACTGCGCCACTGCACTCCAGCCTGGGCGACAGAGCGAGACTCCGTCTCAAAAAAAAAAAAAAAAAAAAAAAAGACAATAATGGTTTCCATAGAGCACCTTAATGTGAGTATTCTTTTATTTTTGCTCTCATTTTTTTTCTAACGAAGCCTAGACACACTACGTGTTTCAGGAAGAACCCAGAGAAAAAGACTCAGTCTGTAAGTCCAGTCTAATGTTTTTTGCACTTTTATGATATTTCCTAATGTTTTGGTGGATCAAAGTGTTTTGACATTTTTGAGAAAATATAAATTTACCTATCATTATTTTAAACAATGAATACATCTTAACACCTATTTTATACATAGAGTACCTGTAGCATAATTTGTAATAAAACCATAGATTAGTCATATAAACTATTCCGATATTATTTTTCCTTGGTTGTATGATAGATATACATATTTTATACAGATAGAGAAGAACACATTTATAGATTAGTGGCAAAAGGCCAGGGATAATATATCAGAGTTTCAGAAGGTGTTTAACTTCTATCTTTCACCTGAAGGTACCTGGAGATTTCCTACAATAATCTCAATGTCAGTCTCTTCACCTTGGCCAACAATGAATTTCACTCAACCTACAATCTCCTTAGAGGAGAAGTAAGCAGGGTTTGACAATGATAAACTATATAGTATATCTATATAGAGCAATTAGACAGAAGTGTGTATGATATATGTTCGATGTCTGTTTAAAAGATGAGTCAATAAACAAATAGATGAGAAATAATGCATGGTAAAGTTTGCCTTGAAGCAGGAGCTGCAGAGGAAAAACTGGTATTAGCTGCTAAATGTACCAAAGAATTGCAAAAAGTAAAATGGAGAATGATCAATGGAAAAGAAACACATATGAATGTGTATGCTTTTCTAGTACCAATTTTTCATGAGTAATGTGAAACAATGCAGTAATTTTAATATATATCTGAAAATCATTATTTCCTCTCCTTTGTTTAAGTATTAGCAATCAATGGACTTTTTGTCTTCATGAATCTCATAAAAGACTCTGAAACAAAAGTATGAGCACATACATATGTGTGTGTACCCATACATGTATGAATGTAAGTTTGTATATGCATGTATTCATATGTACATATGTTTATACTTTTATTAATTTAAATTGTTCTTAGTGTATACTGATGAATAAATCATGCTTAAAAAATATTAGAAAGAATCATTTATTGGAAAACAAATTGTTCTGAAAAAAATGTAAGAACCGTACTTAGAATTGTACATTTCATAATGTGCTAGTAATAAATATATATTGCCTATAGAATGACTCTTAGATCTTCTTCAAGTATGTGGAAAAGTAAAAAAAAAAAAAAAAAAAAGGCAAAGTAGCCTGGACAATATCAGTTTGGAGATACTGAAAGGTAGCTAGGTAGGTGGATAAGTGAATGAGACATATCTTAAATAAAGCATATGTGTGAGAAAACATTTTTAAGGGTAGAACAGGAAAACAGGGTAATGGATGTATTATTTCAAGAACCCATGGTTCTTTTTCTAATGCTATCTTTCTTCCCTTCCTTTGGTGTTAGGGACTTCAGAGAGATCACAATTTGATGTAGTGAATCTTTCTTGGCAAAGGAAGAGCGAATTGGAATATAAGTTCTGCAGAATCCTCTAAGGGCACAGTCAGGTTTCTTATGCATGCAAATGGAATTACCTTCTAGTCAGTAAAGAGAACATGAAGAAGAAGGACAAGATCTTGCATATAATATTTACTAAAATCTCATTACATAGACTTTGAGCTTTTAGTTTTCCCAGAAGAAGCTATTATCCATTTCCTTTAAATTTACATATTGCTCAAAATTATTCAATTTTTCCTGTACTTTTTATTAAAAATCCAGGAATACTAAGTGTCAGAGCCAGACACTGCAGTATTTTAAAGACCATATATTTCTGGAATGGTAAATATTCTTAAATATATAAATACTGATCTCTTTTTTTAATTTAACATATTGTTGAGTATCACCAGAAAGGTTTCATTCCTGTTTCATAAATTTTATAAAACCATGTAGTATTAAGACATCAATTTTCTTTGAAATAGTTCAAAGAAATATTTTCCAATTTGAAAATACCCAGAGTGGATGGATTCTTGGCTTGACCACTCCAAGTCTTGTTTCTGTGGGACAAGTAACCAATATAATATTTAGTTGCATTGGATGGGAATTCATCTTGTTTGCTTTTGTGAGGTCTGATTTATTATACTCTTATTCATAAAATATTGCTTACTAAAACATGTTGGAAAAATCACTTAAAGTATAGAAATAAAATTATATAGAACTATAATTTTATAATTTGTTAATAATAAATCTGTATAGACTAAGGAATATTGACTCTTAATAAAGCACTGAAAATAAAGCAAACTTATTTGGAGCAGATTAGTTTGGAGAGGTTGAGGCCTCAAATTTTAATTGAATGTAAATGGTACATTCAGTAGGCAAGGCACTGTCATTTGAACAATCTTGAAAAAGATTTTAAAAAGTCTCTTTGTTCAGGAAATAGCAAATTAAAAAGCTATGTATAGCCTAGTTACGCCAGTAAACCAGTATTATGTGTGTGTTCGACCACCTCAGTGGATGAGATGTATTATAATCAGGATGTTTACCATACATAATTACTGAGCGGGAGCTGTATTATATGGCACTGACAAGCATGGATCTGTAGCTCCAGATTTATGTCATTTTAGTTCCTAAGCAGAGCTTGTTATATAGTAAACCAGCAGAAGCAGATGGACTGCCCTCCAGAGTATAATAGAACAATGTAGGATTTTACAGGGGAGAAAGTTTCCTCCAGCAAAACCACAGAAATACAGGTGGCTAAAGAGACAAATCCCACAATTGAACAGAAAGAACTACTGGTCGCATTTAAAATCTACTTAATGTATATCAAAGCTGACAAGAAAGAGAAAGAGAGAGAGCAAGAACTCCTTTTTTTGTTTAAAGACTGGCACAAACTAGGCTGTGTTGAATAATGACTGAAAGCACAGACTCTAAATCTACTTCTAACAGGTGTGCAACTTTAGACGCATTTGTTTATCTCTCTTTCCTGTCCTTATCCAAAAAAACTAGACAGTAACCCCCTAGGGTTTCAATGACCATTAAATGAGGTGAGGATTAAATAGGAAACTATACAATTGCTGGCTGTTATTATTATCATCCCGATTTTGTTAATGAGGACAAATCTTAGGGTTTAAGAGAGACTTGTCAACCATTACTGAGCTAGTGAGTAACAGAATAAAAGACAGGTAACAAGTGCCGCAGTCATCTGATGCCGCATAACAAATCACCTTAAAATTTAGTGACTTAAAACAAGGACAATTTTTCATTTTTCATTATCCTACTGGTTGACCAGGTGGTTCTGCTGATCTCACTTGAGCTCACTTTGCAATTGCATTTCTGTGGTAGGCCGACTAGGGGCAAGGCTCAGCTAGAACAGCTGAAATGGAAGGACCTTTCTTGTCAATATTTTTATTCATAGTTTCTTCACAGCCTGTGTTTCAGAGGGTTATGAAGCAAGTCACCAGCGTGCAAATACTTTATCCCACCTCTGCTTGCCTCACATTTACTAATGTCATGTTGACCAAATGAAATCACATGAGTAAGCCCATAGTCAATATGGGAAGAGATTATTCAAGAGTTTGGACATTGAGAGGCTGTGATTTATTGGAGGCCATTGGAGAAACAATTATCTTTATCTATGTATCTGGAAATCCTTTGATTTATTTTATTTTACTTTATTTTATTGTTTGGAGTCAAAGTCTCACTCTGTCACCCAGGCTGGAGTGTAGTGGTGTCACCTTGGCTCCCTGCAACCTCTGTCTCCTGGGTTCAAGTAATTCTCCTAACTCTCCATGTTTGCAAAGCTTGTCTGAAACTCCTGACCTCAAGTGATCCACTGACCTCGGCCTCCCAAACTGCTGGGATTGCAGGAGTGAGCCACTGTGCTGCCCCCTGATTTTTTTTTATTGCTCTTCTATTAACTTCAGCTAAGAAAGTTTGCAAAACATAGAATGATCACATATATAGTTAGAAAAAAGAATCTGTGTATTTGCATGTATATGCATGGATGCACACATATGAGCACTTACAGGAGGGGATGTTGCTGAGAAAAACTTCTTGAAAGTTACAGTAATGATGATCTACATTTTAAGTGAAAAAAATCTGAATAAATAATGCTCTAAAAGTTTGTGGTAATCCAAGCAATAAGAGTAATAAAACTATGAAAAGTGGGGATTTATTTAGAAAACAGGAACATAGAACATAGAAATTGAAATTTTCCTGTGCTATAAACCTGCTAATCCCTTACCTTCTGATGGTTATTTGGTGACAAAAGTGTGTAAAGCAATAAATGTTAAATATCAAATTGAAAGTTCTATCCATCTGGGTAGAGTATGAAATAATGTGTATCTATTTTTAGAAAAATGTGCCTGTGATTAGTCATGTACATCTCTTGAGTGGATTCACCTTTATGTAGTCCTTTATTTGCACAATATGGTTGTTAAACAAAGATTTGAGTTCCTCCTTTCCAAAATGCAGATAAGAATACTCACAATGGCGTTTTTTTCTCTATTTTTAGAATTAAAGATGATATACATCTAGAATCTGTCATAGTGTTTGCCACATAGTAGACACTCAATAAATCCTAGCTCTTACATCTCTACTCTTCTGTGATTTCCTGTAGGACAAAAGCAGCAGAAACTTCTCTTCCTTCTTCTATTTCTCCTCTGCCTTCTCCTTCTCTACCACTACCATGACCTCCTCCTCCTCCTGTTTCTTTTTCTGCTTTTGCTTCTCCTCCTCTTTCTTGTACCTTTCTAGTCCTAATGAACTGCAGGTTCAATAGGCATTCAATAAGTATTAGTTTATTGAATGAATGTCCTTATAGCATTTGTCGTACCTGTGTTTGCTTTCATTAAATACTTTATCCAGATAAGTTCAGAAGTGATAATCACCTGAATGGCATGGATAAACCATATTGCCATTACACGTAATTTTAAAGAAAAAGAGATTTATATGGTATCTTTGTATTCTCTAATGCCAAAGATAAACTTCTCGCTCAAGCTGTATACTAGATAATACTTTCAAATAGACTGTTTCACTGATTTATTTTTTCTTGACTCCACCTAATAATATTCAGAGTTTAGGCCTTTTTTTAATCCCAAATGGCAGATATTAGTCAGTGGTATTAATAAATGCATAAATATTTCTTCCTGGCAGAAATTACACTTGAGAAGTAAATGTTTCCTTTGACTAATACTAAAAAAAACTTACTGTTCTATTTAATGGATTTCTATTAGATCATCAATTTTCATGTAACTTATGAGTCAGCTGGTGTGAGAGTAAAACCATCTTAAATCCAAGCTGATTTGTGTGTGTATCTTATCTTCCCTTCTCTTTCCCATCCCTTCCCCGTCCCTTCCCTTCCCCTCCCCTCCTTTACCTTCCACGTCCCCTCCCTTCCCCTCCCTTTTCCTCCCTTCCTTTCCCCTTCCACTCCCTTCCCGTCCCCTCCCTTCCCATCCAGTACCTTCCCCTCCCTTCTCCTCCCTTCCCCCCCTTCCTCCCCTCCCCCCCTTCCCTTCCCTTCCTTTCTCTTCCCTTCTCTTCCCCTCTTTTTCCCATTACTTCTCTCTTTATTTCTTTCTTTCCTTTTCTGCTTTTGTTTCCACTTTCTCTTTCCTTTCCTTTCGTCTTAAATTTTGATTCTGTTGTCTTTTGCTTTGTAATATTTTGAATATTGGTTTAGTACAATATAGCACTATTTGCCTTGATGGATCGAGGTTACAATATGCTTGGTATGTTTACAATTATAATTTTTTAATTCTTTCTGTCTTCTTCCAATTGTTTATAGCTTTTTAAAACATTGTGTAAATTTTAAATTCCCTGGAAATTTTTAGACAACTGAGTATTTATAAAGTCAAGCTCTATATTTTTTTTAGAAAAATGTGCAGCCAATTGCCATACAATCATTAATTTAATGTCATCATCATCACACGCTACTTTGCCATTTATATATGCTTTTTTATCTAGGCCTAATCATCTGTTCCATTATTGTATTTTTCTTTTCTTACACACGCATTTTTAATTACTGTACCTTTAACATGTTATGCCATATGGTACAGCATGTTTACTTTCTCTAAATCAAAGTATTTATTTTTCAAAATGTTTAATGATATTTTTGTGCATTTTATTTTTCACATGATAGTTAATATCTGTTGTATTGATTTTCTTACCTTCAGAGACTATTCTAACCTCTGGAACACAAATTCGTCAAATGTTGAATGTTCTGAATCTCTTCTCAATTTTATGTCATTTTCTATTATGTTTCCTTTCTCTTTATGATTTGTAATTATATTTTCCTTCTATTTTGGGGGCTTTTTATTCTGGGTTAGTTGCTTAATTTTATCTATCACACATGCAACCTTCATGTATGTTTATTATATGGTATTTGAAAAAATATCACAAATCATATTTTAATTATAATCTTTCTTATCTGAGTTCTCTTATACACAACTGCATTTACCTTTCTTTTCCTTTTTTAGGATGCTAATTAAAGTGTTTTTAGGGTCCTTTTGTTTTCTACTACTTACATGCATTATGTCTTAGATGAGTTATTTTGTTTTGTTATCTTAGTCTTTTTCTTTCTTGATCTTTGTTTACTATAATTGCCTGCTGATCCTTGATTGGCACTTTATATTTAGCAATAGGAAACTTGAGTGACTTTTTAAAGGTAGTTAATAATACTATTAATAATGATAATAGCTAATATTTATATTACCCTCACTACGCACCAGGCATTTTACAAATGTTAGCTCATTTAATAGTATCAACACGTGTAAAAGTGTTGTCCTTTAACAGGACCATTGTTTACATCAGGAAATTTATACAGAGCAGCTCCGAATCTGCCCAAGGTCCCAAAACTATAAATCAGCAAAACATAAGTTTGAATCAACATACCTGGCTTAAGAATTCATCATTTTTTAAGTTGTTTGAGAAATTTCCAAACTGCTTTTCACAGTGTCTGAACTACTGAACTACCATTTGACCCAAGCAATCCCATTACTGGGTGTCTACCCAAAGAAACATAAATCATTTTATAAAGACACATGCACTCTTATGTTCACCACTGCACTATTCACAATAGCAAAGATAAGGAATCAACCTAGATGCTCATCCTAATAGTCCATAACATAACAGTCCATAACAGTGGACTGAATATGTGAAAATATGATACATATACACCATAAATACTATGCAGCCATAAAGAAAATGAAATCATGTTTTTTTTGTTTTTTGTTTTTGTTTTTGTTTTTGCAGCAATACAGATGTAGCTGGAACTCCTAACCCTAACAAATTAACACAGGAACAGAAAACCAAATACCACATGTTTTCACTTACAAGTGGGAGCTATACATTGAGTACACGTGGACACAAATTTGGGAACAACAGACACCACGGCCTACTTGAGTGGGGCAGGTGGGAGGAGGTTGAGGGTCAAAAAACTACCTATTTTATGCTATGCTCACTTTGTGGGTGATAAAATCATTTGCATACCAAATCCCAGCGACCTGCAATTTACCCATGTAACAGACCTGCACATGTACCAACAAACCTAAAATAGAAGTTGAAAAAAAAAAAAAAAGAATTAAATACTTCTTGAATTTAAAAGAGAAGAACTTAACCACATCAGTGCTGTTCTGTAGAGTTAGTGGGTAGAAATGAGACAAAGTAGTAAGACTTTCCAGCCATATCCTCATTATAAAAGGTTACTCTGGCAGTGAAGTTGTTCTATCTATTCTTCTACTGGAATCTCTCTTTTTTTTCTACATAGAAATTATTTATATCCAATAAGGTGATTTTAATTAATTAGTTAATACTTTAAGTTTTGTTTCAAAGTTTGTCCTAATCACTCAATCTAAGAACTCTTCCTAGGAAAGTGTTACACTTTGCAATTCTCAGGGCTTTATTAGCCTGAAGGCAAACATTTACTATCTGCTCTGTATATTCACAGAGCAAGCCTGCCGAGCTATTCCACAGGAGTCCTTTACCGCATTACCATAATGACAACTCCCAAAGCACATCATTTGAGGATGGCCACATACTTCATGCCACATAAAAGTTATTCAAATACAGTAATGCTAATATTATAATAGTTTATCTATACTTTCATCTATTCTAATCTCTCTGCTTTGTTATTATTATATGTTAAAGGAGTCTTAAATAATATTTATGTATTAAAATGCACAAATATTATATATATAATTACAATCAAGAGGTTTTTAGTACATTCATAGAGTTGTGCAGCCATCATTACAAACTAATTTTAGAATATTTCCATAACCCCAAAAGAAACCCCCATAACCATTAACAGTCATGCCCCATTATCCCCCAAATCCTCCTTTCCCCAGGCTTGGACAAATGCCAATATACTTTTTGTCTCTGTGGATTTGCCTATTTTGTACATTTCGTATAAATGAAATGGAATCACATAACTTGTAATCTTCTGTAACTGGCTTCTCTCACTTAGCATAATTCTTGTTCATCTATGTTGCAGTATGTATTGGTATTTCATTCATTTTATTGCTGAATAATATTCCATTTTAAATAATACACATTGTGTTTATTAATTTATCCGCTGATGGACTATTGGATTGTTTGCACTTTTCACATTTATGAAAAGATTTTTGAATGTATATGTTTTTCATTTCGGTCGGGTATATGCCTAGGGATGGAATTGCTTAGACATATGGTAACTATATATTTAACATCTTCAGAAATTGCTATTTTCCAAGGTAGCTGCACCATTTTACATTACTATCAGCAGTGTATGACTGTCTCAATCTCTTCATATTTTCACCAATATTTGTTCTAGCTTTTTCATTATAGCCATCCTAGTGGATGTGAAATGGCATCTCATTACTCTTTTGATTTGCATTGTAATGATGACTAATGAATTTTATCATCTTTTATGTACTTAATTACCATTTTCATGTATTCTTGGAAAAATATGTATTCAAGTATTTTGTCTATTTAAGAAAATTGAGGCCAGGTACGGTGGCTCACAAGGTCAGGAGATCGAGACCATCCTGGCTAACACGGTGAAACCCCGTCTCTACTAAAAAATACAAAAAATTAGCTGGGCGTGGCGGTGGGCGCCTGCAGTCTCAGCTACTAGGCAGGCTGAGGCAGGAGAATAGCGTGAACCTGGGAGGCAGAGCTTGCAGGGAGCTGAGATTGCGCCACTGCACTCCAGCCTGGGCGAGAGTGAGACTTCTCAAAAGAAAAAAAAATTGAGCTATATGTCATGCCATTATTGAGTTGTAAGACTTCTTTATGTATTTTGGAGACTAGGCCTTTATCAGGTATATAATTCAATGTGATTTGCAATTTTTTTTCTCTTTACAATGGGGTCCTTTGCAGCACAAAAATTTTTAATTGAGTTTATTTTTTCTTCAGTTGATAATTCTTTTTGGTGTCATTTCTAATAAATTGCAGTTTAATCTAACATCATGAAGACAAAGACTCACCTTTGTATTTTCTTCTAAGAATGCTACACATTTTTGCTCTTACTTTGAGATTTGTGAGTACTTGTGAGTAGGCTTTTGTCTTAGTCCACCTTAAACAGGGTAGCTTATAAATAAGAGAATTTTTTTTCTCGTCCTTCTGAAGGTTGGGATTACAAAATCAAGACACCAGCAATATCAGATCCTGGTGAGGACCTGTTTACTGGTTCAGATAAGGCATTTTTTCACTGTATTCTTACATGGCATAAGGTGCTAGTTAACTCTCCAGGGTCTCAGTCTACACCCTAATTCCATTCCTGAGGGCTCTGCCGTCATCTGCCTTAGAGGAGGACTACACCACTCCTCACTTTTGCATTTTGTGTTACATTTATTTCAGGGAATTTACTCTTTCTGATGCAATTGTAGTTAGAGTTGTTTTTTTTTTTATTTCGTTTTTGAATTGTTCATTGCTAAGATATAGAGATACAATTCAATATTTTACATTTACCATATATACTGCAACCTCACTGAAATTATTACTAGTCCTAATAATTCCTAATAACTCATAATAATATAATGGGTTTTTTAAGATTTTGTATGTACAAGATCATGTTATCTACACTTACAAATGGTTTTACTTATTTCTTGCAAATATGTTTTTCTTGACTAATTTGCTGTGGCCAAAACTTCCAGTACAGTGTTGAATGGATGTGGTGAAAGTGAAAATCCTTCTGTTGTTCCTAATTTTGGATTCATTCTTTTACCATGTCATCATAGCTATAATGTTAGCTGTTGATTTTAAATATATGCTTGTTTTAGACTAATTCCCATTTATTGTTAAAGTGTTGAATGTTATTCTCATACAAGTGTATTGGAATTTGTGAACTATTTGTGTCTATAGAGATTATCATATAATTTTACCTTGTCTATTAATATGATATATTATGCTTACTGACTTTCAGATGTTAAACCAAACTTATATTACTGAAACAAGTCTCACTTGCTCATCAAATATAATTCTTTATTTTGTTCCTATATTTGGTTTACTAGAATTTTTTAGAGTTTTGCATCTATAATCAAAGGGACGTTAGTATGTAATTTTTTTGTAATTTCTTTGTCTTGTTTAATGCCAGGGAACATAGATATGTGAAGTATTCCCTCCTCTCCCACTTTTAGGAAGAGTTCATGAAGAACTGATATTAAGTCTCTAAGTTTTTGTTCGAATTCACTATAGAAGCCATGTTTGCCTGGACTTTCTTTCTTATTCTGTTTTAGAAGCATCCCATTTATTTTTTCTGTTGTATTTGCTTTTCACTCATCTTAAAATATTTACTAATTTCCCTTTGATTTCCTCCTTGTCTCATTTGTTATTTAGATATTTATTGTTGAATGTCCATATATTTGTGAATTTTCCAAATTTCTCTTATGTTTTTGTAATTTAATTCTGCTGTGGTCAAAGAATATACTTTAATATTATTTCAGTCTTTTTAATTACATTGAATCTTGTTTCATGCCCTAGCATAGTTTATTGTAGAGAATGTTCTGTGTACACGTGAGAATAAATGCATTAGGTTGATGCTGTTTGAAGCATTATATATTGGTTAGTTAAAACTAATAAGCTTATAGTGTAATTTAAACCTATTTATTCCAATGTTGACATTCTATCTATTTCTATCCATTTTTAAGCAGGATATTAAAGTCTTTAACTAATGGCGTTGAATTGATGATGTTTTCCTTATATTCCATCAAATTTTCTCCTATGTATAGCCATTTCAGTTCTCTTTTGGTTATGGTTTGCATAATCTTTTCTTTCATTATTTCACTTCTGTTTTGTTTGTGTGCATACACCTAAAATATGCATGTTTTAAATGAAAGGCAGTCATGTTCATTCATAAAAAGAATACTATTATTGGATTTAAAAATCAACAGCTAGCCAAATCGTTTCTAAGTAAGAATACTGAAGTAATTGGGGCAGGCAGAAAAATACATATGAAAAAGTCTACCATCTATGATATGTAAGGTTTCTACTTAATTAAAAATGAAAATTTTTTCTCATGGACTTGTAATGCATTTTAATTATGATTATACAACATTACCAGTGCTTTCAATTTTATTTTATTTATTTTTTTAGTTCAGAGGACTGTATTGTTTTGGTGTCAGGATAATACAATCCTCATAGATATGTTAAGTTCATTTTTCATGAGAAAATTTTTTAGATGAAATGATTATTGAAATTAGAGCTACGTGTATCATTTTGACCTGTTTTTGCGAAATGCAGAAGAAGGACTTGTTTCCTGTGGTGCTCAGGAAGTTTGGAATTAGGGAGTTCTGGGTTGTTCAGGAGTTAATAGCTCATATTTAACCATAACCAGTGTGTGCTTCTCTTATAGGTATAAAGCCATCTTCTCTTTTAAGACTCACATCTCCAGGGACAGATCATTAACATTACTACAAGCTGTAAGTAAAATGTGAATCTATGTGTTAATGTGTTTCTCTTCATAAAAGCTTTCTCCTTACAACATTTGATAACTGACTTTAAGAATGTTATTGATGACTCACGCCTGTTCTTGGTACTGTGTATGCTGTGGGGGTAGGGGAGATCTTAGGCCCTCTCTTCCATAACCTTCTTCTTCTCATATTACTTGACTTTTTATTTTTATTCTCCCAAAGATGTATCCTTCTTACTACAAATCCCTTTCTTTGTGTCCAGTCAAATCTTTAGAAAACACATACTGTTCTTATGAGTACACCAATAAGGGAGACTGAGAAAATATTAGATACAGTTAAGTCAGTGTCTGTCCCTAAAAATATAGGAGCATGAAAGTGCACATTACCAACTACAAAGAGGTGGCTATCTAGTTCAATTTGGCAAGCTTTCCATTTTATTTTTACATACAGTTAAAACATTTATTTGAATTTTAAGATCCTATGGAAAGCATCCCACAGGTGAACATCCTACATGCTGCATTACTGGAAAAATCCCCCACCATCCTTTGGAAATCTTGTTGATGGATTATAAGTATATAAAATATTAATACAAACATAGAAGCTCAGACTTACTAAAATCTTACATTCAACTTATTATTTGGTAGCCTTCAGGGATAGGACAATTAAATTCAAACATTGAATATCCCAAAGAGTATTGAATTGGTTACAGATACTCATTTACTTACAAACAATAACCACCTCTTCATCAAGGAGAATAGTGAAGGAACTTAAAGGAGAAAGTATTACCTAGGGTTATAGCAGAAACCTGGAACTTGGTCCAGGTGTGTTATGAGGATAAGAATAAAGACAGGGCATCTCAGATCATAAAGGGGTTTCCTGATTGAAGTATAAAATAAAATAGCATGCTGGCAAACAAGCGGTCTAAACATAACCATTAAGCAATTCAATAAACATTTTCACTTTCTCTCAAATACATACGACAGTAGAAACTGTGAAATAAATTGACCCCAATGTGCAGTTGAGTATGAAACCCCGGGGATGATTCTGACCATTTGGGCGGAGACATTTATGCCTAGCAAAAGCTAGCCTAGGATACACTCCTCTAAGTATGAAAAATTTAATAAAATTAGAAAAAGACAAAATAAAAGATTTGACAAAGATAAATATTTTGTCTATCCATCAGTCCTACATTCACTTTTCTTTCTACACATCTTCACTTTTAAAGGTTTCTAGAAGGAAAGAACATTGTGAAATTACAAAAATAGTAACAAATTTTACTTTTATGGTTTCAGATTGATGGCTTCTCTAAATGTAGAATCTTAGAAGACACTTAACTTAGGTCTTCTTTTATTTATCTTAAGTATACCAAGAATTAGAAAAGTGGATTGTTAACATAATAATCTTTCTCTCCTTATCACATTCACTTTCTAACTACTTTTTTCTCATTCCTAAAAAAAATGCATTGTTGATACTATAAGTTTAAGCCATGAGAATCCTTTTTAGCCTATTTCTAGTTTTAAGAAATCTTTACCTCTCATTTATTTACTCACTCATGTCATGCTCCCTCCCTCTATGGAATTCAAGTTCCATGAGTGCTAAGGTTTGTCTGTTTTATTTACCCTTCTATTGCCAATCTCTAGAGCTACCTATACCTGACATAAATGTTGAGCTCATTAATTTTTAGTAGGTATGTTATTATTTTCTCATAATGATATTGTGCAAATATTATACACAACCAACAAGACCAACAAGCACCATGTTAATATTAGGAAAAGAGAGAAAACGCTCCAAGTTTTTTAACTCTTAAAGCTCTAGTAAAAATATCATATTTGTGGAATTTTCCTTCAGAGTTTTATCTGATTGTAAAAAAAAAAAAAAAATCTATTTAGCTTTTACATGGTGATATGGTTAGGCTTTGTGCCCCTACTCGAATATCATCTTGAATTGTACTTCCAATAATTCCCACGTCATGGGAGGGGCCCAGTGGGAGGTAACTGAACAATGAGGGTGATTATCTCCATGCTGCTGTTCTCATGATAGTGAGTGAGTTCTTACAAGATCTGATGGTTTTATAAGGGACTTTTCCTCCTTTTACTCTACACTTCTCCTTGCTGCCACCAGGTGAAGTAGGATGTGTTTGCTTCCTCTCTGCCATAATTGTAAGTTTCCTGAGGCCTCCTCATCCATGCTGAACTGTGAGTCAATTAAAACTCATTCCTTTCTAAATTACACAGTCTCGAATATATCTTTATTAGTATTGTAAGAACAAACTAGTTTTGGTACAGGTAGAGTGGAGTGCTGCTATAAGGATACCCAAAAATGTGGAAGCATCTTTGGAATTGGGTAACAGACAGAGGTTGGAACAGTTTGGAGGGCTCAGAAGAAGACAGGAAAATGTGGTAAAGTTGGGAACCCCCTAGAGACTTGTTGAATGGCTTTGAACAAAATGCTGATAGTGATATGGAAAATGAAGTCCAGGCTGAGGTGGTCTCAGATGGAGATGAGAAACTTGCTGGGAACTAGAGTAAAGATGACTCTTGTTATGCAGAGACTGGCAGCATTTTGCCCCTGACTTAGACATCTGTGGAACTTTGAACTTGACAGAGATGATTTAGGGTATATGGCAAAAAAATATTCCTATATGGGAAGGAAGCAGAGCGTAAAAGTTTGGAAAATTTGCAGCCTGGTGATGTGACAGAAAAGAAAACCCTGTTTTCTGGGGAGAAACTCGAGCTGTCTGCAGAAATTTGCATAAGTAACGAGAAGCCAAATGTTACTCACCAAGGCAATGGGGAAAGTGTCTCCAGGGCATGTGAGAAACCTTGGAGGTAGGCCTACCCATCACAGGCCCAGAGGCCTAGGAGGGACAAATGGTTTTATGGGCCAGGTCAAGGAACTCCCTATTGTCTGCAGCCTCAGGACTTGGGGCCCTGCTTTCCAGTCACTCCAGCCATAGCTCAAAGGGGCCAAGGGGCAGCTCAGGCTGTTGCTTCAGAGGGTACAAGCACCTGGCCTTGGCACTTTCCATGTGGTGTTGTGAAATGGCAGTTTCCATGTGGTGTTGTGCCTGTGGGTGCACAGAATTCATGAGTGGAAGTTTGGGAACCTCCACTTAGATTTCAGAGGGTGTATGGAAGCACCTGGATGTCCAGGCAGAAGTTTGTTGCAGGGATGGGGCCTTCATGGAGAACCGCTGCTAGGGCAGTGTGAAAGGAAAATGTGGGGTTGGAGTCACCACACAGAGTTACCACTGGGGCACTGCTTAGTGGAGCTGTGAGAAGAGGGCCACCATCCTCCAAACCCCAGAATGGTAGATCCATTAACAGCTTGCACTGTGCGCCTGGAAAAGCCGCAGACTTTCAACACCAGCCTGTGAAAGCAGCTGGGAGGGAAGCTGTACCCTGCAAAGCCACAGGGGTGGAGATGCCCAAGGCCATGGGAACTCACCCCTTGCGTCAGTATGATCTGGATATGAGACATGGAGTCAAAGGAGATCATTTTGGAACTTTAAGATTTAATGATTGCTCTATTGGATTTCAGACTTACATGAGGCATTTAGCCCCTTTGTTTTGGCCAATTTCTCCCATTTGGAATGGGTGCATTTACCCATTGCCTATACCCTCATTGTATCTAGGAAGTAACTAAATTGCTTTTGATTTTACAGGCTCATAGGCAGAAGTACTTGCCTCGTCTCAGATTGAGACTTTGGAGTTGGACTTTCGAGTTAATTCTGAAATGAGTTAAGACTTTGGGGAACTGTTGGAAGGGCATGATTGTGTTTGGAAATGTGGGGACATGAGATTTGGGAGGGTCTAGGTGTGGAATGATACAGTTAGGCTTTCTCTCCCCACCCAAATCTCATCTTGAATTATAGTTTCCATAATCCCCACATGTCATGGGAGGGACGCAGTGGGAGGTAATTGAATCATGGGGGCATTTACCCCCATACTGCTGTTCTCATGATAATGAGTGAATTTCCCCAAGATCTGATGGCTTTATAAGGGGCTTTTCCTCTTCTTGCTCTGCACTTCTCCTTGCTGCCACCATGTGAAGAAGGATATGTTTGCTTCCCCTTCTGCCACGATTGTAAGTTTCCTGAGGCCGCCTCAGCTGTGCAGTACGATGAGTCAATTAAATCTCTTTCCTTTATAAATTACCTGGTATGTCTTTATTAGTAGCATAATAATGGACTAATACACATGCTTGAATAATATGATTCCTTACTTTTTTCTTTCTTTGTGAAATGACAAACCATCAAGGTGAAGTGGAGATTTAAGTATCACATACATGTGGCTGAGGGTATCTGCTAATCCTGAGATTTTAGAATTACCTTAATTTCTCAACAAATTTACAGAGGAGCTTAGCCAATAAGTAATGGCCTAGAAGTAAATGCAGATAATTTATTTTAAAATTGGGCCACTTTTATAAATAAGATGAGATGCTTTTACTAAGCACACCAGGACAATTGGCATGAAGGATACTGTCCAGGGTAAACTGAAATTTTTTTTTCACATTACCTAGATTGATGATTCTAAGATAGTTACTTTCAACTATCCAGAAGGGCTGAAAATATTATAAGAAAAGAGTATTACAATATTTTGCAATATTACATAACATATATATAAACACACACACTATATATATATACACACACTATATATATAAACATACACACTATATATATATGCACACACACACATATATAGTGTGTGTGTTTATATATATGTTATGCAATATTGCAAAATATCATAATACTCTTTTCTTACAATATTTTCAGTGCTTCTGGATAGTTGAAAGTAACTATCTTAGCATCATCAATGTAGGTAATGTGAAAAAAATTTCGGTTTACCCTGGACAGTATCCTTCATGCCAATTGTCCTGGTGTGCTTAGTAAAAGCATCTCATCTTATATATATAGTATGTGTGTGTGTGTATATATATGTGTGTGTGTATATATATATAGTGTGTGTGTGTATATATATATACATATAGTGTGTGTGTGTTTGTGTGTATATATATGTATATACATTCACTAAAAAATGCTGAAAAAGCTGGGGGTTCCTCAGTATCCAAAAGGTCAGATTTAGAAAGATTTACTAAATGAAATGTCAAACTATAAAATATAGATAACCAAAAAAAAAACTGGAGGTATCAGTACAGTTTGCAACCTACCCCAGAGCAAACAGCAGTAAGTGATAATGCTAACTGCCTTATAAGCTTGTGAACATGGTAGGATTTTCTAAATGTTTGGTTTTGTGTCTGGATATATGCCTCTAATCTCAGAAGAGGGATTGGTTTGAATTATGCTTTCTAAAGTAGCTCTGATTTCTATTTTTGCAATAATTGCAGTTGCGTCAGGCGACTACTAGTATATAACATATTTACTGTAATGCTCTGAAATCTGATACTTGTTTCTAATACAGAGTTGCAGTAATTATGCTTACATTTCTATTTTCGTTAAATATTTGAGAGTACATTTTAGAATAAGAAGAGTGAATAAAGCTCTTGTTCGATACTAACAGGAATCATGTGAATAACTTCAAGACCAGAAGGAAATAGTATTCCTGAGGACTGGGGACTCAGGTGACTTCTGGGGGAAGCCTTGCATAAAATATTAAATTGCCATGGCTCTAATATGGCAAGTTATAGAGAGTTATACAGAGACTGATTTATAAAAAGACTGAGGCTAATGACAAGTTATAGTCTTATAGTCATGCAACAAGGAGTACAGAGATTGATCACATAGGGATTGATTATGTTTGCATGCATCTACAAGTGTTCTTACGTGAATAGACTTAAGTAGGGGTTCAAATGTTTACAGATGTTTTTATGGATATTATTTTACCATTTTCATCTGTTTGCTCTTGTTTATACTTGTTTCTAATTTAGGAGTGCCTACATTAAGTCTTTAAAATAGTTGTTTTATGATTTTATGTAAGTGTTGATACTAGAAACACAGTATGTACATAGAAACATTATTTTTAGATTATTTTGAAAAATATTGTACATCAACAGAAAAATAATGGAAAATAATGCTATGAGAAGACAGCCAAGGTGTTATGTTTTATTATTACTACAGTAGGTTCCCATTGCTTGATGCATTATTTACTATTTAAATATTATATTCTCTAATTAAATACAGTAGAAAAAAGCAATAAAAACAAAACACTTTAGAAAATTAATTTAGCTTAATATCATTGATTTTCAAATATACTTCTTAAGATCTTTTAATACAGCTTTATTTTTAAACTTCAAAATAAAAGTTTAGTTGACCTATTATATAATAGGTGATATAAATAAATGTAATAGTTAAATTATATTTTAAAAAATGTGTTTTTAAACAAACAATAATTCTGATAAGCATGTTTGTGATTATAGTAAAGAGGTAAAATAAAAATATATTTTTCACAGAAATATATTTTACCTACCAACAAGTAATATTAAGCAACTGCAAAAGTCACAAAAGCAAAAACAAAATTCTAATTAATTTTAAAATTAAATATAAGAATGAACTACAAAATATTCTGTTAGATTTGGCAATAGTTAATTTTGACTCACTGAAAATGTAATGGTTATTCAATGTGAATGATTAGAGATAATTAAATTGTATTCTGTGAAGTCAGGTGAGAAAATTTGGAAGAACAGGGATCTAAACCCAGATGCCTTCAACTTACTATCACACTATCAGATTTGTTAGCTATCCTCCATACTTTCATGTATTAGAAATAGACAATGTGTTCTATAACATGGTGGGAGTAATAAAGAGGTTCTTTTATAGAATCTTATCAGCTGAAAATGCTGAAAAGCATTTAGGTATATATTTATATAAGGAGAGCATATATCTTACCTTGGAATTTATGCGTATCTTTATATCTACATATCTATATATTGATGTTTACCTATTTATATTTATGTTATTTAAACTTTTATAAATGATTCAATATAGTACATTTATTTTCTAATATTTTGATTTATTTTCACATTGGTTCTAGAAAGTAACTCCTCTAATTATTTGACAGACCCTAGACATCAGGGACTGAATGTCTGATGAGTTTTTTTGTTTGTGTGTTTGAACAATAATATCTGACTCTCTGGAATCCAGAAATCAGTCTATCAATAGTTAGTGGCTATATAATATTGACTATAAAAGTAGTAAAAAAAATCAATGCTTTAGGAATATGATGACAATTATACAGATAATTTTTGACATCAGAACCTAGATGAATTTAAAAATTTGTTTCAGTCAAATAATTGATATTTGTAATATTTGGCATTTATTTTTATACATAAAGCATACTAACAAAATGATTAAAAAAATTAAAGACCTGGCCAGGTGTGGTGGCTCACGACTGTAATCCTAGCACTTTGGGAGGCTTAGGCAGGTGGATTGCCTAAGCTCAGGAGTTCGAGACCAGCCTGAGCAACACGGTGAAAATCCATCTCTACTAAAATACAAAAAATTAGGCTGCCGTGATGGTGTACACCTGTAATCTCAGCTACTCGGGAGGCTGAGGCAGAATTGCTAGAACCTGGGAGGTGGAGGTTGCAGTGAGCTGAGACTGAGCCACTGCACTCCAGCCTGGGCAACAGAGCGAGATTCCGTCTCTAAAAAATAAAATAAAATAAAATAAGAGAGGGAGAGAGAGGGAGACCCAAGCAGAACCAATGGCAAAAATGGCTGAAATGGAAAAGATATTTCATTCATTAATTCATTCAATAGGTATGTGTTGGGAGACATTGCAACCACTGTGGTTTCATGGGGATTGTATGTTAATCACCAAAAGAAAGTTTCCACTGTCTTGGTGTATACATCTTGCCTATATTGGAGTTGGATTCTAGTTTCACTGGTTTTTTAGAGAATTTAGAGTTGTGTTAATATGAGTAAAATGCCATATGAGTTCTGAATAAAAGTGAGTTTCCCAGGGATTTTTTTTAATTCTAGTAACTGCAGTTTTAGAAGGGTGTGAGTTTGTTTATGTGTGAACATTATAGAGACTCGTTCAATACTGTATAATTAGAAGTTTAATCAGGTCAGTGGAGTGTAAACCATTACACAGGAAGCACAGCTCCTGAGGCAATAGAATTCTTATGTAGAAATGTATACTTATTACCTTATTGAGAGTGTTTGGGTTTGCAGTTCACTAAAGTGTACAATAGCCAATGGCTTTTATATGTTATGTGCCACTTGTTTAGCCCATAAACTATACTAAAGTGCGTAATAAGACATTTAACTAGATACGGTTACTCATTCAAGTCTGTTATCGATTGAATCGTACATAAAATGACATTTGCAGGACAGTGTATCCTTTTGTTTATTGCAAGGTTTCTTTGTTCATGTATCAGCACACAAAATTTAGTAATTAGCAATAGGTCTCAGTTCATTTAATGTGAATGAGCAAGATATCAGCTCTTACTACATTCTATTATGGTGTGATGGCTCTCTTGACCTCCACCTAGGAAGGTTTTCATTCACACCAGGGGAAAATGAAAATGGCAGTGGCTTCCTTTCTTTTCATAGAGATGCAAAGTGTGTTTTACATCAATTTGTATTAATGAGTGGAGAAAATATGAGATTACTTTTATTTATCAGAACCATACTGTAGTAAATTATTGCATAAACCTGCCCTTTTGTGGTCTGAGCTACAAGTTGAAGTAAACAATAATATTTTCACCTCTTCTTTTATGAATAGAAACTTCAAACATAAAATAAACATTTCAAATTGCTTTTCCTCTCAACATGCAGGAGGAGAAACAATTTTCTGAAGTTAATAACATTTCTGCAAAGGCTGTGGGGAAATCATGCAAAGCTAAACTGCATAGCATGGAAGGCTGCTAAACAAAAAACTTTTTGAAACTTCTATTACTTTTTTCTTTATTATTTTATGAAGTTTAAAGTACTTTTAAAGAGTAATCACTTTGTAGAATATGGATTTCTCGTACATCTTAGAGAAGAAGACATTTTAACTGTCATTCACTCTCCCATCAATTGCAGTCATGAAAGAAAAGAGTTTCTCAGGCATGTTTTTTTTTTTTTTTTTTTTTTTTTGCTTTCCTAGAAATATATGTGGTTTCTTTTACTTTTAATGAATACCTTATTAGATGAAGAAAATATTATTTCAGTAGGTTATACATTTTTAATAAAGACATTGGTTTTCCAAACTATTATTTGATAGATTCAAATATATGATTTGATATATGATTTTACATAATAGGACGGATAAAACCTTCTCTTTTTTCATGTTCAGTAGTCTTTTAACAAGGAAATAGCACCTTATTAAAAAAATGTGATGCATAATTTTAATATATTGTGAACAACAAATTCATATATTCTTGCTTTAATTTTTAATCTGTTTCCTACCTCACGATACTTCAACATATTTCTGCATACATAGTCCTTGCTAAATCCGTTAAGCCTCTCTTGACTGCCCAATCTCCTGCTATATTTCTGTTTTTTTTCCTCCAACAACTTTCCTTGGTGCAGTTTCCTTTCATAACTCAACAACTCTAATGCTGGCATAATTTTATAGGTGCTTGTTAGGTTTTGGTCATTCCTTCAACCTACTGTTTTTCCAGTTCTACCTAGTGACTTTTGTCTTCTAAGAGCTAGCTTATTAGGGATATAATGATAAAAACAGCAAAGGAAACAGCAATGAGAAAATCATACAAGGTCTTTGCCCTCACAAGCTAAGTGAAGAGAAAAACAACTATTAAAAACAATTTTTAATTTTAATAAACAATTATTAAAAACAATAAGTCGTTTGAGTACTTCCTATTAAAATAATAGTCCATATGTTATGAGTCCCAGTATCAACACACATGGACTGATGTTGGTAGGATTTTGGTTCACTTCTGCACATATATAACAAGATTTCTTTTCTTCTTTTCTTTTTTGAGAGAGTCTCACTCTGTTGCCCAGGCTGGAGTGCAGTGGCTTGATCTCGACTCACTGCAACCTCCGCCTCCCGGGTTCAAGCAATTATCCTGCCTCAGCCTCCCAAGTCCCTGTGATTACAGGAGCCCGCCATCACGCCCAGCTAAGTTTTGTATTTTTAGTAGAGATGTGGTTCACCATGTAGGCCAGGTTGGTCTCGAACTCCTTACCTCAGGTGATCCACCCGCCTTAGCCTCCCAAAGTGCTGGGATTACAGACGTAAGCCACCACACTGGGCCATGTAACCAGATTTCTTAACATATTTTACATGATACACCTACTAATACTTCATGTTTAGACTCAATATTTGATAATGTTTTGTCTTTGTGTATATGTGTCTCTGTGTGTGTGTGTGTGTGTGTGTGTGTGTGTGTGTGATGCCCATTTGTTCCACACAGACTCATCCAAGCAATGTTGTACCAGAATTACTAGATCATTTCATGTCATAGTTTTATGTTAAGAATTTCAGACAAAATGAATATTCAAATGAGCAATGAAGAATTATATATCTATTGTGCACCTTGCATCTTTTTAGCACTTTACATAGATTATTTAATTTTCGTAAGAACCTATGAGTTAGGAACTAGGTTTAAGATTTGTTGTGTTAATTGTTATGGTTATCTTGGGTTTTTAGGAATTTGATAAAAAGTTCCAACAGAAATCCTTTAAGTAGTTTTCAACACATGGATGAGAGAAATGCCATGGACAAAATTTCAGGGAAAACTAATTTCAGTGGTCGCTGGCAAATATCAGTTTCTGCATTTCCTCCCTAGAAAGTCACAACAAATGAATATTTTTGTCATATAAAATATCATAATTATGTATCTCTACTATAGAACATATCTTTTAAACTATATTCAAATTCATGTTAACATCTTTCTTACTGGCAATTACTTAAACATTTGGTTTTCTCATCCATTGCATGTCAGACAAAATCTAATTACTAAGTGAGATTTAATGGTGCAAAACCATGTAAAGAGGCGCTGAGAAAAAAATGTGTTAAAATGGCTGATAGTATGTGAAAATCTAACTGCAACACAGTTCATCAGAAATAATAATTTGGTCATAAATTGATCATGATTGAAAAGTACTGCTATTTAAAATATTTGTTATAAATAAAAATGTATTAGTGCAAGTGTATCATAGGAAGCAAGGATAAATATTCCTTTAATATTCAGCTCTTTGTGGATAGTTTCTTGAGAAGATACATAAAATTGTTGCATTTCAGGAGAGCAACATTGAAGATATGTAAAGGAATCATTCAAAAAAATAAAATAAATGTTGTTCAGAAAGTTTAATTTTTAAGAGAATGCAAGCAAGAAAAATTTGAACCAAAAATATGTAGAAAAATTAATTATGGAAAAGACTCTTCTGAACTGAATAAAGATGTACTCCTCTGTGTATGCATTAAAAATTCTCAAGTAATCTTTATTTTTGTGTTTTTATAGAATAATTATGATATTTTCTAGTTTGATGTTTTCTACTAGAAAATGTGTTTTCACAATCTAAAGAGGTAGAATGGACATCCTCCAAGAATTTGGTCTAGATGTTGCAATTGATGATGCCACATACACACCAACACCAACAAGGTGTGAGACGAGTGTTATGTACATAGTGGGGCTTTTCTAGGCAGAGTAGGGCAGGCGTTCCAAGCTGGCCTGAAAATGCCTTAAGAGCCTGGGGAAACGAGACTGCTATTGTGGGTTTTAATATATTTAGGGGTGTGGGTAGGATTCAGATTTTTTTATTTTTTATTTTTATTTTTTTTGAGACGGAGTCTCGCTCTGTCGCCCAGGCTGGAGTGCAGTGGCGCGATCTCGGCTCACTGCAAGCTCCGCCTCCCGGGTTCACGCCATTCTCCTGCCTCAGCCTCTCCGAGTAGCTGGGACTACAGGCGCCCACCACCAAGTCCGGCTAATTTTTTGTATTTTTAGTAGAGACGGGGTTTCACCGCGGTCTCGATCTCCTGACCTCGTGATCCACCCGCCTCGGCCTCCCAAAGTGCTGGGATTACAAGCGTGAGCCAAGGATTAAGATTCTTATGCACATGAAATAACTTTCATGGTTTGCATTTCCCATATAAGCCACACGGGGTGGCTCCCAGGATTTTTTATCAGGTTGCCCAGAGGTGGGGCGGAAAAGGAAAGAGGCACTAGTAAGGCTTAAAGAAGTTAGCAATCATCAAAAAATAGACTCAGGACCTTTATTATTATTTTTCTACCTAATGCAGAAATTAAAAGTAGATAATTATGGAAATATTTTAGTGCTGTTATGTTATAAATTATCAGTCTCATCAACGAAAAGGCATTCTTAAGAAGTCAAATGAATAGTCAACAATTATATAAAGTCTACTATTTGCTAAGCATTGTTCTTAGCACTTTACATATACTGAATAATTTAATTTTCATAAGAATCTATGAGTTAGGAACTATTATTATCCATATTTTACCTAAGAGAAAAATACAGAAAGGCTCAGTGAGATGTCCAGTGACACATGTCCAGCTGGTAATTGATGAAGTAAAGATTTATACCCAGACAGATTGGTACCAGAATCTGTGCTTTAACAACATATACTGCTACCTGATGATGAGACTGTGTAAGTAACAAGATTCAAATTTGTTCTTTGCTGTTTCTTTCTATTTCCAATAAAGTTTTAAAATATTATGTTATGAATTTTAGCTTAATTTCATATCTTAGAAAATTGCAATTTTTTATGTACCTTTAATTTTTTCCATGTCTATGCTTCTGTTACTGTATATATACATGTTATGGTCATTTCAATAAAGACTACTACTATACTATGTATAATTTGTTTCAAAAAGGACAGGAAGAACTCTTATTGCATTTATTTAACAAATATTTACCCTGTAGTCAATATTTGTTAAATAAATGCAGTAGGAGTTCTTCCTGTTTACTAAGAGTTTGGCTTTTAGTCAAAGCAATGATATAACTAACAATTTTTGCAGAAATTTAGAATATCTAAAAAACTCCCCAAACACACCCCATATTTTATTTTTTATTGATATAGAATATTTGTACATATTTGTGGGGTACATGTGGTATTTTGCTACATTCATACAAAATGTGTAATAATCAAGTCAAGATATTTAGGGTATTCATCACCTAGAGTATTTATCATTTCTATGTGTTGGGAATATTTCAAGTCCTCTCTTCTAGCTATTTTGAAATGTACAATTCATTGCTGTTAATATAGTCACCCTACTCTGCCAGTGAACATTAGAACTTATACCTTCCATCTAAGAGTACATTTGTATCCACTAACCAAGCTCTCTTTATCCCCCTACTCTGCCAACCATACAGCCTTCCCAGCCTCTAGTATCTATCATTCTACACTCTACCTCCATGAGATCAATTTTTTTAACTCCAATTTATAGTGAAAAAAAATCAGATATGCGATAGTGAAAATATGAGATATGAGATATTTCTGTGCCTGGCTTATTTCATTTAACATAATGCCCTCCACTTTCATCCATATTATTGAAAATGACAAAGTTTCATTCTTTTTGATGGCTGAATAATATTCCACTGTGTATATTTACCATTTTCTTTAACCATTCATCCATTGATGGACACAATTTGATTCCATAGCTTTGCTATTGCGATAGTACTGCAATAGACATGAGAGTGCAGGTATCCCTTTGTCATAATGATGCCTTTTCCTTTGGATAAATTAACATCTATTATTTTCATTTCTGCACCACACTGATTTCATGTTGTTTCATCTATTTAAAAATCTTGACAGAAACCCACAAAGCTGTTTGCCCTCAAATATAAATATTATGATAACATTTAAATTCAATTGGCACCGTGGCTTGAATGAGTCATTTGATAGGACAAAACTTACCAAAAAATATATAAACACCTAAGAAATAAATATGTGTAGTAGTAAAAATAAATCAATGGTGTAAAGGTAAGGCATTAAATGCAATAAATTAGTCTTAAGTCAGAAGCTTTTATTTCTAATATGGTAAAAGATAAGGGTTAAACATTTTAACTACCCAGAAAATCAAAATATAGAATGCTTCAAACATGTTTTCTTAGGGGAATGTTCTGAAACAGAAAATAAATCAGTTTATAATTTCATTAACATGACTCCAAGTTATTGTCGCTCTCAAATATGCTGCACTCTAAAATGCAGCAAGCTGTTAGATTTAGTTTCCACTTGCATTCTCTATGAGACCAGTTTCTACATGGTATTTCTGTTAGTAAGTGTGGAGATTCAGTAAAGAGAGCACTAAAATGTGGATATCATATATTTTATATTTCTATTGGTTACAGCCTTTGCTTTCAGAGAAGACCATGTATGATCAATTTAAGAAAGTAAAACATTAAAAACAAACAAAATAAAAACCCATGTATTTTTAATGCCGCAAATCTGATGATGGGTTTTAATACATTAGTGTTTATAATTAAAGTAGGCTTAATTAAATACAAAGCATTTATGTCCAAATTGTAGTAAGTTAACCAACAAATGTTTATGAAATACCTATTGTTCTAGTTATTGTCCTAGGCAGAGAGATTGAGCACAAATAAAATAACTCTTATATTCAAGAAGTCTTGTGGGAAAAGGAGACATTACAAATAATTACCAATAATTAAGCATTGCAAATTATATCTTTAAAAATTTTGATACAGTGTGTTATGAAAACATCTTACAAGAGGACTTAATTTGGTCTGATGGATATTGATGAATTTCCTGAGGATGCAACTTAACACCTATTATTTTGTTGAAATTAAATCACTTCCTTAGGCTAAAAAAAAGTAAGATGAATTGCAGCTTTTGTTATTCAATGAATTCTGTACTCCTACTAGCTCTGGGTGAGCCAATAGTTCAATAAACATGTCATGTATTTCCTCATTAATGTGATTCGAAAAGATGTTGGATATTATGGAATTGAAAGCATGCCTGAAATTTCCTTCAGATTGACATTGATCTATAAATGAATCTTCTCTAAGCAAAGTTATTCATCATGTTACAAAGTTATTTAATTGTAGATAGACATAGCCTGTTCTTGTGTTTTATTTTATTTATTTATTTTTTATTCTTATACTTTAGGTTTTAGGGTACATGTACACAATGTGCGGGTTTTTTTGTTTTTTTTTTATATTATAATTTAGGTTTTAGGGTACATGTGCACAATGTGCAGGTTTGTTACATATGTATCCATGTGCCATGTTGATTTCCTGTACCCATTAACTTGTCATTTAGCATTAGGTATATCTCCTAATGCTATCCCTCCCCCCTCCCCCCACCCACAGCAGTCCCCGGAGTGTGATGTTCCCCTTCCTGTGTCCATGAGTTCTCATTGTTCAATTCCCACCTATGAGTGAGAACATGCGGTGTTTGTTTTTTTGTCCTTGCGATAGTTTACTGAGAATGATGTTTTCCAGTTTCATCCATGTCCCTACAAAGGACACGAACTCATCCTTTTTATGGCTGCATAGTATTCCATGGTGTATATGTGCCACATTTTCTTAATCCAGTCTATCGTTGTTGGACATTTGGGTTGGTTCCAACTCTTTGCTATTGTGAATAGTGATGCAATAAACATACGTGTGCATGTGTCTTTATAGCAGCATGATTTATAGTCCTTTGGGTATATACCCAGTAATGGGATGGCTGGGTCAAATGGTATTTCTAGTTCTAGATCCCCGAGGAATCGCCACACTGACTTCCACAATGGTTGAACTAGTTTACAGTCCCACCAACAGTGTAAAAGTGTTCCTATTTCTCCACATCCTCTCCAGCACCTGTTGTTTCCTGCTTTTTTAATGATGGCCATTCTAACTGGTGTGAGATGGTATCTCACTGTGGTTTTGATTTGCATTTCTCTGATGGCCAGTGATGATGAGCATTTCTTCATGTGTTTTTTGGCTGCATAAATGTCTTCTTTTGAGAAGTGTCTGTTCATGTCCTTTGCCCACTTTTTGATGGGATTGTTTTTTTTTTTCTTGTAAATTTGTTTGAGTTCATTGTAGATTCTGGATATTAGCCCTTTGTCAGTTGAGTAGGTTGCAAAAATTTTCTCCCATTCTGTAGGTTGCCTGTTCACTCTGATGGTAGTTTCTTTTGCTGTGCAGAAGCTCTTTAGTTTAATGAGATCCCATTTGTCAATTTTGGCTTTTGTTGCCATTGCTTTTGGTGTTTTAGACATGAAGTCCTTGCCCACGCCTATGTCCTGAAACTCTAAAAAGCAGAGCGCCTCTCCTCCTCCAAAGGAACGCAGTTCCTCACCAGCAACGGGACAAAGCTGGATGGAGGATGACTTTGACGAGTTGAGAGAAGAAGGCTTCAGACCATCAAACTACTCTGAGCTACGGGAGGAAATTCAAAACAATAGCAAAGAAGTTAAAAACTTTGAAAAAAAATTAGAAGAATGGATAACTAGAATAACCAATGGAGAGAAAGGCTTAAAGGAGCTGATGGAGCTGAAAGCCAAGTTTCGAGAACTACGCGAAGATTGCAGAAGCCTCAGTAGCACATGCGATCAACTGGAAGAAAGGGTATCGCTGATGGAAGATGAAATGAATGAAATGAAGCGAGAAGGGAAGAAATTTGGGACTATGTGAAAAGACCAAACCTACATCTGATTGGTGTACCTGAAAATGACGGGGAGAATGGAACCAAGTTGGAAAACACTCTGCAAGATATTATCCAGGAGAACTTCCTCAATCTAGCAAGGCAGGCCAACATTCAGATTCAGGAAATACAGAGAATGCCACAAAGATACTCCTCGAGAAGAGTAACTCCAAGACACATAATTGTCAGATTCACCAAAGTTGAAATGAAGGAAAAAATGTTAAGGGCAGCCAGAGAGAAAGGTCGGGTTACCCACAAAGATCAGCCCAACAGCTGATCTCTTGGCAGAAACTCTACAAGCCAGAAGAGAGTGGGGGCCGATATTCAACATTCTTAAAGAAAAGAATTTTCAACCCAGAATTTCATATCCAGCCAAACTAAGCTTCATAAGTGAAGGAGAAATAAAGTACTTTACAGACAAGCAAACGCTGAGTGATTTTGTCACCACCAGGTCTGCCCTAAAAGAGCTCCTGAAGGAAGCACTAAACATGGAAAGGAACAACCAGTACCAGCCACTGCAAAAGCATGCCAAATTGTAAAGACCATCGAGGCTAGGAAGAAACTGCATCAACTAACGAGCAAAATAACCAACTAACATCATAATGACAGGATCAGATTCACACATAACAATATTAACTTTAAATGTAAATGGGCTAAATGCTCCAATTAAAAGACACAGACTGGCAAACTGGATAAGGAGTCAGCACCCATCAGTGTGCTGTATTCAGGAAACCCATCTCACGTGCAGAGACACACATAGACTCAGAATAAAGGGATGGAGGAAGATCTATCAAGCAAATGGAAAACAAAAAAAGGCAGGGGTTGCAATCATAGAATAAATTTTAAAATGTTATGCAAAAACAAATTGATTTTTTTCTTGTGGCATGTATGTCTTTCTGTTATGATACTCATTTATTAACCAAAGTATTCAGGTTTCAGGTGTTCATTCATTTGTTTGTTTTGAGACAGAGTTTCACTCTTGTAGCCCAGGCTGGAGTGCAATGGTGCAATCTTGGCGATCTTGGGGATCTTGGCCAACTGCAACCTTCACCTCCAAGTTCAAGTGATTCTCCTGCCTCAGCCTCCCAAGTAGCTGGAACTACAGGCGCACGCAATGACGCCCAGCTAATATTTGTATTTTTAGTAGAGATGGGGTTTCACCATGTTGGCCAGGCTGGTCTTGACCTCATGACCTCAGGTGATCCACTTGCTTCAGCCTCCCAAAGTGCTGGGATTACAAGAGTGAGCCACCGTACCTGGTCTCAGTTTAATATATATTTCATTTACTCACCAAAATTGTCTTAATATGTTCTTCCTCTATTCATCCAAAGGCAATGACTTCTCTTTTGTGACAAACACATAGTTGAAACTTAGCACGACTATGAAATGAATATTTCATGAAAAATGAGAAAACCATCATTATGTCCAAGCTTTAAAAATTGAAGATTATAAACATTTTAATGAGTGGTATAGTAGACATATAGAGACATGTGCTTAAAGGAAAAAAAAAAGATATCTGCCTTGCCTTGATTTTCAGGGCTATAGTTCCCAGGATATGTAATATGAAACTACTTACTTATTAATATAAGACCTCTTTACCTTTTACCTTTGTCAGATTCCCTTATGCTTTCTTTTATTCCATTTCTTCAACAAGCATTCCACCTTTTCGTTTCTACAACTGGGTAGTTGACTCAGTATTTATTCATTTGGCAAACATTTATTAAGCACTTCTCTTTTTTTATATTTTTTATTATACTTTAAGTTCTAGGGTACATGTGCAGAATGTGCACTTTTGTTACCTAGGTATGCATGTGCCATGGTGGTTTGGTGCACCTATCAACTCATCACCTACATTAGGTATTTCTCCTAATGTTATCCCTCCCCTCGCCCTCAAGAGCCCGCATAGCCAAGACAATCCTGGACAAGAAGAACAAAGCTGGAGGCATCACACTACCTCACTTCAAACTATAGCTACAAGGCTACAGTAACCAAAACAGCATAGTACTGATACCAAAACAAATACATAGACCAATGGAACAGTAACAGAGGCCTCAGAAATAACACCACACATCTACAACCATCTGATCTTTGACAAACCTGACACAAACAAGCAATGGGGAAAAGATTCCCTATTTAATAAATGTTGTGGGAAAACTGGCTAGCCATTTGCAGAAAACCGAAACTGAAAGGAAAGAAGGGAGGGAAACAGAAGACATGGGGAAGGAGGCTAGGCTAGTGGTCTCTTTAGTTTGTTTCTGTCTCTGAGCTTTAAATGGTGCCCCCACCTTCCTCATTCCCGCTCCCACACACTCATACTTCTTTCCAAGACCATGCTACTACCAAGGTTACTGAAACAAAGTTTCCAGAGCAAGACCAAGCCAGCAGAAGCCAGGATCCTGGGGGAGGGAGCGAAGAACAGTCCTGGACCTCTTGGCAGAAGATACTTTGCAGAGGCCTCCTCCCCTTAGGGAAACCCCATGCCCAATGCTGTGTGATCATGAAAGCAGAGCTGTGAGTTCTGGTTCCAGATCAGAAGCCACAGAGCTCAGGGTTCAAGAGAAAATATCTAGTGTCACAAAATCTACCTTTTACTTCAACTTTGGAACTTCATTGTCCTCAGCTTTATGGAGGATAGGAATAGTCTCACCCTGTAGCATTGCTGCAAGTTGTAAATGTTTCTGGCACATAGTAAACTCTCAACAAATAATGGAAACATATTTGGTCAAATGATGAAAATATATTTTAGTTTGTGCCAAAATAGAACTGAGGTCTAGGAAAAACTCGTTTATCCATTCTCCTTTACTAAGAAATCATTAAAAACATTTCTTGTATGAATACCTGACTATGGAATCCTTTTTAGTACTTTGAAAATATTAAAAGCAATTCAAATAAGCATTTAAAAGTTACTAGAGAAGATTTTTATAAGTATTTTCACAAAGCAGGTAGTAGTAGTTTATAAAACAGAAACTTTTCTGTACTTTAGAAACTATTTAGACAAATTATGTATTTGGAAAATACATATGTTGGAACTTTCTTCACATTCTTAAATTATTTTTAAAAGAGTTGCAAAATTGTGTATAAATTTAAAGATTAGTACCCAAGCCTATTTAAGGTAGATTAAAATGTTTTGTACTTTCTAGCAGCATATACATTCAAATAAAGTATTGCTGCTGGAATAACAGAGACATAGTATTTATTTTCTACTTATTTTAATATTTATTTTATTTTTAACTAGTTTATTTTCATAGAAAGTTAATTCCATGGCAAATGTTAAAGGTTTTTCATTTAGGTCATAATAATTAAAATAAATTTAAGTTGAACCATCATTTATAAAAATATATCGATGAAATAAATATAGTAAAGGTGATATAAGGATATGTCAAAAACATAGAAGATATTATGTGAATAACAGGAAATTAGGAAATGTTACCGTATAACTTAGGGCAAATAATGATTTTAAATTTAGAAAATCCATCTTACTAGTAACACTTCTCTACCCCAATTAATCTAATTCACTGTTTTCTAGAACACGTAATTATTTTACTCACCCTCTATACTCAACTTTTATCACAATTCCCATCTCTTTTTCTTTATCATCATACAAATAAATATAAAATGAATATATAATTTTTCTTTCATTTTTCTTGACAAGCCACTTCAGCTTGGAGGAAGCACTGTTTAAAAATATAATGGTGTTTTGATAAACTTTTTAAAATACAGTAAGTCCTTAATTAATGTTATTGCAGGTTCTTGGAAACCGTGACTTTAAATTAAGCAAAACTACATATAATGAAACAAATTTTACCATAGGCTAAATTGATATAAACAAATAAATTTCGAATGCATATGTCTGGTCAGAAAAACATCATCAAAGGCTGGGCACAGTGGCTCACGTCTGTAATCCCAGCACTTTGGGAGGCCGAGGCGGGCAGATCACAAGGTCAGGAGATCGAGACCATCCTGGCTAACATGGTGAAACCCTGTCTTTACTAAAAATACAAAAAATTAGCCGGGCATGGTGGCGGGTGCCTGTAGTTTCAGCTACTCGGGAGGCTGAAGCAGGAGAATGGTGTGAACCCGGGAGGCGGAGCTTGTAGTGAGCAGAGATCACACCACTGCACTCCAGCCTGGGTGACAAGAGCATTTTGATATTAAAAATTGAAATAAATGTGAGCTATACATACACTTAAGAAAGATTAATAAGATCAAGTAAGTTAATTACCCAAATTTTGGTTACTCACTGAATGACTATGGTGTAGCTGTTGTGTGTTAAACCAATGAATAAATGTTGCAAAATGAAAATTGCAAGGAGCACCTCCTTCCACCATGCAGTTCAAAAACAAATAGTAACGACTACGGCATGCTCTCTGAGTGCTTTCATACCCATTGTTTATAGCAGGGAATTTGTATGATTATTGTATACTTTATGAATTTTTATTTAACAATAATTTGTATTCATGATTCCTTTATTTTCCAACCCATTTATTTCTGTTCAGGGTTGTGCTTCCCCGGAGCCTATCCTGGAAGTCCAGGGTTTAAGATTAGGACCCAGCCTAGCCTGGATGCTGTTGAACTCACAGTCACACTCACTCAGACTGGGACCATTTAGACACTCCAGTTCACCTAACACACACATCTTTGGGATGTGGGAGGAAAGTGGAATACCAGGAGAAAGCTCACACAGACAAGACATACAAACTCTACAATCCCAGTGCCCTGGTGGGAAATCATTTCTTTTTTTCTTATCAAGGTTACAGCACAAAGATGTTATACATGGACCTGCTGTATATCAAGGAATTGTTCTTTAGTCTTCCCTGTTTTTCACATATTTGTCTTATTTCTTCAAGTAGAAAGCACAGCTTGGGGCTAGTAAGACTTGTATTTCCATAATGTACAGAACACTGAACTAGATCTTGCAATCTTGAATTCGTAGTCCTGGTTAGCCGTTAATTTTTGAGTAAGTCAGTTACCTACCATGATTATCAGTTGTTCTCTCTTTGAAATAAGAAAATTGAATTTGATTGTTTCTTATATTATTCTCAGACTTCTACGGGAAGGACATGTGTCTCTTTAAAAATATGATATTACCTGATTTTATACAAATTCATTTTACAGGTTAGGGCATTTTGGATTAGACCTCTTAATTAGTCTTCATCCACCACTTTTTTTTTTTTTTTTTTTTTTTTTTAGACGGAGTCTCGCTCTGTCGCCCAGGCTGGAGTGCAGTGGCGCAATCTCCGCTCACTGCAAGCTCCGCCTCCCGGGTTCACGCCATTCTCCTGCCTCAGCCTCTCCGAGTAGCTGGGACTACAGGCGCCCGCCACCACGCCCGGCTAATTTTTTGTATTTTTAGTAGAGACAGGGTTTCACCGTGGTCTCGATCTCCTGACCTCGTGATCCGCCCGCCTCGGCCTCCCAAAGTGCTGGGATTACAAGCGTGAGCCACCGCGCCCGGCCATCCACCACTTTTGACCTATGCCATTTTTATGAAGAATTTGGAAACATGGTCATTAATAATGATATATCTCTAAATCTTGAGGCTTATATATTAGAATAAAAGTTTTAAAATATGTTTTATGAATTATTCTATCATTCATACGAAACTGGAATTACCTTAAGGTCATAGTCATTGACTAATTTGTCCTTCTATTTTCATAGCACAAAAGCAAACTTCCTTAAAACATTCTTTAAAGTATTTTAAAGCATTCTTTAAAAATGTTTATTGAGTAAAAGAAACAAAATGAACAATTATTTCCATGTCTGGCACTGTCCGCATTGAGAAGACAAAATTTTCTGAAGTTCTCAAATCAGAAGCATAAGTTCAGTTTGATGATAAATATTCAAACTAAAACTAGAAAAATAATTTCCCTATCGTCAAGCTTTTAGGCTCATTTTCATCAGGTAAAGATAAGACTTTACATTTGGGAAAGGAGATAAGAAGATAGAAGGAGTGGAGAATCAGGTATTAGAGGTCAGAGATAATCAAGATAACATGAGATATCAAACATTTCACTCGACCATAAAAAAGATGAATATTTAAAATATTTAGCATTTTACATTATCTTAGGAGTTTATCTTTTCTATTACAAGTTATTATTCATGTACACGATAATTTCAGATATATTTTTTAAATCACAATCCAAAAGTTCACGATTTCATTTCCAGCCTCCTTTCCTGCTGCTGCTGCTGTCTGTTCTGATGTGAGTGATGATGTGGATGGAGCCTCCGTAACATCACTGCCTTATGTAGTTTGTATGCGTGAAGCAGATGTAATCTCAGATGATCAGGCATCCATTACTCCTATGAGGAAAGATCTACAATAAACAATCGCATTTCAGATCCTCCACTTAGTCATTTATAGAAGATTTAACAATACTCTTCATGGACATTCCATTGATTTGTATTTTGTGGCTGATTTATCTTTGCTATGCTATGACTGGAGATCAAGTAGAGCATTTTTTTTCCTTTCTCTTTTCTTGCAGCAAATTATCCTGTACTAGACTTGCTTTTTTACCCTGCTTCTGATGTTACTGGATTTATTTATGAAGTCCAGCATTGATAAGTATATGAAGATTTTCATTCTTGTTATTACATAGAGGCATTTACTAGAATACAGAAGTGGGATCCTTATTCAGAATATAAGTAAAAGACAGCTGTAGTGCCCTTGAAGTTCTCTTCTTAGATAGTCATCGTTGCCCCTCATAACACAGAGCACAAAGGCTTCAAGGAAATGCAGCTTCCCTACCTTTTCTTGTTTTCTCAACATACACAAAGGTACTACAGAGGTTTTAAGATTGTCCAGTTACCTTTCTAAAATCTATCGCAGCCTAAGACTATTTCGTGACCAAGAAAATTAGGGCTACCAGAACGGTAATAGAGATGGGGCTCAAACAATTTATTATGATTTTTATTTTCAAGTGTACTCCCTTCAGAAAATGATGAACAGCCTAAGGATGGGGAAGCCAGGAGTTTGTGCAAATCTTTTTAAGTTTTTTTTTTTTTTTTTTTAAACAGCGAAGATAGCATTTGGAAATAAATAGAAATAACTTAGTTAAGCAAATAATGAAAAATAACGTGTGTGTGTGTGTGTGTGTGTGTGTGTCTGTGTGCACACCCTCACCCAGAAAGCAACCTGATCTTCACTGTTTAGGACTCTTGGTTTAAACTTAAAACAGTTTTGTGGGAGAGTTCCACTTAATGAGTGTCATATTAAGTTTTTTAATGAATGGTAATGAATGGTATCATATTAAGTTTTTTAATGAATGGTAATATATATATCACATATACATATACATGATATATATCATATATACACATGTATATATATCATATATACATGTATATATATCATATATACCCATATATCATGTATATATGATATATATGTATATACATGATATATATCATATATCATGTATATTTTATCATGTATATATACATGATAAAAACAGAAGAAGCAAAAAATTACAGTTCACTTCCTAGTTAAATGATAACTCAAATTTTGGGAATTTCATTTGTTATTCACTTCTTTTCCTTCATTGCAAAGTACACCTCTTAGTATTCCCAAAGAGACCCGAGATTTGCATATAAATCTAATTGTGTGTATTCATGCAAAACTTTTCAATTCATGACAAACTAGCCATAGATAGTAAAATTAATTTGTGAGTGAAGAGTCATTGTGTTCAGACATAGAAAGTGTCAAGCTTTCTGCGCTTCCTTACTTTCCTACTAGTTAGCTGTGCAGGGCACGGCCTTATGAGAAGTGCTAAACATTTACCTAAGAAAAGAGTTACACATCTGAGACAGATGTATATACGAACCTGTCCTTGTATATCTGTGTACTTTTGCATGTGTCCTCATTTCGTTATTGAAGGGAAATATAAATCTTTCTATATTGTAAGGATCGTAAGGCGATTGAATCAAAAGTAATTTCAATTTTGTGATACTTGGAAGTTATTTTATTACTTGTAGCATGTAGTAATCCATGAATCTGTTTAATACAATGGATTCTTATATTTAATACAAGGGAGGTTTAATAGATTGTCAGCAACGTCTCCATTTCCCCCTGTCTATAATGGTGAAATTTCAAGGCTCAGTGATAGACTTCACACTATTTCTATAGTTGAAATTACCAGAAAAACAAACCAAATCAAGAAATACAAAAGAAAAAGAGTTTGACAAAGTACTTGCTGATACAATGAAACAATAATATTAAAATTGGAAAAGGGAATTTTACTATTAAACACATAGCAGAAAAACTTTTTTTTTTTTTCCTGAGGTTAGAGTCTTACTCTGTCACCCAGGCTGGAGTATAGTGGCGTAATCATGGCTTATTGTAACCTCGAACTTCTGGGCTCAAGTGATCCTCCTGCCTCAGCCTCCTGAGTAGCTGGGACTATAGTCCATCCCACTACTACCAGCAAATTTTTTCTTTTTTTATAGAGATGGTGTCTTGCTATGTTGCTCAGGATAGCCTCAAACTTCTGGCCTTAAGTATTCCTCCAGCCTCAGCCTCCCAAAGTAATGTGATTACAGGCATGTGCCACCATGCTGGCCCAAAAGAAAAAAACTTTAAGGTCATCAATTTTTACATTATGTTTATATCTTTCTCAAAGCCATTGTTTAGGCCCATAACTATCATCATGGAAGAACGAAAGAGAAGTTAAGACTACAATCCTGTCTAGAACTTAAGTATTAGAAGGGATGTCCTTAGCAGCACTTTATTTATTATATTCTGCTTATCTTCTTGTTAGAGATTTTTCAGACTGTGTAGCGATGTTTTTGATGATTCCATATTTATCAGACATGATTTTATCCTTTGTAATGTAGTTACTGTCATGAACATATGAGGAAAACAAGATTATATGTTTGGCCCAAAAGTTTAGCTGAAAGTTTTAAAAATACCACTTGTCTCTCTCTGGGATTCAAATTTTTAAAAATGTTTAACTTTATTCAATTCAAATGAGAAAATAATTAAGATTTAGGAACGATCATTGTTAACAAAAGTCAGAAATTCTGTACCTTCAATTATTCTTTGGTAATGAGTCATCTGGGTTGATTCCACATCTTGACAATTGTAAATAATCCTGCAATGAACATGAGAATGCAGATATCTTTGCTGAGGCAGGAGAATTGCTTGGACCCAAGAGGCGGATGTTGCAGTAAGCCAAGATCACACCATTGCACTCCAGCCTGGCAAACAAGAGTGAAACTCCATCTGAAAACAAACAAACAAAACAAGATAATGATTTCATTTCCTTTGAAACTAAGCGCCTATAGTGGTATTGTTGGATTAAACGGTAGTTCTGTTTTTAATTTTTGAGCAACCTCTGTACTGTCTTCCATAATGACTGTACAGATTATATTCCCACCAACAGTGTAAAAGGTTCCCTTTTCTTCGCATCCTCCCCAACACTTGTTATATTTGATATGGTTTGGCTGTGTCCCCACCCAAATCTCAGCTTGAATTGTATCTCCCAGAATTTCCACGTGTTGTGGGAGGGACCCAGGGGAAGATAATTGAATCATAAGGGCTAGGCTGATAGTGAATAAGTCTCATGAGATCTGATAGGTTGATTGGGGGTTCCACTTTTGCTTCATCCTCATTTTTCTCTTGCTGCCACCATGAAAGAAGTGCCCTTTGCCTCCCACCATGCTTCTGAGGCCTCCCCAGCCATGTAGGACTGTAAGTCCAATTAAACCTTTTCTTGTTCCCAGTTTCAGGTATGTCCTTATCAGCAGTGTGAAAATAAACTAATACATTATAGGTAAATTATCACAAATTTGACTCTAATATAATTATCTGTTACCAAATAAAATTTTGAATAATGTTTGAAAATGCCCTGGAGGAGATATAATAATACTTGATATATATATATATACACATATATATATATGATAAGAAGTGATTTTCAAACATGAATAGGAGCATAGGTGTCTTTGTTGTTAATTAGAAAGACTCTGAAATATGTGTGAATTTTAAAGATGTAGAGAAAATAAAATTAATAGATGTTTATTTTATGCACATTGGTGATCGGCCTCAATGTGTTATTTCATCCAAATATCCTATGTTTTTGGCTGTTAATTACAGAAATATCAGAGCCTCTGAAAAATAAAAGAAGTCATTGATAGCATAAATCAATATAGGTGGCATATATCCATTCAAGGATAAAATTTTCTTTTTAAAATTCAGAATGATAGCCACTTCTTAAATGCTACTTGTCCAGGTAAGCTCTTCCTGTGACAGCTGCATACAACTAAATTTTCTATCCTTGAAGTCACTGAGAGTTATTTTCCTAGAAATGGGACCACAAATTGATTTACTCTAATATTGTTCATTTTATTATTTAGTTATGAGGCCTCTCTCATGAGCATTAGAAGATGACTTCAGAGTTTGTAGATGGAAGAATAATTATTTACTAAATGTAATAAATTGGTTCTCAATGTTTACTTTTCTAATAACCTCACCATAAATATGTCATCAAGATACAATGACAGCTCATGTATTTTTGTCATATTCTTAATCTGGACACTATTAAGACGATATACAACCTAAAGCCAAATTGCCTTACAGTGATCCTATGAAGTTTGGTGAAAATTTCATGTTTATACTAATTAGATTTCTATTGAAAATCTTCCTATTTTATTTCAAGGAGAGAAGCATAAGAATCTTAATATCTAAGTTTTTGAAAGTAAGTGGATTTTAATACGTTTTACTACTTTTTCATAGCTTTGTTTTATAATCAATAAGAATAGATTAAAAGAGTATTATATAATGATACTCATCCAACAAATAAACCCTAATAGTAATTAGAATGACAAATCACTATGACATATTACCCTTGGAAATTCCACATTAACCAGAAACATCATCTCACTAATCAGAATTTAAAAAGGTTTTGAAATGCATTGAAATACAGTTGGATTTTTTTTCTTCAATGACTTCATTTTTCAAAAACCGGCCAAATGTTCAATGTATGAAAATTTTGGTATCATACATGCATTTTTCAAAAAGGTATGGCATATATTAATAACAGGTATAATTATGTAATCAAACTACAAAGTTAAAAATAGTTTATCTATTTGCTTTATTGTGGACTAAAACACACAAGCATAAATACACACAAACTCACATATGCAGAAAAAGACAAATAAAAACAACAATTACCTATGCCAATGCTAAGAATAGAACCATAAAAATAAACTTATCAGAATAATTCTACTTTACTTTAACAAAGTTGGAAATTAACAACAGGGTTTATATAATTTAATAAAATAAAATTGACTATTGCTATAATGTAAAAATAACTACAATAAAGTTTGCTTCACTCTATAGAGAAGAGTTTAATTACTGTTCTCAATGTAATATTCAAGTCCTGCCTTTGAGAAATTTGCAGTCTAGAAAGTAAGAAACAATATATATGACAAACTGAAGAATGGGCAACAATGGAAAAAAATCATCAGGCCTTAAGAGAAGAGGAAGAGGTAATTAATGAAGGAAAAAAGTATTGGCAAAGTCAGAAGTTTGCTCCCACTGCTAGAAAATGTAAGAGTGGTAATAAAACCTTTGAAATTACAAACAAACGGATATTATCAAAAGAAATCACTTAAAAGTCCCACTTTAGAGTTAGAACTAGTATGTTGCTCCTGACAGAAGCGCTTCCCTGAGGGAAATTAAATAAAGAAAACATGGGTTTTCTGCCACAATAAAAGTAAGGGTGACTATGAAAACCCAGAATGCAATGTATACTGGAATGATTATAGTGCATTGAAAGTAAGTTTCCAGAAGTGGGTTGACATAGGTTGTTTTTGCCTTTGGGGTGGGGAGATTTTATTAAATTCCTTATGTTTTAATTTGTCAGCTTCAAAGACTGTTCAAAAGAAACTTATTGTTACATAAATCTGTAAACATGGTAAGAAGAATTGTTAACAGGGGTAAACATTAAACCCCAAATTCTTTTATTAAACCATTTCAATAAATAATACAATGTCATAATGCACATTATTCTATTTAAAAGGGTTTTTTCTTTCCAAATTATTTGTAGTTGGGATTTTAAACATACTTAATGACCTGAAATGTTAAACTATCACATAAAATTAGGCTAGAAAATCACAGTGTAAGTAAAAAATAAGGATAAAATACTACATTACTATTTCTAACATAATTAACTGGTTGTTTAGATCCTCTATTGATGAAATCATAACATAAATAAGTCAACAGTTTATCTTGTCAAAAAATTGAACCATTATTGGACCTGCTACTTGTAATAGAAATATATATTCTAGAACTAACAAGGAATCTTTTTCTATTCTTAGAAGCAAATAAAAAAGTAACCACTTTACACAAAAGGGGCTTTGTTGTTCTTATAGTTTCTAGACTTTTTGTCTATATCAGATGAAAATAACAGACTATTTCCAGATCCAGTTGGCAAATTAATCAAAAAAAGGCTCTGTCATATTCTGTTTGTTGGTGCTTTTGTTTAATCTGCTGCCCTAACTGTAAGAGGCATAAGACACGAATTAATATATTTTAGACCACAAGTGAACCATCATAGAGTGTAAATGGGTAAGTGCACATGTGAATTTGTTGGAATGCAAACAATGTAAGTGTTATAGTGATCATTTAAAACAGATTATTGAGATTTGGCTTTACTTTGTGGTACTATTTCCCTATATTGTAATCCAAATACAATTTTTAAAAAAATGCCTCTGTGAAGAGGACCAGACTCAAAGGAAGACTAGAAATGAGCACATCTACAGCTTTTTCTTATCCTCTATAACTATCTACTCAGATAAATCCTGACAAAACAACAGTTTGTTAGAATGGCTGAGATGAATGATGTGTTTTACATTGCTTTTTCAATTCTATACATAATCACAATAAAAACATTATTTATATAACTTACTGGAATTAATTAGCATCTATAATTTCCCAAAGGGGGGGATCTTGTTTGTGCATTAAGAGGGTCATTATTTTGAGTATTCCACTGATAATCTTCAAAACTTAACTTCAGGACAACTAGTTTGAATGTACTCTAATTTCCAGATACACGCTCTCTTCTAGTTGCAAAACAATATTATTTTCCAAAATTACCTATTTAAGAAGCACTTATTTCCTGGATATGTTAGATTATACAAAAAATTATTTTCACTCATTTTCTAACATATAAGGCAGCTAACACTTTGACAGTTGAAACCTGTAATCGTCAGGGTTCTCTAGAGGGACAGGACTAATAGGATTGATATATATATAAAAGGGAGTTTATGAAGGAATAGTGACTCACACGATCACACAGTGAGGTCCTACAATAGGCCGTCTGCAAGCTGAGGACGAAGGAAGCTAGTCTGAGTCCCAAAACCTCAAAACTAGGAAAGCCAACAGTGCAGCCTTCAATCTATGGTTGAAGGCCCAAAAGCCTCCCACAAATCACTGTTATAAGTCGAAGAGTCCAAAAGCTGAAGAACTTAGAGTCCAATGTTCGAAGACAGGAAACATCCAGCGTGAGAGAAAAATGAAAGCCAGAAGACTCAGCAACTCCTTCCAACTTCTTCTGCCTGCTTTATTCTAGCTTCAATGGCAGTTGATTAGATGGTGCCCACAGGGACTGGGGGTGGGTCTGCCTCTCCCAGTCCACTGACTCAAATGTTAATCTCCTTTGGCAACACCCTCAGAGACACACCCAGGTACAAAACTTTGCATCTCTCAATTCGATCAAGTTGACACTCAATATTAACCATCACAGTATCACATAACTCATTATTATGTTGTCTTGGGAATGCTTAGTCATTTTTCAAATATATCAAATTTAATTTTTTTCCATTTAGGTATGTTATACTACCAGTTGATAAATTATAACCAAGTAGTCACTGTAATAATTTTTTTGAATATTTAAAAGAAAAGGTAAAAGTAAATTTAAAATCTATAACTTTATAGTGGTCACATGCTTTTTTAATAGATTACATTTGATTAATCCAATAACATCATTAAAAAAGAGGTGATAAAACAATTCAGGGTAAACTATGTCTATATTATCATAAGTTGTATCATATCCTGCTATTGTCTATTCTATGATATGTAATGATCCTCATTGTTCATATAACTAGGTAAAGTAATTCAGAGCTTATAAAGAATTGCTTTTATTATACTTCTGTAAATGCATCAGATGATTATATATTGTCCTTTTTACAGTTGAAAGTCATTTTTCAAAATGCTTACTTTTCAGGATTTATCTTATGCTGCTTAAATCTGTCAATTTTGAAAACAGATGTTTAAAAAAAGATGACACTCTTATCTTCCTTTGACTTTTAGTCTCTTATACACTGTAATTATTTAAGTTATTTATTTCCCCCAATATTTTACTTCCCAAGAAATATGTGTAATTCTCTATTTTTCAGTCCATTCTGTTTTATAGTATTATCAAATCAGTAGAAATTTTTTAATATTTTATGGCTACTGAGTTTAGAATTCTGAGAGTCACATTATTTTTTGACAGAAATTTGATACTGATAAATGACCAAAAGTTTCTTTCACTTTCTGGAAGGCATTTTCTCTTATGACAAATATCAATTTTTTAAAGACTATGGCTAAAACTTATTTTCTAATTTGACTCCTGGAAGCATTTTCACTGTCTTAAATAACTGAAAAAAAATTCTCCTTCTCTCACTTTCTCTCTCTATATATACGAAAATAACATATAATATTATCTCAAATATTGTACATTATCCCAAATTGCATGGTCAATATTAATGTCTATATTATGGCTGCAGGCTGGCTGCTGCTCCTGTCAATGGATTTTTAAACACATGTCTTTGTTTTACCTAAGACTCAAAAAAAAGTATCACAGTTAATTGTTCTTTCAAAAGCTCAGGTAAAGTTTGTCAAATCAAAATCAAAGTTAAGGCCAAGTAAACCATTAGCGATTATTTTCATTTCACCGTCCTTCATTATTCATATATAAGCTGCAGTCAAATTATTCTATTAAAAATTCATTTTAATGAAAGAGTTTTATCTCTCTCATAAGTATTATATAATTGCAAGGAGTTCTTTGTAAATATTTGACAGAAACTTCTCAACTTTCTTGAAAAATGTTTGAACTATTCTAAAATGAAATGATAACTCTCTCTAATGAGTTTGGAATGAGTGGGTACTTGCTAGACTTATTAAAGAACATCATTTAGTTATTCTGTATAAAATACCTTTTATGAAGAAAATGTCATACATATACATCATGGAATACTATGCAGCCTTAAAAAGAATGAGCCTGATGCCTTTTGCACCAACATGGATAGAACTGGAGGCCATTATCCTCCAGGAACAGAAAACCAGCACTGCTTGTTTTCACTTACAAGTGGAAGCTAAAGATTGGGTACATATGGACACAAAGAAAGGGAGCAATAGACACTGGGGCCTACTTGAGGGTGGAGGGTGGGAGGAAGGTTTGGAAAACTAACTGTCAGGTACTATGTGTATTATCTGAGTGATGAAATAATCTGTACATCAAACTCCCATGACATACAATTTATCTATATAACAAACATGCACCCATACCCCTGAAATTAAAAGTCTAAAAAATTCACTTGTATGAAGATATAGAGGGCAAGATATTAAAAAATAAATTATATTGAAGTCTGTCTGCCATTCATTTTTTAATGTGGTTTTCCAGTTATTTTCATGTCACTGCTAGCCAAGGCTAAATAGAATTCTGTTGCTTAATAGAATTACACAAGAAATAAGATGTATGAGGTAAAAGCTACTTCATAATTATAAAAATTATGATTTAAAAGAAAAAAGGAAAGTCTAATTTGAAAGGTAAATATTGATAATGATAGTTTAATGTTCTTGTATGCTTGGTACCCAAAACTACTGAGTGGCTTATATGTATTAATTCATTCAAATTTCTCAATAATCTAATGAGGAAAGTCCAACTTTATGTCTATTATTGACATGACTGACGCACAAAGAGGCTAACAAAGTTGTCTAAGGTAACGTTAGACGTGGTAGAGCTATGATAGGAATTTACCTAGTTCCACTGAATTGCCTGCACTCATACTGAGCTGCACTGTCCATGAGGAAAAAAATTGGTTAATTAATTTTATGACACAAGTGAAAATAATTCCTTAAGACAGGAGCAGTTAGCTATGGAAAGTCAAGCATTTGCTTGCATTGTGAAAAAACTGGAATAAAATGAAGAGTAAAGCACATTAAGAAACGGGAACCAGAAGAGGTGAGGGTGACTTCCAATGGCTGACTAGAGTGATCTGGCATTCACTTCCTCCACAAAGTAGGACCGAAACAGCAAGTGCACAATCGCACATTAAACAGAGCATCAGAGACACACTGGCATCCGGCAAGTAAGTGCAAGGAAACCACTGACACATGAAAGGAGAAGAAAGTAAAGCAGCTGGCCCAGCTAGGATCAGCTAGAAACCAGGAGAAACTATCCACTGCAGGCAAAATACAAGTGAGAGAGTCCCCAGCCATCAACTTTCCCACTGTTGATTCCTGCAGTCTGAGCCACAGGAGAGTCCCTCAGCTCTTACGGGTCATGAACTGCTACAGGGAACTACCTGGAGTCCATACGATAATGTTTTTCCAGACAAGTAGTTCATACTGGGTGTCACACATATGCTGAGACCCAAGCAGCTGCATCAAAGCACCATTTTGAGAGCCCAGCTCCCACCAGACTACATCCTGTCTTGGGGCACAACAGCCTTTGCATCTCCACATTAATATGCTCCAATGTCAACCTAGAGGGTTGCATGTCATGACACCAGCCGGGGCCAGAGTTGCAGGGTCCAGAGATATGACTGGGTCCTCAGCACTCTAGTTCACATAATGTCCTACATCCCAGGAAGTGGGCAGTGCAGCATGCGAGGGAGGCTTCTCCTGGGACAAAGTGTGCTGAAGCATTAACTCCCCAGAGCCTGATAAGAGCCTGCTGGGGTTGCTTCCACTGACAGCCAACCCACCTCTTCCAGAAGCAGGGCCACTGTACACTTACAAATGCCTTCAGTGGGGCTGGGAACAGGTCTATCCAATTGCTTCCCCAGGGCCTGAGAAGAGGCCTGCCATGCCCAATACTGCCACCTGGACCTACACTTGCCTTCTTGGGGCCTGAGTATGGGCCCAACCCTCTCACCATTGCTGCCCACAAATGCCTCCCAGGGGATCAGGGTCTGTCCAGCCCAGCCTGGTGCTGTCATTGCCACTGGTACCTGCCTGCAAATGCCACCTGGGAGCCTGGCCTCACCGGCCAGGAAAGAAGGTAATTATATATTCAAAGTGATCAACAACAACAACAAAAAACTCTGCCATTCAAAAATACTATAAACAGCAAAGCTATCCGTCAACCATGAAGGAGAAATTAAATATTTTCCACATAAGCAGAAACTGAAAGAATTCATCACTAGACTGTCACTAAGAAAAATCCTTAAGATAGTCGTATATCTGGATGAGAAAGGACAATATCTACCATCACAAAAACACGTGAAAATATGCGACTCACTGGTAGGATAGATACACAAATGAGAAAAAGAAATGAGTCAAGTATTGCCACTACAGAGAAAAAACAAACTTCAATAACAAAAACTAAAAGAGAAAGGAAGGAAAAAATATATACAAAACAACCAGAAAACAACAAACAAAATAACAGGGATAAGTCCTCACCTAATCTTTTCAAAAATAAACAGAATATATTTCTCATTTAAAATATATAGATTAGCTAAATGTATAAATAAAATAACCTGACTATATTCTGCTCACACACACAAAAAAAATCACTTCACCTGTAAAGTCACATATATAGTGAAATTGGAGGGTTAGGAAAACATAGTTCATGCAAACAGAAACCAAAATGAGTAGGAATACCTAAACTTATATAAGATAAAACAGATGTTAAGTCAAAAACTGTAAAAATAAAACCCCCAAAAAAGGTCATTATATAAGAATAAAAAATAAATTCAGCAAGAGGATATAAGATTTTTAAATATATATGCATCCAATACCAGAGCACCAGGATATATAAAGCAAATATTATTAGATTTAAAGGGTGAGATAAACTCCAACACGGTAATAGTTGGGGACTTCAATACCCCACTCTGAGCATTGGAGAGATCATCTAGACAGAAAAACAATAAAGACACATTGGATTAAAACTGTACTTTAGGCCAAACGACCTAATAGACATTTATGGAAGATTTTATTCTACAGCTGCAGGATACACATTTCTATTACAAACACATGAAACATTCTCTAGGATAAACCGTATATTAGTCCACAAAACAAGTCTTCAAATTAAAAAAAAATCAAAATTCTATCAAGTATCTTCTCAGACCTCAATGAAATAAAACTAGAAATCAATAACAGGAACTTTGGAAAATCTACACATACATAGAAATTTAACAGCATATTCCTAAGCAACTATTGGATGAATGAAGAAATTAAGAAAAGAATTTAAAAAATATATGGAAATAAATGAGAATGGAAGCAACCATATCAAAACCTATTGAATACAGCAAAATCAGTGATACCAGAAAATATTACAGCAATAAATGCTTACATCCAAAAAAGTGAAAAATTTTGAATAAACAACCTAACAATGCACATCAAGGAACTAGCAAAGAAAGAGCAAACCAAACCTAATATTAATAGAAGGACAGAAACAATAAAGATTAGAGCAGAAATAAATAGATTAAAAAAAAGCTAGACAAAGGATCAATGAAACTAAAAGTTGGTTTTTGAAAGGGTGAACAAAATCAATAAACCACTACCTAAGCTAACCAAGGAAAACAAAAGATCAAAATAAATAAAAACAAAAATGAGAGATATTACAACTGATAGGACAGAAATACAAAAGATCATTACATAATATTATGAACAACTATATGTCAACAAACTGGAAAAGCAAGAAGAAATAAATTCCTGGACACATACAAAGTTAATAAAAAGAGGTTATTATATAATAATAATGGAATATCTTACACCATGGATAAGATAATTGTTTAAAAGATGCAATAATGGGTCAACATATGCAAATCAATAAATGTGATAAAACATCAACAGAATAAAGAATGAAAAACATACGATCATCTCAATAGACACATAAAAAACATTTGATAAAATTTAACATCCCTTCATGATAAAAGCTCTTAGTAAATTAAGCATAGAAGAAACATCTCAGTATAATAAACGCAATATATGACAAACCCATGGCTAACATTATAATGAATGGGGATGAGCTGAAAGTCTTTTCTCTAGGAAACAGAACAAGAAAAATGTGCCCATTTTCACCACTCTTATTTAATCTGGTACTGCAAGTCCTAGCTGAGCAATCAGGAAAGATAAATAAATACATAAAAAAACACACAAATTGGAAAAGAGGAAGTGAAATTATCCCTCTCGAAGACAAAATAATCTTATATATAGAAAAAGCTAAAGATTCCACTGAAAAACTCTTAGAACTGATAAATTCAGTAAAGTTTCAGGATAAAAAAATCAACATATAAAAATTAGTAGTATTTCTATACATCAAAAATGAGCTACCTAAAAAAGAAATCAAGAAAGCAATCTCGGCTGGGCATGGTGACTCTAGTCTTTAGTCCGAGCAGTTTGAGAGGTTGAAGCAAGCAGATTGCTTGAGTCCAGGAGTTTGAGAGCAGTCTGTGCAACATGGTGAAATCCTGTCTCTACAAAAGTTATAAAAAACTAGGTGGGAATGGTAATGTGTGCCTGTAGACTCAAATTCAGGAGGCTGAGGTGGGAGAATCACCTGAGCTAGGGAGGTTGGGGCTGCAGTGAGCCACAAAAAATAAGGGAAGGGAAGGGAAGCGGAGGGGAGGGAGGAGACGGGACGGGGGAAAGGAGGAGGGGAGGGGAGGGGGGAAGGGAGGAGGGGAGGGAGATTACAACATCTACTCCCCCAAAGTACCTAGGAATATATTTAACTAAGAAGGTTAAAGACCTCTATAAGGAAAACAATAAAACATTGATCACAGAAATTTAAAAGGAGAAGCTCAAATGAAAAGGCATCCCACACTCATGAATTAGAATAATTAATATTGTTAGAATGACCATATTATCCAAAGCAATCTACAGATTCAATGCAATCTCTAAAATATTAATAGCATATTTTATAGAAATAGAAAAAAAAAATCCTAAATTCTTGGAACCACGAAAGACCTCAAATAGCCAAAGCAGTACAAAGCAAAAAGAACAAGGCTGGAGGCATCACACCACCTGAGTTCAAAATTATACTGCCAAAACAGCATAGTATTTGTATAAAGCCAGATACATAAATGAATGGAACAGAGTAGAGAACCTAAAAGTAAATCCAGATACTTACAGCCAGTTTATTTTCAACATAGATGCAAAAACCATATATTGGGGAAATAACAACCTCTTTAATAAATGGTGCTGGGAGAATTGGATATCTATATGGAGAACAATGAAAGTAGACTCCTATCTCGCTTTACATAAAAGTCAACTTAAAAAGGATTGAAGACTTAAACATAAGACCTGAAACTATAAAACTACTAGAAGAAAACATAGAGTAAACACTTTGGGACATTGGACTAGTCTAGGTTATGACTAAGACTTCAAAAGCACAGGCAACAAAAATAAAAACAAACAAAAAATTGACAAATGGGACTATGTAATAGTTCATATCTGCACTGCTATGAAGAACTACCTGAGACTAGGTAATTTGTGAAGAAAAAAGATGTGCTTTGGCCCGGAGTTCTGCAGGCTGTACAGGAAGCATGGCTGGATGGCCTCAGGAAACTTACAATCATGGCAGAAGGTGAAGGTGAAGTAAGCCTGCCTTCACATGGTTGAGCAAGAGAGAGGAAAGACAAAAGTGCTACACACTTTTCAAAAACCAGATCTCGTGAGAACTCTATCATAAGACAGCACTAGAGGGATGATATACTAAACCATCAGAAACCACCACCATGATCCAATCACCTCCCACCAGGCCCCATTTCCAACACTTGGAATCACAATTTAACATGAAATTTGGATGGGAACACAGAGACAAACCGTATCTGACTGTATTAAACTAAAAAGCTCCTGCACACAGGAAACAGAGTGAGGAGACAACCTGTTGAATGGGAGAACATATTTGCAAACTGCATCTGACAAGAGGCAAGTATCCAGAATACACAAGGAACTGAATCCACTCAACAGCAAAAGAACCCCAAATAATTTGATTAAAAATGGGCAAAGGAATTGAATAGACACTTCTCAAAGGAAGACATACAAATGCCCAACAGACATATGATAGAAAGCTTAACATGCCTAATCATTAGGGAAATGAAAACTAAAACCATGATGAGATGTCACCACACACCTATTAGAATGGCTACTATAAAAAGATGAAAGATAAATGCTGACAAGGATGTGTAGAAAAGGGAACTCTCAAACAGCATTGGTGGGGATGTGAATTAGTACAGGCATTAGGGAAAATTGTAGAGAGGTTTCTCCAAAAACTGCGAATTGAATTACCATATGACCCAACAATCCCACTTCTGGGTATTCACCAAAAAGATTTAAAATCTGCTCATTGAAAAAATGTCTGCACTCCCATGTTTATTTAAACATTCTTTATGATAGCAGACTTATGGAATCAACCTCAGTGTCCATCATTGGATAACTGAATAAAGAAAATGTGGATCCCACGCCTGTAATTCTAGCACTTTGGGAGGCCAAGGTGGGTGGATCACTTGAGGTCAAGAGTTCAAGACCAGCCTGACCAACGTGGTGACACCCCATCTCCACTAAAAATACAAAAATTAGCTAGGTGTGGTGGCAAGCACCTGTAATGTGGGGAAAATGGGGAGATGACTGCCTAAGAGTAAAAAATCTCAGCCAGTAGAAATATGGTTTTTAGTTCTATTGCAGAGTATAGCGAATAGAGTTAATAATAGAATATTGTACCTTCCAAAATTGCTAAGACAGTAAGTTTCAAATGGTCTCTTCACAAAAAAGGTTAGGTATTTGAGGTGACTAATACATTAACTAGTTTGATTTAACGATTCCACATTGTATTCATAAATAAATCATAGCATTCCTTTGTATCTCACAAATTTATAAAAACATACACTGTCAATTTATAATTTTTAAAAAGAGAAAAATACAGCAACTCCTGATTTTTACTTTTTATAGCATTCTCTAATTTTTGAAATATTGACCAAATTCATGAATCTTTTACATTAAAAATTATATTGAAATATCTGTAGAAATTTTCATAAAATATGGTTAGAATGATGGACTGAAATATTTCAGATATCAACAACATGCATTGCTTTAAATTTTTCTTTCAACTAAAATCATACTGATCAAAATATATTAAATCACACAAAAAAGTGTTAAAGTTTTGTTGTATATTTGTGGAGCTATGCAGTAAATTTTGTTCTAAATTATATATTTAGTGTATTGAATTTTTCACTGTTTAAATTTAAACTTAATTAAAGTATACTTTTTAAAGAAAAGGTGGGTCATGGCATTTATCTTTTTTCATTTTATGTGTCTGAGGAATATTAAATAATTGACTTAGTCAGCAAGGTGGTAGTAGGTATGACAGGGCATACATGAATACAGAGAGGTTTCCATGTTAAACAATAATACCTGTCAAGTTTCTATGCTCAGCAAATGACACCAACATGCTTTTATTTTCAACATGCAATACATTATCTGGCCTCCTCCAGCTACCTTGTTTTGTTAGAAATTTTCTCTTTCCTTGTGATGCCTATCAATAAAGTCACCAAACACATATATTTTAGCATGAATTCATATTGCTTTTAGGTATGGTAAAGCATAACAAAACAGTTTAGTCCACATGGGATATATAATACAATCGATTTGCCGGAAGAGCAAACTTGTACTAACTTCACACTATTACTGATGGGAATGTTTTGTCTCTTATTGCTAGTCTTACTACAGGGATTTTTTTTATGTCTAAATACAAATGATGTAGCCAGGGTATATATTCAAGTCCAAAGGGAAATGTTTTATTCAGCAAGAAATATCTTTAAATCACTTGATGTGTTTTACAAATGAGTTCTTGTAGAAAATAGGATTTTATTTATTAGGAAGAAAAATTGGCAAAATGGCAGTACTCTAATACCATTTTGGCAATGGCTAGGTCTGTGATGCATTATTTGTTTTACAGGAAGTACTGTAAAATTATAGAAGTAAAAGACATAGTCATTTATTATTTTTCCCTTCAGCAGGGCAGACTAAGTTTTTTTCAACATATTTCATTCTTTTGGCAGTTTTAGTTAATTTATTATCTAGTGCATTTCAGCTAAAAAGCAATATCCACTTTCTTTTTTACTTTTCTATAATATTGACAGATAAAGCACAATAATTATTATGAATCTATCTACTCACATTTTTATAGCATATGTGGTAGAAAATTTACTTGAAACTCGAATTGCATAGGGAAAAATAAAGATGAAAAGTCCACAAGTATATTATACATAAGTGATGCATATATTTGTAGAGTACAGCAACAAGATTATTCAGTAGGCAATCCAAGATCTAAGATTTGTGCAGTTTTCAATTGTGTGGAGGCAGAAACAAGGAATAGTAAATTGATTTAGCATGCTGAACTCTTGGACACTGAACTGTAACAAGAAAATTGAACGTATTTTGTTATATGCATATAAAAGAAGTACTATTGAAGATAAGCATTCATTTATTTACTTAACAAATATGTATAAAAGGTGTGCTGTATGCCAGGCAATAATCAAAAGGCAAAACAGACAAAACTCTCCGTGACTGTAGAGCTTACCTCCTAAGGAGATAAGTGTTTAAGAAGAAAAGGAAACAGACAAGGGGAATAGGAACACAGGTTGAAGCTAAGGCATGTGTGGGAGAGTGCAATGTTGCCGATGATATTTGAGAAAGACTTTCAAAAGATCTTTTAAAATCCTACAAAAGGAATCTGACATGAATATTCTTGTTACAGCCCTCCTTAACCCTGCCTTCTTCATCCCCTTCAGATATTGCCACAAAATCACTTTATTTGTATTCTTTTCAGATTTCTTCCTTCCTTTTAATGTTTGTTCAAATTTCACCTTTTCAATGACTCCTATACTTAAAATTTTAATTCTACACTCCTACATTTAACTCCACTCTCTACATATTTTCCCTTGAGTTTATTTTGTGCAATTATCACCATCTCTTGAACTATATATTTTACTTCCCAGTTAGTGTATTCTCTGTCTTTCCCAAACAATATAAATTCCATGAAAGTAGAAATTTATTTTTTTCCCTGATGCTATAGTTGGACCCCTTAAATAGCATTTAGAAGGTGCTGAAATATTTATTGAATATACATTTGAATAATCAAACTATCATCTTTGGCACAGTCATTTCCTTCACTTTTGTTTGTTTGTTTGTTTTGTTGTTTTTGTTTTTTGTTTTTTTTGAGATGGAGTCTTGCTCTGTTGCCCAGGCTGAAGTGCAGTGGCCTGATCTCAGCTCACTGTAAGCTTCACCTCCCGGGTTCATGCCATTCTCCTGCCTCAGCCTCCTGAGTACAGGCACCCGCCACCAGGCCCTGTTAATTTTTTTTATTTTTAGTAGAGACGGGGTTTCACCGTGGTCTCGATCTCCTGACCTCATGATCCGTCCACCTTGGCCTCCCAAAGTGCTGGGATTACAGGCGTGAGCCATTGCGCCCAGCCTCCTTCACTTTTTATATCCAGTAAACTATTACATCTTGTTTTTTTTTTTTCTCCTAAATTCTCTTTAATTTGCACACACACACCTGAATTTTTTTGACATCAAGAGACCGTGCTTTCTCATCTTGACTGCCACAACTCCCTACCGCTATTCTCGGCCTTGACCTTGGCCCTTTCAATTCCCTTCTCTTCATTTTAGCGAAAAGGACCATGTTATAATGCATATATGATTAATTCATTTCCATTTTTAAGAATTCTTAATTGAGTCCTGTGGTTCTTAAAGTCCTAAACCCAGTATAATATAGCTGTGCCAACCGCTCCAGACTCACGTTCTGCCATTTCCACTCTTTCTTGATATCAAGATCATACTGCCACTTTTCAGTTGACAAAAGTCACAATGTTTTTTTTTTCTTTTCCCCCTTTCTCTGGTGTTTTGCATATAACAAACCTACTCCTAGAATATCTGCTCATGTTCACTTCCCCTCAGCTTCCCCCCCTTTTATGGCAATTCTTTTTCTTAGGTAAGTTTTCTCTATCCCCTAGAACTTTGATCTATAATATTACTCATATCCCTAAGCCTTTCATTTGTAGCCCTCATCTCATCTTATAAACATAGATTTGAGAGATTGTTTTATTAATTTATGTCTCCTCTATGGGTTGTGTGCTTGATGAGAATGGAGATTATTTCTGGTATGTTCACCATTTTTGTCCTCGGCACCTTGCACAGAATAGATGTTCAAAAATACAACCAACCGATCAACCAACCAGACAAACAAAGATGAACAAGGGCACTTTGGATTCTTTGCCAATAGAGTGATAAGAACAGGAAAATGTGACTGGATTAACACTGGCAAAATTAGCAATGAAAATCCGGTGGAGTCACTACCCTCTGATGCTGGTTCAGGTAGGCTGGCTGAATAATACTTAAATAGTAAGACCATATGAAATAAACAAGTAAATGAAGTTTTGAAACTTATGTAAGTCCACGCACAAAGAATATATAAATCCAACTGAGGACTTACATATTTCTGTTATTATTTTTTCTTTTTCATTATGCTTGACATTTTTGAAACTGAATTTTGTTACAGTCCATTAGCCTATCGTTACATGCTGGTATGATGAGATTGCACTGAGATGCATAACATAACATTTTTAACATGAGCAACTGAAATTACAAGGTTTCATGGATTGTATGTTGTGGAGATTGTTTCAGCTTGGTCTTGATGCTGAGTTTGTGAGCAGGTAGCTTGTTGTGATAGAGTGAGATGAAATTGGTGCCCAATCATTGGAGAAAGTTGTAATGATGTATGAAATGAAAAATCCTGGCCCACCCAGTGCAAAGAGAACACAAACTCTCCTTTGCAATCACTGCTGTGCTATTTTCTCTAAATTATCATTCAGCTGCAGAAAAATGAAAAGTCCATGGCAAAACCAAAACTTGGAGTTTTTCAGGGAAAGTGAGAGGTAAGATTCATTGGGGGATTTGGGAAAATGAAGAAGTAGGTATTTTACTGTAAGCAAAGGTTTATTTTTCACCATGAATATACCCCCACTTAAATAAGCTCCAATAAAAATCCAGTAAAGCACACATGTGCACACACAGTGCATGCATACATGCACGCACACACACCATAGAAAACTGCCTGTCCCGAAAAAAACACTTTGAAAGCGTTTCTGTGGAAACCTCAATTCTATAAACTATTTTAAGCAAACTTTGTGGTTTTTTTCTTTATAATGCTTTGGAGAAGATAAGAGGAGTTCTTAATTAATAAAATCATTCATTAAGCAACTATTTGTTAAAACTATTATGTGTCATACAAAGTACGCATCACTGTGACACAACTGGGTAAAACATCTCATATCTCTTTTTTACTGAACTTTGCATTCTAATTCTGGCAATAAGGAGAATGAAGTGTATAATATGTTAGCAGTAAGTGTTATGGAGAATAATAAAATGTAGAGGATAATTGAAAGAGTGGCATGAAAGTTTTTATTATAAGTAAGTTACCCAAAGAAGTGTTCACTGAGACTTTTCTGAGAAAAGTCTTGAAGAAGGCAAGGGAGCAAGCCATTTCACTATTTGGGAAAAAGTACATTTCAAGCACACAGAAAAACAATGTAAATAGGCAAGAGAGGGCCTGAAATATTTGGGACAACTAATGATATAAACGTGGATATGCAAGTTGAGTTAGAGAGAAATTGGAAAAATAAATGAGAGAGTTAATGGGAGGGGGCAGTCATGTAAAAAGTTGTAGGTTATTGTACACTCTTTGTTTTATTCTGAAGTAGGAACACATTGCAAAGTTTGTAGATATGCAGTGGCATGGTCAGGAGTGTTTAAAGAGAAACACTCAGGTTGCTTTATGGAAGAATGAAAATAAGTCAGGAAATAGTGCATTAATTCAGGAGAGGTGAAATGATAGCTTATACTAGGATGAAAGCAGTAGAAGTGATGTTAGAAAACATAGAAGAAAGAGAAAAATGAGGCTAAAACTATTTTTTCTCTACTGAAGTGATGTTTTATTTTATTTTATTTATTTTTTTAATTTCAACTTTTAGATACAGAGGGTACATGTGCAGGTTTCTTACATGGTGTATTGCACCCAGGTAGTGAACATAGTACCCAACAGTTTTTAAACCACACCTGGCTCCCTTTCTCACCTCTGCGGTAGTCCACAACATGTCTTGTTCCCATATTTATGTTCATGTGTGCTCAATGTTTAGCTCCTAATTACAAGCAGGAACATGCAGTATTCGGTTCTTTGTTCCTGTGTTAATTCACTTAGGAATATGGCCTCTAGCTTTATCCATGTTGCTGGCAAAGGAAATGTTTTCATTTTTTTTTTTTTTTTTTTTTTGTGGCTGTGTAGCAGTATTCCATAGTGTATATGTACCACATTTTCTTTATTCGATACAACATTGATAGGCACCTGGGTTGATTCATGTCTTTGTGAATAAATGTTCACTTTTATTATGAACAGAGTGGTGATGAATGTATGAGTGGATGCATCTTTTTATACAATGGCTTATTCTCCTTTGGGTATATACCTAGTAATGGGATTGCTGGGTAGAATAGTAGCCCTATTTTAACTTCTTTGAGAAACTGCCAAACTGCTTTTCACAGTTGCTGAACTCATTCACATTGCCACCAACAGTGTATATGTGTTCCCTTTTCTCTGCAGCCTCATCAGCATCTGTTGTTTATTGACATTTTAATAATAGCCATTCTGACTGGTTGAGATGGTATCTCATTGTGGTTTTGATTTGCATTTCTGATGATTGTGACGATGGACATTTTCATATCTTTGTTGGCTACTTGTGTGCCTTGTTTTGAGAAATGTCTATTCATGTTCTTTGCCTATTTTTAGTGAGGCTATTTGTTTTTTGCTTATTGATTTGTTGAAGGCCCTTATAGATTCTGGACATTAGACCTTTGTTGGATATATAGTTTGCAAATATTTTCTCCCATTTTGCAGGTTATGTGTTTACTCTGTTGATAGTTTCTTTTGCTGTGCAGAAGCTGTTAAATTTAATTGGGTCCCACTTGTCCATTTTTGTTTTTGTTGAAATTGCTTTCAGGGACTCAGGCAAAAATTCTTTGCCAAGACTGATGTCAAAAAGGGTATTTACTAGGTTTTCTTCTAGGATTTTTATAGTTAAAACTACTTTAAATGAGAAACATTACTACACTGAATGAGGAAAAAGGAAAAAAGGGACTTATCCAGGTAACTTTTAAACATAGAATTTTTATAACATATCCTGAAACTAATGACAAAAAAATTTCAAACAATTATAAAATTTTAGTTACTATGTTTCACAGACCTTTGTTTGTTGTTGTTGTTGTTGTTGCTTTTTCACAGTAGCTTGAATGAGGGACTCTGAGTTAATATTCTGTGTCTTCTAGGAAGGATGTAATAAGTAAATATATTGAAGATAATATAATAGGAGCCAAGTTTCTCATTTTTGGAGAAGGATGTTACACATACAAAAGGGGAAGGAAAGTCTAAAATAAATCTTAGGGTATTAGATTGGAATTTAATGTATCAGCATAAATTCAAATATCGTCATGTGGCACCTAACAATGTTCAGGTCAACAATGACCAAATGCATGATGGTGGTTTCATGAGATTCTAATATTGTATTTCTACTATACCTTTTATATGTTTAGATATGTTTAGATTCACAAATACTTATTACTGTGTTATACTTGCCTAAGTATTCAGTACGATATCATGTTATACAGGTTTCTAGCCCATACAGGCATAAAAGGCTATTCTCTGGAGCCTGGGTGTGTAGTAGGCTATTCCATTTGATTTGTATAAGTACACTCAATCATATTTGCACAATGACAATATCACCTAACAACGTGTTTTTTAGATGTTAAGGGATGTGTGGCTGTAATGGATATAGAAATAGATACATCTATAAGCACACACATTTTTCCTGTTTTTGTTTTTCCTCCGAGAAAGCATACAAACAACGATACCTTGGTAACAATGAATATCCCTGGTGCCCAGGTGTTGTTATTTAAATACTACTTGCCACTGAAACAAGGAAAAATGATTCCAGGGCTGTGTAATAAGGTGTTGAGGGACTGACAGGAACGTGTCAAAGGACACAGAGGCTAGCTTGAAGTGGGCCTCGCTGACCAAATCAATTTGAACATCAGATCAAAAAATGATAGTAATGCATTGTAACCCATAGGCTAACATAAAAATCTGTAAGTCCATAATAATATAAACATAAACTTAATTAATGGGGAAAGAAAAAATTTATTTACAATAGACTTACAACCAATTAACCAATAAGTGTAGACAACAGGATGTAGTTAATTAATCACAATTTGGCAGTCATCAGTTATAATTGATTCAATCAGGAATCATCAATGGAAGCTAAATACAGTAAGTAAAGTTTGATGAGGAACAGGATGTTGATATAGTATCACAGTATCTCCCCACCAATTACTCACTAGTTGCAAGGAATAAAACAGTATCTTTACAGAGGATAAACCTGACAGGCACCATTTGAAACCAGTGATCAAAATTCACATCACCAATAATGAGACAAACTTACATTATGTATTTTCTTATATTATGCATTGGCAAATTCACAGCATCACTGTATGGCACTTGTGCCAAAAATTGATAACCCGAATTGTTGGGAGCAAGCCCCCCAAAATCTGGCCATAAACTGCCCCCAAAACTGGCCATAAATAAAATCTCTGCAGCACTGTAACATGTCCATAATGACCCTCACGCCCAAGCCGGAAGGTTGTGGGTTTACGGGAATGAGGGCAAGGAACACCTGGCCCGCCCAGGGTAAAAAACCGCTTAAAGGCATTATTTTATTTTTTTTAAATTTATTATTATTATACTTTAAGTTTTAGGGTACACGTGCACAATGTGCAGGTTTGTTACATATGTATCCATGTGCCATGTTGGTGTGCTGCACCCATTAACTCGTCATTTAGCATTACGTGTATCTCCTAATGCTGTCCCTCCCCCTCCCCCCACCCCACAACAGTCCCCAGAGTGTGTTGTTCCCCTTCCTGTGTCCATGTTTTTCTCATTGTTCAATTCCCACCTATGAGTGAGAACATGCGGTGTTTGGTTTTTTGTCCTTGCGATAGTTTGCTGAGAATGATGGTTTCCAGTTTCATCCATGTCCCTACAAAGGACATGAACTCATCATTTTTTAGGGCTGCATAGTATTCCATGGTGTATATGTGCCACATTTTCTTAATCCAGTCTATGGTTGTTGGACATTTGGGTTGGTTCCAAGTCTTTGCTATTGTGAATAGTGCCGCAATAGACATACGTGTGCATGTGTCTTTATAGCAGCATGATTTATAATCCTTTGGGTATATACCCAGTAATGGGATGGCTGGGTCAAATGGTATAGTTCTAGATCCCTGAGGAATCGCCACACTGACTTCCACAATGGTTGAACTAGTTTACAGTCCCATCAACAGTGTAAAAGTGTACCTATTTCTCCACATCCTCTCCAGCACCTGTTGTTTCCTGACTTTTTTTTTTTTTTTTTTGAGACAGAGCCTCGCTCTGTCGCCCAGGCTGGAGTGCAGTGGCGCAATCTCAGCTCACTGCAAGCTCTGCCTCCCGGGTTCACGCCATTCTCCTGCCTCAGCCTCTCCGAGTAGCTGGGACTACAGGCACCCGCCACCACACCCGGCTAATTTTTTGTATTTTTTAGTGGAGACGGGGTTTCACCGTGGTCTCGATCTCCTGACCTCGTGATCCGCCCGCCTCGGCCTCCCAAAGTGCTGGGATTACAAGCGTGAGCCACCGCGCCTGGCCTGTTTCCTGACTTTTTAATGATGGCCATTCTAACTGGTGTGAGATGGTATCTCATTGTGGTTTTGATTTGCATTTCTCTGATGGCCAGTGATGATGAGCATTTTTTCATGTGTTTTTTGGCTGCATAAATGTCTTCTTTTGAGAAGTTCATATCCTTTGCTCACTTTTTGATGGGGTTGTTTGTTTTTTTCTTGTAAATTTGTTTGGGTTCTTTGTAGATTCTGGATATTAGCCCTTTGTCAGATGAGTAGGTTGCAAGAATTTTCTCCCATTTTATAGGTTGCCTTTTCACTCTGATGGTAGTTTCTTTTGCTGTGCAGAAGCTCTTTAGTTTAATTAGATCCCATTTGTCAATTTTGGCTTTTGTTGCCATTGCTTTTGCTGTTTTAGACATGAAGTCCTTGCCCATGCCTATGTCCTGAATGGTATTGCCTAGATTTTCTTCTAGACTTTTTATGGTTTTAGGTCTAACATGTAAGTCTTTAATCCATCCTGAATTAATTTTTGTATAAGATGTAAGGAAGAGATCCAGTTTCAGCTTTCTACATATGGCTAGCCAGTTTTCCCAGCACCATTTATTAAATAGGGAATCCTTTCCCCATTTCTTGTTTTTGTCAGGTTTGTCAAAGATCAGATGGTTGTAGATATGCGGCATTATTTCTGAGGGCTCTGTTCTGTTCCATTGATCTATATCTCTGTTTTGGTACCAGTACCATGCTGTTTTGGTTACTGTAGCCTTGTAGTATAGTTTGAAGTCAGGTAGCGTGATGCCTCCAGCTTTGTTCGTTTGGCTTAGGATTGACTTGGCGATGCGGGCTCTTTTTTGGTTCCATATGAACTTTAAAGTAGTTTTTTCCAATTCTGTGAAGAAAGTCATTGGTAGCTTGATGGGGATGGCATTGAATCTATAAATTACCTTGGGCAGTATGGCCATTTTCACGATATTGATTCTTCTTACCCATGAGCATGGACTGTTCTTCCATTTGTTTGTATCCTCTTTTATTTCATTGAGCAGTGGTTTGTAGTTCTCCTTGAAGAGGTCCTTCACATCCCTTGTAAGTTGGATTCCTAGGTATTTTATTCTCTTTGAAGCAATTGTGAATGGGAGTTCACTCATGATTTGGCTCTCTGTTTGTCTGTTATTGGTGTATAAGAATGCTTGTGATTTTTGTACATTGATTTTGTATCCTGAGACTTTGCTGAAGTTGCTTATCAGCTTAAGGAGATTTTGGGCTGAGACGATGGGGTTTTCTAGGTATACAATCATGTCATCTGCAAACAGGGACAATTTGACTTCCTCTTTTCCTAATTGAATACCCTTTATTTCCTTCTCCTGCCTGATTGCCCTGGCCAGAACTTCCAACACTATGTTGAATAGGAGTGGTGAGAGAGGGCATCCCTGTCTTGTGCCAGTTTTCAAAGGGAATGCTTCCAGTTTTTGCCCATTCAGTATGATATTGGCTGTGGATTTGTCATAGAAAGCTCTTATTATTTTGACATACGTCCCATCAATACCTAATTTATTGAGAGTTTTTAGCATGAAGGGCTGTTGAATTTTGTCAAAGGCCTTTTCTGCATCTATTGAGATAATCATGTGGTTTTTGTCTTTGGTTCTGTTTGTATGCTGGATTACATTTATTGATTTGCATATGTTGAACCAGCCTTACATCCTAGGGATGAAGCCCACTTGATGATGGTGGATAAGCTTTTTGATGTGCTGCTGGATTCTGTTTTCCAGTATTTTATTGAGGATTTTTGTGTCAATGTTCATCAAGGATATTGGTCTAAAATTCTCTTTTTTGGTTGTGTGTCTGCCAGGCCTTGGTATCAGGATGATGCTGGCCTCATAAAATGAATTAGGGAGGATTCCCTTTTTTTCTATTGATTGGAATAGTTTCAGAAGGAATGGTATCAGCTCCTCCTTGTACCTCTGGTAGAATTCGGCTGTGAATTCATCTGGTCCTGGACACTTTTTGGTTGGTAAGCTATTGATTATTGCCACAATTTCAGAGCCTGTTATTGGTCTATTCAGAGATTCAACTTCTTCCTGGTTTAGTCTTGGGAGGGTGTATTTGTCGAGGAATTTATCCATTTCTTCTAGATTTTCTACTTTATTTGCGTAGAGGTGCTTGTAGTATTCTCCGATGGTAGTTTGTATTTCTGTGGGATCGGTGGTGATATCCCCTTTATCATTTTTTATTGCGTTTATTTGATTCTTCTCTCTTTTCTTCTTTATTAGTCTTGCTAGCGGTCTATCAATTTTGTTGATCTTTTCAAAAAACCAGCTCCTGGATTCATTAATTTTTTGAAGGGTTTTTTGTGTCTCTATTTCCTTCAGTTCTGCTCAGATTTTAGTTATTTCTTGCCTTCTGCTAGCTTTTGAATGTGTTTGCTCTTGCTTCTCTAGTTCTTTTAATTGTGATGTTAGGGTGTCAATTTTGGATCTTTCCTGCTTTCTCTTGTGGGCATTTAGTGCTATAAGTTTTCCTCTACACAATGCTGTGAATGTGTCCCAGAGATTCTGGTATGTTGTGAAAGCCTGAGCGATCTGTGTTTAAGGGCGTTTTCCTGCTGCAATTAATTCAGCCTATGCCTTCGTTTCCCTTAAGGGATACTTTTAGTTAATTTAGTATCTATAGAAACAATGCTAATGACAAGTTTGCTGTTAATAAATATCTGGGTAAATCTCTGTTCGGGGCTCTCAGCTCTGAAGGCTGTGAAACCCCTGATTTCCCACTTCACACCTCTATATTTCTGTGTGTGTGTCTTTAATTCCTCTAGCGCCACTGGGTTAGGGTCTCCCTGGCCGAGCTGGTCTCTGCACTGAATCAAAATGAAAAAATGTTAAGACAAATTTTACCAAATGACCACCTCTTACTCTGAAGGTGCAAACAGTGACAGACAAAAATAGGACTTAGGAAGTATCCTGTATTGTAGGTGACTAAAGTATCCTAGCAAGGAAATGCAGTACTATATTTCCTGATTTTAAGAATTATACTGTGGTTATGTCAAGACATGTAATTGTTAGGAAATACACACCGAAATATTTAGAGTAAAAGGCATAATGTCTGTAACTTCCTCTCAGATGGTTAAAGGTTAATAAATACTTGCAGAGAAAGATTAAGGCAAGTATGCCAAATTTAAATAAGTGCTTGGATCTGTTTAAAAAAGGTTTATAAAAGTTCTATGTACAATTCTTGCATATTTTTTGAAGTTTAAAGTTAAATAAAAATAAAAGCTTAATAAAAAAACTTTATTGGATTTCTTTATTCTTTTAGGAAGAAATAACATCTTTGAAATATTAAATCTTCCAATGTAGGAAGAGTCTACTTATTGCCTCTATTCTTTTTTTGTTTTTTTTTTAAATATTTCTCTTTTTTTTTGTTATTTCACAGCAAGATTTATTAATACATCCAAAAGAAAGAAATAAAAATCATTTTGTCACACTATATACAGATAATACATACAGTGTTTTTATACATGCATTACATCAGTTTTTACACAAGAAAAATATACATAAAAATGTAAATGTTTGCATATAAAAACCCTTAAATTAAACAAGGAAGAGGTGACAAAAGGAGACCAATCCATTATTATTTCATCAAATTTTTTTAAATAGTAATATAGAACTTTCATTGAGAAATATTTCTATTTCACTCAGTACAGTTTTATAGCTTTCCAAAAAGATATCATGTTCATACTTTATAAAGTTATTTTCAAGCAGTTTTTAGTCGTGGCTTCCATTGTAAAGGGATATATATATATTTTTTGAGACAGAGTCTCGCTCTGTCGCCCAGGCTGGAGTGCAGTGGCGCAATCTCGGCTCACTGCAACCTCCGCCTCCCGGGTTCACGCCATTCTCCTGCCTCAGCCTCCCGAGTAGCTGGGACTACAGGTGCCCGCCAACACATCAGGCTAATTTTTTATATTTTTAGTAGAGATGGGGTTTCACTGTGTTAGCCAGGATGGCCTCGATCTCCTGGCCTTGTGGTCTACCTGCCTCTGCCCCCCAAAGTGCTGGGATTACAGGCATGAGCCACCCCGCCTGGCTGTAAATGGAATTTTTTAATAAAAGTTAAATTTTGATGTTTATATATTTTCCTCATGTATAGCTATTGAAATAATTATGTCGTATTAAGTCTAATAGTTTGTCATTTAATAATTTTTTATTTTGTGGGTATATAATTATATTATCTGAAAGAAACAAAAATATATGTTTTATTTTTCTTCTTTTTAAAATATGTTAGCAAAACATTCATAACAATCTACCACAGGAAGGATAGGAAAAAACTCTATACTGATGATCCTAATTATAAAAATTATAATATTTATTATGACTACATATTTACAAATATTTATATTTTTTTAAGAAATGAGAGGTGTGTATAACCAAGAATTTAAATTTCATCCATGCTCATAGACTTATTTGTAAGGTTTCTTCATGCAAGAAGAAGAAAAAATGTTGTGCTAAGTAGTCATTTTGATATTCAGCAAATATTTTTATAGAATGTACATGAACTTCATTTACCTTTCCTGTTTATTTATTTATTTATTGAGACAGAGTCTCACTCTGTTGCTCAGACTGGAGTGCAGTGGCGAGATCTCTGCTCACCACAAACTCCGTCTCATGGGTTCAAGCGATTCTCCTGCCTCAGCCTCCTGATTAGCTGGGATTACAGGTGCCCACTACCATGCCCAGCTAACTTTTGTGTTTTTAGTAGAGACAAGGTTTCATCGTACTGGCCAGGCTGGTCTCAAACTCCTCACCTCAGATGATCCACCCGCCTCTGCCTCCCAAAGTGCTGGGATTATAGGCATGAGCCACTGCGCCCAGCCACCTTTCTTAAGTTTTAACATTACTTTGCCATATAAACTTTTAAATTCTTAAACATAAATACTTTTTATTTTATGCAACACAAAGCAGGTGAGCTAATATTTACAAAGTCCTTTGCTTCTTTGAATAGGTCTTAGGACTAAATAAGTCATTGGTTATGTTATCAATGTTTCTGTTGAAATAACCATGGACCAGCAGGCAACAGCTTTTGTTCTGACAGAGAGGAGCCGGGAAAAGAAGCAAAATAAAAGGGAATGAGACTTGGTCTAGGAATAAGACGACTGGGATTGGCACATCTGCCTTTTTACATGATAACCCTGAAGTCCAACCAGTCCTGTAACAAACATGCTTGAGATTTCTTGGAAATAGTTTCTTTCTGATAAAAAAAAAAATGTAAAAATAAAGTTCTTTAAAACCCCTAAAGCCTTACGGTTTAGAACTCTCATCATTTAAGAGTGTCTTGTTAAAAGCTGCTGCAGCCATCTTGAGTCCCTAAAAAAAAAGACAAGAGATCGTGGAAATGGGAACTTAGCACACTAATGCCTTTGAAGTAGTGTATAACCACCTCCAAATTCTGAAGTAATATAACTAACCCATTATTCGCCAGATATTGTCCTGTTAGAAGTTAAGGGTTAGAGCAAACCCTATCTGTAATGGTAAACATGGCAGAGATCCAAAGCAATGATATAATTGCCAAATAGGGTCATTAACATGGTAGCTACCTCCAGCCACAACCATCCCAAGTGGAATAATGTGAGATCATAAGAATCCCTTAACCTGGCACTGGTGAAAAAAAAGAAAAAAGAAAAAAGAACATGGGGAAGTGGGTTATAAAGAAATTGATACTTTTCAGATGTCAATTTTAAAAGTTGGCTTTGTTTTTGTTTGTTATTTGTATGCTCAATGAATATATCACTTTGATTTTAAATACTTATTATATGCCAAGACTGGAGAGTGCACATCCATTAATACGAGTAGATAACACACTCTCTTTAATTAATTGCTCTAGCCATGCTATGAAATGTTACAGGAAATTAACTCAGTCACAGTTATTGGGTGTACCTAATACTGTTATGAGGAAGAAGAAGAGCAAATATAAGCAAAATATAGAAGAACACAGATGTTTTATTAACTTTAGCACTATTGTAGCAAGAGATCATGTTGTGTTTTTAAGTAGTTATTATCTCATTTAATACCTAAAACACTTGTACTGTAGGCATTACTAGCATGTTTTAAGGTGGGAAAATCAAGGGTTAGAGAGGTCATGTAATTTGTCATGGATCACACAACTAACAAGCACCGGGATCAGGGTCAGGAATGTGTTCTCCACATCATCAAAGTCAGCACTTTTAATTGCTGTGCTACAAAAACCTCACATTACACCACTCTACAAAAACCTTACATTACACCACGCTACAAAAACCTTACATTACACCACGCTACAAAAACCTTACATTACACCATGCTACAAAAACCTTACATTACACCATGCTACAAAAACCTTACATTACACCATGCTACAAAAACCTTACATTACATTATCTTTTTTTCTGACCCCTGGGAAGTTGAAACAAAATGTTTTCCTTGACTCTATGCTGAAAAACTGTCAAATTGAAGAATGTCTTCTTTAACAATATCTTTGAGCTGCTTTATTAGATAAGCCTGCTTAAAGGCTTCAGAACTCTGCTAATTCTCAGTTACTTTTCGACTTACTGTCCATAATTCAATAATCAAACCAGTTTATTAGGGCTACAGTTTGTTGTTATTCTTTGGAAAAAACAGACAGATGATACTTATATTGCTAAATAATGTTTGTCTCCAGGCCTAAAATAATTACAGACATATTAGAGAAAGAAGCAAAGGGACAGATCAGAAGAAGGGGGGTTGTCTTTAGCTGAAAACAAACAATTAAGAAAGGAGGCAAAGGCGAGTTTCAGAAAATAGAAATCAAAAGATGATGTGTTAATAAATTTTTTTTAACAAATTATTGAGATTATGTATATATAAGAAAAGAAATGGCTAAACTTTTAGGGCAGCATAGGTTCAATAAATGTGTTAGTTCTATACTGTTAGATTAGAAGAATGTGTATGCATAATATTTCATGATTTTATAAAAATATTTTGCAAATTTATCTTACTATACATAATATAAGAAACTAGAGTGGACTAAATACATATAAAGTTCAGATAAAATAATTCATGAATTATCTCTAGAGACTGACATCATCTGGCTTTAGATGTAATTTTTTCAAAATATAAATCAATCATTACGTTCTAAGAACAGAGATCCCAATTTGTTGAATTACTTGGGCCAAACAAGTTAAATTGTTTAATAAAAGTTTGTGTTGATTTAAAGATTTAAGAGTTAGAAAAATAGTCTGGAATTGTAGCGTGAAACAACAGCAACAAAGATAGCAATAATAATGTTATGCAGTTTAGATAGAATTTAAGTCATATGAAAAAGGATTGGTGATGCTGATTTAATGCAATTTGTGTGAAAGAAGCAAAGAGATTTCAAATAAATATAGTATTAAACTGTACCAACATTATACATTTTCTCTGCTGTCTACCTGGGTGACATTGCTGCGACCGAGCAATTGTACTCTTCTAATTCTCAAATTAATAGGCCTTTGATTTTCCTGTATAGTCCCTGGTTTTATGTGTGGCCCAGATGAGATGTTTTGCATGAGAAGTAGACGAGAAGCAGGAGCTGCATTCTTTATATGCTTGTATCATCTCAGGCCATCAAGTGCTGATACAGACTATGCACATTGCCACTTATCTGTGGAGCGGCCATGCCTCCAATTTCTTAAGGTACTGCCAGGTCTACTCGGTCAGCTTCTCCAACCCTGAGCGAGGAGTTTGGCTCCGTGGTGAAGGATGTTGTTGTCACCTTCAAGTCACTTACATCTCAGAAGTTGGATACTCAAAGATGGTGAGAGATCAACATGGGGTTCCAGTCCAACCTCATAGGTTCCAGCTTATTATATCAAGTTTTAATGAATATCTGTCTTCTCATAATTAGCCATTATCTTTCCTTCCTGACTGCCTCTTCTTCTTCCTATAAAGCCTAGCATTACAGGCAGAAAAATCAAATTTACATAGAAAGCTTTACTGGAATAACCAGTATCCAAATTGTATAAAGACAATATATATGCATGTATAGACATATAATTATATTTGCATTGGATATCACAGTAACATTAGAATTACTGTATGTCGATATATATCAATTATACTTGAATAAATTTTATGTAAGTCTTTAATAACTGTTTCTCTTACACGTTATGTTCTATTATTATGCCCTAAAACTTTTTTATTATATTCAGAAAAAAGTTATAATTCTAGCTTTAAGAAAAAATAATACTCTTTGACTCTTTCTACTCTGCTATTAAGAAAACATTTATTTTCCAGTAACTCAAATAGCTTTAAAAAACTGGAAGACTGTTTTCATTCATGAGTGCAGCATTCTTTGTTATCCTCCTGAGTCTCCGTTAATTATACTTGTTTTAAATTCTCTTTCTTCTAATACTATTTGGTCCTTTCCTCACCTTATTGGATTCTTGTGAAGAATTTGGTGCAGCTAGGTGTGGTGGCTGATGTCTGTAATCCCAGGACTTTGGAAGGCCAAGGTAGACAGGTCACTTGAGCCCAGGAGTTCAAGACCACCCTGGGCCACATGGCGGAACTCCATCTCTACAAAAAATACAATTATTAGTTGGGCCATGCCCAACTAATTGACTTGTGCCTGTGGTCCCAGCTAATTGGGAGGCTGAGGTGGAAGGATCACCTGAGCCTGGGAGGTCGAGGCTGCAGTGAATATTGATCATGCTACTGCACTCCAGCTTGTGCCTCAAAAAAAAAAAAAAGAAAGAAAGAAAAAGAATTTGGTACTGTTTATTCATTTCAATTACCTATTCATCATTGTTATTTTTCCTATACATTTAACAATTTGTGGTCTGGTGTTTTACACTGTATATTCATTTCTCATATTCCTGATTGAGGACACCTGTTTTCATGTCAAACGGTAAAAGGGAAGCAGGAGAGGCTCTGTGCAAGGTATGTGGCGGTCCTGTTTCCTTCGGTGCGTACAATGCCTGCCATTAATCTCAGCCATGCCTTTTCAGTCACTGCTTCAGCATTTGAATGAATGTTCCTGCTACTTAATATTCTTTAATATGTGACAGTGCTGTGTGGGGCAGTTCATCTGGTACCCCAAGTTACCTCCTCATTTCACCCTCTTTTATTTGCCACAGGTTCTGCCCCAATCTTTCCCCCATTTACTTGTGCTTGTTCCTTGTTTCTGCAGTGTCTAGTGCATAGAAGAAGCATAGTAAATGTTCATGAAATTGAATTGCACGTGTCGAGCTAACACTGACTGAGCATACAACACAGATGTCACTGAAAGGGTTTCTCCCTTGGGATAGGATTTAAGTGGATGATTCCTCAGTGTTCTTGTAATGTTTAAAGTGTATGATTCAAATCACTGTATATGATTCCGTGTTGCTTGGGACGGTCAACGTAATATCTTCCTTACTGCTTTGTCTCTTTAAACCTTCTTGATAATTAAATTTAAAAAAAGAACATAAATAAAGGGACGCGCCCCCAGAACTTTTCATTATTAATGTTCTATGACTAAATTGGAAATCTGCTACTGTACCCCAAGGGGGTGATTAATTTAGCAGACTAAGAGTTTTGATTAAAAAGGAATGAAATGTCTGGCACGTAGTCTATTTATCAGTTATTATGATATGAAAACGCTCTAATCATTGTGGTGCCTAAATTAACACTTCGCAGCCTAAATGTCACTTCATTTTGCTTCTTTTGATTTGGTGATGTTTTATGGGCTTATTATCTGCGAATGTGCATGCATGTGCGTGTGTGAATGGCACACATTCTTACTGATCTTCAAAGAAAAATAATGTGGCAAGAAAGCTTTCTGACACAAGCAGTGTTCCCTTTATCTCCATGTTTCAGGAGAAATGAGGAATATGCAGGGAATCTTACAATTCTTAATTTAGCTGATTATTTTAAAAATTCGAATGTGATTGTGAAATATATTCTATTGGTATTACGCAGCAAAAAATATTAATTAGAATTTATCATTTAAAGTTTTCTTTTCATATGAGACTAATTTTGTTAGACACAAATATTAAGATAAAAATTATATCATATCAATAATTTTAATGTTATCTCTACTTTCAAATTAAACTACATAGAAACAAGGAAAAAATCAATATGTTTTTAGATAATGCTCATTCAATAAGTATAACCTGGTTGGATTCTTTTAAGCCTATAGAATATGCTAAATATTCAAGTGTTAATGAAAACATAAAATAAATAGCATAACATAATTTTGAATATTGATTTTGTAATTTACAAAAATATTTGCCCTATTTTAACCTCTCTCTTCCCAAATAATTTTACTACCTATCCCCACTTGAAGAATTAAATAAAATAGTATTTCCTTATAATCTCTCTCTCTCTCTCTTTTTCTTGCCTCCCTCAATACGGAATCACAGCCAGTGTTTTTTATTGATTCCAAACAACTTTCTAAACATGACCTAAGTAAGAGTGATTGACTGGGTTGCTCTTTCTCAATCTCATTTCTAAGCCAGTTTTAAAGATTTAAAAGGCTCAGACCTGGAACAAGACAGGTTATATTTGGAGGAATAATGATCCAATTCTTCACACTTCTTCCCACTCCAATTTATAGATTCAAAAATGATTCCGTATCTTGTGATTAAAGAAGCAAGAAAGCAGTAGGATCCCAGAATAAAAATAAGGTCATCAGAAAAACAGAAAACAAAAAACAATGCTCACTCAGTCTGAGACACTATTCACCTCCTGTGGACTCCAATTTCAAAGGCTCAAGTCATTCAAAATCCCCAAATAAAAGATGGACTAGGATACTCCAGAGGTGTGTGAAAAGTAATCATAATTAATGTAACTCATCAATTTCTCAGCATACTGTATCAAACAACATGAAAATTAACTTCTATATATTTTATTATTCAAGTTTTATAATGAGGTAGATAATAGCATTGTCCTCATTTTATAGCTTCATTGCCCTTCATAAGTAAATTATCCACAATCAGATAACTAGGCAGATGAGAGTGGACTCCTATCACCGAAACCCAGGCTCTTAATTGCTACTAACAGTATATATGCTCTGAGTACTAGTAGCTGCTAATTGACTTACACATAGACTTCTCCCCAGTATTGTGCAAATTGAACTACTAATCTGGGACTGCTCTATGATGCAAAAATCATAGACCAAATACTATGTATCAGAGAACCTTCCTTATAACAGATGTGTGACATCTGACTTGTTTGTCTCATCTATTCAGTTTTAGAGATGGTGTTGGATTAATGTGGTATAAGAGTGATGAGAGGACTGATTTTATAATTCTAAATACCTGAGAGGGAATCATGTCTATGCCACAAACTAGCTATCGGAGACTTTTATCAGTCACTTCTCTTTCCTGGCCTTTCAGTTTCCTCACATATAACATGCCTTCTAGATTAATCTGTGAATGTATATGCCTTCTAGATTGCCTTTTAGATTATTCCGTAAATGTATATGATAATAAATGCAAGCTGTGTCATGCTGCGATTGACACAGAATAAGACATCAAATATGATAGATATATTATTAAGATTCCCTATTTCTGAGAATGGAAGAGAGTATCAGCCACTTCACTGTTCCTGCTTCATTTCGGATTCTAGCTGAAATTCCAATCTAGATACTATTCGCATGTGTTTTTGTTCTCTCTTCTCTCTCTCTCTCTCTCCTTTTTTTCCTTTGAGACAGGGTCTCACTTGGTAGCACATGCTAGAGTGCAGTGGCAAGATCTCAACTCACTGCAACCTCTGCCTCCTGGGCTCAAGTGAGCCTCCAACCTCAGCCTCCCCAGGAGCTGGGATTACAGGCACACATCACTATGCTCAGCTACTTTTTGTATTTTCTTTAGAGACAAGGTTTCACCCTTTTGCCCAGGCTCTCAAAGTGCTGGCACTACAGGCATGAGCCACTGCATCAGACCCTGTTCTCTCTTTTAATCTTTACAAGAGGTTGGGCATCAGGTTGGATAAGGAGGAGGTTGAGTGTTGGAGATTTTACAGAATGCAAACGAAAAATTAAGGGCTTCCTAATCTGTATCCTGTCTGTTCAAATTGTACTTCACAGTGTTTCCTTGTGCCCGTTGAACTTGTGCCACTCCCCTCTGAAATATTCATCAGCTTTTCAAGTCTCTTCTACCTTAAGAGCTCCCTCAATAACTGCTGATAAAGAGAAGTTTGAAAACTGCAAACCTAGACACTGAGTATTCTAAAAACTTCCCGTTTTTTGGTTCCAATTTCAACCTTACCCGTCTTCCCAACAGAAAAAAATAGGAAAGTCTTGAGTGGTCTAAGGTAGGCCACTCACTCTTAATAGATCTTGTATTAGATTTAGATTTAGTACTTGCCTCTGGGTAACTTGTCTGGATATGTTGTTTCTCTCTTTTTTTTTCAATCCCCCCCATTTATTCTTTTACTTTTTATCCTGTGACAATTTCTAAGCAAAATTAATAAAACTAAGTAGTTAAAAAATACAAAAAAAAGAAATAGTGTTCACAGACATGCAAAACATAAACAAATCTGGAGCGAATGAAAAGAAGCAGCCTTGAGATGGTCAAGGGAAAAAAATAACCAGCTACAACATATATTACTGCCAGTTTCTGCGTTTGAGAAAATAAACTGAAATGGCCCAGGTTAGAGAGAGATAGTTCTACTTTTTTTAGGCAAAGTTGCAGAGAGCTGGTTAAAATAAAGTAGATCCATTATGCTCTCTTGATCTTGAAAGGAAGTAAGGAGGGTTTGTCTGAAAAAGATAATTTCTTTTGTAAGAAGGGAGCAACTCTGACTTGAGGACACCTTTCTGTCATAGACCAGCAGAGGCTAAATATACTCTCAGAGTAGGATTTCTGTTTTAATTCTATAATAAATGCTTTCAGGAAACGCTGGAAAATGTAGCCCCTTTTTCTTCTCACCTCAAGGTTGCCTTGGGTTTATTGCCATCATTAGTGGAAACTGCAAAGCTAAGCCAATGATTCCATGTGTATTTCATGGTTCGAAGAGCTCAAAGAAAGTTCAGTTACCTTCCTTGCCCCTCTTCTTTTACGGTTATTGGGGTCTACAGGGCAAGCAGCGATTGCTGGTGGTCCACCTGCATTTCTCTGCTCACTAGATTAAAACCTGGGAGGAAGCCCAGAGTGACAAGAACTTTACATTGGAACTAAACAAGAATTTAAAACCTACAAGCCTGTTGCCATTTCATGTTTATTTAATGCACAGAAAGTTCGGTATTCAGACACAGTTTGGGGATAGTGTGATAAGGATCATGCTAGCAAAGACCAGTTCTTTCAGATATTTGCATTCATATGAGACACAAAATCATACCTACATCAGCTGTGGATTTTATGCTTGGGCTATTTTGTTTTGTTGAGTTTATTTTCTTTATCACTATTTTTCCTTTGCTAAGAGCAGTGTTTCAGGGAAAGGGAACATGGATAGCCTCAAAACAGATTAGTAGACATTTGATTGGAGATACATTTGGAATGAAATGAAAGTAAAGTAACTTATTGTGTGTGATCGGAAACAAATAGGCAAGTGTGACACAACAAATGATGTATGATAGCGCTAATGGGAAAGGGGGAGAAGAATGTCAAGAGTAGTCCAGAAAATAAAGTTGTTTCTGGCTGTAAATTGAATTGCTATTTGAGTATGCAAAGAAATAAATGATATTGAATTGGACAGCACTAATATTATGGGTTCTATTCTAACTCCACGGATAGCAGCCTATCCTTTTTTGTAAACATCATTTTTAGTTCCCCATGGAACAGACATGGGGAAGTATAGTGCTATCGTCTCATTTTTATTTGTGTCATCATCATCATATTGCCTTTTAAGAAGCGTCATTCCTATCCTCTGGGATACTCTGGAGGAAAGTAATGAGACATTACAGTGATCTCTGTTCACTGGGGCAGCAGAAAATACCAACTCTTTGTCTTTCTCATATCTATTTAAATTTGAATTTACTAGATGAAAAGTAGATCAACAATATAAAAACACATGAAAAAATGCTCATCATCATTGGCCATCAGAGAAATGCAAATAAAAACCACAGTGAGATACCATCTCACACCAGTTAGAATGGCCATCATTAAAAAGTCAGGAAACAACAGGTGCTGGAGAGGATGTGGAGAAATAGGAACACTTTTACACTGTTGGTGGGACTGTAAACTAGTTCAACCATTGTGGAAGTCAGTGTGGCAATTCCTCGGGGATCTAGAACTAGAAATACCATTTGACCCAGCCATCCCATTACTGGGTACATACCCAAAGGACTATAAATCATGCTGCTATAAAGACACATGCACACGTATGTTTATTGCATCACTATTCACAATAGCCAAGACTTGGAACCAGCCCGAATGTCCAACAACGATAGACTGGATTAAGAAAATGTGGCACATATACACCATGGAATACTATGCAGCCCTAAAAAATGATGAGTTCATGTCCTTTGTAGGGACATGGATGAAACTGGAAACCATCATTCTCAGCAAACTATCGCAAGGACAAAAAACCAAACACCGCATGTTCTCACTCATAGGTGGGAATCGAACAATGAGAACACATGGACACAGGAAAGGGAACATCACACCCCGGGGACTGTTGTGGAGTCGGGGGAGGGGGGAGGGACAGCATTAGGAGATATACCTAATGTAAATGACGAGTTAATGGGTGCAGCACACCAACATGGCACATGGATACATATGTAACAAACCTGCACATTGTGCACATGTACCCTAAAACCTAAAGTATAATAATAAAACGATAAAAAAAAAAATATATACTCCCTTACATGATGATCACTCAGTTCTTATCAGTAATGCTCAAGGTGGTTTCTGGACTTTGTGCATTTTCATACATTCTAACCTCATGTAAGACATGGAACCAAACACCAGGGCGTTTGTGTCTTTACTTAGGGGATGAGCAAGCTTTTGTTTTCATCACCATTTTGGTCTTAACATCGCAGTGCCATATATTTCTGTATATTTTTGCAGAAATCTTTGAAGGTGTTTTTCCTTGATCTAAGAAAGAAAACGGAGAGAAAAGATCAAGGCAGTGAGTTAAGTATCAGCGACAAATTTAACTCAATGTTCATTGAAATCTTTTCCTCTACTTCCTCAAAAAATGGAAATCTACCTTGCATATTTCAGTTCGATATCATTTTCATTATAAGCTTGTTAGTAAATAAGGGTTTGTTCCGTTCCACCCCATCCCCCCACCCACCGCTAGCCAAGAATCATTTTATTTGTATCTTACATATGTGTCATAAACAGAATAAACCTTCTGACAGTTTGCATGAAAGATTGATTTCCCATGCTGAAAACAATATAGCAAGCAACAATGAGCCCTGTCTCTGGCATGAGAGTTAGAAACAGCCTCAAAAATCCCAGGGAAATGAGCCTCTGCAGAAGGCTTTATAAGAGATGAATGTTTCCCCTTATGGTGACTCGCAATGATGCTGCTAAACATATGCATTTTGCATAATTGCCAATGCAGCTGCAGCACTCTGTCTGGGATTCTGACTTCAAATGGAGACGTAATTGGGTATATCAGATAGACCCCAAAGGTATAGCAACCACCCCCATTTAGTTATTCCAAAAATTTCTTAAGAGACTCTTGACAGCCATTGAAATCTATGTAAATTGTTTCTTGGTGTCCAATGTATCGAAGTGAATATGACTCCATTTGAACTATGCTCCCAAACTTAAAAGAGCATTTTAGAAACACACTTAAAAGAATTTTCTGGATTTTCTTAATAATCAGAAAGGGGAATAATTATAAAAAGTACTTTTTGTATGATGTCTTTTAATATATCTCAAACACTATAGAGGCACCCTTCTAAAGACCAGGAAAGCTGTTTCTAATTGTTGTAGTCAAAATACAAACTATACGTAGTAGGTGTCTGACAAACAAGTACTGGATATCAATTTCTGCTTGGTCAACCCAAGAAACTCCTTATTTTTAGTATGAGAACTGTGTATATTTTAGCCACACTAGGATCAGTGATTGTTAAGCTGCTGGCAGCACATTTGCACTTGCCTGATAAGAAGAGAGCCACAATTTTCTACACAATATATAAAAGCAACTTTTGCTTCTCTATTGTGTGCATCTACTTCTAAGCCTCAAATTCCTCCTAGAAGCACCTTTGCCTTATACAGTTTTTCTCATTATAATTCTAGTTCTTATGCTTATCTTTCTAAGTGAAATAACCTCACAAAACATAACTTTGTATTGCAATTGTTTTTTATGGACATCTCAATTTGACCAAGATAATATTATTTAACGGGAGTTTAAGAAAAACGAAGGAAGAATTTTAAACGTCCAATGGTCAGTCTATCTTGATTTGTATGCTGACGCCTCCAAATAAAATGGAACAAACTCTGTACACAATTGGGCTTCACAAAAGATTCCTTGACTAAAGCGAAAGAGAAAATACATTTGAATGATCTTTCTGAATGCTTCTCTTATCCACTACCCCTTTTGATCTTGTCTATGCTATATCTATATTATATAATTCACCCATGGATTATACTGAGAATTTACTCTGTGAATTATTTTTTCTTTAATATTATAGAGTTCTTAATTAAATATTGCTCAAATTCCTGGAGGTAGAGCTGCTTAATTTACAGTAAAATATACCGTCTGGTTTATTGCAGAGATACATTTAATAACTTTTGAAAATGAAAATAGCAATCTAGACAAAACTTTAAAAATTAGATGCCAATATCTTGTGTCACTCGGACCTCTGGTAATTGATCCACTTGATGGATCAATCAGAAGGAGAAAAATAAGCAAAATCTGTCAATGGAATCCAACAAAAATCATACATAGCCTAATATGCCTAATACAAAAATAAAAGGTCTCGTAATGGCCAAAAGATAAGAGAGTCTCCTGTTCAGGCCTACCTTTCCTTAATGAGATATAGGACAAAAATTCGGAACTATAAACAGCACAACAAATTATGAATCAAATTGTGAGGCAATCTTATAACCAGACTATATTAAGCCTTTAGGTAATACTTGGATGTCAACCCAGATGCAGAAGTAAGGGAGCACCCCCAATTCTATTTGTCATTGCTTAAACGTGAAAAAGGTGATTTGACTTAGAAGACCTTTATATCTACAGAGCTATAATGAATAGACAAACCACAACCCAAAAGAATTTTCTCACCTTAAAAACCAGGCAACTGGGTCATGTTCGAAAGGAAGAATTTACTGAAGCTCAACTTTTTAGTTGTTCTAAAGCCAATAGATTAATGTCTTCTGATAATGTAAAAGGAAAGGATATTGAATACAAATTAAGCCCAGCCATAATAATTATTTCCAGTTAAAGATGTTGTAGATAAAATACAATGATTATGCTTTGAAGGGTTATAGGGATCCCTACAGCTCTCCATTTTAACTTGGGACCAGCATAGGGGAGTTAACAATAGTCAAAAGAGGACATAAATATAAATACTAATTTGCTTAGGTGACACTATACAGCCTAAATCCCACACTTTATAGCATGTAATTTATTGAAGTATGCAAAATCACCAATACAGTTATAAGTATGCACAAATATCAATCATTCTGTCTCAATCCTTTGTTCCTTTGTATTCCTTACTGAAAACATCCTTTTTGTATGTAATACCACCTGAAAATTTAATTGAAGAAACTTACTATTTAAAAGGCACTGCTAAACTAAATGTGCCAAAAAATTATTAATTTTTTTTGGGAGAAGAAAATTAAACTAGATAACTTGTCATTTTCTTTTTTTTTTTTCCTGGGGTAGAGGTGTCCTGCAAGCAAAGGGATGAATGGATCTCAGACCAGTTAGTTTAATCCCTTCTTTTCAAGCTTCTATGAGAAAGCTTCAATTTTGCCAAACGTCAATATACTACCTAGGGCAAGATTTATTAGAACACAGTTGAAACATTCTATGATGAAAGAACTAAAGCTAACCAAAATTTTTCTAGAGCCATCAACTAAGAGGATTCCTAGAACTAACTAGATATTCTAGACTGTGGGTCCCAGAACTTTCAGTTCTTTTTAACCTCTTTAGGATTATGCCAAATTGATTATTCTTTCATATTACCATGAAAGAGGCTTTTGTGTCTCATACATTGTTTGGTATCAATGACAATCATAACTTTTTTAGCCTCTGTGCACACAGAAAAGGAGACCATGTGTTAGTGGTACTTATGTAACAACATGGCCACATAATAGAACCCTGCTTCCTAAGACTTTCTTTGGACGATGTAACTACAACATTTCTTCCTTTTTGAAAAGATCTTACCAAAAAAGCTGCAGCATTTTAAAATTTGTTTCAGGTGACCCCTCAACTGGATAGGTCCTCATATGGTACACATTTTCATAAGAATTTATTTATCATGTATCTACTTATCTAATCACCACAAAATTTTTCATCTCATGTATAATTATTTATTCCTATAAACTTTCCTCACACAATTACAATATTCTGACTAAAATGAAAGCCCAAGTTTTTCAGTTATTATCTATGCCATTAACTAATGTTTTAGTTTCAGCACTTGACAATCCAAATTTAATTCTGTTTCTAGATGGACAATCTCTATTCCCATTTCTTTTATTGTATTTTTCTACTGTGAGTCTCAACTGGAATTATGGCTATTTCTTTGATAAGCAATGTTAGTCTAACATTTCATGGACTTGGATTTTATTTTGCCAGAGTCTCAGATTATATTTCTTTGTTTCCACAGCATTTCAAACACCCTATAATATATGAGGCATATCTACTATTTGTGTGATTATTGCTTCTATTATTTTGAACATTTTGGCATGGACTTGGCCACCTGGAATGATTTTACTTGGAGAGAAAACTACATATCCAACAATAAATATTCCTAAGTCAGTCTTTAAATTCAGCACATCTTGATTCAGCAAGTATTTATTGCATTCCAATGGGTTATACATAATTATTAAGAAAATATTTATTGAGTGCCCAGTAAATGAAAGGTAGTTTTCTGTTGTTAGAATTTAAGCAAAGAACACATGAACAATTTAAGCAAATCATAAGTAAACAGTTTTGGCAATATGAGATTGTTATGCCATGGGAATTGCAAAAGAAATGAGACATTGCCCAAGCATAAAAGCAGTTTATTCAAAACAGAGGAAAACATAAAGTATTACAAGACAGTATGAAAATGTCATGGTTGGAGCACAAATTAGTAAAGAGATTGAAAATAAAATGTCAGCTAGATAATAAAAAGTTCAGTGAAGGAAAATTTTAAAAGTGGATCAATTTTTAGTTAATGATGTAGTGCTGTTTTATATTGAGGGCTAATTCTGATAAAATTACATAAACGAAGTGAGAGATGAATTATGTCATTATTTGAGGGAAGGACTTTTCAAGACCAAGCAAATGTAAATGTAAATGACTTGATAAGATAAAATGGCATTCCTCTCCAATGTTTTATGTATTTATTTATTTTTGAGAAATAACAAAGATAATGCAGACAGTAGTGAATTTGAAAAAGTACGTAGGGGCAGGGGCCAGACCGTTCAGAGACACCACAATAATCACTTCAAGTTTGGTTTTTTGTTTCGTTTTGTTTTGTTTTTCTAAATGTGATGGAAGCTGGAAGCTACTGGAACATTTTGATAAGAGAATGATGCAATCCTAGCCATAAAAAAGAATAAGTTCATGTCCTTTGCAGGGACGTGGATGAAGCTGGAAGCCATCTTTCTCAGCAAACGAACACAGGCAGGCACAGGAAAAACACCGCTTGTTCTCACTCATAATTGGGAGTTGAACAATGAGAACATATGGACACAGGGAGGGGAACATCACACACCGGGGCCTGCTTGGGTTTGGGGTGCAAGGGTAGGGAGAGCATCAGGACAAATAGCTACTGCATGTGGGGCTCGAAACCTAGATAACAGGTTGGTAGGTGCAGCAATCCACCATAGCACATGTATACCTATGTAACAAACCTGCACATTCTGCTCATGTATCCCAAAACTGAAAGTAAAATAAATTTTAAAAAAGAGAATGATGCAATTCTATCCTTACTTGTGACAAAATAGAAAATGAAGGGATGGAATTATTGGATATAGGGACAGTTATTAATAGTCTGTTGTAGATGTCCACAGAAAAAATGATAGTTGCTTGTCTAGAATGATGGAGGCTATATAATGGTAGACTTGTGATGTATTTAGAAGGCAGAGAAAATAGGGTACCTACTAATAGCTTAGTTGTAGATTGTTAAATAGGCAGAAAGCCAATGTTTCAAGAGCAATAGATAAAAAGAAAGAAAACAAAGAAACCAAATCCCAGACAGAGAAGAACTTTAGAATTGAGTATGGAGCCAAAGTAGCAACCATATACTGAGGAGTCCCTGGTCTGTCTGATATAGAAGAGGGGTGCGCCTGTCATAGACTTTATAGAGCGAAACAGAAATTGGAAAATCCTTTGGTAACTGTAAGTGGGCAGGAGATACCAGAGATTGCAATAGCCCAAAATAAAAAAATATATATATTTAATTGAATAATTTACACTCCTTCCTCACATCAGAATTTTACATAGTAAGCAGCCATGGGCTGTAAAATTAGAGAATATATAAAATCTTGAACATGTTTGAAATTATTGGACTTTGAGTCTGCAAAAGATATATATATATGAAATGGTAATATTTATGTGCATATATATGTATGTGTATGTAGGCATATATGTACATATATATCTCCTACATATATGCATACATATATAACGTGTACAACTACATATGTGTGTGTGTGTATCCTATCAGCTCTGTTTCTAGGAATACTCTGAAAAAAGTAGTACAAAAATTGGGAGCTGAACTGCCTAAAAGTGAACTCAACATCGTGAAAAACATATGCCTCTCACCTAGAATTTCTACACAAAAGGAAGCATGTGCACTCTCTGCACTCTTTGGAAAAAAAAAAAAAGAAGAAAAAAAGCAAAATATAGTATACTTTTCTTTGAGATTATATATTTATTTCAGTATAAACATATATATGTGTCAGTGTGTTTATGTGTGTATATTATATATGAAGTAAAATAATATTAGGAGTCATGAAAAAAAGAAAAATGTAATACACACTCAAAGAACAAGTAGAACAATGGAATCATATCTATTATACTTTGCAAAAGAGACAAAAAATGAAATGTAAATATTTTATAAATATGGGTTTAGCAGGTGAAAATATGGGAAATTATAGGACACCAAAAATAATAAGAAAATATTATGAACAACTTTAAGTTAATACAGTAAACAACCTAAATAAAAGCAAACTCTATAATGCCAGCATAATTCTGACATGATAATTTCAAATCTGTCATCATTTACAGTTGCTTTGACTATTAAAGATCCTTTGAAATTCTATATAAAAGTAGAATAAGCTTGGAAAAGCTACAAAATGCCTAACAAAATTTGGATTGGGATTACATTGAACTTGCAAATCAATGATTAGACAATTGAAATTTTAATAATACTGCTTTCTTCAATCCATAAACATGATATATCTCTCCATTTATTTAAATTTTTAAAATTTCTCCCTGCAGTATTTTGAAGTTTTAGTAGGCAGATCTTGTAGCTATTTTGAAAAATTTATTTCTATTTTATATTACTTTCTTCTATTGCACATTGCATTTATAAATTTAATTTTCTGATTTTTATTTCTAAAACATAAAATTGAGTATATATGTATATGCATGTATACTATACTTTATTTGCTCACTTATTAATTTTAGTTTTTTAAATTTGTTTAAATTTTCTACATGCAAATCATGAAATTTTTAAATTTGCTTAAATTTTCTACATGCTAATAATGAAAGTTTTAACTCTTGTTTTCCAAACTTTATGCCTTTTCTTTTTTTATTTTTTCTTATTATAATGGCTGTGACCTCCAGTAAAATGTTGAATTCAAGTAGTGAAACAGGACATTATTGACTTATTGCCTTCTTCCTGATCTTACGAAGATAATGTTCAATATTTCAGTAAATATATTAGCTGTAGGTTTGTTATAGGTAATTTTCAGATTAAGAAAATCCTCTCTTATTCCAAGGATTCTGAAAATGTTTTATACTATAAATTATGTTTGTCTATCAGTAATTTTCCATACATTATGATGATCATTTAGTTTTACTTGTTTATTCTATTAATGTGTTATATTAATCGATTGTCAAAACTTAAACCAACCTTGCATTTCTGAAATAAGTGTTTCTTGGTTATCCTACATCATCTTTTATATATTGCTGGATTTTATTTGCCAACGTCTTTATAAAGGATTTTGAAGCTGTATTTATCAGCTTTGCAACAGATTTAGGCTGTTGTACAAATTAGTCTGACATTTTGGCCTTATGAACTGGCAGGCCCAGTGTTTTTTGAAGTATTTTAACAGATAAGGATGCTGTATGGAAACTCTGGCAGGTTTCTTAAGAAGAATAACAGACCAGACCCTTAGGATTTTGGAGCAAGGTCATGCCATCTACTGCATATTGCAGATAGGTATCTCCATTGAAAAACAGTTTCAGTCTTGCTAATGGGCTCTAATAGACACTGAACATTTTAACATGATTCATTAAATTTTCATGTAATATGAACTGCTTTCTATGAAGAAAGTATAATATGAAACATCAAGCTATAAATTTGGGCATGTAGTGCAGTGTCCCACTGACTAAATTTTAATATAAACCAAGAACCATGTTTGAGAAGGTCTTGCAGGCACAAGTAGCATGAAAAACTGGCTCAGCCTCATGATACTGTGCTCCTTCTATATTAGCCATTTCTCATTTAACCCAAAAATAAAGTTTATTGAAAAAAATATCTATAAAGAACAGATTGAGGCAGAACCAAATAGGGAATGATTTAGAGAAGGCTGCATATAGCTGTATCATAACATTTGAATCAATTAATCCCAATTATCAAGAGAAAACAAGGCTGCAACTACATACTGATTATGTCTGCAATGCGAGGGAATTTCTGAGTCCCCTATCAGTACCCCTTTGTCCACTGGCATAATTTGATGGAAAGCTACAGGAACAAAAAGATGATTTATAGCATTAAATCCCTTAGGAACAGAGGTTTTGTTTATAGCTTCAAATAAAAAGCCATAACCATTTGTTTTCTTTGCTGTTCCTTTAAAATAAAAAATACAAGTTACCATCAGAGAATACTATAAACACCTCTATGCAAATAAACTAGAAACTCTAGAAGAAATGGATAAATTCCCTGACCCATACACTCTCCCAAGACTAAACCAGGAAGAAGTTGAATCTCTGAATAGACCAATAACAGGTTCTGAAATTGAGGAAATAATTAATAGCCTACCAACCAAAAAAGTCCAGGACCAGACGGATTCACAGCCAAATTCTACCAGAAGTACAAAGAGGAGCTGGTACCATTCCTTCTGAAACTATTTCGATCAATAGAAAAAGAGGGAATCTTCCTTAACTCATTTTATGAGGGCAGCATCGTCCTGATACCAAAGCCTGGCAGAGACACAACAAAAAAAGAGGATTTTAGGCCAATATCCCTGATGAACATCAATGTGAAAATCCTCAATAAAATACTGGCAAACCGAACCCAGAAGCACATCAAAAAGCTTATCCACCATGATCAAGTGGGCTTCATCCCTGGGATGCAAGGCTTGTTCAACATACGCAAATCAATAAGTGTAATCCATCACATAAACAGAACCAATGACAAAAACCACATGATTATCTCAATAGATGCAGAAAAGGCTTTTGACAAAATCCAACAGCCCTTCATGCTAAAAACTCTCAAGAAACTATGTACTGGTGGAACGTATCTCAAAATCATAAAAGCTATTTATGACAAACCTGCAGCCAATATCATACTGAATGAGCAGAAACTAGGTACTGGTGGAACCCATCTCAAAATCATAAGAGCTATTTGTGACAAACCCACAGCCAATATCATACTGAATGAGCAAAAACTAGAAGCATTCCCTTTGAAAACAGGCACAAAAAAAGGATGCCCTCTCTCACCACTCCTATTCAACATAGTGTTGGAAGTTCTGGCCAGGCCAATCAGGCAAGATAAGGAAATAAAATGTATTCAATTAGGAAAAGAGGAAGTCAAATTGTCCCTGTTTGCAGATGACATGATTGTATGTCTAGAAAACCCCATTGTCTCAGCCCAAAATCTCCTTAAGCTGATAAGCAACTTCAGCAAAGTCTCAGGATACAAAATCAATGTGCAAAAATCACAAGCATTTCTATACACCAAGAACAGACAGAGAGTCAAATCATGAGTGAACTCCCATTCACAATTACTACAAAGAGAATAAAATACCTAGGAATCCAACTTACAAGGGATGTGTAGGACCTCTTCAAGGAGAACTACAAACTACTGCTCTACAAAATAAAAGAGGATACAAACAAATGGAAGAACATTCCATGCTCATGAATAGGAAGAATCAATATCATGAAAATGGCCATACTGCCCAAGGTAATTTATAGATTCAATGCTATCTCCATCAAGCTACCACTGTCTTTCTTCACAGAATTGGAAAAAACTACTTTAAAGTTCACATGGAATCAAAAAAGAGCCCGCATTGCCAAGACAATCCTAAGCCAAAAGAACAAAGCTGGAGGCATCACGCTACCTGACTTCAAACTATACTACAAGCCTACAGTAACCAAAACAGCACAGTGCTGGTAACAAAACAGATATATAGACCAATGGAACAGAACAAAGGCCTCAGAAATAACACCACACATCTAAAACAGTCTGAGCTATGGCAAACCTGACAAAAACAAGCAATTGGAAAAGGATTCCCTATTTAATAAATGGTGCTGGGAAAACTGGCTAGCCATATGTAGAAAGCTGAAACTGGATCCCTTCCTTACACCTTATACAAAAATTAACTCAAGATGGATTAAATACTTAAATCTAAGACCTAATACCATAAAAACCCTAGAAGAAAACCTAGTCAATACCATTCAGGACATAGGCATGTGCAAAGTCTTCATGACTAAAACACCCAAAGCAATGACAACAAAAGCCAAAGCAGACAAATGGGATCTAATTAAACTAAAGAGCTTCTGCACAGCAAAAGAAACTACCATCAGAGTGAACAGGCAACATACAGAATGGGAGAAAATTTTTGCAATCTACCCATCTGACAAAGAGCTAATATCCAGAACCTACAAAGAACTTAAACTAATTTACAAGAAAAAAACAAACAACCCCATCAAAAGTGGGCAAAGGGAATGAACAGACATTTCTCAAAAGAAGACATTTATTCAGCCAACAGACACATGAAAAAATACTCATCATCACTGGTCATCAGAGAAATGCAAATCAAAACCATAATGAGATACCATCTCACGCCAGTTAGAATGGTGTTCATTAAAAAGTCAGGAAACAACGGATGCTGGAGAGGATGTACAGAAATAGGAATGCTTTTTTTTTTTTTCATGCCTACTTTCAGATGGACAACTCAGTTGCTTTCTTGCTGTTTATGACATTCTCAAGTTTAGAACTAGAATAACCCAAATAATTCTAATATTTAAAAGAAAGGGCAAAGTGGTTAAAAATGACTCATATATGATTAGAAGACATAAGTTCTAGGATTGGCTCTATTAAAATTTAGTTAAATTTTACATAACTCAAATTTTTCATTAACAAATTGAAAATAAATGGAATATTCTTTATCCCCAATCTTTTTCAACTGTGAATTTATTTGTTATTGATTCTGTTTCATATAACAGAGATAATTCAGGCATTTAAACATCCAGTGAGGTGTTACAGAGCAGCATTAAATAAATTGGCATCAGAAAGAATATCTAGATGAGGCCCTCCAACAGAGGTTGTGAGACACCCTATATATAAACGGTCCTACTGGCATCAGGTTGGTGCCCCTTTAAGTCAGAGGTCCCAGAATTAGAAGCAGACATGCATCTTTGCTGCTCTCCAGCCTCCTTGAGTGACACCTCCAGGCATGGGAGTGAATCAGATGAATAGGACCTGAAGTGAACCCCAGAAAACTGCTGCAGCCCTACAGAAGAGGGACCTGACTATTGAAAGAAAAACAAGCAGAAGGAACAATAGCACAATCAACAACAATAACAAAATGGTACCCACGAAAACCCATCCAAGTGTCAGCAAACTCAAAGACTGAAACTAGACTAATGCAGAAAATGAGAAAGAATCAATGAAAAATGCTGAAAACCCAAAAGACCAGAGTGTCTGTTCTCCTCCAAATGATTGCAACAGGACTCCATCAAGGGCACAAAACTGGACGGAGGATCAGATGGATGAATTGACAGAAGTAGGCTTCAGAGAATGGATAGTAAAACACTACAATGTGCTAAAGGAGGATGTTCTTATGCAATGCAAAGAAGCTAAGAATTTTGATAAAAGGTTAGAGGAATTGCTAACTAGAATAACCAGTTTAGGGAGGAACATAAACAACCTTATGGAGCTGAAAAACAGCATGAGAACTTCGTGAAGAATATACAAGTATCAACAGCCAAATTGACCGAGAGGTGGAAAGGAAATCAGAGTTTGAAGACCACTTTACTGAGATAAGACATGCAGACCATAATAGAGAAAAAGAAATAAAAAGAAATGAATAAAGCCTCCAAGAAACATGGAACTTCATGAAAAGACTGAACCTATGATTGAATGGAGTACCAGAAGGAGACTGGGAGAATGGAAATAAGCTGGAAAACACACTTTGGGATGTTATCCAGGAGAACTTCCCCAACCTAGCAAGACAGGCCAACATGAAAATTCGGTAAAGACGGAGAACACTGTTAAGATACTACATGAGAAGATCAACCCCAAGACACATAATCGTCAGATTCTCCAAGGTTGAACTGAAGGAAAAACTATTAAGCTCAGCCAGAGAGAAAGGCCAGGTCACCTACAAAGAGAAGCCCATCAGACTAACAGCGGACCTCTCAGCAGAAATTCTACAAGCCAGAAGAGATTGGGGAACAATATTCCACATTCTTAAAGAACAGGATTTTCAACCTAGAATTTCATATCCAGACAAACTAAGCTTCAGAAGCAAAGGAGAAATAAAATCCTTTCCAGGAAGGCAAATGCTGAGGAATTTCGTTATCACCAGGATTTCCCTGCAAGAGCTCCTGAAAGAGACACTAAATATGGGAAGGAAAAACTGGTACCAGCAACTGCAAAAACACACCAAAGTATAAAGACCAATATAAAGACCAGTATAAAGACACCACGAAGAAACTTCATTAACTCGTGTGGAAAATAACCAAACAGCATCATGATAATAGGATCAAATTCACACATAACAATACTAACCTTAAATGTAAATGGGCTAAATGCCCCCAATTAAAAGACAAGAACTGACAAATTGGATAAGGAGTGAAGACCCATCGTGTGCTGTATTCAGGAGATCCATCTTGCATGCAAAGACACACACAGGCTCAAAATAAAGGGATGGAGAAAAATTTACCAAAAAATTGGAAAGCAATGAAAGCAGAGGTTGCAATCCTAGTTTCTGACAAAAGAGACTTTAAACCAACAAAGATCAAAAAAGACAAAGAAAAGCATTACATAATGGTAAAGGGAACAATTCAACAGGAAGAACTAACTATTCTAAATATATATGCACCCAATACAGGAGAACCCAGATTCATAAAACAAGTTCTTAGAGACCTGTAGAGAGACTTAGACTCCTATACAATAATAATGGGAGACTTTAACACCCCACTCTTGGTATGAGGCAGATCAATGAGGCAGAAATTTAACAAGGATATTCAGGATTTGAACTCAGCTATGGATCAAGTGGACCTAGTAGACGTCTACAGAACTTTCTACCCCAAATCAACAGAATATACATTCTTCTCCGTGCCACATGGCACTTATAATAAAATAGACCACATAATTGGAAGTGAAACACTCCTCAGCAAATGCAAAATAACTGAAATCATAACAAACAGTCTTGCAGACCACAGTGCAATCAAATTAGAACTCAAGATTGAGAAACTCACTCAAACCCACACAATTTTATGGAAATTGACAAACTGATTCTGAATGAATCCTGGGTAAATAATGAAATTAAGGCAGATATCTAGGAGTTCTTTGAAACAAACAAGAACAAAGAGACAACGTACCAGAATCTTTGGGACACAGCTAAAGCAGTATTAAGAGGGAAATTTATAGCACTGAATGCCCACATCAGAAAACTAGAAAGATATCAAATTGACACCCTAACATGGCAATTAAAAGAGCTAGAGAGGCAAGAGCCAACAAATTCAAAACCTAGAGGAAGACAAAAAATAACTAAGAGAAGAGAAGACTTGAGGAGATAGACACAAGATACCCTCCAAAAAATCAACAATGCCAGGAGCAGTTTTTTTTTTGAAAAAAATTAACAAAATAGATAGACTGCTAGCTATAGTATTAGAGAAGAAGAGAGAGAAGAATCAAGTAGACACAATAAAAAATGACACAGAGGATATCATCTCTGACCCCACAGAAATACAAACTTTCATCAGAGAATACGATAAATATCTCTACACAAATAAACTAGAAAATCTAGAAGAAATGGATAAATTCCTGGATGCATACTCCCTACCAAGACCAAACCAGGAAGAAATTGAATCCCTGAATAGTCCAATAACAAGCTCTGAAAATGAAGCAATAATTAATAGCCTACCGACAACAACAAAAAGCCCCGGAGCAGACAGACTGACAGATGAATACTACCAAAAATACAAAGGCGAACTGCTGCCATTCTTTCTGAAACTATTCCAAACAATTGAAAATGAGGGATTCCTCCTTATGCCATTTTATAAAGTCAACATCATCCTAATACCAAACAGGGAAGATACACACAAAAAAAGGAAACTTCAGTCCAGTCTCCCTGATGAATATTTATGTGAAAATCCTCAATAAAATACTGGCAAGCCAAATCCAGCAACATATCAAAAAACTTATCCACCATGATCAAGTCAGCTTCATCCCTGAGATGCAAGGCTGGTTCAACATAGGCAAATCAATAAATATAATCCATCACATAAACCGAAACAGACACAAAAAAGACATAATTATCTCAATAGATACAGAAGAGGCTTATGATAAATTTCAACATCCCTTCATGTTAAAAACTCTCAATAAAACAGGTATTGATGGAACATATCTCAAAATTCTAAGAGCTATTTATGACAAACTCACAGCCAATATCATATTGAATGAGCAAAAGCTGGAAGCATTCCCTTTCAAAACTAGTACGAGACAAGGATGTCCTCTCACCACTCCTATTCAACATAGTACTGGAAGTTCTGGCCCAAGCAATCAGGTGAGAGAAAGAAATAAAGCATATTTAAATAGAGAGGAAGTCAAGTTGCCTCTGTTTGCAGATGACATGATTTCATATTTAGAAAACCCCATGATTTCAGCCCCCAAACTTCTGGAACTGATAAGCAAAGTCTCAGGATGCAAAATTAGTGTGCAAAAATAACAAGCACACCTTTACACCAACAATGGGCAAGCAGAGAGCCAAATCATGAATGAACTCCCATTCACAATTGCTACAAAGAGAATAAAATACCTAGGAACACAGCTAACAAGTGATGTGAAGGACCTCTTCAAAGAGAACTACAAACCACTGCTCAAGGAAATAAGAGAGGACACACACAAATGGAAAAATATTCCATCCTCATGGATGGGAAGAATTAATATAGTGAAAATGGCATGCTGCCCAAAGTAATTTATAGATTCAATGCTATTCCCATCAAACTGCCATTGACATTCTTCACAGAATTAGAAAAAACTACTTTAAATTTCATATGGAATCAAAGAAGACCCCATATAGCCAAGACAATACTAAGCAAAATGAACAAAGTTGAAGGCATCATACTACCTGACTTCAAAATATACTACAAGGCTACAGTAATAAAAACAGCATGGTACTGATACCAAAACAGACATATAGACCAATGGAGCAGAACAGAGACCTCAGAAATAACACCACACATCTACAACCATCTGCTCTTTGACAAACCTGATGAAAACAAGCAATGGAAATAGGATCTTCTAATCAGTAAATGGTGCTGGGAAAACTAGCTAGCCATATGCAGAAAACGGAAACTGGACCCCTTCCTTACACCTTATACAAAAATTAACTCAAGATGGATTAAAGACTTGCATGTAAAACCCCAAACCATAAAAACCCTGGAAGAAAAACTCAGGCAATGGCATTCAGGACATAGGCATGGGCAAAGACTTCATGATAAAAACACGAAAAGCAATGGCAACAAAAGCCGAAATTGACAAATGGGATTTAATGAAACTAACTAGCTTCTGCACAGCAAAAGAAATTATCATCAGAGTGAAGAGGTAACTTACAGAATGGGAGAAAATGTTTGCAATATACCCTTCTGACAAAGGTCTAATATCCAGAATTTTCAAAGAACTTAAACATATTTACAAGAATAAAACAAATGACCCCATCAAAAAGTGGGCAAAGGATATGAACAGACACTTCTCAAAAGGAGAAATTTACGTGGCCAACAAATATGTGAAAAAAGCTCAACATCACTGATCATCCAAGAAATGCACATCCAAACCCCGCAAGACACCATCTTACGCCAGTCAGAATGGCAATTATTAAAAAGTCAGGAAACAACAGATGCTGGAGAGAATCTGGAGAAATAGGGAAGCTTTTACACTGTTGATGGGAATGTAAATTAGTTCAACTATTGTGGAAGACAGTAGGTGATTCCTCAAGGATCTAGAACCAGAAATATCATTTGACTCAGCAATCCCATTATTGGGCATATACTCAAAGGAACATATAAATCATTCTACTATAAAAACACATGCACACATATGTTAATTGCAGCACTATTTACAATAGCAAAGACATGGACTCAAATGTCCATCATTGAGAGACTGGATAAAGAAAATATGGTACAGATACACCATGGAATACTATGCAGTCATAAAAAGGAAAGACATCATGTCCTTTGAAAGGACATGGATGAAACTGGAAGCCATTATCGTCAGCAAACTAACACAGGGAAAGAAAACCAAACACCACATGTTCTCACTCATAAGTGGGAGCCGAACATTGAGAACACATGGACACAGAGAGGGGAACAACACACACCAGGGCCTATTGGGGGTGGAGGGTGAGGGGAGGGATGTTAGAGAACTGGCCGACAGGTGCAGCAAACCATCAAGGCACACGTATATGTAGGTAACAAACCTGCTTTTCTGTGCATATATGTTTTGTTTTTTTTAGAAAAGAAATTCCCACCCCCTCCAAAAAAAAGAAAGAACACCTAGTGTGATTAGCTCAAATTTCTACATACTCTAGTTTTTAGGCCTTCGAGCAAATTTTAGATATTTCAAATAAAAACACATTTTCCTTAGAGCCACAGATGAAGAAATATGGGCCACATTTTTTTACACAAATCTACAAATATTAATAAAAACTTGCCTATTTAAAAGGCTGCCTTGCTACATTTTCCCTCTTTAAAAAACTTTCAAGCCTAGGAGAGTGAAGTAAGAATTATTGACACAACCTTTTAAGGATGTTGAATTCAGTTTATATTTAGAAATTAAAATAAAACCTCTTAATTGAAGAGGTTTTCTTCATTATAAAGAATGAAGAAAAATACTCCTTGTGTTTGGAATTTTTAAATAGTGGACAGGCCAAGTTCAGACATTTTGTCCACATTTAGGCGTGTACTAATTCATGGTATACATTCATGCAGCTCATGTAAAGGGGAAGTTATTTGAATTAAATGGATACTGTTATGTGACAATACCAGGGGTAAATCTACATATTACTATAAACTGAGCATGATTAGACAAAGCTTTACTTAGTAAAAGCAAAAAGTCAAGTCATTATCCCAAGTGTCTAGGACAAGTATAGAAATAGAGAATGTATTCAATTTACAACAGTTATTATTTTCCTGTCATAAATTATTTTAACTTATTCCACATTGTTTTTGAGACAGTCTCACTCTGTTGCCCAGTGCCATCTCAGCTCCTCAACCTCCACCTCGCACCCTCCTTCTCCATACCCTGACTTTCAAGTGGTTTTCATGCTTCAGCCTCCTGAGTAGCTGGGATTACAGGTGTGCACCACCATGCCAGGCTAAGATGGAGTTGTGCTATGTTGCCCAGACTGACTTTGAACTCCTGGCCTCAAGTAATCCACCCACTTGGGCCTTCCAAAGTGCTGGGATTACAGGCATGAGCCACCTTGCCTGGCCCACATTTCTTAAATAATAAAATTTGCTGTTTTATAGAGTGGCACTGGACATTTTGTATCGCATTTCCAGACCCTAGCTCTCTCCTTTGAGCTCTGTATGTGACTTTCTTTATTATTAATAGACAAACAATGCTCACCTACATCGGCAGCCAAAGAGGACTGTCTTGGAAATAGTTTCTAAAAATCAAGTGTAACCTGTCTTTTCATTCAAAGGACTTTATTCTCTTTGTGGGAGTAAGCATGTGCCTATGAATATATGAGAAAAAGGGAAACCGAGAAATGGGATAACTTGCATTATCCTCCCCATCATCTGTGTCCTCTTCTTGTAGAGCTTGCAGGAGATTCCTGGTAATGTGTTTGTAGGACGAAGTCGTATTGCAAGGGACTCTCTTTGTAGACATTTGCCATGTTATTCTAGAGTCTAATTGGTGGAGAACAGACTCTTGGAAGTGGATTATGGTTGTATGGAAAGCACTAAAGAAGAAAATAAGCCATCCATTACAGGAACTTGTTGGAGTATTTCTTAAATTTTATTATGTGTATCGTATTATGCACATAATAGGGGTAATCTTGAATATAGTGTGTCTTGAAAAATTATAGAAACAAGCTGTATAAATTTGCGAGGGCCTTAAATATTCTATAATAACCTAATTTAGCAACACATCTGGAATTGAACACATAAGTAACTCTCGTTGGTCAGAAAAATATGCTCTGGCAAAATGTCATCTCCAAGTGAAGCTATTAAGGTTCGACCTTGATTTTTTTTTTCTAATTTTAGAGTTCTTTTTATGTTTTTGCCTTCTTACAACTATAGAATATAGAGGTGGATGGTGAGCGTTACAGGGCTGTAACTATACTGGAGCATTGCAAAAATACGTTCTTCGACCAGTTTTTGCCCCAGCCACCAACATGTCTTGCAAACATACGCAAATTAACGGAAATTTTTGTTTGTTTTGTTTTGTTTTCGAGGTGGAGTCTCACTTTATTGCGCAGGCTGGCATGCAATAGCGCGATCTCAGCTCACTGCAACCTCTGCCTCCTGGGTTCAAGTGATTCTCCAGCCTCAGCCTCATGAGTAGCTGGGATTACAAGCACGCACCACCGCGCCGGGCTAATTTTTGTATTTTTAATAGAGACAGGGTTTCAACATGTTGGCCAGGCTGTTCTCAAACTCCTGACCTCTTGATCCACCTGCCTCAGCCTCCCAAAGTGCTGGGATTACAGGCGTGAGCCACCGCACCCAGCCAAAAAAGAGAATTTTTAAGTAATTATTGAGAAAACATTCTATCATGTAATTAATAGGAAATACCACTAAAGTAGACTAAAATTAAGTATTTCTGTAGGCATGATGACTCAGTGCTCATTTATAATAGAACTCAGATTTCCTATTTTCCTAATTTTTCTGACATTCACACATCAAATTTCATATCTCTTAATTCAGTTCATCTTTAGTCAAATTAAGTATCTTTAGTTTTCTCTTTAAATCTTTTAGATCTTTTAGATCTTTACTATCTGAATGTAGGTATTACCATTAATAGTCATTGCTCTAATTGTCACTAATATCTGGGAAATGTTAAGGACATATTTTGACTAGCAGCAAAAACATTTTTATGTTGTCTGTGATAAGTTCTCCTTTTATAAAACAATATTTAAAGATAAACAACATGCTGTTTTTAAAGAAGTAATTGTCACTATGCCAAAGAGCCAGCTGGAAAGGAAGATAATCACAAATGATTATGACCATTATAATAATTTGCTTTCTAGGGAATTAATTAAAATGAAAATACCAATATAATAGTATTAAAATTCCTCATAAGGCTTTATACCCTATCACTATTACATACTATGAGGTTTTCCTTTTTAGATGTCATTCTAATACTTACCAATATATATCATTTATGGCCCTAATATCTACCCTTATTTGTAATGACATGATATTATTTTTGTGGGGAAAATTCAAAAGGTATTTAATAATGTGATTCCTCTACTATTTACTTCTTCTCTTCCTCTATCCTTTAAATGTTAGATAATGTAAAGCCTGTTTAAATGTAAAGGGGGCATATAGACATTCTACTCGAAGAAACTTACAGATGAAAATGCTGGAAGTATTGAGAATAGGAATGTACATAGGAGGAGATGAAGGGATAATTTAAAATGTATTTTATTGTGAAACTCATGTAGAATTTTCCATGTCTTTTGACAAGGAATGTTTTTAACATATTATATCTAAAATTAAAATATAGTTTCCTCATTGATGAACCTTCCTTCATTAACAAAATTTTAGTGACTTCTGTGTCAAGCAATATTTTTAGCTGAGAAAATATTAGCAGTAAAAAAAGAGAAAATTTTTGCTTTCTGAGAGCTTTCTTTAGAATACATAGATTGATATAATAAACAGATATGTTGTCACAATCATAAGAAAAATTTCAGATTCCTATCATATAAGAACTTTTCGGGGAATAATGTAAGTTGAAATACACAGACTACGAAGCTACATTGGAGAGTGGTGTAAGGGCAGCCTCTCTAAAAGGGTGACACATCATCTGAGACCACAGTAAAAAGAAAGAGCTAGAATTCAAATATCAGGTGAGTGTCCAGGAAGATGGGATAGACTGAAAATTCTCTATGACGATAAAAGTCTTGGCAAATTTACAAGAGCAAAGACATGGACTCAAATGTCCTTCTTTTTTTTGGAAAAATTTTAGAAATTTACTGTAGTTTACACAAGAAATTCTGAATAAATGGAAAGATATGTTCATGGTTGAGAAAATAGACATAACTTGAAGTTTCAGTTCTGCCTGTATTAATCCATAAATTCAATAAAATTTCAATTGTAAAAATTCCAAAAAGTGTTTAGGGGACTTGCCAAATGATCTTAAAATTAGTAAGAAATTATATACGTGCAAAATGGCCAAGACAATGTTCAAAACCATGAGAAGAACAACAATAATAAAAAAAGAAGAAATTTGCTCAACCTAATCAAAACCACTACAAAGCTACCTACTTAAAAACAAGAGATAATTGCAAATAATAAACAAATAGTTCAGTGAAGTGAAATCTAAAATTTTGAAAAAGATTGTGGGGATGTGGATTCTGGTGTCTGCACAGATGACTTCTGAGAAAAACATTCTATTACTATAGGGATTTTAATATTCGTTGCTTATTTATAAATTAAGTCAAGTTACATATTTGTTAGGTACAAGTCAGAAAATTGAATTTGAGTTAGACTACTATGTTATATTTCCATGAAGGTATTAAACATTATAAAGAGAAAAAAACTCATATTAAAATGTTCACCAACACCAAAACTACCAGTTCGACATAAAAACTCTTGATAAAATAGAATTTGGACATATGCGTTTGTGTATCTCAGTTGATAGAGAAAGGTGCCATATGTATATATGTAGGTTATATATTTAGACATTGTATATCTAGAAAATCAAAACCAATCTGTTAAAAAACCTATTAGAAGTAATATTTATACTAAAAACAATTGTATATTGCAATATAGGAAAATTCATGTATAAAATCAATGGATGTCATATATGAAAAGCATAACTATTTAGATTATTAAATGGACATGAAGATCTAATTTGTAATGGCAACAAAGTTGCTAAAATATCTAGGCATAAAGTTAATAAGAAATCAGCAAAGCCACTATGACTGTGATGTTAAACATTTAACCACTCAGAACACACAAAGCAAGAGATAAACCAATGAAGGAGATATCACATTCTCAGACAGGAAGCCTCAATATTCTAAAGATTTTATTTTCTCCACAGTTAATTTACATATACGTCATGAGCACAAGAAAAATAGTCACATTTGTTTCTTCACCTGGAACAAAATGAGACAACTAAAATTCTGATAGAAAATTAAATAAAGATCATTAATCAGAAAAATGAGGAAAAAACGAAAAAGGTGGGTGTGTTAGTCCATTTGCATAGCTATAAAGGAATAGCTGAGGCTGAGTAATTTACCAAGAAAAAGGGTTTACTTGGCTCACAGTTCTGCAGGGTGTACAAGAAGCCTAGTGCTGGCATCTGCTTCTGGTGAGGGCTTTAAAAAAGCTTACAATCACGGTGGAAGGCAAAGGGGAGCTGGCATATCCTATGGCGAGAATGACTGAGAGAGAGAGAGTGGGGAGGTGCCACACTCTTTTAAGAAACCAGAACTCACATCAGCCCAAAGTGAGAATTCACTCATTAACATGAGGAAGACACGAAGCCATTCTTGAAGGATCTGGCTCCATGACCCAGTCATCACCCACTATGCCCCACCTCCAACACTGGAGGTCACATTTCAGTATGAGACTGAGAGGAGGACAAAACATCCAAACCGTATCAGGGAGATTAGACATACCAGAAATTGAAACATTTTACACAGTATCTATAGTTAAGAATATATGGAAATTGTTTGCAAATGTTGGAAAAACTCATGAAACAGAATATAGATCTAACAAGATACCAGGATTTATAGAAATATAGTATTTAATAAAGGTAGCATTTTCAATAATTGGTGAAAATATGGATGGTGTAGCAACATTTAATATGGATGTCATAGTAACAATAAGACAAAGGTAAATAAAGCAAAATGTAAATGCCACAAGCTAAGTCAAAAGAATATCATTACAATTTTGGAAAGGTTATTTGCAAACTATAATATTTAAGGTGAGGTAGGATTAATAATACAAAAGTCTGTGAAAAATTGAGATGAAAATGACAAAAAATGATATGAATATGGACAAAATATATGATAAATCAAGTAACAGAAAAGGAAATTTGGATGAGCATAAATATATAATTAGGTGCTTATACTATATCATAAAATGAGAACTAAAATTTAAAACACACTGAACTAACATCACTCACTCACTGCATTTGCAAACATCTAACATTTTCATATCACACTTGTTAGTGAGGTGGTGGAAATCGAAGGGTGCTAACACATTGTAGTGGAATGCAAAAATTGCATAATTAATGTGGAGAAAAAATTGGCAAAATTTAGCAAAATTATATATTTACTATTTTATAACTCAATTTTTAAGAACCTATATCATACATACACTTGAACAATTATAAAATTATATATCAGCAATATTGTTACTTTTGATGATATTTATTATAACTAAAGATTAAAAACAACCCATATTTCCAACCATAAGTTCTTCATGAATAATAAAGGTCCATCTTTACAATCTAGTATTACGTCATTTTACATAGAATGATTTCTAAACAGAGTATAAAATATTATTCAAAAACTAAGAAAACACATGTACCATGTTAATAGATGAGAAAATAAATATCATAAATATATCAATTCGTCCAAAGTAAATTGACCAATTTTGTGCATATAAATGACAATCTTAACAAAATATTCTGCACAATTTGATAGACTGCTGATTCTAAACTTTGGCTGAATAAGAGCACAGAATAGAGAATTCAACTTTGAAAAACTAGACCAGATGAAAGAAATTGTCCTAACAGATACAGGATTTATTATAAATCTATAAAATTATCACAAATAAAGTAGCACATTGGTCAATGGAAACACAGCTCAGAAATAGTTTCATGCTATTATGGAAACAACGTTTACTATGGCACTGCAAATCAAATTTACATTTTGAGGTAATTAATTTTCCATGTTAAATATAAAATAACTACATCATGCCAAAGATAGTAATTAATTTTTTTTTATTATTATACTTTAGGTTTTAGGGTACATGTGCACAATGTGCAGGTTTGTTACATATGTATCCATGTGCCATGTTGTTTTGCTGCACCCATTAACTCATCATTTAGCATTAGGTATATCTCTTAATGCTGTCCCTCCCCCCTGCCTCCAACCCACAACAGTCCCCGGAGTGTGATGTTCCCCTTCCTGTGTCCATGAGTTCTCATTGTTCAATTCCCACCTATGAGTGAGAACATGCAGTGTTTGGTTTTTTGTCCTTGCGATAGTTTACTGAAAATGATGTTTTCCACTTTCATCCATGTCCCTACAAAGGACATGAACTCATCATTTTTTATGGCTGCATAGTATTCCATGGTGTATATGTGCCACATTTTCTTAATCCAGTCTATGGTTGTTGGACATTTCAGTTGGTTCCAACTCTTTGCTATTGTGAATAGTGCCGCTATAAACATACGTGTGCATGTGTCTTTATAGCAGCATGATTTACGGTCCTTTGGGTATATACCCAGTAATGCGATGGCTAGGTCAAATGGTATTTCTAGCTCTAGATCCCTGAGGAATCGCCACACTGACTTCCACAATGGTTGAACTAGTTTACAGTCCCACCAACAGTGTAAAAGTGTTCCTATTTCTCCACATCCTCTCCAGCACCTGTTGTTTCCTGACTTTTTAATGATGGCCATTCTAACTGGTGTGAGATGGTATCTCATTGTGGTTTTGATTTGCATTTCTCTGATGGCCAGTGATGATGAGTGATTTTTCATGTGTTTTTTGGCTGCATAGATGTCTTCTTTTGAGAAGTATCTGTTCATGTCCTTTGCCCACTTTTTGATGGGGTTGTTTTTTTTTTTCTTGTAAATTTGTTTGAGTTCATTGTAGATTCTGGATATTAGCCCTTTGTCAGATGAGTAGGTTGCAAAAATTTTCTCCCATTCTGTAGGTTGCCTGTTCACTCCGATGGTAGTTTCTTTTGCTGTGCAGAAGCTCTTTAGTTTAATTAGATCCCATTTGTTAATTTTGGCTTTTGTTGCCATTGCTTTTGGTGTTTTAGACATGAAGTCCTTGCCCATGCCTATGTCCTGAATGGTATTGCCTAGGTTTTCTTGTAGGGTTTTAATTGTTTTAGGTCTAACATTTAAGTCCTTAATCCATCTTGAATTAATTTTTGTATAAGGTGTAAGGAAGTGATCCAGTTTCAGCTTTCTACATATGGCTAGCCAGTTTTCCCAGCACCATTTATTAAATAGGGAATCCTTTCCCCATTTCTTGCTTTTGTCAGGTTTGTCAAAGATCAGATAGTTGTAGATATGCGGCATTATTTCTGAGGGCTCTGTTCTGTTCCATTGATCTATGTCTCTGTTGTGGTACCAGTACCATGCTGTTTTGGTTACTGTAGCATTGTAGTATAGTTTGAAGTCAGGTAACATGATGCCTCCAGCTTTGTTCTTTTGGCTTAGGATTGACTTGGTGATGTGGGCTCCTTTTTGGTTCCATATGAACTTTAAAGTAGTTTTTTCCAATTCTGTGAAGAAAGTCATTGGTAGTTGATGGGGATGGCATTGAATCTATAAATTACCTTGGGCAGTATGGCCACTTTCACGATATTGATTCTTCCAACCCATGATCATGGAATGTTCTTCCATTTGTTTGTATCCTCTTTTATTTCATTGAGCAGTGGTTTGTAGTTCTCCTTGAAGAGGTCCTTCACATCCCTTGTAAGTTGGATTCCTAGGTATTTTATTCTCTTTGAAGCAATTGTGAATGGGAGTTCACTCATGATTTGGCTCTCTGTTTGTCTGTGATTGGTGTACAAGAATGCTTGTGATTTTTGTACATTGATTTTGTATCCTGAGACTTTGCTGAAGTTGCTAATCAGCTTAAGGAGGTTTTGGGCTGAGACAATGGGGTTTTCTAGATATACAATCATGTCATCTGCAAACAGGGACAATTTGACTTCCCCTTTTCCTAATTGAATACCCTTTATTTCCTTCTCCTGCCTGATTGCCCTGGCCAGAACTTCCAGCACTATGTTGAATAGGAGTGGTGAGAGAGGGCATCCCTGTCTTGTGCCAGTTTTCAAAGGGAATGCTTCCAGTTTTTGCCCATTCAGTATGATATTGGCTGTGGGTTTGTCATAGATAGCTCTTATTATTTTGAGATACATCCCATCAATACCTAATTTACTGAGAGTTTTTAGCATGAAGGGTTGTTGAATTTTGTCAAAGGCCTTTTCTGCATCTATTGAGATAATCATGTGGCTTTTGTCTTTGGTTCTGTTTATATGCTGGATTACATTTATTGATTTGTGTATGTTGACCTAGCCTTGCATCCCAGGGATGAAGCCCACTTGATCATGGTGGATAAGCTTTTTGATGTGCTGCTGGATTTGGTTTGCCAGTATTTTATTGAGGATTTTTGCATCAATGTTCATCAAGGATATTGGTCTGAAATTCTCTTTTTTGGTTATGTCTCTGCCAGGCTTTGGTATCAGGACGATGCTGGCCTCATAAAATGTGTTAGGGAGGATTCCCTCTTTTTCTATCGATTGGAATAGTTTCAGAAGGAATGGTACCAGTTCCTCCTTGTACCTCTGGTAGAATTCGGCTGTGAATCCATCAGGTCCTGGAGTCCTTTTGGTTGGTAGGCTATTGATTATTGCCACAATTTCAGAGCCTGTTATTGGTCTATTCAGAGATTCAATTTCTTACTGGTTTAGTCTTGGGATGGTGTGTTTGTCAAGGAATTTATCCATATCTTCTAGATTTTCTAGTTTGTTTGCATAGAGGTGTTTGTAGTATTCTCTGATGGTAGATTGTATTTCTGTGGGATCGGTGGTGATATCCCCTTTTTCATTTTTTATTGCATCTGTTTGATTCTTCTCTCTTTTCTTCTTTATTAGTCTTACTAGCGGTCTATCAATTTTGTTGATCTTTTCAAAAAACCAGCTCCCGGATTCATTAATTTCTTGAAGGGTTTTTTGTGTCTCTATTTCCTTCAGTTCTGCTCTGATTTTAGTTCTTTCTTGCCTTCTGCTAGCTTTTGAATATGTTTGCTCTTGCTTTTCTAGTTCTTTTAATTGTGATGTTAGGGTGTCAATTTTCGATCTTTCCTACTTTCTCTTGTGGGCATTTAGTGCTATAAATTTCCCTCTACACACTGCTTTGAATGTGTCCCAGAGATTCTGGTATGTTGTGTCTTTGTTCTCGTTGGTTTCACAGAACATCTTTATTTCTGCCTTCATTTCATTATGTACCCAATAGTCATTCAGGAGCAAGTTGTTCAGTTTCCATGTAGTTGAGTGGTTTTGAGTGAGTTTCTTAATCCTGAGTTCTAGTTTGATTGCACTGTGTTCTGAGAGACAGTTTGTTATAATTTCTGTTCTTTTACATCTGCTGAGGAGAGCTTTACTTCCAACTATGTGGTCAATTTTGGAATAGGTGTGGTGTGGTGCTGAAAAAAATGTATATTCTGTTGATTTGGGGTGGAGAGTTGTGTAGATGTCTATTAGGTCCACTTTGTGCAGAGCTGAGTTCAATTCCTGGATACCCTTGTTAACTTTCTGTCTCGTTGATCTGTCTAATGTTGACAGTGGGGTGTTAAAATCTCCCATTATTATTGTGTGGGAGTTTAAGTCCCTTTGTAGGTCACTCAGGACTTGCCTTATGAATCTGGGTGCTCCTGTGTTGGGTGCATATATATTTAGGATAGTTAGCTCTTCTTGTTGAATTGATCCCTTTACCATTATGTAATGGCCTTCTTTGTCTCTTTTGATCTTTGTTGGTTTAAAGTCTATTTTATCAGAGACTAGGATTGCAACCCCTGCCTTTTTTTGTTTTCCATTTGCTTGATAGATCTTTCTCCATCCCTTTATTTTGAGTCTGTGTGTGTCTCTGCACGTGAGATGGGTTTCCTGAATACAGCACACTGATGGGTCTTGACTCCTTATCCAGTTTGCCAGTCTATGTCTTTTAATCGGCGCATTGAGCCCATTTACATTTAAAGTTAATATTGTTATGTGCGAATTTGATCCTGTCATTATGATGTTAGCTGGTTATTTTGCTCATTAGTTGATGCAGTTTCTTCCTAGCCTCGATGGTCCTTACAATTTGGCATGTTTTTGCAGTGGCTGGTACTGGTTTTTCCTTTCCATGTTTAGTGCTTCCTTCAGGAGCTCTTTTAGGGCAGGCCTGGTGGTGACAAAATCACTCAGCATTTGCTTGTCTGTTAAGGATTTTATTTCTCCTTCACTTATGAGGCTTAGTTTGGCTGGATATGAAATTCTGGGTTGAAAATTCTTTTCTTTAAGAATGTTGAATATCGGCCCCCACTCTCTTCTGGCTTGTAGAGTTTCTGCCGAGAGATCAGCTGTTAGTCTGATGGGCTTCCCTTTGTGGGTAACCCGACCTTTCTCTCTGGCTGCCCTTAACATTTTTTCCTTCATTTCAACTTTGGTGAATCTGACAATTATGTGTCTTGGAGTTGCTCTTCTCGAGGAGTATCTTTGTGGCGTTCTCTGTATTTCCTGAATCTGAATGTTGGCCTGCCTTGCTAGATTGGGGAAGTTCTCCTGGATAATATCTTGCAGAGTGTTTTCCAACTTGGTTCCATTCTCCCCGTCATTTTCAGGTACACCAATCAGACGTAGGTTTGGTCTTTTCACATAGTCCCAAATTTCTTGAAGGCTTTGTTCATTTCTTTTTATTCTTTTTTCTCTAAACTTCCCTTCTCACTTCATTTCATTCATTTCATCTTCCATCAGCGATACCCTTTCTTCCAGTTGATCGCATCTGCTGCCAAAGTTTCCGCAATCTTTGCGTAGTTCTCGATACTTGGCTTTCAGTTCCATCAGCTCCTTTAAGCCCTTCTCTTCATTGGTTATTCTAGTTATCCATTCGTATAATTTTTTTTCAAAGTTTTTAATTTCTTTGCTATTGTTTTGAATTTCCTCCCTTAGCTTGGAGTAGTTTGATCATCTGAAGCCTTCTTCTGTCAACTCGTCAAAGTCATTCTCCATCCAGCTTTGTTCCGTTGCTGGTGAGGAACTGCATTCCTTTGGAGGAGGAGAGGTGCTCTGCTTTTTAGAGTTTCCAGTTTTTCTGCTCTGTTATTTCCCCATCTTTGTGCTTTTATCTTCTTTTGGTCTTTGATGATGGTGATGTACAGATGGGTTTTTGGTGTGGATGTCCTTTCTGTTTGTTAGTTTTCCTTCTACCAGACAGGACCCTCAGCTGCAGGTCTGTTGGGGTTTGCTAGAGGTCCACTCCAGACCCTGTTTGGCTGGGCATCAGCAGCAGTGGCTGCAGAACAGCGGATTTTCATGAGACCACAAATTCAGCTGTCTGATAGTTCCTCTGGAAGTTTTGTCTCAGAGGAGTACCTGGCCGAGTGAGGTGTCACTCTATCCCTACTGGGGCGTGCCTCCCAGTTAGGCTGCTCGGGGGTCAGGGTCCCACTTTAGGAGGCAGTCTGTCCATTCTCAGATCCCCAGCTGTGTGCTGTGAGAACCACTACTCTCTTCAAAGCTGTCAGTCAGACAGGGACATTTAAGTCTGCAGAGGTTCCTGCTGAATTTTTGTTTGTCTGTGCCCTGCCCCCAGAGGTGGAGCCTACAGAGGCAGGCAGGCCTCCTTGAGCTGTGGTGGGCTCCACCCAGTTCAGCCTTCCTGGCTGCTTTGTTTACCTAAGCAAGCATGGGCAATGGCGGGCACCCCTCCCCCAGCCTTGCTGCCACTTTGCAGTTTGATCTCAGACTGCTGTGCTAGCAATCAGTGAGACTCCTTGGGCATAGGACCCTCCGAGCCAGGTGCGGGAGACAATCTCCTGGTGTGCCGTTTTCCAGGCCCGTTGGAAAAGTGCAGTATTAGGGTGGGACTGACCCGATTTTCCAGGTGCCATCTGTTAACCTTTTCTTTGACTAGGAAAGGGAACTCCCCGGCCCCTTGCACTTCCCGAGTGAGGCAATGCCTTGCCCTGCTTCAGCTCGCTCAGGGTGCACTGCACTGACTGTCCTGCACTCACTGTTTGGCACTCCCTAGTGAGATGAACCTGGTACCTCAAACGGAAATGCAGAAATCACCCATCTTCTGTGTCACTCAGGCTGGGAGCTGTAGACCGGAGCTGTTCCTATTCGGCCATCTTGGCTCCACCCCCAGTAATTAATTTTTGATGATGTACAAAACATAACGAAAATAATTAGAAAAAAGTCTAGGATATTAATCTTTATGACGCAGCAATGAAATGGGTAATATCTTCAACAAGATATAAAAAAACAAAAATTAGATTGAAATGTTAAGAAATTGAGATTTCACAAAATTAAAAAAATCACTTCCTACAGTTAAAGACAATATAAATTCAGTTAAAAAAATCAAGACTGGAAGAAGATATTTTCTACATATGTAGAACAAAGGATTTGTATCCAGAATATTAAAAAAAAGTATACAAATCAAGAAAGAAAAGTGAGATCTCAATGGAAAAGTGGGACTGTAGTGGCAAACAGGCAATACACAGAAAAAAAATCCAGATAAACAGTAACAGATAAAAAGATAACTCAGGCCAGGAGCAGTGGCTCACGCCTGTAATCCCCTCACTTTGGGAGGCCAAGGTGGGTGGATCCCGAGGTCAAGAGATCAAGATCATCCTTGCCAACATAGTGAAACCCTGTCTCTACTAAAAATACAAAAATGAGTCGGGTGTGGTGGTGGGCACCTATGGTCCCAGCTACTAGGGAGGCTGAGGCAGGAGAATCACTTGAACCTAGGAGGCAGAGATTGCAATGAGCCAAGATCATGCCACTGCACTCCAGCCTGGGCAACAGAGTGAGACTCCATCCTTAAATTAAAAAAAAAAAAAAAAAGTAAGTCAGAAAATTTGATTTTCTCTATCTCCAAAATATATTCATAATGGAAACACTTGTCAATTTCTCAACATTTCTACTGCTATATTTATAGGCCAAACAACATCATCTTTCATTGAATTATTTTAAAAAGTTTGTGCATACACGTTAGTTATCTAAATTTATGGAGTGTATGAGATATTTTGATACAGGCATACGATGTGTAATAATCACAATAGGATAAATGGAGTATCCATCAACTGAAGACTTTATCCTTTATGTTACAAACAATTCAATTATATCTAGTTATTTTTAAATCTACAATTAAATTATTATTGACTATGGACATTCTGTTGTGCTATCAAATACAAGACCCTATTCATTCTTTCTATTTTTTATATCCATTAACCATCCCCACTACCCTACCTAGACTCCCTACTACACTTCCTGGTGCCGGGTAACCATCACGCTACTATTTTCATGAGTATACTTGTTTTCATTTTTAGCTCCTACAAATAAATGAGAACATGTGAAGTTTTTTCTTTCTGTGCCTGACTTATTTCACTTAATCACATGTCATTCCACTCATGTTGTTTCAAATGATGGAATCTCATTCTTTTTTACAGCTGAAGAGTAATCCATTGTGTATGTGTACCACATTTTCTTTATCCATTAATCTGTTAATGAACACGGGTTGCTTCCAAATCTTTGCATTGTAAATACTGCTGCAATAAACATGGGAGTGCAGCTATCTCTTCGATACACAGATTTCCTTTCTTTTGGGTATATACCTAGCTGAGATTACTGAATCATATGATAGCTATATTTTTAGTTTCTTGAGGAACTTCCACACTGTTCTCCATGGTAGTTATACTAACTTATATTCCCACCAACAGTGTAGAAGGGTTCCCTTTTCTCCACATCTGTGTCAGCGTTTGTTATTGTCTGCCTTTTGAATAAAAGCCATTTTAACTGGAGTGAGATGATATCTAATTGTAGTTTTAATTTGCATTTGTATGATGAACAGTGATGTTGCCCATCTTTTCATAAACCTGTTTGTCTTTTGCAGGGCTTCTTTTGAGAAATGTCTATTCAGACCATTTGCCCATATTTAACCGGATGTTTAGATGTTTTTCTTGTGAGGTTGTTTGAGCTCTTTATATATTCTGATTATTAATCACTTGTCAGATAGGTAGTTTGCAAATATTTTCTCCCATTCCATGGGTTGTCTCTTCACTTGGTTGATTGTTTTCTTTGCTGTGCAAAAGCTTTTAAACTTGATGTCATCCAATTTGACCAGTTTTGCTTTGGTTGCCTGTGCTTGTGGAGTATTGCTCAAGAAGTTTTTATCGAGACCCATGTCCTGGAGAGTTTCTCCAGTGTTTTCATGCAGTAGTTTCACAGTTTAAAGTCTTAGATTTAAGTATTTAATTCATTTTAATATGAGTTTTGTATATGACAAGAGATAGGCGTCTAGTTACATTCTTCTGCTTGTAGATACTCAGTTTTCCCAGATCCATTTATTGAAGAGACTGCCTTGGCCCAATATATGTTCTTGGCACCTTTGTCTAAAATGGGTTTACTGTATGTGTGTGGATTTGTTTCTGTGTTGCCTATTCTGTTCTCTTGGTCTATGTGTCTGTCGTTATGCCAGTACGATGTTGTTTTGGCTAATATACCTATAGCATAATTTGAAGTTAGGTAATGTGATTCCTCCAGTTTTATTCACCTTGCTTAGAATAGTTTTGGGTTGTTATTGGTTTATTCAGGTTTTGGATTTCTTCATTGTTCAGTCTTAATAGATTGTATTTGTCTAGAATTTTATTCATTGCTTTTTGTTTTTCTAATTTAGGGGCATGTCGTTTCTCATAGTAGTCTCTAATGATCATTTGAATTTCTGTGGTATTTGTTGTAATGCCTCCTTTTTCATCTTTTTTTTTATTTATTTGAGTCTTTTCTCTTTGTTTCATAGTCTGGCTAAAGGTTTGCCAATTTTGTTTATCTTTTCTAAAAGTCAACTTTTAATTTATTTGACCTTTTGTATTGTTCTTTTTGTTTCAACTTCATTTATTTCTGCTGTTATCTTTATGATGTCTTTTCTTCTACTACTCTGGGTTTGGTTTGCTTTTGGTTTTCTAGTTCTTTAAGATGCATCTTTAGGCTGTATATTGGATAGTTTTCTACTTTTTTGATGTAGGCATTTATAGATATAAAATTCCCTCTTAGTGTTGCTTTTGTTTTATCCCACAGATTTTGTTGTGTTGTGTTTCCATTATATTTTTTTCAAGAAATTTTCTAGATTTCTTCTTAATTTCTTCATTGACACACTTGTTATTCAGAAGCATATTGTTTAATTTCCATGTGTTTGTATAGTTTCCAAAATTCCTCTTGGTATTGATTTCTGGTTTTATTCCATTGTGGTCAGAAAAGATGCTTGATATTATGTCAATTTTTTGAATGATTTAAGACTTGGCTTATAGTCTAACATATGGTCTCTCTTTGAAAATTATTCATGTGCTGAAGAGAAGAATGTTTATTCTTCAGACATGAGAAGAAATGTTCTTTAAATGTCTATTATGTCCACTTGGTCTATAGTACAGATTAAGTCCAATGTTTCTTTGTTGATTTTCTGTCTGAATGATCTGTCTACTGCTGAAAATGAGGTGATACATCTTCAGCTAGTGTTGTGTTGAGTTCTCTCTCTTTAGCTCTAATAATATTTGCATTGAATATCTGGATATTCCAGTGTTAGATGCATATATATTTACCATTTGTTAGAACCTCTTGCTGAATTCACCCCTTTATCATTATATAATTATCTTCTTTGCCTCTTTTTGTAGTTTTTGTCTTGAATGTTATTTTGTGTGATGCAAGTACAGCTACTACTTTTTTTGGTTTTCATTTGCATGGAATACATTTTTCCAGCCCTTAATTTTCACTCTGTGTGTGTTTTAACTCATTCAACTACTCTATGTCTTTGGTGAGTTTAGCCCATTTACATTCAATGTTATTATTAATAAGTAAAGGCTTACTTCTGCCATTTTGTTTTCTGTTTTCTGGTTGTTTTGTAGTCTTGTCTTCCTTCTCTCCTTTCTTGCTGTCTTCCTTTTAGTGAAGGAGACTTTCTCTGGTAGTGTGCTTTAATTTCCTGCCTTTTTTTTTTTTTTTTTTTGGTATATCTATTATATATTTTTAATCATGAGGCTTGCAAATAACATAACCCGTTATTTTAAACCAAAGACAAATTAACACTGATTATTTAAACAGAATAACAAAAAAAAAATAAATAAAACTAATGAACACTCTACATTTTAACTTCATCCTTCATCCCCTTGCTTTCTTTTTGTGTGTTTTTTTCTATTTTTTTTGTACTATGTATGTCTTGAATAGTTGTCATAGTTATTATTTTTGGTCAGTGCATCTCTTTATCTTTCTACATAAGATACAAGTATTTTACACACCACAATTACAGTGTTTTTCTGCGTACTTCCTGTTCCCAGTGAGTTTTGTATATTCAGATGACTTCTTCTTGCTTATTAACATGCTTTTCTTTCAGATTGAGGAATTCCTTTTGCATTTTTTGTAGGAAAGATCTGGCATTGGCAAAATTTCTCAGCTTTTGTTTGTCTGAGAAAATCTTTATTTCACCCTCACATCTGAAAGATATTTTTGCTATATATATTATTCTAAGATAAAAGAAGGGTTTTTTCCTTTAGCACTTTATTTGAATTTCCTCAAAATAGCTATTTTGAATTCTCTGCCTAACAGGTCACATATCTCTGTGTCTCCAGGATTAGTCTCTACTGCATTATTTTGCTTGGTGAGGTCATGTTTCCCTGGATGATCTTAAGGCTTGCAGATGTTTGTTGATGTTTGAGTATTGAAGAGTTATGTATTTATTGTCATCCTTGCAGTCTGGGCTTGTTCGTACCCATCCTTCTTGGGAAGGCTTTTCAGGTATTTAAAAGGACTTGAGTGTTGTGGTCTAAGTTTGTGGTCACTGAAGTCCCATCTGCATTAGGGGACACTCTAAGCTCAGTAACACTGTCGTTCTTGCAGATTTGCAGTGGTACCACCTTGGTGATGTTAGACAAGATCCAGAAGAATACTCTGGATTACTAGGCACAGACTCTTTTTCCCTTGACTTAATTTCTTTCAAACAAAAACAGTCTCTTTCTTTGGGCTGAGCTGCCTGAAGCTAGGGGAGAAGTGACCTAAGCACCTCTGTGAATACCACTACTGGAACTCTACTGGATCAGATCTGAAGCTAGCGCAGCACTGGGTCTTGCCCAAGGCCCTCTGTAACCACTACCTGGCTACCATCTATGTTTTCTCAAGGCCTTAGTTCCCTACAATTACAGTTGGCAAACCCAGCCAGTCTTGTGTCCTTCCCTTAAGGACAGCAATTTCTCCCAGCCCCTAGTGAGTTCAGAGGTACCATCTGGGAGCCACGGTCTGGAAACCTTAGAAATCTACCTGACGCTCTATTCTACTGTGGCTGAGCTGCCACCCATACCCTGAGACAAAGTCCTTCCCATGCTTCTCTCCCCTTTTCCCAAGCAGAGGAGTTTCTCCCTATGTCCAGCACCACCACCAGCCCAGGTGGAGTGCTGCCAGGCAACTGCAGATGTTCACTTGAAGCCCATGGTCTCTTCAGTCAGCTTATGGTGAATGCTTCCAGGCCTTGGACTCACACTTCAGGACAGAAGGCAGTGGGCCTCCCTGTGTCCCAAAGTAGGCCCAGAAATGCCTTCTAGGAGCCAAGGCCTGAAGTCAGGGACCCTACCGGACTGCTTGGTGCTCCATTTCACTCTGGCTAGGCTGGTACATAAGCTGTAAGACAAAGTCCCCTTTACCCTTCCCTCTACTTTTCTTAAGCAGCAGGAGTCTCTCCTCACAGCCATCACAGCTGTGAATGTGTGGGTCACACTTGAAACTTTAGGTCTACTGCTATTTTATTTCTGATTTTAAAAACTACATCAGAAATATGACCTCACACAAAAAAAACTCATCAAACTTGGAACCAAAAACAATAAACTATAATTGGAGATAAACTCAAAAACCTTTCTAAATACAAGTGTTTATTGAGAGAAGATTGATTAAACTTGAAAAAAGTGAACTAAAGAAATGTGAACTCCATTTTCAGAAACACGTTTTTGCAAAGCCAGACTTTTTAACACATAGCTATCAAACAGAAAAACAAAGTAATTTAGGTGACTCATATAATATGTATTTTCTCTTGTCAAAAGATGAATACTGTCTTGAGATGACTATGACATGTTTCCAAGTGTTTTCACATTTTTATTTTCTAAAATATTGAAGACTTTTGTGTGTTACTCCTTAGTAAAGCACTTGTTTCAGCTTTGGAAAGTTGACAAGACTGCCTATTTGTACTATTTTTTTCAACGTTAGCAATTTATCCAAGGAATATTATGTGATGCCTTATTTTATGTGCCAACTTCACTGGGATAAGAGATGTCGAGATAGCTCGTAAAATATTATTTCAGTGTATATCTGTGAGGGTGTTGGTGGAAAATATTAACATTTCCATCTTCTGACTGAGTAAAGAAGATTCACTCTCACGAATGCTTGTGGGCCCCATCCAATCCCTTGAGGTCCCAGATAAACAAAAGAAGTGGGAAAGGGTCAATTTGCTCTCAAAACCTAAGATGGGAAATCCATCTCCTCCTGCCCTTGGGCATCCATGTTTCTGGTTAATAGACTTTTAGACTTTGACTGGGACCAACATAATTGGTTCTCTGGTTCTCAAGCTTTCAGGTTTGAACCAGAACCACACATTTGCTCTTGTGGGCCTCCAGCTTGCAACTGATGGGTCATTGGAGACATGATTTGAATGTGTCCCATTGGTGTTGCCAATGTGATAGTACTAATATGTATAGTTTTCAAGAGGTAATTAAACCATGAGGGACCCTCCTTCATGAATCGGATTAAAATCTTTATAAAAGAAGCTTTAAGCAACATTTGGCTAGCTTTGCTTCAGCTCTTCTACTATGTGAAGACACAGCATTTGTCCCTTTTGTCTTCTTCCTTCCACCATGAGAGAATGCAGCAAGAAGGCCCTAACCAGATGCTAATGCATTGGTCTTGGACTTGCCATTCTCCAGAACATTGAGAAAACAAATTTTTCTTCTTTTTAAATTACCCAATCTGAGGTACTTTGTTATAGTAAAAACAGCAACAAGAAAACTAACACAGTGGGACCTCTCAAACTCCATAATCACATAAACTGATCCCTTATGATAAATCCCTTAAATCCCTTTGTATAGTGTGAGTGTGTGTGTGTGTGTGTGTGTGTGTGTGTGTGTGTGTGTATATACATATATATATATATATATATATATATATATATATATATATATATATATCTCCCACTGATTCTGTTTCTGGAGTATTTTGACTAATACAATTTATAAGTGCTCAGTAGTTTCTATGATGGTGACCCCAAGACTTTCATTATAAACATGTTCAGATATGGTAACCCATGAATAAAATCCTGTTCTTTCAAAATGTCTAAAGTACGTTTTTCTTTTTTCTTTTCTTTTTTTTTTTTTTTTTTTTTGAGACAGAGTCTCACTCTGTCACTCAGGCTGGAGTGCAATGACCCAATCTCGGCTCACTGCAACCTCCACCTCCCAGTTTCAAGCAATTCTGCCACAGCCTCCCATGTAGCTGGGATTATAGGCGCCTGCCACCATACTCGCTAATTTTTCATATATATATTTTTTAAGTTGAGACGGGGTTTCATCATGTTGGCCAGGCTTCTCTCAAACTCCTGACCTCAGGTGATCCACCCGCCTCAGCCTCCCAAAGTTCTGGGATTATAAGCATGAGCCCCCGTGTCCGGCCCTAGTTTTTCTTTTTCTTTCAGATTTGGATTTCCTTTAGTTTAAGTAAATGCTTCCAGACTTTTTTAAGTCAACAGTTTTCTGTGTGGTATAGAAGATGTCACATTCTATTACTATATCTTAAAAAATGTTTTCAAAATATGGTAATTCACAGACTTGTTTCTGATAATATGGATGATTTTTATAGTGTTACTGTTTTTTTCAGGGCTATGGTAGAATAAAAAGCATTGAATGATGACTGATTTGAGCAAAACAAGATACATTATTATACAAAGCATCAAACACGAAGACCATATATGCAAATGAAATAGCATGAAACATTTTTACTTTTTCTGGTTATACTAGTTTTCTATGGTTACTGTAAGAAATTGGAATGGATTTGGTGTATTAAAACAATATAAAGTTATTCTTCCACAATTCTGCAGGTGAGAAGTCTGAAATCAGAATCATTGAGCCAAAATCAAGGTGTTGACAGAGCCACACTTCCCCTAGAGGCTCTAGGGGAGAATCCATGCCTTGTTTCTTCCAGCTTCTGATGGCTTCAGCATGTCCGGCCTATGACCATATTATTTCAGACTTAGAGGCCAGGGTCTTCAAATACTGCTCTTTTCAATTTTCATATTGCCTTTTCCTCTGTGCATTTCAACTTTCCCTTTGTCTCTCTCTTATAAGGATACCTGTGATCACATTTAGGGCCCATATGGATAATCCAAAATAATTTCTCCATCTCACAAATTTCAACTTGGTCCTATCTACAAAGACCCTTTTTCATAGGAACTAGGAGATAATATCTTTGGGTGACAATAAAATGTCATTATTTTATTATCCTGCCAATATCAACAGCCATGCTTTCATTTGGGAGAAAAATATTTCTAATTTCTATATTATAATAACTTTTTGAAACTTTAGTTTCTAGAAGTGATTCATAGTTACAAGTTAAAGAATTTTCCATTGATGGCTACTATCAGGAGGAGAAGTAGGTATGTATTCTTTTTTTCAGCTCAAATAAAACAAGAAGAAATTTAAGATTACACGTAAGAAGGATTAATTACTATTTCTCAAAGTTATGAGGGCTCAGTGGACTAGCACATGACTCCTTTATGAAAACTCTAAAGGAAAGTTAACTCGAAAAGGAAAGTGAAGGACTGTTTACTACTGTGCCAAGTTACCCAGAACACTCAGGGTTTTAAGGGCAAAGAATGAAGAAAGAGTGTTCAATAGACAAAATATGGACCTTATATATAGGATGGCTGACTGACGGGACACTAAAAATGAAGGAAGGAGAGATTTAGAAATTGGATCTCAAGAAATAGAGACGACCAAGAGAAAAGTCTTATGATGCAGGAAGGAAAATACATCACTTATATCAAGTAGTAGCGATGAGGGACTTTTCTCAGAAGAAGTTGTAAAACTCTCCCTCGAGAGAAAGAGTTAGATTTCAACAACTTCCAAGACCAGAAAGTACAACACCAGCTTCTGAAACATAATTCAAAAAAGAACATTGATACGTCTATAATTGCTTCCCTCTCACTTCAACTCCAACCATGAAAAGGTCAGAAATTAAGGGCACATGTAAGAGAAAAGCATATGGAAAATAACTCAAAGAGTTCACAAAAGATGAGCTAATTGAGTATTTGATTTGGCTGAATTTTATTACTCTAAAAATAAATGGAAACAATTAGATTTAATAGATCATTTTCAATTTCTAGTGAAAAAATATCTTTCTATGCATAGATGACCGTTTTTAAAATTGTGTCCATAAGTTACATCATGAATAAAATAAAGTTTGTATTTTGCTGGAAAGCAGGTATTTTTAGTGACCAATATATTAGTATTTATAATGACTTAAAAACCATCATTCTCTCAACATGTATTACATTCTTATGCCAATTTACTCCCTAGTAATGTCCAATTAATAAAAATATCGCTGCTTGTATTTGGGTCCAGGAATTTTTAATCAGTCAAGAAAATAATAATTATACAACTAAACATTATAGACTAAATTTGAAAGCTAATGTCCTTGAAGTTTCCATGAAACTAATGGTCATGCCATTCAAGATGAGAAATTTATTAATTTCCAAGGAAATACATGCACCATCTAGATTTCTAATAGAGTTGTTGCAGTTATTTCACAAAGAAAATAATAGACAAACATGATTAAGTGCTTTCTGTTCATATACCATCTCAAGGATATAATTTGTTTCCACAAATAACCATGTGAAAATAATAGCACAACACATCACCATTAACCATCACAAGCCTAGAGGCTCGTGCTCTTAAACTGAGTTGCTGTCCAGCTGCTTACTTGAAAATTCATAGGATATAAAAAGGAAAAATGAAAATCTCAAAATATGATTACCTCCTAGTGGTAATACAGAGTTATATAGCAGAGCTTGTGTCTAGCATTTAAGAAGTTGCAGCTACATTCCATTATCAAAGACATATTTGTTAAAATATGCATATAAAAGGATTTGTAATTGAAGCACAGCTTTGATATATTTAATAGCATGTATAACTGCCATCTTATTTTAATAGGCAATGTTTTATGTGCATTAGCAGTAATATAATGTCTTTTCCGTGTGCTCTTACCATTAGCACTTTTTCCCTCCCTTTCTTTTAGTTAATCTTAAAACTTTAATATAATCCAAATACATTAACATATTTTCTGCCCTCACAGTTCTTGAACAGAAGGGAGCTTTGAAATGAATCTTCCGTAATTGAAGGAAGGATAGTTACTATACAACTAAATCATTAATGCTTTTTCTCAAATTCTGCCTGCCCAGTGGTTCATATATACTTTTTCCAGGCTTAGTCATGCTTAAGATCGCTAAAAGTGTTGGACTGGAGCAATGAAGAGATAAAAGTGAGCCAGAATGCAGAAAATTGACAAGGAGTGAATTTCAAGCATTTAAGAGAAACTTCATTCTGTTATGTGCTATCAGGCCATACTATGTCTGATGGCATTGAATTAAAATGAGAAATCCGTACATACGTCCCTGTATGATTTAATAAAGGCAGAGTTTTGGGCATTATTACAAAAACTCGTATCACACTTTTTTTTGTTTTTTTTTTTTTTAATTTTCTTAACTGATTCAGAAGATTCATTCATAATATACTGTTTTTCTTTATGACATTTCAGTATGCCTTTTAAAATTTTTCTTGGAGAGTGTGACCTATAGAAATATCAAGAAAAGTTAATCAAGTGAACGGAAATTACCTGATTGAATTTTCCCAAAGTAGTCTTATCTGGATTGTAGCTAAATATGCACACATACAATTCCGACATAGCAATACAGAAGGGAAATATCTAGCTTTCAAACAGTAACAGAGCTGTATGATTTAATAGTCTTGAACTCTGAGCTTTAATAAACTGCATCTCAAATGTAATATTTTCAAATTCTTTCAGGAATAATTTTGGTACATGTTTACTTTCATAATAAATATGTTGGAGATGCTAAGCTCAAAGACAATTGAGTAGGCTCTCATGTTCAATTCCATTAAAGGTTAGGTAGCCTGGGGTTTCTGGGATCAGATATGTTAATCTCAAACTCTTTTTAAAATAAAACATGATCTTAGATCCCAGGGGAATAATTCTATATTGAGACTTCTCTAAGAAGGCCCATTAATGTAATGGGAAATTCCCAGGACACTTGACTGTTGTTGCTACCCTAAAAGTTTCCCATATCAGGAGCTTATTAAAAGTTAAGGCCGGGCGCAGTGGCTCACGCTTGTAATCCCAGAACTTTGGGAGGCCGAGGCGGGCAGATCACGAGGTCAGGAGATCGAGACCACGGTGAAACCCCGTCTCTACTAAAAATAAAAAAAATTAGCCGGGCGTGGTGGCGGGCGCCTGTAGCCCCAGCTACTCGGAGAGGCTGAGGCAGGAGAATGGCGTGAACCTGGGAGGCGGAGCTTGCAGTGAGCCGAGATTGCGCCACTGCACTCCAGCCTGGGTGACAGAGCGAGACTCCGTCTCAAAAAAAAAAAAAAAAAAGTTAAATGATATATTTAAACAGGGCTGTCAACCTCTTGAATTTTCTATGTATTTAACTAAGTCATGGTTGTTTATATTAAACTAAGTTACTAATCAGTAGCAACAAAAACATTTTCTTTTTCTTTTAAGAGATGGGGTCTTGCTATGCTGCTCCAGTTGGTCTCAAACTCTTGGGCTCAAATGATCCTCCCCTGTTGACCTCCCAAAGTAGTGGGATTACAGGCATGAGCCACTGCAACTGGGGCCAAATATTTTCCTGATGTAAAATTTAAGATTGAAGACTACGTTGTCCAGAGGATTAGGAAACAAATTTCAAACTTAACTTCATTTATTCATGAAATAAATTCTGAGCATCCACTGATAAAAATACAAATATTTCTCACAACTACATTTCATACAAATATAGGAGAAAAAAAGCAGCTTAATAAAGAAGGTGTTACAGGCTTGTGTTTTTTTCAGTACACATCACACTTTTTCACAAGACTAACACTGGCATTTAATCAATAGATTCCTCTTCAATGCATCAACCCTCACTTCTGAGCTTAAACACTTAAAAAATAGCTATTTATTTGTTTCAGTATCTTAAGGACAAATGATATGAAGTGTATTTTCCATTCTGTAGTCCCTTATTCAATGTGTGGATGCCCTTTAAATTTTTTAGTGTTTCAAGAATAAGAGAATTATATAGAAATGCAAATCGTGAATTTTCATTCTGTTAATTTCACAACAAATTATGTTCAGAAAGACAGATGATGGATAGACAGATGAATAAATACATAGGTAGATAGAGATATTTTTGCCTTAAATTCTTGTAAAATTACTTGTGGAAAGTGTAAAAAGTGAGTTTTAGACGTTACAAAAATGCCTTGAGTTATATACACACAGTATGAAGAAAAAACACTTATTTCAGAAAATAAAAACATAATTCCTAAGTCTAATCTATCATAACTCAGGGATAATAGAAAAGGTTATCTGGAATACTAAGTTCCAAAATTTTAAATGTTATATGTAAATAAAGAAAAAATATAATGATAAAGAAAATGCACAGATGAAAATTCAGAAAATAATCCAAAAATTAAACAGTGGACATTTGTTTTAGATAGTCTTATGAAAGATTGCCTTCTCCTTACTTTTTAAATCATGTGCCAAGCCCCAATGATAAGAACACTTAACTATGACTAAATCAAATTTAGTAAAATTAATCTGGCAATATGGCAGTACAACAAATCAAATCCACAAATATGCAAAACAATCATATTCGTACAAGAGAGGTTTGTTTCATCAACACAGGTTTGGTTTACCATTCAATAATTAATCCAGGTGAATCACTATCTTAAAAAAGAAAACAATAATATGATTATTTCCACAAACAGAAAAAATTCAATCCACATTTTTTATAAAATATCTCACAAAAAATATGATCGGCATCCACACATTATTAAATAAGGTACAAAATAAGTATAGAAGTGAACTTCTTCAGTCTGCAAAAGGAAATATAAGAAATGCCAACAACTAAGATTCTACTCTATGGTGAAAAACTAGATGTTTCCTTCTTCAGATTTAAAATAAAGTATATATGTCTGGCTTAAATATTGATATTCAGTATTGTACAAGAAAGCAAAATCAGTGCAATAACACAAGAAAAATACATAAAGAGTCACAGGCTGAAAGCAAGAAGTAATATTGACGTTATTTGTAAACCACATAATCATCTATGTAGAAAATCTTAAGGAATCCACAAGAATATTTACTGGTTTTGCAATGTGAGTAAGCTCACAGAATACAAGATCATTATATGAGTTCACTGTATTTCTATAGGTTAACAGTGAACAATTAGAAATTACAATTTGTACATATCTTCTGCAATAATCTCAAAAAATAAAATAGTGATAAATTGAACAAAGAATGTACAAAATTTTTGTGAAACAAAATATCCCGGGAAAAGTTTAAAAAGATCTAAATAAAGGAAGGGATTTTATATTTATTATCGGAAGACACCATATAAATAAGGTGTCAATTCTCTTCTAACCAATCTTTAGATACAATGCAATCCCAATCAAAATCCAGTTAGGATATAGCAAAAATTGACAAAGTGTTTCTAAAATGTGTGTGGAGATGAAACATTATATGAAATAAGTAATGAAATTTTAAAAACACATTGGAGGAATTACACTAACCAATTCCAAGACTTAGGATACAACTATAGCAATCAAGTAAATATTGATGTTAAGATAAATATGTAGACTAATAGAACAGAACACAGTGTAGGGTTTGTCAATTAATTTTTGACAAATGAATCAAAGTAGTTTAGTGGGGGATTAATAATCTTTTCAACAGATAGAGCTAAGAAATTAAATATTCATATTTTTTTAACACTTTAAATTACACAGAATTAAATTTTAATTTGTCTTTGAATCCTTTAATAATATCTTCAGTAAAACACAAAAGTGGGATTGGGGTCTGCTGCATTCACAGTTATTTCCTTTAAAAATCCATTTATCTGTCAGCATTAGATTCATTTATTCAATAAATAAATACTGACTACTACACATGCTTCCATTTGCATCTATGCACATTAAACATAACAGACTTCCTGGCATTTTAACATTGCTTTAATAATTACATTCCCAAATACAGAGGTAATCATGCTTCTTAGTCATCATTCACATCTATCAATATATCTATAGTTCAGTCCAAAAATAGCAGTTGCTTTACAGATAAATTTTTTTTTTTTTTTTTTTTACTAAGAAATTTTTAAAAGGATCCAAATTCTTAAACTATTTGCAAAATTTAACATGAAATGAAATATAGACCCTAAAGTAGGGTTTAAACTACAAACCTTCCAAAAAAAAAGGTTTTAAATTCTGCCTGGCCATGAGATAGGCAAATGAGTCTTAGATAAAACACAAAATGTATGAACCAAAAAGATAAAACAAAAAAAAAAGGATTAGATTTCATCCAAAAAGTAAACTTTCCTCTTTAAAAATACACTTAAGACTGGATTAAGAAAATGTGGCACATATACACCATGGAATACTATGCAGCCATAAAAAATGATGAGTTCATGTCCTTTGTAGGGACATGGATGAAACTGGAAACCATCATTCTCAGTAAACTATCGCAAGGACAAAAAACCAAACACCACATGTTCTCACTCTTAGGTGGGAATTGAACAATGAGAACTCATGGACACAGGAAGGGGAACATCACATTCTGGGGACTGTTGTGGGGTGGGGGGAGGGGTGAGGGACAGCATTAGGAGATATACCTAATGCTAAATGGCGAGTTAGTGGGTGCAGCACACCAACATGGCACATGTATACATATGTAACAAACCTGCACATTGTGCACATGTGCCCTAGAACTTAAAGTATAATAATAATAATAATAATAATAATAATAATGATACACTTAAGAAAATGAAAATGCAATACACAAACGTTTAGGAAATATTTGGACACCATCTATTTTACAAAGAACTTATATCAAGAATATGTAAAAAACGTTATATGTTAAGAACTTTATGAAGTTTAAAACTTTATAACTCAAAAATAAGAAAATGAACAAACCAATTTAAACATAGAAAAAAGTCTTAAACATAACCTTCATTAAAGAAATACATTAAAAGATACTAAATATCATTAGTCATTAGAGAAATACAAATTAAAACCTCAAAGAGATACCACTGCATACCCACTGGAATGACTAAAATTAATAAGACTGATAATAAATTGCTGGCAAGGTTGTAGAGTAAATAGAACTCTCAAAGATTGATGATAGAAGTGAAATATGAATTAGTGTAGCTACATTAAAAAAGGGTGGCTCCATATGAAATTTAAAGTAGTTTTTCTAATTCTGTGAGGAAAGTCAATGGTAGCTTGATGGGGATAAATCTATAAATTACTTTGGGCAGTATGGCCATTTTGATGATATTGGTTCTTCCTATCCATGAGCATGCAATGTTTTTCCATTTATTTGTGTCCTCTCTTATTTCCTTGAGCAGTGGTTTGTAGTTCTCCTTGAAGAGGTCCTTCACATCCCTTGTAAGTTGTATTCCTAGGTAGTTTATTCTCTTAGTAGCAATTGTGAATTGGAGTTCCCTCATGATTTGGCTGTTTGTCTTTTATTGGTGTACAGGAATATTTGTGATTTTTTGCACGTTGATTTTGTATCCTGAGACTTTGCTGAAGTTGCTTATCAGCTTAAGGAGATTTTAGGCTGAGACGATGCAGTTTTCGAAATATATAATCATGTCATCTGCAAACAGAGACAATTTGACTTCCTTTCTTCCTATTTGAGTATGCTTTATTTCTTTCTCTTGCCTGATTGCCCTGGCCAAAAATTCCAATACTATGTTAAATAGGAACGGTGAGAGAGAGCATTCTTGTCTTGCACTAGTTATGAAAGGGAATCCTTCCAGCTTTTGCCCATTCAGTATGATATTGGCTGTGGGTTTGTCATAAAGAGCTCTTATTATTTAGCCAAGACAAACCTAAGTGAAAAGAACAAAGCTGGAGGCATCACGCTACCACATTTCAAAATATACTACAAGGCTGCAGTAACGAAAACAGCATAGTACTGGTACCAAAACAGATACATAGACCAATGGAACAGAACAGAATCCTCAGAAAAAATGCCACACATCTACAATCACCTGATCTTTGACAAACCTGACAAAAATAAGCAATGGGGAAAAGATTCCCTATTTAATAAATAGGGTTGGGAAAATTGGCTAGCCATATGCAGAAAACTGAAACTGGATCCCTTCCTTACATGTTATACAAAAATTTTCTCAAGAAGGGTTAAAGACTTAAATGTAAAACCTAAAACCATAAAAACCCTAGAAAAAAACCTAGGCAATACCATTCAGGACATCGGCATGGGCAAAGACTTCATGATTGAAACACCAAAAGCAATGGCAACAAAAGCCAAAATTAACAAATTGGATCTGATTAAACTAAAGAGCTTCTGCACAGCAAAAGAAACGATCATCAGAGTAAATAGGCAACCTATAGCATGGGAGAAAAGCATTGCAATCTATCCATCTGACAAATGGCTAATATCCAGAATCTACAAGGAGCTTAAACAAATTTACAACAACAACAAAAAAAACAACCTCATCAAAAAAATGGGCAAAGGATATGAACAGACACTTCTCAGATGAAGACATTTATGTTGCCAACAAGCATATGAAAAAAAGCTCATCATCACTGGTCATTAGAGAAAGGCAATTCAAAACCACAATGAGACACCATCTCATCCCAGTTAGAAGGGTGATCATTAAAATGTCAGGAAACACAGATGCTGGAGGGGACATGAAGAAATAGGAAGGCTTTTATACTGTTGATGGGAGTGTAAATTAGTTCAACCATTGTGGAAGACATTGTAGCTATTCTTCAAGGATCTAGAACCAGAAATACCATTTAACCCAGCAATCCCATTACTGGGTATATACCCAAAGAATTGTAAATCATTCTAGTATAAAGACACAGGCACACATATGTTTATTGCAGCACTATTCACAATAGCAAAGGCTTGGAATGAACCCAAATGCCCATCAATGATAGACTGGATAAAGAAAATGTGGCACATATACACCATGGAATACTATGCAGCCATAAAAAAGATGAGTTCATGTCTTTTGCAGGGACATGGATGAAGCTAGAAACCATCATTCTCAGCTAACTAACACTGTAACAGAAAACCAGACACTGCATGTTCTCACTCATAAGTGGGAGTTGAACAATGAGAACACATGGACACCAGGAGGGGAACATCACACACTGGGGCTTGTCGGGGGGTTGGTGGCTAGGGGAGGGATAGCATTAGGAGAAATACCTAGTGTAGATGACGAGTTGATGGGTGCAGCAAACCACCACAGCATGTGTATACCTATGTAAAAAACCTGTGCGTTCTGCACATGTAGCTCAGAACTTAAAGTATAATTACAAAAAAGAAAAAAAAGAGCTTGGTCGCTTACTATAACGTTAACAAATATTTACAATATGACTCAACAACTTCACTCTTATTTACTAAATTGAAATAAAAATGCATGTCCATTCTAAAATTGGTATTTGAAAGTTAATTACAACCATATTTATTGTAGCTCAACCATGAAAACAACCCAAATGTTTATCACCTACACAATGGATAAAGAAAACATTGTTTATAAAATGAAATACCACTTAGCAATGAAAAGAAACAAGTCTGTAATATATGCAAAAAGTGAAAGCAAATATATGCAAAGAATGAATTTGAAGAACATTAGTCTAAATGAAAGAGGTCTGACACAAATGACTGTGTATTTTATTTATTATTGTATTTATATGAATTTCTCAAAAAGACAATATGATTGTGACAGAAAGCAGATCAGTGGTTTCCAGAGGCAGAAGGTGGTAGAAGGAGATTGAGTGAAAATGTACAAAGGACATTTCTTGGGTGCTGGAGATTTCCTGTCGTTACTGTGGTGGTGGGCTCACTACCGTGTAAAACTGTAAAAACTCATCACCTTGTACAATGAAGTGTATAAATTCTACTGTACTTAAATTATACCACAACAAATCAGGCAAAAAAAAAAAAAAACAACAGTGTTAGAATATAATACCACTCTCCACCCCTCAAGAAAAAGTAGAAAATAGTCTCTAAATAAAATATTTCCTTTACTTTAAATAAATTTGTCTTCAATAAACACCCACTGCATCAGCCTTTTAAAACAATTTTAATATTTTATAAGAACCAGTAAAAACTTGATCATACCAAGTATGCTTTCTGAAAAACTGCTGTAAACTCCTTTTAAATTAATGCCTTTTGAGTTTTATGCTCCTGTCAGGGACCACTCTCCCTCTCCCTGTCCTACTGTGAACCATAGACTCAGGGCCTTGACTGCCCGGATTTTCTCCGGAAATCCTAGGTATTCTTCCTAGGCAAGCAACCTGGGTCCAAAGCAATCTTTTTCTTTTTTTATTAACTCTGGTCTCCTCAAGTCAGGTTTTCTTACTAATTCCACAATCATGAACTAGATTCATAATATGATATTGATAATTCATAACAGATAAATGTGTCTCCAAGGGCTATATACATTCACAAATTTTATATCTTAAGTTAAATTTATATAATGCTTTAAGGTTTACAAAATACTTTCACAAGAATGATCTCATTTGATTCCTACAACCTTGTGAAATAAATGGGAGGCAATATCATTATCTTCATTTCGCAAATGATACAGGAGAGACTCATAAAGGATTGGAAGAGACTTTATGCTGTGGTAATACTATAGTTTACCTAAACTAATGATATTTCCCTAATAGCCTGGGGCCCTTGTGAAGGTGTGACGTTTAGGGACAATCTGTCAGATGGGTTTAAGTCTGATTTTCTAGGCAAACATGCACATTCTCTTCTTATACTTAAGCCATCCTGAATAATAGATACATATTACTTGGCAGTCAAAGGTCTAAGTTGCAGATATTAATAAGATTGTTGCAAATTAATATATTTGTTCTAAAAATTATCACACTATGATTTTTCTTTCCTTTTCTTAGAAACTCACTAGTACAACAGCAAGAACTCAGGATATGTCTGCAAGCCTAACAGTTTAGAAAGTTACATGATATATTTCAAACCATCAGACTATGCTAATTTTATGGCCATGTTAATTTTCTAAGTGACAGACATTATGAAAGTGATGAACAGAATAGATTGTGATTAGGACAACAATGATTTTAATGGAAAAAAGGTCAGCAGCTGCATAAAAACACAATGCAAATGGAGAGAACGATGCCGGAAGTGAAAACCTTCTGACATGAAGATGGATTATCTAATGATGGGGACAGGCCACAGAAAGCAGAGAGTTCTGGTCCAGACCCTCCAGTGACCTTCATTATCACTGCACTGAGAAAGGCAATAGTCAACTGCCACACTACTTTAGAACTCAATTATAAAAACCTAGTAATTTATCTGACTAGAGTATCAGCTTATGCTGGAATCACTACACAAACTATGCAGTCATTCTGCCTCTCCTAAGACTCACCGTCCCCCAAGGCATTATGTTTGGGTATTACTCGATTTGTAAATACATGAAAGAGTTAAAAAAAAAAAACCTGTTTCTCAATAACTTCTAGCACTTTTTTGCTCTTTTCTTATTGTTTCCTAGAGACAATGTATAATGCAATCCCTATTTTACAGGAAAGAAAACAATTCTGTCCAACCTTTCCTGTTCTTATCACACAATGTCAGAGGTTAATCGACTCACAGTAATCAAATGTAATGATCCTCTTTTTAGATTTATTCTTTTGTTTGTTTGTTTCTTCTGCAGTATTGATCCCTTTTGGCCTTGATTCTTGAAACTTTCTCTTCCTGTGACTCCCAAGGCACTCTTACCTCCTAGACTTTTGCCTGCCTCTTAAGAAAACACTGCATGTCTTCTCGGTTGCTTCTGTCTTCTTTAGTTCCCCCCAATAAAGGCAAGTTTTAAAGGTCTCTTTCTCTTCTATTATATTTAGTTCCACTTTCTACCTCTACATTTTCCTGGAAGTATTTTTCTTCGTGAAAGCCTTGACTATCTATGCTTTGTAGTTGTTTCATAATATGTAGCATAGTATGCAGCCCAGTCATCTTTTCTTAATTCTATCCCTACATTTTACCTACATCTTGCTACCTGTGTCAGTATCAGTAACATTCTGACATTTGTAATGTAATGTGTCTAAAATACGATTGATTATTTTCTTCTCGTACATAATCGGCAAATGACTTTACCAAATTCCTTATCATACTGACTGAAACCTTGATTTGTTTCTCTCTTCACTTGTTACATTCAATTATTTGATACATTCTGTTAATTTGATTTATTCAATATCTGTTGAAATTCTACCTTCCTTCACTCTGACAATGGTTTCTCCCTCTTATGCTTTGTTGAAAACCTCTCCCACCAGTCAGTTTTGCTGAGAGTTCCGAAAATCATCTTCCTGAAACCCAAATCTTTTATTGTCACTTTGTTATATATGTATTTTCAATATGCGATTACCTGACCATAGGATGCCCGATAAAGCACACACTCTATTCTTTCACCACTGCCTATGATATCTTATTTGCTTTCATAAGCCTTTTGCTCTAACTAAACTCCACCATCCACCGAACCTCCTGAATCAATACCAATTGATATCGGCTGGGTGCAGTGGCTCACGCCTGTAATCCCAGCAGTTTGGGAGGCCGAGGTGGGCAGATCACGAGAATCAGGAGATTGAGACCATCCTGGCTAACACGATAAAACCCCATCTCTACTAAAAATACAAAAAATTAGCCCGGTGTGGTGTCATGTGTCTGTAATCCCAGCTACTGGGGAAGCTGAGGCAGGAGAATCGCTTGAACCTGGGAGGCAGAGGTTGCAGTGAGCTGAGATCACACCACTGCACTCCAGCCTGAGTAACAGAGCAAGACTCTGTCTCAAAATACATACATACATACATATGTATTAATTGATATCAATTCTACTTCCTAATTTCTCTGACTTGTTTATATTTGTTCTTTTTGTTTTCTAAACTAACTGCATTTTCTTTCCCTCCTGCACATAGCAAATCTTGATCTCCCACACAAATGCTGCCTCTTCACATTAATGCCTTTTTATATTGTAGTCAGGTGTACCTAATCCATTTAAATGCTAATATCTCAACATATTTTGTCCATAAATTTTTTTGTGTGAGTTGCTGCCTTGTTTGATAGTTTTGTAAATTTCTTTTACCAGTTATCTTGGTATAGTACATCTTTCGGTGAGTTTTTAGTAGGACATGGTCATTTCTCAACTGTGTTTAAATGCAGAAAAATCTGGTCAATCTCAACCAGCACTTTATGCCCTCGCCAAACAACGAAAATAAAACCGAACCAAACAAACGAAAAAACAATAGAAAAAGCTAACAAAAATTATGTGCCATGTCAAATTGTATAAAAAAACTGTGGGATAAGCACCTACTTTTCCATCATCAATCTTTGGTCTTGTTATTACTGAAAATTGCTCTGTTCTAAGATTAGAATAAAGGAACAAATAAAAGGACCATCGGACCCACTAGGCTGGGAGGGAGGCCTGATCAAAAACATTTCTCAGACATTTTTTTTTTTGTAAACCTCATTGATACATAAGAATGTCAAGGATGTTAAAAAAATTAGGATGTTAGTAGATAATATACTTTGAAATATGGGGAAGGGAGAAAATGGATCAGATTGCCTTGATGAAGGATCTGAAAAAAAAAAAAGGAATATGCAGAGAAGGCAGTAGTAAAAGTGGGAGTCATATCTCTAAGAGGAGTTTTGGAGAGAATACTAATACTACTACTAATACAGAATCTGCAAAATCATAGTATTGAAGAAGGAACTGGAAGAGCAAAATCCACATGAATAACTGAGAGGGGCAGCAAAGAATAGAACTTTTCTATTTTAAGCTCCTAAGTGTTCTCCTTCCCATCCCATATATGCAAAAGTCTAGCAACTGTTATTTTTTCATTATAAACTTTATATGAATCAGAGGACAAGTAAAAACAATTCATAATTAAGGAGGTAAGAGAATTAAGAGATATTACAAAGAAGGCATAAGCTTCCTGCCTTATTAATAACATAACAAAGAGTGAAGATGTTAATTACCTTGATCTAATAATTCCACAATGTATACATGTATCAAAACATCCCATTGTACCCCATAAATATATACAGTAATTATCAGCTCATTAAAAATAAAAGAAAGAATATTAAAAAGACGATTTGAAACTCCAGAAAACTAAAATTCTGCCCTAGAAAATCCCTTTACATGGTGTATTAAGTGCTTTTACTTTAATTATCTAACTTTTATATAAGGACACAGCCAAAACTATGAGACATTCAAAGAAAAAAAATGTATCATGAAAGGAAAAAACTACAGAAAACTCACACATACTTGTTTTGAAAAAAGGAAGTACAAAAACAGGAAAAATAACATTTTGAAATAAAATTGAGAACACATTTCAGAAAGTTGATATAAAAGAGAAAAAGATAACTAGAAGATTAACCTAAGCAGCCTAACATTTTAATAATAAGAGCTCCTTAAAGAGAAAACAAATAAAATAGTAAGAGAGAAATTACCAAAGAAGTATATTATTCCAAAGTACAGAAATAAAACCTATTTTCAAGATTGACAGTGTCTGCCGAGTGCTCAGTTAAATAAATTAAAAAACTCTCATGCTGAGACAAAATGTAATGAAATTTAGCAGCACTGAGGTTGCAAAGAAAATATTTTAGAAAATCTTGCAGAGGAGAAAAAAACCCATGTTTCATAAGAATAGTGAGAATCAGGGACATTAGACTCCTGGGCAGCATGCAATACTAATGGTTAGGATAGAGCAGAGAGTGGAATACTGAAAATAGATGATTTTTAAGAAACAATTCTATGCCCAGTCAAAACACATAAAGATAATTACAATTCTGATATGAAAGGTCTTAATAGTTTTATTATTTCTATACCTATTATTATAAAGCTGAAACTATAACCATATTCTTAAAAGTGCAATAAGATAAAGGGAATTGTGGCAGAATGTTAGTTGAGCAATTAATAACAAAGCCTAGATTATGTTTGAAAGCCAAAATACTAATTTAATATGCATGTTCCAGATGCCTATTGCTCCATAGCAAACCACTCCAAAACTTACTTGCATGAAACATCAATTTTATTAGGCTTGTGGATTCTAAGGGCCATTAACTCAAACAAGGTACAGTGAGGGTGTCTTGCCTTTGTCTGTAAGGTCTGGAGCCTTATGTAGGAAGACCCAGTGCTGAGGTTCTTATTATCTGTAGGAGTTTCACTCATGTATCTTGTGTTTAACCCTAGCTTTCAACTTAGATATCAGCAAAAGATGTTGTCACAAATCTACACATGACCTCTATGCAGCTTGGGCTTCTCACAACATGGTAACTGGGCTACAAGAGCAGAGGTACCAAAGGAACTAGAAAGACATTGTATTGCCTGTTGTGAGCAGATGCGGAATTTACTTGGGACTACTTCTGCTACAATCACAAGTCTGGTCTGGATTCATGGAAAGAAAATATTGATGCCATTTATTGATAGGAGTGACCAATATTATGAAAGTGGATGCTGTTTCTTTGTTTTTGTAAAATTTTGGGGGAAGTTCCTTCAAGTAAAAACAGGAATTGGGCAAAGCCTATTCTATCATTTTTTCTTGTTCTTTTTCAGGCCTAGAACATTGATATGATGATTAGAATAACAATAGTCAATTTAGACCGTAAGGCAACTTGAGTAGGCATGTGACATTTGCATTCAGTCATTTAAGAAAGGAAAAAATATCTAAGCACATATTATGTGCAAAACACTATTCTAGGCAGCAGAGATAGAATTTTGAACAAAATAGAAATTCGGCCCTCTCAGTTTATACTTCATTGGGATAATAGGGACATCAAAAATAATAACTACGAAAATCAATAAAGTGATGTTAAGTACAAAAGAAGAAAGAGTCACAAGCGCAATAAAGCATAAAGCTGGTAATAAGGAAAGCATGAAGAAGGGATAAAATTTTAAATAAAGTGTTCAGAAAACACAAATTATATTATTTAGCTAATTATAAGGATTCGCTAGTCAACTCATACTCACACAAATCAGGTATCAAGCTTTCTAATAATTTTAAGGATATATGCAATTAGGAAGTTCATATGGAATAGAGAGATTGGTTACGTTGAGGATGACTCCAGTTCCTACCTTCCCAGATAAGACATGAACTCATCACCTAGATAAATTATAAGGTCTGTAATGAGATTTGTGGGTCATTTCACCCAGGAGGGAACATTTAAGTTGTCAACCTCAACCATCTCCATTTTATACATGAATGAATGCTATAACACACAACATGCTTCAGAAAGGCATGCCTCATCTATACTTGTATTTCAGTTTATTAACTATATATAACCCTTTAGCCAGGGTTATCTTCCTAAGAAATTCTATAAATAAATTCTACTCATGACCAAATATCATAATGTATCTACAGTTGATTTTTTATTTCACCTAGTGCTGTCCTCAGTTTATGAAATTAGTGAATGAATCCTAGTCCAGCTGCTTTAAATTTTCCCTCTCCCATCTTTATTCTATTTAAACATACTCATGAAGGATGTGTATAGGGCCTTTCAATGCAGAAGGAAAAGCTAGGAAATGGTCCTGTGGCAAGGAAATTCCTGGTATGCTCAAAGAACAACTAAGGCTGACTGTATATATCCTCAGGGCAATTGTGAAGACTCTGAAGGTTGAATGAGATAAAAACCCAACGAAGAGAATCAAGCAAAGACGTGACATGATAATATTTGATTTAAAAAAAACATTCTTTATCTTTTGTTTTGAAAACAAGCTGTAGGATGGAAAGAAATGCCCAAGAATGAAGAACAGTTAATAGACAATTGGTGGTGATCATTTTATCTAGAACTGGAATTCATAGAACTGGAGGTAATGACAAGTAATGCTGTGTATGGTTTTGACGGCAAAAAAAAAAAAAAAAAGAATTTGCAGAAAAAAATTGAATGTGGAGGTGAGAGAGAAGGGAAAGAGTTAAGGATGACTTCAAGGTTTTTAGTTTAAGCCACTGGGAATAGCAGGGTTTCCATTTTCTGTAATAGAGAAGATTACAGAAGGAGCAGGTTTCCAAAGGGAAATATTCTAACAGTTTTTATTATAGACCTTTTAAGTTTAGAACATCTATTCAGTTTCTAAGTAGAGATAACAAATATGTACTTGGGTATATTATTCAGAATTTCAAAGCTGAAGTTATAAATAAGTAATTCATCAACTATACATGTTATTTAAAAGAAAAATAGAATAAATTATTAAGGGAGTGAATATAGATAGAGAAGATTTCAAGTTATTTCAGTGTTCAGCAGTTGGCAAGATGTGAAGGAACCAGCCAAGGAGACTGAGAAAGAGCAACAGGCAGAGGAGAATGAAATTATTGTATCCTTGAAGCCAAATAAAGAGCGTTTTTAAAGAAGAAACTAAGAAGGAGACAGAACAAGATGGCTGAATAGAACCTTCCAGTGATCACAAAACTGAACACCAAACTGAACAACTTTCCTCACAAAAAGCACCTTCATAAGAACCAAAACTCAGATAAGTAATCACAGTACCTGGTTTTAACATCTTAGCAGGGAAAGAGAAACTGAAGAGGGCAGTAAGGCAGTCTTCAATTGCTGACACCACACCTCCATTATCCCTGGGCAGGGCAAAATGACAGAGACAGAAATTCTGTGCACCTGGAAAAGGCAGAGCAAAGGGATTGTGTGTCTTTGCATTGGAACTCACTGCTGTCCTGTAACAGCAGAAAGCAAGATAGGGCAGAATTTGGCCAGTGCCTATGTAGGGATCATTTAGACCATCCTTAGTCAGAGGTCTCAACCCAAGTTCTGGCTAGCCCTACTACTGTGAGCGAAAGTGCGCTGGGGTCCTAAGTAAATAGGAAAGACAGTCTAGACCACAAGGATTTCAATTCCTGAGCAAGTCCTGGTGATGTGCTGGGCTCAGACCTGGTGGATTTGTGCACATAACCAAGTGAGACAGCACTGGGGTGGCCAAGGGAGTGTTTTTATTACCTTTCCCAATGCTAGGCACTGCAGCTTGCAGCTCTGGGAGGAAAGGGATGAGTAAAGAGCACGGTCCTGTAACATGGATACCAGCTCATCTGCAGTAAAATAAAGCATGAAGCAGAGTCCTGAAGCCTGCATTTTATACCATTGCTCCCAGATGACATTTCTAGGCCCACCTTGGGCAAGAAGGGAAGCCACTGCCCTGATGAGAAGGTCCGTGTCCTTTCAGAATTCACCACATGCTGACTAAAGAGCCCTTGGTCCTTGAATAAACATCAGCAGTAGCCAGGCAGCAGCCACCACAGGCTTGGGCAAGGCCTAGTATTGTGCTACCCTTGGGTGTGACCCAGCACAATCCTAGAGGTGGTGGCCACAGGAGTGCTTTTGTCATCCCTCCGCAAACTCCAGGGAGCTTAGCATGGAGAGTGAGACTTCATTCGTTTGTGAGAAAGTAGGGGGAGAAAACAAGAGACTCCTCCCTGACAATCCAGACAATTATTTCAGATATTACCCAAGATTGCCAAGGTTGGTTCTTCTACATATCTGCAAAGTAACAGTGTTACTGGGCTTGGAGTGTTCCCTTATGCACATATGGCTGCAGTGACCAAAAACTTGTTTCATAACACTCAATTCCTTTTGAATACTTGGAAAGCTTTCTCAAGAAAGATGGGTACACATCAGCCCAGACTGTGAAGATTCTAATAAATATATAAATCTTCAATGCCCAAACACTGGTGAACATCCACAGGCTTCAAGACCATCTCAGAAAAAAATCACCTCACCAAACGCTAAATAAGGCACCACTGCCCAATTCTGGAGTGATAGAGATATGTGACCTTTCAGATAAAGAATTCAAAATAGCTGTTTTAAGGAAGTGAAATAAAACCAACACAAAAAAAGGAATTTGGAATTCTATCACATAAATTTAACAAAGAAGATGAAATATTTAAAAACAATCGGGCAGAAATTTTGGAGCTGAAAAACTGAGTTGACAAACCGAAGAATGCATCAGTCTATGAACAGCAGAACTTATCAAACAGAAAAAAGAAATAGTGTGCTTGAAGAGAAGCTAGTTGAAAATACACGGAAGAGTCAACAGAAAAACGAGTAAAAAAGAATGAAGCCTGCCTACACGATCTAGAAATAGAAAACAGCTTCAGAAAGGCAAATCTATGAATTATTGCTCTAAAAGAGGTAGTAGAGAGAGAGAGACTGGGTAGAAAGTTTATTCCAAAAGGTAATATCAGAGAACTATTCAAACTTAAAAAAAAAAACATATCAATATTCAAGTACAAGAAGGTTATAAAACACCGAACAGATTTAACCCAAGTAAGACTACCTCAAGACATTTAATAATCAAATTCCCAAAGGTCTGAGATTAAAAAAGAATCCTAAAAGTAGCAAAAGAAAAGAGAAAAATGACATATAAGAGAGCTCCACTTTGGCAGCAAATTTCTCAGTGTAAACCTTACAGCCAGGAAAGACTTATGTTATACATTTAAATTACTGAAGGAAAAAAGGCTTTTATCCCATGAAATTATATCCAGCAAAAAAAAACCCTTCAAACATGAAAGAGAAATAGTCTTTGTCAAACAAAAGCTGGGGGATTTTGTCAACACTAGAACTATCCTACAAGAAATGTTAAAGATAGTTATTTAATCTGGAAGAAAAGACTGTTAAGGAGCAATAAGATATCATCTGAAGGTGCAAAACTCACTAGTAATAGTAAGCATACAGACAAATACAGAATATTATAGCACTGTAACGTAGTGTGTAAACAAACTACTCACATCTTGAGAAGGAAGACTAAATGAAAAACCTACAAAATTAATAACTACAACAATTTTAAGGTATATACGGTATGATAAGTTATAAATCAAAATGAAAGTTAAAAAGCAGGAAGGATGAGATTACAGTTCAGAGCTTTTATTAATTTTTCTCTTCTTTCCTGCAATCAGAGTTAAGCTGTCATCAGTTTAAAGTAATGGGATATAAGATGTTACTTGGGAGCCTTAGTGTAGCCTCACATCTAAAAACATAACAACAGATACAGTAAAAACAAAAGAAAGAAAGTAAAACATACCACCAGAGAAAATCACCTTCACTAAAAGGAAAACAAGGAGGAAAGAAAGAAGGAAGAGTAGACCACAGAACAACTAGAAAACAAATAGCAAAATGGAAGTAGTAATTCCTTACTAATCAATAATAACATTGAATGTAAATGAACTAAATGCTTTAATCAAAACACATAGAGTGACTGAATGCACTTAAAAAACAGATGGAATAATCTATTGCCTACAACAAATACACTTCACCTAGAAAGAAATACAGAGAATGAAACTAAAGGAATGGAAAAAAAAAATTCCGTGGAAATGAAAAGCAAAATAAACAAACAAAAAAGGAGCAGGAGTAGATGTACTTCAACCTTATAGCAATACTGATAGCTTATATCAGATAAAAGAGATTTCAAGACAAAAACTGTAAAAAAAAAGAAATTATTACATAATGATAAAGGAATTGATTCATCAAGAGAATATAACAATTGTGAATAGAATAAATATGCACTCAAAAATGGAGCGCCCAGGTATTTAAAACAATTATCAGAAATAAAGAGAGAATTAGACATCAATACAATAATAGCTGGAGACTTCAACATCTCACAGCATTGGATTCATTCTTCTCCTTAGCACGTGGATCACTAACAAGGATAGATGATGTTAGGCCACAAAACAAGTCTTAAAAAATTCGAACTGAAGAAATAAGTAAATCACATCATTCCTCCCAGACTACAATGAAGTAAAACTAAAATCAGTAACAAGAGGACATTTGGAAACTACCCAAACACATGGAGATTAGAAAATATGCTCCTGAACAGCCAGTGAAACAATGAAGAAATTAAAAAATAAACTGAAAAAAATTAAAATAAATGCAAATGGAAACAAAACATAACAAAACGTATGGGATACAGCTAAAGTAATGCTAAAAGCAAAATTTATAGCGATAACCACCTACATCAAAAAAGTAGAAAAATTTCAAATAAACAACAATGAACCTTAAAGAATTAGAAAAGCAAGAAGAAATCAAAACTCAAATTAGTAGAAGAAAAGAATTAATAGTAATCAGAATAGTAAATGAAATTGAACTGAAAAAAATATGAAAGATTAATGAAACAAATAGGTAGTGCTTTGGAAAGATAAATAAAATTGACAGACTTTTATCCAGACTAAGAAAAAAATAGAGAAGTCTTCAAAAAATAAAATCAGAGATGAACAAGGATACCTTACAACTGATGCTGCAGATCCTTCCTAAAGGAACATTAGAAACTACTATGTGTACCTATATGCCAATAAATTGGAAAACCTAGAAGAAACGATAAAATTCTAGACACATAAAACCTACAAAAATTAAACCATGAGAAATCCAAAAACTGAATAGACCAACAGCAAGTAATGAGCTCAAAGCAGTAATAACAAGCCTCCCAGAAAAAAAAAAAAAAAAAAAACAACCCAGGGAACTGATGGCTTAATTGTTAAATTTTAACAAACATTTGAAGAGAGAATTAATAGCAATCCTACCCAAATTATTCTGAAGAATAGAGGAGACAGGACACTTCTGAATTTATTTTATGAAGCCAGTCTTGCCCTGATAACAAAACTAGACAAGACATATCAAAAAAAAGGAAAACTATAGGCCAATATCTCTAATGAACATTGACACAAAAGTTCTCAACAAAATACTAACAAACCTAATTTAACAACACATTAAAAAGATCATCCATACTCATCAAGTGGGATTTATTCTAGGATTGCAATTACGATTCAACATATGCAATTCATTCAATGTAATACATTATATTAATAAAATGAAGGACAAACATCATATGATCATTTCAACTGATGCTGGAAAAGTATTTTATAAAATTCAACATCTCTTCATGATAAAAATCCTCAAAAAGCTAGATATAGAATGAAAATACTTCAACACAAGAAAAGCTGTGTAATGACAGATGCATAGCTAGTATCATACCGAATTAAAAAATTGACATTCTTTCCTCTATCATCTGGAACACAACAAGTATGCCCAATCATATTACTGTTATTGAACATAGTACTAGAAGTCCTAGCTAGAGCAACTGAACAAGAGAAAGAAAAAAAGACTTCCAAAATTGGAAAGGAAGAAGTTAAATTTTCCTTGTTCACAGATAAATTAATATTATTTTTGGAAAAACCTAAAGACTTCACCAAAGAATACTATTAGAACTTATAAACAAATTCAGTAAAGTCACAGGATACAAAATCAACATACAAAAATTAGTAGCATCTCTATGTACCAACGGTGAACGATCTGAAAAAAAGATCAGTAAAGTAATCCCATTTATGATAAGTACAAATAAAATCAGACACTTAGGAATTAACGAAAGATGTTAAAGATCTCTACAAGAAAAACTATAAAACATTGATACAAGAAATTGAAAAGGATACCCAAAAATGGAAAGATATCCCATGTTCATGGATTGGAAGACCCAATATTGTTACAATATCCATACTATTCAAAACAAACTACAGATTCAGTGCAATTATCAAAATACCAATGACATTCTTCATAGAAATAGAAAAAAAAAATCTAAGATTTATATAGGACCGCAAAAGACCAAGGATAGCCAAAGCCATCCTGAGCAAAAAGAGTAAAGCATCTGAAGGAAAAACATTTGTTTATGTATTAATGAATTGCCACATTTCATAGGGCATCGAAGATACATTTTTTAAATCACATTTCTCTTCAAAACTTGAAACTTCTGTACCAACTAAGTTTAACCACATGATCTATCGCTTGAGTTTCTCTTTTCTTTTCTATTAAGTTCTGTAATAATATCCAGTGCAAAGAATAAGTGAGAAAATTAATTGAGGCTGCATTTAAATAATCTAGTATGGTGCCTCATTTGTTAATTTCCTTTCCTCATTTTTTCAAAAGCAAATTTGAAGAGATTTTAATTTAACAACAGAGTGAGTTATTCTGATTTCATTTAAAATGTGAATTAAATAACTTTTTGTATATGCAATTAACATAATATTAATATTTTATTTTTATGGTACTGGAGTCATTTTACTTCCAGGTTTCAACTCATTAAGGTAAATGTTAAATTTTTAAAGTTTGTAGTATTTCTAATTATATTATTTGCTTATATGTCCATTTGTCTTTAATCAAATATTTCCTATTACTACTCTTTATGAATAACTCTGTAGGTTGCACCAACTTAAATAGTTATGTTAACAGAGCATTTCAGGGGCTGCTTTCTCCAAATCAACTTTATTTTTCTGTTATTGATCTCTGTGTATCTATTTTTCCAATTTAATTGACTTTTTTGTGAAACTAAGTTTTTTTTGTTTTTCATGTCCAAAATCATGGAATGATCAGTTTTTTCAAATGAGCAGCTTTTTATTAGTGCTATTCCGTTCTAAGGCACTTTCTTCAAAATATCATCTTTTGCTTTTTCTACTTAAGTTTGAAGGGTTTATTTCATTTTCCACTGGAAGTGAAAATGCAAAATAATATTAATGACTGAGATATGTTTAGGGGATATATGTTAAGGTTTTCCTATTGGCTTTATAATAGAAGGCTATATAAACTTCATAATGTGTATAAAGAATAAACAGTCAATTTAAATGGTAAGACTTGTCCTGAATGAATATTGTATTCATGTCAAGAAAGTAAAGTAAAAGCATATATTTTACAAGAATGTAAGGTAAAGTTTAAGATATTTCATTTTTTAAATTTAACATAATTTTAGTTTACAAAAAATGATTACCCTTAAATCAAAATATCTGAGATAAACATAACTTTTTTCATATGAGAGATAAAATGTTAAAATTAAAAATGTGAGCATTGTGTTAAAACTACTATTTTTAGAAGGCATATTAATGATTTGAGGGGTAAACTATACACTCTGGTTTTGGAAGATTTAAGTCATTGATTTCAGTCACATCACTAATGGCTGGAATGAATAATGATTGAACTGCAGCTGCACAGATGTGCTGTAAATGGAATTTTGGCAGCATCTTCCAAAGGTCCTCAGGAAATGAGCCTGGAAAGAACCATTCATCTGGAGAATGATGGAGGCTTTGCTTTTAAAGAGTAACCAGTGAATCACATAAACTGGATATGACACTGAAGATCAAGTATGGACTGACTCTTCCTGTGGAAAAAATTGAGTTATTGTCCCATCCATACATTGTTTCAAGGACCCTTTGGTGGAAGGAAGAAAGAAAGAAGTGATCTCCTATCTAAACTATGACCTATTATTTGCATAATCATACACTGGAAATCAATATGCTGTAGAGTGCATTTCTCAACCATCAAGGTTAGTATAAGTTACCTCAGATCTTGTAGAAATATAGATTCTAATTTAGGTTGCTCCTGGGGTGGGGTTTAAGGGTCTGCATTTCTAGCCAGCTCCCAGGTGACACTGATACTGCTATTCCACAGATCACTTGGCCCACAGATTGAGTAGCAAACAAGAGTTTAAGGAATCAATGAATAGCAGCATAAAAGAGAAATGAAAAAATATTAATAACAGAGGCTAGAAGGTAGAACCAATCTATAGATACTGTTCCTTTTGAAATCCTTAAATAGACTTCCTTTCCCTCTCTTGGCCTCAGTTTTCTTATACATTTCTTACCTAAGAATAGCTATTGTTTTACCAATTTAGATAACTACTAATCTCTTACTTACAAGGTACATGGTAAATCATTAGTTAAAAATGGAAACTCATGTACATTCCATTGACATCAAATATAATCATCATTTACCTTCTGTAATCAACATTTTCATATTAGATTATCCATCTGTAGAAAATTGTTAAAATCTGGCACCTAGTATCAATTATTTCAAAATCCATTTCATTATTAACCATCCATGTGAGGTTACGGAATTGAGTTATTTTCTGGTCTTCTGTTTCCCCAGATACATATGTTGGAGGATGTTGTTTGAGTTATATGAGATAATGCAGGTTAAGTGTGTGCTGCAAATTCGACACTCATTACATGTCTGTTTTTGTCCAAAGTATGTTCACAATAATTTTTTTAAATTGCATATTTTGATAATTGATAATTCTCAAAGTATTGTGGCCAAGTTTGTATGAATACGTTTTACTCAGCTGTAGCTTAGAATACAGGCAATTTGGGGGAAAACATGTTTTTGATTACTACTTTAATTACATGATTTTTAAGAGATACTGATGTCTAAGAATTAGTCTTCTGCAAGCTTTAAAAAATGTTCTTACAGCCAATAAACTTCTAAAGACATAAAATAGTTTTAGGACAGTAATAAACTGTAATCTCTAAAAGATTCTCTCTCTCACACACACACACACATATATATATGAAGAAGATGTTTGCAACATACCAATGACTAACATATATCAGTATATTTTAGATGATTACTCAGTCTCTCTATGTGGAAGAACAATCAACTTGGAACCTATTGGTGTTGTTTTCAAAGCTGTTGTTTATCAACTATGTGAACTACTTGCATGTGGAAAGTTACTTCTTGTTATCGGTGGGCTAAGATAAGCAAATCTGGACCTCGTTATTTCTACATTTCCTGGAAGTCAAAGAGAGGAATGACTCTTTTGTTCAGGCCCATGGCACTGGCAAGATGGGTAAGGGCCCTGGATTTCATACTGTCAGGAAGCTCTGTAGTCACTGATGAGACAAGGAATGTCATAAACAGTACAGGGAAGTTTATTTGGGCACAGCCCTGAAGGCCAACAGTTTTGAAGGTGCTTCAAATGCAAAGGGGATTATGCTGGAAAAAGTAGAAGTTGAAGCCAAACAACCAAACTCTGCCTTCAGGAAGTGTTTCGGGGTCCAGCTGATCAAGAACAGCAAGAAAAATCACATCTGTTGTAACCCAATGATGGTGGCTTGAACATTATTGAGGAAAACAATTAGATTCTGGTTAGGGAATTTGATTGAAAAGATCATGCTATTATTGATATTCCTGGAATCTACTTTAAGGTTGTCAAAGTAGCCAATGTCTCCGTTTTGGTCCTAAACAAAGACAACAAAGAAAGACTAAGATTATGAATTTGATGGTGAAACATAGTAGTAATAAATTTTCATATACCAAAAAAGAAAGAAGAATGCAGCCTCTATAGATCTGCATTGCATGTTGAACATTTTTCTCTTTCCTCTTCAACAAAATGTTATACATTTAAAAAATTCACCCAAACATAATTAAATAATTTCTTGATTTTTTTTGAGAAACGAGTAAATTATTACTTTATTGACTCATGATAGTCCTGAATATTGGCTGTTTATCATGTGTGCATTCATAGATTTCAAATATGTTTATGGTCTGATTTTCAACTAAACTTGTCTAGTATAATTTTGGTTATGTGAACATATTTTAGACCTTTTGTTATAATGTGTATAGTGGATTTTGAATAAAAGAAAATCTGAATTTATGAACTTATTAGTAATTTTATTCTTGTCCATTTAAAATATTAAATACAATGAATATTTTATCTTCCACCGTCTGAAGCAACAGCCCAAGCTGTACTGTGGCCCTTTTTAGCCATAGCTGGAGCAGCTGGGAAGCAGGGCACCAAGTCTCTACACTGCACAAATTTTTGATGACTAATTAAGCAGAGAATCATAATTTGGTAAAGCAAATTTGAGGAAAGCAATTCTTCCCAGAGAAATTCATTTCAAGCCAATTCTTAAAGGTTGATCTTCATATAATTAAAAACATCAAGTTGCAGAATTTCAGGTATAAGAATCCTGATGCAAGAAGTAGATAAAATAGGTAACATTTGTAAAGTTGGGACAACACATGACATAAAAGGTCTCTACTTCTGATGTCTTCAGAAACTGGAGGAAGATGAACCCAGAAAGACTCTCTTGGTTTTACTGGTTAAGACTTATTACCAGTGTCTGAGTAACAAGGAAGTAGAAACTATGTAAGGAGCCCTGTATATTTTCTGAAGTCTATTTTATACAATTATGTATAGAAAACTGTACGGAATTTTGATAGTATAGGTTCATTAATTCTCAACACTACTACTAAAGACTTTGCAAAGTCTTCACTGAGACCTCTCTCTCTTTTTGTTTGTTTGTTAAATATGGAAAACCAGCTAGAAACTTTGTGTTACAGATTCCTTGGCTCTGTTTGCCACTCCAGGGCCTGCTGAGATATTTGCCTTCTTATAAGCTCACTTTTTTTTTCAGATCCATCTGGTATTAGAATATATCCATGTTTAAACTTTATTTAATGTGCACAGTAATTATCATTTGTACACACTGAGAGTTTGCTTCTCTTCAGAAGTCAAAAAAATATTTTTTTTTCCTGAGTTGTGTCCTATTACAGCTCTTTTGTATTTTATGTCCTGTAGCTTTCTGTGCTATGGAGTATTATACATGTTTCTATAAGGAAGTGCTATTGTACCTTTACTTGACAGAAGGTGAAATGTCCCACAAAATGATCCATCTAAGAATGAATTTCTCTTATCCTACTGAGCAGAAGTGGGAGATTTTTGACTCTTCTATAAAACTATCAAACATTTTTGGGAGCTGTATTAGTCCATTTCCATGCTGCTGATAAAGACATACCCAAGACTGAGCAATGTACAAAGGAGGTTTTTTAAACTTACAGTTCCACACGGCTGGAGAAGCCTCACAATCACAGCAGATGGTGAAAGGCACATCTCACATGGTGGCAGACAAGAGAAGAGAGCTTGTGCAAAGAAATTTCCCTTTTTAAAACCATCATATCTCCTGAAACTTACTCACTATCACAAGAACAGCATGGGAAAGACCTGCCCCCGTGATTCAATCACCTCCCACTGAGTACCTCCCATAACACGTGGGAATTCAACATGAGATTTGGGTTGGGACACAGCCAACCGTATCATTTCACTCCCGAGCCATCCCAAATCTCATGTCCTCACATTTCAAACCAATCATGCCTTCCCAACAGTCCCCCAACGTCTTAACTCATTTCCGCCTTAACTCAAAAGTCCACAGTCCAAAGCCTCATCCAAGATAAGTCAAGTCCCTTCTGTGTATCAGTCTGTAAAATCAAAAGTGAGTTAGTTATTTCCTAGATACAATGGGGGTAGAGGAATTGGGTAAATACAGCCATTCCACATAGGAGAAATTGATGAAAACAAAAGGGCTACAAGCCCAAAGTCAGTCTGAAATCCAGCGGGGCAGTCAAATCTTAATGCTCCAAAATGATCTCCTTTGACTCCATGTCTCAAATTCAGGTCACAGTGATACAAGAGGTGGGCTCCCATGGCCTTGGGCAACTCTGCCCTCATGGCTTCGCAGGTTATAGTCCCCTTCCTGGCGGCTTTCACTGGCTGGTGTTGAGTGTCTGTGGCTTTTCCAGGTGCATGATGCAAGATGTAGGTGGATCTGCCATTCTGGGGTCTGGAGGAGAGTGGTCCTCTTCTCAACGCTTCACTAGGCAGTGTCCCAGTGGGGACTCTGTGTGGGGGCTCTGACCCACATTTCCCTTCTGCAATGCCTTAGTAGAGGTTCTCCATGAGGGCCCCACCCCAGCAGCAAACTTCTGCCTAGGTGTCTAGGCATTTCCATACATCTTATGAAATCTAGGCAGAGGTTCCCAAAACTCAATTCTTGACTTCTGTGCAACTGCAGGTTCAGAGCCACGTGGAAGCTGCCAAGGCTTGGGACTTCCACCCTCTGAAGCAACAGCCCAAGCTGTACTGTGGCCCTTTTTAGCCATAGCTGGAGCAGCTGGGAAGCAGGGTACCAAGTCTCTAGACTGCACAAAGCATGGGGACCCTGGCCGAGCCTATGAAACCACTTTCTCCTCCTGGGCCTCCAGGCCTCTGATGGGAGTGGGTGCCATGAAGGCCTCTGATGGGAGTGGGTGCCATGAAGACCTCTGACAGGCTCTGGAGACATTTTCTTCATTGTCTTGGAGATTAATATTTAACACCTCATTACTTATGAAAATTTCTGCAGCCAGGTTGAATTTCTCCTCAGAAAATGATATTTTCATTTCAATCGCATTGTCAGGCTGCAAATTCTCTGAACCTTTATCCTCTGTTTTCCTTTTAAAATTGAATTCCTTTAACAGCACCCAAGTCACCAGTTGAATGCTTTGCTGTTTAGCATTTTTTTTTCCACCAGATCCCCTAAATTATCTCTCTCAAGTTCAAAGTTCCACAAATCTCTAGAGCAGCCAGGGGCAAAATGTCACCAATCTCTTTGCTAAAACATAACAAGAGCCACTTTTGCTCCAGTTCCCAACAAGTTCCTCATCTCCATCTGAGACCATCTCAGCCTGGATTTCATTTCATATCATTATCAGCATTTTGGTCAAAGCCATTCAACAAGTCTTCAGGAAGTTCCACACTTTCCCAAATTTTCCTGTCTTCCCCGAACCCTCCAAACTTTTCCAGCCACTGCCTGTTACCCAGATCCAAAGTCACTTCCACATTTTCGGGTATCTTTTCAGCAACGCCCTACTCTACTGGTACTAATTTACTGTATTAGTCCATTTTCACACTGCTGATAAAGACATACCCAAGACTGAGTAATTTGCAAAATAAAGAGGTTTATTGAACTTACAGTTCCATGTGGCTGGGGAGGCCTCACAATCACAGCAGATGGTGAAAGTCATGTCTCAGATGGCAGCAGGCAAGAGAGGAGAGCTTGGACGGGGAAACTCTCCTTTTTACAACCATCAGATTTCATGAGACTTATTCACTATCATGAGAACAGCAAAGGAAATACCTGCCCCCATGACTCTATTACCTCCCATGAGGTCCCTCCCACAACACATGGGAATTCAAGATGAGATTTATGTGGGGACACAGCCAAACTGTATCAGGAGAGTAACATTTCCTTTCTCTCTTTTTAATTATCTTATGCCTACATAACTTGTATTATAGACAAAATACATTCATCTAATAGCTTACTCTGTGTCAATATCTTTGTCTATATTGGAGACAATACTGTGTTTCAATGTGTTGAATATACTATTATTTAAAAATGCATCATTATATACCACAGAGAAAGAACAAAAAGGCAAATTAAATTATTATACCACATATCAGCAATGGCACTAGGTAACATGTTAATCACTCCCACCAGCCCTTTTTTGCTTTGAATTTTTTTTCAAATATTCAAGGCATTTGCTAATCTCTTCAGCTAATAGTAGCATTGCTTTGTCCATGAAAAGAAATCCTTTTGCCTTTATTTCAAGAATAAAGTACTATACAGCTTCAAAGCAATGATTCTCACAGTTTAAACATACAAATTACCTGGGATCTTATTACAAAATAAAATGTAATTTAGAAGGTTTGGATTGGAGCCTAAAGTTCTGTATTTCTAACAAGTTCCAAGCTGACTGGGACCAAACTCAGAGAATGAAAGGAACAAAACACTCAATTGAGGCTTCCAAGGAAAAATGGGATTATATCATCCTTCAAATGGCAAATACTTGCTTCACTTAAAACAAATTGGTCCGTTTCTGTGCCTTTCAGGGTATAAAGTTACAACGTATAACTTTCCGTTGCAATGTTAAAGCAGAGGTTATTGTTGATGAAGTCACTTTAGACACATATACTACAAGTAATGTATCAAGTTCAACTGAAGTAAGATCAGTTTGAAAATATATGACCAAAGATGTTCATGGGATGGCAATGTTGAACTGTATCTGAGCCCTGCACTCACTGAAAGCGGTTATAGTTTAGAAACCTGTGCATCATTTTGTATTCTAGGAAACAAGCTAATGACAAAGGATCAGAGGACCACCTGCCCTCACATATCCTGGTATAAAACCTGTCTCCAAGAGCTTCAGCAGAGCCAAAAAAAAAAAAAAAAAAAAAACAACAACAACAAAAAGAACTATCCTCGGAGTGAACTGGCTACCTACAGAATGGGAGACAATTTTTGCAAACTATCCATCTGACAAAGGGCTAATATTAAGAATCTACAAGGAACTTGAACAAATTTACAAGGAAAAAACAAAACTCCATCAAAAAATGGGCAAAGGATGTGAACAGACACTTCTCAAAAGAAGATATTCATGCGGCCAACAAACATATGAAAGAAAAGCTCATCATTGCTGGTCATTAGAGAAATGCAAATCAAAACCACAATGAGATAATATCTCTCCCCAGTTAGAATGGCAATCATTAAAAAGTCAGGAAACAAAAGATGCTGGCAAGGATGTGGAGAAATAGGATTGCTTTTACACTTTGGTGGGAGTGTAAATTAGTTCGACCATTGTGGAAGACAGTGTGGCAATTCCTCTAGAACCAGAAATACCATTTGACCCAGCAATCCCATTACTGGGTATATACCCAAAGGATTATAAGTCATTCTACTATAAAGACACATGCACACATATGTTTACTGCAGCACTATTTACAATAGCAAAGGCTTAGAACCAACCTAAATGCCCATCAATGATAGACTGGATAAAGCAAATGTGGCACATATACACCATGGAATACTATGCAGCCATGAAAAAAAGAATGAGTTCATGTCCTTTGCAAGGACATGTATGAAGCTGGAAACCATCATTCTCAGCAAACTAGCACAAGAACAGAAAACCAAACACTGCATGTTCTCACTCATAAGTGGGAGCTGGACAATGAGAACACATGGACACCAGGAGGGGAACATCACACACCAGGGCCTGTCAGGGAGTGGGGGTAAAGGGGAGGGAGAGCATTAGGACAAATATCTAATGCATGCAGGTCTTAAGACCTAGATGACAGGTTGATGGGTGCAACAAACCACCATGGCACATGTACACTGATGTAACAAACCTGTACATTCTGCACATGTATCCCAGAACTTAAAGTAAAATGAAAAAAATAATTAAAAAAAAAACCCTGTCTCCTGTTTTCCTTAGCACTCCCTTGTTTACCTGGTGCTGTATAACTGCAGGCCATCTTCCTTTACTTTGAGGTTTTCCTCATTAATGAATATTCTCCCCTATTACAGTAGCCAGAATAAAATCATCTTCTTAATTGCTCACTTCATACTGCAATTCACAGCAGGCAATATCTATTTTCAGAGTATCTCATAGTCGTTAAATGTGTGGACCCCAAAGTCAGATTAATTAGTTTTTAGACCTGGCTCTTCTGATCATTAACTTATGTTAGCTAGGACAAGAGATTAAAACTCCATAAACTTCTGTAAATCAAAAATGAAATTTTAAGCCCCCTAATGTACTGAATGGACTCCCCTCTTGGGCCAAGGAGATCCCAAAGAAATCTAAAAAACTAGTTCAGGCCAGGACAGGTAGAGATATCAGACATGCTTCATTATACCCTGCTTGCTTTAGAGTTTAAGCACAACTGACCAGCATTAACATTAAAATAGAGATCAAAAGACGGGCAAAACAGACTCTGTAGCAACAAGGAACCAAATTCCAATCTCACTCTGTATATCATCACATGACAGATAACAAATTCTAAAGGAAAAACAGTATTTTACCCCAAAATACATTTCTTTTACATATTTTGGAATGGCCTGCAAAGTTGTCTCTTGTAGGGGAGATTTGGATTCTGTAAAGAATCTTCTTTCCTTACTAGATCTTTTGCAGAGTCTGGAAACCTTTTAAAGTCTGTTAAGATATCTCTGATGCATGTTACTTAGAGGCTTCATCTACATAAACAAGAACCTCGATTTCCACATCTCTGCTTATCAAGCATTTCTTTATGCTAACTTCAACTTTTCATGCAAAGCTTAACTCTTTCAACCAATTACCAATCAGGACATCTTTTAATCCACCTATGACCTGCAAGCCACTCCTTCTTCCCCAACCTCCCTATGTTTGAAATGTCCTTCCCTATGTTTCCAGGCCAAACCATGTATACTTTACATGTATCAATTTATGTTTTTGCCTGTAACTTCTGTCTCCCCCAAATCTGTAAAACCAAGCTGTAACCTAAGCATCTTGGGCACACATTATCACGACCCCCTGAGGCTGTGTCATGGTCCTCATATTTGGCTCAGAATAAACCCCTTCCAATATTTCACAGAGTTTGGCTTTTTCATCAACACCTGAAAACCTCCATTTCAACATAACTAAAGAAGTAATAGTAAAGTATTTTTATCCAAACACTCACTTCCCTGTGCAAAAACTATGGAGCTCCCATCCCTCTTGCTGGGAAATTGAAACGCATTCTTAGGGCCCCTTGCGACCTCCCCTTTCTCATCTCTTCTCCTCCCTTCTACTCACTCTGCTCAGGTCACTGTGGCTTCTATTTTTTCATTCTGGAACTCATGAAGCTGTTTCTCATATTGAGACTTTTCTTTATGCTATTCTTTCCTTCCTAGTTATTCCCCAGGTATTGTTATAGCTGGCTTTTTCTCATCACTCTGGTTTCTAATATAATGTCGTCAACTTTTCAAAAGTCCTTCCCTGATATCCCTGTCCAAATACTCCTTCTCATCCATATCTATTCCCTTCCTGTATTCTAACATGTCCATATCTGCCATTCTAATGATTTTTTTACTCTCTGTATCCTCATGAGAATGCAAGTTCGAAATGGGGCAAGCTACATAATTTATGTAGCCCATTGAAAAATGAAAATGTGAGTCTCCTTGCTTAATAAAAAAGGTATTAACATATAAAGCTTTCTCCTTCTGTGCTCCATCTTTCTCCCTCACTCAATTGGTCATGGAGTTGTTATTTGCTGTCTAATGCAATTTTAAGTAAAGAAGTATTTTAATTTTATTACTTACATTTGTATTTATATAATGACAATTTACATGAAAATGTGGGTGCATTTAACTCATGCAAAACATCACAGAAATTACGTAGTTCATACATATTGATCTAACCAAAAAGGGACACACCACACAAACGTAACTCCACTCTTTTGATTCTACTTCTCGATGTATTCACATTCCACCTATACGCTCTACCTTTGGCTTACTGGTGAGTAAGGAAGGGCTGAAAGGAAAAGGAACTCTGGGTTATGCTATATTTCCCTTACCTTCTTTGTCATGATTTTCTGCATTAGTGATTGGAAGCTTCCATACATTGCTTATTTTGTACTTGCTTTGAGTCCCATTAAATTACCATGCATCAAGGGTCCACTAGAATTCTGCAATCATGGGGCATCATATATGCCATATGTAAATGACACAGGAAGGAACAGTGGTAGACATGCGTATTGCATGTTCCTCTTCTGCTTATGCTCCATTGTCACATGAGCTTTGACATACAAAACACAAATTCAAATATAAAAATGTTAATATAGCACAAATAGAGCATTAAACCAATGGGAGGGTTCTTCTGAAAATGAGGCATAGCTCACATGGCCATGAAGGCAAACCCTCCATTAGCTCAGGAACTCTCAGACTGATTTATTTCTGCACTCCTGATGGGGAGAACAATGCCTGAGCATGCAGAAAATGAAGAAACATCTTTGAATAAATGAATAAATACGTGAGAGTTATATACCTCATGATTTCTTAGCAAAATACCTGTCACCTAGTAAGTTATCTGCTAATAAAACATATTATTACTATTATCACTGTTATCACTATTACATGTTAGAGAATTTACACATTTTGGATTTACTACTGGAAAATTGATAATATTTTGACAAAATTTCTTCTTGTGTGTTTACTCTAATTATAGGATTAGTTGAAGTGGATCAAACGAGAGAAAATTCAAATGAATTGAGTTGACTTCTCATCAGCTTGTCTAGTAAAAATGTAGGTAAAATAGCAGATTAAATGTTATAGTAAAATTAATAGCTTGAAGTTAAGCACAAGTATCTCAATTAACTATATGTATATTGTACCCAACTATTATAAGTAATTTTTATAATTTTTGTATATTTCTTTCTGAAAAAAATCCACGCTTCAATTTTATTATGTTTTTCAAGACTTGGAATAAGCAGTGGTAGCGTATTGACCAGCACGTTTTTCAACCATGTCCCAAAATGGCTTTGCTATCAAAAGAGAAGAGGTCGGTTTAAATAGCTCTATTTCTCTGCTCGTATTTTTTTTCTAGAATAATGTCAATCTAGGCTAAATCTAAATAATCAATTTATAAATATTTGCAGAATGTAAGTATGAGTGAGTAAAAGTAATTGGAAGGAGAAAAAGTTAAGAAGATATAAGACATTTTACTTCTTTCACACAGTTTTTTTAAAGAGGTAAATAAGACTTCGATGAGACACTTCAAGACAAAATATATTTAATAGCAAGTGAATAGTTGTTAGCTTCACATGTATCTACTACAACAAAGTACACAAATTAAAAAAAAAGCAAACAGCTACTCACAGATGTAGATATACCATATATACTATATATATATATATATATATATATATATATTCTTTTTCTTACATGCCATCCTGCATAAAAGTATCCTAAAAATATGTGGCAGTTGCATAGAGTTGAAGACTGTAAGGAAAATTAGGGTAAAATTTTATTGAATGGAAAACTATGCATCGTATATAGCAGACCTTTAGAATTACCTGATTCTGAAACTGTGGGAGCTATTTTTCAGTCCTGTTAATTGCAGATAACTGACAACATTACAGAATTGTTCTTGTCTATAAACATACAAATTAATTCTGTGTTGGGAGACAATCTTGACTCCCTACATGTATTTCAATATATCTGATCTACAAATGTGCTATTCATCAGGATTTCCTGTTTAACACTTGCCAATTTCCTCATTTGTGAGTTAAAATCTTTAATACATCCTCATTTTTATATCTTTAAGCGAGTCTTATTTTAACTTTTTAATAAATATCGTAATGAGGCTCATGTTTATTTTATTATTTTACTCTACCATGCACAACATGTATCTTCCGTGTCATAGTCTAAGATGTCTGTTCCAGCTCCTACTATTCTATCCACATTCCATTCAGAAGGATCAAGGGAAAGCTGAGAAAAGGCCAACCCCCTTTGCTTTTTGGTCACAAATTTCATGCCCAGTCTCTTCTCACTAGCCAGAAGTAAGTCAAACAGCATATTTTGGCAGAAGAAACTGGAATAAGTTATCTTTATCCAGCAAGCCACCTGCCCAGCATTGAACTTTGAATTCTATTACAATAAAAAAAAAAAAAATAAATAAAAGGAACAACAGACACTGGTGAATAATTGGCAGTCTTTATAAGTACTTTTATGGGGTGAATAAAAAAGCCTTAACCTCCCTCTCAGCCTGGTGAATCTTTAAAGAGTCTTCATCCTAACTCTTGGGCCCTGACCTCCCTTTTCTTAGAGCATTTATTTAGAAAACTTGTACGTGGCCTCTCTGCCTGTTTGAGATGAATATCTTTTTAAAAAGCCTCTTACCAGTTTTACAACCAGGAATGTTTCTTAGACCTTAGAGCTGTCCCTTTGAAATGAAATCTCTGTGGGAGAATAGGAGCCTTATTTTGATGGGCACCAGTTAGCAAACACATATGGCCTAATGACAGAGAAAACATATGCAAACTCAGAAATAACTCAATATGCTCTACACATCCCATTGATCAACTTCCCCCCACTAATGTCCTCCAGTACTTTCCCACTAGTTTACCCTAGTGGTTACAAAACCTACCTGCCTTTTGGTCAGCAGAGCTGAGCTCAGCCTGTGGTCTGATGTCTTTTAGCTGTTGAAATAACGTTACATAAAAGTCTTGCTTGCCTGTGTAACGTCATCCCATGCAACTTTTCCTTTGTCTAGGGATTTGGAGGAAGCAGGCACAACAATGTGCTAAGCTTATCTGGGAAGACATCTTCATGGAGAAAGAAGGTTGATTTGTGTTCAAAGGTTAGTAAGATATTGGATAAATGGAGAATTACAGAGATTCATATACCTGATAGAAGAAATAGTGAGTAATCTACTTCCGAAAGTTTCTTCTAACATAACGACTGAACCATGTAAGGTTCATAAAGTCAAATGCAGGCAAGGTAGCGCATGAAGTAGCCCAGCATAAACTGAATGGCTTAATAGGGACTGTAAACTACACGGCTCCTGCCCTTTCTGAGAAGTTAGCCTTTTTCAGGCTCATATAGTGGCTGTCATGTTGTCAAAATTTTTAATTTTTCAAAATGAACTAGAATATAGATTTACATTTTAATTTCTAATTTCATCTATATATAACTAATTCAAAGTTAGAAAAATAAGTGAAGCTATAAACAACTGCTAGGCTACACAAAGTTTGCTGTATTTTGTATCTTCTTTTAGTTGAATAATACTTGAGGCATAAAGTAGTAAAAGGAAAAGTGGGTTTAACTGGGAAGTGAGTTACTTCCTAATTTTGTCATCTTGGGCCACTGGATTAATTTTTCTGCATCTCAGCTTCTTTGCCTGAAATCTGGATAACTATTACATAGGGTTGGTATATTCATATTGAGACAATATTAATAAAGGTGTTTGGAAAATGATAATGTGTAATATAAATACAAAGTATGTGTTACAAGAGAGTTTATAACATGGAAATTAAGCATGTAGACATGTAAGTATGTAGGCAGATAGTTGTCAAGTAGCTTTCAAAAGCCATGTAACATCCAGTCTACAAAATGAATGTGAAAATACCATCTATTTCGAAGTGCTGTGCTGAGGATGAAATGAGAGAACCCACATTAAAGTTTTTTAGTGTGGTTTGTACTAACTGCACAAAGTCTGTGGCTATCGGTAGGAAGAGGAATAGGACATAGCATAACATAAACCATAATTTTTCTGTCACCCAGGAATAATCACACCTTCTTGAAACTAGCTAAAGTTAGAGAAAAAAATTAAAAAACAAGAAATTGTACCACAAAGGTTGCCAATTATTCTGGGGAATATTAATGCTCATTTTATGCTGATGCTGCCTTAATGTTAATTAGGAATCCAGAGTCTTCCTTTGTGCACATAATGAATATTCCTTCTCATGCTCTACTTGTTTGTCCCTGACAATTACTAAATTAATTACTTCAAATCTGAGCTCACACCAGTTTTTAACCCTTCCTGCTTGTGCTAAATGTGGAATTTTAATTTGATACTCCAAAGAGATTTTAATATTGGTTTAAGTATTTACATAAAACATCTATAAAAAATCATTAATGATCTATGGAACAAAACAGTGTAGCAGATACAGGAAGATTTGAAAACGCAGGTCCTACAAAAAAAAATAAAATTTGATCAAAAGATGTCAATTTAATTTGCTTGATATTGGTATTTCTTGGCCTCTGTATTCATACAACACTCAAGCTTGAAATAAAAAATAACTCTGAGAAATATGAAATCCACTATTTATTCAGTTGAAAACTAGTAATGATTGAAATTCATTAAATTAATATGAAGACATAAATTTAATATAGTAAGCAAATTTTATCTTGGATGTCAACTGAGTGTATGTGTGCTGGTGTGTGTGCATGAACAAATAAGTGGTTATTAAAGTGAAATATCAGAAATTTTTATGGCTGATAATAAAATCACCTGGAAATTTTTAATAATCTCCTCTATGAGTCTGCTAGGGCTGCCATAACAAAGTACCATATACTGAGTGTCTTAAACAACAGAAATTTATTTCTTATAATTCTTGAACATGGGAAGTACAAAATGAAGGTGCTGGAGAGTTGGTTTTTAGTATGGCCTCTTTCTTTGGTTTGCAGATGGCTGTCTTCTCACTGTATCCTCACATGGCCTTTCCTCTGTATGCACAGTCCTGGTGTCACTTCCTTTTCTCATAAGGACACCAGTATGGCCTCATTTCATCTTAATTACCCCCTTAAAGGCCGTATCTCCAACTATAGTTACAATGAGGATTAGGGCTTCAGCATATGAGTTTTCAGGGGGTACAATTCAGTCTATAATAACTTGTAAAAAAAAAAAGTCAACATCTTCTTCATAATAGTTTACATAATAGCTTGAATTGTGACTTCCCAATCAACTATTTTGTTCTAGCCCATGAATACTGTGTGTGTACATATATAACACACATTTACATATTATAAAATATAAATATAATAATAAATAATAAACATAATAATAAAAAATACATATTGTATTCCCTTGACTCTCAGTGATGTGAGTCATACTTTGGAGCAAATAATTCTTTTATTTGATATTTTGATGTTGGTTTAGACTAGGAGAGAAATGATATCTCATTTGGTGAATAATACATTTTTGTTTTTGATTTGCATTACTTTGAGAGCACAATCACATTCATTAATAACTTGGCACCAGAGAAGACTCTTGCACTGTCATAGCACTAAGGAAAAATCTAGGAAAATGTTATTTACATAAAAGATATATTTTTACAGTAAAATATTATTCAGCATTAAAAAAAGAAGTTTTTATGCATACCAGGTGGATGAACCTTGAAGACACTATGCTAATTGAAACAAAGTGGACAGAAAAGGACAAATTTCATGTGATTCTACTTATATAAAGTACCTAGAGTAGTCAAACTCATAGAGACAAAAAATAGAATGGCGGTTTCTAGGGGATGAGGGAAGAGGGAAACAGGGAGTTATTGTTTAATGGGTGCAGAGTTTTAGTTTGGGAAGAGGAAAATTTATGGAGATGAATGATGGTGATAAACAATAATGTGAAGGTGGTTAATGTCACTGAATTTACAGTTTAAAATGGTTCAAATGATGTGTTATGCAAATTTTACTGCAATATAAGGATTCTCAAAGAAAATAGATATTATACTATCCTTTTAAAATAAATTTGTCAGTGGAAAGAAGATTGAAATGAAATCATTAAATTAAACATGAGATCATAAAAGTACAACTGACCAATCTTTTTGTTGTTGTTTTCTTTGTTTTTCTTCAAAGTTTTTTACTTTGGTTTTAATTACTTTTATTCTAAAGAGATTATGTTTTAAATGTCAATTCTTCATTCTTCATTATTGATCAAGGTGGACTACTCCAATATATCCAAACTATTTTATTTACGTGTGTGTATATATGAGTTGGTGTGTATTATACAAATATACATACAAATGAAGCCCATTTTAGTAGTTTATTTTATCAACTACAGTTTATTAGAGGAAATATATTCAAATACAATCTGTATGGAAATTTAATATAATATTAGCAAAAACTCTAATAATTCCCAGTTCTTAATTGGTTGGATAAGAAACATAGGCCTATCTAAAATCATAGAGCCAATATCCTAAAACAAAAAAACCTTTTAAAGTACTGTTTCATGTATTACATTTGCCCAAACAATAGCATCTGTATTATGTATCATGAGGAAATTGAAAAGTTAAATAATAGAATAGTGTGCTTAGCTTCACAGAATCTTCCTGAGATCTCCTGGGGAAATGTGCCCTTGTAATAGACAACCTCCCTCCCATGTTGCATATTCAGACAGGTCATCGATTTCCTAAAATTGGCTAGATTAAAGAAACATGTTCTCTCGTAATGATGAACAAAGCTTTTATATTTGATTACTACAATATCATCAAGAAAAATTCAATTGAATGTATTTATTATTTATTTTCCCACAGTAACGAAGTAGCAAAATGGACAACATACTAATGATAATCTATCTGGATTTGAGGAAAGCTTTTATTCTCTTAACGAAGCTGATTGATCTGAAAGGACAGCATGAGGGTAGAGGAAGAGATCTATTGAAATGAATGAGACATAGTCTCAAGTGTGGAGATAGACATTGTCAATAAAAGGATTAAAAAATAGTCAATCAAACAATCCCCCTCCCCCAAAAATACAACCTGACAGATTAGATAGCAGAGGATATCCAATCATATACAGTTTTAGGTAGGATCACCTTTGCTAAGGTTTGACTGTGAGAAACATCCTTCAACAAAGAAAAATAAAAATGTAATAAATAGTCAGATTAAGTTAAAACAATGCATTTAAGTTGTTACTTTCCCAATTGTTTCTATAAGTAAGGAATTAGTTGGCTGAAATTTACATTGAAAATGGGTCTTGATATATTACACAACGCTTTAAAACTTGTGATGGTTAATTTTATGTATAATCTCGACTGGGCCACAGGATGCCGAGATTTTTTTTAATATTACTTCTGGATATGTCTTTAAGGGTGTTTCTAGAAAAGTTTAGCATTTGAATTAGTGGACTGAGTAAAGCAGATGTCCAATATGGGTAGGCCTCATCCAACCCATCAAAGATCCAAACTGAACAAAAGTACAGAAAAAGGTTTAATTCTTTTTGCCTGAATGCTGAGACATAGTTCTTCTCCTCCGGACTGTGATCTATACCAACAGCACTTCTGATTCTCAGGCTTGGAGTGGAATGGAATTTATTCCACTAGCTCTCCTGGGTCTCTAGGTTGCAGCTATTGAGATTTCTTAGCTTCCATAATTGCGTGAGCCAATTCCTCACAACAAATTTCATTCTACATTTTCATATTCTACATTTACAAAGTTCTGTTTCTGTAGAAAACCCTAACTAATACTAAACTGGAATAATCAGAAAACCCCCTTTAAAATGGCTAAAACATTGAGGAAATGTATTTTCTCACCTAAAGGTCTCAGACATAATTTGATAAGCAATTCAATAATATTATCAAAGACCACAATTATTTCCATCTTCCTATTCTACCATTCGTATTATCAGCCCATTCTTCCTAAGGCTTTATAAGTAAGGAATTAGTTGGCTGAAATTTGTAAGTTCCCTCATGGTTGCCCATGTCTGCCATTTTTTGGGGGGGTAGCAGACAGACACAAACAGCAGATACACTAATGATCAAGAAAACATACTTTTCTGTGTCTTCTATCAGGAATGAGAAAATGCCTCCAAGTGCCTAATATATTTTAATTTATGCCTCCTTGGACATAACTAGATTACATGTCCATTCTTACATCAGCCACTGGCAAGAAAAAAAGATTTATTTCACTGTCTACAAACTGTCTGGGATGATAGGAATTTTGTGAGGTCTACCACCATGACCCCAGAGGTCATGGTATTTTATATACAAACATAGAGGTATTTTATATGCAAACAAAATTTCAGATGTTCTCAAAATATTTTATTGCTCAAATTTTATTTTTTTTTTTTTACAGAGAGAGTACTGCTATGTTGCCAGGCTGGACTTGAACTCCTTGGCTCAAGCAGTCCTCCTGCTTTAGCCTCTCAAGTAGCTGGTACCATAGGCACACACAACTGCACCTGGCTCAAAATGTTTTATAGCAAACTTCAGACTGTATTATATGTTATTAGAGATATAACAGGCCTACAGTGATCAATTTGGAGACATATCTAGTAAGTTTTAAATTTTAGAGTAAAAGCTCAAGGCAGCTAAATGTATTTAAGCAATTCTGAATTGCATGTAGTTTGAATTATTTTATGCATAATGGAGCAATCATTTACTTTTTCACTTTCACAGAGAAACTCAATTACTCCAGTTCTCCATTTTGTTCATTTATGTCCTCTCTATGTCTGCACTTATTCACCTGAATCATCTAGCTATTCTTTCTTTTTTCCAACTTTTAATCAGCATTTACTTCTGTGATAGCCACTGTGCTGACCTGCTAAGCATTCCTTAACCTTCTGCTTTTTCTTTATAATTCCACACTCTCATTTAGCTTTCCCCTTATGCAACTCTAATTCTTTGTACATTTCCTATATTGTAGAATCATTTCTATAGGATTTTTTGAAACCTATACCTAAATTAATAAAGAATTACATTTTAAAATTGTATTCTTTTTCGAAGATATTCTGTATGTATACCAATGAAAAGGTATTTCAAAATGGAGATGTACAAAAATTCAGAGAATATAGACTCAGTATTATGGTGTTTCTTTTCATTATTTTTACTTAGATATACTATTGCTGGTCTTCTGGAGAAATAAATTACATCATATCTGTTCTCTGCAGATTTAGCTATTATCAATCATTACAAGAGAAAGTGACCTTTTCTCCAATAACTCTTTCAGCCTCCTATATTTCTATAGAGTATTTCCAGACTTTTCATGGTTTTCTGAAAGTATAGCTATTGCGACCTGACATAGCATACAATATATTCATTATACATTATCTGTGCATTTATTAATTAATCTATTAACATTTGCTTCAAAGGGGAAAGGTAAGGATATCCCTGTAAATGTAGAGAATCTGGAATTAACACTCAAAAATTTCAGACATTTAGACATATGTTTCTGGTTCTGGTGTTTCAGTGATTGTTGTCAAGCCAGTAAAGCTGCTATTCAATCTTGTTGTGTCTTTATTTAATGCAAGGCTGATGTAGGAAGAGCTGCTATTAAAGTTTAAAGCAGCGTATTAAGTAAAGGATCTATGAATCTCACTGAGGTCTGTCAAAATCGAGCAGCTAATAATCCTACAGAGAGCCTAGAAAGCACAGTGCATGTGAGCCCAGGGTGAAAAGTTTATCTTTATTACCCTTTTTAAAGTATCTCTCTATTTTATTGAATTGCACAAGTTAGATAACCCTGTGGCCACATGATCTATGCCTGGGATAGAGAAAAATAAGTAGAACTTGTCAGACTATTTATTGCTGTTGACAAAGCTAAACTTTCCAACAAGACATCACTTATTTTAGTGTAAAGAGCAAAGAAGTAAGAATCAAAATACCTGAGTTAAAAAATGTCTTCTTACTAGCTTTGTAATTGTGGTGTGCACATTTGTCAGGTATTACTTGGTTGGAAGAAATAGAAATCTTGAGGGTAAACTCGGGTAAAAAGAGTGAAGATTGGTTATCTGAATAAACCAAATAGAGCCAAGTCTTCTTTTTTTTTTTTTTTTAGAAAGCAAGTATTTTATTAATTTTAGAAATATTATTTGATATCAACATTCATGACATTAAGCAAAATAATCTTTAACAACTAATGTCATTAAGCCGTGATTCATGAAGTTCTATTTGGGAATTCTTCAAATTTTGGGAGGATAAATTAAAAGCAAAACGTCAACTCTGCCTCCTCACAATTTTACAAAAAGGAAAATCTCCAAAATCATGTACAACAACATCCTTGACAAATTATCTTCCAACTAGATGTAATAGAATTTAAAGAATATGAAGAAAAGACAAAAGTGTGAGTAAAAAAAGAATCCAAGATATAGTTTGCTCATCCATTGACCTCATTTGAAAGACAATGTTTTATTCTTACAAGTATTTCCCAAGGAGTATATTATCAACTGATAGTCTGAGAATTTATTGTCTTTACACAATAAACGTTTAAAACTTGATCACCACAATTTGATAATAAAATGGTAACAATATTTAAATTTTTGATATAATTTGTTTTCCTTTTAATCATTTATACGATAGTGGAGATGTCTGCTCATTTTCCTTTTCTTTCTTTTTTTTTTTATTATACTTTAAGTTTTAGGATACATGTGCACAGTGTGCAGGTTTGGTACATATGTATCCATGTGCTGTGTCAGTGTGCTGCACCCATTAAGTCTTCTAAACTATTGAAACCTTTCTTCCTCCTTAGACCTAAGCCCCATGACTCTAATTTCCTTCTCAGGTCTTGTGGGAACTCCAACACTAGGGTCACCCTTAGGATACGTAAGATTCTCAGCAAAACTTTGTTCATAGGCCTCATATTCTTTACTGTCAAACACCTTGTTTCTGGATAATTTTACATTAATAAGAAAAAGGTAGCAATGCTATGTTATTCCCAGCAGTATGGCTTTTTGGAACCTGTTTGCAATGAAGCAATATAGATCTTCTTGCTTCTCAAGTGTTCTAATTTAACATATGTCATGCTGGTTACATCACTAATCCTGACCGGACTTTATTCTTCCTGCCTCCTGTGAATACTAGGTTTCACTAACTCCTTCAGAAGCTGTTACTGAGCCTCTTTGATGATGGTCACAAATGCAAGTCTTCCACAGACTATGTATAAACGTAAACAATGATATGTTAAATTTACTGTTTGAAATTTTAAAGTGTAAAAATACAATAATGCATCTTCCAACCATGTTCCTATTGAAATGTTTAGATGTGTTTTGTATGTTTTGGAGGTTTAAGCTCTTATCCCAATATTTCGTTGCTTGAGGGAAGCATCTTGGTCTAGTATAGACAACAATTGTTTGCATTTAAACTCATGTTTAATCTGTAGAATAAATACAATAATAATTGTTATTAAGTGTTTAGTAGGCTCATTACTTTTCAAGAAATACTACTTCTAATTTAAGTCTTACGAGATAATCTGTGGGATAGGCATTTTATTTTTATTAATAAAATGAGACAGAGATGCCTAAAGAAGAAAATCAATGTCATTGAAATAAAATAACTTTAATGTATCTGATAATAATTTATCTGAAACTGATTTGGGGATAAAGTGTATGATGTTGAAATTAAAAACAGTCCCACACTCCTATATCAAATGCCAGATGTCAATATGTATGATTAAGAATTTAGCATGTTTCATCACATTTGAAATGCTGTATTTAGTTAGAAAGATAAATGTAATATATGACAATGTTACGGACTGAATTGTTTCCTCCCTAAATTCATACGTTGAATCTCTAAACTCTGATGTGTTTATCAGGAGGTAGAGGCAGTTAAAGGAGGTATTTAAGGTTAACCGAGGTCATAAGAGTGGGGCCCTAGTTCGATAGGACTGGTGTCCACATAGGAGAAAGAGACACACAGGAGTATGAGCACAAAGAGAAAAGACAATGAGAGGACACACAGTGAGAAAGTAGCAGTCCAAAAGCCAGGAAGTGATGCCTCGCCAGAAAACAAGCCTGTTGGCATCTTACTTTGGACTTCTAGTCTCCAGAACTGATAGTAAATAAATTTCTTTTGTTTAAGCCTCCCCATATGTCATATTCTGTTATAGCAGCCTGAATAGACTAATACAGACAATTAACCAACCTTGCAATATTTCACATCTTTTGACATTTTTATTAAAGGTTTTTAAAGACTCAATGAAAATAAATTTACAGTTTCAAATTTTAGTAAAATAATTCAAATTTTTAGCTCTTATTAATGAGTTTTGTGCTCATAATTATGAACTATATCTTGCAAATAAGTACAGTATAAATTAAAACAATATTCTTATATTATTTTTAATATTCTACCATGTCCAAGTAAAAGCATGTTTTCTCTAACTTTACATTATTGTTTTATAGTAATAAATTTGAAATCATCAGAGAACGTTCAGAGAAGGTAAGTGATTTGTTAAAGGGCAGGGTTATGTTCTACCAAGTATGAGATTATAACCAGTCTACTATAACCAGTTAGTATTCTTTTCTGATGCTTCTTAAATACTTTCCTTCTTATACAATGTATTTTATGAAAGAAATAAGAAACTGAGTTAAGTTTTATGTAATATTGAAAAATGAGCAAAAATTATGGCTTGTAGGAGACTTTAATAAATAACAACCATATTTACTATTTGAGAATATCAATGCTGGTAACATTTTTATGTCACAATCTTTTGTATTATAGCATGCCATTTATCCACTCCCTTATTCCAAGGGATAGATTTTCTTGATCAACTGTAAAATAACAGTAATTCTAGCAGACAAAATGGACAAACCCAGAAATTTTAGTGGCTTAATGCATTGACAATATATTTCTGATGAAACTACTATGAGTTGGAGATAAGGCAGCCCTCCTCCAACATTTGAATCATGTGGTCTCCAAGATTAACACAGGAAAAAATAGATAGGACAGGGAAACAATGGCCCTTACCTTGGGCCACACATCATTTTTTCTCTCAGTTTATTGACAAGAACTAGTCAAATTACTGCAATCTAACTATACAAGTGCCGTTAACTGTGGTAAGGAGGCTGCTATGGACAGAACTGTGCTCTTCCCAAATTCATATGTTGAAGCCCTAACTCTCTATGCGGCTGTATTTAGAAATAGAAGCTTAAAAAACAAGCTAGTTAATTATGGTTAAATGTGGTTATAAGGGTAGGACCCTGTATCCTTATAAGAAACACCAGAGAGCTCACTCTCAACCCAAGTGCACAGAGAAGACAAATGAGTCCGTAGTCAAATGGCAATTGCTTTCAAGCAAAGAGAAGAGACCCCAAAATGAAACCTAGTTACTACCATCTTGGTCCCAGACTTCCCACACTACTAAACTGTGAGAAATATATTTCTGTTGCTTAAGCAACCCGGTCTGTGATATTTATTTATGGCAGCCTGAACAGACAAAGACAGGGAAAGAAATAAATACTTGGTAAGTTGTCTCTCTCCTTATTTTGTTTTATGATTATTGTTATTGTTATTATTGTTTTAGTTTACAGTGTCCTCTATATTAGAAATCAGATATAAAGCAGATTATATTCTTTGATTAGAAATTTTCTCTGTCTAAAGTAAATCTATCATAGATAAGTACACTTTGTATTTAGAGAAATTTTGCAACATGTAGCTGTGATTTTGGGTCAGGATAGCCGGCATAGTTTATTAGTTAAAAGCGTCGACTCTGCAACCAATCCATCTGTATTTGAATTCTAGTTCTAGCACCTTTTAGCGAAATTGCTTTGGAAAATCACCAAAGTTCCTGGTGCATCAGTTTTCTCATCTGTAGCATATGGATTAGAATTCAAATAAGTCACAGGGTTTTTATACAAGTTAAATATGTTAATATTTGAAAAGTATGTAGAGTAATGCCTGGCACAAAATAAGTGCTATCTGTTAGTTACTAAGTAAAAATAAATAAATAATTGGCTTGTATGAGGAAATGAGACATGCAAACTACTGTTCTGAAGGTACAAAAGCAGCTTGGTTTTTGATATCAGAGTCCAATTAACTCAATTTTCAATTTTATTCTCAAACATTTATGACACCTTAGAGAACAGCGAAGTTTCATGATGTACCCTATATAAAAAGGTATTTGACAGACAAACATATCTCAGAAATTCTGCATATAAAAGCTGTTGACACAGAAGTCATTCAGAAGAGAAATTGTTTCTCTTTCAAATTTGTTCAGCCAAGAGCTTTTCAAACTTATTTGCACATGGATCCTTTTTGTAATACATTCGAACATACTAGGAAACCTAATGTTTTTGGAACACACTCTGGGAAATGCTGTTATAGAAAAATCCTAACATGTATTAAGAAACAATATAAAACATGACTCAGATAAATGGAATATCATGAAGTAGATAGAAAATTACCAGAGTATGAAGCTACAATATCCATTGTGATTGGAGTACATGAAAAAGTAGCAGGAAGACCTAACTGTTTGGAGGAATCTTTCTGTAGCATACAAATTAAGCACATGGTCAAAAGTCAGAGTAAACATAAAGATGACTTGATATTGAGTTGCAAAGTTGGGTTATTATATTTGAAACACTTATGCCTAAAGTGAATATCAACCTAGAAATGGAACGGAGGTCATACATCAAAGTTTCAAGTAATCACCCATTAGAGAATGGTCAAAAAACTTCTTTAAAGCGTCAGATAGTAAGTACTGCAAACTTTGTGTTATATGGTTTTTATCTTACCTACCTGATGTTACCACTATAGCAGTGAAAGCAGCCCTAGAAAATACGTAAACAAATGACCATAATTATGTTCAAATAAGACTATCTCTGATTACTAGAGTTTGAATTTCATATAAGTTTAAAACCATAAAGTGTTATCCCTCCTCTGATTTTTTCAAACAATTAAAAATGTAAAAACAATTCTTAGCTTCCAGAGTGAACAAAAACAGACAGTAGGCAGGATTTAGCCTGTAGTTTGCTCAGCTCTCTTTTAAGAAGAAAAAGTTCAAATAATTGGGTAGTATATGTGTGGAGGGGAGAAGTGGAGATGGTTAATGGGTACAAAAATATAGTTAGAATGAGTAAAATCTAGTATTTGATAGCACGAAAGGGTGACTACAGTCAGCAATAATTTATAGCACTTTAAAATAACTAAAATAGTATAATTGGAATGTTCATAACACAAAGAAATGGCAATGCTTGAAGTGACAGCTACCTCATTTACCCTTGGTGATTGTTACTCATTGTATGCTTATATCAAAAGATCTCATGTACCCCACAAATATATATACCCAGTATGTACACATAAAATTAGTTTTTTAAATAAAGAAGAAAAACTTCAGTTATGAGAACATCTAATAAGTCTAATACAAGAAGCCAATTGTAATATTATCAGGCTCTACTTTGGAGTGAACAATGTAACTGATTTAAGACATATTGGCTTCAGAGCATAAGCATCTAATACAATTTAATCATTTTTAAAGAGGACATAACCCTGTATTTGAAGACTGTATTCATACACAAATGGGTAATGGTTAAATTAAAAATGAGGTTCCGAGGAAAATGAAGTAAATGAGATATTGTGTGGAAAGCACATACTAGTCCCTGTATATGTGAAGTTCGGTGTACAATGAAATTTTCAGAGTACAGCAGTGTAAACTGGAAGAAACTTATCCCCTAAGAAGATTTGTTTGTGATATGAAAAGTACTCTATCACTTGGGACTACCAAAGCACTCATTTGGAATATACATGCTTACTGTGCATCTTAATGGGCTTAATTGAAGAGTTTAATAAATTTAGATCTTGTAGAAGTAATTTAAAAAGTGATTGATAATGCTAATAATATGGTGAAGCAGTAAAAATCTAGAAGTAGATAATTCTATGGATATCTTGGGAGATTGTAAGTACTTATGACACTGGTTATTGTCAGCTTAAAACAAAACATCTGGATGCAAAGTTAAGTATTCAGTCACCTATGCCAAAGTTTTCATGTTCAGGGCAAACATCTGAAAGATTCCATGCAATATTTATTTTTTATTTGAACTTGTAGTGCTAATAAGTTACACTACAATGAAGCCCCTATTATACAAATAAAAATGACTCATTTTCTAAATGGCCTTTTGTGATAGACACAATTAATTTCATCCTAAAAATGTAGTAGTTTATGTATTTAAAAATGACAATGATGAATATAGTAGAAGTAGCAACATTGAAAGCCCACATTTATTGACACGCTGTATTCTGCACTCTCCTTTTCTGGTTCTCCAACTCAGAACACACATCTAGGCAGGCAAAGGGTGACAGTGAAAACTGAGCCATCATGTTTTGGCTAGCACTGAGAGAGCTATTTGATGGCTCAGTTTAAGACCCAATGGGCCAAGGAAGACATTAAAAGACAAGTTTAAAATTTTCTTGAAACAAATGCAAATGGGAACACATCATATCAAAACCAATGGGATACAGCAAAAGAAGTTCCAAGAGGATAATTTTTAGCAATAAAGGCCTACATCAACCATGAAGAAAGATCTCAAATAAACAACCTAACTTAGCACCTTAAGGAACCTAAACCAAAATGAAAAAAAAAAGAAAGAAAATAATAAAAATTAGAACAAAATAAATTACAGACTAAACAAATACAAAAGATCAACATAAAAATAGATTTTTTTTGAAAAAATAAACAATGTTGACACAGTTTTAGCAAAACTAGCTAAAAAAGAAAGATTTGAATACCTAAAATTGGAGATAAAGAGGGGACATTACAACTGATACAACATAAATACAAATGAACATAAGATACTATTATGAGCAATTGTATGCCAACAAACTGGGTGACCTAGAGAAAACAGATAAATTCCTGGACATATACAACCTAACAAAACTGAATGAGGAAGAAGTAGAAAATCTGAACAGATCAATAATGAATAACAAGATTGAGTCAGTCATAAAAATCTTCCCATGAAAGAAAAACCCAGGACCTGATGTCTTTACTGCTGAATTCTATCAAATATTTAAAGAAGAACTAATACCAATTCTACTGAAACCATTCTGAAAAATTGAAGAGAAAAAAATGCTTCCAAATTATGTCTATAAGATCAGCATTACACTGATATCAAAACCAGACAACAATACAACATAGAAAGAAAACAACAGGTCAATTCCCCTGATGAATAGAAATGCAAAATCCTCAGCAAAATACTGGCAAATGAGATTTCACAGAACATTAAAAAGATCATTCACCATGATCAAGGGAGATTCATACCAGGGATGCAAGAATGGTTCAACATAAACAAATCCGTAAACTTGACACATCACATTAAAAGAATGAAGTGCAAAAACTGTATGGTAATCTCAATAGATACAGAAAAAGCACTAATAAAATTCAACTTTTATATTTTCATGATAAAAACTTTCAAGTTGGATGTAGGAGGAATGTACCTCAACACAATAAAGGCCATACATGACAAGTGCACAGCTAATATCACACTGAACAAAGAAATGTTGAAAGCTGTTTCTTTAATATTTGGAATGAGACAAACATGTTCACTTCTGACACTTAATATTCAACATAATACTGGAAATCTTAGCCAAAGCAATCAGGCAAAAGAAAAAAATAAAAAGCATCCAAAATTGGAAATGAAGAAGTTAAATTGTCCCGGTTTGCAGATGACATGGCCTTATATAGAGAAAACCCTAAAGACTTTAGTAAAAACAGTTAGAACTAATAAGTGAATTCAGTAAAGTTGCAAGATCCAAAATTAACACAAAAAATCAGTAGCACTTTTATACACTAGTAGCAAAGTATCTGAAAAATAAATTAGGGAAAAAATCCTATAGCTAATAAAATATATTTAGGAATAAATTTAACAAAGGAAGTAAAAAAATCTCTGCACTGAAAACTATAAAACATTGATGAAATAAATTGAAGATACAATAAATGAAAATATATATCATGGTCATGGATGTGAAGAATTAAAATTATTAAAATGTACATACTACCCAAAGTTATCTACATATTCAAGCAATCCCTATTAAAATAGCAATGACATTTTTCACAGAAATAGGAAAAGCAACTCTAAAATTCATATGGAACCCTAAAAGACCCCAAATAGCCAAAGCAATCTTGAGTGAAAAGAACAAAGCTGGAAGCATAATGCTACCTGACTTTAAAATATGTTACAGATCTACAGTAACTAAATCAGGATGGTACTGGTATAAAAATAAATACATACTCCAATGCAAGAGTATAAAGAACACAAATAAATCCATGTACTAAGAGACAGACAACTGATTGTTGACAAGGGTGACAAGAACTCATGGAGAAAGGACAATTTCTTCAATAAATGGTGCTGGTAATCTCTATATTTATATGCAAAAGAATAAATCTAGACAAAATTGAACTTCAAATGGATTAAAGACTTAAATGTAAGACTTCAAATAATACAACCAAGAGAAAAAAACATAGGGAAAACAGTTTATGACATTGATCTGGACAAGATTTTTTTTGGATAAGAACCCAAAAGCACAGACAATAGCAAAAATAAACAAATTATATACAAACTACAATCTTCTGCACAGCAAAGGAAACAATCAATAGTGAAATGACAACCACAGAATGGAAGAAAACATTTGCAAACTGTGCATATAACAAGGGGCCTATTTCCAGAATATATAAGAAACTCCAACTGAAAAGCAAAAAACTCAAATAATCCAATTAAGAAATGGGCAAAAGACCTGAATCAACATTTCTCAAAAGAAGACATACAAATGGCCAACAAGTATATGAAAAAATGTTCAACATCACTCACCAAGGAAAGGCAAATCAAAACCACAATGAGATATCACCTCACCCCAATTATAATGACTATTTTTAAAAGACAAAAAAATAATGAATGCTGGTGCAGATGTGGAGACAGAGGAACTCTTATAAACTGTTGATGGGCATGTAAATTAACATAGCTATTATGAAAAATAGTAAAAATCTCCTTCAAAAAATTAAAAATAGAATTTACATATGATCCTGCAATCCCACTACTAGTTATATATCCCAACAAAATGAAAGCAGTATGTCAAAGAGCTACCTGCACTCCCATGCTATTGCAGTACAATTAATAGCCAAGATATAGCATCAAGCTAAGTGTCAATCAGTGGATGAATGGATAATACAATTGTTACACACACATACACACACACACACAATGGAATACTATTCGGCCATAAAGAGAAAAGAAATTCTGTCATTTGAGGCAACATAAGTAAACCTTGAAGACATTACATTAAGTGAAATGAGTCAGGCACAGAAAGACAAATAACACATGATCTCACTCATATGTCTAATCTAAAAAAGCTGATTGCATAGAAGTAGAAAGTAGAATAATGAATACCAGAGCCTGAGGAGAGCAAGAGGAAGGAGGGAAAGGGAAAGATTGGTCAATGGGGTACAAAGTTACAGTTAGATAGAAGGAATGAATTCTAGTGTTCTATTGAAAAGTAGGGTGATTGTGGTTAACAACATGGTATCAAATATTTCAAAATAGCAAGAAGAGAGGATTTTAATACTTTCAGCATGAAGAAATCATAAATGCATTAGGTGATGGATATGTTAAATAACCTGATTTGGTTTTTACACAATGTATACATTTATCAAATCATTGCAAGCACTTCATAAATATGCACAATTATTGTATGCCAAATTTTTATTTTTTTACTTTTTTTATTATACTTTAAGTTCTAGGGTGCATGTGCACAACGTGCAGGTTTCTTACATATGTATACAAGTGCCATGTTGGTGTGCTGCACCCTTTAACTCGTCATTTATATTAGGCATTTCTCCTAATGCTATCCCTCCACCATCCCCCCACCCCACTACAGGTCCCGGTGTGTGATGTTCCCCACCCTGTGTCCAAGGGTTCTCATTGTTCAATTCCCACCTATGAATGAGAACATGCTGTGTTTGGTTTTCTGTCCTTGAGATGGTTTGCTCAGAATGATGGTTTCCAGCTTCATCCATGTCCCTACAAATGATGTGAACTCATCCTTTTTTATGGCAACGTAGTATTCCATGGTGTATATGTGCCACATTTTCTTAATCCAGTCTATCATTGATGGACATTTGGCTTGGTTCCAAGTCTCTGCTAATGTGAATAGTGCCACAATAAACATACATGTGCATGTGTCTTTATAGCAGCATGATTTAGAATCCTTTGGGTATGTACCCAGTAATGGGATGGCTGGGTCAAATGGTATTTCTAGTTCTAGATCCTTGAGGAATCGCCACACTGTCTTCCACAATGGTTGAACTAGTTTACAGTCCCTCCAACAGTGTAAAAGCTTTCCTATTTCTCCACATCCTCTCCAGAACCTGTTGTTTCCTGACTTTTTAATGATCACCATTCTAAGTGGTGTGAGATGGTATCTCATTGTGGATTTGATTTGTATTTCTCTGATGGCCAGTGATGATGAGCATTTTTTCATGTGTCTATTGGCTGCATAAATGTCTTCTTTTGAGAACTGTCTGTTCATATCCTTTGCCTACCTTTTGATGGGGTTGTTTGATTTTTTCTTGTAAATTTGTTTAAGTTCTTTGTGGATTCTGGATATTAGCCCTTTGTCAGATGGGTAGATTGCAAAAATCTTCTCCCATTCTGTAGGTTGCCTGTTCACTTGATCATAGTTTCTTTTGCTGTGCAGAAGCTCTTTAGTTTAATTAGATCCCATTTGTCAATTTTGGCTTTTGTTGCAATTGCTTTTGGTGTTTTAGTCATGAAGAGCTTGCCCATGCCTATGTCCTGAATGGTATTGCCTAGGTTTTCTTCTCGGGTTTTTATGGTTTTAGGTCTAACATTTAAGTCTTTACTCCATCTTGAATTAATTTTTGTATAAGGTGTAAGGAAGGGATCCAGTTTCAGCTTTTTACATATGACTAGCCAGTTTTCCCAGCACCATTTATTAAATACAGAATCCTTTCCCATTTCTTGTTTTTGTCAGGTTTGTCAAAGATCAGATTGTAGATGTGTGGTATTAATTCTGAGGGCTCTGTTCTGTTCCATTGATCTATATCTCTGTTTTGGTACCAGTACTATGATGTTTTGGTTACTGTAGCCTTGTAGTATAGTTTGAAGTCAGGTAGGGTGATGCCTCCAGCTTTGTTCTTTTGGCTTAGGATTGTCTTGTCAATGCAGTCTCTTTTATGGTTGCATATGAATTTTGAAGTAGTTTTTTTCCAATTCTGTGAAGAAAGTTATTGATAGCTTGATGTGGATGGCATTGAATCAATAAATTACCTTGGGCAGTATGGCCATTTTCACCATAGTGATTCTTACTCATGAGCATGGAATGTTCTTCCATTTATTTGTGTCCTCTTTTATTTTGTTGAGCAGTGGTTTGTAGTTCTCCTTGAAGAGGTCCTTCACATCCCTTGTAAGTTAGATTCCTAGGTATTTTATTCTCTTTGAAGCAATTGTGAATGGGATTTCACTCATGATTTGGATGTTTGTCTGTTATTGGTGTATAGGAATGCTTGTGATTTTTGCACATTGATTTTGTATCCTGCAACTTTGCTGAAGTTGCTTATTAGCTTAATGAAATTTTGGGCTGAGACTGTGGGGTTTTCTAAATATACAATCATGTCATCTGCAAACAGGGACAATTTGACTTCCTCTTTTCCTAATTGAATACCCTTTATTTCTTTCTCCTGCCTGATTGCCCTGGCCAGAACTTCCAACACTATGTTGAATAGGAGTGGTGAGAGAGGGCATCCCTGTCTTGTGGCAGTTTTCAAAGGGAATGCTTCCAGTTTTTGCTCATTCAGTATGATACTGGCTGTGGGTTTGTCATACTTATTATATTGAGATACATTCCATCAGTACCTAGTTTATTGAGAGTTTTTAGCATGAAAGGTTGTTGGATTTTGTCAAAGGCCTTTTCTGCACCTATTGAGATAATCATGTGGTTTTTGTCTTTGGTTCTGTTTATATGATGGATTACATTTATTGATTCATGTATGTTGAACCAGCCTTGCATACCAGGGATGAAGTCAACTTGATCATGGTGGATAAGCTTTTTGATGTTCTGCTGGATTTGGTTTGCCAGTATTTTACTGAGGATTTGTGCATCGATGTTCACCAGGTATATTGGTCTAAATTCTCTTTTTTATGTTGTGTTTTGGCCAGGCTTTGGTATCAGAATGATACTGGCCTCATAAAATGAGTTAGGGAGGATTCCCTCTTTTTTATTGATTGGAATAGTTTCAGAAGAAATGATACCAGCTCCTCTTTGTACCTTTGGTAGGATTTGGCTGTGAATCCGTCTGGTCCTGGACTTTTTTTGGTTGGTAGGCTATTAATTATTGCCTCAATTTCAGAGCCTGTTATTGGTCTATTCAGGGATTGACAAGACAATCCTTGGTTTAGTCTTGAGAGGGTGTATGTGTTGAGGAATTTATCCATTTCTTCTAGATTTTTTAGTTTATTTGCATAGAGGTGTTTGTAGTATTCTCTAATGGTAGTTTGTGTTTTTGTGGAATCAGTGGTGATATCCCCTTTATCATTTTTTATTGCATCTATTTGATTCTTCTCTGTTTTCTTCTTTATTAGTCTTGCTAGTGGTCTATCAATTTTGTTGATCTTTTCAAAACACCAGCTCCTGGATTCATTGATTTTTTGAAGTGTTTCTTGTGTCTCTATCTCCTTCAGTTCTGCTCTGCTCTGATCTTAGTTATTTCTTGCCTTCTGCTAGCTTTTGAATGTGTTTGCTCTTGCTTCTCTAGTTCTTTTAATTGTGATGTTAGGGTGTGTATTTTAGTTCTTTCCTGCTCTCTATTGTGGGCATTTAGTGCTATAAATTTCCCTCTACACACTGTTTTAAATGTGTCCCAGAGATTCTGGTATGTTGTGTATTTGTTCTCATTAGTTTCAAAGAACATGTTTATTTCTGCCTTCATTTTGTTATGTACCCAGTAGTCATTCAGGAGCAGGTGGTTCAGTTTCCATGTAGTTGTGCAGTTTTGAGAGAGTTTCTTAATCCTGAGTTCTAGTTTGATTGCACTGTGGTCTGAGAGACAGTTTGTTATAGTTTCTGTTCTTTTACATTTGCTGAGGAGAGCTTTACTTCCAACCATGTGGTCAGTTTTGGAATAAGTGCAATGTGGTGCTGAAAAGAATGTCTAATCTGTTGATTTGGGGTGGAGAGTTCTGTGGATGTCCATTAAGTCTGCTTGATGCAGAGCTGAGTTCAATTCCTGGATATCCTTCTTAACTTTCTGTCACATTGATCTGTCTAACATAAACAGTGGCATGTTGAACACTGTCATTATTATTGTGTGGAAGTCTAAGTCTCTTTATAGGTCTCTAAGGACTTGCTTTATGAATCTGGGTGCTCCTGTGTTGGGTGCATATATATTTAAAATAGTTAGCTCTTCTTGTTGAATTGATCCCTTTACCATTATGTAATGGCCTTCTTTGTCTCTTTTGATCTTTGTTGGTTTAAAATCTGTTTTGTCAGAGACTAGGATGACAGCCCCTGCTTTTTTGTTTTGTTATTTTCCATTTGCTTGGTAGATCTTCCTCTACCCTTTTATTTTGAGCCTATGTGTGTCTCTCCATGTGAGATGGGTCTCCTGAATGCAGCACACTGATGGGTCTTAACTCTTTATCCAATTTGCCAGTCTGTGCCTTTTAATTGGAGCATTTAGGCTATTTACATTTAAGGTTAATATTGTTATGTGTGAATTTGATCCTGTCATTATGATGTTAGCTGGTTATTTTGCTCATTAGTTGGTACAGTTTCTTCCTAGCATAGATGGTCTTTACAATTTGGCATGTTTTTGCAGTGGCTAGTACCACTTGTTCTTTTCCATGTTTAGTGCTTCCTTTAGGAGCTCTTGTAAGGCAGGCCTGGTGGTGACAAAACCTCTCAGCATGTCCTTGTCTGTAAAGTATTTTATTTCTCCTTCACTTATGAAGCTTAGTTTGGCTGGATATGAAATTCTGAGTTAAAAATTCTTTTCTTTAAGAATGTTGAATATTGTCCCCCACGCTCTTCTGGCTTGTAGAGTTCCTGCTGAAAGATCTGCTTTTAGTCTGATGGGCTTCCCTTTGTGGGTAACCCGACCTTTCTCTCTGGCTGCCCTTAACGTTTTTTCCTTCATTTCAACTTTGGAGAATCTGACAATTATGCACCTTGGAGTTGCTCTTCTAGAGGAGTATCTTTGTGGTGTTCTCTGTATTTCCTGAATTTGAATGTTGGCTTGCCTTACTAGGTTGGGGAAATTCTCCTGGATAATATCCTGAAGAGTGTTTTCCAACTTGGTTCCATTCTCCCCATCACATTCAGGTACACCAATCAGACATAGATTTGGTCTTTTCACATAGTCCCATATTTCTTGGAGGCTTTATTTCTTTTTTACTGTTTTTTCCTCTAAACTTCTCTTCTCACTTCATTTCATTAATCTGATCTTCAATCACTGATACCCTTTCTTCCACTTGATCGAATCAGCTACTGAAGCTTGTGCATGTGTCACATAGTTCTTGTGCCATGGTTTTCAGCTCCATCAGGTCATTTAAGGTCTTCTCTATGCTGTTTATTCTAATTAGGCATTCATCTAATCTTTTTTCAAGGTTTTTAGCTTCTTTGTGATGGGTTTGAACATCCTCGTTTAGCTCAGATAAGTTTGTTATTACTGATCTTCTGAGGCAGAACATCCTCGTTTAGCTCAGATAAGTTTGCTATTACTGATCTTCTGAGGCCTACTTCTGTCAGCTTGTCAAAGTCATTCTCCATCCATCTTAGTTCCTTTGCTGGTGAGAAGCTGTCTTCCTTTGGAGAAGAAGAGGCACTCTGATTGTTGGAATTTTCAGCTTTTCTGCTCTGTTTTCTCCCTGTCTTTGTGGTTTTCTCTACCTTTGGTCTTTGATTATGGTGACCTAGAGATGGGGTTTTGTTGTGGATGTCCTTTGTGTTTGTTAGTTTTCCTTCTAACAGTCAGGATCCTCAGCTGCAGGTCTGTTGGAGTTTGCTGGAGGTCCACTCCAGACCCTGTTTGCCTGGGTATCACCAGCAGATGCTGCAGAACAGCAAATATTGCAGAACAACAAATGTTGCTGCCTGATCCTTCCACTGGAAACTTCGTCTCAGAGGGGCACCTGGCTGTATGAGGTGTCAGTCAGACCCTACTGGGAGGTGTCTCCCAGTTAGGCTACTCGGGGGTCTTGGAACCACTTGAGGAAGCAGTCTGTCCATTCTCAGATCTCAAACTCCATGCTGGGAGAACTGCTACTCTCTTCAAAGCTGTCAGACAGGGATGTTTAAGTCCATAGAAGTTTCTGCTGCCTTTGGTTCCCCTATGCCCTGCCCTTAGAGGTGGAGTCTGCAGAGGTAGGCAGGCCTCCTTGAACTGCTGTATGATCCACCCAGTTTGAGTTTTCTGGCCACTTTGTTTACCTACTCAAGCCTCAGCAATGGCAGATGCCCCTCCCCAGCCTCACTGCCACCTTGCAGTTCAATCTCAGACTGCTGTGCTAGCAGTGAGCAAGGCTCCGTGGGTGTGGGACCCTCTGAGCCAGGCACAAGATATAATATCTTGGTGTGCCGTTTGTTAAGACTGTTGGAAAAGCACAGTATTAGGGTAGAAGTGTCCTGATTTTCCAGGTACCATCTGTCACGGCTTCCCTTCGTAGGAAAGCTAATTCTCCAACCCATTGCACTTCCTAGGTGAGGCGATGCCCCGCCTTGCTTTGGCTCACACTTCGTGGGCTGCACCCACTGTCCAACAAGCCCCTTTGAGATGAACTCGGTACCTCAGTTGGAAATACAGAAATCACCCATCTTCTGAGTCCCTCATGCTGGGAGCTGTAGACTGGAGCTGTTCCTCTTTGGCCATCTTGGAACCCTCTGTATGTCAACTTTTTAAAAAACTAAAATAAGAAAGATTACATAAAAAAGTAATTTTGTGTAAAAAGGATAATAGAATTATACAACAGTATTTGTGCAACTAGTTAACCTGCAATAAGGATAAAAGAATTATACAACAGTATTTGTGTGACTAGTTAACAGTATTTGTGTGATTAGCAACACTGTAAAATATAAATTGTAAGTAGTTTCCAAATATATGATTTCAAATCAATTATGCCAATATTTATATATCTAAAAGAATATTATTTTTTTCAGAATATTTAGTCATTCTATTCAGGCAAAAATCTGCAGAAATTCTCCCTTTAAAGTTTGTACACAGCATCCAGCAAAGCATCTTGCTTAAAGTATGTCTTTAGTGCATGCTTACTAAAGTCAAACAGTAACAAGTCCTATAGGAAAATCTGTCGTTTATTAAAGAGCATTGTTTTGTATACTATAAAATTATCACTTTTGGAGATTAAATACTTTAACTCTCCAGTCTTGACCTTATTTAATTCAAAATGTTACCAAATTGAATTAACCAGTGTATTAAGCAGAAAATACTTAAGTGCATTTTAACAGTTCTCTAAAGTCAATTAATTCCTCATGAAACAAGTATCTACCACGTTCAAAGAATGTGACACTGGTAGCCCAAAGAAAATAAATCTCCCATGACAATTATTCTGAAGTGGAGGGGAGAAACAAAAAGCCTATTGTTTATTGATAGATAAAAAATGTTTCTCAAAATGCCTATATCTTTACATTTTACTTCTGCACCATGTATATATGCATAGACAATTTAAAGAGAAGACTTCCTTTTATTATTATTATTTTTTATTTGAAGTCTCTCTCTGTCACCCAGGCTAGGGTGCAGTGGTGCAATCATGGCTCACTGCAGCCTCTATCTTGGCTCAAGCGATTCTCCTGCCTCAGCTTCCCAAATAGCTGGGATGGCAGGTGTGTGCCAACATATTCTGCTAATTTTTTTTTTAATTTTTTGCAGAGACAGGGTCTCACCAGGTTGCCTAGACAGGTCTCAGACTCCTAGGTTCAAGCAATCCTCCAGCCTCGACCTCTCAAAGTGCTGGTATTACAATTGTGAGTCACTTGCCTGGCCCTACTATCCTTGTAAAAGGACACAACAACTGCACAAACTCCATATAAAAAACTAGTATAAAAATAGTCTCTTTTTTAGGATTTATTGATTTATATTTTAGTTTTGACTGATGGGCTGATAAAGGTTACAGATATTTGAGTAGCTTTTTAAATCATACATAGGCAGATTTACTTAAATGTGTATTTTAAGAAAAGTAAGCATAACATTAAAATAACAACAAGAAAATATATGTTAAACACATCTTGCAGGATCTACTGGAATATTAATAACCTGTTTAATTTAGCTCCCAGTTTTCATCTTAATTGACCTTTCAGCATCATTTGACACTGTTGATTGCTCTTTTCTCCCAGATATACTTTCTGCAATTGGCTTCTAGGACACAACTTTCTCTTGTTTCTTTTTCCTCTTTATATATTCTTGATTGCTCCTAATCAATCTCCTCTGCTGTTCCTTCCTTTTCTTCTGGACTTTTAAACGTTGAAGTGCCTCATGACTCACTCTCCTTTTGGGATTCCTTTTTCTTTCTATACACACTGGCTGGTGATCTCATCCAGTCTCACTTCTCCACATACCATTGATACGGTGATGCTCCCAGCTTTATTTCTCCTGCACACACTTTTCCAAAATTCTTACTTTCAGATGTTCAATTGAATCTAATGAGCATTACAATTTCCATATGTCCAAGGTTAAAACATTAGTCTTGGCTGGGCCCGGTGGCTCACGCCTATAATCCCAGCATTTTGAGAGGTCGAGGCAGGGGGATTACCTGAGGTCAGGCATTCGGGAACAGCCTGACCAACATGGAAAAACCTTATCGCTACTAAAAATACAAAATTAGCTTGGTGTGGTGGCATGCACCTGTAATCCCAGCTACTCAGGTGGCTGAGACAGGAGAATCACTTGAATCCATGAAGCAGAGGTTGCAGTGAGCCAAGATCACACCATTACACTCCAGCCTAGGCAACAAGAGTGAACCTCTGCCCTCAAACCTGCCCCTCCTAGAGTCTCCCCATCTCAATAGATGACAACTGTATTCATCTAAGAACACAGTTGCTAAGTCTGACCTGGAAATCATGCTTGATTTAGTTTATTGTTTCATAGGCCACATCTAAATTATCAGTAAATCCTGTTGAATCTATTTTCAAACTAGGATCTAAATATTTTCTACCAAATCTATAGCCACAAACCTAGTCTGGGTTACTATTATTCTTATGTGGTTAATATTTTAGCATCCTGACACTTTCCAGGCTTCTATTTTCTACCACTTCAGTCTATTTCAACACAGCATCCAAAGTGATCCCTCAGGCAGAAGGGGCAAACTAGAGTGAAAGTTTCATTCTTGGAAGAGCCAAATAAACAAGCATACAATATTTCAGGTTAATCCTCTTAGATGTCACCATCCATCATCTGAGATTAACGACAGCACCTTACAAACTCTGGAAGAAATATTTGTAAGCAGGAGAAAACATGGCAAAAACAGATAATGTGAATAAGATTATTCAAAAGACAAAAATGGACAACCCTGGAAGAATCCTACCAACTTCCAAAATACTAACCTGTTGATAAGACAAATTTGTTCACTATGGTTTTTATTTGTGGTTTAAAAAAATCCTTAGAAAGAAACATTTGAAAGAATGACACAATTTATTCCATTGTTCTACCTTTCCCCCCTGTGATAGTGGGATTCTCAGCCAGAGTTTGGGTCCTTGAGACTTGGGGATCTTATTGTACCAACAAATGGAAGACTTATGCTCCTTAAAAAGAACAATTTAAGTCCAAGAAAAAGGTTTGGAGCTCTGAATCTTTAGAGTTAGAGAGTTTAATAAAACCTGACATGGGAAGTTTCTCTAGCACTGAGTTAAGGGGTGATGTCTGTTGGTTCCTGGAATAGTGGGAAATGATTCTTTAGTGTAGTGAAAACCCAGAGCGACAGGCACTCAGGTGACTAATTGCAAGGTTCATAAAGGCAGGAAAAGTCTTGCATTGGAAAATACTGGGTTGCCACCTTGACATAGGAGTACAGGGGCAATAGAGGACTTCTGATCCCTCCCTTTTGGGGGAACCCTGCAGACTTGGATTAAAAAGAAGCCACTTACTAAATGCTGAAACTTATTCAATTTCCATCCACTTGTGAAGTGGGGACTAGTGGTAATTTAAATCTCTTTCAAAATAATAAAGTAAATACAACTTGTAGTAGAATAATCAGCCTAACCTCTATGGTAGGCCCAGTCCACATAGGGCAGATTAGCATCCGGAGGGCTAGATCAGATTTAGACATTTGATAGGGGACCCACAGAAAGTGAAAAAAAAATTAAAGAATGTGCCCTAGATATTAGAATGTTCTTTCTCACTGAATATTTCTGTAGCACAATAGCAATAGTGATGGTTTATTGCAAGTTACAGCCAAAAAAGAAAAGAAAGCAAGTAAATGCTTACAATTACCAGGAAACAGACACAGTCTTTAGTTACAGAATTGTCCTATGAAGGAAAATAACTGACATATTAATGGTTAAGTATTCAATATATTTATAAAAAATTAGGTAGTAAGTGTTCAATATATTTGTAAAAAAAATTTGAGGGCCAATTTCATTTAAATAGAAAAATAATCCAACTGATATAAAACTTAAGTTAAAATAAGTTTTAATTGTTAGCATACTTGACAATATTTAGGACAAAAGATGTCATAATTTATCTGAACAGTTACATGATCTTCAAACTAGTGATTTAATTACAAAAAAAAATTTTTTTTTTTTGAGATGGAGTCTTGCTCTGTCTCCAGGCTATAGTGCAATGGCGTGATCTCAGCTCACTGCAACCTGTGCCTTCTGGGTTCAAGTGATTCTCCTGCCTCAGCCTCCCAAGTAGCTGGGACTACAGGCACTTGCCACTACGCCCAGCTAATTTTTGTGTTTTTAGTAGAGATGGGGTTCCACCATGCTGGCCAGGATGATCTCGATATCTTGACCTCATGATCCACCCACTTCGGCCTCCCAAAGTGCTGGGATTACAGGTGTGAGCCACTGTACCCGGCCAGAAGTTAATTTTAAAACATTTATTTAGATTGGACAAAATCCTATTTGGCATCCAAGTGTATTGATTATTGTCAAGTTTTTGTTTTTTGTTTTACATAATTTTCTCTGGCAAAACCCTCATATAGAGCTTTATCACCAATATACATTAGGTCTCCTTGTCTTTATGCGAAGTTGAATTTTTAAAAATACATAATCCTATATTACATTACTTTCCAATTAGCTCACTGCTTGTGTAAAAGTAATAAATACTACCAAATAGTAACACTTTTAATGTATTTGTTAATAATAAAACTCATTTATTTAAAGTATTAAATAAAATTGGTATCTATCCTATTAGAGGTAAATTTTTTCAATAATATGAGACAGCAGGTCTCAAATACTGTACCTGAGAAAGTGCAAAAGGGTGCAAGGAAAATTTCAGCTATGGTTTGCTTTGGGAAGAGGGAACCAGAAATGTATTGATATAAGCTATAAAACTCCTTGGTTATAAAAATGTGACAATACTTTCTTTCTTAGAGAAAGTGAGTATAGGAAAAGCTGGATCTACAGGATCCAGAAATAAAACAGACCACAGGAAATAAAACACTATCAATTATCTAAATATAAAAATAACAAAGAAGCATCAAAAATATGACTTTTGAGATAAGTTATTTTTGTCTCTTTTAAGCTGAGTTCTTTATCCTGTTCATCATTTAGTCACATTCCTGAAGCCATCTTTAATGTAGTTTGCAGTCATGACATTTTAAGAGAAAAAAAAATGAAGGAGTACATTAAGCTCACTTGGTATTATTTATTTATTTTTCCCATGAATGCGTCATTCAAATATTGCTTTAGATATAGCACTGAAAGCATCAGAAAAGACTGGGCTGGAAAAATATCTAGCTTTAGTTCTGGACAAGAACGGAAAGTTCCGGTAGTCATAAATCTGTGAATACAATTTATTGAATACATTTTTCAAGTCATTGTGGTTAGACAGGCAGAATCGAAATGGGTCTATGTGCATGTCTATTTCATTCCATTTTATGTGAAAAGGGCCCGCCCTGGACTGAGTCCAAATTGACAGAAGAGCTCTAGAAGAGTGATAAATTTTAATATATCTGTTAGCTGATAGTGATTAATGGGCATATCTCAAACTCTTTAAGAAGTTTGGGATTTAAAGTGTCTCACTGCCTCTGAGTAGATTTATCAGAGACAGTTAACGGATGTTTCCACAAGGAAAATTACCAACACTAAAAAGACTCCCTATCATAAGCTACTGGAGATATAACTAGTAGAAGAAAGATCTGGGCTTTATGGAAACAAAAGCTAATATATACAAAATCGAATTTTAGTATAGTTTAACCTAATGGAATTAGGTGATGGAAATTAATCCAGTTTGATCAAAGAGGTTACTGAAATTTTATCATTCAAATTTCACTTATCTAATGGGGCTAATACAAAATATATTCTTTTTGAAAGTTATATATTTTTTAAAGTTTTACATGAAATTATAAATATGATGCAGTTAATCCAATCTTCTCAAAAATGCAGTATATTCATAGACCAAATTCCCAACAGGAAACAAACATCTACATATAATTTTTGGCTTTATATTCATATTTTGCCTTCAAATTGATGTCACCTGATTTCATGCCATATACTTTTCTTCATAAAGTTTGCCATTAAATGTTAGAATTCACATTATTAAACCATATCAATGAAGACTATTACCTCACAAAAGTGCTATGTAGAAAATTTTTACCGTTTGAGGAGAACATTTCAAGGAGCACCAAAAGCTTTACTTTTAATGTCCTAGCTTGCTCAGTCTTTCCCTTTTCGTACTCAGAGAAGACTGCTCTGCAAACATTTAAAAATGAAAATAATTGGTATAATGAACAAAAATATTGTTGCTACTGATAAAAGTTAGGAAACCACAGTGAAATCTTTTAATATTTAATTAAAAGCATTGTGTGCTTTTACAAAAGAAATATATGCTAGGGAATTTGGCTATCATCATTATTTTAAGAGTGAATGCCATGTGCTATTTATTTTTGGATTGGGATCATTTGTCTCAGTGGCGTAAATCTGAATTGTCTATTTGACTGGCAGTTTTGAGCCCTCACTGTCTGCCAGAGGCCGTGTATTTTGTTTCATTTTCAGGCATCTGAAATAAAGCTTTCTATAGGTAGACCTTGACCAAAACCAACATATATATTTATAATAACCCAAATAACTCTGACTGATAAGACAGTATTTTTACATTACAAAAAATGTTCACAAAACTCTGGCAAAGAAGTTGTGTCCCAAGGTCCAAATAATTTAGGAGATATATTCTTTATAATGTAAAAAAGAAAACACCATTTATTGAACTTTAAACGACAGGCTCTGTGTTAAACCAGATCATGTGGTATCACATTGAAACTTGACAACAACTTGCAAATAGGTTTAAAATCTAACTGCATCTCACTGGCTGTGATTGTCATCACTCTGAAATGAATCATTATTAGCTCCTATCTGGATTATTGTTTTAACTTCCTTAAAGGTCGCTCTGATTTTACTCTTGCTCTGCCTATGGTCTAGCCTCAACACTAAGCCTCAACACAAAAGAGGGATACTGTTAAAACGGATGGCAAATGTCTCATCCCACTGCACAGATTGGCCAACTGTGTTCTATCCAAAGCTAAGCTTTTAAATGGCCAGAAAATTCTACAGAATCCACTTTCCCTTCACTTGTGCCCATTCTTAAGCTATGACTGGCCATAGCCACTTTCTCTTGCCTCATTTACTCTGCCTCCAGTCTCACCATGCCAGCTTCCTTGCTGTTTCTCAAACTCTCCAGATTCCCTCCCTTCTTAGGGCCTATACCAGAGCTGTTCCATCTGCCTAAATGATTCTTCCTCCAGAAATCAACATGACTACTTCCTATTTCCTTTAAGCCTTTGCTTATACATCTCCTTCTTAATGAAGCCTACTCTGATCATCCTGCTTAAAATTTGTCTGTTTTAAAATGTACCTGTCAACTTTTAACAAACTACATAATTTATTTGGTTATTATGATTCATGTTTATTGTCTATCTCCACTTTCAAAAACTCCACAAGGGTAGGAATTTTGTCTGTTGGCTGATGTATCCCATACTTTTACAGAAACATACCTAATAAATAATTATCATTGAGATGACCCCATGAATGAATAAAGTCTGTATCAATAATATTTTATTTTAGGATTAAGAAATGATGCATAAATGTTTTGTAGTTTTCCCAAAAGCACTTAACTTTTCAGTAGCTGACATGAAATTTGAATGTAGGCATCTTAATCTGAAAACAAACATACTCAAGTTCTCTGCTGCACTATGGCCACTAATTTCTACTTTTTCCCACCAAACTGATTCTTGTTTAAGTTGTGAACTATGTGTTTACTTTTCTATTAAGAGTCAAAATATACTATCTCAGTAAGAAAAGAGGTAAATTAATTTACTTATGATGGAATGGAATTATATGCAGCCATCATACATAAGAATAATTTTCAGCAATATTGTTAAAAATATTTATTCGTCATGCCATAATGTTTAATCAAAAATCAGGATACAAATATGCATATTTGATGTGATCTTAACATGAAAAAGGCATACTTAGAAAAAAACGTTTTAGGTTAAAGGTCACTTTTTTGGTTCCTTTAAAATGCCCTAATAACCTGACAAATAAATAAATAAACGGGCATATAAGGACAAAGATGGGAAGATTAGATAAATTGAGGTACATCAAAATATTTTTAATTGGAAAGCAGAAAAATGCATAACTAACTTAGTAGAACAAAAGTAAAAAAGAACAATAACGTCAGCAAACCAAAATAAAACAGGATTTTTTCAGGGCAGGGTATAAAGCAAGTTTAATTATATCAGAAAACTCTGAGGAATTGGAGGCACGAATTATACATGATAGTAAGAAGTGAGTGAATGGGAGGGTAAAGAAATGTAGTATGACAAGCGTGTATAAGGAAAATTTACATACGTTAGCCTGAACAGCAAGCTGATTATGTCTGCTCCACCATATTTGTTTCTCTAGAGAATTAGACCAGAAAAACCCCAGGAACAGTTTGGGGAGGCGTATGTAAAGCAGATAAAATTGAAGAGCAAGTGAAAGTCAGCATATTCAAAAGAGTGGCAACTGCCCTCCTCCTCCACTCAGTTCCAAGAACTGTTAGCTAGATTTTGACTCATGAAGCAAGAGACTGAAGAAATCCTCTCTAAAGAAATAAGACATTTGGAAGAGAAAAAAATATCAAACGTGGACTTTATTATTCCTCGGCTAAATGGCTGAGTCACCAAAAATAGCCCTAAATAGAGCTTTCAAGCAGATTTTCTATAGCCTCAGGAATCAAAAATCATCTCATATATTTGAGATAAGTTTACAGCATAAATCACAAGGATGAAAATAAATATACAATCATACAGAAATACCTTAAAGGAAATCAAGAATCTGCGGGAGAATAAAAGAAAACTTTACAGGATGCTATAATTAGCCAATGTATCACTACACTGTGAGGAACATAAAGCCAATTTCTGATTCAGAAGGCCTCAAAATATTCACCTACCATACACCACCTTTTTTCAGAAAGCTACTGTAGAATATGTTGCATCAATAGAGGAGTACACTGAGAAACTAGGAGACATAGGATCTCAAAATCCATGAATTCTACAAAGGGGAGCAAACCCATAGGTTGTTGGTGAAGTCCTAGAATGATGATTGTGCAGCAGGTATTAATACAATAATGTTTGTTTACAAGGTCATGTTTAATTACACAGAAAAAGATACAGATATTTTGGAGAGTTTGAAGGAGAATTAAAGATGTATAGATACATTGAATCCAAACCAACCCATCTATAGAATCAAACCAGAGGGCAATCTCTCACCATCCCATCTAAAATAACTCCTATGTTCATACGTAAGTGATATCTTTCCTCATTCTGCTTTTCTGTTCTATTATATTTGTTGGTGTTAGAGGAGCTCCAAAAATAATACTGCTCTTTACTTGAATTTATAACCAACTAAGTTGATTCAACAGAAAAATTGCAAAAATTAAGAATGAGAGATCTTGGTTAATGTATACTTGTAAAAGTGTGTCCAAATACTGTGCTGCAAAATTAGAGATTATCAACCTATAATTCAGTAGTCTGGGACCACTACAGACCTTCACAAATCCCTATAAAATTTCTTGAATAGAGGAATGCTGTTCTATATGTGTGGTTTGAGAACAATGGCTCTCAAAGTGAAAAGAACAGAGAGAAAGAAGTGTTTTCCCATCTCAGAATCATTATGAGGTAACTCATTCCACTTGTATGAGAATGAATAAGGAGAAGGACAAGAGGCAAAGATTACTGTGTGTTGCCTGCTTGTATTATTTTTGTTTTGTGGTTTTAAGATTAAATTTCTTCTCATGCAAGCAAGAGATATCAAGAGGAAGAATTTGCCACGTAATTTGCCACGTAACACAATGAACTTCATATGCACAATCAATCTGTATAAGGGAAAATATCAGCAGTATAATATTGAAGGTTTTTGTTATCCTCATAAGACTTCTTTCTCAACACCATGTCTATCTGCTCTTTTTACTTTTTAAAATCTCTTGGGTCTTCTAGGAGGGAGTCCAGTAACTGTTCATAGAAAGCTGTATTTTATATTGCATCCACATTATGTCTAGTCAGGTTCTGCAAAGGGGTATATGAATCAAGTTTCAGCAATAATTTTAAATAAAATCATAAAGATGATTTAATAATAAAATGCAATGTAAAATTTCCCACAGTTTGAACACAAACTTCCTTCAAATACAAATTTTCTAAGAAAAAAATAAGTCCAAAGATTCAAAAAGTTGACCCACAACACCACAACATTTGTTTCTGTATACATATATATGTATTTTATATATGTGTATTTTATAATATAAATACATATACAATATACATGTATGTTATAATATAAATACATGTACAATATACATGTATGTTATAATATAAATACATATACAATATACATGTATGTTATAATATAAATACATATACAATATACATGTATTTATAAATTCATATACAATATACATGCATTTATAAATACATATATTATATGTGTGTGTGTGTGTATATATATATATATATATATAATAGCCATGCTGACAAGCATGAGATAATCTTTTCTTGTGGTTTTGATTTGCAATTTTCTGGTTATTTGACTTGTAAGCATTTGTTATATATTTTGGGGATTGACCTCTTATCAGATGTATGTTTTGTAACTATTTTTTTTCCATTCCATAAGCTGCCTTTTGTCTCTGTGGTTTTCCTTGCAGCAGAGAAGCTTTTTAGTTTCACGTAGTCTTACTTATTTATTTTGTTGTTGTAGCCTGTGCTTTTAGTATCATAGCATGGAATCATTAACAAGACCAATCTCATGAGTTTTTTTCCTTATGTTTCAGGTGTTACATTTAAGTCTTTAACCTATTTTGAATTTATTGTCTGCGTGTGGCATAAGATAGAGTTCTGTTTTCATTCATTTACATCTGGATATCCAGTTTGCTCAACACCATTTGTTGAAGAGAGTATATATTTTTTTCCTTGTATATCCTTGGTACTCTTATCAAAGATCAATTGACTGCATGTGTTAATATTCTTCTGGGATCTCTCTTCCATTCTATTGGTCTATGTGCCTGCCTTTATGCCAATGTCATGCTTTTTCAATTACTCTAGTTCTGTAATATATTTTTGAAATTGGGAATTGTGATACTTCTACTTTTTTTTCTCACTCTTGAGGTTGATTTGGTCATTTGTGATCCTTTGGGTTTCTATGTGACTTGCAGAATTGCTTTTTTTCTATTTAAGTAAAAAAAAATGTCGTTGCTATTTTGATAGGCATTGCATTGAATCTGTAGATCACTTTGGGAATTATGGACATTTTAACAATGTTAAGTAAGTCTTCAAGTCCATGAACACGAATGTCTTTCCATTTGTTTGGGTCTTCTTCAATTTCTTTTACTAATGTTTTGTAGTTTTCAGTATACAAGTATTTCACCTTATTAACTTTATTCCTAAGTATTTTATTCTTTTTGGTGCTATTGTAAATGGCATCATTTTCTTTGTTTCAGATTGTTCATTTTCAGTGTATAGAAACAGAACTAATTTTTGAGGATATAGAGAAATTCAAACCCTTGCACACACTGTTGATGGGAATACAGAATGGTGTGGCCACTATTAAAACCAACATTGAAATTTATCAAAATATTAAAAATAGAACTACCACATAATTCATTAATATCACTTCTAGGTATTTACTTAAAAAGAATCTGAAATCAGGATCTTGAAGAGATACAAGCATTCCTATGTTCATGCAGCACTATTTACAAGAGCCAAGCTATTGAAACAACTACATGTTGATTAACAATGAATTGATAAAAAAAATCTGGTATATACATAAAATAGATTACTATTTAGACTTACAAATGAAAGACATTCTGCAATATACAAGAGTGTGGATGAACATTCAGGACATTTGCTAAAAGAAATAAATCAGTAACAGAAGGGTTCTGTGGTAGTTGGTATCATTCCTTTGTTTCCATGCTTTGAATTCCCTTAAGAATCTCTTGTAAGTCTGGTCTGTGGGTAACTAATTCTTTTAGTGCTTGCTTGCCTGGAAAAGATTTTATTATGCTTCACTTGTGAAGCTCATTTGGGAAGATATGAACTCTTGCTTGGAGTTTTTCTTGCTTGGAATTTTTCTTTAGTGTTGATCTGGGACAGTCTGTTGACTATATGGCTTGGTGATGTTCCTTTGTTATAGTATCTCTCAGGTATTCGCTGGGTTTCTAGTATCCAGATGTCAACCTCTCTAGCAAAATTAGGGAAGTTTGCCCAAATTATTCACACAAATATGTTTTCCAGGTTGTTTACTTTTTTTCCTTCTCTCTCAGAAATGCCAGTATGTCGTAGGTCTGTTCCATTTACATAATCTCGTATTTCTTAAGATCTTATTTTTTTAAATTCTTTTACCTTTATTTTTCTAGGGTTGGTTTCGTTTGAAGGCTCATTCTTCAAGCTCTGAAATTGTTTCTTCTGCTTGGTCCAGTCTATTGATAAAGCTTTCAGTTGTACTTTGAAATTCCTTAAGTGAGTTTTTAAATTACAGAATATCTGATCGATTTCTTTTTAGGATGTTTATCTCTTCCTTCATTCCTTGTATTGCTTTAGAAGTTTCTTTATGTTGATTTTCAAACTTGTGTTGGATCTCCTTGAGCTTCCTTGCAAAACATGCTTTGAAATTTGTATCCATCATTCTGAGTTTCCCTTTTGGTTAGGGATGATTGCTGGAGAGCTACTGTATCCTTTGGTTGTATCACTACATTAAGATTTGTCATGGTTCCAAAATTTTCACAATGCTTTTTTCTCATCTGGAGACGCTGGCATTTGGCTTCGCTTCTATAGCCCTATGCACTTCTTTTGACAGGTTTTATATTGGACTGTTCAGTTTGACCCACAGGGCCAGTAAATGGTACTTATGGGTAAGAACTGGCTGTGGATGGGTATATAGTTCATCCTTCTTTACTGGAAGAAGCTCTCTGTTGCCTCAGGCAATGGGCTGATTCATGGAGTGCACAGTGGTCTGAGCTTGCTGCTCAGCTCTAAGGGGCCAGGGTCAGAGATGGGTGGGGCTGGCTTGGGCAGGTCTGCCTATAGCTTGTCTGATGGCAGACACAAGCACCAGTGCCAAGGGAGAAACCAGTGAAGTTATAAGGCTTGTCTCCATATTTTACTAGTTATTTAAGCTTTAAGAAACTACTTAATTTTACTAATCCCATTTTGCACTTATGAAGAAAAGATGGCAAAGGAATGGATGCCTCACAAATTTGCTAAACTAATGAAATAAAATGATGCACACAAAATGCTGATAGAATCAAATAAAATGATGTACAAAATGTGTCATTAACACTAAACAAATAGCAGTTAATAACATTTTATCAAAGAGTTCTTTGTGAAGATTTTTGAAGTTGATACATATTTTAGAAATTACATTGTGGCTATTTTATATTTCTGGAAGCTAGACTGTCATTGTGAAGAACACTTTATTAATTTAAAAATCCACCATTCATCACCAAGGAGTAGCAAAACATTATTTGTAAAATAAAATGGTTAGACTCTGAATATTCAATCATCAAACTATTCATTCATTTAATATATTCCAAACATTTTTTTAATTACCAAAGATTTTTTTCCTTAATTTTATCTTGCTCCTTTCTTTGTGCCTAGACCTGCAAAAGCCATAGGTTTTCACATGTTTCAAGCATAAGGATGAAGACCTCTCATAGAACAGAAAGAAAGTCATCATACCATCCTTGGACATCTCTCAGTTATATCTTTCAATGAAATGAATAAACCTGCACAACTTAAAACGCTCAAGTAGAATTTTTGCAATTAGATCTAAATCTCTGATAATACATAATATTTTAGCTTTCATGTGAATCATTTCATGAGATAAACCCAAGAGAATGACATTAGTTCCATCTTTAAAATCTTTCCTAGAAGAAATGAACAAATGTATTAGTATGCACAATTTTGCTGCATAAAAATAAATTTTAGCCTCATTTTTATGTTGCTGCCACCATGTAAGAAGTGTCTTTCACCGCACGCCGATTCTGAGGTCTCCCTAGCCATGTGGAACTAAATGGTGACAGGGGTGGAGCCAAGATGGCCGAATAGGAACAGCTCCGGTCTCCAGCTCCCAGCCCCAGCGACACAGAAGACAGGTGATTTCTGCATTTCTGCTTGAGGTACCGGTTTCATCTCACTAGGGAGTGCCTAACAGTGGGTTCAGGACAGTCGGTGAAGCGCACTGTGCGCGAGCCGAAGCAGGGTGAGGCATTGCCTCACTCGGGAAGCGCAAGGGGTCAGGGAGTTCCCTTTCCTAGTTAAAGAAAGGGAAAACAGACGGCACCTGGAATATCGGGTCAGTCCCGTCCTAATACTGCGCTTTTCCAACGGGCCTGGAAAACGGCACACTAGGAGATTGTGTCCCGCACCTGGCTCGGAGGGTCCTATGCCCACAGAGTCTTGCTGATTGCTAGCACAGCAGTCTGAGATCACGCTGCAAGGCGGCAACGAGGCTAGGGGAGGGGCGCCCGCCATTGCCCAGGCTTGCTTAGGTAAACAAAGCAGCCAGGAAGCTCGAACTGGGTGGAGCCCACCACAGCTCAAGGAGGCCCGCCTGCCTCTGTAGGCTCCACCTCTGGGGGCAGGGCACAGACAACCAAAAACTCAGCGAGAACCTCCACAGCCTTAAATGTCCCTGTCCGACTGACAGCTTTGAAGAGAGTAGTGGTTCTCCCAGCACGCAGCTGGAGATCTGAGAACGGACAGACTGCCTCCTAAAGTGGGTCCCTCACCCCTGAGCAGCCTAACTGGGAGGCACCCCCCCAGTGGGACAGACTGACACCTCATTCAACCGGGTACTCCTCTGAGACAAAACTTTCAGAGGAACTAGCAGACAGCTGAATTTGTGGTCTCACGAAAATCCGCTGTTCTGCAGCCACCGGTGCTGACACCCAGCCAAACAGGGTCTGGAGTGGACCTCTAGTAAACTCCAACAGACCTGCAGCTGAGGGTCTTGTCTGGTAGAAGGAAAATTAACAAACAGAAAGGACATCCACACCAAAAACCCATCTGTACATCACCATCATTGAAGACAAAAAGTAGACAAAACCACAAAGATGGGGAAAAAACAGACCAAAAAAACTGGAAACTCTAAAAAACAGAGCACCTCTCCTCCTCCAAAGGAACGCAGTTCCTCACCAGCAACGGAACAAAGCTGGATGGAGGATGACTTTGATGAGTTGAGAGAAGAAGGCTTCAGACGATCAAACTACTCTGAGCTACGAGAGGAAATTCAAAACAATAGCAAAGAAGTTAAAAACTTTGAAAAAAAATTAGAAGAATGGATAACTAGAATAACCAATGGAGAGAAGGGCTTAAAGGAGATGATGGAGCTGAAAGCCAAGTTTCGAGAACTACGCGAAGAATGCAGAAGCCTCAGTAGCAGATGCGATCAACTGGAAGAAAGGGTATCGCTGATAGAAGATGAAATGAATGAAATGAAGAGAGAAGGGAAGTTTAGAGAAAAAAGAATAAAAAGAAATGAACAAAGCCTCCAAGAAATTTGGGACTATGTGAAAAGACCAAACCTACGTCTGATTGGTGTACCTGAAAATGATGGGGAGAATGGAACCAAGTTGGAAAACACTCTGCAAGATATTATCCAGGAGAACTTCCCCAATCTAGCAAGGCAGGCCAGCATTCAGATTCAGGAAATACAGAGAACGCCACAAAGATACTCCTCGAGAAGGGCAACTCCAAGACACATAATTGTCAGATTCACCAAAGTGGAAATGAAGGAAAAAATGTTAAGGGCAGCCAGAGAGAAAGGTCGGGTTACCCACAAAGGGAAGCCCATCAGACTAACAGCTGATCTCTCAGCAGAAACTCTACAAGCCAGAAGAGAGTGGGGGCCGATATTCAACATTCTTAAAGAAAAGAATTTTCAACCCAGAATTTCCTATCCCGCCAAACTAAGCTTCATAAGTGAAGGAGAAATAAAATACTTTACAGACAAGCAAACGCTGAGTGATTTTGTCACCACCAGGCCTGCCCTAAAAGAGCTCCTGAAGGAAGCACTAAACATGGAAAGGAACAACCGGTACCAGCCCCTGCAAAAACATGCCAAATTGTAAAGACCATCGAGGCTAGGAAGAAACTATAGCAACTAACGAGCAAAATAAACAACTAACATCATAATGACAGGATCAGATTCACACATAACAATATTAACGTTAAATGTAAATGGGCTAAATGCTCCAATCAAAAGACACAGACTGGCAAACTGGATAAGGAGTCAGGACCCATCAGTGTGCTGTATTCAGGAAACCCATCTCACGTGCAGAGACACACATAGACTCAAAATAAAGGGATGGAGGAAGATCTATCAAGCAAATGGAAAAAAAAAAAAGGCAGGGGTTGCAATCCTAGTCTCTGATAAAATAGACTTTAAACCAACAAAGATCAAAAGAGACAAAGAAGGCCATTACATAATGGTAAAGGGATCAATTCAACAAGAAGAGCTAACTATCCTAAATATATATGCACCCAACACAGGAGCACCCAGATTCATAAAGCAAGTCCTCAGTGACCTACAAAGGGACTTAAACTCCCACACAATAATAATGGGAGATTTTAACACCCCACTGTCAGCATTAGACAGATCAACGAGACAGAAAGTTAACAAGGATATCCAGGAATTGAACTCAGCTCTACATAAAGTGGACCTAATAGACATCTACAGAACTCTCCACCCCAAATCAACAGAATATACATTTTTTTCAGCACCACACCACACCTATTCCAAAATTGACCACATAGTTGGAAGTAAAGCTCTTCTCAGCAAATGTAAAAGAACAGAGATTATAACAAACTGTCTCTCAGACCACAGTGCAATCAAACTAGAACTCAGGATTAAGAAACTCAGTCAAAACCGCTCAACTACATGGAAACTGAACAACCTGCTCCTGAATGACTATTGGGTACATAATGAAATGAAGGCAGAAATAAAGATGTTCTTTGAAACCAACGAGAACAAAGACACAACATACCAGAATCTCTGGGACACGTTCAAAGGAGTGTGTAGAGGGAAATTTATAGCACTAAATGCCCACAAGAGAAAGCAGGAAAGATCCAAAATTGACACCCTAACATCACAATTAAAAGAACTAGAAAAGCAAGAGCAAACACATTCAAAAGCTAGCAGAAGGCTAGAAATAACTAAAATCAGAGCAGAACTGAAGGAAATAGAGACACAAAAAACCCTTCAAAAAATTAATGAATCTAGGAGCTGGTTTTTTGAAAAGATCAACAAAATTGATGGACCGCTAGCAAGACTAATAAAGAAGAAAAGAGAGAAGAATCAAATAGATGCAATAAAAAACGAAAAAGGGGATATCACCACCGATCCCACAGAAATACAATCTACCATCAGAGAATACTACAAACACCTCTATGCAAATAAACTAGAAAATCTGGAAGAAATGGATAAATTCCTCGACAAATACACCCTCCCAAGACTAAACCAGGAAGAAGTTGAATCTCTGAATAGACCAATAACAGGTTCTGAAATTGTGGCAATAATCAATAGCTTACCAACCAAAAAGAGTCCAGGACCTGATGGATTCACAGCTGAATTCTACCAGAGGTACAAGGAGGAACTGGTACCATTCCTTCTGAAACTATTCCAATTGATAGAAAAAGAGGGAATCCTCCCTAACACATTTTACGAAGCCAGCATCGTCCTGATACCAAAACCGGGCAGAGACATAACCAAAAAAGAGAATTTCAGACCAATATCCTTGATGAACATTGATGCAAAAATCCTCAATAAAATACTGGCAAACCGAATCCAGCAGCACATCAAAAAGCTTATCCACCATGATCAAGTGGGCTTCATCCCTGGGATGCAAGGCTGGTTCAACATACGCAAATCAATAAATGTAATCCAGCATATAAACAGAACCAAAGACAAAAACCACATGATTATCTCAATAGATGCAGAAAAGGCCTTTGACAAAATTCAACAACCCTTCATGCTAAAAACTCTCAATAAATTAGGTATTGATGGGACGTATCTCAAAATAATAAGAGCTATCTACAACAAACCCACAGCCAATATCATACTGAATGGGCAAAAACTGGAAGCATTCCCTCTGAAAACTGGCACAAGACAGGGATGCCCTCTCTCACCGCTCCTATTCAACATAGTGCTGGAAGTTCTGGCCAGAGCAATCAGGCAGGAGAAGGAAATAAAGGGTATTCAATTGGGAAAAGAGGAAGTCAAATTGTCCCTGTTTGCAGATGACATGATTGTATATCTAGAAAACCCCATTGTCTCAGCCCAAAATCTCCTTAAGCTGATTAGCAACTTCAGCAAAGTCTCAGGATACAAAATTAATGTACAAAAATCACAAGCATTCTTGTACACCAATAACAGACAAACAGAGAGCCAAATCATGAGTGAACTCCCATTCACAATTGCTTCAAAGAGAATCAAATACCTAGGAATCCAACTTACAAGGGATGTGAAGGACCTCTTCAAGGAGAACTACAAACCACTGCTCAATGAAATAAAAGAGGATACAAACAAATGGAAGAACATTCCATGCTCATGGGTTGGAAGAATCAATATCGTGAAAATGGCCATACTGCCCAAGGTAATTTATAGATTCAATGCCATCCCCATCAAGCTACCGATGACTTTCTTCACAGAATTGGAAAAAACTACTTTAAAGTTCATATGGAACCAAAAAAGAGCCCGCATCGCCAAGTCAATCCTAAGCCAAAAGAACAAAGCTGGAGGCATCACGCTACCTGACTTGAAACTATACTACAAGGCTACAGTAACCAAAACATCATGGTACTGGTACCACAACAGAGACATAGATCAATGGAACAGAACAGAGCCCTCAGAAATGATGCCGCATAGCTACAACTATCTGATCTTTGACAAACCTGACAAAAACAAGAAATGGGGAAAGGATTCCCTATTTAATAAATGGTGCTGGGAAAACTGGCTAGCCATATGTAGAAAGCTGCAACTGGATCCCTTCCTTACACCTTATACAAAAATTAATTCAAGATGGATTAAAGACTTATATGTTAGACCTAAAACCATTAAAATCCTACAAGAAAACCTAGGCAATACCATTCAGGACATAGGCGTGGGCAAGGACTTCATGTCTAAAACACCAAAAGCAATGGCAACAAAAGCCAAAATCGACAAATGGGATCTCATTAAACTAAAGAGCTTCTGCACAGCAAAAGAAACTATCATCAGAGTGAACAGGCAACCTACACAATGGGAGAAAATTTTTGCAACCTACTCATCTGACAAAGGGCTAATATCCAGAATCTACAATGAACTCAAACAAATTTACAAGAAAAAACAAACAACCCCATCAAAAAGTGGGCAGAGGACATGAACAGACACTTCTCAAAAGAAGACATTTATGCAGCCAAAAAACACATGAAGAAATGCTCCTCATCACTGGCCATCAGAGAAATGCAAATCAAAACCACAGTGAGATACCATCTCACACCAGTTAGAATGGCCATCATTAAAAAAGCAGGAAACAACAGGTGCTGGAGAGGATGTGGAGAAATAGGAACACTTTTACACTGTTGGTGGGACTGTAAACTAGTTCAACCATTGTGGAAGTCAGTGTGGCGATTCCTCAGGGATCTCAAACTAGAAATACCATTTGACCCAGCCATCCCATTACTGGGTATATACCCAAAGGACTATAAATCATGCTGCTATAAAGACACATGCACACGTATGTTTATTGCGGCACTATTCACAATAGCAAAGAGTTGGAACCAACCCAAATGTCCAACAACGATAGACTGGATTAAGAAAATGTGGCACATATACACCATGGAATACTATGCAGCCATAAAAAATGATGAGTTCGCGTCCTTTGTAGGGACATGGATGAAACTGGAAAACATCATTCTCAGTAAACTATCGCAAGGACAAAAACCCAAACACCGCATGTTCTCACTCATAGGTGGGAATTGAACAATGAGAACTCATGGACACAGGAAGGGGAACATCACACTCCGGGGACTGTTGTGGGGTGGGGGGAGGGGGGAGGGACAGCATTAGGAGATACACCTAATGCTAAATGACGAATTAATGGGTGCAGGAAATCAACATGGCACATGGATACATATGTAACAAACCTGCACATTGTGCACATGTACCCTAAAACCCTAAAGTATAATAAAAAAATAAAAAATAAAAAAAAAATAAAATAAATAAATTTTAAAATTATTCATTTTAAGACTTTGAAATTAAATATATGAAAGGTAGCTAGATGATTCTGAGTTAGAGAGAAAAAGTAGGAAGATCATTTTCAAAAGACCAACACTATCCAACTCTTGACTTGTTAACAGCTTCTCAATAACAACAAGGAAAACCTAAAGACAATGGTACAAATACCCTCAAAATAATGAGAAAAAAATAAGTATCCCATAATTTATACACACTGAGAAATTATTTGATGAATTAGAGTAATATCGAGAAAATTCCACATGAACAAAACAGTTTTTTTTTTAACTGCTACGTCCTCTCTAGGTAAATTCTTAATCTATGTGAAAGGATAGCTATGCCAGATAAAGGTTTTATGATACAGTATGAAATACTGAAAGAAATACACATGAGAAACAACTTAGTTGAGGGAAAAATAAAATGAAAAAATACTTATCTTCTTAAATGAAGACAAAGGGAAAGGCAAAGAGCATAATTAACATCAATAACCAGATAAAGTCTTAGAAATTAACTCAAATATATCAGCAGTAATGAAAAATAAGAATAATGTTTATACCTCTTTCAAAGAAAGTGTCAGGTGGATGAAATATAAAATTCACCTTGATATTACTTGCAAGATACAGACTGAAAATGTTAAATGAATAGGAATAAAAGAATGGTGAAAGTACCAAGTAAATTATGAAAAAGAATGTTTGTACAGTTACATTAATTTCAGACAAAATACAACATTAGAAAACATCATCAGAGATAAAGAGGGCTGTTATCTAATGATAATAGCTCACTCTTTTGGAACATACAATAACCCTGGCAATGCACACTCTTAGGAATTTTCGACACACGTACATACACCCCAACTATGAGGAGAAATAGTAAAATCCACATAATATTAGGAGATTTTAAAATATATTACTTTCAAAATAGGATACAGTAAGCAGGTAAACATTTTAACACGGATGTAGAAGATTTAAACAAGCCAATAAATCAATCTGATGTCTTAGACATACAAGAACATTCTACTGGCTATTTATTGCTCTGGGCAAAGATTTCAGATGGGTACAATGGAAATGGCTTTGCCCTGCTCCGAACTGTCTAGGGCCTCACATGGAAACTCTAAAGTTTAGGAACTAAAATGGTCTGAATGCACATTCACTCATAAATCTTACATTTGATACCATCTAGGAGACTGGCTGCAGCTGTAAATGGCAGCACCTACCCATGTAATCTTCATGTGGTCACAGCTTCACCTAAACAAGGTGACGGTGTTAAAAACAAGTTATTCACCGGAGAACAGAGAGAAAGAGAGAGACAACTCAGAATGGGGAGGAAGGGGGCGGAGAGGGGCAGAAGTCCAAAGCTGCCTCTGCACTTTAAATCATAAGTAGTGAACTAAAATCTAACTTGGTATATAAATGAATGCAGCCTAACTTGAAATATACTTTTGTAATAACTAGCTGACTTCAGCCAATCACAGCAACCAAGTTATAGCCAGTCACAGGCTGCCAGTTGATAAGACCGTGTCCACATAAAGCAATGTCTTATGCCGAAATCCGGCAACCACACAGCTGTAACCAATCCAGCTGCTTCTGTACCTGACTTCCTTTTCCTTACTCTAAGTACAGCCTGCCCATATTGCTGAGTGGAGCTCTGTGAAATTCTGCATCTGAGTGCTAATTCATGAAACATTCTTTGTTCAAATAAACTCTGATAAATTTAATTTGTCTGCTTATATTTTAATGAGTAAAATAATTCCAAATACACTTTTATGGATTAAGAAAGTAATACTTTGAATAGAAGAGTGTTTGTAGAATTGAACGACAGTAAAACATTCCACACTAGATTTATAGAATACTGGTAAAGTATGTAAATTATAAGAATTTTAAATATTTAAGTACTTTGATGATAAAGTGTTCACAGAAATAATTTTGAAAACATCAGGCTGATATAAGTTAGTGAAGCCCCAGCATGTGAGAGAAGCACAGCATTTTAGCCTCAGACCAGAGATTAAAGCACTTGTTCTGCAGCAGGGTAGGGGCCCTCACTGCCAGAACTGCAGTAAGTGCCTCAGCCATAAGGACTGGAATTGCGCCCTCCCCACCACAAGCCTGAGGTGGGAGAAGGGCTGTACAGCTGCAGTTTCTCTTGGGCGGTGAGCCATGAAGCCAGGGCCAGCTTGGCAGCCTGGAACTGGTCTGCGTGTGCCATTGCTGGGTCTTCCTGTCTGCTCCCCTGAGATCATGGTTGGCAGGGCCCCCTCCATTCAAACTCCAGGCAGAAATTCAGACATCTGAAGCACTCACTTGCCTGAACCAGCAGCCTAAGCCGCCCCACTTTTCATGAACATAGATTAACAAGAAGTGGGGTCCCATCTGCTCCACACTCAGGCAGATCTCCAGGCATTCAAATCACCCACTCACCTGGATCACAGGCTGACCCACCCCACCCTTCCTTTGCAGAGATCCTGGTGCAGGAAGGCCCTCTCTGCTTCATGCCCAGGTAGCTCTCCAGGCATCTGGAGCGCTTACTTCATAGATTTGGAGTTAGACTGCTCCCACACCTGTGCAGAGAACTTGGGACCAAAAAGTTTTCACAGCTCCATGCCTCGGGACACCCTGGGCACTTGGTGGTTACCCACTGGTTCCTCTCTTGGAGCCAGTGCTTTTGCCTGCTATCAGGGGACCTGTATGCAGACCTGCCCCATCCAGAGGTTTGGAAAACCTCTGCAGTAACCATTTAAAACATGAGAAATATAACAAATAAGCAATATTAGTAACATAAAATGAAATATGGCTATAGATGCAACAGAGATTATGACAATTACAAAAGGATGTTATGAGCAACGTCTGCCAATGCATTTTAAAATTTCGATAGATTGAAGGCTAGGGGTCTCCACAGCTAGAACTGCAGAAACTGATGCCATATCAAATATAACTCAAGAAAAAGAACACAACTTTAATCTTATACAAATTATTCCAACATGTAAAAAATATTTTATCAGGATATTAATAATTTGATAACAGTGACTGACAAAGTGTTGAAATAGTCACTTTAAAAAATAGCTTAAAGATGCAGAGTCAGTGGGAATAAATCCAACAAAGTTCTGTGAAAAGAGCATGGAGATAAGTATAACTTTACTGAAACATATCAAATTCAACCGATATCTAGATTTGTGGATGGTTAGGTTTGGTTTGAGGTGAAGGAACTTTATTTTATTCACTGCCATATTTCTAATACTTTGGACAGTACTTGGCACATATAAATATTTATAAAAGACATTAAAAAAGCTAAGTAGAAATGAAAATTTTGTAGCACTTTCAAGACAAAATTGCGGCAGGAAGATAATTTATTCTCACCTCCTGTTTCAATCATTCTCCTTCGTTTATCAGGGAGTTCCTTCTATGTCCTCCATTATCCTTCTTTTATTATTATTATTATTATACTTTAAGATTTAGGGTACATGTGCACAATGTGCAGGTTTGTTACATATGTATCCATGTACCATGTTGGTGTGCTGCACCCATTAACTCGCTATTTAGCATTAGGTATATCTCCTAATGCTGTGCTTCCCCCTCACCCCACCCCACAACAGGCCCTGGAGTGTGATGTTCCCCTTCCTGTGTCCATGTGTTCTCATTTTTCAATTCCCACCTATGAGTGAGAACATGCAGTGTTTGGTTTTTTGTCCTTGTGATAGTTTGCTGAGAATAATGGTTTCCAGTTTCATCCATGTCCCTACAAAGGACATGAACTCATCATTTTTTATGGCTGCATAGTATTCCATGGTGTATATGTGCCACGTTTTCTTAATCCAGTCTATCATTGTTGGACATTTGGGTTGGTTCCAAGTCTTTGCTATTGTGAATAGTGCTGCAATAAACATACGTGTGCATGTGTCTTTATAGCAGCATGATTTACAATCCTTTGGGTATATACCCAGTAATGGGATGGCTGGGTCAAATGGTATTTCTAGTTCTAGAAGCAAGGCAACAAAAGCCAAAATTGACAAATGGGATCTAATTAAACTAAAGAGCTTCTGCACAGCAAAAGAAACTACCATCAGAGTGAACAGGCAACCTACACAATGGGAGAAAATTTTTCAATCTACTCGTCTGACAAAGGGCTAATATCCAGAATCTACAAAGAACTCAAACAAATTTACAAGAAAAAAACAAACAACCCCATCAAAAAGTGGGCAAAGGATATGAACAGACACTTCTCAAAAGAAGACATTTATGCAGCCAAAAGACACATGAAAAAATGCTCATCATCACTGGCCATCAGAGAAATGCAAATCAAAACCACAATGAGATACCATCTCACACCAGTTAGAATGGCGATCGTTAAAAAGTCAGGAAACAACAGGTGCTGGAGAGGATGTGGAGAAATAGGAACACTTTTACACTGTTGGTGGGACTGTAAACTAGTTCAACCATTGTGGAAGTCAGTGTGGTGATTCCTCAGGGATCTAGAACTAGAAACACCCCCACCATTTTTTAAATATATATCTTATTTGCAGACTTCACAAAAATCTGCAAGCACTGGTCACATTTTCCTGTCTTTATATTTTAAGTCATACATGTCTCGCTATGCAATACTACTCTTCACCATATCCATCTACTAAATAAATCCTGCCCATCCTGCAACATCTATCTCAAAGTCTACCTCCTCACTGAAATTCTCTGTGGTTCCTCCATACACCAGGTTAAGTTCTTCTTCTTTCTTTCACACAACCAGAAATATATATTTTTAAAAACCTGTTCAGTAGCATAGATAACTTCTTACCTTATTTCATTACTTTTGTTTATGTTTTAGACTTTGATGTGTTTCAAGATCAAAGAATATGTTATCCAATTTATTTTTTTTCATGACATATGGCATCTAGCAGAAGTCCAAGTATGTAAGAGAGGATCAATTAATATTTTTAAATTAAGTGTATAATTTAAAAATCTTGTGCTTTATGAGAAATAGTGTACATATGAAGTATGTATATACAGAGTGAAAGAGGAGGTGAGAATAAGTTATTTTCCAGCTATAATTTTGTCTTGTAAGTGCTACAAAATTTTAATTTGTACCTAACCTTTATTTATGTCTCCCATAAATATGTATATGTGTCAAGTACTGTCCAAAGCATTAGAAATATGGTAGTGAATACATACTAAGTATGTACTCTCAGTATTTAGAAATCAGTGTTTTTCATAAAGCACAATTCTTCTCAAACATTAGAATATGTATATATAAATATTTTTAGTTTGCTCTTCCTGCTATTTTCTCCGTTACAAAATAATTAAGAAACAGCATATTCATTCTTTATTTTTTGACCAGTCACAAAATATTTGGTTTAACATCATGAGGAGACTGAGAAACATGCTCTAACCTAATTATATATAACTTGATTGCTAGTTTATAGAAATGCATGGTCAAGTTTATAGGATTAATTACTGTCTCTCACATACAAAACTCCCAAGAATAGTAAAACTGAAAGGAGTAAATTTTAACCAGGTGAATTTCTAATTGGCATCTCAATGACCCACACTTACACACCTTTTGAAACTCTTTGCAGGTTGTAGCTACATTACTTTCTACAAGGGCATATAAAACCTCATAGAATAAGTGGTAAAGATTGTTCAACAATGCACAAGTTTTAGCTATATTCTTTGTAAAATTTCTTCTTATATTCAAATTTCCTCTAGGAAGAAAAGCTTTATTGAACCCTGCACAGCCATCACAGTGTTTTGCTTTTTGCCCAGTATGCTCTTTCTCGGCAGGCAGAAAAGACTGTGCATTGTCTAGTAGGGGTTGTTAATTTCAGAAGTTTTTCGTATTTACCACAGTAACTAAAAGAAAAAAGTCCTTTCTGTTTCTATAGGCAGGGTCTAATCTCAGAGCTCTGTGATGTGAAGAAACAGAGGGTGGTAGAGTAGGCTGAATGGACTTTAGCACTATGTATCTTTTCATACAAATGCAGAGGACAATTATTCCCTCAGGTTATAAACTCTTTTTATTTTCACTTTCATTGGTTCATCATCAGTTGCTCAAATCAAAAGCAGGATATCTGCCTGCCTCTATGTTTTTGAAGCTATACATCCTCTACTTCCATTATGCCCTTTAAACAAAACTATTCTCTAAAGAGCCGTTTGCCTTAAAGGATGTGAAAAAAAATTAACTTAATACCCTATATTGAAATGGAACCACAGTTAGTGCAATCATATTATATTTTCTCTGGTGCACTTGATATATTCTAAGATTTTCTGTATTTATCAATCACAATGCATAGTAGTACATTGCATGAATAATAGGCATGCATTTTTCGATATCGGTTATTTATTAAGTGGGACATAGGGAAAGGAGTGGTGGCTGGGTCTACATTTCCAATGGCAAATCTTCAAAGTTTTCTGACTGTAACTTTTGGCTGAAGCAACTATTTGTTTATCAAGAAGTTTGTAAAAGTAAATTTTGTGTATAAATTGGATTATAAAGGATAACCCTAAACATTTCTTCCTGAGACCAATTCTAAGCAATTTATACATATTAAGTCATTAATAGAAGCCATAGAATGTAGGTGCTATCATCAATGCCACCATTATCCTTTGCATAATGAACGTACAGAATTTTAAAATAATTTGCCCAAGATTTATACAGATGTCAGTAATAGCACTTGAGATGCAAATATAGTTAGTCTGGCTCTAGAGCATGTGCTCTTAAGTACTGCACTCTACTGAGTAGGTATATTTGCCTTTTATTCTGCCATTTAGCTATATGGCTAAGAGAATCCTTTTCTGTTATTTTTAGCAATGCCTCTATATTGAATGACCATAAACTGATCAGTTTCACTGACTGGCAAAATCAGAATTCTATAACCTGGCTCTATGAAGCAAATAATTCCTAGAATTAGAATCTACTAGATTTTTAAATGCATATAGTCAACTATAGACTAAACTTTTATAGAATGAATTATTATGAGGTAGATTTATAAAGAAAATCAAATAATTTGCCAGTAATAAAACAGCAAAATATTATGATATATAGACAGATGCATATTAAGCCATATATTAGATTACTTGAATCTAATATTGTGTAATCTTTTTCTTTAATCTATTTTGAGATGAGATTCTGCTATTAATCAAAATTATTCTAATATGTTCTATATACTTGTGTAGCCTATATTTGTTTGACAATGTTTTTATTGAAATAAATTTCCTTCCATAGCTCCTTAATTGATAATATATTATCAGGAAGGCCAAGGAGTAGAAATAATAAACTCAACAAGTAGAATAATCTCCATTAATTTTTTTTATAATTTTGTTGTTTAAAGTTAGGAAATGACTGTGCAGCAGGAGGTTCTTTCTGTTGTTGCTGGGAAACAGTCACTTGTGATTATTTCAAGGTATTGCCACCTGGAGTAGAAAACACCTTTCTGTGCCAAGGTGCCAGATTAGACAGATAACATCGCTTTAAGACCAAACATCTGCTGAAACAATTTAGAGTGGGCTATGAATTCCTATTGGCTACATGTTTTAACAGCATTTGTTTCAAAATTTCATGTGCCAATTAGTCCATAAAATATTTATTGAGTCTCTAATATATTCAGAACACTGTAGTAGTCACTGTGGGCAAACAAAAAGTGATAGTTTACAATCTACTTCTCTACAGAGGGCCAGAAATAGTTTTGAACATAAAACAGATGTGACCTTGCCTCAAAGGAATTTACAGAATAGGCACTTCTGAATCAGAAGCTGAAGGAAGTGCAGAATTAGAGACTACCTGGTCTAACATCCCACCCAAGGCAGTTGTTCCTTTTGCAACATGTTATCATGTAAGTTTTGCTTGAATAAATTCAATTCTATTATCTATCTATCTGTCTGTCTGTCTGTCTATCTATCTATCTATCCATCTATCATCTCTATCTAGGAGGCAACCACTTCCTCTTTTGAGGAGTCCCAGTTACAAATCATTTACACCATTTTCCTCATTGTGCAATTCATAGCACGTTTCTTCAAAAATTTCATGATCACCCCCTTAAAAATGTGCCATTCACCTATTCTCTAAGCTTAGCTCTCTAATTTCTTCATACAATGACATAGCTTTATTTTATTTTCATTTAATTCTCTTTAAGCCTTTAAGCCACTGCTTGACCTATCCAATACATATTCTGTCCATTTTCAATCACCTCTCTAGCTTTTTTATTTTCATTGAGTTAAAATGAAAGATTTATTAGTCAACAAGGATTTGCTTCTCCCCTTCTCCAACATGTATGTTCTGGATGATGATTATTTACACAAAAAATCCTGGTGGCATACACAAAAGTTTTATTCAATTCTCACAGGAGGGAATGAGAGCCACTGAAAAGTTTTAAAATAATTTAAAGCCAGATAATCCTTTTGCCATGGCAAAGTTGGGTGGATAGAGTGAAGTTGGGCCTGAAAGAAAAGTACCTCAACTAACAAGATGCAATGACCAAGATTTGACTGAGTTTTGATGGCAGTAATTGTGGCTTGAGGTGCTACATAAAGAAAAGGGCAGAGACAGGAGTGTGATTGGGTAAAACAAAGTTAACTAAAAAAAACTTCAGTTAATGTAATTCAGGATATTTCCTGCATCTTGGCTTATATATTAAACTAGAGTGTAGGAGGACAGGATAACCTACCTTCACAATGAGACCAGGAACAGTCTCAAAGAATTAGACAGTTTGCCTAGATGGTGTAAGAGATTGTTCCTCTCTAACCTGCCATGAAAAACAAAGAACTCCAAGGGTCTTGAAAAGGGAAGCATTGTCCAAATGAGCAATTGCTTTCTGATACAGTTTGTCATTGCCCTGCACAGATATGGTATGCGAATATGGCTTGGGTCTGTGTCCCCACCCAAATCTCATGTTGAAATGTAATCCCCCATATTGCAAGTGGGGCCTGGTGGGAGGTGATTGGATCACCGGACAGATTTTCCCCTTGGTACTGGGTTGTGACAGTGAATGAGTTCTCATGAGATCTGGTTGTTTAGAAGTATGCAGCACCTCCCCAAACTCTCTCTTACTCTTGCTCTGGCCATGTGAACTGCCAGCTTCCCTCTTCACTTTCTGCCATGATTTGATTCTAAGTTTCCTGAGGTCTCCCCACAGCTGAGCATATGCTGCCATGCTTGCTGTACAGCCTGCAGAATTGTGAGCCAATTAAAACTGTTTTCTTTAAAATTTATCTAGTCTCAGGTTTTCTTTATAGCAGTGTAAGAAAGGACTAATACAGTTTGCCAAAGGAAAAAAAAAAATGAGGCTGAGGTTTATAATCTCTGTTCTTCTCTGTTGAAATGTTTAATATTTTAATGTGATTTTTACAGACCTATAGTTTCAGCAAAATTTCAAATTATTTACTTTTATCACATTGAATTCCATACCTTTGTACTTTAACAATTAAATATGATGTTTTAAATTCTAAGATTGCAAAATGTATTATTTTATTATGAAGTTGTAACGATTAATATGTTTTTCCTATTTTCAGCATGGTTTACCTTTTGGTAAGTTTCATGCAATCTAAGCTAACAAAATAATTTGTCCTTCACGTAATAAGATCCTAGTTCTCTTTACCACTTTATAGATAAAATCAACCACACTTTTGGTGTTAAACCACAGTTTGGGTCATTGAAATTAATAGCCTTTGTTAAAAGTTATCATAATGTAGATTTCCAGTTCAGCATAGCTTGATGTATTTTTCTACTTTAAAAAAGAATAAAAATAATTTTCATCATAAAAACTCATTGAGTTTCTTATAGTTTTATTCTACTTAAGAGTGACAGGAAAGAACCTCTTGATATACAATAATACAATATTTGGATCTGAATCCATATCTGGATGTCTGATACTGCTCTTTTAATTCTTTCTGAATATCATGCTTGCTTTTTAAAAAAAAAATACAGACACACCCATTTAATCTTTCGTATCGGCCACAGTAATAACCTCCTATTAAATATTTCATATTGTACTAATAAAGAACATAAGACATTATGCAAAACTTGGCACAAACTTATTTCAGGCGAGCATCTGCTTAAAAATAAAACATTTGAGAGCCTGGTATTTAGCACAGAGCAGCGCTCCTAAGAGCGCAAACCAGACAATTTGTGTCCTCAGTTATGTTATTGCCGGCTTCCATAATGATATTCTGCCCTCATCTTTATAGTGAAACTGTGTCTCAGCTGCTGTGTGCTCCTAGAGTGATGTGACCAAGTTTCCCGCAAGCCTGTCCTAAGGCCACTGGTCCAGTGAAAGCTGGTTAATAAATTAATAAAGAGTTTATCTTATGCAGTCTCAGAACATCAAAGTGAAACCAATTTTTAATGTTTATTAAGCACTCTCATAACAGGTCTTACACAATATTTATATTATAGTGAACGGAACTTAAATGGGAAAAATGATTTACTGTATAAATGCAATTTTTCACTGAAACAAAAATTAATGGCTTCTGAAAAACCACATGTCCATAATGACATCACTTTTACCTGGAGATCCAACTACTATTTGATGATTATTCTTCAGTATTTAGAAATGGCAAAGTTAATGATCTGAGTGTTTGTTTTTAAAGTTAAGAAACATATAAACGTTCTTAAGTAGGCTACAATTGTCTTCATCTTTTCTCCCTTTTACTGGTTCTCTTTTTTGGAGAAACCATTCACTTTAAGTAAGGTTAGGTGTCACTCACTCTTCTGGTACAATATCCTTCTTCTGTCTGTAAAAATATAAAAATTAAGTTAATTTTTTGCTTAAAGATATTGGGGTGGATACAGTCTAAATATTTAATTTAGTTTTTTTATGAAATTAAGACATCTTATAATAAAGAATACAAACAATATTGCATGAAAGAATATAATAAAATAAAATGTATTGGCATAAAGAAAAAATGTTAAGTATGAAAATAGCCAATTCTAGAATAGGAATTTACAAAGAAGGTGTGCTGAAATTTAAAAATTTTAAAAATATATGTAATGACTTTAATACATATTGAAGTTGAAACAGATTTCTAGATGATGTGCGCCTGGAAGAAGAGTATAGTTCTTCAGGGATCTCAAAATGGTGGGTAATATATAGCTCCATTTCTTGAAAGTTTAAGATATAGATATAAGGTAAAATGTAGGCAAATTTCCTAAAGGAAAGTAATAATTAATAATGAAGTATTGCTTTTATCTTCAATGAGCTTGACTTTAGGACACTGATTCTATTATTATTTTCTCCAGTGTATCCAAAATTACCTCACAGAGCATGGGTCATGTGATCAGATAGGGCTGAGTTCAAATTAAGCCCTGTTTCTTACTACAAGTGAAATTTCAGCTCTCAGACATTCAATTGTCTTACCTGCAAAGAGAAAAAAAATATTTAGAGAGTAGTACCCTTTACAGATTTTTTTTCAAAACATACTATTTATACAAAAGTAGGTGGTATTTATGCGCTGTGAACTTTATAGTGCTTTACAGATTTCAACATATTGTTTCTGGCCATCAGCTTAGTCTCATATATTGAAAAATGATGACACCTTATGATATGATATACACACTCAGCATGTATTTCCATTTAAATATGTAAAATATATTTATCCACAGGCAAAGGTCAAAATAGTAATAATATTTTAGCAGAATTTTAAAATTTATTAACTCCTCACACCTTTTGATAAAATGGCTTTCACAGCCTAAATTTCTTGGAAATAGATAACATTGATTTCAATAAAAAGTATTCTGCAATTTTCACCATTTTTTCTTCTACAGAGGAGTGAATAAAATTAGCAATCTCAACAAAACACTAAACCAGATTAATTAAACCCAATGTTTGCCATTAGTGAATATTTGGCTACGTAAATCATGTGTTTAATAATCCTAGAATTTAAAGAAGTAGATTTCTATTTCAGTATATATTGAATTAATAACTTTTAATAAAAGTTACCAATTTCAGTGGCCCAAAATGACGTTTAATCCCAAAAGGGTAATGGATTTTATGTATAAACTGATAAAGAGAATTAGGACCTTATTATGTGAAAGACAATTTATTGTGTTAGTTTAGATTGGATAAATACTCAGTAAAATTATTGTGAACCTAAAGGCTAAGAAAAAAAATAATTAAGATTATTCCTTTAACACTCTATTCTAGGAATTAGGTTCTTGTAAGTAATCAAAGATCAGTTCACAAATAAAAATAATATTAAGGAAGAAGGGGAAAGAAAAAAAACATAACAAATGACTCCGTGTTGTAGGTGCTAGAGAATGAGAAGTATTTCCCAAGGCTGAGAACTTTGAGGCCTCACGATAGATGTCAAAAAAAAAAAAAAAAAAGTTAGGATATAACCTGGTCAACTGCTCTTTTAAATGGGTCCAGGTAATGAAAACTATATTATTTATTTCTGGGTTAGGGGGAATGAGCTAAGTTAAATCTAACAAGGAAAAAATAAATAAAAAATAAACAGATCTCAGAAACAAAACAAAAAGAAATTCCAGAAAAAAAAAAGTGAAAGCAAACCTCTTAAAATTCTAGGTAGACAATCAACAATAAGAAATAATTTGGATCCACCCCGTAAAGACTAGGAAAGCTATTAGGTTGGTGCAAAAGAAATTGCAGTTTTTGCGGAAAGTAATGGTGAAAACTGCAATTACTTTTGCACCAACCTAATATATTTAATAGTGCATCGTTAGGTTTGAAGATAATACCATAAAGAGATTGAATAGACCAGCATAGTTTAATTCAAATAATAGCAGAATAGCAGAAGAGTTTCAATATGACAGTGAAATTGGTGGTGCTACAAGTTATCTACAAGGAAAGGGACACGTCATACAATATTATGAAATTACTTAAGTAAGAGAGTATCCAAATAAGTGAAGCCCATTAAGTGATGCTAGGCAAGAAAACATATACAGATGAAGTTCAAGCAGGTATAGATATTACACCAATCAAAAGTTACATTCTGGATAACTGTACATAGGCCAACATAAGCAGTGAGCTGGGATGATAAATACTTCTCTGCAGACCCGCAAAGTATTGGCTTTGTATGGCTCCCTATAAAGAAATCATACAAGATGGAACCAAAAGCAGATATTATAAGATAAAATGTCTAGTTCTAAAAGCAAAGACAAAGGAAAAGGAATACTGACCCTCTGAAACTGGTAGTCTAGCACACAACGGAACAGGAAATGGGCTAACATCTAAAGTAGCTAATTATTATTTTTTAATTTGCCCAAGCCAATCTTAAAGAAGAAAGGAAACAACATAGAAAAATGAAAAACCCTGCTGAAGAAAAACATATAATAAAAAAAAAATTCCTGCTGTCGTTGAAGTAACACAAATCCCTCAGGGCTGAAACACTGAACTCTCTGGACAGGTGTGAGTTGGGAGTAGCCACAATACAGAGGTACTGCTCTGCCTTAGACACCAGGCTGTGTAGGCATCAATGCTCAAAGCAGCCTCAGATTAGGGCAGAAATCTTTCAGGAATGAATCTTCATCTGAGGTGAATTAGGGCTAGAATAAATCCTTCTACTGGATGTGAGATTTCCAGGACAAAAATTTACAGTGATAGGCACTATAAAAGACTCAATGATTTGGCTGAAAACCAGAAAATTCATAGAGACTAGGAAAAAATATGGGGCTGTGAATGAAAACATCTAATTTATACAATGTTTGTGGACTTGTAAATTGGTATAGACATAAAAATATTTTGGAAATTCCTCAAGAACTAAAAATAGAACTACCATATGCTCTGACAATCCCACTACTGGATGCATATGTATCTAATGCAAGTTAAATTTGTGTCTTAAAAAGATATCTTCACTCCCATGTTCATTGCAGCATTGATCATCATAGTCAAGAAATAGTATCAAGTGTCCATGGATAAAGAAAATGTGAGACATATACACACATACAGGCAAACACACACACACACAGACACACATGCACACACACAAGAAAATTATTCCACCTTAGAAAGGATGAAATCCTGCCATTTGTAAAATCATGGATGAGCCTAGAGAACATTATGCTATTTGAAGTAAGCCAGACACAGAAAGACAAATACTGCATGATCTTACTTATATGTGGAATCTAAAAAAGTTGAATGCATAGAAACAGTATAGAATGATGGTTGTCAGGAGCTGGGAAGCAGAAGAAATGGGGAGATTTGGGTTGGACAAACTGAAAGTACAAACTTTAAGTTACATGATTAAACATTCTGGAAATCTAATGTACGGCATGGTGACTATAGTTAATAACACTCTATTGTGTATTTGAAATTTGCCAAGAGAATAGATATTAAGTGTTCTCATTGCAAAAAAAAAGCGTGACTGCGTAACGTGATTGATATATTGATCAGTTTCATTGGGGGAATCATTTCACTATATGTATACAAAACATCTCATTTTACATTTAAACATGTACAATGCTTATTTGTTGATCACATCTCAGTGAGGCTTCAAAACATTTGAAGAGTGACTATTTTAATTGAAGGTTGACAAATGACATTAGATCATGCTTGTATTACCATTTTCAAAGAAAATACTCGAGGGCAAAAGTAAATTAAAAGTGGGTTTGATACGAAAAGAAGAAAGCCTCCAAAAAACACGATGGTGGAGTGTCAGTACAATTATCTAGTTATGTATTTATTCCATTTGCTTTTTTCTGTCTTGACTGTTTCTGAGAAGGCAGTGTGATCACTGGATCACCACTCCATCACCTCCACTTCAGTATGACACAAGTGGTGTCACCCTAAACTTATTCAGAGATTTCTCCCAACTGAGTTTAAATGTGTAGGTTGTGGATTCTGAAAAACTGGTTTAGACTCACTAGCATCCTGGTGACATTGAAAGTATTGACTCATTCAATCAGAATTTGCTGAAGTTTTGATAACCATTTATTTATTAATTCATTCAATAAATGAGAATTGAGTGGCTGCCATTTGTCAACTCTAGGCACAAGGGGTTAAAACATTTCAAGCTTTATAAAGCATACCTTCAAATGTGTGAAATAAACAAATGCTTCCTTTTGTGTGTGAGAAGCTGAGGAAAAATAGAGGACAAGATTTTTGCAGGTGAGGACCTAGTCAGGGAATTGAGAGGACAGATCTTTCATATGAATATTGAAATCAATAAAGCTGATCAACAGTCTGGGTCAAGAGTAGTGTTAGGGTAACTGACAGTGATTCTGATGCTGGAATCTTCATGGGATGAGGAAGAGTGCCCCAAAAGTTGAGAGAGGGCTGCAGCAACCTAACGTTCAGAACCAATGTTTTTATAGTTGGGGAAGGGAGATTAATCCAGAAACAAGGAAAGCAAGGGGGCATTGCATTCTAACTCCAGACCCAGGGATTCTGAAGAATGAGAGGAAAAAAACACCTATTGAAAGACCCACAAAGAAGTAGAAAAAAAAAAAAAAAAAAAAACAGACTGCAGTTAAAAGAACAACGTCAAAGAAAAGGCTGAGAATAGACAGGTATTTACTGATGACTAACCCTGCATTCCAGAGGGCAAATTGGAAGAGTTTCAAAAAATGGGAAGGATGTGTTTCGTGACATGACTGTTTCTGACATAAAGAGTGTCAGAGGATTAGAGTCTGTGGGATAAGAAATGACTTGGGAGACCCCTGTATCTTGTGGTGATTTACATAACTAAGAAGGGGCATGGTATGATGGAGTCTTATGCATACAGTGATCGTGAAATTCCACTTAGCCCTTACCACAGGAAGCTCGCAGAGAGTGGACACTCTTAACCTCTGTTAATATAACCCTATGTGTAGACTATTATAAAAGTTTGGTAAGTTATATTTGATGTAAAAAGGAAATTTGGCACCTAGGGTGAATTGTTGTCCTGAAGTTAATTACTGTTTTTTTTTTTTCAGCTGCATTTCAGAGTCTTCTTCAGCAAAAGGTGAGCATTCCACCAATCTTCTCAAGAAAAGACCCGAAAGAGCAGGAGTTGATATATTAGGAGTCGTTACAGGAAGGAAATATTACTACTTTAGGCTGGTGCCAAAGTAATTGCAGTAATGGCAAAAATCACAATAACTTTTGCACCAACCTAATACTATGTCCTTCTTGAAAAGCAGCACCCACCAGCTTAGAAATTAAGCTCAGTGGAATGTGAAGACAATATCATAAAATCTAAAGAGAAGGGAAAAATTAGTTTAGTTAGATTTATTGACTCAAACGTCATTCTCCTCTCGCAACACCCTCACTGACACAGCCAGAAAGAATACTTTATTAGCCATCTAGGCATCCCTCAATCCAGTCAAGTTGACGCCTAATATTAACCATCATACCCATGAACCAAACTGGGTTCAAATCCCATATTGACCATGAGTTAGCTGGGTAACCTTGGGCAATTTTCTTAATCTCTTTACTCTTCAGGTTTTTCATCTTAAAAAATGCAGAAATGATATTATTTACTTTAGGGGACTGTTGTGAGGATTGATTTGAAAACATGTCACATGCTCAGAAAAATGCCTGACACATAAGTTAACCTAATTGAAAGTATTACTGTCGTCATGATTTTTCTTGCTGATTTTACCTTAAGTTCTTTATATATTCATGTACTGTATTTCTCTTAGTTTATACAAGGGAATTTTTGCTATTTGGGATTTTAGCACTTTTTGCTAAGACAAACTTTATCATCCTGCTAAGGTATCATTAACATTAATACATTAATTAACTCAGAAATTTTTTAAGTTTCTCTTTTGTCTTATTTATAAGACAGTATCTTATCATCAAGTTAAGAACGATGGCTAGTAATTTGCAAGTTGTTGCAGACAGAAATTTGAATAACATAGATTATGAGGTAGATGCAGAAGTGAAAAGTTTAGTTAGAAGTCAAATGTCTGGAATCTTCTTTTTCATTTTCACTCTTTTTAGAACAAATTTCAAAAGTCATTATTACCTAAATATTTTATGCAAAAAATTATTAAATATCATTTTAAACTTAGATTTTGAAGAAATTCTCATTATTCAGTTTAACAAGGACATACTCTACTAAAAATACTATTTTCCTCTGATCTTTTCTTTGATTCCAAAATTGTCACTGGTCAGCAAACATGTGTTGAATGAATAAATGGTTATTTCACTTGTCTTATTAGCATTGTGGAGCCTACATTGAACACAGTAATTAACTTAATTCACAGTGTTACAATGAATCTAACTAATCCAATTTTTCCCATTGCAATTATAGGTCCCAGAGTGCACAGGACACTCCTATGGTACGGCCCATATTCTGAAGAACAAACTGTTCGTTTTTTTTCCTTTACCATTCCAGTAGAGACAAATAACTTAGAAGTGGGCCTGTGGAGGACCATATAACCACTCATCTGAAGTGGTCATTGTGTGATGCACACATAGAATTTATCTTTACTTGCAAAAGTATCTACTACATTTACAATATTATAATGGAATATTAAATGACATACTTTAGTAGCACCACACTATTTTCGTATAATTAGGATTACATGGAAATCTTATAATGCACATGTCATATCTTTTCTTTGAAAATCCTACTGTCATTCTGAAGAACTTTTTTAATATTTGAAAAATCATCGTGAAATTGTGAATGTAAAAAATTAACGAAGCTAAGTGCAATGAGGGCTACTGGTATAGGAGTTGAAGTTAGTGACGTGACATCTATGTAAGTGATGCAAGAATTCAGATTTTACTCAACCATCTGGGGGCTGAGCTGGCTATTTCTTAGACTTTATGACTTCTGTAAAGGATGTGATATTCTTCACATTTGACTCAGAATGGATACTGGAAAACAGTTCTCGGGATGGCCTTGGACCTACCTAGTTCTCCCTCTTTCCTCACTTGTAGTTCTCAAGGGCAGAGTATGTGCTGGTAAGGCAATATCCTGAGATAAGGAAAGACGGAAGAGGACATCCTAGGCTCTGTTTCAGTCTCTCCTAGGAAAGGATGTCCTTCAATGCTTTAGACCAGAGAGTCTTGCCACACTGGGGTGCAAAACCAAGAGCAAGCTGCTTTCCTGGCTCCCTTAGCTGTGGCATAAGTGGGGTATGAGCAAATGAGACCCCATCTGCCCCAGGCAGCTTTCCTGAGCATTGGACAAGCTCATCATGAATCCTAGACTTCTGTTGTCCTTTGATGTTTGTATGTAAGTCATAAATCCACCTCATTTAACTTGTGTGTGTGTGAGTGTCTTGTCTCACAGAATTCATGCAAGTAGTAGAAATTGCAGCCCAAGATGTAGTGGGCTGAGGTAGTAACTGGTGCACTGGGAATCTCTTTTGCAGACACTGATGGCCAAACTCTTTCCCCATCTAAAACGTCATAGGTGGAAAGATATTCAGCAACTATAGCTGAAGTGAGAGAGAGAGACAAAGAAGTGTCAAAAAATGAACAACAGAAAGAAAAGCCAATGTTATCTAAAGACTGCAGACATTTGTAGAGGCTAACCTGAAGATAAAAAAGCAAAACAAAAACAAATATCACTTCTCTTTAAAAATACCATAGATGAAGAGAGAACTTAACGTGTAAATTTTAATTAGTTGGAAACTGTCTGAACTTTCCTAAAACTTGATATAAAAGCCCAGACACAAGTAGCTGGCTCTTCTGATACAGCCTTTGTGGGGTGAGTAGGTCAGGGGAAATTGAAGAAAAATAGAAACGTCTAGAACCATGATAAAATATTCAAATTAAAGACTGTATATTTCAATTGCTTATGCTATAACAACTATTGCAGTAAATAATTCAGAGTTATAACTACATGCATTTTCATAAAGGTCACAAACATATCACTTAACAATAAAATTTTTGTGTATGACCTATACATAATACTTTAAAAGACTTCAACAACAAAAGAAGACCTGACATTTTATTCCAAATAAAATACTTATTTGTGTTTTGTTTTCTATTTGTTGAAGATAGTTAAAACCTGCATTTTGTATCCAATTCTATCATTGTTATTCAAAACATACATAGAAGTTAGTTATTATAAAATAGAGAAGGGAGCCTTATCAAAAGGTTTTAATGATTTTATTAATAAAATTAATTGGTACTGCTATATGTGATTTAGATAGTCAATAGCTTCTTGGATAATTATTCTTTTATAACTTTATATAAATTATTTTATTTATATATTTTTACATATTATTTTTATTTTATAAATAATAAATATTGAATAATATATTGTTTACTACATTTAAGTAATATATAATATTTATACATTATTTATATTTATATAAACAATTATTATGGATTATTCTTTTATACCTTTATATACCAAGGTCTTTATACCTTTATGTACCAAGGTCTACCTATGTACTTTAGATAGTCAATAGTTTCTTGGATAATTATTCTTTTATACTTTTATATAAATTATCTTATTTATATATTTTATATATTTATATTTTATGAATAAATATTCAATAATATATTAAGATATTTACATAATATATATTATTTATTACATTTAAATAACATATATATTATTTATATTTATATAAATATAATTATGGATACTTACTCTTTTATACCTTTATATACCAATTTCTATTCCAGGGGATGTGGCTGAGTAAAAGACATCCACAGAAAAAAAAAATTTATTTTATATACATTACATATTATTTCATACACATTATATACAGTATATCAAAGCTACTCTAATGAATGAATGCTTAAAAATTTTTCAAACATATCATTTATACAACACTATGAATATTGACCTGGACTAAGAAATACTTCTATAACCACAATTTCTTTTTTCCTCTAAATTTTAAATATTCTTCACTCATAAAATATTTTTACTTTTATTATTTACTGGAGTAGATTGAATATTGATCTCAATTCTTCACTCCTCATACCTGTGCCGTCTCTTCATCATGGGAAAAGTGTATTTTCCCACCCTTTGACTTTAGGCTTGGCTACGTGACCTGTTTTGATAACTGGATGTTAACAGACAGGATGTGAACAGATGTTTGAATAGAGACTAGATGGTGTAACATGGCTTCTTGAACTCCAAGAATCTAGTATATATACCCATGAAGCAGAAAAGAGTTTACCAAATATGGAGTATACTCCCAAGTCTTTTTTGGCTTAAGGCCAACTAATTACTGCGGTTACAGTCAGCCATCAGCACAGCAGACTAAGCTATATGCATTTATTCCTAAAGTAAATTCATAATTTTTAGAATCACTTCAGAAGTAGTTTGAGTCTCTAACCCTTTGTGGCACTGCGTATTCCTGCTTCGAATGAATAGATTTAAAATAAATAATCATAGCTTCACAGTGATTGATTATAAATATGCGGAAATAGAACTTGAGTAACTTTACTTCTGTCATTTTAAATGATGTCTCAGAGCTTGTATTTGGGAAGAAAACTTTTAACAATTAAAATGCAAATTTGGGAGGAGTAAATTTTTGCTTTGAAAATGCAAATTTTAGATCTACTATGAAATATTTTATTGAATTTGAATAATATCTGTAAAGTATTTAGGTACATTATTCTTTTAAAAATATTGTTTAAAACCAAAGGCAGATAAAAGGAATAATGACATTACAGATTAATAATTATCTCATGATTATTTTTAAAAATTATTTTATAATTTAAGAGAAAGAAGACATTAATAAAGAATCTGCTGAGGATGTCAAACATAGCAATTAAGTTCCTGAGGAAAAGATGTCTTTACATAGAGTTCCTTCAATCAGGGGTGCAAAATAAGGCAGAAGTATTGACCCAACCATAGCTGGAGCCAATCCGAGCCAAATCACAGCTTGAAGCTGAAGGACAGTTAATTGACACGCCAGTGAATGTAAGAATAAAACTTACTGTTACAGGCATGAGTATTGTGGCTGTGCGTTATTTAGAATTATTGTGGCAATAGTATACTGAGACACGTACTGTTTTTTGAGACTTTCAGGTATTTACTGCTCAAATTGTTTTATCCACCATTTCACCTTACACAATGTCTCAATCACAGAAAGGTCGCAGTGATTATCTGTTGATTGATTGATACACAGCTTTAAACTCAAGGAATTTACAATCACACTGAAGAGGAAAAAAACCCACCTAAAAAGTTGTAACAATGTAGGACATTATATGATTGTGCAAGTACTATGCACATGATGAATCCTAGAGGAGCCTGGAAGAGGAAAGAAGACAGTTTTATTGGTGACATGGGAGGCATAAAATATAGTGGAAGTGGTAAAGTCTGTTGAAAATCATATTTTGGTTCATATTTAAAGAACTTATTGAGTTAATCATGTGTAGTGAATGAGAGATAATAAAGTGCATAAGAAGGGCATAAGCGAGCATGACATTTTCAGGAATAAGTGTGTAAGGGAAAGGCTATCTTTGGAAAAGCCTGTATCAGATTCAAGTCTTGCCCCTTGCCCACATGTATAATTAAAGGGACATTACTTAACATTTCAGTGTCTATATTTTCTTCTCTGTGGGCTAAATAATGCATTATTAGTAGGGTTATTCTGAGGATCAGGTGTGGTTTATTACAAACCGACAAGCATATTGTATACAGTATATATATATATATATATATATATACCATTCACTTAATTTTTTTCATTTCCATGAACTTTTTTTTCTTTTTCCAAGCTCAAAACATACCTACATTTAGAATATTCAGCTTAACTTTGAAATGATATAACTGAGAGAAATAGAGCCATAAAACAGAGGGATCTGTAATTGGAATAAAATCCCAGTATCCCTTTGTTAAATCTAGTGAATTTGGCCAAAAACTTTCAGCTAAATGGTCATATGAATAGAGCTAGAGTCCATGCCTTTCTAGATAGTCTTCAGTGTGAATGAATCAGGATGCATAATTATTGGCAAAAAATGAGAAAGTCCTCTGTGATTTGTAAATATTGCTTCTTCAGTAGCTCAGCAATCTAAAATACAACGGAGCAAAGGCCGTACTAGAGAGTTAATAAATTAGTTAACAGATGTGAGCACATGCACCCTCGCGTGCATGCACACACACACACACACCTCTTATAGGATCATTTCCCTCCAGGCACACACAAACACTGCATCTTATTACAAGCTTTTCTGAATTTTAAAGAATTAGTCCTGAGATACACAGGTTCAGTGGTGCACTAAAAAAGATCCTGTAGAGCAGTCTTTTGTGATGGACACACTTATTACATGATTCCTAAGTCAAGAACAAACGCCTTGGTGGAAGATGCTCTCTGTTCTCTTGTTTTTGTTGCTCTGATTGTTCTTGTCTTTGGCATCTCTATAAAATATTTTATTTATAAAATCCTTTATAATAAAAATAACTTTCAAAAGAGCAAAGTACTTAACTTGTGTCTGACAGAAGCATTAATTTGGTTTGGAGGATCCTCAATTCAGAAATAATGGTGTTAATTAACACAGTTCAAACGGTAAAAGCATGGACATAATTATGTATGCATTACATGAAACTAAAAGATAGCTAATAAAAATCACTTGATTTAGATTATTTATCACGTTTTTAAGGCCTTCGCCTTCTTTTGTGTTGGAAGAATCAGAGAAGGTCAATTTGAGACCCACTGGAAACTTTAGTGGGCCAATGGGGATGAAGAAGCCAAAGAAAAAAGGATCGGGGGAGGGTGTCAACTTTGAGTAAGCTGTAGAGTGTCCCCTCTCAGAGTTACAATCATCAGTGCACTCTAAGTTTTCAAGGGGAAATAGCAACTTGAACTTAATCAAATTAATCTTAGTAGCAAATGGGCTCAGAAACATTATTGGGCAGAACAGCAGCATATATTCAGCTACTGAGCAATATTCAAAGTGAAATGCAGAGTTACCATCTTTCAGATTATGAAATATTATTCCTTTTTTACTGGGAAGCTGGAAAAAAATAGAAAAAGTGTAGGCATCTGGTAGGAAGGTGAAATTAAAGAATTTTTAAGCCAAGATGTCCTGTATTTTAAAGACTGAAAAGATTCTGTGAGAGCCAAGGTTTATGAAGTTTTTTTGGTGGAAAATAAAGTTTCTCTCTCTCCCTATACCTCAGAATCATCTCTGTGACCCCAGTAAAGCAGGCTAAGTTTGAGGTTACAGTTTCACTTTCAACAGGGAATTATAGTTTGAATTAGACAAAAAACATAGCAAACATAGTGGGAAAAAAACAAAGCCTAAAGCGTAATGTACATACACTACCAGGGCTTGCCTGAGTTGACACTGGATCCTTCAGTGGACACAAATTCCAGGCTGCAACCATTCAGAGAGTGGAGGCTTGTAATATACAAATGGGATTGTTTCTATATTGGCCCAGATGAACACATACATGAGAGGATGAGTAAGTCTGTAGGAAAAAATATATTGGATAAAAACTAAATGCTACTATCAATATCATGTGGGATTTTGGGTCATCTGAAAAACTAAAACAAAAGCACCACATAAAGATTATAACGCAAAAACTACATGCAGAAAACAATACATTTATTATATTTTACTGCAGTTTTACTGGAAATATATTTTCAATGTTAAGATGCTTTTTTAAATGTATTCAGCCTTTGCTTCTTTATTTAAGAACGTTATGAATAAACATTTACATCTTGTCTCAAGGACTTAACTATCATATAGGAATGCTATCTGAGCCTACTTAATGCCTTCTAGGTCTCTCCATGTCTACTGGTGAGTTTGCAGGCAGTAATAAGCCTCAATGCCACATTCTAGCTCCCTGAAAAAGTTTTTTTTTTTTTTTTTTTTTTTTTTTTTTTGCTTTTTGTTTTGTTGTTTGCTTGTTTTCTAGGCTCTACCTTCTTCTCTGTCCTCTGAATCCAATTTGTTCTGTTCTTTTATCTTCATTTTTTTCCCTGCTGTTTGGTTTTCGTTTTTTTCTCCTTAGATGCAACTTCACTTGAATTGTTTACTTGACTCTTAATTTGTCTGACTGTGTCTTTGGGCTTTGATGATATACAAACTGAGGACTTCTGAAATCTTGCCTCATTGCCAGACCCAGAGTCTTCAATCCCCCATCCTCACATATGATCATTTGCCTCCAGGCACTCATTTGTCTAGGAGGGAAGTTTAGACAGAAAACTCACCCTATTTAGGAAGAATTAGACAAAAATGATTGAGGATATGTAATGATTTTATTTTTTTCGAGGACTTTAAAATCAATTAATGAAATTAAAGCAAAAACTTTTCTAAGTTACTATACTAGGCAGAAAGCTTTCTAAAGACAAGAATTTTGCTTATCCATTAGCCTCTGAAACAAAGCTCAGCACATAGGTACACATAAGGCAGAGTTTACTGGGTACTGTAGTTGACTTATCTCCTGACTTACTGACTGACATTATGAACGAATGAAACCAAATACCTTCTGAGGTATCTTAGACAATATATGTGAAGTATTGAGGCCAGAGTGAGTGATAAGCCTAACAGTTTAGTGACAACAATATATACCTCATTAAAGGTAAACTTCTGAATATGACTGTATTTAGAGACAGAACATTTGAAGAGTTAGTTAAGGTTAAGTGAAGTCATAGCAGGGAGACCCTAATGCAGTATGACTGGTGTCCTTAGAAGAAAAGGAAAGGAACCGTGAATGTGCACCCAGAGAAAAGGATAAGTAAAGGCAACAGTAAGAAGCCATCTCCAAGCCAAAGAGAAAGACCTCAGGAGAGAACAAACCTAATGACACTTTGATTTTAAATGTCTAGTGTCCAGGACTGTGAGAAAATAAACATATTTTTTACGCCACCTGGCTTGTGGTATGTTGTTGTTATGGTAGCTTTAGCAAACTAAGACACATAGTTATAAAGCATTTTTATTACATGATAATCTGTGTTTAAGAAAATGCTGGCCGGGCGCAGTGGCTCATTCCTGTAATCCCAGCACTTTGGGAGGCCAAGGCAGGTGGATCACCTGAGGTCAGGAGTTTGAGACCAGGCTGACCAACATGGAGAAACCCTGTCTCTACTAAAAATACAAAATTAGCCAGGCATGGCGGTGCATGCCTGTAATCCCAGCTACTCGGGAGGCCAAGGGAGGAGAATCACTTGAACCTGGGTGGCGGAGGTTGCCGTGAGCCGAGATCGCATCACTGCACTCCAGCCTGGGCAACAAGAGTGAAATTCCATCTCAAAAAAAAAAAAAAAAAAAAAATAGAAAAGAAAAGAAAAGAAAATTCTATGTTCTTCTAAAGGATATCAGAAGTTGTCCTAGTGCCAAGTTGTTTCATTGTGTTCTTTGAAATATTTTTCTTTTAGTAAGAACTTATTTTTTCTAATATGTTAACTTTTGTAATACAGTCTCATTAGGGATTAGGGCTTAAACATCTGAGCTTTGGGGGACACAGCTGAGTTCATAACAATGTGCACTCTTTCATACCTATAGTTTTAAAATAAAAATTTAAAAACCTATTATTTATACCCCTTAATCTTTCTCACAATTTGAAAAATCCTTGTGCAGATCAATTAACTGATGGCATACTATATAGTCTTGTATTAGCTCTTGTTTTTTCTTTCATTTTTTTAGTAATGGATTGTAGTTAAGTCACAAATTGTTTTTAACTTTTCAAACACAATGACTTCACTTTCTGTAACATCTCTAGCCAGCAGATTTAATAAAAATAGTGTTATTGACGTGTTTAGATAAATTTTTGTGGAATTAAAAAAACTTTTTCATTTCCAATTGCCATATATTTATGCAATTCAGTCTTCATAAATAAATAAATCAGTGGAGCAAAAATTAGAAATAAAAATAAAAGGTAAATTTCTCCACAGAAGACATGTGAAATTCAACTCTAACTATTGAACTTTGACTACATTTTACCCTAATTCTCTCCAATATATGTATTTCTTATGGCAATCAACTTCTACAGGCATCTGAAGAATTACTGAAAACAGGTATCAATCTATGTCTTCTGGTATCACCTAAGTCTTGACTATGCATTTCTTATAGAAAGTTTCATTTTAACCTTTAGCACTTTGAAAACTGGTTTCTAGTCATTGTTACTGCTGAGTTTTTCAATCTGTTTTCCTTTCTGGAATTCTATCCATGGCATAAGCAACCTTAATTTATTACTGACATCATCACTTATTACAAGCGTTCATCCTAACAATCCATTGTCTTTTAATGTCCTTTCTTTTTACTTATTTATTTTGATGGCCTGCCCAGCTCTGTGTCTGCCTTGCATTCCCAATTTGTTTTTCAGCCAAGTGGCTAGTGCCGAGTGATCAACTATCATCATCCATCACCATCAGCAAGCTGCACACTATTCATTGCATTTCAATGGACGGAACACTTCAGTTTCACATCCCCAGTGCCTTTGGCCTCTCTGCCAATAAGTCTTCTACTTTAATATTTTAGAGGCACCCAAAACATTGAATGTTTGAATATTTGGCTTCACAAGTAAACAGGGTGCAGCAGGAAAAAATTACCTCTAACTGCGTCTCTTCCCCTTTTGGTGTATGAGTGCAGTGATGGCCTTGTTCTTTATCCTTTAGTAGGGAATCACCAACATTGTACTGATGCTAATCTTCTTAGTGTGGAAAATATTGCTTTTTGACAAATGTGCAAAGTTGTAAATCTTTTAGGTGAAAGGAACTTTGGAGTCTAATTAATTACTGTGTTTATTTATAAACAACAGTTATTTCAAATAGCGGAATCCCAAGTTATTCTCACAAGGAGAATATTTTCCATCTAGAATACAGCTCAGATTGTAAAATAAGCATTAGTTATTTTAAACATAGTAATTTGTGTTCTATTCTATTTTTATTATAAAGAGCTGGATATATATTCACTATTACAGTTCACTTTAACAAGGGCAAATTCAGAAAGAAAAAAGCAGATTTTTTAATGTGGTAAGCTGGAATGCTTACAAATAAAAGCATATTGAGCTCAATAAAACATTTAATTTTAATTGCCAAAGATTATCATATTATATATTATAATTTCATATGACAAACTAAGTTTAAATACGAATTTAAACATGTTTTGCAGATGCTCCTTAGGCTTCCTTATGTATACCCTCAATCATTGGGTAAGTACATAAATTATTGTACAATCCAGAACACTGTAGATACTGGAAAGGTACCAAAAACAATAAAACTTGTATATATTTTTGAAATATTTATTGCTTGATTGATTTATTAAATTGCTAAGCTATGAAATAATTCTATTTAAAAATCAAATTTCATTCTGTCATTTGTGACTACATGTGTGAGCCTGGAGGATACTATGCTAAGTGAAATAAGCTAGGCACAGAAAGACAAATACTGTATGATCTCAGTTATATGAGGAATCTAAAAATATTGAACTCAAAGAAGTAGAAAGTAGAATGGTGGTTATCAGAGTCTGGGAGGGGAAGGTACATCTGAAATTAACACATCTTGGTAGATCATAACATTTTTAATTGAAACAATATTATTTAGGAGCTGACATGACTGATAACATTCAGAGCAAATTAAATAAAATAGAGAATTTTCTAAAGTCTAATTTGCTTCAAATAAAAATATTTAAACATTTTATCTAAAATATTTAAGTAGATGTTTATGTATACTATCACAATTTAGAGTACATTTCTTTGATAAATATTTTTACGAATAAAAGTCTCCAAAATGTTGTCTTTATGACACATTTAATGTTACACCAAATTTATGCCTAGATTAGATACTGGAAAAATTAGATACCTAAATTTGGTATAACATTAAATGTATCATAAAGACAACTTTTTGTGATTTAGGCCAAATCAGGCCTTCTTAATTTATTACATTTTGGTAGAGAATATAAATATAACTGAATATATGTGCTCTATCAAAAGATTCTAACCACAATTTGAAATTTTTCATAAAGCATTTACAGGCCAGGTACGATGGCTCATGCCTGTAATGTCAACACTTTGAGAGGCTAAGGCAGGAGGACCACTCGAGGACAGAGATCAAGATCGGTCTGGGCAACACAGCAAGACTCCATTTCTCTTAAATTAAGAATAAAAAAAGAAAGCATTTCTAGAACTGCATGATTTAACAGTTTAAATTTGAGCATTCCTAATTTTATTTGTTGGGTTCTCTTTTAATTTTGTAGGGATATGTTGAAATTTTTTATTTCTAAGTTTTGTCTTTGTTATTTTCTAAAAGTTTTAACAGCTACAATTTTGATATTCATTAGTTAAAATATTTTGATTAAATATTTTAAACTTAGTTTGAACCAAATACACCTACAATTTAGATAAAAAATTTACAAGAAGTTTCAGTATCTCACTGAAGTTTGATTTATCAAGGTTAATTTTTTTGGAGAGTAAACATTTCTAAAATTGAATTTATGATAATCAGTAAACAGAGAAAGCACAGGATGCCATGCTGAAGTCTATTTAGTTTTAAAAATCAGCTGTTCACAAAAATATTATAGTTTAGGCACACTATGTAATAAAAAGTATGCAAAGTTTTACATTTTATTTTGTTGCTAGTCAGCTTATTTTGATGTAGTTATAAATTACGTCTGCACAATAGTAAGTTCTAAGTATATTTCTAATCCATTAGTTTTTTAATTTAGTAAAAGCATTTTAAAATAATACTGTGCTCCATCAAAATTTTTATTCTTGTTTACACTGCAAAATCGGATATATTTCCAACATTGAAAGTTTAACGGAATTTGCAAAAGCATCACAATAACATGTAATATTTTACCTTTCATGGATTGAACCTCTAGAGCTATACTCTGAGGTTATAAATTGGATAAAGGTAAATGATCAAACCATTATTGATATTCACTAGATTTCCATTTCAAGGCTTTGAAGAACAAATATAAAACAGGTATCATTTAAAACTTTGTGAAGTTTTTTTTATTTGTTAATGGAGTCAGTGAATTAACCGTTACTATTTAATTTGGAATAAAAATTTCAGTGAAATTAATTTAGAAGAACCATCTTATGATCTAAACAAAAAGTATTTATTTACCAAATGATATAAAAATACAGTTTTGCAGTGGCCCAATTAAATAGCTGTCCCAGATACAGTTTTAATAAAACAATATCACTTTAGAATAAATGCTGATATTTTTCATTGGATTTACGCCTTCTAATTTTCACATATTCAATGATATATCCAAACCTCATGATATAGACCAATGTTTTAAAAAATGTAATTTTCACATTCATCAGCTGTCTTAAGAAATAGAGACTCAGCACTTTCACCTTTTAGTCCTTTGTTTATGAAAAGGTTCATAAGTAAATGATTAATGGTTAAAAAGAGATTACCTTTGGTTTCAGCTCCAGCATGTAAGGAACTTGGAAGTCATCACTCTGTTCTTTAGAAGAAAAATTAGGACGACCTGTAAATGAGTGCTCATCAGAAAACTATAGCTGCAGGGCAAATCGCCACACCAAATCCAGGAGTCTGGTTAATCCATAGAGACGCAAGTAAGACCTGTTTATGTGGAGCAGAAGCCACTGAAGCCATAAACTGGTAGAAACAATTAATTAGTTGACTATTTTAATAAGTTGCTGGAGAATAACGTGAATAAACTAGTGTACTAGTCTGTTCTCACACTGCTATAAAAAAATACCCGAGACTGGGTAATTTATAAAAGAGAGAGTTTTAATTGACTCACAGTTCTGCATGGCTGGGGAGGCTTCCGGAAACTTACAGTCATGGTGGAAGGCAAAGCAGGCACATCTTACATGGTGGCAGGTGAGAGAGAGTATGTGAGGGAGCGCTGGAAAAACTACGATTTGTAAAACCATCAGATATCCTGAGAATTCACTAACATGAGAACAACATAGGGGAAAACGCCCCTATAATCCAATCACTTCCCTGCCTCAACACATGGGGATTACAGTTCCCTCCCTGGACGTGTGGGAATTATAATTTGAGATGAGACTTGGGTGGGGACACAAAGACAGCCCCTATCAACTAGCATGAGTGTTGTTGCATGTGTTTCCTTGTTTTGTCCTCTGAGAAGATTTAGAAACGATGAACTTGCAAAGCAACAAGCATACCTGGCATCTGTATTTTGGATTCTCCTACCATTTTCCAGTATAAAGAAAACCTGAAATCATCAATTTGGTTAAAAATAACTTATCAATATTTTTGCAACTCTTCTTTGAATCCAAACATACTCTAAAATAAATGTTTATTTCAAAAAGTAAATTTCAGAAACAGTATATTGTCAGCAAACAAAAAAATTAACAGAGATGAGATTTTCACCATGCAGAAATTGATAAAAGAACTATAGCAAAAACATTCTGGCCATATATTCTAGAAGAAGATGGCTTAGCCTCAATTTCACTCACACTCTATCAAGAGTGACATGGTGGTATTTATATCTTATAGACTCTTAACATATAGTTCAACCGTTCCTGTCAGTCACTTGAAGTACAAGCCAGTTGACCTATGTGCTATGGTCTACAAGATATAAATGCCACCAGGTCACTTCTTGATAGAGTCAGTTGAAACACAGACATTTATAAATAGAAACCAATAAATGATGTGAGTGAAATAGACGCTAAGCCAAGACTAGATGCTTGAATCAGATAGCACTTATTTTGACAGTGAGCACCTACACTACTGATCTGGAAGGGGGTTGTTCAATTACTTTGCCTCTGAGATTTTCAGGAAAGGAGAGATAGACTATCACTACTTCTCTTTTATATTTATTCATGTAATAAAAGTTAAAAACTCTGTTGAGAGCACAAGCATCCTACACTCTACCAGATGAGACCATGGCAGAAACTATAACACAGATCTACCAAACCCTCTCTGACTTATACTAATATACTATATATATAGTATACTACAACTATACTAATACTGTGTAATTTAATTTTTAAAAACTCAGGCAAAATGCTAAACTACATGGGACACCAGGACATAGGTAAATATCAGAAATGACGACTGTCTGCAGAAACCCAGGGTGTATGGGCATTTTATTCAGTAAGTCTCCCGAGGATTCTCAGTTGCCAGGGTTTGTGTTACAGCTCAGTTCACATACTAAGGGTTTACAATTCACGTGTTTTTATTACTTTTACTTTGTTATGAAAATTGCCGAATTAGAACTAGGCAAGACTTTGGCAGGTGATCTCATCCATTGCCCTAATTTTATCAAAAATGTTACAAAAGCACAAGCAGGATAAGTGATGTGAAGTCCACAAGGATCATTCATGTCAGACCCGTAATTACAACCTACAGCTTCAAAACCCCAGGCTTGTTCTCTCATTTCACCACCTTGATAGTTTATGCTGAAACCATATTCTGCATTGGCTCAATACTGATGTGCCTTAGGCGCTTCATTTCAGAGTACCCTGGATGGCTTCATGAAACTAAAGGTATTTATGAAATGATTTCTTTATATATTTTTAATAACATTTAAGTTGTGCTTTTATAAAAGTAACACACTGAATCAGAAATAGAAGGTATCATTCAACCTGGTCAACCTCCTTCTTATGAAATGATTCCAGTGATAGAATTATTCCAGTGATTCAGTCAGCATCTTTTTTAGGAAGCATCTATTATTTCTAAACTAAGTAGGAGACTGACGGGTTGAGTGTGGGGCAGAGTATGAAATGTCCAAGTAGCTTATCTAGAACAGAAGATTCAGAAGTGGGTGTAATTCAAGGTGATATATATATACATTAGGTTATAGCATAACATAATTTTATGGGAAAACCAATTGGAGTAATATTAATTCTGACTGGAAGATCAGGTAGAGAATCATGAAGAATGGGATATTTGAGCTTCCAAGTTAAAGTAATGGTATGTAGGAATAACAGGAAAAAGGATAAAACATAGTTGCTAATGATGACTGCAGAATGACAATTGCCCTTATTTGTTAAGATGTTTCTTTAAGGCAATTAGTGAAGATTTTATAGAAAGGTGTATTGGAGCCACATCGTAAAGTTCCCCCAAAGTTATTCTAAAAGAGTAGACAAATTGACTGAATGTCATTTAAACTACTGTGTAATAAATACTCTATAGTGCAAAAGTAGCATCTTTGAAATGAGAAAGATTTACTAAATTTTACATATGATTCACTGTATCAAAGCTCCCTGGATCAGTACTATAAAAGTGAAAAGGGAAATAAATCAGAATCATCAAAGGTGAGAAATAAAAGTAAGCAATGATAAGCATTTGAAAGCGTCCACCTAGTAGAATAGCGGCAGTTGGTGTGTCATGTGGAGCTGTTACAAGGCTTTCTCACCAATGGTGAGACTTCTCTGGTATTGCTTAGTGTTTTACTGGAGCCTTTGCCGAGGCTGAGGGCTCCTGCTACCTAAGGCCAATGAATTGTATGTCATAGAGGTTTTTGATTTAGCAGCCTCTACTTGGTATACACAGAGGATAATATGTTTTATACCAAATACAGTTTACTTGAATACCTATACCATGTATAAAAATTTAAATTCGAAGATAACTTCTTATATTACAAATATACAATAAAGAATAAGGGCTTAGGTGAAAGAAAAAAATTATGTGATTTACACAAACAGTCAATATATATTATTTTTATATATTAATTGTGATCTAAATCTACACATAGATTTTTAAGCCTTGTTAATTTTCTAGAAATTACAAGAAATATTGACTTTATTCTCCTAGTTATGCTCTGAAATATACTGTTTTAAGGAAAAAAATTCCACAAAAAATTTTATTTCTCTTAAAAGCAAATAACAAATAATGTAAAGTTTTATTATTTAGTTATAGTAACAAATTCTCAGAGTAAATCAACCAAACAAAATTATAATTTAATTTAAATTAAATTATAATTTAAAATAAGTATAAGACATATAAACATAACTGTTTATAATGTTAAAATGTGCTAACTTTTGAATTATTTCTATAAAGTGACAACTCAAATGACTGGCTGTTATTCCAATGAGGTTTTCAGGTTTAGTATTTATACATTTCCTTAAAAATGGGGTTAGTGAGGGACACAGATAAGTAGAGGAGCAAGTAGTTGGTTGGATGAGTAGTTACATTCCTATGAGACTTTAATTAGTGACAAGTAATTCTTCATTTTACATGAGATAAAGTGAATATCTGAAGAGACAAAGGGAGTAAAAGAAGAGTCAATTATGCAGCTATCTCTGGGTAAGTAGAAGAGTCGTGACTTTGTCCAAGAACTTGTCCTGGAAGGATAGGCTTATAATGACATTATCCATGTGGAATGGAACACTCTTCAGTTTTAGGAACTAGACTTAGATTGTAGAATTAAAGTTACAACTGGCGTGCCCTTCTTTACAGGAGCCCAGCAAAGAATTTATAGATGAATGATCTGTAGAGGCAGTCCTCCATAGATGCCTGAGAGCTTTTACCTTTCCATGGGGATCTGGTTGAGGCAAAATGTTAGTAACAGCTATCCATTTGAAAGATGGTGTTGCAGTGACCTCCTCCTTCCATAGGAAGTTCTAGCGGTCCTGAGATTTTTAAATTTTCTTTTACAAAAGTTAGATATAGTTCCATAAATATTCATTATTTACCTTAAAATGTATTATATAAACTACCTACATAGTATAAGGCAATAATATACACATAAGAACAAATACAAAATAATGTTGCATAAAATTATTAATGTAAATACAATATATAATTTAAATATAGTATATTATTTATAAGATATCATAAATGTAGTATTCCACATGCACCCATTCTGGGAGAATCTATGACAGAATATGCATACTGTATTAGGGTTCTCTAGAGGGCAGAACTAATAGGATATATATATATATATAGGAGTTTACTAAGTATTAACTCACATGATCACAACGTCCCACATTAGGCTGTCTGTAAGCTGAGGAACAAGGAAAGCCAGTCTGAGTCCCAAAACTGAAGAACTTGGAGTCTGATATTTGAGGGCAGGAAGCATCTTTCTCCCAACATGGGAGAAAGATGTAGGTTGGGAGGCTAGGTCAGTCTAGTCTTCACATTTTTCTGCCTGCTTTATATACTAGCTACACTGGCAGCTGATTAGATTGTGCCCACCCAGATTAAGGGTGGGTCTGCCATTCCCAGTCCACTGACTCAAATGTTAATCTCCTTTGGCAACACCCTCACAGACACACCCAGGATCAATACTTTGTGTCCTTCAATCCAATCAAGTTGACACTCAGTTTTAACCATCACAATTACTGTTAATTATTTTTGGAGAATGCAATTAGTGGCAGGAAAAAATTTCATATGTAACTAAATTTTGACTATGTAAACTAAAATTAAAATCCTAAGCCCCTCAGTTGACTGAACGGACTACTTCTTAGCCAGGGGAATCCAAGAAAAATCTTAAAAACTAAATTTCTAGCCATGACAGGAAGGAAGGTCAGTTATCCCTCATTATACCCCCTCCCTTTTGGAGTATAGACACAGCTGACTAGGGTTAATATTAAAATAGAGATCATAAGACTGACAGAAGTGACTCTTTGTGGCAATACTGAATTATAAATAGGACCTAAGGCCATGCAAGGCAAAGGTTACATCACACCCTACAAACCATAAAATCACATTAAATGGGTTTTTAAATTAACTCAGTATAATACAGCTTCCTTTCCAATCTGGCTGTGGTATATTATCACATAACAGACAGCAAACTCCCTTACCTTAACTCAAGCATTCCTTTGTACTGATTTCAAGTCTTTAGACAAAGCTTCACTCTTTCTACCAACTGTTAATGAATAAGAACCCCTACACCCATCTCTAATTTACAATCTCCACGCTTTGAGATGTCCTATATTTTCTGGCTGAACTAGAAACTTTCCATGTATTGATTTATAATGTTACCAACAATTTCTGCCTCCCTAAAATGCATAAAACAAAACCATAATCCCACCTCCTCAGGATGACTTACTCAAGGCTTCTTGGGTTTGTGTATTCTCTGGGCTGCAGTCACTCATTTCAGTTCACAACAAGCCCTTTAAAATATTTTACAGATTTTGGTGTTTCCATTAACAACTGTGAGTTTCTCAATGTTATGACAAGAATGAATTTTAGACATAACCCAATAATTAATTGCAATATCTAGATATGTATGAAGTCTTTGAAACTGTGTATATTTGCAGATTGAAAGCAACTCAATATGGAGAATAAGTAAGAAACTTGTACCTCTAGCCCCAAGTCAGTAACTAATCTGTATCACTTAGGTGGTTCATCAGCTGCTAGGTGAAAATCTAAGGAAATATTTACTTGTCACTAGTGCTGCCATGACATAAAAAAGAAATCCAGAGAATTGTATAAAGTTGTTGCATATGCAATATGCTAAGAAAAGAAAAATAAATAAGTAAAACAAAAGACAATGGGGACTCCTATCACTCTCATAGGTAAAAAGCCACAGTCTCAGCTCACCAACACAGAATGCCACACCCACACACACAATCCCATGGAAAATCTTAGATCCCTACACACTTCACTGGTTCTAAGCTTTTGAACGGAGCCCTTTGGACTGAATGTTGCACTACCAAAGAAATAATTAGTTTACCGTGGAAATTACTGCTAGGTAGTTTTATTGCTCTAAAATTCTAGGAAGGAGTCAATCATCAGGTAAAACCAGAGAACAGGCTGTCTTCAGCCTTCCCTCAAATTAGCACCGAAATTCGTGGCATTACAATTATTCTGCAACAGAGATGATTTTCTATAGTTAACTGGAAACCAAGAAATGTTCTTGCTTTCTAGCTAATTCATTAGCTACATTTCTGCAGACAGTTGTGTTTTCTTTCTCCCAATAAGAATTGTATTTTCCTTTGTTTTGCTTTTTTTCTGAAGTGCTTTCTATGTTTCTGAGGTGACTAAATCTAGAAAATGCAGGTTTGTTTGTTTGGCTTTGCTTTTATTTTCCCCACAAACATTTTTTTAAAAAGAAGAAATGATTTTTTTAAACTTACGTACTTGTTTTTGGAGAGTCAATCCTCTTCTAAGTAATTTTACTTGTTACTTTGTTTCATATTTTCTACCATAATTAGCAAATTATATATACACACATCTACAAATATAATGTGTAATCAGGAGAGTCACTGATACATGGGACCAAAAGCCTCCTTTATCAGAAAATGCACATGCATTTTTTAGGCTCCTATGAAGAGATTTTCTTTTCTGTTTATTTCCTGCTATTATTTGACTTACTGGCTGAGCCATGTGTCACTCTCTGAGCCTCTCTTTAATCTAATTTATTTCCAAAATCTTTAAGATTCCGAATTATACTAGTACTAGAAATGTAATTCTCAGCAAACTGAAAGTTACCTGTATTGTTCTATGGATAGTTGGATCAAATTATGGATAGAAGATGTACAAATTTTAAGTCCAAGTGTTTCTCCCTTTCAGTTAAATTTTCCTGGATTCTGTTTCTGTTTATATCAGACTGCTGAAATAAATATAAAAATAAAACAATATACCTACACATATGTGGATATAATCTGTTGCACATGTTTTCTACCTATTTGAACTACGATTTTAAGTACTTATAATTGTCATAGATCAATATTTTTATAAAATCAGATTTATGTAACAGTATGGAAAACATTTGTAAAGTCATATGTTAATAGCAAAAGAAAGGCATAAAATGATACTTTTATACATGTCAAAATCTATATTTTAATGCCAAATAAAGAAAGGGATCATAGGAAGAAAAACAACAAATTTGGCAGTATTAGAATATAAATATTTTATTTCCACTTTGTCATTGATATACTTCAAAATTAAAATATTTAAGCAACTGCAGTATTAGCAAGCTGTATTTTCTTTTCCAAAGAATCATTTTCAACAATTTTTTTAAAAATTCATAGTGGTAAACTATGGTTTAATGTAAATTGGTTGACTTAATGTATATTTGTTTTATATTTAAAGTAGAGAAATATTAGTAAAAATGGTTTCAATTCTAGGTCAACTCTCCTACTACCTATCAGAACAGGGGGTTTTCTGTCACAAATATGTCAAAAATGATCTCTAAGTTTCTTTCCAATTCTCAGATATTATTATTTTAATATGTTATATATAAGCTATATAATAATATGGATAATTAATCCATATTAATATATTAATATGTTAATTTAAAAATCCATTTAAATTAAGAATATATATAAATATAGATCTCAACATAATAAAAATTGCAAAAAATGCAGATGACACTAAAACTTCCTTGACTACTACTCAAACTCTATCCTGATGTTTACCTTCCGTAGTATTGTTTACCCCTCCAAACATTTTATGTATTTTGTGCATAAACATACCAACATGTAAATTTATTATGTTATATATGGTTATCATTAAATTGAATTTTACTTTATGGAAAGAAAAGTATGCATTTACAAAACTGAGAGTTTTATACATTAAAATAAAAGAGCGGTAGTAATTTTATGTTGAACACCTACAGAAGTTAAGAAATAGCATTGCTGCCTCTAGAATTAATGTAGTTTGTATTCACCTCCTCAAGCCTGAGATCAGGCAGTTTTTCTGGGACTCAGCCTCTCAGAGAAGGTTATCTTGATGTTAGAGTTTATAATGTCACAGGTGATGCTATCCAATCCAGTATAATATCCTTCTTGTGAGTAAGTCAGGGTTATGTGATGGCTATAATTTTAAATAACCTCTTTTAAACAAATATGCTATATATGCTTTAAATATTAATACAGAAATGAAACTGGACTACTGGATTCTAGAACACTGTTAAGTCAAAGGGAGATGCTTGAAATTATAATATATATATATTTTTTTTCCAGTTAGGTTGTTAGTATGTTTCAAGGATAAACTAAGGTCAGGTTCTAACCTGCATCACAGAAATGTTTATAAAAGCAAAGATTTCCAGTGAATCCAAAGTTCAGAAAGACTTTTATTTCCCAATCTGTGCAGTATTCCACCTAAGATAAACTAATAAATACAGCAGAAAATTTTAAAGAAATTCTAGTTCAGAACTTTATCTAGTTGACCAGAGACATAGTAAGGGGTCAATATGGTATTAAGCTCAAGATCAAGCTAAAGATAAGAAGAGGAGTAGTTGAAATTAATCTACCTAGGATCAGTGAACTGTGTCATTTTTTCTGCCATTTTCTAAAACAGACCACATTATTTTTAATCCACTTTTCCTGCACTTAGAAAGGTATTGAAAATCAATACCTTTGGTGAGCTGTGCAATACTATTACTTTGGAGTTGTGGTTAAATCACTCTATATCTCTGCATGTTGTTATGTTTCTTTTAACTGGGTTTGACTGGTAATATTCTAGTATGAAAAGATACCTTGATTCTACCTCCAAGCTCATATGAAGGCTAGATCATGTGAACTAATCAGTAAAAATAATTAGTAAAAATGTCTTTCTTCTTTCATAGAAAAGAAAGTTAAGAGAGACAATGAAAAAGGCACCTACTATTGAAAAACAATTCGGCAGATTTATTTTTCTAATGAGGAAGCAATATATATATGTGTTCATTTTCAATATCTCTATTATTCAAAATGTCAGATTTTTTACTGTAAAAAGATGTAGAAAAGATAGAGACTGGGTGCATTAAGCAAATGGGCTGGTAAAAAGTATCAAGAAAATTAAAAAGAAGGGAGAAAAAAAGGGAAGAGAGACGGAGAGGGAAGAAGGAAGAGGGGAGAAAGAGGAAGGGAGGTAGGTAGAAAGACACCTCAGAAAATTAAACCCTTTGTCTTAAGAATAACTACTGCTGGTTACCACTTTTTGAACTTGTCCAAGGGCAGAATTCATGCACAAAGGCCTTTAACATAAAAAAAGAATTAACCACACTTGATTAGTTTTGTTGATAGTTGGGGACAACCTGGGTTTGTTCATCTTTTCAATATTTTACTCATCTATTTAAAAATGTTTATTTAGAGCATTCTGTGTTTTAAATTACCTGCTGCGACCTGGGGATATTTTGGACAAAAAAGAAATCACTCCTGCTTTTATAGAATTGTACAGCCTATCAGAGTTAGTAATCTAGGATTTGACTAATCTGAGAAAGATTAACTGTCAATGTTTAAAGCATAATGTCATTTTATATTACTAAATATTTTAATAAGGACTAATGATTGAAACCACAAAGTAGCTTGTTTCATGTATCACAAACCTTAAAATTCCAACTGCAGAATCTAAAGTAATTGATTAAGGTTACTGATCAGTTTTTTTAGATATTTAACTCATTGTTCTTCCAAAATACTTTTGAAAATATAAATCTCTTACAGAGATGAAAGTAAAGAATCCTATTTCACTGTGAGTTCAGATTCCTAAAAAAGAGTAACTTAAACAAAATTAATGAGAAATCTGTGCATGTAATGATAAATCTGGAGAGAGACAGTCTATGGTTGGTAAAGTCTCCAAGATTCCAATAACACCCCAATCTCTTTGTCTTTCTGTTCTGCTATCCTTTGGGAAAATCACATTAATCATATGATGATACCTGTAAGTAAGGCAACTTTAATAGTAGAAGAAAGGAGAAGTGTGAGTGGCCAATAGTCAATATTGGCTATGTGTGTCTGTGTGTGTGTGTGTGTTTTACGTACGTTTTGGAACTCCCAATAAAACAATTTTTCATTACAATTCATAGACTACGATGATGTAAAATGGCAATGTTCCTTGCAAAAGATGATAGCAGATACATTTTATTTTTTTAATTGGGCATATTTTCTCTTCTTTTCTCTAATAATATCTAATTTTCTTACAAAGCATAAACAATAAATTGTGAGTAAAGAATTAATAGTCTCTGAATAGCATACAGGAATAGATCTTAATTTGTTACACCTGAGTACAGATAGTTGGATGAGGGCAAAACCTAAATGGACAGAGTAGAGACCAGAAAGTCAGCTTGCTATGGAAACAATTTGCTGAGATATGGGAACCCATAAGAAATAAAACTCTGTCTTTTTTCAGACCCTGTAGAGATATATATATAGATATATATATATGTAGATATATATGTAGATGTATCTACATATATGTATATGTAGATATGTATACATACGTATCTACATATATGTATATCTAGATATGTATACATACGTATCTACATATATATGTAGATATACATATCTACATATATCTACAGATATATATACACATACATATATCTATATAGAGAGATATATATCTATATCTACATATATCTACATATATAGGAGATATATATATCAATATCTGATTTTAGAAAGAAAACAAAAGGGAAATATTTTCTAACCAATAGAATTTATGGCTTTAAGATATACTTAGCTGAGTTCTTTTACCAAATCAAGTAATTGGGGAGCAAAATGAGTAAGAGGTAAAAGGATGAAAAAAAAAATATGGAGTGTGATTACTGTCTGACATAGCTGAAAATGATGAAGATTCATTGTAGCTGATGCTTTGAGCATCTTTTCTGAGCAATACATTGCTCATAAATAATATAACACTTAGCATAATATTGGTTACCATCATTTTAGTTAAAAGATGCTAAAAACTTATTAGATATCAGTCTATTTCTTGGCTTTCCAGGCTTGAGTCCCTAGAGACAGCACATAACACTCGATCTCAGTCAACAGACCAAAAGGAAATAGTCATGATATATTTGAAAACGTATTATGGATCTATGGCACATACTCAATTACTAGAAGACAGAATAACAAAACCCTAAATATATACTACTGAAGTTGATTTTGTATGAGAACAGACCACTAAGCTTATACTACATTTTTGAACGTTATTTGCTGTGTTCTTCAGTGACCTCATTGTTTGCTACATGGCTCAATAAATAAGATTTAATTTTTCTCATATGGTAAAATCTTAAGAACAAATTTAGATGTTTCTAGTAAAATCTGATGTTTTTATTTGTTTTTGATACAGGGTCTTGCTCTGTCACCCAGGCTGGAAGGCAGTGGTGCCATTTCGGTTCACTGTGGCCTTGACCTCCTGGGCTCCAGTGATCCTCCCACCTCAGCCTCCTGAGTAGCTGTGACTACAGATGCATACCACCACACCTGGTTAATTTTTGTATTTTTTTGCAGAGACAAGGTTTTGCTATATATCCCAGGCTTGTCTTGAACTCCTGAGCTCAATTTACCCACCTCTCTCTGCCAAAGTTCTGAGATTACAGGTGTGAGCCACTGCACCTGGCTTTAAAATTGGATTTTTATACCATCACTATTTCTTAAGAACTACAATATTAAAAAGTTTTACAGATAGGAAAATATCATTAAGCTTTTTTTTCTTTTTACAAAGAAAGAAAGTTTCATGAATTTGAAAAATGTATGTGACAAGTTCCTGAGGAGGATGTATTACTTTTTTGCCCACAACAAAAGCTGTTTTTAGGCATTATGATTTTTTTAAAGCTATAATTTGTTTTTTTCTAAATCTTACAGAGTTTTAGCTATGATTTTCCAAGTGATTTCTTTCTCACTTATCAAAATATGTGCACATCCCTTTACATTAGTTAAGATAAATGTGCTATATAAAAATGATTTTGTTTCTACCCAACCCTTGAGTAGATAGAAGAGCAGAGATGGTATCAGAGCTGGAGCTGAATTTCTCAAGAAGAATAGATTGGCTTTTCCAGCTTCTAGACGCAGTGTGCACTTGCTTTGAATTGATTCACCAGAAGTACAATTAATTCCTAACTGTAAGTCATCCTTTTTCTTTTACAATTCCCAACTGAAGGAGCAAACCCACAGTATGATGCCTACTCTTCATATGTCTAGCATACCTGTCTAATGACACTTGGCTTCTGTTGACAAACAAGAATAACAGCTGTAATAATAGAAAGCTTAAAGAGCAATTTCTATGTCCCAGACATTGTTTGTTCTAAGCCCTTTTTATCTATTCTCTCATTTAACTTTCCCATCAAACCTAGAAGGTGGGTATATATATATTGTGTAGTTATCGTCCTATAGGAAACCAAGGCATCAAGACATTAAGCCAAATACAGACCAATTCAGTAAATATTCAAAATAAGTTTTTATTGTGCAAAACAATTGCTACATAGCATGTTGAGGCTTTAGTACTGAGCTAGAGCAAGCAACTACCCTTGAAACCAACAAAACATGGTATAAGAAGTTGCACAGAGAATGTAAGGTGTAGAAAGAGCTATACGTTCAGGTCCAACTGATAAGGTATGTTGCAACCATATTTAACAGATGTATCATTAAAGTGATGAGACATATTAAATTTGCTATAAGAAGACTTTGAGTAATGGAGTCACTGTTTGGCAAGAACTTATAGGACATGTATTTAAATCCTGCCTCTGACAGTCACTTGTAATTTTAGGAAAATTATTTAACATCTCTCAATCTCAGTTTCTTGTTATACTTTAAAGGGTAAAATGAGGACTAATAGCTTAACGTATGAGTATTCTTATACTGGGAAAAGGTTATTAAAATTATTACATTTTATTCATTTTAATCATTTTCATGTCTCACAACCACATATGAGTTAAATATTATCTCTATTTTACTTACGAAGAGTGGAATATGAAAGAAGTAATAAGTTCAAATAACACAAAAATAAATGGATGCCAAATTTCAAGATTTATTTACTACCCAGAAAAGTCACAATAAGCATTTGCTGTATCACATTTAAGATTTCTACATTTTAAAGAATTCTAAGGAGATAGTTTTTCCGACACAACCATAATAAACTATGAGTTTTCTATCTATAGTTATCTCAAAAAGTAACTAATCCTATGACTTATAGAAAACAATTTGCTAAATTTCTCTCCTTTTAAAAAATGATGTCTTAAAGCACTTCCTTAAAGCACTATGCCTTTAAATCAGAATACTATGGTTTGGCTCAGCTATTATTTTTATAGGTAATTCCTTCAAAAAGAACAGCATAAAGAGATTTTATGAATTAAAGATTGATACCTTGCCCTATGAACAAAATTATAACATTCTATCAATTACAACATTTTGAAATGTGGAGTATGATATTACAGCCACGGTTTACAATTCAGCCAAGTTTTCTACTACTGCTGTATAAAGCCACACAAACTACCATAAACATTAAATCATTCCAGTCTTCACTAGAAAATTTAGGTCATGTATCTCCAAGTTGAGGAGACTAGAAAGATATTTTTAAAAATCTTACATAAGATTTTTTCTAAAAACTTTAAAAATTTGTTGGGATCATTATTTCATCAAATAGCTTTGAAACATCAGATGCTCTGTCACTTTTTGAAAACAGTGGTTAAGTCTTTGATATTGATTCAATGGATGAGCTTTCTTAACATGAATTTGGCAATCTGATTATTTCCACAGTCATGCTAGTTTAATTGCCTCAGGTAAGAAATATGCCTCCTTCTATTTGATTTACATGTTCATGCCTCACCAGGGCTAACAATCTCCAATTCTTAAAACAAAACAAAAACATACTTTTCCAATTTGATAAGGGAAAAGAAATAACGCGGAGTGTATTTCATATTGTTAGCCCTCAGTTTGACAACTAGAAATAAATCTCTTCTGTTAGCTAAATTGTAGGTCTTGTTATATAATGATGGATAATGGATTAGGATTGGAAAGTGTGGGACTTGAAAGGACCTCAAAACTGGCTAGATTGACTTAAAATAGAAAGATCAAAGAGTGAGTCTGGAAAAAGAAAGAAAAAATGTGAATGGAAAAAAGGATGGAACAGAGAGCTGGCAGAGACTCAGTACTGGAGAAGTTGAGAAGAGAGACAGGAAACAGTATCATGATATTATGTATTAGTTGGACTTGGAAAAGAAAATTGGATAAGAAAAATATTTTAAAATTATTGTTCACTATTATGGATAGAAATTCACCTTTCAAGTTTCTTAATACAAATCAGTTAAGATATATATCATTTTTCAATTAAGGGAAGGCATATTTGGTATGCAAGACAGTAAGATGGGTTACCTGCAGAAACTGAAATTAAAGGTCCTTGTCTATAACTTCTTCCAAAGAGGGAAAAGATTAAGAAAAGTTTCTAATAAACAGCAATGCAGTATTGTCAAAATGACAAAAAAAAAATACTTAATGGGCCAGGGTTCAAAACCTGAGCATTTAGAAACACTGGCATTTTGGGTAATTTATGAAAAAAAAAATGGGCATGCCAACTAAAGTTGCTCTTTCACAGTCACTTATTCCTCACATCTCTTCTGTCTCAACTGTAATCCCTCGTCTATCACTTTAGGCACAAAACCTACATGTTCCTTTTCCTCAACCCAGGTAAAATCCATAGGTAATTTTTTTTGTTTTTGTAAATTACAAACTCAATCTACCGACACAAATTACAAGCATATTCTGGTTCACCAATATGCAGTAACCACAGTTCTCCCAGTTTTTCATTATTACAACTAAAAACATGTGGACATAACAAAACAAAAGAAGACAACTCTGAAAGGTGGAAAGATAAAGAAGGCTCATACCTGGAGATCTCAGGGCTTGAGAGAGACACAGTGGTGGGCCCATAGGTTTCTTTACTTCCCACATATAGCCCAGGAAGGGCACTGCAGAAGCCTCCAACCTGGAACTGCCAACACTCAGACCAAAAATAAAGCTCCACAAAAAGCATGTTCTCGCTAGCAGAAAGACTGGAACAGGGTGGCCTGACAAAGAACACGTTTTTCTCCGACACCTGCCCTAGTTCAGCCAAATACCAGCAGAAAAATCATACAGCTTTATGAGATGTTGCCATTTGGGGAAACTAGGTGAAAAGTCCTCAAGATCTCTTTATATTATTTCTTAGATTGTATGTAAATCTGTATCTCCGGATTAAACGATTGATTAAAATATCTTGTTTCAAATTGTATGCTATATGCAGATTAATATATTTACCAGTGTGCTTGTATTTCAACAGATATCTAAACTTGGGAATAACAACATGAAAACTTGGGAATAAACTCATGGAACTTATATCATCAACCAGTAGGTCAGGGAGGGCAATTTTTTCGTGGAGACTGTATTAGTCAGGGTTCTCTAGAGGGACAGAATTAATAGAATAGATGTATGTATAAAGGGAAGTTTATTAAGGAGTATTGACTCACAGGATCACAAGCTGAGGTCCCACAATAGGCCATCTGCAAGCTGAGGAGCAAGGAAGTCAATCCAAGTCCCAAAATCTCAAAATTAGGGAAGCCACCAGGGCAGCCTTCAGTCTGTGGTCAAAGGTCCAAGAGTCCCAAAGCTAAAGAACTTGGAGTCCACTGTTTGAGGGCAAGAAGCATCCAGCACTGGAGAAAGATGTAGGCAGGAAGACTAAGAAAGTCTAGTCTCTCCATGTTCCTCTGCCTGCTTTTTCTTCTAGTCGTGCTAGCAGTTGATTAGATGGTGCCCACCCAGACTAAGGGTGGGTCTGGCTCTCCCAGTCCACTGACTCAAATGTTAGTCTCCTTTGGCAAGATCCTCACAGACACACCCAGAAACAATACTTTGCATCCTTCAGTCTAATCAAGTTGACACTCAATATTAACCACCACAGAGTCAAAGTACTTCAGAAATCATATAATGTATGTTTTTGTTCAGTGAACTTTTTATGAGCTTGTAGTATATGCCAGGCCCCAAGAACAGAGAAGAAAGCTATATGATGGCAGTTACCTAATAATGACTCATAATCTTCTGGTGAATACAAACAAACCAAAATTATATTATACAGTGATAAATACAAGTGCATATGAGAACACAATTATGAGAGCAGAGCACAGGAAAGGAATGGCAAAGATGGCAGCTAGTTCCACATATAGGTAGTTGACTCTACTTTGGCCCAAAAAATGTAGAGGAAGTACAGTTGATCGTGATTTTTGTATAGTTCTTCTGTTAAGATTACACTATACCCTAAGTGGTATTTTTAAATAGTGCAGGTATTACTGGTGGCATTTATTCACAGTTTATACCCATGTTCCAGCTCTATCTTTTTTTTAATAATATATATATTTTTTATTATACTTTAAGTTCTAGGGTACATGTGCACAACGTGCAGGTTTGTTACATATGTATCCATGTGCCATGTTGGTGTGCTGCACCCATTAACTCACCATTTACATTGGGTATATCTCCTACTGCTGTCCCTCCCCCCTCCCCCCACCCTACAAAGCTCTATCTTAAGAACGTCTTGTCAAAATGTACTTGTAAGTTTTTAAACTAAAACACATTAATAGTGTTATTTTAAAGATATGAAAATAATTTAGAAGACACTAACATCACAGATAATTATGAGAAATAGAATACTTTGCTGACAAATGAAATACCTGTGAGCTTAAGATCTGGAAAATATTTGAGTCATAGATATTTGAATTAAGAATTATGAGTCAGAAAGCCTATATAAAGCCACTCAATCTAACTTTTATAGCATTCAGGCATTTTCTGTTTTCATAAACTTTATGTAGTCCCTGTGTTCAAATTATTCTCACTTCCTTAACCTTTAGATACTTACTTTGTCCAAAATAAAGGCTCAGGCATGGCGGCTGCAGGTCCCGAGCCCTACCCCGCGGGAAGGCAGGTAAGGTCCCGCGAGAAATCGAGCGCAGCGCGGGTGGGTCGGCACTGCTGGTGGACCCAGTACACCCTCCGCAGCCGCTGGTCCGGATGCTAAGCCCCTCATTGCCTGGGGCGGCAGGGCCGACCGGCTGCTCTGAGTGAGGGGCCCGCCAAGCCCACGCCCACCCGGAACTCCAGCCGGCCGGGAAGCGCCGCGCGCAGCCCCGGTTTCGGCTGGCGCCTCTCCCTCCACACTCCCTGCAAGCTGAGGGAGCTGGCTCCCGCCTTGGCCAGCCCAGAAAGGGGCTCTCACAGTGCAGCGGTGGCTGAAGGGCTCCTCAAGTGCCACCAAAGTGGGAGCCCAGGCAGAGGAGGCGCCGAGAGCGAGCGAGGGCCGTGAGGACTGCCAGCATGCTGTCACCTCTCACTACTGTCTCTGTTTCATCAACTCAGTGCGGCTCACATGCTATTCTTATATTTCCCCTTGCTTCACTGTGTTCTAGAAATTCCCTTCAGGACAAGAGTCTGTGCAAACATAAAGACGATATATTCGTTTCCTTTCTTGTAAGTGTTGCTGAATTCCATTTTCTGAAAAATAGTTATGGCACCTATTTTGTCGCATTTTCCAGTGTTCTACACAAGAGAACCTAATCTGATACCAGCATCACTGTTGTGGTCACAAGCATAGGTCTCTGGATTCATTCTGAAGAGAGAACTGAAGTGATCTGCTCATGGATTGGACAAAGAGTAGCCACAATAACCCTAAGACTTTTATTTTGTGTACTTAGAATGATAAAGCTGCCATGAAGGGGACAGGGATCACTGTGGGAGAGGAAGGGTTTTTATGATTTTATGTTGGGGAATGGTATAAATACCCAGAAATGTACTGATAGGGGTTGGCTGTGTCCCCACCCAAATCTCATCTTGATTTGTAGCTCCCATAATTCCCATATGTTGTGGAAGGGACCCAGTAGTAGGTAATTGAATCATGGTGGTGGGTCTTCCCTGTGGTATTCTTGTGATGGTGAGCAAGTCTCATGAGATCTTATGGTTTTATAAAGGGGAGTTCCCCTGTACACGCTCTCTCGCCTGCTGCCATGTAAGATGTGTCTTGCTGCCCCTTCACCTTCTGCCGTAATTGTAAGGCCTCCCAAGCCATGTGGAACTGTGAGTCTATTAAACCTTTTTCTTTTATAAATTACCCAGTCTTGTGTATGTCTATTAGCCAAGTGAGAACAGACTAATGTAGTGAATTGGTATCAGGTAGTGGGGCGCTGCTGTAAAGATATCCACAAATGTGAAAGAGATTTTGGAACTTGGTAACAGGCAGAGGTTGGAATAGTTTGGAGGGCTCAGAAGAAAACAAGATTATGTGGGAAAATTTGGAACTTCTTAGAGACTTGGAGGTCTAAGAAGACAGGAAGATGCGTGAAAGTTTGGAACTTCATAGAGACTTGCTGAATGGCTTTAAACAAAATGCTGATAGTGATATGGACAAGAAAATCCAGGCTGAGGTGGTCTCAGATGGAGATGAAGAACTTGTTGGCAACTGGAGCAAAGGTGACTCTTGCTATGTTTTAGCAAAGAGACTGGTGGCATTTTGCCCCTACACTAGAGATTTGTGGAACTTTGTAATTGAGAGAGGTGATTTAGGTGGAATTTATTCTGGTGGAATAAATTTGTAAGCAGCAAAGGGTTCAATATCTGACTTGGGTGCTGTTAAAATCATTCAGTTGTATGTATTCACAAAGATATGGTTTGGAATTGGAACTTATGTTTAAAAGGGAAGCAGAGCAAAAAGTTTGAAAAGTCTGCAGCCTGACAATGCGATAAAAAAGAAAATCCCATTTTCTAAGGAGAAATTCAAGCTGGCTGCAGAAATTTGCGTAAGTAATGAGGAGCCAAATGTTAATCACCAAGACAATGGGAAAAATGTGTCCAGGGAAAGTCGGAGGTCTTCATGGCTACCCTCCTATCACAAAACAGGAGGCCTAGGAGGGACCCACAGGTCCAGCACCATGTGTAAGTCACCAAGGCCTAGGGCTTGCACCTTCCAAAGCAGCAGCCCGAGCTCTATGTTGACTCCTTTTAGCCATGGCTGGGATGCAGAGCACAAAGTCCCAAGACTGCACAAAGCCACCAGGCCATGGGCCCAGTCAAGGCAAGAATATTTTGTTATATTTTATTTATGTACTTATATATTTATTTATTTTGCATGCTCTGTGATTAGTTTGGTGTAGTAAGACCTAACTTCTACTGGACACATGGCATGAGCTAGGTGCTTATTTTAAGTACTTTACTGAACCATATTTTGTTACATTAAGAGGACACTGATTATGAGTTGCACCATTATTAGTGAGCAACTAAGAAAAATAAAATAAAAAAACTACCAATTAAACTCTAACACACCATCAAATCTATGATGAATCTCAAAATTTAAAATGTTTGTAAGTGAAAAAAATGCATCATAGAATATATATACAATTATACATATAACTGCATGTGTATATCTCTATATAATATCTGTCTATATCTCTGTCTATCTATCTATCTATTGGAGTCTTGAACCTTTGCTAACTCTATGGAAGAAAGAGAAAAAGTAAAGGTAGAGAAAGAGAAATGTACAAGGCAAAATACAAATGCATTTAGAACAGTGCCTGCTATATAGCAGCGCTCAACAAAATTTACACATTGATTGAGCAAACACATTGTTCATCCTTTTATTTCTTTTTAAATAAGGACTTATGAGAGACATCCTGAAAAAGTTTTAGGTGGGACTAGTTCAGTTTTGGCCTTAATAAAATGTAATTCCTGGACTATAGCAAGAAAAATAATCTCATTGCATTTGATTCCATACTGGATTGAAGCTAGTTCATACTGTGGGTAATATTACTTTTAAGCCATGGATTAAAGTGATTTTTTGTTTGTTCCATACCAATGTAATGTTAACATGTTAATAATTGAATTTGAAATAATTGAATTTGACTTTAATATATTGAATTTGTTGTTTTTGTTTACTGAAGCAATACTGGTTATATCACAAGACTATAAATCACTTAGGCAATAATAAAGATGCTTCTATAGTATTATACAAATATAATTTCAGTATTATCTGTGGATTTCATGAGAATAAATGTCATTTAAATATTTATTTATAATAGTTTATATGTAATCATTGAAATAATTATATTTTAAATACATTTCCTTGTATTTAATTTCTATACTTTTGCTTTTTAGTTCTACTCCTAAGTATAGCAGACTACTAAAGGCCTAGACTTTTAAATGAACCAAAATATTGTAACTCTTTTCTCATTAGACATTTTCATCAAACATTAGATAGAAAATTAGAAAACTTTTTTTTTTTTTTTTTTTTTTGAGACGGAGTCTTGCTCTGTCAACCAGCTGGAGTGCAGTGGCACGATCTCGGCTCACTGCAAGCTCCACCTCCCGGGTTCACGCCATTGTCCTGCCTCAGCCTCCCGAGTAGCTGGGACTACAGGTGCCCGCCACTGCGCCTGGCTAATTTTTTGTATATTTAGTAGAGACGGGGTTTCATCGTGTTAGCCAGGATGGTCTCAATCTCCTGACCTCGTGATCCGCCCACCTCGGCCTCCCAAAGTGCTGGGATTACAGGCGTGAGCCACCGCACCCGGCCAAAAACATTTTTTGAGTTGATAACTTAAAACTCTGTTATTTTATAAAACTTGTATAATCTATGTCAGAAGTCAAGTAGTATCTCCCTAAAATAGTAAGAATCATTCAGCAATTATTGCTTTTTAATTTGTAAATGTAAATAAGTATCAAAATTTTTGAAAAATATATATCATAAATAAATCATCTTAGCTATATCAGTTTGCACATTTCACTAGAATAAAACTAGCCAACATAACATATGAAAAGAGCCTGAACACATGATAATAAAATTCAAAGGCCATTATCAAGGAAATGTTGACACTCAAGCAGTCTTTTCTCAAAGTTTCAAGTTACCATACGTAGCAGTTATCCTGAGTCCACACAGGAATAGTGAGACATTGGGCAGAGTATACGTTCAGGTAATATAAAAAATACAGTTAGATTCTTTTGTTTTGATCAAAACCTCCAAGGCAATGTACAGATGACTTCATAACATAGTACAGTAGTTCCATAATTGCTACATTTACCTAGTTATCATAAGATATAACTTGTATTAAAATCCTTATAAAACATACTTCCTATTAATCTGCAGAAAATATACAGAGAAATTGGCAACAAATTTTTCCAGATAACGAGATAAGGTATGTTTGGCATGAACATTATTAAATTTGGGTAACTGCATTTTTTTCTTTTTAATCATGCACTTGTATTATTTCATAACAAAATAACACAAATATTTATGTACAAATAAATGAAATGAGAATAGTAATGTATGTATTACTGATTTTAAAATGGGAAAAAATACTTGGCCAAACACAGCATAAAATAGACATTCAAAAATTTACTGATGAATTCAACTACTGGGAACATAAAGCTTTAAAGTTCTGAAACATCACAAGAAATCAATAAATTAATCAGTAAACAAACAAGTAAGAAGCAGAGGTCAAACTAGAAGAAATATTCAACTTAAACATGTTGAAAAACATACTTGGTGAAGCATTAATGTTCATAATACATATAGTTTATATTAATATGTAACAAATGCTAAATTCTACTTAATATGTGAAGATGCATGAAGAGACAATGTGGAGAACAAACAAAGCTGGCCTATTAACTAGGAAATGTATAATAATTAATAAATAAAAGTGAATGTACATTTTAAAACAGATTTTACCTATCACATTTGCAAAGTGTTAGACATACATCTTGAAATATATTTTAGTTTTCAGGCATAAATTATTTTCAAGCATAATAAATTAGTACTATTTTTGCAAAATATTTTTGGGTACTGTTTCAGATTTTTGTGTGTGCCATAGAGTGTGACACAACATTTACATTTTCAAGAATCCATCTTAAAAATTTATAAAAACAACAAATGTATTTTATATGTTTATATCAGTATGAATTGTATCAATAAGAAATTAGTAGTCTGAATCTCAGAGAAAAAATTTAAAATATCACTAGAAATGAAAATATATAAATATTTTAGCTTTCTTTTTTCTTGGATGGTGGAGAAATTATAGGTTCTCTGCTTTAATGCTTACTTATCCCAATATCCATTCTGTATTTCTTTCCGGAAATAACAGAATAGTGACAATTTTACCTGGGTACATGACCACCTAGTTGCAGACGGTATTAGCAAGCATCCTTTGCAATTGAAACTTGTCATGTGACTAACTTCTGTCTAATAGGATGTGAGCAGAAATGATGTTTGAACTGTTTAATGATTATTTTAAATAGAAAATGATCTCCATTTAAGTCTGCTTTCTAACATTCAATGGGACTTTTCAGATGTGGCATGATGAGATTAACATCCTAAGAGATGAAGAAGCAACAGTATAAAAGATACTCCTCTTCTTTCACATCACCTTGTATTACATAATTTTTGGAAGAGAATGATACTATCTTGTTTAAGCCACTGCTGTCTGTTCTAAATTTAAAAGTGTAGCTAATGTCTCATCTGATTTAATAGGTTTCTGTATTTTAAAAATAATCTACAAGGAATATGTATGCAGAAACACAAGTTGAATTTTATTTTTAAAGGAGAAAGAAACCAAATCTAAAAACGGACAGAATTCATTTAACAAGCATTTTACCACTAAAAGCGGATGGTCTTAACTTTTAAATTTTGTGGGACCTAAAACAATTTTTAAAGGCTTGTCATTAAAATATGTTATTCTATTTGTAAATAATATTCATAGAATGTCAACTTTAAATAAACAGTTGCCTCATCTATTAATATATAGGTGAATATCACAGAATTGACTGACAGGAAGAAATTTATCATGGCAAAATTCAGGTTCTAGAGATAGAGAACCTGAGTTTCTGTCTTGGTAAAATTACTTAGGCAAGAGTCTTCTTCTGTGCAAGCTTCCTTTATTTACATCACATGTAAAATGAGCATAATAATCCAATCGAATTCATTGAGTTGGATGAGGATTACAAAGAATTTATTATGGTAACTGGCACAGTTTGACTTCCACAAAAATTAGTTTTTATTATGAGAATGCTAATTTATAGATGGATATTAAGACTAAATAACAAACTTGGAAATGTATATGAAGCCTACTCTCAGTGGGATTCAAGGTTAAAAAGTTAATGTGGAGTAATTGAAAAAGACTAGGTGGTAGTTAATAAATTTTCACTTATCAAGTTACCAGTAATTTAAAGTTTTAGAGTGCCTTGGAATGAAGCTATACTAAGTGCATATTTTAAAATATTGAGCCATGTCAAACTTCACTTAACATGTGTATTTAAAATTTATTGTGCTGTGACACTTTTATTGGCACATTTAATTAATATCCTATAATGATGCTATGAGGCAAAGTTTTATAGAAAAAGTGTTTTTATAGACAGTATTCATACTCAATAGAGAATATTTTATTTGTAGTGATATTCAGTATCAAGACTTATTAATAAATTATTGATAAATTTAAATGTAGCAGATCTCTGATCTCTGGATCGTCACTGCACTCTTATAGAATGTCTTGCAGAGTAAGAAGATGCAGAAGATTAGATTCATAATTTTTCTTTTATACTATTCTATGGAAAGGTATATAATTTGTTTTACAAATAAGGGCAGGTAAAGGTGGGATAAAGTAGAATGGATGAGTAAATACAATGGGCATAAATTTAAGGTGTGTTATCATTATACATTGCCCTAAAACCATGGTGTGAAGGTAACTATTAATACAATATAGCAGTTTATTAAAAACCATAGGGTAGATACATTATAGAGAAAGTCTAGACTAAAGATTATATGGTGAGTATGGGTAATTTATTTTTTTTCTTTAAGTGTTAGTGATTACAATATCCATTTACTCTTCCTTTTAGTAATAGAATATCATGCATTAATATTTCAAAGTAATTTTCTCTTTAGTGATAAAGAGTGATGTCTTTAGTGATAGGGAAGTGTTGGTAAAATGAATGAGTATAGGGTGAAGATAATTGTTCTTGTCACCATGCCTGCTACTCCTGAAATATGCAACAGAGAGTACTTTACAATTAACTCATAGTATATTGATAGAATTTCCACAAATTCTAGTTTTGGCTGTAAAAACTGAGGCTTAGAAATGTTCATGTCCAAAATCCAACGTTTTTAAATGGCTGTGCTGGGATGGAATCCCAGGACTTTCTAGTTCATGTGTGTAATTTCCTACTAAATAATTGGAAAAATATATATGTTAAATTAGCATGGCTTCAGAATAATAATCAATGAGTCCAATGAAGACTACTGAGTTTTAGTTTTCATTCTAATTTTACCTTTCAGATATTTTACCTAGTTACAACATTTCATAATTTCTTTTGCAGTTTGATATGGTCATGTGACTGTGTCTACACTAATGGCATAAGAACACAAGCAATATGTGCAACTTTTGGTTTATCTCATTGTATTCGATTCTTTCATCAAACAAAAGGTTAGAACACAGACTTAATAGTGCCTTATTTTGGACCATGAGGACCAGGACAACATCTTGGGGATGGTAAATGCATAAGAAAAGGGAAAGTGCTTTAGTTCTGGAAGAACATTCTAGATCTCAGCCAACATAACTTGGAGATATGAGAAAGACAAGTAAGCATCTATCTTATTTCAGCCACTGAATGCCCCATTCTCATTACTACATGCATTTCCATACATATCCTATATGCTAACTAAAGTAGTAAGCAAGAAACCAGAACAGAAAGAAGGATACAACTTTAATTCAAGCAAGAGATCAGAATTCAATTCATGTAAATCAAGAGAAGTAGGTGGCAAATAGAAGGTAGATAAAGAATTTGAGAAGGAAATGAACTGAACATGTCTATGAGAACTGAAGACTGGAGACACATGTTGCTTATAAACACAAAGAGCCCACCTTGGGCTACAGGTAAAAAGAGGAAACAGAGAACCATAGGAGATCTACTCCTTTTCAGTTAGCTCAGAGAAATTAGGGTGAAGATGAGGAAAATAATAATTGAGAAAACTTTTTCCTCTTACACAGACAGAAAGATAAGCAAATGGATGAGAATCAGCTTGGCTAAATATCAGCCAAGTGCAGTGGAAATAATTGATGTGTATGTAAACATGAAGAATTCTTCACAAATCTATACATTCAGGAGCTTATTTATTCAAAAAACTTTTGTTTTGGGGTTTTTTTTTTATTTTTGTTTGTTTCTTTGTTTGTTTTTAGAGGTAGAGTCTCACTCTCTTGCCCAGGCTGGAGTGCAGAAGCAAAAACATTACTCACTGTAAACTCCTTCTCCCAAGTTCAAGTGATCCTCCCACTTCAGCCTCCCAAGTAGTTGGGATTACAGTTGCACACCACCATGCCTGGCTAATTTTTTATTTTTTGTAGAGACAGAGATCTCACTATGCTGCCTAGGCTTGCCTTGAAGTCCTAGGCTCAAGCAATCCTCCCACATCAGTCACCCAAATTGCTGGGAATACAGATATGAGCCACTGTGCCAGCCTCAAAGGCTTAAGTAGTACAGCCTCGGGTTACATTGTCTCACCTGAACTACAAAATAGTTTTGAACCTCAGTTTTAACACATAAAAAAAAGAGTGGTTTTAAGAATTTGATAAAATCATATAGCAAGTAGATGACAAAAAAACGCTGTGATTATTTTTGTTGATACCATTGCTATAGAAGATGAGGTAGTTAATTCTCTGTAGTGGCTGACATTTTCAACGTGGAATGTGATAGTTTATCTGTGCTTTGAAAGGTAAGTAGATATCGTTCAAGAGGAGGGCAGGATATGACTTCCAAATTGAGGAAAGATTATACTTAAAGGCAGGAAGCCATACAAGAACACCATATATAATGGAAATAAATAGAGATTTACTAAGTTTGGAACATAGGTGACAAAATAAGAAATAATCGAATAGGCTGATAGAAAAAATTTCTAAAAACCATTGATTAACAATTAGAGATATTACACTTAATTGTATACATTTTTAAAAGCAGTTTTCTTAAAAAAAAGATTGACATAAAAGATGTTTTATTCAAAGAAATTCAGGATTCTTTACATCAAGAAAAACAGAAAAGAGTGAGACCAGCTATTGAGAAATTAAACAAAAGGCTGTTGCAAGTGACTAGGTGAGAGAAAATGCCTAAGTTAAATCAGCCAAAGTAGATGCACATAAGATACGGCATTCTCGTAACTAGAACCACAAATCTAGAAACTGGGGAAGGAACAGGTTTGTGGAAGAGAAGTGAGTTGAAGTTTTATAGTAACAAGATTTTGATAAAGTTTAGAGGAAAATGTGTGTCTCAGGTATATATCCTTAAAATAAAATACTGCATTTGCGAGTAACATAAGTTTCTCTTGTATTTGTGTTATATTGACCATCTCATATGTCTGCATACCTCTTCAGAAGGAGTTTGTATATGGAACAGCTGCTCACTCCCAAGAGAGTATTTTGATATCAGTGGAAAGAGCTCATTACATTAAAAATGAATAGCTCAGGCAGTGTGTTCAATGCTCGGGATAGAACTAGAAACAAATTGGATATGGTCCCTGCATTCATGAAGCTGAGAGTCTTAGAAGGAAACAGACTAAGAGAAATTTCTGACAAGGTACAATCATAACCCATGGTGGGAAGAACTGGAAGGTGAAGCCTTTGCGTGGTAAGTGGGATCATATAACTATTTTGTTCAGTTGTGCTCTCTTTACAATATTCCTTGCTATGTATTCACAATTACATTTTATTTGGGAAAATTAAAATTCAAAGAATGCAAAGTTACAGATAGTCTGTAATTCAATCCTCAGTTTTTCCAGATAGAAAAAGTATAAGATCAGGAAGCTACTGACATCATTATGAAAAAAAAAAGTTCCCCAAATAAACCCAAATATGCCCCTTCTAATTGACCTCTCTCTGATGGAAACGAAGTGAGTACCTTCCAGTACAAAAGACTAGTACCCAGGAAGAACAGGAGAAAGAAAAGAGCCACTCATCAAATTTAGAAAGGCTTGATGGAGCAGTAGTGAGAGTGGAAAGAAGAAAAAGACTGGCATTTTGGAGTCCATTTCCTTTGAAAACATTTTTTTTTTTTCAGTCCACAGTGGCCTAGTCCTGAGAACTTCCGAAGCAGTTCAGTCTAATACCAAGTTAATATTCTATATAAAATCCTAAAAATCAATATGAGATAAGTAAATTTTAACTAAGAAAGAAAACAAAACTTGTTCACTTAATCCATACATTAATAAAAATAATTATTTATAGAAAGAAGGAGAGACCAAGGGTGAATAAGTAAGGGTAGAATGGAATCCTGCCAGAATACACTTTGTGACAGTCTTGGTTTAGAAAACATACAAATGTTTCACATACTCACAAAGAAAATTTAAATTTACAGAAGCAAACTCCTCCCAAAATTGAAAAGAAATATAACAAATAAACCTAACTATATATAAGGTAATGACATAGCCACATAGAGGAATAAATTACTTTAAGTGAGATTACAGTAAATTAGAAGCCCAAAGAAATATAAATATTATTTGGGAGTCTAAGTGTTGCAGTAAAATTAGTATTACTCTTTTAAATTAACTGAATATTTAGAATAATGCAAATGAGTAAATATGTTAATACTCTTATGAACCAATATTTTCAATTCAAAGAACTAAGATCAAGATCAAATAAGTGTACTTCAAATCTCATAATATTCAATTGATTTAAACATACTATTATGGACCGGGTGTGGTGACTCAAGCCTGTAATCCCAGCACTTTGGGAGGCCAAGGCCGGCGGATCACGAGGTCAGGAGATCGAGACCATCCTGGCTAACACAGTGAAAATCCATCTCTAATAAAAACACACACAAAAAAATTAGCCAGGCGTGGTGGCGGGCACCTGTAGTTCCAGCTACGTGGGAGACTGAGGCAGGAGAATGGCGTGAACCAGGGAGGCAGAGCTTGCAGTGAGCCAAGATCGCACCACTGCACTCCAGCCTGGGTGACAGTGCGAGACTCTGTCTCAAAAAATAAAATAAAAATAAAATAAAAATGGTATTATGGACTCATAAGTCTTCTTTACAAAAATACACATTTGTGTATGAAAAAAACTCTATAAAATATTCATGTCATGAAAAGCCTTCTAAAAGAGTATGGAACTGATGCAGATGAGGTGAGAATTCAGAGATGTAATAAAAGCACCCATTAAATTCTAGAGTATTTATTTTAAATCCAATATTTAGAAATGCTTAGGCAAGTTTACTTTAAATTTTAAAGAAAATTGTCAAAAATGACAATTACCAAAAGAGTAGATACCTTTTTCACATATTGAATCAGCAAAATATTGCTTAAGTTATTAATTGAAAATACATTTTTAAGTCAAATTAGATTTTGATAAGTATAAAGCAGTCTGTAACTATCTTAAAGTCAGTTCTTTTGAAATTCTCTAATAAGTTGTATTGAATAATGTTTGCAAAGGTGGGCGATGTGGGTGAGCCAGAGCAAATTCATAAAAAGGAAATAAAAATGGAGTTAAGTATCTAAGATTTGTTTTTAATTGATTTTTAGGGTTTCTGGGTTGGTTTTTGTTGTTCTTTTCTGAAAGAATAAATGTGTTAATTTTTCTTTTCTTAGAAATAAGGAAGTCAGTCTTTTAAAAAGATCTACTTATATGGTGTCATGTTGATGCTATTATAATACCATGGACATACTGATAGATTTATTTAGCATTGTTTAGAAGAAATCTGAGGCCCACACTATTAAAACTTTTTTTTTATTTTTAAGATAAAAAATGTTAGATTGTAGGCACAAAAATCTAATGTTTAAATAATTGATGTATTTATTAATGTACTGCTTATGTAACAATTGAAAACCTCAGAACTACAGAGTAATATTTAAGCTCAACTGGAAGCCTGTGAACATCAGAGTTCCATGCCGATTCAAGGATTCCTGACAGATTTTTATTTATTTTTAATAGAGTAGCAAAAACATTTAACAGAATTCAGGGTGATTTTCAGTATGTCTCTCACACAATGTTAGTACTTCATGAGAACTGCAGGCATCTGTGAGGCAATCATTTTGCTTTCACTTTTTTCCCAATTCACTTTGTCTAAAATGACTTGACACGATGTAAATTTACTTTATTACACTTACAAGTATAAAAAGAATGGTCTTTCTTATTTTACGAAATAGTTTCCCCTCTCCCATACATCTTTCCAAACTGACAAAAAGAATGCATATTAGAGTCAGTGTTAATCTCACACTCCTCTAGACTTTTACTCAGGTAAACACATAAATCTGCATATTGTAGTTACTACAAATCTGTAAAGGTTAATTTAGACATAATTTTTAACATATCGTTTGCAAGACATGAAAAGCAATGCAATGATCATTTTGATTCCATTCATCCTCTCTCTCTCCAGAAATCTCCTATCAAAATTTTTTCAGATTCTGTGATCTGTGTATAATTGTTTGAAGTTTTCTATTTTGTCTTCCCAGTACCATCTTCCATCAATGTAGTATGTTTCAATAATACTGACTTTTTTCTTATTTTACAGAAAGTGTTTAGTAAAAGTTAATGAAAATTTAAGATGTCTTAAAATAACTATTTGAAAAAATGTTTATCCCTTTGTTACATGTATTATTTTGAGGCTTTCATAATGCATAGTGCTATATTTTCAATCTGTTAAAGCAGTAAGTGTACTTTATGGTTAAAATACTTTACGTAATTTGTGTTCCTATATTACCAGTATCTTTGGTAAATTATTAATCTCTGCCTTTCTTTAAATTAATGTCGTTTTGAAAATACTAATTCTATATAAAAAAATTCCCCTTAAGTCTGTTCGTTTTTAGAATACATATCAATTTTTATGTTAAGGTTTTGAAACAAACATGTTTCTATATGACATTTGTTATATAAAATATTAAGAAAATAAATCATAATTGTGGGCTACATGTGGTGGTCCATGCCTGTATTCCCAGCAATTTAGGAAACTGAGGAGGGAGTGTCACTTGAGCACAGGAGGGCAAGACCAGCCTGGACAACATGGCGACCCCCAATCTCTCCAAAAAGGTCAAAAAATTAGTCGGGTGTGATGATGTGCACCTGTGGCCCCATCTACTTGGGAGGCTCAGGCGGGAGGGTCACTTGAGCCAAGGAGGTCAAGGCTGCAGTGAGCCATGTTCCTGCCCCTGCACTCCAGCCTGAGCAACAAAGCAAGAGTCTATCTCAAAAATAATATATATCTATATATAGTTGATATTTTTCTTACAGTTAAAAAAAACTTTTATGAGTTACCTAAGAAAACAGAAAATTGAGTGATAGGACTTCAACTTTTTAGTATTATACCAGAAATTAATTTTAATATCACAAAAGTCACAATTTTCCAAGTTCTCCATTTTCACAGATAAAAAATTAGAGTTTGAATAGAAGATTGCTAAGTCCTTGAGAGTTTTAAATTTTAAAAAATTATTTTGTTAATATTACCTACCTATACCATACTAAGTGAATATTACAAAATTGGACATTAATTTAAATATTACTATATTTGCACAACTTATTTGCCTACTGTTCAGACTTCTGTCATGGTTATTCTACCAAGAGCTCAAAACAAAATGCTTCTGGTTTTTATTCAGGTATCAAAAAGTGTTATTTTTTATAATATCGTTATTTCCTTTTAGAAAGCTGAATATTACTATCTATTTTATCTACTTGTTTAAAAATTATGTTTGAGAATGTGGCTGGGAAATATCTGTATGTTTTTAAGGACTGATCATTAGGAAAATATTAAAATATTAATCACATTTAAAGAAATATAGAAGAATATATGTAATACTTTTATAACTTTTTTATAGCATTACAACTATTTTTGTGCCTTCTTTTTCTCCTCTGAGAAAGAGTAAACATGTCTAATTCTTGTCTTCAGATGCCATAGCACTCATGGCAAGCACTAAATGTACACTTAAACAATAACGTAATTAATTTGGTATTGCTTGTTTCTCTTGCAGGGTAAGTTAAAAGAAAGGACTAGAGTGATGATCTAATCTATCGTTCATACCAGGACACTTTGAGGAAAAAAAAGAACTATTAATCATTAGGCTAGGACAATCTACAAAAACTAGAACTCTGCTGTGCATATCAGGACATGTGGTCTCCCTTATCATGAACACACCTGAAGCTTAAATCCTAATTTTATCACTTTATTAGTTGTAACAGTTTGTGGAAATTATTCAACACGCTGGCATCTCAGTTTTATTATTCATAAAGAATAAATTTCAATGTTTAAATTAAAGCCAGAAAATTCATGCAAGGTATATATGTCACATATTAAGCATTCAAAAATTGGTAGCTACCCTAGGATATTTTTCTTTGCCAGGGCAGGGGAGCATTTTTAGTCTAAATTTAGTTAGGCAAAAGCTATTTCAATTTTTCCATGCCAAAATGTTCTCTCTTTGTGCATTCCAGAATATCCTCACACTTTACAAATATTTACGTCTTTCTCTCTTGCATGTTATCATTGTCAGAGAAGAACATGACCATTAGCTCCAGGGGAAGGATGAGAGACATGAGAAGAACAATCTCAGGCAAGCTAAGTCAAAACTAGTCAAATTTTTAAGCTAAGTGTCAGAGGAATTTTTTTCCATAAAAAGAAAGACAGTAAACACTTTCAGCTCTGGGGCCATACAACTTATTTTATTTGCATTTAGTGGCATAGTACCTGTTATAATTAGTTTGAAATTTATGCTAAGCAAGAACTATAAAATTAGATAGCATCCTAAAAATTTTTACGTATCATCTGCAAATTAAAAACAAAACAATAACTGATTGGCAGATTTACAGTAATCAATCATACTAAAACTATATATAAAACATGTATATTTGTGTTTGTAGGCGTGTGTGTATCTAAGAATCACAATTAATGTGGTCTTATGTGTATATGGTAATCACTAATCTATTAAACAAATATATTTGGTGCTCTACTTTTTAGGCAGATGGTAGAATAACATTTTTTGCCCATCTCTCATTAGGACTGTATGGGGAGTCATGTGACTAGTATGAAAAATCTCAGGACCCCAAACTCACTAAGCCAAAGGGAAAACTCAAGATGGGAAGTGAGTCTTAAACCTGTCTCCCATTTTGTTCCTAAATAAGATAGCTACAAAGATAAAAAGCTACATACTTCCCTCACAATTTGCCCACAAGGAAATGTCTTGTGGGCTCCCAAATCTTTACCCATAAAACAGGTCTGTTGAATTTCACCCTGGCAATGTAAATTGATAGCTTATCTTTACAGGCTCAGGACAAAGTCATTCCTCTGCTCACCTGAGACAAATGTATATCTGACTGCTTCCTCTGCCCTGTTGTTTACATTATGTTATGTAAAATATTCCTCTTCTCTCCTCTCACGTGTAAATTATATATTCAGTAAAAGCCTGATCAAACACTCAAAAGAATGCAGCCGTTTGTCTCTTATCTACCCATACCTTTAATTTTTTTTTCCTCTTTCCCCAATATCCACGGTTCCTCTTTAAATATTAAAGCCCCTCAAAATCATCTTTGAAGAAAGGCATACACCTTTCTCCCAGGCGAATGTCCTTAACGTTAGCAAATAAACCTCCTAAAATGATTGAGACTTGCCTCAGTCATTTTCATTGATTCACACTAGCTCTCGCCAATAAGGTAACATCGTAAGATTCTCCCCAGGCTGAAAGCTTAAGAAGATGAATAACTCCTCCTTTCTCAGGCCCAGTCCCGAGGTGCAAGGCCACTCGCATTAGCCGCATGCATCAGCTGCATGCGCCGGCAAGACAGCAGAAGCAGGAAGGGAGCCCGCGGGAAGACACCTACTCTGGCCGGAAGACACATACCCTTGAAGATCCAGAAGGATGCTGTCTGGGTACTATGTAGCAGTTATGTCAGACTAGAACACTTCCTGTTTACAGGAGCGCACAAAACCTTTGCCCCGCCCCCACTTGGGGCTGATGCCGTTTTAGGCCTGACGCCATTTTAGCCCTGACGCCGTTTTAGTCCTCAGCCGTCTTGCACCCAGGTGCTCACTAAAACAGCGTGTTGCTGCACACTGCCTCCTGTTGTCTGTTGGCACGCTCTCAGAATTTAAACTGATACAAAAACGTTACAAACATACGGTAAGTGACGTAACATGTATTATCATTAGATTGAGGATTTCCAGAACTGACATTCCCTCTGATACAACAACGAACTCTTAGGTGGTGGATGCTCAGTCAGCTTGGATCCTTAAAGGGCTGTGATTGTGGTCCCCTGTTGCTGTCTGCTAATGGACATGTAGTATAAATGACAATTATCTTGTTTTGTCACATGAATTTAGGGTTGCTTATTGTCACCATGTAACCACATATAAATCTTGTATATATAAATGCTCAAGATTTGGTTCCAATACTGTGTTTAGTTTCAAAGATACCTTTTGAAGTTGAATATATATTACAAAATAAAATAACTTTCAAGTCAATGTTGCAGTCATCCTATTTAAAAGGCAAATATTGTTTACTTTTCACAACCACATCATTAATTTACAAATTTCACAGGGCCTAAAATTTTCTCCACATGAAGTTAAATACAATATTTCAGAAAATAAATGTAAGTGTCAAATGTAGTTCCGGCAGATATACTTGGCTCTTACAATCATGCCTTAAAATTGCTAATGTAGACCAAACCAATTTCTTTATGTACACTAAGCTTCTATCAGAAAGTATAAAGCAAGTCAATTATGGTCTGTAAAGAAATACCCATAAATTGTTCCTCCATACAAACAAAAGCAAATAAATGACACACTGGATGAATTTTTCTTATCTACAAGTAATTCTTATATTTTTCAAAAGGAGTTGAGGTCTGGTGCCTTGAAATAATGCAACTGTTAATCTGTGAGTTGTTGTGTCTTTTCTTTGACCTAAGTTGTTTCTCAAAGCACGTTAATATAAATTCTGCATTGCAAGTATCCTCTCTTGATTTAAGGAAATGAAAGGGCAAACAAAGAATCACCACACACTTTTCTTACCTTGTACCGCACAATCAATTGCATTCAGTCTGTTGCTAAAAATCCTGTAGTTCTGCTTAGCACTAAATCACTGGTATTCAAAGTTTTATTGCACATTCACACTCATTTGTCATTTGCAGGAAGTCTAATTGAGAGAATTTACAGTTGGTTGTATGCTTCATTTAAATTGTGCATGTTTAATAAAAGTTTTTTAAGATACTAATCTCAGCTCAGGAAACAACAAAAGTGTTTGAGGGTTAAAGAATAAAACATAGCAGGTAAATGTTATGGTGTGACATTTCCTTATAATGTTTCCAAGTAACTGCGTTTACTGGGTTTGAATTGTTTTTACACATATAATGTGCTTTGCTGGAAAAATTTAGCCTATTAGTTATATCATGTGACAAAAATGTGAAGGTAGAATTACTCCTCAGTCAAAATGCTGTGGTTAACGGAAAATAGTGTTAATAATCATTGCTCTGTAAGAGAAAGCCTAAAATAATATCTTGAGTAAAATAATCTTGAACATCTTCTCATAAAAATAAATCTAGTTAAATTGTAGAAACTGACTTTAGCCTATGTTACTCTGCAGTCACTTTAAAATGTGATTCTGATTTTCAGCTTGAACATTAAACCATATGCATTGTTTATGGGATGGTACTACACAGTGGGAACTCGTTTTACACAACCCCCATTGCCATTTAGACTTTTATTTCAACAAAAATACAAAACTGTAAATAAGAATGACCAAATGTTAAGATTCAAAACATGGTAGAAAAATACATCAAAGAACCCACGTACATCAGCATCTGCATTCTCTCTGAGTTAGTGTGCTAAAACTGGCCACATAACAATAAGAATGGTGCTGTTGAACAATGCTATGTAACAAAAATGGAAGCTTTGAACCATCTCTTTTAGTGGGAAGTTGGTAAGAACTGCCAGTTTTCTCATTCCCAGTAGATGTGAGTGTGTTGCTTTTTTCTTTAGTGTGGTGTACTAAGTGCTGGTATTACTGCATGACACTGAGCTGCTATTTAAACTCCGTTGTTTCTAAATAAGCTCTTTTCTTCAATGAAAGTGTTAATCCCCCGTTACTACTTAGCACATTTGGATTAGAATTTGAGGAAAAAGATACATGCATTCTTTGGAAATTTTGTTGATAATAAAGTGAGGCATGAGAAACTTTAGTATATTATAATAGAAGAATTTATCTTTATTTAGAATTGAATTTATGCTGCACAAAATGAAGAAAGAAAAACATTCTCTAATTTACACAGATGGCCAAAAGTAGTACTATCAAGTAGAGTAATGAAAATATTCTCACCGCTTTGGTCATTGGACAAAATTTTTCTAAATAAGAATATTTGAATTGACTTTTATTTTAATTAAGTTTGAATCAGACTCCCTTGTCTTGTATAGTTTGGAAAGCTTAAAGAGGAATGATCGAGGGAAATACTGTGATAACATGGAAGAGAAGCTTTCAAACAGGGAACAATTAAGCATCTTATATAATTTTCTAGATGTTGGAGGCGGAGCAGTGAACAAACATTCTTCCTGTGTCCACAGAGCATACATTCGGGTGAAGAAAAGAGATGTATAAGCAAATAAAAAACTAAATGTCTTCTTTATATATTTTATTGAGGAAAATAAAACTTGCAAAAAGAGGGTAGAAGTGAGGTATGTGACGATATTGTACACCTTTTATAGAGTGTCAGTAAGGGTCTCACTGACAATCTGATATCTGAACAGAAACTAGGGAGAAGTATCTGAATGCACCATATGGCTCACCAGGGAGAAAAATGATCAACGCTTTCAGATAGATTTAAATCAAGTCAAAATTAGCTAAAGCAACATTAACTGCAACATATAATAAAATTGTTTCTTGAGTCATTAATTCCTTGAAAGCTTTTTTCAATACAGCACAAGATGAGCAGTCTTTATCCTCATTTACCATTTCCTTCATTTCTCTTCTGAGCTGACTTCATCTCTTGCCCTGGCTTTCATAACACTAGACTTCAGTGCAGTCTGCTGTTTTAGGCTGTTCATGCCACTTTAACAGGATCCCTGAGACAGAGTAATTTATTTTAAAAATTTATTTCTTACAGTCTGGAGGCTGGGAAGTCCAATATCAAGGTGCCAGCATTCACTGGTCATGGCCCATTCCTCATAGACAGTGCTTTCTCCAAGTGTCCTTTCCTGGTGAAGGGACAGAAAGGCAAAAAGGGCCTACCACTGTATAATGCCACTTTTATGATGTCCTTAATCCCATTCACAAAGGAGGAAATCTCCTCACTGAATCATTTCCTAAAGGTACCACCTCTTAATACTATTTCCTTGGGAATTAAGCTTTAACATAAATTTGGGAGGGGATCCAAACATTCAAACCACAGCTCTGTTTAACTACTAGTAGTATAACATCAAATAGCTTGCACAACTACATCCTTATCCCTCTCCGTTTTTGTTTATATAACTATTGCAGATTTAAGAGAAATAAGGAATTCACCCACTCACTCTAAAAGTTAACTTTTTTCCGTTTAACAATACATTAGTTTCTTCAATATTTGTCTATTATCCTATAATGCATTCATATCTTCAATATTGGTGTAAAATCCATATCACTTGGAAAAGACATCCTTGCATTCCAGTGAGGTCACATTACCATTCATTACTCTTGCTTAGAAAATAAGTACATACTAGTTTCTATTGCTGTTTCAACAAATTACTGCAAACTTAGTGGCATAAAACAACATCAATTCATTGTCTCACGTTGTTATAGAGTCAGAAGTCCAGGCAAGGCAAGACTTAGCTGGTTCTCTGGTTAGAGTCTCACAAAGCCAAAACCAACATGTCAGCAGGGCTGCATTCTTTCCCAGAGGCTCTTGGGACGAAGCTGCTTCCAAGTTCATTCAGACTGTTGGCCTAATTCAGTTCTTTGCAGCTACAGTAGCCCCTGTTGCAGTTGCTGCGTATAAGCCAGAGGGGGGCTCTACTCTCAGAGGCTGTCTACATTTCCTGTGTTTTACACACACACCCCTGCCCCCAGCAGCAGCAGGTGTGGTCCATACACTCCAAATATTTCTGACCTCCCCTCACCCTCATCTCTCTTCTGCCTCCCTTTCAGATGCTTTTCTATGATCCCAATTAGAGATTTTCTCTACTTTTAAGGACTCAAGTGTTTTGATTGGGCCCACCCAGATAACTGAGAACAATCTCCCTATTTTAAGGTCAGGTATCTTTGATTCCATCTGAAAAGTCCTTTCAAAGCAGCTCCTAGATTAGTGTTTGCTTTAATAACCAAGGGACTGGAATCTTGAAGGAGTATCTCAAGAATTCTGCCTACCACAAAGTGCTAGCACATTTTGTCAGTTTGCACTATCTTAAGAGCAACTGTTTAATCTTCATAATTTTCTATTATAAATTAAAGCTATTATCATCTTTATGTTAGAAATAGAAAAGGCTTTTATTTGCTGTTCTAAAGGAGAGTAGTTCAAGTGCCTCTATAATCTGAACTCAAAAATAGTTGCTTCATCTAGCTTAATTTAAAACTATTCTCTTGACTCCTGCTCATCTAGAGGTAACATCCTCCTACATGCAATTTATGTGATTATTTCAGGAGGAAGATGTGCTCTGGAATTATACAGATGTCGGTTTAGGTTCTGTTCCATGTCTCACTGGGTAAAGAATATTGGGTAAATTACTTAAATCACATTCAATATTGCACTAGAATTACAATATCATGATTTTTAAAAGGCATAATTTCTTTCAATAATCGAGTATTCAAAAGATAATCACTTTCAAGTATTCAAATCTAGTATTCAAATCGAGTATTCAAAAGATAATGCTAACTGAAATAGTGACAAGATTTTTAATGTTAATTCCAGATCCCTAAGGTAGAATTAACTAATTAGCTTTTTAGGCAAGTTTATATTTATAATAGTGCCAACTATGAGCTTCAGCTTCTACACACCATTTATTTGTTTATTCTATAAGTTTTAATTAGATATAAGTAATTCAAAACACAGAATAAGGGATCTTATAGAGAAGGATTCCTAAAGCACAAATAAAAAGGGGGAGAATTTGACAATACACATTAAATTTACGATAGAGTCTAACTATAAAATTTGCAAACATATTTGGATATGGAGCCAAACTAGAAAATTCAAGATTAGAAAGTCCTTAATGCATTAATAGTATCCATATTTTCTTTTTCTTTTTTTTTTTTTTTTTTTTTTGAGATGGAGTCTCGCTCTGTCGCCCAGGCTGGAGTGCAGTGGCGCAATCTCGGCTCACTGCAAGCTCTGCCTCCCGGGTTCACGCCATTCTCCTGCCTCAGCCTCCTGAGTAGCTGGGACTACAGGCGCCCGCCACCGCGCCCGGCTAATTTTTTGTATTTTTAGTAGAGACGGGGTTTCACCGTGGTCTCGATCTCCTGACCTCGTGATCCGCCCGCCTCGGCCTCCCAAAGTGCTGGGATTACAGGCTTGAGCCACCGCGCCCGGCCCATATTTTCTTTTTCTATGATTCAATTAATATATTAGGTATTAGAGAAAGCATTACCTGACTTATATTCTAGATGTATGGCCTTTAGACTTGTTTAAAATAGAAAACACAATAACTTTCATAGTAAATAAACAAGAACTAAACATAATGTTTAACTCTTAAAATTCAGAGCTGAATAAATGTGTGTATCTATAAAGTATGTGTGTGCATACGCATATTTTTTACCCAATTTTTATTATATTGTAATTTCAAAAAATAAAAAGAAATCAACATAATGCAAGTTTGTTCACTTTCCCAAGATTCATGAAGCCCTCTTAATTAAATTACTATACAGAACCCATTGATCACTATGTTATTATTCATCATTATTTGCAGCATGGAATTTGTATCTGTGCTCCCTTGAACTCTAGGTCCTGTGAAATTCAAAAATAAAGTAATCTGTAAATATGACAAACAATTTACAAAAAAAAAGAGATAAATTCTGTTAATAGAGACTACACAATAAGAATTCCCGGGCCGGGTGTGGTGGTTCATGCCTGTAATCCTAGCACTTTGTGAGCCTGAGGCAGGCAGATCACTTGAGGTCAGGAGTTTAAGACCAACCTGGCCAACATAATGAAACCCCATGTCTATTAAAAATACAAAAATTAGCCAGGCGTGATGCATGCCTGTAATCTCAGCTACTGGGGAGGCCAAGGCAGGAGAATGGCTTGAACCCAGGAGGCAGAGGTTGCAGTGAGCCGAGATCACAGCACTGCACTCCAGCTTGAGCAGTAGAGCGAGATTCCGTCTCAAAAAAAAAACAAAAGAAAGAAAGAAAAAGAATAATTCTCTTCTTAATTGTTGACAAATTTAATTCACAAGAAAAATATTCTTGTGTTTATTGGTATATTGGATAAAATTTGAAGGTTTTTCTAGCCCATTGTAGTATCCTAAAGAACTTAGCTTTTAACAGCTGTTATTAACTTTAAGGATTTGGCATTTTCTATACTAAAAAAAAAAAAAAAAACACTACAGGAAAATGGGCTGGGACAAAGTTAAGCTTACCACACTAGAAGCAAGAACCTCTCTTTTCTATGATTTTTAACTCATTTCCAGGCCACCCACCTAGTTTTCTGGATGATGAGATTTTTCCTTAGACTAAAGCCAGAGAAATTGTTCAAACACCTTAATTCTGGGGCTCTGCTTGGCACGCACAGGGTTACTCAGAGGAGCAACACTGCAGCATTTTCATAGCGCGGCATAAAAGTGGAGGTTTGCATGTATCAAATCCTTGACAAATGTTCCAGCAGTTAAGTAAAACTTTGTTTATATTGCGTGCCTCTCAACAGAAATTAAGAACTGTGGAAACAATTCACGCAAGTGGTGGGCAATCTTCTCTCGTTCTCTCTTAGTGAATATGACAAGCTCACCTGCTGTGGGAGGCTGAAAATAAAAGACAATCTCACCACATTAATAAAACATGAGCCACAACTGAATCTGAGGCCAACTAAACCACCAGAGATCTAGTGTGACGCTTAATTTTGTCGATGATGGAAGTACTTTAGCCCGAGGTAACTTTCATGGAGGCCATATTTGCGTGCAAACCTTCACTTAAAGCACTACCGCCGGGCAGAGTTAATGTTCATGGGAGTGTAAACTTACAGTAAAAGGCAGGAACCACAGAAGAAGTTACATCACTCAAGCCAGTAAACTTTGGTAGTGGTCTAATGTTTTATTGAAGCTCATTTCTCCCCAAAGGAGATTTGAAAATCCACTTACCGCCCTCAGAAAATTGTCTGTTTGGACTGCATGAACTGGTTCCCAATCACAGAAAGATCAAAACATCAAAATAAGCTAATAGGGTTTTGCCATGAAATACAGTCCCAAGAGATCTAGAATTAAAAAGGGGCAGGGGAGGTTTCCAGGGGAACTATTAAGTTCGAGGTTTTGCTGGAATTAGGGGAACATATTTGAGTAAAGAGAAGGATAGGGGGAGACAGAAGAAACATACATGAGAAAGAGGAAATCAGAAGGAATAAAAAAAGAAGAAAAAAGCAATTATTTCCTTGGAAGTGGAAAAAAGGAAGACCCAGCAAATTGAGTAAAACCATTTTTAAATTTCTTATCAGTCATGCAGTATTTGAAAATGATGCTGAGGCACTGAAACACAATTATGGTGATGCAGATGAAAAACATTCCTTGGAAAGTCATTTTGAATAATAAAAATTCATAAGAGAATGCTGCCAGAGAAAAGACATTTTGTGAAAGAGAATTTTTCCTTCTGTCAATTATATATTTTTAGGCACAGATTTTAAAATTATGTTTTCATTTATTTCTACATTTGTTTCTTGAGACCAAAAACTTGATTTAATTAATAGTAATAATTCATATTCTCAATCAGTCTTAATGAGAATATGAAGAGAAGGCATATAAAACTGTTGATTATTGAAGACCCCTGGAATTTGCTGTTGATCTGAACCTCAGTTATTTGTGAGATTTTAACCAAAGGCTTATGGAAGAAGTTTATAAAGGAAAAAGTGCAATTTATGAAAGAGTTAATATTTCAGTTGCAGTATGCTTCAGTTTATCCTGAGTATACTAACACCATGGTTTAGGAGGTAAATGTTTTATCACCTTTTGTACAACTGCAAAGTGTTATATCTAATAACTCATAGGAATCCTTTCTGGAGAGGATGGCACCAATGAACTGGTTTATAAATTTATTACATAGGATACTGGTATTTTTGGTAAATGTGTTAGATCACAAATTTAGAATCATATATTTTCATATTTGTGAGATCATACGTGTCATTCTCTTTTCTTTCTTAGATTTCATAGCAAAAAAAGGTTTTAAGATAGGAATAAAGTAAATTATAGAAATGTATGTCACCCTGACAACTCTTGGTATTAAACATGAACCTAAGCCAAACATAGACTTTTAGAAATGATTGTCATTGAGATAAAGATTTCTCCTGTTCTTTCATATCCGAATAAAACATTACCTCAGGGAGGAGCTGCAAATTTCTTCCTCTTCCGGCTGAATTCAGCCAGCATATGCATTTCATGTGGCCCAGACACACTTTTATTTTTCAATTTTTAATAACTTGGTCTAATTTTGGAATATGAAGTGGTTTTACATTCAAAACCTGCATTCCAGCTTCTCTTGAAAGTTAGAAGATCTGGCAATACCAAGCCCTTAATATCAGTGGCCACCAATCAGCTGGTGTCATACCAATATGGGGTCTTGTAGCCAACCTTCTGCAGCCCACCACCATCTCTCTGAAACAAAAATTTGCCATTTATCATCTCACTTGCCCTAATTCAAATTATATGTTTTGGTAGCCAGTGTCTTTCCAAAGGAAAATGTGGATAAAATAAGAAAGCTTTATAGTTTAAAAAAATCGAAGACTGTATTTTTGTGTGGTGATGAAAAGTGTGCCTGTGTTTAACATATAATGTATGCCTATGTCTTCTACCTGGACTCTTCACTCACCTTACCTGTCTGTCCCTTGTGTGCAGTTACATTTTAACCCTTGTGGCATTTTTTTTCCTTGTTGGAATGTTAATCTCTCTCTCGTAAATTCCTAAAGCAGTTCTCATGAAACCGAACTGTCTAATTTGTGTTGAACAATGTACATGCCTCTCCCTCTTAATAGACTAAAAAATCTTTCAGGGCAAGTCTCATATATTCTTCAGTTTTGTCGTCCCAAACACATTTGGCATAATGCTATTAGATAAGCTTCAACTTTTCAGAATAATCGAATGTGTGAAAATCAAATTGGTTAACAAACACTACCTTCATTTAAAAGAAAAGATGCCTTAAAAGATTATTACCCAAAATATTATAAAATCTGGAAGAACTGGTTTGCTACTATTGGACTTAATAACCACATCTCTTCCTTCTATAAACACAATAAATAAAAGTGTTATGCATAAACCTCCTTTAGTTTGTCTGGCCACTATGCCTTTTGATCAAGACTCTGCTTTTTATTTACCAAACATGTCATAATTTGCAAGTGGAATCAGATGTAGAATGGCATTCTCTAGGCTCTTTTCACCCTAGATGAGACAAACATTTAATGACTATTGTATTTTTTGCAAGTAATTTTACTTCTACTTATATTTGAATTGGAGGCTTATTTGTTAATTAACCCAGAGTTATTTAGAAAAGTCATTTAATATGTAATTGGTTATATGTAAGAATGATGTTCTAGTAATGAACTTCATTAACTAACATCTTAAATAGCTAAAATTTCCCAAAATTCAAAGAGTAAGTTTAATAGATACAGAAAACTGTGACTAAAACATTACATATCACGTCATAAAAAGTACTCCTTAGAGAGCTATGTACACGGGGCTACAGTGATAAATGTCCTAAAATTATTTTTATTGGTTCCTCTTACGTGTTTGTAAAGTTTATTTTGCTAAAGACAAAATTAATTATACATAAAACTGTATAATAATAATCTGGACTATAAAAGTTGCTGATTAAGTTACTTCTATATGCTAGATACCGTAAAAAGATTTTACCCATATAATTCAAATGTTCACAACAACCTTCGCTGTACTGATGAGTAAAGTGAAATACCTAAACATTATGTAACTTGTTCAAGATCACCCTGCTAGTAAGTAGCAGAGCCTGATTTTCACCCAGTATTGCTAGCTTCTGGGCTTATGTATTTATTAGGGCATAATTTATAATACTGCCTCTGTTTATGGCAATTACATGTGAACTAATTTGGAGTTTTAATAGTTAATTTTGTTAACTGTGCTAATTTGCTAATTTTGCTAATAGTTAATTTTGCTAATTTTGTTAATTATGCATAGTTTATTTAAAAAGTGGGCATATCAGCACATCTCATAATGGCCACAGTGCATGCTACCCACTCTGTGTAGATCTCGTCCTTCTTTTTACAGTTGACCCTTTTGTATGTTTTAGTTTCCAACTTAGATATTACCTCCTTCCCTTAGTGATTTTGCACTTCACTCCTTAATTTCTCTGCGAATTTATCTAATTTCATCTTTGCTGTGTGCTTTGTATGTGCCTGTTAGTTCTTTCTCCAATTAGAGAATAAATGTCAGAATGGCAGAAGGCATTTCCGTTGCATTCATTCAGGCATATGCATTACCTTTCATAGGTACTAGCACTAAGAAATGTCTTGCATAAAGAATTTTCAATGAGTTGTAATCATTTTATACTAAAATATAGAAGGTTGGTAGTTGAAATGGGTAAAAGACTAATAAGAGATGAATTGGAGAGAAAGCCAAAAAGCCAAATGTATTTTACGGAGAGTCTTTTACGCTCTATGTAATTTCATCAACACCTTTTAGTGCCTTCCAAAGCATTTTTCTTACACATTTCAATCAAAAAATCTTTTTCAGTATACCTTCCAAATTAAACATACTCATCTTTTTAAAATATAATTTCGCTTCCATGGCTGCTTCCCTTGTATAAGCTCCTCTGAATCCACTTCAGTTACTTTCTACTCATCACTCCTTGGAACAGTGGATACGCTCACACTTTGGTACTGTGCGTGGGCTGCTGCCTCTGTCTGGATTGCTGTTCTCTCAGTTATCCACATGGAGCATTCTCTCAGCTCCTTCAGGTCTGTGCTTAAATGTCATCTCAGGACTACTAAGAACACACTATCTAAACCACAACACAATCCCCCAAATTCTCTATACCCTTTCCTACGCTCTACATGCTTTCCATACCATTTTTGACCTTCCACTCTATTTCAGTGCATTACATTCATGGTCAAGCAAGTATTTACTCTTCTCCTCCTTCTACGTTCAGGAGGGTTTATACCACCCTGAACACAACATTTGATTCAGCCAATGGAATGTGAAAGAATTAAAGCAGAGGCTTTAAAGGAGCCTCTAAATTTTGGTTTGCCTCTGAGGTTCCTGGGATGCATAATTGTATTTTGAAGAGTATCTAAAATCTCAACAGAAATTAAAATTTTTATTTATTATTAACATCTAAAGATGTCAAAATAATCCTTAATCTTATTGTGAAGACTAACACATAAAACAACTGGAAAATTCAGAATAGCTGAATAATGGTTGTGATAACCTATTTTAATAAACACTAAACATATTATTATAAAGATACTATATATGAAACACTGGCACTGGCATATGAATGGGCAAAAATTTCATGAAAGAAAAAAACATAGCCAGGGAAACAGACCTTAGAAAATGTTGTGGATTTCTCTATCCTTTCCCTTGACTGTGCCATGAGCTCATTGTTGGCAGGAAGAAAGAGTGAGGAAAAAAAAAAAAAAAAGCAAGTCTTTGACAGGTGCTAAAAGCCCAATACAAACTGAAAGAATCAAAATTAGAATGAGCTTCCAATGTCTACTTACTCACTTTCCTTTTAGCTTGATTCATGGACACTAGGTTTATTGTCACTATTTGTAAAAATATTACTGAGAGAAGCTACAGATTAGAACCCTACTTAATTTTTTTTCAAGTTCTGTGAATTTTGTTTTCTTTAACCATACACAACCTTTCACCTCAATCCTTTCTCCAACATAGAGATTGTAAGTTCATGTGTCTTGTTAGTGCATCTTTTGAATATAAGTGATAATGCTCATTTAAAAGCCGGTATCAAGCAGTGGAAGCCCTATAACCAGATAAAGGGCATATTCTATTTACGCAGTTGGTACCCTGAGAATTCCTCTGCCTTATTCTTTTTCTTCGTCTTTGTGATCATCAGATCCCTTCACAGGTATCTCTTTCCTATTATTTTGATGTCTCATGTAAATAATTCACTGTATTAGTTTTCCGTTGCTGCCTTAGCAAATTACCACAAATTTTTAGCAGCTTAAGCATCGCATAGTTATCTTGCAGTTAGTAGGCCAGAAGTACCACATGGATTTTGAGGTGTGTACAGGGCTGTGTTCTTTTCTGGTTGTTCTACGGGAGAATCTATTTCCTTGCCTTTTCGAGGTACTAGGGGCTATCCACATTCCTTCTCCTGTCTTCAAAGCCAGCAAAATTGCATTTCCCGGACCCTTCTTCCATTGTCACATCTAACTGTAACCTCAGCCAGGTTCTTACTTTTACAAACTCATTTATATGAATAGACTGGTTGTACCCATTCTAATAATCTCCATTTCAAAATCCATATTTCTATTCACATCTGCAAAGACCCTTTGACTCTTTTGCCCTATGAGGTAATATATACCTAGTTTCCGGAGATTTGTGCTTGAACATCTTTAGGGGTTTATTATTCTGGCCTCCACATTTACCATATCTTCTCTCAAGTATAGAAATTTATTATGTGAGATCTGAAGCAATGTAAAATACAGATGCAGAATTCTACATATACATAAAACACTTTGATCTAATTCAACATGTGTATTTATTAATAATCTCATAAGAATGCTTGTGATTTTTGTACATTAATTTTGTATCCTGAGACTTTGCTGAAGTTGCTAATCAGCTTAAGGAGATTTTGGGCTGAGACAATGGGGTTTTCTAGATATACAATCATGTCATCTGCAAACAGGGACAATTTGACTTCCTCTTTTCCTAATTGAATACCCTTTATTTCCTTCTCCTGCCTGATTGCTCTGGCCAGAACTTCCAGCACTATGTTGAATAGTAGCGGTGAGAGAGGGCATCCCTGTCTTGTGCCAGTTTTCAGAGGGAATGCTTCCAGTTTTTGCCCATTCAGTATGATATTGGCTGTGGGTTTGTTGTAGATAGCTCTTATTTTGAGATACGTCCCATCAATACCTAATTTATTGAGAGTTTTTAGCACGAAGGGTTGTTGAATTTTGTCAAAGGCCTTTTCTGCATCTATTGAGATAATCATGTGGTTTTTGTCTTTGGTTCTGTTTATATGCTGGATTACATTTATTGATTTGCGTATGTTGAACCTTCCTTACACCTTATACAAAAATTAATTCAAGATGGATTAAAGACTTATATGTTAGACCTAAAACCATTAAAATCCTACAAGAAAACCTAGGCAATACCATTCAGGACATAGGCGTGGGCAAGGACTTCATGTCTAAAACACCAAAAGCAATGGCAACAAAAGCCAAAATCGACAAATGGGATCTCATTAAACTAAAGAGCTTCTGCACAGCAAAAGAAACTATCATCAGAGTGAACAGGCAACCTACACAATGGGAGAAAATTTTTGCAACCTACTCATCTGACAAAGGGCTAATATCCAGAATCTACAATGAACTCAAACAAATTTACAAGAAAAAAACAAACAACCCCATCAAAAAGTGGGCAGAGGACATGAACAGACACTTCTCAAAAGAAGACATTTATGCAGCCAAAAAACACATGAAGAAATGCTCATCATCACTGGCCATCAGAGAAATGCAAATCAAAACCACAGTGAGATACCATCTCACACCAGTTAGAATGGCCATCATTAAAAAATCAGGAAACAACAGGTGCTGGAGAGGATGTGGAGAAATAGGAACACTTTTACACTGTTGGTGGGACTGTAAACTAGTTCAACCATTGTGGAAGTCAGTGTGGCGATTCCTCAGGGATCTCGAACTAGAAATACCATTTGACCCAGCCATCCCATTACTGGGTATATACCCAAAGGACTATAAATCATGCTGCTATAAAGACACATGCACACGTATGTTTATTGCGGCACTATTCACAATAGCAAAGAGTTGGAACCAACCCAAATGTCCAACAACGATAGACTGGATTAAGAAAATGTGGCACATATACACCATGGAATACTATGCAGCCATAAAAAATGATGAGTTCGCGTCCTTTGTAGGGACATGGATGAAACTGGAAAACATCATTCTCAGTAAACTATCGCAAGGACAAAAAACCAAACACCGCATGTTCTCACTCATAGGTGGGAATTGAACAATGAGAACTCACGGACACAGGAAGGGGAACATCACGCTCCGGGGACTGTTGTGGGGTGGGGGGAGGGGGGAGGGACAGCATTAGGAGATACACCTAATGCTAAATGACAAATTAATGGGTGCAGGAAATCAACATGGCACATAGATACATATGTAACAAACCTGCACATTGTGCACATGTACCCTAAAACCCTAAAGTATAATAAAAAAAAAAGAAAAAAATAATCTCATAAATTTCTATATTTTAGTATGAAAATTTTATTCTGATCAATATACACTCAGTATAACTTAATAGAACACTAATATTTTACAATAAAGGCAGAGATTGCTCAATTGATGTTATAAAAATGGATTAATTGGAAACACATACATTTATATCCTCATTTTAGGACTCATTAGAATGAATGAAGATGTAAATTGAAATAAAATGATCAAAGGGAAGGCTGGCTGCTTCTGGCTCTCTGCTTTGGAAGCTCGGGGATTCCCTTCTTACCATTTTCAAGGATAATCAGTCCCTCAGGGACTATCTTATGTTAACTAAACACTGGAGACAGAAGGAAAAAACAGATTGCAATTTTATTAATTACAGTGAGAATAAAGTTGTCACAAGACCTGAAATTCAGAACTTATGTCAGATCAAGCAGCAGATCTTCATACTATAGTTCTGCTACATGGAAATCATATTAATATCAGTAGCTACTTTGTTGAGATAACTTAAGAAATAATTTTCCTGGTGGCATAATATTCATAGACTGCATAAGCAACCTTTTTCATTTTACTGTAAGAGATCCACCTGGGATTCCCAATACCAAAATAGGTGGGTTTAAAATGAGAAAAAGAAGCTTGAAAATAATTAAGAGCATTGGCCCCAAAGTGTCATATATCCCTTCAGCTCACATTTCATTTGGTGAAAAATATTCAAATGGTCATACTTAGATGTAAGGAGATGGGAGTGAGACAATTAGACCTTAGATAGGCAGCTACTTCCAGTGACATGTGTATACCTTGGAAAGGGGAACATTGATTTTGGTACTGAATTAGCACCTCAACTATATGGATATGTAAGTAAAGAGGGAAATAGATAAATGATTTTTTAAAATGTAAAGCATATATTATATATATATTTTTTTAATGAAAATATATTTATTTGCTTCAAAGTAAAACAAACAAAAGTAGCGAAGTGAAACTAAAGGATATGCTTAATTCAAGGTAAATATTTTTAGTCTACAGTAAACATTACATTGAAAACAAATCTTTAAATTTATTTATAAAAGATTATGGAAGGCTGGGCTCGATGGCTCATGCCTGTAATCCCAGCACTTTGGGAGGCCGAGGTGGGCAGATCACCTGAGGTTAGGGGATTGAGACCAGCCTGGCCAACATGGTGAAACCCCATCTCTACTAAAAATACAAAAAATTAGCCAGCATGGTTGCATGTTCCTATAATCCCAGCTACTCGGGAGGCTGAGGCAAGAGAATCGCTTGAACCTGGGAAGCAGGAGTTGCAGTCAGCCGAGGTCGCGCCACTGCACTCCAGCCTGGGCGACAGAAAGAGACTCCGTCTCAAACAAACAAACAAAAAAAGATTATGGAAAACATTAAGAGGTTGGAGTCATTTTTAACATTGTTTTAATTTAAAACTACATTGATTGACTCACCTATAGAAAATGATATTAGTATAGTTACATATCCCCTACTTCCCTTTCCTCCACCTTCTGTATTTTGGCTAATGATATTATATTATTAATTTAGTTTGTTGTGGCTGTAGCCTTTAAACTATGGATTATAAACTCAATGTATACAGCAATTTCATTTTGATTTCACACTTAAAGGTAATGTTTTTATTCCTTCTTTAACAGGATTCTTCATTTCTGAGTGCTTTATTTGACCAAGTTCTTGGTGTTTGGATTTCATTGCTCAGTAATTTTCTTCCAGAAAGCTTAAAAAAAACAGTGCTGTTTGATTTCTTGCATCTTTGAGATTGCCTTCATATGAAAGTTCAAGATGTCAAAATATATTCCCTCTGTTACTATGGGAGATTGTATTAGCAATTGTTTGTTGCCCTTGCCGCTAAGAAAAGAGTATTTCCAAGCCCCAAGTGCCATACTTAACCATGTTACTCACCAATGTAATTGACTGGAAAGATCTTGGCACACATCTGAGCATTAATGTTAAGAGCCCTCTCTTGTTTCTGTCACAGTTCTTTTACAGCTACCATGATTCTAATATATTCTAAATAAGGATTACTTCTTGAGCTTGGATTCTGGATAAAGAAGACATAGGTCAGAGTCTAAGCCACATTGAGTAGAACATTTAAAGTGCTTGAGAAATAAGTCTTTGTTTTTGAAGTGCTTATTAAGATTTAAACAAGAAAAAGTACTTATGATAAATGCAAATGGAAACAGAGTACATGAGATTCACATTCCATTGAATGTATTTGAAGGCAGCTCCTCTACCCTGTTTTATATTGATTTTCCTTTCATCTAGGGGATGAGAGGCTCTTCATTTGGTGGACTCTTACTTTTTAAGTAAATAGCTGCTTGTATCTGAGTCTGGTAATTAAACTAGAGTTCTTATGAAATTTTACTGCACCTAATAACATTGCTACTATATGTATAAGTTGTAATAGAAAGATATACACAATGAAATTGATATTTGAAGCTATTCTTGAATACCCTGTCTGTAGATACTGCACAACATACCCGCTTTATGTGCATTTATTTTCTTTTTCAGGTCTTAAATTCAAACTCACTATTCAAAAGAAGCAATGTAGAAGGACAAATAGGTTACATGACATGAAAGGTATATTAAGATGAGAAATGTAAGTTATCCATGAGATCTTTCATTGTGAGTCTTTGATGACAAAGTGTTTCCAAGTCTCGGTCTGAAGACCCATTCATATGAAATATTCACACATCTGAAATATTTGTGTAGAGCACTAAATGCTCTCTCCTGTCTCTTTAGATCCCCAGTGTGTATCACCAGATAATTGTCTTGAATTTTAAAAGATTTTTTTTTGTTTACCTGAATTCAAAAAATTTTTAAATTATTTCACCTTTTAAATCAAGTAGCGTTAAATGTCTTTTTATCCCCACTCCACCATTAGATAAACAAGTAAAAAAGTTGCAAGACATTAATGCTGAGGGCAAATTTGAGATATGCTATCATGCTTTGAACAACAACAACAAAATATCAAGGAAACAAGGACACATCTGCCTTGCTTACCTCCATATGGAAGAATCCTGACAACATCTGTTCTGCAGTTGGGAGAGGACCGGGTGACTTAGTTTGTGTTTCTATTTCCAGCAATTTGTATCTTGTTAGATAATAGACATAGATAAATATTGTGGTCTATGACAGCTCAAAGAGTAAATATCATGGGCCTGGTTATGCTGCTCTCAGCTGGCAAGAGAACACTTAATAGAAAATTTGAAGGTGTAAAGGTGAATGAAAGCTAAGGGTAAAACACATGATGGCTTTCTTAGTCAAAATTTCTGGGTCAGTTCAGGTATTTAAACTGTCAAGTACAAACACCTGTAGATACTGGAAACAGGTCTGCTTTTGAAGGGAAGCTCATAAAGTTTTCACAGCATGATACAGCCAACATGGAGAAGGAGCTTCATGTAAAGGAAGGTGTGTAAACTAATCACATGTGAGTTAGTCTCTAATCATACTGAAAGGAGTTAGTTAGTTTGCCTTAGGTAGATAACAAGGGAAGGGTCTCAGATAGCTCCCCACCGCCACCCATGGGTCAGTGCCTCATCCCACCATAACATGAAGAGCAGCCTGAGAAAAAAATTCAAGCTGCAGGCACGCGTAAGGGAACTAGCACAGGGTGTTGTGCCTGGTGACATGCCCATAGCTGCACAGATAGAAAAACCTCTGGGCCATTTGGAAAAAAACTTGCCCGAACCTCCAGCTCACTCAGATAAGGGAACAAGGCCTGGCATAGAAATGCCTTTGTCCTTTGGAAAAGGGAAAACTTTCTTCTTTTGTGGGCATGGGCACGGTGGGCTCTGGTGGATTTCGGTGGGGACTCTACTTTCCTTTATTAGGACTATAAACCCAGCATCTATGAATCAGCACCTCAGCCCCTGATTGGTCCCAGGCCAAGCTTTCTCTTCAGCTTCTGATATGACCTGAGCCAAGCTAAGCAGCATCTATGAATCATCATTTCAGCTCCTGATTGGTCTGGGGCCAAGGTCCAGTGCCAAACTGAGTCACATGTTTGCCAACACAGCTCACAGACAAAGCACATTCCTTCCGCTTACCAGTCCATAAAAACCCTGGACCCCAACCTCATAATGGGTATTCCCACTGGCCCCCACTCTCTGCGGGCAGAGAGCTTTCTTCTTTTGCTTATTAAACTTTCACTCTAACCTTACCTTTGTGTCCGTGCTCCTTAATAGTCTTGGAAGTAGGACAAGAACTCGGGCTTCATCTCAGACAATGAAAGACTGTTTCAATACTTGTAATGTTCAGTATTTTTTTTTTCTTTTTAGTCACCTGCCTTTTTGCCAGTCATACTAAGTTGTATAAGAGTTCTTTGTCATAACGTAACCCATAAACATCCCTGGAGGTTTGCAGGGGCACATGTCAATGCACAATATCTTAAAATAAAATAGATGTTTGAGATTCCATTTTAATTTGTAACCTTCCAAAATCTTAAACACACACACACACACACACACACACACACACGTCAATAAGGAAATGCAAATGACTTGGCCACTAATCTGCTTCTGCTAATTAGACTTTGCTTAATTGATCCAATACTACTTTCTATTAAGAAAACTAAGAAATATTTTCTATTTTGAAACATCCACTAGATATTAGCGTATTTCTTCAGTTTTTATTTTATGCAGATTTTCTGATTTGTTAAAATGTCCCTGGTTTATTTTTCTCTGAGGGATTTTGATCTGGGTCTTTGAAGGCCTTCTCTAGTCTTCCACTTTTTGGATAGGTGATATTTGCATTAATGTTACTTCCCTGAACCCTGAGTCCATCATTGTAAAGGGTCTTTAATTCAATCCCTACAATTACAAAAAATAAAACATTTCAAGTCTTGCAAGAAGCTTCTTCCTTCCTGTAGGCTCCCAAACTCTGTAGGAATTAGATTTTAAAATATCTATGTCCAGCGAAGATGGCAAAGAAAAAATAGAATGATCAGTATTTTCACATGAAATGTTTATATTACTAGAATAGTCAGGAAAATTAGTCAGAGAATTTCCTGCTCAAAAATGAGATTCTAAAATAAATCTTCAAAACAAACTCTGCTCATGCTGGTGCCGGACAGCAAATAGATGAATAAATAATAAATTTCAGAAAAAAATGCTATTTGAAATAGTAATACAAAGCATTAAATACTTGCATATTTTTTACTTGAGACACAAAAGACTTAAGGAAAATTATAAAACTCTCTTAAGAGAAATAAAAAATAATAACTACTTGAACAAATGGAATGATTCTCCCTACTTCAAAAATAAATTTCAAACATCCTCTGAGAGAAAGAGGAGGCGGCAAGGGAACTGGGAATGACAAGGGTCATGGGGACGTGCCCATGGGTTCAGAAGGGGCAGTTGAAGGTGTAGAGCTGGTTCATGTGGTAGAGATGAAAATATATATGACTTTGACTTATGAATTAATCCAGTATCTATTAAAGCCTATTGGAACGTTTCCTAGATCCTGACAAGTACAGAGTAAAACTCATCTGGAGGAATAGGGAATAATAAATACTCTTTTAAAGAAATTGGGTAGTTCTATCTTACTAGATTGCGAATTCTGAAGCTGTAATTATTAAAACGTAAGGACTTGTATCACTGGGCTGGCATACTCTACAGAAACCATTCAAATTCCTAAAGAAATGTAATAAGTGACCTATGAGAAGCAATAAAAACGTACTATTCTTAAATGACAACTTAAAATTATTTATTTAAATTTCTGGTGACACAAATTTTTAAAATAAATAAAATATATCTGTCCAAATTTAAGCAGTTGTTACCAACAATGTATAAGATGTTACTATTAGCAGAGCTTTTTATACGGTCTAAGCAAACTTCTATTTTTTGCAAAGTTATGCTTATATGCGATAATAAAAAAAGCCCTTTATTAATAAATTCATTTTTGTTAATTAGTTTGTGCACTCTTTTGGAATAAGATCTGGAAATGTGAGAGGCACTAGGGAAATGTAATGTTTATACCTAAGAGAAACTAGAAAAGTGTAGGACGTTGAAATGTTTTTATGAAATTGTTTTCAATCTTACATTAGGGAATATGAGTACATACTTGGGAAGCTCAGTAGATAGGTAAATATGTCATACGATGGTGTGCTTTTGCATTCAGCGTGATTGCTCGGGGGATTAAGACTATTTTGAAACACATAAAGACATCATTATATCTAATCCTGGACAATTTCTAAAAGAGTGACCATTATTTGTGGTTCAGATGCTCACTCTAAGCAATAAAATTAAATTTTAAAACTTCTAGATTGTTGAAATAAATGAGTTTTGTTCTTTCTCTTTTTCTTGTTTACTTTTTATTGTTTTATTCTCCATGGCCAAATATCCTTCTGAAATCTCAGTTGATTCTCATTATCTTAAATTGAGAATAATTTTATCTTGACTTTAACTTTCCACACATTATTCCTTCAGCATTAGATAAGGTCTACTGTAAAAACCATAGGTGGCAGGTGCATGAATCAAATAGACAAGTAGGGTGACTATAGTTTACAGTCATCTGTTGCGCATTTCCAAATATCTAGAAGAGAATAATTTCAATGTTTCTAACATTAAAAATATAAATACTTAAGGTGATGGATATCTCAGTTACACTGCTTTGATCTTTACAAATTATATGAAAGTATATTATCACATGTATCCCCAAATATGTACATTTATCATGTATCAATATACAAAATTAAATCAAAAAAGTGATGACATCAAAGGAAATGAGGTGGTTTTGTGTCTCCTGAAATCCAAAAGCAGTTTACAGCTTTATCTACTGCAGCACCCTGAATTTGATCACTTCATTACAATGCAGTGTTCTTGTAACAGGTACATCAACCAAGAGAAAAAGGAGTTTGAGTAGTGTTTATCCAAAACTTTAGAGGGTAATTAAAATGAAGGAGTCACCATAAATCATTCTAACCCTAAAGTCGCTCAGACTTGACATACTAACTGAGTGGCAGGAAAAACAGTCTGTCTCCAAAGAGACTTTTCCTCTTCTCTTTAGGTTTTCTGTCTACATTTACATTCTCACTTTTACTTGTCAATTCAAATCAATTAGATATAAATTATAAATGGAACAGTTTTTGTATTTTGCTCCAGAGAAAGGCTGAGCATGATTTAAAACATGGTGTTTGTATTCTATGCTCTGTAATAAAATCGGTTTCAGCACTAAATTGATGTGATTTTCTAAATAAACTTTTTAGACAGAGGAAAATGTTTTCTTCTTCCTCTAATAAAATTTTCTTAATTTTTCAATAAGATTCTTTCAATTATTGTTCTTCAATTTTATTTGTACAATGAGGAATGGAGTTGCACATATTCAGAAAAATCTATAAATAATAATTTAGCAATTTCTTTTGGAGGTATAGTTCTAATAATGAATTAGGAAACAAAATATTGATATATTATCTGATCTACACTCTTTAATAATGTAACATTTTACACTTGAGATTTTTATTGACCCCTTTTTAGAAAGATAAAGTATTTATTTTGCTTGCAATGAACACAGAAACTTAGAATGATATTCCAAATAATTAAACATTTCCTTATTACAGTTGAACTTACTGTTCAGCTGTAAGTTTTTGTATCTGTGACTCCCATTAGATGATTTGCAACCATGCATTAGATGGTTTGCAATATTTAAATAAATATACAATATTTGGAATATTTTATGCTACTTTTTAAAATTTTCTACAAGGATTATTTAAACAAAGATTGACAAATGATAGTAATGGATGTCATTCCACATTTTTTGGAGTAAATTGTCAAAGCAGACTTAGAGCAAGTACAACAAACCAGATACCAACATTTTAGAGCTAAATGGTACATTACTGAACCAGCATCTTGATTTTCAACAGAGTAATACAATGGACAGATAATTTAATAATTTTATCCAAAATCATCAAACTTTATTATATCTCAGGTTTCTTACCTCTTACTATTCACCAAGGATGAAAACATTTAGCTGCTTGGCTTTAACACCCATTTAGAAACTAGGAATACCATCCATGTTCCTAGTGGTATGTTTTCTCTTCTCATGCCTTCTATACATTAGGCAAGTCGGTCATTTGTCAGGGATCCTCCAATTTATAAACAGCATTACAACCTGTAAGATGATACCAATGATGTGTAACACCTACCTCCCTAGGACCTGAAAAATAAAAAAAAAAACAAAACTTACTGATTGAAGGGACAAAAATAAAAGATGTTTAAATGGCATAGCCATAGTCTTCAAAATTTTCATGCTTATTTTTCCTACTTTAAAGAATGCCTTGACAAAGACTAAAAAAAACTAGTGTCCAGCAGAGTAAGATTATTTCATATAAAATATTCTAACCTCTGGTGAATACCTGCACTCCCAAATAGTATCTAATAAACTAAGATAGTTTGGCTAGAAACCCAGTGTTTAGTATAAGAGGATTTAACCTGACGTGATCTCTTTTTGAGCTCAAAAAATGTTTTACTGAATTATCTGTAAGACTTAGTGAGTACTTTCTAAGTGGTAGACATTTGTAAAAGAATTGTACATGTATTAGCTCATTACATTTTCCTAACAAACTTATTGAGTAAGACTACTATTGTTTCCACTTTACAGATGAGAGAAAACTGAGACGCAATTATCTAAGCTCACTTACCACACAGTAGTAACTGCCTTGGACACAGCTAAACTCTGTGTATTTGTTGAACAGATAAATTAATAATGTCTGACACTGATTTAGCCACTACTTACAATGCTCAGCAACAGTTACAAGACCATATATGATATCAAAGCTTATTAATTGTTGTTGCTTGGGGAAAAATGCATTTTTCCTTCTTAATAAAAACTAAAAAAAGGAAAAAAGAAAGGTTGTATCCAGTATACCCAGACTAGCTAATCCTTTTTAGAATATCCTAACTTTTGAAGAATGCATATGGAAATATATAGACAGATAAATATAGATCTAGATAGATAAATAGTTATTCCTATAGATATACATATATGGTTATATGGCAATAGATTTTTATATATCTACATATATGTATAAAAAGATATAGATACAGATAGGTTTCAATATAGATACGGATATTCCAAATAGTTTATATCACTGCCTTAGGAGTGAATAATTCAGAATCCTCTGTTCTCTCTCCCTCTGTGTCTGAGACATTTTGTATTGTTGGATAAGAGATTGATTTGGCTGTAGTTGGACAAACCCAGGTGGTTCTCTGATGCTTATTGTGTGCACATATTGCCTAGCACCTGCTGAATATTACTCCATTCTCTTCTTTTCTGTAATAGCCCTTTAACCACAAAATTAATAGTATACTCAGAGGTGGACAAATGGAAATTAATCGCACATTATTACAAATTGTTATTTCCCTCAGATTGGCTTGAAGGCATTTCCCCACTTTTGGAATCAGAACTGGTACATTCGTCTAGTAACACACAGTCAAGCAGAGTCATCATTCTCTTTCTAATACTAGTGTTGTTAGAATTTCCTTATAAAATATGCATGCCTTTGAGTGGAGAAATTCTGAACACCAAATATAAATTTTTTTCTCTGTGATTTACTCTCTTTTATGATTATTTTAAAGTAATCCTATTAATATAGAAACATTAGTATAGTATGGGCCCACAGAAGTGAGACTTAACTGTGCTTCAGAACAAAAAGAAAACTTCTATGGAAAATATAATTGGTATTTAGAATGGTGTTTGTTTATGTAATTTACCAACAATCCACAAAAATAGAAGATGTTCAAGAGATTCTGTGTTCAAAATCCCTTCAGCGATTAAGCTAGGTACAATAAAAAAAGAACGTACTTAAAATTCAATTTACATAATTTGTTATTTATTAGAAATGAAAATAATATGAATAAAATTATACACTGATATAATCGGTAATAAATTTGTATAAGTTGTTATTAATCTTTAAAAATATTTAATGAGTTTCCTCTACAATTATTCTGATTCTGAATTTTATTGATATATGAAAACATAAAAGGTTGCTGTTCTTGAGAAAATTTTATTCTAGTGGAAAGATGGGGGTGTAGAAGAAGATGAAAAGAAAAATATAGAAATTAGAATTTGACCCAGTCAATGCAGCAATGCATTACTGGAGAATTACTAGGAATTTCCTAGACTCTTGAGACTATTATGGCCATAATTATAATTCAGATTAATCAATCTATGAAAAGAAATTACCAAGAAATGAATGATGTTCAGACAAAGTTAACTAAAATGCCTTATTAACTCTTTCATCAAATTATTAGAAATTTAGGAAGTCATAGCCTCCTAATTTACTTTTGGGTTGCTTCTCTGTGAAATGGATGGTTGTGTCTTTGCTTTCCCTATGTGCTACTTTTGCTGATTTTAAGTGAAGTTTTGAAAGAAACAAACACAGTAGTTGTGTCGGTGAACACTAACTTTATTAATAAATATTTGCATTGCATTCCAGTGTTATGCTAATTTTCATACGCACCAAATACCAAATTATTTGACTAAGTTACAAACCAGTCATCCAGCATGATCCTAATTAGTCTGTGAACTTACCTACAACTGAGATGTAACACTTGGGATAGAAGCACTTGCTGAACCCTGTGATGAGGAGGTATCTGTGTGTTGGCACATCTCCAATATTGAATTAACCTGTCATCTTTTATTATGTCTCTCTAAAGCATCTAAATCTTGTACAAGTTGAACATGCTAAAAATATTTTCAAGCCAAACCTATGATTGATTTGAAGTTAGTCAAATATAGGCACCTTATAACTTTGTAATTTACACTGTTTTTCAGCTTTGAGATCTGTTTTGTCCCTTTTATGGTAAAAGTTTTTATGAGTCCAACATACGATACTTTTAAATAGATTAAACCAAGCAAAACTCAGGACATGATTCTCGCTTACCTATGCATTGCATGTCTAATTGTTCCTTTCAATTGGGCCCAAAACTTAGAAGAAGTTTAAGTACTTCATCCAATGTTTTAATTAAAAGAGCCAGAATTAAAATGCAACTGTGTTCAGTATGAAGACACAGCATACCGTGTTTATATAATTTGAAGTTTTGTACAAGGATTCTCTTTCACCAGAATCTTTATCTTTTTTATATGTGTATGTATATTGTATAATTAGTAGCTATAGTAAATAGCTTACTTTGGAAGTTGTTGATGAGTGTAGGACCCTACAGTAAACTTGGCATTCAGGGTTCTCCACTCTAAGTAACATGATGCTTAACCCACATGTGACACTTTCAACTATGTTAAATTCACAAAGCATATGTTTATGTATTATTTATTTATTTATTTATTTAGAGACAGAGTCTTGTTCTTGTCACCCAGACCGTAATGCAATGGATGCAATCTCGGCTCACTGCAACCTCCACTTTCCGGGTTCAAGCGATTCTCCTGCCTCAGCTTCCCAAGTAGCTGGGATTACAGGCACCCACCATCACACCCAGCTACTTTTTGTATTTTTGGTAGAGACAGGGTTTCACCATGTTGGCCAGGCTGGTCTCGAACTCCTGACTTCAGGAGATCCACCCGCTGCGGCCTCCCAAAGTGCTGGGATTATATGTAACTTTTATTAACATCTCTTAATTTACCTACTTATTTCTGAATGTTAAAAAACAAGGAATAATATTTATAAAAAATGATATAATTAGTATTTTCTTGGCCAGCATATTTTCTTAGCTGATGTAATTTTTGTTGTTGTTTTAGAGACAGGGTCTCACTTGGCTGCCCTGGCTGGAGTGCTGTGGCACGGTGCTCATTGCTCAGTGCAACCTTCACCTCCCAGGCTCAAGAAATCCTCCCACCCCAGCCTACCGAGTAGCTGGGACTGCAGGCACATGCCACCACACACAGCTAATTTCAGTATGTTTTGTAGACCTGGGTCTCACTATGTTACCCAGGCTTGGTCTCAGACTCCTGGCTTCAAGTGGTCCTCCTGCCTCGGCCTCCCAAAGTGCTGGCATTACGGGCATGAGCCACCACACCTGGCCCCCCTAATGGCATGTTTTATTCATTGAAATTTCATCAATTGTTTTATCATAGTTGTCTCTTGAAAATAATTAGTTTTCATTTGCTATTCCAGACCTGGTGGTGACAAGGAGAGTAAACTTGTTGCAGCTTTTTCTGGAAGATGAGACAGGCAGTCTCAATATTTCATAGAGGATTGTGCATAACTCATGAATGTGCAAATTTTCCCACTACAGATATACCTTGTGTTAAACAGAGCAGTTGTAGATGACGTTGTGGCAGGTAAAAAGCTCATAACGTCTTTCAAAATGCAAAAGGTAACATTATAATCTAATTTTTAAAATCATATATTGTCTGCTTTTCCTTTCCTTAAAGCTAGGATAATAACTGTTATATAACTAAAAATGTATTTAAATGTATGGTGTCACCTAAGTTGACATTACATATAAAAAGAAGAAGGTAGAAAAAGATGGATAAATCCATTATCCGTATAAATTTTACAAGAACGTAAAATTTCCTGAGTTTCATAAATGCTGGTGAAAACATACTGTAATTGTAAAACATAAATACATTTCTGACTTAGAAAGAATCTGGCTTTTCTATTTGTAAGATTTGGCTCAGTAGAACTGATGCTCTCAGAAGATATAGTTCAGTATCCAAGCAGTAAATTGCTAGATAACTGCTCCAAAATGACTAGAAAATTATGGAACTCTCCTAACTTTAACCTACCACTAAAACGAACAATAGCTTTGCTTTTTGACACAATTTTAAACTGTAAATTTACCACCGTTCATATGGGATTGTTTGCCTTTGTTTTTAGTATATTTTGTTTAGGGCAGTAGTAGGAGCGAGGTGCCATCACACATTAGTATAATGTTTCAGTGTTTCAGAGTGTTTTTGCAAACCAAAATAAATGACACAGTAAGTGAATTTACAATACAAATTACTTGGTTCTAAAAAATATTACTGAAGTATATATAATTTATAACATTTCTGTATTTTCTAGATAATAATGAACAATCTATTGGGTCCTCAATAAAACAAATCTATTAATCATCAGTTTCGCTGGCCTTTCTGAGATGTATAAATTCTCAGCAGATGTTCAAGGTCCTGCAGGTTGAGGCCAAATGGGTGAATAATAAATATTTGAAGGTAAATAAATGCAAGAATTAATAACTAATGCATATTCAGGGTTTACATATACTCCAGGAACTAATTCATGCTAGATTTATTTCACATAAATGATGGACTCTGCTAATATTAGAGGTAGAGATCTCACTTTTTTATAGGCATGCAGGAATAGAAAAGTAACATGGGGCAAATCCCAAGAGTTATGCTCAAAACACGTGTAGCCATATTACGTTTCCTCACTTTAAAACAGTAGATCTCAAAAGTAGACACACATGCCAGTGAATTATGGCTGACCAGAGTGCAAGCAACACAGCAATTTTGACTGGAAATGATAATAAAATTTTAATACAAATAATAGAGTTTATGGGCTGGGTGTGGTGGCTCCTACCTGTATTCCCAGCAGTTCAGGAGACTGAAGTGGGAGGATCGCTTGAGCTCAGGAGTTTGAGACCTTCCTGCGCAACATGTGGACACTCTGTCTCAACAAAAATAAAAATAAAAATAAATTAGTTGAGTGTGGTGAGTGCCTGTGGTCCAAATTGGTTGGATGAAGTGGGAGCATTGCTTGAGCCCAGGAGGTCAAGGCTACAGCGAGATATGTTCTGCCACTGTACTCAAACCTGGACCACAGAGTGAGACCCTGTCTCAAAGAAAGAAAAAAAAAATGAGTTTATCAGATTCCCTAGACTAAATCCATTGTTTGTGATTCCTCCTGTAATATTGACCTAGCCTTCCCCAATTTTGGTCCCAATTAAACATTTCTCAGAAAACAATTATTTTTGTCTTTTAAATGTAGCCCTTTTTAATTCAATATATTATTGAGGAAAAATAGTATTTGAGATTTTATCTTAGATTTTACGTTTCTTATGTGTCAGGTCATGGAGGCATAATAAAATGCACGTTTAATATAACCCTTGGTTGATCAAGGTAATGTCTGAGAACAAAAAATACGTATAATTTAGAAAAAAATCAACTATTTTGAACAAGATCCAGTGTAATTTTATTTGATGACTGGTGATAATCTGAATTTGGAAATTCCTTTCAAAATGCCAAGCATAATATTCACAAGGAAATATCCATATCTGTATCTATCTTTATCTGTATGCATGCAGACACATGGGTTGAAACTACTTTAGAAAAAAATATTTTTGTCTTAAAATATTTTAATGATTTAAAAATAGCACTGTCTTTACAGTGCCATCTCAATGCAAATTGTTATTTGAAAGATGAGCAAGCCATCCTAACTTACTTCTAGTCAATAGAGATTGAATGCTTTGGCAGAGCACCGAGATACTTGAGTTTGGTATCAAGGCACTTATGACTGCAGTGCCAAGATTACTGGCTCTTGGCACCTCACAATTTAATCCCTTCCAGGGAATTGCCTTCAGTGAAAGGTGAAAGGGAATACAAGTCCAACGACCCTTCAGAAGTGAGAGGAAAAGGCTCAGGCTCGTGCTTTAATCTCAGACAATTCTAATGGTCCAGCCCAACTCCAGAATTCCCTGTGGGATAGGCTGAGGTCTTTGTTGGAACTGCATTGCAGTACTCTTTCCTCTCCGTAATCCTATTTCCTTCCCTCACTCCTCACAGAGGTTATTTTTGAGAGTAGCCTCCACAGTCTTTCTGCATGCAAATCTCTGCCTCAGAGTGTGTCCCCAGAGAGCCCAACCTAAAACATCTGTTTTCTGTGTTGGAATAGAAAAATAGAAGTAGATGTAGAAGACGGTATCTGATTCTCAGACAGCCATTTCTTACTGGGGAAATGAGTGTGAGGAGAAATGCTGCATTTTTTCCTTGGAGAACCATTAAGTTAGAGACAACCATAGAAACAATAGGTAGAATTACTTTATTTCAATCCATAAGAAGAAGAATGTAAATCAGTGTTCTGAAAGGAACGAAATGTGAGGTAAATGAAGAGATTTTAATGTACCAAATTAAAAGCTTGGTGCAGAAATTCTCCATGTTCATGTGGCTGAGCACCTGGAAGCAAAGTGTTCTTTGCTGAACACCAGGAAATATTGGCATATTGAATTTTATCATTCAGAGTAGAAATCATTTTTACCAGCAGAAAGCGCCAATATTGCATAAAGGCAAGCGGAAATCACAATTGGTTTAACAGAATGCTCTATAATTTTGAACATGCTTTAAGTCTTTCTGTTAGTGTTTGTTACTCTGTCATTCATTATGCAGTTGCAAGTTTTGATAGCAGATGGCAAAAGGTTAAGAAAAAATAATAGAACTTAAAATTTAGGAAATGTTATATTTTATTTCATTTTCCTCTAGTGAACTTAGAAAAATACTCCTGAGTATAAATTCAATAGCAGAACATAGAGAGTAGAAGCATAGTATGAGAGCCCATGGCTTAGTACGTGCAAGCAATCAAGTAAGAAAAAGCAATAAGAGGATAGCTTGGATGTAAAATGCATATATATATATTACATACATATGTATGTATGTATGTATGTATAGAATGCATAAAGTACGTATTGTGAGGGAGGCACCTTCAATTTTATGGAGTCCATCCCAATTACCGATAGAGTAGATGTAATATATATATGTGCATTTTCAAATCTCTCTGATTGTTTTTAACCATACTAATTCTTTTCAGATATTTACATTTCTGTATATTGTATAATAGGACAGTTATACAATCAATCTTTATAAATAATCTGTAAACGAACAAGGGCTTTTTTTTAAAGAAATAATTAACCATAGCAGGAAATGTCCTCAGAGAAAATGCTGATAAAGAAAACAAACAAAAAGGAAAAATTAGTCAGAAAAAGGTCATATTAATGTGTTTTTAATTGTTTAAATACATATTTTGTCTTTCACTATTTTATTAATACTTAAATATACTGTACATAGTATAAAGATAATGGTCTATTAATTGCATTGTGATATGTGAGGTGAACACAGTAACGATTTATTTATTTATTTATTTATTTATTTATTTATTTATTTATTTCATTTATTTATTTATTTTTTGACATGGAGTCTCGCTCTGTCGCCCAAGCTGTAGTGCAGTGGCTCGATCTCAGCTCATTGCAACCTCCGCCTCCTGGGCTCAAGCAATTCTCCTGCCTCAGCCTCTCAAGTGGCTGGGATTACAGGCACCTGTCACCATGCCCGGCTAATCTTTGTATTTTTAGTAGAGATGGAGTTTTACCATGTTGGCCAGGCTGGTCTCAAACTCCTGACCTCAAGTGATCCTCCCTCCTCAGCCTCCCAAAGTGCTGGGATTACAGGCACGAGCCATCACACCCAGCCAATTTATAATTTTAATGGTAGTAACAGAAACTTTACTACTTCAGGTAGTCTTAAGCCTGACTAAAAAAAAAATACCTTTTCTGTGTGTAATACTGGCATTCCTTAAATATTGCCTATAAAATACTGTAATTTCTTTAAAAATAAGTATCTTGGTTCATCTCCTTCTAGTGAATTACCTTTGCTGTTGAAACCGTCAGTATATTCAGTAGCTATGCTATTCAAGGTACCTTTAAGTGAAAATATATATTTTTTAATTTTTACTAAATTTATCTTAGAGGTTGTGAATTTAATGTTATTCAGTCTTAATGTTATATTTTATTTTATTTTGGTGAAAAGCTCTTATTTTTCTTTTAAGTAAAGCAAAAGAAAATATTCATGAAGAACCTAAATGGAGAAAATTTACATATGAATCAGAAGCTACTAAAAATAACACTTAAAGGCAACATTTTCAGAAATATTCTTCTGTTTATGTAGCATATTGAAAATATACAAATTGACAAAGAGAAAAAACATATATATATAACAAATATCAGAGCAGAAACCATTTTTTATTACCACACTAAACACTAAAATACTTCAATTTACTATAGCTTTTGTATTGCTTTTCCACCTGTATTTATTTTAGAATATGACTATTTACTTAAACCAAGAATACTACTTCACCAAAATAACGTACAGAATGGTGCTTTTAAGACTCATTTTATGAAACATTAATGTGTTCTACAGACAGATTCATATACACTAAAGAAGAGGAATTATTTTTGAAACTGTAACAATTATAAACTATTATATTCTATTAAATGTTATTATAAAGTTATAGACCCATTATAAGGAAGGGAATTGGGAGGAACCTGGGTTTTCTGAGAAAGCTGAAGTTATTCAGTGAAAGTTCTATGGAGACGTTTCTGAAACTGAGTGAAACAACATCTATGAGTTAGACTGTTAAGGGGCTTATGCAAGGTAAGCTGAAGACACAAAAATTAGCTAATTCTACAAAGCATAAGAGCTATGTTTTGCCTGTAATGTGGATTATTTCTCTTCCTGAAAAAATGTATTAAACATTTAATAAGGATCCCCATAATGTTAGACCACATAAGGCATGGTTACATTATTCCTTTAGCAGTTACTTTTAAAAAATTATATACAATTAATCTGTCAGAGCCACTTATTTTATGTTAATTAAATGCCTAGACACTTCTTGTATAAGATGACTATCAGCATTAGTTCAACTCCATTCTTGAAGACTGCTATACGGTGTTTATTACTTATGTAAATTCAGTTAATTATATACCAACTCAGTTATCTTATTTATTGCATTTCAATTAGTATCCTTGTAATAGTCAGTAACGCTTTAATTAACTCACAAGAATAAGAGATGTCTTGTTAAATGTAAATTAAATAGATTTAAATAGACAATAGATTGCAAATGGTACATTACTGCTAATGCTATAGAAAACTGTTGCTGGAAGTTCTAAACGTACTCAGTACCATCTGCCTTCATCTGGGCAAGAAGATAATTCCACTTTTTTAGAATTCTTTTTAGGCCAAAGATAAGACCAAGGCAAAACATTAAGTATGGCAGGTTTTTGTTTTGAGTGGGTTAAATGTAATTTAGAGTTTTGTCTTATTGTCAATAAAAAATTCTAACAGTGTAAAGAAATATAAAAGAAAAGTCTACTTCAGTGTGGAATTACTTCTCAAATGAGTTTGTTAAAAGCCCTAAAAATAATCCATGACCACTGATTTATTTGTCCAGGGTAGAAAGGAGCAAAATACTACAGCTCTTCCCTAAGTGCTCCCTTGTGACCTAACAAGAAAATTAATTAGCAGGGCAGCACTATGTGGCAACAACATGACTACAGGGGAGGCTGAATGTCAATGGGCTGACAGTATAACCCAGTTTTGTTAGCGTTAACATTTCTACTTTAGCCAGTTTATTTCTCAGAGGTGAAATAAAGGCTTAGCTTAGCTGTAGAGAGAATCTACTTTCATTTAATAGCAAATTTCATTCCTTGTAAAGGGAATTCAAGAGTATTTCTAGATTCTGTTATTTATATTTGGGGAATGGCAGATTCTGTCACTCTAAACATTAGAAATAGATGGAGTAGGGTCTCATACATATTACTCTGCTGTATTCTCCACACTGGCTTGTAGAAGGGAGAAATGGAGAAAAATAATTTAAAATATGTTTAGTCAAGTTTTGGGGTACTTCTTATTTTAATAGAATAATACAATTTAAAGTTATGTTGCCATAAATTTCTGATATTTTAAATCAAAATATTTGGCCTATTTCAAGATTATAAGATTTCAGAAATAACCATAAAATAATAATGCTTTTAAGGCAACAAGAATATCATCAAAATGTAACATTCTTATTATTAGTTGGGTTTGTTATTTTTAATTGTCATATACTAATTTTACATATTTATGCAATAGAGTGTGTTGTGTCTACAAGATGTAGTGATAAAATCTGTAATTAGCATATATATCACCTCAAACATTCATCATTTGTGTTGAAAACATTCAAAATCCACCATTCTAGTTATTTGAAAATATTCAGTGGGCTGTTAATTATAGTCACCTTATGGTGCAGTACAACTTTTTCCTCCTACGTAGCTGTACTTTTGTAGCTGTGCTTGTCTGTCCCTGCCTTGTCCTCATGTCTAGTAACATTTTATTCTCTACTTTTGTAAGACAAACTCTTTTAGCTTCCACATATGAGTGAGAACATGTTGTATCTATCTTTCTGTGCCTGGCTTATTTCGCATAACGTAATGTTCTCCAAGTTCATCCATGTTGTCATGAATGACACAAAATTAATAGAAAATAATTTTAAAAAACTGCAACCCATTCTCATGTTTTTGGCAGCCACCAAATTATATTGGTTTAATTTGCACTATCACTAACAACGGAGCACCCTCAGACATTCCCCTTTCCTCCTTTCCTTTTCAACTTTCAAGATACACTGTTTTCTTCCAGGAATGAGTAAACTGGAGTGCATAGTAGAAAAACTTGATTGACAGCAATGTTTTCTGTGAATATCATGTGACATTACTGACTATATTACATCCTTTTCTTTTGATTGTAATTTTTACTCTATATCATTGTAACTTTTCCAGGCAGAAGTTTTCTATCACTCACTCCTTCAAAGTACTTTTTTAAAAAGAAGTTCTCTGTTGAAATACTTTTGAAGAGCTCACTGAGGTTGTAGGTAATTTCTGAACATTTTCTAAGGTAATTAATCTTGGCAATATCCTGAAATGAAAGCACCTATTGCTTTTCCCATGAAACTCTTTTTCTAGTGATGCATCTTTCAAACCAACATATCTAGTGGTGCAATTCTCCTGTTCTGAAGTGATAGGTCAGAATTTGGGCTTTGGCCCAAACACTCAGCAGTTATATGATCTGGGTAAATTTCTTAATCTTTCCAAACTTCAATTCTTCATTTTTTTCAAGGAAATAATAATTATTAACATGATAAGTTTTGTATGAGGATTGATTTTTTTTATGAGGATTGTTTGGAAGGTTTTTTTTTTTTTTTTTTTTTTTGACGGAGTCTCGCTCTGTCCCCCAGGCTGGAGTGTTTTAAATACAGTGTCTGATACTTAGTGATTACTAAATAAATGGCAGTTGTACCTATTACAGTATTAAAAAGTTATTTTGTTTCAGAGACATAAACATGTTGCTAGTTGCAAATGAGAAAATATACCCTACTATGTTTTGTTAAGTAATAATTATTTTCCAGGTTGAAAGTAAAATTATTTGCACCTTTGTTTTTCCTCAGATTATGTAGTAAAAACAAAATAAAACAAAAAATTTAGTGCTTGTAGAAACTGTTTTTACAAGTTGTGTCATCAGGGAACCTTATAAACTATTCCTATTATTAACATGGCATCTTCAATAACTACCTTAGGCAGTTTAATCCTATTGTTATAGGCTGTTATATATCTCCCCCAAACTCATATGCTGAAGTCTAGTTCTAGGAGGGCCTTTGGTCAAGAGGATACAGGCTTCATGAATGACATTAGCATTCCTACAAAAGGGACTCCGGGGAGCTCTCTTGCCCCTTCTGCCACGTGAGAACACAACAAGAACACTGTGGATGAATAAGAAGTAGGCCCTCAACAGACACCAAATCTGCCAATGCCTTGTTCTTCTCAGCCTCCAGAGTTGTGGGAAATAAATTTCTATTTTTATAATCCACATAGTCTATAGTATTTTGTTATAGCAGCCCAAGCAAAGATACCCACTAACTTAAAAAATTATTTTACTTCCTTGATATCAACACTGTTATATATGCATTCCATTTTAGCAAAGCACTCTATAGCAGTAACCGGATTTCCCAGAATGCCTCTACCACTGGAATCTTAAAATCCATTCTCCACTGGGCATATTCTGGACTTCCAACACTCTTCTGAAAGCAACTACCCATCCATTGTCCCTCTTTCAACAAGTGAAGTTTATATCTGCCTTAGCAGAGGCAATTGTGTAATCTTCCAGCCTCCAACAGGCACAACTTTAAACGTGATCCTCCTCTCACCCCCATCTACTTTTTCAGTTTCAAAGGAAAAGAGTCACCTTAGCTCATCAGTGTACAACCCCATCACATGATCCCTTGATTCCATTTACTCCGTTTTCTTTTGTGAGACCTTGCCTCATTTTTCATACTTGAAAGTACCCCTCGTTATATCTAATATCTTTCACTTTCCTTTTCAATGGACGTCAACATCAAGATCATCAAGGGTAATATCCACTTAATCATACCCTTTCCTTCAAACTAGCAATCTTGTCCTCACCTCTTCTCTGATCATCTGATAAAATAAACAGTATCATCTTTGTTGCTCAATCCAATGGTCAATGCTTCATATATTTGGCACCTCTACTTTAGTTGACACTGTGACCATTTCTTCTTTCTAGAAAACACTCATTTTTTAATCTCCAGCGACAGCATTCTCCTCTGATTCTTATCAGAATCCTTGAATCCTCCTTTCATTTCTACTCAAGACCATCTGCTATCTCCAGTATTTTTAGAAAAGCCCTTTAATTACGATGTGTTCAAGGGTGCAATTCTTGGATCACTTCTCTTCTGACTTTCTTATATTGATATCATTTCATCTACTCTCATAATCCAGGTACTATTCATGCTAAAAATTATAAAAGGTGTGTTACCAGTGTTTCCCCCAAAATCAAATATTTTATGTATCACCACACAATGGAACTGTGATTTAGATGTTCAATCATAGTTAAGAATGATAAAATAGGAAATTAAATTTCCCATCTTCTAAAAGATACTCTACCAGTGAACAATGAGAAGGCTGAAAGCACAAAAATCTATACATCATATGTATATTATTTAAAGTATATCCCCAAAAATGTGCAATATGTTTCACCAACATTTTGGAAACTGTTCAAGTTAATAATTGTTATTTAATGGTATAATTTTTAATTCACGTTTCAAGCAAATTATTGAAAAGGAGGTTCCAGACTATTCCTTTTCTTACAGATTTCTAAACACTCAAAAATCTTCAGTACAGCATCCTTGCATAGATGGTTGAAAATAAATGATTTTCTTGTAAATAATCTCTGTGCTAAAAATGCATTTTAAAATGTCTTGATATACTAATAATAACATTGATGTTAGATCACCAAATATTTACAATTTAAAAATCTTTCGAGTGTTACTTTTTCCCCCATTCAGAACAAACCACTTTTTTTCAAAGTGAATTATTTAATGAGAGGGTGATGCATGACTATAGACAAATTTTACCTAATAATTACTATTTCAGATATTTATTTTTACTTGGATTTATTTAGAACAGAATTAGGATAATGACTTTTAAAAATTTTACCATTATATGATGCTACATTAAGCAACTTTTTAAGAAAACATTTATGATCAGTTTCTCTCCTAAGATTTTTTTTACCTGAATTGAATCTCTGAATTTTGAATGCCACACCAGTCAATAAAATGCAAGAGTGACTTCCTTAATTATGTAGCCACAAGTCCAGGAAGAAAAGGAGAAAATAGAGTTGTATTGTTTTACTCAGTGAAGGATAAGAAATGGGAGTTGACTGATACGCAAAAAATCATAAGCAGCCAATTTTGATACTTCTTTACGTGACCACTTTTTAAAAAAAGGAAACAAACTTATACCATATTTTGCATAATTACAGGGGTATTCTTATGTGTTTTTGCAGGGTCTAAGAAAATGAAGTAGCCCAGAAAGTTATAAAACTACAGAAATCTCTAATGTTGATGCATATGCATAAAATGCATGATTCACCTAAGCTGCCTCAATTTGTAAAGTGATAAACACTTTAAGAACTTGCTAAATATCTGTTTCCCAGCTTTTGAAAGTTAATTGATCAAATGAGATAGTGGACTTGGTAAGAAATTTAATAAGTCCCCTTTCCTGCCCTTTCCCTCTAGCAGAATCTCAGCATTTTTCTGAAAGCAGGTGCTCCTACTTTCTCAGGTTAGTAATCCTAAAAAGAAACAGAAATTAGAGAGACATCTGGCTGGCTGCCTGACATCTTACTGATTGCTCTGGTTGATACACCCACTCTGTTGAGTAAGTGGGTTTCCTTCTTTTTTAAAATGCATCCCTTCTACAGTGTGGGTTCCACATGTCAATGTGGATAAGCTTTTGAGATGGAAGAAAAAGGAAGATGCTGAATATTGACATACATAAATGATGAAGAAGATTAGAATGGTAAAAAAGATATCTCGTGGAAAAGGATTTTGCTAGAACATATTTTATGAACATAATTATTCATATATCCATTCTTATTTATCAGGTTAGAATTAATGAATAACTGAACAAATCACTACAGTACCTTCAAAATAGCTACTGTTTTTCTTTTTATTTTGCCATTTGATTCCATACACATAAAAAGGGCTTGATGTGGGCCTCAATTTTTCCAACTATGAAGTAGCTAAATACAAACCACAGATCTATAGGTAAAGGCTAGAATAAATTTGTGATATATTTTATCATGGTTGTCCTTTTCTGACCATAGTATTTATCAACACTTATTTAGCTACTACACTTTTTCTGCTGTTCTACATAGAGACAAAAAGAAACAAAGGTCATGGCTTCACAAAGCATTTCCTCTGATAATTGCTCAATTTTCATAGCTCTCAAGCTGTTACTAGTAAATACATAGGTTATGTCCCCTTAGGCTATCTATTATGGATGTTTCCTAATTCATCCATTTCTAAATGACCTTAGAGAAGCTTTAGAAAATTAGAAGCTATGGAAACTTCTGTGGTTTCTATGGTTCATAGGTAAGTGAAATAAAACGAGGGAATTTCTTTAGCATAATATTCATATGGAAATAAAATAATGGTCTTAATGATAACGACCGTTTACTATTTATTCGAGTAAACAATCACCTGCACAACCCAATGGTATTCTCCTAGCCAGAGTAATATAAACACAGGGATTTATTTAACAAAGAATTGTGTCAAAAAATAAAGTTTAGCAAACAAATAATGATAGGAAGGTCCAAAAAATTCTTTTTTTCATCTCTGCAAGTGGTTATTGTGATACGTTCACATGGTTCCCTTAACTTTTCTACACCAACTTACTAGCCATAATTTCTGATACATCTTCATAAATGTAAAATGTCATAGACTTTCAATGTGACATTTTTTTATGGAAAACAAATTATAAAAGCTTCTTTCTGTGCACTCTAGTGTATCTGTGGACTTTCTTTTTACCCTAATATGTAACTAAAATGAGAGATATCCACTGGTCACTTCTCAAGATCAGAAAGGTCTCTCATTGATAAGTAAATTATTTACTTAGTAATAACTCTTAATTTAAAAATGACATAAGAAAGCTAATAGAAAAATAATGCTCATGCTAGTTTTTGTTTGAAAATAAATTTGTGTTTGAAAAAAATATGAGAGCAGTGGAACATTTTCTTCACACTATAATACTCATTGCAAAATATTAATAACTAGGACCTGGCAATGAGCTCAAGGTAATAGTTTTGGGTGCATGTTCTTAATGAATATCCCTTATCTGAAATGCTTGCGGCAAGAAATGTTTTGGATTTCAGATTGTTTCAGGTTTTATAATATTTGCATATGCATAATCAGATGGGACCAAAGTCTAAATGCAAACATTTATTTATGTTTCATACGCACCTTATATACATAGGCTGAAGGTAATCTTATATAATATTTTTAATAATTTTATACATGAAACAAAGTTTGATTTCAGTCCTTAGGTGTGGAATTTTCTACTTGTGGCATCATGTTGGTGTTCAAGAAGTTTTAAATTTGGGAACATTTTATATTTCAGATTAGCGGTGTTTAACTTGTACCATTGTTTTACTTAAAAATAAATTACCCACAGTAAGGGAACAGTCATTTTTAATTGAGAAAGGTGAAGGCATATAATTTTTAATGTTATACATATTAAATTATTAATATCTGAAAAATCTATGTTGACTATTCCCTATTCAACTTATATTAATATGATAAGATATGTTATAAGTGAGTGTTATAACACATGTAGGAACAACATGCATTTTTAACATTTATATCAAATGCTTTTCACCAGGCGATTTTGGTGCACCTTCATACAATCAGTGTTACTAGTTAATTGGACCAGTACATCAGATATTGTTACAGACCTATTCATTTGAATTATTTTTCTTTCAAGTAATTCTTTTATATAAAGGTTTGTTTTTACAACTTTACAGCATTTTTCTTTGACTCTAGCAGTGTAATACATTTATCTTTAAATAAACCTGGTGAATTAAAACAAGAAAATTATATAAAATTTCTTTCGGTGAATATTAGAATTGAATTTATTTCAGAAAGGAAAATCTTATTCATTTCTATTACATTTGTTCTTAAAATTTTAATCAAAAGTTTTAAGATGTATGCACTTTTATCATGCTTTTCTTTTTTTTATGTGCCAAGTTAAATAAGCCATCTTAAATTTATTTTAATTTTTGTCTTTCAATTTAAATTTAACACAGAAGACATCATCAGGATGGCTGACTTGAGGCACTCAGCACTTGACTTCTGCACAGATGAGAATCAAAACAGCAAATAGATAACCACACACCAAGTAGAGTGTCTATGAGAAAACACGAGAATTAAGCACGGAAGTGACAGAGGCCCTCCGAGGCACAAAAGGAGGTGGACGCAAAGCAGCTGGCCTGACCAGGATCAGCTCAGATCCAGAAGGGACTCTCCATTAAGGGGAAAGGTAAGAGAGAAATCTATAGTGATCTACATTCTCACCATGGATGCCTGCAATTACAGCCATAAGAAAGCCCCTTGCTCCTCACAGGCCCTGGGCCTAGTATTGGAAGCTTCCAGGAATCAGTATGACCGCATTGTTTCAAAGAAAGAATTCATGCTGATTCCCACACAATCCTGAGAGCTAAGGTGCTGAATCATTTGGGTCCATTTTGGTGCTGTTTTGAGAGCCCAACACACATCATACTACATCCTGCCCTGGGGCTCAACAGCCCTTGCATCTCTGCATCCCTGGAACCTAGCTGACATCCCACCATGTACACCCACAACACTTCAGCATTGTGATGCCAGCTGGACCCAGCAGTACAGTCAGTTCTCCAGAATTCTAACCCACACAGTTTCCTAAGCCCGAGGAAGTAAGCAGTCCAGAAAGGGTACATGTGAGACAAAGGGAGTCTGAGGACTGACCCAGCTTGTGGGCTACTGAAAGTGCCCACATGCATCACACAGGGATATAAGGAGAGGCCTGCCACACCTACCACCACTACTATATATGTGCACTACCTGGGGGCCTAAGAACAGGCCTGCTGTTACTGCCTCAATTGCCAGCACCTACCCAAGCATGCCAACTGAGGGCATGAGGACCAGCCTGCCACGCCTACCACTGTCATCATGGCACACATGTGTGTTACTTAGGGGCCCAAAGGCCAGGCTACTACCACTACTGTCACATTAAAAGCCATGAGCTCAACACAGAGTCTCAAGAACTGGACTGCTGATGTCACTGCCAGCATTCACACATGCCACCTGGGGGCCCAAGAATAGGTCCAACTTGGCCCCTGTCAATACTGCCAGTACTGATGCACACATACACTGCCCGTAGGCCTGATGACTGGCATGCCCAGCCCACTGTCACCATTGACATTGATTACAGAAGACAATATCACACAAAGACTACCCTATGGAGCCCACCCAGAATCAAAACCAAAGCACTTTACACAGCCAACACTGTAGATACATCTACAGGAAAGTATTTTCCTATGAAAGCCAATCCATAAAATTGAAAGAAGCAACTGTTACACCAAATGCATAGATATTATTACAAGGACATGAGAAATATGAAAAAGCAAGGAAACATGACATCTCCAAAGCTACCTCCAAAGGCACAATAATTCTATAGTACAGATCCTAAAGAAAAGAAAATCTATGAAATAACTGACAAGAAATGAAAAATAAAGATTTTAAAAAACAGTGAGATACAAGAAAAGACAGACAGTACAATAAAATCAGAAAAAATCATTTATGATTTCAATAATAAATTCAACAAAGATGAAGATATTATAAAGAAAGAACCAAACGTATATCCTGAAGCTGAAGAATTCAGTGAATTAAATGTTTAAAATGCAATCAAGAGCATTACCAATAAATTATATACAGCAGAAAAAGGGATTTCACAACTTGAAATCTTTTGAAATAACTTAGTCAGAAAAAAAGAAAGAAAGAGAAAAGACCCAAAACGAATGATGAAGGCCTATGTGACATGTGGGACAATATAAAGCAACCAAATATTCAAATTTTGGGAGTTCCAGAAAAATAAGAGATACGAAAAGGTATATAGAAAACCTATTATTTGATAATAGCCCTAAATTTCCAAGTCTTGAAAGAGATATAGATATCTACACACAGGGCACCCAAAGATTCCCAAAGAGATAAAATTCTGAGTTCTTCTCTGCAGCACATAATAGTCAACCAAAGACAAAAAGAAAATTCTAAAAACAGCAAGAAAAAAGAATCAAGTCACATAAAAGGAAATCTCCATTATATTAACATCAGACTTCTCAGCAGAAACCTTACAGGCCAGCAGAGAATGGGATGATATATTCGAAGTACTGGGAAAAAACCCTGCTAGCCAATAATACTATACCAGGAAGACCTACTCTCCAGAAATTAAGGAGAAATAAAATCCTTCCCAAAGAAACAAAAACTGAAGAAATTGATTATCCCTAGACAAGACCTACAAACTATACTTAACAGAGTCCTACATCTCTAAGTGAAAAGACAGTATCTACCGTCATGAAACAGAGAAAGCCACCAAACTAATGCATCTCAAGGAACTACAAAAGCAAGAATAAACTAAACCCAAAATTAGTAGAAGGAAAGAAATAATAAAGACCAGAGCAGGATGAAATGGAATAGAGCACAAAAAGTATAAAGAATCAATGAAACAATAAGTTGTTTATTTGAAAAGATAAAATTGATAAACTGCTAGCTAGACTAACCAAGAAAAAAAGAGACTTAAATAAATAAAATCAGAAATAAAAAAGGAGACATTACAAGTGATACCTCAGAAATATAAATAATTATTTGAGACTTCTCTGAACAACTATACACCAACAAAGTTAAAAACCTAGAGGAAATGGATAAATTTAGGACATGTAAAGATTAAAACAAAGTAAATTTTGAAAAATTGTTTAAACATTTTAAAAATTTTAATATAATTTAAAATTTTTTAAATGATAAAGATTAAAACTAATTTAAAAAAATAACAGAACAGACCAATGAGTAACAATATCAAATCAGTAATAAAAAGTATTTCAATAAAGAAAAGCCCAGGAACAGATGGCTATACTGAAAAATTTTACCAAACTTTTAAAAAGAATGATACCAATTCTTCTGAGCTATCCCAAAAAAATTGAAGAGGAGGGAGTTCATTTTATTATAATTCATTTTATGAGGTCTGCATTATCTTCCTCTAAAAACTAGACAAAAACACAACCACAAAAAGAAAACTACAAGACAGTATCCCTTATAAACACAGTTACAAAAGTCCTCAACAGAATACTAACACAACAGCTCCAACAACATACCAAAAAAAAAAAAAAAATACATCATCGTTGAATGCAATTTATCCAAGGGATTCAAGGATGTTTCAGCATACATAAATCAATACATGTGCCACATTACAATAACAAAATGAAGGACAAAAAACATATGATCATTTCAATAGATGCAAAAAAGCATTTGATAAAATTATCATTTCCTGATAAAAACTCTCAACAAATTAGGAATAAAAGAAACATAACTCAACATAATAAAGGCCATTTATGCCAAAACCCACACCCCCCAACATACTGAATGGGGAAAACCTTAAAGCCTTTCTTTAAAAACTAGACAAGGATGTACACTTTTACCACTATTAACATAGTATTGGAAGTCCTAGCAAGAACAATAAGGCAAGAAAAATAAATAAAAGACATCTAAATCAGAGAAGAGAAGGCCAAAGTGTCCCTCTTTGCTGATGACATAATCTTATATATATAATATATATATATATATAAAACTCGAGACTTTACCAAAAAAAGCTTTTAGAACTGATAAACTAATTCAATAAAGTTGCAGGATACAAAATCAACATAAAAATAATTATCATATGTATACATCAATACTGAACTAGCTGAAAAACAAATAAAAAATGTAATCCCACTTACTATGTCTTTAAAACAAAACAAACAAAAAAACATAAGAATAAATGTAATCAAGGAGTTGCAAGACTTCTATACGGAAAACTACAAAACACTGATGAAAGAAATTAAAAAGGACAAAAACAAAGAGAATGACATCTCCTGCTCATGGATTAGAAAAATTAATAGTGTAAAATGACCATAGTAACCAAAACAATTTATAGATTCAATGCAATCCCTATCAAAATACCAGCGACATTCATCACAGATCACAGAAATAGAAAATAATTCTAAAATTTGTATGGAAGCAAAAAGTCCCCAAATGGCCAAAGCAATACAGAGCAAAAGGCACAAAGCTGGAGGCATTATACCAGTTGACTTTGAAATATACTATGAAGTTATAGTAACTAAAATAGCATGGTACTGGTTTAAAAACAGACACATTGGTATAAAACTGGTATAAAAAACAATGAAATATAATAGAGAATCCAGAAATAAATCTAGATATTTATAATCAACTGATTTTCAACAAAAAGACACCAAGAAAATACGTTGGGGAAAAGATACCCTCTTCAATAAATGGTTCTGGGAAAGCAGGATATCCATATGCAGAAAAATGAAACTGCACCCCTATTACCATATACAAAAATCAACTCAAAGTGGATTGAAGACTTAAATGTAAGACCCAAAACTATAACACTATTATATGAAAACATAGGGGAAACACTTCAGAATATTGGTGGAGGCAAAGTGTTTTTTTTTTTTTTTTTTTTTGAGATGGAGTCTCGCTTTGTCTCCCCCGCTTATTTTTTGTATTTTTAGTAGAGACGGGGTTTCACCATGTTGGCAAGGATGGTCTCCATGTTTTGACCTCGTGATCCACCTGCTTCAGCCTCCCAAAGTGCTGGTATTACAGGTGTGAGCCACCACGCCCAGCCAAGACAAAAGTTTTACAGTTAAAACTTCAAAAGCACAGTCAACAAAAACAGACAAATGGAATTGGAATAGAAAAATGCTAAGCTTCTGCATAGCAAAGAAAACAATTAAGAGAGTGAAGAGGCCACCTGTAAACTAGGAAAAAATATTTGGAAACTATTTTTCAACAAAAGACTAATACCCAGAATATACAAGGAACTCAAACAACTCAACAGCAAAATCACAAATAATCCAGTTTAAAAGTAGGCAAATAATTTGAATAGACATTTTTCAGAAGAAGACATACAAATTGCCAACAAATATATGAAAAAGGCTCCACATCACTAATAATCAGGGAAATGCAAATTAAAACCGCAATGATATATTATCTCACCTCAGAATGACTATTATCCAAAAGATAAAAATAAGAAATGCTGGTGAGGATGTGGAGAAATATGTACTCTTACACTGTTGGTAAGAATGTAAATTAGTACAGGTATTGTGGAAAACTATGAGGAGATGTCTATAAAAACTAAGAATAGAACTATCATAAGATTCATAATCCCATTACTTGTATTTATCCAAAGGAAAGAAAATCACTATATCAAAGAGATACCCTCAATCCAGTTCATGACAGCATTACTCACAATAGAAAAGATGTGGAATAAACCTAAATGTCTACCAATAGATAAATGGATACAGAAAATGTAGTATATATGCACAAAAGAATACTATTCAGTCATAAAAAAAATCCTGTCATTCATGGCACTATGAATAAGCATGGAGGATATTTTGTTAAGTATTAGGTTTTTTCTGCAAAAGTAATTGTGTGTTTTGCGATTGTTTTTAATGACAAAAACCGCAATACTTTTGCACCAACCTAATAAAATAATCCAGGCACAGAAAGATAAATACCCTGGATTCTCAATCATATGTAGAAGCAAAAACACAAACAAAACAAAATAAAACAGAACAAAAAAAGAAAAACAAAATTAAAGTCATAAAAGTAGGGAGTAGAATTGTGGATACTAAAGGCTGGAAAGTTTAGGGAGAAATAAGTTCTGGTGTTCTGTAGCACTGTGGGGTGAATATGATTAAGTCTAATTTATTGTATATTTTCAAAAAGCTAGAAAAGAGGGTTCAAATGTTCACCACACAAAGAAATGAAAAATGGTTGTGGTGATGGATATGCTAATTATGTTGATTTGGTCACTACTCATTGTATACATGTATGAAAATATCACTCTGTATTCCATAAATATGTACAATACAAAAATTTTCACCACAGCATTCTATTTTTCTCTTCGCAGCTGATTAATTATTAGTGAGAAATTATATTGGTGAATCTGCATAACACAAAAAGCTACCCATTAGCATTCATTTTCCCCTCAGTAAATAAGTCTATCAGACTATTCACCTTCAATGTCTGTAACCCTGGCAAAAGAAAAATCACCTAATTTCAAATTAAGTTTAACCTTTCACAGCATTAATTATTTATGCAACAATTTCCTTTCTGAGTATTCAAGTACAGTATTACTCTCATGCTTTGACTTTTGTGACAATGAATAATTACAAAACAGGGACTGAAGGGATGGAACCTTGGTGGTTGAATTGGTTTTAGGGAGTTTCTATTTTAGTTCTTTTAACTAGATGACACTGAAAAAAGTTATATGTTTTCAGCATTAGAAATTTCTAATCAAATGAGGGTTTTGTATAAAAAATTATGATAATATAAAATGACAATATATAAAATGTTAATTTATAATTAATAGATATTTACATGCAGAGTAATCAAATTGAAACAGTAAGTCAGGTGTAAAGTTTATATGTGAAGAAAAACTTGATAGCTTTTAAGATGTAAATTATTACTGTCATTTTTCTCAGAAAAGGAGTAGTTCTGAATTTACTGAAGCTAATTTTCTTATTGTCTCAGAACCACTTCAGTGAAAAGATAGAGGCATGGTAAAAAAGACAGTGGCATTACAAAATTCTGTATTTCAACTAATTCCCATCCCAAGTGCTCATCCCCAGAGATTCTGAGTAGATTAGTTTGGGGACACAATCAGGCATTGGTACATCCTCAACACTCCCAGATGACTATAATGTGCAATCAGTAGAGAAAAAAAAAAAACTTTAATTTTCTTTAAGGCAGACTTCTAAATCTTATTGAACTTTGGAATTATCTGGGAAGCTTTAAAAAATACAGTTGCCTGGGTCCCACCTCCAGATAGTCCAATTTCATTGTTCTGGGCTGCAGCCTGAGCATCAGGGTTTTTATAGCTCCCCCAGATAACTCCATCGGCTGAAATGGTCGCCTGCATCAGTCAACAGCAAATTCTAGCATGATCTTGATGTTCATGGTCAAGATATGTGCCAATTGTTATAACCTGCTGTTGCTACTACCTACAGACATTGCTGTCAATCTCTTTTTGGCATCACTTTGTACTCTGTCTTATCTTCACAACTTTATTTTATCACTTATCAGGTGTGATTCACATTCTTACTTTGAAATCTTTGAGAAATACTCTGTTCTTTGGACCTAGCCTGGGTCCCCCTTTCACGTGACACTTGCCTCCCATATGGCTGCACGGGTAGTAAGCACTGCAGTCAGATTCTTAAGTTCCCTCTAAATGTAATAGGAAAAAATTGACTGAGATTGGTCCTAAATTATGACAAGAAAGAAAACCTCAATATGGCAGGTTTAGGACAAAGACATAATTTAGGCTTGATAACACTATACACACACACACACACACACACACACACGTTATCATGTTATCAATATATATGTTATCTATCTATCTATCTATCTATCTATCTATCTATCTATCTAATCTATAGATAACAGCCTTATATAACTCGGCTCCCTAAGATTCCCTGAGTTGACATAAACTCCTAAACAAAAAGTCTTTCCTTAATTGTGAGTCAAAACTAGATAAACATATGCATGCATTCCATAGACAAAATTCTTCATCTCTCAGTTCTGTAGCTTCCTCTGTCCTGTAGAGAAAAATTACTTTTTAATTTTTCTATTAACCCTGGTATCCACACAGGACATGCTGTTTCCTTCATGCAGATGTAGATTATAGATTTAACCAACTAGCTGAAACAACTTAGTTTTGTTTCAGTTTTAGTTTATTTAAGCAATACATTACTAAGTTCTTTTTAGTTTCTATTGTTTTCAACTTTTTGTCTGGTTACATTGTGTAGTTACAGTTAAGAGTACTGAAATTTACTTTCATTAAAGCTTCAAAATCTAATTCTGAAATGCACTATAGAAGAGCACGCTCACAATCAAACTGCAAGGGGGTCATTCAACAATGAAATACTCATTATGTAAGCTTGGTAGCTTCATGCTGAATATGAAATTCTTTGAGAGACTGAATTACGCAGCTCTAGATGATGGAGTCCCTTCATTTCTTTCAACGAATCTGAAATTATTGACTCCACCTGGAGTCCTAACTAGATGAGAAAGTAATTCAGTCTTTATAGTGGCAATCTATTAATAAGGTGATTTTTGCTATTTTGTGAAAAATGAAAGTAATAAATCTTTGCTTCTTGATTGTACAGAAAGATAGAGTATATATATTTTTATCCATAAGACCATACACTAAAGAGTGACTTTCAGGCTATTTATATGTTTGATATTACCCATTAATGATCAAATAAAAAGTGTAGCAGGCATTTGATAATTATTTTTTAAAAATCCATTATAAGTAAAATGGCAGCCTTTCAATACACAACTAAACCCACGTATTAAGCTGTGTTAAAATTAGTATTACAATTTTTCTAGAAAATTGCAATGGTGTAATATCTTCTTAGCATAACAATCAAGCTTTTTCTTTGCATAAATTTTTCCAATATTTTAATTCCAGATTTCAATAATTTTAATTTGAAATAGAGAATAAACTCATGTAGCCAATTTTGTAAATCATTTTGTAACTGACACAAAAAATGCATGATAAAAGTGCACATCGTGTTAGGTATTCATATAGTATGTATTATTGTACAATTGTATAATATTTAATGCAGCTAGATACCTTTGAAGTACTTTTAAGTGAAGTAAGGAACGTAGCTTTAGAAAGTGCTGTGCTGGATAACAATGGCTCTCAAAACAACTTCCTATATATGCACATACGTATATGTTTACTAAAATTTTACAGATAAAAATGTTGTGTGACACACTATACAAATATTAAAATATCCACTATTATTTATTGTTAATTTCATATAGACAACTGATTCCAACAATATGCTTTTGTTGATTTTTGCTGAACTCTTATATCCATTAACAACTCTAGTTGTAGGTGACAAATAAATGTAGATCTGACATAAATGTTGGTGGATATTTTTGTTTACCTTCATGAGCAAGATGCAAGTAAAACAAAGAAGACGTATATTGGGACTTCACTCTTTCATCAATGATGTTAGAGATTTCTTTGCCAAATTATCAAAATAATGAAAGAATAGTTTCTAATTCCTTCACGTTATTCATAAAGTAATGGCTAATGACGCCACATACTTTTAAATTTCACCTGCATTACCAACATGTGTCTATTGTTTTCTTCAGCCCAGACAAGGATTTTGCAAAATTCTTAAAGGACTATATGGTATATACTTTAGGCTTGTCAGCCCTATGGTCTTTATTGCAAGTATTCGACTCTGTTCATTAGAGTGAAAAGTTCCAATAACACTTTATTAAAATAGGCAGTTGACCCACAGGTGGTAGTTTACCGACTCCTGATTTAGCCAACGAATTAAAAAATACATAAACCAAATTCTGATGTGTAGAATTTGCTGATTGTAGTGGTGATGGAGTCTATCATGGTCAACTTCAAGCTACCAAGGTGATTTCACTGAAAGTGATGGTGGGAAGAGATGTTCAATTGCAGAATGTAATACAGTATTTTAAACATACAGATATGATATCTATTATTATCTTCATGAACATAGAGAATAGCAACATGCAATGACATAATTAGAAAATAAGATTTAGTATTTATTGTATCTTTAATATGATTGTATGTTATGTATATGCATGAGCGTGCATATGTGTGTGTATATGTTATAATGGCTATATTGACAACCAGCTTGCACAATTCAAATTTAACAATCTTCTCTCAGAGTTGACACAAGCCAGCTCCAGCAAACCAGTGGTTTTAGATTTTATAATGTATGATTTACAAAACAAGAATTTAAGTATTCCAGTCTCTATAAATAATTCAAAATATTCCATAGATACTTTTCTTAAAATTTTTGACAGGGAATTTTACTGTAGTCAATCTTTAACAGCTTTTATGTAAACAAATAACATTAGTGTTTATTTAGTTAGTTGTACCAGTAGTATCACTATATATAGACTTTTTTGAAGACAAAAAATGTATACATACACAGAGTCAAAGACTAAAAATCACATATCAGTTATAACTTTACATACCTCCAACTGGAAATATAACTGTAATAAAAGAGCATTTATCGTACATAAATATTCTTAGTGGTCTATTTTTATTTTGCATGTGATAAAATAATAGGTCTCCTTTCCCCTTTGACACTTCTCCCTTTCATAAGGTAAAAATTATGAGCCTTGTCATTTGCCTTCCTCACGAGACTATCATAAGGATAAATGGAATAATATCCAGGCAGCATGCATAGCTATTTAGTGAAAAGGCATTTTGCTAAAACAAAGAGACTTGCAACTCCATGCACAGTATGACCTAGTGTTACAGTTAAATTGTAGAATTGAATAGGCAAGTTGGTTTATTGTGAACACACAGCAGGAGTGTCAGATCCTCACCTATGCTGGCAATTCCACTGATTCTGCCCCAGCCTCTTAATGGTTTCTTTTTGTGTACAACCGTATGTGACAGTAAGCATGGCTTGACAGAGGGTCCAGCAGGGAAGTTGCATGATCTTTGACTTCTATATGCTAAACTTTGCCTTAGATAATCCTTCATGGACTGACCTTTTAGATTAACTGCTGTAACTTTGGTTTTACAGTGCAAATATAAATGTGCTTCAGCCAACAATAGTCTGAGTTAGGATAATATTCAGTCCACATATTTGGGGAAATAAAAGGATAAACACAATATCCTATGTTTGCTAGCTGAAAAAGAAAAACTACAGCCCAATATGAGTGTGTGTAAAATGATCTTTAACTTAATTGAAGATGAATATGTAAAAATCAATAAGGCAAAGATGTTTAATTTTCAGATGTGAAGTGAATTTTCAGATAGAGAAGACTTTACTGGGGGAAAAAAAAAAGGCTGGTCCTCGTGCCCTCAGTTGGCGTGCTTGGGTAGGTGCTGGCAATTGACGCGGTAACAGCAGGCCTGTTCTTAGACCCCCAGGTAGTGCACATATATACTAGTGGTGGTAGGTGTGGCAGGCCTCTCCTTATATCCCTGTATGATTTAAAAATAAACAAATAAACATTATTCTGGGCATGTCTGTGAGAATGTTCCTAAATGATATTAATGTTTGTATCAGTAGATTGAGTAAAGCTGATTGCCATCCCCAGTGTGGTGGGCCTCATGTAATCCACTGAAGATATGAATAGAACAAAATGGCAGAATAAGAGAGAACTTGCTCTTTCTGCTTGACTTCAAGCTGTAACATCTGTCTTCTCTTGACTTTGAAATCCGACTGGAAGTATAGCAGCAGCTTTCTTAGGTCTCCAGCTTGCCAACTGCAGATGCTGGGACTTCTTAGCCTCTGTAGTCACATGAGTCAGTTCTTTCAATTCCTTATAGTAAATAATTATATACATATATGTATGTGTCTGTATTTCTCTGGGGAACCAAAACTAATATAGATTTTGGTATTGAGAATGACTCTAGAGGAAGAGAATTTTAAAGATGAGTTATCTGAATTGGTTCTGGGGTTCCTGGAATTGGATCTCTAATCTGATTAGATTTTAAAATGCTAATGACTCCATTTCTAATAGTAAAGAGAGCAATGATAGTCCATGGTGTGATCTGGCAATTGAGATAAGCAAAATATCTATATTAGATACACTCAAACACGTATTTAAAAAGCCAAAAGCTTGATGACTCTTTATATAATACTTCCAAACATTTTTGGAAAACTAATGAATATAATGAGGTTGGATGATTATTCTTAATGTTGCTGGATAAAGTGATGAAAGAAAAGGATGAGCTCAGGGATTTTAATTCCCAGCTCCAGCACTGCATAAATGAACTGAATGTTTCCATGTGTGCTTAAAAGGAGACCCTTATCTTCTTTAGCTGTGGGGCTAAGACTGCTGAAAGTCAAATTCAGGATCCTATCCTTCAACTGCCTGAATTACAAGTTGAACTCCCAGCCTTACAGGATACCTACCGTCTAAGTGAGAGCATTCATTAGAAAAAAAAAAAAAAAAAGAGGTCCTATAAGTTGGAATGGGGACGTGTGGGAAAACCCTGAAGAACTGGGGACACTGAGCCCCTAAATTCTGATGAGTCCTCTTTACCAGTGAAGAGGCATCCACACCCCCATTGGAAGCAGCCTTTCCACTCCTGGTGAAAGTGGCATTTTCACTCACATTGGAGAGTATTAACCCTATATTTTTGGAGGAAACTGTAATGAACTCCACTGAGGCAGTTGCCATGCAAGATAATTCTGACTCTCCCTGGGACCCACCTCTATTACCCCTTTGTGCTTTTAGACCTTTATAACTTGACTGAAGTCAAGGCAGGCTCCTAAAGCTGAGGTACAAAGAGTTCACCACAAGGAGGTATGCTACACTTCCAAAGAACTACAGGAGTTTTTTTTGTTTTGTTTTGTTTTGTTTTAATTTATCGAGACAGAAATACAGGAAATATGTGTGGGAATGGATATTAATAAGGATGTGGGACAATGATAGAAGGAACATAAAGTTGAAGCAGGCTGAATTTGTTGATATGGGCTCACTCTGCAGAGATTCTGCATTTAATGTTGCATTTGGGGAGGCAGAAAGGGCTCTAAAGTTGTGGTTGCTTGGTTGGTTAAGACATGGGCCAAAAGATGGCCCACAGTGAGCAAATTATAAATGGTTGACCTGACTTGGTTGAATGTAAAGCTTCTAAGGCATAAGGAGATTGAGATGTTAGAGTAGACTTGTTATTTAAGAAATACCCACCAACACCGAGGGTTGGGGAGGGAGGTTGCAGAAGATATACCTTTCACAACTATGTGGGGAGATCCTGGCATCCTTGAACAGCTCTATAATTGCTCCTCTCTCTAGATCAGAGCTTACAGTGTGGAACACAGTCACCAAGTTGGGAAACCTAAATGCAATGGGAATAATTGGATTCAAAAGGGGCATGGGGACAAGTAGCAGTACTCAGCTACCATATGCAAGATGTGGATGATGTCTGTAATGAAGAGTGGAGTCAAAGCAACAATCAGAAGAGCCTGACTTATGCAGACATATGGTGTTGACTAGTTGATCATGGCGTTCGTAGATGTGAAATAGGAAAGCGACTAAATTCTTATATAATCTGTAAGCAGAAAATTCTAGGTCATGTGAACAAAAGTCTAACCTAAGTCATCAAAACAGAGAGACACAGACCCTCAATTATTTCCCAAATTTGAGCCAGTTTACCAACCCAGAACCCACTGATTGAAGGGGAGGCTGTCCTCTTTTCAGAAAGGACACTGGTACACTGCCAAAAAGCTACATTGCTAATGTTTCTCCCAGCCTTCCCCATAGGACCTATGGCCTTTCACCAGGGAAGTTGTGCAATGTGGAAAAGGAAATAATCAGAACTTTTTAGAGACTAGTAGAGCCTGGTTGTGACCTGACAGTAACTCCAGGATACCCAAAATATCACTGTGGTCCACCAGTCAGTGTAGAGACTAATGGAGGTTAGGTAGTTCAGGTCCATCTCACCCAGTGGGTCCACAAACCTATCCTGTGGTTATTTCCTTAGTTTCAAAATGGATAATTAGAATGGACCTACTTAGCATCTGGCAGAATCCCTATATTGGTTTCCTTATCTATGGAATAAATGATATTATGGTAAGAAAAGTCAAGTGGAAGCCACTAAAGCTACCTTTACCTAGTAAAATAGTAAAAAGCAAATCTGCATTCCTTGAGAGATTGCCAAGGTTAGTGCCATCATCAAAGACCTGAAAGATGTAGGGATGTATATTCCCACTGTATCCCCATTCAGTTCTCCTGTTTGGCCTGTGCAGAAGTAAGACAAATCTTGGAGAATGATGGTGGATTATTGTAAGTTTAACCAAGTGATGACTTCAATTGCTGCTACTATACCAGGTGTAGCTTTATTTCTTGAACAAATTAACACATCCCCTGGTATCTGGTTTGCAGCTATTAAGCTAGCAAATGCTTTTTCTTGATATCTGTTAATAAATACCAGAAGCTATTTTCTTTCACCTGACAAGGCCAGTAGCACACTTTCACTGCCCTAGGACCTCAGGGATATATCAACCATCCAGAACTATGTAATAATTTAGTTTGGAGGAATCTTTCTCTTTCAAACAATATTACACTGGGAAGAACCTAATGAGAAAGACATAGCAACTACTCTAGAGTTATTGTTAAGGCATGTGTGTGTCAGAGGGTGAAAAAACGAATCCAAAATAATTCAGGGGCCATTTAACTTAGTGAAATATTGAGTGGTCCAGTGGTGAGATGCAGCCAAGTATTCCTTCTAAGGTAAAAGATGAGTTGTTGCATCTGGCCTCATCTACAAACAAACAAAAAAGGCACACCATCCGGTGAGCCTCTTTGGATCTTGGAGGCAGCTTACTTCTTATCTGTGTTGTTTACTCCTGCCCATTTATATAGCGACCCAAAAAGCTGTTAGTTTGGGGACACAGAACAAAAGGAGTCTATGTAATTGGTCCAGTCTTCTGTGCAATCTGCCATGCTTCTTGATCATATGACACAGAAGGTCTAATGATGCTTGAAGTGTCAATGGCAGGTAGGGATGTCATTTGGACCTTTTAGTAGACTCCCATAGGCTAATCACAGCACAGGCCCTAAAATATGTTGGAGCAAAGCCCTACTGTCTTCTACAGACAACTGCTTACTCTCCTTTTGTGAAACAGCCCTTATCCTGCTACTGGGCCTCAGTAGAGTCTGAATGCTTAACCATAAACCACCAGGTTACCCTAAGAGCTTCCTATCATGGACTGGGTGTTATTTGATCCTCCAAGCTGCAAAGTGGAGCATGCACATCAGTATTCTATTATCAAATGAAAGTTTTATATATGTAAAAAATAAGACCCTGGATCACACATGTAAATTACGTGCGGAAGTGGCCCAAATGTCCATTGGCTTCCACTTCTGCTATACTATCTTCTCTCTCCCAGCCTCGGTTTTGCACAATATGCAGGCACCACCCAAAAGTGGACAGCTGCATTACTACTACCCAAAAGTGGACAGCTACATTACTACAGCCCCTTTCTGATGCACCCCTGGAGGACAGTGGTGAAAGGAAATCTTCCCAATGGGAGCAATTTTAAACAGTGCACCTGATTATTTACTTTGCTTGGCAGAAGAAATGGCCAGACTTGCCATTATATACAGATTCATGAGCTGTGGCCTGTGGCTTGGCTGGATGGTCAGGGATGTGGAAAGAACATAACTGGAAAATTGGTGATGAGGAAATTTGGAAAAGAGATATGTGGATAAAATTCTATGAATGGGCAAAAAACATGAAGATATTTGTGTCCCATGTGAATTCTCACCAAAAAGGCACATCAGCAGAGGAAGATCTTACTGATCAAGCAGGTAAGATGACCCAGTCTGTGGAGAGCAGTCAGCCTCTTTCTCCAGCCACTGCTGTTATCAGCCAGTGGGTTCATGGACAAAGTGGATCTTGTGGCCACGGTGGTTTTCCATGTGCTCAGCAACATGGATTTTTCCCTCGCCAAGATTTTGGTCATTGCTGAGTGACCAATCCGCCAGCAGCAGGAACCAACATTGAATCCCCATAAGGCACCATTCCTTGAGGTGATCAGCCAGCTACCCTGTGGCTGGTTAATTATGTTGGCAAATTATGTTAGACCACTTCCATAATGGAAGAAGCCGTATTTTTTTATTACTGTAATAGATATTTACTTTGGATATGGATTTGCCATCTCTGCATACAATGCTGTGCCAAAAGTACCATCTATATATTTACAGAATTCCGTGTCCACCATCATGATATTCCACACAGCATTGTTTCTGACTGAGGAACTTACTTCACAGCCAAAATAGTGCAGCAATAAGCCAATGCCTACAGAATTTACTGGTCTTACTGTGTTCCAAACAATCCTGAAGCAGCTAGTTTAATAGAAATAATAAAAAGGGCTTTTGAAGATCCAGTTACAGCACTAGCTAGGTGGCAATGCCTCCCAGAGCTGTGGTAAGGTTCTCCTGTATATGCTCTAAATCAGTTTCCAATATGTGTTGCTATCTTTCCCATAGCCAAAATCTACAGGCCCAGAAATCAAGGGGTGGAATTAGAGATAAAACCAATTACTCTTATGCCTAGTGACTCATTGGCAAAATTTTTGCTTTTGGTTCCCATGATCTTAGGCTTTACTGACCTAGAGACCTTAGTTCCAGAGGGAGTAATGTTTTCAATAGGAGATACAGTAAGGATTCCATTGAATTGGAAATTAACACTGCCATCTGGCTACTTTGCACTCCTTATACCTCTGGGTCAACAGGCAAAAAAAGGGAGTTATGGTGTTCGCTGAGTTGACTAAGCCCGGCTACCAAGGGAAAACTGGAATGCTCTTCTACAATGCAGGTAAAGAAGAGTACCTCTGGAAAACGGGAGATCCTTTAGGGTGTTTCTTAGTATTACCATTAAGGTCGATAGAAAACTACAACAATCCAATCCAGGCAGGACTACCAGTGGCCAAAGTCATTCCAAAATGAAGGTTTGGGTCATCCCACCGAGTAAAAATCCATAACCCACTGAGTTGCTTACTGAAGGCAAAGGGAATACAGAATGAATTAAAAAAGAAGGTAATTATGAATATCAGCTTAGAACATATGTATATATATATATATATATATATATACATTCATATGTATTGATATGGTTGGGCTCTGTGTCCCCACTCAAATCTCATCTCAAATTGTAATTCCCACGTGTGGAGGGAGGGAACTGGTGGGAAGTGACTGGATCATGGGAGCAGTTTCCCCCATGCTGTTCTCGTGATAGTTCTCATGAGATCTGATGGTTTAAAAGTGGGACTTCTCCCTTCGCTCTCTCTCTGTCTCCTGTGACCATGTAAAATGTGCCCTGCTTCTTCTTCATCTTCCTCCATGATTGTAAGTTTCCTGAGGCCTCCTCAGCCATGTGGAACTGTGGGTCATTAAACCTATTTCTTTTATAAATTACTCAGTTTCGGGTATTCTTATAGCAGTGTGAAAACTGACTAAAACATGTATATGTGTAGGAAATATCTTTGTTTTCTCCTGTCTTTCATTCTTTCATCATGTAATGTGTTAATTTTATATCCCAGTATTTGAGTATTGTGACTTTAACACAGGAGTACTCAGGTTATGAGATATCAAGGATAAGAATAAATATAACTCCTCTTCTGGAGAAGAGATTAGAGCATGTCCAGTTGATTGCAGGACAGATGTGTCATGTTAGGCAAAGTTATGATACTTTTTTGTCTTTATTTGCAGATTAAGTATGGTTGAAAAAGTTGTGCATGGGTGACAAGTTGACAAGGGGTGGACATGTAATGTTTAATGTTATGTGTCAACAAGACAGGCCACGAAGTGCCCAGATATTTGGTGAAACATTATTCTAGCATGTCTCTGTGGGTGTTCTAGATGAGATTAACACTTGAATAAAGCATATTGCCCTCCCCCAGATTGAGTAAAGCATAGATTGAGTAAAGCATACTGCCCTCCCCCAGGTGGGTGGGCCTTATCTAATCCACTGAATGGCTGAATAGAATTTAAAAGGCAGAGTAAAAGAGAATGTGCTTTCTCTGCCTGATTGTCTTCAAGGTGACCCATCTATCTTTTGCTGCCTTCAGACCTGGACTGGAGCGTATCTTCAGCTTTCCTAGGTCTGACAGTAGATCCTAGAACTTCTTAGCCTCCATAACCGCATGAGCTGATTTCTTATAATAAACTTCTCTCCTCCTCCCTACCCCCTCTATATATGTGTGTGTGTCTAAACACATACATATACATACATATAGATAGATATAGATCTATATCTGTTTGTATGTATATATCTAGATGTGCACACACACACACATCTTCTAGTGATTCTCTTTTTCTGGAGAACCCAGTCTAATACTGACACTCAATGGTAGAAATTACATTTATTAAATAAGCACATTACAATTGTAAAATCATATCTTAATTCATAAGCACTATTCTGAGAGCATAAAAATAAATCTTACAGTCCTCAAGTAAAGCAATAAATCATATTTGAACTGTTAATAAAAATAATAAAATATGTGTGGCTAAATTAATGACTTTTTCATATATATGCATGTATATGTGTATGTACATATACACATATATACCTTCACATAGATATGCATATATATTCTCATTTTAATCATGGTTAAAAGTAGTTGGTTATTTTACTGGTTGAAATGTTTGATCTTAAATTGCGGGGGTGATAATTTGAAGAACATATTTGCCTGACACATTAGTTCTTGCGTGACTTAACTTTATAACCTGATTAATTCACTTAACTAAAGAAACTCTAGATTTACCACTTTCTAAGGTGAATTAATAAGAGTCTTTAAAGTATAGTTTATATATTAATTTTATTATATTATCAGAATTTTTGTTTTAAAAATTCTCAAAAAATTATGGCTTATGTTTAAAGTTGCCCTTGTATTTAGAAACAGAATCAATGTATATGAATTTTTTTAAACCACAAAGTAATCTTTTTTAATCATCCATTTGAAAGAAGCCTTCAAAAGTGATGACAGATCATAGTGTCTTTTATATTTATTGGATATAAAGTTGGAGCCTATATTAAATGCACTTAATGTCATTAATGCATGCATAGCATTTTTTCAGTATGTCACATATAATTTTTGTGTAGTGGATGATATATGTAGTGACTAAAAATATAAAACACCTGTTCAGATTTTCACTGCTGAGAGTACTGCATTGTTTAACTTTTTCTACAGTGTGCTGTGTGTGTCAATATTGATTTCAGAAAAAGTAATAAAGGATCCTGTCAAAATAAAATTAAAACCTAAGGCAATTTACTTTGCTGAAGGGGGTCAGCTTTAATAACCATCACCATCTTACCAGAACCGCTGTGAAATTTCATTAACACTGTACTCCAGTCACATATCAGCTGGGTTTACAATTACTACTTGATTATATGTCTGTATAGATCGTTAGGCACAAGCCTCCTTTTTGCGCCCTGTATCGTTTGCTGGATGAGGTTTCTTTTCAATTCAGTGAAAATTCTATTCAAAAAAAGAAAATGATAATAAAGAAAAGGTTGGTTCTGGAACTGTTTCTCAACTCTGTACAAAATTACTAAACACATAGCAATTTCAGGATATTTGGTGTTTTAATCTATTAAAATTCTTAAGTGAGATATCACTTGAGATCAAAACCAGAGTGATTTTATATGCAAAGATAAAAATATTTAAGAGTTTAGGAGATTCAGGGACTAGTTACCAGGAAGCAAATGTAACTGTCTTTATTCCTTCCTCTAGGAGGAGGAAAATTCTTTGCTCCATTTATTATTTATTGATACAATTGATATTTATGGATAAATATCACTTGGCCCATCCAATGTATGAATAATGAGCCCAAATGTATATATAAACTGCATAGGCATTAAAATATAAATATGTGAGCATTTTCATCCAGTAGATAGATGTTTTTATTAATTCTTTTCAGCTATGGAGTAGAAATTTTTATCTTTAATTTTTAGTGAAAATTTTTATAACTTTTAATTGCTTTTTTGTTTCAGCAAATAATAATTGTTTTGCATGGTGTTCAAAGCAGGCCAAAACATTGAATATTTCTCTGTAACAAATACTGTATTGAAATGAGATTCTGTCCTACTTACCTATATGTGTGTTTGAAAGGCACGTTACAAATAATCTTGTAGAAGATGTAATCCATGGGCCACACCAACACTGAGATTTAAATTTAAAAATAAAGGTAGACATTTGTCAATCATCTAGGCCTATCACTCAAAGGGGTTGCATATAGTCTGATGTCAAGGCAATCCTGACCACGTGTGCAGTATGTTAGTAGGCTACATTCACCAGTGGGTGATTTCTAGAAAATCATATAACTTCAAGCCCAATTTATAGCATCCATCAGACCCCAAAAATCTCTGAGGAACACTGTCTCTCATTAATTCTGTCTTGAATATTTTTAGTTGCTCATTTATACTCCAATATTTTTTCATGACTAGGATCTTGCATTGAACCCTCACGCTCAGGACTAAGTCTATCACGGCCCTTGTTCTGATGAGCCTGGTCCTACCTAATCTCTTCAGCCTGAGCTTGAGATCAGCTACAAATAGTTGAATCACTTTCCTTTGTCCCTAGATCCATGTGGCTGTGCCTGCTTTATAATGACGATCACTGCTACCTCGAGATTACTATTTTAATATGTTGACTAAAACCTCTGGACTTGAAGAGAAATAGATCTTGTTTCAAATCTTTTAAACCTATCTTTTGTTAATTATAGGCAAATATCTTTCTCTGACTCTCAATTTTCTTATCTATTAAAAGAGATAACAATAGGTGCTACCTCATAGAAATTTGGCAATGATTTGATCAGACAATATTCCTAAATTAAGAGAGAGAATAATTGGTGCTACTTCATAGAAATTTCGCAATGATTTAATCAGACAATATTCCTAAATAGTGAGAATATTTCAAAAGCAAATAACAAATGAGGGAAATGTTAACTATGATCTCCTACTTTTGTCAGACACTTTGACCATCAGGACTGTTCTAGACTGATATAGAAGGTGGATTTCCCCTTGGGTATTGTAAAGTAAATGACCAAACCTTCTTTCTAGTACTAGCCCTACAGCTGGACCCAACTGTCTTTTCTTGTCCATTAGAGCTGACAGTGAACAAGAATTATGATGATTCACTTTCCCGAAGAGTTTTGCCTGCCTTAAATATTTTATTGGCACTACTAAGAAAATAAATATACTCTTAACATTTATAATGAACAAGCTTTGCTTCTGTTACTGCTACCATTTTCAGTCTGAAGATGTATGTGCTGATGCAGGGATAAATACTAACCTTTCATTTCATCCAGCCACTAATGCTGTGTACAAAAGAGCACACAATGAACACAAATCTCCCAAGTATTAAAATGACTGGATTACATTCCTTAAATGGTAAATTTATTCTCCCAATTTTTGGATCAGTTTCTTCTCATAAGACAGTAGTGGGCTGGATTATATTTGAATAATAGCACTCTGGTGTCATATGTACAGAACTCTGACATTGGCTTGCTTTTTCCAATAAAAGGCAGTCAGTGCCCAGGTCAGAGTCTGGTACTTCCACAGTCTTATCTCACATGGATTCCCCATCTGGCAACGAAGTTCTTCAGATCCTTCTGAAAAATAGGATTATTGGTGTCCCTTCCCTATTATTATAGAAATCCTGTGTTGGGCATGAAGATTAGTAATGCTCTGGGCCTTCATAAAGTTTGTATTCTAGAAATTAAATCTCTCTAGTTTTCTGCTCCCTATACTCAAACTACCTAATTGCACCGTCTGCTTATCTCCTTCCATTCTTTCTCAGAATAAGAGGTATATTTCTTCTTTTTAAGAAATGAGGACTGTGAAAATAGATTGGCTGTGATAGATTCCTGGATTTACTACTTATTAGTTGGGTCAATGTCGGTGAGCTACTTACCCTCTCTAATCCTAACTCACGCTCATCAAAATAGAGATAATGTATTTTGGATATTATATGATACAACGTTATACATTACTTGGTCCAAAGTCAGGAATATAGTAAGCAAATAATAAACATAAGCTAGCATTATCATAATTGTCATCACTATTATTATTACTATTGCCACCTATGCCTTCGTTTAGGATAGGCCTTACGCAACTTGATCCATTGCTAAGCAAAACCCTGCACCATAACTTAATGCCCTAGCCCACTTCTGGTTTATAAGAGAAGAACACAGAAGAGAGTTTGTTGACTAATTGCCTTAAATTTTTTTATTACCTCTTCACTTTCCAACACAAATATTCTGTGTTCCACTACAGAAATTGCTCCAAATTACCAAATAGAATAGTGATATTGAAGCAATTTGGTCCTCATTTCACTGAAGATATTTGCACCCTGCACAGACTATGAATGTTGGTCATTAGTTGGGTATCCTGCTAACCAAGACTCTAAATCTTGAACTTACGATTGAACGTTGCCTTTTTACTGTTTATCTACAACAAATGCTTATTAAAAAATGAAACCATTATTTTGAATCTGTGAGACTTAGAGGATGAAATACATATTTTTTGTTATTTTCTTATGACTATAACTTCATAGGTACTTTTTGTCCGGCTGCTTCATCAGCCCCTTGAAGGAATCTAGGGTAGACTCTGACTTTGGGTCATTTTCAGATATTAAAAGACCTTGAGTCACATTAAATCTCAAATAGGTAAATATCAAAATGTTCAGTTCCATAAAACAATAATTTAAAAAAATATTTTATTTGAAGTTTAACTTCTTCCTTCCTTTGGCTTTGGGAGTCTACAGACAGGAAGACAGGAAAGGATGTTATAGTTGTTGGCTTCTGTGTTCTTTAATCTCCTGGCACTTCCCTCACATCTCACTAGCTGTACCACTAACACCTCCAGAATTGCAAAAGGGAGAGAAGCAGAAGTGTTATGTGTATATGAAGTAGCTTCCTAACAGGCACTTTTTATGAACTGGCTTCAGAGATCCCTGGGCTGGAGAGCTGTGAAAGCTGACTCTTGTTCTCGTGCTAACTTGTATATGCTTTTTTTGAGACTGACTTTAATAAGTATCACACACAGTTCTCTTGATTAAGAAGAATGTATCACTTCTGGGTACTTTGAGTTCCTCACTTAGCACCTGGGTATTTGGGACTACTACTGGATCCCTTTCCATTGAGTGATGCTAAGTCCTGACAGAGTCCTCGAGGACACGACTTTAAAATAACTTCTGTTTCCAATGCTTGTGTTTCATATATGATGCAGCGAAAATGAAGTCTTTGACTTGCCACCTGTAGGAATGTATCAATATTCAAATGCAGTCTTTCTGTCTAGTTGACATAGTTTTCAGGAATGACTTTTCATCCCCACGGGGTAAGGTTGAGGAATCCAGGGATGGCACACTTGGCACACCAACAACATTCTCAAAAATATATTTCTAGAATACCCAACTGACCCTTTCAACCTTACCACTGTATGTTTGTAATATGAGTCCCATTCTTAAAAGGGTGGCTTGGCACCTTACTTTGAAATGTGGTTGAGTCTTCCAGTTTTAAGACTCAGAATACAATACCAATTAAACAATTCCCTTTTATCATCTCATTAACCTAGCCAGGCTTTTATCACAAATATGTCTATCTTCTATCTCCTATATATCTTCTACTCTCATTGAAAACTGACTGAGATACATAGTAGTCTTATGTATATATATATATAATATATATATATATATACACACATATATGTGTATATATATTTAAAAATTTTTTTTCAACAATAGAAACATTCCTCCTAAAACGTAATTCAATAATACTTTATATATATTTATTTTATCACGATTATTTTACTTTTATAGTAATTCATTTAATGTAATCTTTCTCTCTTGTAGATCACTAGATTCTTTAAGATGCAGGTCATGTAAAATATCTGCTTTCTCATTATCCTTCTCTACTAGGGCATTTTTGCATTGCTATTGCTATAAAGAAATACCTGAGGCTGGGTAATTTATAAGATGAAAAGTTTAATTGACTCATGGTTCTGCAGGCTGTAAAGGAAGCATAGCGCCAGCATCTACTTCTGGGGAGGCCTCAGGAAGCTTACAATCATGGCAGAAGGCAAAAGGGGAGTAAGCATCTCACATGGCAGGAGTGGTAGCAAGGGGAAGGGGAGGTGCCACATACTTTTAAACACTCACATCTAGCAAGAACTCACTCACTATCATGAGAACAGCACCAAGCCATGAGGGATCTGTCTCTATAACCCAGTCACCTCCTACCAGGCCCCACCTCCAACATTGAGGGTTACATTTCAACATGAGACGTGGGGGGACAAATATCTAAACCATACCCCATCACATTGTCTAACATGTCACAAATGTTTACTGAGAAATTTGAATGTTGAAGTCCTTTCATTTCTTGAAATGGTATATAACAAGATTATGTGCTTGCTATTGTGTTTCACTCAAAAATGTAATTATAGTTGAATATAGTGTAAGGTGGGCATTCAAAAAAAACTTGAATGGAATTTAGTTAGTTATATCTGAGTAAAAGTTTCTTTTGAATTTTACTAATATTTTTATTCCTTTTATTTAAACAGATGATTACATGCTGACCATTCGTCAAGCTCACTCTAGTGAGTCATCAAAGTTTATTAGAAAAGGAAATTATCTACTGCTTTTTGTTGTTTCTATCCTAGAAAGGCAAGTTCTTTTCCTAAAGCAAATTGACAAGGGCTAAAGCAGAGTATCAATATTGGCAGTTCACTATCCTCTAGAGAGCTTGAGTCAGCAGACAGATATTCCCAAACACACTCATTCTTATTGCAAAAGAAATAAGCTGTAGGAGACTCTTGATTGCAAATAACTCTAGTTTACTAAAGAAAGACTGTGGCCATTAGTGAGCATGTTTTATTGAAACCGTCATTATGTGGAAGGAGACATTCTGTTTTAAAAAATTCAACTCAGATGTTAATGTTTCCTAAAGACTTTTTAGAAGTCAAAACAAATCTAGAAAAAATAATCAATTTCTGTTCATGATTTATAAAATCGTGTCTTTCTGAAGGACTACAAAACATTAGTTTAATATTCTGCCTCAGATAGCTTCTAAAACAATTCTGTAGTTCTCTATTTATTTCAAACTCAATTTCTTAAACAAGTAGTATTTATTACATTCCTTTTAAATAAAAACAAAAATTCCATTGGAATCTAGAGGCAATAAGATGAAATATAAAATAAAATATTTACCCTTGAGAACTCTCAATTGTGGAAAAAATATGTAAATGCATACAATAATTAAAGTGAAATTAAGTAGGTGATTAAGCACTTAATAGGAAAGTTACAGGTATAAAGAGAGATTGAATATGAAGTAGAATAGTAAACAAAGAAAGACTTTGATAACTACGTAAAAATTGAGCTAGAAAGATAATAACTTTATTAGAAAAATAAGAAGGGTGAGGTATATGTTGCATATAATCATAAAATAATATTTTAATTATCCAATATACACATTATATTTAAAGGAAAATTAATTTCTAGAGAGGTTGGATAGTTTATAACACATGTAACTGGTAAAATTTTAACTTTTGGCAATGCAAAATTTGTTTAACTTTGTAGTTTAAAAAAATCTCACACGGTCCATATCACAGCACTTGTTCACAGCCTTTATTATCAGAATTCTAGCAGCACCATCTTGCCTGTCATGGCAACAAGCCTCCTAAAGAAAACTGTTCCCCCACAGCCCTTGCTGCAGCTACAAGCCCCTAGGCTCTGAATGATATCCATTTTATGGTCTTCATTTCTCCTACCTTCTCCCTAATTACAATTTACATGAGCATAGAAGGGCATCTGATCCAAGGGCAGCTAATACAGATTTATGACTTGCATTGCTGTGAAAAGCTGCAACTGGGGTTTTGGTTATTACTGAAACAATATTGTTTCCTCTCTTAAAAGATTTGTGAAGAGAATGGGCTGGTATCTATAAAGAAGTGAATTAATCAGAGAAGTCTAGAAAACACAGTTGAGTTGAAACTGCAGAGCATCTGATTGAATCCTTGTGTATTTCTGTCACTTGGTCTCTGGTCCTAACTTGGGTCGTGGATGATGCTTCTTCATGACCACAATCATGCATGTTTCACGACCAATGAAGTCTGCCTATGATGATTCCTATGCTTGGATTTCCATGAATTTACAGTTCACTTACTTCCAGGTGTGAACTAAGCCTTATAACATCTCTTATATGCTGGCCTTATAACATCTCTTAGTTACAGTCAAAGGGTTTATTAAAGCATGTACCAGAGGGCCTTGAGGGCCTTTCTATGTGGTTCTCCTTCTGCTTGAAATACTTTCTGCTTTCCTTATTTTACCTTAAACTTGGTAATATGTACTTATTTATCATTTAAGACTTAGTTCACATACACATTCCTGGTGAAGCCTTTCTAACCACTCCAGAGATGCTTAATATACCCTCTTTCAGACTCCTATTTCACCCTAGGTCATTTCTTTCCCATCGCATTTATCATCATCTATTTTATGAGCTGGTAAATGTCTTTTTGCTGTAGAAAGTAAGCTTTTTGAGAACAAGTACAATATTAGAGTTATGTTTATATCTCTGGGGCTGATAGAACAGTATCTGGCTCATTGTAGACACTTAAAAATATTGGGTGAATAAAAATGGCAATGCCTTTAAGCATTTAAATATTTGAAAGCTAGGAAGTAAGTTACAAAACATGACAAACATTGTTTTGACACAGCTGGAGAGATTACTTACCTTGATCTAGAGGAATTTGACCAACATAATGCAAAGAGTAATTAAAACCAACATAAATTAAAATTATTAAAATGATTCATCTTGTGAAGTTCATCACATGAGTATTGAGTTAAGGTGGGGGATAACATGAGTTGCTCAAATAGCTAGAATAAATTCAGTAATATACAGTTAATGTGATGAAGAAGGTATTTTGAGTTATGTTCTGAAGAATAGAATGTGAACTAAGTTATCACTACAAGTTTACATTCTGCTAGAACTTATGAAAATATAATGTATATTTATGACAGGAAAAGAATAGATAATAGATTCACTAGATTCTCCCAAATGATACATATATCTTTTGCTCATTTCTAAATGGCTCTAAAAATCACATATTTCTGAACCACAGTCTTAAACTATTATATTTTTTAAAATCTTATGAAAATATTAAGACAGTTTAAATTGTTTCTGTGGCTGAAGTATCCATTTTATAAAGAGAAAGAGATTGCTTTAAAAATTTTAAAAAATCATATTTAATGTCAAATGTATTCTTTATGACTACGTATAGTAGAGAATTGTGTGGTCTCTTGGGTTTTTTTTTTTTAAACTTAAGAAACCAAAATACTGAATAGTGAGGTTAACATGTGCCTAAAATTCCTTAACTGCTCAGCCCGTGGCAATACTCTCAAAAGCCTTCTTCCTATAACCCTGTCTCATATTTCATTTCCATGCTTGCCAATCAGTTACAGTCTTTGGCCCCATGTCACTTTCATCCCATTGGATGACTGTCATGGGAGCTGCCCAATGGTGCGCTGCTAATGAGGCAGCTTAAAGAGCAGCTGGGGATGTGCAATTGCTGGATTAGGGTCAAGGCCAAGAGAGAAAATGGATGAGAGAGATAGAGCCTGAATGACTGCCAGTAAGCAGGGGTTCTATTATCCTGCTGAAGCAGGACATTCATTACCATCTATTGTAACATAATTTGGGCTTAGTCAAGCTGTCTCTCCCTCTTTTTGGATTTACAATTCATAAACCACAAATGGTCCAAAGGGTGCATTGTCCCTTGTGGCCATGTAACCCTGGGCCAGGGGGAGGCCTGGCAGAAATGAATGAGCTATGAAGTTCCTGGTGTGAACACCATCAGGGCTGACACCTTGTTTCTTGGAGTTGTGACATAAGTTGTAGGCACAATGCTGAAATAGTTTTGCATCTCTCTGGAGCCAGTTTGCTCATTAAGCAATGATAAAATAAGAAGTCCTTGTTTATCCTTTGCAAAAATCAAATCCTAATGCTAACAGCCGGTATTTCCATGCTAATTTCCTCTAGTCACTGGTGAGATTACTGCACAGGAACAGAAGTGAAGTTTGTTTTTTCCACAAGCATACAAATGCTTGCTTTTTTTAGGTCAAGTTCTTCCAAGTCCCAGAAAATTATCTGTTCTATTTCTTAGTAGGTTTGTGGTGTTTCAACACATGAAAAATGTAGAAAATTGTCTCATGTCTCTTTTATCGCAAAGCTTCCTTTGAAACAGGATAAATGTGTCTCTCCTTCTTCCTCTTCCCTTCTCCTTGGGCCCCTACTGATCTTTTCAATTATACCGTTTATTATCTTTTGGATTCAGTGCTAAAACCCACCTGCCATCTGAACTAATGCAACCATAGTGTTATTGTCTACGTGCTGCACTCAATTAGGAAGGCAAATGAGTTTGGTGAAAAGCTAGCAAGCAGAGAAGCTCAGAGAGAAAAGGATTCAAGGCACAGTGAAAATAGTTAATCACTGTAGTAAAGCAAGGAAAAGAGAACAGATGCATCATCTTTGCTTCAGCCCGGTTGATGAGAAACTACGTAACTCAGTTTATGTAGCAGGTGGACCTTGCAGGGCAGCCTCACACTCATACCAAAAGGCCAGCTCTACAAGTCACAGATGAAAGTACTGGAAGTACAACTGTAGTTTTTATAGACTTTATTAATACGACTTTAACACAGCTGAGTTTTAAATGATGCCTGCATTTTCTGAGGTCTGCATGATTCAATCCACGTTGGCTTTCCTTTCTCAGGTACTAAAGTTTCCCCTTATATATATATGACTATCTCACATGCCCTACATGCCATCTTCGCCTGATATAAATTTGTTACAATTTATCTTCCAATCATTTCCATTTATGCTTCACAGTAAGATTGTTTTATTATTAATTTGAGATTCCAGTGTTTTGACTTTCAATGCTCCACTAGCATAAGTATTTCAAACTGCCCATACACACCATAGTAAATGATCTATTCACAAAATCTGCCTTTAATTCTTGCAAGAAATCACTTTATACATGTGTTCACAAAATTCAAAATATACATTACCTTGTTTAACTCTTAGAAACAGAGAGAATGGCTTCTAATGAACTTAAGTCATTTAATATTATGGCTTAACATATTATCACAATACCTAACAGTAAAAAAATACTGATCAACAATTTCTGCAAACTCTTAACAAAGTCATCTTTACTGAATGCATAAAGGGCTAAAGACTGAAGGTTTTTGTGTTTGAAAACATATTAAATGTATTAGTGTTCCTGGTAGTTTAAGATAGTTGATTGATTGTAGCAATTTTCTTTTGCTTAAGATAATATGCTTGTTCTGTGTATCACTGATCTAATAAAATGCCTATTTTTGATGCTACCACAACCTATGTTTTCATTATAAGGTGTTTACTCATGAATGTGTTAAGTAGATCTTTTGAGGATGTGAACACTAGTTCCTTTACTCAAATTTGTGAAATTTAACCCTATGACATCTTGATTAATACACATGGCTATTAGTAATAATGTTTTTCTCTATTTTAGAAATACAGTAGTACTTGTTTCAAAATTACAAAAATTGCTTTACTGAGTGAAGTTTTCCATTTTCAATTTGTTCATGAAACGAATTCCTACTCTGACTCATGTTTAATTGTTTTTGTAAGATATAATGTGGTCTATGAATTAAAGGTTGAGGAAATAATGATATTCTTAGAAAATATTTGCTTAAAGTAATTGAATAGAAATAGGAAGGAAGGGAGGGAGGGAGGGAGATTCTTATAATTCCTAAAGGATTTTGCCATTGGAACATTCTTTTGCTGAAGTGCAATGATTGGTAAGGAATAAGAACATTTAAAGGTTGAATCTAGGTCTGGTCTTAATTACCCAGCATGATGATGATGGGGAGGAGATCCTGGGTCTCTAGGAGTAAATTCAAAGGGAAGGACAAAGTTGCCAAAATTGCCAACCTTTCCTGCAGAAAAGGTTTAAAAATGAGACTTTGATAAAAGGTAAGCAGAATTTTTTAATATGATTCCCCCACAGGACCCTTAAAATATTTATTAAAATTATGAAATCTATGATATGCTTAGTAAATGTATAGACTCTGAGTGCAGTAACATGCCCTAAGACACCACCTTTTACATGTAACCAAACCAAACACTTAATACATGATTGGCTGCTGTCCACATGTTGGATGTTTGTCACAGACCATTATGTTTTGGTAATAATAATAGTAATAATAATAATGGCTCATTATTTTTATGGAACAAGTATTATGCTATTTCTCACACTTAATCTCCAGCACATATCTCTTCTGTAAGGAAAGTATTTTCCCATTATTTTTCCAAAGAGAAAACTAAACTTTAAACATAGTTTAAGTGACTTGCCTTAAATCACCTACCCGTTAAGTTGTGGAGCTGAAATTCAAATCCAGGCAGTCTGGCTCTACAACCCTTGCTCATAACCAACCACTGAACTAGCCTAGCAGGGAAGGGAACGTGAATGTGCCCCACTGAGCATTGCATTTCTGCCAGGGAGTGACTTTAATTCCAGGAGAGAATTGATCTTTTGGAATGACGCCCTGAGGGATAAAGAACAAATAGAAACTTTCAAATAAAAAGAACAATGACTACAAATAAAAGCATGTGTTACCATTATAATTCTTTCATCAAATATGTTTACCCACTTAGCTTCTAGGAGAGTGACAGTACTACTTTATGAATTCCTGAAAAATTGGCACACTTACTAATTTAGCATATGTTTAAACTAATCTAATCCCATTTTCCATCCCTTTTACTCACCGATTTCTAGTGGATTATCAGGAAATACATACATTCATAGACAAATTATTTTTCTGTACATTATGGAATCTTCTAGAAATTAGCGATAAGATTTTTCCAGCCTGTAAGTGGCTACATATCAAATACCTCTTCATATCAAACTTACTTACATGCAGATACAGGTATGAATCAAATATTGTTCCTTAAAATCATAATTTAATATTATGGTTTAGATGATATTTAATGGATCAGGAACAAAAAAGGGTGTATACACATGTACTGTTATCTCTATCACCATTCCACTTCCCTCAACTATGCATGCAATGATCATTTATTTTGTAGGTAAATGCAAAAGTTTTTATTTTGAAGATAGTTATAAATAATTGGAAAAAGCCATTAACCCCCAATAGCTTAGAAAACATGCCTTTTATTTCTGTTAGTGAAAAAAATTTGTGTTATTTTAATAACTGTGTTTCTTCTTAGCTCATTATAATATATTCCTGGAATTTTCCAGAATACATTTCATATCTGCAAGTCCCTAAAAACCCTTCACAAATGGTAACATTAGTGGCACTGGTAATCAGAGCTGGAATGGAGAATGTAACTGACAAGTGCTATGTAAATCAGCTTTGATATTGTTCTGTGGCTTTTATCTGTCCACTGTGAGTTGGGTTCATTGCTGCAAGAGCTCATCCTGGCCAGATAAAAACTACAATCAAGTTGCAGACCACAACAAATGGCACTCACAGGAGTGCCAAAATGGAAACTGTGGAGACTTCCACAGATTGCCTACTTGTGCAAGTCCAAAATTTGCAGTCACATCCTTGATGGCATGTACAGGTTAGGTTTGATAAATCCTAGGTCTATACTGCAATCCAGCATCCTCCTGAAATAACAGGCACTCATCAAGTTAATGCTAACATCCTCTGGTTGGCTTGATTCTCTGAATTATTTCCTTACTCGTTCACAGGGTTTGGCTCCAATAGCTTATTGTTTCCCTCTTGTTCTTGAAAAGTTTCTTAGGGGTAAGAATGTGGAAAGATTATCAAAATCCTTAACAGAAAAGCATCTTGAACAAAAAGCTAATCCTTAGGGATTAACCTGCTTTTTCGTAAAATATGCAAATAATTATAATATGTATATAAATACATATATATAGCTGCAATTATTCTCTTTCAATAATAAATCTTAACTGAAGAATTTAAAATAGTATTTATTTCTGAATTTGTTTGTGATATTTTGTATTTATACATTGAATACTAATAAAATAGCTTACTGGCATTTATTTGACAATTATTTAGATATAGAGAAAGATTAAAATGGATATTCCTAAAGAAGAAATACCATTATTTCTATTTTTATATGAGTGAAACAAGACTTAAAGAATTAGAGAAATTGCTAAAGCCTCACAGTGACCTAAGATCTAGCTGTCTGAGTCTAAAGCTTGTGTTCTTCCCCACCATGCTAAAGTGACACAGAATGTATACAAGTCTGGTTGACTGAGGAATTTTATTCAGATTAGAACAGTCAGGAAAATAGTCAATAAAAAAGCAATTACACCATTTGTTTTACTTAACGGATTTCTTACATGGAATTAGCCAATAAATTAAGACCTAACAGTCAGTCTTATAGCTCTATGTACTGACAAAGCAAATTATTTCTTCTTCAGAATTTGGTTAAGGCAAGGATGAAATGCCAAGCAAAACAAAACAAAAAGTGTCAGCATTTATAATTTTCATTGTTGTTTTGGATCTTGGTCTTCATCTGAGATGATTCGTCAATTCAAAATGGGGATAATATTTCTGAATGAACTTGTTAAGAAATATTTGTTGAGCACCTGTTGTGTGGTCAGCATCAGATTAAAATATAGAAATATTAAGACATGAAGATATGACAACCACTTTAACTTCTAAGTGGATAGTATGAAGGGGGCTTTGAAAAATAGGTAACTATTTACTATAAGAGGTAAATTTCAAGGGTGAAGTGTACAGAGTAAGTTGCTGTGATGCTATTGCTCTAATTTGAGTGTGAGGTAGTAAAGGGCCTGGCATAGAATAGTGATAGTGCTATTGTTCTTGTTTGATTCCTTATTCTGTTTAGTTTTATTGTATTGTGCTTTTTAAAAATGTTAGGCTTTTTACTATTTCTACTCTTACTTTGTTATTTAATTTAGTTGTAGAAAGCAAAACAGGACATTTGATTGTAAATTACCCAATCTAATTCTTTTTTTTTTTTTTTTATTATACTTTAGGGTTTTAGGGTACATGTGCACAATGTGCAGGTTTGTTACATATGTATCCATGTGCCATGTTGATTTCCTGTACCCATTAACTCGTCATTTAGCATTAGGTGTATCTCCTAATGCTGTCCCTCCCCCCTCCCCCCACCCCACAACAGTCCCTGGAGTGTGATGTTCCCCTTCCTGTGTCCATGAGTTCTTTGACCTCTTTCTTTTTCTCACTGCACTATACTCAACCACTTTTTGCTGGTATTATCCTAAATGCCCTTTATACCCGCCTATTCTTTTATACCATTCCCACAACTACAACTCAAATTAAGACTTGCACCTATTACCATAGTCATATTATTCACCTTATAAGTTTCAATGTATTTTCATTAAGAACAGAGTTCAAACTCCTGAAATTTAAGCACCTCCATAGTCTGATCTCAGGATTGTGTTCTGTGGAGTCATGAAGACAATGGGAGTCATGAAGACAATGGAGTCACGAAGACAACGGGCGTCATGAAGACAACAGGGGTCATGAAGACAACGGGAATCATGAAGACAACGGGGGTCATGAAGACAACGGGGGTCATGAAGACAACGGGGGTCATGAAGACAATGGGGTCATGAAGACAATGGGGTCATGAAGACAACGGGAGTCATGAAGACAACGGGGGTCATGAAGACAACGGGAGTCATGAAGACAATGGGGTCATGAAGACAATGGGGTCATGAAGACAATGGGGTCATGAAGACAATGGGGGTCATGAAGACAACGGGGGTCATGAAGACAATGGATTCATGAAGACAATGGGGGTCATGAAGACAACGGGGGTCATGAAGACAACGGGGGTCATGAAGACAATGGATTCATGAAGACAATGGGGTCATGAAGACAATGGGAATCATGAAGACAATGGAGTCATGAAGACAATGGGAGTCATGAAGACAATGGGGTCATGAAGACAATGGGAGTCATGAAGACAATGGATTCATGAAGACAATGGGGTCATGAAGACAACGGGAATCATGAAGACAATGGGGGTCATGAAGACAACGGGAGTCATGAAGACAACGGGGGTCATGAAGACAATGGGGTCATGAAGACAATGGGGTCATGAAGACAACGGGAATCATGAAGACAATGGAGTCATGAAGACAACGGGAATCATGAAGACAATGGATTCATGAAGACAATGGGGGTCATGAAGACAATGGGGTCATGAAGACAACAGGCAGGTAGAAGAACTCACTATGCACTCTCTTCCTCCATGTGCAATGATATCATGTTGGTAGCCTGAAATCTGCCATGATAGGAATATTTATACCAATAAATTCATCAAGCATTACAAATCAGGTTTTCATTCACCAGGGACCCTGTCATTAAACATTCATCTGCATTGCACTGTCTCTGTTCCAAATTCCACTATTACTATGTTTCTTTACACACATATGATACTTTCTAAGGTTGTCCTAAGCATGGCCTCCTACATCATCCTGTAATAGTGATGTAATTCCAGCCCTTTTAATTAGGTAAAAAAAATCATGAGGCTTAATGATATGACAATATATTTGATAAATTTTTTCTGTTCTTGAGTTTTGTTGAGGAGCATGTCTCAAACCTCTACTAAAAGTGAGATCTATTTTTCTCAGGCTTGATTGTAATGCCATCTCCTCCCAATACATGCCTTGTTTTTCACAGCTGAAAAATAATGCCACTGTCCTCTGTGCTCTGATAAGGTTTTATTTACATATATTTGCTTTATAAAATTTAACATCTCACATAGTATACATTTTATGAGGGCAAAGTTTGCATCTTGTTCCTATTTATCCCTGCATTGTTTCATTTAATATGTGGCAAACGAAAGGGGCTCTATAAATCATGTTACATAGGTAAAAGCATTGAACATTTAGCCTCATATTTCCCTAGTTCTTCCATTTTTTCCATCAAATATGCTAACTTTTATTATAGAGGTATTCAAAAGGCCTTTGAAAGAGAAATAAAAATATGCTCCACTTATTGTCACTTCATGATTAAATATAAGTATATTAAATGCCAAATGAGTCATAGGCCTTGTGTTAGAATGACACTTAGGAAGGCATTGAATTGAGAACAAAATGCTAAAAAAGCTATTGAATTTCAGTTATTTTTTCGAAAGAAAATAATGCAAACCAGCATAATTTTTAGGCAAGTGCCCTTAAATGTCAATAGGACAGAAAACACCACTTGGAAAAACATGTTCCCTAGGAATATTCACTTAAATGTTATTTTTGTGGGGGGAAGTATTTGCATGATAAAATTTCTTTATTAACAGCATACTGGGCCTCAATTTCTTGGTTTGAAACAGAGCCAAATGATCCCAATACTATTTTCCTCTTGTTTTGTTTTCTTACTAACAAATGTAGACTACTTTAGAATTTGATGAAAAAGTCTATTCCTGCTACACACACTTAAATACATTTCCTCAGATTTGGGACGCTATCTGAGTCAGCTCAGATCAGCAGTTGTAAAGTCACAAAATATTTATCCTCATCCATTGTTTCCTTCTGCAAGAAAATTTTGTCACTTCCAACATCTTAATTTCCTTAAAAGATTCCATAGACATTTTCAATCAGTGGCCAATTGAAAAAACTGATTCAGTGGGCAGGAGAGCAGGTGTCACCGACTTCCCATTTGAAAGCAGCTGGTTATTTTATTTCAAATGATCTTTGTTATTTCCAATGTTAAATAGTCTGCCAGGGGTACAATGGGCAAGGCTTTGATGTCTCCCTGTTTTGTCCTATTCCCTGACCACATATTATCCTTAACTTCCATAAGTTATATACATTACACAGGCTCTTCATGACAAAGAAAATTAAGTGAGGGAGATTCTTAGCTGGATCAACACCAAAACCCCCACACAACTGAAACCTGAAAAAAAAAAGGTAGTCTGAAATGTATGCATATCATACAATTGTATTTTGTAACACTATCCTTGTATATGAAGGACAGTAGTGTTAACACTTATGATTTTCCATAATTAACATGAATAGACCAAAAATATCCTGTGGGTTGCTTTTAGGAGAAGGGGAAGTAGATTTTTAAATTTAGACCAAAAGTGTTCATGATATTTGGTTGATGTAACTGCAGAAGAAAAGAAGTTCTAGACACCTGCTCTTTTACTGAAAGGAACAGTCTCCTTAATACTGTCCCAGATTATAAGAGTCACCAGATATTACCTCCGTCTTGTGGAAAATCATCCTGGGAAAAGTTCATTTCCCTACAGCAATGCAAAGCAGAAAATAATCTGTAGAATTAAACAGAGAGAATAGTTTAGGTAATTTATATTCTGCATTCTGTTCCACAGTTTGATGCTGATCATTCCAATTAGATTATTTAGCTTAAATATAAATATACATAAGAAATTATACGTGTGTGTGTATATATATATACTTTGTATATAAGAATATATGACCAATAGGAAGAAGCAATTCTATAAATTAAAAGTACCAACACGTTATCCATTAATAGGATGTATAATACTCTGAAAGTAATTATTATAACAACTATAAAATCGATGATAATAGCAGTAGCTAAATTTTTTGAAGACCTTTATATCAGGCATTTTTTATACATTATTACAATTAATACATGTAAACATGTAAAGATGTAATGTTTCTTCCATTTTCTTATTTAATTCTCAGAACTACTACACAGAAATAGACATTTCTTCAATTATATAACCAAGGAAATCAAGGCTCAGTGAGATTTAGTACATTTATCAAAATCCCACAACTTGTAACTAGTGTCACCAGCACTTAAACAGGACTTTCCACCTCTAGAGCTTTGCTTTTTTGGCCACTACACCAAATTAAATGTGGTAAAATATCAAGAAAGTTAAATTACATTAAAATATTTGTAAGATCATAAATATATCTATGCATTTAAGCAATAAGGACAGTCACTTTTTTCATTTAGACATTTGAATATTTAGAACACAATTTTTCAAAAGGTGCTCCATTAAATAGTAAGTGGGCATGTTATTAATACATTTGACAAAAAAATCTTTTAAAATAGTCAAATGAGTCTGGGTTAGACAAATTTAAATCTAGTTATCTTATTGCAGGATTCCCTCTCAGATGGCAATGTGCATTTTGATTCTCTAGAAAGCGAAAGGAAATAATGACTGTTTACCAATGTTTATTGCCTGCTTACCACGTTTCAGGCATAAGCATTACTGCATTTAAGTCTAACAGGCTTATGAATTTAGTTTATTATTTTTATTTAACCGATAAAAAGCAGATGATTATAAATGTGAAATAAATTGTCCGAGATCCAAAACTAGATTGAAACTTAAGTCCAACCCCAGACCCTCGCTATCTTAGCTGCTATGACAGGCAATGTTGTTGTCTTTTCTATTGCGAGTTCTTTACAATTTTTTAAAATCTAGAATACATTTGGAATCACCGATTAAGATAGTTAAACCATAGCCTTGAAACTCCTAACACATTATGTATAATTTATATTTTGTCAAAATCTGCTTCCCCTCACCCTCTGGTTTGTGGGCTTCTTGGAGGTGAAATTTATCATGTTTGTACTCTCAGTTCCTAAGAAGAGTGTCTGATACATAATAGGCATTCAGTAAATATTTGTTGAGTAAATTAATTTGTCTGTAGATTGACTTTATTCTTCTTGAATTGCTAAATCTACATAGACAATGTTGTTAATCCTCAGGGTCAACCCTTAGTGTTGGAAATGAGAAAGCAGGTAAAAGTCAAAGAAAATCACAGTGCTGTTAGATCCAGAATACTGAGAATATATTTAGTAGGCTACAATGATTAGCAAATATGTAAACAAGGACTACAGAAAAATATGCATTGCCATTCCTAACAATAACTTATTTCAAAATTATGCTTATGGTCAAAATAATTGAATCAATATTTATTACTTAGCAATGTGAGAAAGTGAGGAGGCCATGATCAGCTTGAGGTTAATTATGGCAGGTTGGTATTCTGCCACTTCAAATTTACCTCTTTGGCAATTGTTCACAGTCCTGAGGCTTCACTTTACTGATTTCTAAACGGTTCTGTTACCTTTATTGCAGGATGTTGCAAAAATTAAATGAGATAAACCACCCAAGATAGTGTCTGGAACATAAGCATCAACAGATAAATAGTAACAATTATGTTTTCTTCAGCTGACTTTAAAATCAACTCAGATTGTTGATTTTTGATGAACTAATTTACTTGTAAGGGAATTGGATCTCTGTAAATAAATCTAGTCATAATCTGCTACATGAAGTTTACTTCTGAACCTGCCCACTTCTAAGATGTTCATTTCTCATTTTTAAAACCTGCTGATGTTAGAAAGAAAAGTGGTTGCAATTTGAGACAGTACTATGGTACACTGACCATTCATAAAGACACTCACTAACTTCTCTAACAATCTAAAAATTGACTCCAGAAGTTTCCTTCATCTAGATATAAATTTAAGCAGGTTGAGATGTATTAGATTGTCATATATGGGACAAAAGAGACTAGCAATTCTGCATAAACCAGATAAATGCTGGAATAAATCTGCTGCTATTTCTAATAGAGCATAGGCCTTTCTGACATGTCATTGCTAAATGTTCTACTTTACAAGATTGAAACTGTCCGAAGTCACTCACTATTCTAAACAGGATCAATACTAACAGGGATTTACTACCCAGCTCAGTGCATAAATCTGCTGTGATTAAATCTAGTTCTAGAGAATACTAACACTGCAAATTTTCCTTTTGTTCTTCAGAGGAAATAATGAAATACATTCATTTTAAGGGTGACATAGAAAATAATTTGTTTTTTCATCATGACTATCAATGTTATTCACTTATTTATTTATTCATTGATTCATTGCTCAAATATGCATTGAGTGTTCACTATGTACAAGTCACTTTGGGAGCTGCAAGTTTAGCTTATACATGAATTTTTCCCTTGGGGAGCTTACAGTCTATCAGAAAAAGATAAATATGAACATAAATTAATTTTAGTGTTGAAACTGTTAGGTGTAATAAGTGCATTAAGACAGAGTTTTAGAGAGAACCCACGTTTGGCTTAAAAGTAATCAAAAACACATTATAGAAGTTTCCTACACTTGAATGGGGTCTTGAAGAATGCATATAATTTAAATGTGTAGACATGGAATAGAATCTACATATTTCACATTTTTCACTATACGTCTTAAACTTTCACAATAGAATAAGCGATAGTAGACAGTCATCAAATATTGGCATTAAATCATTTAGCTAGATTTTTCTAGCAAAACACAATGTGAATGTCAACTGCAAGACTGGTATGCATTTCCCAAACATCTCAATCACTTCCTAGTGTAAATATTTTGAGAAATGAGAATTTTCTCTGGTGTACAGGGAAACATTTATGCATCTTCTGTCAAAGAGTAGCCTGCACACTCAGATCACAGCATTGTAACTATTTTATTCTTGAGTTTATCTCTTGCTTATTAATATGGATGAATATTAAAATTTTAACAACTTCCATGTGGCATCTGGTTAGAGTATGAAAACATAATTATATGAGAAAGTATAATTAATATTTGTATATTTAGAAATAAGTGTATAAATAACCCATAGAGGCAGGAAATAGTATTTAAAGCATTTTAAACATTTCCCTTTAGTAAATAATGTCTATGATGAAAACTATGAGAAATACTATCACCTCGGTAATTTTAACACTTTGTATTCTGGAAAACTTTACTTCTGTAGGATACTAAGGCGTTTTACTGCCCTTCTACAAAGATTATATTGTCAAGTAAGTGTGGGTTAAAACAAAGTTAACCAAGCTTCTTTATTGTAGAGTTTTGCTCTAGAGTCTTACATACGTTAAAGTGTAACATGAATTCCTCACATAATACCTAGAAAACAATATCTCACAAACTAAATGTAAATGAAACACCATTTTTTAAAAGGCCTTAGCTCATCATTTCTGCGTATTTGATTCCAATACTTGAAATAGATTATTCCACTAAAGATGAAACTTTAATGAATATTGGACATACTGATTTGTACATTTATTCAATTCAATAAAGAAAAAAGTGTCTTGAGCCCCTAGAAATAAGGGCCTATGTTAGAGAAACAACAAAGCATAGTGCTAAGAACACAAGGTGTGGAGACAGACTGTGTGTATATTGAGCCAATTGCTGATTAACAAGTTTCTTAACCACTCTGTGCCTTCTTCTTTTCTCATCAGTAATGGAGATGAGAATGTAACGGCATCTACTCCACAAAGTTGTTATGAGGACAAAATAATTGAATAAACAAATTGTTAAAGTAGTTCCAGCCACATAGTATTATACATGTATTAGCTAATATAATAATTACCATTATAAATGTAAAAATTTTCAAACATTACCTTTGGCTTCTCATAAGCTAAATATTGATTAAACATATGTGAGGTTGTAATCATGGTTTCATTATTTGACAGCTGTATCTCTTTGAGTGAGTTATTTGAATTCTCTGTGCCTTAGTTTCCTAATCTGTTATTGGCTGGTGGGGAAGGTGATAATGATTGCATCATGTTGGTAACACTACCTCTGCTTTTCCCACTACCTCCCTTTAAAACACAAGCACATTTCTCAATGAAAGTGACACTTTAGTCCTTCCTATTAGACACAGCCTTCAGAGGAATTTATGACAGCCTTGTCAAATCTGATAAATGCATAAGATTATTTCACACTGAGTCTCAGAATCAAGATCATATGAACCCACACTAGAAGGACAAATATTTGAAATCATTTTTTCTTGTGTTTTTCTAAATAGGAAAAATTAAACCAAGTCAAAAATGTTGACTGCTAGACCATTTTTTAAATAACAACTTTGTCTTTTTTTTTTTTTTTTTTTCTTTTTCAGGAGAACGGGGTCTCGCTATATTGCCCAGGCAGGTCTCGAACTCCTGGGCTCAAGCTATCCTCCCGCCTCTTGCCTCCCTGAGAGCTGGGATTACAGGCGTGAGCCACCGCGCCCGGCCTTAAATAACAACTTTATTGAGCTATAATTGTCAGAATGACTAACTCCTTTGAAGTGTAAAAATCAAAGGATTTAAGTATATTCACAGAGTTGTGTAACCGTCACCACTATGTAATTTAGGCCATTTTCATCACTCCAAAAGAAACCCCATACCCATTAACAGTCACATGTTATTTCACCCTATCCCAGGCCCTGGCAACCACTCATCTATCAGAGAGATGGACATCTCTATGGATTTGTCTATTCTGGAAATGTTATACGAATGAAATCATAAAATATGTGTTCTTTGTGACTGGCTGTTACTTAGCACAGCATTTTCAGGCATCAATCATGTTGTAGTATATATCAATAATTCACTCCTTTTTCCTGCCAGATAATATTCCATTGTATGAATCTACTATATTGAGTTTATCTATCCATGGGCATTTGAGTCGTTTTCACTTTTGGGCTACTATTAATAATTCTGCTATAAACATATATATATATACAAATGTTTGTGTGAGTATATGTTTTCACATCTCTTGGGTGTATACCTGGGAGTGAGATGGCTGGTTATGTGGTAACTCTATGTTTAATATCTTGAGGAACTACCAAGTTACTTTCCAATGTGGCTGTGCCATTTTACAATTCCACTGGCAATGCACGAAGGTTTCAATCTGGGTTCTCTCTACTTGTAATTGTCTGTTTTCTATATTTTAGTCATCCTAATGGGTGTGAAGTGGTCTTTTATTGTACTTTCAGACCATTTTTATAGGGTTGAAAATAGAAATGGAATTTTTTGGGGAAGCAGTAATATCATCAAATAATGTAACTCTAATATAGAATGAGAAGACAAAATAAACATCTTGTCAATCACAAGCCATGAATATATTGCCCTTTTGAAGCATGCTCAAGAATATATTCAGTTCCATGAAGACATATTTAAACCACAGATAACTAAAGAATGCTCTGAAATGGTGCCATTTTCTTTTTATTTTAAAAACTCTAGAACAACTATAGGTCTAACTGGGCAAAAATACATTTTTCAATACATTTGAAAATATGAACTTTTTAACAGGCATAATTTTACATTGGCAATAGTTTTAAAAGCAATTACATCAAATATGTCTCCAAAAAATCTCTCATGTTTACAGTTAGAAAAATTGAATTAAAAAAATGTTTGTGTCTTGGGAAGCCGAGGCGGGTAGATCACCTGAGGTCAGGAGTTTGAGACCAGCCTGACCAACATGGAGAAACCCCGTCTCTACTAAAAATACAAAATTAGCCGAGCCTGGTGGCGCATACCTGTAATCCCAGCTACTCAGGAGGCTGAGGCAGGAGAATCGCTTGAACCTGGGAGGCAGAGGTTGCCGTGAGCCGAGCTCACACCATTGCACTCTAGCCTGGCCAACAAGAGTGAAACCCCGTCTCAAAAAAAAAAAAAAAAAAAAAAAGCTTGTGTCTGACTCAGCTTTAACTTATCATTTCCTAACCAAAATGCTGTAATTTTTGCATGTTAAAAATATATTTTCTGCCAGGCGCGGTGGCTCACGCCTGTAATCCCAGCACTCTGGGAGGCTGAGGTGGGTGGATCACCTGAGTTCAAGAGCTCGAGACCAGCCTGGCCAACATGGTGAAACCTCGTTTCTACTAAAAATACAAAATGAGCCAGGCATGGTGGCGGGCACCTATAATCCCAGCTACTCGGGAGACTGAGGCAGGAGAATTGCTTGAACCCGAGAGGCAGAGGTTGCAGTGAGCTGAGGTTGCGCCATTGCACTCCAGCCTGGGCAACCAGAGCGAAACTCCGTCTCAAAAAACATATATATATATTTTCTTAGTTTGTATAGTTAACAGAATTTTATTTATCCATAATTGTATTGGTTTCTTGTGGTTGCTGTAACAAATTACCACAAATTTGGTGGCTTAAAAAAAATTAATTCTCTTCAAGTTCTGAAGCTCAGAAGCTGAAATCAGTTTCATTAAATTAATAATCAGTGTGTCATAAGAGCCACATTCCCTCCAGAGACTTTAGAGAATAATCTATTCCTTAGCTCCATCAGCATCTGGTGGCTGCCAGCATTTCTTGGCTTGTGGCCACATCTCTCTAATCTCTACTTCTGTGGCTACATTTAACAACCTACAGATATGCTGATTCAGATACATTATTTTATAGCTAGAGATACAAATGTTGTTTTTTAAACCTAAGTGGTAATGATAAACCATTTCATATTTCTATGATACAGTTTTCTGTCTCAACAAACCTTTTGCTAGATCTTCAATAAATGTCTATAGAAGTTATTATAAACCTTTATGAAAGAGTATACAAAACTAGAGTCAGTGCTGATGACTTAAGCTCACTTGTAAATTAGTGCCCAATGGAGGGCCAGACATAGAAATAGGTAAGTAGACTGCAATGTAACAAGCATTAGAAGGAACACCTGGGTAATCTGAAAGCAGCTAAGATAAGCTTGAGTAGAAATTTTAGAAGCTGGCACCTGGCCTGACACTTTGCACACAGGCAGCAAATATTTAGTGAGTGAATAAATGGAAAATTCACACTTCAAGAAAGATTCTTGAAAATTTGTCTAAAAGGAATATGATTTTGCATCACTGATAAACTTCAGGCAGAATTAAAAGAAAAAGAAAAATATTTGCAAGTTGACAATAGTTCGATTCAAATAGATGAAATAATTAGATATTTTATTTCAATCAATTAAATAGCTTTATGCAACTAAGACACCTCAAGAGCCGTAACAATTATTTAGAGCCCAAAACAACCTTTGCTTTTATAGGTTATAGCTACACATATTTACTCTATTAGAAATTAAAACTAAGAACTTTAAAAAATACTTAGTCATTCGATTTTTTAAAAATAAATAATATACCCAGTGCACGTTAACATAAATAACATTTTGATTTTTAAAAGGGCTATATTTTCCAGATGAAAATAAGTTAGTGAGAAGAATGGCATTGTTTTACTTTGGCAAATCTCTTTTACATATGACGTAAGATGGCGGAATTCTTTTTTTTGTTTCTACATTCATTCTGCTGTGATTTTTTTACTGAAGTATGTGAAGGAAATCTAGCCTCATCCAACTACTTAGTTGGAAAATAATTCTAAAATATTATTTCATATAGTTGTAAAATTGTTGATAGTACACTAAAATGTGACAAGCAGCATTTTTCTAAAAGATTAACTGTGAGGCTAGTGGCTAGTTCAGCTGGTGAATTAAACAAATACGCAAGTGCTTTTCTTCCAGACAAGCCTTACACTTGGCTACTCAATTGAATTGCTTTGTTGTGTCCTTTCTATTTTATTATGAAGAATATTAGAAAGAAGTATATTTGACTGGGCGCGGTGGCTCACGCCTGTAATGCCAGCATTTTGGGAGGCCATGGCAGGTGGATCACTTGAGGTCAGGAGTTCAAGACCAGCCTGGCCAACATGGTGAAACCCCGTCTCTACTAAAAACACAAAAATTAGCCCAGTATAGTGGCGAGCACCTGTAATCCCAACTACTTGGGAAGCTGAGGCAGGAGAATTGCTTGAACCTGGAAGGCGGAGGTTGCAGTGAGCCAAGATTGTGCCACTGCACTGCGCCAAGATTGTGCCACTGCACTGCAGCATGGGCAACAGAACAAGACTCTGTTTCAAAAAAAAGCATATTTAAGAGTTGAGATTCAATAAAATGAATCATTTTCAGTACTTCATATTTTAGTGAACTAGCTTTTTATTTTCTGAAAGTGCATGGTAGTGAAGAATACAGTAACTGTTAGTACAGTATGCTGCCACATTTTTTGTATGTAAAAAGTACTTGTAGTGGCACCTCTTCTACCAAGAAAAGACTTGTTTTAACATCCCCCAAAATCTATATTGCTAGAGTAATGCCTATATTCATAGAAGAAGCCACAGAAACTTGCAATCCATTCCAGATTAAAAAAAAAATCTCCCACATACTAACAATTCAATAAATACAGTTGAATTCATGAAAATATGAAATTAACAGGAATGTCAAATTAGAATTCAGAAATGAGCTAGTAGACAAGGCAACTGACAAAATTGTGAAATGGCATCTGATAAATCTAAACACAGGAAAGAAACAGAAAAGCTATTTCAGAAATAGCCAAAGAATTTTAAAAGTATGGCTTATAGTCTTTTAGGTTTTGTTGTAGATAGGAACTTTGTGGGACAAGTTTTATTATAGCAGAATAATCCTTATTATCACTCTGGATACCCTGTTGTCAAAAATTACTAAACATTTCCCATTGTACTGAAAATATTTTTATTTAAAATGGTTTAAATGGAAGGAAATACACATATTAGTGTTCAAAGAAATGTTTTAAAAAATGGGAAAACTCATTTTGAGGATTCAAGGTAACTGAAACATAACTTGATATCTCATTTCTCACTCTACTAATTCCCCGCATAGCCCATAACTCTGTAAGGAATTCCTCTGAAATCTGAACGTTTAGCTGTCAGTGCTATTTTACTTCTCCAGGGAAGTTTTCAGGGAAAAAAAAATCTTCATAAGTTAGTGTTTTGCTTGGTATGTATTCAAATATTTGGGGCACAAAATTGTTGAACATGTGCAGGAAAAGGAAATTAGATTTTTTTCTTTATTAGAGAATTGTTTCAGTACTTTGAAATGAATCATAACTGCATATCAAAATGCAAAATACAAAAACACGTTTAAAACCTATTATGTTTTATGATAACTTGTCATTTTAAAATACCGTGTCCATTCTCAAATCAACTTAATAAAAATAGTGAAAAGCTGCTATTAATAGTCTGAGGGTTGATATAAATAAAGGCCATTAAAATGACCTACCATTAAAGTCAATATTGAAACCATATTGAATTTTACAACTGAGACCCAGATCTAAGTGCAAATCATTAAACTACAAAAAGTGTCTCTGGTTTAGAGCTCAGTGGTCTGCCTTATATTATCTTAATTTAATCTACCGTCTCTGAATTATCAAAATATTTTTATATTTCCTCCCTCAATTTCTACAAGAAAAATTATTAACATGCCCATTATGGTATATATCAATATAATTTAAATTCAAATGTAATACAAACTAAATATTGAGCATTAATATTTAGAGTGTTGGCCACGCATGGTGGCTGGCACCTGTAATCCTAGTACTTTGGGAGGCCGAGGCAGGCGGATCACCTGATGTCAGGAGTTTGAGACCAGCTTGACCAACATGGTGACACCCCATCTATACTAAAAATACAAAACATTAGCCAGGCATGGTGGCGGGCACTTGTAATCCCAGCTACTTGGGCAGCTGAGGCAGGAGAATTGCTTGAACCCGGGAGGCGGAGGTTGCAGTAAGCTGAGATCACGCACTCCAGCCTGGGCAACAAGAGCAAAACTCTGTCTCCAACAAAAAAAAAAAAAAAAAGATTTAAAGCATCAATACAGATCATGTTGAAATTGCCAAATTAAGACCCAAATATCAAAAATATTAAATTAATATCTTCTAGTAAAGAAGATATTAATATCTTCTAGTAAAGAAACATTAATATCTTCTAGTAAAGAAACATACCTTTTATAGTTACTTAATATTATTTAGTTAGCATTATGAACAGGATCAATTTTGGATGATTGCAAATGCAAGAAGTATAAGCCTAGAAAAAATATTTTTTTTTGGTAGAAGGGAGAGTACTCCAAATATTATACATCAGAAAAGAGAAAACTAGGGTTCTTTGCAAAAGCTGTTACTTGAATGTTATCTGTACTATTTCACATTTCTATATATCTTCTCCCAGTTAAATTTAATTTACTGAATGTTTTCCACAAATATTTCCTAGAAATGGAACTTTTACCATTATAAATCTTCATCTCTGAAAATGTGAAAATGATAATAACAACATGACATTTCTTTCTTTCTTATGTGATGTAGATTGAATATTTTGTATGTTTACAACTAGCAGAATGAGATATTCTAGAAATTGAAAATTAATTCCAAGTCAACATTAAAATTTAACCTCCTAAACATCCCTGTGGAAAATATGCTCAAACATTCTTTTTGGAGGACATTGAAGATAGGGCTTAGTTTTATTTAATCATGTTGGTCATAAAGAGTGTCTCATCAGCAAAATCTGATTCAAAAGTACAGTTTTCTGCAAACAGCAATTTGCAGTTTATCAGTAAGAACACTCAAGGTGACTTTCCCTGAAGAGCTTTTAGGAACATGAGAAAAGGCATGAGAATCTCAGCAAGGGTGTTTCAGCCTAAAGTACCCAATCCCTTGAAGCATACTGGAAACAATAGATACAAATATTCATTCTGGCTATTGTCTTTTCACTCCTTTTCCCCGGTGACAACATGCCATGTTATGCCTTATTCTCTGACTCCCCAGCCCATTTGTGAGACAATATACGATCATATAAACATGTGTTCTGGGTTAGCTGAGCTGGCTCATGCTTGTAATCTCAGCACTTTGGGAGGCAGAGGATGGCTGTTCATGTGAGGTCAGGAGTTCCGAGACAAGCCTGGCCAACACGGTGAAACCTCATCTCTACTAACTCTATTTAACTTTGTAAAAATAGAAAACTTAGCCCGGCATGGTGGCGCAGGCTTGTAATCCCAGCTAATCTGGAGGCTGAGGTAGGAGAATCACTTGAACTTAGGAGGGGGAGGTTGCAGTGAGCCAAGATCATTCCATTGCACTCCAGCCTGGGCAAGAGAGCAAGACTCTGTCACAAAAAATTAATTAATTAATTAAAAATGTGCTCTATAGCTAACAGAAACACAATAATAACAAAATTTAAGACCAGTTTAAAGGACCATAATCTTAAGAATCTTAAAATTCTTAAAACAAACAAATAAGATTCAATTTTATTCTAAAGTGCCATTGCTGCCACTGATGATGATGCCTGGCACCGACTGAGAGTTTAAAATGTACCAGGGACTTGGTTGCTTTAATCAAATTTTCTTATCTAATCCCTAACATACACAATAATAAAAGTTAAGTGCTCACTTTAATAAAAAAAAAATTAAGCTTAGAGTTTAAACTATATGTGCAATTTCTCACAATTGACAAAATATTCCAGTGCTTAAGAATTCATGCTAAGCAATCACAGTCTGTAATGGGCCAGCATGAATTCAGTGATCTAGATCATCATGAGGAATTAAAATGATGATATATTACAAAAGTGACATAACTGTCTATGTTATGACATAAAACAAGTTATAATAATCTTCGATAGATAATTAACAAAACTACAGCTACAAATTGGGATTTATTAGTTAAATAGAAAAGATTGGACGCAGTGGATCACACCTGTAATCCCAAAACTGGGAGGCTGAGGCGAGCGGATCACTTAAGTTCAGGAGATCGAGACCAGCCTCGCCAACATGGTAAAACCTCATCTCTCCTAAAACTACAAAATTAGCTTGACATGGTGGCACATGCCTGTAATCCCAGCTACTCCTGCGGCTGAGGCAGGAGAATCGCTTGAACCCAAGAGGTGGAGGTTGCAGTGAGTGGAGGTCGTGCCATTGCACTGCAGTCTGGGCAACAGAGTAAAACTCCATGTCGGAAAAAAAACAAAAGGGCCAGACGCGGTGGCTCATGCCTGTAATCCCAGCACTTTGGGAGGCTGAGGCAGGGAAATCATGAGGTCAGGAGATCGAGACCATGCTGGCTAACACGGTGAAACCCCATCTCTACTAAAAATACAAAAAATTAGCTGGGCGTGGTGGTGGGCACCTGTAGTCCCAGCTACTGGGGAGGCTGAGGCAGGAGAATGGCATGAACCCAGGAGGCAGAGCTTGCAGTGAGCCCAGATCGCGCCCCTGCACTCCAGCCTGGGTGACAGAGTAAGACCCAGTCTCAAAAAAAAAAAAAAAAAAAAAAAAAAAAGAAAGAGAAGATTTATTTTCTGCCAGACATAATTACTTGTTTAGAACACACTGCTAAGCAAAATATGGACAATTGTTGCATTTATGGAATTAGCTGTATAGAGCAGTCCTCAGTCCGGTGTAAACTGTAATTAAAAAGAATTTAAAAACAGATATCTGTGGATTAGTAGAAAAGGCAAGTTTAAATATTCTCCAGTGTGTTACTTTCCTGGAGCCATGTGCATTTGCATGCATGGCTATTACCGATCACTAACTGCCCAAGTTTCAGTGAAGTCCTTGTGATTGAAGGGCCAGTTTTTCAATTTATATATCATGAGGGCCAATTTGTTCCTTACTCTGCAACTATCTGCCTTTAGGCAGTTTTCATGATAATGTTTACCTACAACAGAAATGAATTTGAAAGTCAATTGTCTTCTTTTTTGACAGTTCCTATGACACACTGATGGAAAAGAGAATTAAGTATATTACTTGAAAGAGTTTGAGAATTTTTAACTTTTTATACATTGTACTTATCCACATTATCCCTGTTTTTCTTGCCACCTTTAAGAAACCGTTGGATAAAGAGAAGGGGCATTCCCTATTCAAGATAAAAGACAGTCGACTTGTCCAATTCTGTGTACTCAAAAGGTCATCAAGTGAAAAATTAAGATCTAATTCCTAGCTGTATAAGCTACTCGGAAAAAAAAGGAGTGTCAGAAGAATGTCAATGGGTATAACCTGACCAATCTTGTATCACCGCCCCCGCCTAAAAAAAAAAAACCTGTGTATTATACTCATTCAACAAAATAATGTTCACAGGGACTAATGGGTACTTAGTAGGCACCCAGGAGGCTGTGGTAAAACCAAATCCACATTTGCGTGAAATGTTACATTTATAGTTATGACATAAAAAGTGAAAAAAAAAAAACCAATGAGACACAGGTGTCAGAATTTCTGTGACTCTTGCTGATTGTGTCATATTGGCATGGGTAGTGCTTGGCACTGTGCTGGTGATGAACATCGTTTATACACTATCCTATGTTTAACTTGCAATTTCTTCTGTAATAGCTATAATTTTGAGTACATTGAGTGCTATTTAAGTGACAAGAGGACTGTGAGTAGAAGCCTGCACTTTTCTAAAATGATGCCAGATTCTTTTTTAACCTTTACAGTTTTCAAGTGTTTAGGAGCACACAGTGTTTATAAACCCATTGAAATAAGTTAAATGCCTTAATTGCTTCTGATAACACTGTTAATCTGAAGCACCCACCAAGTCTGTTACAGGTATGCTTTCCACCATAGTTTCCTCAGCAACAATACAAAACTCTACGAGGTCTGGAGGATTAGAATGTGATAGAATCTTTGAAAAAAAGAGTCTGAAGCCAGTAAAACCTAAACGTTTTCCAGTAAAACTTTATGGCTATATCTAGGGACAAAAAGAAGACTTTCTCATGAATCTTTTCAATAGAATAATAATATTCTCTTTCGATTTCTAAACCAACAACCTACATCTCAAAGTAGATGTTCCACTGGTATCAGCAAAATTTGGCACTTATGAATATCCAAAATTTGGATATTCATAATGCCTATTCAATTTTTCAACATAAACAAATCGCTTTTTGTACACTTAACTCTACTAACATTATATGGTAAAATTGCAGCAAATGGAAATTTGTTTTGCTCCTAGAAGGCATTCTTGATTCCTCCATTTCTCACATAACCTACAATCAATTTATCAAGTCCTGTCTATTCTACCTTTAAATGGTATCTCTAATCTACCTCCTTTCACCATTCCCCCCGAACCCCTAATCTAAGCCATCATTATCATACCTAGATACTTGGGTAACTTCATTGCCATCTTTTCATTCTTGCCCTGCTCTTACTCTTATTAATAAGGAGGATGATTTTATAAAAATAAATCACATTATGCACACCTGCTTAAAGTCTTTAATATTTATCCATATACCTAGAATAAATACAAACTTTTAAGATACGAACAAAAAAAAAATCCCTGCATGGTGTCACTCTAGCTCTCTGTAAAAATACTAAACTTCTATTATTTGATAGTCTTTGAACTCATATTCCAAACAAATAGCCTTCGAAATGTCTTAGAACAATCAATCAACCCCAGTTTCATCTCTTATAGAATTGACCTATTTATCATTATATAGTGGCCCTCCTTGTCTTTCTTTTTTTTAAGGTTTTTAATTTGTAGTACATTTTGTCTCATACATATATCTACTCCCTGTCCTCTTTTGGATTTTGGTTTCTAGTTGGAGGGTCTATCCCTTCCCACCCCTTCACTTTCCGTCTATGTGTGTCTTTATAGGTGAAGTGGGTTTCCTGAAGGTAGTGAACAGTTGAGTCTGGTTTATCCATTCAGCCACTGTATATCCTTTCAAGGTATAAAACCCACTGGTAAAATTAAGAACCTCCATTCTTGAGCCTTTGAATACCCAGCAAAACAGGTTAACTCCCAGATACCTAGAACACTTTTCTCTTTAATAATTTTGGACCAATGAGGCTAAAGATTTATAACCTACTATGAAAAGAAAATCATTTAAAGAGTTTTCATAAAAAGTGCATACCTTGTATCATATTGGCAGTTCTTCTTTGAAATCTGATCATTTGCTGTAGAGAACTGCTGATCACATAGAAGTTAATGATGTCCACTGATATACAGAAATTATATTTTATTTCACAGAAAGTTTGAATTTTTGTTTTTACCTTCTAATTAACCTCTTCACTAATTAGCAGTACACATGCAAGAACAGATCTATATTTCTAACATAATATTAAATATATTTCTTGAAATATGTTGGACATCAAATTACGAGTTTTTAATTTTTTTTTTTTTTTTTTTTGTGGCCAAGTCTCACTCTGTCCCCCAGGCTGGAGTGCAGTGGCACAATCTTGGCTCACTGCATGCTCTCCCTCCCGGGTTCACGCCATTCTCCTGCCTCAGCCTCTCGAGTAGCTGGGACTACAGGCGCCCATCACCACGCCTGGCTAATTTTTTGTATTTTTAGTAGAGATGGGTTTTCACCGTGTCAGTCAGGATGGTCTCGATCTCCTGATCTCATGATCCACCCGCCTCGGCCTCCCAAAGTGCTAGTATTACAGGCTTGAGCCACCACGCCCAGCTAATTATTTTTTCTTTTGTGTATAGTACTCTGTGCATATTTATCATTCACACTAATAATTTTAAAGTTATAGAATAGAATAAAAATTACTGATTTTATTGTGAAACATTCTGTTTGTAGTTTTACACATTATGAATATCTGAAATATATCCAAAGGAATAATGTCCACAACTTCATAAAAGTATAAGCCCAGTTTTAAAATACCTTTATAAATAACTATAAGATATATTTCTGTGCATGACATATTGTATTGATATAACTTTTTTTTCTGGAAGACACTTTTAAAACATTGTTTTGGAATTTGAATCTACTGCCCACAATATAAAATTACAAGCAAATCATTAAAAACTACACATCCTAAATGACAACACAAGGGTGTTTTGTCATGTTATATATGTCTACTTTACAAATGAGAGGTCTTTGGAGAAATTTATTGTCAGATTTTTTTATCGAAGACTCCTCTGGACTATTTCACTCTCCGCAATAAAGTAAATTAAGATACTAATTAGCTGTGCAAAGCCCAGGTGATGATGTGACTGCACAGAGGTAACAGACTACAGTCTTTTGACATGGTTCTTCAGTTTTTGAATGAAATAAATCCATAATCATTTCTCTTTATTTAAATGCAGCTTCAAAATTAGCTACGTTTGTTCTTTAAATAAAAACATTGACAAGGTCAAATTAGTTTAAGACTAAACCCAAGACTTCAGCAAGGTCTATTTGTATCCTTGACCAGCGAGCAATCAACATGCCAGCCAGTGGTGAGGAGGTCAAAAGCAAAGAGTATTTCTGGGAAATATCTGTCTGCCATTAATGTGAAAGCAACTTTGCTTTTGCCAATAAATAAAATCAATTTTCTACCATGTCTGCCACTGGTATGGATGGAGGCATTGCATCCATTTAGTCCATCAACTGCTTATCTCACAGGAATACTGAGCTTAATGCTTTTGTTCAAAAGAAAACAAGAAATGAAAGCACAGCTACTGCTTAAAAAGTCTGAAGTTTAAAAATCCTGAATCTAGCCCTAAGCAGAACTGATAAGGAAACTCTTCAATTAGAAATATTTCTCATTGATTTAATTATTATACATAAGTCTTTCTGAAAGTTTGGAAAATCCAGCTTCTCCTTCCAATAGGGTGAATCAAACTTCACCAAATAATTTGTTTTCAAAATTCATGGAATATACATCACTTAATTTGGTGTTGCTTTAGTAATTGCTTTATGAACTCAATGCTTATTCAAGTTAGGATAAAAGTGAATACATTTTATTTCTGCTTTTTTATATTTTGAAGACATCATGCCACACAAAATAAACAATAATAATTTTTTCAATCTAATTGACTTTTTAAACAAAAGACAAAACCAGAGCTAACCTGTTTTACTCAATTATTTACACATGTGTTTTTATTTTGTCTTTTTACTAGTTGAGTAAGAATATAAGTAAATCTGAAGAGATTTGGCCTGAAGAACTCTCACCTTTATTTCTGAGTTGCTTTGCTTCACTTATGCTTTAGTAGCCTTACAATAAACAAATATCTAGTCATAATAGATTGAGCAAATAGGGAATTCAGTACAAAGCTCAGGAAGGGTAAGAAGAAGGAATGAAGCATCATTGGAAATCAGGATAACTTTGCCTTTTATTATTGTCATTTGTGTGCTATATGATAATTTTTTTTTTCAGTTTCTTTCTATTGTCCTATTTTCTTTTTCTAATTGAGCTGAAATTTACCCATAATCCCCCCCCAAAATATTCTCAACACCTAAGTCTTCTTGTTAAAAGTTCAGTTACCACATGGAATTAGCTCCATGTCCTACTTATAAATTTCCAGAAAGAGTGTCTAATTGTCTTTCAAAACTCAGGATCTTCCAGGGGGCAAAGGAATACCCCTGTCAATTGTCACCTCTCATTCAATTAGCTGTGACTATGGTGTGAACTTGAGATAGCAAAAGTGTTGACTAGAATTTTCAACCCAGATATTTATTAAATACTCTATATGGTACTATGCAGTATGTTACAGGAGATATAACATATAAAAGGTGAACCCATCCAATAAGTATCTTACTATTATAGGGTGGGTTTAAAAATATATATATTGCATATAAAAATGGTAATACACAATAGTATTTATGACAAGATTTTGTCAGTATTTCACTTTATAATAATAAATATTTGGCTATGATATTAAAGTCATCTCTTTTGGGGGGAAAGTAAATAATGAAAGAACTTTTATTAGAAATATAAAATTGCATCTCATATACTAGTTTAAATTTCTTGTTGACCTTGCTTTATGACATGGTGTAGGCACTGGATTTCCTTAAAATTCCAAGTCTGTTATTTTACCAAGAGAATCCATTCCTACCAAAATTTAATGAATGTGCTGATATGTATGCTTAGATGGAAATATTATGTCAGACTTGCAAAAAGAATTTAATTATCAAATTAACCAGATAGCTGTGTGAAAGATTCTTGGGGCTCCCAAATCACTAAGCCAAAGGGAAATGTCAAGCTGGGAACTGCTTAGGGCCAACCTGCCTCTCATTCTATTCAAAGTCACCCCTCTGCTCACTGAGCTAGATGCATATCTGATGGCCTCCTTTGAAAAGACTAATCAGAAACTCAAAAGAATGCAACTATTTCTCTACCTATCTGTAACCAGGAAGCCAGCTTCAAGTCTTCTTGCATTTGCTTCAAGTTGTCCCACCTTTCCGGACCCAACCAATGTATTTCTTACATATATTGATTGATGTCTCGTGTCTCCCTAAAATGTATAAAACTAAATGGTGCCCCAACCACCTCGGGCATATGTCGTCAGGACTTCCTGAGGCTGTGTCATGGGAGCGCATCCTCAATCTTGGCAAAATAAACTCTCTAAATTCACTGAGACCTGTCTCAAGTTTTCGGGGTTCACAACTGTAACAAGAAAATATCTTAAAGTAAAACAATTAGAGCAAATGTATTAAAATATAACCAGACTTATGCCTGAAAGTTCAGGACTTTTGGAGGCTGAGGTAGGAGGACTGCTTGAGGCCAGGAGTTCTAGACCAGCCTGGGCACTGTGGCAAAACCTTGTCTCTACAAAAAAATAAGAAAGTTAGCCAGTCATGGTGGCATACACCTGTAGTCCCAGCTATTTGGTGAGACCCTGTCTCAAAATAAGTAAATAAATAAAATATTTTATATAATAATATATAATTATGGACAAAATGTATTCTTCATAATCCTTCACAAGGATCGAAAACTTGTCTCATCTTTTCTTAATTGATATAAAAGGCATACAGTTTATTGATTTAAACTATACATAAAATTGTAGATATACTAGCTACTCAAGTGAAGCATGATGATTCTCATGCCCTAGGTCCTAAGAATAACTTCCTTGCTTTCTCAGAAAACATACAGGTAATGAATATGGATGTAATGAATATCTCAAAAAGATCCTCACAGTGACTATAGTAAGGAGAAACATAGGGCAGCTTCTTTTTTCACACCTCCTGCAGGAAGATGCATTATGCCAAAATACAATCTATTAAAAGCAGTTGAATTCTGGGGAAGGCAGAGAAGTAAAAGGTCCCAAGGACAAAAGATTATGGTTCCATTTTGCAGCAATACCATGTTAAAATTAAATTCAAGAATAGATATATTGTAGGGTATTAAAGAACTATTTACCAGGCCGGGTGCAGTGGCTCACGCCTGTAATCCTAGCACTTTGGGAGGCCGAGGCAGGTGGATCACGAGGTCAGGAGATCAAGACCATCCGGGCTAACACAGTGAAACTCTGTTTCTACTAAAAATACAAAAAATTAGCCAGGCGTGGTGGCGGGTGCCTGTAGTCCCAGCTACTCGGGAGGCTGAGGCAGGAGAATGGCGTGAACCTGGGAGGTGGAGCTTGCAGTGAGCCGAGATCGCACCACGGCACTCCAGCCTGGGTGACAGAGCAAGACTCCATCTCAAAAAAAAAAAAAAAAAAAAAAAAAGAACTATTTACCAGTTTGCTGTAACTCATTGTTTATTAGCTTTTATGGTATGTAAGTGTGGTATACAAGCATCTTAGTCCATTTTGTGCTGTTTTAACAGACTACCTAAGACCAGGTAATTTATAAAGAACAGATTTATTTCCTCACAGTTCTGTGGAGTGGGAAGTCCAATATCAAGGTGCCAGCAGGTTCACTTGTCAGGTGAGTGCCGAATCTTCTGAAGGGGAGGAACACTGTGGTCTCACATGTTGGAAGACAGAAGGACAAAATAGCCTAGCACTGCATGAAGCCACTACCATAAGGATCTTAATCCCATTCACAAGGGAGAAGCCCTCATGGTCTTATAACTCGTAAAGCCTCCACTGCTTACTAATACTATCACATTGGCAACACCTGTATTTTAGAGGGGACACATCCAAAGCATAGCAAGTATAATTTAGTACACATAAATAAATTTGAGAGTTTTTCTTAGAAAAAAATACCTCTTGAGTAGACATTTTCATATTAACTGCCAAATACAGGTCCGTATTCTTCTACTGTCATGTCAACAAGGAATAGGGTTGACATATTTGATGAAAGACCAGGAGCCTGATGGCTATGCATGCCTGGAAAGAATATCACCACATGGAGGTTGGCCCAGGTTAAAAACATGAAGTTCTTCTCTAATGTAGTTAAATGATAAATCATCAACAACCTTCTCTTCCCAAGGAAGAATACATTTCTATAACTTGTCTTACTATCATAAAAATATTAATACATAGAATATAATTTTATTTTTTACTATTAATAGATTTTCTACTAACTTTTTGTTAATATAAAAACTCATGTTACCTATGATGATCTGTTTATTCAATCAACATTTAATATGAGGGCACATAATGTAGAAGGCTTTGTATAAGTCTCAAGGTTTGCTTATGATACAACAGAAGATAAAGAGTAATTAAATAGAATTGCAACTATGAAATAATAAGTGTTACAGAAGCATGAAAAAGGATAGCTACTGATAAGTTACATTTATTGAGTGGCTGCTATATGTTAGAAACTATTATATGTATTTTATGGGTATTATTTCACATAATACTTACATTTTACAGATAAAGCCAAGTATGATATGCTATATAATTTGCCCGAGGGTCTGTTAATTCTGTTTGAGAGTCTTGGTGACATTTGAAGTGATTTTGAATGCTAAAGGTGTTTGAATGTAAGGCAGAAAGTAAGATAAATCCAGGCAGAGGGAATAACAGCAGCAGAGTCATGGAGACTTAACTTCCATGGTGAGTTTATCAAACAGAATAGACACATGTTGAAGGGGCATAAGGTAATTGGCAGTAATATGATCCAATATGAAAGGTTCTGCAAGTCAGAGCAAGAGATTTGAGATCTTGTTGGTAAAGCAAGAAATCAGATTTTCAGCAGCGAAGTGGCGTGATGAGATCCAAGAGAATGGGTAATATTTCCACAGTTTTCTTCCATGTAGTTCTTTTTAAAAATTATAAAATCCTTGCTCCTAAAAATAAAAGTATATAAAATACATTATCTTCTTTGTATGTATCAATTGTACATTCTACTACATATTTCACAAAAATGGAATAATTATTTATATATTTGCCATTTCTTTTTAACCTCTCCCAACCACTTAAATATATATTATAGACCCTTTAAATATGTAAAAACTTCAGCATTCTTATTTATTCTTATATTTCAAAATTGCATCCGGTACTACTTACCATGAACTTTTCCATTCTTCACAGACATCTGGGTATTCTGGGATGATACACATGTAAGAAAAATACTTACAAATAAAATTGGTGGGTTAAAATTGGAAAATGTTAAATGTAGGTAGATACTGTCAGTTTACACTCCAATAAATAGTTTGCATTTCTACAAACAATAACAGTTTTACCACATCCTTACAATATTATTAATCTTTTAAGCTTCTGCCAAATTGTTTTGTGATAAATGTGGTATCATTTTGCATTTTTCCAACGTTTCTTCTCTTATTAATAGTGTCTTTTGCCATGCAAAAGATTCACCTTTAATACCCTACCTTATTATTATAAGATATCTTGTTATATTTTATTCTCACTCACTCATAATTTTAAATCTTATATTTATACTGAACATACGACTGAAACTTATTATGATTAACAAAAGATATGAATATTTTATGATATTTTCCATATGGATACCAAATTGTATTAAAGCAATTTATTGAAGAACTATATTTCTGCAGCTCTGAAACACAAGTTTTATGATATATCAAACATTCATATATGCACAATTATATTCACATCTAATTTGTTTATCAGTCTGTTATTTCTATACTAAATAACATGTCATTTCAGTCATTGTAGTTTCCAAGTACAATTTCATATCTAGTAGAGCAGGTAGAATTTTATTAGCTACTTTCCAAAATTTGTTCTACCATGCGAGGTGTGGAAATGATTTGCCAAGTGTTTCTAGTATACTATTGAACTATTAATCAAAATTTTTAGCTGGAAAACACCATTTGTTACTTTCATTCAAGACTTGTTTTGTACTACTCAGTGTCAGCTTATAATTATTTTATATAGTTTGTTATTCCTTTTAGAAGTCTTATAGTTTTGTTGACATTGTGAATAACTATTATATTTTAATTGGTTATTACTAAAATTTAGGAAATATTTATCACTATCTGTAAGTGGACAAATTTCTGAAACATAAGTACTATTCCAGTTCATTCTGATTTTGTGGGATAAAAATAAGTTGCCTTGAAGTAATGCTATTCCGTGACTGCATTTCTAATATCTTCTCCTTGACTTATCTCATGAGTTGGACCATTAGGACAGTACCCGATAATATAGAAAAGCTTTGCTTCTACTTTGGTAATGCTTGTAGTATTTTGTACTAAAATATGTTTGATGATATTTTCTAATATGTTATTAGTTAAGGAAGCTATTGTCATCATTATTGTTTTCTTTTTTAAGTCAACAGCGTATTTCAAAATTTGTTAGAAGTGAATAACACCCTTTATGCCACATCTTTTTGCAGAAAATAAGTTGACCATATTTCCATTTTATTCTACAATTAGCTTATGGCATATATTATTATATAGGTCAATACTTTAAGTTATCATTTGTCAAAATTTTATAATATTTTAGGGTTATCACCACATAGTTTAACATACTTTTATGAGAATAGAATATCATGATACACTTTTTAAAAAAACCTCTGGGACTCTTGTTCTTTATAAACTTGTTTATCTTATCTAACCTCCTATCTACTTCTGTGCTGTAAACAACGACAATCATCAGACTTTACTTGGCAGGGTTAAAAAAGACAGTTTTTGATTGAAACACTGCCATTTATTAACGTGCCAACTAATATAATTTTATAACAACAAATAAAATCTCTTCTTGACCAGTCATTGGAATTAGAACTCAAGCATCAATTTTGAAATGTTTATTACTTGTTTTCTCTAATGGCCCATTTATATCTAAAATATTTTTACAGCAAAATGAAGTAGAGCTATGTAGAAGACTCATCAGTCAGTGGAGGATGGGTGCAGCCTCTGAGGACGATGAGAAGATTACAATCCACAGAGTGTAATGAGAATGCAGTTGGTTATGTTCATACCAATTCTCATTACAATCTTTGTCACTGCAATGAATTCACGGTGTATCATTTTCCATCCTTGTTATATTCTTTGTCAGAAAAATGATACATCATTCATGCCATCTGCCTCTCTTCCTCACACCCCTCCCCTTATACTTTATTGTATTTTTCACAGATTGAATTAGAGGAATAAATTGTGTAGCTCATACAAAGTCCTTGGAAGAGTCTTGATAAATATCAGAAAAAGTCTCAAATCATAAATCCACAGGCCATATAATGGAAGCGTAAAACAAAATAAGATAATTATAGATAAATATACAGCTCTGAAATTAAAGTATATGCAAATGTGTTTCTTGTGTAAATGACATAAACACATTTCTATAAGATACTGGAGTAGATTGGAATGGAAATAATGTGAATATAATTAGTAAATCATCCAGTTTCTATCCTCATTCCACAACTCCCCCTTTTCCAATAGGGCACACATATAGTGGGCTGATGGAGTATGCTTATGTATATATGTATTTGATTTGGTTTTGCTTTTTTGTTTACACTTACATTAAATGGTTTTCGTTGTTATCATGATGAAAGGCTATTTAAGGGCAGTTTGAAGTTCACAGAAAAATTGAGAATAAAGTTCAGAGAGTTCCCATATCCTCCTTACCCCACACATGTGCAGCATCTCCCATTATCATTATCCCCTATCAGAGTGGTACATTTTTGTATAATTGATGAACTTACATGGACACATCATAATCACCCAAGTCCATGATTTGCATTAGGATTCACTTGATGTACATTCTGTGGGTTTGGACAAATGTATACAGGCATATAGGCATAATTACAGTAACATATATAGTATTCTTACTACCCTAAAAATCTTATGTGATCTGCCTATTCATTCCTCTCCCCTAATCCCTGGGAACCAGAGATCTTTTCACTGTCTCCATAGTTTTGCCTTTTCCAGAATGTCATGTAGTTGGAATAACATATGATGTGGCCTATCAAGATTGGCTTATTTTACTTAGTTGTATGCACCTACAATTCCGTCATGTAATGGCCTAAGAGCCACAAAAGTGCTGAATAATATCCCATTGTCTGGATTTAGCATAGTGTATTTATACACCTACTGAATAACATCTTGGTACTTCCAAGTTTTGGTCATTATGAATAAAGCTACTACAAACATCTATGTGCAGGTATTTGTGTGGACATATTTTTTTCACTCTTTTGGGTAAAAACAAAGGAGCTTGATTGCTGTGTCATATAGTAAGATTATGTTTAGTTTTGTAAAAAAACCACCAAGCTCTCTGCCAAAGTGGCTATGCCACTTTGTATTCCCAGCAGCAATGAATGAAAGGTACTATTGTTCCACATTCTCACCAATATTTGGTGGTGTCAGTGTTCTGGATTTTGGTCATTCTAATAGGTGTATAGTGACATCTCATCATTTTGATTTGCATTTCCCTAATGATATACGATGTGGACATCTATGCCTTTTTGCCGTCTGTACATCTTCTTTGGTGATGTGTCTGGTAAGGTTTTTGGACCGTTTGTTGAGTTGTTCCTTTTCTATTCTGAAGTTTTAATAGTTGTTTGTATATTTTGGGAAACAGTCCTTTATTAGATGTGTATTTTATAAATATTTTCTTCCAGTCTGTGAAGTTTGAACTTTAATGAAGTCCAGCTTAGCAATTCTTTCTCTCATGCATTGTGCCTTTGGTATTGTATTTAAACAGTTATTGCCATTCCCAAGGTCTCTCTCTTTTTTTTTTTTCTTCAATCAAAAGACTAAATCTGACAATTCTGAAGAGTTTGAGGGGAAAAAAATCTTTACTTCTACTTTCTTCTGATCTCCAGATGGACCTGAGAATTAATTTGGCATAAAATAGACTAATAGCTGAGACGCACACAGATTTTTACATCTACATAGGTGCCTCCAGTGGAAAATAAATACCCCAAAATCTGGCCGAACTGAAATGCTTTTATACTAAGTTGAACCAAGAAAGACAATTGTGGAAAACTAAAATATATTGGGAGGCTAAATGGTGATAAAAATGACTTTAAGAAGGTCTCTTTATAGAGAATTATCTTGGTCTTAACACTGTCCTTCATAAGAATGCTTCTTTTCTCCTCGTACGGGGAGGGAAGCACTGACATGGGAACTTCATCTCGTCTTTAAGAAAAAAAGGGGAATCAGAATGTTCTTCTTCCACCTTTTCTTTTTCCAATAGTTAATATGCCACAGCAACATACTTTTGGGGTGGCATGTTCTGAAAACTTTCAAACCTTACACTTACCTCTAAAATCTTGATATGCTAAACACAACAGAGAAAACATATTTTCTCTGCATTTCCCAACAACAACAAAACAATTCAATGAAAATTTACAACATTGCAATATTCTGATTTTCTCCTAAAGTTTCCGTTCGAAATCTATTTTCCAAGGAAATCCCAAAGTTTGCAAGAAGAATTTCATTTTACCTGTTACCTTGGCATAATTGTTTTCTATCTACTCTCTTAGCAATTTAAATATATATTGTTATTAAATATGACATCATAATGTACAATAGATCTCTTGAACTTATTTTTCTGTTAAACTGAAATTTTGTGTCCTTGACCAACATCTCCCCAATTCCTCACTCTTCCCAGGCTTCTGGTAACTACCATTCTACACTGTTTTTAGGAGTTTAACTTTTTCAGATTGCACATATAAGTCGGATCATGCAGTATTTGTCTTTTTGTGTCTGACTCATTTGATTTAACATAATGTTCCCCAGATTCATCCATGTTGTCACAAATAACAGAATTCCCTTCTATTTTAAGGCTGAATAGGACTATGTTGTTTACACATGCCACATTTTTTTAATCCGTTTATTCGGTGATGAACACTTAGGTTGTTTCCACTGTTTGGCTACTGTGAATACTACTGCAATGAACGCGGGAGTACAGATCTTTTATCACTATACAAATTTCATGTATGTGGATACGTACCCACCAGCTGAATCATATGGCAGGTTCCATTTTTAATTTGGGGAACCTCTATGCTGTTTTCCATACGGCTGTACTAATTTACATTCCCACCAATGATTTATAAAAGTTCTGTTTTCTCCATATCATCTCCAACATTTGTTACCTTTCATCTTTTTGATAAGGGGTTAATATCCAAAATATTTAAGGATCTCAAGCAAATTAATGGTAAGTAAAGAAATTACTCAATTGGAGAACAAAGGATGTGAATATTTTTAAAGAGAAGACATTTAAATGGTCAGTGGGAACTTTTTTTTAAAAAGCTCAGCAGGGAGCGGTGGCTTACGCCTGTAATCCCAGCACTTTGGGCGGCCGAGGCGGGCGTATCACTTGAGGTCAGTCGTTCAAGAATAGCCTGGCCAACATGATGGAACCCTGTCTCTACTAAAAATACAAAAAAAATGAGCCAGACATGGTGGCTGGTACTTGTAGTCCCAGCTACTTGGGAGGCTAAAGCAGGAGAATTGCTTTAACCCAGGAGGTGGAGGTTGCAGTGAGTCGAGATCACGCCACTGCACTCCAGCCTGGGTGACAGAATGAGACTCCATCTCAAACAAAAAAAAAATAGAAAAACATAATAAGATATCACCCCACATCTGTTAGACCAGCTATTATAAAAAAAACTGACATTAATAGTACTCCTTCCATTTTCACAAATGTTCTTGATGGCACTATCAATTAGACAATTATATAGTCATTTTATTTTTAGGTGCTTACGAGCCACCTCCCCCCATAAGAAAAATCTACTACCCTATTCAAAACATCTTTTATATTCACACTCACAGTGCCTTTCTTAGGCTAATTGTTACAACGTGGCTGCTCCAGGTGTCTCAGGCTCATCTTAATGATAAGAGAGTAGAAATCCAGCACTTCAAGTTTCTCTGTGGTCAGTCCAGACACTGCAATTCTTAATACTAGTTTGCAATAATAGGACCCACCATGAATATTATTTTGATTATGACAATTATTTATATTAACTTTATCTGTAGTTGAATTTTCTTAAAAACTATGTACACCTATTGCTTTTGCTATTTGTAATTGTTTTTATATTTCTACCCACCCCTCCCACCCCTCTCTTCAACCTACAATTTGGGAAGCTTAGTAATAAACTAGAAACCAGATAATGTTTTGTTACTTTGAGATATAAGCATGTTACTCTAAGGTAAACATGTCTTTGATCAAATAAGGTCAAATGTGTTCCTTCTTAAAGTTTTAGAATGAGTTTTAAAATATTAAAGTGTAGGCCGGGCACGGTGGCTCACGTAATCCCACGTAATCCCAGCACTTTGGGAGGCTGAGGCAGGTGGATCACAAGATCAAGAGATCAAGACCATCCTGGCCAACACGGTGAAGCCCCGTCTCTACTAAAACTACAAAAATTAGCTGGGCGTGGTGGCATGCACCTGTAGTCCCAACTACTCAGGAGGCTGAGGCAGGAGAATCACTTGAACCCAGGAGGTAAAGATTGCAGTGAGTCGAGGTCACGCCACTGCACTCCAGCCTGGCTACAGAGTGGGACTCCATCTCAAAAAAAAATAATAATAATAATGTGTAAGTGAACCCCTTTAGTAAAGTCTTTAGTAAAGTGACTTCTTCAATTTTGTTTAATCCAGTAGTTCTCAAAATTACTTTATTATGAAGAAATGTGTTACATTACACCTTTTAACAACCCACAGATCAGGACATTGAAGCATAGTTTTGAAAATGCCATTAAATTGTATTTATTCTGATACATATGTTTACAAAGAAATTGAAGATCTATTAATGGAAATAAAATTCATAAACTAAATTGTCCCTATGGTTCGCCTTTGTTTGATGCTTTTTATTAAAAAAACAAACAACAAGGCAATAGGTACCTTTCATGTCACAGAGGACATTTTCAACTCAACGAAGTCTACCCAATGTGAAATATTTTTGCAGCAGCCTCAGATAGGAGTATGCATTAGAACTACGTCAGTAACAAAATTTCCCAAAGATTTGGGACAACCAAGGAAAAGTCCTGTTTGGAAATGAATTTTTGTGTTGTTTAAGGCAGAATGAAGAACTCTCATAGGCCCTAAAACCAAAACAAAATTATTAAAGAAAATGAATATGAGCTGTATAGGTTGACCCTATATTTCTATAAAAACAAATAAAATCCCATTGTTACCAAGGAGTTCATCCAGAATAGAAGTTGATGCTGCATAAATGTGGTTATCAAATTGAGGGCATACTTTTTTCTCAACAATCTAAAGTTGGTTTTTAAAGAAGCCACTAAATTTAAGGAAAATTAGTAGTTTTTACTGGACTCATGTGCCATGAGATGATGTACAATTTCTTACCGTAAATATATTTTTAATACAAAGGTTTAAGGTATGTTTTATGTTCGTTATAACATATTAATAAATCTAATTTTGCTTCAAGTTATCATTTAGCAAGATGGCAAACTAGATAACCAGCACAACTGTAGAACCTTTTAAAATAATATACACTGCTGATCTAGAACAACAGAAAATATCTGCAGAGAATAAAATGAGGAGGAAACAAAAAACACTCCAGATAAATACAAAAGCACAAAAGCAAGCTTTCATCCTAAAGGTTTAAGCCACAGTGTGAAGTAACTGGATATCTTCTGTGATAGTTACACAGGATTTGAGAGCAAGAGAGAACACAGGACCTTCCCACAGTGAGGAGCCTAATGAGAGACTTCTGCATGAACTTGGGACACAAAAAGGAGAAAGTAAAGAGAGATGTTGGTCTTATTCTTGGCTTTGGTAGACTGGGAAAATGTTTCTTTCAAATATCTTCAAAGAAGATAATGTGAAATACATATTTAATTAAAAAACATAATTCTATACTAAACATCAATATAAAATGCAATTATAATAAGAATTGAAAAGTAAGAATAAATAAAAATGAAATCTACATATTGAAATGTGTGGATGTTTCTAATGTGGTAGAAGAGAATTTCTAGGCATAAATACAATAAAAACAAAAGGCTTAAAATGCATCCAAATCTGGAGGATGAAGTACAATGAATAAAAAAAGAAGTAAAAGAAAATAAACAATATTCAATCATAAATCAATCTAATTATAGAATCAAAAAATATAGAATAAAGATAAAATTAAAATATCAAAAAATTAACAGTGGGTTCTCTGAGGAAACTACAAAACAGTTGAAGCTCTAGGAAAATTTTAAAAATGAGGAAAACACAGATAAATTAAGATGGAAATAAGAAAACTAACTATATGTTGAGGAAAATAAATAGAAAATAAGAAAATATTCTAATAAATTTAAGTTATTTAAAAATTTAAAGGAATTGCATAATATCTAGAAATATATAATTTCTCAAATGGATATAAGAAACTGAAAACTTCAATAGCCATAAAATCATTAAACTATTTGAATCAGTTTTCAAATCTTTCTGCAGAGAAAACAGTAGGCTAAAGTGGATCTATAGAAAAAAATACTTATGAAATACTTAAAAAAACAAATAATTTTAAACGTTTATGTGGTAATTTTCTAAAGAAAAGTAAAAATGAAAATGCTCTCCATTATATTTTATTACTCTAGCATAGTTTCATATAAGAGCATAAAAACAAAAATTAGAGACCACTGTCATGCACGAACAGATACTTTTAAAATTGTATAAAATTATTAGCAAACTTAATCCAACAATGTTTTAAAATTATTATGACCATATAGCATTTATTTCAGGAATACCTGAATGGTTTAATATTATAAAATTTATTAATGCAACTCACATGTTTTTAAAAGTATGTTACTATCTCTATGCAGGAAAGGCATTTGATAAGTTTCAATATGCAAGGGAAAAATAAAACACTTGTTAAATTTACAGAGGATAACTCTGTCCTAATAAATTATATCTATAAAAACTTTCATCATGGTGGATCATGGTGGCTCATGCCTATAATCCCAGTGCTTTGGGAAGCCAAGGTTGGAGGAATACTTGAAGTCAGAAGTTCAAGGCCAGCTTGGACAACATGGCAAGACACAATCTCTATTTTAAAAAAATTAAAAATTAGTTGGGTGTGGTGACACATCTCTGTAGTCCTAGCTTACCCCAGGAGGCTAAGGTGAGAGGATTGCTTAAGCCTAGGAGTTCAATGTTACAGTGATCTATGATTGCACCACTGCACTCCAGCCTGGATGACATAACAAGATCCTGTCTCAAAACAAAACAAAACAGAATTACAGAAGATAAAATACTAAGAATTTCCCGTTTGGATAAAGCACAAGTGGAGGCATTATTACATAGTGGACTTACAAGTCAGATGTCTCAATTTGAATCTTAATTCTTTCATTTACTAATGAAGTAAACTTGAGATCACTTGGTAAAGTGTCTGTGTTTCATTTTCCTCATCTATTAAATATCAGCATAACAGTAATGCCCAACTCAAGGAATTTACGACAATAAGGTTAGCTAAAATTGTAAGGTTTAGAACACTTCTTGGTTTATAGTAAGCATGATAAAAAATGTGTGTTATGTGAATAGAAAAATTCCCCATTCATCACTCTTTTTCAATATTGTACTGAAGGACCAGTACACTCTTGCAGTAAGACAAAAATAGTACACACACAGTCACATACTCACACGTAGACAAATTCATCCATATAAATTTCAAGAAGCAAGATTCTCATTATTTGCAGACAGTATGATTATCTGCATAGAAAAATCATTTTCAATAGCAAAATAGAATATAAAGTATCAAGGGATATATCTAAAATAATGATGTGCAAGGATTTTATGGGGCAACTCGTAAAACTTTACTGGCTGACTATAAAGAACACATACTGACACTAGCGTCTTAAACAGAAAGTCTCACTATCATGAAGATAAAAGTTATCCCAAAAGCAATTTATGTAGTCAATGTATTCCTAGTAAAAATTTCAATATGTTTGTTGTCTTCTGTGGAAGTCAATTAATAAATTGATCAAAAGACATAGATATAAGAGCAGTAATCACAAGGCATATATCTTAGAACAGAAGGACAAAGTTGGAATACATTTTTGCTAAAACGTATCTACCCTTCATATTTTAGCTATGGTAATTAAAACAATATGGTAGTGTGAAAAGTTAGACACACCAACTAACAAGAGGAAATAGAGAGACCAGAAACATACCTTCTGATGTAGAAATGATTTACGATAAACCTGGCATTACAAATCAGTAGGAAATGAAACCATTTGATAGCGATACTGGGCCAATTGGTTATTTATGTTGAAAACGTTTAAAAGGATACCCACCACACATCATACCAATAAAGAGATTCTAAGTGGATTCAAGACTTAATGCAGGAAAGACCTTAAATATTTATAAAATATAATATATGATATTTTTATGACACTGGGTTTATATTGACCATAAAGTAACAATTGATAAATTTGAATATTTCAGATTTAAGAAAATATATTTATCAAAAGCAGTGCTTATTAATCTTTTTCTGATTATCACTGCCCTAAGGATAAAATTTACTACCATTTATCAAGATAAATTAAACAACAAAGAACCAGATTTGGCCATGCAGGATTGAATTTTGAATGTTCAGAAACCACTGCATTATCTAAGATGTTTTTTATCTCTAAAGAAGAAAAACATTGAGAAGGAGAGTAACCTCCCTAACTCCCTACAAAGCCAGTATCATCTTGTTACCAAAGCCAAGAAAAGACACACACAGACACACACAGACACACACAAACACACACACTATAGGCCAATATTCCTGATGAACATAGGCTCCAAAAATCCTCAACAAAATACTAGCAAACCGAATCCTACAACATCTCAAAAAGATAATACACCACAATCAAGTGGGTTTTATTCAAGGAATGTAAGGATAGTTCAACATTTGCAAATCAGTAAGTGTGATTCACCACATAAACAGAATTAAATACAAAATTATATGATAATCTCAGTGAATTCAGAGAAAGGACTCAATAAAATACAGTCTCCCTTCATGAAGAAAACCCTCAAACTAAGCATAGAAGGGACACACCTCAAAATAATAAAGGCAATGACAAACTCACAACCAACCTCCTATTGCACAGGGAAAAGTTGAAAGCAGTCCCCTGAAGAACTGGAACATGACAAGTATGTCAATTTTCACTACTCATATTCAACATAGTACTGAAAGTCCTAGATAGATCAGATAAGAGAAAGAAATAAAACACACCAGAATTGGAAAAGAGGATACAAATTATCTCTGTTTGCTGGTGATATACCTGGAAAAATCGAAGGACCCCTCCAAAAGACTCCTGGACTTGATAAATAGCTTCAACAAAGTTTCAGAATACAAAAATCAACATATAAAATCAGTAGCATTTCTATACACCAATAAAGTTCAAGCTGAGAACCAAATCAAGAACTCAATCCTATTTACAATTGCAGCAAAAATTAAAATACCTAGGAACCAATTTAACTAAGGGGGTAAAAGATCTATACAAGGAGAACTATGAAACACTGATGAAAGAAATCATAGATGGCACAAACAAATAGAAAAACATCCCATGTTCTTGACTGGAAGAATCAATATTGTTAAAATGACCACACTACTCAAAGCAAGCTCCAGATTCAATGCAGTCTCCATCAAATTATCAACGTCATTTTTTTCACAGAATTAGAAAATACAATTCTAAGGTTCATACAGAATGAAGAAAAAAAAGCCTAAGTAGACAAAGCAATGCTATGCAAAAGGAAGAAGGTGGGAAACATTGCATTACCCAACCTCAATATATACTACAGGCTATAGCAACCAAAATACATGATATTGGTATAAAAACAGACACATAAATCAATGCAATAGAATAGAGAACCCAAAAATAAAGTCACCTACCTACACCAACTGATCATTAGTAAAGTCGACAAAAATACATAGTGGAAAGGACACACTATTCAATAAATAATTCTGAGAAAACTGTATAGCCACAGGCAGAAGAATAAAACTGGACTCCTATCTCTCACCATTACAAAAGTTAGGTCAACATGGATTAAAGACAACTATAAGTTCTAAAACTATAAAACTCCTGAAAAAAAACCTAGGAAAGACTTCTGTGGGCATTGGCATAGGCAAAAAAATTTCTGAGTAAGACGTCATAAGCAAATGCAAATCAAACCAAAAATAGACAAAAGAAACTTAATTAAACCAAACATCTTCTGCACAGCAACAGAAGTAATCAATAGAGTAAAAAGAAAACCTACAGAATGGAAGAAAATATTTGCAAACTATGGATCCATCAAAGAACTAATATCCAGAATCTATAAGGAACTAAAAAAACTCAAGATAAAAAAATAACCCCATCAAAATTGTGCAAAAGACATGAACAGACATTTTTCAAAAGAAGATATAGAAGCAGGCAATAAATATGAAAAAGTGCTCTACATCGCCAAAGAAATGCAAATCAAATCCAAATGAGACACCATCTTACACCAGTCAGAATGGCTATTATTAAAAAGTAAAAAACAACAGATGTTAAAGAGAAAAGGGAGCACTTATACACTGTTGGTGGGAATGCAAAATTAGTACAAACTCTATGGAAAGAGTATGGAGATTTCTCAAAGAGATAAAAATAGAACTACCATTGGATCTAGCAATTCTACTACTGAATATATATCCAAATGAAAACAAATTATTATATTTTTAAAAAAAGGCATCTTCCAGGCCGGGCACGGTGGCTCACGCTTGTAATCCCAGCACTTTGGGAGGCCGAGGCGGGCGGATCACGAGGTCAGGAGATCGAGACCATGGTGAAACCCTGTCTCTACTAAATGTATAAAAAAAAAAATAAGCCGGGCGCGGTGGCAGGCGCCTGTAGTCCCAGCTACTCGGAGAGGCTGAGGCAGGAGAATGGCGTGAACCCGGGAGGCGGAGCTTGCAGTGAGCCGAGACTGTGCCACTGCACTCCAGCCTGGGCGACAGAGCAGGACTCCGTCTCAAAAAAAAAAAAAAAAAAAAAAAAAAAAAAGGCATCTTCCCTTATATATTGATAGCATCGCAATTCACAATACCAAAGTCATGTAATCAATCTGTGTTCATCAACAGATGATCTGATAAAGAAAATGTAGTGTAGTGTGTATATATATACATATGTGAGTATGTGAGTATATATGTATATATACATATATATGTATTTATTTATTTTTATAAATTTAGGGGGTACAAGTACAGTTTTGTTACACGGATATATTGTGTAGTGGCAAAGTCTGGGATTTTAGTGTACCCATCACTCAAATAGTGTACATTGTACCCAACAGGTAATTTTTCATCACTCATCCCCTTCGACTTCCTACCTTTTGGAGTCTTCCAGGTCAGTTATTCCATTTTACATGTCCTGTACCCATTGTTTAGTTCCCATTTGTGAGAACGTGGTATTTGGCTTTCTGTTTGAATTATTTCACTTAGGATAATGGCTTCTAGTTCCATCCATGTTGATGCAAAATGCATGATTTCATTCATTTTTATGAATGAGTAGTATTCCACGGTATGTGTGTATATATATATATATATATATATACACACACACATACACACACCGTATATATATATATATATATATATATATATATATATATATATACACACATACCATGGAATACTACTCATTCACAAAAATGAATGAAATCATGCATTTCGCATCAACATGGATGGAACTAGAAGCCATTATCCTAAGTGAAATAATTCAAACAGAAAGCCAAATACCACGTTCTCACAAATGGGAACTAAACAATGGGTACAGGACATGTAAAATGGAATAACTGACCTGGAAGACTCCAAAAGGTAGGAAGTCGAAGGGGATGAGTGATGAAAAATTACCTGTTGGGTACAATGTACACTATTTGAGTGATGGGTACACTAAAATCCCAGACTTTGCCACTACACAATATATCCGTGTAACAAAACTGTACTTGTACCCCCTAAATTTATAAAAATAAATAAATAAAGGTACCTTAAAGATAGCCAGAGGTAAAATCATAAACAGGGGCCAAGCACAATGGCTCACGCCTGTAATCCCAACACTTTGGGAGGCCAAGGCGGGCAGATCACAAGGTCAGGAGTTCGACCCCAGCCTGGCCAATACTGTGAAATCCTGTCTCTACTAAAAATACAAAAATTAGCTGGGCGTGGTGGTGGACATCTGTAATTCCAGCCACTCAGGAGGCTGAGGCAGGAGAATCGCTTGAACCCAGGAGGCAGAGTTTGCGGTGAGCCAAGATCGCATCACTGCACTCCAGCCTGGGTGACAGAGAGGCTGAGACTCTGTCTCAAAAAAAAAAAAAAATCATAAACAGACAAATTGTGGTTTCAGCACATAAAACCAACAAATTTACATAAATGATTCCTATGAGTCAATAAAAAATAACCCAATAGAAAAATTGTAAAAGGATATGAAGAGGCATCAGACAGAAGAAACATAAAAGGTGCCCAAAACTATGAGTGCTCAGAGTAATACATATTAAAACCATTAAAAAATATTTCATACCCAGTAGTTTGAATTAACATGTAGTAAAACTATACATGTGATATAAATCCAGATAGAATATATGTATATGTATTTATGTGTATATGTACACATAGATATGCATATACACACAAACATGTGGACACAGACCTCTATGTGTACCTAATATATGCTAGGGAATTAATACATAACTCAAGAGAGAATGCAATCAGTGTGGGGCACCAAAGGCCTACTTGCCAAGGTAGTTAGCTCCCAAGAACTGTACTAGTCACCTCGTCAAGAATAACTGAGCTGGGAGGTGACATGGGGAGAATGAGCAAGATGGGGATTGTTGTTCAATTCAAAACTTTATAGAATTAGAAACATGGCATTTAACATACAGATAAAATGAGTTATTCATCATGCCTCATTTTCCTTGCCAGTAAATATCTTCTAAGGACCAATTATATATATTACATACTGATCCATATAATTGCACACATACCCTACTTTCCATGATGTGTCTGATCCTACACCAACAAACTACAAAATATCAACTAAAAATAGGAAACTTATAAGTCATCAATCAGATAACATTCAACATGATTATACTTGAGAAATATATATCACACAGCTGCATTCTCAGTGATTTGATTTCATTTTCCCTATGTATCGGAATTTGCATTAGTCCGTTCTCACACTGCTGTAAAAAACTACCTGAGACTGGGTAATTTATGAAGAAAAGAGATTTAATTGACTCACAGTACCTCAGGCTTAACAGCAAGTGTGACTCGGAGGCCTCAGGAAACTTACAGTCACGGCAGAAGGGGAAGGGGAAGCAGGTACCATCTTCACATGGTGGAGAAGGAAAGAGAGAGAGCAAGGGGGAAAAATTGCCATACACTTTTAAACCATCAGCTCTCATGAGAACTCACTCATGATGAAGAGATCAGCACGGGGAAACTGTCCCCAGGATCCAATCACCTTCCACCAGGTTGCTCCCCCAACACCTAGGGATTACAATTTGTCCTGATATTTGCGTAGGGACACAAAGACAAGCTATATCTGCCTATAAAACCAAAACTTCTAATTTCTGTAATAGAATTATTCCCAAATAAGACAGAAATATTTTCCACATATGTGTAATCTTGGGGATATACACAATAAGAAAATTTCCCATGTATTACAACTCTTAATATTTGAGATGGTTAAAGTTAAATGGGTGTCTGGACTTCTTTATTGTTTTGATGCAACAATTTTAACTGTTAGACCTCCAGTCCCAGTATGACATAAAATTTATTTAAAATTTAGAACTGAGGCAAAATAAGATTGGAAGCATGTCCATTAAAAGAAATGTAGGGACAATGGCCATTCGAAAGTTATGTAAGGAAAATATGAAGTTCTTAAGTTATACCCATTATTAAATGTTCTAAACTTGGTAAAATTATTTGTTAACTTACAGACTATTTTATGATAAAGATATACATGATTTCTGTGTGGAACACATAAACCCAAAGGCTTATGGCTCTTTTAATCAGTTTTGATTCTAACTCAGCAATTTTCTCGTTTTATAAATATGCTAGTTTCCCAAATACTTTTTGAACCAGTTACAAATTTCTACTTGTTTCCTCATCTATTAATAAATTGAATGAAATCTTTGCCATGTCTTTGTTTTATATTTCCATGAGAGTTATAATTTTACTCTTTTGAAAATTATATTTTTACAAAGACTAAGTTTGTCAAGGACTGTGGTCTTCTACCTGAGTCTGTTGTATTATGTCAGGTAGTCTTCTTCCACCACTAAGTTCTCAAGATGTCTGGATAAACTGTTTTCCCTTGATCTGGGCTCATTTTGAGTAGGTGGACTTAATACCAAGTATTTCTAAAGCATCTATATGTAAGGCATTGGGAAAAGAGTAATAGGCCATATGTCATACCCAGAGGGAACTTAAAGTCTTAAAAGAAGCAAAGATATTTAAGGCATAACTTATTTTTAGATGACTCAACTTGTTGATAGTACAAATTTTAAAATATAATAATTTGGAACTATAAAGATACACTACTATGATATCCTGCTCTAGGAAAAAGCATTGATTGACTGCCCCACCAGATCCATCACCATGTTTTCAATAATGCCTCACTTCCCTCCAGGTTTCTCCCAGTTGATAATTGAGCATGGTTGAGGATACTAGTGTAGGGCCATTACTGCAGTATGTGGAAATCCCCTAACAGGAAACTTTTGTTAAAGGACTTCCCAGCAGGCTTACAACACTTTCTTTGGAATGATGCCACAGTCTAAGACTTCCCACTCGTTTCTTCTCACATGTATCATGCCTGAAATGTGGTCTGGAAGCTCACACTGCCTATTTATCTTCTTCACAAACATTCCTCCCAATAAGTTGCTGGTGCATATAATCCTGTCTTGACTCTGCTTCTTCAAGTACTTAAATTGGCAGGAAACTGAGCTGAAATTTTCCTGACTTCAAAGGCTTTGTTTCTGTCCCTATACAGTTACACCTTTCTGGAAGGGAGGTTGTGTTATAACAGTATCCCATTAATTATTTCTGAAGAAAAGAAGCTACCATTGAAGACAGAAAAAATGGTAATTTCACAGTAGCTTAATATGGTCAATGTCAATATGATTCTGACTTAATGAATAATTGCTAAGCAAGACATTGATTGACCATTATGTAGAGAACACCTCGGAGATTTTGTTCTGATGTGGACTGCTGAAAATTTGGTACTGTGTCATTCAACCATAAAATTCACTGCTATGGTCTGAATGTTTGACTTGCTCCAAATTGCATTTTGAAACCTAATCTCCATTATGGTGGTATTAAGAAATTTAGGAAGTGATTAGGTATGGGGGCTCTGTCTTCATGAATGAGATCAGTAACCTTATAAAAGAGATTTCAGGGAGCTTCTTGCCCCTTCTGATGAGACAGATCCAGTGAGAGGTGCCATTTCTGAAATGGAGTAAGCTTTCACTGGACATCAAATCTGCTGGCACCTGAATCTTGAATTTCCCAGCCTCCAGAACTATAAGCAATACATTTTTATTTTAAAAAAATTACCCAAACTAAGGCTGTTTCTTTTTTCAGAGAGAGAGTCTCATCATGCTGCTCAGGCTGGCCTCAAACTCCTGGGCTCAAATGATCCTCCCACCTCAGGCTCACAACTAGCTGGGACTACATGTACATTCCATCACACCTGACTTAAGGTATTTTGTTGTAACCGTGGAAATGGACAAAGACATTGACTATCTTAATGTATTTAGTTGGGGTTCTGAATAGTTCTCCATCTTCTTATCCTCCTTTCATATACTCTAAGTTCAAAAGACATTCAGCAGCTTGAACAAAGTAAAATGAAAGTAGGGAATAACAACACCTTTCTTTCTATTGATTGTAGAAAAGAGAAAAGGCCAGATTGACAAAGAATTGCAGAGACCAAGTCAAGTCACAGACAGGAAAAGCAGTGCGAACATTTCAACATTTCTGGCACCATCAATCACTGAAAATATGTTATCAGAACAAGGTCATCTTTAACTGACAATGCTATAACCATAATAGGTTGTTTAGGTAGGGGAACCAGTGTATCAGCTAATATAGCCATTACCACTCATTTTCAGATTTCAAGGGAAAAAAATACCAGGAAACCAGGGCACAAATTTATTTTGCAATCAGTTTTCTTCCTGAATGTAATTTTAGTCTCCTAATTTAACCAGTTGAAATTCTTCTTTACTATTAGTAAATTTAAGACAGTTTGTTAAATGTGAAATCTATATTCCATAAAAATATAGAACACTTCTCCAAATAGGGTTTTCCCCTACAGTAAAATCTGTATTATTATTATTATTTAAATCAACAAGTTGAGTGGTATGAAAAGTGAGTACACTGGAAACAGGAAAGGCATAACTTGACTTCTATACCACTGGTATAACTGTAGCAAGGAACCCTACAGAAACTGAATTATACCATTTTAAATTATGAAATGGAGCTAGCATACTGAAATATACTTTCAAGCTGGCAGTCTAGAAATTACCCTATATATTCTCCTTAGCTATCTGTCAAGCACCCACACATAATTCTGTAGAAACAAGTAATAGTAGTTTGGATTTAATGAGTACTTAAGGTTAGATGTTAAAGTATAGAGCCAAGCTTTACTCCCTGAGACATCCGTTTGCATACAAAAATTTCAGCAGGGGCTTAGTTATTACCTGGTTGAAATGAGATAGGAATTCTGCATTCTGGTCTCGGAAGTTCAAGAAATGTCAAACAGATTGGTGACACTCAAGGTCCTGATAGCTGGGAAGAATAACCAGAGACTCTGAGAAGAAAATAGAAAACCAGAGATAATTGACTGGACGTGCAAATGCCAAGACTGAAACACTTTGGAGAAATAGCGTTAGATAATTTTGCTTTAAAATACTGACCTTGACATAGTGAAGCTGTATCAGCAGGAGTCAGGGGGTCAGCAGAATAAGGTGACCCAATAAGGCCTTAAGAGGCCAAGACAGCCCAGGTTTCAGCATGGCTTTCAATGGATTTCAATAACATCGCTGCTTCCACAGTGAAACCTTGTGACTGCCCAAAGGCTCCCATGCTCAAAGACGTACCTGTACCTATGTGTGTTCTGTCTTGCCAGGCAGAGAACAGAAAATAAGCCACAGAAAAGACTGAGTCATAAAAAAGTGTAAAATCCCTGAAATTGTTCATAAATAAAGTTGCAGGAGATAAATATAGCCAGAAAGTGGGAAATTTTAAAGAAAATTTTAAGTACAAACATGAAAGGTAATTCTGTAAAACAAACTTGTTCAAAATCTTAAATCCCTTTTGTTCCCTTCATCTGTCGTATGTTTTGTTTCAAGATTAATATTACCTTGCCGAAAAAAATGTGAACCTTTGTTTCACTTCTTCACCCACTTTTTATTGTAATATGCTAGTGTCTCATTTTATTCATTTGCAATTTCTTTCATTTGTCCATTACTAACAACAACAAAACAATCCTTGCCATTACAAATTGAAAAAAGATTATTGATGTCATAAATATTTCATAACACCTAGTACATGCTTTGCAAACATAGGCATGCAGATAGCTAAATTTTACATTTCTTATTAAGTAGATCAACATTAGATTTTATATTGGGAGCTCGTTAATTTGAATATTGATAATTCTGATGTTCTATGTTCAGTGTCTCAATCGTTCAACCTCTAAAATCATAGAACTATTTCCCATTTCCATTTTCCATCCTCATAGGTATGTTTTTAGAACTAATGAGATAACATTTATAATCTGAGGGACTAGATTACTTTCTTTCTCAAGATATTAGTGTGCAATTTAGTGCTTATGAAGAAGCAATTTACTGAATGGCACCCTAGTGGTATAAGAAATATTTCAAGGACTATTCCATTTCGAGAAAGTGAAAAATTGGTGGATTCTGCCTAGCAGAGCTTGACAAAATGTGTAAGTTAAAAAGTTTTCAATGATTTAAAAAACAAAAACAAAAACGAATCAGGGTTGTGTACAGTGGCTGATACCTGTAATCCCAGCACTTTGGCAGGCCGAGGCAGGTGGATCACCTGAGTTCAGGAGTTCCAGACCAGCCCGGCCAACATGATGAAATCCAGTCTCTACAAAAATGCAAAAATTAGCCAGGCGTGGTGGCGCACTCCTGCAGTCTCAGCTGCTCAGGATGCTGAGGCAGGACAATCGCTTGAACCCAGGAGGCAGAGGTTGCAGTGAGCCAAGATCGCGCCACTGCACTCCAGCCTGTGTGACAGAGTGTGACTCTGTGTCAATAAATAAATAAACAAACAAAACTGATCAGCATGCCTTCTGTCATATTTTTCTTGATTTTATATTTTCCTAATTAGTTTTCATTTCTCCCGAAGACAAATGTTTCCTTTTACTTAACTCATAATTTTTCCTGTACTCTTCATCTTTCTCAAATGTTTTCATTATTAATATTATCCTGTGAAAAATGTCAGTTTTTAAGTTTTACATTTAACTCATTCTGGTTTTTATATCTTACTGCTTCATCTCATCCATTTATCATTTTTCTCAAATGCCCACTATTACTATAAAATGCAGACATATGTATATTTTTAAAAATATTTAATATGAGAAAAGATTTTAAATACAGAACCATGACTAAACACATATTATTCATTGAGAATATTTGAAAACCAAAAAGAATAAATTTTCTCAATGAAAATTATCATGATGACAAATTTTCACTTGCCTGTGCCACAAACACCCTGGGGCACTTAGGGTTTATATTGTGATTATTTACTGTGAATCTTCTTAGTTTTTATTTTAAAATTCTTTGTTTATCTATGCAACATATTTTCAATCTTCATTTTAAAAAGCAGAAAAAAATAGGAAAAAGAAAGAGCCATGTATTTTATTTAGTTGAATAATTGTAATAAGAAAAAGAACTATACTGGCTCTGCTGCATGGTGACAAAAGAATAGGGTGTATGAAATAATGTGTCTGGAGTTGGTGGGTTCTTGGTCTCACTTGCTTCAAGAATGAAGCCGTGGACCCTCTCGGTGAGTGTTACAGCTCTTAAGGCAGCACGTCTGGAGTTGTTCGTTCCTTCTGATGTTTGGATATGTTCAGAGTTTCTTCCTTCTGGTGGGTTCGTGGTCTTGCTGGCTCAGGAGTGAAGCTGCAGACCTTCGCGGTGAGTGTTACAGCTCATAAAAGCAGCATGGACCCGGAGAGTGAGCAGTAGCAACATTTATTGCAAAGAGCAAAAGAACAAAGCTTCCACACTGTGGAAGGGGACCCGAGTGTGTTGCCACTGCTGGCTCGGGCAGCCTGCTTTTATTCTCTTATCTGGTCCCACCCACGTCCTGCTGATTGGTAGAGCCCAGTGGTCTGTTCTGACAGGGCACTGATTGGCGCGTTTACCATCCCTGAGCTAGACATAAAGGTTCTCCACGTCCCCATCAGATCAGTTAGATACAGAGTATCCACACAAAGGTTCTCCAAGGCCCCACCAGAGCAGCTAGATACAGAGTGTCGATTGGTGCATTCACAGACCCTGAGCTAGACACAGGGTGCTGATTGGTGTATTTACAATCCCTGAGCTAGACATAAAGGTTCTCCACGTCTCCACCAGACTCAGGAGCCCAGCTGGCTTCACTCAGTGGATCCTGCACCGGGGCTGCAGGTGGAGCTGCCTGCCAATCCCCCGCGCGTGCGCTCGCACTCCTCAGCCCTTGGGTGGTTGATGGGACTGGGCGCCGTGGAGCAGGGGGCGGTGCTCGTCGGGGACGCTCCGGCCGCACAGGAGCCCATGGAGGAAGTGGGAGGCTCAGGCATGGCAGGCTGCAGGTCCCCAGCCCTGCCGGGCGGGAAGACAGGTAAGGTCCGGTGAGAAATCGAGTGCAGCGCCGGTGGGTCGGCACTGCTGGGGGACCCGGTACACCCTCCGCAGCCGCTGGCCCGGGTGCTAAGTCCCTCATTGCCTGGGGCCGGCAGGGCCGGCCGGCTGCTCTGAGTGAGGGGCCCGCCAAGCCCACGCCCACCCGGAACTCCAGCCGGCCCGCAAGCGCTGCGCACAGCCCCGGTTTCCGCTCGCGCCTCTCTCTCCACACTCCCCGCAAGCTGAGGGAGCCGGCTCCCGCCTTGGCCAGCCCAGAAACGGGCCCCCACAGTGCAGCGGTGGCTGAAGGGCTCCTCAAGTGCCACCAAAGTGGGAGCCCAGGCAGAGGAGGTGCCGAGAGCAAGCGAGGGCCGTGAGGACTGCCAGCATGCTGTCACCTCTCAATAATACAATTCTGAAATAATTTTTAATGACTAACATGTACAATTAAATTATTAGAAAGGATACTATTAGCTGTCACATGAAATTTGGGAGCAAGAAGTTCTTTGCAAACCAGAAAATGGAAAATGGAAATTTCATATCTAAGAGCAAAAAATTATTGACAATGCCAATCTACTTAAGCTGATTTAATGTAATAAGTATTTGGATAAAGTTCAATAAATACAAAATTCCTAGGAGTCAGAATTAATTAAACACACCTCAGAAGATCTACTAGCACCTCAGAGATGTTGGTGTTTGTATTTTTCACTCAACAGAGTTTCATTGCTTAGTGTGTTAACTCTAAAAAGGGGAAATGTAATTCCAGAATACCAAAAGAAAGGTAAAGAAGAGACTAATTATTCAATTGTTTTAGGGCTGGAATAATGCTTTCTATTTTCTCTAGCCTTCATAAATGCCTTCAAAAAGAGGTGTTTACAAAATATTCAATGAATGGATAAATACATAATTCTATCACTAACCTTGCGTAAAAGTAACAACTCTCTTTAAAGGCCCCCAGTGTTTACCTAAACACCGTAAAACAGATTTATTTCTGCATATATTACTCAACTCTAAATTGTGCTCATATGCTTCTTAGATTGAAATTGGACCCTGGTTTACTGTTTTTAAAATAAGCCAAATTAGTTGTGCACATATAAATGTTTCAACTCTTCCACAAGTTTTACAAGCAATGTGGACCTGCATAACGTTCCCATGAAGACTTTTAGACCAATGAAATAAGAGAGGGAATTAACAACTTTGAATAAACGTGAAATTTATATGCCTATATTTGGGTAGAAATGCCTAATTGTTTTATTATTCTCCTACTGAGATATCCTTTATCCACGGAAGGCAGTAAAGCACAGTAGTTAAGATTGCAGGCTCCAGACTCAATGCTTGGATTTGTGCCTAGCTTCTCAACAAACTACAACCTATAAAGTCTCAATTTACACATGAATAAAATGTATGTGATGATAGTTCCCATTCCATAAATGCATTGTGAGTGTTAAATGAGATAATAAAGGTAAAATATTTTATCTAGCACATAGTAAGTGCTTAAAAATTAACTGATAATTATAACTATCCATCTGCTGTATTTGAGGCAGCAAAGTTAGAATATATAATAAAAGATAAACTGCTTGTTTTAGAATAAAATGTTGCAGTTGAAAACATGCAGTTCTGTTTTTACTATGTTCAGTTTCTCTGCCTCCATATCTTATATCTTTCCCCCATTTTAGTTTGACATTTTTGGTTGTTGTATTTTTTAATTTTGAGGGGACAGAAAATTGATAATTAAATTCACTTATTTTTAAATTCATTCACTCATTATTCTAACCAGCTTTCTTTCTAAACATATTTATAGCATTTTATAATTAGAATACACATACAATAAAAGCAGTGTTTAGATACAAAAGTATTTTTAAAAATTTACTCTTAAGTATGAAAATCAGAATTGCAATTGCTAAAAAGTGTTGCTTTCTTTTCCCTTAATTCCAGTAGAAGAAGTTGTCAATTACTGACTCTCATTTGAAACTTTCTTTCTCCTTTTCATTTTAATTTTTAATTCTTTTTTTTTTTTTTTGTAGAGATGAGGGGGTGTCTCACTTTGCTGCACAGACTGGTCTTGAACTCCTCACTTCAAGCAATCTTCCCATTGTGGCCTCCCAAAATGCTGAGACTACAGGTATGAGCCACCGTGCTCACCCCTTCTTGTTTTTTATGCCTAAGCAGTGATGAGATGAGCCCATGTAATACAATGTTTAGGGAAAAAAAAAACAAAAACAAAAAACTATATTGATGGGGCACTCAGTACAGAAAAAAAGCGATTGTGCTGCCCTCCAGTAATTGATGCAAATGTTTGAGAGATAAAAAAAAAAAAAGAGTCCATTTTTTTTTTTTAATTATACTTCAGGTTTTAGGGTACATGTGCACAATGTGCAGGTTTGTTACATATGTATCCATGTGCCATGTTGATTTCCTGCACCCATTAACTCGTCATTTAGCATTAGGTATATCTCCTAATGCTGTCCCTCCCCCCTCTGCCAACCCCACAACAGTCCCCGGAGTGTGATGTTCCCCTTCCTGTGTCCATGAGTTCTCATTGTTCAATTCCCACCTATGAGTGAGAACATGCAGTGTTTGGTTTTTTGTCCTTGCGATAGTTTACTGAGAATGATGGTTTCCAGTTTCATTCATGTCCCTAGAAAGGACACGAACTCATCATTTTTTATGGCTGCATAGTATTCCATGGTGTATATGTGCCACATTTTCTTAATCCAGTCTATCGTTGTTGGACATTTGGGTTGGTTCCAACTCTTTGCTATTGTGAATAGTGCCGCAATAAACATACGTGTGCATGTGTCTTTATAGCAGCATGATTTATAGTCCTTTGGGTATATACCCAGTAATGGGGTGGCTGGGTCAAATGGTATTTCCAGTTCTAGATCCCTGAGGAATCGCCACACTGACTTCCACAATGGTTGAACTAGTTTACAGTCCCACCAACAGTGTAAAAGTGTTCCTATTTCTCCACATCCTCTCCAGCAACCTGTTGTTTCCTGACTTTTTAATGATGGCAATTGTAACTGGTGTGAGATGGTATCTCACTGTGGTTTTGATTTGCATTTCTCTGATGGCCAGTGATGATGAGCATTTCTTCATGTGTTTTTTGGCTGCATAAATGTCTTCTTTTGAGAAGTGTCTGTTCATGTCCTTTGCCCACTTTTTGATGGGGTTGTTTGTTTTTTTCTTGTAAATTTGTTTGAGTTCATTGTAGATTCTAGATATTAGCCCTTTGTCAGATGAGTAAGTTGCAAAAATTTTCTCCCATTTTGTAGGTTGCCTGTTCACTCTGATGGTAGTTTCTTTTGCTGTGCAGAAGATCTTTAATTAGATCCCATTTGTCAGTTTTGGCTTTTGTTGCCATTGCTTTTGGTGTTTTAGACATGAAGTCCTTGCCCACGCCTATGTCCTGAATGGTATTGCCTAGGTTTTCTTGTAGGATTTTAATGGTTTTAGGTGTAACATTTAAGTCTTTAATCCATCTTGAATTAATTTTTGTATAAGGTGTAAGGAAGGGATCCAGTTTCAGCTTTCTACATATGGCTAGCCAGTTTTCCCAGCACCATTTATTAAATAGGGAATCCTTTCCCCATTTCTTGTTTTTGTCAGGTTTGTCAAAGATCAGGTAGTTGTAGATATGCGGCATCATTTCTGAGGGCTCTGTTCTGTTCCATTGATCTATGTCTCTGTTGTGGTACCAGTACCATGCTGTTTTGGTTACTGTAGCCTTGTAGTATAGTTTGAAGTCAGGTAGCATGATGCCTCCGAGCCAAGAGTCCATTTTTTATTACTTTCTATATTTTATATTTTTCATGATTGTGTGCATGACTTTCAGGGAATAATAGCCATGTCTACCTGAGTTTTACAAAAATTACAGAGAAAAGCCTTAAGACGTCACTAGGTAGGTAGATACTCCTCTATATCTACAAACAGTTCTGTGATATGTAATTGTTAAAAGGTATAGAATATGTTGCCCTCTAGTGATTCATATGAACATAGAAAAAGTCATGTAGACTGTCTCAGCTATCCAGATCTGTATATGGATTTCTTATGTCATCATGCAAAATCTGTATACTGTTTTCCATTATTTCATTATTTAGATTCTTTAATAGCCTTGGTGTTACATTTTGGTTTATTATTGCACAAGTCCAAGTCAAACTCTGTTCTCTATTCTTTATAAAAACAAGCAAGCAAAAACAAACCTTAACAAAATGTAATAATATGTGAAATTCTTAAATGAGAAAAAGAAATATTTCACTTTATTTTAGTTACTTGTAACTATATTTTTGTGGAGTGCTTTTAACCAAAGAAGTCATTAATCTAAATGTGTGTCTATTAAAAGTTAATCAACTTTTCTTAACTTGGTATTTACTGAATATAAGAAGTGGCAAGTGAAATTGAATACATCATGAAAAGGTCTAAAATAATACATACTGGTAATATACAGTTACTATATCTAGCAGAATTGCCAGAGATGTTTGCTAAACGCATCTTTGTCCCCAAATCTGACTCAGGATATCTGGGAATGATAACAAGTAGGGTACATTTTTATTTGGTTCCCAAAGGATTCTTGACCATTTCAAATACTGCCCTGCTCTGGGCCTTTCCAATGCCTTTTCACATCATCTCACATTTCCCTTTGCTAGATTAATATTTCCTGTCTTTAGGCATCACAGTTTTTTATGTATGGCCTTCAAGTAAAAATACTTTGAACATATAATTTTATCACCGTTCATGATTTTTCTTAGGCAACATTGTCTCTTAGAATTTTATCTTAATTTTATGTAACAATTTAGGCTCTACATTAGTGAGATTTCATTCAAAGTAATTAGGTTTCTAAAGAAACAGGAGGGCTTCTTAACTTACAGTGTATCACAAAGAAAAAATGTTCCACCATATCAAGCTATTGAAGATAATATTTAAAAAGATTTAAAAGTTATAATTATTTCTTGGTTGGCACTAGAGAAATGAAAGATGCAAAATATTTCAGGGTAAAGTTTCATTTAAAATTATTTCAATAGTATCTACTTTTATGTTTGATAAATTATTTTGAAAGCATGATTGATAAAGTTGCTGACCTACAAAAATCAAAGCCTAACAAATATTTACTTGTCATTTAAATTAGGAATAAAATGCTGTAAGAAACCTGTAAAACCTTAGTTTTAGATAAGAGCTTACTAAAATCGGAGCCGGAATTAAATACTGTATTTGGAAATTGTTAAGGTGAAATAAAAAAAGAAAAATGAATCATATTTCCCATGGCATTGTTGCCAGTTTTCCTATGATGGTCTTAAAATATCTTCTATTATAAAATAACATAGTAAGAGGAAACATTTTAAAACCAAGTCTAAAATTTAACTTGAAATTCCCATTCTATACATGGGAAATTATAAAGTACTGAAGGTATCTTGTGACTGAATAAGCTTGGCAATTTTGTCTCAAAGTGAGGCTCCATCTACGGATGCTAAAACGAGCCATTTATGACATTTATAAGCAATTAATCCGATGAAAACCTAATCATTTACGTTAGAAGCTAGTAAACCAATAAACCATAGCTAATCTTACTAAAATATTGTTTTCTCACACTGCTCATGCAAAAATCAACACAACTAGCAGAAGCAGTCCTCATTATAAACTCCAGTAGGACAGTTTTGTTAGCACCTCCTAACTTTCTTACTACACACCCTCAGGCCCTCTGAAAGACCAGTTTACTCTCTTTCCCTCACATCATAACACAAACATACTGAATACCTGCTAAGTATGGGAGAACTCTGCGTGACTCTGCAGTAGATACCAAGGTAATACATATATTAGCCTCAGGTCCTCAAAAAATTTTCAACCTCAGATGAGAAGTGACAAAATAAAAGACCTAAATATAATAGAAAACCAAAAAATAAAAAGTACTGAGAAGGAGAAAATAATATTTTTGATAGTTTGAAAAGATGCGTATCACCATTTTGTTAAAATGATTAGAGATGATTCCATAAAAAGATAACATTTGAATGAATTGACAAAGAATAATTGGATATTGACAACTAGAGATATAGAGAAAGCTTTCGGGATGTTCTTGAGAAACATCAATATAGTTACGGAGTCAGGAATGTGAGGGAAGGGCCCAGGAAAAGTATTCTAGTTTGTTCCTTTAAGTCTTAGTGTTGTGGGTTTTCTTCCCTCTCTTTACTTCATGCCTTTGTTTGCTTGTACTGCTATAACAACAAAAAAAAAAAACGAAAAAGAAACAACAACAACAAAAAAAATGGAGACTGGGTAATTTATAAAGAACTGAGCTTTAATTTCTCATGGTTCTAAAGGCTGGGAAGTCAAAGATCAAGGTGCTGACATGTTTGGTGTCTGGTGAGAGCTGCTCTGCTTCCAAGATAGCAATTTGAAAGCTGCTCCCTCTGCAGGGAGTTATGCTGTATCTTCACATGGCCGAGATCTCATGAAACACCTCCTAAAAGAGGTTTCACCTCCCAACGTTGTTGCATTGGCTATTAAGTTTGCAACACATGAATTTTGGGAGACACATTCAGACCATAACACTTGACATCTGGTACCTGTACGGTCTCTTGATTTACTCACTTTGGTTCCTTCTCAGTATTTATTACTCTTCTTTTGCTCCTTTGATGCTGGAGCTCCCCAGAGCTCTCTGATCCTGTGTGTTCAATGTATATTATCCCCATCTATAATTTCAATTATTTATGGTTTCACCTACTGTCTATATGATCCTGTTTACCAACTCTAAATCTTTAAACCTCAAAAACGATAAGTATCCAGAGTAGATACTGGGCTGTGCCATTGAGATCCCTCTTTGAGGACTGAGGAACTAATTCACCCAGCTGCTTGGAGTGTTGTAGCTCTCATCTAAATTCTTTCCAAGAATTACATTCATTAGAAAAAAATCTGCTTTGTCCCAAGTCATACTTGTTCCCTGGGGAAGCCTGCCTCCAACAACTTCTGAATACAGAAATACAAAGATCTATCTTATTATTGGCAATATTGGACAATTCCAAAGAGCCATTCCAAATCTAGAGCTTTCCTGAGATGGGATAAGGTCTATTTTGAAAATGTACCTCAGTTCGATAACTCCAACTGCATAACTTTACTTCCTTCAACCCCTTAGTATATGTTGATCCCAAGGGTATTCCCTGATAATTTGTCTGCATGCAAACCTTCACCTCAGAGTCCACGTTGGAGAGAATCTGACCTTTTGCAATGTCTCGTTGTACTAGATCCCCTTCTACTTCGATAACATAAGGGCTTATTAAAATTAAGATACTAAAAATTAAGCTCATTATCTATTTCCCTAAAATATTCTTACCCATTTGTTTTGTTTTGGAATATTATGTACCATACATGCCAGTGGTGCCATCCTCATGTATACCCTTGTTTTTAAAACATCTACTTTATCTACAGTCTGAAAGGGGCTGTCCTACGTACTCCAAGGACTGACATTAATTCAACCAGGAGTAGTCACCCGATTCAATCAATCAGGAATTTGAGATAGAACATAAGACAGAGACACTGGGTTCTTCGAATACTGTTTGGCTCTAGAGTGTAAGTAACATTGGAGACAGATTTTATTTCACACCAAGCCCAAATCAAAAAACATCTAACTTTATAGAAGAGACAATAATATAAACCTTGCTGAAGAAGCCAGACTACAAAGAGAACAATAAAATAAATTGGTGGAGGAAACATAAATGAGAACGCACTTAACCTAAGAAATAGTGATGGGTAAGATAGAAGCCTGATTAAAGCTCCTCTGTATGCAGACTTACTTTTTAGAAATTGGTTTTCTAAAATTACCCTGAAACCTTACAATACATTTCCCATCAAATAAAGCATTATAAGACATATCCCCTGCTTGGTAAACAGCACCACAATCTATCCATTTGTTTCAATCAGAAATCTGAGAGGGATTGAGGCCCTCTCAGATTTCAGAGCAGAATAGCTGAAAAAAAAAAAAAATCCTTACATTTTTGTTGCCACTGTTCTGTCTCTTTCTCTCAAATCCTACTACAACTACCTAAGCTCAGAATTTTCCTATTCTTTGTCTGTCAGTACAAGTACACTGCCTAAGATTCTGATTCTGGCCCTGACCTTCTCCAGTTCATCCTTCATATTTATGAGTGTTTTCACTTACATAGTAATCTGATGGTGTCATTCCCTTATTATAATAAAAGAAATTCTTTCAACTTCGTCTCTGAGATAAAACACAAACTGCTGTTAATAGTTTACAATGCACTTTCTTATGTGGCTCTATCCTGCCTGCCTAGCAACATCTCCTATTACAAAGATTGCTTGAATTTCTAATCCACCATTAGCCATTCCATAGTTTCAAAAACTTGCCATACTTTCTCAAGTTTTCCTTCCTTGTGCATTCTTCCCACTGCTCAGAACATTCTCCATCATGCTTGTGGAAAACTTCTATTTATCCTTAATCTGTCCAATTAAATGTTATTTCATTTTTTTAGCCAACTAGGAATCGTGCTGACCTTTTAGTCACTGCTGCCTCTGCACATAGCACAGTACGATAAGTATAGCAGATCTATATCTTGTTTTATGAATTAACTGAAGCATCTTTTGCGTCATGTAGACAGATTTGGGTATTGATTTTTATTTTGCAGCTTTTTGTGCATAATTCCATTATTGCAATTAATTTATTGCATTGTCATTTTTATTTGCATAACTCTCTTGAACAAGAATGAAAATGTTTTGAGGATACAGTCCATAAACTTTCATATTGACAAATGTTCCCCAGGAACTAACAAAGTATTTGGCATACTTAACTCAGAAATATTTGCCACATGAATGAGTGAATGCTCATAGGGTAGCAATAGAAGATAAGGCTCCACATTTTGACAAAGCTTTTAGCTCTCAATAGGAAGGCAAAACTTCTGAGGAATAAAATCCCAAAATTCCTTCTTTAGAAGAACAGAAACAATGTGCATGGGTTAAGGGTGAGAATTTCCCCTGAAACCAGATTGTATGAAGAAGTGTGGAACACCACAAGCAAGCTATGTTTACAGAAAGCAGTCTGTTCATTCAGGAGGAGGGAGTGAAAGACACTGCATTATCAGCAGCTGTGCTGCTAAACAGGGGGCCAGGAGTAAGGAAATGCTAAAGGAATGTCCTCTCACACTCAGTGCTGCTCCATGAAAATTATTCCTGCAAGCTGGAAGTAGAGTTCTGATTCCTCCTTCTCTAACCAACTCCCACAACCCTCCTTCCCCCACATAAACAACACCTTCTACAAACAACAGGCTCAAGAGGAAATAAAGAATCAGCAATGATAAAAAAGGAAAAGGCAAAGAATCTATGCAAAACATTGCAAAAAGAATAAAAGAAGCAGGCAAAACAAGAGGCAGATGAAGACAACATAGAAAAAAATAGTTCAAAAACATTGTGATGACATCAAACTTAATGAAACAACCAATTTCATAAGAGCTCAAAAGGGAAGCATAGCAGCTCAGGAAGAGTATAATAAGAAGAAAATCAGATAGAATGTGAGCTAGAGAAAATTTAAAAAAAAACTAGATAAAGAAAATTACCACAGAAAAACCATATTAGCTGCAGCAGAAACACACAGCTTGAAACAGTATGTTTCAAACCCAGAAACAAATAGTTTTAAATGTAATTTAAAAATATTTTAATAGAAAGAAAAATAAGCAGACTATATTATGGATTCCATATTAAAGATTTCTCAGAAAGTCAAATAAAAAAATGTATTCTGGAAATCAGATTACAAAATAAACAAAAGTGAATGGCGAGTTAAGAAATCTAATTTGAAAAAAGGCGTTACTTCTATCTTAGTTGCAGGCTGGAATGTTCTGAAATGCTATTTTCTTCATTGCAAAGGATATGAAGCATGGTTCCTCCCTAAGGATTCTTACCACATAGGAGTGACACTAAAATAATTTTACTATACAGTTATTTATAAGCCTAAAGAAGGCAGTATGGAATGGCAGCCAATGGTCTTACCCACAAGACTATGAGAATGTATTGTTATAATGCCCAGTGGACCTGGCAGTGTCTGAAATTACATAGGTAAACAATAAATGTTAACTTTCAACTATGCTGAGGGAGTGCTTTTAATTTTGCTAGTGTATATACAATACATGTACACTTAAATATATGTAAATATGTAATGTCCATGTGTCCGTGATTGCATTTTGATAGAGTATTGGTTAATGACGTTGATTGCAAGCAACAGAATCATTATGATTAATTTAAGCAGAATAATAATTTATTAAATGATTTAGCCAACTCATAGAATCATTGAGGTCTGGAAAAAGATTCTGGAGGTAAGCCTTACAGAGATATAATCACACTCTAGAATTTGTGTAGCAAAGAAACTGTTGGCCCCGGTCGGTGGCTCATGCCTTTAATCCCAGCACTTTGGGAGGCCGAGGCAGGCGGATCACGAGGTCAGGAGATGGAGACCATCCTGGCTATGGTGAAACCCTGTCTCTACTAAAAATACAAAAAATTAGCTGTGGGCTTGGTGGCGAGTGCCTGTGGTCTCAGCTACTCAGGAGGCTGAGGCAGGAGAATGGCGTGAACCTGGGAGGCGGAGCTTCCAGTCAGCTGAGATCGCGCCACTGCACTCCAGCCTGGGAGACAGAGCAAGACTCCGTCTCAAAAAAAAAAAAAAAAAAAAAATGTTTGTACAGATTAAGGTCTCCCTATGTTGCCCAGGCCGGTCTTGAACTCCTGGGCTCAAGCGATCCTCCCACCTCCGCCTTCCAAAGTGCAGGGATTACTGGCCTGAGCCACTGCACCCAGCCAAGGTGCTTGAGCACTTTCTAATGTTGAGAATTCACCACATATAGAAAGGCAATAAAAAAAATAGTAGCCAGTGTTTGACAAGTGTCCACTATATGCATGCATACCCATCCTCTAGTTTTCTCCTAATGTTATGTTAATAACTAACTCACAGGGTTGCTGTAAATATTACAATATATTTTATATGTAGTCTTTAGAAGTGTGCTCTGCACATAAATACTACCTAATTGTTTACTATCTTTCCTTCCATCTGCTTCCTTTTCTTTCTTTTCGCTTGGATAAAGTAAACAGGTCAACGTTAATGCTGTTATTAAGAAAAATATTGAATGAGAATTATAATTGAGGTTTTCTAACCTGCTGCATCTTATAGATCATCTTCAGCTTTATGTCCATTTGGCATTGGTTTCTCTTTAAATTGTTGACATCAAAATCTAACAATGAGCCAAACAGTGTTTCAGAATGAGGCAACTTCAACTTTCTTTTTCTTACCAGATGCTTACAGAAACTCTAGACAAATGTTTTATTATAGTTTATTGGAAAATAAAACTCTATACTGAGAGTATAAAAGTTCTCTCATTTCTACCAGACAAACAACAACAACAACAACAACAAAAACCCACAAAACAAACACAAAGTCCTAATTCAATTAAGATTCTCATCAAACACTACTCCAGGCACAGTGTAACTAACATGCTTTGGAACTTGAGAGTAGGGGTTACCCTGCTGTCATAAATACTAGCAGTGCTACTCTGAGCAGTTATGTAACTCTCCATCTCAGTGTGCTTGAGGGTAAAATTGGATTCATAAAACCTTGCAGATAAATAAAAATGCAGACAATATATGATACTCACAGAGTGGCTGACTTCGTGACCTCTTTTATCAAAAGCATAATGACATTGGTTTCATGTACTATTATTTTCATAATATTCTACACCACTATTTGCTTCATGAAGTTCATTAGAATTATTTCAGATGTTACTGCAGAGAAATATCATCTCTAGAAAAGTCAACAGTATTTAAAGAAATGGTCAGAGCTTCCACAAGTAAGAATTCAATAGCAAACTGTCTTGCTAAGTGGCAATGACAAACCATAAGTTCATAGAGTCAGGAGGGACCTTCAAATGTGTCACAAATCCTCCACTTTTCACAAATGATGATTCAGAAGATAGAGTTTTTACAAGTATAAACCTTAGACTAAACTCCAGATCCACAATTTTCACAATAGTGTTATTTCCATTCTTACTCTCTAGATTTTCGTTATAAATCAGGGAGAATCTCAGATAGAATCGTTTTTCCCTTACTTTGTATTCAGGCATATCTTTGAAACATTTGGGATTGATTCCAGGCCACAGCAACAAAGCAAATTTGCAATAGAATCACACGAACTTTTTGGTTTTCTAACACATATGAAAGTTATGTTTACATTATATTATAGCCTATTAAGTATGCAATAGAATTATGTCTATAAAATGTACAGGGCTTAATTTAAAAAGTAGTTTATTGCTAAAAAATGCTAACTGTCACCTGGCCTTCAGCGAGTTAATCTTTTTGCTGGTGGAGTGTTGTGCCTCAGTATTGACGGCTGCTGACTGATCAGGGTAGTAGTTGCTAGAGGCTGGGGTGACTGTGGCAATTTCTTAACATAAAATAACAATGAAGTTTGCCACATCAATTGATTCTTCCTTTCATGAAAGATTTCTCTACAGCATGCAATGCTGTTTTATGGCATCGTGTCCACAGTAGAACTTCTTTCAAAATTAGAATCAAGCCTCTCAAATTCTGCTATTCCTTTACCAACTAAATTTATGTAATATTCTGAGTTCTTTATTGTCATTTCAAAAATGCTTATAGCATCTTCACCATTAATGATTCTATCTCAAGACTTCACTTTCTCTGCTTTTCCATAAGAAGCAACTCCTCAACTGTTCGTTTTATTATGAAATTGCAGCAGTTCAGTCACGTCTTCAGGCTACACTTTTAGTTCTCATTCTCCTGCTATTTCCACATCTGCAGTTACTCCACTGGGCCTTGACTCCCTCAAAGTCATCCAAGATGTTTGGAACATCTTCCAAACTGCTATTAATTATTGATATTTTGACCTTCTTTCATGAATTATGAATGTTTTTAATGACATCTATAATAGTGAATCTTTCCAGAATATTTTTCCTTACCTAGATTCATGAGGGAATCACTATTTATGACACCTATAGTCTTCCGAAATGTATTTCCTAAATAAGACTTGAAAGTTTAAATGACTCTTTGATCCATGGGCTGCAGAATGAGTACTGTGTTAGCAGGCATGAAAATAACATTAATCTCCTTGCAAATCTCCATCAAAGCTCTTGGGTGATCAGGTGCATTGCCAATGAACAGTGATGTTTTAAAAGGAATCTTTTATTCCTGAATAGTAGGTCTTAACAGTGAACTTAAAATACACAGTAGACTATGTTATAAATAGATGTGCTGTCATCCAGGTTTTGTTATTCCAGGCATAGGCAGAGTATATTTACTATAATTATGAAAAGCTTTAAGATTTTCAGAATGGTAAATGAACATTGGCTTCAACTTAAAGATACTAGCTGCACCAGTCCTATGAAGAGAGTCAGCCTGTCCTTTGAAGCTTTGAAGCCACGCATTGACTTCTCCTCTCCAGCTATAAAAATCCTAGATAGCATCTTCTTCCAATAGAAGCATATTTTGTCTACGTTGACAACCTGTTGTGAAGCGTCACCACTTTCAACTATCTTAGCTCAGTCTGTATACGTTGCTGCAGTTTCTACATCATACTTGCTGCCTCACCATACACTTTTGTGTTCTGGAAACAGCTTCTTTCCTTAAACCTCATAAACTAACCTCTGCTAGCTTTCAACTTTTCATCTGTCTTGACGTTCATGAAATTGAAGAGAGTTAGGATCTTGCTCTGGATTAGGCTTTGGCTTAAGAAAATGTGTGGCTGGTTTGACCTTCTATCTATACCACTCAAACTTTCTCCATATCAGCAATGAGGCCATTTTATTTACCATTTATGTGTTCACTGAAATGCCACTTTTAATTTCCTTAAAAAACTTATTTGCATTTACAACTTAGCTAACTGTTGGTGCAAGAGGCCCAGATTTTTGCCTGTTTCTTGTTGTGACATACCTTTTTCATTACGTTTAATCATTTCTAGCTTTTAATATAATGTGAGATACATGTGACTCTTCCTTTCAATTGAACAGTTGGCCATCGTAAGGTTATTAATTGGCCTAACTTGAATATGGTTGTGTCTCAGGGAATAAGGAAGCCCTGGAAAAGGGAGAGAGATGGGGAGGTTGGTCAATGGCGAAGTCAGAACACACACACAATCTTTACTGATTAACTTTGCCATCTTGAATGGGTGTGGTTTGTGATGTCCCAAAAACTATGATGACAATAACAAAGACCACTGATCCAAGATCACCATAACAGATATAATAATGAAAACATTTTAAATATTGTGATAATTGGGAAAATGTGACATAGAGACAAAAAGTGAGCACATGCTGCTGGAAAAATGGTGCTGATAGACTTACTCAATGCAGGGTTGTCACAAACCTATTTGAAAAAATACACTCCATGCTGCACAGTAAAGCGAAGCACAACAAAATGACGCATGACAGTAGTCTATGCACACATTTTCCAGGGCTTTATTGAAATTCTGTACATGCCTGCAGTTAGAAAGAAACAAAGTAGTGTGATTCTTAAGCTTACCAACCAATAGTTAATATAACACGGTTAAAGAAAAACAATAATGCAAACCGAATTTCATTAATTACAACATTGAGGGAAGATGTAAGATAACCTGTTACAAATTCTCTTCTAAAAATTCTCATAACTAATTTTATTAAATATGATTGTGAATGTATTAACAGTAAATATATTTTCAAATATGTTTTGTACTTTAACTTGTGACATTTTAACTCTAGACCTTTTAATCTTACTTACACATTTCCCTATTGTAAAGTTTCACAACATTTACATTAATTATATTGTTTCTGCCTCCACATATGCTAACATATGTGCTAGAAGATCACATGCTTTAGAGACTTATAGTAACTTCATTTTGAATGAGTAGTACCAACTAAAAAACTCCTTGATGGAGAAGAGTAATAAATGCATATACAAAAATTATATATGTTTCCTTTCTTTTAAGGCACAAATATACCCACAGGTGTTCCTGAACTTTTATTTACTTTTGAATGAAGAACAGAAAATGCATGAAATCTTTCCTCTAAGCAAAAATTTAATTCAATAAGATAAAGATACATGGCTTAGAAGATGACAATAGATATATAACCCAAAATTATTGATAATAATGATAATCTTTTACCCTTCAAAACTGGATATACTATGTGAATTTTTAAAACATCTATTTCATAAATAAAAATGACCTATAAGAATATCTGTTTGGTTAGGTATATACTGACCATAAATAAGTATTACAGTGAAAAAATAAAGTAGTTCGGTATTACACTAATTTACCATAATGTTAGGGTCATTAGAAATTCCTTTGCAATTTTGGGGAAAAATACTTATTGCTTATATATCCTAACATGCATAGAATTGTGGTATAATATTGATACAGTATTTATATTTACCTAATCCACAAAAGATCTTTTGCTGTCTGGCCATGTTATATGTAACAAGAAGGCATCTTTCATATGTATAAAAAACTTACAATACTAAGCTAGCACTTACTCAATTATTTATAAGTACCCATTTCTCCTTTGTGTTGGAAGAAAAAAGTCTTGCATTTATTTTGACAAGAAGGCCTATCATTTTCATTTGTTCAAAAGAAAAGCCATTATAATCTGACACTGAAATCAAGGGCACTTCCATCAGGACAGGTTTGAAAATTTACTTCCGAGTTGCAACATCAGTGCATAATTTCTGTTTCTTTTCAATTTGGCATACACTATGCTAAAATGTTGACCTCTGCTTCTTTGAATCCTATGAAATATTTCTCTGATTTTATTATTGCCTTCCCATTTCCTTTAAAGACAATGCCATTTTAAGACAATTGTCTTACTTTTCCTTAAAACTTGGTCTTTTCAGTCTTTCTTTCTTTCCTTATTCCTCTTTCTTCTTTCTTACTCATTTGTTTATTCATTCCCAAAAATATCATACTTTTTCTGTACTGCAGCACCAAAACTATGGTAGATGCTCAGAATGGGTGTGGTTGGTAGGAGAAAAAGAGCTTAGCCTTTTAGCTTAGAGTCTTCTCGGGGTACAGAAAGGTAAGCACACATCACTAACCTATGATACGGCTGGAATACTACTGTGTGCAATGGGAGCTCACAGGGTTTCTTAACTCAGATGCAAGTGTGTTTCAGGGGCCTGGGGTGTTATGCAGTACACATCAGCTGAAATAACATTTAAATGGATCATTGAAGCATGAAGGAGGGTTCAGTAAAGAAATGAACAAACAATATCCAGAAGAGATAAATTATTATTTGTGACTACTCAAAGGTGAGAGACAACATAGTGTATTGGATTAACAAATAGAAATAGAAGATAACACATAGAAAATAAATACTTCAGAAAGGCTAAAGAGGCTCATATGATTAAGGATCAAGAATGGGGCTGGTGTTGGATTTGCTGCTTGGAGTGAGTATTGGTGTGAAATGAGACAGGAGGCACAGTAGGGTCAGATCAATATGGAATGCTGTAAAATATATTAAAAGATATGCTTTTATACAAAGAAAAGTGAGCGTCCATTTTGCCCTTTATGCAGGAGCCATAAAATGATGACGCTCATGTGTACAACCCTGAGAACAGTTCCTTTAACCTATGTCTCCTTCTCAAAACTCTCTTTAACTCTGCATCCTTACATCCACTATCCTAAGAAACTATCTTACTGGAAAGCCCCACACACATCTCTGTATTAACATGTCCAGATGTGTCTTCATCTTTCTCATACCACAAAACCCACTCTTTCTTGTGTACTAAACTCCATACCTTAGGGAAGACAATAATCTTTCACTTACATACCAAAGTCAGAAAAATGAAAGTGCTCTTTAACGTTTGCATTTCTCTTAGCCTCACACTTAATCACTTGTTAAGTGCTATTAATTTTGCTTCCTTAAAGTATTAAAAAAAGTGTCCACTCTTTATTATCTCAACAGCAATTACTTTTAGGTAAGAATATGAGTATTTTTTCACGTTGGTTATCCCAATAGCCTCTAACTGATGTCCGTGTCTTTTGACTTTTCTTGCGTTAGTGCATCCTTCACATTCCCACAGAGTAACCTTTCAAAAAGAAGTAAACCAAATTGTGCCAGGTCAGAATCATGGTTAAGCAAGCTGTCTCTTGAATCAGATGGTCTGGCTTCTAGGACTGTGTAAACATTTTAAGTCTCTCTCTTTATAGATAGGTAGATAGATAGATATATCTACATATATATATATATATATATATAGAGAGAGAGAGAGAGAGAGAGAGATAAATGATAGATAGATATGCAAAATAGAAAAAAAACACCCAGTAGCAACTACTTTATAAAACTAATTAAATGAGGCAATATATGTAAAGTTCTTCTTATAGAGCCTGGAACATATTATTACTCTCAAGACCACTTAAAATAGTTCAACTGTTTTCATTTACAGACCAAAACTATGGTAAATGAGGTACTTCATAATTTCAAAATAGTCTCATCAGACTCTATTCCCACATGGGCTGCAGCAATGCAAACAGATGACAGCTCTCTAAATACACCGTGCTTGTTTCTACCTGTGTGCCTTCACATACAGTTCTCTGTGCTTGGATTAAAATACATCCCTGCTCTCCTTCTCTTCCTGGTTGACTTCTAATTATCCTTATTTATTCAGATTAGGAATCACCATTTCTAAGCAGCCTACCATACATCTCCATCATAGCCCAAGGAGAACAGGTACCTCTCCACTGGAGTTCCATAGACCCCTATCATAGAACTTATCACACTGCAGCCATGTATTATGGTTTCCAGTCTGTGATCTTGATACTCAGCAGAGTTACTGACGTATAACAAGTGTTTTATAAATGCTCATGAAAGAAAGGCAGGAAGGAAGTACAGACTGCGTCTTTCATCATGTAAGTAACTCATTGTTTAAGAAGCTGTTTCTGCTGATCATGTGCCAGGTCTCCCTGCCGCAAAATACTTTATCATTATAACTCAGTAATTAAAAGTCCTATATAAAGTTTAGTTTAAAGGATCATATTTTAAAATTCTGTTAAATGCACTCATGTGACTCATATTCTATGTTCTCATCATTCTGATGTACTGGAATTCTCTGAACACACCCCGTTATTACTCCTCATCTTTACATATATCCTTCCTTGTGATGAACAATATCATTCACCTGAAATATAACCTCTTTCTCTCCCTCTGCTTTTCTCAACACCCCACCTCTCTCCCCCCCCAAATCATTCCAACTTCCACAGGGGTCATTTTCTAGATTTCAAATGGGCTCTTACTGTGGTCTCTTATAGCACACTGTACTTCCTTTATCACTTAAGTTATTCCTTTGTCTGGCTCTGTATCAAGCCACCTGGTACAATAAACCATGTTCTTGCTCCTTCGTCATAGGCCATAAGAAATTCTCTCTGTGGGTGAAGTGTTTCTTTGTAGTTGTAACAAATCACAGGAGAGATGCTAAAGAAAGCTGATTATACATCCCAGAATACCTCAATATTCTTTTCATACATTTGTATGTATTCCTTCTACTTATTAAAAAAAAAAAACTTAACTGTAAAACAGCCTCAGGCAGGTGCTTCAGGAGACATTCCAGAAGAAAGCATTGTTGTCATAGGAGATGACAACTCTAAGCATGTTATTGTCCGAAAGACCTTTCAGCGGCACAGAGGTGGAGGTGGAAGACAGTGATATTGATGATCCTGACCCTGTGTAGGCTTAGTCTAATGTGTGTGTTCATGTCTTCATTTTTAATGAAAAATTTTAAAAAGTAAAAAGAAAATTAAAAATAGAAAAAGCTTATAGGATAATAAAAGTATTTATGTACAGCTCTATATATTTGTGTTTTAATGTGTTATTACAAAAGTGAAAAAAATTAAAAAGTTTGTAAAGTAAAAGTTACAGTAGGCTAAGATTAATTCATTATTGAAGGGAAAATATTTTATTAATTTACTGTAGCCTAGGTGTACAGTGTCTTTGAAGTCTATAGCAGCATACGGTAATGTCCTATTGACTCACCACTCACTCATTGACTCACTCAGACCAACTTTCAGTCCTGCAACCTCCACGCATAGTAAGTGCTATTTAGAGGTGTACCTTTTAAAAAATGTGTTAGACCATATTTTTACTATACTTTTTCTGTGTTTAGATATGTTTAGATACACAAATACTTACCATTGTGTTACAATTGCTTACAGAATTCAGTATAGTGACATCCTGTAGAGGTTTGCAGTCTAAGAGTAATAGGCAATACCATATAGCCTAAATGTGTAGTAGGCTATACATCTAGATCTGTGTAAGTACACTCTGCAACATTTGCACAACAATGAAATCACCTAACAATGTATGTCCCAGAATGAATCCATATTATTAAGCTACATATGATCAGATTAACTCAACTATATTCTAGATTTTAGGCTCTGTAGAGACACACATTTGTTTTATTGCTACTATTCTCTCATTGTAAAATAAAGATCTTCACAGAAAATAAATGCCTGGTACATACTGACTCAGGGAATAAATAAATATCTTATTTAGAATCAATTATAATATTTATATCAATTATTCCTTAGTTGAAAGACAATACATTGAAGAAATATCTAGAGGAAAGAAACTTTTTCTTACTTTACAATATCACTTAGATACTTCTCCGTGACCCTATAGAACACTCTTGTTTCTACTTGAGCTTATGTTGTGAATATCTTCCATGAGCCCCATCCAGAACCAGAGTTCACTCTTCTTTATCAGTTCTGTGCCCCAGGAGGCTCATCACATGGACTTCATGAACACTTTGGCTTCTGGTTGAGTTCAGCCATGAGACTCATGGCAGGAAATATAGAGGAAGGATTAGATTGAAGTCAAAGTAAATATTCCCCCAGCTCCCTCTGTGCCAAATGGTATAGACTGGTTGGATTTTGCACCAACACCACCACTCTGGTGGTCCTGGTAATAGATACTACATTTTGTCTCATTATTGCCCTTTTCATGTTATCCCTGTGGGTGATAAAAGCTTCCTGCTGTTACTAGCCATGAGGGTACAGTACTGTCACACCTTGATAATCATTTATTAACTCTAGAAGTACTGAATTTGAATGTGTTATTTAATTTCTGCCAAGCGTCTGAATAAGCACAGTTACACTTGATAATCATTTATTAACTCTAGCAGTGCTGAAGTTGAATGTGTTATTTAATTTCTGCCAAGTGTCTGAATAAGCACAGTACTATTCCCATCATACTATGAGCTTGAACTTCTCTCCCCCTACCTTGGCTGTAAGTATCTTAGGGGAAGTAACTTTCATAAGGACTTTTAGAAACATACCTAATCCTTCTCATCTATTCTTCCTGGCAATTAAGTGTGGCCTTGCTCTTAAGTTCCAACCCAATAGAATGTGACCCAAAGTGATGAGTGCCTCTTCGGGATCTGAACCATTGAAACCTCCCACAAACATGTTTTCATTCCATTTTCCACTTCCACAGACTAATGGAGATGAGTCCCAGGGAGATCTTGAATATACATGTTAAAAGTGACAATGCATCAAGGATCGCTTAGCAAATTAGAAAATTCTATTGCATTCAAGCCATTATGCATTTTATTCCTCTTAATAATATAGAAATCATGCTTGATTAGACTGGAATAGTGTTGGGAACATAGGACTTATCTACAGTCAAATTGAATATGAACTGCACATGATTGTCATATTCACCTACATGTTCATTTATTTTAAAAATTTTGTTATGTTTCTATTGCATGCCAGGCATTGTTCTGTATATTGGAAATAAATCACTGAACAAAAGACAAATCCCTTATCTTCATGGATCTTACATTCTAGTAGGGGAAACAGATTTTCAAAATGTAGATACATAAGATAGTGCTGCACAATAAGTATTGTGAAAAAAATAGAAGGAATGGAAAGAAATAGAAAGTGCCAGGTGGTCAGGAAATGGTTCACCAGAAAGAAGAAATTTGAGTACAGTGAACACTTGCTCATCAGGAAACACACTGTCTGGATTTCATGGTCTAATTTGGCCAACTTGCCAAAAGTTATCTAACCTTAGGCAGGTAACCTCTTATGGTGTTAGTTTTCTCATGGTAGAAAGATTATAGCAGTGCCTACAATATTTTGCCAATGTGAAGATTACATTAAATAAATTTAAGTTATTTAGCATATTTATTAGTATATTATAAAGTCATATTTTAAAAAGTAGTTCTTTTTGTACTATTGTTAAAGGCTCAGAAGCCAGAAACAAGCATGAAGACCCTATGAACTTGAAAATTCTTCAAAATGAGAAAAAGAGGTAGCTACTGATAAGGTAAAAAAAAAAATAACAAAGAGAAATTTCCCATAATAAGTTTGCCTCAGGGTAGGCAATGCCTTTCTTAAGCTATTTTCTTTAGAGTTTCTAATTCAATAGAAGAAAAATTTTCTGTTGATAATTCTGGAATGGATGGGCTCCACAAGAGCCATTTCTCACTTTTTTTAAAAAAAGCAACAGCGAACAAACAAATAAGCAAACAAGACCAGATCAACAATTTAGATTATTTATAGGAAGGGAAGCAAATAATGTGGACCTTCCCAAGAGTGTAGCTTGGAACTGGACATGGTATAAGAATTAACACTCATTAGCTCACAAGTAACTGATACCACTGGTGCTTTTATTTACTGTTAGTCTATGACTTTCCTATTCCTGCCACAACAAATGACCACAAGTTTAGCAGCTTAAAACAACACAAGTTTATTATCTTACAGTCCTGTAGGTCAGAAGTCTTACATGGGTCTTACTGGGCTCAAATTAAGTTGTCAACAGGGCTAGATTTTTTCTGGAGGCTCTCAGGGAGAATCCATTTGCTTACTAATTCAGGTTGTTGACAATTTAATGCTTTGCAGTGGTAAGACTGGGATCCTTTTTCCTCACTGGCTGTCAGCTAACACCTGTTCCTAGATTGTAGGGGATGCTTGCACTCCTTGGCTCAGGTCCCTACTTCCATCTTCAAAATTAGCAACAATGTATTGAATCTCTCCTTTCTTCTATCCTCCCATTTGATTGACTGTCCTATCTCTTCCACTTTTAAGAATCTATGTAGTTAAATTAGCACCCCTGGATAATCTGGAGTAATCTCCCTGTTGTATAATCCTTGATCTTAATTCCATCTGCAAGTTACTTTTGCCATTAAGTTAATATATTCTCAGATTACAAAGGTTAGGGTGTGGGTATCTTTGGAAACCATCCTTCTGCCTACCACAGATTACATATTAAATAATGTTTTTCAGCTGACTTTGAAAATTAATCGGAGTCAGTTTAATTAATATTTTAATTTGTGACTTTAATAACGAATTTAAAGAATTTACCTTTCAACATAACCAGAGATGTTTTTGTATTTTTACTTGTAAATTCTGAACTTTACTCAGCTAAATTTTGAACCTTAATTCATGTGTATTATTAATTAAATTACATAATTACATCACTTAATTAATATAATATTATACATTACCCAATGAATTTGTGTTTTATTCATTATTGAATTCTAACTAAGGAAGAAAGTTATAGACTATTTAATGAAAATTATGATGCCCACTGGTTTAATATATAGATACATTTTAAAGTAATATAAATAAAACGTAACTTCTATTTGTTTTATTTTTGACACATATATATTTTATATTCGATAGACCTTGTTTCTGAGCATAAGAAATAAGCATAATATAGTTTTTTATTTATAAGCAAGTGTGATAGTAGCTGTTGTAAAATAAATTCTATCAATCTCTTAGGAGGGTGTTTCAGTCCCACTAAAACTTGCCCTTTCACTGTCAAGATATTGAGCAAATAGTAATTATTGAAATTCTAAGCAGAATTGTTGAGCACAGGAATGGGTGTCAAGGAAAAATAATTTCATGTCCCCTATATAGCCGTTAGCCTCCAAGGTTCTTAGTACCTTTACTCATGGAAAATCAGGAGGTTACCTTGTATAAACACTGTTAAATTTATATGACTATGATTGCTTTCAAGTCATTTCTTTAATGAATATCTAGCTACAGGTGAAATGAAGAGATAAAGATATTAACGAAATTGTTCCCATTACGGAAAGAAAAAATACACAAGAAAAGAATCTCATAAGTTTAATAAGTGATGACAATTTATTTCATCTAAATATGTTGTTTATAGTGAAGTTAACTCCTAGAGACTGACTCTAAATCTTATACTGTGCAGAAGTTGCTTGGTGTTACGGTTTGTCTGCATTCATTTGATGCTTGCGTTTCCTATTATTTTTTTTCCACATGGGCTATTTTATTGATAAATCAAAAGAAAAAGGATCAAATAGACAAAGCAACAAAGCAGTAAAGTGCTCACTTCAGGGTTGTAGCTAATCTAATTAATTTTTCATTTGGTTCTCATGTATTGGACACCAATCAATTTGGGATTATGTTTACAGAGTTATAAAAAGAGAGGAGATCGGTCCCTCAATTTGTTGTCTAGGCTGTCCAAATTAGTCAGTTAAATGATCCTGGGGGACATTATAAACTGTATGAATAGTTTCTTGTAAGTACTTTTCTTTTAATTACAGACCAAGTCATCAACATTCCTTGCAGATCTCGACTCTGATAGGAAAAGTTTTAAAACCAAACGATGGGGTTTTAGTGTTTAGGGTATTTTTGTTTCATTTTCCCTGACATATTTTAGTTGAAATGTCTTTAGAGGAGAACAATTTTAGCATGTGAGGAGATTTGGAGTGCAGGAACTGACTATCACTCAGTGGAGGGTTTTCTGTCAGATAAAAAGTGATATTAAGATTAATGACTTTATTCAGTAAGAATTTGTTACTGGTTGGGATATACTGAATCACTGCAAAAAAAAATGAATTGTATGAAATAATGAGAAGGAGCATTATATTTCATGGAAATAATCCCCACCCCAAAATGGGGTATTCTGGAATAGGAATGCTAAGGTGGAATAAAAATAAAATTATGTGTTGATAAAAGTTTGTGGCACACCTGTGCAAAGTTTGAGGTACATCAATAAGCTCTGAAACCATTGTTTAAAACAAATCACTGCTCTAGCATTTGGCAGTTTAAGGCAATTGACAATACTTAGGAACTTTTGGAATCCTTCTTACATTCTATCTCTCTGTATATTCAAGTGATCACCAAGTCCCTACAGGTCTGCCTTCTAAATCTATTTGCACTGATTCTGCATCATTGCTCATCTGGCTGATTGCAATGTATTCTAACCATTTTAGCTTACTCCAGTCAGAACTATTTTAATACCTCCTGTCCTGTGTTGACACATCCTCTATACAACCATTAAGGTTACTTCCAAAAATATAATCATACTCTACTCCTATAAACTCTTATATTTTTATAACTCAAAAAATGTGACTGTTGGCCGTGCGCTGTGGCTCACGCCTGTAATCCCAGCACTTTGGGAGGCCCAGGCGGGTGGATCACGAGGTCAGGAGATCAAGACCATCCCAGCTAACACGGTGAAACCCTGTCTCTACTAAAAAAAATACAAAAAATTAGCCGGGCGTGGTGGTGGGCGCCTGTAGTCCCAGCTACTCAGGAGGCTGAGGCAGGAGAATGGCGTGAACCCGGCAGGCGGAGCTGGCAGTGAGCCGAGATCGTGCCACTGCCCTCCAGCCTGGGCGACAGAGTGAGACTCCATCCCCCCCAAAAAAATAAAATAAAAAGTGACTGTTTCTGTGAAAGTCTTTGGAAACCTCATTCCCTTCTACTCAAGAAATTAGAAAATATCATATAAATAGTCACTTCACACCATAAGCTGACAGTAACTATCTGTAACTATTCAGACTCCTGGAATCCCTGGCCCCATTCTCAGTCTTTCGCTTAGAAGACCCTCATAGATTTTAGTGCAATACCTCATTAGACTACTGTGTGTCAGAAATATTTGATATAAAGAAATAGATACTAGAGGAGAGAAATGGTGAAATGAGAATCCAAAAATATATAAGTATGTTTTGTGCAGCACCTCAGGCTTTTGTAGAACCCAAAAGCCACTAGGAAGCCCTAGTCCTTTACGTGATATAAGACAAATTTTTGTAACTTCATAAGTGACAATTTTATTTAAAACTCAGTCAATGCATAGTTTTACAAGAGACAAGAACCTTCTCCATTTTTTAACAAGAACTTTTTTAAATGTAAAAAGTCTTGGAAAAGGAAATGAACTGTCTCGTACTACAAAACCAGATAGATTCACTGCAGAAAAACATAACTTCTAAGGTTCCTTTACAATATTCTGAGATTTCAGCTCATTTTGGAGATTAGTTGGGGCAGGATACTCTTTATCTCTAAGCACACAATGACCTGAAATTCATGACTCCATTAGGAGGCAGTTTGAAAACTAGATCAGCGTTGAATCCTTTCAGAGCCTCATAGGAATTCCTATTATTTTATTCTCACTGGGATTTTATGGTTTAATTAGTACTCCGTTAAAAGTCAAGTGAAAGAATTTGGTTTTCATTTCTTATTCTAAAATTCTTTAACTGAATGTTTCCTAACTTCTGTGAGATGGTTGTTTTTATTTGACTAAAAAGTTTATTCCAGTTTTAAGTTTGTCAAAGACTAAGATAATTAAAGAGATTTCTGTATTAAACTAGGCTTACTAAGGTATCATTTATATATAACAAAGTTCACCTTCTTCAGTTACAAAGTTCAATGAGTTTAGACAAATATATACTGTCTCATAACTACCATCACAGATAAGATATCATATCTCACTGCGGCCTGGAACACCTGGGCTCAAGGGATCCTCCCGCCTCAGCCTCCCAAGTAGCAGGGACTAAGATGCATGCCACTGCACCTTGCTAATTTTTTTTTTCTTTTTTGTCTAAACAAATCTTGCTTTGTTGCCCAGGCTGGTCTCAAACTCCCAGCTTCAAGTGATCCTCCACCTCAGTCTCCCAAACTACTGGGATTACAGGCCTATGCCACCATACCTGGCCAAGACATAGATCATTTCAATCACCCTAGAAAACTCCTCATTGTGCTTTGCAATTAATCTTCTCCCTCTATCCCCAGCCTCTGGCAATCTTGAACTGATTTTCGTCCCCTTTTCTACTTTTGCCTTTTTTAGAATATCCTATAAATGAAAACATACTATATGTTACTTTTTGTGTCTAATTTATTTAATTTTTGCATTAATGATTTTGAGATTCATACATGTCACTGTATTTCTCAGTACTTTTTAACTCTTTTTGAGAAGTACTCATTGTATGGGTGTACCACAATCGAGTTACTTAGCAGATGATGGATATTTGAGTTGTTTTCAAGGCTAAACCATTTACCAAAGCAACCACGTCATTTTGTATCCCCATCACCATCCTGTTTCAGAACTTCAGAATCAGAATTATTGAGGTAGATATTATGAATCAGCATTTAAAAACAAAAACCAGAATGGAGTTCAAGATAGCTGAATAGAAACAGCTCTGGTCTGCAGCTCCCTGCAAGATTGACGCAGAAGGAGGGTGATCTCTGCATTTCCAACTGAGGTACTCAGTTCATCTCACTGGGACTGGTTGGACACTGGGTGCAGCCCACAGAGGGCAAGCCAAAGCAGGGTGGGATGTTGCCTCAGTGGGAAAGCACAAGGGGTCAAGGAATTCTCTCTCCTACCCAAGGGAAGCCGTGAGGGACGTGCCTTAAGAAACAGTGCACTTTGGCCCAGATACTGTGCTTTTTCCACAGTCTTCACAACCTGCAGACCAGGGGATTCCCTCCAGTGCCTACACCAACAGGGCCCTGAATTTCAAGCACAAAATTGGGCGGCTGTTTGGGCAGACACTGAGCTAGCCGCAGGAGTATTTTTTTTTTTTCCATACTCCATTAGTACCTGGAATGCCAGCGAGACGGAACCTTTCACTCCCCTGGAAAGCGGGTTGAAGCCAGGTTGCCAAGTGGTCTGGCTCTGTGGGTCCCACCCCCAGGGAGCCCAGTAAGCTGAGATCCATTGACTTGAAATTTTCACTGCCAGCACAGCAGTCTGAGCTTGACCTGGGATGCTCAAGCTTGCTGAGGGGAGGGGTGTTCACCATTGCTGAGGCTTGAGTAGGCAGTTTTACCCTCACAGTGTAAACAAAGCCGCCAGGAAGGTTGAGCTGGGCAGAGCCTGCCGCAGCACAGCAAGGCTGCTGTGGCCAGAATGCCTCTAGATTCCTCCCCTCTTGGCAGGGCATCTCTGAAAAAAAAAGGCATCAGCCCCAGTCAGGGGCTTATAGATAAAACCTCCATCTCTCTGGGACAGAGCACCGGGGGGAAGGGGCGACTGTGGGTGCAGCTTCAGCAGACTTAAATGTCCCTGGCTGACAGCTCTGAAGAGAGCAGCGGTTCTCCCAGCACAGCAATCAAGCTCTGCTAAGGGTCAGAATGTCTCAAGTGGGTCCTGCAACCCCATGTATCCTGACTGGGAAACACCTCCCAGCAGGGACCCACAGGAGAGAGGTCCACATACAGGAGAGCTCTGGCTGGCATCTGGGATGAAGCTTCCAGAGGAAGGAACAGGAAGCAATCTTTATTGTTCTGCAGCCTCTGCTAGTGATGCCCAGGCAAAGAGGATCTGGAGTGGAGCTCCAGCAAACTCCAGCAGACCTGCAACAGAGGGGCCTGTTAGAAGGAAAACTAACAAACAGAAAGGAAAGGCATCGATATCAACAAAAAGGATGTCCACTCAGAGACCCCATCTGAAGGTCACCACATCAAATACCAAAGGTAGATAAATCCACGAAGATGGGGAGAAACCAGCGCAAAAAGGCTGAAAATTCCAAAAACCAGAACTCCTCTTCTCCTCCAAAGGATTAAAGCTCCTCGCCAGCAAAGGAACAAAACTGGATGGAGAATGAGTTTGACAAATTGACAGAAGTAGGCTTCAGAAGGTGGGTAATAACAAACTCCTCTGAGCTAAAGGAGCATGTTCTAACCCAATGCAAGGAAGCTAAAAACCTTGAAAAAAGGTTAGATAAATTGCTAACTAGAATAACCAGTTTAGAGAAGAACTTAAATGACCTGATGCAGCTGAAAAACATAGCACAAGAAATTTGTGAAGCATACAAAAGTATCAATAGCCGAATCTATCAAGCAGAAGAAAGGATATCAGAGATTGAAGATCAGCTTAATGAAATAAAACAAGAAGAAAAGATTAGACAAAAAAGAATAAAAGGGAAGGAACAAAGCCTCCATGGAATATGGGACTATGTGAAAAGACCAAATCTAAGTTTGATTGATGTACCTGAAAGTGACGGAGAGAATGGAACCAAGATGGAAAACACTCTTCAGGATATTATCCAGGAGAACTTCCCCAACCTAGCAAGACAGGCAAACATTCAAATTCAGGAAATATGGAGAACATCACAGAGATACTCCTCGAGAAGAGCAACCCCATGACTAATAATAATCAGATTCACCAAGGTGGAAATGAAGGAAAAAATGTTAAAAGCAACCAGAGAAAGGTCGGGTTACCCACAATGGGAAGCCCATCAGACTAACAGTGGATCTCTCTGCAGAAACCCTACAAGCCAGAAGAGAGTGGGTGCCAATATTCAACATTCTTAAAGAAAAGAATTTTCAACCCAGAATTTCATATCCAGCCAAACTAAGTTTCATAAGTGAAGGAGAAATAAAATCCTTTACAGACAAGCAAATGCTGAGAGATTTTTTCACCACCAGGCCTGAATGCAAGAGCTCCTGAAGGAAGCACTAAACATGGAAAGGAACAACTGGTACCAGACACTGCAAAAAATACCAAATTGTAAAGGCCATCGACACTATGAAGAAACTGCATCAACTAATGGGCAAAATAACCAGCTAGCATCATAATGACAGGATCAAATTCACACATAACAATATTAATCTTAAATGTAAACAGGCAAAATGCCCCAGTTGAAAGACACAGACTGGCAAACTGGATAAAGAGTCAAGACCCATTGGTGTGTTGTATTCAGGAGACCCATCTCATCTGCAAAGATACACGTTGGCTCAAAATGGAGGGATGGAGGAATATTTACCAAAGAAATGGAAAGCAAAAAAAAAGCAGGGGTTGTAATCACAGTCTCTGATAAAACAGACTTAAAACCAACAAAGATCAAAAGAGACAAAGAAGGACATTATATAATGGTAAAGGGATCAATGCAACAAGAAGAACTAACTATCCTAAATATATATGCACCCAATACAGGAGCACCCAGATTCATAAAGCAAGTTCTTAGATACCTAAAAAGAGACTTAGACTCCTACACAATAAATAGTGGGAGACTTTAAAACCCCACTGTCAATATTAGACAGATCAACAAGACAGAAAATTAACAAGGATATTCAGGACTTGAACTCAGCTCTGGACCAAGCAGACCTAATAGACATCTACAGAACTCTTCACCCCAAATCAACAGACTATACATTCTTCTCAGCACCTCATTGCACTTATTCTAAAATTGACCACCTAATTGGAAGTAAAACAGTCCCCAGCAAATGCAAAAGAATGGTATCATAACAAACCGTCCCTCAGACCACGGTGCAATCAAATTAGATCTCAAGATTAAGAAACTCACTTAAAACTACACAACTACATGGAAACTGCACAACTTGCTCCTGATGACTACTGGGTAAATAACGAAATTAAGGCAGAAATAAAGATGTTCTTTGAAACCAATGAAAACAAAGACACAACGTATCAGAATCTCTGGGACACATTCAAAGCAGTGTTTAGAAGCAAATTTATAGCACTAAATGCCCACAAGAGAAAACCTGAAAGATCTAAAATCGATACCCTAACATCACAATTTAAAGAACTAGAGAAGCAAGAGCAAACAAATTCAAAAGCTAGCAGAAGACAATAAATAACTAAGATCAGAGCAGAACTGAAGGAGATAGGGACACAAAAAAACCCTTCAAAAAATCAATGAACCCAGAAACTGGTTTTTTGAAAAGATCAACAAAATAGATAGACCACTAGCCAGACTAATAAAGAAGAAAAGAGAGAAGAATCAAATACATGCAATAAAAAATGATAAAAGGCATATAACCACTGATCCCACAGAAATACAAACTACCATCAGAGAATACTATAAACACCTCTATGCAAATAAACTAGAAAATCTAGAAAAAGTGGATAAATTCCTGGAACATACACCCTCCTAAGTATAAACCAGGAAGAAGTTGAATCCCTGAATAGACCAATAACAAGTTCTGAAATTGAGACAGTAATTAATAGCCCACCAAACAAAAAAATCCAGGACGAGAATGATTTACAGCTAAATTCTACCAGAGGTACAGAGAGAAGCTGTTACCATTCCTTCTGAAACTATTCCAAACAATAGAAAAAGAGAGAATCCTCCCTAACTCATTTTATGAGGCCAACATCATCCTGATACCAAAACGTGGCAGAGACACAACAAAAAAAGAAAATTTCAGGCCAATATCCCTGATGAACATTGATGCGAAAATCCTCAGTAAAATACTGGCAAACCGAATCCAGCAGCACATCAAAAAGCTTATCCACCATGATCAACTTGTCTTCATCCCTGGGATGCAAGGCTGGTTCAACATACACAAATCCATAAACGTAATCCATCACATAAACAGAATCAATGACAAAAAACATAATTATTTCAATAGATGCAGAAAAGTGTTGAATAAAATTCAACACCCCTTCATGCTAAAAACTGTCAATAAACTAGGTATTGATGGAACATATCTCAAAATAATAAGAGCTATTTATGACAAACCCACAGCCAATATCATACTGAATGGGCAAAAACTGGAAGCATTCCCTTTGAAAACCGGCACAAGACAAGGATGCCCTCTCACACTACTCCTATTCAGCATAGTGTTGGAAGTTCTGGACAGGGAAATCAGGCAAGATAAAGAAATAAAAGTGTACTCAAATAGGAAAAGAGGAAGTAAAATTGTCTCTGTTTGCAGATGACATGATTGTATATTTAGAAAACCACATTATCTCAGCCCAGAATCTCTTTAAACTGACAAGCAACTTCAGCAAAGTCTCGGGATACAAAATTAATGTGCAAAAATCACAAGCATTCCTATACACCAATAATAGACAAACAGAGAGCCAAATCATGAGTGAACTCATATTCACAATTGCTACAAAGAGAATAAAATACCTAGGAATACAACTTACAAGGGATGTGAAGGACCTCTTCAAGGAGAACTACAAACCACTGCTCAAGGAAATAAGAAAGGACACAAATAAATAGAAAAACATTCCATGCTCATGGATAGGAAGAATCAGTATCATGAAAATGGCCATACTGCCCAAAGTAATTTATAGACTCAATGCTATCCCCATCAAGCTACCACTGACTTTCTCAACAGAATTGGAAAAAACTACTTTAAAATTCTTATGGAACCAATAAAGAGTCCGCATAACTAAGACAATCCTAAGCAAAAAGAACAAAGCCACGCTACCTGACTTCAAACTATACTGCAAGTCCACAGTAACCAAAACCACATGGTACTGGTACCAAAACAGATATATAGACCAATGGAACCGAACAGAGGCCTCAGAAATAACACCACACATCCGCAACCATCTAATCTTCGACAAACCTGATAGAAACAAGCAATGGGGAAAAGATTCCCTATTTAATAAATGGTGTTGGGAAAACTGGCTAGGCATATGCAGAAAACTGAAACTGGATCCCTTCCTTACACCTTATACAAAAATTAACTCAAGATGGATTAAAGATTTAAACGTAAGACCTACAACCATAACAACCCTAGAAGAAAACCTAGGCCATAGTATTCAGGGCATAGGCATAGGCAAAGAGTTCATGACTAAAACACCAAAAGCAATGGCAACAAAAGCCAAAATTGACAAATGGCTAAACTAAAGAGCTTCTGCACAGCAAAAGAAACTATCATCAGAGTGAAGAGGCAACCTACAGAATGGGAGAAAATTTTTCAATCTATCCACCTGACAAAGGGCTAACATCCAGAATCTACAAAGAAATTAAACAAATTTATAGGAAAAAACACCCCCATCAAAAAGTGGGTGAAGGATATGAACAGACACTTCTCAAAAGAAGACATTTATGCAGCCACCAAACATGAAAAAAAGCTCATCATCACTGGTCATTAGAGAAATGTAAATCAAAACCACAATGAGATACCATCTCATGCCAGTTAGAATGGCGATCATTAAAAAGTCAGGAAACCACAGATGCTGTAGAGATGTGGAGAAATAGGAACACTTTTACACTGTTGGTGGGAGTGTAAATTAGTTCAACCATTGTAGAAGACAGTGTGGCAATTCCTCAAGGATCTAGAACCAGAAATACCATTTGACCCAGTGATCCCATTACTGTGTATATACCCAAAGGATTATAAATCATGCTACTATAAAGACACATGCACACGTATGTTTATTGTGGCACTATTCATAATAGCAAAGACTTGGAACCAACCCAAATGCCAATCAATTATAGACTGGATAAACAAAATGTGGCACATATACACTATGGAACACTGTGCAGCCATGAAAAAAGGATGATTTCATGTCGTTTGCAGGGACATGGATGAATCTGGAAACCATCATTCTCAGCAAACTAACACAGGAACAGAAAACCGAACACCGCGTATTTTCACTTAAGTGGGAGTTGAACAATGGGAACACATGGACACAGGGAGGAGAACATTACACACTGGGGCTTGTCAGGGGGCGGGGAGGCTAGGGGAGGGATAGTATTAGGAGAAATACCTAATGTAGATGACAGGTTGATGGGTGCAGCAAACCACCGTGGCACATGTGTATCTATGTAACGAAACTGCACGTTCTGCACATGTACCCCAGAACTTAAAGTATAAAAAAAAGAACGAAAAAAGAAAAAAAAAAACAAGTTGACTTTTGTGCACAAAAAGTGTCAGATGCCAGGTCTCCTAACTCCAAATCTGATATCGTTTGTCTTAACTACAACTATCATAATAATTAATATGCACTGTAACAAATTATCACCAACTTGTTGGCTTAAAACATAAAATTGTATTTAGGAATTTTGCAGTTTAGAAGCCCAACACAGGTTTCCCTAGGCTAAAATTAAGGTGTTGACAGGTTTATCATCCTTCCTGGATGCTTTGAGTCTGTTTCTGTACCTTTTCCAGCTTCTAGAAGCTGCCTACATTTCTTGGATTATAACTCTGTTCCCCCAACTTTAGCCCAGAAATCTTGCATCTCTCTGACTACTACTTCATATTCGTAGTTCCTTCTGACCACAGCTTGCAAAAGTTCTCTTCTTTTAAGAACTCATGTGATTAGATGGGGCCCACTTATATAATCCAAACTACTCTCTCTACTCTCCAGGTCTTTAACTTATTTCCATCTGCAAAATCCTTTTTGCCATACAAAGTATTAATAACATATTCACAGGTTTCAGGGATTAGGATGTGTACATTTTGGGGGGCCAGTTTTTCTACCTGCTATAGACCACAAGCTTCTGATGATATTAGAAATCATTGACAGTTTTGCTTTCTTCCTGAAAGTATAGATTTTGTTTCCATTTCATTTATTTAATAAAATTTGGAGTAAATTACCTAACCTCTTTAAATTTCTATTTTGGCCAGGCACAGTAGCTCATGCCTGTAATCCCAGCAATTTGGGAGGCAGAGGTGGGCAGATCACTTGAGGTCAGGAGTTTGAGACCACCCTGGCCAACACAGCAAAGCCTCTTCTCTACTAAAAATACAAAAATGATCCAGGTGTGGTGGTGTGTGCCTGTAATCTCAGCTACTTGGGAGGCTGAGGCAGGATAACTGCTTGAACCTGGAGGCAGAGGTTACAGTGAGCTGAGATCATTCCACCACACTCCAGCCTAGGTGACAGAGTGAGACTCCATCTCAAGAAAAAAAAAAAACAGAATTTCTATTATATCTACAATGAATACATAACAAAAGATGTTTTTAATCTCAAAACGTCGATGACCATAAATATGAAATAATCTCAGAAACTTTGTATTTGCAAATATTAGGAATAAAAATGTTTGCATTATTGTCTACTTTTTACTTGTGGACTGGTGTCAGTACAGAGGAAACAAAATCAATCAACTGATCAGGCTTGGAGTCATGCAGTGAGGAGATAGCGTATCTGCATCTGGTCTCATTACCTAAATGCAAATTGTCACTTATTTTAAGATATAGTATATTCCTAGTTAAGAAACACAGTATACATTTTACCCCTTTTCTCAAAGTATTCAGTGTTCATACATGTTTCCTAAACAATTTGCTGAACATGAAAATATCTTTTTGTTAAGAAGATGCTTTAGAATATGAAATACCAAAATTGGTTGAATTAATTCCTCTTAATTTAAAAGTTCTTGCCTTTATATTAATTTAGAAGTTTAATAAAAGCAAAAAATCTGAGGTTTGAATTTTAAAAATTCAGGTTTTAATCCTGGATCTATCGCGTACTGAGAGACTTGAAATAAGCATATAACCTCTTTAAACCTAGGTTTCCTCATCTGAAAAATGTAAATAATGATATCTCCTCCAAAGGATGTAATATGGGTCAAATGAGAACATGAGTAAAAGAACATTGCTTGTCAAAACTAGAATCATCATCAGTATTATCATTATTTGTATCGTACCTACCTCACAGTGTTTTGGGATCATAAAATGCAATATTATATATAAATCATTCAAGACTACAACCTGAAAATGTAAAACTGTCAATAAATGTCATCATCTTTATCGTTGCCAACATAGCTAAAAGGCTTAAGTTCCCACTTCCACTCCAAATATTATCCAACAAATAAATAACAGACAATGTATATACAACCCACAATATAGAAATTTCACTGCTAGATATGAATCCTAGAGAAACTGCTGAAACAAGAATGTTCATAGAAGCATTGTTTATAGTTGCAAAAAGTTAAACGTGGCATTTAAGGCCACCAGAATAATGTGTAATTAATTTTTGGAGCAGTCTTCCAATGGACTATTGTATGGGATTGAAAATAAATTAATTAGAACTCCATGAACAAACATGAATAACTTAAAAGCATGCTACTGGGTAAAAAATGGTTGCAAAGATAGGTAGGTAGGCCAGGTGTGGTGGCTTACCCCTGTAATCCCAGCACTTTGGGAGGACAAGTTGGGTGGATCACGAGGTCAGGAGTTCAAGACAAGCCTGGCCAAGATGGTGAAACCCCATCTCTACTAAAACTACAAAAATCAGCCGGGCATGGTGGCAGTTGCCTGTAATCCCAGCTACTCGGGAGGCTGAGGCAGGAGAATCACTTGAACCTGGGTGGCAGAGATTGCAGTGAGCCAAGATCACACCACTGCACTCCAGCCTGGGCAACAGAGTAAGACTCCATCCCCCCTCCCCCAGAAAAGATAGGTAGGTATTATATACAGCCATTGCTCAGTGTCTATGGAAAACTAGTTCCAGACTCCCTGATCATACAAAATCTGAGGATACTCAAGTTCCTTTGATAAATGGTATAGTATTTGCATATACCCTATGCATATCCTCCCATATACTTTAAATTATCTCCATATTACTTATAATACCTAATACAATGCCTACACATCACTTTATTCTGATGGGTTTAATATAGTAATTGTCAAGCAGCATATTCAAATTTTCTTTTTTGGAAATTTGTGAATTCTTTCTGGAATATTTTCTTTTTTTTTTTTTTTAATAAGCCAAGAGTTTATTTCAAACACAGTAATCAGAAAAAATCTTCTCAATGTCAAGTTGGTTGAATTAATGGATGTGGAATCAATGGATATGGAAGGCCAACAGTATTAAGAGATATATCATTTATATACATGTTTAAATTATTACACATGTAGTTGAAGTAAAAGGAAATGCATGAGGGAGTTGTGTTGCCATATAAAGTAAAGGGTGCCCAGTGAAATTTGAATTTCAGAAAAATAATTAAAGTTTTTATATTGACATTAAAACAAAAATTTTAAGTATATCTTATGAAATATTTTGGACAAATAAAAGGTCATTGGTTGTTCATTCAAAGTTCAAAATGTACTGGTGGCCTATATCCTTATTTGTTAAATTTGGCAACACAATGAGGAAGAGAAGAAAACAGAGGGAGGGTTAATTGTATTGGTGATGTTTTATTTCTTAAGTTGAGTGGTAGGTAAATGGGTATTAATTGCATTCTTTTTATGCAATTTTCAAATTCTTAAATATTTCAAAGTATGTTAACATATTAATAGGCAAAAATGAACCATTTTTCTGGAGAAAATCTCTAGTTGAAAGGTAAAACTAAGCTCCAATGCCAACAATAAAATAATATACATGTGGTCTCCTGCATAACTTGAGCCAGTACTTTATTTCTCAAGAGTAGAATTTAAAGCCATTAATACATATTATTGATGTATTTATTTTTTAATTATAAAAGGAACTGTTTTTCAATTAGCCATAACATACATTGTTTTTGACAGGATAGCTTGAAATGTTTCATGAGCCTTCATTTTCTTCCCCTCCTCCATGCTTGCTTAAGGGAAAAATTTTTCTTTTTCCATGTTTAAATTCATTTCATTTACAACAGTCATTGCAAACTCCTCAGTGATAACAAAGGGTAAAGAAATAAGTAAAGCATATAAAATTTAAAAATTATGAAAAGTAAGGACAATAAAGTGGTATTGTACTTGATTTTGTTATTATTAATACCTTTCATTTATATGGCATTTACTTATTTGCAAATCACTAACCTGGGACGAGACGCTTAATTAATTACAGAATTCAATCTAGAATTAAAAATGTAGATTTTACGTTTTCCAAGACTGCAATATCAGGTATATGGCAATCAATAAAACTGTGTTTGGCCACAGGTAAGAATAATAATAAAGAGAATGTTTAAATCTATAAGACAAATTGCAAAAAGTTGGCCATTGATTATTTTAAGGCTTGATGAAAAAAATAGATAAAAGACAATAATGAGATACACCTACACTTCTCCAGTAAAAATTATTTTGCCCAATCATGGATGCACATAAAAATCACCCAGAGAGTTTTAAAAATACATATGCTTGGCACTCACCACACGCATATTTAGTTTAACCAGTCTGCAGTAGGAACCAGTCATTGGTCATTGTTAAAACTATCCAGGTGATTCTAATATATGGTCAAGGTTGAGGCCCATAGCCCTAAAACTTAGAATGCCTACACTATGTGAGAGATAGTGCAGAACAAAAATCCTTGCCCTATGAATATGACTTGGTTCCTTAGAGAACAGATTGAAAAATCATCTGACTCCTCCATTGGCTTTATAGCAAGGGTTTGATATAAGTGCCAGAAAGAATTACAATACATTGCACATAGTGCTAAATAACAGATATTAACTGAAATCGTTGAAATATATAAATACCTTAAAAGGTAATGGCGGCCGGGCGCGGTGGCTCACGCCTGTAATCCCAGCACTTTGGGAGGCCGAGGCGGGCAGATCACGAGGTCAGGAGATCGAGACCATCCTGGCTAACACAATGAAACCCCGTCTCTACTAAAAATACAAAAAAAATTAGCCGGGCGTGGTGGCGGGCGCCTGTAGTCCCAGCTACTTGGGAGGCTGAGGCAGGAGAATGGCGGGAACCCTGAGGGGGTGGAGCCTGCAGTGAGCCGAGATCCCGCCACTGCACTCCAGCCTGGGTGACAGAGCCAGACTCCATCTCAAAAAAAAAAAAAAAAAAGGTAATGGCATTTGTAGCTTACATAGTAAGACTTGAAGACTATCAGTGAAATACTAGAACACTGAGAGAAAAGATCTAATTTCAAAATATGGAGAATAAACATTTGCTTTTTAATCTTGGAATGAAAATCCTTCAGTGTCTCCCAGCAACCCTCTGTCTTTACCACAATTAGACGGATTTAAGTCAGTTTTTATTTCTACTTGAGTAACATGAAATTTGGTTTACAGCCCTTTTTTTAACCCCTACATTCATAATTAAATGACTAAATCCCATCCACAGAATTACCCACAGGACAGGATTGGAGAAAGATTATCCATTAAAGAGAGAGGGCATTGCTGTTACGGCTTTTGAAGACTATAACCACGCACTGTCTTAGGAAACCTATTATGGCTGAGCGTTTGTATTATTGGTATTGCAACTCAATTCACATATATCAAACTATAAACTCCATTTACAGTCAATCCATATTTCTAGGTTTTCTCTAATAACTTATTTGTGTGTTTCACATTGGAAGAAGTTATGTGCTTCAGAATATCTTCTGTGCCAGTGACTGTGGAGATGGCGTTTGTAGCACAATAAGGCAACTTATTCCTATTAACTACAATCTAAACATTTGCTGTTTTACCTTTGATTTTAGAGCATCCTAAAACCTTATCATGATGATTCATGTGGTTTCAGATACCGTATCTACTTTTAGTTCAAATGAGCAATAATACTACGAGCAATTATTTCCCCTGGTGATAAAAGCTGATTAGGATCAATCCCATAAATCAGGATAAACAGACACGATGTACAAATAAGTTTCATACTTACTTCCTTTTATAATTAAAACAATTATATCAATAATGTCTATTGATGTCTTTAAATTCAGCTCTTGAAAAACATAGGTCATTTTCAGCAGACAGTCACACGTGTCAGCCAACGATAGAGCTCAATTAGCCATAAAATACATTTCTTTGACAGAATAGCTTGAAATGTTTCATGAGCCTTCATTTTTTCCCTCTCCACCATGTTTTCCTAGTGCAAGATTTTTCCTTTTTGCATATTTAAGTTCCTTTCATTGACAACAGGCATTGCAAACTCAATGATTTCTCTGTGCCAAATGAATGTCTGTCAAAAGGCTCAGGTGAAATCTGTCTTTTCCTGGTTGACCAAATTGATCCAGCTGCAGTAAATGATGAAACAGATCATTCATCTAAGTTTGCCCATGCCAAAAGGTTATTCCTTCCCACTTATCCACGGTTGCTAAAAAGTGGACAACTGACTTTATCTTACAACCAGAGCTTAGGGTAGTTGAGTGTTTTCATTACCTGTGAACATCAATGGCTTTGGACATAATTAATCGTGCTGAAATCACTTCATTATTTTAATGATCTTTTCTCTTTCCTCTAGCTATGATAATAAGTACATGGGAAAGAATTTTTTCTCATTATTTCTGAAAGTAAGGGAGAGCAAAGGGAGTGAAATGGAAACATGCAGAAAACCTGCAAAACGGAGACAGTTGTGCCTTCTGCTGCTGATTTCTCCACCTGTATCAACAAAGAAAAGTGTGATGAGAAGGAAGCTTTGTGGATGCTCAGCTGCCAGGGTCTTGAACGTGAAGCAAAACGATTTCATCTCAATCTCTTCAGAAGTCTTGTTTATGCTGAATATTAGAAAGCATATTTTTAAAAAGCTGGGAAAGAGAAAAGAATACACGTACCTAAGTTAATAACTGGTAAAAATAAATGGACTTAGTGCTCTTCAAATCAACCCACTTCACTGTTCTTCCCTCATAAAGGTATAGAATAATTCCCATTTATAAAGTGGAAGAATACAGGACATTCTTTGAGCATGTGAGCATTTATACTTTACATATATATATATATATATATATAAAGGCAAACAGACACCATGTACAAACTATATATATGTATATATATGTGTATAACTATATATGTATATATGTGTATAACTCTATATATATATAAATTGAGATAGCCCTGAGAAAGAACTTTATTGAGTGTAATTCTGAACTGTGGCTGTATTAAGCACAGTTCAGAATTACACTCTGAATTCAGAAGGTTCAGAAGATTCAGAAGATGAGTCAGAATTTAAGATTTTGTTTTCCTGAAATTATTCTCAAACTTTAGTGTCCATCTGATGTACCTGGATCACAGATTGCTGGATCCCAGCCACAGAGTTTCTGATTCAGAAGGTCTGAAGTGGTTCCTGAGAATATTCACTTCTCACAAGTTTCCAGCTGTTGCTGGTGCTACCGGTCCAGGGACCACACTTTGAGGACCACTGCTTTAAAGTCACCATGTGGTACAGTAGCTATGGATTTTTTAATAGAAGAAGTATCCAAGGCATAAGCCCTTCACCATGAAGAGATTCCCAAGAGGAAAGTACTGACTTTTAGTAAGTCTGAAATGTTAGACTGATACACTGTCTCATTTTCCACTATCCGAAATAAATTGTCATTCAACAAATGAGTGCAGCCATTGCGGTGGGTGTCTTTCAAGGATCTCTTACTCTTTTTTATTTTTTATTTTTTTATTTTTTTTATTATACTTTAAGTTCTAGAGTACATGTGCACAACATGCAGGTTTGTTACATATGTATACATGTGCCACATTGGTGTGCTACACCCATTAACTCATCATTTACATTAGGGATATCTCCTATTGCCATCCCTCCCCCCTCCCCCCACCCCACAACAGGTCCTGGTGTGGGATGTTCCCCTTCTTGTGTCCAAATGTTCTCATTGTTCAGTTCCCACCTATGAGTGAGAACATGCAGTGTTTGGTATTTTGTCCTTGCAATAGTTTGCTGAGAATGATGGTTTCCAGCTTCATCCATGTCCCTACAAAGGACATGAACGCATCCTTTTTTATGGCTGCATAGTATTCCATGGTGTATATGTGCCACATTTTCTTAATCCAGTCTATCACTGATGGACATCTAGGTTGGTTCCAAGTCTTTGCTATTGTGAATAGTGCCACAATAAACATACGTGTGCATGTGTCTTTATAGCAGCATGATTTATAATCCTTTAGGCATATACCCAGTAATGGGATGGCTGGGTCAAATGGTATTTCTAGTTCTGGAAGGGATCTCTTACTCTTTGGCATTCCCTCTTACCAACCCTTACAATGTTAGAGAAAACTACGCATACCATGGCTTCTTTGTATTACTGAGAAGTGGGATTTCATGTCAATCAAAAGCTGTAGTTTTGTGTCATGCCTTTTAAACCTAGAAGAATCGTTATATATAGTTGAATAGTTCATTCAACTCCTTTGCAATTCCTTCTTTGCAGACACTAGGGCCCATAGAAGCAGAATACATTCTCAAGGTCACGCAGCTAGATAGTTGAAGTCAAAGACAGCATTAGAACCAAAATCTCTGACTTTCGTCCAATGCTCAGTTTCACTCACACATACACTCACTTACTTATTCATAGATTCTCTTACTCATTAAACAAATGGTATTACACATGAAATATGTACTAAAAATTGCTAGGGACTGGCCATGATAAAGAAGAAAAGAGAGGCCAAGGCGGGCAGATCACGAGGTCAGGAGATCGAGACCATCCTGGCTAACACGGTGAAAGCCTGTCTCTACTAAAAATACAAAAAATTAGTCAGGCGCAGTGGCGGGCGCCTGTAGTCCCAGCTACTCGGGAGGCTGAGGTGGGAGAATGGCGTGAACCCAGGAAGCGGAGCTTGCAGTGAGCCGAGATAGCGCCACTGCAGTTAGGCCTGCGTGAAAGAGTGAGACTCCGTCTCAAAAAAAAAAAAAAAGAAGAAGAAAAGAGTGAGACTAACATCTACTTAGTCACTACTCTGTGCCAAGCACTGTGCCAAGGTAGAATACATAATATGGTTTCTCATTGAATCTTCATAGCCACCTTGCAAAATACTATCATTCCCATTTTGACTAGTGAAAAAACATATTGGTTGAACATAAAAATTTCAACCTCAAATTTAGTGCTCTGAATAAACACATGGTCCTTGTCCAAGAGAATCAAAACCCAAACAGACTTGAACACAAATAATTTCAATGAAGTGTCATAAGAATCCTAATGGAAATAAAACAAAGGAAGGAGTGGTAAGCTCTGCCTATGAAATAATATTAGCAAAGTTAACATTAGTCACATATATGCTAGGAAATTAACTTATTCCAAACTCATTTGATTCTTATAATGGCCCTGTGCAGACAGTACTATTATTTCTACTTTACAAATGGAAAATAGAAAAGATTGTGTGTAGAACCACAAAGCGGATCTCTATTTTAAGGTAGATGTGTCCAATTCCAAAGCCCATGCCTTTCTCAGATGTTCTACTTTATATCCTACACATCATGGATGTTACATTAAGTTCTACCTCTCATACCTCTCACTTTCCTGTCTTTTTTTTTTTTTTTTTTTTTGGCACAGCTTCCTGCTGAAACTCCTCCAGTATGTGGATTGTTCTGCTTATAACCAGCACCAGCACATTGCTGATAGACACCCCCACCCCTTGTCTAGGAGTGAATCCTGTACCTCCAAAAAATTTGCTTCAGGGCACTCTAATAGTGAAAGCTGAAAACTTGCTTGCACAGTAATACGAGAGTTGTTGCTGGCAAATTTTTACCCTACCTCAATGCTTCAGTTCATTATCATAAGATATTTTTCTTTTTCTGGCAATCGTATCATTATGAGATTTACTCTTAATGGAGCAGACTAAGCAGAGAGAACATTCTCTCCTTGGAGAACCACAAACAAAATAGTGTTCCAAACGGATTATTTTGATAAAGAAATTTATTCAATCAGAAGATGAATACAGTTGATAAGCTCAGTATCTCTAAAGACTTTCCCAAACTTGCACTTTCAAAAAATAAGTAATACAAAGGACAGTGCTTTAGGAAACAAGTGGTACAGTAACTACATTCTGTTTTATTGGAGAAAGATAGGTTTCCTTCCCAGGGTAACAAGGTTCTTCACAGCTATCAGCCCCTCAGACTGATTAGATCTATTTAAAACCATCATGGCCAGGAAGCATCTGTTGATTCCTTGGTGGAATGTGGAACTCTGGAGGCGAACAGCCCTGTGCACAGGAAGAGCATTATCCTGGGCAGCTGAATGTTGACTGCTTCCCTGTCACTTTGCTATTCTGACAATGCCATGGGGGACTCTGAGCTTGAAGAACCTCCAGAGACTGATAATGCAAGTGCTAATCATTAGCATCTCCCAGAATTCTTGTAGTTCTCATCTCCTCCAGTTTTTCCGGCTGCTGTTTGTGTAATTGAAGAAAACAACACGGCCAAAGGGAGGCAATTTATCTTGTGAGCCTCCCTGTAGTAGAGCAAACTAGCCGGGTTGCATAACGAAAATCCAGGCAAAGAAAATAATTGATCATCAGGGGCCTATGGGTGTGGTCTCTCCTGTTACAATAGACCTCAATTGTAAGATTTTTTAAAAAGTAGTTTTAAGACGAATTAAATTTCTTTGGACTTTAAGGCAGTCTTGAAGAGGCGTCTTCCTGCCAGAAAAAGCAACCTCAGCAGAGAGACCGCAGAAAGATCTGCATTTATTATTCAAAGCCCAATAAACATTGGGGAATGACATCTTAAGCCAAATAGTCTATCTTGTGCTCACTGGCTTTGAATCATTAAATTGAAAGGGTACTGAAAGATTATTAGTGTAACATAACCAGTTAGATGCAGAGTATAAAGTATAATACAAGTGTGCTGACAGCATCTTGATATTTAATGTGCTATTATTTTCTTGCCTATCACAATAAACATATACTCATAATACCACAATCCAGAGAACAAAAGTCAAGTCATTTAACTGCCAGACTAAAGGACACCACAAATTTACAGGTCAGACATTCTTTTACAAAACTCTCTAGGTATTCAGTTAAAAATGCAAGTGATTTCAAAATATCTTCAGGGTTTTCAGTTTGTCTGGTAGCTTGCAGGGCCACTAAATATACAAAAGCAACAAGAAAAGAGTGGGCCTAACATCTGCTTAGCAATATTAACATTTTCAGCATCACCTGGAAAGGTGTTAGAATGCTCAACCTTGAGCCCAGCCCCGAACTTACTGAATCAGAATCTGCATTCTAACCTGGGCATACACAATTTACCTGGTGCTCTTAACTGATTTCCGCTAGTTAGCCTTCTAAAAACTTTACTTCTGTCAGCTACGCCAGAAGTAAGAATAATAATAAAAGTATACAAGTGTACATTAAGGATAAATAGGATCTGAAATATTATAGAAAGACATCACAAAATCTTTTTGGTCAGTTTAGAGGCTTATTTTTAAGTTTTTAATATATATATAATTTTTAGCCCTGATTTATTTTTCTCATTCAGCTTTACCCTCTGCATGTAGACTAAATTCTGGCACCATCATCCCAACTTGCCCTTTTTTGCATGGGGGCTGAGGAGCTATTGCTCACCTGGGGTACAATGGCTTCCTGCTTATTAAGCTTCCACTGATGGAATTACACCTCACCCAAGCCACTTATTATAAGGTCTCACTTAGCAAATCTCCCTTTATCTGATATTACTTCAATTCACCCTCTTACTAGTACTTCCTTCCCTAATATTTTATTAGGTCTGGCCTCCCCTGGGTGAAGGTGACCCCTGAGATGAGACTATATCAGTGTGATTAAGGTAATCATGCTGGACAATTAAATGACTGGAGAGGAAGCTAATCAAAAGTGGGCTCTTAATATGGTCCTCTGAAAGCAAATATGTTATCAAGGACATAAAAGTGCTAAATATATTATCTCTATCCCCCATATACCTTGGTCAGAGTAAAAGATTGGGAACAGTAGGAAGTCTTTAAGGCTGTTTTCAACTAATTGGCACTAACAACCATATGCATTTACAATCTTAACAATATCAAATAAAAGCTCAAAGCTAAGGTACTAAAGAATTCTTATGCAGCCCTTTATGGGAGTTGCTTTCTCCTGAATTGCCAAAGAAAAGGGACCAAAAAATTAATAACCCAGAAAAAAGTTAATTATAAACAAAGTCCTAGTAATACAAATTTCAGTGGGCTATTTGGGTAAAAGGAGGCAGGCTGAGCTCTAAACAATATAATTGAAACCAATGACTATAAGAATAAGATGGAAGAAGGGGCAGGATACTGACGATAGGATCCACAAGATGAGAGTTCTTCCTATGAAACCAGTTTACTGATTAAAAGAAAAAAAATTCTGGCAAAATTCACAAGAAATGAGAAATTAGTGAATTGTTGCCCATGTTTTTCTTTTTTTTCTTTTTTCTTTTTTTTTTTTCTGAGATGGAGTTTTGCTCTTGTTGCCCAGGCTGGAGTAGAGTGGCGCAATCTCAGCTCACTGCAACCTCTGCCTCCTGGAATCCAGCGACTCTCTTGCCTCAGCCTCCTGAGTAGCTAGGATTACAGGTGCCTACCACCACGCCCAGCTAATTTTTTGTATTTTTAGTGGAGACAAGGTTTCACCATGTTGGCCAGACTGATCTCAAACTCTTGAGCTCAGGTGATCCTCCCGCCTTGGCCTCCCCAAAGTGCTGGGATTACAGGCATGAGCCACTGCGCCCAGCCCAATGTTCTTATTTGTAATGTAAGTGCATTATATCATGTATTTGTCTGTATTATTGAAACTCCCATATTGGAGAATACTCAAACCAAGATTTAAGTAAGCAAATGCATACTATGTGCTGTTCTATTGTTCAAGCCTTTAGAAACTGCAGATGAATGGCTGCAGTTGCCAGTTGAACAAGTTGATGATTAATTTTTGCTGTGCATACACTCAGATCTATGTTTGGAGTTGGAACATTTTATGTGTTTAGCATAATATCAACTTAGAACACTCTCTTTACCAGAAATTCTGAAACAAAATACAGTAACTTCTTAATAATAGCAAAATAGCTGTTTCTGTAGATTGCAGCTGATTTTCAAGAATTTATTTAACTTGAAAAAAGGATTCTTACCTAAAAATAATTAGAGTTCACTGACCTTCTCAAATCTACTATTTTTTTCTAACTCTTGGCAAGAAGGACCACTTCCTGGGATATCTCTTTCATGAAGAAAGGATTCAATCCCAAGATTTCAGATTCAGAAACCTCCCTGTTTGATTACAACCACCTGTTGCTTCTTGGTTCCTTGCTCATGTACCTCCATTTTGACCTTCCTCTAGCTTCATTCTGAACTCTCTATCCCTGGCTTCTCTATATCCCCTCAGATAGAAGTTTCATTGGCTTCCATTTGTAGACTGCAGCCCCCACCAATTATTTGCTCATTCCTAAAATCTTTCAGAGGTTTGTCCTAGTGCCAATCCTCAATCATGAGTAAGTCCTAGCACCTCCTTGACTAATTAGTGAAAAAGAGAGGTCTCCCAGTCAGTGCCCAGCACAATAATTGCTGGTTTATTTTTTTCTTTCCTCTCAGCCAGGTCCTCAGAATTATTAGGAATTAATTCATTTTCTTTACATTGATTTCTTTCATGCTTCTGATAGAAACTATCCCTATTATTTTCCCCTTTTCCCCTTGCTCTCCACAGTTTACCCCCTTTCTTCCATGAGTGGTGCCAGGTCAGAGATAACCAAGTCCACAGGTGTTTGTGTCTTTCCACAATGTCAGACATTCATTGATGCTATTTCAAACACAAAAGCTAGGAGCTACATGGAGCTCCCAAGGAGGCAATTCCCCGCATTACTTCCAGATCACTCGGCAGTCAGAGCCACAGGCATACAGGCTCAAGCCACTCTACAAGTCAGTCCATACTGCAAACCATAAATAGGAGAGTTAATCAATATATAAATATTATAGATTAAACATTCCACCACAAACAAGGTAACATTTAACATCAAGAGAAGGTGGATAAAGGGTTAATGTTCCCAGTCCAGGGAGAGCAGTATACACAAAAGGAATCCGCTTGGCCGGGCGCGGTGGCTCAAGCCTGTAATCCCAGCACTTTGGGAGGCCAAGGTGGGCGGATCACAAGGTCAGGAGTTCGAGACCATCCTGGCCAACATAGTGAAACCCTGTTTCTACTAAAAATACAAAAAAAAATTAGCAGGGCGTGGTGGCAGGCGCCTGTAGTCCCAGCTACTCAGGAGGCTGAGGCAGGAGAATGGCGTGAACCCCGGAGGCGGAGCTTGCAGTGAGCCGAGATGGTGCCACGGCACTCCAGCCTGGGGGACAGAGCCAGACTCTGTCTCAAAAAAAAAAAAAAAAGAGGAATCCCCTGGTCTGGGCCAGGCGTTCTGAGAGTCAGGCAAGGAATGGTCTTTGATGTGAGCAGAGCCTTTGCTGACAGATATTAAGAGGCTTAACACAAATCACAGCAAGACAGTGTCAGTTAAGATGACCATTTTGAGCTGAAGTCCTTCTTTTTATGGCCCCCGAGCTCCCTGGTGAGAAGTGTTAGTGGAAGAGTGTGCTTGTTTATGCCCTTATCCGCTAGGATGCAGTATTTATTTATTTTATTTATTTATTTTTTTGAGACAGCGTCTCGCTCTGTCACCCAGGCTGGAGTGCAGTGGTGTGATCTCGGCTCACTGCAACCTCCACCTCCCAGGTTCACGCCATTCTCCTGCCTCAGCCTCCCCAGTAACTGGGACTACAGGCGCCTGCCACCATGCCCAGCTAATTTTTTGTATTTTTTTTTTTGTAGTAGAGACGGGGTTTCACTGTGTTAGCAAGGATGGTCTCAATCTCCTGACCTCGTGATCCACCCACCTCGGCCTCCCAAAGTGCTGGAATTACAGGCGTGAGCCACCGCACCCGACCCACAGTCTTTATTAAGCAAAGCATCTGGTCTCTGTTGGCAAAGTGCCTTAGGAAACATTAAGATAGAATCTCTTTCTAAGATGAAGTTACTTATGTCAAAGATGCTATATACACTTTCTAAGAAAATTGCATCTATTTCACATGAGCTCCTTTGACTTCTGGTCTACGTCTTTGGTCTTTGGGAATCTTCCAGTATCCTCCTTGGTAAAGCAAATCCGTCTACTTAATTCTTGAGTCCCATGACCACGTGACTCCCTGGCACCCTCTTCTTTCCGTTATTCTCATGCCTTCAAGTTGTTCCTTTGTATTGGTCTTCGTTCTTTCTTTCCAAATATGATTGAATCTCCTGCCCTAAAAGGATGATATGGTTATCTTCCTGAAGACATAAATTTATTCTCCACCTGGAACAAATTCATTTTGTATCCTATCTCACAAATAGTACTCTCAGAAGAATCACATACACTTACCAGTCTATATGTACTTTTCATATGTCATTACTGCAACAGAATTTAAAAAAAAATTAACCTATACATCTTAATTCCTTGAACTTAATTTACATTCAGTAGCAAAGAAGGATGTGATAGAACGGACTATAACTTGGATAAATCTCTGAAACAATAGGTTGATCACAAAGTCTAACCATATGCAGCTGCTTTAAAAGGAAAATGAAGCTACAAAGGCCCAGACCAAGAAGATACAGAGAAATCCAGAGAGTAGAAGTCAAGACAAGCCTGTAAGTGCTAGTTCTTTAATTTCTTAGTGCTTAATTTATGAGGATCAACTGAAAAGATATCTTTTAATGAGTTTTTGAATATTTAATACATAAATTTATTTAAATTTAATATTTAACACATAAAATTCCGTAAGTCTTTACAAAGATTTCTCAAAAATAAAAATATTGAAATAGCCATTGGCTCATTATCAACAATGGCAGATATGGAACCAATAAGATAGAATGTTCTACTTATTTTTTATATGGGCATATTTTTTAACAGAGCAAATTAACTGAAGTTTGAGTAAAATAAAATTAAGCCTTTTCATTTCAAAAATGATTTTCTCAGCACATTTTTTCTAGCTTATATTGCTTATTAAAAGAAATACTAGAAAACCTAAAAAGAAATTTAAACGTAAAGTAACATGTGATCTGCAAAAAGACCTTTTTCCGATGATTTCTGACCAATAATAACGTATGTTAGGAAGCTTTCACATTATGTGATAACAGTTTACCCTGACATATTATAAAACAACCAAATCTCTCCTATTAGGCTTCAGCAAAATGTGGATGGAAAGTATATCCATGAGCCTTCTGTTCTTGAAACAATCTGTAGAGCTCCCTCACACACATTTTTTCTCATCTCATTCAGTACAGAATCACTCTCCAAGCGTGTGCCTCAGGTAGTTATTTGCTGTTTTAAAAGACAGAGTGATGTGGGTGTTCAGGTCTTTAGTTTTCACTCCAAGGACAACCACAGAATTAGCTCTTACACAACCTTCAGATATAAAAATTTTACAAAATTATAACAGGGACCAAAAGTTCCCACAGTGTCTTTTCTTACCCATCTGTCATCCTTCAGAAAGCTACTAAACATAATACCTTTCCACATTTTGGCTCTAAATATATTAATCTAAAATATTTTAAGCTCTGGGTGATCTATCCATGAAGCAAATGTGTAAACTCTTTATTTTTAAAAAATCAAACTGTTAGTTTTAAATGAGAATTACTGTGAAAAGTAAATTCAGTTGAAGTGATTTTTCTTGTCCAGAGCACCAATATCGCAAGCACAAAGATAAAATAAGGTGTAGAATCTGAGACCGAATGTTCAGAATTATTATCCTTGGTTCAGCAAAGTATATACAGGCTCATTTTATTGCAAATACTCCCCATGTGAAAATATTTTTTTCTTAATTAGTGGGCTTCTAAATTCTTTAGTGGCCTTTATGTTGTTTAAAGTAACAATACTGACTGCACATATGTTAAAATAGCTGCCAGATGATGGCTCTTTCAGGACACTCCCACAGTGTGTAGGAATAGGGTGGGAGACAGAGAAGGACCAATGCAGAACTGACGGTCCTGATAGGAGCAGATGGTGGTGAATACTCAAAAAGCTTTTTAATACATACCATTCCTTATTCCAAGCAATTGTATGGGGACTTCCTGTATGCCAGAGTTTTCAAAGCTAATTGCCTTTGTATCTGCTGCCATAACTGTGTTTGACTAAGAGGAAAGCAGGGGGTGGGGGAAAGAAAGAAGATAATATCATGTGAACTTTTTGGCACTCTACTACTGATTTTTCAACTATCAATTATGTAATTTCACAGTTCATAGATTTCAGAAGGTGCAGCAGGAATAGATCAGATGTCCTTTGGGGCTAGAGAGTGGAAAAAAAAGAATGGAGAAGAGCAAAGATTGGAAATGGCAATGTTTAATTTTATTAGAAAACCATAAAATCAAACTCAGTGTTGGGAAAAAGCTATCTTGATGAAAAATAAATCAAAGTTTATTCAAAGAAAAGGTAGGAGAGATTGAAGGTTGCTCCTGTATCTGGTTGAGAGTTTCTGAAGACATATTCCTCCTGTACATTTTCGGTGGGAAAGGTTTCATTTCCATAGATCATCTTTAAAGCACTTGCTGTCCATCATTTTCACTTATAGAGCAACCATTCCATGCTGTTTGGGAACTACAAAGGATGGCAAACACACCATGTATTAGGGTTTTCCAGAGAAACGACCCAGGGAAGAGTTGATCGATGTTACAGATTGAGTCTGAAGACCACCTGGAGGAAGACCGAATTCTCTCTTCCTTGGGGATCTCAGTAATTGTGCTCTTAAGATCTTCAACTGATTAGATAAGACCCACTCAAATTATGGAGGGTAATATGCTTTTACTCAATGTCTACAGATGTACATGTTTATCTTATTTTAAAAATACCTTTACAGCAATATCTAGACTGGTATTTGACTAAATATCTGGGTACCATAACATAAAGTTAACACATAAAATTAACCATTACTCACCTTCCTCGATTAACTAAAAATGGAATAATCTCCAGAAAGATGCTCCTCAAGGACCCATCTCACATTCCTTTACATAAAAATGTCCGTCCGCAGGGAAGATCTGTTTAGGAATATGAAACTTTATTAACCCAGTTTCCTATGGACATTATTTAAATATTGTTTTATTTAAAAAAATTAAAATTCTGAAATATCAAAAAATTCATCAGTTTTTTTCTCCTGATATTCAAAAATGTCTTTCTCAACCCACTTCTCAGTTGTACATAATTGACTTAAAAGCAAAAAATATTGCTGTTTCATAAACTTTGGGGCTTCCAAAGACCTGGATAGCCTGAGGCTATCAGGTTTCAGTTCTGGTTATCTAAAAATCATTATGATTGGTATAATGTGTATGGAAGAGGTAGAGGGAAGAGAAGAAGAGACAGGTAGATTTCCTGGTTATTTCAATTCATGTCACTGACTGAAAATGCCATTGGGTATAATACATTAAAATTTTCTATCTCTGGAAATTCTGAGTGAGAAAGAAATAAGGCTATGTACCTTTAAGAATGTGTGAATAATAAATATAAAAGTGCAATTTATTTTACGTGCTGCTTCATTGTTGACAAAATGTGTTATCTAGTTACAATTTGCTCATTTGGCCTCACCAGGCTTTTTTTAGGCCATGCAGGGCAGCTACTGTTGGATCCCTGTTTCAGAACTGGCAGCTGAGGGTGAGACCAATCATGAAACTTGCTTTTAGCCACTTAGCTGGTAAGCAGCAAAAACAGGATTTAAATCATGTTTATCTCATTCTAAATTTAAAGAGACTTAAGGGCTGGTCAGACGCATATTAAGCTCCAGGTATATGCCTGGCTTTCTTCATCTATTGAATGGGAATAAAATAACACATCACAGAATTGTTTTGAAGACTATGTAAGGTAGAGCAGGAAAAGTGGTAAGTGCAGTTTTTGGCCAAAGAAAATATTCCATTCTGGCTATTCTTTGGAATTCTTAATTGACAATAGCTGCAACTTTGCCAATGAGCCACTCAACCCCAGCACCTAAACAAGAGACTGCTTGTTTTGCACTACAGGGTTGCTCAACTGCAGGGATCCCCAACTGTGGAGAATACAATGTATTCAGTGTGAAAGGTAGCCCTTGGAGTTGAGCAGTCTCTGGTTATTATGGCAGTACAGAAGCAGCTGCCACTTTACTGTCAGTAGCCAAAATGTTATTAAACGTAAGAATAGCAGCTTGGAAAAAAAAGAACTGGGCGAGAGATGGCCAATTGAAGCAACACCCACTGGGGCTGAGTACTTTAAGGTATCTTGTGGCTGACAGCAAGGAGAGCTGCATGAGGCCAAATTTTGTAATGTTCTGTACCCCACCACACCCTAGTGATATGATGTCTTTCGTGTGCCTCATTCTTATCTCTTTGTATAATTTTAGAGATGGAAGTTTATAAGCAAAATTAAATTTTTCATTACTTAAAACTTGTGGTTAAGTACAAAAATCCTATTAAACCTTATTTTCTGACAAATTACTTTATAATCCCATATTTTAAAATGGAGGATAAATGTATCCACTTGGTATATAGCGAAACTGAGAAATGTAGAACTTAATTAGAATGTACTTAGACTTATAAATCAGTGAAAAAACCCAGAATAAAATTCAATTTTTTAAATTTATATTGTCTATTCAAAGAATCTACTGGCATCACTTATATTTCAGAAGGAACAGTAAATCAACCTAAATTTCTTTCTCAAATCCTAGATAATATAACTCCAGTATTCCAAAATTAAAATAGCATCTCAGATTAAAATATCAATATAACTGTCTTCAGAGGAATAAAATAAAATATTAAATCTAAAAGAAGTTTGTTTATATGACAGGCTCAGTGGAAAATATCAGTTTGTCTAAGCAATAAACCTATGAAAATCAAGCTGCCAGACACAAATGCTTATGGGCAACATTGTCTATTATTATGATACTAAACAAATATTGATGACAGCAAGACAACACATCTTGAGCATGTAAGACAATGATTTACCATTCTAATTTTTTCTACTACCTTCTTTTAAACATATTTTTGAATAGCAAAACTTGAGGAAGACTGACTGCTGAGAAAGAGACCAGTCTTAATTTAGAACTTCCTGATTCACTGAGCAGCTAACAATTCTTGCTATTTCTCCATTGTTTTCATGCAGCATCTTAAATGTGTTTAGCTTTGAGCATGGTTAATGGAAGGAAAAGATGTTCAGTTCTAGCTTCTGGCTTAAAATGGGTTCTTTCAGATGCTACACTGTGAGATTAAGATTACCTGCAAGTAATCTGGGTGATAATCCCAGAAGAGTGAAGAGGTGAGACATGGAAGGGAAAGAAGCCTAGGAAGCCAAAATAGGGTGCCTCATAAGCAAGCTACTCTTGTGGAACCTTGGTTAGGTACTTTTGATAGATGGTGAGAAATATGGCCAATGCTTTTACAATGGGAGGGGAGAGAGAGCTGGGGTATTTATGCACCAATTCCTATTTGTCATTTGTGGGCTGCTGGTGGTTAGGGGTCTTGGTGGTTAACTCCCTGGCATTTCCAGTATACCTTGCCTCAAGATCCTGTAGCCATAAAAAGCCTTTGGAGTAAAACCTGAAAGTATTTGCCTTCTCAAGGCATTGAGTGCTAAGGGGATATAGTTTGAAAACTCACAGTACCTGTTATCAGTTCTTAGTCCTAGATATAGACTGGATTCATAAATATCATGTGCCAATCAATCTTTGACACTTCTGGTGCACAGTCTCTCTTCAATTTACCTAAGTGGTAGCCTGGGAAAGAAATTCTCAGTTACCCCGATAGAATCATATGTCATGAGATATGCAGCACTAACATATGACTGATAAGAGTTCAGATATCAAAATTTGAAAATTTTGAAGTTTCAAACTTTTTTTTTTTTTTGAAATGGAGTCTCACTCTATCACCCAGGCTGGGGTGCAGTGGCACATTCTCGGCTCACTGCAACCTCCGCCTCCCAGGTTCAAGCAATTCTCTGCCTCAGCCTCCTGAGTAGCTGGAATTACAGGCATCCACCACCACGCTCAGCTAATTTTTGTATTTTTAGCAGAGATGGGGTTTCACCATCTTGGCCAGGCTAGTCTTGAACTCCTGACCTCGTGATCCACCAACCTCAGCCTCCCAAAGTGCTGGGATTACAAGCGTGAGCCACCGCGCCCAGCCCAACCTTTTTAATACATTAAATAAAACCAAAGGTTATTCTTTGAAAATACTTGTTTCACTCCCTGAATTGACATTAAGTGAAACAGTGAGGTTAGAATGAGAGCTTGTGTTCTGAAATGCTTATAAACAAGAGTCCATTTGTGCTATACCACAAACTATAGTGTCTTTTTTATGGAAAAACATTTATTTTGTAGTTTATGTATTGAAAGTGTTGAGAGTCACTGGTAAAGGCAATAATTCATCTCATACACATTCTCTCTGAGTCACATACTTGCAAAGAATCTGTCACGCAAAAATCCACAAAGCGTTTGAGGCAAATTCTATTTTTGTGGAAAAGTTTAACTTTTATGAGAAATTTAGTTTGACATCAGATCAAGTACTTTTCAGAGGGCAGGCAATTATCAAGATTGCAAATAGCATTCAAAATGGAAGAAGATTACCATGTTATTACATGCTAGTTAAACTGGTCATAGAGAAGTATAGTGCATTATAATGTTGAGCCACTTGGAAGAACAAAGAAAAAATATATATATTTAATAATATTTAATAAAATTTCTCAAAGGAGAATTTGTTGAAATTTTTAAGATGTTCCAGAGATCCTATAAGAATGGACAGCATGTATTTTGGTGTTATTTGTGAAACAGAATCAGAGTTAAAATTGTTTGGGAGACCATCGTTAGGAAACACACTAAATATTAATTCAAAACTTTGAAAATTTGGTACTATACTAATAAAATGAACTTGGCCTTACAGAGTTTAATTCATGTGAAGAAGTCTGAATATGCATATCAAAATTTAAATGATAGTAAAAGCATCAGACAACTGTATATAATTATTTGGAAATGACAGATTGAGACAATAGGTGCTAGAAGTTCATAGGAGGGCCTTATCACTAGTGATGACTGTGGAAAAGATGAAGATTGAACTGCACCTGAAAAATTGGTAAAGCTTGGATAAGGTCAAACAATCATGAGATTAAGATCAAAAAAAAAAAAAACAGTTAAGTATAAAGGCCTTAAAAAATACTACTTAGAACAGCATCTCACATAATGATTATTGATCTAGTAGATATTTAATAACACAATATTTAATATCTCAATATTATTTTTAAGCATTTAACCATCATCAAAAGGACAGAGCCATGAGTTTGAGATCTATTTTAGAGATATAATGCATCTCTGCATTCTGTTTAATATTTATATCAATCCTTCTCAAGCATCAGGCTGTAGGTCACCAATTAAAGGATTTAATGCTACCATATTTTGAAAAGTGTTTCTTAGAGACAGGAGGAAAAAATGTCCTTGTTAAAGACAACTGTAAATAATCTTTAACCTGCATTATTAAAGGCTTCATTTTCAAGTCAATTCAAATTGTGGTCCTCTGATAAAAATAGTGAATAAATTACATAGACAACAATAAAAATCTTGACCCCTCTATCACTGATTTTGCTTTTTTAATAAGAAGCAATAGACAGTTTTTTTTATCTTTAGGGACATTAGGTAGCTATCTAGACAATATAAGTTGGGCAAAATTATCTCGAAAGGAATAATACCTAAATGTCATATATTCATTATTTTCTAGATGCCACACTGATAATGTCCCTGAAATCTTCCTTGATAACCTGAGTTACTTGACACCATAAATATAGCTAAAATTTAATGGGGTTTAAAAATTAGGTACCGGGAACATTTTTTTATGATATGCTGTGTCTATATTCCCATTTATTCCTTATGATTACCTTAGGTAATATTATTATCTCTATTTTACAAATGAGGAAAAATAAACTATAAAAAGGCTAAGAAATTTTCCCAAGGTTTTAAAGGTAGTAAGATTTGAACCCAAGATGTTTGAGAAACATGCCTGAATTTAGTTTTAAGAATATTAACTTTCTTTACTGTAACTAATTTTGTCTGCCTTTATCCTGTCATTGATTAATCTGACAAATTTTTCAACAGTCGTCACATATATTACACCCAAAATGTGTCACCTCTATCATAAAATGTTCACCATTTTCCTTCTCTTGTTCGGATTCTCCTTCTGCTGGGGTCTCTGGTACCTGTGAAGCCTCAAAAGGGCTCTTAACATGACGATTGCTGATGTTGTTTATCATTATGATTAAATCTAAATGGGGCTGTTCTGTCTGAACATATTGTCATACTATAACAAATTAGTGGAATGAGTGACACTGCTATGTACCACCCAACACTGTACACTGGATGCCACTACATTCATGACTGGGTACTAAACCAGCAACTTGGACATGTTACTACAGGAGAAAATGATCCTAGTAATATTCACTGCCAAGCACTTAAATCATGCTGTATTCTGTGACTAATTGAAGAAAATTCCTGTTTGTTATGTTATTCTTGTGTTGGCTCCAAAGCAATAAATTTTATGTAACTTAGTATCTCATAGGAATTTATATACAAATAGCACTTTTTTTTCACTTTATTTTAGGGTCAGGGGTACATATGCAGGTTTGTTATACAGGTAAATTATGTGTCATAGGGGATGGGTATACAGATTATTTTATCACCCAGGTAAGAAGCATAGTATCCGATAGGTAGTTTTTTTATTCTCTCCATCCTCTTACCCTCCATCCTTTATGTGTCCCTTTATGTGTCCACGTGTACTCAGTGTTTATCTCCCACTTGTAAGTGAGAACATGCAGTATCTGGTTTTCTGTTTCTACATTATTTCACTTAGGAAAATGGCCTCCAGCTCCATTCATATTACTGCAAAGGACATGATCTCATTCTTTTTAATGACTGCATAGTATTTCATGGCATATATGTACAATATTTTATTTATCCAGTCTACCATTGAGGGGCATTTAGGTTGATTCCATGTCTTTACTATTGTGAATAGTGCTGCAATGAACATATATGTGCATGTGTCTTTATGGTAGAATGATTTATCTTCCTTTGGGTATATGACTGATAATGGAATTGCTGGGTCAAATGGTAGTTCTGTTTTATATTCTTCAAGAAATTCCCACATTGCTTTCCACAAGAGCTGAACTAATTTACATTCTCACCAGCAGTGTGTAAGTGTTCCCTTTCCTCTGCAATGTCGCCAGCATCTGTTATTTCCTGACCTTTTTTTTTGAGATGTAGTCTTGCTCTTGTTGTCCAGGTTGGAGTGCAGTGGCGTGATCTCGGCTCACTACAACCTCTGCCTCCCAGTTCAAGCAATTCTCTTGCCTCAGCCTCACTAGTAGCTGGAATTACAGGCACCCGCCACCACACCTGGCTAATTTTTTGTATTTTTAGTAGAGATGGGTTTCACCATGTTGGCCAGGTCTGAAACTCCTGACCTCAGGTGATCTGCCCGCCTTGGCCTCCCAAAGTGCTGGGATTACAGGTGTGAGCCACCATGCCTGGCCTTCCTGACTTTTTAGTAACAGCCATTCTGACTGCTGTGAGATGTTATCACATTGTGGTTTTCATTTGCATTTCTCTAATGATTCATAACGTTGACCATTTTTTCATAGGTTTCTTGGCCATGTGTATGTCATCTTTTGAAAAATATCTGTCCAAGGCAGGGATAGCATGAGGAGAAATACCTAACGTAAATGACGAGTTGATGGGTCCAGCAAACCAACGTGGCACATGTATACCTATGTACCTGCACGTTGCGCACATGTACCCTAGAACTTAAAGTATAATAATAATAATTTTTAAAAAAAGAAAATCAACCCGAGAAACAACATAAAACAATAAAAGGAGTCTATTCATGGATTTAAGTAAGGAGGGGTAAGGAGGTTGATACAAATAAAAATTCAGTAAGAACAAAAGAAAAAGAAAAATGTCCATGTCCTCTGCCCACTTTTCAATGAGGTTATTTGTTTTTTCCTTGTTAATTTGTTATAGATTCTGGAAATCAGACCTTTGTCAGATGCAAAAGTTGCAAATATTATCTCTGATTCTGTACGTTTCCTGTTCGGTCTGGGGATAGTTTATTTTGCTGAAAAATAGCACTCTTTATGTGGGCCTGAACCAGAATCTATGTGTACTAGGCTGGAGAGAGTCAAATTGGTGTGATTGATACAGCACTGATTTCAAAATTGCCTCCTCTTGTTCAGAGACTTGCGCACATGACTTCTCAAGCATGAGTTTTTCCTCACAGGCTTTTCAGTTCCCTTGCACCTGAAACTCCAGTTCTGGGCATTATATAGATCCCCAAATACATTGAAAAATGTAGAAATTAGACAAGTCCAATGGAGAAAATGTGCAACTATCTTATAATTCACCTGCATTTTTGAAATATATTTTTTTCTAGGTATAAAATTCTAGGTTAATGGGCTGTGTTTTGTTTTTCACTTTGTTTTTTCTTTCCTTGTATTAAAAACACTGCTTCACTGTTATTAGGCCTGAATTGTTTCTAATGGAAACGCTTCAATTTCACTTATCTTTGTTCCTCCGTAGGTGCACCTTTTATTCTATGGCTGTTCTTAAAAAGTTTTTTTTTTATATATCATTGGTTTTAACCAATTTGATTATGATGTGTCTTGGTGTGTTTGGCATGAGACCTGCTGAATTTCTTGGATCTATGGGTATACAGTTTTCTTTAAATTTAGAAAATGCTCAGCCATTATTTCTTCAAATATATTTTCTTTCTCCCTCACTTTGAAATTCCAATTTTATGCATATCAGGTCTCTTAAGATTGTCCCACAGCTGTTTTTCTCTGTAGGCTTTATTCTGAATTGATTCTATTGCTGTATCTTCAAGTTTACTAATCCTTTCTTCTGTAGGATCTCATTGCACCAGTATAATTTTTATCTCAGACACAGATGTTTTTCATCTCTAGAAATTTGATGTGTGTATTTTTTGTATATTTTCTGTCTTTCCTTAATATACTCATGCTTTCTTCTAACTCCATGAACACATGTAATATAGTTATAATAACTTTTAATATCAGTGACTACTAATTCTATAATCTGTGTCATTTATAGACCTGTTTATTTTGACTAATTTTTTTCATCATTATGAATCATGTTTTTCAGCTTCTTTGCATGCCTGATAATTTTTGGTTGGATATCCAACATCATGGATTTGGTCTTGATAAAGATTTTTTGTATTCCTTTAATTCTAGAACCTCATTGTGAGATTCAGCTAAGTTTCCTGAAAATAGTTGGAGACTTTTGATGCTTGCTTTGAAGTTTTGTTAGGCAGGACCAGGGTCACCCTTAAGGCAGAGCTAATTTTCCCCACTACTGCTGCAATGCCCTTAGGACTACTCCACTCTATTCCATGTATTATGGGATTTTTTTTTTTACTTTGGCTAGTTGAGAACATAAAATATTTCCAGTCCTGCGTGAGAATTGAAAATTGTTCTATTTGTTTCTTTTTCTTGGTGCTCCACCCCCCTCCACACACACACACACACACCATCAGATGCATGCCCTAATTAATACTCATGTGAAAAGTTGAGGAGAACCCTCTGCTTGTCTCCAGAATTCATACTCGATCTTGTCTCCAGAATTCATACTCTAGCTGTTTCTTCCCACTATTATACCCTCTAAATTCTAGCCACTTTGGCCTTCCCAAATTCTTCGCTCTGTCTTCTCGATTCAGGAAGACTAATAGGCTCTCTTTGGGGTTTGCATACCTGTTACTGGCACCTGAAAAATCTCCTCAAACATTAAGGGAGAGCAATTTTAAGGACCGCTTTGTTTGTGTCCCTTTTCTCAGAGATTCTTGTCCTATGGTACTTGTTGCACAAAGTCTGTAAACCAATGTTTTCTTCTCTTCTTGTCTTTTCTTTTCTTGTCTTTTCTTTTCTTTTCTCTTTCTTTCTTTCTTTTCTTCTTTTGTGCTCTCTCTCTTTCTTTTACTTTCTTGCTTACTTTTTCCCTTTCTGCCTTGCTTTTCTTTTTCTTCTTCAGAATTTTAGTTACTTAATTCAAACAGATTGATCCAGCCCTTATTACTCTATCTTAAATAAAAATAGTGAGACTGCTGGAGACACACATTTCCAGAGCTCTAATTCCAGGCATCTATCTACTAGTAGTAAGCATTACATGAACATTAAGTGGTAGGCTTCAAAATTGTTATAAACCTTCTTAGAAGTCAGGTTATGTGCAGGAAACAAGTAATTTGATAATCTGAAGAGAACTTGATAAAGATAATTTAGTAAAGTGTAAATATTGTTTATAAAAAGCAACAAGAAATGGTTCAGTACCTGAAGACTAGTAGTGGCAGGGAAACTGTTGTCACTATACACCTGAAAGTTGAAGAATAAGGAGTACTTATAGAACACAGAAAATAACTGTCCCTGAGATTTCTCAATAGAGAAATGCAGCTGACCTAAACTTACCTAGCAAAAAAAAAAAAAAAAAAAAACAATTAGGTAAATATAAACCCTCTCCTCACAATAATCGCACCTTCAAAATCTCCTGCCAGTACCTTCTCTAGATACCAACCAGAAGCTAAAAGTTAAAGCAGTCATTTAATCTATTCTAATTGTTAGTTTCCAGATTGGGGAATACAGACTTGAGCTGGAAGGACAAATAAAAAATATCCAGGACACTCCATCAAGATAAACTGGAATGATGATGTGTACATTGTTACCAACTCTAGGAATTAATGGAGATGAGATGAAGGGAATAGTCTGTCACATCAAATATAACTATAGTAAAAAATGGTGACCATGTTAGCAAGTCTAAATGAACAGTACTTAATAAGCATCCACAGCATTCAGATAATTATATACGAGGCAATTGGAATAGGCATTATGTCTACTCACAATCACCTTAACTACTTAGTCTTTGTTTTAATAGTGACTTAGTAAGTAGTAGTTAATTTGTCAGTCAGCAAATACTTAAATACTCAACATTATAACAAGTAGGATTATATAAAGAAGCAAAATGCATGGTTGGTGTCAAGGACTCTACAATATACTTGGGAGAATAAAATACACAAGCAACTGAATAATCAAATAATTATACATACATGGCTGCTTGCAGCAGTTCATGCCTCTAATCCCAGCACTTAGGGAGGTTGAGGCAGGAGGATCGCTTAAGCCCAGGAGGTTGAGACCAGTCTGGGCGACATAGCAAGATTCTGTCGCTACAGAAAAAATATAGCCAGGCGCAGAGAATCATGCCTGTAATCCTAGAGCTTTTGGAGGCTGAAGTGGGCGGATCACTTGAGCCCAGGAGTTGGAGACCAGCCTGGGCAACATGGCGACATCCCGTCTCTACAAAACATACAGAAAAATTAGCTGGCCATGGTGGCACACGCCTGTAGTCCAAGCTACCTGGGAGGCTGAGGTGGGAGGATCCCTTGAGCCTGGGAGCAGAGGTTGCAGTGAGCTGTGATTGCACCACTGCACTCCAGCCTGGGCAACAGAGAGAGACTCCATCTAAAAAATAATAATAATTAATAAATAAAATAAAATAAATATCTGTGAAGGTCAAATTGGAATCTATTAAAAGCTGAATTCTTTTGAGAAGTGTCTGTTCATGTCCTCTGCCCACTTTTTGATGGGGTTGTTTGTTTTTTTCTTGTAAATTTGTTTGAGTTCATTGTAGATTCTGGATATTAGCCCTTTGTCAGATGAGTAGGTTGCAAAAATTTTCTCCCATTGTGTAGGTTGCCTGTTCACTCTGATGATAGTTTCTTTTGCTGTGCAGAAGCTCTTTAGTTTAATGAGATCCCATTTGTCGATTTTGGCTTTTGTTGCCATTGCTTTTGGTGTTTTAGACATGAAGTCCTTGCCCACGCCTATGTCCTGAATGGTATTGCCTAGGTTTTCTTGTAGGATTTTAATGGTTTTAGGTCTAACATATAAGTCTTTAATCCATCTTGAATTAATTTTTGTATAAGGTGTAAGGAAGGGATCCAGATGCAGCTTTCTACATATGGCTAGCCAGTTTTCCCAGCACCATTTATTAAATAGGGAATCCTTTCCCCATTTCTTGTTTTTGTCAGGTTTGTCAAAGATCAGATAGTTGTAGATATGCGGCATCATTTCTGAGGGCTCTGTTCTGTTCCATTGATCTATGTCTCTGTTGTGGTACCAGTACCATGCTGTTTTGGTTACTGTAGCCTTGTAGTATAGTTTAAAGTCAGGTAGCGTGATGCCTCCAGCTTTGTTCTTTTGGCTTAGGATTGACTTGGCGATGTGGGCTCTTTTTTGGTTCCATATGAACTTTAAAGTAGTTTTTTCCAATTCTGTGAAGAAAGTCATTGGTAGCTTGATGGGGATGGCATTGAATCTATAAATTACCTTGGGCAGTATGGCCATTTTCACGATATTGATTCTTCCAACCCATGAGCATGGAATGTTCTTCCATTTGTTTGTATCCTCTTTTATTTCATTGAGCAGTGGTTTGTAGTTCTCCTTGAAGAGGTCCTTCACATCCCTTGTAAGTTGGATTCCTAGGTATTTTATTCTCTTTGAAGCAATTGTGAATGGGAGTTCACTCATGATTTGGCTCTCTGTTTGTCTGTTATTGGTGTACAAGAATGCTTGTGATTTTTGTACATTAATTTTGTATCCTGAGACTTTGCTGAAGTTGCTAATCAGCTTAAGGAGATTTTGGGCTGAGACAATGGGGTTTTCTAGATATACAATCATGTCATCTGCAAACAGGGACAATTTGACTTCCTCTTTTCCTAATTGAATACCCTTTATTTCCTTCTCCTGCCTGATTGCTCTGGCCAGAACTTCCAGCACTATGTTGAATAGGAGTGGTGAGAGAGGGCATCCCTGTCTTGTGCCAGTTTTCAGAGGGAATGCTTCCAGTTTTTGCCCATTCAGTATGATATTTATGCAGCCAAAAAACACATGAAGAAATGCTCCTCATCACTGGCCATCAGAGAAATGCAAATCAAAACCACAGTGAGATACCATCTCACACCAGTTAGAATGGCCATCATTAAAAAATCAGGAAACAACAGGTGCTGGAGAGGATGTGGAGAAATAGGAACACTTTTACACTGTTGGTGGGACTGTAAACTAGTTCAACCATTGTGGAAGTCAGTGTGGCGATTCCTCAGGGATCTAGAACTAGAAATACCATTTGACCCAGCCATCCCATTACTGGGTATATACCCAAAGGACTATAAATCATGCTGCTATAAAGACACATGCACACGTATGTTTATTGCGGCACTATTCACAATAGCAAAGAGTTGGAACCAACCCAAATGTCCAACAACGATAGACTGGATTAAGAAAATGTGGCACATATACACCATGGAATACTATGCAGCCATAAAAAATGATGAGTTCGTGTCCTTTGTAGGGACATGGATGAAACTGGAAAACATCATTCTCAGTAAACTATCGCAAGGACAAAAAACCAAACACCGCATGTTCTCATTCATAGGTGGGAATTGAACAATGAGAACTCATGGACACAGGAAGGGGAACATCACGCTCTGGGGACTGTTGTGGGGTGGGGGGAGTGGGGAGGGACAGCATTAGGAGATACACCTAATGCTAAATGACGAGTTAATGGGTGCAGGAAATCAACATGGCACATGGATACATATGTAACAAACCTGCACATTGTGCACATGTACCCTAAAAACCCTAAAGTATAATAAAAAAAAAAAAAAAAAAAAAAAAAAAAGCTGAATTCTTAGTTTCATAAGCCTCTGAGGCATCTGGAAAATTTGTTTTTTAATGATATCTCTTCATACAGATTTCACAATGCAATGGATTAAATCAGAATTTCCAAATTGGTACTGTCTGAACGTTTCTGAAATAGCCCTTCATTTTGTAGATAGTGCCTGATATTTATATTACGCCTGATTGAAAAAGAGTTCCAATAGCTTCCGATCAACTTTGTGTTAATAAAGAGAAAGTTGGCTAGGGTGGTGGCTCACACCTGTAATCCCAGCAGTTTGGGAGGCCCAGGCAGGCAGATCATTTAAGGTCGGGAGTTTGAGACCAGCCTGGCTAACACAGCAAAACCTCGTCTCTACTAAAAATACAAAATTTGCCGGGTGTGGTGATGTGAGACTGTATTCCCAGCTACTCGGGAGGCTGAGGCAGGAGAATCACCTGAACCCAGGAGGCAGAGGTTGCAGTGAGCTGAGATCACACCACTGAACTCCAGCCTGGGTGACAGAGCCAGACTCTTGTCTCAAAAAAAAAAAAAAAAAATTAATAAATAATAAATAAATAAAAAATAAAGTTAAATGACAGTTTAGTAGCTCTGGGTCGATTCAGTCAAAGAAATCCTAAAGTATCTAAGAGAGAGAGCTTTATATTATTAATAAAAAATCTTTATTATAGGTGATAGAGACATCTGTCTATCTATTGAAAGACAAAACAAGAAGAGGAGTATCAGAAGGTAGCTCTAAGTGGAAGCTGATCATTTACATCTCAATTGATTATACAAATTACATCACCACATTTACTGAACGACTTCATGGCTCTAAATCATGTATGTGAAAATCCAGTTTTGGTCTCTGCCAAGTAAATCAGAATAGCTACTCAATAAGGGAATAACATGCTTTATCAAAACAGTATTCCTATTTGGCCTTTTGGGACCTTTAATAAAAGAGCAAGCTTAAAACATAATTCTTCAATTCAATTTTAGATATTTTACCTCTGAATCATTTATTAAACTAAGATCCCTTTGGCCTTGCTTTTCTGATGTGTAGTATCTGTTTTTATATTAAGAGCATAATAAACACTGATAGAGTTAATACCCATTGACATTTTTCTATTTGTCTTATAATTTAGACTATAGCAGCTGTTCAAACGCACATCCCTAGTTAGTATTCGTTGATATTAATGTTCTGGAAATAGCCAAGTAAGACGACATTGTTGTCGAGTTGGGACCACAGGGGCATGCCACCACACCCGGCTAATTTTTTAATATTTTGTAAAGATGGGGGTCTTGCTATGTTGCCCAGACTGGTCTCAAACTCCTGGCAACATAGATCTGCCTGCCTTGGCCTCCCAAAATGCTGGGATTATAGGCATGCGCCACTGCACCCAGCCTTTACAGATACTTGATTTAAAAAGGGTTGAGCAATATGTGAAATCTATATTTTCTGTTTTGTAATATTAGAAAAAACATTCTAATTCTTCCCAGAACCAAATTATTTGGCTTTTCAGTTGCACAGAAGGTAAGCAGCTTGCTTATAGGCATAGAGAGTACCACTAAAAAAATCAGGAAAAAAAATTGTATTCCCTAGTATAAGTTTATTACAGTTTGTTTTCTGTTGTTTACCTTTATTTTGGAAAATATAGAATAGATAAAACCTTCTCTTACAAATACCATCACTCAGAAATTCTAATAACAGACAAACTGAGTGACAAAGGAGGAATAAAGAAAATATGCTACCATAATTCTTTAAAATTTCACCTAAAATTTCTTAGCTAAGAAGTTATTTAAAGTGAAATAAGTGAGTCTTCATCATTTTAAAAATAAAATGAGATTCAAATATTTCCCAGAGGAAGTTCTTTCTTTACAAGATACCAACAGTTCATTGGATCTGACTCAAGCGGATCAAAGTTTCTTTCCCTAAATATTTTAATTTTTCCTGTTTATATTTTAAAATTAAAGAGCCCTTTTGTAGTGACAATCCAAAATTTTCTCTTCCATCCCTACTTTTTCATATAAAATTTTATCAGAAAAAGGTAGAAAAGATGTACGAGTAGAGATAGTAAACTGAATTAAACCATACTTAATCTGTTTTCAATTACTGTAAGCTTCTTTAAAAGGTAATTATTAAATGTTAAGACTACATAAATTTTTTTAAAGAATTCATTTTACTCCATTTGATAAAAAGCTTTAAGGTTCACCAGAAACTCAAAGCCATACATTTCATAAGATTAAAAGCAAGTGGTAAGTGTTGCTATATCACTATAAATGATCTGTTTCGGGGAAAAAAGACGATAAAAAGGGGAAAAAAATACTACCAGCCATGAGCTTGAGTAATGGACTTTTAGAAAAAGAAAATCAGACTCTAGTTCAAACTATAAATTGGGATGCTGCAGGATTCACTTTCTGTGCAACTACATATAAATTTGAACTCCTATTTATAAGTGGGTGGTTCCATAGTGAGGCCATGTAATGTGCAAAGATATTTAAGCAATTTATCAGTGATATTAAGAACTATTATCTAATGTGCTGCAGAATACTATACATTATACATGGTGACACTCTTAGAAATTGGACTTAGAATAATAATCTGTGTTCAAATGACACAGTGACTTCTTTTTTTTTCTTTTTTTTTCAGTTTTTTTTTTTTTTATTATACTTCAGGTTTTAGGGTACATGTGCACAATGTGCAGGTTTGTTACATATGCATCCATGTGCCATGTTGATTTCCGGCACCCATTAATTCGTCATTTAGCATTAGGTATATCTCCTAATGCTGTCCCTCCCCCCTCCCCTAACCCCACAACAGTCCCCAGAGTGTGATGTTCCCCTTCCTGTGTCCATGAGTTCTCATTGTTCAATTCCCACCTATGAGTGAGAACATGCGGTGTTTGGTTTTTTGTCCTTGCGATAGTTTGCTGAGAATGATGGTTTCCAGTTTCATCCATGTCCCTACAAAGGACATGAGCTCATCATTTTTTATGGCTGCACAGCATTCCATGGTGTATATGTGCCACATTTTCTTAATCCAGTCTATCGTTGTTGGACATTTGGGTTGGTTCCAAGTCTTTGCTATTGTGAATAGTGCTGCAATAAACATACGTGTGCATGTGTCTTTATAGCAGCATGATTTATAGTCCTTTGGGTATATACCCAGTAATGGGGTGGCTGGGTCAAATGGTATTTCTAGTTCTAGATCCCTGAGGAATCGCCACACTGACTTCCACAATGGTTGAACTAGTTTACATTCCCACCAACAGTGTAAAAGTGTTCCTATTTCTCCACATCCTCTCCAGCACCTGTTGTTTCCTGCTTTTTTAATGATGGCCATTCTAACTGGTGTGAGATGGTATCTCACTGTGGTTTTGATTTGCATTTCTCTGATGGCCAGTGATGATGAGCATTTTTTCATGTGTTTTTTGGCTACATAAATGTCTTCTTTTGAGAAGTGTCTGTTCATGTCCTTTGCCCACTTTTTGATGGGGTTGTTTGTTTTTTTCTTGTAAATTTGTTTGAGTTCATTGTAGATTCTGGATATTAGCCCTTTGTCAGATGAGTAGGTTGCAAAAATTTTCTCCCATTCTGTAGGTTGCCTTTTCACTCTGATGGTAGTTTCTTTTGCTGTGCAGAAGCTCTTTAGTTTAATTAGATCCCATTTGTCAATTTTGGCTTTTGTTGCCATTGCTTTTGGTGTTTTAGACATGAAGTCCTTGCCCATGCCTATGTCCTGAATGGTATTGCCTAGGTTTTCTTGTAGGATTTTAATGGTTTTAGGTCTAACATTTAAGTCTTTAATCCATCTTGAATTAATTTTTGTATAAGGTGTAAGGAAGGGATCCAGTTTCAGCTTTCTACATATGGCTAGCCAGTTTTCCCAGCACCATTTATTAAATAGGGAATCCTTTCCCCATTTCTTGTTTTTGTCAGGGTTGTCAAAGATCAGATAGTTGTAGATATGCGGCATCATTTCTGAGGGCTCTGTTCTGTTCCATTGATCTATGTCTCTGTTGTGGTACCAGTACCATGCTGTTTTGGTTACTGTAGCCTTGTAGTATAGTTTGAAGTCAGGTAGCGTGATGCCTCCAGCTTTGTTCTTTTGGCTTGGGATTGACTTGGCGATGCGGGCTCTATTTTGGTTCCATATGAACTTTAAAGTAGTTTTTTCCAATTCTGTGAAGAAAGTCATTGGTAGCTTGATGGGGATGGCATTGAATCTATAAATTACCTTGGCCAGTGTGGCCATTTTCATGATGTTGATTCTTCCAACCCATGAGCATGGAATGTTCTTCCATTTGTTTGTATCCTCTTTTATTTCACTGAGCAGTGGTTTGTAGTTCTCCTTGAAGAGGTCCTTCACATCCCTTGTAAGTTGGATTCCTAGGTATTTTATTCTCTTTGAAGCAATTGTGAATGGGAGTTCACTCATGATTTGGCTCTCTGTTTGTCTGTGATTGGTGTACAAGAATGCTTGTGATTTTTGTACATTGATTTTGTGTCCTGAGACTTTGCTGAAGTTGCTAATCAGCTTAAGGAGATTTTGGGCTGAGACAGTGGGATTTTCTAGATATACAATCATGTCATCTGCAAACAGGGACAATTTGACTTCCTCTTTTCCTAATTGAATACCCTTTATTTCCTTCTCCTGCCTGATTGCTCTGGCCAGAACTTCCAGCACTATGTTGAATAGGAGTGGTGAGAGAGGGCGTCCCTGTCTTGTACCAGTTTTCAGAGGGAATGCTTCCAGTTTTTGCCCATTCAGTATGATATTGGCTGTGGGTTTGTCATAGATAGCTCTTATTATTTTGAGATATGTCGCATCAATACCTAATTTATTGAGAGTTTTTAGCATGAAGGGTTGTTGAATTTTGTCAAAGGCCTTTTCTGCATCTATTGAGATAATCATGTGGTTTTTGTCTTTGGTTCTGTTTATATGCTGGATTACATTTATTGATTTGCGTAGGTTGAAGCAGCCTTGCATCCCAGGGATGAAGCCCACTTGATTATGGTGGATAAGCTTTTTGATGTGCTGCTGGATTTGGTTTGCCAGTATTTTATTGAGGATTTTTGCATCAATGTTCATCAAGGATACTGGTCTGAAATTCTCTTTTTTGGTTATGTCTCTGCCAGGCTTTGGTATCAGGAGGATGCTGGCTTCATAAAATGTGTTAGGGAGGATTCCCTCTTTTTCTATCGATTGGAATAGTTTTAGAAGGAATGGTACCAGTTCCTCCTTGTACCTCTGGTAGAATTCGGCTGTGAATCCATCAGGTCCTGGACTCTTTTTGGTTGGTAAGCTATTGATTATTGCCACAATTTCAGAACCTGTTATTGGTCTATTCAGAGATTCAACTTCTTCCTGATTTAGTCTTGGGAGGGTGTATTTGTCGAGGAATTTATCCATTTCTTCTAGATTTTCTAGTTTATTTGCATAGAGGTGTTTGTAGTATTCTCTGATGGTAGATTGTATTTCTGTGGGATTGGTGGTGATATCCCCTTTTTCATTTTTTATTGCATCTATTTGATTCTTCTCTCTTTTCTTCTTTATTAGTCTTGCTAGCAGTCTATCAATTTTGTTGATCTTTTCAAAAAACCAGCTCCTGGATTGATTAATTTTTTGAAGGGTATTTTGTGTCTCTATTTCCTTCAGTTCTGCTCTGATTTTAGTTATTTCTAGCCTTCTGCTAGCTTTTGAATGTGTTTGCTCTTGATTTTCTAGTTCTTTTAATTGTGATGTTAGGGTGTCAATTTTGGATCTTTCCTGCTTTCTCTTGTGGGCATTTAGTGCTATAAATTTCCCTCTACATACTGCTTTGAACGTGTCCCAGAGATTCTGGTATGTTGTGTCTTTGTTCTCGTTGGTTTCAAAGAACATCTTTATTTCTGCCTTCATTTCATTATGTACCCAATAGTCATTCAGGAGCAGGTTGTTCAGTTTCCATGTAGTTGAGTGGTTTTGAGTGAGTTTCTTAATCCTGAGTTCTAGTTTGATTGCACTGTGGTCTGAGAGACAGTTTGTTATAATTTCTGTTCTTTTACATTTGCTGAGGAGAGCTTTACTTCCAACTATGTGGTCAATTTTGGAATAGGTGTGGTGTGGTGCTGAAAAAAATGTATATTCTTTTGATTTGGGGTGGAGAGTTCTGTAGATGTCTATTAGGTCCACTTTGTGTAGAGCTGAGTTCAATTCCTGGATATCCTTGTTAACTTTCTGTCTCGTTGATCTGTCTAATGTTGACAGTGGGGTGTTAAAATTTCCCTTTGTGGTAACCCGACCTTTCTCTCTGGCTGCCCTTAACATTTTTTCCTTCATTTCAACTTTGGTGAATCTGACAATTATGTGTCTGGAGTTGATCTTCTCGAGGAGTATCTTTGTGGCGTTCTCTGTATTTCCTGAATCTGAATGTTGGCCTGCCTTGCTAGATTGAGGAAGTTCTCCTGGATAATATCTTGCAGAGTGTTTTCCAACTTGGTTCCATTCTCCCGGTCATTTTCAGGTACACCAATCAGACGTAGGTTTGGTCTTTTCACATAGTCCCAAATTTCTTGGAGGCTTTGTTCATTTCTTTTTATTCTTTTTTCTCTAAACTTCCCTTCTCGCTTCATTTCATTCATTTCATCTTCCATCAGCAATACCCTTTCTTTCAGTTGATCGCATCTGCTACTGAGGCTTCTGCAATCTTCGCGTAGTTCTCGAAACTTGGCTTTCAGCTCCATCAGCTCCTTTAAGCCCTTCTCTCCATTGGTTATTCTAGTTATCCATTCATATAATTTTTTTTCAAAGTTTTTAACTTGTTTGCTCTTGTTTTGAATTTCCTCCCATAGCTCAGAGTAGTTTGATCGTCAGAAGCCTTCTTCTCTCAACTCGTCAAAGTCATCCTCCATCCAGCTTTGTTCCGTTGCTGGTGAGGAACTGCGTTCCTTTGGAGGAGGAGAGGTGCTCTGCTTTTTAGAGTTTCCAGTTTTTCTGCTCTGTTTTTTCCCCGTCTTTGTGGTTTTATCTACTTTTGGTCTTTGATGATGGTGATGTACAGATGGGTTTTTGGTGTGGATGTCCTTTCTGTTTTGTTACTTTTCCTTCTACGAGACAGGACCCTCAGCTGCAGGTCTGTTGGAGTTTACTAGAGGTCCACTCCAGACCCTGTTTGGCTGGGTGTCAGCAGCGGTGGCTGCAGAACAGCGGATTTTTGTGAGACCACAAATTCAGCTGTCTGATATTTCCTCTGGAAGTTTTGTCTCAGAGGAGTACCTTGCCGAGTGAGGTGTCAGTCTGTCCCTACTGGGGGGGTGCCTCCCAGTTAGGCTGCTAGATGGCTGAATAGGAACAGCTCTGGTCTCCTGCTCCCAGCCTGAGCGACACAGAAGACAGGTGATTTCTGCATTTCTGCTTGAGGTACTGGTTTCGTCTCACTAGGGAGTGCCAAACAGTGGGTGCAGGACAGTTGGTGAAGCGCACTGTGTGCGAGCCGAAGCAGGGGGAGGCATTGCCTCACTCGGGAAGCGCAAGGGGTCAGGGAGTTCCCTTTCCTAGTCAAAGAAAGGGGTAACAGATGGCACCTGGAAAATCGGGTCAGTCCCACCATAATACTGCACTTTTCAAACGGGCCTGGAAAACGGCACACTAGGAGATTGTGTCCTGCACCTGGCTCGGAGGGTCCTATGCCCACGGAGTCTCACTGATTGCTAGCACAGCAGTCTGAGATCAAGCTGCAAGGCGGCAGTGAGGCTGGGGGAGGGGCGCCCGCCATTGCCCAGGCTTGCTTAGGTAAATAAAGCAGCCAGGAAGCTCGAACTGGGTGGAGCCCACCACAGCTCAAGGAGGCCTCCCTGCCTCTGTAGGCTCCACCTCTGGGGGCAGGGCACAGACAAACAAAATGTCAGCAGGAACCTCCTCAGAATTAAATGTCCCTGTCTGACTGACAGCTTTGAAGAGAGTAGTGGTTCTCCCAGCAGGCAGCTGGAGATCTGAGAACGGACAGACTGCCTCCTAAAGTGGGACACAGTGACTTTTTAAGGGAAGGGAGAGGACTATGACAGACTCCATCAATCTTAAGACCTCAGCCTCCACAGAGAGCTTATTATACAGTGCGTTTAAAATTATGTGTATAATCTTGAAACAACAGCAGGAAAGAAAAGTAGCCAATGCTAAATAAAGTTCGAAATCTATACTAAATACATTAACAAGACAGATACCATTTACCAAAATCAGAAGATGGGGAGTTTTCAGCAGATTTCTCAATGGTGAGCCCAGCCAGCAAGAGTGCCAATCATAGCATGTCTCTTTCTTCCAAAAAACTCATCTAACTTCCCCCCACCCACAACCCTAGTTTACTTGAGATGTCTCTCACCTACACAAATTTTTAAGGATTTTATGTTGCATTGGTGATTGTTTTCACAGTGGCATCTCCCCAATGAGTTATCAAAAAATGCAGGGAGGAAGGTATGCTTAGAAGGTACAAAATGCCACAGCACTCATGGCCATAGAAAGAACAAGCAGTTGAAGACTTTATGCAGACTTAAACTTTTTAAGTCTGCATAATTCTTAATTTTGCATAATTTTATATCATTCTTAAATTAATTTTCAAATAAATGTGGATTAAGTGGTATTCTTCCTCCCAGCAAATCTACATTTATCTGAAAATTCATTAGAACTTAGGAGAGAAGCTTTTAATTGTTTTCCTCTCCTTTCTTAAGAGAGAAAGAAGATTAGGTTTATAGGCTATCTAGTATGATTGTTACACTTTTGAGCCATTCCAAATAAAAAATCCAAAGGATGTGAAGTATAATTCTACATATCTAAAATCAAGACTATCAAAAGAGAAAGAAAAATGAAAGACAGCTTGGAGATCTTAGCTGCTGAGAAAAGCATGGGATCTGAGTGAAATCAACTTAATAAAAGCTGAATGCAAATATTAGGCTATCTTCTGCATAATTTTCATGTTTAGGTTAATTTTCATGTTCATGTGAAATTCTAATTTCTTAGACATTGAAATTCTTGTGAACTCAGTAGGACTGTGTTCCAGATGTCATACTTTGGTGAGTCATTTAAATGCACTAAGCTAATAATAGCGTTCTCCAATGTGACCAAGAAAATAAGATATGTTACAAATTGTGGTAGAATTCCAGATGAAATTGCTGGGGGAATCTGCTATTGTATGAAATAAATTATTGAACCTTTTTGTTTTGTTTTGTTTTGAATACCAGCCCTAAGGATGTGCATGTTTTGAAGGCAGGGACCCGGAGCCAAAGCCTATCTAAATCAGCGTGGACAGTGCAATTGGGACTTTGTAATTCAACAGGTTTTACTGCCTTTCACTCACATTGCAAAGTGAATAATGTAAATATCACAGGAATGAGCTTCCTTTTCCCTGGCTTCATATTTCAGCTTAGACGACATCAATTAGTGTACCTCTCTTGTCACACACTCATTCACTTCTTCCTGGGAGAGAAGTACGTTTTCTCTTTGGTAGGTTTAGAAACAGACCCTCAGAATGTTCAGCTCTACCTGTTCTCTTCCTTTAATTTTTTGTGAATCTGCCAGCACATGGGAAAAATATTCTCCGGTATGCCCCAAGCTAAAGAAAATGTTGAGCAGAAAAGTCTCTCCTTCTGCCTGGGAAACCGATGAATTATCCATCACTGCCTTGGATAAGCCTGTGTGTGTGGTTCAGTAATAGCACATATAAGACAGACACCATATGTCACCAGTAAACCATTAAAATATTAAGTTCATGTGACTCAAAAATAAATCATCTACATGATAAGTGATCAATGATTCTGGTTTACTGTTGGAAAATAATATATATTAAATATATAGTTATTCGATATATAGTGTGAGGAGTTTTATTGAACACAGAAGAACCAAACAATTTTAACACAAGGAAAAAAAAGTTGACAGGAAATTACATAGAAACTAAATCATAAAAGATAATTTAAAGTATCCTGGCTGAGCAGTTTATGTAGCATAGTACACTGGAGTGGTGGTGGAAAAGTGACAGAAGAGTCATCCCAGATATATCATGATAAAAAACATGGATATGAAATTTCAAGTACTCTTAGGAAAGCAAAAAATGGAGTTGAGAAGCAAAGTGTATGGGAGATAAAATACAAGATGATATTGTGCATGTAGGGATTTTAGCCTGGAGGAAATGAAAGCTCATCAAAGTTTTCTCATATGGGCAGTAAAATAACCAAATCTATAGTTTAGATATATTATGATAAGTACTGAGTATAAACTTGATTTTATGAGTTAAATGTCTGAATATAAGTGCGAATTTGGCAGTAAAAGAGACTAGAGGCAGGTAGACAAGAGGCTGTTATAATCATCCATGCATGAGATAATAAGCATTTAGAGATGGTGGAAGATACATAGTAAATGAGGAAAGAGGTTAAAGAGACATTTTAAGGGAAGAATCAACACAGCATTGATTTGATTATTATATAAAGAGGAAAAGTAAAAGAACAGAAAATTAATTTTTGACAACAATAAAAATGATAATTATAACTATTATAATAGCTATTACTTATGTGGCATTTGTGTGTAAAGCAATGTCTTATAGGCTTTGCATAATTAATTTGCTTACTCCTCCAAATAAGGTAGATACTATTATTAGCTCCATTTACAGATCGAGGAAGACACTGGAGCATAAAAAGTGGTTATTTAACTAGTCACTTGTCTAAAGTCCAAGACCTAGTAAGTGGCAGAGTTAAGATCTCAATACAGGTGATCTAGCTTCCGCATCTACATTGGTAGTCACAACAGTATGCTAGGCTTTAGTTAGTATTCCACTTGAATAATCTCTCATTGCATTTCAATCAGCACAATTCTAACCATCCTAAAATATGCAAAAAATCAATACAACTCTAGTCATAAATACCATAAAATGTAATGGGAAAAAAATTGGTCAGAATAGCAACAAACTTGAAAGATGTAAGAAGAAACCTAATTTTTTTAAAATGTAAAAAAAAAGGAAAACTAGAAAGTTACTGTAGTCAGTTTGGACTACAGTAACGAAATACCATAAGCTGGGTGGCTTAAACCAACAAAAATTTATTTCTCACAGTTCTGGATGTTGGAAATCTGAGGTCAGGGTGAGAACAGGATCATGTTCTTGATTAAGGTCTCCTTCCTGACTTTATTTCTGGTCAAAAGACGGCCACGTTCTTGCGGTGTCTTCCTCTTCTTTTTTTTTTTTTTGAGACGGAGTCTTGCTCTGTCACCCAGGCTGGAGTGCAGTGGCACAATCTCGGCTCACTGCAAGCTCCGCCTCCCGGGTTCATGCCATTCTCCTGCCTCAGCCTCTCCGAGTAGCTGGGACTACAGGCGCCCGCCACCACGCCCGGCTAATTTTTTGTATTTTTAGTAGAGACGGGGTTTCACCGTGGTCTCGATCTCCTGACCTCGTGATCCGCCCGCCTCGGCCTCCCAAAGTGCTGGGATTACAAGCGTGAGCCACCGCGCCCGGCCTGGCCTCTTCTTATAATGGCATGAATCCCATTCATGAGGGCCAAACCTTCATGACATAATTATCTCCCAAAGGCCTCACCTCAAATAATATCACGCTGGAATCAGGATTTTAACATATGAATTATGGCAATACACAAATACTCAGTCCTTTCAAAACTGTTAATGAAAAATATCAAAGAGAAATGGAATAAGTGAAGATATACTGTTTATAAACAAAATGTAATACATTTAGTATTAAAATGCCATTTTTTCTCAAAATGAATCTATAAATTCCATTCAATGTCAATGAAAATCCTAGAAGAATTTTCCTTACTGACTTCAAAAGACTGATACTAAAATTTATATAGTTAGGTAGTAACATTAGGAATACCAAAAAAATTCTAAAACGTAAACTAAGGTGGGGAAAGTACCCTACCAACCACCAAGGCTTATTATAAAATCATGAAATTAAAAGAGTGATGGTGAACTTTAAGTAAACCCAATAATATTCTACACTTAATAACAGAAACGTTTAAGATAATGGTGAGGTAGGGGAATAGCGAGTTTAAGAATTATAGATAATATTTACACTGGGTAAAGTTTACACCAAATAATTTTAATTTGGCTGGGCACGGTGGCTCACACCTGTAATCCCAGCATTTTGGGAGGCCTAGGCGGGTGGATCACCTGAGGTCGGGAGTTCAAGACCAGCCTGACCAACATGGAGAAATGCCATCTCTCCTAAAAATACAAAATAAGCCGGGCATGGTGGTGCATGCCTGTAGTCCCAGCTACTCGGGAGGCTGAGGCAGGAGGATCACTTGAACCTGGGAAGCAGAGGTTGCAGTGAGCTGAGATCCAGCCTGGAGTGCAACAAGAGTGAAACTCTGTCTCAAAAATAAAATAAAATAAATAAAATAATAATAATTTTAATTATTTATTATTTGACATATGTATAGCCTTACAGTAACACATTATATGTGCATATTTCATAATAAGCTTTAACCTTGTCAAAAATATTAAAAATAGAAAAATGCTGTATTGACACAGAAAGTGACAAATAAATGAACAGAAAAAGTAAATCAAATAATATGGAAATCTGAAACATAGTATGATATTCAAATTATTTGATAAATGCTTTTGATACAATTGGGTAACCACATAGAAAAATAATATATTAAATGGCTGAATATACAACAGACAAAATAAATTTCTGAGTAAAGACTTCAAAACTATTTAAATATAAGATATATCTGTATAATATTTGGTTCAGATAGTATTTCTTAAACAAGATACAAAAAGCATTATCTTAGGATAAATTATTATTAAATTTGACTAACTCAATTTTGTTTCATTTGGAGAAAAATAATAAATAAAAGGACAATAATAAAATTGAAACATTCTAAGAGAATTGTAGAAGAAAATAACTACAAAACAACAAGGAATTGTTATCCAGAAAATTTTTTTAAAACATACAAACAAAAATAACAGAATGTCATAGACACTATTGCCTGAAAGAAACAGACTGGTTAACTCAGAAAAAAAAAAAATACCTAAAAATAACAGAGAAACAAACAATGGGCAAACAAAGAAATTTTTAAAAAATAAAAAGAGTAAAAATATCTGAATAAAAATGAAAATGAGCACACAATGTCCCCAAATTTATGATACAGCAATATGTGCCTACATTAAAAAAGGAGAAAGACCCAAAATAAACAACCTAATATTATATCTCAAAGAACCAGGAAAACAAGATCCAACTAACCCCAAAGTTAACAAAAGGAAAGAAATATTACAGATTTCAGAGCAGAAATAGGTAAAATAGAAAGCAGAAAAACAATAGAAAACATCAACAAACTAATAGTTTATTTTTCCAAAAGGTCAACACAATTATAGCTAGACCAAAAAAAAAAAAAAAAAAACACCAGAAGACTCAAATATAATCAGAAATAAAAGAGACATTGAAACTGATACCACAGAAATGGAAAGGATCATAACAGATGATTATAAACAAGTAGGCATGAATAAACTGGACAATCTAGAATAAATGAACAAATTCCTAAACACATACAACCTACTGAGAATGAATCCCAGAGAAATTATAAATCTGAACAGACTAATAATGAGTGGTAAGGAGGCTGAATCAGAAATAAAATGTCTCCCACCAAAGAAAAGCCAAGAACCAGATGGCTTCACTGATGAATTCTACCAAACATTTAAAGAAGAACTATTATCTTTTTTTCCAAAGTCTTCAAAAAATTAAAAAAAGATGAAGTACTTCCAAACACATCATACAAGGCCAGCATTAGCTTAATAGCAAAGCAAAGCAAGGCAAGGACACTAAATGAAAAGAAAATTACAAGTCAATATCCCTCACGAACATAAATGCAAAAATCCTCAGCAAAATGAAAACAAATTTAGCAGTACATTTAAAAGGATCATTCACCATGATCAACTGAAATGTATGTATCCCAGGGATATAAGAATTGTTCAGCATATGCAAATCTATAAATATGGTACACATCATTAAAAGAATGAAGGACAAAAAAAAAAACCATGTAATCATCTCAATAGATGCAGAAAAAGCATTTGACAAAATTCAATATTTTTTCATGATAAAAACTCTCAACAAATGATGTATAGAATGAATGTACCTCAACACCATAAAGACCAAATATGACAAAACCACAGCTAACATTATACTCATCAGTAAAAAGTTGAAAGCTTTTCTTCTAAGATCCAGAACAACACAAAGGTACACATTCTCACCATTCTATTTGGCACAGTACTAGAAGTCCTAGCCAGAGCAATTAGGCAGGAGAAATAAATAAAGCATCCAAATTGGAAAGAAAGAAGATAATTCATCCTTATTTGTGATGACATGATTTTATATATAGAAAACCCTAAAAACTGTTTCAAAAAGCTGTTAGAAACAATAAACAAAATCAGTAAAATTACAGGATGCCAATTCAACATGCACAAATCAGTAGCATTTCTATACACTAAAAACACAGTATTCGAAAATAAAATCAAGAAAGCAATTCTACTTATAATAGCTACAAAATATAATCAAATACTTAGGAATAAATTTCATCAAAGAGAATAAAGACCTGTACACTGAAAACTACAAAACATTGATGAAAGAAATTGGGGGAGACACAAATAAATGAAAAGACATCCCATGTTTATGGATTGGAAGAATTAATATTGTGAAAATGTTCATATTACTTGCTGTGGTTTGAATGACACGTTCAGCATGCACTGAAAAATTAATGCCAAATGCAATAGTGTAGATAAGTGGAGCCTAATGAGAGGAGATTAGCCATGAGGGCTCTTGTGAATGGATTAATGTCATTATCTTAGGAAGGGTTTAGTATTGCAAGAGTGGATTTTTTATAAAAGAATGAGTTCAGCCCCCTTTGGCTCTCTCCTCCTCTCTTTACTCTTTCACCTTCTGCCATGGGATGACACTGTAGGAAGACCTTCACCAGATGCCAGCTCCTCAATCTGGAACTTCCCACCTTCCAGAACTGTGAGGAAATAAACTTCTGATATTGATAAATTACCCTGTTGGTAGTATTCTGTTATAGCAGCATAAAATGAACAAAGACGCTATCCAAAGCAATCTACAAATTCAACGCAGTTGCTATCAAAATTCAAGTGACATCTTTCACAGAAATAGAAAAAAATGCTAAAATTCATGTGGAATCACAAAAGACCCTGAACAGCCAAAGCAGTCTTCAGTAAAAGGAACAAAGCTGGAAGCATCACACTACCTTACTTCAAAATATACTACAAAAATATAGTAAACCAAACAGCATGGTACTGGTTTAAAAGATGAACACATAGAACAGTGGGACAAAATAGAGAGCCCAGAAATAAGTTCACATACATATTTACAGTCAATTGATGTTTTGTTTTGTTTTTTTTTTTTTGGAGAAAGGATCTTGCTTTGTTGCCTAGGCTAGAATACAGTGGCACAATCACAGTCCTCTCTGCCTCCTGGGCTCAAGCAATCTTCCAACCTCAGCCTCCTGAGTATCTGGGACCACAGGTGTACCTCCATACCCAGATAATAATTTTTATTTTTTGCGCAGGTGAGATCTCTCTATGTTGCTCTGGCTGATCTTGAACATCTAAGCCCAGGTGATGAATTGATTTTTTATGAAAGTGCCAAGAACACACACTGAGGAAAGCACAGTCTCCTCCATAAATGGTGTTGAGACAACGGAATATCCACATGCCAAAGAAGGAAATTAGACCCTTATCTTATACTATATTAAAAAATCAAAATGTAAGACCTGAAATTGTAAAAATATTGGAAGAAAACATAGTGGAAAATATTCATGATGTGGGCTAGGCAATGATTTTTTGGATATAAATCCAAAAACAAAAACAAAAGGAACAATAGACAAATGGGAATTCATCAAACTACAAAGCTTCTACACAGCCAAGGAAACAATCAACAAAGTGAAGACACAACCCACAGAATGGGAGAACATATTTGCAAACCATGAATCTGAAAAGGGGTTAATATCCAAAAGATACAATGAACTCAAGTCAGTAGAAGAAGACAAATTAATTCTATTAAAAATCAGTGGGCTGGGCATGATGGGTCATGTCTGTAAGCCCAACACTTTGAGAGGCTGCGGCAGGAGGATCACTTGAGCCCAGGAATTTGGGACTGGTCTGGACAACATAGTGAGACCTCATCTGTATACAAATTTTTAAAATAAAGTAAATAAATAAATAGGCTAGTATCTGACCAGACATTTCTCAAACAAGACATAGAAATGGCCAACATATTTAAGAAAAAATACTTAACGAATCTTAAAAGAAATGTAAATTAAATCACCATGAGATATGACTTCATGCCTGTTAGCATGGCTATTATCAAAAAGACAAAAGATAATAAGTGTTGGCCAGAATATGGGGAAAAAGGAAACTTTGTACACTGTTGATAGAAATGTACGTTGGTGCAGCCATTATGAAAAACAGTATGGAGTTTCCTCAAAAATTAAAAATAAAACTACTATATGATTCATTTATTCCTCACTGGGCATATAAACTAAACTAAATCACTATATCAAAGAAATAGCTGCACTCCCATGTTCATTGTAGCATTATTCATGATAGCCAAAATATGGAAAAAACTTTAGGCTCCATCAACAGATGAATGGATTTCTAAAAACCTTGGCATATATGCACAATAGAATACTATTCAGACTTTAAAAAGAAAGGAATCTTGTCATCTGTGACATAGATGACCCTTGAAAACATTGTGTTGAATAAAATAAGCCAGGCCCCAAAAGGTAAATGAAATGATTTCACTTGTATGAGAAATCTAAACAAGCTGGATTCATAGAAGTAGAGAGTAGAATAGTGGTTAACAGTCTGGAGGATGGGGGATTAGAGAGAGGTTAAAGTATATAAAATTTTAGTTACATCGGAATAAATTGACAATATCTATTGCACGACATGGTGACTATAGTTATAGCAATGTATTGTATCCTTGTCAGTTGCTCAGAGAGCAGATTTTGTGTTCTCAACACACAAAAAGGATAAGTATATAAAATCATGTATATGTTAATTAGCTCAATTTAGCCATCTCATAATGTATTCATATTGCAAAAAACATGTTGTACACAATAAATCAGTGCAATTTTTATTTGTCAATTAACAAAACAACATGAGAAAGTATGCCATAAATCATCTATAACTCAAAAACTTCTTATAATGCTAGCCCCTTTATCATCTCTCTAGATCAAGCCACCATTTTTTTTGCGAAATAATAGCAGTAGACTTTTAATTCATAAACCAGCTTCTATTTTTCTCTTCTTCAGTCTACTCTTAAAACAACATTTAATCTCATTAAATCAGGAATTAGATTACAACAAATCAGAAATAAGTGTTTATTTCATCTCAATTTGAGACAATTCCATAGAATATAGGGTAATTATAAATCCAAGTTTGCCCACAAGACTACTGATTTATGTTTTTTGTCCTAATCCATGTATTAAAAATGCCCCTTTTCATTATTTCAAATGTTCTGTTAGATGATAAATGTATAGTTATTTGGTGAAATCCAATTACTGCTAAATCTTTTTTTCTTATCTTGTACCACTTTCCACCCCAACTATTCAGCATCAGCACCATTCCCTACATGTCCTTGCCTCAAAGATTTTTACTTGCATCTTCCATTTTCTCTGCCTGGAACCCAAACATCTCTTGTCTGTATCTGTCATTTCCTCAAGATTTTTAATAAAATTTCAACTTATAAGTGAAAGGTTATTTATAGTAACACTATTCTCCTCACACTTCCACACAATACACTCCATTCTCTAACTCTGCTTTATTTTTCCATGACAGATTATATTACCTTTTGACATCTAAAATGTTTGCTTATTTTTTCTCTTTACTCATCCTACTAGAATGGAATTACATTGAGAGCAAGAATTTGTAGTTGTTCACCTCCATTGGTGCCTGTCACATAATACGTACTCAATAGAAACATGTTTAATAAAAAAAAGAAAAGGCCAACTATATTGAAGAATATTATGGATGAAGTGATAAAATTTATGTAAAATATTAATACAGAAGGAAATGGTACTATATGCTAGTCCACACACAGCAAACTTTTGATGGTAGTTTTTGAGGAAGAAGTAAAAAAGAAAAATATGACTGGGAGTGGTGTCAATGGTCATTTCAGCCTTATCTGAAATACCTTTATTAACCTTTATTAACAAAAGATAGGGCAAGTATGAGCAGCTTGACAGTTTTAAATTCACAGCAGTGGAAAAACTAATACTTTCTTATTATTCTTCGCACTCTTCTGTATTTTGATTTCTTGAAAATGTTATATGTATCAATTATTATCCCTCTTATAAATTGAATAGCACAGAATTGTGATTTTTTTCTCATTTACTAGTTAATCGTTTGTAAAATCTTTGAGAAGGTGCAAATTGATTTGAAGGAAATGTTTATTAAACCAACATACGCTTTTGGATATTGCATTTAGTAAAAAATATTGAAGCTAAAATCATAAACTAGAAGTAAACAAATAAGGTTCCAGGGTGTTATTTTCTCTGTAATTGAAAAAGTACCTTTTATTTTAAATTACATTAGCAATTCTTACTAAATTGCTCTCCTAGTGTTGCTCCTGGCATAGCTCTTGCTAGCTCCTTGCTTTCACCCATCTCTCTCTAAACCTTACTCAATAAGCTCCTTCTGCCATTTTCCTGAGCATGAAAGGAAAATCATATATTACTGAAGTCATTTAACTTCCAAGTCTTTTCCTCATGAAGGCAATAAACATAAGAGCCTGCTCCACCAATCTCACAGAACTGACAATCTGTTTGTGAAAAGAATTTTATGAATTCTAAATCATTATATGCTCATTAGGTCTTATCATTATTCTCTAGGAAAATAACAATTCTCCTAAAATGTAGTGATAATTTTTATAGGGGAGAAGATGTGAAAGAAAATTAAAGTAAAATATAGGGGCTAATAGAGATAGATTTTTCCATTAACCCTAAATTAGTAACTAGACTAGTAACAGGGAATCCTGAGCTGAAGCTCCTCTCTAGGTCTTTGACACAAACTTCTCTTTTCTTCAGATTCTTTGGTAGTAATGTAAGATAAATATGTTTCATGTGACTCACAAAAAGTAATATATTTTAAATGTTTGTTTTTAATAACAATAATAAGGTACTTAAAAGTTTCCATTGATGGGAACTTTACTTGAAAACAAATAATATAGAACCACAATTGGATACCATGTCATTGCCAATAAAAATAATTTCAGCAGACCTGGAAAAGTTAAGCAATGGCTTGAGATTCTTATCTTTTTATCTTTCTGATACTGAAGAATCTATAAAAATCAAGCAACTCAAAAGAAATGAAAACTTTAAAGAAATTGTTTTTCAAGTATACACACAGAAATAATGAAAGATACCAAATTACATAGAAACATGTACATTGTAATCAGAAATACTTCAACTGGTGGCTACATTTTCAACAAATTACATTCTATGAAGAAAGGCTAAAATTATCACTAGATATGGTGATAATATCATTCTATCCAAAAAATAAAGTAGAATCTACTTTCAGTGATTTTTTTTTCTTTTTATGCTTTAGTTGCTTTCTAGAATAAAAAATATTTTGAATAGAATGAAGCAGTGGTATAAAGCAGAATGAATAGCACACTAGCAGAAAACTGATTTTTATGCATGTAGTATTTTTGTCTTCATTTACAATCAGTACCACTCAAATATCTGCATAGAATGACTACCATGTGCAAGACACATCATTACAAATAAAAGGTTTCCTTGTCTTCAACTTTGATACCTTGTGACTAAAACTTTCCAAAACTAGAATTTATGTTTTCAACACTCAATAATTAGCTATAGTTATTCCAAAACTATTTCTAGAATTTGACATACTGAAGCTTTAAACATGTCTATTTGAACTTCAATGTTACCAGTTTATGTCTTCAGTATATGGAATGATTTATCATTTGATATTAGTGAAAAATAATGTTTTTGTTTTTATCACCTGGTTTATAAGGCATCTACTACAAGAGGCTTGAAGTGCAGAGATTTGTCAGTTTGTCATTACATCCAAGGTGCCTGTCATAGCACCAGATAGTAAGAAGTCACACTGAATTAATAAATGAACAAAGTAAATTCCAAACTTTTATTGAAGTATTTAAAATACTTGATAAATGGAAAGATAATCCTTTCCAAATTAATTTAGAGATTCCATCTAATTGTAATCTACTTTCCCAAGAGGTCTTTTTAGAATTTTCCAAAGTGATTCTAAAAGTTATACAAAAAGAAAATAATAATTGCCAAGACATTTTTAAAAAGGATGACTAGCAGCAGGGTGCAGTGGCTCACGCCTGTAATCCCAGCACTTTGGGAGGCTGAGGCGGGTGGATCACCTGAGGTCAGGAGTTTGAGATCAGCCTGGCCAACATGGTGAACCCAATCGCTACTAAAAATATAAAAAAATTAGCCAGGCTTGGTTGTGCACTCCTGTAATCCCAGCTATTCAGGAGGCTGAGGCACAAGAATTGCTTGAACCTGGGAGGCGGAGATTGCAGTGAGCCAAGATTGTGCCATTGCACTCCAGCCTGGGCTACAGAGCAAGACTCTGTCTCAAAAACAACAACAACAAAAACAAACAAAAAAAAGCTTGACTAGTGGTGAGATATTTCTTCTATATTAAAAGCTAAATTTACAATTATCCAAAAAAGTTATGGTATATACATATTAATAGCATAGAATAGTTAGCCTGATATATTAGAAATTATATATACAATAAAAGTAGCATCACTAGAGTAAAAAAAAGTTTGATTTTTAAATATATTGTACTGAAAAAATTGGTTAACCACTTAGAAAAAATTAAATACTTTCTTCATACTTTATCTCAAAATAGATTTCAAGTGGACTAAACAAATGCAACAAATAGAAACATTAAAATCTGTAGGTAAGTGTTTGTTGAACTCTCAGAATGGACAGTAACTTTCGATTAATTTGTAAAGGAAGAAGGTCAACTGGTTTTAGTACATAAAATTTTAACACATCTATATGTCAAACTAATTAATAAAATTAAAAACAAATGACAAAGGTGAGGAAGACAACTGTTAACAACTATGAAACTTAACATATCCTTAATAAATATTGATATAAAATTAATTTTAAAAATAACTTTTCCACACCCAGTTAATCTACAATGACCATAATCAAATCACTCTCAAATGGGAAGTAAGTGATGAAGGCAACTATAAAAAATATCCAACATCACTAATGAAGAAATGTAAAATAAAATAACATATGATTTTCCACCTACTAAGTTTATTTCACCTGAGTGCAGGTGGGCTGAGTCTGAAAAGAGAGTCAGTGAAGGGAGATAGGGGTGGGGCCGTTTTATAGGATTTGGGTAGGTAGTAGAAAATTACTGTCAAAGGGGGTTGTTCTCTGGAGGGCAGGGGTGGGGATCAGAAGGTACTCAATGGGGGAGCTTCTGAGTCAGGAGAAGGAATTTCACAAGGTAATGTCATCAGTTAAGGCAGGAATTGGCCATTTTCACTTCTTTTGTGATTCTTCACTTGCTTCAGGCCATCTGGATGTATACAGGTCACAGGGGATATGATGGCTTAGCTTGGGCTCAGAAACCTGACATTCCTGTCATCTTATATTAATAAGAAAAATAACATAAAATAGTGTTGAAGTATTGGGGCAGCAAAAATTTTGGTGGGGGTGGTATGGAGAGATAATGGGCAATGTTTCTCAGGGCTGCTTTGAGTGGGATTAGGGGTGGTGTGGGAACCTACAGTGGGAGAGATTAAGCTGAAGGAAGATTTTGTGGTAAGGGGTGATATTGTGGGATTGATAGAAGGAGCATTTGTACAGTAGGTGAGAGTGACTGATGAGGAGAAAAACTGCTGTGAGGGATAGAAGATGAAACGCTAGCTGCTTTTTTAGCTACCTTATCAGCATAAGTGTTGCCCTGAGTGATGGGATCTGATGCCTTTTAATGGCCCTTGAAGCAAATGATTCCAGCTCCCCTTGGAAGTAAAGCAGCCTTGAGAAGAGTTTTTATTAAAGAGGCATTAATGATGGAGGACCCTTGCGTAGCAAGGAAACCTTTATCAGCCCATATAACAGCATGGTGGTGCAGGATATGGAAGGCATCTTTAGAGTTTGTATAAATATTGATGTGTAGTCCCTTTGCAAGAGTGAGGGCTCAAGTTAAAGCAATGAGTTTGGCTTGCTGAGAGGTAGTAGAGGGGGGCAGAAAGTATATGCGTCAGGTGTGAGAGAGGACATAGATTTTGGAAGTTATGAGAACTGTGGAGAGTGAGTTGAGCATAGTTTGTGTTTTGAGGGCCTCTTAAAGTATTAGAGCAGTGGCAGCCACCACATGCAGACATGAGGGCTAGGCTAAAACAGTAAGGTTAAGTTGTTTGGACAGAAAGGCTACAGGGCACAGTCCTGGCTCTTGTGTAAGAATTCTGACCGCAAAGCCCTGCACTTCAGCTGTGTGTACTGAAAAAGGGCTGGGATGAGTCAGGGAGAGCTAGTGTGGGAGCAGCTTTTGGGACTGTTTTTAAAGAAAAGAAAGGAGTGGGGAAAGGATTTAGGATTTATGGGGTTAGCTAGATTTCTTTTTGTGAGTGTATATAATGATTTAGTCAGGATGGTAAAACTAGGTATCTACAGGGGGAAGTACCTAACCATGCCTAGGAAGGAAAGGAGTTGTTGTTTTGTAGAAGGGGTTGGGTTTGGGAGATTAGCCAGACATGATCAGCAGGGACAGCATGTGTGTTTTCATGAAGAATTATGCCAAGATAGATAACAGATGAGGAAGAAATTTGGGCATGACTGAAGTAACGGGGGCTGTCCATGAAGCCTTGCAGCAGTACAACCCAGGTAATTTGCTGAGCCTGATGGGTGGGTGTCAGGGTCAGTCCAAGGGAAAGCGAAGACAGGCTGGGATGAAGAGTACAAAGGAATAGTAAAGAAAGCATGTTTGAGATCCAGAACAGAATAATGGGTTCTGGAGGGGTTGTAGAGGGAGGTATTGAGGATAGGAGAGTATATGGGTTTGGCACCACAGGGTGGATAGGCAAAACAATTTGGTTGATAAGGAACAGATTCTGAACTAACTTGTAAACTTGTCCAGTTTTTGGACAGGTAAAATGGGGAACTGTAAGAGTTTACAGGCTTTAAAAGGCCATGCTGTAACAGGCGAGTAATAACAGGCTTTAATCTTTTTAAAACGTGCTGTGGATGGGATATTGGTGTTGAGCAGGGTAAGGGTGATTAGGTTTTAATGAGATGATAAGCGGTGCATGATCAGTTGCCAAGGAGGAAGTAGAGGTGTCCTATACTTGTGGATTAAGGTGGGGAGATACAAGGGGAGGATGCGAAGGAGGCTTTGAACTGGGGAAAAGGGCGGCAATGAGGTGTGGCTGTAGCCTAGGAATAGTCGGGGAAGCAGATAATTTAGTTAAAATGCCTCAACCTAATAAGGTAGCTGGGCAAGTGGGCATAACTAAAAAGGAGTGCATAAAAGAATGTTGTCCAAGTTGGCACCAGAGTTGGGGAGTTTTAAGAGGCTAAGAAGCCTGGCCGTCAATACCCACAACAGTTATGGAGGCAAGAGAAACAGGCCCTTGAAGAGAAGGTAATGTGGAGTGGGCAGCCTCCATATTGATTAAGAAGGGGACAGACTTACCCTCCACTGTAGGAGTTACTGTAAGTGTCTGTGGTGGTCCAGGAGGCTTCCAAGGTGATTGGGCAGCATCAGTCTTTAGCTGCTAAGCTGAGAAGATCTGGGAAAGAGTCAGTCAGAGAGCCTTGGGCTAGAGTTCCAGGAGCTCTGGGAGTGGCTGCCAGGTGAGTTAGACAGTCCAATTTCCAGTGGGGTCCCACACAGATGGGACATGGCTTAGGAGGAATCCCAGGCTACAGGCATTCCTCGGCCTAGTGCGGCACTGAAGTAAGATCCTGGGGGAGGTGGTCCTGAAGGAATGCTTGACCTCTGCACCTTAGGCATTTTGAATTTCTTGTGTGCTGGAGATGTGGCTGGGGTTTCTCTCACAGTGGAGGCAAGGAATTACAATTCAGAAATATGTTGCTATTTGGCTGCCTCTACTCTATTATTGTACACCTTGAAGGTGAGGTTAATTAAGTCCTGTTTTGGGGTTTGAGGGCCAGAATTTAATTTTTCGAGCTTTATTTAATGTCGAGAGCGGATTGGGTAATAAAATGCATATTGAGAATAAGATGGCCTTCTGACCCTTCAGGGTCTAGGGCTGTAAAGCATCTCAGGGTTGCTGCCAAATAAGCCATGAACTGGGCTGGGTTTTTATATTTGATGAAAAAGAGTCTAAACGCTAACTGATTTGGGAGAGGTTGGATAAAGAAAAAGGAACATTAACCTGGACTATGTCTTTAGTTCCAGCCACTCCTTTTAAGAGGAAATTGTTGGGCAGGTAGGGGAGGGCTAGTTGTGGAATGAAACTGTAAACTGGACCGGGTGTGAGGAGGGGAGGTAACAGAAGGATTATAGGGTAGGGGAGTGGAGGCTGAGGAAGAATTGGAGCCTGATTCAGCCTGGTGGGGAGCAACCTGAGGAGCAGTCTGGGGAGGAGGGGAGAGGTCAGATGGTTCGGTAGAAAAGGAAGCTTGAAAAGACTCAGCGATGCCTGGGGTTGGGACTGAGGGGACAGGCAGGGAGGAGAAGGAGGTTTTGGGACGAGTTGTATTTGGAACAGAGACTAGGGAGGGACCGATGTGTAAAAGAATGCCTGGATGTTAGGCACCTTAGACCATTTGCCCATTTTACGACAAGAATTATCTAGATCTTTGGATAATTGGAAGTGGATGTAGGATGGAAAAATTGGAAGTGCCATTTTCTGGCTATTTGGAAACACTGTCAAGTTTGTATTGCGGTTAAGCGGCATTGCAGAAGAAAATAAGGTGTTTAGGTTTTAGGTCAGGTGTGAGTTGAAGAGGTTTTAAGTTCTTGAGAACACAGGCTAAGGGAGAAGAAGGAGGAATGGAGGGTGGAAGGTTGCCTATAGTGAAGGAGGCAAGCTTAGAGAAAAGAGAGGGTAGAGACACAGAGGGAAGGGGTCGGGGGTGCTTGCCCCCCAGGAAAGTGGTGCTTGCCACTAAGGGTGAAGGATCAAGGGAGGCATCCCCATGGTGATCAGACACCTCTGAAACGTGGGTGAATAATCAAACAGGTGTCCCCGCAGTGATTAAACACCAAGGGAAGACTGTCTTCCAGAGTCCGTGACCGGCGCCAGAGTTTTGGGTTCACGGATAAAACGTGTCTCCTCTATCTCTACCAGAAAAGGAAAGGAACTGAAATTAACAGAAGGGAGAGATTGAAGGATGGCACCAAGATTGAAAGGAGAAAGAAGTTAAGGGATAGTGAGAGAGGTTGGAGAAGAGAGTAAAAAGAGGCCGCTTACCAGATTTTAAATTGGCAAGATGTTCCTTGGGCTGGTTGGTCTCAGGACCAGAGGTCGTAGGTGGATCTTTCTCATGGAGCAAAGAGCAGGAGGACAGGGGATTGATCTCCCAAAGGAGGTCCCCCAATCCGAGTCATGGCACCAAATGTCACACGTGTCTGTGTGAAGAGACCACCGAAAAGGCTTTGTGTGAGCAATAAAGCTGTTTATTTCACCTGGGTGCAGACAAGCTGAGTCCAAAAAGAGAGTCAGCAAAGGGAGATAGGGGTGGGGCCGTTTTATAGGATTTGGGTAGGTAGTGGCAAATTACAGTCAAAGGGGGTTGGGGGGGGTCACAAGGTGCTCAGTGGGGGAGCTTCTGAGCCAGGAGAAGGAATTTCGCAAGGCAGTGTCATCAGTTCAGGCAAGAACTGACCATTTTCACTTCTTTTGTGATTCTTCACTTGCTTCAGGCCATCTGGATGTATATGTGCAGGTCACAGGGGATATGATGGCTTAGCTTGGGCTCAGAGGCCTGACAATGTCTATGTCTATCAGTAGGTTAGAGATTAAGTAAATTGTAAATCGTTCACACAGAAAATATTATACAATGATTAAAACTTATGTATTTGAAGAATAATTAATTACATGAGAAAAATCTAAGTAAAAAAAGCAGAATAGAAAATGTATTTCCAATATGACAAAATTTTTACAGGGAGAAAACTAAAAGAGGTACACCAAAAATGTTGCTGTCATATTCTAGGCTTTTTCTTCTGATTCGTTGTACATTATGTATTTTCTAATGTTCTGGAAGTAAATGTATTTTATTTTAATATTTTTAAAGGTAAAATGAAAATATAGACAAGTGATACTTTAGAATACTGGGTTTTATTTTCATCTCTGTATCCATACTGATATAAAAAAGGTGGCTAACTGCCAGTCAATCCAAGTTACAAAGAAGTTAAAACAGTAAATTTTCTTCCATTACATACAGTTAAGCATCAACATTCCTGTTGTCTTTATCTCTGCTATTAGTACAGCAGTGAGAGGAAACAGCATAGTCATGAATCTAAACTCAGGATGATGACTGACAATCTGTTGGTTAAAGAAACTCATTTACCTAGCACAAGTCTAAAGAGGGACCAAAGAACTAATTTATCTTTTGATATGGTCCCAATTCTAAATGAGAGAAGAAATGGCAATGCATTAGTCTATGTCTCTGATGTCACAGTTCTAATTAAACACATTACTGAGAAGATAAATCTTTGAGTACATCTTGCATAAATGACATATTGTTGTAAGTCTGTTAATAAACCATGAACAATTAGCCTGGGAACCTCTAGCACTCTTTTTTTTTCATTTTATTCTTACAAAATATTAAGTCTATGCAAATATTTAAAGAGTATATTTAGGGAATAAAAAATAGTGATGCATGGATGCTGACTTTTAAAATCTCTGTGTAACCTTCTCTATTTCGCTGTAAATACTTTCCTAAATTTTGTATTAATTATGTGCTTTTCTTTCTTGATTTACTAGATGTTTGTATCTCTAAAATTATTCTGTTTAGTTCTGAATGTTTTGAACTTTATATAATGAAATGTACTGTATTTATCTTTCTGTAATTGTTTCCTTGACTTGATTTTATGCCCCAGAGAGACTTCTTTGTTCATATATTGATAAAATAAATGCAATTTTTCTTTTCATTGGGTAGATATTATTCCATTTTAAGAACACAGCACATGTAATGTATCTTTTTTATTATTATCTTTCCTATTATTGATGGATTTGATGGGCGGATATGAGTAATTTACTTTTTTTCTCTTTTTTTTTTTTGCTGTGACAAGCAATGTTGCTTTGGCATCTTTTACATGCTCCATGGCACCCAGGAAAAATAGTTCTTAGCATATATATCTAGTATATATATCTAGAAGTTGAATTGTAGGGTCATAGGATAATTGATGTTTTCTAGAGTATTTTTACCTAAAAAATACTTGATTTATTTTATACGTTGCTAGACTTTATTTGCTGACATTTTAAAATTTTGATTCTAGGTTCATATCTCAAGTTAGCCTGTATATTATTTATCTGTAATGTTCTTGTTAGGTTTTGATATCAATATTATATTAATATTACAAAAATGATCAGAAAAGTAATTCCTGTTTTTTTTCCTAAAAGAAAGCATTTAAGGTGATCATTATTTGTTCTTGAATATTTTGTGGATATATTTAATTAAACTACATGAACCTAAGGAGATAATAGTTTTAAAGTTTTAAACTAATGATTTATATTTTAATTGTCATAGGAATATTTTACCACCCAGGTACAATATTTAATTGTAATAGGATTAATTTTTATAGAATTATATGATATAATTACCATTTATTATGATAGATTATTATAGTCTTTATGTTTCTTGAACACTTTGTTTTAAAATTATTGGGATTGATTTTTAATGACTTAATATATTTTTATAAACTATTGTATCTCTAGTTACTTTAACATTTCATTCTTAACGTTTTTGTGTTTCTTTGATTTTCCCATGATCAAACTTTTCAGAGAATAACCAATACAGTAAAGGGTACCAATCATTTTTTGGTACCCTTTACTGTATTTATGTTTTATGTCTTACTATATTTTTGATTAATTTTCTTCCTTCTTCTATAACTTTTGGTTTTACAACCAGTATGGTTTGGCTGTGTCCCCATGCAAATCTCATCTTCAATTCCCACATGTTGTGGGAGGGACTTGATGGGAGATAATTGAATCATAGGGGCAGCCTTTCTTGTGCTGTTCTCCTGATATGAGTAAGTCTCATGAGATTTGATGGTTTAAAAAATGGGAGTTCCCATGCACAAGCTACCTCTCTGCCTGCTGCCATCCACATAAGATGTGACTTGCTCATCCTTGCTTCTGCCATGATTGTGAGGCTTCCCCAGCCACGTGGAATTATAAGTCCAATTAAACCTCTTTCTTTTGTGAATTGCCCAGTCTCAGGTATGTCTTTATCAGCAGCAAGAAAACAGACTAATACAGTAAATCGGTACCAGTAGAGCGAGGCACTGCCGGAAAGATACCCAAAAATGTGGAAGTGACTTTGGAACTAAGTAACAGGCAGAGGTTTGAACAGTTTGGAGGGCTCAGAAGAAGATAGGAAAATGTGGGAAAGTTGGGAACTTCCTAGAGACTCGTTGAATAGCTACCAAAAGCCTGATAATGATTTGGACAACAAAGTCCAGGCTGAGGTGGTCTCAGATAGAGATGAGGAATTGTTGGGAACTGGAGCAAAGGTGACTCTTGTTATGTTTTAGCAAAGAGACTGGCAGCATTTTGCCCCTGCCCTAGAGATCAGTGGAACTTTGAACTTGAGGGAAATGATTTAGGGTATCTGGAGGAAATTTCTAAGCAACAAAGCTTTCAAGGGGTGACTTCAGTGCTGTTAATGGCATTCAGTTTTATAAGAAAAGCAGAGCATAAAAAGTCAGAAAATTTGCACCCTGACAATGTGATAGGGAATAAAAAAACCATTTTCTGAGGAGAAATTCAAGCTGGCTGCAGATATTTGCATAAGTAATGAGGAGCCAAATGTTAATCCCAAATACAATGAGGAAAATGTCTCCAGGGCATTTCAGAGGTCTTCACAGCAGCCCCTCTCATTATAGGCCCAGAGGCCTAGGAGAAAATGGTTTTGTGGGCTGGGCCCAAGGTCTCCATGCTGTGTGCAGTCTAGGGATTTGGGGCCCTGTGTCCCAGCCACTGTTGATTCAGAGTGTAGAAGCCTCAAGCCTTGGCAGCTTCCATGTGCTGTTGAGCCTGCAGATGCACAGAAGTCAAGAATTGAGGTTTGGGAACCTCTGCCTAGATTTCAGAAGATGTATGGAAATGCCTGGATGCCTAGGCAGAAGTTTGCTGCAGGGGCAGGACCCTCATGGGGAACCACTGCTAGGGCAGTGCAGAAGGGAAATGTGGGGTCAGAGCCCCACTCAGAGTCCCTACTGGGGCACTGCCTAGTGGAGCTGTGAGAAGAGGGCCACCATCCTCCAGACCCCAGAATGGTAGACAGCTTGCACCGTGCACCTGGAAAAGCCACAGACACTCAATGCCAGCCAGTGAAAGCAGCCAGGAAGAGGGCTATACCCTGCCAAGTCACAGGGGCGGAGCTGCCCAGTGGACCATGGAAACCCACCTCTTGCATCAGTGTGAGATGTGAGACATGCAGTCAAAGGTGATCATTTTGGAGCTTTAAGAATTTGACTGCCCTGCTGGATTTGGACTTGCATGGGGCCTGCAGCCCCTTTGTTTTGGCCAATGTCTTCCATTTGGAATGGCTGTATTTATCCATTGCCTGTACCCCCAGTGAATCTAGGAAGTAACTAACTTGCTTTTGATCTTACAGGCTCGTAGGTGGAAGGGACCTTTTCTCTGATGAGACTTTGGACTGTAGACTTTTGAGTTAATGCTGAAATGAGTTAAGACTTTGGGAGACTGTTGGGAAGGCATGATTTTTTGAAATGTGAAGACATAAGATTTGGGAGGGGCTGGGGTGGAATGATATGGTTTGGCTCTGTCCTCACCCATATGTCATCTTGAATTCCCCCACTTGTTGTGGGAGGGACCAAGAGGGAGGTAATTGAATCATTGGGGCAAATCTTTCCCATGCTGTTCTGGTGGTAGTAAGTCTCACAAGATCTGATGGTTATTATAAGGGGGAGTTTTCCTGCACAAGCTCTCTCTTTGCCTGCCATCCATGTAAGATGTGACTTGCTCCTCCTTGCCTCCTGCCATGATTGTGAAGCTTCCCCAGCCGTGTGGAACTGTAAGTCCAATTAAGCTTCTTTCTTCTGTAAATTGCCCAGTCTCAGGTATGTCTTTATTGGCAGTGTGAAAATGCACTCATACAACAACTTTGGTTTTTAACTTTTTAAATTGATACCTGCTTTATTCCTTTCCACCTTCTACTTTTCCTAATAGATATAACCAATGCTAATAACAATTTTCCCTTACTTGTACACAAATTTTGATACTATGTGCTGTTTTGTTGTTGTTTACAGTTTTACTTTTTTTCTTAATTTGCATTTTAGGATTTTTTTTCTTTGAACCATAAGTTATCTATTTTCTGACACATATGTGTGTGTATGTGTATATATATATCCATATGTGTGTGTGTATTTGTAATATATATATATATATATATCTCCAAATCTGTTAGTTGTATTGGTCAAATCTTGTATGTTTTTAAAATTTATTATCTGCCTAATCTATTAGTTATTAATAGAAGTGAATTAAAAATAATGCTGGATTTTTAAACTTATCTTTATAATTTCTGCCAGTGTTTGCTTTAAATATTTTTGAACCTATATTATTAGGTGGTTAAGTTTATTATTATTATTTTGGGGTGAATTGAATATGAATATGGTCTAGAGATGTCTTTATGCTTTTTAATACTTACGGTTTTGCTTTGAAGTCTATTTTGCCACATATGTTTATATCAGCTTTTCTTTAATATTTACTTTGTGTATCATTTTTGCTATTTTTCTACTTTCAGTTTTTCTGTAGTTGTGATTTATACTAAATAGCATTGTAATATATTCTGACAGTCCTTGTGTACCAAATAAAGAATTTACTCATTTTATTTCTGAAATAATATTCTAAGACTATTTTCTACCATTTTATTTTGGCACTTCAATTTCTTTCATCTTTTCTGTATTCTTTTTTCCCCTTTCTTTCATTTGAATTAATTATTTTCTTCTCCCATTTATATTTGTCTATTAGATTGAATGTTATGCAATCTGTTTTTAGTTTTTAATAATTTACTTATACATGTTAACGTGAGTAAAGTCTAAAGCTCTAAATGTAAAAAATAATAAAGAATCACAAATTAGTTAACATGGGAACATCTAAATAAATATTGACAGTAAAATAATTTATTTCAGGTTTTAAAATATACATATGTAATAAAATACAGGAAAACAATAGCATACAAGTTGGGAAGATGGAATTATATGGAATTAGGTGTTCTGATTATAACACGTATATTACGAATTATATATTATTTAAATATAAATTATATAACAGTATATAAGTCAAGATATCTCTAAGTAACCGTCTACCCACAGTTAGTCAAATTCAAAGTTAAGGGCAAAATTCTCCACAAGACTGCCTTCACTTTAAACACTAGCCACAAGCTCAAAGATTCTCATGGCCACACTCACTTCTAACCAGTGGCTACAAAATTGGAATTCCAACAGCACTGTCAGTTTTAGTAATTCACTAGACCAATTCATAGAACTCAGGAAAGCTCCATACTTTTAATTACAGTTTTATTATAGCAAAAAGAATCAAGTTAGAACTAGTCAGAAAAAAGATACATAAGGAGAAATCTGGAAGCATTTCAAAAGTGAAACTACTATAGTCCTTGGGGACATGTTTGCCCTTCCAGCATTGAAGTGTCATGTGAATTTTGATCTATAACTTTTATTAGAGTTTCCTTACCTAGACATGATAGAATCATTGCCCATGTGACTCAGTTTCAGTCTGCTAACTTACCTGGAGATTGCACTGATAGTACATAACCTAAACTTCTAATCACATGGTTTGTCTTTCTGCTGTGGCTAGACTTTATCCTAAGTCATCTTATTAACATAAACCATCTAGGGCTCACCATGGGTCACCTCATAAGCATAAGCTATCAGTTGTGGTCTGAGAGGTCCAACATAAATAATAACGACACTCCTATCACCCAGGAAATTCCAAGAACTTAGAGATTACCAATAACTGAAGACAAAAGCCAGCCAAATTATTTATTATATACTACTAAGAATTTTTAAAAAATGTATAACTACTCAAAAAGAAGAGAAAACAACATAAATAAAAATATAACATTAATCAGTTAAAAAGTAGAAGACAAAGGACACAAAATGAGAACACAGAAAAGGTAACACAAAAAGCAAAACTGCACTATGCTAGATTTGAACTTATATTTTCTAAATACTCAAATTGAGTGACAAAAAATGATATGCCTAGACTTAAAAGAAAACTAACATGCAGTTTATAGGAGACATACCTATAATGTAAGACTAGAGGAGAAAAAAAGTAAAAGAATAAAAAATTATAACACTAATCAAAAGAAAGTTTGTGTAGCTATACCAATATCAGGCAAACTTGTGTCATGGGGAGTTATTGTACAGATTATTTCATCACCAAGCTATTAAGCCTAGTATCCATCAGTTATTTTTTCTGATCCTCTCCCACCTCCTGCCCTCTACCCTCTGATAGCCCCCAATGTGTGTTCTTCCCCTCTTTGTGTTCATATGTTCTTATCATTTAGTTCCCACTTATACACGAGAACATGCTGTATTTGGTTTTCTGTTCTTGCATTAGGATAATAGCCTCCAGCTCCAACTATGTTCCACAAAAGACAACCTCATTCTTTTTTATGGCTGCATAGTATTCCATGGTGTATATGTATCACATTTTCTTAATCCAGCCTGTCATTGATGGACATTTAGGTTGCTTCCATGTCTTCGTTATGTGAATAGTGCTGCAGTGAACCTACATGTGCATGTGTCTTTAAGGTAGAATGATTTATATTCCTCTGGTTATATACCTAGTAATAGGACTGCTGGGTTGAATGGTAGTTCTGTTTTTAGGTGTTTGAGGAATCACCACACTGGCTTCCACATGGTTGAACTAATTTACACTCTCACCAAAAGTGGATAAGCATCATTGTTTCTCCAAAACAACACCAGCATCTGTTTTTGACTCCTTAATAGTAGGCATTCTGACTAGTGTGAGATGGTATTTCCTTGTAGTTTGCATTTCTCTAATGATCAATGATGTCGAGCTTTTTATTCATGATCATTTGCTGCATGTATGTCTTCTTTTGAAAAGTGTTTGTTCGTGTCCTTTGTCCATTTTTTAAAAGGCTTAATTTTTTTTGTGTGTTTGTTTCTTAAAGATGCTGAATATTAGACCTTTGTCTGATGCATAGTTTGCAAAAATTCTCTCCCATTCTCTAGGTTGTCTGTTCACTCTGTTGATAGTTTATTTTGCTGTGCAGAAGCTCTTTTGTTTAATTAGATCCCATTTGTCAATATTTTTTTGGTTGCAATTGCTTTTGGCATCTTCTTCATGAAATATTTGTCCGTGCCTATATCCTGAATGGTATTGCTAAGGTTATCTTCCAGGGTTTTTATAAATTTTGGGTTTTACAATGAAGTATTTAATCTATCATGAGTTAATTTTTGTATATGGTGTAATGAAGGGGTCCAGTTTCAATCTTCTGCACATGGCTAGCCAGTTATCCCAGCACCATTTAATGAATAGGGAATCTTTTCCCTGCTGCTTGTTTTGGTCAAGTTTGTCAAAGATAAAATAGTCGTAGGTGTGCAGCCTTATTTCTGGGTTCTCTATTGTCTTCCATTGGTCTATTTGTCTGTTTTCCTACCAGTACCATGCTGTTTGGGTTACTATAGCCCAGAAGTGTAGTTTAAAGTTGGGTAGCATAATGCCTACAGCTTTGTTCATTTTGCTTAGGATTGTCTTGGCTATTCAAACTCTTTTTTGGTTATACATGAATTTTAAAAATAGTTTTTCTAGTTCTGTGAAGAATGTGAATGGTAGTTTGGTAGGAATAGCATTGAATCTATAAATTTCTCTCAGCAGTATGGTCATGTTTACGATGATGATTCTTCCTATCCATGAGCATGGAATGTTTTTCCATTTGTTTTTGTCATCTCTGATTTCTTCGGGCACTGGTTTGTAGTTCTTGTAGGGATGGTTCACCTTCCTGGTTAGCTGTAACCCTGGGTATTTTATTCCTTTTGTGGAATTATGAATGGGAGTTTGTTCCTGATTTGGCTTTAGGCTTGCCTGTTGTTGGTGTATAGGAATGCTAGTAATTTTTGTACATTGATTTTATACCTTGAGACTTTGCTAAAGTTGTTTATCAGGTAAAAAGCCTTGGGGCTGAAACTATGGGGTTTTCTAGATATAGGATCATGTCATCTGCAAACAGGGATCTTTTTTTTTTTGTTTGTTTGTTTGTTTTTTTTGAGACAGAGTCTCGCTCTGTCGCCCAGGCTGGAGTGCAGTGGCATGATCTCGGCTCACTGCAAGCTCCGCCTCCCGGGTTCACGCCATTCTCCTGCCTCAGCCTCTCCAAGTAGCTGGGACTACAGGCGCTCGCCACCACGCCCGGCTAATTTTTTTTTTGTATTTTTAGTAGAGACAGGGTTTCACCGTGGTTTCGATCTCCTGACCTCGTGATCCGCCCGCCTCGGCCTCCCAAAGTGCTGGGATTACAAGCGTGAGCCACCGCGCCCGGCCAAACAGGGATCGTTTGACTTCCTCTCTTCCTATTTGTATGCTCTTTCTTTCTTTCTCTTGCCTGATTGTTCTGGCCAGGACTTTCAATACTATGTTGAATAGGAGTGGTGAGAGAGAGCATTTGTGTTTTGTGCCAGCTTTCAAGGGGAATGCTTCCAGCTTTTGCCCATTCAGTATGATGTTGGCTGTGGCTTTATCATAGATGGCTCTTATTATTTTAAGGTATGTTCCTTCAGTACCTGGTTTATTAAGAGTTTTTAACATGAAAGAATGTTGAATTTTAGTGAAAGCCTTTTCTGCATTTATTGAGACAGTCATGTAATTTTTGTCCTTAGTTCTGTTTATGTGATGAATCACATTTATTGATTTGCATATGTTGACCTAACCTTGCATCTGAGCCATAAAGCATACTTGATTGTGGTGGATAAACTTTTTGATGTGCTGCTGGATTCAGTTTGCCATTATTTTGTTACGGATTTTTGCATCAGTGTTCATCAAGGATATTTGCCTGAAGTTTTCTCTTTTTTATTGTGTTTTACTTTCAATTATGTGATCAATTTCAGAGTATCATGTGGCAATGAGAGGAATATATATGCTGCTGTTTTGGGGTGGAGAGTTCTGTACATATCAGGTCAGTTTGACCCAGTGCTGAGTTCAGGTTCTGAATATTTTTGCTAATTCTCTGTCTTGATTATCTGTCTAACATTGTCAGTGGGGTGTTAAAGTCTCCCAGTATAATTGTGTGGGAGTCTCAGTCTCTCTGAAGGTCTCTAAGAACTTGCTTTATGAATCTGGGTGCTTCTGTGTTGGGTGCATATATATTTAGGACAATTAGATCTTCCCATTGAATTGAACCCTTTACATTATGTAATGCCCTTCCTTGTCTTTTTTTTTTAATATCTTTGTTAATTTAAAGTCTGTTTTGTCAGAAATTAGGATAGCAACCACTGCTTTTTTTCTGTTTTCCATTTGCTTGGTAGATTTTTCTCCAACCCTTTATTTTGAGCCTATGTGTGTCATTACATGTGAGATAGGTCTTCTGAAGACAGCATAGCAATGGGTCTTGTTTCTTTATCCAGCTTGCCACTCTGTGTCTTTTAATTGGAACGTTTAGGCCATTTACATTTAAAGTTAGTGTTGATATGTTTGGATTTGATCCTGTCCTCATGACGTTAACTGGTTATTTTACAGAGTTGTTTATATTGTAGATTTATAGTGTCACTGGTCTGTGTATTTCAGTGTGTTTTTGTAGTGGCTGGTGATGATCTTTCCTTTCCATATTTACTGCTTCCTAATTAGAAGCTCTTGTAAGACAGGCCTGGTGATAACAAATTCCCCAAGCATTTACTTGTGTGAAAAGTATCTTATTTCTCCTTCACTTATGAAGCTTAGTTTGACTGATATGAAATTCTGTGTTGAAATTGCTTTTCTTTAAGAATGTTGAATATTGGCTCCCTCTGGAGTTCTTGGGCCTATCAAAGTTTGGAGAATCAGATGGGGAAGCAAGAAAAATAACTAATGGGTATTGGCTTAATGCATGGGTGATAAAATAATCTGAACAACAAACCCCCATGACACAAGTTTACCTATATAACAAACCTGCACATGTACGCCTGAACTTAAAATTAAAATGTAAAAAATTCACACACACACACACACACACACACAAAACCAAAAAGGGTCTCCATAGCTTCTATTGTAAAATATTACTTAAATAATTGATAACTCACTTAAAAACTCGGGTACCAATCCAATGGTTCTCAAAGTGTTGTCCAATGACCCATGGGGTCTCTAAAACACTTTTAGTGGCAAAAAAAAAAAAAAAAACTACTAAAAGTTTGATGTTTTTCACTGCCATATATTTATGAGGGGGAAAAAAGCTATTTTCATTTAAAAAATGTCCTTACTGAGCAAAAATATCCCATTAATTTCATTAAATCTTACCTGCTGAGCACACATTTTTAATATTCTATATTATAAAACATGAATTATGCGTAAAAAATTTCTGCTCCAAACAAAAGTATGGTAATTTTCTTTTTTTTTTTTTTTTTTAATTATACTTTAGGTTTTAGGGTACATGTGCACAATGTGCAGGTTTGTTACATATGTATACATGTGCCACATTGATTTCCTGCACCCATTAACTCATCATTTAGCATTAGGTATATCTCCTAATGCTGTCCCTCCCCCCTCCCCCCACCCCACAACAGTCCCCGGAGTGTGATGTTCCCCTTCCTGTGTCCATGAGTTCTCATTGTTCAATTCCCACCTATGAGTGAGAACATGCGGTGTTTAGTTTTTTGTCCTTGCGATAGTTTACTGAGAATGATGTTTTCCAGTTTCATCCATGTCCCTACAAGGGATATGAACTTATCCTTTTTTATGGCTGCATAGTATTCCATGGTGTATATGTACCACATTTTCTTAATCCAGTCTATCGTTGTTGGACATTTGGGTTGGTTCCAACTCTTTGCTATTGTGAATAGTGCCGCAATAAACATACGTGTGCATGTGTCTTTATAGCAGCATGATTTATAGTCCTTTGGGTATATACCCAGTAATGGGATGGCTGGGTCAAATGGTATTTCTAGTTCTAGATCCCTGAGGAATCACCACACTGACTTCCACAATGGTTGAACTAGTTTACAGTCCCACCAACAGTGTAAAAGTGTTCCTATTTCTCCACATCCTCTCTAGCACCTGTTGTTTCCTGATTTTTTAATGATGGCCATTCTAACTGGTGTGAGATGGTATCTCATTGTGGTTGGATCAGAAGTGGTTCACATTCACAAGGTATAGGCAACCGTATGCAATTATGGTTTTATCCCAGGTATATTAACTCTTTCACTCTATGTTTAACATACTTTTAAAAGGCTTAAACCATTGATTATTCCACATAATATCACATTGGTTCAATATGTTGATCCTTTTGATGATCAGGCTGGATGAACAAAAAATGGAAAGCATGTGGTGGGTCATTTTAAGACATGTTTTCCAGGCCAGGCGTGGTGGCTCACGCCTGTAATCCCAGCAATCTGGGAGGCCAAGGCAGGCGGATCACGAGGTCAGGAGATCGAGACCCTCCTGGCTAACACCGTGAAACCCCGTCTGTACTAAAAATACAAAAAGAAATTAGCTGGGCATGGTGGCGGGCGCCTGTAGTCCCAGCTACTTGGGAGGCTGAGGCAGGAGAATGGCGTGAACCTGGGAGGAGGAGCTTGCAGTGAGCCGAGATCACGCCACTGCACTCCAGCCTGGGTGACAGAGCAAGACTCTGTCTCAAAAAACAAAACAAAATGAAACAAAAACAAAAAACAAGACATATGTTCTCCAGAGGATAAGAGAGAAACCCAAAGAAGATTCAGGGTCCTACCATATCAGTGAAGGTTTGTAATAGTCCAGAAGTAACAGAATGCAGAGACGTGCTTGAAAAAGTCAAGGAAAAGTCATCTTGTCATTTACCTTCCACTAAGAAGAAGAAAGCACGACGCCTGGTTAGATTCTTTCGGTTACAGAGGCAAATACCATTTTGACACATTTACCTCCTGATGTGGAAGGCAGCAGGTTTGAGTGGGACCAGAGTAGGAAAGGACTATTCATCAAGTCATGATTATGACAAATGCCCCTCTTCTACTTGGGCCAAATAACACAATAGGTCCTGTGATATTAAAGGTATCTATGATTGGCCAGGCATGGTGGCTCACACCTGTAATCCCAGCACTTTGGGAGGAGGAGGTGGGCAGATCACTGGAGGTCAGGAGTTTGAGACCAGCCTGGCCAACATGGTGAAAGCCCTTCTGTACTAAAATATACAAAAATTAGCCAGGCATGGTGGCGTGCACCTGTAGTCCCAGCTACTCGGGAGGCTGAGGCAGGAGAATCGCTTGAACCAGGGACGTGGAGGTTGCAGTGAGCCGAGATTGCGCCACTGCACTCTAGCCTGGGCGATACAGTGAGACTTCATCTCAAAATAAATAAATAAATAAAAGTACTGTGATTGCAAATGACACCTTTTGGACTTTATGACAAGCCCTAATAAGAGAATCTTAATGTCAGCCCTAGGTTTCTGGAGGAAGGTCATGCTTTTGGTAGTAGAGAATACACCATTCAGATAACTGCTGGTATGCTACTGACCCTGGTAGAGAGGAAATATCTGGTCATGAGATATCAATTGACTATGAGTCCAGAGGGGTCCACAATGTGGTGAGTTCTATTAGATCTACCACCAAATCGTAAATTTGGGTAAGCTTGGCCACAACCCACTGTAAAATGGGAAAGATACATTCAGGATCAAGAAGGCACAGAGAACACAAGTAAGCTACATCATGAAATGGCCCATTCACCTCCAACTCACTCACCTCTGGGCCACCCATGCCTCTCTCTCAACTCAAAATATAGCCACGTGTGGGGTGCCTAAAGAGTTTCTCATTTTACTTAGATTTGGCTTCTAAGTAGCCTTTACTTCCTGTAAACTCATCAATGTATTTTAAAGTATGTATTTCATATTTTATGTATTATTTTCATCATATTTATTAAGACAGTAAGGGAATGTTCTCTGACATACTGCTAAAAGCAGAATACTGTTATCTCTCTATAATGCTAAATATAAACAATTAGATTATTAGATTACTATATGATGATAATCTAACATGACTGACAAACCAGCATTTTATGTACTGCTTAGTTTATTTTCTTTTCAGTTCTGCCTTTTGGCCTGCAGCACTGACAATCTTGAAAGCTGAATTAAAAGATCTGGAAAGAGAATAATGATATATATGACAAAAGAGAGGGAGAACACTTAAAACAGATTAGTTTGTTCTCATTTCAGAGCTCCATAATTCAACAAAACAATCCATCAGTATTTGGATAATTAAATCTTTCAAATTAATTTTTGCAAACATAGTTGAAATGTGCTATTAAACATGTTCATCTTTTGCTTTTATTTCTACCTGAAATATGGAAAAGCCATGGCACAATTTTTTGTTCATTTGTTTTTGAGACAGAATCTCACTCTGTCACCCAGGCTTAAGTGCAATGGCTCTATGTCAGCTCACTGCAACCTCCTCATCCCTGGTTCACGCCATTCTCCTGTCTCAGCCTCCCAAGTAGCTGGGACTACAGGTGCGTGCCACCACACCCAGCTAATTTTTGTATTTTTAGTAGAGACAGGGTTTCACCATGTTGGCCAGGATGGTCTCCATCTCTTGACCTTGTTATCCACCTGCCTCGGCCTCCCGAAGTGCTGGGATTACAGGCATGGGCCACTGCTTCCAGCCAGCACAATTTTAAAATGTGGAATAGGCATTTACATTTTAAAATTCTATCTGGAAAAATAATGCATTATTGGATATATTAAAATATGTGTGTATATATGTACATATTTTTCCATATTTCTATTTTATAAGCAAAATGTGAGAATTCACTTACTTATTTTGAAGTTTCTGAGAAAAGGTAGGTGGCAGGAAATCCAAAGCAAAGCTTAAAACATCCTTTTCCTGGCTTTAATAACATTTACAACAGATCTATATTTTAGGCTATGAAATAAAATTATCATCGTATGAAGCAAGTACTTAATATGTTTCTAAGTGTTTTGCAATTATTTTTATTCTAGTAATTTACATAAATAATGGGATAACTTAATAAGGATTATCAAATACTCTATTGCAAATTGATGAGAGGGCAAAGAAATAACTAAAATTCTGACTCACTAAATGTGTTTTGGATATTATCCTGGATGCTAGATTTAACAAATGAATGTCTTTTTAAAAGCGTAATTAAGGGCCAGGTGGGGTGGCTCACGCCTATAATTTCAGCATTTTGGGAGGACGAGGCGGGCGGATCACGAGGTCAGGAGTTCGAGACCAGCCTGGCCAACATGGCGAAACCCCGTCTCTACCAAAAATGCAAAAATTAGCCGGGCGTGCTGGCGGGCGCCTGTAATCCCAGCTACTCGGGAGGCTGAGGCAGGAGAATCGCTTGAAACCGGAAGGGGGAGGTTGCAGTGAGCCGAGATCCCGCCACTGCACTCCAGCCTAGGAGAAAGAGTGAAACTCCGTCTAAAACAAAAAAAAAAGGGTAATTAAGAGCTGACATAATGTCTATGGGAAGCAAGAGTGATGCAATCAGATTTTTCATGCTTCATACAATTGTGAATCTTTATTATTTAATGGCCACATAGTACTAGACCAACTGAGGTTACGTCTGCATAAAAGTGTTTAATTTCACAGTGCTGATAATTGAAATAAATCAAATTTACATGTGTAGTTTCTGTCCTCATTTTTTGTGGATTCTGTTTTTGTGAATTTGCTGACACACTAAAATTTACTTATAAACCCAAAATCAATATGGACTTTGTTTACAGATTATTCCCTAATATGCTCAGTGCTAGAAAAATTTGAGTTGTCTAATGCACATATTCCCCGCTGAGGTCCCACAAGTGCATTCTCTGCCTTGTTTCAGCTTTCATACGGAGATGACTGGAGAATGGAGACGGCAGGGGGCAGTGCAAAACAGTGCAAGAAGTCCAGGCTGTAGGGGCCGGTTGGAGAGTCTGAATCTAACTCTGGCACCTACCTGTCAGTTGAGCAGTCTAAGGTGAGTCACTCAACATTTCTGAACCTCATTTCCTTTTTGTAAAATAAACAGAATTTACCAGGATGAGTTGGTTTTAGGTTTTTAATATTTAAATCATAATGTATGTCAGTCATGTTAATATTACCACACGCACACATTTATTTCCCCTAGGAGCAATGATTTTTTTTTTTTTTTTTTTTTTTTTTTTTTTTTTTTTGAGACGGAGTCTCACTCTGTCGCCCGGGCTGGAGTGCAGTGGCGCAATCTCGGCTCACTGCAAGCTCCGCCTCCCGGGTTCACGCCATTCTCCTGCCTCAGCCTCTCCGAGTAGCTGGGACTACAGGCGCCCGCCACCACGCCCGGCTATTTTTTTTGTATTTTTAGTAGAGACAGGGTTTCACCGTGGTCTCGATCTCCTGACCTCGTGATCCGCCCGCCTCGGCCTCCCAAAGTGCTGGGATTACAAGCGTGAGCCACCGCGCCCGGCCGGAGCAATGATTTAATATTTACTAATTTAGTATTCACAGAAACTTTATAGAATATAACTACCATGTGCAACTAGGTTTGACTGATTTTACATATATATGTATATATATATGCATATATATATACACAAACACATGCACATATACATATATATAAACTTCTAGAATTTAACTCTGACTTATACATAAAGATATAGCCTGAAATAGTCTTAAATTGCATTTTCTTCTACAAGTAATAATGACATGCTCTTGTATGAGCAGAGCCACAAATGCTCATATTATTTAGTATTTAAAGTGAATAAAAATCATGTACCAATGATAAAATAAATCATAGATTCATGGTTAATATTTTGCTGAATTAAAAATGTAAAAGCAAACAACAAATTAAAAATATAAAAGCAAACAAGAAACTTAAGTGCCTTTTAAAATATGAAAAGAATACCAGAAATAATATATTGCCTATCACAACAATTTACTAATGATGGCTTTAAACAGCAAATTTAAATGTGCTCTTCAAAAGCAAATTTTATGAGGCCAAAAAGAGATTAATCTCTAATTAATTTTCTAATGTAATGAAGATTATAGTTTTCAATTTTATTTTCACATACTCAGAGGGGTGATGTCTTTTATTCTATATTTATATTTTCAGTTACTTTTATTCCACTGTTTATAATAGACATTATTGATAATAGATAAGATGAATGATGGAACTACATTACAAAGACATGACATAAATCAATCTGTTTTATTCACTATCTCCACTGGCAGCAAACATCACCTATGGCCTATTGCCACTTTAGAAAAAGAAAAGAAAAGAAAGTATTCTCCGTTTCTTTTATAGTATAATGATGTAAAATCCATATTTTTGACTAATAATGGAACTAAAATTTCTGAAACTGGTAAAAACAAAACACAATTTAAAAAACTATTATTTAAAATTGTGACCATATCTGCCTTCTAAGATGCATCAGTCTTGAAATTGCCTTTGCAATAGACTCCTTTCTGTTCTGGAAAAACACTACAACATGTCTTACAATTATACAGACAGAAAACTATGTATTTTTCTTGGGGAACATCTGAATGCAGTGGTTTGAACATAAAAACTTGAGTCATGGTTTTTATACTATTGTTTGAGATTTGGAAATGGTTAACAGAGTGTACTGGGCATTCTTTCATTGGAATGCTTGGAGTTTTCTAGTAGATCTTCTGGATATTACCTCATTCTTAAATGATATGCATCTCTGATTAAATTTCTATTATATTACTTTGTTCACTGCAATGAAAATTATTCCTGTTCTTAGCAATGAAATAAATTCAATGTGGTAGATCATGTAAGTATCCATATCAAAATTATAATTTCAACTAGTTTTAACAACTTACTGGGTTCTATATAAATTAATAAGTTGAATAAGGCCTTTAGTATACATTAATTTTATATTTGCGTGAATCATAATTTTATATTTAATAATTATACCTTAAAACTATGAAGAGGATTTTTTATGTAGACATATGCAACAAGTTTTACTGTTTTTTTTTTTTCCAAAATAGAATTAGACTATCTCACCCTATAGTCCATGAATATCTCTGATTCTCGTAGAATTTTGTGTGCAGGGTATCTGGAAATTCAGTACGGAGATCAATAGAAAAATACAGATAGGCTGTTGCCCTTCAGGTAATAATGAGAAAAGTCTGAAAAAAACTGAACTAAACTATCTCATTAAACCTATTAATTGCAACTTTTAATTTGGAATTAATTAATTTTAAAAGTGGAAAGAGGGAATGATCATAAGATAGTAAAAAACAAAACAAAGTGACCAGTGCAGAGTACATACACAAACAACAATCACAGGTGATTTGGCTGAAACATAGAAGGGAGCAGTCTGAGAACGGCTTAATATCACAGGCTGAGTACATTTCACTAATCCCAGATGTCAAAAGTACAAAGCCACTGGGCATAAGGCCTATTGGAGTGAAAGAATCAGAGTTAGAAACAAAAAATCAAATTCAAATCTAAGTTCCATGCTTTTTCTGCTGTGTTACATTGAGGAAGTTGTCTAGAATCTCATATCCTTGAAGGACCTTCGAATGTCCCTCTCAGGATTATTATGAGAATGAAGTGAGATAGAGTGTAGAAAAGCACTTTGTGAACTACTCGATGCCATACAAATGTCAGTTTTTGTGTTCATAAAAGCCACAAGAATAACTTTTTGAAGTAAAATAGCTGTTCGTTCTAATGGAGGATTTTTGAGATGTTCTCATTTTCCCTTTAGTTATATGTATGCTAAAATTGAATAATGCATCTGTGTATTTCTGCTCTTTCCATAAATTAGGTTGACCTTTTCCCCATAATATTATTGTATTTTTTTCTGTTACATTAAAGAACCGCATATTCTGAAAGTAGTTTATTCTCTACCACATAAATCTAGCTAATAATTTCAGCTGCATATTATCTAACTAGCTATGGCTACACTATACCTTTTAACTTCACTGATATTTTTTCTGTTTATTAAATCACTCTCATTTAGAAGTAAAAGCAGTCTTTTATATTTCCACCTATTGATTTTCATACTCAGAAGAAAAACATTTGAACATGAAAGGTGTTGATGTATATATATGGCCAACTCATTTTGTTTTAGTGGGTCGTGATAATACCTAATGCCTACTTTGAAAATATTAGGTCTACATGCAAAATCTTGTTAGAGAATTTGACAGATGAATGTTTCTTGGACAATACTGCAGTTCTATCTCCTCATAAGCAGGCTTTCTCTGTGGCTGAACCATCCAGAAATGTTGGTGTTATAGTTCTTTGAAGGGCCACAAGTGTTTGGATGTGACTTTCTGACATTGTCTTTAACAATTTCATTTCTTAGATATTTTCAAAGAAGTCATTTTCTCTGAATATCCAGCAGATTGTTATACTTTTCTTTCAGACAAGTGTTAACTTGAATATATTGTTTCCTCCAGGATAGTATTGCAATTGCATGACTTATTTCTGTATCTAGTTAGGCTGTCGTTTTCATCACATAGTACTTGTCTAGTCTACTTTCATTTATATTCTCTTTCTTTAAAATATATTTTCTAGGAATAGTGCAAAAACACTTTTAGAAACAATTTAATCTTTCTTGATTTTTGGGGATATTTTATTATTCTTAATATTTTTACTATTCATTAAAACAGAAAAAAATATTTTTTCGAACACTTATCAAACCTAAACATCGCTATCTGGTTCTTTTCTCCTGAATTTTCAATATCTTTTTAACTAATTATAGTTCATTGGTGATTACAGTGTTATTATACTCTGTCTGAAAGTTCTACTCCGATAGTAAACTGAATTCATAGACTTCAAAGTAGCATTTCTCAGGGGGTGTCTCATTTCTGAGACCTCCTGAGAGGTGGCTATGGAGAGCAGATGACAAAGAGCTAGCCACTATGTATACACAAAGACTCACACACTAAGCAAGCCATTTTCATGCTGTAATGACAGAATGCATAGTTTTTATCTCAGTATATGTGAAAAGCCTGATAAAAATTGTGCCAATTAATATTTAGTTCACACAATTACTTCTTATAGAGATTTGAGCCTTGTGAAACAAACCTTTAGGCTTGAAAATTCTGAATCTGCCATTATAACTCCAATATGTGTATGATCTTGAGTAAGTTACATAAATTCTCTGTTTCTTAATTTAGAAAATAGGAATAATAGCAGTGGCTGTTTCACAGAGTTGTGAGGCATCAATGAGATGATGTACTCGAGAGCATTATAAACAGTGTGGGATTGCATGAAAATGTGCTCATTCCTTTATGTTATTTCTAGTCATAACACCCTCACTTGCAGGTTTAGGTAGTATGGCATTAACCAAAAGGGTGCATACTTAAAAAGATGATTATTCCTATATTTCCCAATATATGATCACCAGATAAATAAAATAAAACATAAAAAAATTTGGCTGGGCACAGTGGCTCACACCTATAATCCCAGCACTTTGGAAGGCTGAGGCAGGTCGATCATGAGGTCAGGAGTCTGAGACCAGCCTGGCCAGCATGGTGAAACCCTGTCTCTACTAAAAATACAAAAAAAAATTAGCCAGGCATGGTGGCACGCATCTGTAATGCTAGCTACTTAGGAGGCTGAGGCAGGAGAATTGCTTGAACCCAGGAGGCGGAGGTTGCAGTGAGCCAACATCGCGCCACTGCCCTTCAGCCTGGGTGACAGAGCGAGACTCCGTCTCAAGAAAAATAAATAAATAAAATTGTAAATATAATAGGCAAATATATTTATTTGATGTCACAACAATGTGAATGAATATTTTCTTTTCATTTTTAGTTGATAAATAACTAAATTAGTTTTATATGGGTATTGTCTTACAATATTATATCAATATTATAGAGGTTAAAAGAACATATTAAATGTGTAAGGGTTTATCAAATAAGGATACATTTTATTGGCTTTGGCTACACTCCTACCCCATTCACTCCTCTCTTTCTGCTTGCAAGTTTTCTGATCAAAGTCAGAATTCTTAACCTTGTTCGTCATTAGTAAGATGCCTTTTTCCTCTGGTTTCCCTCCAGATGTCCTCTTTGTCTTTGGTTTTATGTAGTTTACATATAGTTTAGGTATTCTTTTTATCTATTTGTTTTATTTTACGTTATTGGTATTTTATCTCTCTTTCCATTCTTATTCTTTCTTTGTATTCTTTCTTAGTATTCTTTGTATTTGTATTCATATTTTATCTTTCTTCAAATGTGATGAAGACTATGATTTGGTGTCTTTGATTTTGGAAAGTACTCAGCTATTATTTCTTCAAATATTTCTTCTGCTTCATTCTTTCTCTCTTTTTTCTCTTCTGGTATTCCAATTACGAGTATACTATACATTTTCATATTTCTCCACAGTTCTTGGATGCTCTATTTTTTAAATTCCTTTCACATTTCTATTTGAGAAGTTTCTATTGAGCTATCTTTAAGCTCACTGAGGTTTTTCTTTGTCTCTTCAGACTGTATTCTTTCTTGCCTTTGGTGTTTGTTTTATCATTTTGCTGAAAGTAGCACATGTTGTAGACGATAAAATATACTGAAATAAATAAGCTTTTAGTGAGAAGATTTGCATTAATCTGACTGGCATTTGGGCTGTGTTTAATGTTTGCTGTAGTTATAGGTACCAGAAACTTCAAATTTCTCTAGTTTCTTTGTTTTTATATTTCCTCTTGGCTTTGTGGCTTCTTGTTACACTTTTCAGACAGCATTCACATTTTGTAGCTCTTTTAGTTGTAATCCACTAAAAAACACTACAGGCTCACTGGCGTAGTGGTAGGGTGTGGTAGAGGAAAGGCATCTATAATCTCCCAATTAAGTCTCCTCTTTTAGTAGAACCATGTCCGTGAGGTGTTTCACACTTCACAAGTGTTTCTGTGCCTCCTACACAAATACAGAGTTTTTTTTTTCTTTTCTCATCTTTTACTCTTTTCCCTGGATAATGTTCCAGATTTACCTTCTTGCATCCTGGTGACTACATTTCAACGTTTCCCCTCCACCTCTTAGGTATGACAGAAAGGCTAGAAGAACACAGATAGAAAAATATTTCAGCATTGCCCTATGAGAAGCCTTTCTCTCAGAGTTGCCCTTTGTTATAGAGAAGAATCTGGGAGGATTATATCAACACTTTGGCTACTCTCCCAATCCCCCTGCCAAAGGCTTGAGGGCATTTTTATCAGATCTTCACTGTAAACGTCGGATGAGGTTCTTGGAGAAAAACTCCGTAATAGTGTGGAAACTCCCATGATTAAAGCCCCCAGGAATTTCTTTTTTTTTCTTTTTATTATTATTATTATACTTTAAGTTTTAGGGCACATGTGCACAATGTGCAGGTTTGTTACATATGTATCCATGTGCCATGTTGGTGTGCTGCACCCATTAACTCGCTTATAGATGCTCTACCTCCAGCAATTCACTCAAATTATTAATGAAGTTGTCCTACTGCTATGGCTTCCAGTGGCTTCCACTCCATCTCAGCAGATTTCAAGTACTGTATCTCTCTCAATGTGCCTGTCTCTTCACATTTTGTTGTGGCAGTTTTCTAGGATCTCAGTCCTTTTTAAGTCCATGAAAAGTTGAAGGATTTCCATTTGTCTAGCCTTTATTTGTTGACATTCTATTCTATTCACACTACCTGGTTCACCATGTTATATAATTTCAGATGTGCCAATATTTTAAAACAAATTGCCTTTAATTGACAGAATTATCACTTGCAATTTCATTCTTTGCATAACTATAAAGCTTTACTTTTGCAGCATACAAACCACTAACAGGTCACTGAATTAACACAACTCTTGATTTGTTTTCTTTTTCTATTTTAACTTTCTTTCCTCATATCATTCAACATTTTAAAAAGAAAAAAAAAGCATGCCAGTCAATTCCCGTTACTCTTGAATCTTTTATTCACTAAAATTGAAGTGATGTCTTCTATTATTTCCTATCAAAATGAATTAAGAATACAAAATTGGCTTTGAAACTGATGTCTGGCCAACACAATCACTGGTAATACAAAGGCATTAATATGAAACATGCCTAGAGCTGCAAGTTCATCTAAAATAGCATGTTCCAAAGACGGATTAGAGAAGGGGAAGAACCATTCCATGTGGGCTCTGTCACCATAATTCATCATGTTGTCCTGGACAATTAAAGGACATTTCTGTTATTTCTTGCTACTTGCCTTTAAATCCAACTCAACAAGTCTGTTTCTCTGGAGCACATTCTGATAAATCTTCCCCAATAATTCCAACTTACTTATTTCCACTAAACCAGGAAAATGTGTACAACCCAGAAAATGAGGGGTTAAAAAGATGGTGAGCACAATGGTCTCTGGGTGATACTTCAGAGTGCAGGATTAATAGAAATTAATTCTAATTTCTATTGTTTAGTAATGATTGGAGTTAACGGATGTGGTGGGTTGGGAATAATTAAAAGTTTAACTGGGAAGTGATTTGCATCACCTCCACCTCAGCAAAAGATTTAAATTAACTTTGAAAATCACTGAACGATTCCAAAATGCCTTTTAGGAATGGCCTCACTATGGCTCTAACCAATTTTCAGAACGTCTACAGCTCTCTAGTTTTGGAGTTGACAGTTATATCTTCTTTTTGTTCCTTGTTCGATAATTAGAGCATATTCATTATATTTTTATTTGCTCTCTGGCTTTTAGTGGTCTTCTCACTTGAGTCACTGTTCTTTCGTTTTAGAAAGCCAAAAGATAGCAGAAACATACTATTTCAGACCCACATAACAATTCTAAAGTAATCGTATATGTGAGAAAAATGTTCTGGATTTGTGACTCACCCAGTTTACACGTAGGTATTCTGAGTAAGCCCCCACTTGACAAGCCCATCATGGTTAAATGACATATGGTATCTTATTAAGCAAAGTCTAGGAATTATCTAGTGAAATTAAGTTAGAGAAACAATACCTTTAGGCAGATCTGATGTTAAATCTAGCCATTTTCTAGACTATCAAATTAAGATACATGTTTACACATTAAGGTATGATTCATCCAACAATAAGATTCATCCCTTATATAAAATAAATCTGTAGATCAAATTCTACTTTAGAGAATTACAGCCTTCATTTCTATTAACCCCTTCTAATATTATCCTCTTCTATAACAGTTGCCTTCTCTCTCTGACACCCAAAATCACTCTAAACTTCCTTCCTGAATAGTCACATCCACAGGCTAAGTCCGTGAAAATACATTTTTCTTAGTTTAACTAAACACTAAGAAGTGCAAGATGCTTTACATGCTTTAGTTCATTTAAGCTTTACTACCTAGTAGCTTATTGATGAAGAAAGTGAGAAACAGAAATTTTGGGTAACGTGAAGCAGGCACACATCTAATGAGCAGTTTATCTACAATTAAAATGGAGGTATTCTGCCATATCCTGATGCCCTCTTCAACCTTCCTCAGCTATCCTGTTTCACAGATGGATACTCAGGATATGAAAAGTCATAAACCAAGAAAGAAATAGGTAGGTTTTGAATACAAAGTAACTATGTTTCTGTGCAATTTCTTACTGTTCATAGTTTGGACATTCAGTTTGGAAGAAGTATACCACTGGATTTCTTTGCATGGTGAAAGTAGAAAGTTTTGTTTTGCCTTAGTAGAAAATTGCATTAAAAATATACAAACAAATAAAAAGTGTCTGAAGTGTTGAGTGATGCTGCCATGACAACTTTATAATCTTTGCAAAGCTTTTTTATTAGAAGCCTCTCTAAATTGCATATCATGGTAGAAATAAACTAAGCAAATAAATTATTTCTCTTATTACAGAAATGTATGATATCAAGAACTCATTTTCACTTTGAGATTTTAAAGTAAGCATATAGATAGCATTAAGATATGAATAAACATGAGTGATAGATTGAGTTGTCTAACAGCCAGCCTCAAGTAGAAAAACCAACTGACTTGAACAAAGGATCTCAGCAGAGAGAGATTTATGTTATTCAGCTGAATTACATTCCTTTATAGACTGTTGCAGATGGGCTGCAGGAAAAGCAGCCATCTATCCGATTTAAATAGACTGTGTGCTAGTACTATAGATATACCATTAATTCATTGCTGGGTTGCTGTAGGCATGGAACTGGCTTTATTCTTTGACAGTCTCCCTCAGATTAAATAAAAATGCTATTTACCAGAGTGTCAAATAAATAGGGTCCATATAACACTCTAATCAAGTTGCAATGACATGACATATTTAAGCCTCAATATTGAAAATGGTCAAGTCAGCAGATACTTACACTCTGCAGAACTCTGTCGACCACTGAAGAGCTACTTGTCATTTTCCACATAGCTATTATCTTCTGTATGTAAATAATAATATTGATATCTTTAATCTGTGCTGCATATTGTAGTTATGATGCTGATTCTCTTTTGTATACAATCTCTAATTTTTTACAAGTTTCTGAAGTATTATTATCTTAGATTTAGGGATAATAAAATTGCACAGGAGAAATTAAGCAAGTTGTCCAAGGTTATAAAACTAAGAAGTGAAAACCTACAACTCAAACACAAATATATTGTCTCTAATTCCAATATTCTTTCCATGGCATGTTGTTTTGTGTTCTGGAATGGGGTTACTATAAATGAAGTATATTATGTTCTAAGTTGTGAGTAAAGCATACATACAAGTAACTATAATAGGAAAAATTACTGCAGGCATTAAGTATAGCTCCATTCTTGAAGCATTTCTAGTGTCTCACTTACCCATGAAGTCATAACGTAAAAGGACAGCACTGCTTTAAAGTAACTCATGGGCAAACCGCTCTCAATAGCTTGGAATAATTAGAAACCTGGGCTTAATTCTGAATACTAATAGATTGTTGTCTTCAAAACACACTTGCTTACAGGCAGGCCACACAATCTATGTGAAAGTACTTTAGGTCTCTTTTACACATACGGGGTCTAAGAGGAATGGGAACATATTGAGCTAATGTGATCAAGCACTGAAGTTACTAATTTGGAATTATTCTGATATTAAGACCAAAAAGTAAAAACTTAAACAGTTTTGATGTTAGAAGAGATACAGAGTTCACTGAAATGTTTTTAAAGAATGGATAAGTCAGTCTGATATTTATAAAAGCATGTATTTCCTGAATTAGATCCGACACTTTACAATTTAAAGCATTAATAATTTGGTATCTGCATTTCCAATTCAACTGGCAGCACATTGTCTTCACTCCACATTCCCATTACAGGGAGATGATCTGTCAACATTTAACGCTACATACAGACAAATCTTCACCTGCAATTTTGGTCTCAAATGACTCCATACTAATGAGTAAGTATCAACACTTCAATGCAAAACCTCATTTACGATGCATGGTGACCAGAATGATGAAATCATTCTTTTGTAGGTAATCAGTGGATTCGATAGAAAAAAAAAAAAATACTTGTTCTGCCCAGTTAAGCCAGACCCTAGGTAACCAGATGTTTGGCATATCAATTGACATTCTAGTGCCTAATAAATATATATATAGCCTGGTTAGAATTTCATGGAAATGACTTCATTTTAAAAAGATATTACTGGAACAAGTTTTAAAATAGGCTTATCAGAGGGCACAAGCTATTCAGTTTCCTCCTTCCCACAGGGTTCTTACATGTAGTTCATTGCATAACATAATACATATTTTTTATATTCTCTTTTTATCAATAAAGCTCAACATAATAAAATATTACTATATTATTTACAATAAATGTATTTCTCAAAAATGTGAAAAAATTAAATTTTTTACATTAGAAAAAATATACATTTCTTCTTCATTTTAATTGACCTTTGTCATCTCTTCAATTCTTGTACTGACATGTAAGGCCAGACCCAAGCAATTTACTCATGTTTTGTAATTTTGATTTTAAAAAGTATTTATCAAATATTTTATATGCTTAGCATGGTACCAAATATTTGAGAAATTTAAAAAAGAATACAACTCTTTCTAGGCCCTCTAGACGTTCACAATACTGTTTTAAGACATATGTCTATCATATAACACAGGGAAAAATGTTATCGTATCTCAAATTTGTGACAGAAACAGTTAAGTGCAATGAAAATTACCTAGGAGGAAGATGAGATGGAGAACACTGAAGTTCAATTTTACTCCTAAATTGACTAAATTCTTTTTACTATTTTCTAAACAAACTCTTTTTACTACCCATATTATGTATGAATTTAAGGAAAGTAAAAAAAAAATGCAGTCTTTTTTTTGACAACGAAAAGGTAACAGAGTGGTTTATATATTCACCCCCAACACACACTTATGATCCCATAATCAAATTCATACAAATAAATACGTCTTTTTACCAATTATAATCACAAAGTTAATCCTGAAAATAGTGTGTGAGATGTAATTTTCATTATAATAAAATATAACATAAAAACAATTTATTTCATGAAGATGTGCACACTTACATGAAATATACCATTTGAATATGTGTGTTTACATACACACATATGTATAAATCTAGTGTGTGTGTGTGTGTTTGCATATGTGTGGGCATGTTGGTTTATTCTGAGACATTAATTCTTCACTTTACCTTAGAGATCAAAACATTATATAGATGTCTTGATGAAACTTAAGCCAAAAAAGCATAACAAAGTGGCAGCAAATTAATGACTGGCAAAAAGTCATGAGGAATATTTTATGACAATTAATTTTTGAATTATTACAATTGTAACTAACAATACTATTTTCCATATCAGCTTCACTGAAATGAACCTCAGAAGTAAAAACAAAACCCTCTTTTCTGTTCTCTGGTGTAAGCAACTCCTTGGAAATGGATTAAGTAAACATGAGCCTTGTGCATTTGATAAATATGTATGTCTTATTTCTCCTTTCCCACTGCTTTCCATCTAGCTGCAGCTGGGAACCAAGCAGTAAATACTATTTATTTATTTATTTTAATAGTATGCTTAGTGGAAGTATTACCAATATTTCCTATGCTTAAAAATATCCCCAAATGCATTTTGTGTTAGGCTCAGCATTTTCATCGTAATTTACAACTTAAAAGGGTAAACTCTATTAATACTCTATGTCAAACCAACAACTGGGTAAGTGCAGAATGTTACCCTGTGAAGTATGACCAAATTTATTGCTGCAGTCATTAGCACATATTGATTCTGCTTATAACAACCCAAAGGGAATAGTGAAGCTATTATGCTGGTGTTTGGTCTCTCTCTCTCTCAGAGGAGCCAGGCTGGGCACAGCCAAGTTTCAAGAAACATCCAATTAGTTCAGCGATCAATGCTGCTCCTTTTCTTTTGGTTATTATTAATACAACTAGTCAGTGACATGAACTTCGAGATCTCGGACTGTGTCTTACAATCAAATCTGAGCAACACGACTGCTTTTTTGCAAAAGCAAATTCATTCTATCAATCACTTTTGAAGTCATACTTTTTCTATGTGAAATCATTTGATAATTTCTGTTTGTCTTCTGTTGAAAAAAAGGCATTCAAATTCACAATACAATACTGCTAAGCACTAGGTAGTTTCTCATAAGCTCTTTTATTTCTATATCTTAGGCATCAACATTTTACATTCATGTTAACTTGGATGGGCTCCCACTGAATCCTGGTAAATATATTTGGAAGTCAATTTGCAGAATCTAAGTTTTGTTTTTATAATAGAAAATCAAATTGTAGGCCTTTTAAAAAGAGAAAACTCCTGCTATCACTCCCACACCAAACACAAGCCTCTCTTTTACTAATATTGCTTGTTCTTTTCCAGAAGGAGTACAATTTTCTGGTTGGTAAGATTATAGAATACTGATCCACCTATACTAGTGACCCACCTGTACTAGTGATCCACCTGTACTAGTGACCCACCTGTACTAGTGACCCACCTGTACTAGTGATCCACCTGTACTAGTGACCCACCTGTACTAGTGACCCACCTGTACTAGTGACCCACCTGTACTAGTGATCCACCTGTACTAGTGACCCACCTGTACTAGTGACCCACCTATAGTAGAGGTCACAGAGCTGAGTTTGCTCAGTTGTGGTTAAATGTGAGCTTTGTGCTTTCACTTCCATCAGTGAAAAATTAACACTCTCAACATTTAGATATAGAGTTAAGGGAGTGCAGAGTCACCCACATCTCTTTGGGCTGTGACACGTGCATCAAATCCAATTTTACAGAGCTCTGTACTAAGTACACACTTGCCTCCTAGCTGGCATTGTTTCTTGTGTACAAAGAAAGAATCCACAAGATTCATGTAACACGATTGACTTAGCTAAGGCAAAATTTTGTTATTTTGTGAGGACTCCCGTTTAATAAAATCCAATATACATCATATAATTAAAACTTAATCTATCTGCCCCAACAAAACAAAACCTATAACCTGCAGTTGAGAAAACAATTTGAATGTAAGAAATGTAGTGACTTTTATCCAGGTCTATGACAATATTTCAAATCACTATCAACTAGAATAGACCTGACGGACAAACTATGGGCTGCAGGACAAATCCTGCTGTGCTTGTTTCGCTAAATAAAGTTTTATTTGAACACAGCCATGCTCTTTAGTTTACTACTATTTTTTTGCTGCTTTTGCATTACAAAGGCACAATTGAGACAGAAACTACATGTTCTGCAAAGCCAAAAATATTTACCATTTGGTCCTTAACAGAAAAGTTTGCTGACTCCTGGACTATGTCATACTTTATATAATGCTACATATTAAAGTTCCTAGAACAGTCCATAATATATAGTAGCTACTCATTAAGTTTCGTTTATGAATGAATGAATATAAATCTTTTTTGTGCATTTTATAGATTTGTAGGAAAAAGCTCTGGCTTAGAGATTGTATTAGTCCATTTTCACTCTGCTATAAAGGCATACTTGAGACTGAGTAATTTATAAACAAAAGAGGTTTAATTGACTTACAGTTCCACATGGCTGGGGAAGCCTGAGGAAACTTACTTACAATCATGGTGGAAGGTGAAGGGGAGGCAGCCACCCTCTTCACAAGGCAGCAGGAAAGAGAGCATAGGGAGAATGCGCTCTCCAGACACTTATCAAACAACCAGATCTCGTGAGAACTCCCTCTCGATCACAAGAAGAGCATGGGGGAAACCATCTCCATGATGCACTCACCTCCCACCAGGTCCCTCCCTCAACACATGGGGATTACAATTGGAGATGAGATTTGGGGGAGGAGAGACACAAAGCCAAACCATATCAGAGGTGGGCCTAAATCTATCTTTCTTTTTGCTCTCCTTCCCTGGATTTTTCCTTCCTTCCCTCCTACCTGCCTGCCTCTTTTTTCCCTTTTCCCAGCTGAAGAAAGAGAAAAGAGATGAGCAGTGTCTATTTTGGGGACTAAAAAAGGTAACCCAAAATGGAGGCCTCAGAAACTGCCTCAGAAAGCAAAAGTTTTTCTCTTACCTTCTCGAGCCCTCCTGTCTCTCAATCCAATTCTCCCCTGAGGCTAGCCATAGAAATTAGAATCTCTCTTCCCCAGCGTGGGTCATAAAACCTGGAACCACTTTTTCCCCAAAGCCAGCCATAAAACCTAAAAATATTACCCTAACTTACCCTCTGCTATTCTGTGTAAAAACTGGCCATAAAGAAATTATCTGACCTACCTTGTTTTACTGTAAGTCCTAAGACTCCCATTCCAGAGAGGGTCCTGCCAATACCCAGAAGGAAGGAGCGCATGCTCCCAGAGGCCAAGAAGAATCTAGACAGACAGACCTTGCTGGGTTTCCCCACTCAGTCTATAGCATTAGGTCATATGCTTTTCATCCAATCATATTTCTACATAGCTGTTTTGTAGTTTGTTAAACCTGTTACCAATACACCAGGACCTTTGGTCTAGGCCTTGCTGCTCACCACACAGAAAGCCAATGACTAAGATTGCGAGTATTGCCAGGGAAGAAGGCTTTAATCAGGTGCTTCAACTGGCAATAGGGAGCTCAGTTTCAAATCCACCTCCCAAAACAACTAAAACCAGTGGTTTACATAGCAAGGAAGAAATGTAACAACGTGTAAGAAAACAGGAACTAGGGAAGGGCAAGGAAGCAATCATGATGAATGAGGGTCTGGCCTCTCACTGGATGTGGTGATCTGGTGAGTTTCAGTTCTGCAATAATTTTTTTGAGAGGCCCAAAGGCCATTTCCTAAGGAAGGAACTCAGATGAAATAAATGTAAGCTTCAAGTTTTAAGACCCGAAAGTTTCATTTCTAAGGCCATCCAAAATACAAAAACAAAACAAACAAACAACAAAACAAAACAAATATGAAAAACCTACAACGTTATTGGGTCAGTTTCAAACCTAAGCATAAAAATAGACAATGTCCCCTATGTCTTTGGTTCTTCATTCTCAAGGCCCCCATATACACTTAATAATGAATATGTATACCATTTATTTGATTAATCTGTCTCTTGTCAGTGATTTTCAGCAAACCTTTAGAGGGCAAAGGGGAAGTTTTCCCTTGGGCCCTACATCATCCTGCTTGAAATTTAGGGAAATGAATGTGTACCACACAGGCAGAGCCCACCTGCCTCAAGATTGCCAGCAGACTCATCACCCTGGGAATACCTCAGGGAGCCAGTGTCAGATGATTCCCCACACACTCTTCTACACACTCAGCACATGCCCTTAGATGCCCTCTTCTACCATTCCAGTCACTAGACCATTTGTGCCATAAAATGCCTAAACAAAAGCTTATTTAATTAGAAGTCTCAAAAAAAAAATTAGAAGTCTCTGCCATTGTCACTTGTCACAGACTCATGTGATGACTAATTTGCAAACTTAAATGTTATATAGGTGATCATACTTAATTGCAACTTTGCTTCATGTTCAGTTTAGCATTTCACATTACACAGCCTTAATGTTTTTCATGGGAGAAGTAATAAAAGATAAAGAGAGCTAGGAGGAAATAAAAAGGATGAGAGGTGGGAAGAATAAGATTAATAAGAATGCTATAGCTCTAGTTTTTTTGAACTGTCTGCAAATGTAGAAGAGATAATCACTTCTCCCCAAAACGCTGCATCATTTTTTAGCTTTCAAAATAAATTAAATCATAAGCAATTTATCTTTTCTCTGCTGCATCATTTGGATGTTTATTTTCCTACATGGTTATATTCAGTTCTTGAATCATTTAATTTTGAATCAACTCATTATGTCAGTTTTCATTACAGTGGTGTATACGCACAACAAATTGAACTAAAATTAAACTAAGGAACCCAGACATAATGCCAAGTAATAGTCCTGACAGAGCTGATTGGAAGTTTGGCTATAAACATTTACCACGTGAAAGAGCACAGACGTTGTTAAACACAAACTCCATAAATCCGGTCAAAGCTTATTTATTTAACCATATTCTTTCTCAACTTCCTCAGACTTTGATTTTTACAACATTGAAGGAGGAATTTTTAATGTGTAAAAATTGTCCCTAGAGTTTATAACCCTTGTTATAAACTGTTATAAGTGGTAGGAATTGGCTAAATAACTTCTAAAGAACAGAAACACAAAATGACTCTTAAATTTTAAAAGTCATTTGGAAAGTGTTTAATTGCTACCTTTAATAGCTCTTTCAAAATTGATGTATGAATATTATAATTTAAAACATTCTCTAATGCACAGTCCGAACATGACCCTGAGACAATGTTTATTATTTAAATGACAAAAGGTATGTACTATGTACACTGCTTTAAATTTAGTTACTGGCTTCTAAAGGGATAGATTGAGGAGGGTGAAGAGGAAAGGAATTATCACTTAATTGATTATCAATATATTTGTTAATATGTAAAATTTTGGAATTCAGAGTCAATTTATTTCTACCATGCACCTGAACACTATCATGCTTTTGGTATATATGTTTTCAGTGCAAAATAAAGGTTGGTATGTTAGAATAACATAACTATATATCCCATTTCCCAATTATTCCTTTATTATACTTCTATGATATACTGTTTTTCTGAAAAAAAAAAATTATTAAGATCATATGTCTCATGACACTTTTTAATGGAATATGAATTTACAAATAAAAAGTTGGTGTGAAAAATGTAAAAATTCTGAACAGTTTTTAAACTTAGTTTTTAAAAGTCATGTTTCAAAGCCCCTTGAACACATCCATCTGTCAGTTCAAGATGGCATCCTCTAGGACCCTCGCATAACATTTACATCATTTCAATTTTATGTCTAAATATGTTGATTGTGCCTCTTAAAAGGACACCAGTATACAGTGTTCTTGTATTTTATCTGCCTGGATTTCTGTTCCCCAGGGAATATATTATACGACCTCTGATTAGCAGGACCTTTGATGACTTGTCTTATTTATTTGTTCCTCCAACCACATAAAAAAATGTTTATGGAGGATCTGCTTCATTCTTGGCACTATTATACACACTGAAACAGAAATAAATAAGACGAATCAGTCTCGTAGAGATGTATAAATGATAATAATAATGCAGACAGCTAATGGCAAAATTAAAAATATATGCAAAGAACAATGGCAACACCATGAATGAGGAATTAAATACATGAGGACTACTTTTTCATTCAGCCCCTTTTAATGCTAGCTTCCCAAATTTACCTTCCAGTAAGGGGATTCTTCTGGCACTGCTGAGTAGCAAATCTGAGGCCTATTACTATTAATACTTGTTTCCTTACATGTGTAAGGTAAATACTCAAAAAATATTCATTGCTATTGACACTCACTGAAATGATTTACTGAAACAGTAAATAAAGAAACGTATCAGCATAAGAAACAGACAATATGTGAGGTAGCTGTCCAGGATTAACTGCCTAGTCTCAATCCCTGCCTTCCTAGCTCATAACATGTAGCAGATTCTTCCTGCCTGGCTAGACTTCCCCAGTTCTGCCTTCACTTGGCCAGATTTGCTCTGCTGCTATGTTTCAGTCCCTCTCTAGTTTCTGAGCCAGTTACTGGCACGTTTAAAATCCTTATTTTAAGTTATACGCGTCTTGAAATTGAAAGATAAGACTTCTGGAGGATATTTAAGTAAATTTAATTTATGTCCTGCCTTTTGAAACCCCAAACAACTCTAAATTAACATCTTATTTGGCAGGCCTGTAATTACAGAGGAAAGTCAGCTTTCAAAGGCACTGCTCTTAAAAATATACATCTAACCACTTAAGTAATGACTTGCCTTGAGAAAGTAAGAATTGCTGAGTTGTCCTTGAACCACATTGACAATTTCTCTCAGCAATGACCTGAAGACAAGATGTGCACTCTGAAAGGGGATTGCCACAATTTTTAATCTGCCTGGGTTTCTGATCAGGCAAAATATAAATCATTTAATCAGCTCTCAACTGAGCATCAGGTACAACCAGTATAAATTTTCCTTCATAAAAGTTTCATCATAGCTGGGGATGGCTGCACTGCCTTACCTTTTGCTAGAGAAATTATAGCCTGCAAAGATTGGCTGGTAGTCATACGTGATTGACAGGTTTGGGGTGGATGGCCTTCATGCATAGGAGTTCAAGTCTAAATGGCCTTTGCAGCTACTTCCATCTTTCCCTTAAAATAATGCTTTGCTTCACTTACTGCAAAGGAAAAGGCTGCTAACAATCGTTTTTCTTTTTTTTTTTTTTTCCTGAAAATGCTCTCACTTCCATCAATTTACAGCTAGAACAAAATTGGCAGGCACAATCTTCAATATGGTAATTGTTTCTTATAATCCAGCACACCTATATGAAAGGCTAGAAGATTGGAGAGAATCATCACTCTCTACCTAGCTTTAACTGATATTTATGAGATGAATATTATTAAATGATATGTGTTCTCATTAGCCATTTTATACATCTGGTATAATATCTGTGTGATTTTAAGATGGAAAGTAACTCCAACCAAATGAAGAAAGTGTGAAGTCAGAAACTTTCTTAATTAGATCACTAATTCTCTTGACTTTTTAACTTTTATGATATTAGAACTTAGACCATTTCAAATGGAAAACATCATCTAAAGTATCACAAATGCTACTCAGAATGAGAGTGCAGAGTGATAAATTCCTGAATAACAAGAGTCCTAATTATGAAATATTGAAAGCCAAGTGATATATCTTTCAAGTACTGGTCACAGCAAGAACTAAGACATAAATCAGTGCTAATAAGTAAACACATAAGTTAATTTTAAGGAGTCTAATTTTCAGTAGACTTACATCACTCATAATGTACTGCAACTTAAAAGCCCTATCATTTCATGCTTTCAAATCAATAAGTGTATGAATTGCCTTACATTCCAATCCCATGTCATTTAATTTAATGTGTTCTTGCTGAATTATAGTAAGACTCAAAGTAGGGCAAATAGGTATAGAAATATCTAATTCAAATATTAAAAGTTAAGTATAAAAGACTGGTGATAAGGTAAATGTTAAACAATGTATGTCCCAGGAAACAAGATTTCTATATTCTGCAAGCTATCAGCAATCAATCAATTAAAATTCACTAACACAAATGAATGAAGTGCCTCAAGTATCCCCAGCCACAGATGAACTGTTGCATCAGAACAATTATTCTAGCTGGTAACAGAATTAAATGTTCCCTCAGATGGAAAAGTGGAAAAACATGTTATTACACATTTGGCCAAAAAGAAAAAAAAAAAAGAATCCCTGATGATGATGTTAAGCAGGTGGGGCTAAAATCTCTCTTAAAACCAAGAACAGGGCAAGTTCTAATCCCAGAATCCTCAAAAAGTCAATCACAATCAACTTTTCAATTATAAATTCAGTCAACTGTAGATCACTTGTAGGGCAACTGTTGCCTTCACATACTGTACACCACAATTGAACCCTTGAAATTTCATTAAGTCCTAGAAACAATAGAATTCTGGAAGCTTCCAAAGGCAACTTTATCTCAAAGTCTTAAATGTGAGTAGTAACTTCATTCAGGACTCCCTAATCCAGAAAACCAATATTCAAATATTTATCCGTAGGCTCTTTCTCCAACTTTAGTGTAAACAAAAGTTACCCACAGATTAATTCAAATCTCTTCCCAGAGACTTGAATCAGTTGGCCTGGCCTGGGCCACTGTCACACAACTCTTCAAAGACACCTGACAGAGATGTGTTGATGCTCTTATAAGTCTATATAACGGTAACAATAAAATAAAACAAAGGATCCTCAAATAACATAATATAGTCATGCCTTGCTTAACAACAGGGATACATTATGAGAAGTGCATCCTTAGGTGATTTTGTCATGTGAACATTGTGTTAGTGACTCTTTGAGGCTGGCACACATGGTAAAGAGTTACCAAGACAGGAATGAGTTTAGACAGGCATATTTATTAAAGGAAGGGGAGACACATTGCAAGGATGCAACTGGCAAAACAGCAGAAGGAAGGCTGTCTGTTGTCTGCAAAGAGGCAGGGACTGGATGGGGAGTTCTATAAGGCTATGCTGCTTTAGCTCAATGCTAACAGGATGCTTGGGTGCAGGGTGCTGGGAGCTGAGTGTTTGTAACAGAATGCTTAGATGCTAGTGAGCCGCTTATGGTTCACCCCATTTCTCAAACATACATTCGTCTCTTCCTGTTTCTGTTTTTCCCAGCTAAGCTCATTTTTCAATTTCCTTTTAACTCCTTGGGGCACCACAAACATCGCAGAATGTACTTAAAGCAACCTAGATGGTATAACCTACTACACACCTCAGCTATATGGTACAGCCTATTGCTTTAAGATTACAAACCTATACAGCATGTAACTATACTGAATACTGTAGGCAATTGTAATATAATGGCAAGTATTTTTGTATCTAAACATATCTAAACAGAAAATATACAGTAAAAATACTGTAAAATCCTATGGGTCCACTGTCATATATGAGGTCTGTTGTTGACCACGTCATTCTGCAGTGCATGACTATACATTCTAGATGTTCATTCTTGTAGAATAGTGAATAAGGAAGAAAAAAATTGATTTGATGGAGAAAATGTACATCTGATCTCCGGTATGATTGGCCACAGTGAATGGGCAAAAAAAAAGTAAATCTGGAAATCTAAAAGCAATGGATATCAAAGCCAGTTTGAGCTTGATTCGCTTATCATGACCTTCATATCCTCCATGCTCCCTCCTTCCACAGAGCCTGTGCATACCTATGTCCTCTCTCTATAGTGCTCTTTCCACTCATCATCACATGAGTACTTGTATATACTTCATATTTTTTTTTCAAAATGTAATTTCCCATGGGGAATGATTCCTGTCCTTACTTCTAAGGCCAGATCAAAATATTATAGACAGACATAAACCATATAGCTCTTCTTCCTAGCTTGCCATGGGTAAATTTTACATTTTTAGTGATTACTTGATTAAAATTATTTTTTATATAACATAACAAAATCCATTTAATTTACTTCCAGTATTCTCAGCTCTCAGCACAATACTGGACACATAGTATTTCTTGGATATATGAATTGAGAGGAAGTCTGTTCATGTATGGGGAAATAAAACTCTATGACCCCAAAGAGAGAAACTGAAGTAAACCCAAACTGGTAATTGAAATGATACGAGGAAAAACGTAACTTTCCAGTAACATAACTTTTCAGTTTCAGGAGGCTTTTACATTCTTAACTATTACTGAGGGCCTCAAAGGGCTGATGTTTATATGGGTTATATTTATGAATTTACCCTGTTTGACATTAAAACTGGGCATGAAAATATATATTTATAAATTTACTTCAAATAATACAAATAAAATAGACCCAGTTTATGATAACATAAACAACATACTTTAATGAAAAATAAATATATTTTCCAAAATGAACAAAAAAAAATTACTAAGAGTAGTGGCTTTATGTTCATGCAATCTCTTTAATATTTGGCTGCATAGAAGACAGTTGGATTCTCAGATCTGCCTCTGCATTAACTTAGCTGCAACATCACACTTTATGTAGCCTTTGGAAAACTCCACTCATAAGAAAATTAGAGGAGAAAAAGAAAAACAATTTTGTAATATATTATAAAAATAATTTTGATCTTGCTGGCTCAAGAAAATATCTCAGACACCCCCAGAGATCCCCGGACCACACTTTAAGAACTACTGATACAATTTATCCTCCAAATGGGGACACTTTTGAAAATAAAAGTATATTCTAATAATCATTCTAGAATATCAAGCATAAACAAGGGATATTGCTAATATGTATTAATGGTTTTATAAATATGCTAATTAAAATATCTTAAAATTCAAAACAAATGTAGACTATATGGTATACAATTTCTTACTAGTAAACTGTAAACTTCTTTAAAGTTGGATACATTTTTGTGTACCTACAGGAGCTAGCATAGTGTCTTCTGCAAATCTGCTTTTCAGTAACTATTTAATGAATGAAACAATAAATGATTGTGTAAAGAAACAACTAAATGATAACTGTTTTTACATGTTTCCCAGTCCTTATAGTCTGTTTTGAAATGGACAGGTGAGAGTGGTTTTAGAGTATTGTAGTGATTCTATCATCATATTCCCTGCTTCCTCCACGTCAGTCAACTTTTCAAGTTATTTCAAACCAGTAAAGATAGAAGGTATGAAGCAGAATACAAAATCTCCAATACAGTGTGATTGGAGAGGCACAGAGAACTTCAACCTGAATAAGTATTACTCACTCTAAAAATGCTTGCAATATATTAGCCATAGTCGATACGAATTATCATTCTTCCTTGTCTAAGCCAATTTTTAAATTGAATTATGCTTGCAAGAAACATTACATTTTTTAAGTGAAGTAGACACTCAACCTTAACCTCCTATGTATTTAATATTTTTCTAGAATTTGTCCGAACACACATTTGTACACATGTACAGAAAATATATAGACATAATTCACCTAAATATAATCCTTTATTTAATCAACATAGAAAACTTCCTGAGTGTAAGATGGCCTTACATATTTTCTCTTCCCCAAAGATAATCTTAAACATGAAAGAATTCTTGGGTACTACATAGACTTAGGATAATAAGAAATGTTGGGTACAGAGGTAGGTGATTTAATAAGTTGATAAAAACTAACTCAGCAAATAGAACTTCTTTTCTAAGAAGAAAGCTGAAGAATATTAATGGTAGATTAACATTAAATTTTATAATATATTTTTTCACATGCCCTCTTTAAAAAACACTGCTATAATCCTTTTGCAGGCCCAAGTCAGAGCAGAGGTAATTGTGTCTCTTCATGAGTGTTTGGAATTTATTACTAGCTTTTGCTATACCATATAAATTAATAGGATCATTTTTGGTTATTTACAAGCAGTTTCTAATTGAAACATTAAAATTATAAATAATATAGAAAAATAATTTTTAAATTATTTGTTATTAATTTAATGTGGGTGAAAATGGCTTATTCAATTTCTAAATAGTAACTGGGCATCTTAATAACCCTTTAGTTACAAGGAATTCACATGGACATCAAAGCTAGCTTTGAGCTGGGTGCAGTATTTCACACCTGTAATCCCAGTGTTTTGGGAGGCCAATGTGGGAGAATTGCTTAAGGCAGGAGGTCAAGTCCAGCCTGGGCAATATAGTGAGACCCTTTATCTACAAAAACTTTTTTTTAAGCTAGCTTTGAATATAAGTGACATGAGACATGCCCACAAAGAGCTAAAATATAAGGCAGCAATCCAAAGTTTTGATTATTTCTGGAGAAAGGTGATATTACTTCTGGTTTTGGTCATCTAGGGAGAAGAGACATAGATTTAAGTCTTTGTTAGGAATCAAAAGAGAGTAGAGTAGCTGAATTATTCCCTTGAATGAAATGAACCAGGTAAAAAAGTTATCTTTGGAGCAGTACCTGAATACAAATTGAATGGAAGGCTACCTTTGGGAGGATGGATTGTCAAAGTCAGTTTTCAGTTTGGGTAGGAAATAGAGGTGTAAATACAGAGTAGCATAAGTGACAAAGAAAGATGGCAAAATGAAAGGTGAAGGAATAAGAGAATTCACAGAGCTGTTGGTCAGAATTTGGAAATGGAAAGAGATTCTAGCACGGAAGGTATTCAGCATCAGATCTATTTATGAATATAATACATGGAAGGGAATCCCGTTTGGTTGAAGATGTAGCCAGAATTTCAACTATGTGACAATATAACATGAATTTGTAGTAGACACAAAGAAAAGTTTTATTCTTGTTTATATCTCTGGAATCTAGAATAGTTCTAGGAACTTAGCATATGCTTGAGAAATGGTGATCGATTCAGGACTAAATGTATGCTGTTTAGTCCCCAGCTCACGCTGGGTAGCAAGGGGTGTAAGTTTATAAAAATAACTTGGAGATAGACTACAGGAGCCTTGAATGTCCAGACAGATTATATTTTATTAAATTTCAATATAGTCTCTGTATTAGTCAAGGTTCTTAGACAGAACTGATAGATTATATAGATAGGGCCGGGCACAGTGGCTCACACCTGTAGTCCCAGCACTTTGGGAGGGTGAGGCGGGCAGATCGCCTGAGGTCAGGAGTTCAAGACCAGCCTGGCCAACATGGTGAAACCCCATCTCTACTAAAAATACAAAAAAAAAATTAGCCGAGCGTGGTGGCGGGCCCCTGTAATCCCAGCTACTCAGGAGGCTGAGGCATGAGAATTGCTTGAACCCTGGAAGCAGAGGTTGCAGTGAGCCAAGATCGTGCCATTGCACTCCAGCCTGGGCAACAAGAGTGAAACTCTGCCTCAAAAAAAAAATAATTAATTAATTAAAAATTTTAAAAATATAGATAGACAGCTGGAAGAAAGGGACTTATTAGGGGAACTGGCTCACATGATTATGAAGGTGGAGCAGTCCCACACCAGGACATCTGCAAGCTGGAGAACCAGGGGAACTGGTCGTATAGCTCTGTCCAATTCTAAAAGCCTCAGAACCAGGGAAGCCAATGATGTTAACTCAGTCCAGGGCTGAGAGAGCAGAGAGAGAGAGAGATGAGAGGTAATTCATCATTCCTCTCAATTTCTGTTCTATCCAGGCCCTCAGCCAACTGGATCATGCCTGCCCACAGTGAGGGAAATCTTCCCTACTCAGTCCACCCATTAAAACGCCAATCTCTGCCGGAAACACTCTCACAAATACACCCTGAAATCATGCTTCACCAGTTATCTGTGTATCCCTTAATCCAGTCAAGTTTACACATAAAATTAACCATCACAATGTCATAAAACATTTTGAAAAATCAGTGACAATTTAAAGAAATGCTTCAGGAAAATTCCTTCAACCACGAGTTGCATGCAGGATAGATTGGGGCAGGAGTTTTTAAGCCACAGGTGTCATTTCTATTGGGGAAAACTACTCATCTGGGAGGAAAGCACAGGGAGGAGACTAGAGAAATGAAATTTATTGGATTTCTTTGTGCCTGCCACTGCATGAAATACATTTGAAACATTTTCTGATTTCCTTGCCTTCCTCCAAAATGTTGTCATCCAAATTTTTTAATGAGGAATTTAAGGTTTGGATATATTAAGTAACAAAAGTTATGCAGAGAGTAAGAAGAAGATGTCATTTAATCCCAGTTTTACTCTAAAGCACATGCTATTTCTGCTGTAACAAAAGTTACAATCTTGGAAGTAGTCACTTCAAGGAAGCTAATTAGAAGACTTTATGGAAGAGCAAGAGTTTGAGCATCAGTTTTGTAGATGAAGATTGCCAGGAATTTTAGCTATGCTCGCCATTAAGATATGGACTCGACTTATCCTCTCTTGGAACCTGTGTTGGGCCTGTGCCTCCTTTTAACAAATGGGATGTGACAGAAGTGATACTCTACGAGGCTAGATCACGAGCCTTGCAGCCTCTGTCCAGGTCTCTTGGCTCACTCTGGGGAAGTCAGCCACCAAGTAAAAGTCTGACCATCTCCTGAGATGACCATGTTATGAGAATCCGAGGCCACACAGAAAGAACCTGTAAAATGAGACAGATGCCATGTGAGGAGACAGAAAGGCCATAAGCAGCAACGCTGAGACATGCAAGTGAGGCCATGTGAGGAGTCAGAAAGGCCATAAGCAGCAACGCTGAGACATGCAAGTGAGGCCATGTGAGGAGACAGAAAGGCCATAAGCAGCAACGCTGAGACATGCAAGTGAGGACACATGATTGCCAGTAGAACATCCAGCCCCAGCCGCCCCAGCTAGTCTCACAAGGATCAGGCACAAATGGCCTGGTAGAGTCCATCTCCCATTCTTGATTTCCTCAAATTGTAATCAAAATAAAATAGTTGTTTTGAGTTGCTATGTTTTAGAGTAAATGGTTAAGCAGTATTAGGTAATGGGAACAACTAGAGACAGTAAAAGTCACAATATGACTATTGACTTTTTAAAATAACATATTAAATGATGCTGAAGATCCCTGTAAACATTGAACTTCATTTTGATAATCTAATGATGGATAAAATGTTAAAACAAATTACTTCAATATAGTATAATCACACACACATGCACACACACACCAAGCAAGCTAAAAGAAGGAAGAAACAGCAGGTGTAAACGAATGTGAGGATAGAGGAAAATTCCAGTAGTCAGCACTGAGTTGTCAAATAGGACTCACCCTGATATTTGCAGTGCTTTATCTCAAAGGGTCGTTTTTTTAAATCCTTCTCACCTCTGTGGGAATCCTATAGCCCAAGTGACCCACATTTAGTGGCCTACCCCACAGCTAGGTCAGTGAAAATCAATTCTCAGTTAAAAATCAACCAACGAGGAAAGACTTAAAGAGGAAAAGATTTGACAAGAGTTTTATTGAAACCTCTTTGCACTTTACACATTTTGGGCCTAGAAATGGAATAAGCATTTGCTAGTTATCGTGGGAAAAGCTATTTTCTCTCCTCTCAGCAATACCAAAAGAATGAGGCCAGAATGCTTTGTCTAAAAATCTCCTTTTTCAAAGAAACTAATAATATAGTATAAACTAAGAAAGGTGCTGCGCTTTCTGAAAGCAGTTCTACCAAACTCATTGATTGTTTCCTGCCCATAGATAATCCTGAGTAAGTATGCTCATTGATTTATGTCAGTTTTAAAAGCCCCAATTCTCCTGAATTATTCTAGTGCATGTTAAGCCAACCAATTCTAATTTGGTTCTTTAATCTATAGACTGCATAAGAAATTTTCAGTCACCTCAATAGGATTTTTCAAATGAATTTGTCTGAAACACATTTTTAAATGTCCGTATCTTCTCTAAATAGTTCACATTTCAAAATGATCTGTTTATGGGATCCATGGTACTTTAAGTGGCATTAAATATATGTGCGCTTGGCTCATATGCGAGATCTGTCAAAGACCTTTCGTGTCTCTGACAGCACTTAATGGTGTTATCTAGGCATTTGTTTCTATGTTGTCTTCGGTGGGAACACTCAATCAGCAAAGGTTCTAGTAGCCATTTGACTTTAGATAATAACAGGTGTAAATCATAATTGCAGCACATGCTGGGAAATGCGATCTTCTTTAAATTGATGTGATAACTTATTTTCCTTTTTTATAGTTTATCATAAATATTAGCAATTGACAGGTCTGGCTTTTCCACAGATTTACTACAGCCCAATATTGAAATATGATGACCCATAGAACATTTCTGGTGGTGATATTGCACATTAATTCAAATAAAATGACTTTTATAATTCTTCACTTCCACATCTCTCTATATGTTATATGTAAATGAATTTATCATGTTAAAAGATTTCAAATCCATAAGCTTAGGCTACTTGGGAAAAAAAAAGATACCTTCTTTACCTATGTCAAACCCAAAGATAGTAGACAAAGAGAAGACACGGTCTCAGGCTGACTTGTTCAGCCCTGTATCCCCTGCACCTAACAGTATCTGGCACATAGTGGATGCTCACAAATCGTTGTTGAATTCATTAAGAATTATGTAGGCATCTTAATTTTCCACAAGTGATTACTAGAAGACAGATTTAAATAATGTCATTACCAGAATGCATCCTCCATTTCTCAGTAAACAGTCAGGTTTAAGTCCTGCTTTTCATCCCTGAAAGAATTAAAACCCTCAACTGCAGGAGACAATCTGGTCACGAATAAAATATTTATAATTGACAACTATGCATGTATTTAACAAGATATTTTATATTAAAATTATAGCTCTACATGGTGGGGAAGATCTTTAAGGTTCACCTATCTCCTTTATTTGAAAGGTAAGAAAAAGAAGGCCCAAAAGATTTAGAGCCTCGTAAACCAAGAATGGCAGGGCTGAGACTAGAGAACAAGTCCCCAAATTCCCTGCCCAATGCTCTCATGATCTAGACTGCTAACCTCTGTTCTTCCACACATAGATACCCCCTCTATTCTCTTTATTGATACATTTCCTTGCTTTGTATTCAAAAGGATTGGGAGAGAGGGGAAAGCAAGGGTTGATCTTCATCACATGTCAGTGTGGAACTCATTTTCTCTTCTAGTCCGTATATAACCTCTAGCATGCCTTCAGGACTTGTTGGTAGGTGTCTGAAAGAAGCAAGAGAAGCTGCCTGAAATCAGACCTTTTTCTGAGAGATAAATGCTGTCTTTATAAAAATAAGAAATTAAGTTTATCAGGAGTAAAGAGGATGCTAACAACCCATTTTTTAAATTTGTCTTTTCACTTGTAGCAGTATTCCAATGTTATGCCATTAGACTCCCTGTATTTTAGATAATTGTTCACAACCATATCAGACATTATTTAGCATGAATAAACTGCCAGCAAAACACGAAATGTCCATGAAGCCTTTTGTTGATTTTCTCCCTTATCTATGTTCTCAACCTCATGTCCCTTTTTTTCTCTAGTTCACTCTTAACAAGGCTTCTTTGGTTTACGCGGATCGCTAACGAATTCCACGAATGGTGATAATTGATGAGGACTTGCCTTCCCACATGTATTTCAACTTTAATTTGAAATTCTTGAGGGTCTAGAGTTGCTTTGAAACCAAATAAAAGCCTACCAACCACTTTTGTAACCAACCCAACGTTGCCTCCCAGCACACCCAACACCCAATCTTTTTTACCCGACTCTATTTTCTTTCTTCCAGGACATTTTTTTGAACCTACTGTAAACATATTTTTATACCATGTTTATATTTTGTTATCTTTGTCTCCCTACTAGAATGTAAACTCGAGTGGGAAGGGATCTTGGTTTTGTTCATTGACATATTTCAAGTATCTAAACAGTAGCTGCCATTGTAGTTATTCAATACATATTTGTTGAAAATATAATAGAAATGTATCTCTGTAACTGTATCTATAGATATGTACATGTTTGTGAATATCAGTGTTGTTTTTCTTGTAATGACAGGGATGGGAGTGTGCTTTATTCTATGTAAAGTTCCTCAATCATCAAATGTTTGAAGTCGATAATTATACATTTTGTCTGAGTCTGCTCAAAAATATTCTTGCCAGGCCATATGGGGTCAGATTTGTCCAAGGTCATGAAACCAGCTTATAATGAAACAAAGGTTCATGTAATATTTTAAAATTTTATACAATTTTTTAAAATGCACTGAATGTTAAGGGCAAAATAATATTTATAATATATATGTAAAGTATAAAGACTTATGCATTTTAAAGAATAAAAATAAACATCTAGTTACTTGACACCAACTTAAGAAGTAGATCATTAGAAAAACATTTGAAGTTCCATATGTTCTCCTCCAAAATTTCGTCCTATTTCCCACCTCTGTCCCAGAGGACATCATAGCTAGACTTGCTATTCTTTCTTCTTTCTTTTTTTTCTGTTTGTTTTCTTTCTTTTTTTTTTTTTTTTTTATTTATGATGGGTTCTTGCTGTTGTTCAGGCTGGAGTGCAGTGGTGATCATAGCTGACTGCAGCCTGGAACTCTAGGGCTCAAGGGATCCTCCCTGGTAGTTGCTAGTGGGTAGTAGCCAGCACTGCGCCTGGCTAATTTTTTAATGTTTTTGTAGAGACAACATTTGGCTATTTTTCCCAGGCTGGTCTTAAACTCATGGGCTCAAGCATTCCTCCCACCTCAGCCCCCAAGACTGCTGGGATTATAGGCATGAGCCACCATGTTTGCCCCCTAGACTTGCTATTCTTTTGATATTTTTGCCGCGTATATTTGTGTTCTTTATTAGCCTTGCTTCGTTTTGTCTACTTTTGACCTTTATATGATGGAAATTGTAAAGTACATAGTCTATGGGAAATATTTTTAAATTTTTCTCTCATATTGTTAAATTCATTGTGATCATTCATTTTTGCTGCACTGTATTATTCATTGATTAAATATAAAACAATTTATATATCCCATGTTCTATTGATGGCCTTTGCACTGTTTTAAGTTTTGGTTTGTTTTAAATACTTTTTTATATATTTCTGTTTTAGTGTCTATGTGTCATAGTTTCTCAAGGGTATTCAAGTTAGTGCTTTAATAAGATATATTGCTAGGAGTAGAATTGTTGGTTATACATTGTATGTATTTTCCCCTTTCACAAATAATACCATATTGTTTTCCACAGTGATTGTACAAATATTCGTCATTAACACTATTGCATAAACGTTCCAGTTGATTCCATCTTCATTAATACTTGATGTTATAATATTTTAAGTAAAACACATTTCCTTTTAAGATATTGAGCCAGTTCTGAGAGATTAAAAAACAAACTAAAATATCAGCTTTTTGCTCCTAGAAAGGTAGTAAAAAGCCAATTAACAGAAAAATTGCTATATTCCTCGGTATTTTATTCTCTTTGTAGCAATTATGAATGAGAGTTTATTCATGATTTGGCTCTCTGCTTGTCTGTTGTTGGTTTATAGGAATGCTTGCGATTTTTACACATTGGTTTTGTATCCTGAAATGCAAATAAAAACCACAATGAGATACCATCTCACCCAAGTCAGAATGGCGATTATTAAAAAGTCAAGAAACAACAGATGCTGGCGAGGCTGCAGAGAGATAGGAAAGCTTTTATACTGTTGGTGGGAATGTAAATTAGTTCAGCCACTGTGGATGACAGTGTGGCAATTTCTCAAGGACCTAGAAATAGAAATACCATTTGACCCAACAATGTTATTACTCGGTATATACCCAAAGGAATATAAATCATTCTATTACAAAGATACATCATCTGTATGTTCATTGCAGCACTATTCACAATAGCAAAGACATGGAATCAACCCAAATGCCCATCAATGACAGACTGGATAAAGAAAATGTGGCACATATACACCATGGAATACTATGCAGCCATAAAAAGAAACGAGTTTGTGTTGTTTGCAGGGACATGGATGAAGCTGGAAGCCATCATCCTCAGCAAACTAACAAAGGAACAGAAAACCAAACACCGCATGTTCTCACTCATAAGTGGGAGCTGAACAATGAGAACGTATGGACACAAGGAGGGGAACGGCACACACTAGGGCCTGTCAGGAGTGGGAGGTGGGGGGAGCCAGAACATCAGGAAAAATAGGTAATGCATGCTGGGCTTAATACTCAGGTGATGGATTGGTAGGTGCAGCAAACCACCATGGCATATGTTTACCTATGTAACGAACCTGCACATCCTGTGCATGTACCCCAGAACTTAAAATAAAAAATAAAAATTAAAAAAAATTTTTAAAAATCTTACTATCCAAAGTACATAAGGAACTCAAACATCTCAACAGCAAGAAAACAAAAAACCCAATTTAAAAAATGTGCAGAGAAGCTGAATAAACATTGCTTAAAAGAATGAGGCTTTGGATTAATATACTATTTATATTAGGGGGTGAAAGTGGGTGAGTAAGAAATAGGTATCCTGCTGACCATTTGCAGATCTTGTTTAAAGAAATGTTAATGCTTAAAAAATGCTCAGCATCACTAGTCATCAAATAAAAATAAAACTCACAATGAAATATTACCTTATACTTGTTAGGATTTAGGATGGTTATTATCAAAGAGACAAAAGATGGTAAATGTTAGCTAGGATTCGGAGGTAAGGGAACCCTTGTACACTGTTGATGGGAATGTAAACTGACGCAACCATTACAGAAAACAGTATAAATATTACTCAAAACATTAAAAATAGAACTACTACATAATCTATAAATTCTACTCCTGGGTACGTATCTACAAGGAATGAAATCAGTATCTTAAAAAGACATCTGCACTGCCATGTCCATTGCAGCATTATTTACAATAACCACGATATGGAGTTAACTTAAGTGTCCACTGATGGATGAATAAATAAAGAAAATGTGGTGTATATCTGTACAATGAAATGTTATTTAGCTTTTAAAAAGTAAGGTAATTCTGTCTTTTGGGGCATCATGAATGAACCCGGAAGACCCACTAAGTGAAACAAGCCAGGCCCAGAAAGACAAATACGGCATGATCTAACTTACATGTAGAATTTTTAAAAGTCAGACTCATAGAAGCAGAGAGTAGGATGGTGGTTATCAGGGGTTGGGGAGTGGGATAAATGGAGAGACGCTGGTCAGTGTTACAAAGTATCATTTGCGCAGGATGAATGCATTCTGAATATCTAATGTACAGCATGGCAACTCCAGTTAATAATACATATCGTATCCCTGAAATTTTCTAGGAAAATAGATCTTAAATGTTCTCACCACAAACCATAAGAAATGATGGCTATGTTAATTAGGTTGATTATGATAATTATTTCACAAGGGGTGTGTGTATGTGTGTGCATATATATATGTATATATATAAATGCCATGTTATACCACTTAAATATATACAATTTATTTGTCAATTATATCTCAAGAAGGCTGGAAAAACATGACCCCTCACAAAAGAAATATTTTGTCAGTACATCACAGAGGAGCATGTCAAGATTTTCAACTTGAAATTTTACCACAAATTGAAATCTTAGGAAATTTTTAAATAAAATTCTGTAGAAGCAAATATTATAGAGTGTGCATTCTTCACTATATGTTATATACTATATGCTCTTTACTGTGTGCTTTATACAGTATTATATGTTCTATATTAGACATAATACACAGTGTTTATCAGAATGCCCCTCTGGCATTTTAGCAAACCCAGTATTGGAATGGTCTTCCCCACATACATGGGTGAACTGATTTTCACATGAACAAGAGAAACCTTCCAGATTTGCAATTCCACATTATTTCCTTCTTAGTCATTTTCCAATGTGACATATTAATTCATACTACTATCTTTTGAAATGACAAAAATATGAATTTGAAAATTTTTCTACATCTAAACATTAAAAGAAACTAGGAAAAGCAGTGTGAAAGAAAGACAAAATATATTTATATGTTCTTAAATATTTTACTATCTTCTATTTATATTTCTGAGGTACTTTTCAATTTGTAATTAGAAGAAGGCAAGAGGAAAGATAAGGTTTATGACTATGTGTATTTCATTTGAATTTGTGTGTATTTGTTCATCCATGAAAAGGAGCCCTTGACTTCTCTGATCTTAAGTTTTCCTTTCTGTCTTTACTGGTTTTAAAAGGGTCTATGAACCTACTGATAAAATCACAGTAAAGAAAGGGGATACAGCTTTACAAGATTCTGCAAATTCTTAGAAACCAGCATGACAATTGCAGCTAAGTGTAGGATTATTATAATCAGTGCTATACTGTATGTAACTCATAAATGTCCCCATCTGGATACAAGTTCACGTAATAAAGCATTGAAAACCTTGTAAAAAGCACCAAAGAATACTAACCACTGAGTAGTAAGTAAGTGAATTTGTGAGGTTTCCCTATGTATATGCATGCCTTTCTCAGCTCACTTCAAATAGATACTTTTCTGTAATAATTATAAGAACTATATGAAGTCTTGGTTTTCTACTGGTTTTGAACAAGAAACGAAATGTACCTTTTTTATAAACTCGTTTTGTTTTTAGACTCTAAGAAAAGCAGTACATGATGATATCTTCCCATAGTATGAAGAGGTAGCACAACATCTTTAAAGCAGAATTTATGGCTGGATTTGAAACCTCTTCAGGTCCTTCAAAAAGATAATATGGTTGAACAGAAAAGAGTTTCTAACATCTCCACTATACAGAAAGAAAGATAGCTAAATAGATGGAGAGATATGTAGATAGAAAGATAGCTAGACAGATTAGATAGATGATAGATAATAGACAGATAATAGCATATGTGCATATAATACACGCATGTTTGATATGCAGTAATGACATTATTATTGTAGTCTTCACATCAGAAATAGAAACAATTCAATTCAACAATAATTGTAAGACCTGAGATCTTTGATGGAATGCTAAACACAAATATAGAGAGATTCAGAGGGTTAGAATTTTTAACTTGGCAATTCATAGCAATTCCCAAACTTTTTATACAAAAAATATATGTATAATGACTTCTTTTCCTCTGAGTAGATATCCCAAATAGTGAGTGGTTCCTTCTTATTCGGTTAGGCTATAACAGAGGGAAGTTCTGGGGCTCAACGGTTGTTGTTCAGATTCTTTTGTCCCACGCGGTGCTTCCTTGGTGTAGTACTCTCCTCCTTTCCTAGGGATGTGGCTTACTGAGAGCCAAACTGCGGTGATTATTATTTCTCTTCTGGGTCTAGCCACCCAGCAGGGCTACTGGGTTCCGGTCTCATACTGGTGGGGCGGGGGCCAGGGGGGATGCGGGCATGTCTGCACAGAGTCCCGTGATGTGAACTGTCTTCAGGTCTCTCAGCCATGGATACCAGCACCTGTTCTGGTGGAGGTGGCAGGGGAGTGAAATGGACTCTGTAAGGATCCTTAGTTGTATTATTATTATTTATTGCACTAGTTTTGTGCTGGTTGGCCTCCTGCCAGGAGGTGGCACTTTCAAGAGAGCATCAGCTGTGGTATTTTAGGGAGGATCAGGTGGTATGTGAGGCCCTAGAACTCCCAAGAAAATATAACCTTTGTCTTCACCTACCAGAGTGGGTAGAGAAAGGCAGGGTTAGGCGTGTCTGAGCTCAAATTCTCTTTGGGCGGGGCTTTCTGTGTCCTCTGTGGGGAATGAGGATATGATTCCCAGGTCAATAGAGTTACGTTACCAGGAGAATTATGGCTACCTCTGCTGTATCATGCAGGTTGCCAGGAAAGCCAGCAGTTACAGGCCTCACCCAGCTCCCATGCAACCCAAAAGGCCAGTCTCACTCCCACTGTGCCCCCACCAACAACACCAAGTTTGTTTCCAGGCAGTGGGCAGCAGGGCTGAGAACTCACCCCAGGTCACCAGCCTCCTGGCTGAGAAAGGAAGCAGGACTTTCAAGTTTTGCACCTGCCCACCTGCCCATGTCTGCACTCTGGATTCACCCCCTCCCCTGGGTTCTGTCCAAGAAACATCTCATTTTGTTGGAATTGTTACAAAGTTCAACTGGAGGTTCCCTTCTCCCTGTGGTCTTTCCCATTTCCTCTGGAAGCCCTCCCCAAGGACCCCTGTGAGACAAAGTCAGGAATGGTTTCCCTGGGGACCAAGTGAGCCCACAAGGCTCTTCCTGCTACTTCCTCTACCCCTGTATTTCGCTCACCTCTCTAAATTATCTCAGCACCAGGTAAGATCAAGTCCTTCTCCCATGATCTGGACCTTCAGGTTTCCACAGTGAGGGTGTGTGCTCAGGGGCAGACAATCTCCCTTTCTTAGTTTCACCCTTTGGGCACTCACAGAATTTGAGCTGTCTCCAGGTCCTGCAGGAGCTATCCACCTCCTTCAAAGGATCTGTGGATTCTATTGGCTTTCCTGGTATGTTCCTGCAGTAGTTCTTAGAGCAAAAGTTCAGGATGTGAGTCTGCACACATTGCTCTGTCCATCAATTTAGTCCTGCCTCCTATCTGCTATTTTCTTCAATCCTGGTATTTCCCTTTATTCTGATGGCCAACTAGAGAAAGCCACTGAGGGTGGCCAACTAGAGAAAGCATAAAAATTATTACACTAAATTTTTGATTTAAAAAATTCAACTGTACTAAAAATCCTCATTTGAATGGACTAATGAGATCAAAGGAACAGTAAAAAGATGAAGATAAAAATAGATGCACAGTACTTGGATTCTGGTCTGAATTTTCCCACTGACCATTTGTAGAATTTTGGAAAGGTCACTTCAAGTATTATACTTCCTCCCTTAAATGAAAGAGTGAGGATCTAAGGACCGTTCAAGCTCTAAAATTTTATGAATTTATATTTTTAAAAGCAGCAAGTATATATAAATTGGGGCTGTCTCTTGATCTGAATTTTTCCTACTTGCCTATCATGCAAAGGTATGGTTAAGAACAATAAAAACAAGGGCACTTTGAAATGTAATATCATGCTGCCCTTCACATGTAAATAGCCTCAGTCTTACTCATAGGAGTATATATGTCTAGCTTTTATACAGTGAAAGTTTTTGCTTATTTTCCTACCTCTTCTCTTCACTTGTTAACCTTAGAGAGAAAATCAGGTATGACAGAACACAGGACGTTCTTTGGCTTACAAGAGCAAACCTCTATGACTTTTGACTTTATTGGTAAATGAGCTTGCCTCTATGCTTCCCTAAGGACAACGGGAATGCATATCTATGTTCAAAAGCTAATCAGTTTTTATTTATTTATTTATTTATTTTTGCATTTGGGAGTATTTATCTTATGTCTGTTTTCTTTCTTTTTAATTATACTTTAAGTTCTAGGGTACATGTGCACACGTGCAGGTTAGTTACATATGTATACATGTGCCATGTTGGTGTGCTGCATCCATTAACTCGTCATTTACATTACGTATATCTCCTAATGCTATCCCTATGCCCTCCCCCCATCCCACGACAGGCCCCGGTGGGTGATGTTCTCCACCCTGTGTCCAAATGTTCTCATTGTTCAATTCCCACCTATGAGTGAGAACACGCGGTGTTTGGTTTTCTGTCCTTGTGATAGTTTGCTCAGAATGATGGTTTCCAGCTTCATCTATGTCCCTATGCAGGACATGAACTCATCCATTTTTATGGCTGCATAGTATTCCATGGTGTATATGTGCCACATTTTCATTATCCAGTCTATCATTGATGGACATTTGGGCTGGTTCCAAGTGTTTGCTATTGTGAACAGTGCTGCAATAAACATACATATGCATGTGTCTTTATAGCAGCATGATATATAGTCCTTTGGGTATATACCCAGTAATGGGATGGCTGGGTCAGATGGTATTTCTAGTTCTAGATCCTTGAGGAATTGCCACACTGTCTTCCACAATAGTTGAACTAGTTTACAGTCCCACCAACAGTATTAAGTGACAAGTAGGTGCATGCATGTAGATAATGGTTAAACATGCTGATAAAAATCTGGAGAGCAAATTTTAGGAATCTCGTAATTAGCAACCAACATTCACTAGATGAGAGCATTTTCCAGTTTTCTAGCTCTGAAACAGACATTCTAAAACTGATGAAAAACAGCTGGCTGGAATTTATCTGGCTTCCACTAAAGTGGTGTTTTTATAATGTTGTATTAAAATGTTCTATAGAAAATGCAATGCAATGAACACAATCCATCCCCTTAATGTCTATATGTGGCAGTGTATAATTATTATAAATTTTTGAAAGAGAAACACAGAAAAATAAAACATTAACTAACATTACATGTTATTGAGTGAAGGAATTGTAGGCATCTCTTCTTTTTTCAGATTAATTTATAATCCCTAGCCTATACTATTCCATTCTACAATATGCCAGAACTCAGAAAAATATCATGAATATAATTTTTAGTTTCATACTATGAACAGAGATTTATATTTGAGTATCTCATTAACTTAATAACACTTTACCAACTGAAGCATATGCACTTGATCAGGAATGCTATACCATACCACTGAATTAAATTCACTGTATATGGACTTATCACAAAGATGGACTTACAAAACTGTCACTGTGCAAGATTGTATCTACTTCTCTTAAATCCATTAGCTCAAATGATTGTTTCTTTGTTTTGAAATAGCAGGAAGCATGGACAAACAAGTATTTAATTCTTCATTGGGATTAAACACCAAAGCAGTTAATTGCGTCTGTCATATAGAAGGTGAGACAACCAGAAGATTATAGTTTGACATGAATAATCACTTCTCATAATAAAACAACAAGCCTTGAAATTAGAATTTCATGGAATTATGTGATGTGGCAGCCCCAGACTGGCTCAAGTTTTTGCAAATAAATCGATGCACAGTATTTTTTAAAAATCTGTTCTTGGCCAGGCATGGTGGTTCATGCCTGTAATCCCAGCACTTCGGGAGGCCGAGGCGGGTGGATCACGAGGCCAAGAGATCGAGACCATGCTGGCCAACATGGTGAAACCCCATCTCTACTAAAAATACAAAAATTAGCTGGGCGCGTTAGTGCGCGCCTGTAGTCCCAGCTACTTGGGAGGCTGAGGCAGGACAACCACTTGAACCCAGGAAGCAGAGGTTGCAGTGAGCTGAGATCGTGCCACTGCACCCCAGCCTGGCAACGCAGCTGTCTCGAGAAAAAAAAAAATCTATTCTCAAAGAATTTTTAAACTCTTTTTCATGTTGAATTGTGCAAATCTAAAAATTCTATATATTCCAAAAACCATTGACTTTATGGTAAAATATTTAATTATATTGTAAGCCAAAGTAATCACTCTGAAAGTCATGCTATATCATTCATTCAATAAAATTTTGATAATGCATAATGCCTCAATCACACTATTGTTTATTACTTAATTAAGCAAAACTCAAAACTTATCCTCTTGTTTGGTGAGAAGCTCTTCAAAGTGGTAATTTGGGGACCTGAACTCATTCTATTTGATATGTCCACCATGTTTAACATTTGCTTGGGTAACCACTATGATGTTCTGCATGAAGCCATTAGAAGGAAAAGGGTACACAAAGATAAACATTTTTAAAGCACTTCATCACATTCCATTAGAAAGAATTAGTAATGTGTTCCCACACTGATACAAAGAGTACTTGGAAATTCCTGTTATCCCTGTATAGGTAACTCCGTTCTCAGCTAAAATCCTGTATAATAAAATCGTGGCCAACAATGGTTCATTTTTTTTAAAAAAGCAACTGTGAAAAGTTTTTATTCTATTCCTATATATTGTATGTTCAACACAGTGAAATAAAAAAGCTGCTTTTGTTCCTTATTTTATCAAGAAAGTGTCCTGACATAACGGGAGATATGAAAGTATTGTTTGACAAGGTTGGAGATATAAATGTTCTATCTGTGAATTTTTAATGAATTCTCTCTTCAGATGATTAAAACCATGGACTGTCCCTTCTTTTCACTATTCCGAGGAATCTCTAGAATGTAGAATAAGCACATAGATATAGGACGACATTTAACTACCAGAAACACACCACATAGCACACAGAGCCAATATTAAGGGATCACACTGCAAAAGAAACTGAATTGCTGAATAACCTAAGTCTGAAAAACCTTTTCCACATCTATGGACATTTTATTCCTTTTCAAAAAGGGCAATATGAGATTACAAGAAAAGCAACTGATGTGGTGTTCTTTCAAATAATTTTATTCTTTGTACTGAGTATGGGAAATTTATGAGTTGAATAGTGTCCCTCCAGAATGTGACCCAATTTGTAAATAGGGTCTTTGCAGATGTAATTAGTTAATTTAAAATGCCATCACATTCTTTTTCGGTGAGCCCTATATCCAATGACTGGTATCCTTAGTAAGAAGAGGCAACTCCAGACACAGAGACACACACACAGAAGAAAGCTGTGTGTAAAACACACAGAGGGAAGAAGGCTGTATGATGATAGAGGGGGAGACTGGCGCGATGCAACTGCAAGGCAAGAAATGCCAAGAATTTTCAGTAACCACCAGAAACTAGGAGAGAGGTTGTGAGACAGATTCTTCCTGAGAGACTCCAGAAAGAAGCAACTTGCTTACATCTTGATTGTGGACTCTGGCCTCCAGAACTGTGAGAGAAAAATTTTCTCTTGCTTTAAGTAACCCAGTTTGTGGTAATTGTTACAGCAATAATCCCAACATTACGTTTCAGGGTTACCTCAGCTGAATGATCATCACTCGTTCTATGGACATTAGTTTCCCTTCTGGTGAGTTCGCCTGTAGTATCTTCACTTTTTACCTTCAGAAGGCCATAGACTACAAAGTAACTACTGCAGCATAAAAATCATGAACATTCTCCCCTCGGCCCCAAAGAAACGTAGACCTAATTACTTTTATCGGCATTTGCCTTTTCCTCTTTAACTTCTCTCTCTCACTTGTTTAGGCCAGAGAGTAATTTTCTCTCACCATTGGATAACCCCAGTGTCTTTCATTCTATGCAGTCATCCAACCTCACTTGTTTGTGTGTGACACACTTTGGAAAAGAAGTTAGCTGTTAGAGAATGAATCTTGGAATCCACCACGTCGGTTTAAAAACAACAGAAACAAAAATTCCTTCAGAGTATTTTATATTCTGACCTCTGTGTAACTTTTATGACAGTCAGCCAAAAATTCTACTCATTAATTTATCAAGCTCGTATTCTTCAGTCATGGATAAGGGCACCTTTTGGAAAACATAACTTCTACTTTCAACTGCTCTTGATTAGGTCAATGAATAAAAAATCTCTTAGTGCATTGTAATGACTCCCAGGGAACCTCCGGAATAAATAGCATGGACTTACTCGGCAGTTTAACAGAGTGACTGTTTTTAGCATTGCCTTTTCAGAACAACACTGGCCTCATGTCTCCAAGGTTAAAAGTCATTTTAGAAGCAGAACGCATGTGAAGCAAAGAATGTTATAGGTAAATGGGATTTTAGAGATCATTTTCATTTAATGCCTTCTTTCTACTACTAATCTTTTGTTCCACTTTTGATCAAATTAGTGAGCCACTCAATGGTACTCCAGGCATAACAGATACTGAAATTCTAGGTATTAAAGAACAGCAGAGACATAGGTTATAGTAATCCATTTAGCTTGTTATCTGAAAATGTATTTGTGGTTCTTCTTGAGGTTCCTTCATCGATCTTCTTTGACTATAAATAGCTGATGTTCAAGGAGTTATGAAAAAAGTGCTAATTATGAAAACTTTATTACTACAAAGAATGCTACCCATGAGTCTGATATTACCATCATCACTGTCCCAAATCCTTGAAGCTTTAAAAACACCATCTTAAGGAAAACGCCTCTGCAAGAGCAGAAGTCACCTTTTCATGATGGCTAATCCAGATATCTGTCTTTATCCTTTCGATCTTTTAACGTCTGCCACAAATAGTATTTTGGAAAATCTCCCAATTCCTAACATGAATCTTGCTGTCTTATGAATTGAGATATCTGGTGATTATCTTTGCAATAATGTGTTAGAGAATCTCTCTTCTGTATGATACACTTTATATATCACCAACAACATAAAACACATGCTTTCTTACATAATCACAAGAGCTAAAACTCTTTGAAGAGAAATTTCAGTTTCTCATAGTATATTATAAAAACCTTATTCAGACTTCTATTAATCAGTATTTAATACTATATACTACAGGTGGGATAATAATTTACAGAGAAATCCAAGCTTTATACAATTAACTTAATCTTAATTTTTCAATACCTAAAAGGAATGGAATCATTCAGTTGCCCTCTCAGGAGCTGACAGCACTTCAGATTATCAGAAAAAAAGTGATTTCTGTCTTGCTTACAATAAAGCAAAAGGGGAAAAATCAAGAAAAAGGAAAATCGAGAGCAAGAAAATGAGAGCCAAGATTATAAATTGTGTGAATTTCTGTGAATCTCTGTGAATGAAATGGCTATATGTCTCAACTCTAAAAACCATTTCTTAAGCAATGTATACACATATTTCTTATTTCTTTCCTTCCTTCCTTTCTCTTTTCTTTTTTCTTTCCTTCCTTCCTTCCCTCCCTCCCTCCCTCCTTCCTTCCTTCCCTCCTTCCTTTTCTGTTTCTTTCTCTCTCTCTCTTTCTTTCCCTTTTTTTCTTTCTGTTTCTTTCTTTCTTTTTCTTTTTTCTTTCTTTCCTTTTTGACAGAGCCTCACTCTGTCCCCCATGCTGGAGTGCAGTGGCATGGATCATGGCTCACTGCAGTCTCAACCTCCTCAGGCTCAGGTGATCCTCTCACCTCAGCCTCTCAAGTAGCTGGGACTACAGGCACATGCCACGATGCCTGGCTAATTTTTCTATTTTTTGTAGAAATGGTATTTCACCATGTTGCCCAGGCTGGTTTTGAGCTCCTGGGCTCAAGCCATCAACCCACCTTGCACTTTCAAAATACTTGGATAACAAGCATGAGCCACTGAGCCCAGCCTTAAAAATTTTTCATAAGGAATACAGTCATGGCATTTCGAAATAAATAGTGAATCAGTGTCTCATAAAAAGCAAATAAAGGCTTGAGGAATATTAGTTGCCATTAAAGAAATCATGGTATTCTAATTCTACATCCTGTTTTAATCTTAAGAGAAAAATTATTTTTTGAGCTTTATATCTTACTAGATATTATTTATGTCATAAGTCAAATAGTATAAGTAAAAATAGATGACTTTAAAGGTTAAAACCAGGTGAGAATCTTTGAAATGATCAATAAATAGTTTGCCAATTAAATAAAAATTATATTGACGTGGGTTAATTTTGAAAATTGATTAGCAATGTAATTCATCAATTTTAATAATCAAACTACATTTTAATAAACTTCCAAGATAACACATTTTCATAGTTGCAATGTTTTGAAGAACCTCAATGCTTGGAAAATCCATATGGCTTCATGTAGGAAAGCAACTAAGAGGCATGTTTTTCTGGGACATTTTTGTAGAATTCTGATACTGGATTTTGTTTTGTGTTAGTTCTGTATTCTTTAAGAAGTGACAGTTTTTTTCTGAGGCTCAGGTGCTTTATAAAATGAAGTTAATATTATCTATGTAAAGAGGTAGGGAATCAAATGAGACAATTTATATAAAAATATTTTATACTGTGCTCTTGCTGGATCTTTTTAAATGTTTAACCCACAGAATTTACTCACAATATTTGTAAAAGAAAAAAATGAAAAAAGAGGAAAAAAAGGAAAGGGATAAAGAAGGAGATTGGAAAGCAATGGGGAAAATATAATATTATGTTAAAAATAAAAATTACATTAAAAATAAAGGGATGGAAGAAATATGAAGAGTTTCTGTATGTGAAGTGAGGTAGAGACAGTTTTAAAGGAACGGACTTGCAGGAGAATAAAGTGTAGACGGTGATTCTATAGAAGGCTTGCTGTTGGGACGCTAAATGCCTGGATTCTTTGACCCTAGTTCTTTCATCAATTAAATGAGCATTTTTTGTAATAATTTTTATGTAATAATATATTCAATAATTTAATAAATATAATAATAATTATGGCGTGAAACAGAAGGGCAATAGATGCCCATTGAGAAATAACAGATAAAGAGAAGTCAAAATGTATTGCCAAGGAAGATGAGCCACACTTTCTCTAGATTGTTTTACTTCTGCCTGTATCCCCAGCACCTAAAACAATGTCTGACATATAGTAGAAGTTCAATAAGTATATAATGGATCCGATAATTAATAACAAAAATACTTTATTTATTTGGCAGAGATTAATGATAACCTATTATTGAATTCTAAATGATGTCCCGAACTTCCTCAGGGCTCACTAATACAAGCAAACAAAAACAGGGTCTTCTAAGAACAACTAATTATACATTTTATTTGGAATACATGTATTTCTTTCAATATCCCCAGCCACTGCATCCTGCAAGGGTTTGTTTGTCCACTTTTCACCAGAGATTTATCTATAATGATAACAAATCTTGCCAACAGGAAAATGTTCCATTCAGGGCAAATAGTAGGTAAAATAAAACTTAAAAGAAACATTGTATGTAACAATACAAATGGACTACTCACAAACAAAGCCAGTCTTATAATCCCATAGGGTAAATACAAGGCAATATCAGGTAGCTCTTTTAAATTTTTCTCTAAGTATTGAACATACATTTCTTCAGGCTGTCTATAAAATAACCATTGCCAAAGTATTAAGATAGAGTCAGATTACTAAAAAGATTTGTAAACTGGGAGACATTTGAATCTACGTAAAAAGGCTCCTATTCATACTATGAATAACTATACAAAAATTAGCAGAAATAAATATAATACTGCAGCCATATGATGTGTTAAAGTGAGTCCTACATCATGATACATTTGGTGTCATGATAAGGAAGAATTTCAAATTAAAACACTGGCAGCATGTCATCCAGTAATATCAAAGCACATGACACAGGCTTCCTTGGAATTCTGTAATTATTCTGAACTTCCTTCTACATTTTTCATGGTGTTCACAGTTCACATGTTTTATTCAGATCAGTTAGTGTCTATTGGATAGCCATACATCACATGACACTAAACTAGGTGTTTTGGGCACAGGACTAGGAATGTGGCAGACCATTTCACAGTGGCAGTCTAAGCTACATGACGTCTTGTATGGCAATAGGGGATGTAAAAGCAAGCATCTGAAGTCTGCCTTTGCCTCTGTCCCGGGGTGTATTACATAAAGTCAGCTGACATCTTCCTGCTCCAAGCACTGTTTCCGAAATTCTAGGCTTCTTGGCAACATGTCTTAGAAAAACAGTTTTTCTAAGGTTTTGATCCATGTGGCCAGGAGGCACGCATGCAAAAAGTTTAGATTTCCTTGCCTTGCACTCTATAAAATATGATAATAGTAATCATTAAGATATCGTAAAATGTCATTTTTTATTGTTGTTGCTTTTGTTAGAGGACAGAGTCTCACCATCTTGGCTCTCTGTAACCTCTGCCTTCTGGATTCAAGCGATTCTCCTGCCTCAGCCTCCAAGTAGCTGGGATTACAGGCATGCACCACCACGCCCAGCTAACTTTTGTATTTTTAGTACAGACAGGGTTTGGCCATGTTAGCCAGGCTAGTCTAGAACTCCTGACTTCAGGTATCTGCCTGCCATGGCCTCCCAAAGTGCTGGAGATTATAGCTGTGAGCCACCACACTGGCCATGTCATGTACACTTTTGTTAGAAAAACAATCTGTGCAGGTTTTTATTATCTAGAAATATTTATTTCTTACTTTCAAATATTTTTAATTCACTGTACGTATTTAACTTTTCACTGTATCCGATAAGAATCCAATAATAGAAGATAGTTTATAACTGTGGAATTTGTAGCTTTCTAATTTTATTTTTAAAATTACGACTTTTGACAGTTTGAGAAATCAGTCAGCTAAACAAATTAGCTATGACAACCAGAATAAATTTAAGATCTTTTGTATATGTGACGTAAGTAAGGATTGGTAGGACCTGTGGTATTGTTTAATGAACTGCAGAGAAACTCAAGTAAAACCCAAAGGCCCAGCCCAATCCACTGCTACATTACGGTTGAACATATTCATTTATTAATTCTGGGCTCCTGAAAACAAAACCTGTTATACAACATCTGCACCACTTAAAGTCATACTGAAGAAAAAATATATTTCCATAGGTCATTATTAATATCTAAGTGCTCATTTAACTGTTCTAAAATTACTTATCATTGTCATTTTATTTATTTATTTTATAAAATGCTGTGGTGTTGTATTTCATTTTAGAATGATCTGTTTTACGGAAGTTTGTCTTCAGTGATATAGTAGAAATTTATTTAAATGAAAGACTTAAGAAAACTCTTTTAACCAGGGCTTTCATTGCATTTTTTCTTAGGATACAGATAAGTATGGTAGAAAAAGTTAAATTTAAAGATTTAATTTAAATAGGTCTTCTATTCAGATTCTGTTTTATTGTTTAATTTCTACATTTGCATTCCTGGGGTATTTGTGAAAGATATTGCAAAAGCCCTAGCGTCTTACAGGCATGAATTCAAGCCCTGGGTTTACTGCTTTTCTGGGTGAGCACCGACGAGTTGTTAAATCTCATAGTGCCCATTTCTGCACTTTAACCTTGATTTTAACAAAGTCATGTTTATTTTTTCCTAAGTAAGTCTTTGCCCTCCCTTCATACTATTCCTGTCTCTATTCTTGGAAGTAATCACAAAATTTGTCTGACCAATAAACTTGAGGAAGATAATATGCACTCTAGGCTCAGCTCTATCCTTCTTTCTCTTGAGAGCAAGCTGCCTTCAAGGAGTATAGTTGCTGCTTCTCCCCCCCATGCTAGTCATGTGAAGGACTTTTGGCTTTTTACAACCGGACAGTAAATTTTCCCTAAATCTGGGCTTTGGTTTTAGCAAATCCAATTGCCTAATAGGCTTAAAGCCACATGCTCCAGCCTGGTCTTTATCAACAAAACGGTCATATGTCGTTCCCCATCTTTATTTTTTATTTCTCCACTTGTGAATCAAAGGATGGAAGAAGAGTGCTTTAAATTGGAAGTTGATTTTTCTTGCTGGTTGATCACCTACTACTCACTAGTCATTATCATCAATGCTTTCCAGAGACTCATGTCAGACAGGCACACTTAGTGTCATTTTAAAAAAGCAAATGTAAGGCTTACCAAAGTTAATAAAATTGTCTCATATAATGAAGTTAGTAAAAGAGAGAAGTATATTTAACTTAAGTTTGTTTTACTTCAAACCACACTCTGTGTTTCATGGTGCAGTGCATTTCATATATATGCATGGCCCTATATAATGTTTGATATTAAAGAGTGGTCAACAAGCCTTAGAACTCTGTATTAACTTTCTACTGATGTGTACCAAATTACCATAAAATTAGTGGTATAAAAAGACACCCACTTATTAGTTCACAGTGCTGTAGAACAGAAGTCTGGATAGGCTCTGCCAAGTTCTGTACTCAGAGTACCAGAAGACCAAAACCAGTGTGTTAGCTTGGATGAGCTCTTATCCATAGGCTCTGGGAAGGAATCTGCTTCCAAACTCACATACTTGCAGAATTTGGTTCCTTGTGGCTCTAGGACTGAAGTCCTCATTTCCTTGCTGCTGTCAGCCAGAGCCTGACCTCAGCTTCTAAAGACCATTCACATTCTTTCTGACATAGCTTATTCTAGTTCTAAACCAGCAATGGGGAGTTGAGTCCCTGTATTTCCAATCTCTTTGTTTTCCCTTCTACTGAACAGGAAGGCTCTCTCTTTTTTAAAGAACTCCAGTGATTATATTAGACCCACCCAGCCAACCAACCCATTATAATCTCATAAATTTTTAAGGCCAACTGATCTTAACTGGATCTGCAGAATCTCTTTTGCTAAGTACTTTAACATATTCAAGAGTGTGATGAGTCATCATATTTAGAGTCTGGAGGATTAGGGAGGTAAATCTTTTGGAGGGAAAGGAGGATAATGCTTAGAATTCCCCTACCACAAATTCTCCACCATGAGAAATGATATATTAGATTTCTATCACTGCCATAACAAATTACCACAAGTTTAGTGTCTTAAAATGTGTAAGTTTATTATTTTACTGTTCTGTAGATTAGAAGTTTGACGTTGGTGTCACCAGACTAAAATCAAGGTGGTGGAAGAATTGTGATTCCTCTTTGAGGCTCTCTGGGGTGAAATCATTTTTTGCCTTTTCCAGATCCTAAAGGACACACACATTCCTTGGCTCTGGCTCTTTTTCTCCATCTTCAAAGCCAAAAACTGTTGTATCTCTCTGATCATTCTTTTTTAGTCACATCTCCCTCTTCTTTTTTAGTCACATCTCCCTCTTCTTCTGATAAGAGAAAAGGGTTCCATAACTGGAAAATGTTATCTGATTTAGGGATCAATGCAATTAGATTAGACCCACCTATTAATCCAGGATAACCTCTTTATCTCAGGGTTTTTAATTTAATCATATCACAAATACATTTCCTATGTAAATTAGCATATTCATAGACTTTAGGAATTAGAATGTAGATATCTTTGGGGGACAGAAGGGAGCATTTTTCTGCTCCCAAAAATGATGTTGGTGCAGATAAACTTTAATACAAGGTCTTGAGTCATAAATGAGATTTAATTATGTTTATGACAAAAATTTTCAATTTGTTATTATGAATACAAAAATATTCCTATTTAGAAAGACTTTTAATAGTATTAATGACTTTCTGAGTGATATGGTTTGGCTGTGTTGTCACCCAAATCTCATCTTGAATTCCCATGTGTTGTGGGAGGGACCCAGTGGAGGGTAATTGAATCATGGGGACAAGTCTTTCCCGTCTCTTCTTGTGATAGTGAATAAGTCTCACAAGATCTGATGGTTTTAAAAATGGGAGTTTCCCTGCACAAGCTCTCTCCTGTTGTTTGCTGCCATGTGAGACATGCCTTTGACTTTCTGCCATGATTGTGAGGCCTTCCCAGCCACATGGAACTGTACGTTCATTAAACCTCTTTCCTTTGTAAATTGCTCAGTCTCTGGCATGTCTTTATCAGCAGTGAGAAAATGGACTAATATACTGAGTTAATTATTTTCATTAAAGCATCAATTTTTCGAGTGTCATTGCTTATATGCTCATAAACTCCAAAAGATTGACTCACTTTAACTTTATAATCTGATAGTTTCAAATAATATTCCTCATTGCAGTTTTAAGGCTTACAATAGACAAGACCTGAAATTTGAATTAGTCATTCAAGGTATCCCTCTTTCCTTCTCGACTGCCTTTTACATTATTCACAATAATTCTGAAAATTTCCCTTTATTTGTCTCAATAGTGCATTCAAGAATCAAGCAGCAATTTAACAGAGAGCTCGAACCAGAAATTATTTTTAACACTGAAGCCCCACAGACTTCCTCACAAACTCTTACATGAAACTCACATCCAGTATAAAGAGCTCACAGCCAGTCAAAAGTGAAATACAACATTACACTTGTCATGCTTTTCTTGGTTGCAGAAATTTGAACATAGTTGAAAGTTAAGCCCCATCTGGCTTACACTTCAAGTTGCACTTCTAAGTTCACAGGGAACCCTGTCTTTCCTGAATTCCTCCAAATGTCCTGCCACTTCCACTTATTCAGTTCTGATTCTTCACTGCCTCACTTTTAGCTACCCTTTACATTGATGTTTTCCCTCTTCTATCACACTGGACACGTCTCTCCTCTTTTATAATGTCCCAAGCAGTAATCCCAGATTGTCTATCCCCCTTAGTGAGTGGTCAATGCTTTTATGACTAATTAATCAAAAGCCCAGGCATGTATAAGCTACTGATAATTCACATGATTTAAACTATTGAAATTCTAATTTGTAGTAATGGCAGTAGATTCTAATGCCAACATTTAATAGATTTAATAGAATCAGTGAGAATTTTTGAATCAGTTCTTTCCAATTTCCAGTATACCAGACATCTTTAGCCTATAGATGCTGTTAGTCTTAGCACAGGGATATTTTTGAGGGAAAGCAGCTTAATGTCATTTGTATGTGCTTCTTGTATTAAAGGAGTGATAATCAGGCTTAAAAAATAATGACTTGTTTTTCTCATTAGCTGAATGAATGTGGAAAATGACTCATCAGTTCATAAATTTGTCATAATGCTGTCTTTAGTGTCAGCCAGCAGTAAGATCCGGATTAGCAGAGTAATAGCAGGAGGCTCAAAAGATTATAGAAAATCGCTGTTAAAAAAATGACTTGACAACATTTTAAGTTTGTTATTCTTTAGCAAAACAATGTAGTCAGCCAGTTTCTGAATTCTCAGCACACTGTTTGCCACTTCTTGAATTATATCCCATTTGTAGAAACGTGGTGCATTTTTGTTCTACATGGGCAGGACAGAAGGTTTACCAGCTTGAACTGGTTTTTCTGTGAAAAACTGTCCGGCACCCCACGGATGCTAAATGTGTCATTAACCTTCTACCTGGGGTGTAACTTAGAGACAATATTCATAAATGCCCTTATCAACTTAACGAGGTCAAGGCAGCAATCAATGTCTGCTGTGTTGTCTCTTCTTTCTTGAAAATGCAACTACTTTTTAAATCAAAATCTATCATCTAGGTTAAAAAGAGACAGCTAAAGAGTTTCATGGTGCCAAAAAATCAGTATTCATCTTTCTTTAAAAAGAGTACAAAAGTTGGGGGACCATATAATTATGGACACTTTTTTTAGAATGAATGGGGGTTCTACTAAGAGTTACACTGAAACAGCTATGTGTAGACAAGAATTTTCTTGGGCAAACTGGTCTATATGGTTACCCTATATGAAAGGAACAGCGAAGACAGTGAAGAACAATTTGACAATCTTTAGAAGTTTCAAATCAGGCTTTCAGTTAAAACTTTGAATGTAATGGACCTCCTGAAGCATATCCACATTGGTACACACAGCTTTTAAAAATTTCAAAGCCTAAAATCAACCACACCCAAAAACAATCAAAGTAAATAACTTGGGAAGATTAACTTAATCTTACAGGTTTTTTTCCCCAGTCATTACCATCATTTTAAATTTTGTTTTTAGCTTCTTTGCTTGAATTTGCAAGCAGTATCTCAAAGATATTTCCTTATCAAAATTTCATGTAAATCGACTGAGTAAGGTATCACCTTTTACCACTTGGGGCTCTTCATGATTTCATTTTGAAAGCAAAATATCTCATCCACAGGAACTTTTGAAAAGAAATAATTTCCATTTCAGTTTTAAAAGTCTTTGCCCTTGATTTGGGCATCGACCGCGTGGAGATTTTATATATATACACCTTGCCAAGACATTTCAAACTGTACAATTAAGATTTGCACCTTGATGAAATATAATTATACCTTATTTAAAAACTCTTGTTGCCCTGAGAAGACTTATGTCATTTAATCCCTAACAAATACTTTTTGGATCTGTTGTGTGTTTTAATCTCTGTGTCAAATTGTAGTAACTGGGGATACAGTGGGAGACCTGAGAGCCAAAGACCTTGCTTCAAGAAACGTATATTCTAGTGGGATAAAAGAGAAAAGAAACAACAGAAATAAGTAAATAAGATAATATTATGTAGTTATTGATCTCATGAAGAGAAGCCCTGAAGAGTTGACATTTTAATCAAGAGCTTAATGAAGAGAAATAGAGAGGAGTATTGCAAACAATAGGATAGCAGGGCCCTTGGAAGGTAATATACTTAGTATTTTCAAGGGACAAAAAGTAGATTGATTGGGACAAAGGGAGTGGAGGAAGATGAGCTTGGAGAGATGGGCAAGGGCCAAATCACACATGACTGGGCATTGGTCTAGAATTAAATGAGTTTAAACCAGGAGTATATAATTTCATTATATTTTCACTAATATTTATAGATTAACAAAATTTGTATCCCATGATTAAAATATAATTTTTCCCCGAAGAAATCTATGCAAATAGAAACCTAGTAACCTCTTTCTTTCACTTTCTTTCTCTTTTTTTTTTTTTTTTTTTTTTTTTTTGACTGTGTCTGGCTCTGTCGCCCAGGCTGGAACGCAGTGGCATGATCTCGGCTCACTGCTACCTCCGCTTCCCAGGTTCAAGAGATTCCCCTGCCTCGGCCTCCTGATTAGCTGGGACTATAGGCACATGCCACCATGCCAAGAAAACTTTTTTTATTTTTAGTAGAGATGAGGTTTCACCATGTTGGCCAGGATGGTCTCGATCTCTTGACCTCATGATCTGCCCGCCTCGGCCTCCCAACGTGCTGGGGTTTCATATTTTTCTAACACACAGCTGAAAGGATAAAAAATGTTGGCCAAAAAAAAGTTACTGTGGCTTTGTTGCCTTATTTACATCTTTTTAACCCTTCATTTGAAGCTAATAGTATTATTGTATGTACCAATCTCTTTCCAAAAGCTCCAGGAATCATGAATTCATGACGTACATATGGACCCATATGTCATATGGTCTTACACCCTGTAAGACCACTTTATTGCCTCAGCCTTTCCATGATCATTCAAAATAGATCCTGAAGAATAATAAAATGAACTTATCCTCCAAATCAGATGGTAAAACATTGCTTGCAGGCTACTTGTGTTTCCTACACGGTTGAGAGGATAGATATTACATCAAAGTTAACGTTTTTCCTTTGACATCAGCATTTTAATAGCCATTTATTTATGTCATTTTCAGAATCTTTTAAATAATAAAAATTAACACTATAGGAGATTGTATTTTGTTATTTTCCTGTTTTGTTGTGTTTTATCAATGTATCATAATCTGTGAGTCTAATTTTCATATGAAGGTTTAAAAACTGAGTACCTATCAGCTCATTTTAGGAAAATGATACTACATTTCCTTAAAAAAAATGCCAATGTTTCAACGTTCATGCATATTACAGATGTTCATTTGGAAACGTCAATATGTTATTAACTTGCTAACGGCATCTGCATAATGGAATGTGACAATATCTCTTGAATGATTGAATGAATGGACGTGGCAAGGGAAAATGTGTGTATCTGGAAGGGCTTGTAATCTGAGTGGGTTTGTTTACCAGTGCTGGTAGGACTGGCTCTCTGCAAGGGAGCGCACTGAAAATTGTGCTGTGGGATTATCCTTTTCAACAGTGATGATAAATAATTTTCAATGCAAATGTTTCACAAAGGAGGCTAATGCTGTTCTATTTGCTGTTTATATTTCACCATTTGGGGCTGCCAAAACTACTAGAAGCCTCACAGGATTCTGTCTGTGATAGGCCAATGCAAATTTGATGATCCATCCAAACATACAGAGATGTCGCTTTAATGGTGCCATCATTATCGGAGCTGTCCTCTACACGGAAATTTTAGCCACTAGTAGTAAATGACAGATGTGTTAATTAAGAGACTGAGGCAAAGCCAAGGTTGATGTTTTAATAAACAGGTCATTAACTTTGGTAATGACCAATTTGAGAAGATGATTGTTATTACAAACTATATTCCATGAGTTATGAGAGCAACAGTATTACTTTGAAGTACATCTAATGGTCAGATGATAATGGGAAGTATTCTAAAACAATGGATATTTCTAATATGTCACCTTGCCTATTTATCACTTCACACATTTGCAAAACGTGATTTTATATAAAGCAAAACTCATTAAATGCTTAATTAGATTCAAAAAATAATTGGCCTTTTCTTTGAGAGTCAAGTGAAAAGCTTTGTCAGTGATAGTTCTAAGACTCTACCTAATGTAAACTTGACTTGATGCTATGCTATATTAGGAACTCCTTCCAGAGTTCACAAATGATGTTTAAATTTGTTGAAGACATGTAAGGGAGATTAGAAGCAGATCATAAATATATTAGAAACAAACTTAAAAGTAAATAGATCCTCCCTTGAACTAACATAAGAATCCCCTCTGCAATATCTATAGTAGATTATTTTAAAAATTTCCACCTAAAACTCAAACATCAGAATTTTCTTCCACTTTAGAGAATCCATCATATCTGGAACAGCTGTTTCTGCTACAAATTTCTCCCTGATAGAGAACTAATGTATACAGAAAATGTGAGTAAACTTTATTTCACAAAACCTAAATTTAAAAGTCTAGAAATAGTTTTATGGCTTTTCTAAATCTTTCTTCTTCTAACTAAACATGCTATGCAGTTGTCCTGAAATTTGCAATTATTTCTCAGGTGACATGGTCTGCAGATCCCTAACTGTGGCAACTACATTTTGTTTTATAGAATAACAGGCCTTTAAAACAGTTTTTCTTTTTTTTTTTTTTTTTTTTGAGACGGAGTCTAGCTCTGTCGCCCAGGCTGGAGTGCAGTGGCGCGATCTCGGCTCACTGCAAGCTCCGCCTCCCGGGTTCCCGCCATTCTCCTGCCTCAGCCTCTCCGAGTAGCTGGGACTACAGGCGCCCACCACCACGCCCGGCTAATTTTCTGTATTTTTAGTAGAGACGGGGTTTCACCGTGGTCTCAATCTCCTGACCTCGTGATCCGCCCGCCTCGGCCTCCCAAAGTGCTGGGATTACAAGCGTAAGCCACCGCGCCCGGCCTTAAAACCGTTTTTCTTTGTCTGCTTCTGCTATAAAATCTAGAAATGCTAAATATCCACTTTCCCACCCAATGTTGCAATTAGAAGTGACAACTGTTAGTCATGCCGGACAATGAGATGTAAACAAAAGTCTACGAAGAGTTCCTGGGTAATATGTGCTTCCTTTTAAAGGCTCCATGGTACTGGTTGTCCCATTCTTTCCTTCTTCAATAAGAACAAGATACCTGTATCTGAAGGTGCTATGCTGCCTGTATAATAACAAAATCCCATATGTCAAGCATGTACATAAGCATGGCATGCTGGAAAGACAGAAAAATCCTGGGTCCTTGAAAATATTATGAAATGGATAAGCCCATGTGAACAACCTCAAAATTTGATAAGATGTGAGCCAAAAATCCATATATATACTGAAGAGGCTGCACAAAGTTTTAGATTCATTTCATGGAGATTAAGGGAATTGAGTAGTTTTTCTTCTTGGCATTTTCTTTGGCTTCTCTCAATCTTTATTCACTCACAAAAGGAAAAGTTATCTCCTGTCATAAGCCACAAAGAGCATTCCCATCAAACCATAGGTGGGGTGGCCCCTCTATGTAGGTATCATGTCCTGCAGGCATCTCCCTTTCTCTTTTAACCTCACCATGCCTTTCCCAAATTGAAGCAATAGTCTTAAAATATTCTCCACTTAGATGCTACTGAGAATCACCCACTGGGGTCTTTACACACTTTTCTAAACTTTCGGACTCATATGACCACCATAAGCAACATGTGGCATCAGGGGGCCCAGAAAGATATAAAACAGAAACCAACAATTTCGGCCTTGCAGTGCTTGGCACTCCCCTCCAAAGGGCATCCTTGCAGCACTCCAGCTGCCAGGTCCAGATGCTGTGAGACTATCCTTATGAATTGGGTGCAGAAGCCACCCTTGCTTAAAAGCTTTCCCTAAAGGATCCTTCTGGAGTTTAAAATGTGAATAGTTGAGCCTTTTAGGAAAGTTTCCCGGAGCCCATATAGCTCAAACTGTTCTTTTCTACATGAGAAAAATAAGGAACAAGGAGATAAAATGACTTTCCCAAGAGCAGGTTACTTAAAGGCAGGCACTAGACTAGAACACAGGCCTCCTAACTGCCAATCAGGTGTTCTAAACAACCATGTTTCTTAAGATTTAGTTAACAATTCTATTGTTATTTTCAGTTTAATTTGGTTGGTCAATTATTTTTTTTCTTTTTCCTCTGGAGTGAAAGTCAAAAATATGAACACATTAAATTGACCTCTACATTTATAGAAATGTAACCAATAGTTTAACATAAGAACTCTAGTATTTTAAAATACATAAAACGGGATGTCCAGATGTTATTAAATAATTTACTAAAATTAAAGAGAATGAAGTCACTTATCTGCTTATAGCGCATATTGATTTAAAAAAATAACTATTGTAAACATATTTTGTTTTTTATTTGTAAAAAGATATATGATTTATAATTATGGGCAAGATTTATGATTATGGGCAAGAACTGAAGAGAATAATCACTGATATATATAAGTATCAGTGTAGTATAGCATAGTAAAAAAATACCCTGGAATTATGAATAAGTATAATTAAATTTATTATTGCCTATTGAATGTTTACCATATGCAAAGAGCTATTTGAAAATCTTTATACGTATAAACCAATTTAATCCTCACAAATAGTTAAAATTGTGTCCCTCACTTTAGAGATAAAGAAAGGTACATGAAAAAAGGACTACTTGATCCAATGTCACACAACTAATAACTGGTAGAGACAAGATTTAAATAGAACAATGCTTTAATTGTCTAAATTTTAACAGTATGAAAAGTATAGTCCTCAAATTCCTACAACACAGTGTCACCATTGACTCAGACAAATAAATGTAACTTAATGAAAATTATTTCTAATTAATTAGATTATTTTAGTCCTGCCATTAGAGCTCTGTTTCTGATACATTTCTTATCTATTTAAATGACAAACAAGAATAGATGCTAATAACAAATGGGATAGCAGAATGTTGGCAACAAAATTAGAATCATGCTTCCAAGACACTAAAAATGTGGTATTTGGTTTATTTTCAAACAGAATTAGATGTAACTCAATAAAAGTGGCCTCTTTTTATGAAGCCTCCATGGCATATATAAAGCAATACAGCTGCAAAAATCCCACATTTAACAGGTTATATTCTTTATGTTCCTTATTTTTTCTGTGTCTACACAATGTCAAATCCATGTTGAGAGTGAAACCATTTCATCAATTAACCAGTTGCTTTTTTGATATGATTCCAAAGCATTAGTGTGTTGAACTATTAAGCTAAATTGTCCATTTTAAATTAAATTGGCTGAATATTTTGTTTTATGGAATTTGTGTTTCTATGTGAAACTTGTCAGTATCACTGGAAAATCCTGGCTAATTGATTCCAAGTATGGAAGATGCTCTTTTGGAAGATATAAAAAATCAATTAGAAATCATCTCTTCAACCTAAGACTAATACTGCATAAGAGAAAAAATCTGCATAAATGTTTATGGTCATATGAAATATGATAATTTCTGAAAGAATACTGCTACATGCAAAAGAAATTTAAATGAAGTAGAGATTAATTCTGGTTTGTATTGAAGGTTGGATTTTAAATGCTTTTTGTTAAAAAATATATAACTGAAAATGATTTTGGCTTTCCTTTATAAAAGTCAAGACTTACACTGGAAGAGAAAGAGGAGAAATGAGCCTACATGGAAACACATAGTAAGTGAGGCAGAGTAGCGGAAGATACAGTTAGAGAAATATATTAGCAAAAAATAAGAAATGCTTATTTGTAAGAGAGTGAAATTATTGGAACTGTCTTATTTGTAGAACTATGCCATATTATGTATTCTGGTACTTAGTAGATCAGCTAGAAGATCAGATTATTGTTGCAAATAATCCAAGTAGAAAGTAGCCAGTGATGAGCCATGGTGGTGTCAGAAGAAATAAAAGATTAACATGGTAGGTACATGTGCATGTTTGTGTGAGTGATGATAGAAGTGCAGCAGCTATGACAGCTCCTTAGACAGGATGAATCAATAGGACTTATTAGATATTATGGGGTGGGGAATGTCAGGCACACACATAAAAGTTAACAGTAATATTCGCAGGTCAGCTCTTGGTTTCTATGAATTATGATGCCATTAATCACAAGCATCAGACATCAGCACGAAGTCAGCTTGAATACATTGTTTACTGAGAAATGGTGAGGATTGTTTTAACATATTTGTTGCATCCTGGTAGAGATCTCATATAAGCAATATGAATTATAATTCTAGATGTTTGAAAGGCAGTTAATGCTAAGTAGACACACTTGGAATCATTCTTAGAGAAAATAAACTTGAAAAGATGTTAGTGGCTAAAACTATAAAGACCACATATTGAGAGGAAACAAAAGGAAAAAAATAGAACTTTACATGACATTTTCATTAGGGAATGAAGATGAAAATAATGTGCTTTTGATGAAACGAAAAATGATTATATACAAAAAAGGAAGGAGCGTCAAACAATGTCTGAGGAAATAGAAGAAGTAAAATACATTATCCAGCCCCACCCCGCTCACTAGAGCTAAGCAGGGTCTCAGATCCTACCTAATCTAAGGAGAACTGATTCTAAAGCAGAGCTCTAATCCCTGTGGGAAACCAAATTGAGCTGAGAAATTATGTTATAGAAGGTTATTAGAAAAGCAAATGCAGAACAGAGTGGCAATAAGATGTAGTGAAATGAATTGTTGAGCAAAAATGAGGATTAAATATTGTGCTGATATATAACGATCACCATCTACCAAGAATTGGACTTGTTAGAGCAAACAGGGATTTTTATTTTGGAGTAAATATGCTATATTAGAAAGTCAAGGAGGCCGGTTGCTGTAGATACTATCTATCTAGGGATGATCTGGGTTTAGAATGAGGAAAAATCAATAAGGCGAAACTCAACTGCAACACAATATAGATCATGATGCAAGAAGCACTTTCAGTAGAAGAGGTAGTGGAAGAGATAAAGGACCATGAGGTTGTGATTAGGGAGGAAAGATAAAAGCTTTAAAGATATGGAGTGATCCCAAGTAAGAGTGAGATCTGATCGAACTGGCCATGTTGGTAGGTGGCAGATATGGAGGAAAGACAAGGACGAAAATGTTGAGGACACAGGAAGAAGCCAGACTGGTGAGATTTTAACATGAATGGAGAAATCACTAAGGATGTTAGCAGAGAATCTGAGTGGGATAGCAATCCTTGACTTCTGGTTTCAGAACTCATTGAGGGGTATAACATGAAGGGCTAAAATAAAAGCTTTGTTAAGATTTATGAACAGACTTGTCTGAACATAGCAAACAGGAGAAGGTGCATACAATGGAAAGGCAATTAGCAATCCATGAAAACTTTGTACAAGCACATATGAGAACATGGTCATATACTCTGACTTGGCACCATCAAGGCACATTATCTTTGTTCAATTCCTTCTTCCTTGCAAAACAAAACAAAAAGCCTCAAACCCAGCAGTTTAGTTGTTCCAGATCTGTGTTTTAAAATCTCTACTCCATTAACTTTACCTTCTTTGTCCCTTCTCCATTTCCCAATTCTTATTCTTTAAATATCACTAAGAATAAACACTGTAGGCCAGAAGTTAAAAGATGGAAAGAAGTTATTCTAGAGTTAGAGATAATTATATTGAGAAATAGGAAATGGGTTTTATTCAGGAGACAAGCTGTTGTTTTGTGATGATAGTGAATGAATATATAATCATAAAATAGTTGTAGAATTCAGTAATTTTATCAGTGTACTTCTTGAATGTATGAGTTGAGGCAATTAGGTGAAAGCATGATTCCTTCTGTAGGCGGTGAAAGTTTTGCTCTAAAGCTTGAAGAGAAGTTGAAATGATGGAAGAAATGTTCAAGTAAAAGGCCAAGAATGCAGGGAATGATTCACCATAGAAATGGGCATCCAAAGAGCATAGTGAAGGGAACTGACAGATGGGCTGATATTTGGGGTTGGGTTTGGAGAAAGATAAAGGCTTGATCAGGCCCAAAGTAGTTGAGATCAGGAAGAAATTAATACTCACCGTGTTTGACCCAGAGCAGTGATCACGTATAACCTGGAAAGGGGCCAAGAGTCCAGAGTGGGCCTGAATGATGGCAGAACACTATCAAAGGATGGCCAGAAAGAGTAAAATGAAAATCCCAGGAAACACACAAAGCCAAACATAACTTTGGAATGATAAGTGAAATAGAAAGATTGATTTTTTTCAAGACTGGGCAAACAATTATGAAATAACTTGTAGTTCATTGATTGCATTTGCTAAGGTGTTTTATTTAGTCTTATTTTCATTTTTACTAATTTAGAAAACAGTGGCATTTATTCCATGACTTAATTCTCTATTATATTAAAAAACTTTGAAAGATATCAAGGATATCATTCATTTGCACAGTACATCAGTTATGTAGCCTTTAGTCTTTTCTTTGCAAAGAAGAAAAAAACAGCTTATACAAGTACACATGCACACAAGGCAACAATTGAAACACTAAGCATTAGTATATGGAGCATTAGGAACCTTCATACCATACTAGTGAGAGTGTAAATTGTTATAACTATTTTGTAAAGGTTTGGCATTATTTTTTAAAGTCAAAGATGTGCAAATCTTAAAATCCAATAATTTGATTGATAAGAATATACCCTCAAAGAAATTCTTGCAAAGGTGCAGTACCCCAGTAGTATAATAGGCAAATAGGCAAATAAATATTGGTATATTTCCACGATAAAATAAAATATGCTTATCACAACATAAATGAATCTCAAAACCTAATATTATATATACGAAAGAATATTTCAGGATAATTCCATATACACAAGTAAAATTCGAGAATACATGAAAAGTCCACATTATTGAGTGAATACACATGTAGAAAGTAAAATTACAAAGAAGAGCAAGAAGATAATTATCACACAATATAGATGGGCATTGTTTCTGGGAAAAGGAGGAAATTGTGATTGGGGAAAGTATATACGGAGGCACCTGAGGTGCTAAAAATATTCTATTTCCTGTCTTTGTGATTTCACTGGTGATTGCTTTAAAATTATTCTTCATTCTCTACATTTTAAAATGTATATTATATAGTTTAAGAAATAAAAAAGGGAAACAAGAAGAGAGAGAGTCAAGGAGAAAAGGAGAAAGAAGGAGAGGGAAGAGAGGAAAAAGAGGAGAGGAAGGGAAGAGAAAAAAGAAATGAAAGCAGTCACCCCACAGATCTGAATAAAGCAGATGCCATCCTGCTTGAAGCATCCTGAAGTTGTGTGACCACAGTGCAGAAGTGGAATCATTGTAAATGTGAGACAAGATAGCAAGCAGGAAGTCAGGGTTCTGTTCTAATGCAAGAAGCAGCATGAGGTCAGAAAAAGCCAAATCGCCTCACATGTTAATTAGTTTCCATGAATGTTGAAATCTTAATGAAATACAGTGGAGAAAGAGGTTAAGGAGAGCAAATCGGAACTTAAACTGTGAATTTATGTGCAGTAGTCCTGTTATCTGTGGTAGACGCATTCCAAGGCCTCCCGTGGATGCCTGAAACCTCAGATAGTAGTGAACCCTATATACACTACGCTCTCTCCTATATGTACATGTCTATGGTAAAGCTTAATTTATAAGTTACGTACAATAAGAGATTAACAATGATTAATAATAGAATAGAATAATTATCACAGTCAGTCTGACAACCAAGACAGCTACTGAGCGACTAATGGGTGGGTATCACAGGCAGTGTGGATATGCTGGACAAAGGAATAATTAAGACTCAAATTATAGCCCAAATTTCTACATTAACTTCTTCTTTCTAACTGAAAGTTTCAATAAGTATAATAAGAAGATAATCACTAGTAACACGAATTAATGGAGAATCTACTCTATGTCAGAAATATTGCTAAATATTTGCCCCACATCCTTCTTTCATAAAACAGTAAAAAAATCTCTATGAGATACTTACTATCATTAGTCCATTTAGACCAGGAGATCCAGAGCAAGATAACTATGAGTGATAACTATGCTATAGCCACTGTACTAAGTGTTTTACATTGAATCTTTTCTAACCTGTGATACATATGGTTCCCATTTTACAGATGGAGAAACTGAGACTAAGCCAGTTACACGTGCCCAACAGATATGACTACCAGTCAGTTAGCCTGTGTTCTAACCCAGGCCGTATGTCTTCAGCACTCAAGCTTGTTAACATTTAGGTGTACTAGTTTGTATTCAAAATGAACCAAAGAATATTCCAAATATTTTTATTTTATTTATATTATTTTATTATATATATTTATTATATTAATCTAATAAATTGTTATTTATTTATATGACAATAAAACAAATGTATGTGGTTTACGTTGAGTGATTTATGCCACAGTTTAAACTACCCTGGATAAGTCTACTGTAACATCATCTTTTCAGAATTAGCGTAAAGAACTGTGCAAAACAAAAGTAATAAATTGGTGGGAGACAGTGAAGTTTCTTGAACTGTCTCTTCTTTCTATACTCGGTCATTCTGTCCTGATGCTCCCTCTACATGTCTCAGGATGTAGTCTCTATCTTATTATTTGCTCTTATTTTCATGTTTGCTTCTTATGAAGACTGAATTCTATCTTTATCCATCTTCTTTTCTTTCTCTGAACACAACTCTTGAGAGGTTTCATGTACATCCATTGCTTCAACATTGACACTTTTCAAATTTATAGCTACAACTCCAATTTATCATTTTTCCAAGCTCCCAACCATGGTTCCAAATGCTTACTAAATATCCACTGGCCCATAGGCCTCTAACAGTTCCATAACTGGAATTGTTCTTTATTCAGCTACAACCTCAACCTGAAAAACCCGTTACTCCACATTTCCCCTATCTTATTTACATGGCATACACTCAGTTGCTCAAGCCAGAAGACAGAAATCCCTGAGACGTCTGCCTCTTTCTCATCCTGACATCTAGTTACTAAATTATTTTTTCACTGCTATTTACTTTAAAGTCAAGGTTTCTTTTGGTTCTCTCCCCTCTTCAGCGCTGCCCTGTGAGGCCCTCTGGTTTTTCTTGCTTAGACCATCAGCTGCTCTCTCCACCTTCAGTCTCTCCATCTCCATCACTCCCTGCCCCACTATTCCCTGTGTTGTTCTCAGAGAGATGATTCTAAAACTCAGATCCCATCTCACTTTTCCCCTGGTTAGAATCCTTCTGTAATTCTTGAAGATGAAAGTCCAAAGAGCACCTTCATAATCTGACTTTCACCTACCACAAGCCACTCCACGATGAATATCCAGTTGCTTGAATGATCCTCTTTACCCTCTGTGTTGACCTATTTTCCCAACAGGGATCCTTACTGGCTTGTAAGTCTACACAATGTCTAAACATTCTGTAGGACCCAATAAAATATTGTCTCTTTGAAAAGTTTTTCTTGAAGAGAGCAGAATTAAGCATTTTCTCGTTTTTCTTCCCACAGTCCTTTGTACAGGTCTCTACTGTAGCAAATGGAATTCATTTTTATCTGTCTCTACCACTGGACCGTAAGCCCTGTTTTATTGTCTTATTCCTGAAATACAAAGGCATTGCCTATAATAGCCTTTAATATTTGTTGGATGTATTGATGAATGAGTATAGAAGTAGAAAATAGAGGAAAAAAGCCATCTAAACTTTTGTCTCTGGACTGAATTGTGTCTCATACTGGAAGTACAGCTTAGTGAAAAGCAGAATAACCTCTTAAGCCAAATGTACTAGTTATCTATTACTGCACAACAAACTACCACAACCTTAGTGGGTTAAAACAATACACACTTGTTATCATACACTTACTGTAGGTCACAAGTGTAATCATGGCTTACTGTGTCTTCTTTTTCAAGAACTCTCACAAGGATGCAGTTAATGTGTTGGCCAGGAAAGGGGGCCGAACACTTGCCTGAGGAAGGACCAATTTGTAAATTCATGTGGTTGTTGGCAGAATTAAGTTTCACGTAGATGTTGGACAAAAGTCCTCAATTCTTTGCTGATTACAGTCCAGAGTCCACCCTTAGTTCTTTGCTGGTTGGACCTCCCAGACATGGCAACTGACTTTATCAAAGTCAGCTAGAACTGCGCCAAGAGGAAGAGAGGTTGGCAAGTATTGAAAAGGTATCTATTGGATACTATGCTCGCTACCTGGGTGATGGGTTCAATCCTACTTCAAACCTCAGTGTCATGCAATATATCCATGTAACAAACCTGTACATGTGCCCCCTGAATCTAAAACAAAAAATTGAAATGATTAAAAAGTCAAATGCAGATAATAAAGAAACAAAAAGTCAGCTAGAGAGAGTCTGCTAGCAAGACGTAAGTCATGTAAGTCTTATGTAATTTAATCAGGGAAGTGGCATTCCACATTTGCTAAATTTGGTGAGATGCCAGTTGATAGGCCAGCTCACCCTCAAGAAACTGAGATTATACATGGGAATGTGTGATGGACAGAATTCTAAACATGATCCCCACAAGATTCTCATTCTCCAGTTATTCAGTCAAACACTAATCTAGGCACTGCTGTGAAGAGACTTCAAAGATGGAATTAAAATCACTAATCAGCTGGCATGATTAATAATTGAAAGGTTATCCACCTGGATTATCTGGAGGGGCCCAATCTAACGACATAAACCCTTAAAATCCAAGCATTTTCTCTGGCTGTTATCAAAGACCTGAGGTAAAAGAGGAAAGCAAAGAAGAGGTGAGGCAGAAGAGGAAGCCAAAAACATTTCACCTGCTAGTGCTGGCTTTTAAGACTGAGAAAGGGAGCCACGAACTGTAGACAGCCACAGGAAACTCAAAACGGCCCTAACCTACGGCCAGCAAGGAAACTTGGACCTCAGTCCTACAGCCACAGAAACTGAATCCAGCCCACAATTACAAAGAGCATAGAGATGCTTTCTCCCTTGGAGCCTCCAAAAAGAACATAGCCCTGCTGACTAATTAATTTCAAACTTAATTTCAAACTAAGCAGAGCCACGATACACACTTTTGTCCCCGCAAAATTAGAAGACAATTCAATTGTGCTGGTTAAGCTGCTGAACTCATGGTAATTTGTTAAGGCATCAATAGAAAACTAACATGGCCTATATATTGGTATGATTATTTGGAGCCATCTTAGAGTCTGCTGCTAGACCAGACTACCTGGGTTTTGAGACTTACTGTGTAACCAGAGTAAGCCACTTCTTTGTGCTTCAGTTTTCTCATCTGTAAAATGAAGATAATATAACTTTAGAACTCTGAGTTTTGGTGTGAAGAATAAGTTAGTTTGTATACGAAGAGAAGAGTAACAGGCAGAATGTAAGTACTATATTTATTGGTTTTTAGTATTATTTCTAGAAAATGATTATTTCTGTTTTTCTTAAAACCTCTAGGTACAGTCATTTTAGAAATAAAAGAGTTAAAGGTATTATCAAAATACGATTCTTTATTTTTCTTTGTCCAAAATAATGGAGGAGCAACATAAAATCATACAGGAAAACATTCCTTATCTGAACAAATCAGGCAATAAACGTGCAACAAGTCAGACACTAGATGTGCGGTTCCTTTATTTATTTATTTATTTATTTAGAGTTGGGGGTCTCGCTTTGTTACCCCGGCTGGAGTGCAGTGGTACAGTCATGGCTCCTGCTGCCTCCCTCGAACTCCTGGGCTCAAGCGATCCTTCCACCTTAGCCTCCCTAAATAGCTGTGACTACAGGCGCATGCCACCACGCCTGGCTAGATGTGCAGCTCTTGATGGTAATCAGCTAATGACGTTCATTAGGGCAAATCAGTAAAAATGCAACCAGATGTTTCATTTACTACTTCTAAAATTGATTCAGTTCAACCAACACGTTCTCAGATGAAAAGCTTAGCATTGAACCAATGGTTTATATTTTGGATTTATTTTTAACTTTCAGATGGTTTTGATAATTACTCTATAGGAAAAATGTAATATATCTTGCCATCTCCAATTGTTCTCAGACTATATTGAGTGTCCTCAGCTTCGCCCCCCTGCATTTGGTCTTTTACATTAGAGGTTTGAAATGTGTTTTAAACTGTTTTTCATGAATTTGTCTTGTCAGCCTGTCATATAATTACTTTCTTTACTATTTTTCTTTCTGAATCTAATTCTTTATTGGACACTATAGCTCATTTCTTAAGGGACTTGAAACAAGGATGAGCAATTAATTTGTGTGGAATTTAAATGTTACTCTAGTTGAACTTGTTTTTATATTGAACTTGAGTTTGAAACTGATGATTCACACTCAGGGATTTACATTTCTCTGTTGGGAGTCAGTTACATATTATTTTAAGTTGTCTAAACTCTTCCAGGTCATTAGATCATTGTTCTGGAGACATAATTACTATATGTTAACTCTCATCATGGGAGAACTTTTCTCTTCTTGTAATTAATTCTCAGTTATTGCCCATCCTTTCTTAACTACTCCTTAACAATTGATTTTTAGAAATTATTTTACATAATTTATAGCAAAATGAACTTTCTGTCTTACTTCTTATCAAAAAGTAAAATAAAATAAAGATAAAGAAACAAAACAGTTGCTAGAGAGAATTTGATCTTTAACAAACCTGACAAAAACAAGCAATGGGGATAGGATTCCCTATTTAATAAATGGTATTGGGAAAACTGGCTAGCCATATGCAGAAAACTGAAATTGGACCCCTTCCTTATACCTTATATGAAAATTAACTCAAGATGGATTAAAGATTTAAACGTAAGACCTAAAACCATAAAAACCCTAGAAGAAAACTTAGGCAATACTATTCAGGACATAGGCACCGGCAAAGACTTCACGACTAAAACACCAAAAGCAATTGCAACAAAAGCCAAAATTGACAATTGGGATCTAATTAAACTACAGAATGCTTTTACACTGTTGGTGGGAGTACAAATTAGTTCAGTCATTGTGGAAAACAATGTGGCGATTCCTTAAGGATCTAGAACCAGAAATCCCATTTGACCCAGCAATCCCATTACTGGGTATATGCCCAAAAAATTATAAATCATTCTACTGTAAAGACACATGCACACATATGTTTATTGCAGCACTATTCCCAAGCAAAGACTTGGAGCCAACCCAAATGACCATATATGTGGCACATATACACCATGGAATACTATGCAGCCATAAAAAAAATGAGTTCATGCCCTTTGCAGAGACATGGATGAAGCTGGAAACCATCATTCTCATCATAGGAACAGAAAACCAAACACCACATGTTCTCACTCATAAGTGGGAGTTGAACAATGAGAACATATGGGCACAGGGAGGGAAACAGCACACACAAGGGCCTGTCGGGGGTTGGGGGAGGGATTGCATTAGAAGAAATACCCAATGTAGATGATGGGTTGACAGGTGCAGCAAACCACCATGACACACGTATACCTATGTAACAAACCTGCGTGTTCTACACATGTATCCCAGAACTTAAAGTACAATAGAAAGTTAAAAAATTCTGCTTTATCATTATGACTATCATCCTAATCATTATTATTATTTTACTGCCTCTCTCGGGATGAAAATAGCTATGGTTGATGATTTGCCTGTTATACTAATTCTTCTTTAATTCTACCATATCTGCTCACCTTAACATTTTCCCAAAGTTATAACTTTATTATAAATAATACATGAATAAGTAAAACCATAAACCACCTACACAGTTTGAGATGTGAAGGGCATCTCCGAATAAATATATCCTTCTTCTCTGTTTGTCCTTCCAGACTTGCCATTTCTTGAGTCTGGGATTTTCCTCTCCTTTCAGATAAGGCAAATCTAAGTGATCATCCTGCTTCCACTGGGGAAAGAAAGAGATAATTCTGCCAGGTAGTGACTAGGAAAGCTGCAATGGGTTGTGTGTGGTCACATGGTTTTAGTTTCTTTTTGGTACCAAACAACCACGGCTGGTCCTTTCTTTTTTTTTGACTCTTTTTTCTTTTTTTTTTTTTTTTTTTTTTGGGGATGAAGTCTCGGTCTCTCCCCCAGGCCGGAGTGCAGTGGCACAGTCACGGCTCACTGCAAGCTCCACCTCCTGGGTTCACGCCATTCTCCCACCTCAGCCTCCCGAGTAGCTGGGACTACAGGCACCGGCCACCACACCCGGATAATTTTTGTTTTTGTATTTTTAGTAGAGATGGGGTTTCACCGTGTTAGCCAGGATGGTCTCGATCTCCTGACCTCGTGATCCGCCCGCCTCGCCTCCCAAAGTGCTGGGATTACAGGTGTGGTGAGCCACCACGCCCGGCCTGACTTTGTTTCTTAAGCCACCTTTGCAGCCAGGAGTCTAGAGAGGCATTGTGAAGCTCTAACATTCTCAGGAGCATCACTTTATCATTAATTTAGAAGTCATTCCAAGAACCAAGAGAATCTCTCTATGTATTCTATGATCACTCAATGAATACTTGGTTACCCAATAGCAATCTGAAGGTGAATTATACACATAACATCAGCGGAGAATTTTAAATTTGAGTCATTTATTCCAATAAGCAAATAAAATTCAACATAGAGACTATGGGCTTCTCTAATGGTGATGCCATCCATCACTTTAATGTGCACCACTCTGTTTATCATTTGTATTCATCTGCTTCAGTTGCCACAACACAGTACCACAGACTGAGTTGCTTAAACAACAGAAATCTATTTCTCATAGTTCTGGAGACTAGAAGTCCAAGATCAAGGTGTCCACAAGGTGGGTTTTATTCTGAGGACTCTCCTCTTGGATTATAGGTGGCCTCTATCTCACTGTGTACTCAGATGACCTCTTTTTTGTGTGACAATTTATCTTCCTCTCTCTATCACCTTATGAAGACACTAATTCCGTCATGAGGACTATACCTTCATGATCTAATCTAACCTGAAATACCTTCCAAAGGTCCATCTGCAAATACCATCACATGGGGTGTACATTTAGGTCTATAAATTTAGAGGGAATATAAGTCAGTTCATAGTATTATTGATTTCTTAAATACAGTATTTTCATCAAAAAGAATTATTCTTAGTATCAAACAACTTTGCTGTCATATTGAAATGAAGAACAAAATTCGAAACTAACCCTGAAATTGAGACTGGGTCTTAAAGGGGAAAGACTATTTATTCCAGTACATTCTTATTTATACAAGTGACTGGAAAATGTAAACATGTTAGAGAAAGAAATGAGCACAAAACAAGCAGCCAGAACAATCTGAAGGGGTTCAGAGAGGCTTTGTAAACAGAGTTATATGATAATAAAGTATGTTTTGACAGATGTGTAATATGCTATTTGGCCTACAGAAGATATCTGTGGTCATTTCAAAGAAAATTAGAAGGCATAAGGGAGAATTACAATATTAAAAAATGGAATTGTGGAATGAATCATACACAGCTAAATAATCTTTGCTGACTTTTAGAACATATTATAAAATGTTTTGTTTAATGTGCAACACATATAATTTGGTTCTAAATATTCTTTGTGTTTAATTGTAACAATCAAGAGTAATCTTTAAAACAGTGAACTGGCATAGTCCAGGCATCAGCCAGTATGTACACATTGGAAAAGAATCCTACAGGACATGCCGTGCCAGTGGACCCTGTAGTTTCTGGATAATGTTGATGACTACTGGGGTTTTTGGGAGGGAGGATGGTAGCAGCTGAAGTGGCAAAGGAACCTAGAAGACAGAAGCAGCAGAGTTTTAGGAACCAATATAGAATTATTTAAATATTATAACTGCCCCAGTGTGTACCAGATATATATCAGTCCTGATAATTTATGAGTAATTTAAAGGCTACTTTGAATATAAATGCTTTCTCCCAGTATGATCAAAATATGTCTCTTGACAAAACTCAATACATAAAATTTATTTTTTTAATTATTTTAGCACTTTACAACCGAAAAAGGGAGCTTGGAGTTAATTTCATCAAAATCGTTACATTTCAATAGTGAGTTAATAAAAAAAAATTGATGGTTGAATTATATGTCTGTGCATGACTACTACATATGTATATACATATTACTATGGCATATGATATATGCATATGTACATACAGAGCTGATATATTTGTGTGTATACACACACACACACACACACACACACACACTTTAAATAAAAGTTGCTATGTATTTGCTTTAAATCAAAATTGTAGATAACAATGGGGGTGGAGCCAAGATGGCCAAATAGGAACAGCTCCGGTCTCCAGCTCCCAGCCTGAGCAACACAGAAGACCAGTGATTTCGGCATTTCTGCTTGAGGTACTGGTTTCATCTCACTAGGGAGTGCCAAACAGTGGGTGCAGGACAGTCGGTGAAGCGCACCATGCGCGAGCCAAAGCAGGGCGAGGCATTGCCTCACTCGGGAAGCACAAGGGGTCAGGGAGTGCCCTTTCCTAGTCAAAGAAAGGGGTAACAGATGGCACCTGGAATATCCGGTCAGTCCCACCCTAATACTGCGCTTTTCCAATCGGCCTGGAAAACGGCACACTAGGAGATTGTGTCCTTCACCTGGCTCGGAGGGTCCTATGCCCACGGAGTCTGGCTGATTGCTAGCACAGCAGTCTGAAATCAAGCTGCAAGGCGGCAGCCAGGCTGGGGGAGGGGGCGCCTGCCATTGCCCAGGCTTGCTTAGGTAAACAAAGCAGCCAGGAAGCTCGAACTGGGTGGAGCCCACCACAGCTCAAGGAGGCCTGCCTGCCTCTCTAGGCTCCACCTATGGGGGCAGGGCACAGACAAACAAAAAGTCAGCAGGAAACTCCATAGACTTAAATGTCCCTGTCTGACTGACAGCTTTGAAGAGAGTAGTGGTTCTCCCAGCACGCAGCTGGAGATCTGAGAACAGACAGACTGCCTCCTAAAGTGGGTCCCTCACCCCTGAGCAGCCTAACTGGGAGGCACCCCCCCAGTAGGGATAGACTGACACCTCACTTGGCCAGGTACTCCTCTGAGACAAAACTTCCAGAGGAACTATCAGACAGCTGAATTTGTGGTCTCATGAAAATCTGCTGTTCTGCAGCCACCGCTGCTGACACCCAGCCAAACAGGGTCTGGTGTAGACCTCTAGTAAACTCTAACAGGCCTGCAGCTGAGGGTCCTGTCTGGTAGAAGGAAAACTAACAAACAGAAAGGACATCCACACCAAAAACCCATCTGTACATCACCATCATCAAAGACCAAAAGTAGATAAAACCACAAAGATGGGGAAAAAACAGAGCAGAAAAACTGGAAACTCTAAAAAGCACAGCACCTCTCCTCCTCCAAAGGAACGCAGTTCCTCACCAGCAATGGAACAAAGCTGGATGGAGGATGACTTTGATGAGTTGAGAGAAGAAGGCTTCAGACGATCAAACTACTATGAGCTACGGGAGGAAATTCAAAACAATAGCAAAGAAGTTAAAAACTTTGAAAAAAAATTAGAAGAATGCATAACTAGAATAACCAATGGATAGAAGGGCTTAAAGGAGCTGATGGAGCTGAAAGCCAAGTTTTGAGAACTACGTGAAGATTGCAGAAGCCTCGGTAGCAGATGCGATCAACTGGAAGAAAGGGTATCGCTGATGGAAGATGAAATGAATGAAATGAAGAGAGAAGGGAAGTTCAGAGAAAAAAGAATAAAAAGAAATGAACAAAGCCTCCAAGAAATTTGGGACTATGTGAAAAGACCAAACCTACGTCTGATTGGTGTACCTGAATATGACGGGGAGAATGGAACCAAGTTGGAAAACACTCTGCAAGATATTATCCAGGAGAACTTCCCCAATCTAGCAAGGCAGGCCAACATTCAGATTGAGGATATACAGAGAACACCACAAAGATACTCCTCGAGAAGATCAACTCCAGACACATAATTGTCAGATTCACCAAAGTTGAAATGAAGGAAAAAATGTTAAGGGCAGCCAGAGAGAAAGGTCGGGTTACCCACAAAGGGAAGCCCATCAGACTAACAGCTGATCTCTGGGCAGAAACTCTACAAGCCAGAAGAGAGTGGGGGCCGATATTCAACATTCTTAAAGAAAAGAATTTTCAACCCAGAATTTCCTATCCCGCGAAACTAAGCTTCATAAGTGAAGGAGAAATAAAATACTTTACAGACAAGCAAACGCTGAGTGATTTTGTCACCACCAGGCCTGCCCTAAAAGAGCTCCTGAAGGAAGCACTAAACATGGAAAGGAACAACCGGTACCAGCCACTGCAAAAGCATGCCAAATTGTAAAGACCATCGAGGCTAGGAAGAAACTGCATCAACTAACGAGCAAAATAACCAACTAACATCATAATGACAGGATCAGATTCACACATAACAATATTAACTTTAAATGTAAATGGGCTAAATGCTCCAATTAAAAGACACAGACTGGCAAACTGGATAAGGAGTCAGGATCCATCAGTGTGCTGTATTCAGGAAACCCATCTCACGTGCAGAGACACACATAGACTCAAAATAAAGGGATGGAGGAAGATCTATCAAGCAAATGGAAAAGAAAAAAAGGCAGGGGTTGCAATCCTAGTCTCTGACAAAATAGACTTTAAACCAACAAAGATCAAAAGAGACAAAGGCCATTACATAATGGTAAAGGGATCAATTCAACAAGAAGAGCTAACTATCCTAAATATATATGCACCCAACACAGGAGCACCCAGATTCATAAAGCAAGTCCTGAGTGACCTACAAAGGGACTTAAACTCCCACACAATAATAATGGGAGATTTTAACACCCCACTGTCAACATTAGACAGATCAACGAGACAGAAAGTTAACAAGGATATCCAGGAATTGAACTCAGCTCTGCACAAAGTGGACCTAATAGACATCTACAGAACTCTCCACCCCAAATCAACAGAATATACATTTTTTTCAGCACCACACCACACCTATTCCAAAATTGACCACATAGTTGGAAGTAAAGCTCTCCTCAGCAAATGTAAAAGAACAGAAATTATAACAAACTGTCTCTCAGACCACAGTGCAATCAAACTAGAACTCAGGATTAAGAAACTCACTCAAAACCGCTCACCTACATGGAAACTGAACAACCTGCTCCTGAATGACTATTGGGTACATAATGAAATGAAGGCAGAAATAAAGATGTTCTTTGAAACCAACGAGAACAAAGACACAACATACCAGAATCTCTGGGACACGTTCAAAGCAATATGTAGAGGGAAATTTATGGCACTACATGCCCACAAGAGAAAGCAGGAAAGATCCAAAATTGACACCCTAACATCACAATTAAAAGAACTAGAAAAGCAAGAGCAAACACATTCAAAAGCTAGCAGAAGGCTAGAAATAACTAAAATCAGAGCAGAACTGAAGGAAATAGAGACACAAAAAACCCTTCAAAAAATTAATGAATCCAAGAGCTGGTTTTTTGAAAAGAACAACAAAATTGATAGACTGCTAGCAAGACTAATAAAGAAGAAAAGAGAGAAGAATCAAATAGACGCAATAAAAAATGAAAAAGGGGATATCACCACCGATCCCACAGCAATACAATCTACCATCAGAGAATACTACAAACACCTCTATGCAAATAAACTAGAAAATCTAGAAGAAATGGATAAATTCCTGGACAAATACACCCTCCCAAGACTAAATCAGGAAGAAGTTGAATCTCTGAATAGACCAATAAGAGGTTCTGAAATTGTGGCAATAAGAGCTTAGCAACCAAAAAGAGTCCAGGACCTGATGGATTCACAGCCAAATTCTACCAGAGGTACAAGGAGGAACTGGTACCATTCCTTCTGAAACTATTCCAATCGATAGAAAAAGAGGGAATCCTCCCTAACAGATTTTATGAAGCCAGCATCCTCCTGATACCAAAGCCTGGCAGAGACATAAACAAAAAAGAGAATTTCAGACCAATATCCTTGATGAACATTGATGCAAAAATCCTCAATAAAATACTGACAAACCGAATCCAGCAGCACATCAAAAAGCTTATCCACCATGATCAAGTGGGCTTCATCCCTGGGATGCAAGGCTGGTTCAATATATGCAAATCAATAAATGTAATCCAGCATATAAACAGAACCAAAGACAAAAACCACATGATTATCTCAATAGATGCAGAAAAGGCCTTTGACAAAATTCAACAACCCTTCATGCTAAAAACTCTCAATAAATTAGGTATTGATGGGACGTATCTCAAAATAATAAGAGCTATCTATGACAAACCCACAGCCAATATCATACTGAATGGGCAAAAACTGGAAGCATTCCCTCTGAAAACTGGCACAAGACAGGGATGCCCTCTCTCACCACTCCTATTCAACATAGTGCTGGAAGTTCTGGCCAGAGCAATCAGGCAGGAGAAGGAAATAAAGGGTATTCAATTAGGAAAAGAGGAAGTCAAATTGTCCCTGTTTGCAGATGACATGATTGTATATCTAGAAAACCCCATTGTCTCAGCCCAAAATCTCCTTAAGCTGATTAGCAACTTCAGCAAAGTCTCAGGATACAAAATCAATGTACAAAAATCACAAGCATTCTTGTACACCAATCACAGACAAACAGAGAGCCAAATCATGAGTGAACTCCCATTCACAATTGCTTCAAAGAGAATAAAATACCTAGGAATCCAACTTACAAGGGATGTGAAGGACCTCTTCAAGGAGAACTACAAACCATTCCTCAGTGAAATAAAAGAGGATACAAACAAATGGAAGAACATTCCATGCTCATAGGTTGGAAGAATCAATATCGTGAAAATGGTCATACTGCCTAAGGTAATTTATAGATTCAATGCCATCCCCATCAAGCTACCAATGACTTTCTTCACAGAATTGGAGAAAACTACTTTAAAGTTCATATGGAACCAAAAAAGAGCCCGCATCGCCAAGTCAATCCTAAGCCCAAAGAACAAAGCTGGAGGCATCACGCTACCTGACTTCAAAGTATACTACAAGGCTACAGTAACCAAAACAGCATGGTACTGGTACCACAACAGAGACATAGATTAATGGAACAGAACAGAGCCCTCAGAAATGATGCCGCATAGCTACAACTATCTGATCTTTGACAAACCTGACAAAAACAAGCAATGGGGAAAGGATTCCCTATGTAATAAATGGTGCTGGGAAAACTGGCTAGCCATATGTAGAAAGCTGAAACTGGATCCCTTCCTTACACCTTATACAAAAATTAATTCAAGATGGATTAAAGACTTAAATGTTAGACCTAAAACCATTAAAACCCTAGAAGAAAACCTAGGCAATACCATTCAGGACATAGGCGTGGGCAAGGACTTCATGTCTAAAACACCAAAAGCAAAGGCAACAAAAGCCAAAATTGACAAATGGGATCTCATTAAACTAAAGAGCTTCTGCACAGCAAAAGAAACTACCATCAGAGTGAACAGGCAACTTACAGAATGGGAGAAAATTTTTGCAACCTACTCATCTGACGAAGGGTTAATATCCAGAATCTACAATGAACTCAAACAAATTTACAAGAAAAAAACAAACAACCCCATCAAAAAGTGGTCAAAGGACATGAACAGACACTTCTCAAAAGAAGACATTTATGCAGCCAGAAAACACATCAAGAGATGCTCATCATCACTGGCCATCAGAGAAATGCAAATCAAAACCACAGTGAGATACCATCTCACACCAGTTAGAATGGCTATCATTAAAAAATCAGGAAACAACAGGTGCTAGAGAGGATGTGGAGAAATAGGAACACTTTTACACTGTTGGTGGGACTGTAAACTAGTTCAACCATTGTGGAAGTCAGTGTGGTGATTCCTCGGGGATCTAGAACTAAAAATACCATTTGACCCAGCCATCCCATTACTCGGTATATACCCAAAGGATTATAAATCATGCTGCTATAAAGACACATGCACATGTATGTTTATTGCGGCACTATTCACAATAGCAAAGAGTTGGAACCAACCCAAATGTCCAACAACGATAGACTGGATTAAGAAAATGTGGCACATATACACCATGGAATACTATGCAGCCATAAAAAATGATGAGTTCATGTCCTTTGTAGGGACAGGGATGAAACTGGAAAACATCATTCTCAGTAAACTATCGCAAGGACAAAAAACCAAACACCGCATGTTCTCACTCATAGGTGGGAATTGAACAATGAGAACTCATGGACACAGGAAGGGGAACATCATACTCCAGGGAGTGTTGTGGGGTTGGGAGAGGGGGATGAGACAGCATTAGGAGATACACCTAATGCTAAATGACGAGTTAATGGGTGCAGGAAATCAACATGGCACATGGATACATATGTAACAAACCTGTATATTGTGCACATGTACCATAAAACCTAAAGTATAATAAAAAAAAAAATTTGAAAAACATAATTAAAAAAAAACAAAATTGTATTTTCTGCATTGGTTTCAGCCTACTTAGCTTTTAGAAAAAAATGGCTTGTCACTTCTCATTTCCTATTTTCATTTTTAATAATTTCTCATTTAAAACTAGTCAGAACCTGTTGTGAGAAAAAAATCAGAATACATTTATTAGCATATTTTACACAAAGCTCTACAGTGAATACTATTTTAAAGTTTCTCAAATTTAAAACATGTCAATGGAATTTTACCAGTGATAGTATAATACTGTGAAACACAGAAGAAAACAAAGGTTTTGTCTAAGCAAGTAAAGGCAAGACATAGAAATGATATTTGCTTAACAGTATTAGTAATTTGAACACCAAAAGAAGTGAAAAATGCATGAGGATGAGAAGTTTCTTACCATAGGTAAACAAAATTATATTTTATATTTTGAAATGCATAATATTGTTTTTTAAAACTACAAATAAATAGAAAAAATTCTATGTCATGTTATATGGGAGTCACATAGACCTGGGGTCACTATATATTCTGTTTCTTTTTTTCAGATCCCCAGATGTCATTAGGAATACCATCAAAACAACCAAAATGGAATAATGTCAATACTTGCTAATGTGTGTAATGCAGTGGGATATTTTTGTCACCATTTCTTGTTTTCCTTAAGTTTTAATCTGTGCCTATATTTTCTAAGTTACCTAAATATTGCTTATAACTGTCATATTAACCATACAGTGTGCACAATGTAATCAAATGCAGCTATATTTTTACCTCTCGTTCTGTCTTTAAATTTTTTTCAGTGGAGGTGATCTTCTCTTGGCCCAAAACGAAAATTCAATTCAGTGTCATGAGTTTTATTCCCACTCTTAGGTAATGGAAAGTTCGAGGCAACTTTAAGTCACAAAGCAGTCTCAATCTAATAATTCTAAAATAAGATATTAATCTATGCCCTAATTTTTATCCGAAGGTAACACTCCTCTTCGCTCCGCCCGCTTTGTCCTGTGAATGACTGCTGCCTGAATTAGGAGAAGAGATGTGGTCCGCTTCAGCACAGTAACTTCTTTCCCCATTAAGTACATGATATTTTAAATCCCACCACAGTGGAATCAGGGCAAAGGAGTATCAGGGCAAAATATGGATACAACTGTTTTAATGTGGATAGGTGCTTTTGAGATTTCTAGGCTGACTCTCTCATGGAGGACTTTTGTAGATCCTTCAAAGAGTTCCATCACTAAAGCCTTTCATTTGCTTTCTCATGTCACAGGCAAAGTACCGATTTACCAACCTGCCATGCCCACTCCATTACTCTGTCCCTGGTTTACTGGAAGTACCATATAATAGTTAAGACTGTTAATGTTATTTATTTGTTTATTCATTTATCTAGTATAAATTTAAGGGGTACAATGGCAGCTTTTTCACATGGCTACATTGCATCATGGTGAAGTCTGGGCTTTTAGTGTAACCATCACCTGAATAATGTACATTATTACCGGTGAAGAAATTTCTCATCCCTCATACCCCTGGCAAACTCTTACCCTTGAGTCTGCAGTATCGATTATTCCACTCTATGTGCATGTGCAGACATTATTTAGCCCCCACTCATAAGTGAGAACATGCAGGTTTGTGACTTTCTGTTTTCGATTTGTTTCACATAATATTATGGCCACCAGTTCCATCCATGTTGCCGCAAAAGATGATTTTATTCGTTTGAACGGCTGAATGGTATTCCTGTGTGTGTTTGTGTGTCTGTGTGTGTGTACAGACAACATTTTCTTTATCCAATAAACCACTGACGAACATTTAGTTTGATCCCATATCTTTGCTATTGTACAGTGCTATGATAAATATACGATTGAGTCCAGGTATCTTTTGATATAATGATTTCTTTTAAGACCATAAGTTTTTATGTTAAATAAACTTGGTTTTAAATCGGCACCTGTTATTTGTCAATGAAAATCTTAATGTAAATTAATTTAATAAGCTTCAAGATGTGTCTGTGTGTGTGTGTGTCTGTGTGTGTGTGTGTGTGTGTGTGTGTTCGGTATTTTTCCATCAATATTGAGCACTAAACTCTTTCTTCAGAGACAAGTAGCCTAGAAAATAAATTCCTCACACACAGCTGCCATCAGGAGTCAAGTTCACATTCAAATCAATGAGATAACTAGTACAAGAATTTGAAGGAAGAAGAGAAGGAGAGGCTATTATTCTGCTCTAACAGTAGCAGCTTCATGTGGAGACAGAAGGTAACTATGAAGATTTTAGTACCTTCCAGGAGAGCTCCTGAAAATTACCTGTGTTGGTATAGGAGGCAATAGTGATAATTAGCATTTCCCTGTAATTTCAATAATTCCGAATGTTCTCAAATCCAGTAGTGGTTCTCTCTGGACCATACTCACCAGTCCTATCAAAGTTTTGTAAGCATGTAATATATCACACTCCTTACTAAAATATCTAAATAGCTTCTATGCTCTAACTTGATTAATACATGTGTAGGTTGAAAAAAATGTGTATATCTCAGGATTACACTGGGAAACATGAGATAAGGCTTTTAGCACAGTGTCCTGCCATCATCACTGTTTTTTTGTTGTTGATTTTTACTGTTGGTTCAATGTTCTTCCTGACCCTAATCTCCCTGATGACTATAGTGTAAATACATCTCAGAATTAGCCACTGTGCATAAGAGAAAAAGCTAACTTCCAAACTCAAGATTTCCAACAGTGAATTCAGCATTTGCGACTGAAAACCTTCTTGAAATATTATTTTGAACACTGGACATGAAACTTCAGAATTATTTTTGACTAATTTCTTTAACTTGTTATATTAAATCAATTATGTTCACTCTCTCCCTGCAGCATCGTTCTCATATATTTGTCTCCATTTCTAAGGCAACTACCATAATACAGGGATGATGAAATGTAAATTATATAATCCATTCAATCATCCAGTACACCCAGTAGAGTGCTGATCCATAGTAGGCTTTCAGTTCTCATTACCTTCTGTTTCCCATAAAGCTTTCAATACTACTGTAAATATCTCTAATTGCTGTCCTTATAAGTGTCTACTTGGTAACTATGCCTCTGGTATCTCCCAGTTCTCATCTATATGACATTCCATTGCCAAATTAATCTTCCTAAAGGAGCCTTCTGAGCATAGCATTGCAGCAGAAAACTTCAATTACCAACAGAATAAATTTGTGCCTTTCTCCCTAGGAATTCATAGTTTTCCATACTCTGTGTGTAACTGCCTAATGTCAACCTTTCACTGCTTCTCTCTTTATGCCTCATTTTCTAGTAAGACTGAATTAGTTACTCTTCCCAGTTAATCGTATTTTGTATTTCTGTTTTTAGTGTTTGTCCTTCTGCCTAAAATGCCTTTCTTCCCATGTTTATCTACCGTAATTGTACTGATCTTTTAAGGTGCTGTTCAAATCTCATGTTGGAAACAGGGCAATGCCAAAGTGAACTTTCCCTCTTTTGTGACTTTGTTATGGCTAAATTGACTATGGTCTGCCGTATATTTGGTATATTTTCATGTATACTAGTTAATTATCTTGGCTCTTCTACCATAAGACAGAGATGGGAGCTACCTTTTAATCCTGGTACAAGACAATGCAGAATACTGAAAACTTGTTAAGACCATTGGCTAAAAATTCAGACCTAAGTAAAACATCACCTCTTCTATTTCCTAGCAGCATGACTATATAACATAGGTTAACCTGAATCTTCATTGTTATCTTTAAAGAATGATAAAATCGTATTATATTTTTAAAGTCCTGTGTGCCACTTAATCAATCAATACATGTTTCCTTTCATTTTCCTTACCTATTTTTTAAAACATATGATAAAAACATATCACCTTTATTAGGAGTATAGTTTATAACCTACAAGATGCTTTGACACTGGTTACTATTAATATTTGTTGCATCAATATATATAAATTGCAGCCTCTATAATATATTTGCAATGAGTTTTACAGCAGCTCAACTGCTTAGAGTAGAATACTTCTTTAGTACTTATAAAAGTAGAAAATTTTCTCTGTTTCCAAAATGTTTTACATTGGCCTCTGGTTATTTTCATTTTTCCAATGAAAATCTTTCTTTCATACCTCATGGGTCAACAGACTACTCATTTCTCCTCTTTTCATAATCCCTGGGTTAGATCATCCTGCTGTTTACTTTGCTATATTCAAAAAGGTAATCTTAACATCCTGACTGACCAAAGGATCACCTTGGTACATGTTTACCAACAGAACATTAACTATGGCTTCCAAATGGAAAGTGCATCATCTCCCTAAAGGGAAGAGACGCTTTCAATCACACATGAGCAGTCTGGATTTTGCTTGGGGAGGGATTTTACATCTAGAGGAACCTGAAAGGGCAAAGTATTTCTCATGCCAAATTTTATAGGATGCAACTGACCAATTAAAAAAAAAGGAGTCAGCATTTGTGTGTGTCCCTTCAGGAGGTATCATGTCAGCAAGTTATTGTTCATTGCAGCGTTTTAACACACCATTAAGCAGCATTCATGGTCAAACTGATGTTGCTGTGGCTTTTCTTTGCTGCTCCCAGTACCTTTGACCTCTATAGAAAAAAAAAGTCAATCATCTTATAATCATACGAATCAACAAGGTTTATTTGGAGGAGTACTGGATGTGGAATTAGATTATTCAATTTTTCGACATGGTTGATCAAATAATGTATGATAGCCATTGGAGAAATTCCAATTCAAGATTGTGAAATAGGGATAACATGACAGAAGGAAGAGACAGACATAAAAACAGGTGATTACAACCACATGCAGAAAGTGAGATATGGCAATATACTACAAATTGATCAGATTGTCAAAGGTATTTATGGATCTGTATTGTGTCTGACTGGCTGTTGAAGTTTTTCCACTTACTTATTATTATTCTAGAGCTTTTCTGCTAGTTGTCCACCAGATCAAAGTCTTTCTTTTTCTTTGCACATCTTATCCTGCACAAAACTAAGTTCTTACATCACTTATAAAGCCCTTATCTTAATTTATATTATAGTACTCATGTAATAAGTGCTGTTACAGTAGCACCGAGGGAGCAAATTTTAGCTGACAGAATTGTTATCTGGAGCAATTTTCTCAGCAAGTCGTGTGTGTGTGTGTGTGTGTGTGTGTGTGTGTATTTTATACATGAAATTAGGACAAATACAAAGTTTTATTATAGGTTGTAATTGGACTACATTTTGTATCCACTTCAGTTCAGACTCAATTAAGTCTGCTCAAGAAATTCCAAAATTAGCACTAAAGGCAAGCAAGCTGTTACTATTCCTAATAATAATCTCTACAGACTAATTGCTGCAAAAAAAAAACGTTAAAAATGTAACGTGCAAATAAAATACCGGTAAACGATATTAAAAGATAATTTTAAAACAAGTATGAAGAATAATGAGCATTTTTTTTCTACAGAGACAGGGTCTTGTTATTTTGCCCAGGCTGGTCTTCTACTCCTGTGATCAAATGATGCTCCCACCTTGGCCTCCCAAAGTACTGGGATTACAGGTGTGAACCACTGCACTCAGCCAAATAATAAGCACAGTCTTAAAGGTACCATCAGTTTCTACTATTTGTGAGCATACACTGCCTCTAGGAGCATTGGTACATTTCTAGGGAACCTTTATAAAGCAACCTTCATAGAGTAAATTTCTGATTTTAGAAATGTATCTAAAAGAAAATTTGGAGATGCAGAAAACACACATGAATACTCTTTCAAAATAATATTATTTTGAAATAATAATAATAGTCTAATAGTGGCAGCTGCCATTTATTGGATGCCTGTGGTATTGTATGATGTACTTTATAAAATCTAATTCTGATTGTTAAAAAAAAAACCTGGCAACCATTATAATAGAATGATTTATATTCCTTTGGGGATACACTCTTTAATGGGATTGCTAGGTCAAATAGTATTTCTGGTTCTAGATCGTTGAGGTCATGTCCTTTGCAGGGACATGGAGGGAGCTGGAAGACATTATCCTCACTAACACAGGAACAGAAAACTAAACACGCATGTTTTCACTTATAAGTGGGAGCTGAACAATGAGAACAAATGGACAGAGGGAGGGGAACATCACACACTGGGGCCTGTCGGGAATTTGGAGGAAGGGAGAGCATCAAGATAAATAGCTAAGTTATCAAGGGCTTAATACCTAGGTGATGGTTTGATAGGTGCAGCAACCACGGGGACACATATTTACTTATGTAACAAATCTGCACGTCCTGCACATGTACTCCAAAACTTTAAAAACAACAACAAAAAAACCTGGCCAGGCACAGTGGCTCATGCCTGAAATCCCAGCACTTTGGGAGGCTGAGGAAGGCGGATCATAAGGTCAGGAGTTTGAGACTAGCCTGGCCAACATGGTGAAACCCCCTCTCTAAAAATACAAAAATAGAAAATACTAAAAATACAAAAATTATCCAGGTGTGGTGGCAAGCGCCTGTAATCCCAGCTACTCGGGAGGCTAAGGCAGGAGAATTGCTTGAACCGGGAGGCAGAGGTTGCAGTGAGCCGAGATCACGCCACTGCACTCCAGCCTGGACAACAAGAGCAAGACCCCATCTCAAAAAAAAAAAGAAAAAAAAGAAGAGGGTGGAGCCAAGATGGCCGAATAGGAACAGCTCCAGTCTACAACTCCCAGGGTGAGCAACGCAGAAGACGGGTGATTTCTGCATTTCCATCTGAGGTACCGGGTTCATCTCACTAGGGAGTGCCAAACAGTGGGTGCAGGACAGTCGGTGCAGTGCACTGTGCACGAGCTGAAGCAGGGCGAGGCATTGCATCACTCGGGAAGCGCAAGGGGTCAGGGAGTTCCCTTTCCTAGTCAAAGAAAGGGGTAACAGACAGCACCTGGAAAATCGGGTCACTCCCACCCTAATACTGCGCTTTTCCAACGGGCTTGGAAAACGGCACACCAGGAGATTGTGTCCCACACCTGGCTGGGAGGGTCCTACGCCCACGGAGACTCGCTGATTGCTAGCACAGCAGTCTGAGATCAAACTTTAAGGTGGCAGCGAGGCTGGGGGAGGGGTCCTGCCATTGCCCAGGCTTGCTTAGGTAAACAAAGCAGCAGGAAAGCTCGAACTGGGTAGAGCCCACTACAGCTTAAGGAGGCCTGCCTGCCTCTGTAGGCTCCACCTCTGGGGGCAGGACACAGACAAACAAAAAGACAGCAGGAACCTCTGCAGACTCAAATCTCCCTCTCTGACAGCTTTGAAGAGAGTAGTGGTTCTCCCAGCACGAAGCTGGAGATCTGAGAACGGGCAGACTGCCTCCTAAAGTGGGTCCCTGACCCCCGAGCAGCCTAACTGGGAGGCACACCCCAGTAGGGGCAGACTGACACCTCACTCGGCCAGGTACTCCTCTGAGACAAAACTTCCAGAGGAACGATCAGACAGCTGAATTTGCAGTTTCACGAAAATCCGCTGTTCTGCAGCCACCGCTGCTGACACCCAGCCAAACAGGGTCTGGAGTGGACCTCTAGCAAACTCCAACAGACCTGCAGCTCAGGGTCCTGTCTGGTAGAAGGAAAACTAACAAACAAAAAGGACACCCACACCAAAAACCCATCTGTACATCACCACCATCAAAGACCAAAAGTAGAAAAACCGGCAAAGATGGGGAGGAAACAGAGCAGAAAAATTGGAAACTCTAAAAAGCAGAGCACCTCTCCTCCTCCAAAGGAATGCAGTTCCTCACCAGCAACGGAACAAAGCTGGACCTAGAATGACTTTGACGAGTTGAGAGAAGAAGGCTTCAGACGTACAAACTACTATGAGCTACGGGAGGAAATTCAAACCAATGGCAAAGAAGTTAAAAACTTTAAAAAAAAAAATAGATGAATGTATAACTAAGATAACCAATGCAGAGAAGGGCTTAAAGGAGCTGATGGAGCTGAAAGCCAAGTTTCGAGAACTACGTGAAGATTGCAGAAGCCTCGGTAGCCGATGCAATCAACTGGAAGAAAGGGTATCGCTGATGGAAGATGAAATGAATGAAATGAAGCAAGAAGGGAAGTTTAGAGAAAAAAGAATAAAAGAAATGAACAAAGCCTCCAAGAAATATGGGACTATGTGAAAAGACCAAACCTATGTCTGATTGGTGTACCTGAAAATGACCGGGAGAATGGAACCAAGTTGGAAAACACTCTGCAAGATATTATCCAGGAGAACTTCCCCAATCTAACAAAGCAGGCCAACATTCAGATTCAGGAAATACAGAGAATGCCACAAAGATACTCCTCGAGAAGAGAAACTCCAAGACACATAATTGTCAGATTCACCAAAGTTGAAATGAAGGAAAAAGTGTTAAGGGCAGCCAGAGAGAAAGGTCGGGTTACCCACAAAGGGAAGCCCATCAGACTAACAGCTGATCTCTCAGCAGAAACTCTACAAGTCAGAAGAGAGTGGGGGCCGATATTCAACATTCTTAAAGAAAAGAATTTTCAACCCAGAATTTCATATCCAGCCAAATTAAGCTTCATAAGTGAAGGAGAAATAAAATAATTTAAAGACAAGCAAATGCTGAGTGATTTTGTTACCACCAGGCCTGCCCTAAAAGAGCTCCTGAAGGAAGAACTAAACATGGAAAGGAACAACCGGTACCAGCCACTGCAAAAATATGCCAAATCAAAAAGACCACTGAGACTAGGAAGAAACTGCATCAACTAACGAGGAAAATAACCAACTAACATCATAATGACAGGATCACATTCACACATAACAATATTAACTTTAAATGTAAATGGGCTAAATCCTCCAATTAAAAGACACAGACTGGCAAATTGGATAAGGAGTCAAGACCCATCAGTGTGCTGTATTCAAGAAATCCATCTCACGTGCAGAGACACACATAGACTCAAAATAAAGGGATGGAGGAAGATCTATCAAGCAAATGGAAAACAAAAAAAAGGCAAGGGTTGCAATCCGAGTCTCTGATAAAATAGACTTTAAACCAACAAAGATCAAAACAGACAAAGAAGGCCATTACATAATGGTAAAGGGATCCATTCAACAAGAAGAGCTAACAATCCTAAATATATATGCACCCCACACAGGAGCACCCAGATTCATAAAGCAACTCCTGAGTGACCTACAAAGAGACTTAAACTCCCACACAATAATAATGGGAGATTTAACACCCCACTGTTAAAATTAGACAGATCAACGAGACAGAAAGTTAACAAGGATATCCAGGAATTGAACTCAGCTCTACACAAAGTGGACCTAATAGACATCTACAGAACTCTCCACCCCAAATCAACAGAATATATATTTTTTTCAGCACCACACCACACCTATCCCAAACTGACCACATAGTTGGAAGTAAAGCTCTCCTCAGCAAATGTAAAAGAACAGAAATTATAACAAACTATCTCTCAGACCAAGTGCAATCAAACGAGAACTCAGGATTAAGAAACTCACTCAAAACCGCTCAACTACATAGAAACTGAACAACTTGCTCCTGAATGACTACTGGGAACGAAATGAAGGCAGAAATAAAGATATTCTTTGAAACCAACGAGAACAAAGACACAACATACCAGAATCTCTGGGACACATTCAAAGCAGTGTGTAGAGGGAAATTTATGGCACTAAATGCCCACAAGAGAAAGCAGGAAAGATCTAAAACTGACACCCTAACATCACAATTAAAAGAACTAGAAAAGCAAGAGCAAACACATTCAAAAGCTAGCAGACAGCAAGAAATAAATAAAATCAGAGCAGAACTGAAGGAAATAGAGACACAAGAAACCCTTCAAAAAATTAATGAATCCAGGAGCTCGTTTTTTGAAAAGATCAACAAAATTGACAGACTGCTAGCAAGACTAATAAAGAAGAAAAGAGAGAAGAATCAAATAGACGCAATAAAAAATGAAAAAGGGGATATCACCACCGATCCCACAGAAATACATTCTACCATCAGAGAAGACTACAAACACCTCTACACAAATAAACTAGAAAATCTAGAAGAAATGGATAAATCCCTCTACAAATACACCCTCCCAAGACTAAACCAGGAAGAAGTTGAATCTCTGAATAGACCAATAACAGGCTCTGAAATTGTGGCAATAATCAATAGCTTACCAACTAAAAAGAGTCCAGGACCTGATGGATTCACAGCCGAATTCTACCAGAGGTACAAGGAGGAACTGGTACCATTCCTTCTGAAACTATTCCAATCGATAGAAAAAGAGGGAATCCTCCCTAACACATTTTATGAGGCCAGCATCATCCTGATACCAAAGCCTGGCAGAGACACAACCAAAAAAGAGAATTTCGGTCCAATATCCTTGATGAACATTGATGCAAAAATCCTCAATAAAATACTGGCAAACTGAATCCAGCAGCACATCAAAAAGCTTATCCACCATGATCAAGTGGGCTTCATCCCTGGGATGCAAGGCTGGTTCAACATACGCAAATCAATAAATATAATCCAGCATATAAACAGAACCAAAGACAAAAACCACATGATTATCTCAATAGATGCAGAAAAGGCCTTTGACAAAATTCAACAACCTTCATGCTAAAAACTCTCAATAAATTAGGTATTGATGGGACGTGTCTCAAAATAATAAGAGCTATCTATGACAAACCCACAGCCAATATCATACTGAATGGGCAAAAACTGGAAGCATTCCCTTTGAAAACTGGCACAAGATAGGGATGCCCTCTCTCACCACTCCTATTCAACACAGTGCTGGAAGTTCTGCCCAGGGCAATCAGGCAGGAGAAGGAAATAAAGGGTATTCAACTAGGAAAAGAGGAAGTCAAATTGTCCCTGTTTGCAGATGATGTGATTGTATATCTAGAAAACCCCATTGTCTCAGCCCAAAATCTCCTTAAGCTGATAAGCAACTTCAGCAAAGTCTCAGGATACAAAATCAATGTACAAAAATCACAAGCATTCTTGTACACCAATCACAGACAAACAGCCAAATCATGAGTGAACTCCCATTCACAATTGCTTCAAAGAGAATAAAATACCTAGGAATCCAACTTACAAGGGATGTGAAGGACCTCTTCAAGGAAAACTACAAACCACTGCTCAATGAAATAAAAGAGGATACAAACAAATGGAAGAACATTCCATGCTCATGGGTAGGAAGAATCAATATTGTGAAAATGGCCATAATGCCCAAGGTAACTTATAAATTCAATGCCATCCCCATCAAGCTACCAAGGACTTTCTTCACAGAATTGGAAAAAACTACTTTAAAGTTCATATGGAACCAAAAACGAGCCTGCATCGCCAAGTCAATCCTAAGCCAAAAGAACAAAGCTGGAGGCATCACGCTACCTGACTTCAAACTATACTACAAGGCTACAGTAACCAAAACAGCATGGTACTGGTACCACAACAGAGACATAGATCAATGGATCAGAACAGAGCCCTCAGAAATAATGCCACATATCTACAACTGTCTGATCTGTGATAAACCTGACAAAAAGAAGAAATGGGGAAAGGATTCCCTATTTAATAAATGGTGCTGGGAAAACCGGCTAGCCATATGTAGAAAGCTGAAACTGGATCCCTTCCTTACACCTTATACAAAAATTAATTCAAGATGGATTAAAGACTTAAATGTTAGACCTAAAACCATAAAAACCCTAGAAGAAAACCTAGGCAATACCATTCAGGACATAGGCATGGGCAAGGACTTCATGTCTAAAACAGCAAAAGCAATGGCAACAAAAGCCAAAATTGACAAATGGGATCTAATTAAACTAAAGAGCTTCTGCACAGCAAAAGAAACTACCATCAGAGTGAACAGGCAACCTACAAAATGGGAGAAAATTTTCTCAACCTACTCATCTGACAAAGGGCTAATATCCAGAATCTACAATGAACTCAAACATATTTACAAGAAAAAAAGAAACAGCCCCATCAAAAAGTGAGCAAAGGACATGAACAGACACTTCTCAAAAGAAGACATTTATGCAGCCAAAAAACACATGAAGAAATGCTCATCATCACTGGCCATCAGAGAAATGCAAATCAAAACCACAATGAGATACCATCTCACACCAGTTAGAATGGCCATCATTAAAAAGTCAGGAAACAACAGGTGCTGGAGAGGATGTGGAGAAATAGGAACACTTTTACACTGTTGGTGGGACTGTAAACTAGTTCAACCATTGTGGAAGTCAGTGTGGCGATTCCTCAGGGATCTAGAACTAGAAATACCATTTCCCAGCCATCCCATTACTGGGTATATACCCAAAGGACTATAAATCATGCTGCTATAAAGACACATGCACATGTATGTTTACTGCAGCACTATTCACAATAGCAAAGACTTGGAACCAAGCCAAATGTCCAACAACGATAGACTGGATTAAGAAAATGTGGCACATATACACCATGGAATACTATGCAGCCATAAAAAAGGATGAGTTCATGTCCTTTGTAGGGACATGGATGAAACTGGAAACTATCATTCTCAGTAAACTATCGCAAGGAGAAAAAACCAAACACCCCATGTTCTCACTCATAGGTGGGAATTGAACAATGAGAACACAGGGACACAGGAAGGGGAACATCACATTCTGGGGACTGTTGTGGGGTGGGAGTGGGGAGGGACAGCATTAGGAGATATACCTAATGCTAAATGACGAGTTAATGGGTGCAGCACACCAACATGGCACATGGATACATATGTAACAAGCCTGCACATTGTGCACATGTACCCTAGAACTTAAAGTATAACAATAATAATAATAATAATAAAACAAAAAAGAAAAAGAAAAACCCTGGAAATCAAGTGTAGGTAACCACATGTAAGCAATAAAGGAGTGCATTGTACGTAGAAAACATACAAATAATAAAATGTACTAACATTTATCTTTTTTTTTAACCACAGTACCATCAGTTCTAAATTTCATTGACAAAAATACTCCTTGCAAAATTCTTTTGTAAGTTTAAGTTTTAAACAATCACCATGATTGAGATTTAATAACATAGATGTAATTTTCAAATTAGAGTTTTACAATAATGTATCATTTAATATTTCTTCTATTAGTATAATACAGAAAGTTAATTTTGTCACTTCCCAGTTATATAGCTAGCCCCCAAAACACATGAATTCAGTGATGAGCGTTTATTTAGATAATAACTAACCTAATGATTTCTAATGGTTGAACTCAATTCAGGTTAAGGTTGAGTCTCCAACCCTTCTGGTGCTTCCTATTCCTGTCTTTATGCACTAGATTAGAAATAAACAATGATACAGTGATTTTAAAGAGAAAAAAAACAGAAGTAGACTTACTTTAATTCTGGCATTTTATATGTCTGTTGGAAATTATTATTTTTTTTAAGTACACGCATTTGAAAGCTGCTAGAATTGATTCTGAAATAACAAAGGCATGGCCAGTTTTGAAATTTCTAGAATTGATTGTGCTAAGGAATTTTTATAATTTCTTCCAAATTTATTCTTATGTTTAAATTTTTTCCTAAATATTTGTGTATCCTTTCATATGAGATAAAAATTTTAAATTAATATAAATAAAAGGTATTATTTAGTAAATGATCAATAAGGATAACCTGACCAACTTGGCTATACTGTCTACTGAATATGATGTCTTCTAATGAGAAGACAAACCTGAAACAAAATAATTAACATATTTGAAAAAGTTAAGTCTTAGAAACTTTAATGCTATGATTCATATTAATAGTCATCATTTATAATACCAGGCAAATAATTAGCTCTGTGTTTGTTCCCTCTTTTCAAAAGCTATGCCAAATATAACAAATTAATTATAAAATATTAATATATAACAAAACATTCTTTATACAGAAATTTTCATCTTTATACAGAAAATTTAAAAAATTTATTTACTGACAAAATTATGCATGCACACACAAAGTACAATTAGGAAAAGTTTCACTGTCCGATTTTTTTTCTGAACATGATTTTTTTTCTGAACATGATGATTATTTGTTTCATTTCCTGTTTATTTTTGAAAACAATTATGCCATATAGAAAAGGGGGTATTAAAAATGATCCACTCCAGGTGACACATGTATCAGATACATGACTGCCTAGTAGGTCAAAGAGTAATTGAGGAATTGAGAAGTTACATGCTTCATTATCAATCAAGTTATATCAAATTTCATGCTTACAAAATGTAACAAAAATATTTATTTCACTGTGCTCATGTTAATGAAAGAAAAAGTTCTATTAACAAATGATTTGAAGGCTTCAAAGCAAATAAAGACAATATAAAAGATATTTAACACTTTGAGATGCCATAAGAAAATACCAGAGACCAGGTAGCTTCATTCACAAAAACTTACCTTCCATGGTTCTGGAGTTCAAGATCCAGGTGGCGGAAATATCGGTTTTATTTTGATGCCTCTTCTCTTGGCTTGTAGGTGGTCACCATCTTGCTGTGTGCTCAGTGTCCTCTGCTTTGTGCAAGTGTGAGCAGAGAGGGAGAGCAGAGAGCAAGCCCTCTAGTATCTCTTCTTACAAGGACACCCATCCCTTCATGAGGGCAGCCATCTCATGATCCCATCTAACCCTAACCACCTTCCAAAGGCCTTCTCTATAAATACCGTCATATTGGGGGCTAGGGTTTTAACATATACATTTGATGGGGTAGGAGAGCACAAACATTCAGTCCATAACATAAAATAATTCAGGAAAAATAGATTTATAATATACTTGTTCTGTAGTCAAAAGTGTATTTTCAGCGACAGTGAGGCAAATTAATATGCTATCCATTGTGGTTTCTGCAGAAGTCTATGCTGATTAAAAAGAACACTAATACCTCTTTCTCAGTCTAACAGTTTTCTGTAACCTTGATGTCGGTACCACATTGCTTTTTCACTCTGTTGTCTGAGGATATTGATTATACATGGCATGGCATGCTTAGTCATTATACTGAGGCTGAAAGAAAATTATGTTCGAAAATGACACGGCACATTACATATTCTTTACATTTGGTCAAGTAGATTTGAGAATTAATTCTTCACAGGTAACACCCAGGGGCTTCGACAAAAGGAAATTGAATCATTGATGTTTTCTTCATTGTGGGGTGAATGCAATTTAAGCCGGTGAAGAAAACCACGTTAGTCATGAAAAGCTCCCTAGGGTTGCCTGTGCCAAAAGATATGTGACATATATGTACATTGCTGAAGATATTTCATACTACCTATTTAGAGCATAAAAATCAAACCACAATTATGGGAATCAGAGTTTTAAGCAAAAGAGTTACTCTGTGACATCACTTTTCTGTCACTAATTTTGACGGTTCTGAACTTCTGAAACCAAACACAGCTGATCAGGGAAAAAGCCCAGAGGTTTTTGAATCAAATGAAATTAAGCCTCAACACTGCTGGGAATTAGACACGTCTTAATGTTTCAGATCAGAGAAGAGTAACATGGAGGCTAAAACATGTTAAATGAATCGCTCAAGGCCACTCATTAAAAGCATCACTGGCCTTTCTGAGGTATTTTATCAGATGAAAGCCAGACTAGTTCTGTGATTTTATTACAGCCATTGTGCTTAGCTGGTTAGTAGATACTTTCTTTTATCTGGAAAAACTGTAGATTTATTACCCTTTTGTGTGCAGTGTTGAGGGGATGGGGCGTGACAAAGGGGAACAAGGTTTTGCCTTACGATATTTGAATGTCTAGAAACCCCAGATGTTGTCTGGCTTTTCCTGATACCAACAGTATGTCTTCCAAATTAATGAACTTATGTGTATTGAAAATAAAATGATACTACAGAAAAAGTATGCCATGCGCTGCTTTGTGGTTGGTTCCTCCCTTTCCTTTATTTTGAAAAGCAGTTAGCTTTTTTCCCAGAAGCCGGGGAATATTTGCGTTCCTGTAATACATGAGAGAGGAATCAGGCCTAGCTAAGTTTTCACGTTGCTCTCTGGTGTATTTAAGTATACTAGTAGTCAGCTTTTATTAAAGTAATTTCTATTGGGTGTATTTTATGGCTTAGCAAAGAGGCAGTATTGCGGTTTTATTCATTGTGGCTTATGATAAAAGGAACTTGAGTGACATACCATAGAGAGGCATCCCATGATAAACTGGTATTTAGAAAACGAGACCAAATGTCTTGGAACACATTAGGAAACAATTTCCCATTAAGTTTTGAAATCTTTCTCTAGGTTCAGTGTCTGTAAAAATAATCATCAGAGTTCTTCAAAGTTATTCGTTTTTTAAGACTTTGAAAGAGCTCCAAATAGGATGTATATTTTTTTTAATACTTTTATTTTGTAGCACCTGAATACATTTTTCAGTTTTCCTAGTCCAAACTTAGTCATCACTGCCTTGCTAAATATAATCATGTTTGCTTGGACAATATCACAAATAGATTTTCAGACAATTCCAGTGAAATATCAAGTATTTTGACTGACACACAGAACTCGCTGTAACATTATTATGAAATGGACAGAAAGGTATCTTTTTGTAGTAGTGTAGTGGCAGTAAATCTCAATTCCTACAAAATCTGCCTTCTATTTCAAGCCTCAGTGTTAGAATTAGTCTAATAATTTCTCCCATAGAACAATGCAGACTGAAAGGTATGATTAGACATTTTACCATGATTTACAATAATTAATATAATCTAATAATGTGTAACAATTTTGTATATTTCTACTCTGTGGTATAATATTCATAGGGAATATATCAGTCAAGCAGATTTATATATATCCTATTTCCAGTTTCCTAAAGGTCACCGAATTCTATCCACCCCACCAAATTGCCCTTGGAAGCATTATAGTAACACAATATGTATGCAAAAATGCAATATACCAGCAATTTTACTCTTATAATACATCAGATTTAATGCCTCATCGGATTCCATCTTTACTTTTTGTTATTGTAGATGTTGTTCCACTTTTAAGAAATGTTTTATGTAATTAAAAAACACCAACTAGACATCCCCATTTAGCAAATATTTACATTAAAGAAAACAGAAAACTTTATTTGAGCATCTCTTATACGAAAGATAATAGTTTTTTGGAACTGAAACAAATATTTTGAATTAATCTTATACATTGAAAGTAAAAATCCTTGTTAATTGTATTTTCTGTATTTTTGAGTCATATGATATTGAAATATTATGATAGCAAATATTAATCAAGTCTGAGCCAGGCATGGTGGCTCACTGTAATCCCAGCAGTTTGCAAGGCCGAGGCAGGTGAATTGCTTAAGTCCAGAAGTTCAAGACTAACCGGGGGAACATGGTGAAACACAATCTCTACCAAAAATACAAAAAAAGATTAGCCAGGCCTGGTGGCACGTCCCTGTAGTCCCAGCTACTAGAGAGGCTGAAGTGGGAGAATTGCTTGAGCCCAGGAGGTCATGGCTGCAGTGAGCAGTGATCATGCAACTGCATTTTAGCCTGGGCAACAGAATAAGACACTGTCTCAAAAATAAATAAATAAATAGTCTCCTTTGATCCACAGAATGTGAAGCATTGTGAACTGGACAGAAAATTATCTTCAACTTTTCATTATTTTTAAGTTGGTAGGCCAGGTTATTTGTAAGCCATGTTTTAGCTGTGGTAATTTGCCAAAGGACTTTATAAATTAAGCAGAAAGAATTTCATCTTTTTTATCAGTAAACTCAGAACCATATTTTGATTATACAGTTGATTATCATTATTTGTGGTAGTTGGGTTCTGTAAAGCAAACAGTAGAGTCACTGTTCATAGAGAAAAAACATGAGGGGGTAGAGCCAATATGGCCGAATAGGAACACCTCCTGTCTTCAGCTCCCAGCCTGAGCGACACAGAAGACGGGTGATTTCTGCATTTCTGCTTGAGGTACTGGTTTCACCTCACTAGGGAGTGCCAAACAGTGGGTGCAGGACAGTCGGTGAAGCGCACTGTGCGCGAGCCGAAGCAGGGCGAGGCATTGCCTCACTCGGGAAGCACAAGGGGTCAGGGAGTTCCCTTTCCTAGTCAAAGAAAGGGGTAACAGATGGCACCTGGAATATCCGGTCAGTCCCACCCTAATACTGCACTTTTCCAACGGGCCTGGAAAACGGCACACTAGGAGATTGTGTCCCGCACCTGGCTCGGAGGGTCCTATGCCCACGGAGTCTGGCTGATTGCTAGCACAGCAGTCTGAGATCAAGCTGCAAGGCGGCAGCGAGGCTGGGGGAGGGGCGCCCGCCATTGCCCAGGCTTGCTTAGGTAAACAAAGCAGCCAGGAAGCTCAAACTGGGTGGAGCCCACCACAGCTCAAGGAGGCCTGCCTGCTTCTGTAGGCTCCACCTCTGGGGGCAGGGCACAGACAAACAAAACGCCAGCAGGAAATTCCACAGACTTAATTGTCCCTGTCTGACTGACAGCTTTGAAGAGAGTAGTGGTTCTCCCAGCACACAGCTGGAGATCTGAGAACAGACAGACTGCCTCCTAAAGTGGGTCCCTCACCCCTGAGCAGCCTAACTGGGAGGCACCCCCCCCAGTAGGGACAGACTGACACCTCACTGGGCCAGGTACTCCTCTGAGACAAAACTTCCAGAGGAACTTTCAGACAGCTGAATTTGTGGTCTCATGAAAATCCGCTGTTCTGCAGCCACCGCTGCTGACACCCAGCCAAACAGGGTCTGGAGTGGACCTCTAGTAAACTCCAACAGACCTGCAGCTGAGAGTCCCGCCTGGTAGAAGGAAAACTAACAAACAGAAAGGACATCCACACCAAAAACCCATCTGTACATCACCATCATCAAAGACCAAAAGTAGATAAAACCACAAAGATGGGGAAAAAACAGAGCAGAAAAACCGGAAACTCTAAAAAGCAGAGCCCCTCTCCTCCTCCAAAGTAACGCAGTTCCTCAACAGCAACAGAACAAAGCTGGATGGAGGATGACTTTGACGAGTTGAGAGAAGAAGGCTTCAGACGATCAAACTACTCTGAGCTACGGGAGGAAATTCAAAACAATAGCAAAGAAGTTAAAAACTTTGAAAAAAAATTAGAAGAATGGATAACTAGAATACCCAATGGAGAGAAGGGCTTAAAGGAGCTGATGGAGCTGAAAGCCAAGTTTCGAGAACTACGCGAAGATTGCAGAAGCCTCAGTAGCAGATGCGATCAACTGGAAGAAAGGGTATCGCTGATGGAAGATGAAATGAATGAAATGAAGAGAGAAGGGAAGTTCAGAGAAAAAAGAATAAAAAGAAATGAACAAAGCCTCCAACAAATTTGGGACTATGTGAAAAGACCAAACCTACATCTGATTGGTGAACCTGAAAATGACCGGGAGAATGGAACCAAGTTGGAAAACACTCTGGAAGATATTATCCAGGAGAACTTCCCCAATCTAGCAAGGCAGGCCAGCATTCAGATTCAGGAAATACAGAGAATGCCACAAAGATACTCCTCGAGAAGAGCAACTCCAAGACACATAATTGTCAGATTCACCAAAGTTGAAATGAAGGAAAAAATGTTAAGGGCAGCCAGAGAGAAAGGTCAGGTTACCCACAAAGGAAAGCCCATCAGACTAACAGCTGATCTCTGGGCAGAAACTCTACAAGCCAGAAGAGAGTGGGGGCCGATATTCAACATACTTAAAGAAAAGAATTTTCAACCCAGAATTTCATATCCAGCCAAACTAAGCTTCATAAGTGAAGGAGAAATAAAATACTTTACAGACAAGCAAACGCTGAGTGATTTTGTCACCACCAGGCCTGCCCTAAAAGAGCTCCTGAAGGAAGCACTAGACATGGAAAGGAACTACCGGTACCAGCCCCTGCAAAAACATGCCAAATTGTAAAGACTATCGAGGCTAGGAAGAAACTGCATCAACTAACGAGCAAAATAACCAACTAACATCATAATGACAGGATCAGATTCACACATAACATTATTAACGTTAAATGTAAATGGGCTAAATGCTCCAATTAAAAGACACAGACTGGCAAACTGGATAAGGAGTCAGGACCCATCAGTGTGCTGTATTCAGGAAACCCATCTCACGTGCAGAGACACACATAGACTCAAAATAAAGGGATGGAGGAAGATCTATCAAGCAAATAGAAAAGAAAAAAAGGCAGGGGTTGCAATCCTAGTCTCTGATAAAATAGACTTTAAACCAACAAAGATCAAAAGAGACAAAGAAGGCCATTATATAATGGTAAAGGGATCAATTCAACAGGAAGAGCTAACTATCCTAAATATATATGCACCCAAAACAGCAGCACCCAGATTCATAAAGCAAGTCCTGAGTGACCTACAAAGGGACTTAAACCCCACACAATAATAATGGGAGATTTTAACACCCTACTGTCAACATTAGACAGATCAACGAGATAGAAAGTTAACAAGGATATCCAGGAATTGAACTCAGCTCTGCACAACGTGGACCTAATAAACATCTACAGAACTTTCCACCCCAAATCAACAGAATATACATTTTTTTCAGCACCACACCACACCATTTCCAAAATTGACCACATAGTTGGAAGTAAAGCTCTCCTCAGCAAATGTAAAAGAACAGAAATTATAACTGTCTCTCAGACCACATTGCAATCAAACTAGAACTCAGGATTAAGAAACTCACTCAAAACCGCTCAACTACATGGAGACTGAACAACCTGCTCCTGAATGACTATTGGGTACATAATGAAATGAAGGCAGAAATAAAGATGTTCTTTGAAACCAGCGAGAACAAAGACACAACATACCAGAATTTCTGGGACACATTCAAAGCAGTGTGTACAGGGAAATTTATAGCACTAAATGCCCACAAGAGAAAGCAGGAAAGATCCAAAATTGACACCCTAACATCACAATTAAAAGAACTAGAAAAGCAAGAGCAAACACATTCAAAAGCTAGCAGAGGGCTAGAAATAACTAAAATCAGAGCAGAACTGAAGGAAATAGAGACACAAGAAACCCTTCAAAAAATTAATGAATCCAGTAGCTGGTTTTTTGAAAAGTTCAACAAAATTGATAGACCGCTAGCAAGACTAATAAAGAAGAAAAGAGAGAAGAATCAAATAGATGCAATAAAAAATGAAAAAGGGGATATCACCACCGATCCCACAGAAATACAATCTACCATCAGAGAATACTACAAACACCTCTATGCAAATAAACTAGAAAATCTAGAAGAAATGGATAAATTCCTCGACAAATACACCCTCCCAAGACTAAACCAGGAAGAAGTTGAATCTCTGAATAGACCAATAACAGCTTCTGTAATTGTGGCAATAATCAATAGCTTACCAACCAAAAAGAGTCCAGGACCTGATGGATTCACAGCCGAATTCTACCAGAAGTACAAGGAGGAACTGGTACCATTCCTTCTGAAACTATTACAATCGATAGAAAAAGAGGGAATCCTCCCTAACACATTTTATGAAGCCAGCATCGTCCTGATACCAAAGCCTGGCAGAGACATAACCAAAAAAGAGAATTCCAGACCAATATCCTTTATGAACATTGATGCAAAAATCCTCAATAAAATACTGGCAAACCGAATCCAGCAGCACATCAAAAAGCTTATCCACCATAATCAAGTGGGCTTCATCCCTGGGATGCAAGGCTGGTTCAACATACGCAAGTCAATAAATGTAATCCAGCATATAAACAGAACCAAAGACAAAAACCACATGATTATCTCAATAGATGCAGAAAAGGCCTTTGACAAAATTCAACAACCCTTCATGCTAAAAACTCTCAATAAATTAGGTATTGATGGGACGTGTCTCAAAATAATAAGAGCTATCTATGACAAACCCACAGCCAATATCATACTGAATGGGCAAAAACTGGAAGCATTCCCTCTGAAAACTGGTACAAGACAGGGATGCCCTCTCTCACCGCTCCTATTCAACATAGTGCTGGAAGTTCTGGCCAGGGCAATCAGGCAGGAGACGGAAATAAAGGGTATTCAATTAGGAAAAGAGGAAGTCAAATTGTCCCTGTTTGCAGATGACATGATTGTATATCTAGAAAACCCCATTGTCTCAACCCAAAATCTCCTTAAGCTGATTAGCAACTTCAGCAAAGTCTCAGGATACAAAATCAATGTACAAAAATCACAAGCATTCTTGTACACCAATCACAGACAAACAGAGAGCCAAATCATGAGTGAACTCCCATTCACAATTGCTTCAAAGAGAATAAAATACCTAGGAATCCAACTTACAAGGGATGTGAAGGACCTCTTCAAGGAGAACTACAAACCACTGCTCAATGAAATAAAAGAGGATACAAACAAATGGAAGAACATTCCATGCTCATGGGTTGGAAGAATCAATATCGTGAAAATGGCCATACTGCCCAAGGTAATTTATAGATTCAATGCCATCCCCATCAAGCTACCAATGACTTTCTTCACAGAATTGGAAAAAACTACTTTAAAGTTCATATGGAACCAAAAAAGAGCCCGCATCGCCAAGTCAATCCCAAGCCAAAAGAACAAAGCTGGAGGCATCACGCTACCTGACTTCAAACTATACTACAAGGCTACAGTAACCAAAACAGCATGGTACTGGTACCAAAACAGAGACATAGATCAATGGAACAGAACAGAGCCCTCAGAAATGATGCCGCATATCTACAACTATCTGATCTTTGACAAACCTGACAAAAACAAGAAATGGGGAAAGGATTCCCTATTTAATAAATGGTGCTGGGAAAACTGGCTAGCCATATGTAGAAAGCTGAAACTGGATCCCTTCCTTACACCTTATACAAAAATTAATTCAAGATGGATTAAAGACTTAAATGTGCCGGGCGCGGTGGCTCACGCTTGTAATCCCAGCACTTTGGGAGGCCGAGGCGGGCGGATCACGAGGTCAGGAGATCGAGACCACGGTGAAACCCCGTCTCTACTAAAAATACAAAAAATTAGCCGGGCGTGGTGGTGGGCGCCTGTAGTCCCAGCTACTCGGAGAGGCTGAGGCAGGAGAATGGCGTGAACCTGGGAGGTGGAGCTTGCAGTGAGCCGAGATTGTGCCACTGCACTCCAGCCTGGGTGACAGAGCCAGACTCCGTCTCAAAAAAAAAAAAAAAAAAAAAAAAGACTTAAATGTTAGACCTAAAACCATTAAAATCCTACAAGAAAACCTAGGCAATACCATTCAGGACATAGGCGTGGGCAAGGACTTCATGTCTAAAACACCAAAAGCAATGGCAACAAAAGCCAGAATTGACAAATGGGATCTAATTAAACTAAAGAGCTTCTGCACAGCAAAAGAAACTACCATCAGAGTGAACAGGCAACCTACAGAATGGGAGAAAATTTTGGCAATCTACTCATCTGACAAAGGGCTAATATCCAGAATCTACAACGAACTCAAACAAATTTACAAGAAAAAAACAAACAACCCCATCAAAAAGTGGGCAAAGGACATGAACAGACACTTCTCAAAAGAAGACATTTATGCAGCCAAAAAACACATGAAAAAATGCTCATCATCACTGGCCATCAGAGAAATGCAAATCAAAACCACAGTGAGATACCATCTCACACCAGTTAGAATGGCCATCATTAAAAAGTCAGGAAACAGCAGGTGCTGGAGAGGATGTGGAGAAATAGGAACACTTTTACACTGTTGGTGGGACTGTTGTGGAAGTCAGTGTGGCGATGCCTCAGGGATCTAGAACTAGAAATACCATTTGACCCAGCCATCCCATTACTGGGTATATACCCAAAGGACTATAAATCATGCTGCTATAAAGACACATGCACACGTATGTTTACTGCGGCACTATTCACAATAGCAAAGAGTTGGAACCAACCCAAATGTCCAACAACGATAGACTGGATTAAGAAAATGTGGCACATATGCACCATGGAATACTATGCAGCCATAAAAAAGGATGAGTTCGTGTCCTTTGTAGGGACATGGATGAAATTGGAAAACATCATTCTCAATAAACTATCGCAAGGACAAAAAACCAAACACCGCATGTTCTCACTCATAGGTGGGAATTCAACAATGAGAACTCATTGACACAGGAAGGGGAACATCACACTCCGGGGACTGTTGTGGGGTTGGGTGAGGGGGGAGGGATAGCATTAGGAGATATACCTAATGCTAAATGACGAGTTAATGGGTGCAGGAAATTAACATGGCACATGGATACATATGTAACAAACCTGCACATTGTGCACATGTACCCTAAAACCTAAAGTATAATAATAAAAAATAATAATAATAAAAAAAGAAAAAAAAGAAAAAAAAAGAAAAACCATGATTAGGTTCCTATGAGCTTCTGATCATAACATTTCAACAGCTGAGCAATATATAACCTTGTTTTATATGTATTTCTATTGAATACCACCTCATTTAATATATATTGTCAATTTTGAACTTTGAGCTCATGGCCAGTTATAACTCCTGTCTGAAGATACTTTCTCCATAAGGCACATCACAGCCTTCTTGCACTTAGGAACACTTTGTAGAACTTCAGCACTATGCTTGGGCACTGTTTTAAACACAAAAATCACTGACAAAAAGCACAAAGATGCAAAAAACATGACACTAAATAGACTGCAAAAAGGTCATTTACATATAGTAGGAGAGCTGAAACAAAAAGCATTCTTTTGTTCTACCTTAGTTGGAACATGTGTCTTAGGCAACTCAGGTTTTCTGCCACTCTGCATATGTGCAAGTCCACAGATGCTCATTAAAGCACTGCAGTATTGATTTTGGGGTTACAAACAAATTTTAGTAAGCATGACATTCTAGATACAGAATATGAGAATAATAAGCATTGATTAGATATACTTTGGAAGTTAGGCGAGTGAGTTTAGTGACTTTGGTCCTTTTTTCAAACATTCATGTTAATTGAATGCATTTTTACATTCTCTAATGATGTGATTCAAACTCTTGTGAAGTGCCCTTGCTGACGCTAGTGCTAGTAGGGAAAAATCTACCCCAAGATCAACAATTTTGGAGTAAATGTTAAATGTTATAAAATACAAAGCCAAAGGCCACCTTGCTGCTCATTTGGAGAAAGAACCCTTTAATAATAGAAATGATAACAGTTGGCCGGGCGCAGTGGCTCACGCTTGTAATCCCAGCACTTTGGGAGGCCGAGGCAGGCGGATCACGAGGTCAGGAGATCGAGACCACGGTGAAACCCCGTCTCTACTAAAAAATACAAAAAATTAGCCGGGCGCGGTGGCGGGCGCCTGTAGTCCCAGCTACTCGGAGGCTGAGGCAGGAGAATGGCGTGAACCCGGGAGGCGGAGCTTGCAGTGAGCCGAGATTGCGCCACTGCACTCCAGCCCGGGCGACAGAGGGAGACTCTGTCTCAAAAAAAAAAAAAAAAAGAAATGATAACAGTTAAAAAGAAGTATTTAAGCAACAACTTGCTATAATTATTGTATAACTGTGTGCTCTAAGACTATGTCAATCCAATTTTATACTAATCTCTATATAGAACTAGTCTTGAATAATTTATTTTTTCACCTATGGGGGTTGTTCTGAAGTGCATGCCTAACATAAAATGCAACAACATTGGCCAGGCACGGTGGCTCACGCGTGTAATCCCAGCACTTTGGGAAGCCAAGGCGGGTGGATTACCTGAGGTCAGGAGTTCAAGACCAACCTGACCAACATGGTAAAACCCCATCTCTACTAAAAATACAAAAATTAGCCAGGCGTGGTGGTGCATGCCTGTAATCACAGCTACTTGGGAAGCTGAGGCAGGAGAATCGCTTGAACCCGGGAGGCGGAGGTTGCAGTGAGCTGAGATAGCACCACTGCACTCCAGCCTGGGCAACAAAGCAAGACTCCAGCTCAAAAAAAAAAAAAAAAATGCAAAAACATTATAAATGCAGAAACCAAAAAAATGCAAAAACACGATGATTATGTATAATTATATATATATCACTAAGTCATTTCTACGCTCTATGGCATATACATTTTGTTATGTTTCCATTTATTCATTCAGTAAATTTTTATGGGTTGTCAACTGTATATCAACTATTACGCAAGGCCTAGAAGATACAATGACAAATGAGACACCATACCCGTTTTTGTGAAGCACATAATCTAGTGATAAAGTCAAATAAGAAGCAAAAAATAATAAAAAGGTATTATGTGCTTGTTTGCACAGGGATTCACAGAAGAGATACCTATTTCAGACTTGGTAGGGATAGAGTGAGAAGGGCAGAGACAAACGTTTTGGAAATGTTTGCAGAAGAACAGACATCTGAGCTGAGCACCGAAGAATGAGTAGAAGTTAGAGAGGCAATGATGATGTAATAGGTGTAAAGGAATGGCATGTTCTGAGCCAGAGGCTATGAAAAGACCAGAAGAACAAAAGAAGGTGAGTGCAAAACAGGGAAGCAGAAAGAAATGAGGCCGCAGGAATAAACTGTCTAAAGATCATAAAGAATGGTGCTTTCCTGATTGGTCAAAATACTTAAAATAAAACAGAGAGGCATTGCTGAATTTTAAACACAGAAGTGGCATGTTGAGTGTGACGGTTTTAAAATATGGCCACAAAATTCTTTGGCACTTGTCCCTTTGAGTCTAGGCTCTATGACTGCTGGGCCAACAGAATACAGCAGACATAATGCTGTGACAGTTTCCAGGAAGTTGCCCATCTGGGAAACTTTTCCTTCTTTTGGTATAGATGCTCTTGGAAACCAGCCACTGTCTTGAAAGAGCTCTAAGCAACCCTGGAAAGCCCATATAGAAAGAGGCTTAAAGTTCCTGGCCCCAAGCTGAGCTTCCAGTCAGAACCAACTTGCCAGCCACGTAAATCAGCCATCTTGGAAGTTCTTCTTCAGCCCTTGAGTGTTTCTTTTGACTCCGCATATAGTAGAGATGGTCCTTTCCCCCAAATTCCGGTCCAGCTAGCAGACTTGGGGCTTAATAAGTTATATGGATTTTAAGCCCCTGAACTTTGAGGTGGTTTGTCATGCAGCAATGGATGATTAGGACAATGGGACTGGTTTTTGTAGAGGTGACTGACGTGACGTCGTTGTATTATGGAAGTATGATTGGAGAATGCAAAACTAGAGATAGGGAAGTCACCTGGAAGTCCACTAAAGATCCAGAAGAAAAAAAGATGATGGCCAAAACTTAGGTAACTAGAGTTGGGAACACTTACAATGGTGAACTGCACACATACCATGGGTAAATTCTATGGTAGGTAATTACACATTAACAAAGTGTCCAAAAAATAAAAGTAAAACACAATGTTCAGGTTATGGCTTGAACGATTACATATATATGATTTTAATGTTAATGTGAGAATTATATAAAGAAATCTATTCCTCCTTGCACTTTTGCTTATTTCCATGACAGTGCGAATGGTTATCTTGCCAGTAAAAATCTTAGCTAGGCTCCTTAATTAATTACCAATGTTATATATACAATATTCCCGCTCAACATACCTGCATTTAAGAAAAACCATTCCACACAAAATTGAATTGTCTCATGTTTTATTTTTAATAGAAGTATCAGTTTGAGAGAATTAGTTGGTAGGAGGTATTTTATAGTATATGCAAACCGTTAACTGCTCTATTTATCCTAGGCTTTGTTCTTCAGCCACGCTGCTAATGTGTGCTGAATTGTATCAGCCTCTCAATTTCTTTCACTCAGTTGACTAAATTTGTTTTAGTCACATCTTACATTGAAGGGCTTAAGCACTTCAACAAAGCATAGCATTTCATTTATTTTAAAGATTTATTGAAAACATTATTTAATACATCATTCCAGTATTACCTATTTGCAAAATAAAACTTATATATCAAGAAAAGTTATTTACCTGATAAATCAGTTTGCATTTGTATATGTATAATATAAATTATGCATTTGACTAGATTTTCTTTGGCCACCAGGAAGTTTCGAGTGAAATTTGTGATTCGGATCTTATAATAGAAACTCATGATTTGCATGACTACATCCTCACTTTCAACCTGGTCTTGAGCTGCCATTTTAGGTATTATTTACCTAATTCCGATTTTTGTTTACTTTTCTTCATGTTATTGGGTTATGTTAGAATTTTTGTGTTAGTTATTAAAAAACAAATATTGCTGGCATCAGTAGAAAAGAAGAATTTATAATTAAAAAAACTCAGGTAAGTATGGAATCTTTTAATTTGTTAAGCTTATTTATTTATTTATTTATTTATTTATTTTTTTGGTCTCTTATTCCTGCTCCTCTCTATGCATTTGCTGAATTTTGCCTAGATGTGGCAGGAAGAATATGCCCCCCTCATAGAGCCCAAACATTCATGCTACAGGTCTTATCGTGTGAAAAATGCATCATTTTGTCTACTTGTGTTGTTTGTCTTTCGCTCTCTCTCTCTCATCTACCCTTGCTTCACACTTACTTATTCACTTTTACTCTCTCCACCAATTCCTAGATTTCTAACAAAGAGACTTCACTTGGATCAGCTTGGGGAAATTGCTCACCTCCAGTGCTCAACACAAAGGCCAGAAGGTTGTGGGACAACCAGGAAGCTCAGCGGCAGATGGGCATTTCAGAGCCAGGCAGACATGCCAGATGATGTCTACCTCAGCATTCAGTAAGGTCCTTCAAACTCTTTGCAGAAAAGCTTATCATTATAATGAGCCATTGGTCCCCTCACAACCTAGGAGGTATATAACTTTTATCATTGCCATTTTACAGATAAGGCATGAGGAGTTTGTGACTTGATATATACAGGAATTAAGTAGCAAAGCTGGGATTTTAACTGAGATGATCTTGTTCAAGTCTGAGATTTAGCCACTATACGACACTTGTTTCTATGGAAGGGAAGAAGAATGAGGAAGTTCTACATAGTGCACTGCCCTCCTCATAATGCATTATCTAGAAGAGTTGACAGTTACATTTAGATAATTAAATATCCAACACAGGACTTTCATACATCCATTGTTTCAAAATTAAATTGTTAGTGCTGCAATACTTGTACTGTCCCAAGAAAATATATTTAATATATGAAATTATTTTAAGAGATACGGCCACATTTTTCTAAACTTTTATTTTTCGTAAGATGCAGTCCAAATCAACATTGTTCCTCCCCCCCATTTCCACCCCCCAAATTAATGTTTTACAAAAACAATCTAATACTTAATGTATATTTGTATAATGTTTACATAACTGTTAGTAACTAAAAATAGAAGAAACACTCCAAACTAAGGTACAGCATTTAATTTTAATATAAAATTTTGACATGTTTGCTATCTTATGATAAGGTCACCATAATAAAAGAGAAGGAATTATACATTTTACCTTAGTTCCTTTTTACTTTGTATTTAAATAAATGATTCAAGAATCAATATTCATTCATGATTTCTGAGGGCCTAGTGTGTGCCAGGTACTAAACTAAGAGCGGAATAGTTACACACGCCATACATTTTGAAATAATAATCTTTCAAAATAGATATTAAGATTCAATTTTTCAGATGAGGCAAAATTACGCAGAAAATTCAAGTTGCTTCTGAAAATCATAGGCCAGAATCTGAGTTTCCTTCATCCTAACAAACATTTTATTCTACAGTACTCCATGAAAATCTAAAAGCTGCACTTCTAAAAATCTTCTTGGTAATTAGAGCCTGATCAAAATTGTCATTATTATAAACCATCTACCTCTCAAAAGAGCTATATATGTATGAAGGCTGACCAGCTGTTCACTGCTTCACTTAGGGACAGGCTGGGTCAAAACTATGATAATTGATAGATATAGGATGAGGCTACATACCTAACAGAAATGTTAAACACAAAGCAACTTCTGTCAACATAAATCATTGGTTCTTTAAATGGCAGCACAGTTTAAGAATGACATACTGAATCAATCCCTAACTAATTGAAAAATTAATTAGTGCCTGTCATTTTAACTCTGAATATTTTTAAGCTTCAGTGTGAATATAGTTAACCAGCTTCCTGCAAGAAGCCGGTTTGAAAATGCAGTGCAACTGTTGCCTAAATTTTTCGCAAGATAAGATATCATCCTTTGTGGTCTTACGTACCTTAAGGCTTAAAAATCCATCAACCCACTAATATCTATCATGACACACTAGTAAATTGTGTCATTATATCTCTTCTATTGTATGTCTCGTAAATTTAGCTATTGCTGCTGGCCTCATTAGAGTCTATTAGATTTATTAATCCTAGAAAGATAATAAAATGTGTTTAAATGTGTTTATGTTTACTATTTTCCCTAAAGCTAAATGTTGAGTATTTTAATATATTGAATATGCTAAAGGATAAAAAAAATAACACAGGTAAGCATAAACACTGATAACGACTTCTTTAGAAGACACAATTTATACATCTATTACGTATTATTCTAGCTCCTTTAGTCATCATGGAAGTGAAGTCCAAGAGTCATTCTATCAGAGATAACAACTCAACATCTACTGAGTACCTACTAGTAGCCGTGCTGTATATTGATGTTCTGTGCTTATCCTTCAATACAGCCTTATGAAGTGGATATTATTATCTCCATTCTGCAGATAACAAATAGAGAATCTACGAGGCAAAGCTTCTTATTAAAGGCACCATAGCCAATGGGGTATTAAGTATATGCAAGTCTGTGTTATTTCTATAGCACTAGACTATCCCATAGCCAATGGGGTATTAAGTATATGCAAGTCCGTGTGTCTATCTATAGCACTAGACAATGTCAAAAAATATTTGATATTGACTCTATCAAATATTTTATCTATTTGTAGATAAAATATGAGAACAGACAATTCAGAAATATGGAAACATAATTAGTAAATAAACAGAAAATAAAATGCTTATTCGTGGGAATGGAAGAAATGTAAATCTAAATAATCATAATATATCATGTGTATTTGTAAAAGACATATTGATTTAAAATGTTAATACCCAAAGCTGGTGAAAATATGATAACACATGCCCAATCCTACTTTGCTTGAGCAACAGTAACGTATTACAGTATTTTAGAAAAGTGTTTGGAATTATGTACCACTAGTCAAAACACGCTTATTCATCTTAATTCTATGATCTCTTTCTGAAAATTTAGCGTGAGAAAATAATACAAAATAGGAAATCTGTTTTTATATAAAGATATTAATCATCACATATGGAAATGGTCATGTAAATTATTATACATCCATTGGATAGAATATTATGCAAAATAATATGGTTTGGCTCTGTGTCTCCACCCAAATCTCACCTTGAATTGTAATACAAATTGTAAGGCCAATTGTAATTTGCATTTGTAATCTGAATTGTAATTGTTGAGGGATGGACCTGGTGGGAGGTGATTGGATCCTGGGAGTGGTTTTCCTCATGCTGTTCTTGTGATAGTGAGTGAATTTTCACAAGATCTGATGGCTTTATAAATGGCAGTTCTTTCTGCTCTCTCTCTCTCTCTCCTGCTGCCACGTAAGATGTGCCTTGCTTTCCTTTCACCTTCTATCAGAATTGTAAGTTTCCTGAGCCCCCGCCCCAGACATGTGGAACTGTGAGTCAATTAAGCCTTTTCCCTTTATAAATCACCCAGTCTCTGGTAATATCTTTATAACAGTGTGAGAATGGACTAATACAGAGAATTGGTAGTGGGAGTTGGGGCACTGATGTAAAAATAACCTGAAAATGTGGAAGCAACTTTGAAACTGGGTAATGGGCAGAGGTTGGAACTGTTTGGAGGGCTCAGAAGACAATAGGAAGATGTGGGAAAGTTTGGAATTCCCTAGAGACATGTTGAATGGTTTTGACCAAAATGCTGATAGTGGTATAGACAATGAAGTTCAGGCTGAAGTGTCTCAGATGGAAATGAGAAATTTATTGAGAACTGGAGTAAAGGTCACTCTTGCTATGCTTGAGCAAAAAGATCAGTGACATTTTGCCCTTTCTCTAGATATCTATGGAACTTTGAGAGAGATGGTCTGAAATTGGAACTTATGTTTAAAAAGGAAGCAGGGCATAAAAGTTTGGAAATTTTGCAGCCTGACCATGTGATAGAAAAGAAAAACCCATTTTCTGGGGAGAAATTCAAGCCAGGTGCAGAAATTTGCATAAGCAATGAGGATCCAAATGTTAATCACCAAGGCAATTGGGAAAATAGCTCCAAGGCATGTCAGAGATCTTCATGGCAGCCCCTCCCATCACAGACCCAGAGTCCTAGGAGGGAAAATGATTTTGTGGGCCAGGCCCAGGGACATGTCACTCTGTGCAGCCTCAGGACTTAGTTCCCTTATCTTAGCTACTCTAGCTCCAGCCATGGCTAAAAGGGGCTGACATACAGCTCAGGTCATTGCTTCAGAGGGTGCAAGACACAGACTTTGGTGGCTTGAAGGTGTTGGGCCTATAGCTATACAGAAGAGAAAAGTTGAGCTTTAGGAACCTCCACCTAGATTTCAGAGGATGTATGGAAATGCCTGGATGTCCAGGAGAACCTCTGGTGGGGCAGGGCAGAAGGGAAATACGGGGTTAGAGCCCTCACACAAAGTCCCCACTGGGGCACTGCCTGGTGGAGCTGTGAGAAGAGGGCCACCATTCTCCAGACCACAAAGTGGTAGATTTACTGACAGCTTGCACCATGCATTTGGAAAAACCTCAGGCACTCAATGCCAGCCCATAAAGGCAGCTGTGGGGGTTGTACCATGCAAAGCCACAGGGGTGGAGCTGCCCAAAACCATGAGAGCCCACCCCTTGCATCAGTGTGCCATGGGTGTGAGAGGCAGAGTCAAAGAAAATTTTGGAGCTTTAAGATTTACTGACTGCCAGCTGGGTTTTGACTGGGTTTGGACTTCCATGAGGGCTGAAGCACCTTTGTTTTGGCCAGTTTCTCCCATTGTGTCCCCACTGTATCTTGGATGTAACTAACTTGTTTCTGATTGTATAGACTCATAGGCAGAAGGGATTTTTGGATTTGGACTTTTGAGTTAATGCTAGAATTAGTTAAGACTTTGGAGAACTGTTGCGAGGGCATGATTGTGTTTTGAAATGTGAGTACATGAGATTTGGGAGGAGTCAGGGGCAGAATGATATGGTTTGGTTGTGTCCCCACCCAAACCTCATCTTGAATTGTAATTGGAATTGTAATCTCCAGGTGTCAAGGTAGGGACCTGGTAGGAGGTGATTGGATCATGGGGGTGGTTTTCCTCATGCTGTTCTTGTGACAGTGAGTGAATTCTCACAAGATCTGATGGTTTTATAAATGACAGTTTCCCCTCTTCTCTCTCCCTTTCCTGCTGCCATGTAAGGTGTGCCTTGCTTTTCCTTTGCCTTCTGCCATGATTGTAAGTTTCCTGAGGCCTCCATAGCCATGCAAAACTATGAATCAATTAAAACTCTTTCCTGTAAAAATTACCCAGTCTCTGGTAGTATCTTTATAGCAATGTGAGAACTGACTAATATACAGGTCTTACAATTATTACAAAAAATATCTTATTATTATCTTTAAAATATTATTATAAAGTAAAAATATCTAGATAAAATATTATATAAGAATAGTTATCAAAATTACATAAATATAGATAAAGGAAAAAAGATTGTATGGAAGCACAAAAAACTTCTAACAGGGCTGATGTTACCATGAATTGTATGTTTCCCATATATACTATACACTTTATTAAAAAAAATCCTAAAAGAAAGAATACCAGAAGTCTATAACTAAGCCTGCAAATCAAAGTGTAGAATAATAATTGGGTGCAGTCAATTCCTAAAAACAATAAGACAGTATCAATTATTTTGGAGAATGTATATATTTGACATCATCAGCAATGGTTTTCTTATGATGATAAAGCTTGACAAGATCAATCTAGAAGGAATATTTCCATCAGTTTGTGCGTTTTGCTCACCAGCAATTGTCTATCAAATGAGATCATGTATAGAAAAGGGCTTGATTAGCTCTGGCATGTACATATTGTATTATTTTTGCTATTATCAAGAAAAGAATATATAGACTATATATACCTTTTGGGATCCAGATCTACTCAAGCCTGTGATCAGGGTGCTGTTCTATAAACTAGATTTTTTTTTCTTATTATACTCAGTGAACACATCCTTCTGTATGCTTGTGTCATATTTTTTCTCCTCTATACATTATTCTTGAAATAATCACACTGAGGGAGGACATGGAAACTCACTTTTGTGTTGGGTTGGTGCAAAAGTAATTGCAGTTTTTGCCATTAATACAATCTCTAATTTTGTGAATAGTAAGAATCAGCAAGAATCTGTAAAAGATTATAGAGTGAAATAGTAAATATTAATAACATTATAAAATCTAATAGTCACAGGATATTCATACAGAAATGAGTTCAAAATGCAATCATGTCCAGGTGTGGTGGCTCACGCCTATAATCCCAACACTTTAGGATGCCAAGGTGGGCAGATCACTTGAGGTGAGGCATTCAAGGCAAGCCTGGTCAACACGGTGAAAGTCCATCTCTACTACAAATACAAAAATTGGCTGGGCGTGGTGGTGCATGCTTGTAATCCCAACTACTCAGGAGGCTGAGGCAGGAGAATCACTCGAACCCAGGAGACGGAGGGTGCAGTGAGCCGAGATGGCGCCATTGCACTCCAGTCTCGGTGACAAGAGTGAAACTCCTCTTAAAAAACACATGCAATCAGGTTTTTAAATATTATATTAAAGTGCAGTTTTTACATAACAATTATTTTGTCAATTTAAAAAGTTTTTAAATCATTTGGTGCTTCAAAATATTTAATGTAGTTTTAAATTACTGCACCAAGTATTTCCCATATCAATACTGTTCACTGACATATCATCTACATATTTAATAATGGATATCAGGTAAAATATTGTGCATCTTTAATCAACTAAATTTAAGACTTCAAATGTTTTTATTGAGATTCATTAAACTGACAAAATTTAATAAACAGAATGCAATAAATAGTACTTTCCAATATAATCTAAATGGGAGGAGCTTTTGCATAGCATTTACTGTTTATCTCATAATGACTTCCACTTTTCCTGCTTGTTTTTCAATCAGATTTATTCCATTTTCTCAGGTGAGTGAATTAGCCCCTTCAAATTCACAGACCATGTCTAGTATCTCCAGACTTCCCACCATCTTTCCCCACCTTTGTTGCTTTTGTCTAAAGGGATAATAGGCTTCTTGGAAAAATAGTTTGTAGGTGACATGAGTTTTACATGAAATTGCTGAGGAACTAGGGAAAGGTGGCATATGTGGGCATATGTTGGTTTTGAAATGATTTCAACACTGTAAAGCAGAAGGAAATCTAGCACTTTCAGAAATAGCAAAGGAGAAAGATTTCTGTAGATATCTGTAACTGTTCATATAATTTTGAATTTTCTATTTTTCACACTTTACAAGGATCTCAAATTTGTACATGATTGTCTTTTTGTGGCATTTGTTGCAGCCCAAAGAAGTGCTCACTGTTATCTCAGTACATAACATCCTTGATAATTCCTTAGAGATGCATCGACTCACTAGGAATCAGTTACCAATGGACACTAATAAGCACATAGCAGTCTGAAACAGAGGAACACGAACACAACAGCTTAGGAAATGTAAGGCAGTGTGACTCATAATATATCTCATTCAAGCTATTGATGCACAATGGGCACAAAAATAAAATCTGTGCCCTTTACTATTAAGAACAGAAGCCTGGCAAACCCCTTCCAAATAGCCACTCTATGTAGAATGAAAACATGCTGTTGCTTTTTCTCACATGCATATGAAGAGTGAGAAGTTTAAAAGACTAGAGGGAAAAAAAGTAATACCTCAAAATTATGTATGTGACAATATGTCCTTTGGTAAATCTACTTGTGAAAGATAAAAGAGATGTTTTAGACAAACAAAGCCCATGCCTGGCTAAACTAAGCAGTGATCCTGGAAGATCATTGCCTCATTTCCCATTGTGTTTCTACTGTGCTAATGCATGTCAAGCATTTAGAAGAGTTTCTGGCACATAGAAACTTTTTTCTTTTTTTTTCAGAGAGACAAGGTCTCACTATGTTGCCCAGGCTTGTCTCAAACTCCTGGGTTCAAGTAATCCTCCTTCCTCAGTCTCCCAAAGTGCTGAGATTACAAGTGTAAGCCATCACACCCAGCCCAGAAATATTTAATAAATATTTGCTACTACTACTGTGGCTGTGGCTACTGTTGCTGATGCTATGACTAGTACTACTATTGACTACAAAACTGTAATCTCTAGTGTAAAGTAACAAAATAATCCACTTTTGAAATCAGGAAATCGAAACAAGACTTCGATCTATATCATTTACTAGTTGTGTGGCCTTCCGAAATTAAAATAACTTTTGGAATCTCCCTTCCAAAAGTTATTTTGGAAGGTCCTCCTCCCTGTCTTGTCCTTAAAATAAAGGTATTAATAATAATAATTCATGGAATTGTTATTAGAATGTCATGAAATTAAGCGTGATATATAAATACAATCAGTCATTAACATTCTACATATTATGTTGCAGATTTAAAATTAAATGGTTCTTTCTGTCTTTTATTGGCTAATTTTGATGTGACAATTTCTAAATTTTTACCACATGAGTATAAGTTGCAGGACACAGTATAGTCTTTCTAGCATCACACTATATGAACTTGAAAATAAATTCCGTCTGTTCTCCCCCCGCCCCGTCTCCTTCACGAACAGCAATGTACTTACTCATTTGTGCTACCTGGCGGCTTGGTTACCAAAATAAATGTATTAGCAACATCAGATTTGGTTAAAATACTTCCCTTCTCAAGGAATGTATAAATGAATTTGCATAAAAATAGAACTGGCATACAACAGTTTCCCAACCATAGATACTCTTCTACCCACTTATCATAAACTCTGGAGGTCTTTGCCTTGCATTCAGCAATTCCAGCAGTTAACCCCTTAGGCAAAATTCATTTGCTGCACGTCTATTATATACTCAAACATAGTTTTAGCAACAGTATGAATATGAAATTAAAATGTTCCTGCCTGCCCAGGCGTGGTGGCTCACACCTGTAATTCCAGCACTTTGGAAGGCCGAGGCAGGCAGATCACGAGGAGTTCGAGACCAGCCTGGCCAACATAGTGAAACCCGTCTCTACTAAAAACACAAAAAATTAGCCAGGCGTGGTGGCAGGCACCTGTAATCCCAGCTACCCCAGATGCTGAGGCAGGAGAATTGCTTGGATCCGGGAGGCGGAGGTTGCAGTGAGCCAAGATCATGCCATTGCACTCCAGCCTGAGCAACAGAGCGAGACTCTGTCTCAAAAAAAAAAAAAAAAAAAAAAATGTTTCTGCCCTTGAGGACCTTACAGTTCCATTGTCAAAGCAAGGTATGCATTCACAACAACAACAACAACAACAAAAAAAACTTAAAATGAATTTTGTTAATTTCATAGAGCACAGAAGGCAAAGCCAATTATATGAATTGATGGAAGAATAAATCATCAATAAATTGATGAAGCAGAATAAATCTGAAGTATTCTGAAAGTTTTGAAAATATTCTAAGTCTAAAGTCTAATATTCTAAGTCAAAGATCTAAGTCTAAATTTAAAGCCTGAATCACTACTTTGAAAAGTCTGTCTTCTTTCTTCTCTTCTCTTTTTCTCTTTGACAACTTTACTTCAAAAATGTTACCACCAGGCAACTGCTCAAATCGGATAAATTGCTGTAGAGACATTTGATATGTGGCCCCAAAATGCTGTTTCCTACTTCATTTGATGATGCTTAGCATTTGGTTTTCAGTTGAGATTTCTTCTGAGTTCATACCTTCAGCATCATAACTAATACTTTTATTCCAGCAAGTAGACAGATAAATATGTTCACCTAAGTATAGCTGGCTCTGTATAAATAGACTCTTTATATATGATCCTATAACCTAAACATCCTCTTAGTATTAATAGCTATCTTTCTTTGTGATTTCTCCTCTTTGAGGATTTCTTGCTTTTTGGTGCCCCAGAAGACTCCCTTGGGATTTGCTGTCAGTAAATAATTATGTTAAAATTATCTGACTGTGAGATTATTTATTCATTGGAGATTATTTACGCTCTCATGGCCAGTGTATGGCTAGAATGCAAGGGAGGTCTTATTTCCTTCCTGTTCTTTCCATGCCACTGTGATTTTTCCCTCTGTCAGTAAGCCTTTATCTTTTGAGGTGCATGCCATCTTAGGCTACCTTTTCCACAATTCTTCACATTATCTACCAATTTTTAGATCATACCTCCACATTTAGCTTCATTTTTCTCAACTAACTCACACCCTTTCTTTCATTACAACTCAGCTAATTTCAAGATCTAAGTGAGTTTTAACAACTACCTATAGGTGAATGATGCTAAATCCATATTCTAGCATACTTCTTTCTCTTAAACTCAGGAATAATTCCTCCTCCTGGATCTATTCATTCCAAACCACTCTGGAACTCTAAACTATAGATTTTCTTGCCTCCTTCTTGTATCTGAGTTTAAAAAATATCTGTGTGTGTTTTTCCCCTATAGCACGTAAACATTCTCAATTATCTGACATTTTCCCCAGAAAAGTTTTTAATGAATTTCCCTTCATAATTTGCTGCTTCCTTCTGTCCTCTTTACTAGCAACTTCTTTAAGAAAGAAGTTTCTACCTCTACTTCTTCACCACATTGCAATTTGGCTCCTGATAGTAAACTGTACTGAAATTTCTGGAATGAAAGTCAGCAGCGGCTTCTTATTGGTCAAATTCACCCCTATCTTATGTTCTTATCTATCTTATGTTTCTATATCTGGTTCATCACTGCCTCCTCTTCCCTTCAATTCTTATGTATCAATTTTACCCAGGAGGAGTCGAACACCGTTAGTTACTAAACAGTCATTTCCTGTCTCCTTTCCCTCACTGGCAAATCCCATTGCCTAAAACAAAGGCTGAAAATGAATGTCATTCTCTTTCCTGAACCTCCCTTAAGATTTTTGTGGCGTACAGTTGAGTTCTTTCCAATGATGCAAAGAGAAATCTTCTACAATGTCTTCTCAAAAACACTCCACAAATAGAAAGGGAGATGAAAGATTGAAACTCCCATCCATTCTATTGTTCCTTGCTATATGTGGACTGCTTGTACAAGTAAATGATATTTGCAGCTTTGGGGACCATTTTTTGACAGTAAGGTCATAGGTTAAAAAAAGGTGAAAAGACCCTTAGTCCTTGATGACAGCGAGAGTGACCAAATCAACCCTGCAATTGCTGACCTGCTGATTTCTTGTTCTAAAATAAATACCTTTTTTGGTAACTCACTTTTAATTTTTCGTTACCAGTACTCTTCTCAATTCATCTCACCTTTAATCCCATTTAATCTTTTGGCTCCAACTATAATACACTGCATGTGACATAGAAAGCACACAGTGGCCTGGCACACAATTGTCTTATCTTCAAGATACCTTTCTATTTTCTTCTGGATAAAATACAAGCTCTTTAGCATGGCAGAAAGGTTCTGTCTCAAGTTGACCCTGTATTTTGACCACATAAACTTTGTGTGTCTTTTTCTATGCTGATAGCCTTGGGTTGTTCTTCCTGCCCCTTTCTGTTTAGCTTTGTGAAGTCTTGTTACAAGTCAAGTGCCAGCTACTCTGATAACCCTTGCTTTCTGCTGGAGGCACTTAAACACTCCCTCCTCTATGTTTGTGGCATCTGTTCATACCTTTATTATAGCATTTATCAACTTATATGGCAATGATTTGTTTACCTGTCTCTCTTTACACTGTGTGTGCCATGAGAAAAAGAACTGTTTCTTATCTAAGTGAGCCCAGATCCCAGCTCACTGTCTGGCACAGAGTGGAAACCCAATTAATTATTCTGTTGTGAGTAATGACTCTTGCTCATCAGTTCCTCAGGAGCAAAAGCCAGATAATAGCCTGATTTTTATTTCCTTTTAAATTCTGAAAAGATGACAGTCCTAAAAAGCGTATGTTGTGAGATAACAACAAGAGCATTGGCTGAAATTGTGCCACATATGTATTAGAAAACATTAAACATAGTCAATGTTTCAATACATCATGTTAATTAATTACAACAGCCATATTTTTACAATGTCAGTAAGGGATATTGCTCATACTTTACTATCTCGTTGCAAATATGTAAGCAAGGCAAACATCTATCAGAGGATAATTTCGATTATATCATTAACTTTCTATGTTAATATAGTTTTTCCTCTGGGAATCTCTCAAACAGAATCCCTAACTTTTCTTTGGAAAAATCAGAGCCACCCCTCTTCCTTGTGGCATTATTTTGCTTCACAACTCTTGCAGTATGCCACTGGAGGAGGATGTGGTCATCATTTCTTTCTTCCCTGGCCAGTCAAAAGGTATACCCATCATATGCCCCCATGTTTTCCTGCAGATGCCTCCTCTGATTTAGAGGGAAGATGGCAGGGTAGAAAGAGGGATGCTCACTTAGCTCTAGTACCATGTTTTGTGGGTAAAGCAAGGGTTTGAGTCATGCTTTAAGGTTCAAATGAAAGAGTCTTCTCATGATTATCTGGATCCCTAACAAAGCTTAACAATTTTCATGCACTTCCATCACTGAACCCCTGTTTTTGAAGTGAGTTTTTGTACTTTACCAAAAAGTCAGGTCATTTCTCATGAAGCCAATTAGTCATCTTTCTCGACTTCATTGTGTAAAGTACAAATGATATTGGCTCCCATAATTGTCACTTAACAGCTTTATTCCTTTGACGAATTTGAAAAGTGATTTCCAAGCTTTGACTAACCTATGCCTGCACTACTCACAAGAGCAGTAAGAGAGGTTTATCTCCTATTTTCTATGTAAGATGAAAACAAATTGAATATCTGATGATAGACAACACTGAAATTTCACTGCAGAGCGCAGAGCTAGAACCAGGCACCACAACTATCAGCTCAAGATAGTTTGGACAGAAAAAAACAAGGCAAACCAACCAACCAACGAAACAAACCAAAAACCACCCTAGGTAAACATAAATACCTCCACAAATAAAATTTTCAGAATGTTGCAACAAAGCCTGAAATATAAATAATGAATAAATGCTTGTTGAATGGATGCACAAATGAATGGGATTTTTTTTTTTTTTTTTTTTACTTTTTAAAAATAACCATTCTGATTGGTGTCAGATGGTATCTCATTGTGGTTTTGATTTGCAAAAGACAGTGTAGCACTTCCACAAAGACCTAAAGACACAAATACCATTTAACCCAGCAATCCCATTACTGGATATATACCAAAAGGAATACAAATCATTCTATTATAAAGACACATGCACACATATGTTCATTACAGCACTATTCACAACAGCAAAGACATAGAATCAACCTAAATGCCCAACAGTGATAGACTGGATAAAGAAAATGTGGTATGTCTACACCATGGAACACTATACAGTCATAAAAAAATAATGAGATCATGTCCTTTGCAAGGACATGGATCTGGAGACCATTATCCTTAGAACATTAACACAGGAATAGAATATCAAACACTGCATGTTCTTCCCTCTAAGTGGCAGCTAAATGATAAGAACCCATGATCACATAGAGGGGAACTATACACACTGGGGCCTTTCAGAGGGTGGGAGGCGGGACAGGATCAGAAAAAAACAACTAATGGGTATTAGGCTAAATATCTGGGTAATGAAATAATCTGTACAATAAACCCTCATGACACAAGTTTACCTATGTAACAAATCTGCACTTGTACCTCTAAACTGAAAATGAAAGGTGAAAATGTAAATAAATTAAAAAATTAAATTAAAAATTTAAACAGCTAACAGGGAATAGGAAGACACTTGTCAACCAGTACAAAGTTTCGGTTAGACCGGAGGAATAAGTTCTGGGGTTCTATTACACAGCAAGGTGACTATAGTTAATAATAATGTATTATATATTCCAAAAGAGCTAAACGAGAAGATTTTATGTGTTCTTACCACAAATAAATGATAAATAAGTGAGGTGATGGATATGCTAATTATCCTGGTTTGATCATTTCATGATGTATACATGTATTGACACATCACATTGTACCCCATAAATCTACACAATTATTGTCAGTTAAAAAATCTTAAAAAATAATGTATTATGGTTTTTATCTCTTGATAAAATCTTGGTTAAATCTAAAAAGTAAATAGTTTCATTCCAAACCTGTTCAATATTAGGGAATGTTCAATTTGGATTTTCAAAAAAATGGGAATCCAGGATAATATTAACAATCTACATATGAAGTTAAATACTTGAGAATATTTTTATGAGACTGTTCTTCATTAATAGTGTTAGTCTGAGAAAAGTCCAGAAGCACCACATCTTTTATTCCTCATGTAAAATTCTCACTAGTTTGTGCCAAATAGCAAATACATAATGAAGATTCCTCCCCAACCCCCAATGTTTGGCATACAATTTAGGAGAAAAGTCCAAAACAGGCCTCCCTTTATTTTTTGCATATACATCCAGACTCATAGGCATCTCAAAGAACACTACATAAACAAATAACATTTAAAACAATAAACCTGAAAAGATATAAAATATGCTTTTCTTCCTTCAAAGGAATCTAAATTCATTTAGAGGAAACATGAATCAGGCTGGAGAATACTTGGGATGACAAACAGTTGGTGACACACGGGAGCATTTCTCAGTTCGCTACAATGATTGTACTAACCAATGAGATACTTAGCAGAGTGGAACAAAATTAATGTAAACTTTATAATATAATGGATAAAGAATATTTTTATTGCTATTATAATATCAAAATGCATTTGCTTATTATTGTAAACTAAGAAAGGCAGATTTATATTAGAAATTTGTCCAAGGTATATAGAAACCTAGCCATGGTAGAGGGACATTCTCTTAATCGAATATGATTTCACTTATACTTTTAAAAAATACATATATGTAGTTAGACAGGAAATGTCTGATGAAAGAGACATTTCAATATCATAAACATTCATTTTTCTGTCTTCTCACCATAGCAACTTGACAAAACACCTGCCCTGTTTTCAATCATGATTTTTTGCTCTGTGAAAGTGAGGTAAGAGCTTTAGCACATCATGTGGAGATTGCTTTTTATCTGCAGGGATTGGGATGAAAGACCACCGTAACAGCTCATTTTTATGAGCATACACGATCTTTTAAGCAAGCACCCGTTTTTACTTCTTTGCCTTCTAATTTGGATCACTTCACAGCACTCAAAGAGTTACCTGTGTAAGCCTTCCCTTATTTAGAAATGGTTGCCACTGATGTGATGAATAGGCCAATAGTCTCCTATAGCCTACAACAAACATTCCACCTCTAAGGAAATGAATTACCCCTAAATTAGTGCAATGTTTTCATTTTTATTCGTTTTTATATTTCCACCATCTGAGAAAAACTGGCCTTTAAAATACATTGAACTTGACTGTTTGAAGGAAAATCTGAGCCTGCAATTGGTCTACACAGTTTTTTCCAAATAAAATTATCTTTCATCATGGAAATGTATTACTGTGAAACTTCTGTCATTATATTACTAGCAAAAGAAAATAGGGGGGTGGAGCCAAGACGGCCGAATAGGAACAGCTCCGGTCACCAGCTCCCAGCCTCAGCGACACAGAAGACCGGTGATTTCTGCATTTCTGCTTGAGGTACCGGTTTCATCTCACTAGGGAGTGCCTAACAGTGGGTGCAGGACAGTCGGTGAAGCGCACTGTGCGCGAGACGAAGCAGGGCGAGGCATTGCCTCACTCGGGAAGCACAAGGGGTCAGGGAGTTCCCTTTCCTAGTCAAAGAAAGGGGAAACAGACGGCACCTGTAATATCGAGTCAGTCCCATCCTAATACTGCGCTTTTCCAACGGGCCTGGAAAACGGCACACTAGGAGATCGTGTCTCGCACCTGGCTGGGAGGGTCCTATGCCCACGGAGTCTCGCTGATTGCTAGCACAGCAGTCTGAGATCAAGCTGCAAGGCGGCAGCGAGGCTGGGGGAGGGGCGCCCGCCATTGCCCAGGCTTGCTTAGGTAAACAAAGCAGCCAGGAAGCTCAAACTGGGTGGAGCCCACCACAGCTCAAGGAGGCCTGCCTGCCTCTGTAGGCTCCACCTCTGGGGGCAGGGCACAGACAAACAAAAAGCCAGCAGGAAACTCCACAGACTTAATTGTCCCTGTCTGACTGACAGCTTTGAAGAGAGTAGTGGTTCTCCCAGCACACAGCTGGAGATCTGAGAACAGACAGACTGCCTCCTAAAGTGGGTCCCTCACCCCTGAGCAGCCTAACTGGGAGGCACCCCCCCAGTAGGGACAGACTGACACCTCATTCAACCGGGTACTCCTCTGAGACAAAACTTTCAGAGGAACTATCAGACAGCTGAATTTGTGGTCTCACGAAAATCCGCTGTTCTGCAGCCACCGCTGCTGACACCCAGCCAAACAGGGTCTGGAGTGGACCTCTAGTAAACTCCAACAGACCTGCAGCTGAGGGTCCTGTCTGGTAGAAGGAAAACTAACAAACAGAAAGGACATCCACACCAAAAACCCATCTGTACATCACAATCATCAAAGACCAAAAGTAGATAAAACCACAAAGATGGGGGAAAAACAGAGCAAAAAAACTGGAAACTCTAAAAAACAGAACACCTCTCCTCCTCCAAAGGAACGCAGTTCCTCACCAGCAATGGAACAAAGCTGGATGGAGGATAACTTTGATGAGTTGAGAGAAGAAGGCTTCAGACGATCAAACTACTCTGAGCTACGAGAGGAAATTCAAAACAATAGCAAAGAAGTTAAAAACTTTGAAAAAAAATTAGAAGAATGGATAACTAGAATAACCAATGGAGAGAAGGGCTTAAAGGAGCTGATGGAGCTGAAAGCCAAGTTTCGAGAACTACGCGAAGATTGCAGAAGCCTCAGTAGCAGATGCGATCAACTGGAAGAAAGGGTATCGCTGATGAAAGATGAAATGAATGAAATGAAGAGAGAAGGGAAGTTTAGAGAAAAAAGAATAAAAAGAAATGAACAAAGCCTCCAAGAAATTTGGGACTATGTGAAAAGACCAAACCTACGTTTGATTGGTGTACCTGAAAATGATGGGGAGAATGGAACCAAGTTGGAAAACACTCTGCAAGATATTATCCAGGAGAACTTCCCCAATCTAGCAAGGCAGGCCAGCATTCAGATTCAGGAAATACAGAGAACGCCACAAAGATACTCCTCGAGAAGGGCAACTCCAAGACACATAATTGTCAGATTCACCAAAGTTGAAATAAAGGAAAAAATGTTAAGGGCAGCCATAGAGAAAGGTCGGGTTACCCACAAAGGGAAGCCCATCAGACTAACAGCTGGTCTCTCAGCAGAAACTCTACAAGCCAGAAGAGAGTGGGGGCCGATATTCAACATTCTTAAAGAAAAGAATTTTCAACGCAGAATTTCCTATCCCGCGAAACTAAGCTTCATAAGTGAAGGAGAAATAAAATACTTTACAGACAAGCAAACGCTGAGTGATTTTGTCACCACCAGGCCTGCCCTAAAAGAGCTCCTGAAGGAAGCACTAAACATGGAAAGGAACAACCGGTACCAGCCACTGCAAAAACATGCCAAATTGTAAAGACCATCAAGGCTAGGAAGAAACTATAGCAACTAACGAGCAAAATAACCAACTAACATCATAATGACAGGATCAGATTCACACATAACAATATTAACGTTAAATGTAAATGGGCTAAATGCTCCAATCAAAAGACACAGACTGGCAAACTGGATAAGGAGTCAGGATCCATCAGTGTGCTGTATTCAGGAAACCCATCTCACGTGCAGAGACACACATAGACTCAAAATAAAGGGATGGAGGAAGATCTATCAAGCAAATGGAAAACAAAGGCAGGGGTTGCAATCCTAGTCTCTGATAAAATAGACTTTAAACCAACAAAGATCAAAAGAGACAAAGAAGGCCATTACATAATGGTAAAGGAATCAATTCAACAAGAAGAGCTAACTATCCTAAATATATATGCACCCAACACAGGAGCACCCAGATTCATAAAGCAAGTCCTGAGTGACCTACAAAGGGACTTAAACTCCCACACAATAGTAATGGGAGATTTTAACACCCCACTGTCAGCATTAGACAGATCAACGAGACAGAAAGTTAACAAGGATATCCAGGAATTGAACTCAGCTCTACATAAAGTGGACCTAATAGACATCTACAGAACTCTCCACCCCAAGTCAACAGAATATACATTTTTTTCAGCACCACACCACACCTATTCCAAAATTGACCACATAGTTGGAAGTAAAGCTCTCCTCAGCAAATGTAAAAGAACAGAAATTATAACAAACTGTCTCTCAGACCACAGTGCAATCAAACTAGAACTCAGGATTAAGAAACTCACTCAAAACCGCTCAACTACATGGAAACTGAACAACCTGCTCCTGAATGACTATTGGGTACATAATGAAATGAAGGCAGAAATAAAGATGTTCTTTGAAACCAACGAGAACAAAGACACAACATACCAGAATCTCTGGGACACATTCAAAGCAGTGTGTAGAGGGAAATTTATAGCACTAAATGCCCACAAGAGAAAGCAGGAAAGATCCAAAATTGACACCCTAACATCACAATTAAAAGAACTAGAAAAGCAAGAGCAAACACATTCAAAAGCTAGCAGAAGGCTAGAAATAACTAAAATCAGAGCAGAACTGAAGGAAATAGAGACACAAAAAACCCTTCAAAAAATTAATGAATCCAGGAGCTGGTTTTTTGAAAAGATCAACAAAATTGATGGACCGCTAGCAAGACTAACAAAGAAGAAAAGAGAGAAGAATTAAATAGATGCAATAAAAAACGAAAAAGGGGTATCACCACCGATCCCACAGAAATACAATCTACCATCAGAGAATACTACAAACACCTCTATGCAAATAAACTAGAAAATCTAGAAGAAATGGATAAATTCCTCGACAAATACACCCTCCCAAGACTAAACCAGGAAGAAGTTGAATCTCTGAATAGACCAATAACAGGTTCTGAAATTGTGGCAATAATCAATAGCTTACCAACCAAAAAGAGTCCAGGACCTGACGGATTCACAGCTGAATTCTACCAGAGGTACAAGGAGGAACTGGTACCATTCCTTCTGAAACTATTCCAATCGATAGAAAAAGAAAAAGAGGGAATCCTCCCTAACACATTTTATGAAGCCAGCATCATCCTGATACAAAAACCTGGCAGAGACATAACCAAAAAAGAGAATTTCAGACCAATATCCTTGATGAACATTGATGCAAAAATCCTCAATAAAATACGGGCAAACCGAATCCAGCAGCACATCAAAAAGCTTATCCACCATGATCAAGTGGGCTTCATCCCTGGGATGCAAGGCTGGTTCAACATACGCAAATCAATAAATGTAATCCAGCATATAAGCAGAACCAAAGACAAAAACCACATGATTATCTCAATAGATGCAGAAAAGGCCTTTGACAAAATTCAACAACCCTTCATGCTAAAAACTCTCAATAAATTAGGTATTGATGGGACGTATCTCAAAATAATAAGAGCTATCTACGACAAACCCACAGCCAATATCATACTGAATGGGCAAAAACTGGAAGCATTCCCTTTGAAAACTGGCACAAGACAGGGATGCCCTCTCTCACTGCTCCTATTCAACATAGTGCTGGAAGTTCTGGCCAGAGCAATCAGGCAGGAGAAGGAAATAAAGGGTATTCAATTAGGAAAAGAGGAAGTCAAATTGTCCCTGTTTGCAGATGACATGATTGTATATCTAGAAAACCCCATTGTCTCAGCCCAAAATCTCCTTAAGCTGATTAGCAACTTCAGCAAAGTCTCAGGATACAAAATTAATGTACAAAAATCACAAGCATTCTTGTACACCAATAACAGACAAACAGAGAGCCAAATCATGAGTGAACTCCCATTCACAATTGCTTCAAAGAGAATAAAATACCTAGGAATCCAACTTACAAGGGATGTGAAGGACCTCTTCAAGGAGAACTACAAACCACTGCTCAATGAAATAAAAGAGGATACAAACAAATGGAAGAACATTCCATTCTCATGGGTTGGAAGAATCAATATCGTGAAAATGGCCATACTGCCCAAGGTAATTTATAGATTCAATGCCATCCCCATCAAGCTACCAATGACTTTCTTCACAGAATTGGAAAAAACTACTTTAAAGTTCATATGGAACCAAAAAAGAGCCCGCATCGCCAAGTCAATCCTAAGCCAAAAGAACAAAGCTAGAGGCATCACGCTACCTGACTTTAAACTATACTACAAGGCTACAGTAACCAAAACAGCATGGTACTGGTACCACAACAGAGACATAGATCAATGGAACAGAACAGAGCCCTCAGAAATGATGCCGCATAGCTACAACTATCTGATCTTTGACAAACCTGACAAAAACAAGAAATGGGGAAAGGATTCCCTATTTAATAAATGGTGCTGGGAAAACTGGCTAGCCATATGTAGAAAGCTGCAACTGGATCCCTTCCTTACACCTTATAGAAAAATTAATTCAAGATGGATTAAAGACTTATATGTTAGACCTAAAACCATTAAAATCCTACAAGAAAACCTAGGCAATACCATTCAGGACATAGGCGTGGGCAAGGACTTCATGTCTAAAACACCAAAAGCAATGGCAACAAAAGCCAAAATCGACAAATGGGATCTCATTAAACTAAAGAGCTTCTGCACAGCAAAAGAAACTATCAGCAGAGTGAACAGGCAACCTACAGAATGGGAGAAAATTTTTGCAACCTACTCATCTGACAAAGGGCTAATATCCAGAATCTACAATGAACTCAAACAAATTTAAAAGAAATAAACAAACAACCCCATCAAAAAGTGGGCAGAGGATATGAACAGACACTTCTCAAAAGAAGACATTTATGCAGCCAAAAAACACATGAAGAAATGCTCATCATTACTGGCCATCAGAGAAATGCAAATCAAAACCACAGTGAGATACCATCTCACACCAGTTAGAATGGCCATCATTAAAAAATCAGGAAACAACAGGTGCTGGAGAGGATGTGGAGAAATAGGAACACTTTTACACTGTTGGTGGGACTGTAAACTAGTTCAACCATTGTGGAAGTCAGTGTGGCGATTCCTCAGGGATCTCGAACTAGAAATACCATTTGACCCAGGCATCCCATTACTGGGCATATACCCAAAGGACTATAAATCATGCTGCTATAAAGACACGTGCACATGTATGTTTATTGCGGCACTATTCACAATAGCAAAGAGTTGGAACCAACCCAAATGTCCAACAACGATAGACTGGATTAAGAAAATGTGGCACATATATACCATGGAATACTATGTAGCCATAAAAAATGATGAGTTCGTGTCCTTTGTAGGGACATGGATGAAACTGGAAAACATCATTCTCAGTAAACTATCGCAAGGACAAAAAACCAAACACCGCATGTTCTCACTCATAGGTGGGAATTGAACAATGAGAACTCATGGACACAGGAAGGGGAACATCACACTCCGGGGACTGTTGTGGGGTGGGGAGAGGGGGGTGGGACAGCATTAGGAGATACACCTAATGCTAAATGACGAGTTAATGGGTGCAGGAAATCAACATGGCACATGGATACATATGTAACAAACCTGCACGTTGTGCACATGTACCCTAAAACCCTAAAGTATAATAAAAAAAAAAAAAAAAGAAAAAAAAAAATAATAATTTGCTACTTACTGGACGGCAAAACTCATCAAATTATGTCAAGATGGACTCAGGTCTCCTATAAAAAACCACTAAGGGTTTCACCTTAGGTGCCTGAAACTGTTAGTGGTAATTTTAGGTAACACTTAGGTAATTTTCACTTTAGAATATTAACATCTAAGTATGTATCATGGGACCCATTTTATATTAAAGAGCGTTTGCTGGGTCATCAATATCAACAGCACATATTAAGAACTAAAGAGGAAAGAGGATTCTGGGAAGATGGCAGGGGTGGTTGGTGTAGTTATTTAATTTCTCCAAATCCCCACATAAAAAGAGAGTATTTAAATAACAAAACCAATAAACCAGGATCAGTATTTAAAACAAAACTAGATGGATAGTTAACTCATGAACCCCAGAATACATGGGGTGCAGACAAAGGGCCAATAGACTTTAAAATGCATGATATCTCTGTATCTGCAGCAGGAAGAGGAAGAAAGCAACAGGGTGGGGTCTTCGGGGACTGAGAGCAGGAGAAAGTTAAAATCATCAGTGGAGCTCACTGGAAAGCAGGGACCAGTAAGGGCAAAGCCAATGAACCTGCGGCGAGTTTGTGAGTGCCACCCTTCCCTGCCAGAAGGACCAAACAATCTGGAACCAAAAACACCTGTTGACTGTCAGAATTCACCCACCAGGCCTCCCCTCCCAAAGAGGAATGCACATTAAAGAAAAATTGCTGGGAAGGAATCAAAATTCAACAAGACAGAGAAAACAAAAAGAAAGGGTGGGGTGGGGGGAAAGCCCAGACCAAATCTCAGAAGGCACCTTCTCCAATTTTTAAACACAACATAAAACAACAGAAGCTCTGTAGGTTCCATAAGCTTTCCTAAAACCCACCTTAGGAAAATCCACTTCACATAAACATGAGCAACAGAAAACAATTAAGGCCATATTTCTCAAGGGGTTATAATAAGAAAAAAGCGGAAAAAGTGAAATAATGTACATGTAGACAATAAAAGCATGCCAAAAAGTATACCCACAAAACAGAACAAAACTGTAACCTACTGTTTCAAAGCTAGCTAAGAAACATTAAGAAAATGTTACAATACATTAAAGAATAACATAAATTAGAACTAGAAAAGCTTAAAAGTGATATCCCAAAATTCTGGAAAAAATTAAAAATTAGAGAAAAATTCCAAAAATAAAAAATAAACTAGAAATAACACAATAGAGAATAAACACAACAGATGATGTTTTGGTAAAAGATGAAAAGAGAGTAACTTTAAAAATCGAAAAGTAATGAAGGAAAAGAAAAAAGGATTCAGAAAAAAGCAAAAACTTTGCAGACAGGCAAAAAAGTTTGAGCATATGGATAACAGCAGATGAAAGCCAAAATAAAGAAACAGAACAATTACTAAATCCAGTGATCCCAGAATATTTTCCTGAAGTAAAAGATTTTTAAATTGCATATCGACATTGTACACATTAAAGAATCTCAACCCATAACAACTAACACAAATACATATTCCAGTAAAGTTACATGATGTTTCTTATAAAAGAAAGAAAGAAGGAAAAAAATCTTTGGGCACCTAGAAAATAAAGGGCATATGACTTACAAAGAAAATTATATTATCATCAGACTTTTCAACTGTAATGCTTTGTGCCAGAAGAAAATGCAATATCATATTACGATACTCAAGAAAATGCAACTGTGTGCCAAGGATTTTTTTTTTTTATCCAACCAAAGAGATTTTCAAGTTCAAAGGACATAGGCAAACTCTTATTAGTATGCAAGAACTACAGGAATGTCATTCCCATGAGCCCTTACTAAGGAATCTATAAGAAAACAACCTTTAGACAAGCAAAGTGACTAGAGAGACATTGACATAAGGACTGCGGGTACATATAGTTACTTGTGGCACTGAGACTAAATAAAGGCCAAGGGGGAGAGAAAATGGTGTGAAATGACTATATCCTCAGGCAATGTAGGTATAGAACAACTCTAAAAAACAGAAAGAATAGAGAGAACAAAAGCACTACAATGCTAACAGTTTCAGAAATCAAATTGGTGGTCGTATTAGCACTGCTACTCTGAGACTATTGAATGTGCACTGTTCAATAAAATAAATGAGCAATGATAAAATTTTCTATCATTGCCCATGCCCATGAGAACCAGTATTTTCAGTAAGAAATAAAGGAGACACAGATGCAATAAAAAAAAAGAGGTTAAGGAAATGCCCTGTAGTTTTGAATTTGAGTAGGAAACATCAATCTGAACTTAAGGTAGGTGGTCATCAGTGCAAGAGAGAAAAACATGAGTGAGGAGTATGAAATGAAGAGAGGATTACTATTTTAAATAGGAGGGCCTAGGAAGATGACTCTTAAAGAGAGCTGAATGATGTGAGGGTGTGAGCCATTTCATATCTGATGCAAAGCAATCTCAGGTGAAGAGACCCACAGGTAAACCATCCTGAAGCACAATGTTGGTACATTTGTCCTGGGAATTTCTTTTCCCCTTTAGTGTGCCCAAAAGTATAAAAGTTCAGAATTCACATGGAAAAAATTCATTCTTATAATGTGATTGATAAGATACATAGAAAAATCTCCCCAGAAAGTCATGAAAACTTTTTCTTCCCATTCTTTCGATTGTTCCCTTGTATTCTAGAAGGGAAGTTCTAAGAAGGATCCCAGTCTTTGCTGCCTCCCTTGGTAGACAGTGGATATTAACAGAGGTAATGTGAAGCAAACACAATGGTGAACTCTGGAACCAGGGTCCCAATTGTGCCACCTATCATTTTTATGATCACTGTCAGGATGCCTGCCTTCACTGTACCTCAATTTCCTCATCTATGCACTACTGGAAATAACAGCATTTGCCTCACAGACTTCTTATAAGGACCAAATGAAATACCACATGTAAAGAACTTAGAATAGTAACTTGGCTTATATAAGACCTCAATAAATATTATCTATTCTTATTTTAGTTTATGAATTATCATTGGATACAGAACCTTCTATCTCAATGTGATGTGGGTTAGAAAATGAAAGATCATATCCCAGTTCTAAAATGTACCAGTCATATTCCTCAGTCAAGCTCCTTAAACTTGCCAAAATTCTTTCCTTCACTTATAAAGTGAAATATAACAACTATATTCCTAGAACTAATATGAAGGTTCGGTAAATTTTAGTTGAATGTGAATACTTATCGCTTAACACATATTACCATAAATGCTTCCAAAACAAATATTTAATACACAAATATATACATATACCATATCCATCATAAAAAATTAAGTTATCTTCTATGTTCCTGAAAAAAAAGTAGATGGTACTTTCCCACCCAAAATTAAAATTCCAAGAGTGCCTGACTTGGAAGTACATAATGGAATAAAAATTGGAACAACTTGATGAAGGTTAGCATGACCCTACACAAGAATGACATGGAAATACATCAAGTGTTCTCTGTTTTTAAAGCTCTTTGAACTGTACACTTACAATGGAGAATTTTTATTGTGGAAATTATTACTCAACAAACATGTTTTCAAAATGTATAAGTTACTAGAACCTGAGAAAAACTTTTCTTTTTATTGATTTTCCAAACTGAGGACTTTTCCTTAGACCTGTTACCTGCTCCCCAAAATCTCCACAATTTTTCAAAGATGCTACACATGTAATTATGGGCATGTATTCTTCTTTAAGAATACACTCTGGGTAACGTAAGCAGTGAAGATCTGTGTCTAATTAGATGTTCAGTCTTCTATTTCACAAGAGCATCAAAGATGCAATCATTTTTTTTTTTTTTTTTGAGACGGAGTCTTACTCTGTCACCCAGGCTGGAGTGCAGTGGCACCATCTCAGCTCACTGCAAGCTCCGCCTCCTGGGTTCACACCATTCTCCTGCCTCAGCCTCCCCGGTAGCTTGGACTACAGGTGCCTGCCACCACGTGAGGCTAATTTTTTGTATTTTTAGTGGAGACAGGGTTTCACCGTTTTAGCCAGGATGGTCTCGATCTCCTGACCTCGTGATCCGCCCGCTTCTGCCTCCCAAAGTGCTGGGATTACAGGCGTGAGCCACTGCACTGGCCTGAAGATGCAATCTTTAGTGGTTGCTTGACTGATAAGGTACAAGGGGAGTTCGAAATCTTTCTTTTCTATTGCCTTCCTGAGCTGCACATAAACAGGTAAGCTAGATTCCACCTACCATGTTTCTTACTAGTGTGAAGAAGTTAATAATTTTTACTTTAAGGTTCACCCAACTAAGATTATTTATTATCTTTTAAACCTTACTACTATTGTGTCTGGAATTGGTGGGTTCTTGGTCTCACTGACTTCAGGAATGAAGCCGTGGACCCTCACGGTGAGTATTACAGTTCTTAAAGATGGTGTGTCCGGAGTTTGTTCCTTCTGATGTTCAGACGCGTTCAGAGTTTCTTCCTTCTGGCGGGTTCGTGGTCTTGCTGACTTCAGGAGGGAAGCTGCAGACCTTCGCAGTGAGTGTTACAGCTCTTAAAGTGGCGTATCTGGAGTTGTTCATTCTTCCAGATGGGATCATGGTCTCACTGGCCTCAAGAGTGAAGGTGCAGACCTTCGTGGTGAGTGTTACCGCTCATAAAGGCAGTGCGGCCCCAAAGAGTGAGCAGCAGCAAGATTTATTGCAAAGAGTGAAAGAACAAAGGAGACCTGCACAGGTTGCCTCTACTGGCTCAGGCAGCCTGCTTTTATTCCCTTATCTGGCCCCCATCTACATCCTGCTGATTGGTCCATTATACAGAGAGCTGATTGGTCCGTTTTGATAGGGTGCTGATTGGTGCATTTACAAACCTTGAGCGAGACACAGAGTGCTGATTGGTGCATTTACAATCCTCTAGCTAGACATAAAAGTTCTCCAAGTCCTCACCAGATTAGCTAGATACAGAGTGCTGATTGGTGCATCCACAAACCCCGAGCTAGACATAGAGTGCTGATTGGTGCATTTACAATCCCTGAGCTAGACAAAGAGTGCTGATTGGTGCATTTTCAATCCTCTAGCTAGACACAAAAGTTCTCCAAGTCCCCACTAGATTAGCTAGACACAGAACACTGATTGGTGCATTTACAAATCTTGAGCTAGACACAGGGTGCTGATTGGTGTGTTTACAAACCTTGAGCTAGACACAGAGTGCTGATTGGTGTATTTATAATCCCTTAGCTAGACATAAAGGTTCTCCAAGTCCCCACCAGATTAGCTGGATACAGAGTGCTGATTGGTGCATTTACAAACCTTGAACTAGACACAGAGTGCTGATTGATGTGTATACAATCCTCCAGCTAGACATAAAAGTTCTCCAAGTCACCACTAGACTCAGCAGCCCAGCTGGCTTCACCTAGTGGATTCCGCACCAAGGCCACAGGCAGGGCTGCCCGCCAGTCCCATGCCATGCGCCCACACTCCTCAGCCCTTGGGTGGTTGATGGGACCAGGTGCCGCAGAGCAGGGCATGGCGCTCATCGGGGAGGCGCGGGCCGCGCAGGAGCCCATGGCAGGGGGGAGGCTTGGGCATGGCAGGATGCAGGTCCAGAGCCCTACCCTGCGGAGAGGCAGCTGAGGCCCGGCTAGAATTCGAGCACAGCGCCAGCGGGCCAGCACTGCTGGGGGACCCGGCGCACCCTCCACAGCTGCTGGCCCAGGTGCTAAGCCCCTCACTGCCAGGGGCTGGCTGCACCCGCCAGCTGCTCGAGTGTGGGGCCCGCGGAGCCCACACCCACCCGGAACTTGAGCTGGTCCACGAGCGCCGCATCACAGCCCCAGTTCCCGCCCGCGCCTCTCCCTCCACACCTCCCCACAAGCAGAGGGAGCCCCCTCCGGCCTCGGCCAGCCCAGAGAGGGGCTCCCACAGTGCAGCAGCAGGCTGAAGCACTGAAGCACTGTCTCCTCAAGCACAGACAGAGTGGGCACCCAGGCCAAGGAGGCACCGAGAGCAAGCGAGGGCTACCAGCACATTGTCACCTCTCACTATTATTTAAAAAATGAGCCACTGGGTGCATTTTCATGAAGAAATAAATTAAGTACAAAAGCCTGAAACCAATTTGCTCCACTTAGTAAAGGCAGTTATTATTTTGTACTGTTATTTCAGTTACCATGGTTTAGTTAAATAACACTAGACTCCCAACAATATGGTTCAAATTTCAGTTACCAGGGTACATTAACTGTGAGTGACTGCAAAGAACAAAGTTTGCTGCTACCTCTTCAATGAACACATCACTATATAAATAGAAAGTGCACATCATGATCAGTGACAAGCCACGTCACTTCTTTTCAAAGTCTATTAGTGTCTGGTCCCTGTACATTTGTTACTCATGCAGAGAAAACAAAACATGTAGCATAACAGCTATCTCCTGGTGATACAGAGATGCTTTAGGCAGAATAATTTAATTTTTAAAATATTACTACTAGTAGATAAGACTCCAGTTGAATCTGCTGGGTACATGAATGAAAATATAAAACTATGCTTTTTACCACCAAACGATTTCATTAATCCAGCCACTGGACCAGTAAGTTATTTCAACTTTTGAAAAGCATATTCTCTTAGATGGATTTTTCAGACAGGCTATTGATGCTACAACTGAAGAACATGCCATTTCTTTAGCTGAGTTAGGGAAGAAATATAACATAGCATGCAACTGAGAATATCCAAACACCATGGCAAGTAGTAAAATGCATGCATCATGGCAGAAGCTTCATGGCACTGTGCAAATAACTGCAGGATTTGAATTGTCTGTAAATGGATGAATGAAATAGCTGACCCTGGAATGCTGATAATGAAGCTACCAGACAGACTCCAGGTCCACAGTCAGAGGAACTTACTGAAGGGAAACCTACCAGAATAAGAAGGGACACTGTCAAAGAAACTCCATATTAAAGAAACTCTCTAGATATTTCATGACATTGAAAATGCAAAGGATGAAGCCTTAAAACCTGATGCAATCTTAGAAAAGCATATAAAAATTTATCAAGCCATAGAAAAAAAATACTCACCTCATATCAAAATTCACATGACACAAAGAAGGCAAGCACTGGTGAACTATTCTTGACAAGATTTTTTTTTACAAAGAAACAAAACACTTTAATGTTCTGTATTTCTAATTTTTAAATTATGCTGCCACTGAAGACAATATTGGTTTCAATATTCTGTTCATTTTTCTGCATGTTTATAACCAAATGAGAGTCCTCAATATTTTTGCAAAAATACTTGTAAAGTTTATGGAACAATCATATCTTTCCACTGATTATTAAGATCACTTTTCATGGTTTTAGCTTGCACAATCATTTTATGGCCCCTCACTACTGTGCAAAGTGAGGACTACCTGTGTATTCTTCAAGTACTTGGTATTCAGAAGCAAATATTTATATTCAAGACTGATATCATCTACACAAAGCTAAGTTTAAGTGTCATCAAGATACTAGAGCATTTTCATCAATTTTGGAAGTCTAGAAAAATAATTACTAGAGAAGTATGACCTAACATGGAAATATGTTCTGCTGAAGGAACTCTTGGTCTTTCACCAAAAGCCTTATTCTGAATTTCACCAAAGAGGGTTGACTAAATAAGCTTTCCCAGATTTCACTACAGGGCATTTGATATGCACTTTGTGCTCACTACCACACCGCAAATTTAATTGGAGACTTGCTTTTTTTTTCTTCTCTAGCCAGTGGCTCTAATTTAGCTACCATAATGCGTTAGTGTGCATTAATACTGCTTCCATTTACTTGCTAGGTTTATTCCTATTTAGTTAACTGAGAACAATCCTCTCCAGGAACACTTCACATTTCTTTGATATTTAAATTCTAAAATGTTCTGATAAAAATGATGAGTAGACCTGTTCCTACTTCACAGGAACAAAAAAGTTGTCGTTAGCAGAGTTTAAATGAAATCAGGAGGCTTTTTAAATAGATTAAAGGAAGAATTTGAAAACAGTAGTATTTCAAACTTTGGAGAAAGTTATGAAATAAATATCTCTGAAAATGTTTAAAGAAAAGTTTCTGAAAACACATTTATTTGTGGATCAATGAGTTTGTAAGCACCTGCTCAGTATCAAGTATCATTTAGAAATTTCTCTTGGTATTAAGCTCTCTCTTCTAAAAACTAACGGGTAGTTCAAATGCAACAATTTTAAGGTAGAACTAGCAATATGATTTTAAATTTTAATTGCCTTTTACATTTCAAGCATTCTGGTTTTATTTCCTCACATTAACTAAAAATAGTTTGCTCATTTCCATGGCTAAATGTGGAGACCACTAGGATTAACAAGAATATATTCCCATATGTTCTAAGGGGAGGAAAAAATCACTTCTTTAATCTCCTTCAGCCACTTCAACCTGTTTTTTATGCTTGAACAAGTAGGGCCTGAGTCTCCAGACTCTATAGATGGACAACTGTTACTAACACAAACCAGTCAGAATAATAACCAAAAGTGAAAAATAATTAGTACTGTTACTGGGGTGTGTTCGTGTGTGTGTGTGTTTATATGTGGGTGTGTTTGTATGTTTGGGGGGTAGGACTGCGAACAACTGGTTACATCACTGAATTCATCAGTATTATGAAGTAACTGTGTTGATTTTTGTTGCTGTTCGTTTTATGAGGAGGTATCAGATAATTTGTTGAAAATTGTTTTCTTTAGTGAAGCTGGAAAAATTGATGAAAAGTAAAAAATCCGAACAGATATATGTGGCTTTGATTCGTAACAGAATATGAAAAAGATGTATGTGTTCTTGAACAAACATGTGACCTGATTTAATTTATTGGTTCTTTTACTTTTAAACTCATATGTTTTAGGTTCCAAATTCAAGATACAGGAAAATTATTTTTATTATGTATCTATCTGCCAACATCCAAAAGGAGCTGAGACAATTATTTTTAAAATTAATCTCTGTATCATATCAACTACAATTTGAACCAATGTTCATACGAACTTATCTGAACTACCTTGAATCAAGGATGATCTATAAATATTTGCCATTAGTGAAGTAATAAGAAACAGTACAATACCTTTTATTTGTACTTTCATTTAAATTAAATAAGTAAACTGATTCTGTGATTTTAAGTACGTTAGAATCACTAGTGGCACAACAGATGTACTAAATGAGAATTTCTAGAAGCCGGATCTGGGCATAGATACTTTGACAAAACTCCACAGAGTTGATTCTGATGTGTGGCAAAACTTGGGAACTTCTGTTCAAATGTCTAACATTCCAAAAACATTAGGCAGAATAAAACTGAAGTAAATGACATGGACTCACTCTCAAGAAGTTTAGAATTTTACTGGAGAAAAAGATCTTAAAACATAAAAGTTTGCCAGGCCATATGAAAACATATAAATACACTATATTGACTCACTGAGAGATAAATTTTAAAGCCATTAAAAATAACACTCAATGAAATAAATTTCTTCATAATCACTTGTTTCTGATAACTTTTTCTTGATTATTAAGAAATGACCATTAAAATATGTAAATAGACTAAAAAGCCAATAAACAAATACATTACATTGGAAATAAAGAAGTTAATGCATTGCCCCTTCAGTTCAGCATTTCTAGAAATACATTTGTGGCGGGTTGGTTTGTTTGCGAAATTTGTCTCAACATGATATTATTATATCGAGAAATATGATAGTATTAATTAGTCTTCAAAATCATGATTTTTAAACACTGCATTTATCCATCATAGGGAAGAAACAATTTATTGAACTGTTTTCATAGTGGTACTCACTTATATTTCTATGCTTTAGTATTTTAAATAACACTATAATAAATTTTTTATGAATATTTGTACGTATCTGATTATTTCCTCATAACACTTTTTGAATGGGTTGAATCAAATAATATATGCTATATGCTGCCAAATTGTCTTCTAAATATTTTGCCAATTTACACTCACATTAGCAGTGTTTACGAATGGCAACGCTGGCTATTATATTTTATATATCACTGACAATGTGAAAGAAGGGAATGTAATTTAATTGATAATTTAGTTTGCATTTCTTTTCTTGCTGATGATGATTAATCCCTTTTTTATGGATTTCTTGGCTAAAAGTATTCCTATAGTCATTAGAAAAAGTACATTTAAAGAAAAATATTAAAGAAAATCTATCAAGATTATAGAGAGTTTCAAGTTTGGCAAAGCTTAGAACACAGCTGATAAGCATAGATTTGTTTCTCTGAATCAAAATCAAAGAAAATATAAAATTTTAAGTCATATGTTTAGTATTTGGCATGTTAAAAGAAATTCATACATTAATTCTCATAAAACATTAAAAGTCTCTTCAATTGGCTAAAGAGACATCTCAGAGTTTTAAATTTTATGTGGCACCTACACAGAACATTTTAATTAGTCAAGGCTAAGTGACACAGAAACATATGGAACTGGCAGTAATCTGGTTGCAGAATGATTGAGCAGTTGTGGGTGAAACAAGTTAAAGAGGATAATCAACATTAATGTTAATTTTTTTTAAGCATTAATGGCTCCTTAGTTCAAAGCTTCACAGCTTCCAGGTGTCCACCCAGATGCCACACATTAAAATGATCCTTAGGTGCACACTGAGTCACTCATGCAGGGCATAAAATGGCAACTGGCATGGAAAATTATTCTGAAAATGAAGTCACTGATGGGACATTTTTCAATTTCCACATCTTTAACACTCATAAGGATCAGTCCTTGCTCCAACTTCAGAATTTTTTGAAATTGGAAAGCCCATTAAATATGATTAAATTTTTTTAGGAAAAAAACACTTTTGCTCTTGTATTCCACAATCTTCTTTAGACACATAGACTGATCCTATAAATATTGCAACAATAACATTGCAACTTATTACACACACATCCCACAGTGCAAATGACAACTCCCCATCACTTAAAACTACAAACATAAAGAACCTGATATTAAGCTGATTAGGTTTTAATTCAATCCTCAGTTTACTAGAACTGAAAACAGGAATTGAAAAGTAGATCATAGTGGAAGAATTTGAATTGATTGGCCTGAGCAATCTCACCATACGAACATCACAGTTCCTCCATTATGGCTTAAACAATGTAACTATTGCAATGCATATTTAACACCATATGAAATAACTATAATAATATAAAAGTACTTTCAGAATTAGCAGCTACAGTAAGCAGAATTATCTAATGCTTTTGACCTTGAAGATGTCAACTAATAGAGTATACTTTTGCCTAAATATTTTAGAAATAGCTCATTACCAGTCGATTTTTCCAGTGAATGATGAGTACCAAATGAGGACTACTGTGTTGGCCATTTTCATAACTAGTTTATCCCTGTTCTCTATTTCTTTCAATCAAGAACTTAATCCTCAGACATTCCTCTGTTCAATTTATGCTCCAATCAGGGTTACATGGCTTTCTATGGCCCTTTTGTTTGCTCACAATAAAATCCCTACGACCTAGCAATCTCCCCTACTCACCTGGCTCAGACAGGCTGGCCTTTTGCAGATCAGATGTGGTCTTGCTTTGGAGCCAGGGCCCTGCGTTGTATTTGCTTTCTTTCTAACTAGGACACCCTTCCCTTAGACATTCACATGACTAAATGAATTTTATTCAGTCTTCAGTGCCTTAGAAAAGACATCTTTGACTACGCTCTCTAAGGAAGCTTCTTCCCCCAGTGTGTACTAATGTCTTTTTGTCTCACTACTCTCTTGCATTTTCCTACAGCATTTAGAACTGTAAAATTATTTATTTCTGTTCCCAGTTGGGCCATATTGGATTTTATTGACCTTCCCCCTTAGTTAAGAGCAGTGAGACTTTTCAACTGTGTAGGTAACCTGCATATGTTGTATCTGTTACTATTTTTCAGATGATAAAACAAACTTTCTTTATAACCCCATAGAATGCATGCTAAACAGAACTTAAGGAGAATAGTGTCCATGTAATAGAAATGATTTTCCAAGGTACACTATGTATTTTGGACTAGATAGAGAAAAATATGCTTTTTATCAATAAAAATATGAAAGGGAAATACGCTTTTTATCAATAATCCTTATTCTAAAGAAGCAAAAAGAAAAATAATATATTGTCATTGGAACATAGTCTACTGGAAACAATATATAGAAAAGGATTCTCAACACAGAAAGAAGGTCTGGACTTGGAAACTAAGAAAGATGTACTTTTTTAGGGCCAGGAGGGACACCCATTGTTACGGACAAGAAAACATTCAGAATCAGAGATAGGCATGTTACTACAGAGATGACTTAGGGTGACAGAGAAAGGAGGAACAGAGGAGTTATGGGATAGAAATTGAGTTGAGGGATAGAAATTGAAGAAAGAAGCTAAAGAAAAATAGGTGTTGAAATGTATCAACCTCATGATTGTTTCACATAAAGTATCATTCCCAACACTTAGTGAAAGCTACAATGATTGTTCAGCAGAGTAGTGTCCATGTTAAAGGGTTGTTGTTATACTAATTGACCATATTTCTATTCTAAATTATAAAATGAATCAACATAATTTTGAAGCCAACATTGTTTCCTTTCTTTTTGAGTGAGTGTCTTTCCATATTATTTAAAATTATAATAATTTTTAATTTTTAATAATGTGATATTATGGCATAAAGAATTCCTTAGATCAGTTGCCTGTGCCATAATATTTTCATTAAAGAATTATGCAGGACAAACTAAATATATTCAAATATGAGTACATGCATTTTATCTCAAAGACAGCAGCTATTCGCACCTGGATTAAGTCTCTTCATAGGTGCTTAGTCAAACTTTCAGCTACTAGAACTTCAGACGGTCACAGAAGAAAATAGCCAGCATCCAATAAGCTCCTTTGTAAATTCACCTTACATAAAGAGATAACCAAAAGCTTGTCTGTTATCACATTTGTCTTCACAGTAATGCATAAGGCTCTGTATCACTATTAAACCTCGAGGGACACTGAACAATAGAAAGTTAAATTACCCTTCTCGGATTACACACGTTCTGGAGTGACTAGTCTCCAGGGATGTTGAACTGAAAGCTGATGTCAAGCCTCCTAAACTGGTGTTTTTTAGACATACCTATGCTCTGTGGGTATATCATCAGCATACTTCATTTATTGCTACAAACACCTTGTTTTTGTTAAAATTTAATTTCATTGTAGGAAAAAACATATTTAAAGAAAAATTTTGCAAGGTCCTTTTGCTTAAATTTACTTATTTTTAAGAGGAAAAATACATTTTTTAAAACCGAAATGGTAAAAGCATGAAAGTTTAGTGAATTATTGGTTATAATAAATATAATGCTAAATATTTTTCTTCTTTTATATTTGACCATCAAAGCAAAGGAAAATGCTTTAAATTCAAACATTATTTCTTTTTAAACAGTATACAACAGACATAATTGGCATAGAGTAAACTGCATATATCTAAAGTCTACAGTTTGATCAGACTTGTAAATCTATCACCATAATCGAGGTAATGAAGATATTCACCACCCTCAACTTTCTGTATTATTTTATAATCCTCCTTCCTGCCATTCCTAGTCCCATCTCCTTTTCCAGTCAAACCCTGCCCTACTTTATGCCATTATAGGTTAGCTCGCATTTTATAGAACCTTAAATGAATGACATAATATAGCATGCACTCTTTTTTGTCTAGCTTTTTAAATTCTACATTTTTTGATTTATCCATATAGTTGCATGTACCAATAATTTATCTTTTTTTAATGCTGATTAATATTCCACTGCTTGGAAATACCACAACTTATTTAAGCACTCACCTGTTGTGAATGTATATTTGGATTGTTTCCAGGGTTTTGACTATTACAAGTTCCTGTGAGCATTTGTGTACATGCCTTTGGATGGATATACACTCCCATTTATCTTGAGTAAATATTTAGGAATGCAATGGGTGGATCATATGATAGGTGCATGTTCAACTTTTTAGAAAGTGTCATAGTATTCTCTAGAGTGCCTGTATCAGTCTACATTCCCATCAGCAGTGTATAAGAGGTCCTATTCCTCCACATCTTTGCCAACATTTGACGTCTTTTTAATTTTAGTATGCTTGTAAATTTGTGGTGGTATCTCATTGTGATTTTAATTTGCACCTTTTTTAATGACTGCTGTTAAGCATCTATTCATGTGCTTTTTACCATCTGTATATGTTCTTTGGTGAAATGCCTATTCAGACCTTTGGCCCATATTTTTATTGGTTTTCTTATTACCCTATTACTAATTTTAAAAGCTCTTTGTATAATCTGGATGTGAGCTTTATTTTTTTAAATCAGATATATTCTTTCTAAATATTTCCTCCATGTCTGTGGTTTGACTTTTCATTCTCCTAACAGTGGCTTTCAAAAACAGAAAGTTTTAACTTTGATGAAGTCCAGTTTTATCATTATGGATTGTTATCTAGTATGGAACATTAACCTAAGAACACAAATATTTTCTCATAAGTTTTCTTCTAGAATCTTTTAGTTGTAGATCCTATGTTGATATATGATTCAATTTCAGTTAATTTTTGTATATAGTGTGAGGTATACATTAATGTTATTTTTTAGATGTTGATATCTAAATGTTCCAGCATCATTTGTTGAAAATACTATCACTTATCCATTTAATTACTTATTCATCTTTATCAAAAGCAGTTGTCCATATATATATATATATATATGGACATATATATATATATATGAAACTATTTCTGGAATCTCTTCTCTGTTCTCTTGGTCTATTTGCCTATATTTATGCCAATTTCATACTGTCTTGATTAATGTAGCTTTATAATGAGTCTTGAAATCAGGTAGTGTTACTCCTGCAACTTTGATATCTGTTTCCAAATTTGTTTTGGCATTCTATATCCCTACATTATTTTATGACGTTACAATCAACTTGTCAATTTATACCCTCCCAAAAATGCCTTCTGGGATTTTGATAGGGATTGTGTTAAATCTAAATATGGAGTTGGAGAGAATTCACATTTTGACAGTGTCAAGTCTTCCGAACTATGAACAATGTATGTCTCTCCTCCTTTTATTTATTTTTCTTTGATTTTTCTCAGCAATATTTTGCAGTGCTCAGTGTAAACATATTTCACATCTTTTGCCAGATTCTTCCTTAATATATTTTATATTTTTGAGGCTATGGTGAATGAAAATATATCTAATTGTTTATTGCTAGTAGATAGAAATGCAATTGATTGTTCTACGTTGCTTTTATGTCTTGCAATCTTGCTAAATTTAATTATTAGTTCTAATAGCTTCTTTGTAGATTCCAGTAGTATTTTTACATATATGATAATGACATCTGCAAATAAAAGCATTTTTTAAATTTCTTTCTCTCCAATCTGGATGCCTTTTATTCTTTTTCTTGGATGATTTCACAGACTACACTTCCAGTGTAACGTTAAATAGAAGTGTTGAGATCAGGATTCCCCACCTTCCTTGGTCTTAAAAGGAAAACATTTAGGTTTTTACCATTAAGAGTAATTTAGCTATAGGTTTTTCATTACTGTCTTTCATTAGCTGTAGAAACACAACTTCTTTTATTACCTCTTTCCTTCTGCTACTAGTTTATTAAGTATTTTTTTAATCAGGAATAGACATATTTTGTCGAATACTTTTCTGCATCTATTGAAATGATCATATGATCTTATTCTTTAATTTTATTAATCTGATGAGTTATATTGACTGATTTTTTAAAAAATGTTAAACCCACCTTGCATTTCAGGGATAAATTCCATTTGGTCATTAGTTAATACCCTTTCTTATACCATTGGATTTAATTTCCTAAAATTTGGTTTAGGATATTTCATCTGTGTTCTGAAATGTATTGGTCTATAGATATCTTTTTTCTTACAATGTCTTTATCTGGTTTTCATATCAAGGTAATGTTACTCATAGAAGGAGTTGGGATGTATTCTGCCCCCTTTGATTTTCAGGGAGAGTATTGGTAGTATTGGTATTACCACTTCCTTACATTTTTTGTAGAAGTCACACACGAAAAAGCCATTTGGGCCTTGAGTTTTCTAGGGGAGAAAGATTTTAAAGGCAAATGCAATTTATTTAATTGATATAAGACTATTCAGGTTATACATTTCTTCTTGGGTGAGCTTTTTTACCCATTGTCAAGATGAAATGGTCTACTTCACCTTTGTTGTCAAATGTTTATTACATGATTATTCATAACATTCTTAATATATTTTAATATCCTCTTAATATCCATATAATCAATAGTTAAATCACCTCTCTCATTTCTAATACTTATAATTGTTTTCATTGTTGTCGCTCTTTTTTTCTGATAGTCTGGCCAAAGGTTAATCAATGCATTAATGGTATCAAAGAACCACTTATTGGTTTCTTTGATTTTACCTATTATTTTTCCATTTCTATTTCACATATATGAAAACTTTACAATGGTATATTTGCAGTTCTCCTCTCTTTGTCTTTGTGTGACTGTATACATTCATTTGTACATAATTTATTTTTACATAATATGGATAACTATATTATGTACGCAGATAACAATATACATAACTATATATAGATAACTATATTGTTCTATTTGTTTAAACAGTCAATTATCTTTTAAGGAGATTGAAGTAATACTTTCAACTTTCATATACTTATCTACATCTTCACCTACTACAAATCCCTTCTTTCTTTGTGTAGACACATATTTCCATTTGGTTTCATATTCCTTCTGCCTGAAGAACTGCCTTCAATATTTCTTATAATGAGTGTCAGCTAGCGATAAAATTTTCAACTATTGTATTTCTAAGAGTCTATTTTGCCTTTGTTTTTGAAACATATGTTCACAGGATATAGAATTTAGTAAAAAATGATAAAGGGGATATCACCATCGATTCCACAGAAATACAATCTACCATCAGAGAATACTACAAACACCTCTACGCAAATAAACTAGAAAATCTAGAAGAAATGGATAAATTCCTGGACAAATACACCCTCCCAAGACTAAACCAGGAAGAAGTTGAATCTCTGAATAGACAAATAACAGGCTCTGAAATTGTGGCAATAATCAATAGCTTACCAACCAAAGAGTCCAGGACCTGATGGATTCCCAGCCGAATTCTACCAGAGGTACAAGGAGGAACTGGTACCATTCCTTCCGAACCTATTCCAATAGATAGAAAAAGAGGGAATCCTCCCTCACACATTTTATGAGGCCAGCATCATCCTGATACCAAAGCCTGGCAGAGACACAACCAAAAAAGAGAATTTCGATCCAATATCCTTGATGAACATTGATGCAAAAATCCTCAATAAAATACTGGCAAACTGAATCCAGCAGCACATCAAAAAGCTTATCCACCATGATCAAGTGGGCTTCATCCCTGGGATGCAAGGCTGGTTCAACATACACAAATCAATAAATGTAATCCAGCATATAAACAGAACCAAAGACAAAAACCACATGATTTTCTCAATAGTTGCAGAAAAGACCTTTGACAAAATTCAACAACCCTTCATGCTAAAAACTCTCAATAAATTAGGTATTGATGGGACGTATCTCAAAATAATAAGAGCTATCTATGACAAACCCACAGCCAATATCATACTGAATGGGCAAAAACTGGACACATTCCCTTTGAAAACTGGCACAAGACAGGGATGCCCTCTCTCACCACTCCTATTCAACACAGTGCTGGAAGTTCTGGCCAGGGCAATCAGGCAGGAGAAGGAAATAAAGGGTATTCAATTAGGAAAAGAGGAAGTCAAATTTTCCCTGTTTCCAGATGACATGATTGTATATCTAGAAAACCCCATTATCTCAGCCCAGAATCTCCTTAAGCTGATCAGCAACTTCAGCAAAGTCTCAGGATACAAAATCAATGTACTTAAAAATCACAAGCATTCTTGTACACCAATCACAGACAAACAGAGACCCAAATCATGAGTGAACCCCCATTCACAATTGCTTCAAAGAGAATAAAATACCTAGGAATCCAACTTACAAGGGATGTGAAGGACCTCTTCAAGGAGAACTACAAACCAATGCTCAATGAAATAAAAGAGGATACAAACAAATGGAAGAACATTCCATGCTCATGGGTTGGAAGAATCAATATCGTGAAAATGGCCATACTGTCCAAGGTGATTTATAGATTCAATGCCATCCCCATCAAACTACCAATGACTTTCTTCACAGAATTGGAAAAAACTACTTTAAAGTTCATATGGAACCAAAAAAGAGCCCGCATCGCCAAGTCAATCCCAAGCCAAAAGAACAAAGCTGGAGGCATCACGCTACCTGACTTCAAACTATATTACAAGGCTACAGTAACCAAAACAGCATGTACTGATACCACAACAGAGACATAGATCAACGGATCAGAACAGAGCCCTCAGAAATAATGCCACATATCTACAACTATCTGATCTTTGACAAACCTGACAAAAACAAGCAATGGGAAAAGGATTCCCTATTTAATAAATGGTGCTGGGAAAACTGGCTAGCCATATGTAGAAAGCTGAAACTGGATCCCTTCCTTACACCTTATACAAAAATTAATTCAAGATGGATTAAAGACTTAAATGTTAGACCTAAAACCATAAAAACCCCAGAAGAAAACCTAGGCAATACCATTCAGGACATAGGCATGGGCAAGGACTTCATGTCTAAAACACCAAAAGCAATGGCAACAAAAGCCAAAATTGACAAATGGGATCTAATTAAACTAAAGAGCTTCTGCACAGCAAAAGAAACTACCATCAGAGTGAACAGGCAACCCACACAACAGGAGAAAATTTTCACAACCTACTCATCTGACAAAGGGCTAATATCCAGAATCTACAATGAACTCAAACAAATTTACAGGAAAAAAACAAACAACCCCATCAAAAAGTGGGCAAAGGACATGAAAAGACACTTCTCAAAAGAAGACATTTATGCAGCCAAAAAACACATGAAAAAATGCTCATCATCACTGGCCATCAGAGAAATGCAAATCAAAACCACAATGAGATACCATCTCTCACCAGTTAGAATGGCGATCATTAAAAAGTCAGGAAAGAACAGGTGCTGGAGAGGATGTGGAGAAATAGGAACACTTTTACACTGTTGGTGGGACTGTAAACTAGTTCAACCATTGTGGAAGTCAGTGTGGCGATTCCTCAGGGATCTAGAACTAGAAATACCATTTGACCCAGCTATCCTATTACTGGGTATATACCCAAAGGACTATAAATCATGCTGCTATAAAGACACATGCACATGTATGTTTATAGCAGCACTATTCACAATAGCAAAGACTTGGAACCAAGCCAAATGTCTAACAACGATAGACTGGATTAAGATAATGTGGCACATATACACCATGGAATACTATGCAGCCATAAAAAATGATGAGTTCATGTCCTTTGTAGGAACATGGATGAAACTGGAAAACATCATTCTCAGTAAACTATCGCAAGGAGAAAAAACCAAACACCGCGTGTTCTTACTCATAGATGGGAATTGAACAATGAGAACACATGGACACAGGAAGGGGAACATCACACTCTGGGAACTGTTGTGGGGTGGGGGGAGGAGGGAGGGACAGCATTAGGAGATATACCTAATGCTAAACAACAAGTTAATGGGTGCAGCACACCAACATGGCACATGGATACATATGTAAAAAACCTGTACATTGTGCACATGTACCCTAAAACTTGAAGTATAATAAAAAAAAAGATCCCCCTAAAAAAAAAGAATTTTAGATTCATATTTATGCTTTCTCTCTCCTTTATCTCTTTCTTTCCTTCAATAGTTTAGAAATGCTTGCCATACTTTCTTCTATCTCATGCCTTATTTCCAATGAGAAATCAGTTGTGATTTTTATCATTGTTCCTCTGTATTTATATTTTCCCTCAAACCTTCTCCCTCAGTGATTTCAGAATGTTCTCTTTATCACCAGTTTTGAATCATTTAATTATAACATAACTTGATGTAGTTTTCTCACATTTCTTATGCGTGGGCGTCAATAAACTTCTAAGATCTACGGGCCATAGTTTTCATGAAACTTCAAAAACTGATCACATGTGTATTAGTCCTAGACATTTTTATCAAAAGACTTTTTTTGTTCATAAAACATGTCAGGCACCTACTACTCATGCATTTATTGAACAAATATTTCTTGAATAATTGCTACACATTGGGAACTCTGAATCACTAGGAATACAACAGTCAACAAGAGAGCAGAAGTCCCTGCCCTCGTGAAGATTACATATCATGTGAGAGAGACAGATTACAAAAAATGGGTAAATAATGTGTTAAGTGTCAAAAACTACTTTAGGGGAAAATTAAGGTATTAATAATGTGACATTTGAATAGACACTTGAAACAAGGATATAAGCCATAAATGGAACATGGAGAATTATTTTAGGTAAATGCAAGAAAATACAAATGCAATGAGACAGGAGCAAGCCAATTAATATTTTTCAAGGATTTCAAGAATGCCACAGTGCCTGTAGCTGAGTCCGTGGGAGATGAACTCATTTAGTTAGTGATGGCCCAAATTATGTGTAGGTCATTATACAAATGTTAACTTTTACTTTGAGAAAATAGGGAATCCATTGCAGAATTTTTGAGAAGAAAAGTACATGATCTTCCTTATGTTTTAAAACATTCATTTCACAGCTTTTGGAAGGATATACTAGAAAGGAAAAATGATTTATAAAGGCAGCTACGTAGGGATGTTACTGTAACAATCCAGATGATAGATGATGGGGCTTAGACAAGATTGGTAAAAATGAATGGGTGAGACATAGATTCTGGTTACATGTTTAAAGCAGAGAAAAAAAATTTGCTTGTTGAGTGGATGTAGAGTATTAGAAAAATGCAGAAGTCAAAGATAGGGTCGTTGTTTGTGACATGAGTGGTACAAATAAAGTAGCTAACATAGAGTGAGAAAGTGTGCAAAAAGGGTACATTGCGGCATTATGACTGGTATTTCTATTCAGTATTAATTTGAGATGTCAAATACATAGTTGGTTATAAGAGTCTAGAGTTAGGACTTAGATTTAATTCAAAGTATTAATAGATATATGAATTTAGCCAGTAGATGGTTTATAAAACAACGAAACTTGATGATATCTCATCTGGACAAGATCATAAGGAGTGATACAGACAAAGAAAAGAAGAGGTCTGAAGATCTGTCTCAAATGTGTAGAAAAGTCCAAACACATTGTGAGAGTTTTTCATATGTTATTTTGTGATCATTAATAATATTTTAATATGTAGCTTGAGATTGTATTAACAATACATCAAAGTTCATTCAGAAGATACCAAAGAAATATGTTGACATTTTAGATATCTTTGCTTTCGTCAGGAATGATTTTTGTTCACAGCTGCACTGTGTATGCGTCATGCACTACATTTAGATTTTGGACACCTGGCATTGTTGTTGGCTGAATACCAAGAGTGAGAGTTTTTGTTAACTTGTGACTCATCAAGATATTCCTGATTAAATGTGGTCTTTTAAGAAAAGATCTTGCCTTTCTTCATGACTGAAGTCATGTTATCTGGGTTTTCATTACCCAGATAGGTCACTGAACAAGATAAATAATTCTAGGAGATGAATGAAAATGAAGTATCATTTAATTTTAATAAATGTTTTCTAAATCACATACATACACAATAACACCCATTGTAGTGAGCAAGCCTCTTTATATCATAATAAGAACATAGAAATAGAGGGAGCAGATTTTTAAAGTTTCTGGCAGTCTTCAAGTTACACAATCATTTTAAAAGAGGAAACAGACCAACAAATTCCATCACTTTGTTGGTATGTCTGAAAGATGCCCAACAAACACCTCTTTTTTTTCCACTCACTTGACCTGAACCCTATATACCTATCAAAGTATCACACAGTTTCAGAAGAGCAATATTTACATTATTGTCTAAGTAGATGGAGACAGTGGGAGAATTACTTACAAGCAGATAAATAAATATTTTAAAGAAAGTACATGGGCAGTAATATTTAAAATGAAAAGTAATAATATTTACTAGTAAGAGATGACCACAGAAATAAGAATAATTAGCCGCAATGCTCCTCTTTACTACATTTGACTTATCTTTCTACATCGGTAGCTCTCAAAGTGTTGTCTCTGAACCACACTATTAATATGACCTGGAAACTTCTTAGAAATAAGATTTTCGGTGACAGCGAGGCTCTGTCTCAAAAAAAAAAAAAAAAAAAAAAGAAAGAAAGAAGATTTTCAACCTTACCCAAGGCCCGCTGAATCAATAACTCTGAGAGTGGGGCCCCACAATCTGTGTTTTCCGAGTCCTTTAAATGAATCTGATTTACATTAAAGTTTGAGAACCACTGATCTATATCAAACATGTAATAATACTAGTATCATCTAGTATTAAATAAAACCTATGTGTACTAGACACTCCATTAGGTAACTCACATATATTTTTAATTTTATAACTTTTCAAGGTAGGTATTTTTCTCCCACTTTAACAATGAGAAAATTAAGGCTCACAGAGGTTAAAATAAACATTTTATAATTGTTTCACTCTTCTCTCTATTGATGTTTTTCTTATTTTAAAGTGCTTTAACTTTCAAGGGGAAAATGATAAATGAGCTTCAAATCTCTAAAAGATAAGAAAATCAGTAGTATTTGATAATGCTAATATATTCTCAAAAGGACTTTTCTAGGCTGTTAAATTTTTGTAATCAAGTGTCAACTTAATTCAATGATATGTAGTTCTAAAGGACACTACTAAAATTAAAAGTCAAACTGAAGTAATGTATAAAAATCAGAAGCCAATAGCAATAATATTTGCTTGACATGATTATCTTTGCAGTTAAAGAAAAGAAAACTAAAGGAAGTGAAAATACATTAACAATCTATCAGGAACAGATAAAAAATCATAGACTTTTTAGCATTTTTTTCTTTATTTTCAGACAAGCACAGTAGATGCATATTAACTTTTTCTTGGAAAGAGTGCATAAAGAAAAAGTGTAAGACTATGCACTTATGAAAGAACCCTCACTTGGAAGAGAACGAGAGAAAATGGAGACATAGAATGTCCACTGCATATAAAAATGCCACAAACATTCCAAAATTTTTTTGTTCCAATTTATTGTCAGTATTTGACTTGATCCTATAGCACATAATCCCTTTCAAAAAGGCAACATTGTTATAAATTTTCTGCCTACGAAATATTTCCTGGTATTCCACAGCTAATTTACCCCTGGAAGGAGCAGATTTTAAAATGTGCTAAAGTAACTACAACTTCAGGGCAGCTCTTTGGAGACAAGAATTTATTTGAGTCATAAATATATTTTTCTTATGTGACTTATTTTCCAACATAATAAGAAGAAATCATCATTAGGGGTTTCTCTGCTCACCAACTGCTACTAAAAAAATTATAGAAGGACATTCTACATAAATAAAGGTCATGACTTGAACTAGAATGCAGAAATGAAAAATCACGTGGACTGATGGCAGAGGATTGACAGCTAAGAAAAAGAGGCATTTTGGCAGAAAAGTTGTATTTAATTGTGCCAGAAATATTTGGAAACATTGTTCACAGTTTTTTGACTTGCATATGTTGGCTTGGAGAAGTAAAACAAATAAAAGAATTTTTTTTTTTTTTTTTTTTTTTTTTTTTTGGGACGGAGTCTTGCTCTGTCGCCCAGGCTGGAGTGCAGTGGCGCAATCTCGGCTCACTGCAAGCTCCGCCTCCTGGGTTCACGCCATTCTCCTGCCTCAGCCTCTCCGAGTAGCTGGGACTACAGGCGCCTGCCACCACGCCCGGCTAACTTTTTGTATTTTTGGTAGAGACGGGGTTTCACTGTGGTCTCGATCTCCTGACCTCGTGATCCGCCCGCCTCGGCCTCCCAAAGTGCTGGGATTACAAGCGTGAGCCACCGCGCCCGGCCATAAAAGATTATTAAATACATCAAAATGCACTGAGGAAACCAACACTTCATTACAGGTTAAACATGCGTTTTTACTCTTATGCCTTGGTTTTTGTGCTCTCAATTTGATATTCAAGTCCTCAAGCCCATGAAATAAATGTTCATCACTTTCTGTCTTTTGAAAAGTAATTGAAAACAAAAGTATGGAGTAAAGAATTTTAATGTAAAATAATTATGTTTTGATAATATCGACATTTTACATATTTTCCACCTCTTTAAAAATGTGTGCATATGGCCGGGCGCGGTGGCTCATGCTTGTAATCCCAGCACTTTGGGAGGCCGAGGCGGGCGGATCACGAGGTCAGGAGATCGAGACCGCGGTGAAACCCCGTCTCTACTAAAAATACAAAAAATTAGCCGGGCGTGGTGGCGGGCGCCTGTAGTCCCAGCTACTTGGAGAGGCTGAGGCAGGAGAATGGCCTGAACCCGGGAGGCGGAGCTTGCAGTGAGCCGAGACTGCACCACTGCACTCCAGCCTGGGCGACAGAGTGAGACTCCGTCTCAAAAAAAAAAAAAAAATGTGTGCATATAAATTCAGTAATCCCCAAATAACATGTTTAAAACAAAAAAAAAAAATGCTTGGTACATATCCTATGTCAAATATCATCCAAGGTACTAATGCTGCATTGATGAATTAGACACAGCCACAGCTACAGTGAAGCTAATATATTTGTAGATGTCAAACAGAAAACAGTGGGCAAATGGTGGCTTCAACAGCTTTTACTTTGCTTATTTTGTTTTGTTTTAAGCGTATTCAAGGCATGTCCCTTGCATGTATTAATTACATAAGATAGTAGACATTCTTTCTCACAGATTTCTTTCCCTATTTTACCCCTTAAATCCTAGTGTTCTACAGGTTTCCATTCTAAACCTTCTTTGAATGATCTCATTATACTGCATTAAATTTTACTACCTTTCAAATGCTTTCAGAACCATCTCTCTAGGCAATATCTACCTTAGAATGAAGAAAGTATGTTGGGTCTTCCCAACACCTGTATGCCCTTGGCACAGCTTCTTACTGGCAGTATCTGCAACTTTCTGTCTGATTGCTTTCTTTGATGGCAGGAGCATGCTAGGGATCTGCATGTAAATTAGGCCACAAGTGTGCTGACCTTGTTCCCAGGAAGCAGCTTCAATCGATGACAGACCAGAGTTGGTGGATAATCCCTCTAGCCCCCTCACTTTTCAGTGGATCCACTCTGAAGCATGCTCTACAGAGTCTTTTATAGATACAAATGGAAGAAAAAAAAAAAGCCCAGTTACCCACACAGGTAACTTGTGAATAGCACTCCCTGTGTTGACTTACTTCTCCCTTTTTTTTTTCTCACTTCTCTATTACCCTTCCAGTGCTTCCTAGGATGAACTTTCAAATAAACTATTTGTACTCAAATCCAAGTCTTGACTTAATCATCCATCTATTGGGTCTTTATATCTGTATGTTTCATAGACAACTGAAGTTTAACATATGTGAAATCAAACTCACTTTTTTCAGATATATAGCTTGGATATTCCTGATATCAACAAACAGTGCCACCATTCACCTTGGGAAACAAATGCTCAAGCACATTTTTAATTTTATTATTTCCCTTATCCTCTATGACCTGCCACAAAGCCTCTCAATTCTAACTTTTCAACGTTTCCCAAATATGCCAATTTTCTACATTACCATGATCTATACTTTTATGTAAGTTCTAATGGTGTATTATCTGCATTGAAGCAATTGATCGTCACTAAAGTCTTATCTCCCTCAATCTTACATAACCAGTAACAATTAATTTTATGTATCAGCTTGACTGGGCCATGAGGTATCCAGACATTTGTCAAACATTATTCTTGATATAACTGTGAGGGTGTCTTTGGATGAGTGAGATTTGAAGTGGTGAACTGGGTAAAGCAAAATGTCCTCTCTATGTTGGTGGCCCTCATGTAATCGGATGTAAAGCCTTGATATGGTTTGGCTGTGTCCCCACCCAAATCTTGAATTGTATCTCCCATAATTCCCATGTGTTGTAGAAGGGACCTGGTGGGAGGTAATTGACTCATGGGTTGAATCATGTGGACGGGTGTTTCCTGTGCTGTTCTCGCGACAGTGAATAAGTCTCACAAGATCTGATGGTTTTATAAAGGGGAGTTCCCCTGCACATGTTCTATTCCCTGCTGCCATAGAAGATGTGCCTTTGATCCTCCTTTGACCCCTGTCATGACTGTAAGGCCTCCCCAGCTTCATAAAACTGTGAAAGTGTGAGTCCATTAAAACTCTTTTCCTTTATAAATTACCCAGTCTCGGGTATGTCTTTATCAGGAGCATGAAAGTAGACTAATACAAGCCTGAATAAAGCAGAAAGGCTGACTCTCCCACAGGTGAGAAGAAATACCTGCCTCGTTGCCTTGAGTTGGGTCTTTGCGCTGCTAACTGCAGCCTCCATAATCACATGAGCCAATTCTTTTTTTTTTTTTTTTTTTTTTTTTTTGAGACAGAGTCTCCCTCTGTCACCCAGGCTGGAGTGCAGTGGTGCAATCTCGGCTCACTACAACCTCTGCCTCCCAGGTTCAAAAGATTCTTCTGCCTCAGCCTCCTGAGTAGCTGGGACTACAGGCACACGCTACCACACCCAGCTAATTTTTGTATTTTTAGTAGAGACAGGGTTTCACCATATTGGCCAGGCTGGTCTCGAACTCCTGACTTTGTGATCTGCCCATCTCAGCCTCCCAGAGTGCTGAGATTACAGTGGTGAGCCACCGCTCCCATCCCACATAAGCCAATTCTTAACAATAAATCTTTATCTGTTTATCTATCTACTGCCTATTGATTCTGCTTCTCTGGAGAACCCGACTAATACACAGCCACTATATGCATACCCTGCCATCATGTTGGTTATTAAAAAAGAAAGAAAAAAGGAAAAAAGAAAAGAAGGAAGAAAAGGTCACAGGAAGAAAAGAAGAAAGAGACTCTGTATCACTAATCTGCTTAAAACTGAAACACTGACTATACATAGCTTTCAGGATAATATTCAAATCCCATGAGGATGGCATGAAAATGTCTGCAATCTTTCTTCAATGAATATTTCAATCCTCATCCACTTGACATCACAATAATATTGAATGCTTTGTAATTCACAGAACACTCCATGCTCTCCTTTACCTTGATGCTCTCAAATAGTTTGTCTTTGGTGCCTAAAACATGCTCCCACAATCTCTTTCTTTAGGCTAACTCATTAATTAATATTCAATTCTAGCGCAACCTACTCCAGCACATCTTCACTAATCCACTTCAACCCCCAAATGTGTCTTAGTGCACTTTCTATCTGTTCCCACTTTGTACCATGTGCTAAACACTGAACTAAATGTTGGGGGAGATATGAAGTCTAAAATATCATTTCTGCTTCCAAGGAACCTACAGTCTAGCATAGCCTGGCATACAAATTTAAGAAATTTATTTGAAATGAGTAGAAGAAAAGTATAAAATGTCATTTCTTCCAACATAAATCCAGAAATTTTAAACTGGAGAAAAAGTGATTTGGAATTACAACTTGACATTTATGTTCTCTCATTAGTTGTTTATTCATGTAAAATATAAGCCACTAAATAATTAAGTTTCTGTTTTCAGCTTCCTCCTTAAAAGCAAAAAAAAAAACTTTCAATATGTTACTGATATATACTAAAATTCTGAAAAATAAACTATTTAAACTTAAAAATCATAGTAGAAGTTCTAAATTATTGATTATTGAAGGGTATTAAGAATACAGATGAGGATTGCAAGTTTACCTCTGAATTACTTTAAAGGAGAGGAATTTACTTTCTGGTTCATGGTTAATTAAAATTTTAAAAGAGAGAAAATAAAATAATTGACCATTAAAACTGGCACTATATTAAGTAAATTTAAGGCAGGTTAAAAATAAAAACACAATATCTACAAACTGTAGAAGGAAAGGCTGGCAAATGAAATATGTGTGTGGTACTATGAAGGAACCAATTGACGTAACTGAAATTGCTATTTCTCATGTTTCTAAGCATCAAATAGGAGTCGACCTTGTGCTCTCGAGTTAATGAAGATCTGTATAAATTTGCCAACATGAGCTGGAGCTTGAAGCCCTGGTGTAATTAGCTGATGTATTAATTTGCCAGCTAGACGTGAATTGAACATTACTATGGTGGATTATCATGCCAAACCCTTACAGTAAAAGCCCTAAAGGAGGTAAAGAATATAGGTCATTTCCAGTTTCAAACTACTGACTGGAAATTTAATGCAGACAACAAATAATTTTCTATGAGGAGAGTAAAGCTTCTTTACCAGCAGAGGATTCAGCATCTAACCGCATAAACAAATGTGCTTAAAGAATTACAAGTCAGCATCTTCATTACTATCATAGAAACAAAAGAAAAAAATGCCAATATTAAAACTATCTCACAACAATTTAATTCAAACATTCAATGTGTTACTGATTATTAAAATTCTGTTTAGCTAAATATTAAATCTACAAAAAGGGAATACGTGAACTGCATTTGATTTATGTTTCATCTTAATGTCTGTATCTTCTTATAATGAAAGTATTATTCTATGTAGATCAAAAAATAATAAATATGTCCATTAACATTATAAACCATAATTTACTTAGATACATGCAAGTCATCAATAAACTCACTGTAAATTTGAAACATGAATTAAAAACCATAAACACAACTTGGAAAGTACCTTTACGAGTGAACTTCATAGAAAAAGAGATGAGAAATGCATCAATCTATTCCTTTTTGTCTTTCTAATTTGCCGCTATATCTTCAGTACCCACTTTAATTTTATTCATGCCTGTACTATCACATAGCCATGAATAGAACAGTGCTTCATAATATAGGCATGAATAGAATAGTCTTCAGACACAGTAGGCACTCATTACATATTTTGGAAAAAATACTTAAGTGAAAGAGGTTAGAGTTCCAGCACTGTTTATAAGAAGCTAATACAATGATACAACTGTGTATTAAACACAGACAGGTGATCCTGTAAATGTGTTGTCTAAACTCGTTGCCAGAAATAATTAAATGTTCTATTTCAGGCTATCTAATTAATACACACACCTGGGAAACATACAGTCCAAACTTGTCATACTGGACTGACAAAACTCAACAGGAAAACATTCTTTCCACTTCACCCCACTCCATCAAGCCAAAGACACAGAACAAAGTAACTAGAGAAAAATAAACAAACTGAACATTTTTCTAGTCAAAGTTTACTAAGAGTGTGAAAATCTATTAATAAAGACATGTAAGATATCCACAATAATCAGCTTCAACAAGCCTGTTGATTTTTTCAATTTGGATTAAATTGTTTCCCATTGAGACTATCGCCTGGGGACCCTATTTGAGTTCATAATTCTCATAGGATTCTTACCCTCGTATTTAAGAATAAACAAATTTTGCTTGTAAATAGTCATTTAATTTACAGAGGACTGTGACATCTAGGAAAAGTTGTAACACTTAAGTAATCCAGCACCATATTAGATAAATGCTGTTCTAACCCGCAATTTGCCAAACCATGAGGTTCCACCAAATCATGATTTTGTTCATTCCCTGTATCTAAATTTCCTATGGTTTTATTTTTCTCAATTTCTGCATCTATAAGCTGTATCTGCCTAGTGCTAACTTAGGTACAAGGCTCAATCTTGGCTAGATTTACAGAAATAATCCCCTAACACCAAAAATTTCAGAAATTTCATATCTTACTAATGACTTGAGGAAATATGGCAGGATGTGAGACAGGCAATGGCACAATTTTTCATTATTACATTGATTCTGTATCCCTTTCTCTTTTCCTCCGTTTTCCTACTATCGTTACTTGTAGCAAATAAGTTCTCGGCTTTATACGTAAATTTTACTGAAGTCAAAGGCAATAGTCATTTTTGTAGCTATTTTTCTCATACCAAGAAATAGGAGTAAAATAACTCTATGTCATAGTTATTCTCAATTTACCATCTCTTCACCCAAAATCTTTTCCCAAATATTTCTTTTGCTCATTTCTCTGTCTTCTTCCGGTATTCGCATTACACACACGTTACACCTTTTACAGTTGTCCCAAAGGTGTTGGATATTCTGTTCCTTTTCATCAGTCCTTTTCTCTGTTTTTCAGTTTTGGGAGTTTCTATTGCCATATCCTCAAGTTCCCAGATTCTTTCCTCAGCCATAGTCAGTCTAAGAAATTCGCCATTTCTGTTAGTATTTTGATCTCTATCATTCCTTTTTATTCATTCTTAGAATTTCTATCCCTCTGCTTATTGTATCCATCTGTTCTCACATATTGTCTCCTTTTCTTCTTTAGAATATTTTTCATATCAGTCATAGTTGTTTTAAATTCCTGGTCTGATATTTCTAATATTCCTTCCATATCTGAGCATAGTTCTGAGACTTGCTCTGTCCCTTCACAGTGTACATCTTTCATTTTAGTGTCCCTTGTAATTTATTATTGAAAACTAAACAAGATGTATGGCAGTGGCATACATCTTTTTGGCACCAGGGACTGGTTTCATGAAAGACAGTTTTTCCAGGGATGCGATCATCAGGCAGCATTAGATTCTCATAAGGAGTACACAACCTACATCTCTCACATGTGCTTGTCGCAATAGGGTTCGCACTCCTATAAGAATCTAACGTCACGGCTTATCTGACGGGGTGGAGCTCAGGTGGTACTGCTGAGCCTCCTGCTTTCTAACAGGTCACAGACAAGTAGTGGTCTGCGGCTTGGGGTTTGAGGGTCACTGATGTATGGGGTAAAAGGAATTGCAGCAAATAGGCTTTTAGTAATGCAGTGGTAAGATGTGGGGGGAAGGCAAGCATCTTATAATATTATGACTAGGACTCAGTCTTAATGAGCCTGTGCCCCTGGACTGTGCACTTCACTGTTTGTTTTAGCATCCCTCCTTCCTCCATGGGACAGGATGGCTAGAGGGGGCTAGAGTTGGGGATATTTCCTCTCCTATGTGAAGGCTAGAGAAGGTGAGAGTTGAGTGATTTCCTTCTCTCAGTTCAGTTAGGTTCTGGTAAAATCATTTCTTTTGAGGGCAAGCCTTGTTAAGAACAGAATATGCTCACATATTTCAAATGACTACTTCTACTCCCAACCATCCCGCATCCCGACACTTAGAAATGGGAGAGGATTTTTCTCTGATCTTCACTGTGATAACCTGGTCAAGCAAACTAGTATTCACAAAAATGTAGGCATGTCTCCCTGGTACTGGGCTCCTCTGCAGTTTCTCACTCTCAGATTTCCCTGTATTAAGCCTTCAACAATTTGTCAGTTACAGTTTAGGTTTTCTTAGTAAATACCAGCAGTATTTCCCATAGCCGTTTCTGCTTATGGGTTCCTGCTTTGGTAAGTTGTGATTCCCTATGTCCATCTGTCTGTCTCTCCAGTGTTTCAGGCAACAGTTATTCCTGTGATCTCAATTCCCTGATTGATCGAAGAAAAATTGTTGATTTTCAGTTTTTTCAGCGTTTTACTTATGGTTAGGATGGGGCGATGAATTCTAAGGTTCTAACATGTTGGACCAGAAACTGGAATTCTCCCAATCCTTTTTCTACTTTTCTCCCTCTTGCTCTGAATCCTGTGTGGCTGATCTCTGCAGTCTACACCAGCAGCACACTCTGCTGGCTGGTGTCTGCTTACATTTAGTCATGAGAGTTACAGGCAGGAGATCAGAGGAGGAGACAAGAGACAGGAAGGGCTATTTCTTTCCTAGCTCCTTCTTCCTCCGCTTCATTGTAATGCCTCTGGAAATAACTCAGTATTCCAGGACTACTGTTTCCACTCAGCAGTCCTCCACAGTACCAGCCCTCTGAGTTCCAGTAACACTCCCTTTCGATTGTCCCATCCACTGTAGGGGTAGCAGTAGTTTCTTATTGTTGCACATCTCTTTTGTGTCTCACCATTAATATGTGTTTCCTTCAAGTAATCAGCTCATTTTAACTCTCTTCAACTGAACCACTAGGGATAAATTCTGCTTCTAGTTGCAACTATGTAAATAGAAACAGGACACACAAAAATAACCCAGCCAAGTGCTGGCTGTGTCTTGACTCTTTGCCATCCCACCTAAGACCTATCAGAGGTATCAGCATGGTATTACTAATAATCTCAAATATCTTAGTAAACAAATTAGGAACACATTCATGAGTTTAGAGAAATTTAGTCAAAATATCACACGTTGTTTTTATCCAGATTTATGAAATGAAACTTTTGAATATAAAGACTTTTGTTCAGGAATAGAGGATGAGTCAATTAGGATTAGAGCTGTGTTCAAATAAAGGAAAGTCTATTTTTCTTTCACGCAAAAGCAAAACTGTAGCTCCCCATGGCAATTCCACGTGCATATCTGAGGTTACTATTTGCTCTTCTTTTTAATAAGGAGATGACTGGAGCTGGCTTGGTAGAATGACAAAGATACATGTACTGGCAGACTCAGTGGCTCACGCCTATAATCCCAGCACTTTGGGAGGCCGAGGCGGGCGATAACCTGAGGTCAGGAGTTCGAGACCAGCCTGGCCAACATGGTGAAACCCTGTCTCTACTAAAAATACAAAAATTAACTGGGTGTGGTGGCATGCACCTATAATCCCAGCTACTCAGGAGGCTGAAGCAGGAAAATCGCTTGAACCCAGGAGGCGGAGGTTGCAGTGAGCCAAGATTGCACCACTGCACTCCAGCCTGGGCGACACAGTGAGACGGTCTCAAAAAAAAAAAAAAAAAAAAAAGAAAGAAAAAAAAAGGATATATGGCACCAAAACAGCTCTTGTCAAAATCATTTTCATGTTGCCAAACTCTCTTCATCTTACTTGCCTTGTCTGCAGCCTTCATCAGAGACGAGCAACACTTCCTTCTTGAAATAATCTGTTCTCATGGCTTTCATGGCACCACTCTCTACGGCAATTTCTTTTCCTACACTTCCTTTTGCGATTCAGCCTCATTTGCTAGTTCTTGCTCCTTAACGATGGGAAGCCCTTGATGCTGGACTTTCTTCTCTTTTTCTGTTAGAGTCCTCCTTAGGTGAATGTATTCGTTTCCAATTTCTAAACAAACTCATTCACTGAGATCAGATTTGTAGATTTAATCTTTGTTTACCTTCTGTATCTCAAACCTAACAGGCCTCCAGTAGAGTTTTTTATTCTTCCCTTCTTAAAACCTATCCCTCAATATCTTCACAATTTTGTGATTTCATTTGACAGCCTAATGTTTAATTCACCCTTGGTTCCTCTTTTCAGGTTTCACTCTCTTTGTGCCACACCCTACATGTCAATTTCTATTTATGATTCTGATTCTAAAACATATCTCAATTGCCTGCTCTTCTATCTCCAGTGACACCTCCCTAGTGTAGACTACTGATGTCTCTGCCCTGAGTTTCAGCAAACGCTTTAAATGAAATCTACACTTCTGTTCTTATTCTCAAATGTATTTTCCACAGAGCAGAAGGAATGTACCTGAAACACAAATCGGATACTATTACTTCCCCTTAATGTCTTTGCATTGCACTTAGCATGAAAGCCCAAAGCTTTCTCTATGGTCTGCAGGACAAACCTATCTACTCTAGTCACTACTCTGTCTTCAGTCTTCAACACCCCAGCATTTCACTGTTTTTTCCACTCTAGCTACATGCTTCTCTCTGTAGCTGAAACATGCCAAGCTCTTTCTAAGCTTAAATTCTTTGAACATGATGTTCTTTCTACCAGGAATGCTTTCCCCTTCTCTTTGCATTACCAGTTCCATTTTCTCAGTCAATCTTTGTTGAAATGTCACTGCCAAAGATAGGTCTTTCTTTATCCTTGGCTAAAGTCAGTGTCACCTGCTAATAAAGACGAATAAAACATTCTTTTCACTATCATCCATCACAGTACCACATTTATTTTCTTAATGGCCCTTGATTAGAATTTACAATTCATTAAAAAGTTTTGGTTTCCACATTTTAATTGTGTTTCCTCCATTAGAATGTGACCAAAATAAGCAAGAAAGCATGTCTATTTTGTACACTCTTTAAGCCATAATAGAATGACTAACTTTAGAAGCTCATAATCAAATATTTCAGAATGAATTTTCAATATTTAGAAACCTATTCTTTCCCTTTGTTTTAATGTGTGTATGTATTAATCTGTTATCTTGTATTTTCCGTGTTAAATAGTTGTTTTTAATCTTCTCCCTCAGAAAAATCTACCCAGTGCTGGCACCAGCATAACTATTTTCTACCCTTTTACTCACTCAGTATGATGACTAGTATATTTGGTGAAAAAGTTCAGGGCAACTGTCTTTGAGGAGATTTGAATAACTTCCTTTGACCACTGTTTCTTCTTCCAATAAATGCAGTCCATTGAAATTATAAAACATGCACAAATCACACTTAAATACAAAGTTTTGTTCTAATCTATATCTGATAAATCGTTTTTTCTTAAACAGGCAGCCTTCTGTATCCTCATGTTCAACCCACCATGGATTGAAAATATTTAGAAATATAAAAAACAATACAACAATAAAAATCATATAAATAAAAAATATGGTGTAACAACTATTTACATAGTATTTACATATATTAGGTATTATAAGTAGTCTAGAGATGATTTAAAGTACACAGGAGGATGTGTGTAGGTTATATGCAAATACTACACCATTTTATGTAAGGCACTTGGGCATTTACTGATTTTGGTAATCACTAGGGTCCTGGAACCAATCCCCCACAGATAATAAGGAACAACTGCACTACGTTTTCTAAATAACTCACTTAAAATATTTTAAGAACCTGTAATGATGTAAGAATATGTTCTTTAGTGCATTCTCATTACGGAAGATAACAATAAAATTAATTTGCTTTCTTAAGTATAGAGGGTCTATATCAATGAATTTATACTATAAAGCTACAAGCCTGATGGAGTTCTAACATAATAATATATACTTCATCTAAAGATAGCTGATATTAGCAAGAAAAGACAGACGAGGAAATCATAGGACACCAGAGTATCTTAAAATTAAAATGGTACCAACGACTAATGAATTTTTTGGTTAGGAATTAGTTACTTTTTAAAAGATCTTGTATGCTGCATCAACAGTGGAAAGGGAAGGCTTAGGAATGCAGAATTAATCAAAACAGACAGACTTGATCACTTTTGGCAAAAAAAATAATTAAAGGAAAAGGAAATCAGTATTTTCTAAGCAATGATAGAGTCTTATTTTTGTAACGGATACTTCCTCTAGATAGAGTCCAATGTCATTTGTAAGATCTCCAACAGTGTTAGTCCCCCAATAATCCATAACCTTAGAGCCTACAGTGGAAGTCAACTACACATCATCTTCCTCCATTTCAGTTTTTACCTGTAACTCAGATACTCAACAGCCAAAAACTTCAGTAGCTTCAGATACCCCTGACCTAAAGGACCATTAAGATTACCAGGGAAAATACAAGATTACCCCTTTATTTTGAATTGTATTATTTGAAAGTAATATTCTGTAAACTTCAAAGCAGCAGCAAACAATTGAAAGAGTTCCTAGTGTTAGTATAATTCACTGATAGTTGTTACAGGTTATGGTATGTATTTCTAGGCACTCCATGGCTCTTAGAAAAATGCTGAACATAATTGATGATAAAAAAAATTGCATAATCGACAATTAGAATATCTCAGGTTTTATCTAAGGCATTTAATACAAAGTATTTCAACTTTGAATATGCTGTATCATGTAGATTCCTTTAAAAAAAGTCAATCCAAACTTTAACTTAAGTAACCATTATAAGGGTACTAGCTATATTCTGATGGATATATATGTGATGGATAGTATTGCAACTTTAGCTCTGTAATATCAGGTGAGGTAAACCAGATGAGTTTCAGTCCAAGTAAATTTTACCCCCAAATCTAGAATTCATGATTCTAACATCTAATTGAAGTCGTAATGACCAACATGCTTCTCTCCCCAAGGAGTATCTTTATGTTGAATTGTGCCTGACAAAAACCATCTGAGTATTATTTTTATTTGAATTATTAGCATCTTTTGTTTAATGGTTCATTACATACCTAAAATAATTACTTTACAAAAGGTAACAGGAGAGGTACTATTTTTAGAACAGAGTTAGTTTTCACTAACATAAAAAGGTCACATTGTACATTACGTGCATCATTCTCACAAGTACATTTCAGTGGTTTAAATTATACCTTATCTAATAAAATTTATTTTGCAATATTTTATATCATGTAAAGTTCTAATATAATTAAGCCTTAGACCACATTTCTCAATTTAATGTCTATATGAAAAATGTATGAAACAATCATTGCTTGCATATTAATAATTTCTACAGGCCAGGTGTGGTGGCTCACGCCTGTAATCCCAACACTTTGGGAGCCCGAGGCAGGCAGATCACGAGGTCAAGAGATCAAGACCATCCTGGCCAATATGGTGAAACCCCGTCTCTACTAAAAATACAAAAATTAGCTGTGTGTGGTGGCACTCACCTGTAGTCCCAGCTACTCGGGAGGCTGAGACAGGAGAATTGCTTGAACCCAGGAGACAGAGGTTGCAGTGAGCTGAAATCGTGCCACTGCACTCCAGCCTGGCAACAGAGCGCAACTTCGTCTCAAAATAAATCAATAAATAATAATAATAACAACTTCTACAAGGTGAGGAACAAAAACAGGAACTTAAAAAGCAGAAGGAACTAGTATCAGAAACAACTATGAGCATTTGCTAAAATATACAATTGTCCTAATTATGAATTATTGTAGTTAATTCAAGATTTTACTTGATTAGAACCATTACCTTGCAATAAATGAGAGATGATAAATTTACAGATACTGAGGGTTAGGACTTCAACATCTATTTGGGCAACACAATTCAACCCATAACATCTCCTTAACATCAAAAGGATCTTGGGAATCCTGAAGTCCTATACTCTGCCTCCAGCTGGAGTTTCATGGTGATGCTCCAAAGTGCAGCCCCCTCTAAAAAGCATTTGCTCTGGAACAGTGGTTCCCACACATAGCGCTCCATCAAAATTGTTGGACAGCATTTACAAAATACACATACCAGTATCCTCCAATCTCAATTAGAGAATCTTAATGATTATCTATGAGGAAGAAAACCGGCAAAATCATTTTTTAAAAATTCCCCCAGGCTCTTCTAATAGTCAATTTGATATGGGAATCACCTGATTCCAAATTATACTCCTCTGAATATGTAAATATAGTCTACCAGAGTGGAAGAAAACATTTCAGAATTTCATTTCTATTCATTCTACTGTAGATTTTTAAATGTCTGTTTATATGTATTTTTCACAAGGTAATTTATATCACAACAGTAATCGCATATTACATATATGAAGGAAGGTATATAATTGATAATTTAAGGTATATTTAGGATGCATACATTCAAAGCCTTTTACCGGTAGACTTCAAGCCTAGGCTTTTGGGTCCCATTGTCCTGAAGGGTACTGAGATAGACAATTATCTTGTCTTCTCTACCATGCAGGTATTCACAAAAACAAACGCAATGATGAGGATGGCAGTGATGAGCAAGATCCCCATTGGACTTATAATAAAAACAGGTTTATGGGACCTTATAATACATAACTTTGTACTTATTATGGGGCTTTTGATTTGTACCAATAAAACATTCTATATACCATCCTCATTATATAATGTGGACATTCACTGCTAAACAATGCATGAACTGTACGCAAAAATCTGCATATATATAAATCAGTGCTCCTTTGTGTATTTTAAAGTGAGAGAAATACACTAAAATGGGGATTTTTTATTTTAAAAAAGAAGTAGAAATACAAACCCCCAAAATAAAACAATATATAGCTTGAAGAAGGAAAAAAACAAAGAAAGGAGAAGAAAAAAGAAAAGGGACAAAGGAAGATTCTTTAAAACAGAAGGAACATAAAAAGATTTCAGGTATTAAATTAGAAGGAAAATACCTTCCCTATAAACAATATAAGTCCTGCCAATTGTGCTGAGAGAGAATGAGGTGGAATTGATTGTGCCAGAATTAGATAAAGCACTAGCTAAATAAAGAGCTTCTGGTATCCTGAGGAAGGAGCCAGAAAGTACAAAAAAAGATCAGTTCAGTGGCAGTCAGCCATTAGATACCAATGAAGCTAATCCACACCGCTAACTTGTGAACGAAGTAGATTTTCCTCCTGTCTGTTCTCACAAACAATCATTAATTTTAAGTGCAGCTTAGGCAGGTGCTCAGAGAGTCCCTACTGTTTTGACATTATGTTGGAGGATTTCCAAGCAGCAAGCTGGTATAGTCCTTGAGTCCCTTCCACTTCGCTGCTTCTGAAATTCACTTACACCTACAGACAGCCAGTCTCCTACCTGTAACATTCAGGGGTAGACTAGCTGGCCTGGCATCTAGGGAGGTTCATTTTCAAAAATTTAAAGCCAAGACGTCTATCAACATATTCAGCAAATGGCAGTAGGAGCATCTAGTCATTGACATAAACTGTCTAGGATAAGTCTGCTAGGGTAATATGATCGCTGATCATACTACCTTGATTAATATGATTGTTGATTGTGTTATATGTAACAGTAGCCGTTAGATCAGCTTCTGTGGAATGAATTTCTGATATCTTTATGTCCAAGGAGATATACTATGTAATGTGACTCACTGCCTTTACGACCAATGCAAATGATCTGTAAATTTATATTGGACTTAATATACAGAAAGCATTGAAAAGGAAAATAATTCAACTTTTTCCCAATCTAAACTTTTAGCATTTTAGTTCCCATTCTACATTCTATAGTGCACGAGACTGGATGTCCACTTACTTTTCTCACCCACATTGCCTTTTTTAGGGAAGGCAAATAAAAAATAAAAAGGTAAAGGTTAGAAGCTGTTTCATCTACCTCTTTTCTACTCATCTGAAAGTCTTGAATAAACAGAAATTATTCCTATGAAGAGCAATAATCCATTTATTAATGCTTATAGTTAAATAAATGCAGATATCACAAAGGAATTATAAAACCTAGGTGAAATATGTTCCCATTGTGCATATCGCACTCACTCACTCCCTAGGGTTTATAGACTAGTACCTGTCTTGGTGACAGATCCTCCATGGCCACTGCAAGCTTTCTAGATGGTGAGCAGAGAGTGCAGCCACATGAGGAACCATCTGTGACATAAAGACATCTGCCAACTCTCTCCTCAAGATTTGGTGAGGACCAATGACAATGTATAGAGCAATTCAAGTTCCTTGGAAAGAAAGACCTGTGAAGTAAGAGTATATTTATTGTCCCTTGGTGTTAGCAGGTAGCTGCCTCCTACCTACCCTATGTGGATATACCTACTGATGCATAGATAGAGTACATGGATTGCCTGCTAACATGGAAGATTAAATGACAAGGTTAGAAACAAAAACCAAACACTATTGTCTCCTAATGCAGGTAATGGATGCTCAGTTCACCAGAGGGAAGAGATGGATGTATCAAGGTATAGAAAGCTTGAATTCCTTCTCTAAATTTCACATACTGAGAAATCTTAACAGTTGTAAAATCTACCAGATAAAAATCATCTGGTAAGTGGATAATATATTTAAAAAGGAAAAAAACTTGACAAATTAGAAGTCACTGAAGAGAACAATTACATTTCACTTTTAAGACATCTATTAGAAAATAAAATATAAGCCAAAAATTGATAAAGAAAAATTACTTCAATTTCAGCTTGAACCTAGTCTACATTCTTTTATAAGCTTTGAGACTATCACGTTTAAAGATAAAGTTATATTCTTTGAAATGGAAACTTGAGGAATTGTGAATGCAATTGGTCCTCTGAGTTTAAGACATTCATGTCTTGAATTTTAATTCCAATTTTATAGCTTGCAAGCTAATGCCATAATGGACATGTTTTCCTCTCTATTTAGAAGGGAGGAGGAAAGGGAAAACTACACATGGCATCACTGGAAATAAGCCAAGTGGCAGGGTGCTGGGGAAGGAATTGGCAGCCACACCATCTGAGAGATCAAACTGGCGACAATTTTTGATGCATTTCAAAAATAAGATGTGGCATAGTATGACAAGTACAAACTTTTTAACAAAAGCAGTGAAAATCATTTCACTCCCTCCCTTTTTTTGCAATTATCATTCTAGCTTTCTAAATGTTCCCATTTGATTTCAGCTACATTGCTATTTTGGTATAAATGTCAAGAAAGTCTTAAAGACTATATTTTTCTAATCTTGGAAGATGCATCAACTTTTTTTGAGAAAACAAGCTTCTAAAAAACAAAGAGAATTTGGAGGTGACTTCTGCATGATTAAAAATGGAAATATCAGAAGGAATCATTGCTAAAGAAAACCAAACTGGCTATTTAAATTGTTAGCATTCTACAAGGCCCATAATCTAGTCCATGATGCTTGAACATAATGGCCCCTTTTATGTGAGGTCCTTGGAGCATCTCCAAGGCAGTCATCTCTTTAATCTCCAAACTATTGCTGCAATACAGAAGAGAAGGGCTGTCTATCAAAGCCCCGTTTTCTTTTCTTTTTTTTTTTTTTTTTTTTGAGACAGAGTCTCGCTCTGTCGCCCAGGCTGGAGTGCAGTGGCGCGATCTCGGCTCACTGCAAGCTCCGCCTCCCGGGTTCACGCCATTCTCCTGCCTCAGCCTCTCCAAGTAGCTGGGACTACAGGCGCTCGCCACCACGCCCGGCTAATTTTTTTTTTGTATTTTTAGTAGAGACAGGGTTTCACCGTGGTCTCGATCTCCTGACCTCGTGATCCGCCCGCCTCGGCCTCCCAAAGTGCTGGGATTACAAGCGTGAGCCACCGCGCCCGGCCCCGTTTTCTAGATAGTAAACTCTCAAGTGCAGGAAATGTAAGTCTTATTTGATCTATTAAAAAAAGAAATGGGTGTCGGATCTGAACTGTGTGAGCTCAGATTGTTTCATATGGCCTTATCCTCTAATTCTTCACATTTCCATACATGGATGGATGGGGAAAACTTACACTGCCCTCCCCAGAAAGGAAATGTGTTGGAGGAAACGTATCTAGTTACTTTCTCCACTCCCATTCTTTCATTCACTCTTTCCCTAGAGAGGAGGAATGGCTCATTTTAGGAGAAAGGTCCTGAGCAGGTGTAGATCAAGCCCTCTGGGTGCGCTCTCTGATCTAGCCTACCTCTCAATACAAACACTCTTCTCTGTTCCAAGTTATATTTCCGTCAGGACAGGCTCTGCCTAGAAAGGACAGAACCCTGGAGTTTAAGGTGGAAAAATTGATTCAGTTGGGGAAAGAATAGGAATTCTGAATTTGGTTGCAAATTTAAGCAGAATCTCCTAACCTAGATTTATTAATAATGAAGCTGTTGTTCTGCTCCTTTACCAAGGTCCTTTACTAAGAAGAATTATGGGTAGCACTTTATACACCTCCATCAATGTGTCCTATCATTTGATTTAAATCAATCCATAAAAAGATGCCCAGTCCACAAGACTTAACCTGTGAAAAAGATGCTAGTAATGACAATGGTGATAATAAGTAGCATACTTTGACACTTACCACATGCCTACTCTGTTACCCATAGTTGATTTACATATAATAACTAAATTCTCATACAAATCTATGAGATATAAACTATTATTTTAATACAGATAATAAACTGAAGCAATCCAGGCTTACTTATCCCTTCAAAGTCACACAGCAAAGTCTGTTCCCTCCATCATCTTTGTTTTCACTAATAACATTGGATATTATCTAACTCTCATCTTCAAATTATCAAGTCATTTTATAATAGGTATTATTTATTATTTTTAAAAATCTGTTCACTTTGACTACTTAGCAGGTTGCATTTATGTATCTTTTGTTTTTTTTATGGTTGTTTTTTATCTTTTGTTGTTTTCATCTTTAAACGTGATAGTCTCAAAGCTTATAAAAGAATGTAGTCTGGGTTCAAGCTGAAATTGAAGTAATTTTTCTTTATCAATTTTTTTCGCTTATTATTTTATTTTCTAATAGATGTCTTAAAAGTGAAATGTAATTGTTCTCTTCAGTGACTTCTAATTTGTCAAGTTTTTTTCCTTTTTAAATATATTATCCACTTACCAGATGATTTTTATCTGGTAGATTTTACAACTGTTAAGATTTCTCAGTATGTGAAATTTAGAGAAGGAATTCAAGCTTTCTATACCTTGATACATCCATCTCTTCCCTCTGGTGAACTGAGCATCCATTACCTGCATTAGGAGACAATAGTGTTTGGTTTTTGTTTCTAACCTTGTCATTTAATCTTCCATGTTAGCAGGCAATCCATGTACTCTATCTATGCATCAGTAGGTATATCCACATAGGGTAGGTAGGAGGCAGCTACCTGCTAACACCAAGGGACAATAAATATACTCTTACTTCACAGGTCTTTCTTTCCAAGGAACTTGAATTGCTCTATACATTGTCATTGGTCCTCACCAGATCTTGAGGAGAGAGTTGGCAGATGTCTTTATGTCACAGATGGTTCCTCATGTGGCTGCACTCTCTGCTCACCATCTAGAAAGCTTGCAGTGGCCATGGAGGATCTGTTACTAAGACAGGTGCTAGTTGTTTTTTATGGTGATTGTATTAGTCCATTCTCAAATTGCTATAAAGAACTACCTGAGTTAATGGGTGCAGCACACCAACGTGGCACATGTATACATATGTAACAAACCTGCACGTTGTGCACATGTACTATGGAACTTAAAGTATAATTAAAAAAAATTAAAAATAAATAAATAAATTTTCTTTAAAAAGTGAAAAAAAAAAAAGAACTACCCGAGACTGGATAGTTTATAAAGAAAAGAGGCTTTTAAGTGGCTTACAGTTCCACAGGCTATATAGGAAGCATGGCTGGGGAGGCCTCAGGAAATTTACAATCATGGCAGAAGGCAAAGGGGAAGCAAGCATGTCTTACATGGCCAGAGAAAGAGTAAGAGAGCAAAATGGGAGGTGCTACACACATTTAAACCACCAGATCTGGTGACAACTCAGTCACTATTATGAGAACAGCAAGCGGGTTGTCCAAACCCTTGATTCAATCATCTCCTACCAGGCCCCTTCTCCAACACTGAAGATTACAGTTTGATGTGAAATTTGGGTGGGGAGAAAAATCCAAACTATATTAGTGATTTAAAAAAAAAAAGGTAAATAAGAACAATAAAGACAATACCTGAAATTTTTGTCCAGGAGCCATAATAAGCACTTATGTCATCTGATATAATCTTCAAAGCAATCAAATGAGGTAGTGGTATTACATCCCTATTTTACAGATGAAGTTTCAATCTGTTTTCAACTTGAAAACATTTGCTATCAAAATATCTTTAAGTAGGCCTTTAATCCTAGCACTTCAGGAGGCCAAGGCAGGAATATCACTTAAGGCCAGGAGTTTGAGACTAGCCTGGGTAACATAGCAAGATCTTGTCTCTACAAAAAAATTTAAAAACAGTTGGTCATGGTGGTACACACCTGTAGTCCTAGCTACTCAAAAGGTTAAGACATGGGGATTGCTTGAGCCCAGGAGTTCTGAGCTTCAGGAAGCTGACTATGCCACTGTACTTCAACCTGGGTGACAGATCAAGACTCCGTGTCTTAAACATGAATAAATAAAACCAAAATTAATTTTATGTATTGGTCAGTCTGTAATGCTTCCGAAAATTAACCCATACAAAATTTTAAGAAAACATATCTTTATATTAAACCACTTAATTTAATAAATGCATTATTTATCTTTATATCTCAAATCATAATGTATTTTTGCTTTTTGTATATTTAAATCATGAATCTGATCATAACTTTCTAGTTTTGAGGGAATAGGGGGAAATTTGAGAGACAAGTAACTAATGTGTTCTACTTATATTTCACAATAAAAAAATCCCAAAGCCAAGCTTATGTCACCTATTTGCAAGCTCTGAACTCACCCTCGAAACCTTCCTGGATGTTTTTGTTTAAGAAAAATGTAGCTGACAAGCTAAGCATGGTGGCTCGTGCCTGTAATACCAGCACTTTGGGAGGATGAGGCGAGCAGATCACTTGAGGTCAGGAGTTGGGGAGCAGCCTGGCCAACATGGTGAAACCCTGTCTCTAATAAAAATACAAAAATTAACTGGGGGTGGTGGTGCATGCCTGTAATCCCAGCTACTTGGGAGGCTGAGGCAGGAGAATCGCTTGAACCTGGCAGGTGGAGGATGCAGTGAGCCGAGATTGTGCTGCTGTATTCCAGCCTGGGCAATAGAGCAAGACTCTGTCTCAAAAAAAAAAAAAAAAAAAAAAAGAAAAAGAAAAAAGAAAAGAAAAATGTAGTTGACTTCTTATAATTCTGTCATTAAAACACCCTTCTGCTTTCTCCAGAATAAATAATCATCACAATTAATTTTTCTTTTATACCATTTTTATACATCGTCTTCTAAATGAACCGTTCTGTCTGAAACATTCATTAGCAACATCTAAAAGCTCTACTGATCATTAAATGGCAAGGTGGAATTACCAACAAGGAGGCCCTGGAATAGAGCCAGCCAACCTGCATTGAAACTTGATAACATACAGCCACCTTTCTATGTCTTGCACATAACTGGAGCCCAATAAATATGGGCTGATTTGTTGATCTACTGAGTTGGATCGTGGGGAGCATGGATGTGCACAGGATATTCAAGCAGTTTTTGGATGATGAGTGAAGTAGGGTACCTACCAATGGGGAGATTAGAAACAAAATGTTTTTAAAGATATTTTGAAGCAAAAACTTCAAACACTCTGTCATGGCTATGGTACACTGAGAAACCCACACAGCAGATGGCTCAATCTAATGCCCGGCTAAAATGAAATGGCTGCTTTCACAAAAGTACCAGCTTCCCTCCCCAATGGGAAGAAACAGCTTCAAATGTAGGGCAGTCTGCATTTGTATAGGGTAGGGAAAGAGCTTCAACACACAAAAGAAACATTTTCAACTCAAATGTCATTAAAATAAGCAGTTTCTCTAAATTTCTCTCGCCTCTTTTACTAAACTTATTTATATAAATGCCTTACTTTATCACTCAAGTCATCAGTAATATCATAGTACGCAAATACATTATAGCATAATAAGAAGGACATATATTGAAAAACCTATTCCATAATTCTATCTGGTAAAGTGTCAAATAGATAGGCTCATCACTTTTTCCAGCCTTATTTTTTTTAATCCATATATCTGCCTCATTTACCTTTTTACATCAATCAAATTATTTCAAAATTGTTGACTCTCTGTTATCTACAATAATTGAAATCTAGAGTTAAGCATATTTGCATTGCCTATATCACTCATACTTCTTAATTTTTTCCATGACGCTCTCCTCTAAATATTTGGATTTCAAATAAAAATAATTTAATGTCATAAAAATTGGCACTAAGGCAGAATTATTAAGTAGGAACTCTCAGCAGAATTTCTCTCATTTTATCTTTCAGGTTTTTTTCCCCCACTTTTCCTGTCAATGCCTTTTTTATGTCAGAAATTCTTTCCACCCCCATTGCCCTCATGTTCTCACCACCCTCTTTTTACCAAAACTTTTCTTGCTATGAAACCAACTGAATGATGACATGGGAGGGTCATGGTAGCTCCTCCCTTCCCATGAGTGCCAGCCTGAGAGAAAAGTCAGGAGAGCTGAACACAGCAGGAGAGAAGAAAGTCCAGGGAGCTAGAGCAGGAGCATTATTCTAGAACCAGGCTGGAAATGATGCCTGATTCCTGGTGCACACTGCTGCAGAGGCCACAGCGTGCTTGCTGGGCATCCTCAGGGCCATATTGGAAAGAAACTAGTAAATTATATGAATGTGTGATTGAGTTATAATAACTATATCTTTTACGCCTCCAATGGTTAGATAGACTTCAAAGGGGACAAAGCAGTTGAGGTTGAAGTTCGAGGAATTCAAAGAACACCTTTTGGTTTTCCTGAGGGGAAAGTGTTATATTTCAAAACTCCTGGCCCCTTGCCTCCCCTCTACTCCTCTCCATAAAATAGAATATGGTACCTGGTGAGTTGGTCATGGCATTATTCCAGTCTTTTCAACTGGGTAGAATAAGTTCTAGAGATCTTCTGTAAAATACAGTACCTGTAGTTAACAGGATGGTATAGTGCACTTAAAAATTTGTTAAAAGGGTAGATCTCATGTTAAGTGTTCTTACCACAAACACATACACAGTCATACACACACACACACACACACACACACACACAGGGACTTTTGGAGGCGATGGATATGTTTAATACCTTAATTGTAGTGATGGTATCATGGGTATATGCATATGTTCAAACTTATTAATGGTATACATTAAACATGTATTTTTTGGTATATCAATTATACCTCAATAAAGCCGTTAAAAAGAATAATGAAATAATCATGTGAAAAGTAAAGAAAAAAATTACCTATTAAAGACTGAAAATTAACAAATTAAGAAACATGTCTCAAGAGCTAATTCCTTGAACACATCAATAAAACAGACTGATGGTGTTCATTAGTAAGAGAGAGAAAAAAAGAGGTAGAGAATGAGGATATAAGAGATTGGCTTTGGAATTAAAAAATTGGAAAAGATATTACGGCATTCATCATAAAATAGAGACTCTCAGGAAATTAATATAAAATTTTTAAGTAAAGATAATGTAAGAAGCTTTATCATATGATACATCAAATTTAAATAATAAAGCAAATGTATAAAATAATTTATTATATTAGTGAGAAAACTGAGTTTAAGTATTAATGATATTGAGAATATCAAAAAATAGAATGGTAGGCTCTCGTATGACATTTTATTCCTAAATAAATTTAAAATGGGTTAAATATTTAAATAAAGAACCATAAATGTATCAGAATGAGAAATGACTTTTAAATACGTATTTCGAGGTAAAAAATACAGAATGTTTGATATTTTAGACTACATAAAAATTGAAAATATTTGTAAAGCAAAAACTATCAGAAACCAGGCCAGGCGCAGTGGCTCACACCTGTAATCCCAGAACTCTGGGAGGCCAAGGTGGGCAGATCACTTGAGGTCAGGAGTTCGAGACCAGCCTGGCCAACATGGTGAAACCCTGTCTCTACTAAAAATACAAAAATTAGCTGGGTGTGATGGTGCGTGCCTATAGTCCCAGCTACTTGGGAAGCTGAGCCAGGAGAATCGCTTGAACCCAGGAGCCGGAGGTTGCAGTGAGCTGAAATTATGCCACTGCACTCAAGCCTGGGCAACAGAGCAATACAAAAAATTGAGGGCAATAAGTGTCAAAATAGGTGAAAGGTGATGGACCAGATACTTGATCTATTACTTTAGGAAGTAAAATATATTTTCTCCATACAAGTAAATGTGTATCCAAGACCCACTTTCTTGTCAGCTCCTATATTACCAGACCAGGGAAACAAAAGGTATCTTGAATGTTAGGAAGTTGGATCTTGCTTCTCCCCTAAAGCCAAAGAAGAAAGTCTGAGAGAATCAACTGAAGAAATTGGCATCTTAATCCTTAGTTGAAGGTCTTCTTATGAAGCAAACGGAATGATCTGCACACCAGAGTATTTAAGCAGGAAAGGAAATGAGAAGTTGAGAGAGAAAGTTGGATGGAAGAAGGGACACAGCATTGGTAAATTTGTTGTGGTGAAAGTAGACATTAGAGAAAGTAGCAAGGCTTGAAATACTGTGTTTGTCTCAAATCGTGAAAGCAGGTTACCAGGCAAGGGGCATCCCAAAACGTAAGGCTATATTGACCATCAGAACGAGAAACTGAACTGTGTTTGAAAAAGTTAGCAGGAAGGGGGTCTCCTGTATTAGTCCATTCTACACTGCTATAAAGAACTTCCCTCAGACTGGGTAATTTATAAAGTAAAGAGGTTTAATTGACTTACAGTTCCACATGGCTGGGGAGGCCTCAGGAAACTTGCAATCATAGTGGAGGGGGAAACAGGCACGTACTTCTCATAGCAGCAGGAGAGAGAGAAGTGCAAGCAGGAGAAATGCCAGACGCTTATAAAACCATCAGATCTATTGAGAACTCACTATCATGAGAACATCATGGGGCAAACCGCCCCCATGATCCAATTGCCTCACACAATGTCTGTCCCTAGACATGTGGGGATTATGGGTATTACAATTTGAGATGAGAATTGGGTGGGGACACAGAGCCAAACCATATAATCTCCCATGTCAAGGAACTGAACACCAAGGAGATCTCCTATTGGGATCACATGAGCACCCAAAGAGAGGCAACGTATGGAAGCCTGCCACACAAGAGAAGTAATAGCTAGCCAATGTTAGCCAAGAGATAACCTAACCAGAACACCTTTCTCTCTCTCTCTCTTTCTGGCTTCCATTCTATAAGATGAAAAAGAGAGGCATGAGAGAAAATAAATTTGGAATAGATATATTAGGAGCAGACTTGGTTTTATCCCTACTTCAAGTGCCGTAAGAGAAGAACTAGCTAGTCCTAAGATAAGAGGAAATGTGCAATAAATTGGATATGCAATTGTACTTTTAAAAACTGGACTTGAATTGACTGGACTTTAAAAAAAATAACTGAAAATAATGAGGAAGTTCAGAAACTAGTCAAGATGTTCCTAAGGAATGGAAAAGGGAAATCTGAGAGAGCATAGAAAAAGATAGTTTGATGGCACAAACTTCAAATTGTTCAATAAGCCTGTTATATGTACCATGATTCCTAAAATAGTCCATTCCTCTTCACACAGAAATTTCACTTTTGGAATTTATCTGTGGTGACACAAAGAATCATATTGTCAAATCTGACTCTAGAAGTCATAGATTTTACCCAATACGAAACTTCACCAATGATTTAAAGAACACAGGTGAAGAATTCTTTCCTTGATGTGATCTGAAACCCTAAGATGCAGCTTCCAATAAAAAAAGACTTTTTTCCTACCACAATAAGACATCATTTGGCTCCAGGTTAATAAATGAAGCACTGGAGCAATGTACATATTGCTCACACAGAAGCCATTTGGGCTACCTCACATAGTTACATGATGTCCATGACCTTCCTCAGCTAGCCAGCCACCATAAATCTATAAATACCAGTTGCATTTACAATAAGCAACTTCAACACAGTATTTTTCCCCATGAAAAATCTTCATAGATGAGAAATTACCATTATCCTTCTGCTAGTAAAAAAAATAATTATTGGGCTTACTAGTAATTCATATGTTTACCAAGAGGTAGTTTGCATGTTTGACAGTGGAATTAATAGTCATTCTTTCTGCCTGGACACCCCTGAGAGAGAGAATAGGGTACAGAACTACTGCAAACCCTTTTCTTCCTAAACCATAGTAAAATAATTGGGCAAAATTGCACTATTTGGGTATAAGAATGTTTTATTCAAGTAATTATAAATAACCCAAATAAGTAAGAAATGAAATTTCTTCAAATAAATTGTTCATACATTCATATTATAGAATATTCTATAGTCACTATGAATGATAACATGTAGAGATATATTTCTGGACATAAAATTATGGCTGTGAATGAGAGTTTCGTGACAAGGCATGTTACAATACAATATAGACAGCATAATACAGGATGATATGAGTTTATCAGCACTCAAACACGCATATAGAAAAAAGACTACAGTGCTTCGGAAAATATATTAACAAAGTTTATGTATAACGTTCATCCGGTCAAACAGATTTGATTCTAGACTTTAGCTCCTTATAGTTTTATAGATACATAAAGACACATCGAACCCAAAATAGTCTACCCCTCTTATGTATATATGACCTAAAGAAATTTTCTTAACCTTACAACCTTTTGCAAAAATATCTGAAAATCATTATAGCCTTCCTGCCTTGCCCAGGCTTTGTTATATATGGCTCCTCTCTTTTCCAACATTTCCCTGTTCATACATATCTAATAGTACATATCATACGTATGTTTATTATTTTGCTTGTCTCTTCTACTAAGCTGGAAATTCTCTTAGGCAGGAGCTACCTCTATCATCTTGATCATCTGTCACAACACATGACATACACAATCTATTATAAATAAAATTTTTTTCCAGTCTGGAAATGAAGAAGAAAGAAGATAAAGAGAGAGAGAGAACTACAGGACATTATACTGTGTATTATGGGATGCAGTACTTATCTGCATTCTTAAAAATTTAGGTTGGAAAAATAAGACACGGCTATAATTTGATTCCCAAATTATGGGACAGAGTTCCTACAGGGTCAGAGTAACTGTTAACCAAACTCTTCTTTTTCTTTCCCCTTCTTATCTTGCTCCTGACCCAGTCACTCCAGGGGAGGAGGACTACACCCATTACATGTGTGTTCTCCAAGGACAGAAACCCAACTAACAGTAGTTTAAACCAACAGAGATTTATTATTCACACGTTACAGGAAGTCTGAAGGTTAACAGTGACTGGCATTTATTCCTCTTTTCAACATCAACAAGAAACCAAAATCTTTCTATTTTTATGCTGTTCTGACCTTAGCCCATTGGTTTGGGACCTTATAGTTGCATGGTAACTGCTGAACTTTGAATACTGTATCTACAATTCAGGGAGGAAGAGGTAAAAGGAACAGAGGTAAAGGTGCATTCTAGGTGAATGGATTACATTTTATCAAGAATTTAAAAGCATTCTGGGAACTTCTACCCAGCTGACAGACATTAATAATTCACTGGACAGAAAAAGGGTCATAAAACCATAGCTGGGTGCAAAGAAGCTAGGAAGAAGAGCATTGTATTGGCCAGAAAACATGGCAGCTACAGTTTTTTAAGTTGGTTAGTTATTGCCTGGAATATTTCATGGACTATAAATATTGGTGGGCAGTGGTATCACGCTTTAAAAGTTACAAACAAATATTAAGCATCTTCTCTAGAAATCAGTGATTCTTACTTCCATGTAATAAGCAGACTTGGCCAGGACAGGCTTCCTCTATTTGTGCCCAACCATGCCTCTCTCTTCTCTACCTCCTTTCTTTCATGTAGCTCTGTGACTAAGCTAGCTTAAGACCTGCCCCTTGACAAGCCATACAAGTTGCCCTATCTTTACCTTGTTTCTTACATGTAGCTAGCCAAAGAAAACCAATTTTTAAGATTCCATTAAAGAGGATGAGGAATGCCAGGAGATCCACTTAAACTTGAGCACAACTCTCTTTGTTCTTCCAACCTTTAGCAACATTTTCATTGGTGATAAGAGGTACCGTATCACTCATAAAGAAAGTGGTATTTCCATTTTCTTTTTTATGATTTTCAGGAATCCTGTGAGCAGCAAGGAAAAACTGGCAAGTTTCAACAATTTTAATATGTTCTCTTTATAATATCAGCAATTTCCCTCACACCCCAATTTCTAACAGACCCATGATAGGCATGCAGCAATTAGACCCATGAATGCACAGGCATGTTTGAATATTCTCAACTAACAGATAGTAAATATACAACTATTTACAACACAAGCTATTTAAAGTATGTTGATGCTATAAATGGGTTCTTGTATGCCAAAAAAAAAAAAAGTTTATAACATTGCCCTAAAATGGAGCAAGGCGGATTTTTTAAAAAATCAAAGAAATAAGTATGTTCTCTTGGCCAGATTTTCTAAAATGTTAGAGAGAATTAGGGGTTACATAAGAACAAAGAACCAACCATGAAAACCAAATTATACTCCTGGGGTAAAAAGAAAATACACATCTGAGGAAACAGATGTAGCAATATATAGAAACATTCAAACTTAGATTCTTCAGAGTAATATATAAAATATGTAAGATACATGCATATAAATGATATGTTACATCAGAAAGAAAGGCAAAACCTACAAAAGTTGAGGCGAGGCTTTTGAAATTGTTATATGATAATAACAATATTTTTATATTATGACAAATCAAATAATTTTTATTTTATATTCTACTACAAAACAGAAGGTGTTTTCTGTTGATGTTGGTGAATGGCTTACTGTTAATAAATGTCAGGAAGGAAATTAGTGTCATCTCCTATTTCGTTGCCTTTTTTATCTTCAAGGAAAACATTCATTGGAATGGGAAGTATAAGGAGAACAATGATCAGAGGAAATTAAAACTGGGATATGTGGCCCTATCAGAAGAGGACACTTTTCACTTTTATTAGTGGCTCCCAAATGCTAGCCTGCAGACTGACTACAGAAGAAGGCTGAAAATGGATAGAGATGCTCAAAGAGGAAGAAACATTATGTTTAAAAATCCAGAGGAAAGATTCTAGTTTGCCTAGGTCAAAGGACAGCAAGAAGGCCACTGGAACTAGAAATGTATAAGCCGGTGTGAGAGAAACAAAAAATGCAGGTGGAAAGGTGGACAGGGAACAGCTCATGCAGGAACAAACGTGGTTTATAATAAGGACACTTTTTTTATTCTCAACGCATTGAGAAGCCAATGAAGAATTATGAGCAAAACACGTGTTTTAATATTAATAAAGTTTTAAAAACTTTTATTATAGGGGAAATGAAGAATGAAATTTATTGTCTGTTCCAATAAATTAATGTCAGCTTAACATTAATTTGCTAAGATGGCAGCAGTGAAGATAGTGAGAACTTGACAGTCTAGATATATTTCGTAAGTGTAACTGAAAGAATTGAAGATAAATAGGATATGGAGGGTGAAGAAAAGAAAGAACTCAAGGAATATTCCTAGACATCTGGCATAGCACTTAGGTAACTGGTGGTGCCATTTTCTGAAATGAGAAAATCTGAGAAATGAGTATGTTTGGCGGGGGAGGGTGGGGAAAGTGAGAAGACAGAAGTCTATTTTGGATGTATTTTCAAAGACAGGATTCTATTTAGGACATATTAAATTTGATATGTCTGCTAGACAACAAAGCAGAGATGTCAAGTAGACAATGAGGCATACATGTCCAAAGTGCAGGGAGAGTTGGAGGCTGGAGCTGAAAATTGGGAAGGTCATCACAAAGGATATACTTTAGAGCCATGGGACCAGAGGAGATAATCTCAGGGATGGGTTCAGGTGAGAACTTCAAGAAGGTTGAGGAAAGAACCTTGGGCACTCCAACATGTATAGATTAGGTGAGCAAAGGAAAAGAACAGGAACTGCCAGAAAAATGGGAGCACTGGAAATCATACAAGGTAGGTATTCCAAGAGCAGGAGGGAGTAATCAAGTGTATTAAGTACTTTGAACTCATGAAATAAAATGAGAAATGAGAATTAATCATTGGACTTAAAAGATAAACGACCTTGTCAAGGGTATTTTAATGGAGCGTAGAGGTGAAAGCTGATTCAAATGAAGGGACAAATAGAAAACGAGGAATGGAAAACTGTTTTGAAAAAACAGCTTAAGGAGATTCGGGGCTGAGACGATGGGGTTTTCTAGGTATACAGTCATGTCATCTGCAAACAGGGACAATTTGACTTCCTCTTTTCCTAATTGAATGCTTTTTATTTCCTTCTCCTGCCTGATTGCCCTGGGCAGAACTTCCAACACTATGTTGAATAGGAGTGGTGAGAGAGGGCATCCCTGTCTTGTGCCAGTTTTCAAAGGGAATGCTTCCAGTTTTTGCCCATTCAGTATGATATTGGCTGTGGGTTTGTCATAGATAGCTCTTATTATTTTGAGATATGTCCCATCAATACCTAATTTATTGAGGATTTTTAGCATGAAGCGTTGTTGAATTTTGTCAAAGGCCTTTTCTGCATCTATTGAGGTAATCATGTGGTTTTTGTCTTTGGTTCTGTTTATATGCTGGATTACATTTATTGATTTGCATATGTGGAACCAGCTTGCATCCCAGGGATGAAGCCCACTCGATCATGATGGATAAGCTTTTTGACGTGCTGCTGGATTCGGTTTGCCAGTATTTTATTGAGGATTTTTGCATCAATGTTCATCAGGGATATTGGTCTAAAATTCTCTTTTTTGGTTATGTCTCTGCCAGGCTTTGGTATCAGGATGACGAGTTGAGAGAAGAAGGCTTCAGATGATCAAACTACTCCGAGCTACAGGAGGAAATTCAAACCAATGGCAAAGAAGTTAAAAACTTTGAAAAAAAAATTAGACGAATGGATAACTAGAATAACCAATGCAGAGAAGTCCTTAAAGGAGCTGATGGAGCTGAAAGCCAAGGCTCGAGAACTACGTGAAGAATGCAGAAGCCTCAGGAGCTGGAAGAAAGGGTATCAGTGATGGACGACGAAGTGAATGAAATGAAGCGAGAAGGGAAGTTTAGAGAAAAAAGAATAAACAGAAACGAACAAAGCCTCCAAGAAATATGGGGCTATGTGAAAAGACCAAATCTACACCTGATTGGTGTACCTGAAAGTGACGGCGAGAATGGAACCAAGTTGGAAAACACTCTGCAGGTTATTATCCAGGAGAACTTCCCCAATCTAGCAAGGCAGGCCAACATTCAGATTCAGGAAATACAGAGAACGCCACAAAGATACTCCTCGAGAAGAGCAACTCCAAGACACATAATTGTCAGATTCACTAAAGTTGAAATGAAGGAAAAAATGTTAAGGGCAGCAAGAGACAAAGGTCGGGTTATCCACAAAGGGAAGCCCATCAGACTAACAGCCAATCTCTCGGCAGAAACTCTACAAGCCAGAAGAGAGTGGGGGCCAACATTCAACATTCTTAAAGAAAAGAATTTTCAACCCAGAATTTCATATCCAGCCAAACTAAGCTTCATAAGTGAAGGAGAAATAAAATACTTTGCAGACAAGCAAACGCTGAGAGATTTTGTCACCACCAGGCCTGCCCTAAAAGAGCTCCTGAAGGAAGAACTAAACATAGAAAGGAACAAACGGTACCAGCCACTGCAAAAACATGCCAAAATGTAAAGACCATCAAGGCTAGGAAGAAACTGCATCAACTAACGAGCAAGATAACTGGCTAACATCATAATGACAGGACCAAATTCACACATAACAATATTAACTTTAAATGTAAATGGACTAAATGCTCCAATTAAAAGACATAGACTGGAAAACTGGATAAAGAGTCAAGACCCATCAGTGTGCTATATTCAGGAAACCCATCTCACGTGCAGAGACACACATAGACTCAAAATAAAGTGATGAAGATATACCAAGCAAATGGAAAACAAAAAAAGGCAAGGGTTGCAATCCTAGTCTCTGATAAAATAGACTTTAAACCAACAAAGATCAAAAGAGACAAAGAAGGCCATTACATAATGGTAAAGGGATCCATTCAACAAGAAGAGCTAACAATCCTAAATATATATGCACCCAACACCGGAGCACCCAGATTCATAAAGCAAGTCCTGAGTGACCTACAAAGAGACTTAGACTCCCACACAATAATAATGGGAGACTTTAACACCCCACTGTCAACATTAGACAGATCAACGAGACAGAAAGTTAACAAGGATATCCAGGAATTGAACTCAGCTCTGCACAAAGTGGACCTAATAGACATCTACAGAACTCTCCACCCCAAATCAACAGAATATACATTTTTTTCAGCACCACACCACACCTATTCCAGAATTGACCACGTAGTTGGAAGTAAAGCACTCCTCAGCAAATGTAAAAGAACAGAAATTATAACAAACTGTCTCTCAGACCACAGTGCAATCAAACTAGAACTCAGGATTAAGAAACTCACTCAAAACCACTCAACTACATGGAAACTGAACAACCTACTCCTGAATGACTACTGGGTACATAACGAAATGAAGGCAGAAATAAAGATGTTCTTTGAAACCAACGAGAACAAAGACACAACATACCAGAATCTCTGGGACACATTCAGTGTGTAGAGGGAAATTTATAGCACTAAATGCCCACAAGAGAAAGCAGGAAAGATCCAAAATTGACACCCTAACATCACAATTAAAAGAACTAGAAAAGCAAGAGCAAATACATTCAAAAGCTAGCAGAAGGCTAGAAATAACTAAAATCAGAGCAGAACTGAAGGAAATAGAGACACAAAAAACCCTTCAAAAAATTAATGAATCCAGGAGCTGGTTTTTTGAAAAGATCAACAAAATTGATAGACCTCTAGCAAGAGTAATAAAGAAGAGAGAAAAATCAAATAGACGCAATAAAAAATGATAAAGGGGATATCACCACCGATCCCACAGAAATAAAAACTACCATCAGAGAATACTACAGACACCTCTATGCAAATAAACTAGAAAATCTAGAAGAAATGGATAAAATCCTCGACACATACACCCTCCCAAGACTAAACTGGGAAGAAGTTGAATCTCTGAATAGACCAATAACAGGCTCTGAAATTGTGGCAATAATCAATAGCTTACCAACCAAAAGAAGTCCAGGACCAGATGGATTCACAGCCGAATTCTACCAGAGGTACAAGGAGGAGCTGGTACCATTCCTTCTGAAACTATTCCAATCAACAGAAAAAGAGGGAATCCTCCCTAACTCATTTTATGTGATTATGATTTTTAAATGAACCAGTCGGTACCTTTGTGTGTTTCCCTCTTTCTGTGTTTGGCCACGAAGTTGCAGGTATGGCTAAAAGAAGGGCTTACCTAGTGTTGTTGGTATTTTACTTTATCAGGCAATATGGAGAACAAGAGAGGCAAAGGAGCTGAAATGAATTCAAGGAACTGTCACAGCAAAACAAGGCAATGTAATCTGGATAAGAAAAGAAGATTTTCAGGGTTATCCTGCACAGTTAAAAAGGTGGCATAGAGTTAAAAAAAAATGTGTAAGGTATTATGAAACAGGCAAGCTAGAAGTATTTGATGGTCAGAGAGTGGAATTCCTGAAATCGAAGTTTTGTGGAAATTGGTAATGACGAAATTCAGGGAATGACATAGGGATGCATGGTTGAGGATACGAGGAGGGCATAATAATTGGGGTTAAAGGCAGTCAAGCAATTGAGGGTCCACAATTTTAGACAAGGGGTCTCAACGACTGTTTAAGATACTAAGAAAAATAACATGCATAGTGAAATCAAATGCTAAATCTCCAGGGAATAAGAAGATATAACTGGGAGTTTGCAGTATGAATGTCCAAGAAGCACAGAGGGAGCTGTTGTCATGTTCCTCAAATAATCTGAGGGTTTCGACAAAAAGCGGGACAGATGGTGGTCTGGGCAAAACAATGAGAAACACGGAGGACATCTAGTCCACCTCTGATACCCATGGTACATGAAAAATAGAAGAAAAACCTGTCACAATTCAAAGAGTTGTATCTAAAAGGGTACCTGAGCTTATTTTATAGCAAAAGGTGATTACATAGTTAAGAGAAAAAGATACAGGAGATTTTGTAGACAGTACAGTGAAGGGTGTGGGCAAATGGGGAAGGGAGAAAAATTGATTCCGATTAAGGAACACACAGCCATGTGGAGCTGTAACCATGGTGGATGTCCCAGGAGGCTTGAACCTGAGTTTGTGGATCAAGGTAAGACATAATGAAATCAATCCTGATGGTTTTTCACAGAATGTAGAGAGTCAACTTGATTTATAGTCTCTTTCTTATGATGTGTCTCTTAAACGTTGTATAATGCTAAGAAGAGAAGAGGTGGGGCAGGTGATGAGGATAGTGAGTGACAGTCTTACCAAGTGCATATGGATTTGCGGGGGTTTCCCAAAATCTTACTCTGGTCATTGTCAATGATGTGAAGACACGATCTTACCAGAATTACAAAGACTTCCTTGGGATTGCATTAAATCGTATTGCAAGATCTATTGTGACAATATGAGGAATAATCTTACCAAGGCCAAATGGAGCCTTGGGCCTAAAAAGGAGTTACACATAAGAGAGTCAAGACCATGGGCAGAAAATATAAGCCTTGTATAGAAAAGTTATTTCTGTTTCTGAAGAATGACAAAATAAGTGAGGAATGAACAGTTAAAGATGTCTAGAAATTTCAATGTTAAGATGTGAAAATTCTGAGACTCAGACAACCTTAGAAAAGTACTGATTAATAATGCCTATCACAATGTAGGAAATGAATATAAATTTGATGGATTAAATAATTGTTTGGAATTGATGTGCTGTATGCAATAGAAAGATAAAGGAAAGGCATCTATGTATTGCTGAGTATCCTGGAGGGTTAGGCATGGAAGTGTAGATGGCAGGGATTATGGCTTCTCTGAGCCTCCTAATGTACCCACCCAAGGCCATAGCATGAAAGTACCTACAATTTTATATTAGAAAAGGAAAATGTCATAATTAACATTATATCTTTATGCCTTTAATGGGACTATAAATGTGATATTGCTTTCCAGCTCCTGGCTTCATCCAAGTTGGAACACATTTACTATATATTTTTACTCAAGATATGTCATTTGATAGTCTAGAATATGTGCTCCCTGAGGTCAGGAAAGATATCTTATTCACCTTTGTATCCCCAGCTAGTATTGCAGCATCTGATATCTAATATACACACAGAAATATTGACTAGAAATGCAACTACACATATGTATTTGTGACACCTTCTAGGAGAATAATGCATGTTTATAATTTAATAAAACTAGACTATTAAAAACTTTGCCATCTTTATATTGTCAAGATTCTAGTACTTTTCTACTTGCTATATATATGTATATACTTTCTATATATATATATATTTTTTTTTTTTTTTAATGAAAAAACATCTCATTTAGCTGCCAACCTAAGACCAGTGCTAGTAATTGCACCTTGCATGCTCACCCACTGTAATGGCAAAAACTTATGTGAAGTAAAAATGGTATTGCTGGTATTCTTAAAAAATAAAAACCTATTGTATTGCAAGATTTTAATGCCCAGGTGTTACCTAATGTGCTGTAAATATGTATAGCAGACAATTTCAGAACAAGTTATTTCATTTCCATGGTAACATCAGGGCCACAATGGCGGGTGCTGGTTAAAAATGGATTCTTTTCATTAAAAACACACAACAGGAGGGGGCAATTAACAGACCAAAGGGAAGGCCTAATGAATTTAACAAAAATACAATAAAGCTGTCTCTCTATTTTTACTGTAAACATTTAGGAAGCAAGACTACAAATAAAATGCTTGATAGATTCCAGCCTATTTCAAGAGACAATGCTACAATTATTTGATTTCAAATGTTATATTAAATATTTCATGATTTCCTGACCAGACTGAATAGGAAAAGAAAGAACAGACAAACCTAAAAAGGTTTGTTTTGATTGTTGAGATCACTTAAACTCCATCTAGTACACAAAATTGTGAAACTTAATCACTGTTCAGTAGAAGAAAACTAGGAAAGTCAAAAAGCCTAATTAAAATTTACATAAGTACAATATAAGATTAATAAGTAAAACCACAAAACATATATTTTCTCCACTCAACTGGGGCTGCTACTGGTCAAGATTGAAAGAATTCTTTTTAAAGTCATGCATTTATTTGCCTGATACTCTGCCACTGTCTGGCACCAAAGAATATAATTCAAAGTGAAAATTGTGTCAGTCATTCAGAGGTTTGGACTACACAAGGCTAAACATCTGCATATTCGGATGAACGCCTGGCTTTCTAATTCACTAACTGAGAGGCGATGCACCATTAGTTGTTATCCTAAGCATCAAGAAGGTTAATTCATTATGCATCTCAGATATCAGTGTACTTGCTTGGGATACATTTATCTTATCATCTAAGATTATGTTGATTTTATTTAGATCATATCCAAATAAAGGATAATTAAACTGCTATGTGACAGGAAATAATCCACTGTTAAAGAATTCTGCAAATATAAAATTAACTGCCAGGATGACCTTCAGGGTACAGGGGAAAAGAGTACAACAGGAGCAAGAACAGGAGGCCCGTATCAATCCTCTCTTAGTAAATAGCACTGAGTTCTGTCAAGTCGTTTAAAACAGGGGTCCTCAAACCCTGGGCCATGGGCTGCTACTGATCAGTGCACTGTTAGAAACTAGGCCCCACAGCAGAAAGGTGAGCTGCAGACAAGCAAGTGACGCTTCATCTGTATTTACAATCACTCCCCATCACTCACATTTACCACCTGATCTCCACCTCCTATCAAAATGAGGCGTAGGGAATTAGATTCTCATAGGAGTGCAAACTCTATTACGAACACTGTATGTGAGGAATTTAGGTTGCATGCTCCTTATGAGAATCTAATACCTGATATCTGTCACTGTCTCTCATCACTCAGATGGGACTGTCTAGTTGCAGGAAATCAAGCTCAGGGCTCCCACTGATTCTACATTATGTTGAGTTGTATAATTATTTCATTATATAATATAATAATAATAGAAATAAAGCACACAATAAATGTAATGTGCTTGACTCATCGCAACCTGCCTCCGTGGAAAAACTGTCTTCCATGAAACCGGTCCCTGTGCCAAAAATGTTGGGGACTACTGATTTAAAGCATCTGTTTCCTCATCTATAAAATAGAATTAAAAATTCTCAATTCACATATTTCCACATATAGTTATAAGATTCATGATTAGTGTTTAAGAGTTAAAGCTCTGAAATTAAATATGCCTGATTTGAATCCTAATTATCACTAACATTGTAAATTTAGGCATGCTTCAGTTTCCTCACCTGCAAATTGCTACAAAGTCTCTAAGTATTAAGTGAATATACACCCTGAATGCTTAGCACAGTGCCTGGCACTCTGTAAGCAACCAAGAAATATGTGTTTTGGAAAATCAAAGAAACATGTTCCAAGTAACTTGGAAAATGTAGAGAGCCATAGATTGTAACATTTCTTACATTTGAGATGCCAGAATGTGTAAGTCATACCCTATTTTCTAAGCTCTCAGAGTTAAAATGAACAAAAACTCATTAACACTGGCATAAACAAAAGGTATATGTATACTCTTTTTTTTCTTTATCTGTATGTTCCTTTCTTTTCTTTAATTATTTTAATACCTGTCCAGAGATAACCTAGAAATCTCCAGAAATCAACCCAGACTTCTACACCAAATGGATCAAACTGGAGGCCAAATTTAACCTGGAAATATGCTTCCTGTATTTCAAAGTGCTTAAAAAATATTACCCCAAAATAGAAAATTTGGAGTTTTCAAATAAAATTGTTTCCTGGCTTCACTTTAAAAAATTAGATAATCTGGGAGCCTTCAGTGCACGTACTGACATGCAGAAGCTGCTGAAATATAAGAGCAAATTCCCTTAATAGAGATTCACAAACTCTTCACTTCTCAGAGTCCTCACCTCTTATGAGTTCTCTGATACCATGACTCAGTACCAGTCACTGTTTATCATCATATGTACCCAATTATTTTCCTTATAGCAAAGAAACAGTTCCCTGTACTCATGTCTCTATCTCAAGCTGGAATAAGAAAGATCTTCAGGTTACAAGTTTCTAAAAAAAAACAAAAGGGATGACAAATATTTTTGTGAATCTTAAAACTGTTAAGACCCATTTCTTAATCTTCTTATTGAAGTATAACATACATACAGAGGAGGACATAAATCATAAGTTCAATGAATATTATTTATTATCATAAATTAAACCTATGTACGTGTAACCAGCACCCAGATCAAGAAACAGAACATCAGCAGCACCCCAGAAGCCTGCTTTTTTGCCTCCTTCCATTGACTATTCCCCTATTCCCACAAGGGAACTGCTGTCCTAATTTCTAATGCCATAGGTTTGTTTTGTCTGTTTGAACTTTACGAAAATAGAATCCCACAAAAGGTACTCTTGCACGTCTGGCTCCTTTTGCTTAACATCTTGTTCATGAGATTCATTCATGTGGTTATATGTAGTTATAATTTTATTGATGCATTTATAAGGTACAAACAAAGCTTGTCTATGACCCCTTTAACTTAAGTGACCTGCTGGTCCCTATTAGCCGTGGACACCCTAATCTAGATTTACATTTTTCTTTAAGAAGTATCCCCCCTGCAATTCTCCTGATACCTCAGAATCCCTTGGCCTTTCTGCAACAATTTAACTCCCTGCCCCATGATTTAAATTTTCAGAGGGTCCTCCTTGCTCAAGCAGAGATGAAGTTATGCAGTCACCCACTGACTTGATCCTCTTTCCCATCACTAAACTCTTTCCCCTGCAAGTTACCCCTTCTTTTCAAATAAGCCTGAAATATCTTTAATTGCCAAAAAGGGAAGTTATTTTTTTGTTCCTGCTTTCTGTGTTGCTATTTTATCTGTTCTTGAAGAAGAGGAAGTGGTGTTCAAATATCACAGCTTCTTTGTACAACAGCCTAGAATCAATGCTTTGTAAGTAAAAGTAACTTTTTTTTGTGTATTTTGAATGATAAAATATGTTGCACCTGACATGTAGCCATCATCAGTTACTGATATCACATCACTAATTACCCAAGATTTTTCAGAAGAAGGCTAGTGATTCCCAACCACAAAATTATAATCTGTCCAGACATTTAATAGCTAATAACAAATCTTCTGCTTAAGACACCCACACATGGTATATGAGTTATTTTTTAATGCTCCTTTGGAAAACTTAAGATATCATGATTCAAAATGTCATTTAGGCAACAAAGAAAAAATGATTGCATTTGCCAACAACCAAGAATAATTTCACTGGGAATTCTCTACTTCATATTTTCTCTTGAGATTTTTAATAGGCTTTTAAAGCAGATTCTGAGCTGGGAACTAATCCAAGAAATAAAGAAAGCAAGGGTAAAAAGTAATAATAATAGAGAATTGTACTTGATTGTTTCCATGGTCAGGGCATCCTCCTGAGTGACAGATAATTCATCTTCTGTCAGTTTCCATTGCCTAGAGATCATTCTGAGTATTGTTATCAGCAAAACCTCCACAAAATGAAGGATATTCAAACAGGAAACCAGATGTGATGGGGTCAGGCCCTGCATGTGATGGGGATATTTGGGTTAATGATGATTGATGCCACATCACATTTCATAAAGTACACACTTGCCGAATCAGGTATTTTTTCCGTCACATAGGAGCAGTTGCTAAGTTCCTTTACGGTAAAGCACCAAGGTCAAAGAGGAAGGAGTAAACACAAAAGAAAGGTGGCATAATAAAACAAAGATAATCATGTTGCATATTGTGTAAGCTTTGCATGATAATCTGTCCTAATGTCTGTTATTTATCTGGGAAATCTAAAACATTTCGATTTTTCTATACCTACAACATACGCAACGTTTTTGTTTCTTTTTTGTTTGTTTGTTTGGGGTCTACTTTTAACTTTATTTCTCTAAATTAATATATTAATTACATTAACTGTGTCCTTACTGTAATTACTTTATCAAAATCAATGATTGAAGTGGTGAACTCTTAACTTTTTCATCACATATGTCATGATTTGGGGGAAAAAAATCGCTCAAAATGCAAATGTATTATCAAACAACACTGCTTTCCATTTGATGGTACATGTAAAGGTAGTGATTTAATTACCAATCTTGCTTTAGTAACAAGTAGGCTTTCTTTAATTTGTGTGATATTTTAATACGGGCATATATTTAGATTCTCTAAGAGGACAATTTTCAAACATGCTCAAGGGAAAAAGAGCCCTCACTATTTAATCTTAAAAATAAATCTTTGCAAAACCATTACACTGTTGTTTTAGAGCTTGATGTTTTCAAAGGAAGGATAATAAATGTTACAACTATCCTAAAATAGCTCTAGAAAGCTCAATAGTTATTATTATGTTGATGTATTTACAAGGAACTTAAAGCATTCATGGTTTTCTACAGCTATTGGTATATTATCAATTTTTTCAAACTAGGAATAATATTTCACAGAGGCTTATAGTCAGAGCTGGTGTAGAAGCTTATATGGTTGACTTTACAATTCCGTTCCTATAATTAAGACATATCTGGTGGAAAGTAATTGGAAGCAAATAGTTCTGAAAATCTAGGTGCTAAATAAAAAGCAGAACCACATTGTCAGTGGTAGACTGGGAATTATTGATCTAATAAAATATAAAGGTGTAATGGCTAATTTTATGCATCAACTTGACTGAGCCATGAGAGGCCCAGATATTTGGCTAAATATTAGTTCTGGGTGTTTCTATGAGGGTGTTTCTAGATGAGATTAGCATTTCAATCAGTAGACTGTGTAAAGCAGATTGCTGTCTTCAATGTAGGTGGGCATAATCTAATCTTTTGAGGGCCTGAGTAAAGCAAAGATAGCCAAAGGGAGAATTTGCTCTTTTTCTCTCTGCCTGACTGTTGAACTGGGATACTGGTCTTTTTCCCTTGGACTGGGATGTGCACCATTGGCTCTCCTCATTCTCAGGACTTTAGGCTCAGCTGGAACTACACCATTAGTTCTCATGGTTTGGGCATCTTCAGACTTGGATTGGAAATATACCACCAGCTCTCCTGGGTCTCCAACTTGCCAAATGAAGCGCATGGGACTTCTCAGCCTCATAATCATGTGAGTCCATTTCTTATAATCTCTCTCTCTTTCTTCCTCTCTTCCTCTCTCTCTCATTTTTCTCTCTTCAATATTTTTTGCTTGTGTTTCTCTGGAGAACCCTAACTAATCCGATTTTGGAACTAAGAAGTGAGATGCTATTTTAACAAATACCAAAATATGTAACAAAGGCTTTGGAAGTGGGTAATGGATAGAGGCTAAAAGGGTTTTGAGGTGCATGCTAGAAATACGAGCATTAAGGGCAACTCTGGTGTAGGTTCAGATTGAAATGAGGAACACGTTATTGGAGACTGCAGGAAAGGAGATCCATGTTATAAAGTGGCAAAATACTTGGCTGAATTTTATTCTAGTGTTCTGTGGAAGGTAGAACTCATGAGAGATGAAACAGAATATTTAGCTGAGGAGATTTCTAAGCAAAGTGTTGAAAAAGTGGCATTGTTCCTCCTGACTGATTTTGGTAAAATGCAAGACAAGAAGAATTAATTAAAGAAGGTTAAGTAAAGAGGAACCAGAGCTTAAAGATTTGACAAATTCTCAGCCTGTCCCTATTTCAAAAGTTGAGAAACCAGGTTGGCAGGAGAATACCAAGGGTGTTGCTGACCAAACCATTTGATAGGGAGATTAGCATGGGTGTGAACCACGTACCCAATCAGCCATCTCAATAACACAAGCCAGAAATAGAGACGACATTATGCCATCAGAAACACTGCCAGCTGGAATTGAAAAAAAAAAAAGAAATAAGCAGAGTAAGTCCTAGTGTTCTGTAGCATTCTGGAGTGACTATAATTAACAATGATTTATTGTATATTTTTAAATAGCTAGAAGAGCAGATTTTGAATATTCACAACACAAATAATTGATCAATATTTTAAGTGATGGATATGCCAATTACCCTGACTTGATCATTACACATTGTATACATGCACAGAAATATCACACTATACCCCATACATATGTATCATTATTAAGGGTCAATTAAAAATAATAAAAGAAAATAGAGAAAATAAGACAGAACAAAGGCAGACGGTGAACATGTGTTAAAGGAAAGAAGGAGCCTGAAAGTGATTTAGAGATTACCAGGACTACTATTGCTACCACAGGTCCAGAGTGCCTGAGCTAAGGGGAAAAGCTGCTTTCATGTTGTTTCAAAGGGTGGAACTGCCACCCAGCAGAGCCACCTGAGGGTGAGGGGGACTGTCTCAGAGAGCCAGACAGACAGCCTTCCACTGAGCTAAAGGGTACTACTGACACTGGAGGCAATACTGCCAACCAAGTGAATCTGGAGGGCAGAGCATGGAACTAAAGAGGATTATTCTTGAGCCTTAAAATGTAATGGACTGAGTAATGGGCAGAAGCCGAAAAGGTTTTGAGGTGCATGCTAAAAATACGAGCATTAAGGGCAACTCTGGTGTGGGTTCAGGTGGAAATGAGGAACACGTTATTGGAGACTGCAGGAAAGGAGATCCAGGTTATAAAGTGGCAAAATACTTGGCTGAATTGTATTCTAGTGTTCTGTGGAAGGTAGAACTCATGAGAGATGAAACAGAATATTTAACTGGCTTCTGAACTTCCTTGGGCTCTCCCATCTCTTTCTTCTGATTTACTGCTTGTGGAATGGGAGTATCAGTTCTGTGCCTATCCTGCGATTGTTTCAGAAACACGTAACTTGTCTGTTCTCACAGGTTCACAGCTGGAGAGAAATTTTACCTCAGGGTGAATTGTATCTCAAGTCTCACTTATGTCGGATTTAGAAGACATTTAAATAAGGCTTTGGACTTTAGACTTTAGAATGAATACTAGAATGAGTTAAGAAGGTTGGAGCTGTTGGGATGATTTGATTAATGTATTTTGCATGCAAGAAGGCGTGAAATTTGGGGGTCCAGGGGCAGAATGTTCTGGACTGAACGTTTTTGTCCTTTCCTAAAATTCATATGTGAAAACGCTAACTCCCAAGGTGATGATATCTGAAGTGGGGTCTTTGGGAAGTAGACGTAAATGAGGTTATGAGGGTAAGGACCCCTAATAGGATTAGAATCCCTATAAGGAGAGGAAAAGAGATCTGTAAGCTGGTCTCCCAGACTTTCTCTTTCTCTCTTTCCCCCTGCTATGTGAGGACGTGAGGACAAGATAGTTGTCTGCGAGCCAGGAAAGAGACCCTCACCAGAAACTGAATCTGTCAGCAGCTCGATCTTGGACTGCCCAGCCTCCAACTATAAAAAATAAATGTCTGTTCTTAAGCTATCCAGTCTATGGCATTTTGTTATATAGCAAACCAATCTCACTAAGACAAAACGAAAATCCCACACCAAATCTTGTTAACAAGTAGGGGTTATTAGCCATCTCCCTATATAATTAGAGCACATGAGGGGAACTGACTTCGGAAGAGATTCATGAGATCACAAAGATTAAACCACAAAATTTGCAAAGCTCTCTGAGGCATCAGCCTTGGGTCCTTTCTTATACTCTTTAAAAGAATAAACATTAAATATTTAATGTATTCAAATCCTTCAAGTGAAGGATTCCAGGTAAATTCCTGAGAGGGATTGCCATGAGGGCAAATAAAATAGACGAAACCACAGAAGACAACTGTTTGAATTCACTTGCGAGTACTGTATTTAAGGCTCTGCACATCTCTCTTTTGGAGTTCTTATTTTGGGAACAGATTTGTTAATAAAAGCAGACATATCTATTTTTGTCTTCATTAAGGGAAATGCCTAACCAACTAACCTGTTTAATAAAATATAAACAGAACTCATTCCCTGTTTAGGGTAATGGTAATCAAATTATATCTTAATTATATACTGCACAAAGATATTTTGATGACATTTAAAAAATATATCTGCACAGCTAGTACCAGAACTAGAAGTACAGAAAACAAAGTCTTTCAAATCTGTTCTCACAAATCTCTGATAGACAGGAATCCAAAGTACAAAAGTAGCAGAGTACTCATAGTCTTCCGCCAGAGGCATGGGGGTGAAAAATGAAATTTTACTCTCTCATGGCTCAAGGTGAAACTGCTCAAACCTGAAGGTAACATGAAAAATGGTTGAGGGAAGGGTTAGCAAAGAAGAGTAACCTGAGCATCATTTTCTCCTGAAGCCTTCTCTTTTTCACAGTGACATCTCGTCCAGAATAAAACTGGCAAGCCTAATAGCCACTGACACAAGCCACATTTGCTGAACAAATATTTTTTTTAATTCTTTCCAATGTATTCTAAGACATCAGCCATTTTAAACAAAGAAGAATTCTGCATAACTCTTTAAAATGTAATAGTCTGGTATGTATAGTCTAAATCTAAGTCTAAAACATATATTGCACCATTATACTTGTTTAACATTTCCTAGGAAGAGCATATGATATGCTCGGTGAAAGGAAATCTTTTACTGTTTTCAATAATAAATCCATACACACATAAAAGGAAGCTACAGATGATGAGCTTCACAATTCAGAGGAACGAGGAACAAGAAGAGGAAGGTATTCTATTTGCATATCTTTTATACTATTCACACAAGCATATCCAAACCTCGCAACAATATTCCAGAGAAAAAACTACATATATACAATATATATTATATATATGGAAAGTAAGAACCAGAAAAATCAAATAGCTTGTACATGTTATGCAAATATACAAGCTCCGTATCGGAACTGCAAATTGAGATACCTAAGACAACTCACATCAAAAGCAGCCCCTTAATAAAACCTCATAACAGCTGTTTACTTTGGGTTTTGTTTTTATTATTTATTTATTTACTTTTTGAGACAGAGTCTCACTCTGTCACCCAGGCTGGAGTGCAGTGCCTCCATCATGACTCACTGCAGCCTCAACCTCCCGGGCTCAAGAAATCCTTCTACCTCAGCTTCCCTGGGTAGCGGGCACTACAGGTGTGTGCCTCTCAGCTAATTTTTGTATGATTTTTAGACAAAGGGTTTCACTATTGTATTAGTCTGTTCTCACACTGCTATGAGGAAATACCTGAGACTGGGTAATTTATAAACAAAAGAGGTTTAATTGACACACAGTTCAACATGGCTGGAGAGGCTTTGGGAAACTTACAGTTATGGCAGAAGGCACCTCTTCACAGGTCAACAGAAGAGAGAAATCAGTGTCAGTGAAGGGGGAAGCCCCTTATGAAACTGTGTCCTGAATTGGTGGGTTCTTGGTCTCACTGACTTCAAGAATGAGGCCGCGGACCCTCGCGGTGAGTGTTACAGTTCTAAAGGCGGCGTGTCCCGAGTTTGTTCCTTCTGATGTTCAGATGTGTTCGGAGTTTCTTCCTTCTGGTGGGTTCGTGGTCTCGCTGGCTCAGGAGTGAAGCTGAGGACCTTCGAGGTGAGTGTTACAGCTCTTAAGGCAGCACGTCTGGAGTTGTTCGTTTCTCCTGGTGGGCTCGTGGTCTTGCTGGCTTCAGTTGTGGTGAGTGTTACAGCTCATAAAGGCAGTATGGACCCAAAGAGTGAGCAGTAGCAAGATTTATTGCAAAGAGCGAAAGAACAAAGCTTCCACAGTGTGGAAGGGGACCCGAGCCTGTTGCCACTGCTGGCTCGGGCAGCCTGCTTTTATTCTCTTATCTGGTCCCACCCACGTCCTGCTGATTGGTAGAGCCCAGTGGTCTGTTCTGACAGGGCACTGATTGGCGCGTTTACCATCCCTGAGCTAGACATAAAGGTTCTCCACGTCCCCATCAGATCAGTTAGATACAGAGTATCCACACAAAGGTTCTCCAAGGCCCCACCAGAGCAGCTAGATACAGAGTGTCGATTGGTGCATTCACAGACCCTGAGCTAGACACAGGGTGCTGATTGGTGCATTCACAGACCCTGAGCTAGACACAGGGCGCTGATTGGTGTAGTTACAATCCCTGAGCTAGACATAAATGTTCTCCACGTCTCCACCAGACTCAGGGGCCCAGCTGGCTTCACCCAGTGGATCCCGCACCGGGGCTGCAGGTGGAGCTGCCTGCCAGTCCCACGCCGTGCGCTCGCACTCCTCAGCCCTTGGGTGGTCGATGGGCCTGGGCGCCGTGGAGCAGGGGGCCGCGCTCATCGGGGAGGCTCAGGCCACACAGGAGCCCATGGAGGAGGTGGGAGGCTCAGGCATGGCGGGCTGCAGGTCCCGAGCCCTGCCCCGTGGGAAGACAGCTAAGGTCCAGTGAGAAATTGAGCGCAGCGCTGGTGGGTCGGCACTGCTGGGGGACCCAGTACACCCTCCGCAGCTGCTGGTCCGGGTGCTAAGCCCCTCATTGCCCGGGGCCGGCAGGGCCGACCGGCTGCTCTGAGTGCGGGGCCCGCCAAGCCCACGCCCACCTGGAACTCCAGCCGGCCCGGAAGTACCGCGCACAGCCCCGGTTTCTGCTCGCGCCCCTCCCTCCACACTCCCTGCAAGCTGAGGGAGCCGGCTCCCGCCTTGGCCAGCCCGGAAAGGGGCTCTCACAGTGCAGCGGTGGCTGAAGGGCTCCTCAAGTGCCGCCAAAGTGGGAGCCCAGGCAGAGGAGGCGCCGAGAGTGAGCGAGGGCTGTGAGGACTGCCAGCATGCTGTCACCTCTGAAAACCATCAGATCTCCTGAGAACTAAGTCACTATCACAAGAACAGGATGGGGGAAACCACCCCTGTGATTCAATTACCTCCACCTGGTCCCTCCCATGACATGTGTGGATGATGGGAACTACAATTCAAATTGACAGTTGGGTGGGGACACAGCCAAACTGTATCATTCCACCCCTGGTCCCTCCCAAATCTCGTCTCCTTACAATTCAAAATGCAATCATGACCTTTCCAACAGTCCCCCAAAATCTTAACTCATTACAGCATTAATTCAAAATTCTAAGTCCAAAGTCTCATCTGAGGCAAGACAAGTCACTTCCAGCCATGAGCCTGTAAAATCAAAAGCAAGTCAGTTATTTCCTAGATACAATGGGGATACAGTCATTGGGTAAATACACTTGTTCCAAATGGGAGAAATAGGCCAAACAAAGGACCTACAGGCCCCACGCAAGCCTGAAATTTAATACGGCAATCATTAAATCTTAAAGTTCCAAAATGATCTCTTTTGACTCCATGTCTCACATCCAGGTCACGCCGATGTAAGAGGTGGGCTCCCACAGCCTTGGGTAGCTCTGCCCCTGTGGCTTTGCCTAGTACAGCCCGGCTCCCAGCTGCTTTCGGGGCTGGTGTTGAGTGTCTGCAGCTTTTCCAGGCACACGTGGCAAGCTGTGGGTGGATCTACCATTCTGGGGGACAGCAGCCCTCTCCTCACGGCTCCACTAGGCAGTGTCCCAGTGGGAACTCTTTGTGGGGGCTCTGACCCCACATTTCCCTTCTGCACTGCCCTAGCAGAGGTACTTCATGAGGGTTCTGCTCCTGCAACAAACTTCTGCCTGTACATCTAGGCGTTTTCATACCTCCTCTGAAATCTAGGTGGAACTTTAATTCTTGACTTCTGTGCAATTGCAGGCCGAATAACGTGTAAGCTGCCAAGGCATGGGGCTTGCATCCTGTGAAGCAATGGCCTGAGCTCTGTGCTGGCCCCTTTTAGCCACAGCTGGAGCTGAAGCATCTGGGATGCAGAGCACCAGGTCCCAGGGCTGCATAGAGCAGGGGGCCCTAGGCCTGGCCCAGGAAACCACTTTTCCCTCCCAGGCGTCTGAGTCTGTGATGGGAGGGGCTGCAGTGAATGTCTTTGAAATGGCCTGGAGACATTTTCTCTATTGTCTTGGTGGTTAATATTGGGCTCCTTGTTACTTATGCAAATTTCTGCAGCCAGCTTGAATTTCTCCCCAGAAAATGGGGTTTTCTTTTTTATGACAGAATCAGTTTCCAAATTTTCCAAACTTTTATGCTCCACTTCCTCTTGAACTATTTGCAGCTTAGAAATGTCTTCCAACAGATACCGGAAATCATCTCTCCCAACTTCAGAGTTCCACAGATCTTTAGGGCAGGGCAAAATGCCGACAGTCTCTTTGCAGAGCAAAACTTACCTTTATTCCAGTTCCCAACAAGTTCCTTATCTCCATCTGAGACCTCCTCAGCCTGGACTTTATTGTCAATAACACTATCATCAGCATTTGGTCAAAGCCATTCAACAAGTCTCTAGGAAGTTCCAAACTTTTCCACATTTTCCTATCTTCTTCTGAGCCCTCCAAACTGTTCTAACCTTTGCCTATTACCCAGTTCCAAAGTCGCTTCTACGTTTTTGGGTATCTTTATAGCAGTGCCTCACTCACAGTACCAATTTACCATTCTCACGCTGCTATGAAGAAATACCCAAGACTGGATAACTTAATAAGAAAAGTTTAATTGACTCACAGTTTTGCATGGCTGGGGAGTCTTCAGGAAACTTACAATCATGGAGGAAGGCACCTCTTCACAGAGTGGCAGGAGAGAGAAATTAGTGCCCAGTGAAGAGGGAGGCCCCTTATAAAACTTACTATCACAAAAACAGGATGGGGGAAACTGCCCCCGTGATTCAATTATCTCCACCTGGTCCCTCCCATGACATGTAGGGATTATGGGAACCACAATTCAAGATGAGATTTGGGTGGGGACACAGACATACCATATAAGCCATGTTGCCCAGGCTGGTCTCGACCTCCTGGCCTCAAGTGATCTGCTCACCTGGGCCCCACAAAGTACTCGTATTACAGACATGAACCACCATGCCCAGGCTGGTTTTATTTTTAAAGCTAAAATTTATTTTTATTAAATTAGTGCACATACATTGTTAAAAATTAAATCATCGAAAAAGACTCATGATTAAAATGATTAGTTCTTCTCTTCCTCACTCAGTTTAGCTTTGCTACTAAGAATGTACATTTTTATTGTCATTGGTTTAAGTTTTTCCTGTGATTCATGAATCTGACTTTATTCATTACCTTTCTACTGAGCTATATGAGGAGGTAACTTTACAACAATGTCTATTACCTCTCACCCTCTACTTTTCCCAAAATGTTAATATTATTAATTCCTCTATTTATAGTTTATAACCTAAATAAACTAACTTTATTACTTATCTTAAATAATATAAATAATTGTTCCTATACCCCAAGGCTATTTGTTCCTCTACCTTTCCCTTGACTTAACTTTTCCTATCTTCTAGATTTTAATTTTGGTCATCTTTACTTTTCATATTTTATATTTATATGTTGACCTCAAGTATTTTCTGTCTAATTCTAGAGTCACAAATGGTCAGCTACAAACTGTCTAGGGCTCAAAAAAGTAATGTGAGCTAGAAAAATAAATTCAAAATGTATAAGATGTTTAAATCTATTGAAATAAATATACATTTCCCAGAAGGAATGTGTATAGCAAAAAGGCAGAAGAAGAGAACTCTGAGCTTCATGAATAGTTAGGGTTTGGGTAGAGGAGGCACCCAATAAGGGAGAATGAAAAAGAGACTGAAGACAAAGAATGAAAACCAGAAGAGTGTGATGAAAATTAAGAGGAGCTAGTGTTCTTGATAAAGAGGAAATAGCGTATTACGTCACTTCTACGGAGAGCTTGGATAAGAAAAGGATAAAAATTCAGCGTGATAATGTTGATGACTATGACAAGTGGTGTGATGGGCGAGGAAGCAAACTTACAACAGCTTAATGAATAATTGGGCAATGAGGGAGCAATGATATCTTCTGCTGAAAATGCCTTCCAAAAAAATTGGATGTGAAGGGGAGCAGAGAGATGCAGCAGTAGCTGGAGGGGTGTGGAGTCAAGAAAGTAATTTTTAAGCCAGTGTACCAAGGGGTCAGTAGAGAAAACCCAGTGGTACCCGGAAAGCTGAACAGATTCTATCAGACAGTGTTGGCCAAACAAATACTGAACATACTGTGGCCAGAGTGGGGCAATAGGATAAATCCATGGGTAGAGGGCATCATTTTGGGCTTCAGGTTTCCAGGCTTAGAAAATGATTCTCTGATCCTTATATAACTTTGAGTCATATACTTGGGTGCTGTTAAGTATTACATGAGTCACTACGGGCTTTGAGAGACTAGAGAACTATAGGTAGGGCCTTTATTTACTCTAGTATTTCTGCTACTGATATTCACTGGTGTACAATTTTTAACTATTATTATTAAACTTTTTGCCTGATATTTTTATTTGTAGAATCTCACCATGTTACTGAAACTGTGCTGAGGACTTTATAAATATTAACTCATTTAATTCTCACTATAACACTATTAAGTGGGTACTATTATGTTTATCTTATGAACTGAGGCACAGAAAATTCTGTTACCAAAGCAGTCTATTTTAAGAGTTCATGATGTCAAACCCTGCATTCAATTATTCCTCTTTTATAAAAGTGCTTATTTGCAAATGAGAGTTGATATGTGGTCAGGTGGAAAACATTTCACCCAACCTCTGGATGGGTGATTGAAGCCAAGTGAAGAAGATTCCTTTTGTTAGTTAACTTGGGCCTTCTGGTATCTCTGACACAGTCTATGAACTAGCAGCATTGGCAATGTGCCTGCCATATCAGTTTTCTTTAAACCTACACTAGATGAAGTGATCTAATATAAAAGCTCATTTTTATCATTAATAGGTATGATGAACAAAGAACTAATTACTGGTTTTGCTTTTTTTCATTTGAAGGGGACGGAGTTTCTATCTGAAACTGACTTCTTTGCCAAAACTTCCTCTGAAATCTGAAAAGGAGCATCTGGAAGAATTGCTGTGGTATCATGACTGGAGCTGCCATCTCTAAAATCATCAACTCAACATTCCCACTATGGCTGGTTGTCTCTTGTCCTCACTCCTACTGCACATGTTCTTTAACTTTAAAATATCTTAAGGTCCTTGACCTTTTAAAAATCTCATTCATTGGCCAGGCATGGTGGCTCATGCCTGTAATCCCAGCATTTGGGGAGGCCACGGTGGGAGGATCACTTGAGGTCATGAGTTCGAGACCAGCCTTGCCAACATGGTGAAACCCCATCTCTACTAAAAATACAAAAATTAGCCAGGCATGGTGGCACACGCCTGTAGTCCCATCTATTCAGGAGGCTGAGTCAGGAGAATCACTTGAACCCGGGAGGAGAAAGTTGCAGTGAGCCAAGATCATGCCATTGCACTCCAGCCTGGGCAACAGAATGAGACTCCATTTGAAAACAAACAAAACAAAAAACCTTGTTTATTACCTTATTTCCAACTTTATCTCCTTATCTGTCCATCCTAAATCTATACCTATTTAATGACCCTCTTGCAGCACCCTCAATTTTTTTATGTTTCTGTTTCTAGTTCAAATTCCCAAAACATGATCACTCAAATAAATCCAAACATTGAATTCTCTCCTTCTCCACTCAGACATGTGAAGGAAGACCCAGCTGTGTAAAATATGACAATCATATGGATTGATGGTACTGCAAGCCTTGGACATCACACATGAATCCTTTTAGATAGCTCAGGCCAGTTCCTTCTCTCCTTATCTCCTCTCATTAAGACATAAGCTAGACTGTGCCTGACTCAATTTGAGCCTCATAATACAAAGGGGAGTGAGGTACTTCATCTGTAAGTCCATCTGCTTCCTATTGCATCACCTTGATCCCCAGGTCAGGAAAAGGGGGACTGCTCCTCTTTGCAAGGTATTTCTTTCATACATGCTTTCCATGCCTCTTTCCCTGCTTCCTCCAGGCTCTTGCTCCAACCGTTATTCAATTTTTCTGTATTGGTGAAATTTCCCATTCCATTAGCTCCTTCCCATAAGTGTAGCCAAAATATGCCAGATAAGATACACAAAGAAAATAAATGGAAACTCTCCTACATATCTGTGTTTTTTCTCCTCTGTTACCTTCATTCTACACAGCATATCCACTTTTCCCAAAATATTAATACTTGCTAAAACTTTAGAATATTCACTACATCATAACTTCACATATGTTAACTCACTTAATTCCTATAACAACCCTATGAAATAGGCATTTGTATCATCTTCATTTCAGACATGAAAAACTGAGTCACAGCAAGTTTAAATAAATTGTTCCACATCACTTAGCATCACTTCTTCCCATCCCACCGTCTCTTTGACCTGTCAATTAATTTTACAGGAATCATCATGGGTGATTACCTGCTTACTTTTATTGCTGCTGGATTTTAAAATTTTAAACCAACCGCTTCTTTCCGGATGTTTTAAAATATCTTTTTTAATTTCTGCTTTAAAGATTTTTTGAACTCTATTTTTATATTTTCTATTTCCATCACAATCCCAACTTGTACTCATTCTCAGTGATTTAAATGATTAAAAAGAAGCAAACTGTAATTGAATTCAAAGTATATGAAATCTGAATGTATTTTCAATCAGTGTATTGAATTATGAAAAATACATATATTTTATCTTTGTTACCAAAAAATTATTTTTAAATATTCAAAATTAACTATTAAAAACAGTTAGGAATAAAAAAATACTTACCGTAAAATTTTTAATTTAAAAAATTGTTAAATCTTATTAAACATTTTTATAAAAATATAATTCATCTCAATTTTGCACTTAATATCTATTTACCAAAGTGAAGCACCACTATCATGCTTCATGAAGCTTACATTGAAACCTAAGTAAATACAAATTTAAGAAAAACATGAACCATTTAATGTTGTAAAACAGATCAAGCTCTGCCACATACTGAGAATGCCTGTTTTTTGTGAGTGCCTTAGAAATGCAAATTGGAACATAAAAAGTAACAAAAAATAGATGCTCCACACTACCAGGTAATGGTACTATATTTTTCAGGAATCTTTTGTATTTGTGCCATTTGAGAAGAAGCATTTGGCAGATCAACTCATCTATCTTTTCTCTTACCAATCCCTTTCTGTGCTGATCCTCCTCTCACTCTGATGCACTGCTTTTATCTCCAATGTCACAGTGGCGTAGCCCACGACCTTCACAGCATTTGGACACAGTTGCCTTTTGCAAGAGATGAAGAAAAATACTACCCTGGGTGAGTATATTATTAGTCAGGAGAATAGATGTTTCAGATTACAGGAATGCAAGTGTTGAGTGCTATATTCTATCTTATAGGAAAACCTATATGCCTTTAAAACTGGTACATACGTGTGTCTAAGATATTCAAGATCTTTTAAAGTACAAGGCTCATATTCAAATTCTTCTAAAGTGCCAAGGGCCGCTCTTTTCAGGATCCAAGGGAGTTTTGCTCAAGATAGAAACTAAGTTTAATTGTGGAAACATGAAAAAAGATAAATTATTGAATTTCATAGTTTGAAAATATATATCCAGTATACACTATAGTAAATTACACATACTTTACAAACCCTTATTGACAGTCCGTTTTCTTTCCAAATTAGAAGCTTACTAAAAAAACTGGAATTAGGTCTCAATTAATTATTGTGGTCCCAATGAAGAGCCTATCTTCTGGAACATATCAGCAAATATTGCTGTAGATGATCCATTGTTCCTAAGGAGAATAGGCTGGGATCCAGTACACGCAGGAAATGAGCATGCTGAGGGCAAGAATACGTAAAAGGAATTTAAATGAGAGTATCCTGAATGGTAAGTAGAAACAAATACCAAATTTAAAGATTATTACGAATGTAATATACATATTTTCCTCCTCTTTTCTCATTTTTCTTCTTTGAATGAACAATTCCCAATAGTAAATAAAGAAAACCAAGAGCTCTTTAACCACTATACTTTCCAATAGCTATTACTTGTATAGAGTTTCCTTGATATACAAGGAAAAATGTTGCTATTAAACTAAATTTTAACTAAAAGCACATTATGGTAGAAATAAGGCCCTCCAGAGAATACTTTTATGAGACTATTATTGCATGGTAGCTTGGGCAGTTGAACTCACATGAAACAAATGGCTCTATAAAACAAGTCCCAAAGTGGCCTATTGCTTAATTAAATTCATATACAAAACATCCCTCTGCCTTGACATGTGTACATACGTATATTAAATATATTTTAAAATTCAGTCTGAAAAAATATGACCTCATAAAGATGCAAAAGTCTAGACTCCACTTCAAAGCCAAAGAACTTCTTGAAGCAATATTTTATGTAGAATTGTGACTTTTAAATAATTGCTTTTTCCCCTTAACCTAGTGAAAGCAGTCAGTTTGATGTATATAATACATTTAAGCTTTCTTCCTAGAAGGGTATGCCATCGTCTCTATGAAATGTTTGCCAGGAAGGCAAGTACTGCTAATTCTTTCTTCTCTTATTTCATCAAAATGGAAGCATTTCTAGAGAAGCCTGGGCATGCATAGGAAGAAACACATTTGCAAGCTCTATAGCCCAGTCCTTCAAATGAAACGTGTCTACTTAGAAGAATGTTAATTTAATGAATGCAAATAAATTAAGACATGTTTTTTCCCTTGAATATAAAATTGTTTTACCACAATGTATTACTCTACTCTTCTGTTTCATGAACCACCTACATGTGGGTAACAGCCCTGCAGGAACAGAATGCAGGCCAGTCTGTTCAATAACCTAAAAGCATCTTAAAGCCATCTGCTATTAAACGTGTTCAGGGAAGATGGAAGCAAAGGGGTACAAAGAAAACACAATATTCAAAATGTTACTAATTGATTATAAGATTTTATTTCTGCAAATGTTCAGTTTCAAAATTTCACACTAAAGAATCTAAAATTAATAATTTTAGCCTGTCTATTTTCACCTGTTCCTTCTGGAAACTCTTTAATAAATTCAACTAGCATCCCAAAGAGAAATGGGGAACAATGTGTAAAATCTAGATACATGCAGATGATTCAAAATACAGAAAGTAAATGAGGCCAGTTCTAAATATGTAGGTTACATATTTTTGGAACTTATAAAGAGAAAAATGAGAAAGGTCGTATGGTGGTCTGAATAATTTTTGCAACTAGACGCTGAACATGTCCTACATAAACACGTACGGGAGAAAAAGTAATATATTTTTCTCACCCATTGAAAGGATCATAGCTGATATCCCTATAACAAAAGACAAATTAACAAGAGAAAAGCAATAATAAATATATTTAACCGTATTTTTATGTGACATGGGGTCTCGATGAAGAATGAACAATCATGTAGAACTGTAACTGGACAAAAAGGGGATATGAGTAGTAATCACTTAAGGGGAACTTAGCAGGGCCTGTTTCTCCAGATTCTTCTTGGCTTCCAGATATAGGGTGGGACTCCTCTAGAATGAGGACCTTATGACTTACTTTCAGAATTGCTTGATGACCATGCTTCATTGAAGAAAGGGAGGAGAAGGTCAGTGACTTTGCTTCTGCTGTTTACTCAATTGCCTCAGTTCCATATTTTGGGGTAACATGTTCTGAGCTCTGGCTAACTATTATTTATTATATATTCACTGAGTACCAGGCACTGTATCAAGCATTTTACACTCATTATCTCATTTAACTCTCATGACACCTCTATGGATGCATTCTTAGTTTAAAAATGAACTGAGACATTGAGACATTATGCAAATTATTTCAAATGACACAATTAGTTAGCAAATGGCAGCATGAAATTCAGCTCATTTTTCTGTGACATAAAAGCCTATTTTTTGGTCCCTACATCCTTGCTGCCAACTTTGACAACAAGTCATGCCTTTTGACCTGGGGAGAATCTTGGTAGTACATATCTTAGAACCTCACAGAAATAACTCTAAATTTAGGCCACTGACAAGAACAACAACAGGTTAGAGTCACAGCCTGAACATTCACCTCACCAAAGGCAAACTGCACAATCTGACCAGTGTCTAACCCTGCATTTGTTAAAAAAAAAAAAAAAAAAAAAAAAATTTGTGTTAAAAAAAGATGTTTACACTTGGCAACACAGTGTCTGCCTCAGTCATTTATAATCACAGAGAAGATAAGCAGGAAAACTTTTCTCTAAAGGTGCGTGACAACTGAGAGGCCACAGAACATGCACTCTGTGGTTTACAGCAAATAAGCCTGAGACTGCAAAGGCAAGAAGTCTGGGCAAGCTCCCTGTCTGCATGAATAGCATGTGTGAGCTGTGATGGCCTTCTCACTTCCACCTCACTACTCCCTGTGTCAGAGGCCTTCAAACCAGAGCAGTGTTCAAACCAGAGCGACTCCATCTTGAGTGAGGATAGGAAAATGAGGCTGGGACTTGCTGGGCTGCATCCCCAGAAAGGCATTCCTAGCCTCTAGATGTTTACAGTTAAGGGAAAAGGTTGATAATGTTTACTAAACAGACCCAGACTTGGGAGTGTTCTGATATCCTGATATCTTGAGAACAAAGACATTCCTAATTTTGCTTTAAAGATAATAATATTGATTCTTGCAAAACATAGTAATTAAGAAATTAATCCTTTAGCACAAACCCTTGTAGCAGAGCACATCTCCTCATTGTAAGAGTTAAAGAAAGAGGAAAGAAACACGAAAAGCAGCTCAACAGTCAAAGACTGGTTTATTTTGGAGAATAAACATGAGAGGGGCTTCTGGCCTATGTCAGTTAGGAGCGCTGTCTCTTACAGACTAAGAGTATTTATTGGTGAGAGAGTTTGGAATGTTTCTATGTGGGGGATAAGTTTATGGCGGGGTTGGAATGCCTCTGGTCACAGGGAAGGTTATCTTGGGGCTGACATCTTTCCAGCCAGAGGGGAGGTTATCTTGGGGCTGGCATGTCTCTGGTTGGGGAGGGGTTTGGAATGTTTTTGGTCAGAGATGTCATTTGTGGTTTATGGTCATGCTGACCTTAGCCATTAAGCTGATGCCCTTTGGATTTAGGCAGTTTTTTATCAAGCTGAACTTGAGAATGATGGTGCTTGTCCAAGATGGCAATGCTACCATTCTGTCACCCATGGTGTTTCTTCATCCTACAGATATATAAGCATTGTACCTACGGTGGATGCATTACTCCTCTTACTTTTGGGAATGCCCTACTCTGTCTATGGAGTAGCTGTTATTTCACCATTTTACTTTTCTAATAAACTTGCTTTTGCTTTGCACTGTGGACTCCCCCTGAGTTCTTTCTTGCATGAGATCCAAGAACCCTCTCATGGGATCTGGATCAGGACCCCTTTCCTGTAACACCTTCTTTGATGCCATAGCTGAGGAGTGAGGGGCAGAACTTGAGGGTGAGAGCAGGTATTACTATTGCCTTTCAAAAGAAATAAAGGCATACATATTCAAAAGAAATAAAGGCATACATATTCAAAAGAAATAAAGGCATACATATTCAAAAGAAATAATAAAGGCATATGCATTCAAAAGAATAGCATAGGGAGTACTTGATAATGCTTACCAAACATGCACAGGACTTTATAGGCACTTTCCAAGGGAATGTAATGTTTGCTTTGTCTAGATAAATTATCATAATATGGCCAGAGAGTCTTTTCATTGTGCCTACCAATAAACATTGCACTCTAACAATTACAGAGACACAACATGTTTTTTCTGGTTGCCATGAGAAGAAATAATGAGATTTTTAAAAATTTTAACGCACATTTCTTAAAAAAGAGTCCAGGAGCCTTCCAATCAGTTTCATGGAGGAGTCAGGGGAAGGGAAGGGGTGAGGATCAATTTCTCTTTACAACTGGAAAACGTTATTAAAAATATTTATAACAAGAATACCTAAGAGAGGATACCTAACTTCTTACTCCTCTATGTCTTCATTGTTATGCCCCTGGTATTATTTTCTCACTTTGGGTAGGAAAAAAAACTATGACATAGTAATATAATTTATGTATTTCAGAAATGTAATTTTTCAGTAAGGTTTGAATGTTTTAAGAATTCAATTGAAAAGAATGTGGCAATGGTGCTTTAAAGGAATTTATTCTACCACCATTCTGTAATATTGAGATTTAGAGTGTTTTCACTATTTTTAAATTAACACCTCTTCTGCCATATAGCACTTTTGAATTCTATCTCTTTATTTTCTTTCAAAGGAACTTACTTTAAGGTCCACATATATTCAACAAATACTTATCAAAAGCCTACAAAATACAAAGCATTATATACAAATGCAGATATTCTTGAATTCAAAGAGAACTTACTGTCAAGCAAAAGAAGTAAAACAAATAGCCAAAGCTATAATGCTAAACAGCCCAAGGGAAGTGCTATTTGAATGATAGAAACTAAATACCTATGAGAATTTCAGAGTTTTAATTTGGCTTCGGAATGATCAAGTGACCTTACAAACACTACAGTGCAGCCAAGGTCAAGGCTCTTTAGACGAGGAAAGCTCTTTGTTCCAAAGGTCCTAGAATGGAAATTTCTCGGTATTGCAGAACTACTAGGATTCGTTTACTCTTAAATCGCTTTGACTCAGTTACATTGCAAAGTTACCGTTGTCCTTTGCCAAAAGACCAAATACTCACTCAACGTTAAGAGAACATCTCTTTCTTAACATGAGGGTTTTGTGAATGAAATGCTATGAAGAATAGTTAAGAGAATCTAGAAAGAAAGAGTTAACTTTACAGATGAGATGCTGAAGCCCAGAGAAGTGAAGTGAGTTATGGGCAGAGAGGATGTTGGCACATTGTTTTCTAATTTCTTAATCTAAGTGTTAGTTCCAACACACTATCTTAATTATTAAGTGGTTCAAATTTATTTAGTCAGTGAAATGCTGTCTATAGGTGTTTTTGCTTTCATCAAATTTGATGATTTGTTAACTTGTTTTACAAGTTATATGACTATTTCTGGGATAAAAACATAAATACAGTGTCCTGAAAGTAAGCAAAGGGATAAAGAAGCTTGTCATAAAACACAAAATAACTGCTTTTGTCTCATATTTTATGAAACACACAAATCTGTCTTTCATTCAAGAGTCGATGTCCTATTATTTTTAGGTTTTGACAACTGAATCCCATAGAATAGTCGGGACTGAATCTGACTGTATTGTTAATTCTAATTTGGAGATCTTCGTTTGCACACCTTGCCCACGAAACACTCCCAAAGTTCACATGTCATTTGCACATGAAAATCATCTCAAGTCCACTAGATCAGGTTTAAGTATTCTTCAAACCTGCTCTTCATAAAAAAAAAACAGCCTACATTAATCTCTCTTATGGCACCCTATGTCATACTATTATTCATGACACTTAATGCGTGACAATATAATTTGAAATTATATATACATATGTGTGTATACATGTGCATATTTGTTCATTAGTTTAACATCTGTCATATGATACACTGTAAGCTCTGTGGAGAAAAAGAATTAGTCAACTTTGTGTCAATTTTATTTTCATTCTGGCACCTAGTGGTTATTGAGTAAATATCTTTTGAATGAACAAATGATTACTGATTGGGTGCTCTTCTGAAAATGGAAATTGATGAATATTCTTACATTTTGGCTAGGTACAATTAATAAAAAAAGGAGTACCATTGCAATACACACCATGAAGATTTTTTAAGTCTATTATTATTCATTTGGTTTAGGTCCAAGTGATAAAACACAACAGTTTTAGGTTCAAGTGATAAAACACAACTCAAACTCATTTAAACAAATGTCTTACGGGGAAGTCTGAATTTACACATAAAATAATACAGAATATAGTTAAATGCCAAAATACTTGTTACATATAATAAGAGATACAATCCTCAGGAGGAGAGAAAAATGTCTATCTAAAATGTTAGTGGAGCATGTAGAGTCAGAAAACCCAAAACGGGCTTTGAAGATTAAACAGCAATAAGAATAAAAATGTGGAGAGGATCTTCTTATTAGAGATGACAATAAGAGCATGGCCATTGTGGGAAGTGTAAAGAGACAAGACTATTTAGAACAGAATGGGAACTTAATTATGACAAGAATCTTGAGATCAAAAATCAAGAAGGAGGAAGGAGAAAAAGAAGGGTCATCAAGGTATTAAAGTTTCAAAAAGTTGTCAACAAATGTCTGAGAAGATTAATTTTATGAGATTCCATTAGAAAGTAAAAACATACTTAACTTCATACTAAGGTTAGAAACTATTTATGGTTTCCTATTTTCTTAATCTTTTAAAAATTCTACTAAAACACGATTCTGTGAAAAATGTTAATTTTAACAACATTTTAAACTGCAGTAGTACATGTTGCTCTGGGTGGATCCAATAAGATGATCACAGAAATTTAAAAAAAAAAAGCAACCTTTGACTACTGAGGCAGGATTAGAAAAACCATTGCAGAAAGGTCTAAAAGACTTAAGGGAATCAATGCAATTAAGAAGAAAGGTTGATATTAAGCTTACAAAGCAAATGAATCATTCTTTTGCTTCCTAAGGTGACTCCCCAAGTCATCTGATATTTGATCCTTATTTTCTCTTTACCTTCAGGGAGAAAAATAAAGCTGGAGTTTGAGCTTCCCACTCACCACCAACAAAATTGTCAGCATTTTCCATTAACTATGTGCCATGAATCCCTCCCTCTCTGCTAGACTTTTCCCCCAAGAATTTTAAGGTATTTAACTCTCTAATTTTATTTATAAAACAAAACAAAGTTAAATCTTCTCTAAGTCATCCTCTGCCTGCTGTCTAGTTCCTCTCCTTTCCTCCTCAGGCAAGTGTCTTTAAAAAGCAGTGCTCACTTCCCATTTAGTCCTGAATTTGCTGTAGTATGACTTTGCTTCCAGCCTCCACACAAATTTTTCTTGGCAAATGATCTCAGCATCTCCTGTGATCTCTCCTTCACCTCATTCAGACCTCTACTCGCATATGACCTCTCCACAGAGGCCTACCCCGTGTCCCTCTATGTTCACTTGTCCTGCTTTACTGCTCCTCAAAGTACCCATCCTTCCCTAAAATCATATGATTTGGTAATTTGGTTAAGTCTGGCTCCCCACCAGAATCTGCACCCACAAAAGCAAGGACAAGGACTTTGCCTTGCTCCTCGCTGTACCCCAAGATGTAGACATCAACAGACACTAAACAAACATGTGTTGAATTATTTTTACTAAACCCAATTAAAACATTTCGATTTTGACTTACTTTGCTACAAAATGATAACCTTCTTCTTTTTAAACATGCTTTTGTCATAAGTTCAGTGATGATTATTCTTTAATGCCTTCCTTCATTTTTGTTTCATCCTTCCCATCCTAATGCAAAGAGTTCTCTTTTTTAACATCCCTCAGGAATGGTTTGGTCCTTGGTCCTCTTTGTTAGTCACCCTCTCCGGCCCCTTCCTGCGGTCTTATTTGCTTTAATGGCTTCAGTTATCATGTACATGTTCTATGACAACTTTATTTTTATTGATTTATAAAAAATTGTGTTGTTTACATCTCTACTGCAGAAATCTCTCTTTAATCCCACAAGAATGTCTTAGATGGCCTACTGATGCCTCCCCATGGAGAAATGTGAAACTAAATGATATATCTCCTCTCCTCTTCCTTCCTGGGTATGCCCTAAACCTTTAATTTACATTTATTCATTCATGGAGCTACCCAATCCCTTAATCCTGCCTGACCTTCAAGCATTATGTGTTTTCAATTTTACCTCCTCAATAGCTGACACATGCCATCATTTTTCTTTATCTTTGCTGAAAGTGTTACCTCAAGCTCTCATTGTTTTCCCTGGATTCATGCCACAGACTTCTACTTGGTCTCCTTGCCTACCATCATGCCTGAATCCCTAATCAACTTGCTATTTTGGTTATTAGAATGACAACTTAGAAATTCAAGACAGCATAATATAAAAGGTCCGTGATGGTATGTTCCTTAGCTTCCCTCACACTGCTGTTGGGCAAATGCCCAGAGCTTTTTCCCATCACTGTGCCTTGATGGGAAAAAGCACTGTGCACATGTTGCTTCTACTTTCTGGAACGCTTTCCTCCATCCTTTCCTATTGGCCTGCCTAACTCTCACTTTTCTTTTACACCCTGGTTGAAATGTCACTTCCTTCAAGTTTCCTCTTCTGACGGTTACCCCCACCTCCACATCTAAACTTGCACTTCGTGGCACTCCAATGTATTCCCATAGCTTCCTCCCTACTTGTCATAGGTACATTTATATTCAAATTAATATGACTTTAAAATTATGATTTACTTGCCTGACAGCCTATATCAGTAAGGTAATACTAGCTGCAGAGACAAACCAGCCCCAAATTTCAATATTTTAACACAATAAAGGATTATTTATCACTCGTATAACAATCTTGTCAAAGACAAAACTAAGTCTTGGCTAAAACTAACAAAGACTGTTTATTAATAAACTTGAGCACAAGAACCCATTTACTATCACTCTCACTTCAGCTGGGGTTCAAAGATGTCAGAAAGGAAAGTAAGCTTTAAACAGTATAAAGAAGGAACTTAGAGACAGTTCCTGATTGGCAAGTATTTTATTAAAGCATTTTGGAAATAGAGCAGGCTAGTTGGTTTCCAAATACATTTGGTAGCCCTTGAATGGTTGCAGGAGACGAGACAAACAAGCAGTTTGTAGACATTTTAAAAAAGGATTTTTCATTGTTAGTTTAGGAGGGTTTTTTTGTTTGGTTGGTTATTTTGTTTGTTTGGTGTGTGTGTGTGTGTGTGTGTGTGTGTGTGCGTGTGTCTGGCCATTTATTATAGCAGATGGAAGTGCCCAGGTTTTTTTGTGGCTAAATTGTCATCATGGTCCTTAAGTTGTAGTTGCCATGACAGGGAGTTTCTCTGTCCAAGAACAGTTTCCCAAGTGGTTGAACTGCTTTCTTTCCTGCAATGATGTTGGCAGGTAAGCTCCTTCTTTGTATGACCCTACCATATGCTTCTAGCATATAAGGAAAGAAACGGCATCCTACTACTTACAAACACCAAACAGGGACGAATAAGCATTACTTTTATTCACATTCTATAGGTAAAATCTAAACCTATGGGTATAACTGGATACAAAGGGTGACAGGAAACGGCACTAGCTGGGTAACAACCACCTGGTGACTCATTTTCACTAAGCCAGGGGGAACGTCAGTTTTGGGTGAACAGTTTGTAGACACCATCTCTGCCACACATTCCCATCAGATTTTTAGGTTTATAAAAGGAAATACTGTATATTTCCATTGACTGGCAAAGGGACAATGCCACATGTTAGTTGCTCAAAAAATAATGCTTAGATGATTAAATCAATAAATGTTCGAATGGCTCTATCGTCTGAAAACTCAGAATCACTAAAATTGCCTCTTTCTATTCTTAAAGGTTTACTCAAGCAAATTATGTTTAATGGTGAAATAAAAACATACAATTTATAGATATAAGGCATCATTCCGAGAGCTAATACTGAATATCCTTCTATTTGAAAAACAAAAATGAATCTAAGAATAAACACTATAGGTAGTAAATATCAAATAAACTAATAGCATATTTTGAAAAACAAAAATCAATATTATACAATAAATTAGAAGTTCCTCTAATAAGTGTATTTTCGTTACATACTTGCCAAAGGAATCTTCCTAACGTTTTGAAAACGCTATTCATAAGAGTCATAGATTTGATCTTAACAACCAACTAGAGATAGATTTCTCTTGAACTTTGAGCTAATTTTTCAGGGAGGAAGATCATTCTTAATCATTTCTATTTGTCACTTGAAGATATTTCTAAAATAAAATTGTCAAAACTAAAGCATGAAATAAATATCAGCACATCACCTAGTGAAAAATATAATAAACAACTTTCCAATTAGTTTTAGAGGTATTCAGGAATGAATTATCCTCTGCTTTCAGGTTTCATGAATAATTCAAATTCCTGTGTCAGTCGACCTAATTAGTAATTATCCAAACTATTTCTGCATTATCTGGTTTGAAGCTACCTGTGTTACAGTTAGGTTTATTTCTGATATAATTATTAACCCCATCCGTGTTGGTCTTGTCTCTTTTTCTGTTTCTGGTAATGGAACAGGCATCTCCAGAATGCAGAAAAACCTGCAGATTCAGTTTACTAATGTACCATTACCAATTAGTCCCTCTAGTGCCAAGAACTGACAGCATATACCATACAAGGAAATATTTTAAGCACTTAGAAATGTCTGTCTTACATTCTACTGATTTAACTCTACAACCACAAAAAAGAGAAAGCTGGCCTTAAAGGGAAAGATGAAATGCTGGACCAGATATGACAAAAGTATAGTGAAGCAAAAGGACTTACTTAAGGACAGGTTGAAACATATTCAGGTGATTGCAGAGGCCCCACATGCTTGGACACTCTTCTCCATGTGATTTACGAAAGCAATTGAACATATTCAGAGCCAATATGGTACAAAGGACATCCATTAAGCTCAAATTTAATGCTGGATTATAATACCCAGAATTATGTTTTCTTTGTATTTTAAATTGCAGTATATGTCAAACTGTATATTTCTTAACAACACTATTTGAACTTACAAATACTTCCTCCCTCAAGAAAACAAAGGTTTACAGAATAGATTGTAACATCCCTACCCCCAACAAAACCTAAAACCTCAAAATTCTTAACAAGTCTTGAAATAAAGCAAAACAAAATAAAACTATAATCGTGATGCAAAACCTACTTCACTGATGGTTCCAACTGCATCATAAATTCTGGGGTGAAAATTGCAATTAATCATGCACCTATTCTCTGATTTCATTCTACTTGTTCCTAAAAGGGGAATTAGCTGAAATTGCATTACCTTTCTCTTCTTAAGTCTTATTTTTTCTACTGGAAGCTTTTAGAGATTATAACACTCTATGCCATTCTTTCAAAACTGTCAGGAGTATTTACTTTTAACATGCAAGAGCACATCATAAAATTTTATTTCACATTTGCTATTTTCCTGCAATAATGGCTTTGCCTATTATTATCATTAATAGTGTCCTCCATTCCCATACACATTCAACAACAACAACAAAAGAACTCTACTTTTTCTATCTGTTCTTTTTCCAGATTTTACTGACAACTGAGAAGAATAAAAGATGTGATAGGCTTGTGGTCATTCCTTGAGTCAGCCTGCTGACCATTTTCACTTTACGGTGTTTTTCTCCCTGTTTTGTTCTTTCTCTTGGATATATTTATAGAAACTTTTCTTATTTCCTTTGAGTCCCTTAGCAACATTATTTCATTTTGCTTTCTTGCCTCTCTTATTGTGTGCCTGCATTCCTTGATGGGCAGCTTATATCTATTGCTTTCAATCTCCCCTCTTTTCCATTTCCTATACAATTCTATTTTGTATTTCAGCACTTACAGAGACCCACCCTCAACCACAGATATTTTTTAATCTTCTCTATATTTTTAACCTGTATTGGAATAGATGTTGAGCTTCCCATGCTGAGCTCATCTCAAAACTCATTTCTTCCCCTTTCTACCTGCCCCTAGCAAGTCGGCCACTGACTTCATTTTAACTGGTTATTTTGCTCAATACATTAATAAAAAACTCTTCAAGTTTAGTCACTAGTCATTGCATCAAGGACATGGAACAGGTATTTAACAATTAGTAGGGACTTATTGGTCTAAAAATAAAGCAGGAATTTTACACACAACCCTATAGTGTCTAACAAATAAGTGAATGAGTGATGATACAGTATCATTGCATACTAAGTCCCACTGAGTCATTGGGGTAGGAATGGCTTCCCTGAGCTAGGAAAACAGAAAGTCCAGATAATCTCATCATAGATAATTATTGTTGGTCAGCTGATTCATCTAATTGACAAAACTGTGACAGTTGGCACCTTGCTAAGGCCAACCCCAGGTTCACTTAACTTGGAACTACCCTGAATCCAGCTGCTCCTGGGACTCAGAAGCCCTTAGTAAATGTGTTAAAGTAATCTTGATAAAGTATATAAAGTATGGCTCTGAATCCTCCAATTGTAGATAGTATAAATATAGCCATAGAATCGTAGAAGATGATGTAATAAAAACAGCTCAGCCTAAAAAATCAAAGTTTCAAGTAAAAATCTTTTAGTTAAACCTATAGACACATTTTCAGGTAAAAATCTACCAAATGTCTGACTCGTTTTGAAAAACTAAAACTGATCTGGAAGCCTAGAGAGTTCTGTTAACCAAAATTTACCTGAATACCTCAGACCTGTTCCAGCCCAGATATTTAATGATGTCTTGCCAGTAGGCCACTGTGTGCTCTTAAATGAAAGAGCTAAACCCACAGAAATTAAACTAACAGGCTTGCCCCTCCCAACCCAAAAGAAATACAGAAAATATATAAAAGACACTCTAGCTATAGATTGCTGTGAATCACTGGGTGTCATGCGGAGGAGCAAGGGCAAATATTATTCAAGTTATCTCATTTCATTTCACTGGCACCACTTGAAAAAGAAAGAGAAATTAAATGTTCGCTTCAGGGTGGCTATTTACAAACCGTATATCTATTTGAATCAGCTGACAATTTAGTATCTGTCTTTCAGTTAATATGAGTTTCTCTACATCTGAACATTTTAAACACAGCTGAAGATTCGTTAGTAACTGATGGTTTTATCCAATTATTCTAAACTTTTTTTGACATCGTGGAACCTATCATATAAAGATTAAAATGAACTTAGGCCCTTCCTTCAAGATACTTCCAAATTAATTACAATCTGGATAAAAATATCTGTTTTATCACTTGCCTTCACACACCATTCCAAATTATATGTGTGTACACACACACACACACACACACACAGCAATAGTATGTCAACTTTTAATATTCTTTTACACAGATGGCCACAAGGATTTGGATAGCTAAAAAGCAAATAATCAAGCATAAATTCAAGCAAGATTTTACAGGAGGTACAGAAAGAAAAATCAGCTTTCAGAATCTAGAGAGAAGACTGCCTGCTAAAGGATCACCCACCTCAACCCCCACCAGTGGAAAGGAGGGCATGCTTCATACACATTTCTAAATAAATGACATGTAAATTTGCTCATGAATAAGAGAAAAAGGACAACTTTTTTGTAACATGAAGAAGGGGTAAAAGTAAAATACCATCAACATTAAGTGGATTTTTTCCCTTTTTTATGGATTTTACATTTTAAGCACATATGTCATGACATTTTAATGTAGCAGTTCTAAAATGGAGAAAAAGAACATTGATTTTGTGCCCCAGAGAAAAATAAACAATAGCACTTTCCAAAAAGGCTTTGGCCTGAGCTTCCCTTGAATGATATAAAGGACATTAATCCTCAAACTGAATGATGTTGGTAATGACTGCACTTTCTTGACCACTCTTACCACTGAAATATTCTGATTTAATCCTATAAATGAGGCCATCATGGTGTCCAGGATGTAATATGAAGTGCTGATGAAATATTACCATGAATTCAAATTTATTCAATTTCAGAATACCAAAAATTCAGAATAAACTGCATAAATATAAGATTAGTAAAAATGATTGAATGATATCTTTCATGTATTTAGCTATAAAGTTGGCAATTTTTAAGAGAAATTTTTACTGAGACTTAAAAATTTAAAGTGTATATCCAACTAGCATATGTTTTAAATATTTTTCCTATTTAAAATTATTTTCCATTCTGTTTTTAGTTTTGATATAGACAAACTGTGTGATGATTTTTAGTAGTCCTAAAATGAAATGAAAGAAAATACTTTCATTAGGATTAAACTAAATGCTAAAAGATTTTTTAAAATGCATATTCTACCTTTGATGCAGGTAAAACCTATTAAATGATGATATGAGTTATATTTAGCAACAGAGGAATTCTTTAACTTCTAGTTTTAAATACTGTCATCCGAAAATTCTTGTTGACATGTGTGTTGTCTGAAGTCTATTGGGAAAATAAACTATTTTCCTATTCTTTTTTCTATTTTCCCAGTAGACTTCAGATATCTACTTTCAAAGAAAATAATATGTATGTACTTTCTTGGATATAAAAAGTCTTCTAACTCCACCAAAAGATATATATTGGAATCCCATTAAAATACCCTATTAGGATCTATGACACAAGACTATTTTTCAGATGAAATTATACTATACTGACTTTCTTCTGAAAATTCTTATTGTAAATCTTCAACAGCTTCCATTGTAGGAGGCCAGATTTACAGAACAGAGTAAAATACAGGCCTATAGCATATATAAATAAATTGATTTTTGTAGGAAAATTAACTCAACCATCACTTTGATGATGGGAAACTGCCATTTACCATTTTTAAAAATTACAAATTAATAAATTCTTCTTTTCTCATTTCTATATTGTTCTCTGCAATCATACTAAAAACTCTATGGGTAGACAGCCTTAAAGAATCTCAAGATAGCATAGCCTTTTCACTTCCTCTACATGGCCAGTTCCCAGGTGACAGATGGAGAAGAGCCAAATTGAGGGAAGAGAATTCCCTTCAAAGATATGGAGAAGGTGTTTTCATTCCTCCACATCCACACTTTCAATTATTTTGCAACTGAGAGTTCCAGTGGTATTTGTGTGCAGTGTTTTAAAAGATGGAAGCAAGTTTGGTGGGCCTGCCTACAATTCCCAATGTCATTATCTGCTCTGGACTCTACCCATTTTTACTGAGCATGTACTCTGTATTAGCAGGCATTTCCTACTGAGTACTTACTATCTGTAATCTGGTGCCACAGAGGCCTCTAAAAACACTGTGTGTCTTTATTTCCATTTTCAATAAGATGACTTAGGGAAGCTCGGGTGTTGATTTGGAATATCTTATAGGATGCTTCATAGTTTAAGATCTAAGACAATGACAACTTAATTTAGCTGGCATTATAGCTATCCAAAATTATTTTTAATCCATACATAGACTTTTTGGAAACAAGTGAGTTGGCTTAAGTTTATTTGTCTCACACTCCTATTGAGGCTCATTTTATATTTCACATTCAAGAATCTGAGCATCTCATAAATGTCGGCATAAATCTTGCATCCTGTCTAGTCAAATTCCTGTTCAGTAGAGTCAAGCCTTCTCAAAAGACAAAGTAATTTAGTATAAATACTTTACCTTTCAAACTGAGAAAAACTAAACTTTGGCATATTTTAGTAAAATATTTGTTTACATTATTAAACTAGCTTGATACTGTTTTTTTTCGTGACTCAGACAGTCAAAATGTAAAAACCAGCCACAAATTAATTTTATTTGTCAACCCTTTGTCAGTAGTAAATGTTCTATTGGTACTGAACTTATGAAGTTTTCCAGATAAAAACAGAAGGAGAAATGTGGTAAATATTGTATTTTTAAGTGTATGTATTACTCTCTGCTCCCTACTACAAGCCCACTAAAATGACAGTAAAGAAAGAAAAGAAAGGGAAGGAACAAGGCAGGAGGATGAAGGAACAGAAGTAGGTATATGATAGCCAAAAGAAGTCAACAAGTATTTGGAAGAGGAAAATCAGGTGGATGACAGCTTCTAATTATTAAAACAGCAGAAAACTAAAACCCAGAAATGGAAAAACCGAAACCTCCACAGGTGAGGCTGTCAAAAGAAGCAGTTAATTGATGCAGTAATATCAGAGAAAGACTCAAGAATCAAGTCTTTTGAGACTAGATATTTCAGGATGTGGGGATCATGGTAAGACTGAAAAACAGGAGTATTTTGAAAGTTAACTTAAAGATTAAACCTCAGAATTTTTTTCCCAACCCTAACCATCCACAAGATTACTCTTTTTCCACTTTGGTTTAATGTTTTTGGAAGAACTGAACAACTTAGAATCTTAAAACAAGGATACAGATGTCAGGAATAGCTGAGAATAGGACCAATTTAGTGGTAAAATCAAAGGACCTTTTACACATTAGAACTTATGATTTCTATTGCACAGTTGAGCCAGGTTATACTGCCTAGGCCTGTCACTGGAGAATGCTTCTTGGAGAAACAGTCCAGCTCAAAACAAAAGATATACAGATGGTAACATTTGGACATCCCCAACAAAACAGCTAAGCCCTGCCTAATTACCCTGCAAGGAAGCCTAACAGTCAACAAATTCTGCCCAAACACAAGGGTCCGCAGTTCTTAGTGCTTCAATCTAATCATAAATCCAATCATAAATGTGAATAGACAGTCAAGAATTACTAAACATTTGAGGAAAGCCTTCAACATAAATGTTAGAAAATGAAAAAACAAAACAGCAATTAATGCAAAGAAACAGATGCAACACAGGAAAGGAGTCAGCTTCAAAATGTGTTTATATAATTAATATTCTCAGAGAGCTAGAGGAAGACATTGATCTGTGAAAAAGTACAGATTACCATAAAAAGGACAATTACAGAAAAGAAAGAGGATTTCTGAATAGAAATATGATAGTTAAACATTCTGTTGAAGTTTCAGAAAAGTTGAGAAATCATTTAAACAAGTTGTATGAAAGAAAAAAACTTAAAGAAAAACAATTAGACAGGTATTTTACAGAGTTCAACTCCTGACCAACAGATGTTCCTGAAAAAGATACAAAGAAAATGTAGAGGAAAAATGTATTTAAATAAAATAAAATGAAATTTCTCTAAAGATGAAATGTCTAATGTCTCTGAAAGACGTATATTCCCGGATTAGTTATCACCATAACCAACAAAAAATAACCCTTACCAAGGCACATCTCCATGAAGTTTCAGAGCTTGGGAGTTAAAGATATTGCCCTAAGCTCCAGGGATGGTGCTGATGTTGATAAATAAGTTTTCAAACAATTATAAAGGAATAAAGAGGAACTGCTCAGGTCTGCAGGTCCCAGAGAGACCAATGCAGAAGGTGGATGATTTCTGCATTTCCAACTAAGGGACCTGGTTCATCTCATTGGGACTGGTTAGACAGTGGGTGCAACCCACGGATGGCAAGTAGAAACAGGGTGAGGCATCACCTCATCCGGGAAATGCAAGAGGTCAGGGAACTCCTTTCCCTAGCCAAGGGAAGCCATGAGGGACCTTACCTTGAGAGACAGTGCTATCTGGCCCAGATACTACACTTTTCCCATGGTCTTTGCAACCCGCAGACCAGGAGATTCCCTTGGGTGCCTACACCACAAGGGCCCTGGGTTGCAAGCACAAAACTGGGAGGCTGTTTGGGCAGATACCGAGCTAGCTGCAGAAATTTTTTTGTGTACCCCAGTGGCTCCTGGAATGCCAGCGAGACAGAACCTTTCACTCCCCTGGAAAGGGGGCTGAAGCCATGGAGCCTAGTGGTCTAACTCAGCAGATCCCACTCCAGTGGAGCCCAGCAAGCTAAGATCCACTGGCTTGAAATTCTCACTGCCAGCACAGTAGTCTGAAGTCCAACTGGGACACTGAAGCTTGGTGGGGGGAGGGGCATCAGGCATTACTGAGGCTTGAGTAGGTGGTTCTCCTTCAGTGTAAACAAAGCCACCAGGAAGTTTGAACTAGTTGGAGCTGACCTCAGTTTGGCAAAGCCTCTATAGTCAGACTCCCCCTCTAGATTCCTCCTCTCTGGGCAGGGCATCTCTGAAAGAAAGGCAGCAGCCCCAGTTGGGGCTTATAGATAAAAATCCCATTTCCATGGGACAGAGCACCTGGGGGAAGGGGCGGCTGTGGGCACAGCTTCAGCAGATCTAAATGTTACTGCCTGCAGGCTCTGAAGAGAGTAGCGGATCTCCTAGCACAGTGCTTGAGCTCTTCTAAGGAACAGACTGCCTCCTCAAGTGGGTCCCTGACCCCCGTGCCTCCTGACTGGGAGACACCTCATATAGGAGAGCACTGGCTGGCATCTGGTGGGTCCCCCTCTGGGACAAAGCTTCCAGAGGAAGGGGCAGGCAGCAATCACTGCTGTTCTGCAGCCTCTGCTGATGATACCCAGGCAAACAGGGTCTGCAGTGGACCCCCAGCAAACTCCAGCAGACCTGCAACAGAGGGGCCTGACTGTTAGAAGGAAAATGAACAAACAGAAAGGAACAGCACCAACATAAAAAACAAAACAAAACAAACAAACAAACAAAAAGACCACACAAAAACTCCATCCAAAGTTTACCAACAGCAAAGACCAAAGGTATAAATACATGAAGATGAGGAAAAGCCAGTGCAAAAATGCTGAAAATTCCAAAAACCAGAATGCCTCTTCTCCTCCAAAAGATTACAACTCCTTGCCAGCAAGGGAACAAAACTGAACAGACAATGAGTTTGACAAATTAACAGAAGTAGGCTTCAGAAGGTGGGTAATAATAAACTCCTCCAAGCTAAAGGAGCATGTTCTAACCCAATGCAAGGAAGCTAAGAAGCTTAATAAAAGATTACAGGAGCTGCTAACTAGAATAACCAGTTTAGAGAAGAACATAAATGACCTGATGGAGCTGAAAAACACAGCATGACAACTTCGTGAAGTATACACAAGTATCAATGGCCAAATTGATCAAGCAAAAGAAAGGATATCAGAGGCTGAAGATCAACTTTATGAAATAAAGCATGAAGACAAGATGAGAGAAAAAAGAGTGAAAAGGAACGAACAAAGCCTCCAAGAAATAAGGGACTATGTGAAAAGACCAAACCTATGTTTGATTGCTATACCTGAAAGTGACAGGGAGAATGGAAACAAGTTGGAAAACACACTTCATGATATTATCCAAAAGAACTTCCCCAACCTAGCAAGACAAATATTCCAATTCAGGAAATACAGAGAACACCACAAAGATACTGCTTGAGAAGAGCAACCCCAAGACACATAACCATCAGGTTCGCCAAGGTTGAAATGAAGGAAAAAATGTTAAGGGCAGCCAGAGAGAATGTTCGGGTTATCCACAAAGGGAAGCCCATCAGACTAACAGTGGATCTCTCTGCAGAAACCCCTCGAGCCACAAGAGAGTCAGGGCCAACATTCAACATTCTTAAAGAAAATAATTTTCAACCCAGAATTTCATATCCAAACTAAGCTTCATAAGTGAAGGCGAAATAAAATCCTTTACAGACAAGCAAATGCTGAGGGATTTTGTCAGCACCAGGCCTGCCTTACAAGAGCTCCTGAAGGGAGCACTGAATATGGAAAGGAAAAACCAGTACCAGCCACTGCAAAAACAAACCAAAATATAAAGACCATCAATACTATGAAGAAACTGCATGAACTAATGGGCAAAATAACCATCTAGCATCATGATGACAGGATCAAATTCACACATAACAATATTAATCTTAAATGTAAACAGGCAAAACACAGACTGGAAAATTGGATAAAGAGTCAAAACCCATCAGTGTGCTGTATTCAGGAGACCCATTTCATATGCAAAGACACACGTAGACTCAAAATAAAAGGATGGAGGAGGATTTAAAAAGCAAATGAAAAGAAAACAAAAAACAAAAAAACAAAAAACAACAAAAAAAGCAGGGGTTGCAATCCTAGTCTCTGATAAAACAGACTTTAAATCAACAAATATCAAAAAAGACAAAGACAGTCATTACATAATGGTAAAGGGATCAATGCAACAAGCAGAGTTAACCATCCTAAATATATATGCAGCCAATATAGGAGCACCCAGTTTCAGAAAGCAAGCTCTTAAAGACCTACAAAGAGACTTAGACTCCCACACAATAATAGTGGGAAGCTTTAACACCCCACAGTCAATATTAGACAGATCAATGAGACAGAAAATTAACAAGGATATTCAGGACTTGAACTCAGCTCTGGATCAAGCAGACCTAATAGACATCTACAGAACTCTCCACCTCAAATCAACAGAATAAACATTCTTCTCAACACCACATCACACTGATATGGTTATAGATGTGCAGTTTTATTTCTGAGTTCCCTATTCTGTTCCATTGGTCTATGTGCCTGGTTTTACACCAGTACTATGCTGTTTTGATTATTATGGCCTTGTAGTATAGTTTGAAGTCAGGTAGGGTGATGCCTCCAGCTTTGTTCTTTTTGCTTAGGATTGTCTTGGCTATGCCAGCTCTTTTTTGGTTCCATATGAAGTTTTAAATAGTTTTTTTTTAATTCTGTGAAAAATATCAATGATACTTTAGTGGGAATAGCATTGAATCTATAAATTGCTTTGGCAGTATGGCCATTTTCACAACGTTGAGTCTTTTTATCCATGAGCATGGAATGTTTTTCCATCTGCTTGTGTCCTCTTTGACTTCCTTGATCAATGGTTTGTAGTTCTCCTTGAAGAGGTCCTTCACTTCTCTTGTTAGGTGTACTCCTAGGTATTTTACTCTCTGTGGCAATTGTGAATGGGAGTTCATTCATGATTTGGGTCTCTGCTTGTCTGTCATTGGTGTATAGGAATGCTTGTGATTTCTGCACATTGATTTTGTATCCCGAGACTTTAATAAAGTTGCTTATCAGGTTAACAAGCTTTTGAGCTGAAATAATAGAATTTTCTAGATAGAGGATCCTGTCATCTGCAAACAAAGACAATTTGACTACCTCTCTTCCTATCTCAATACCATTTCTTTCTTTCTCTTGCCTAATTGCCCTGGCCAGAACTTCCAACTCAATGTTGGAGAGTTCTAACCACTAAGATTGTTGAAAGATGGCATCTTTGTTTTGTGCCATTTTTCAAGGGGAATGATTTCAGGTTTTGCCAATTCAGTATGATACTTGTTGTGGGTTTGTCATAAATGGCTTTTATTATTTCAAGGTGAATTCCTTCAATACCTAGTTTATTGAGAGTTTTTAACATGAAGGGATGTTGAATTTTATCAAAGGGCTTTTCTGCATCTATTGAGAAAATCATGTGTTTTTATCTTTAGTTCTGTTTATGTGATGAATTGCGTTTATTGATTTGTGTATGTTGAACCAGGCTTGCATCCCAGGGATGAAGCCAACTTGATTGTGGTGGATACATTTATTGTTGTGCTGCTGGATTTGATTTGCCAGTATTTTATTGAGGATTTTTGCATCGATGTTCATAAGAGATATTGGCCTGAAATTTTCTTTCTTTGTTGTATCTCTGCCATGTTTTGGTATCAGGATGATACTGGCCTCATAAAATGAGTTAGAGAAGAGTCCCTCCTTTTCAATTGTTTGGAATAGTTCCAGAAGGAATGGTACCAGCCCCCTTTGTACCTCTGGTAGAATTCAACTGTAAATCCACCGGGACCTGGGCTTTTTTTTTTTTTTTTTTTTTTGGTTGGTGGGCTATTTCAGAACTTGTTATTGTTCTATTCAAGGATTCAAATTCTTCCTGGTTCAGTCTTGGGAGGGTGTGTGTATCCAGGAATTTATCCATTTCTTCTAGATTTCCTAGTTTATTTGCATAGAGGTGTTTATAGTGTTCTCTGATGGTGGTTTGCATTTCTGTGGTGTCAGTGGTTGTATCCCCTTTATCATTTCTGATTGTGCTTATTTGAATCTTTCCTCTTTTTTTATTAGAGGTCAATTATATTGATTTTTTCTTTTCAAAAAAAAGCTCCTGGATTTGTTGAATTTTTAAGAGTTTTTTTGTGTCTCTATCTCCTTCAGTTTCATTCTGAGCTTGGTCATTTCTGTTATTTTGCTAGCTCTGGGATTTATTTGTTCTTGGTTCTCTAGTTCTTTTAGTTGTGATGTTAGTGTGTCGATTTGAGATCTTTCTAGCTATTTGATGTGGCATTTAGTGCTATAAATTTCTCTCTTAACACTGCTTTAGCTGCATCCCAGACATTCTGATACATTGTCTCTTTGTTCTCATTGGTCTCAAAAAACTTCTTTATTTCTGCCTTAATTTTATTATTTACCCAGCAGTCATTCAGGAGGAGGTTGTAGTTGTGTGGTTTTGAGTGGGCTTTTTTAATCTTGAGGTTTTTTGTTTTTCTGTTTTTTTTGGAGGCAGAGTCTCGCTCTGTTTTCCAGGATGAACTGCAGTGGCATGATCTCAGCTCACTGCAACCTCTGCCTCCCAGCTTCAAGCGATTCTCCTGCCTCAGCCTCCTGAATGGCTGGGACTAAAGGCATGAGCCACCACACCTGGCTAATTTTTACATTTTTAGTAGAGATGGGGTTTCACCATGTTGGCCAGGCTGGTCTCGAACTCCTGACCTTAAGTAATCCACCTGCCTCAGCCTCCCAATGATCTTGAGTTCTAATGTGATTGAACTGTAATCTGAGAAACTGTTATGATTTCAATTCTTTTGCATTTGCTGAAGAGTGCTTTACTTTCAATTGTGTGATCACTTTTAGAGTAAGTGCTATGTGGCGCCAAAAATAAAGTATATTCTGTTGTTTTTGGATAGAGAGTTCTACAGATATCTATCAGGTCCACTAGGTCTAGAGCTGAGTTTAAGTCCTGAATATCTTTGTTAATCTTCTGTCTCGATGACCTGTCTAATACTGACAGTGGGGTATTAAAGTCTCCCACTATTACTGTGTGGGGTTCTAAGTCTCTTTGTAGATCTCTAAGAACTTGTTTTATAAATATGGGTGCTCCTGTATTGGGTGCATACATATTTAGGATAGTTAGCTCTTCTTGTTGAATTGAACCCTTTAACATTATGTAATGCCCTTCTTTGTCTTTTTTGATCTTTGTTGGTTTAAAGTCTATTTTGTCAGAAACTAGAATTGCAAACCCTGCCTTTTTCTGCTTTCCATTTACTTAGTAAATTTTCCTCCATCCCTTTGAGTCTATGTGTGTTTTTGCACATGAGATGTGTCTCTTGAATACAGTGTACCAATGGGATTTGTCTTCTTATCCAGTTTGCCGTTCTGTGTCTTTTGAGACATTTAGCCCATTTACATTTAAGGTTAATATTGTTATGTGTGAATTTGATCCTGTCATCATGATGCTGGCTGGTTAATTTTTCAGACGTGTTAATGTGGTTGCTTCATAGTGTCATTGGTCTGTGTATTTCAATGTGTTTTTGTAGTGGCTGGTAACAGTTTCTCCTTTCCACATTTAATGCTTCTTTCAGGATCTCTTGCGAGGCAGGCCTGGTGGTGACAAAATCCCTCAGCATTTGCTTGTATGAAAAAGATTTAATTTCTCTTTCCCTTATAAAGCTTAGTTTGGCCAGATATAAAATTCTAGGTTGGAATTTCTTTTCCTATATTTTCTTTTTTGAGACGGAGTCTTGCTCTTTCACCCAGGCTGGACTGCAGTGGTGCTATCTCAGCTCACTGCAAGCTCCGCCTCCTGGGTTCATGCCATTCTCCTGCCTCAGCCTCCTGAGTAGCTGGGATTACAGGCGCCTGCCACCGTGCCCAGCTGATTTTTTGTATTTTTAGTAGAGACGGGGTTTCACCGTGTTAGCCAAGATGGCCTCGATCTCCTGACCTCGTGATCCACCCGCCTCAGCCTCCCAAAGTGCTGGGATTACAGGTGTGAGCCACCTCGCCCAGCCCAGAATTTCTTTTCTTTAAGAATGTTGACTATTAGCCCCTATCTCTTCTGGCTTATAGGGTTTCTACTGAGAGGTCCACTGTTAGTCTGATGGGCTTCCCTTTGTAGGTGACCTGGCCTTTTTCTCTGGCTACCCTTAACATTTTCTCCTTCATTTCAACCCTGGAGAATCTGACTAGGTTGAGGAAGGTCTCCTGGATGATAGCTGCAGTGTGCTTTCCACCTGGTTCCATTCTCCCCATCTCTTTCAAGTACTCCAATTAGTCATAGTTTCAGTATTTTTACACAGTCCCATAGTTCCTGGAGGTTTTGTTTGTTCCTTTTTATTCTCTTTTCTCTAATCTTGTCTGCTTGCCTTATTTCAGCAAGATAGTCTTTAAGCTCTGATATTCTCTCTTCCACTTGTTCAATTCAGCTATTGATACTTGTATTTGCATGATGAAGTCCGTGTGCTGTGTTTTTCAGCTCCATCAGGTAATTTACGTTACTCTCTACACTGGTTATTCTAGTTAACAGCTCCTATAATCTTTTATCATGGTTCTTAGCTTCTTTGCATTGGGTTAGAACATAATCCTTTAGCTCAGCAAAATTCATTATACTCACTTTCTAAAGCCTACTTCTGTCAGTTCATTCATCTCAGCTTTAGCCCCATTCTGTGCCCTTGCTGGAGAAGTGTTGTGATCATTTGGAGGAGAAGAGGCATTCTGGATTTTGGAATTTTCAGAATTTTTGCGTTGGTCTTTCCTCATCTTCATGGATTTACCTACCTTTGATCTTTGAGGCTGATGACCTTCGGATGGGGTTTTTTTCGGGGGGGTGTCTTTTTTGTTGCTGTTATTGTTTTTGTTGCTTTCTGTTTGTTAGTTTTTCTTCTAACAGTCAGGCCCCTCTTCTACAGGTCTGCTGCAGTTTGCTGGGGGCCCACTCCAGACCTTGTTTGCCGGGTATCGTCAATGGAGGCTGCAGAACAGCAAAGAGTGCTGCCTGCTTCTTCCTCCAAAAGTTTCATCCCAGAGGGGCGCCTGCCTGATGCCAGCCAGGGCTCTTTTGTATGAGGTGTCTGTCAACCCCTGTTGGGAGATCTTACCCAATCAGGAGGCATGGGGTCAGGGACCCACTTGAGGAGGCAGTCTGTCCCTTAGCAGAGCTGGTGTGCTGTGCTGGGAAAATCCCCCTTGTCAGGATCAACGTCTATCTTCATAGGCGGCAGGCGAGAAAGAGTAAGTCCGCTGAACCTGAGACCATATCCACCTCTTCCCCCAGGTGCTCTGTCCCAGGGATACGAGAGCTCTGTCTGTAAACCCCTGACTGGAGCTGGTTGATTTCCCTCAGAGATGCCCTGCCTGGTGAGGACTGATCTAGGGAAGCAGTCTGGCCACAGCCACCTTGCTGTGCTGTGGTGAATTCTGTCCAGTCCAAACCTCCCAGTCTCCTTAGCACTGTTGGGGGAAAAGCATGCACTAAAGCCACTGTAATGGTGGTCCCGTCTCCCCCAACCCCAAACTTGGTTGTTCCAGGCAGACTCCAGACTGCTGTGCTGGCAGTGAGAACTTCAAGCCAGTGGTTCTTAGCTTACTGGGCTCCATGGGAGTGGCACTGCTGAGCAACACACTTGGCTCCCTGGCTTTAGCCCTCTTTCCACAGTAGTGGATGGTTCTCCTGTCTCACTGGAGTTCCAGGTGCCACTGGAGTATGTAAAAACTCCTGAAGCTCAATGCCTGCCCAAACAGCTGCCCAGATTTGTCCCCGAAAAGGCTCACAAGGGAATCTCCTGATCTGCAGATTGCAAAAATCCATGGGAAAAGCTTAGTACCCTTGGTGGGTAGCACAGTCCCTCACCATTTCCCCTGGCTAGGGGAGAAAAGTTCCTCAACTTTGTGCACTTCTCAGGTGAAGCGACACCCCACCCTGCTTCTGCTGGCTCTCTGCGGGTCACGCCCACCACCTAGCCAGTCCCAATTACTGCCTTCTATATTGGTCTCACTGGGAGCTGAAGAGCGGAGCTGTTTCTATTTGGCCATCTTGGCCCAAGACCTGTCCAAAATACTTAAGATCCTGTCCAGAAAATAATTAGTAATCAATAAATTATTATTTGCATTTTTATTCATCTATATTGGTATTATTTAAATCACTATTCCCACTATTTTCTTAAATCCACAGAATTAGCATAAATCTTAAATGCAGAGAATCAGAGGTGCAGTAGGGTACTTAGACTATCCATTATTTAGGCCACAGAAAGATTAAAGAGTAGGTGAGACCCAGATCCTGCAATTGTTTCCTTTATCCACTCTAATCCATAATACAGCAAGTCACTTGTCCGAAGACAGCAGATTCAGAAACACAAATACATGGCACCTTAAACCTTAAATGAGAGTAAACACTGATAAAATCAGAAGTTAATAAAGAACTAGACTCCTTTAAAGAAGTTTTTTAAAAATAATAATAACAAGATCTATTTGTCATAATTCAGCTTAGCCAAGCTCAAAGACTTTCTCTTTCCTGTGGCCTACCAATGTTCTGCTTTCTCTAAAGCCTGATTACTTAACATTTTACTTTAACTATGGGGAAAGAAAACATACTTTTTAGGAAATGATCATTTTTAGTACTTGACCTGGGACCTTCCCAGATAGGAAACAGATAACTTGACAAACATTTCTTTCCAGACAGCTGAAGTCAGTTAATATATCAAGTAAATCATGAGCATTAACAATATCTCCAACTGGTTAGATATCAAACGTCTTCTAGGAAATCATGATATAACAAATGTCTTCTTTTAAGAATCAAAGCTTTTGTCTCATTAAACAGCCTTGTGCATTGTAATCTTGACACTGAAGCATGATGGACAATGGTTAAGACTCACTTTTGAGTTAAGCTCCGTTTCTGACCTTGAGATATTGAGTAACCCAATGTACTTCAGCTGCATGTTGCACAGATATAGTAAGATTTTTTGTTTGTTTGTTTTTGAGACAGAGTCTCGCTCTGTCACCCAGGCTGGAGTACAGTGGTCTGATATCGGCTCACTGCAAGCTGGGCCTGCTGGGTTCAAGCAATTCTTCTGTCTCAGCCTCCCAAGTAGCTGGGACTACAGGCATGTGCCACCATGCCCAGCTATTTTTTTTTTTCTATTTTTAGTAGAGATGAGGTTTCACCATGCTGACCAGGCTGGTCTCAAACTCCTGACCTCATGATCTACCTGCCAAAGTGCTGGGATTACAGGCATCAGCCACCACACCTGGCCATAACATGATTAAAAAACAAACAAACAAACGAAAAACTTAACATAGGACCTGCCATAAAGTAAATGTTCCATAGATTATTGCTTTTATCATTATCATCATCTGAAGCTTGTACAATGTCATATACCTACAATAAAGTAATTTGTACTTATATTCCCCATTCTAAAGGTAAAGTATTAAGGCTATTTTGCCCAAAGGCATATAGTTAATAAAAAATACATTAATAAATTATTACATTACATTTTACATTTGTTTGTCTAAGCCTCAAACTGTTGTTTTTCCAATTGACAAAATTTAAGTGGCAGAACTCTGATTCCAACAATTCCAACTCTTCTCATTCTGTAAAACTTCAAAGTCATAAATTGCTGAAGGATTATTTACTAAGACACAAACTTCTCCCTTCCTTCCTTATTTCTTTCCTTCATTCCCCAGTTCCCTTTGCCTTGGTTGTCAATAAACAGCACTTACAGTGAAAGGAGGAAAAACAATAATGTTTATTCAGTTCCACAGATGTTCAAACATGCCGCACAGGCCCACAAGAAAAGATTCTTTTTTTCAGTGACTAAAAAGAAAACCACAATAGGAACCTGTGACTGGCTCTAGGGCAACAATATTTTACAATCTGCCAATTGATTGAAATCCAACAGTTGCCTCAAATTTAAATAGTGAAAAGAGAAATGAGAGAGAATTTCATGACAGGTCGAGAGAAACAGGTTCATGTAGTGGCCTGAAGCTAGGCCAAGGGCATATCTCACAACAGAGTAAAAAAATATTCTAACAATCTCAAAAATGTTAGAATATCTATGGTTTCAGCTATTTTATACTATACACAATATATGTTACAAAAGGCGAGGAGTCTTTTTATGAGAATCCATGTAAGTGTTTCTTTCTTGTTTTTCTTTTCTTTTTTTTTTTTTTTTGAGACGGAGTCTCGCTCTGTCGCCCAGGCTGGAGTGCGGTGGCGCAATATCAGCTCACTGCAAGCTCCGCCTCCGGGTTCACACCATTCTCCTGCCTCAGCCTCCCAAGTAGCTGGGACTACAGGCACCCGCCACCACGCCCGGCTAATTTTTTGTATTTTTAGTAGAGATGGGGTTTCACTGTGTTAGCCAGGATGGTCTCTATCTCCTGACCTTGTGATCCACCTGTCTCGGCCTCCCAAAGTGCTGGGATTACAGGCGTGAGCCACCGCACCTGGCTTAAGTGTTTCTTAACATACTAGTTTTTAGAATAGAGCCTGCTGGCATATTAAATTATAACCTACACAAAATTAATAGGCTTTCAGAACCAGAAGATATCCATAGTTTTCTAAATTGATTGTTTCAGAGAATTATTTCTTGATGAATTTCTCCTGAAGGAGAGATTCCACGACTGACCAAATATGCTTAGGATTCATTTGGTTAAGTAAACTTCAGCAACCCATTTTTTCTTTTCTTCTCCTAATTTTTTTAACTCCAGTACTTTTAGTAGCCTTTAAAGTATGTTATGAATTTCCAAGAGGAAGATACAGATTCCCTTATTTTTCAAGCTGTTGTGGAAAGAGAATTTTTTTTCTACTAGTGCACTTATCAAGTGGTTCTGTTAAATAATGATTAGAAAAAATGCTAATGTAATTTAGGAGATTATAGTGTCCTAAAGACCAAAGAATGAACTTATTTTCTCAAGATCAACCAACTAATTAGTAATAGAACTGGGAGACTTCTATGTTATCTCAGATTATCCAGTGAAGAGATCTACTGGTCTTCAAAAAAAAATGAAAAAGTTATCAATGGTAATATACAACTTAATCCATAGCAAAAATATATATATTTTAAAACACAGAAGATAGAGAATTAATCAAAGAATTGTTAGAATGTACAGAATTTAGGATATAACATCATTGTTTTTAAACATTAGGCTACTCTAGCAGAATGTATAAATGTAAGATAGCATAGAATATATATATTATAATATTTAAACACTGGGCTATTCCAGCAGAATGTGTATGATAGTATATACATACGTGTGTTTATGTGTATATATATGATACTATAAGATAGATAAGATAGTATATATATATAAACATATATACACTAAGATAGATACTATGTTATATTCATACATTCTGCTAGAATAGCCCAATGTTTAAATATATAATATATGTATGATATACATAGTATCTTATATTCATTCTGCTAGGATAGCCCAATGTATAAATATATAATATATACCATCTTATATATATGTATTTATAAATATATATTTATGTACACATAAATATATATGTATGTGTATATATACAAATATATTTATGTACATATATACATATATAAATATATTTATGTACATATATACATATACATAATGTAAATCTATAATATATATTATGGTGAAATTCTCTGATAGAATAACATGACTTCCAGTCTCAGCCCAAGTTTTGATTTATTTACCATAGAAATGTAAAAGGGGACATTGTAGAAATGAGCAACTGGAAAAACATTCATAGATTATTCATTCTATTATTTCTTAGAAGGATAATCTTTCCATCAATTCATTTGTTTATTTAACAAATACCAGTCAGGTGCTTGGATGTGCCAGAAATTATTTTACCTCTAGGGTATACACTGGTAAACAAAACAAGAAAGGCTCTTGTTTTCATGAAGTTTACATTCAAATGAGTAAAATGAATAATAAACAAGCAAAAAATAGATCATTGCAACCAAGCACTTTGAAGATAATAAAATGATAATGACATAAAGAAGGGAAGGAAGGGAGACTTTTCCCAGATGGGGAGAAAAACACTTAGAAAGAATGAGCAGAGAAGACCTACCTGAGGAAACAACATGTGCACTGACACCCAGATGACAGAAAAAGAACTAGATAGCTGTATGAGTTAATTTTCACGCTCCTATAAAGAAATACCTGAGATGGGGTAATTCACAAAGAAAAAAGATTTATTTGACTCAGAGTTTCACCTGGCTGGGGAGGCCTCAGGAAACTTACAATCCTGGTGAAAGGTGAAGCAGGCACCTTCTTCACATGGGGGCAGGAGAGAGAAGAGCGTGTGAAGGAGGAACTGTCAGACACTTCTAAAATCATGAGAACTCACTCATTATCATAAAAATAGCATGGGGAAAATTGGCCCTATGATCCAATCACCTCCCTCCCTCAAAAGTTGGGAATTACAATTTGAGATGAGATTTGTTTGGGGACACAGATCCAAGCCATATCAATAGCCAAGTGAAAATCTGGAGGAAAGAACTATTGTTGAGTGGGAGGCATTGTGTCCTAAAGGAATCACAAGAACAAAATTTAAAACTCCAAAGGGGAGAATAAATAACATTGCTATGGTTTAAATGTGTCCCCTACAATTTCATGTGTTGGTAACTGGACCCCCAATATTGTTGAGAGGTGGGACCTCTGGAAGATGATTGGGTCATGAAGGCTTTATCCTAATGAATTGATTAATAGATTGATAGACTAATGGGCTATTGAGGAAGTGGGTTAGTTATCAGGAGAGTGGTTCTGTTATAAAAGTCATTTTGGTCATGTCTCATAAGCCCCCTCTGACCCTGTGATGCCTTCTGCCACGTTACAACATAGCATGAGGCCCTCACCAGAAGCTGAACAGATTCAGCCCCTAGACTTTGAACTTCCCAGCCTTCAGAACTCTAAGAAATAAATTTCTTTTCTTTATAAATTACCTAGTCTCTGGTATTCTATTATAGCAATAGAAAACAGATAAAAACAAATGGTCTCAAACTAAATAAGAATGATGCAGGAATATAAAAGTATGATGACCAAAGAGATTCTAATACTAACAGTGCAGCAAAATGATAAGTCTGGCCAAGATGACAGCAATGGTGAAAATTTGTGCTTTTACAGAAACAAGGTGTCTCCCCAAAAGAAGGACCCCTGAGATCTTTCTTTAAATTACAGTTAACAGAAGATAACTAACATATTGAAAAGGAGGTTAAAAAAAGAGCAGCATGCAAAACATGGAATACCAGTCAGTTAGTTCAGCCTAGCTGCTAGAGTGTTGCAGGAAAACAAAGCCCAGGAAGAACAAACACAATCTTCTAAATTTAAAGAACAGCAGTGGAGGTGGATAAAAATATCTTCTGCTTAGCATTGTGATGTGATGATAAAAGACTGAAATGGATGAAAGAAGATATTTGTCTTAGTCTGCTCAGGCTATCATAACAAAATACCATAGACTGCATGGCTTAAATAACAAATTTATTTTCACACAGTTCTGGAAGCAGAAAGTCTGAGATCGAGATGCCAGCATGGTCATTTTCTAGGGAGGGTTCTCTTCCTGATTTGCAGACAGCAGCCTTCTCTCTGTGTTCTCATCTGGCAAAGAGAGAGAGTTCTAGTGTCTCTTCTTATAAGGGCGCTAATCCTGTCATTAGGGCCCCACCCTTATAACCTCACCTGAACCTAATTCTCTTCCATAGGCTCCATTTCCAAATACCATCACTCTGGGGTTAGGGCTTCAACATATGAATGATGGAGGAGGGGACACAAGTCAGTCCACAGCAACATTAAAGTTCTATCAATTAATTTTAGAAATTAATAGAAATATTTTCTGAACAGGATTTAGGATTACGACAAAAGAGTCTGAGGCATTTAAGAAATCAGAATGCTGCTAGAGACACTTGATCAAAGTATTACCTAAAGAAAGAAATATAAGAATCCAAAGAGATGACAATCCAAAAGACAGGATCCAGGCAAAGACTGAAGTTTCGTCCCTTACCTCTAGTGAAGAACCAGTTCAACTGACGTCTTATATAAGAATGGTGTCCTAAATGAAACTCACATTTAATATGTGCATTTTAGTGAATTATGTATCTTTTTATTCATCTCTTGCCCACCTTTGATCTCGAGCTTATATTTAGCACAGCACCCTAAGTTTGATATAAGATAGGTACCAAATAAATATCGGCATATTTTTACTGTAGGGTGAAGTGCAAGGACTTCAGAATCTTGTGGATCTGGTACCTCAATCTCTTAAGCCTATAATAAACGGATGCTGGTTTCTCTAAAGAAAAAATTTGAAATAAAATATATTTCCTACTTTTCACTCACTCATCCCTTTACTCCTTCTCAAGCATACATCAAAATCCAGGAAGAAAGACTGCTATCAATTTATCAAGTTTGAGGACACTGTTCATGCCAAATTTACCAGGGGTAGACATTTGCAGAAGAGTGTATTGGTTGGCTTGGTCTGCCATAGCAAAATACCATAGACTGAGTGGCTTAAACAACAGAATTCATTTTCTCACAGTTCTAGAGGGTAGACGTGTAAAACCAGATGCAGTCGGGGATGGTTTCTGGTAAAGCCTCTCTTCCTGGCGTGTAGATGGCTGCTTTCTCTCTATATTGTCACGTCTTTTCTCTGTGTTCATAGAAAGAGGGAATTCTGTGGTGCCTCTTCCTCTTAAAAAGACACTACTCCTATCAGATTAGGATCCTACCCTTATGACCTCATTTAACTCCCTAAAGGCCTTATCTCCAAAGACAATCACACTGGAGATTAGGGTTTTAACGAATGATTTTTGGGAGGGACACAATTCAGTCCATAACAAAAAGTTTAAAAGGAGGAATGGGGTGCTAGGTAAACAGTTTCTCCATAACTTGTATTTTCATTTGCTTCTTAAGAGTATATGTATACGTTAACTACTGCCACAAAATTGCTCTATTGCAAACCTCTAAATAGAGTGGCTAAAATTTATTCTCACAAATCTATAAGTAGGCTGATGCTGTTGCCGGCTGGGCTCAGAGGTCCTGCTAATTTCACCTGGGTCAGCTCTCACACCTGGGGGTGTCCTAGATGATGCACTAGACTGGGCCGTGATGAGTCAGCTCTGTTCCATGGAATCCACTTCCTGGGACCAGCAGGTAAGGCCTGTCTTGTTCTTCTCACAGCAAGAAGTTCAAGAGAGTGTGTCTAATTATATTCAGGGGCTATGCTTGCGTCAAATCTGCCAAAACCCCATTGGCCAAACAAGTTATTTGGCTGTACTCAGAATCAAGGTAGGTAAATTACACTACACCCATGGAAGTGGGAAAAGAAAGTGAATAATGTTTTAAATTAATTTAATCTATCATTGTATATACAACTTTTTACCACATTTAAATGTTGAGACCCAAGACTCTGGTAGACTTTGAGGTAGAAATAGACAGAACCGAAGGTTAAGTATACCAATAATTTGGTTTTAGGCTTAGAATGAGATCTCAATAAATTAGACCTTAACTAATTAAAATTCTACCTTGAGATCTGGGGGTCCCAGGAAGTGCTAACGTGTCTTGCTTAATTGTGCATATGTTCCCTCCTAACCTCCCCCATATCTGTTTTAACCCTTCTTTAAGATGGTCTTAAGAAACGGAGAGTTGGCATTCAAAGGGTATAAAGTTTCAGTTACGCAAAATGTATACATTCTAGAGATGTGCTATACAACATTGTACCTATATTAACAGTCCGGGACTATACAGTAAAAATCTGTTGAAGGTAGATCTCATAGTAAGTGTTTCTACCACAATAAAATAAAACAAAATGATTATTTCTGAGGGAAAAAAAAGAATGTAGTAAAATACGTAATGGCATCAAGCACAATGCCTGGCACGGAGGAGGGGCTTATGAAAGTTTTCTTCTGCCCATTATACAAATCTAATGCAAATTGGCTCATGCACAAAATTGTTTCTTTGTCTTCAGCCCTTAATTTCTGACGTTTCAAGTTGGAAAACTCCTTTCATATTTCCTTAAAGAGCTACATAAATACAGTTGAACTGAGCTAACAATCTGATCTTCATTTTTAGTATTTGGGGAGAAAAATAATTCTAACTGAGTTTGCTACACCACTGGTTTCCCTGAACCTTTTTATCAAACTAGCACCCTTTGAGATCATCCCCAGTATGGGGAGCCCAAACCATAGCCTGTTTAATCTAACATATGCCACAGACTTATAACATTCACAAGCGATATGTAAAAATACCTTTGCAAATTGCCATATGTGTAAATGTCACTGTATCATACAGGTTTTCACATAAGTCTGTTGAATGTAATGATGCATTTAAATAACCCCCTCAGACCTCTAATGAGGGTTTCTGCATACCTGATAACAAGCTGAAAAAAAAAAAAAAACAGAACCACATTGATCTTGAGTCACAGACTGATTGAAGAGGCTCATTCAAAGCCTCACATGTTTTTCCCCCTCACACTGGCCTCAAGGACACATGATTCAAACATATGACTCAACACACAAGTATTGCAATTTGTGAACTTTTTAGGTTTCCTATGAATTGTCAAAGTCACAACTGTTAGCTTTGTGAATGGCAAGGCTCCACTTAACCATGAGATGGAATTCAGAGGAATAGCAGGAGGTGAAAGATCCGCACTAGAATAGAAAATGAATTAAGCACGCAGATCTCTTGCAGTAGCATAAATGAGAGATTGCATATGTTCAACTCAGTCTTTATATGATCAGGTGAGATGTGCAACAACTTAGTATAAACAGGAGCTAATAACCTGAGTAACAAGCTCTGCTAAGAAATAAATATCCCCATGCTCCCATTACACAATGAACATTCATTAGCATATAACCTTCCACTTACAAGTACACATGGGAAACCAGCCAATAGGACACTATACGCCAAAGACGATTAAATCAGCATTACAGAGAGAAGATTACAAAAATAGACTTTCTAAACAATTTAACTAGAAGTACTACATTTGCTGGAAGACAGAGTTTAAAATCTCTTGCTGCCAGTTATTTGTAAAATGAAATTTCAGACTAGTATGAGAAAGACAATAGCAGATGGTCTTTGTTGCTAACCAACGTTGTTGTTCTATTACAAATGCCTTCCCACTTTAATGTTAGGGCATTCATGGAAGTACTAAATTTCATTAAGTAGCATGGATGATGATGATGACCATGATGACAATGATGATGATAGTGGGTTATGTCTATTGCATGCTTTCTACCTACTGAGCTCTGTTCTATGTGCTGAAAGGACCTTTAACTATCACAACAATCCTATAAGTAATACAATAAGTAAAACTTACTGTATTCCCATTTATGGCAGGAGAAAAAGATGTACACAGTGAGAGGGGATAACAGTGGAGACTGCAGTCAAAAGGACATGGTTTGGTTCTAGAGTCTGAGCCCTTTAACAATTTGCTGCAGTGCTAAAGAATAGTTAAGATAATTCAAATATCTCTTTGCCTCACTTTGCTATGAAACTGAGCAACTGACATAACCACTCTAAATGTAAATTTTTTCATCTGTAAAATGTATATGAATAAATATACCTAACTTCTATTTAAACTTATTGTAAGACTTAAGTGAGACTGATAATGGAAGTCATATTACACAATATGTGGAAGAAAAATTTCAGAAATATTATCTCTTATTAAGAATTGTATTAGCTCCTATTTTATTAAAAGGAAATTGTCATGTGACACTCTTGCCTTAAAAAATTACCCACTGATTTTAAATTTTAGCTTTATTAAAATACATCATAAACTGTATCCTCATATAAAATATAAATTATATATTTATAAAATAATTCTTATTAGAAAGTATCATTATTCTTTGTAACAGAAAAACTTGAAATATCAAAGCAGATGTTATATTTAGGACAATAACAGTTATATAGAATATTACTAGCCTTTCTATACCCAAACCTAATCCATATTTCAGCATTCCTTTTTCTTAGGACTCATTTAAAAAATTGAAATTCTAGGTGAACTCACTTAGAACCTTATAAAATACAAGGACTTTGGAGAAAAACGTTTGCACCAAACTTAAGAATTGTCTTTAAGAAAACATAAGAGTATCTTGAGAATTATGACATTATTGTATCAATTAGCTATTGATAAAAAAAAGCAAGGAAACAATCTCAGTGGCATGCCAAAATATTCAGTGATTTTCATAGCTGTACAGGTCAATCAGCCAAGCTGGCCCTGCTTCAGGGTTTGACAGCTGAGGAAGTTCTTCCTCATACAGGTCTGAAGTTGGCTGGGCGATTCTGTGCCATACATATTCCCTCGGGGGTTCAGTGTAAATGGGCAATACTACCCAGAGGAAGCTCTTCTCATAATCATGGCAAAGGCAAAGGAAGCAGAACACGCAAAGTGAAATCTAGACTTGTTACTAATAACGTTACTTCTGCCTTGTTCTAAAAAGACAATTGTCTTTTTCATTTGGAAAAATTTTTCATTTGGAAAAAGACAAGCTGTCTTACTTCATTTGTGTTACTATAAAGGAATACCTGAGGCTGGGTAATTTATAAGGAAAAAACGTTTGTTTGGTTCACAATTCTGATATCTAAAAACGTTCAAGACTGGGCATCTGGTGAAAGCTTCAGGCTGCTTCTGCTCATGGCAGAAGGCAAAGGGAAGCCGGTATGTGCAGAGATAACGTGGTGAGAGAGAAAGCAAGAGAGAGACGGAGGAGGTATCAGGCTCCTAACAACCAGCTCTCACGGGAACTAATAGAGCAAGAAGTCACTCAGCTTCACACTCAGTGAAAACATTAATCTAGGCCTGGCGCGGTGGCTCACACCTGTAATCCCAGCACTTTGGGAGGCCAAGGGGGGCGGATCATGAGGTCAGGAGATCGAGACCACCCTGGCTAACACGGTGAAACCCCGTGTCTACTAAAAATACAAAAAATTAGCCGGGCACAGTGGCGGGCGCCTGTAGTCCCAGCTACTCAGAAGGCTGAGGCGGGAGAATGGCGTGAACCCGGGAGGCAGAGCTTGCAGTGAGCCAAGATGGTGCCACTGCACTCCAGCCTGGGAGACAGAGAGACTCCGTCTCAAAAAAAAAAAAAAAAAAGAAAACATTAATCTATTTATGAGGGATTCACTCCAACAAACACCTTGCATTATGCCTAACCTCCAACACTGTGGATCATCAACATGAGATTTAGAAGGGACAAACATCCAAACTACAGCATTTCACTCCTGGCACCCCAGATCTCATGTTTTTCTGACATTGCAAAATAAAATCCCTTCCTAAAAGTCCCCAAAAGTCTTAACTTGTTTTAGCATCAACTCAAAAAGTCAAAGTTTAAAGTTTCATATGAGACTTAAAGCAAGTTTCTGCCAGCTATGAGCCTGTAAAATCAAAAACAAGTGATTTACTTCCAAGATACAATGGTTGTACCATTCCAAAGTAAACACCAAAAGCGAGAAATCAGTCATAAAAGGGGTAACAAACCCTATGCAAGTCTGAAACCCAGCAAAAGATACATTAAATGTCTTTTTTATTTATTATTGTTTATTAACTTCTTATTCCCATAGGTTTTTGGGGAACAGGTGGTATTTGGTTACATAAGTTCTTTAGTGGTGATTTGTGAGATTTTGGTGACCCCATTTCCCGAGCAGTATATACTGAACCCAGTGTGTGGTCTTTTATCCCTCACTCCCTTCCCAACCTTTCCCCCTGAGTCCCCAAAGTCCATTGTGTCATTATTGTGCCTTTTCATCCTCATAGCTTAGCTCCCACTTACGAATGAGAGCATATGATGTTTGGTTTTCCATTCCCGAGTTACTTCACTTAGAATAATAGTCTCCAATCCCATCCAGGTTGCTGCAAATGCCATTAATTCATGTTTTTAATAGCTGAGTAGTATTTCATCATATATATATATGCCACAGTTTCTTTATCCACTCATTGATTTATGGGCATTTGGGCTGATTCCACATTTTTGCAATTGTGAATTGGCTGCCGTAAACATGAGTGTGCAAGTATCTTTTTCGTGTAATGACTTCTTTGCCCATGGATAGATACACAGTAGTGGGATCCCTCAATCAAATGGGAGTTCTACTTTTAGTTCTTTATGGAATTTCCACACCATTTTCCATAGTGGTTGTACTTATTTGCATTCCCATCTGCAGTGTAGAAGTGTTCCCTTTTCACTACCTCCACGACAACATCTATTATTTTTTGATTTTTTGATTATGGCCATTCTTGCAGGAGTCAGGTTGCATCGCATCATGGTTATGATTTGCATTTCCCTGATCAGTAGTGACAGTGAGTATTTTTTGGCCATTTGTATATCTCCTTTTGAGAATTGTCTATTCATGTTCTTAGCCCACTTTTTGATAGGATTATTTATTTTTTTCTTGATAATTTGAGTTTGTTAGAGATTCTGGATATTAGTCCTTTGTCAGATGTATAGATCGTGAAGATTTTCCCCCACTCTGTGGGTTGTCTGTTTACTCTGCAGACTGTTCCTTTTGCCATGTGAAAGCTCTTAGTTTAATAAAGCCCTATTTATTTTTGTTTTTATTGCATTTTGTTGGGTTCTTAGACATGAAATCCTTGCCTAAGCCAAAGACTAGAAGGTTTTTTCTAATGTTATCTTCTAGAATCTTTATAGTTTCAGGTTATAGATATAAGTCCTTGATCTGTCTTGAGTTGATTTTTGTATAAAATGAGAGATGAGGATCCAGTTTTATTCTCCTTCATGTGGCTTCCCAATTATCTGAGCAGCATTTGTTGAATAGGGTGTCCTTTCCCTACTTTATGTTTTTGACTGTTTGTTGAAGATCAGTGGCTGTAAGTATTTGGGTTTATTTCTGGGTTCTCTCTTCTGTTCCATTGGTCTGTGTGCCTAGTTTTATATCAGTACCATGCTGATTTAGTGCTATGGCCTTATAGTATAGTTTGAAGTCAGGTAATGTGATGCCTCCAGATTTGTTCGTTTAGCTTAGTCTTGCTGTGGCTATGCAGGCTCTTTTTTGGTTCCATATGAATTTAAGGATTTTTTTTTCTAGTTCTGTGAAGAATGATGGTGGTATTTTGATGGGAATAGCAGTGAATTTGTAGATTACTTTTGGCAGTATGGTCATTTTCACAGTATTGATTCTACCCATCCATGAGCTTGGGGATGTGTTTCCATTTGTTCGTGTCACCTATGATTTCTTTCAGCAGTGTTTTGTAGTTTTCCTTGTAGAGGTCTTTTACCTCCTTGGTTATGTATGTTCCTAAGTTTTTGTTTGTTTGTTTTTTGTTTTTGTTTTTTGCTGTTGTAAACGGAGTTGAGTTCGTGATTTGATTCTCAGCTTGGTCACTATTAGTGTATAGAGAGCTACTGATTTCTATACATTAATTTTGTATCCTGAAACTTTGCTGAATTCTTTGATCAGTTCTAGGAGCTTTTCTGAGGAGTCTTTAGGGTTTTGTAGGTATCCAACCACATCCTCAGCAAACAGTCACAGTTTGACTTCCTCTTTACCAATTTAGAAGCTCTTTATCTTGTCTGATTGCTCTGGCTAGGACTTCCAGTACTATGTTGAATAGAAGTGGTGAGAGTGGGCATCTTTGTCTTGTTCTGGTTCTCAGAGGAAATGCTTTCAACTTTTCCCCATTCAGTTTTACATTGCCTGTGGGTTTGTCATTGATAGCTTTTATTCAATTGAGGTATTTCCCTTGTACACCAATTTTGTTGAGAGTTTTAATCACAAAGCGATGCTGGATTTTGTGGATTGCTTTTTGTGCATCAGTTGAGATAATCATGTGATTTTTATTTTTAATTCTGTTTATGAGGCATATCACATTTATTGACTTGCATATGCTAAACCATCCCTGCATTCCTTATATGAAACCCACTTGATCATGGTAGATTATCTTTTTGATATGTGGTTGGATTTGGTTAGCTAGTATTTTGTTAAGGATTTTTGCATCTATGTTAATCGGGGATATTGGTCTGTAGTGTTCTTTTTTGGTTATGCCCTTTCCTGGTTTTGGTATTAGGGTGATACTGGCTTCACAGAATGATTTAGAAAGGATTCCCTCTTTATCTTGTGGAATAATGTCAATAGGATTGGTACTAATTCTTCTTTGAATGTCTGATAGAAGTCAGCTGTGAATCTCTCTGGTCCTGGACTTTTTTTTGTTGGTAACTTTTTTTTTTTTTTTATTACCATTTCAATCTTGCTGCTTGTTATTGGTCTGTTCAGGGTATCTAATTCTTCCCGATTTAAGATAGGAAGGTTGTATCTTTCCAGGAATTTATCCATCTCCTCTAGGTTTTCTACTTTATGTGCGTAAAGGTGTTCATAGTAGCCTTGAATGATCTCTTGAATTTCTGTGGTGTCAGTAGTAATAGCTCCTATTTTGTTTCTAATTGAGCTTATTTGGATTCTTGTCTTTTTTTCTTGCTTAATCTTGCTAATGGTCTATCCATTTTATTTGTCTTTTCAAAGAACCAGCTTTTGCTTCATTTATCTTTTGTATTTTTTTGTGTTTTTCTTTATTTCAGCTTCATTTAATGCAGACAATAAATCTTAAGTTCCAAAATAATCCCCCGTTCACTCCATGTTTAACATCCTGGGCACACTGATGTGAGGGGTGGGTTCCCAAAGCACTCGGCAGCCTTGCCCCCATGGCTTTGCTAGATGCAGCCCACATATCTGCTCTTACTTGTTGGATTCTGGTGTCTGTAGCTATTCCAGGTCTTTCCAGGTTGAGTTGGTATACTTCCGTTGGATCTATAACTCTGGGGCTCCTGCAGCAGCTCTATTCCCACAGCCCCACTAGGCACTACCCTAATAGATGCTCTCTGTGGTAGCTCTCATCAGTGGCAGATATTTGCTTGGAACCCAGGCCTTCTGATATATCCTCTAAAATCTAGGTGGAAGCCGCCAAGCCTCTGCCACTCATGCATTCTGGGCACCTGCAGACTTAACAACACATGGAAGCTTCCAAGGCTTATAGCTTGTACCCTTTGGAGTAGCAGCTTGAGCAGTACCTGGGACCCTTTAAGTCAAGCCTGGAGCCAGAAAATCTGGGATGTGGGAAGCATCTCAAGGCAGTGCAGGTGCAGGGTAGTGGTGTCCCAGGCCTGTCCTCCAAGGTCTCCGGGGCTGTGATGAGAGAGGCAGCCTCGAAGATTTTTGGAATGCCTTGGGGCCTTTTTCCAATTGTTTTTACTATCAGCACCTGGCTCCCTTTCATTCACACTCATCCTTCCAGCAAGTGGTTGCTCTGCAGCATCCTTGGATTTCTCTCTTGAAAATGCTCTTCCCTTTTCTACCACATGGCCGTGCTGCAAATTTTCCGAAGTTTTATGCTCTATTTCTTTTTAAATTATAAATTCCACTTTTATATCATTCATTTCCTGCTCTATCTGAACATAAGCTGATAAGTGTAATCATGCCACTTCTTGAGTGCTTTGCTTCTTAGAAATTTTATTCCACTGGATACTCTAGGTCATCACTCTTAAGTTCATCCTTCCAAAGAGCCTTAAGGCATGGATATAATGCAACCAAGTTCTTTGCTATGGCATAACAAGAGTGACTTTTGCTCCATTTCAATTCAAATTTCAACATGGGATTTGGAGGGGACAAACTTTCAAAGTATAGTGCAAGCTGATAAGTGGTGACTTTCTGAGCAACACAATCTTTCTAACAACCTTGTCCTTGGTTCCTTGATTACTTCACCTCTAGTCATCTTTGTCTTTATATTACCTCAGCCATCAACTTCTATCTTCACATCTTTTATTTCAGGCAACTTTCTTTCAAATTATGATTTCCTAACATTCTAACTCACCTCCTCAGGAAAAATTCTCTTATTAATAAAATGTTACCAAATACTTGATATTATTAATAAATAATTACTTATGTATTGAGTAGTTACTATGTGTCAGACACTGAATTTCAGTGCTGTATATACATATTAATTTATACAACACTTTTAAGGCTATAAAACAGGAACTATCTTTATCCTGTTAACTATTTTATTCCATTATTTCATATCACAGAAGCGCTGAATTAACTTTGCTAGCACGTGCACATAAGTAGCAGTCTCAATTCAAACCAAGAAAATCTGATTCCAGAACCTGTTCTCAGCCACTACAGATACTGTCTTTCCATTTCTACATTTATTTGACAAATTTAGACGAGCCCTCCACAAATATAGATTCCACTTCTTTTTCAAAGCAATTATCCACCCATGTCCTCTTTATTTCCTAATCCTGCTGATATCACGTGGGTCATCATCATAATCATTCCTCTGAAAATCCCCTTAACTAGTGCTCCCCTTCCTTTATCCACAATATTAATCTTGCATTGCCCCAATCCAAGGGAAGTCCAGCTAACCTCCTAATTTCTGCACTTGTACTTGAATATCTTCATGTTTCCAGAGGAAGAAATACATCATCATTAGGTAATCTCACATTAAATTTAGGACCTCAAATCACAGCTGACTCAATACACTCTCTGACAGTCCAAAAATATTATTTCGGTACTTTTACTTTCCCACTATCCAAAAAAATTATTTAAGGTGAAATACTGTCATATTTTGTCAATTTTAGGGCTTAAATTTTTAAAAAAATACTCTGAAACTTTGCAATTGCAATCAGCCAAATGGTAAATTATGTCATTCTGTTTGTATACCTGAACCAAAAAAGCATTGCTATCAAAACTTGCAAAATGGACTTCAGTATCTTGGAATAAAATACTATAATCAACAGTAATTTTTTTTTAACTTCTGTAAATCAAACAATTATGGGACAGGGTGAGACAAGTGATGAATCAGAGGTTATTAACAACTTTCCCAAAATACTAGACAAAAGTAGGCTAACTCTTTTTCTACAATGTTTTCTACAAAACATTGAAGTCAATTTAAGAGTGCAGGTTTTAGATATTTTACTGTTTTCTTTTGGTGTTTGTTTGTTTTACTTTTGTTTGTTTTTTTCAATGCTATGTCACCAACACTGTAGACTGCACAGATGACAATATTGTGAGGAAAAAAAAACACAAATATCTATAATAATGGGTTAGAAGTGATTTAGAAGAGAGAGATTCTGAATGCAAAGTTTTAAGAATACCTTAACCTATTTATCTTATTTAATTCTAAAAAACTTTACTAGAGCAATATATGACTAAAATATATGTCTACGTCTAAAGTAAACTTTTGATACATATACAATAAAATTAGTTGCAAAAAGTTGTATCATAATTTAATTAGCAGTGCTTTTCTATTCTGTGGTACTATAAATGATGATACAACCTGCTTGAGAACTTTAGAGAGGCAAAAGCTTCAGTACTGAATAAATTCTCATATCTTTCAATAAACTGATTGCACAACAAGCGTGTGGTAGAAAAAACAATGGCCTCTGCTTATGCCTGTATCCTAATCTCTTGAATCTGTGAATATGTTACCTTACATAGCAAAAGAAACTTTGCAGATATGGTTAAGTTAGGGAATTTGAGATGGGAAGACATTTATTGTGGATTATTTGGGTGTTCCTAGATGTTAAACGGCTGACTTTGAAGATAGAGGAAGAGTCCAGGAATGATGGAATGCAGGAGGCCTCTAGAAGCTAGAAAAGACAAGGAAATACATTGTTCCCTACAACCGCTCTAATGAATGCAGCACTGCCCAAACCTTGATTTTAGGACTTCTGATCTCTCAAACTGTAAGAAGACAGATTTGTACTGTTTTAATTCACTTAATTGGTGGCGGTTTGTTATAGTAGCAATAGGAAACTCATATAAAGTGTATACAGTCTAAGACAGTTGCCAAACCAGTTTAGATGTAGAGGTTTTTTTCACAGTGTCTCATGATACAGTATTCTGAAGAATGACCTCTGGAAAATGCGTTTTTGCATGTCCCAAATGCAGAAAGGCTAGTGGTTAAGTGCCTAGACTACTGGTCCACATCAGCTGGCTTCAAATTCTGGTCCTACCACTTCCAATTTCTAACGTATGCACTGAAACTCTCCGGGATGCTTTGGATTCTTGTCGTAAAATAAGAATGATGATAGTACCTACCTCAAAGAATTGTTATAGGATTGAAATATGTATTAAGAACCTAGAATAGTGGTTGCTACATTGTAAAGACTATGTAAGTGTTTGTTTACAAAAAAATAGTGACACCAAGAGAAGTTAAGAAATTACGTGAAAAGTAAATTACATCTAGCTATACTCTTAATATTAGATTAGTATATATGTCAAAGATGCTTTTTGAGAGAATAATAGACTCAGATGGCGGAAGGGTTTTCCATGTAAGCAGTTACATAGTAGATAAAGGAAACAAAAAATGGTTTTTAAGACCTTAATCTGAACAAAATTATATGCTGACTGTATCAAATTCCCATTGTCCACAGCCCCTAAAAGCAAACTCTCATTTTAAGAATCTTCTCTTCCTTTGCCTACTCACATTATCAGTTTAAATGTAAATCTAATATAACTACCTTTTCCCCGATCATTTCAATTAATTAGAAATTGCTCTCTGCCAATCAAAATATCATCACTTTATCTGCTCTGTTATGTTTTGATAATAGGTCATTTTCATATAATGGCAACTTATTCATTCAAATTCAATACATATTTAAAAGTTTAATGGATATCAAGCATACAGCTACATTCTTGAGATAAAAAATGAATATGTTTGGTCGTTGGCCTCTTTTAGAGATTAAACTAGATTGCAAAGTCTTTAGTAAAAAAAACTAAGAAACATTTGTTGTAAATTAACAAATTACTCTAAAAATTAAAAATACTCTTATTTATTAAATATTGGGGACTTAAATCTAGAAAAACTACTCTAAAATAATGATACGCTGACTTTAATATATATAGGCTAATTCCTCTTTCTTAAATATAAATATGTGTCTAGATCTTAAATATATATGTATATCATGAATGTCTTAAATAGATACACACACATTTATATATACACAACACAAATATAAATAGCTCTACAACTAACTTGATAACCCATTTTCAACAAAAAGTATGGCTTTAAAAAATAGTATCTACTAGATAGTAGAATCTGAATGCTTTAATATTTCCATTGGAATTGAGATATCTATTTCTAAACCTAGAAATAAACTCTACTTGTTTGATCTGAGAATTGTTGGTTACAAAAGAGCAGAAAAAAATCAATAGTTCTTTAGAAGGAGGTAAAACACACACACACACAAACACAATTCTGCTGTAAAAACTATATTTGATGGCAAAAATCAGATTCTTCCTAAATTCTAAAAATAAAACATATACCTGCCAGAAGGTCAGGTATTATATCAACCTGATCTATGGAGGTTATAGTTATGACGGCAACTATAAAATAAGTGCACACTGCTTCCACTTTTTCCTTTAAAAGAAGTTATGTCACTCACAGAGTATGTTCAGCTATAATGGAATACATGTGCAGTCCAACGTTAGTTCACTGGGCAATGGGCATTTACTATCTTCTAGCTATACTGATCCATTCATTACATATTTTACTTCTCAATTGCTATATGCCAAACACTTTGATAGGCATTAGGAGAGTAAATACGAATAAAATATGCTCCTACTATGAAGGATCTCACATGCCAATGAGTCAGATAAAGCAATGATAAAGTGTTACAGGCAGAAATCTGTGCTGAAATCTTAGGAACCTAAGGAATAAGTAACCAGTGGCAAATAGATATACCAGGGGTCAGAGAAGCACCATGTTAGACAGGACTTTAAGGACATAACAGTTTTATACATTTACTAAAGTTACCCCTTATTTTCCCCCAGCTTAATGGATGAGACTATGCCTTCCTGTTCATAGGCAATTGAATGAAAAAGAATGTCTGATTCAAGATAGGAAAATTATCTTCTCTCTGCCATTTCTCAATAAGTTAAACAGAGATATGGAAGCAATGTTAGCAGCTGAATCAACTGAATAGTGAAGGATGGGAATAAATTTTGAGGAAACCTTGTCCCTGAAATCCACTAATCGTTGCCCTTTTCAAAGTCTTCCTTGTCAACCATGTCAGATTTTTCCTGTGTTCCATGAGAGCTAAACTGAGAAAATTAACTTTCTTTATTAGAGGGTTTTGATTCTTGCAATGAGATAGAAGGGAAATGGTAATTCAAGCAGCAAGAATTACATATGCTAAAATATAGATGAGATAAATGAGAAAGGAAAATTAAAGTAAAATTCAAATATTTTAAAATGCAAAATAAGACGTTTTCAGGTACACAGTTGGATCTAAGACACTTCACTCTTCCAGACACAAGAAAATCCAGGGTCTTGAATTTATTTCCGGTTTCCTAGCCTTCAGGGTTCTACAAACTGTGACTACAAAACATGAAAAAATATGAATACATATTTCTCATGAGAGAAGTATATTTCTCTATGATCCCAACTGCAGAATTTTGATTTTTAATTTGGGTGGCAATAGAATGATCTTACCAAATTCTTGATTCATAATGTTATATATACTTTAAAAGGTGTTTAACATATTTTTCAAAATGTTACTTATAAAATTAATCTTTAATAACCAAGTCCAGTATATGAAACTTCAGACAGAAAACAGTATAAAAGGTGAACGGCAAAAATGATAAAACGACAGTACCTCGAGGTAGAGAATTACATGAATAAGGCATGCCGCAAGGCATTATTCTAGATTCAGTCACTATTTACAATCACCATTAATAAATTGTGAAGAATCTGGTAGTAAAAACATTATATATAGTAAATATATATATTATATATTACATCTATAGATACTAAAACATTATATAATATATATACATTTGTGTGTGTTTGTGTATGTGTGTGTGTGTGTGTATATATATATATATATATATATATATAATATAAAAAATAATTCCCAGCAATATGGGGTAAATATGAAACAAAATATTTCTGCAATGTAAAGTCAACTCTATAGTTCTTTTTCTCTCTCACTTTCTTGCTCTTCCTTTTCTTTTTATTTTACTTCTTTGGAAATAAATGCTGCTGAGCTATTCAGCATATCTTTTAGGTACCAACAGTAAATTCAATACTCTGATTTTTTTTAAAAAACTTGTATTTTCTTTATTGATCATATTTATTTTTCATAATACAAACATGTAATAAAATTGTCAATATTTCCTAAACATTTTTAAAATTTTTGATGGTCATGATACTTGAATTAATTTTTAAAAGATTATTTATTGAAAGTGGCCTTATTAAGCTAAAAGAGAAACAGGAAATAATCCAGGGTATAGCCATGAGTATAGCTGTAAAGAAAAAGGGTGGGTGGAGAAGGGAAAAATAACGCTAATTTTGTGATTGTTAAAAATCTGTTTTTATAAGCCATAATAATAGGAGTAAAAAAAATAAATTTTTTTATTCAGAAAATCTGTTGAGCACTCACAATTATGAAAATTAGTAGGAGGGATATAATAATTATAATGTGGCAATCTTTTTTAAAATTATACTTGAAGTTCTAGGGTACGTGTGCACAACGTGCAGGTTACACAGGTATACATGTGCCATGTTGGTTTGCTGCACCCATCAGCTCGTCATTTCCACTAGGTATTTCTCCTAATGCTATCCCTCCCCAAGTCCCCCACCCCCTGACAGGCCCTGGTGTGTGATGTTCCCCGCCCTGTATCCATGTGTTCTTGTTGTTCAACTCCCACCTCTGAGTGAGAACATGCGATGTTTGGTTTTCTGTCCTTGCGATAGTTTGCTCAGAATGATGGTTTCCAGCTTCATCCATGTCCCTGCAAAGGACAAGAACTCATCTTTTTTATGGCTGCATAGTATTCCATGGTGTATATGTGAATGTGGCAATCTTTTAAAATGTACTATTTAGTAGGGGGAAATATCAGGCATGCTGAGTCTTTTATTACCTAATTTTAATACAAAGTTAAAAATTATAAGAGCCATACTAGCTTAAAGGCAGATATACAGGCCAATGAAACAGAATACAGAGGCTGGTAATAAGCCCAGGCATAGATAGTCAAATGATTTATGACAAGGGTGTCAAGATTATACAATGGAGAAGGTGCAAAAACTCCACAATGGGAAAGGACAGTCTCTTAAATAAATGGTTTTGGGAAAGCTGGATATCTACATGCAAAATAATGAAATTGGACCAGTATTTTGCACACACACACACACAATGAGCAACTCAGAATGGATTAGAATCAAATGTAAGACCTGAAATCATAAAACTCCTAGAAAATAAACATGAAACAAGCTTCATAATATTGACCTTGGCAATAATTTCTTAGATGTGACTCTAAAAGCAAGGGAAACAAAAGCAAAAATAGACAAGTGGGACTGTACCAAATTAAAAAGGTTCTACACAGCATGGGAAATAATCAATATAGTGAAAAGGCAAGCTATAGAATGGAAAAAAACTACAAGCTATATGTCTATTAAAAAATTAATATCCAAAATATAGGGAACTCCCACAACTCAGTAGCCAAAAGAAAGACCGGATTTTTAAAAATGAGCAAAGGACTCGAATAGACTTTTCCGCAAAGAAGACATAGACATGGTTAACAGCCATATGAAAAGATGATCAACATTACTAATCATCAGAGAAAAGTAAATCAAAACCACAATGAAATACTTCATCACACCTGTCAAGATGGTCATTATCCAAAAAAACAGAAAATAACAAGTGTTGGCAAGGATGTGGAGAAAAGGAAACCCTTGTATATTATTGCTGGGAATAGAAAATGCATCAGCCACTAGGGAAGAGAGTATAAAGTTTCCTCAGTAAACGAAAGATAGAACTACCATTTGATCCAGCAATCCCATATCTGAGTATTTATCCCAAGAAATTAAAATCAGGATCTGGAAGAGATATTTGTACTCCGATGTTCACTGAAGCAATTTTCACAATAGCCAAAAGTAGAAACAATATAAATGTCCACTGACAGATGAATGAGTAAAGGAAATATGGGATATACATTCAATGGACTATTACTTAGCTTAAAAATGAAGGAAATTCTGTTATGTACTACAACACGGATGAACCTTGAGGACATCATGCTAAGTGAAATAACAGTCACAGAAGGACAAATACTGTATAACTCCACTATATAAGATATCTTAACAAGTCAAACTCAAAGAAGCAGAAAGTAGGATGGTGGCTGCCAGAGTTTGAAAGGGGAGGGAAACAGGGGGTTGCTGTTCCAATGAATATAGAGTTCCAGTCATGAAAGGTAAAAATGTTCTAGAGATGTGCTTTAAAACAACGTGAATATACTTAACAATATTGTACTTCACACTTAAAACTTTGTTGAGGATAAAATTTTGTCCTCGACAAAATTTCATGTGGTTTCATGTTGTATTTTTTACCACTATACACATACACATGTGCATATACACACACACACACACACACACACATATGTACCATATACACAATGTATGTATACTGCATATATAGTATATGTATAGGATATATAGATATACACACACATAAAGTGAAATGACAGGTAAGTGATATCAGAATTCAGAAAAAGGAAAGATTACTGTGAGTAAAGCTTTCTCTAAAGCTTCAAGGAAGAGATGGAATAAGTCACAGGCCTTAAAAGATACATAAGATACGAACATTTAGAGATTATTTGCAGGACTGTTTCAGGCTAACGAAATAGCATGAGCAATAGTATAGAGGAAGGAATCTTGGAGCACTCAAGAAATAGTAGTTCATATGAACCTGAGTGAGGTAGGTAAAAGGAGAAATAGAAAGTAGGATTCAAATGACCAGGCTACAGTTAAAGAATGTGGGGTGGGGCGAGGGGGGAGGGACAGCATTAGGAGATATACCTAATGCTAAATGACGAGTTAATGGATGCAGCAAAACAACATGGCACATGGATACATATGTAACAAACCTGCACATTGTGCACATGTACCCTAAAACCTAAAGTATAATAAAAAAAAAAAAAAAAAAAAGAATGTCAGCCAGGCACGGCAGCTCACACCTGTAATCCCAGTACTTTGGGAGGCTGAGGTGGGCTGATCAACTGAGGTCAAGAGTACGAGACCAGCCTGGCCAACATGGTAAAACCTCCTCTCTACTAAAAATACAAAACTTAGCCAGGCATGGTGGCATGTGCATGCAATCCCAGCTACCGAGGAGGCTGAGGCAGGAGAATCGCTGGAACCCGAGAGGCAGAGGCTGCAGTGAGTCGAGATCATGCTACTGCACTCCAGCCTGGGTGACAGAGGAAGACTTCATCTCAAAAAAAAAAAAAAAAAAAAGTTAAAAAAAAAAAGAATGCCTTGGAAGGTAAACTAAGCAGTACAGATTTTATGTTTCTATATAACATGAAGAACTGAACTTTTGAGGCCTTCAATGAATGTAAAATGATAAGAATAAAATTTAAAACCCACAGGATAGTATATTTGAAGTTCATAGGAATATTGGCAATAGCTGGCCTATATAAAGCAAAAAAATTACATCTATTCACATTTTTAATTTTTCTTGCTTATATAGATTCATTAAAAATAATAATTACATGGTATTTATAGGTGTGATAGATGTTAGAAAAATATGAAGGAATATAAAATATTGCTTTTGCTTAAACAATCTCTTTAGTTAAGAACACAAATCTAAATTATGCAAAGCAATTAGAATATAACCAAGTAGTTCACGTACTGGTCAAATCAACATGTAGCTTCAACGAAGGGAAAAATCAGGGAGGGCTGGCTTAATCAAGAAAGGTTAGTCAGCATCAGTGCAGATTAGTGCTTCAGAAAACAGGCTCTGGAATGAGAATGAATTATGTTTAAATTCCTGTTGTGTAATTAGCTGTGTGATCTTGGGTAAGTAACTTAACTGTTTGGGATGTTTCTTACTCTATATAATTGGGAAGATTCTATGAAAATTTCTGTAGATGTGAAATTATACTACGCAGCAGAAACTTAACATGGAGTAGTTATTTTCTCTTCTTTCTTACTGTGCCAAAGGATGAATCAGAAAAATTGAAGAAAATATCAGAAAATATACTGTATATTTCTGGCTAAAAATAATACATGCACTTTTAGGAATTTTTGAAAAGAAGACAAAAAAGAAGATAATGGAAAAGATCACCTGTAATTTTATTCCACGAAATAAATATACTTGATTTTGTTTATTCTTTTCTCAGAGGAAGAGACAGAGCACTCCTACCTTATCCCTTGATAATATAAGTCCTCTTTTCCATGATATCAAACATTTTAGGATTGCATTATCTTTTTTTATTATACTTTAAGTTTTAGGGTACATGTGCACAATGTGCAGGTTTCTTACATATGTATCCATGTGCCATGTTGGTGTGCTGCACCCATTAACTGGTCATTTAACATTAGGTATATCTCCTAATGCTATCCCTCCCCCCTCCCCCCACCCCACAACAGGCCCTGGTGTGTGATGTTCCCCTTCCTGTGTCCATGTGTTCTCATTGTTCAATTCCCACCTATGAGTGAGAACATGCAGCATTTGGTTTTTTGTCCTTGCAATAGTTTGCTGAGAATGACGGTTTCCAGCTTCATCCATGTCCTTACAAAGGACATGAACTCATCATTTTTATGGCTGCATAGTATTCCATGGTGTATATTCGCCACATGTTCTTAATCCAGTCTATCGTTGTTGGACATTTGGCTTGGTTCTAAGTCTTTGCTATTGTGAATAGTGCAGCAATAAACATATGTGTGCATGTGTCTTTATAGTAGCATGATTTATAATCCTTTGGGTATATACACAGTAATGGGATGGCTGGGTCAAATGGTATTTCTAGTTCGAGATCCCTGAGGAATCGCCACACTGACTTCCACAATGGTTGAACTAGTTGACAGTCCCACCAACAGTGTAAAAGTGTTCCTATTTCTCCACATCCTCTCCAGCACGTGTTGTTTCCTGACTTTTTAATGATGGCCATTCTAACTGGTGTGAGATGGTATCTCATTGTGGTTTTGATTTGCATTTCTCTGATGGCCAGTGATGATGAGCATTTTTTCATGTGTCTTCTGGCTGCATAAATGTCTTCTTTTGAGAAGTGTCTGTTCATATCCTTCGCTCACTTTTTGATGGGGTTGTTTGTTTTTTTCTTGTAAATTTGTTTGAGTTCATTGTAGATTCTGGATATTAGCCCTTTGTCAGATGAGTAGATTGCAAAAATTTTCTCCCATTCTGTAGGTTGCCTGTTCACTCTGATGGTAGTTTCTTTTGCTGTGCAGAAGCTCTTTAGTTTAATTAGATCCCATTTGTCAATTTTGGCTTTTGTTGCCATTGCTTTTGGTGTTTTAGACATGAAGTCCTTGCCCATGCCTATGTCCTGAATGGTATTGCCTGGGTTTTCTTCTAGGGTTTTTATGGTTTTAGGTTTAACGTTTAAGCATTATCTTTAATGACTGACCAGTTGTCCATAATAAAGATTCGACATGCATTTATTTATCAAGTATTTACTGCACATTTCCTATGTGTTGGTTACTGTTCTAGCACCGAAAACAGAGCAGTTGACAAAGACAAAATCCTTGACTAATGGTTTTTAACCATTTGAAATCATGATTTCTTCTAATGTTTCACTATCACAAACCACATACCAACAAATGTCTTTGTATATAGTTTTGCAAATATCTCTGTTTATTTCCTGTTTTCTCAGAAATAATTCTTTTAGGTCCTCTGAGCTGGCTGCACCGTGGTCAAGCCATCATGACATTCCCCGGCCCTTGTGATAATATACTTTGTGATATTCCCCTGCTTGTGAATGTACTTTGTAACATTCCTCCCCACCCTTGTGACAATACACCCTCCCTGCCCTTGTGAATGTACTCTGTAACATTCCTCTCTGCCCTTGTGACAATACACGCCCCCCCACCCTTGAGAATGTACTTTGTAACATTCCTCTCCGCTCTTGGGACAATACACACCCCCCCAACTCTTGTGAAGGTACTTTGTAACATCCATCCCCCTGCACGCAAAAAACTGCTCCTAACTGCACCGCCTATCCCAAACCTATAAGAACCAGTGATAATCCCACCACTCTTCCCTGACTCCTTTCTCAGACTCAGCCCACCTGCACCCTAGTGAACAGACAGCCTTGTTGCTCACACTAAGCCTGCTCAGGTGGTCTCTGATATGGACGTGCCTAACAGTTCTGAAAATAAAGATATAAATTTAGGAAAGACTCCTACAACATATAACAAATATGAGTTCTAGATGAGCTGAGCCAATTTTACTTTTGTGGACAATACAGGCATACCTGAGGGACATTGCGGGTTTGATTTCAGATCACCAAGTGAAGTGAACATCTCAGTAAAGCAAACCACACAGTTATTTTTTTCTTTTTTTGCTTTCCTAATGCGTATATAAAAGTTACATTTGCACTATACTGTAGTATATTAAGTGTGCAATAGAACGATGTCTAAAAAAAGTAGTCTATTAAGTGTGCAATAGGATGATGTCTGAATTTAAAAATACTTTGTTGTTTTAAAATGCTAATGACTATCTGAGCCTTCAGTGAGTCACAATCTTTCTGCTGGTGGAGAGTCTTGCCTTGATATTGATGGCTGCTGACTGAGGAGCACTGTTGTGGCTGACTGTTAGCTGTGACAATTTCTTAAAAACAGACAACAATAAAGTGTACTGGATCAATTGATTGTCTTTTCATGAATGATTTCTCTACAGCATGCAATGTTGATGACATTTTCCTGGCAGTAGAACTTCTTTCCAAATTGGAGTCAATTCTCTCAAACCCTGCTGCTATTTTATCAAATACGTTTATGTAATATTATAAATACTTTGTTGTCATTTCAACAGTATTCATAGCATCTTCACCAAAAGTAGACTCAATCTCAAGAAACCACTTTCTTTGTTACCCATAAAAAAGCAACACTTCATCCTTTCACGTTTTTTTATACAATAGCTGCAAATTAGTTGCATCTTCAGGCCCCACTTATAATTCCAGTTTCCTATTTCTACCATATCTGCAGTCATTTCATCCACTGAAGTTTCAAACCCCTCAAAGTCATTCATTAAGGTTGGAATCAACTTCTTCTAAACTCCCGTTAATATTGATATTTTGACCTGCCATGAATCATGAATGTTCTTAATGGCATCTAAACTGTTCAATCTTTTCAGAAGATTTTCAATTTACTTTGCCCTGATTAGTCAGAGGAATCACCCATCTATGGCAGCTAAAGACTTACAAAATATATCTCTTAATGAAACTTGAAAATTTTCATTACTCTTTGATCCATGGGCTGCACAATGGGTATTGTGTTAGCAGATATAAAAATATTAATCTCCTCATACATCTTCATCAGAGCTCTTGGAAGACCTGGTGCATTGCCCTTAAGCAGTAATATTTTGAGCAGTAGGTCTCAACTGAGGCTTAAAATATTCGGTAAACCATGCTGTAAACAGATGTGTTGTCATTCAGGCTTTAATGTTTTATTTCAATCTACAGAAAGAGTAGGTAATTCTTAAGGGCCCTAGGATTTTCAGAATGGTAAATGAGCATTGGCTTCAGCTTAAAGTCACCAGCCACACAGGCCCCAGCAAAAGTCAGCCCATCTTTTGAAGCTTTGAAGCCGAGCATTGACTATTCCTTTCTAGTTATGAAAGTCATACATGGTGTCTTCTTCCAATATAATGCTGTTTTGTCTACATTGAAAATCTGTTGATTAGTGTAGCCATTTTCATCCACCATATTAACCAGATCTTCCCGATAGCTTCCCGCCACTCCACATCAGCACTTGCTGTAGCCATTTTCATCCGCCATATTAACCAGATCTTCTCGATAGCTTCCTGCCACTCCACATCGGCACTTGCTGTAGCCATTTTCATCCGCCATATTAACCAGATCTTCTCGATAGCTTCCTGCCACTCCACATCAGCACTTGCTATTTCACCTTGCACTGGTAACAGCTTCTTTACTTAAACCTCATGAACCAACCTATGCTGGCGTCAAACTATTCTTTTGCAGCTTCCTCATGTCTCTCGGCCTTCATGAAACTGAAGAAAGTTAAAGCCTAAACTTCGAATTATACTTTGGCTTCAGGGAATGTTGAGGCTGGTTTGATCTATCCAGACCACCAGAACTTTCTCCATACCAGCAATAAGGCTGTTTCACTTTTTTATCATTCGTGTGTTCACTGGAGTAGCACTTTTAATTTCCTTCAAGAACTTTTCCTTTGCATTCACAACTTGGCCAACCACTTGACACAAAAGGCCTAGATTTCAGCCTATTTCTGCTTTTGACATGCCTTTCTCACTTAGCTTAATCATTTCTAGGTTATGATTTAAATTGAGAGATGTTCAACTCTTCCTTTTATTTGAAGACTTAGAGGCCACTATGGTGTTATTAATTGGCCTGATTTTAATATTGCTGTGTCTCAGGGAATAGAGAAGCCTGAGAAGAAGGAGAGAAATGAGAAAAGGCTAATTGATAGAGCAGTCGGAACATATATAACATTTATCGATTAAGTTCCCTGTCTTATGTAAGTGCAGTTTATGGTGTGCCTAAACAATTATAATAGTAGCATCAAAGATCACTGACAGCAGGTCACCATAACAGATATAATAATAATGAAAAAGCTTGAAATATTTTAAGAATTACCAAAATGTGACACAGAGACAGGTAGTGAACACATACTGTTGGAAAAACAGTACCAACAGACTTGCTTAAAGCAGGGTTGTCACAAACTTTCAATCTGCAAAAAATGTGTCTACAAAGCACAATAAAATGAAGTATGCCTGTATATAAGAATACCCAATTAATCACACTTCTGCTAAAGTATTTTTCATCAGTTTAGTAATATATAGCTCTATAGATTCCATTATCATCATCATTATTCAACAAAAAATTCTAGGCTTATAAAATTATATTAAATGTGTCAATCATGTTGTCAGCCAGTCAAGCCCTGATATTTGAGGCCATTGTCAACCACCATGTGACCCGACATTATATCCCAGAAGATATGACCTGGCATGGACATCTTATGGGCAAGCTGAGCAGATCAGCGAGGTGATCCAGCATAAAAGAATTTAGTCCAAAGATTGGTCAATTATTTAGAATCTGAAACTGAAAATATGGAGATAACTAATACTTCTGTGATTGAAATTAAAGAAATATGTAGAAAAGAGACTAGGAGGCTATGAAAAGGTCATGTAGAAAATGAACCTATTTAGGAGATAAAACCTTTTAGCTAGCAGAAGCTATTAAGTCGAAAAATAAGTACAAAGGGTATCTGTACAAAGCAAGAATTGTATATGAGAAGGAAATTAAGTAGACTTGCTAAGTAAACTACTGAAAGAATAGGAGTGTCAAATGAGAGCATCCAAGAGCATAAGACAATTATACTGATGGCAGGGCTATGCAGTGAATTCTCCTCTCTCCATTCACTGGCCCTAGTTACCAGGTAGAGATAACCAGAGTCCCAGTCGCGGACGTAATAGAATCCACAAAAGAAGCATGAGGATGTGATGGTGCTAGGAACACTGTGAAATGCAGAGATAAAGGTTATGTAGACACAGACTGACAAAAAAGGCTTAGCTTAGCCCTGGAGCAGAACTGCAGTTATGCTCTTTCCATAAAACCATTCTTTGAAGTTACCTACACAGCCCTACTCCTTGTAACCAAAGTGAACTAAAATAATAATTCTTTGCCATTTTAAAAATATTTTCTTCTACAATGTTTCATCTGAATTCCCAGAGTCCATATAAATGTTCAGAGCAATCATTACTCTTGCTTTTATCTTTATTTTGCTTTACAGATGGGCCTCAGAGAGATGAAATAATTCATTCCATCAGGTCTTTTGATTCTAAATCATCTCCATTCAGAAAAAAATGTATTAAGAAATTATAAAGCAGAAATCATACTAGTCAATGAAATGACATACATACGTACATACAAAATACAAAGATACAGTTCCTTCCATAAACAAGCTTACAATATAATAGGAGAGGCAAAAAAGGGAATCACGAGTTATGACACAGTTAATTGCAAAGATACATGTGTGCACAAGATGTTAACTGTAGAGGAGAGAACTTGAACCCAAATTTCAGTGAATAGCAGTGAATATCCAGGGCTATTCAGTGGATAGCCCAAAGCAATGGGGAGGAAAGCCTAAGGGAAGACAGCAATTAAAAAGGGAAGGCTTTATGAAGGAGAGTGAGAGAACAGTATATGGCACATCAAAGGTGGTCAATCAATTTTGACTGAATAAAGGAATAAGCTAATTATGATCTTACAATTTACTATTGAAGCATGATTGGGTGTTTGAGTAGATGAAGAGGCAGAAGATTATTTTTGAAGAGATTCAGAGATTATAGAATCATTGGGGAAGTTTCAGTTATTTGACATGGTTGGGGGTGTCAGAGCATGTATTAGAATTTGAATATTAAGAGGTAGTCAGGTGCCAAATCACACAGGGCTTTCTATGTCATTTTAAGACATTTGATACTTATCTTGAGGTCCCTAAGGAATAAGGAGAGTGCTTATATTATCACATTTGCATTTTAGAAATATGAGTCTGATAGCCATGTGAAGAGTGGATTAGAGAAAGATAAAAATAGAGCAGGTAGATAAGAAAGAAGGGTTTTGTAGAGGCTGAAGAACAAGGCTTTTGGGGTTAATATAAGTCAGGGAGAGTCAAACTGAATAGGAGGGAACAAATCACAAGGGAATTCAACAATTTATTAGCACAGGACTTAATCATCAATTAGATGTGTAGAATGATAGACAAAAAGAGTGATAAATTGACTTTCAGGTCATTTTTGGCACTTTCAGGTGCCATTAACCAAATATTAAATACAAAAATTGAGCAGATTAAGAAGAAGCAGAGGAATAAAAGGAAAGCCAAGAGATAGTAGTGTCAGGGCCTGAGATAATTTAAAGAAGAAAGGAATGACCACAATGTCAAATGGCAAAGTAATGTCAAATAAAGTAAAAACCAACTGATGTGTGAGAGTTGGCAATTAGAGCACTGGTAGCCTATACAACAGCTGTTTCAGAGAATAGTGGAGACAGATGGCAGAGAGCAGCTGGTGGAAAGAGTGAGAATGGGAATCAAGGACAGGAAACCAAAAGCCCAGAGATTTCTTCCTTGTACCTTGTTAGTGGTATCTTACAAAAGTTAAGCATATTGAGAAAATATTAGAGAATTCGAGATTCAGCTAACCATATAAGCGTCCTTTAGTTAGAATTAGAGTGAAATATGCGGCACATACTTAGAATCCTTCACTAGATGAAGTGCATTACATTTTCAATATGAATCATCCCTGCTAGACGATAAATTCCAAAAATCAAGAATTGTTCCTGTCTTCTTTTCCATTGTACTAACACCTGGAAGTCATTAAATATGCAGTAGATAATAACTTCCTTATCTCTATTTTTATTTTTCTCATTCCAGTAGAAATTCCATTCATTCTTTCACGTTCAGAGGAGGAAATACCACGCCCTTTACAAAATCTTTTTCAGTATCTCCTGGGTCTCTCTCTCCCTCTCTCTCTCTCTCTCTCTCTCTCTCCCTCCTTCTGTCTCTCTCCTGTTATTTCAACATGATAGAATATGTTATATCCATATTCATACCATCTTATCTTTCTGACTTGAATATTTATTAATTTTGTTTGATCAGAGTCGCAGAATCTGTATGGGTAATATAAGGGCTTATTAGAGGTTTATTTACTGCAAGCCCATCTGTTATCCCTGTCTGGCCCTGAAACAAACTGGACCAGCAGTCAGGAAGGGAAGATAAATACAAATAAGGGGAAGGCAAGAACAACCTGGACCCATGAAGACAGGCTTAAGTCTACAAGGATAAACAAACCCTCATCTGTCTTTCACCAGAAACCTTCCCTGATCTCACATCTCCTCCAAGCCTCTGGCCTCCAACCTCAGTGCTACAGTTTTCCGCAGATCTATTGTGCTTCAACATGGTGCTGTGAACAAATGTTTCCCAGGGTTTGAAGAAGATTAAAAAAAAAAGATCCAGCAAAACCTGGAGGTGAACCTGCAGATCCACAACAATATACAAATAGTAAAACGGTGCCTGATGCTACACCAACCTGCTGAGTGTGAACATGGCTGCTGCTTCTCTTCTACCTCCCAAATCCCACACAAATTTCTCTTGTAATCAACTCCAACCCAGGGTAGAGAATTCTGGAAAAGTAGCCCCAGATTAGCTAAGTGAACATACTATAAAATTACCACAGTCCATCCTTTATTAATTTAGCATCATATATATCCCTTTTAGTCATACTTGATTTCCACACAAAAACAATATCAAAATCATGTATTCACTATCCTTTGTACAACCAAAAATATGCTAACCTTCTCCCCAAAAAGGATGCAGTCATACTTTTGAATGATATTATTTACCATCTAGGACAGTCATGTCCCTTTTTGACATCCTGTAAGTTAAATACTAATATTTGAGGTTAGCTATTATTATTACTTTCTATGTTAGATCACAGGAGAGTGCTAGAAGGAAAAAATTATTAAAATAGACACAAATCTTTTCATATCAAAATAATAAGGAAAAAACGTGATTATTACAGTACTTATTTCTGAAAACTGGATGCATAACAGCTAATATTCATCATGTCTTTCTTTCACTGCCAATTTCATGTATACTTTGCCCACACTAAGCACCTTGGCATGTAGAGTGACCCAAAGTTTCATTTCTCAAGGTCAAGCCATTAGTCATTTTGTGTGTATGGAATTGTTGTAGTTTCTTCATTGACTTTAACTGCAGAAACTGAAACTACTATGAAGTTTCCCAGAAGATTTCCTGCATTCACATACAGACTCCTCTTTAACCTACTGTGCAGTAGAAAATCAATTTCCTCATGTCAGTTAGGGTTAATCACCATTAGCCAGTACAGTAACCTTCTTATTTGCCTGTTTATCCACACATGTAAGAACCTGCCAAAGGTTGAGGGGATCTCAACTTCCAGTTTAATGGAACTATTTCTATGCCGCTGGTGGAATAGTTTACCTCTTGGTAATGAAGACCTCTCAACCAGCAGAACCCAAAGTTAGGGAGAAAGGAGCAAAAATTTCACTATCAGATCACTAAAAGTAACAGTGAGAGAATTAAGTTTCATTTCTACACCTTAATTCCTATACTTGTGAATCCTGAATATGGGAAAAACACCACCATATATTGAAGTCTAATTTAGAGCATATAACATATTCTGATGGCCCTTACCCCAGCTTCCAAGGTGTTGCCCAAACTGGCATCAAAACTGAGTCTTCAAAATGTCACATCACATATTTATCAAAACCAGATACCTCCAGTTGATGGAAAGCATGATAAAACCAGTGAATCCCACAATCAAAAGCCTATTGTCACATGTTATCTGCTTTAAAATGGGTCACTTGGTCAGAAGAAATATTTGGGGATTGCCATGACAGTGACTAAGTCATTGGTTAGTCCATGTTTGGTGGTTTTGAAAGAACAATTGAAGAAAGGGAGGTAAATCCATATCCAGAGTCAATGAGAAAAAGTTCTAGCTCTTTCCATGAAGGAAGCAATCTAATTTAAGTCTGTCACAGTTGGCTGCTGGCCACCACAATGAATGGTGTCATATTGGGGCCCATATGTTGGCCTCTGCTCTTGACAGATCAGGCATTCAACAGTACCTGTAGCTAGTCACTGTTAATGACTGGAAGTCCATTTGCTGAATCCATGCATAACCTGCATTCCCACTACCATGGACAGTTTGTGAGCCCATCGGGCAAGAAAAAGAATGGCTGAAGTTAGAATGTGTCATTTTGTCCATATTATTATGAAGATCCTTGATACGGTTAGGCTTTGTGTCCCTACCCAAATCTCATCTTGAATTGTAATCCCCATTATCCCCACATGTTGAGGAAGAGACATGGTAGGAGATGATTGGAAAATGGGGGCAGTGTCCCCTATGCTGTTCTCGTAATAGTGAGTGAGTTGTCGTGAAATCTGATGGTTTTATAAGTGTCTGACAGTTCCTCCAAACACACTCTGTTCTCCCTTGCCTGCCACCATATAAGATGTGGCTTTGCTTCTCCTTCACCTTCCACCATGATTCTAAGTTTCCTGAGGCCTCCCCAGCCATGCAAAATTGTGAGTCAATTAAACCTCTTTCCTGACTATCCAGTCTAACCAAGAGTCACTGACTAACCGATCTAACCAAGAATCGCTGACTATGAAACAGTATAGAGCTATACCTCTGGCTTTTTCTCCTTTCAGATTTGAAGTTCTGGTCACTGAGGGGTATTGTTTGGAGTCATCCATAGACCAGATCCAATTTTTTTCAAAAATGTTTAAGGCAGGTAACACATCATTAAACACAGCATCCTGTTTGTGGAAGTTACTCAAATAACTGTTAACATGAACTTAAAATACTTCATTTTAACTAGCAATTTTGACTTCCTTTTGGAAGGAAAAACAGATCAACTAGGGGAGACTAGTGGAACAGAAATTTCTTCCCTTTGTGCATTTAAATTTAGAATCATTTAAATATATTGCTTATTTTCAATTACTTTAAATTTGGAATAATAAATGCAGCAACTGTAGTTTTTTTAAAAAAGAATTCTATTCTTCACAGTTAAAAAAATTTATATGTATTTATTTGTATTTCCACTGTCTTGTACTAGAAATCTTAAATTCATTGTGATGGAATAGAGGCTGACTTTCTCTTTTATTTCTTGGAGAAAATTTGCACAGCTTTAAAGTAAGCCATGCTTACAAAATACATGCATTAACCTTTTGTAAAAATGTCATTATGCATGCATGTTCACACAGTGCCAGTGACTATCGGATGTTACTCAAATCCACTCTACCATTCCTAATCAAGTCAAACAAACTTCTTCCGTCTTCTTTCACTCAACAATTAATTGTTTTAAATAAACTTTCAATAAGGCTACAGAGTACAGCTACATTGTAAGAGTTTGAAATAGTATTTGCCTTTATTTTTACTGAAGAAAATTCCAGAAAATATGCTGGTCAGTTCTCCCACATATGGTAGGGGTGGGCATTACCTCTACCTATGTTACTTTTTGTCTCATATTTATCTGATGGTGCAGGAACATGCATGAACATGTGTGTACTCTGAGATTAATTAGGAGATTCCCATTATTTCCTGTGTTGTACTTTTGGGGTTTTTTTCTTCCATATTATATTCAGAGTTCTCATACCAGTGCTTCTCAAGCTTCTCAAGTGTACTCCTGGAATCAATGAATGGTGAGGTTTTGTTTTAAAATTATGATCAAGTTTGTGTTCTCATAATGACTTGTTAATAGCATATGAAATATTTGATCATTTCCTTCTTCAAGCACTTCTTTCTCTTGGCTCTTGTGGTGCTCTATCTACATGACTGCTTACTTCCTCCCAGGCCCTTCTGTTGGATTTTCTTAATCTCCATAACCTTTAAATGTTGTAGTCACCAAGGCTTGGTTTTTTCTTCCTTATCTACTCTTATTTCTAAATGATCTCCTGCCTCATGGTTTCAAAGACCATGCTATGCTAATTGCCAAATTTATACCGTCTCAGAACTCTACGTTAAATTTCAGGCTCATATTTAATTACTAACTCCATATTTTCATTTGGATATCTGATATCTTAAACCACATGTCGAAACTCAACTCCTGATTCCCCACACTCCCCCAAAACTCATTAATTCCTACTGCCCTTCAGCTTTGAAAGTGACTACTGTATCCATCTGCTTGATCTGACCAAAATCCTTGTCACCATTCATCTTTTCTCACATTCACAGCACCTATTCTTTAGCAAATCCCATCAACAACTTTTCTCCCACTTTTCCCACAACAATTCTAATTTAAATCAACACACATCCCACCTGGATTCTTATAAGAGCTGGTCTTTTGTCTTATATCTTAGCCTACACACAGCTTCCAGGGATCCTTTATAATCATATCACATCCTGTTACTCAGTCCTCAAAACCGACCAGTGGGATTAATTTTATTGTTGCCTATATTATTATTAATATGACAAGATTCTTGGCCTTCAGGAATTTATAATGCAGCATAAAGTGGGAAATGAGAGAGAGTAAATAAATTAAAAATTACTGTGGTGGTTAAAGAAGGAAAAGAATGATTCTAGGCAGGAGGAAGAGGCAGGGAAGATGTTACAGAAGGATGATACTTAATCTAGACCTTGACAATGGATAATAGAAGCCTCATGAAGCATATCTAAAAGGGAAATAGTGTGTGCAATGGAAAGAGCATAAGAGGAAAGATAGCTTATTTGAAAAACTGAGAGATGTTTATTAGGTTTGGGTCTCTGGGCTCATAATAGACAATCAGCAAAGAGAAGACTGAATAAATAAGTGGATATCATAAAAACAGGTAATTTAGGATGATTCCCAGATTTCCAGGTTAAGAAAGTAGAAATATTTTGATAGCTTGCAAACTAGAAAAGGAATAAGTTGAAAATGAAATTGAATGCAAAATTTCCATTCTGAACATACTGTGTTTAGGATAAATATGCAGCACATAAGACTTAAGCCATTTAAGAAGTTTGTGGAACATCCCAGTGGAACATTCAGTAAGAAGAGACCGTTTGGAAGAGATCTGAGCTGCAGGTGGAAATTTGGAGATCATAAGTATACGTGTGTCCATTAAAACCATACATGTAAATGGCTTTATAGAATTTGGAGATCTTAAATATGTGAGTCCATAAAACTATATTGCCCAAGGAGAGTACATAGCACAAGAAATGAGTAGCACTGAGATCTAAGCTCTGCAAAACACCCACTTTTAAGGATCACACGGAGGAAGAGCAACCTGAGAAAAAGACTTGAAAACATACATAGGGAATCAGTAGGAGAATTCTGAAATCTTTAAGGGTAAGAAAGGAGAGTTAAAAAGAAACTGGTCCACAATGTCACTCCCTGCGGAAAAAACAGTAAGGTTGAAAGATAATATATGACAGCTGATAATTTGGTGGCTATCACAGAACTGCTTTATGCAGCCTATTTGTTAGGAATTGATCTTCATTATACACCAATAGGAAACTAATTTTCATGTATTCAATATACATTTCCATGTCTCTGTAGTTTGTGGCTAATATGGCCTCTTAAAATAAAACAGATGCTCCAAAACAAAGCCCTTTGCTTTCATCATTGAAAGTCCTTGTTCCCTAGAGCATAGGATCAGCTGAATTTGGGCCATTTCCCTTTATCAAGATAGTCATCCTGTAACTCCATAAACACGTAAAATTCTCGAACATTAATTTTAATAATTCTTAATTTGACATACCTTTATTTTCCTTAAGACATTATTTTATCTCTTCTATAGAAATGGTAGCACCTTTGTGTTTTACTTTGCAACCCTCATCAAAAGACTTGGACTTTATAGAAGTCTCCATTGGCCACTGTCTGATATGTGGCCTTTACCCCTCCTTGCTTGCGGCTTACTCATTTTATAAGCCAAAAAAAAAAAAAAAAAAAAAGGCATAAGATGAAAGTGAGCAAGATAAAAGAGGATAATAAAAGAAGCGAGGCTGAAAAAAGGTGGCTTCCAGAACTCCTTGAACAATCACAGGTCCTCATTCATAATAAGGAGGCACTTTGCTGGAAGCCTTCTTTCAAGAATGCAGTACAGTGCATAACCTTGGAAAGATAAGGTGAAGTCAAACTGCTATAGAGAACAGTTATTCTCCTCCAACCCCAGTATATGAGACTTAAACTTTTCTTAGATTCTTCCAATACTCACTGGGGAAGTGACAACATCTGTTCTGAACCAATGCAAAGTTTGCATCAAAGAAATAGGAAGCGATGCAATTTGAATAAAAAAGAAGTAAACCAAGCAAGAGCCATGATCATGAACAAGGTTTATATCAGCAGCATACTCAGCTCCTTTCAAAAAGGTAAGAATAACACAACAGCTTTCAATTACACCTAAACCACAGTGTCCTCACACAGAACATCTGGTAATGTTCAGTTGCAAATTCCCAAAGGATTTTACACTTATTATATTCTTATTAAAATTAATAGCAGGCCTTCAAGGCATGGCAATATTATAACAGCCCTTTATCAAGAAAATATTATCATCTGAAATAATAAAACTGTCTTAAACTGTAAGAAAATTAAGTCCAAATATTATATACAGGAAACTAGTTAAATTTATTACTGAAGAATGTTATTCCTTTCCATACCATATTGACATACTGATTATTTATTCATAATACAATGTCACGAACATTAGAGATGAATACTTCTGTATGATGACAACACATATTCCCACAAGCTCAAAATTCTCATTATTCCCATTCTTATATTCCTTTATGCTATAATTAAATGGTTTTAGTGACTGGAATATCATTTTGCATATTGTGTCATTGCCACAGTCTGATAAATGCCACTGTTTAAAAAGTCACCCTTTATATGACCTAAATCCTTCTTGAGACATATCAACACCGCCTAATTAAGAAATTTATGTATAAATTGAAGTTGTTGTTTACCTTGATATTATTATTTTCTATATAGTCTTTTGCACCCTGACTTCAACTTTGATGCCCATGTGTTCTCTGCCTCTCTCTTTCTCTGTATATCTGTCTATGAGTGTGTCTCTCCCTGATTCTGTTTGTATCTTTCTGTATACATTTGTGTGTATAAATTTTATTCTTCTTCTGTGTGTGCTGTGTGTAGCTACTGTACTTATATCTTTCCATGGGTGTGTGGGTGTCTCTCTTTTTTTATTGGGATAAAATTGATGCAACATAAAATTCACTATATTAATCAGTTTAAACTGTACAATTTAGTGTTTTTTAGTATATTCACAAGGATATGCAACCACCACTACTAAGTCTAGAATATTTTGATCACCCTAAATAGAAAGATGGTACCCATTAAGCAGTCATTCCCCATTTCTTCCTCTCATCAGCCCCTAGCAACCACTAATCTTTCTGTCTCTATAGATTTGCCTATTCTAGACATTTTGTATAAATGGAACCATATAATAAGTGACCTTTTGTGTCTAGCTTCTTTCATTTAGTATAATATTTTCAAGGTTCATCCATACTGTAGCATGAATCAGTGCTTCATTCTTTTTTACTTTTAAATAAGTGCTAGTCTAGCTTCTTTGTATCTTCAAGTGTGTCTGAGCATGTGTGTGTCTCTCTCCCTACATGTCTTTGTATGCATATTTCTTACTCCCTCACTCAATTTCTGGTAACTGTATTTTTATTAGAAAAATACTGGCTAGGCTCTTCATCTCTGAGTGTATTTGTGTACCTGTGTATACAGACAGACAGACATAGATAAACACTACAAGAGACTTAGACAGTAAATGTGTGAGCTTGTTTACAGAAAGACTGTATTTAATGATTATTGGTTCTTTTTCTTAGAATCTTGATTGTCTATCAAAGATAACTAGAGATCCTCCATAGAGGGCAGTTTTGAAATAAGAGGAATCACACCTTACATACAGACTCTTTCTAGCACCAGCAGTCCCACATAACTAGACATAAAGGGCCTGTTCAATAACAAGTGCATAGTCACTTGGGCAAAGAACTGAAAAATTAAAATAAAAGCTCCATGTTAGAAACGGTAGCATTAAAAAGGCGCATCTGCAAATGTCCAAATCAAATTATTTTCTATATATTATATTAAGGCTCCTTTTCAAACCATGTTCCACACTCTCCAAAATCACAATTGTTACAATCACAAGTCATAAATGACAGGACACATTATGTTGTTACCTTCATAATTTCAGTTTGTTCCCAATTGACTACAAAAAAATAATTACAAACTCTTCATTATGGCTTTCCAGCAGATCCACAACTTATCCACAGTTCATAGCTTTAAGACCATCGACTGCTTTCTTCCGCTTCACCCCAACAGCTCGTTACCTTGAACACACCGTGCTTCTTCCCAGTGCTAGTTCCTCACCTTGAGGTATCTGGGTATCTTTCCTCTTCTGGTCTACATGACCTCTTTCCAGGATCAGATCAAATGTACTTACAATTCTCTGGTTTCTCCCTATCTTCTCACTACCTAATGAAATTAACCTTGCTCACTTATACACTCCCATTTTAAAAACAGTGTTACCGTGGGAGCGATCCTAATTTTATTACAGCTATGTATTTACTTTTCTAAATTCCTTCTGACGCATCAGATTCTGGAGTATTTTACTCAGTTCCTCATACCAGTGCTTAACAAAATGCCTGGCACACACTAGATTCTGAATAAATTTTGGTGGAATTGGATAATTTTAAAGTTTCATTTAGGTAGTGTGAAATTCACACAGCTTTTTGAATGCGGAAACTGAGAAGAAGAAAAGGATAGGGACGTGAGCGGAATCTAAATAAGAACGTGATTCCTAAGCCCAACCTTTGAGGAAGAGTGCCTGAACACTAGCTCCATCGGCTTTGTGGCTGGCGAGCCAAGCAAAGAGTTCCTGTGTGCAGTCGGCAAACAATGTCACATTAGTGATGACAGTTGCCAGGCACTTGGGGAAACTTGCTGAGTACCATGGCCCACTGAAGCTGCAATTTTTCTCAAATCAATTTCAGTTTCTCAAATGCTGAGTATGTAAGTGATATTTCAAAATAATCTCCAGAGATGCACTCAAGCACCGGCAGGAGTTTCAAGCTATTGTTCCATTACATCAGATGTTATTTTTATGCTTTTTTTAAAAGAGAGAAAAAGACACAAAAACTTCAGAGAGGACATAAATCAACGCTTTTTGGTCAAGTAAAATCCCCACTAGTTCCTTTCTAGCGCCCTACAGGTTATCACCCCAATATTCAAATCTAAGTCCCCAACGAACTTAACCTATTGAATGTGCCTAATTATGAGACATTTTAGAGTTATCATCCTCATCCTTTCTGTGCATATGGATTAAGTATCTCTAGGTTTTTTTTCAAATGAGCAAAAATAAGTATCTCTAGGTTTTTTTGTAAATGAGCAAAAATATCTCTTTTCCCTCAGCTGAGATGAAAGAATCTGTTAGAAAATAATTGTATATTTTGAGTTATATTTTTATTCTTTTCTAATGTCAGAGAACTCAGATATTTATCTAAGTCGGAGGAAGAGAAACTAGGTTTCACGCAGTGAATCCAAACTAAAGATACGCAAGCTTCATAAGTAGGCAAAGAGAAGAGAGACTAAAGTAGAAAAGGAGAATTAAGAGGAGTATGAGGAGGAGATAAGTTGAGCCCAGTGAGGAAAACAAATTTTCCTGAGATCTAGACAAAGGGAACCCACACTGAAGATACTGTGTCCGACACAGTAGCCACCTTGTGAGCACTTGAAATGTAGCTAGTCCAAACTAAGATATTCTATAAATATAAAATTGTACACTGGAATTCAAAATGTAGTATGAGAAAAAGGAATATAAAATAGTTCATTAATAATTTTCATATTGACTACATGTTCAAATAATATTTTGAATACAGTGGGTTAACTACATTGAAATTACTTTCACCTGTTTTTATATGACTTTTTCATGTGACTACTAGAAAATCTTAAATTGCATATTTAGCTCACATTACATTTCTATCGGACATGTCAAATGTTTTTAAATTCAGATTTGAATAAGTAAACAATTATTTGAAGTATTATTGTAATAAGAGGAAAGGGACTATTGAAATACAGAGAATGCTCTAAACACAAGATCTGCAAAAACCTCAAAGATTAGGCAGAAAGGAATATACGTATACTTATCAGAGGGGCAAACAAGACTAGAAAGAAATGAATGTGGGGAAGTGGGTGGCATGTCTGGACAATTGTTCAAGGAATGTATTTCCTTGCAGTCAGCTGATTCACAAGACATACAGTTAAGAGAACAAGACACAAAAGTTTGTTTTCTGTATCAGGCTAGGAAGTATTAAAGTTCAGAGACTCAAGGAAGAAGTTTAAGTTAGTCAACTTAATAGCATTTTGTTCCAATTGATCAATGGGGCAAACAAATCAGCTAATATTTTATAGGGCAAAGAAATGGGAATGTGGAGGGTCTGTGTCTGGCCTTAGCATAAGCAAGGGGGGTGTCCATGAGCCTTCTCTGAGTCATATGGGGAAAGGTGGTTCTGCATGATAAGCTATTTTCCTGGGACACAAAGGGTGGGGGATTTCTTAACTGTCCTTGTTTTCCAGGATCATAGGTTCCAGTAAAATTCAGCATTGTCAGACAGTGTATCTCTAGAATCTAAGTTTAGCACTATTTCCAGAGTGGTGGTTAAAATAAGATGTAGAGTAAGAAAAACTAATTTCAGATCTCAGGCCTGCCATTACCAGCTCTGTGAACTTGTACAATTTACATAAGTTCCGTTTGCCTCAGTTTTTTCATTTCTCAAAAGTATTTACTTCACAGGGCTCTTACGTTTGTGGAAATAAACAAAGAGCACCAAAATGAAAACAACAAGGCTATTTGTTCAGAGTTTGCTGTAGCAAGGGAGACAGCCACCATCCCTCGCATTTGGCAGAGACTCAACGGTAGACAAGGGAGGAAAATATGTTTATAGTGGTAAAAAGGGAAGACGTTAGATATGTTCTGATTGCAGATTGTTGGCATAGTGAAGCTGGAAACAGGCTAACTAGAAGCAGAACATCTATCTCATGTCATTGGTTTGGAGAACATATCTGGTTTTCTTTGATTGGTCTTGAGTTGGAAGCAAGGGTGGGGGCAGTGGAATAATGAAGCTCCCTGTTGTTGACCAAGTCCTGGCTTTCTGGGTTGATTACTGCAGAGGTTGACATTTAGTTTCCCTGGTTGCTGCAGAGGATATGGGCCAGAGTTCTACTGGTTATTTAAGTTCTGGTCACATCAGTTTGTACATTTAGTTTCTCGTGATGATAAAGTGAGATACTACATGTAAAGTGCTTCATAAGTGATTTGACCTACAGTGAGAATCAGCTTTAATTTTACGCCATCTTCTTTTCTTAATAGGTAATATGTAGCTCCTTACTCTTACTTGGGCCGGCTTTGTTAAGTATAATAGGAAATAGTCCATCATATGTCAAAAGCTGGCTCTCCAAACGTTAACACAATTTGGTAATAAGACAAAGTTGAGTTATTGCTTATTAAAGACAAGGGAAAATATCATCTTTCAAAGCTTTTACAGTATTTCAGAGGGGAAAAGTGGGATTGGAAGTTATTAAAAATTGGAAATTGGTTTAAGGCAAGGTTTTCAATGCAGGGACTTCATTAGGGTAGGAATCATAATAAAACCATTCCAGGTTTGGTGGAAAATTAAGATGATGATTTTGAAGGATTCCAAGAATCTTAGGGCATGAACTCTGTTGATATTGTCTGTTAAAGAGTTGATGAGTCTTTTTAGAAGTGCCTGTAGTCAACAATCACACCACTTGCTGGAGGAAGATGGCCCTGGGAGGATAAAGACATGTTAATGAATATAAAAGTAATATTAATGTAGACAGTAAGGTATGATTTCAGTTGTCGGTGCCTAAACTGAATGGGGGAAGAAGATTTTGGTTCTTACATAGATTACACCTATTTATGTCTATAAATTTTAATTAAATATTCAGTTACAAAGAGCTTGATCTAATTTAGAAAATTGGTATCTGTCATGGTGGTTCTTTTTCTCAATGTTTCCAAAAAGTATTCTCCAAAGAGGCCAACTTCCTCAAGATACAAAAGGGAATTGCTGAAAAAATGTGCTATGGTTGAATAAGATTAACAAGCTTTTCTAGATCTTCCACTTGTTGATATATAGTATATTAGAATATAATAAAATGTCTGAGAAGTGGAGCATTCCAGACTCCTCTTTAACTTGTTTAACTCAAAGGCTTTGAGTGTAAGTGGTTTATCTGGGAGGTTAGGAGTTGACACTAGGAAGCTCCATTAGAATGGTGGCAAATGAAAAAACGGAAGGAAAGCAACCTAATATGGGATGTATTAACGAGCAGACTGCCAGTGCACACACCAGGGGCTTGGTGCGGCTGGGAACATGGGGAGACAGTGTGAAAGGAACTTCAGAGTTACTCCACATAAGTTGGTTGTAATCTACAGATTATTTATGCTCAAACTCTCATCACTGGTTGAGTGTTTTTCTTATGGGTATTAACTTCTCCAGCACTTCTGGCTTGCCTTGGGCAAAGGCCAAGAGAAAGCTCTCAGGCAGAGAGCCACAGGATTTTAAAAGCCAATAATATATACCCATACTACAACAGTGAATGTTATTACGACAATCAACATTGAAGGGGATGAGCTTTTGGCTCCAGTGGCTTCTGCTACAGTCTGCCACTTGCAATTCTCAAATTCACTCATCTCCCAAGATAAGTTCAATTTGCCCTATCACTGCTTCTTCAAGTTGATGGTCCATAACAATTTCTAAAAACAAATAAGACTTACAACAAGAAGAATAATGGGAATTTATAACAGAAAATGGGGTAAGCTACAGTCCTCACTATTGCAGTTGATGTTGAGGCTAAAATTGACATTGTACATCTCCTGCTATCACTCACTCTATTTCCTTTAAGTACCTTAAGCAGTACTTCAGCTTGTCTCTGAGAAGTATAAGCCCTGCCTATTGTATTTTTGTGTTGGCTTTCATAGCCCACTGGTAGTTACCATTACACATTAAAGCATCAAGAACTCCAGGAACGGGGTGAATATGGTAAGGTGAATATGGTAAGGTGAATATGGTAAGCAATAACGTATTTTTTCAAAAAGCTAGAAGAGAGACTTTTGCATGTTACTAACACAAAAAAATGATAATGTTCTGAGGTGATGGATATGCTAATTACCCTGATTTGAACGTTACACATTGTATACATTTATCAAAATATCATGTACCACACAAATATGTACAATTGTGTGTCAATTAATATGAATAAAAATAAATTTTAAAAGAGAATTCCAGAAAACTTGTGGATTTCAAATACTCTTTCCTATCTTTATTACATAGCAGCAACTTCATCTTCTTGTTATAATGCTGGTTAATTACTTATCGGTATGGTAACTTCTTTCTTGGTTAATCTAATAGCACAAAGAATTTCAAATGACATGGAAATGGTTATTAGTGGGAACACTACTGTATTAGGGTTCTCTAAAGGGACAGAATAGGATAAATGAATATATTAAGGTGAGTTTATTAGAAGAATTGATTCACATGATCACAAGGTGAAGTCCCACAATAGACCATCTGCCAGCTGAGGAGCCAGGAAGCCAACGTCTCCAAACCTCAAAAGTAGGAAAGCCGTCTGCGCGCAGTGGCTCACGCCTGTAATCCCAGCACTTTGGGAGGCCAAGGCGGGCAGATCACGATGTAAAGAGATTGAGACCAGCCTGGCCAACATGGTGAAACCTCATCTCTACTAAAAATACAAAAATTAGCCAGGTGTGGTGGCGTGCGCCTGTAGTCCCAGCTATTGGGAGGCTGAGGCAGCAGAATTGCTTGAACCTGGGAGGTGGAGGTTGCAGTGAGCCAAGATTGTGCCACTGCATTCCGGCCTGGCAAAAGAGCGAGATTCCACCTAAAAAAAAAAAAAAAAAAAAAAAAAAAGTAAGGAAGCTGATAGTGCAGCCTTCAGCCTGTGGCCAATGGCTTGAGAGCCCCTGGCAAACCACCAGTGTAAGTCCAAGAGTCCACAAACTGAAGAACATGGAATCTGATGTTTGAGGACAGGAAGTATCCAGCACAGGAGAAAGATGGAAGCCAGAAGACTTATCCACCCTGGTCCTTCCACATTTCTCTGCCTGCTTTTAACCTAGCTGCACTGGCTGCTGATTAGATGGTGCCCACCAGAATGAGGGTGGGTCTGCCTCTCCCAGTCCACTGACTCAAATATTAATCTCTTTTGTTTTGGCCACATCCTCACAGACACACCCAGGAACAATACTTTGCATCCTTCAATCCAATCAAGTTGACACTCAGTATTAACCACCACAACTACTGTCTCCCCTGATAGAAATGCTCAATCTCCCTCCCAGGAAACGAGACCTTTAATCCAGAACAGGGCATAGAAAGCAAAGTTTCTCCAGGTATGGCATTGGGAATACTAAAAGGGGCTTCTCTGAATTCCACCCCAGTACCTGGACCTATGTATTCTGAGTATCACACAGTACCATATATTGACCATCGGTTCAAAGTTATATCATAACTTAATGAACAGTACCCCAACTCTGCAGGGCTATACCTAGCAATAGTTTTCAAATGCTACCCTGCTTGAAATTAAGCCAACCATTTTAAGGTTAACAGATGGTAGGATGAGTGAATCTCATGATTATGTGCCTCCTTTGCAAAAAAAAACACAAAAAAAGTGGTTCCTATGTTCTAAGGCAGGATGTGAGATGCATATCTATGAGTTCTCAGATAATGATGCCAATTAAGAGAATGTGGGAAGTGGAAGAACACCCACACTCAGAAACATATGAATACCAGTGATGAGAAACCACTGTCCCCTCCAGAGTTCAGTGCCACCTCCTGTGTTGTTTCTTTCAAATTTGACCTTCACATCTCTCTCTGGAGAGTGGCCATAAACTCTAGCCCATCCCCGATAGGGCTCCAGGAGATTTGATCATAGATGTTTACAGTGTGTCTTTCACAGGAAACTTCTTTATCCTAGCAATCAGCCTAAATGTCTGCCTCATGACCAGTTGTCCCTCTCCCAGCAAATGTGTTTATACTGGCAGATGCCCTAGTGACTCTTGTCTGATCTGTGTCTAGTTTACTTCTGCAAAGATAGCCACTCTCTAGAGAGAATGTGACCCAGAGAAAGGTTAGGTTTTGGTGTGTCAGCTGGGTGAGACCCAGAGAACCCACACAACAAAAACACATGACATAAAAGAAGTTTATTCTCATAGGTCCATGAAAGAGAGGGATACTGATGAGGGACAACAAGAGGGTCACAAAAGCAATGCACTCAACCAGCAGATATGGAGCCAGAGAAAGATAAACCTATAGGCCACAGCCTTATTGGGGTTCAGGGTTTTACTCAAGCAGGCTTCCTGAGGTAAGTTCTAATTGGTGGATTTAGGCAGGCACACGTTCCATACAGTCACACTGTGACTGAGGGCTAGTCACTGCAGCATATTTGTGCAGTCCATGTGGGTTGTGTGGGGGGGTCAGTGGGACAAGTCAAGTACATTGTATCTATCTGTCTCAGAGAGAGGTGGCCATCAGGAAGTGATTGTATAAGACAAATATCTGAGCCAGGCGTGCTGGCTCATGCCTGTAACCTCAACAATTTAAGAGGCCAAGGCAGGAGAATTGCCTTGAGACCAAGAGCTCAAGACCTGCCTGGGCAACATGGTGAGACCCTGTCTTTACAGAAAATACAAAAATTTTCTAGGCATGGTGGCATGCACCTGTGGTCCCAGCTCCCCAAGGGGCTGAGACAGGAGGATCCCTTGAGTTCAGGAGGTCCAGGCTGTGGTTAACCACGGTCGCACTACTGCTCTCCAGCATGGGCAACAGACTGAGACCCTATCTCAAGAAAACACAAATATCTGGATTCACCACATAGAGGAATTGGAAGGAGACAAAGAATTGGAAATTGTCAAAGGCAACTAAAACCTGCTTCTGGTGTGAAAAAGTTAAAACCTATATTCAAAATGGATTCCAAAACAACATAAAATTATAGAAATTTGCTACAGCCTGGATTTTACGTTACCTGTTTACTTGGGTGACCCCAAGACAGGAAAGGAAGAGGTGATATGACACAAGAAACCAAAAAAGAGTGTGTTAAGGAGCAAGATATCACCACGGACAGCAGGAGCTCAATCCTGCTAATGATCTCAGAAACAGTGTAGAACATGTCTGAGAGTTGCCCACCCAAAGGACAAAAACACTAGAGTATTCACACTCCAGCTTCCATTCACTACTAACCAGGAGTTTTTCCTGTCAGCATTAATTCTCCTGGTCTGTCTCATGCAAAGTCTGAGAGTAAGCACTTAGGCAGAGCCCATAGGACACCTGTTCATTTAATGAAATACTGAGTGCCAGGGGAGGGGACACAGGCAGAGCAACCGCAAGGTTTCTTACACTCAGAATACTGGACCTATGTATTCTGAGTATCACACAGTACCATATATTGACCATCGGTTAATATATCATCTAGGATGTATCTATGTATCTATCTATCTAATCTATATACCTACCTACCTACCTATCTATCTATCTATCATCTACCTATCTATTATCATACTGCAGAGATAACAGAGCCTATTTGAGGACATTGTTTAATCATAATGCTATATGATGTGGAATACAATTCAGTTAAATAATAATTACCACTGATTCTGTTAGACTTGAGTAGAATGGAACTAACTTCACTGATGCCACAGTTACATATCATGAACTACAGCAGAATTAATATTCAGCTGGTTTGCTCTGCCTAGCTGTTTCAGTTATTTACAGCTGGTGTCTGTTCTGATTGGCCAATAGCCATGCTCTGTTAGTTTAAGATTAAAAATATCACCCTCCTTAAGGGTATGGGATTGCTCCCTAATTATTAGTAAGGGAGAGACTTTAAGTATGGAATGAGTTATAGTTCAAAACCCAGAGGTATCAAGAAGAGCTCCAGACACTTGACAACAAAGAGAATTGTCAACCATCTGAACACTTTGCAAACATCTTCCTATTATATGGCAACCTGGTCTTGATGAGAAAAGCTCATTGTTTAATGATAATGTCAAGCAGAAAGCTTGAGTTTTTACAAATAGGAAGAGACCTAATTTGGATCTATACCCTTGAAACAGAGATATTTCTTACACTCTCTGTGATGAGACATCCCTTACAATCAATCTAAACTTGTTTGAAGTACAACTAAGTAAAGTGAGCTTGTTAGCAATCACTATCTCGGGGTTATATGTTTTATCAATATTGTGTAGAGGAGAGCTCTAGAATGAACAACTATAAAAAGACCAAGTTAGTTCCATCTTCTAGTAAGTAAAATTCTTAAAACGTAAGTAGCATGCCAAATTGTACAATAAACATATAAATAAAACCCATCTCTGATTTTAGTCCAGAGATCTACCCAATAGACCACACTGCCTCTTAAAACTTCTCAACGGTAAGGAATTATTATTAAATCATGTTCAAAAGGGCAAAACTAGCATGAAACTCAAGCCAATACCATATGGAACAGAGAATAAAATGAATTAGCACATTATTAATTGCATACCATTAATTTTCAAGGACAAGTGCAAATTAGAACAACTCTTTCATTTCTAAAATGTAGCTTATGTATAGGGAATATCTTCATGTCTCAGACAGGTTATTCATTTATTAAGTTTAAAATATTTTCTTTCAATCTTAGTTCCCTGAAGGGTGCCATAAAAAGGGGACAGATGTTAAATGGGAAGAGTGAGAGTTTGTGAGCCATAAGCCTATCACTATAAATCAAGGAGAAAAATAGCAAACAATAGTCAGAGAAGACTGAGGAAGCTCTTTCTGCTATAGCCCAAGCACTCAGTCCAGACGCATGCAGAAAAGGAAAAGGAAAAACAATTTTAATAGTATTATTCAAGAAAAACTATGAACATTATAACAAGAATCTATTTTAGTCCCTTTTCAATTGCCTTCATTATTCAGCTGATGTCAGTTAGGCAAGATTCTCGCAAATTTTACTCCTGAATTTCTTGCAACGCACTGACGCTGTGCTCAGCTCTGTATTGACTTAGAAGATGACTTGGTCTTTGCCTGGGGCTCTTACAATCTGGTTGAAGTAGTCAAAGCAATTTAAACATAAAAATGCCAACTGAGAAGGGGATTAAATCCCAAGAGGTATAAAGGTGCATGTAACATTAGTCATAACACCACACATATGATAATTAAGCAAAAAGCACTTCTATTTTGCTACCTTCAGCAGCCCATATCAAAAGGCCACTATTGAAGTCAACTTGTGACCTTGATGTGACTTATGATTTGCCACACCTGTAACACCATAATCAGTAATTCAAATAAATTTAAATAATCAGTTGTGTGCTGCAGATTTACATGCTCTTAACATTTTAGAACCAAAATACATTGTGATTTTTAGACTGTGACACCATCTATGAAACTATCCCAACACTGTGAGAAATTATACAGCAGTATAGAAACTAAATTGGGTTTTGATAGACTCATCTTACATCTCCATTGGCTAAGTTGCACTCCTGTCAGTGAATTTATGAAGGCTGGTTGAGTAAGTCAACAATATATTCATGATATGCAACTGTGGCATCAGTGAAGTTAGTTCCATTCTACTCAAGTCTAACAGAATCAGTGGTAATTATTATTTAACTGAATTGTATTCCACATCATATAGCATTATGATTAAACAATGTCCTCAAATAGGCTCTGTTATCTCTGCAGTATGATAATAGGTAGATGATAGATAGGTAGGTAGGTAGGTATATAGATTAGATAGATAGATACATAGATGATAGATGTTTTATAATGCTGAAGTCCCATTTTATTGTTATGAAGTTGGTATATCTGAAGTTGATGTGAAACTGATTCTTTTTTTCCCCAAAATTTTCATTCTCCTCAGCCCTTCCTCCACTCTCTACAATGTAAATAAAAATTAAGGTATGAATTTTCAGGGTCTTCTAAGAAACATATGATAACTCTGTTTCTTGAACAAAGGGACTATTTACAGAGTTGTAAGTAGATTTAAGGAAATTTTAAGCTAATAATGGCAAAACACATACAGAAAAACAACAAGAACATGTTATAATCCCTTGGAACCAAAGGAATCGGGGGAAAGTAAGGTAGTGGTGAATCCCAGAGAGGTCTTAGGGCCATGAAAGAGGAGCCACATGATACAAGCCGTAATTGTAGGACCAACTGCTGACAGAATTGTAGCAGGCAAAGAGAGTGGTAAAGGAAGGTAAATACTCAGATTTTCTAATTTCTTCTGCCCTCTGATTTCCTGTTTGTGCTTCCCATTGGCTGAAACCAATCCAAGGACAAGAAAACCAAGATGATGCAAACTATAGTTATCAGTCTCCTGGGGCATAAGCAGGATAGAAGACAGTAAAGAATGCACGACACAATGATCGGATAGGTACGGTTAGATATTCCACTTTGCATATTACTAGTAAATGTTTATATATTAAACATACAGTCTGTGCCTGCAAGTAATAAAACTATGAAGTAGTTTTGAACGGTTTGTTTCCCCCAGAAAATCATGTTGAAATTTGATTTCCAACATGGCAGTGTTGGGAGGTGGGACTTAGAGTTAGGTGTTTGGATCATGAGGCCACCAGCTTCATGATTAGAATAATGCCATCTTTGGGGACTGGGTGAGCTCTCACTGTCCTGGGAATGGGTGAGGGTGGGTTGTAATAAAGTTAGCACGTCCTCTTATGTGTCTCTTATGCACACACCCACTCACTTTCCTGCTTCTCCACCATGTTGTAATGCAGCATATGATCCTTACCAGAAGTTGAGCAGATGCTGGTGCCATGCTTCTTGGACTTATCAGCCTCCAGAGTCATGAGCCAAATAATTTTATTTATAAATAATGGAGTCTTAAGTATTCTGTTATAGCAACATAAAATGGACTAAGACATCCACTAAATATTGTTTTTATAAGATTTCTGTTTACTCAGTTCTATTTATCCACATGTCATTTACAATCCAAGAACCTCTACTCAAGATGACATGGTTGAAACAAATAGTTTCATCCTTACAAGTTAATACTTCTATTACATAACATTGAACGTATGATCCAATTGTGCTTTTTTCCAGAAAATATATTCTCAAATGAAAAATTATCATAATTTAAAATGGAGTGTCACCAATGCCAGAAAATATATAATGATATCTTTGTCTAAACAAAATAAACCAAGCAGGATAATGAGTATGGAGCGAGTGAGTGAGCCCAGTCTGAAGTACATAGATTAATAATAGGGAAGATAGATAAGGAAATGGTAGACTGAGAAGAAGGGGCAAATTCTGTATCTTAGAGGTGGGGCTGCCTTATAATGACTAGGTTCATACCGGTGCTGTGTGGAGGTGGAGTAGAAATGGAGGTTAGTGACTCAAGGAAAGAGAAGAACTATTCAATTAAGAGATTTAATGAACCATAAACAAGAATAAAAGTGGGAGTGAGTTAGACAGGGAAAGCATAATACATGCTTGTGACCTCCTCTGCTATTTTTTTCTGAACCAATTAATGTTGAAGTTTTGACCTCACATATTTATTAGGATCTATTTTTTTCCTGTTTTCAATGTATGCCTCTCGAATGTATGTAGGTATGTTAATTAGTCCCCATATATAACTCCACCAAACAGTAGTTGGATGTAAATTTTTCTACTTGACCAACTGATCCATCCCAAACATTTAAAAAATTATATTCCTTAAAATTATAAAAAATTTAAGTCTACTTAAGAAAGCACAATAAGTATAGTTCCGCACAAGTGGAAATAAGCAATTCTTACTCTGCATTTCAACATTTTAAAAATAAAATTGGTCTCTAACATCTATTCTATTTCTATTATACCATGGTATCTTTCTTTATGAAGGTTAGTCCTATTTCCCAAACTAAATTACCAACTGCTAGACTTGTAATTCCTGGCAGCATATAGTCTACAGTGCAGAGAGAATTGTTGAAACTCAAGAAATTTTTGTTGAATTAAATTTGATTCATTTTCTATTAGTCAATTTTCACAACTGAAAGGCTTGTGCCTTTTATTTTTTCTCTAACTTTATAACCTAAAGAAGAGTGCATTCTAAATTCATGCTGCCTATTTACTTTTTCATACAATTTCTAGAAGTCAGTCATTCAAATCTAAGGTGATTTAACCCACCTATAAACATCTACACAAAGTATAAACAGAAATTTTTATATAACCATGAAAATAAAATCTAACAAATGACATCCATACTGTTGTGAATTATTTTAGTCACCATTCTTTGGGTTTTAAGAGTTTTTAAGCTTTTAACTACTTTTAAAAGTCATAATTTTGGCCGGACACGGTGGCTCACGCCTGTAATCCCAGCACTTTGGGAGGCCGAGGTGGGTGGATCACAAGGTCAGGAGATCGAGACCCTCCTGGCTAACACAGTGAAACCCCGAAACCCCGTCTCTACTAAAAATGCAAAAAATTAACCGGGCGTGGTGGCGACGCCTGCAGTCCCAGCTATTCAGGAAGCTGAGGCAGGAGAATGGTGTGAACCTGGGAGGCAGAGGTTGCAGTGAGCCGAGATTGTGCCACTGCACTCCAGCCTGGGTGACAGAGCGAGACTCCGTCTCAAAAAAAAAAAAAAAAAAAAAAAGTCGTAATTTTATTTTGTGTAATTTAGAACACAATACAGATTTATTGTCATTTTTGTTTCTTCACATGAAACATCAATATGATTTTCATCATGCCACAGCTATTCATCATATGCACATGTGATCTATAATAAAACATTATCTTATAACATAAGAAACTAAAGATGATAACCTTCTTTACTATAGTTCTAAAAGTTTTTCCCAAACTTAAAATACAAATTTCCTTGATAAGGGTTATATTCTTCAAAATATAGCACAAACTCAAAGAATCAAATTTGGGACCAGGCAGCACACTAAAAGACCCTCAAAAATTTACCCATTGCTATGCCACCCTCCTGTTCATTTCTGCTATGCTACATAAAATCCTCATCTCTTATTTAAGAGATGAGGATTTTATGTACACAGGCTCCTCGACTTACAGTGGGGTTATGTCCTGATAAACCCATCATAATTTGAAAACATCCTAAGTTGAAAGTGCCTTTAACATATCTAACCTACCAGAACATCATAGCTTAGCCTAGCCTACCTTAAATGTGCTCAAACGTCTACGTTAACCTATATTTGGGCAAAATCATCTACCACAAAGCGTATTTTATAATAAAGTGTTAAATATCTTATGTAATTTATTGAATAGTCCACTAAAGGTGAAAAACAGAATGGTTGTATGGGCATTCAAAATACGGTTTCTACTGAATGCTTCTATACCATCCCAAAGTTGAAGAATTGTTAACTCCAGCCATCTTAAGTTAGGGACTGTCTGTATTTTAAGTTCTCTAAAGAAATAGATTCTACAACCTTATAACATACCATTAGCACTGTTGCTATTATATCTTTATTTATTCAAAATCCATCCTATGTCTCCTACATCTTCTATATATCTTGTATCTTCTGTATCTCAGTCCCTTTTCTTTTGTTCTGAATTCTCTAAACATGTAATTCAGACTCTAGAGAAGAGGCTTTCATGTAGTGTTAGACTCTAATTCCAATTCTCTAAACTTGGACTAGTAAGAAGTTGTCAACTCATCTAGATAAACTCCCTCCCAAAGTTGAATCTCTTCCAAAACACCCTTGATGTGTTTGCCTTTCCTTTGCTTGAACACCTCCAGTGACAGGAAGCTTAGTGCCACGTAAAGATACTTCTGCAGAGATCTCTTTTCTGCACTGGGTTAATACCTGCTTCCTTCTATTATTTCAGTATCAGCTTTTCAAATAGTTGAAGGCAGTTGAGCTTTTCTTGGGATATTCTTCTCTAAGATAAACATTTAATTTTCTTGTCACCACAATTGGTTCCAATCATCTCCCTCCTCCAGTATTCATTCTAAATTTTCTTTACCATTAGCTATAACTGCTAATGATCACAGTGGCTTACATGGGGGTATGACCTAAACTCTTTTCTAAGAAATATGAGCACCAATAACTATACCTTTCTTATATAAGGCTTACTGAACTGTCTATTTATAACCACAATTAAACAAGGAAGTAACAATATGGACCCAAGTAGGTACAGAGTTCCACTTATATCTTGCCCCCATAATACAATATCCCTGCATCCTGTTAGTGCTCAGGTAAATTATCCCTGCCAATGTCGTGACTCCTCTTTTTGACTGCTCGTTCCTGGAAATAAGGAGTACAATGTGCTCAGGTGGCAACTAGAGCTTATAGTTCAAAAAGACACTTACTGCATCTCCTGACAAGAGCAGAGTCCCTTTGAGGATGAACACCTTTAACTTGCAAAGCCTGGAGTTATAGGAACAGCAAAAACAACACACCCCTGCCCCCGCCTTAGTGATCAGGTCACTGGGAATGACAATAAGTCAAGGCATACTTGCTTCTGCCCCTTGGTTTCTAGACCAATTAATTATTTCTGTTGAGCTCACAGCACTATATCGATTCTGTGGGTATACTGCATTCTGGAGTATAGCCCCTCATCCTCACAGGTGTTATCTCCAGCCTCTGCTGTAGCTGTAGCTTCAGTAGACCATTCTAGCACTCTATTAGGCTGGCTCCTGCTACATGGTGCAGTATATAATTCAACCAGTGGGTCTCACGGTCTGAGCCCATCTCTTCACCTTCCTCACTGCTAAGTGGATCCCTCTGTCAGGTGCTATCTCGTAGAGACTCAACGACTGAGGACCAAGCACTGCATAAGCTCCTGGATAGCGGTATTGATTAAGGAGCTCTAAGAAGGAAAGATACTACCCAGAATAAGTGTTTATTCCTATGAGAAAGAATTGCTGGTGTTTCCAAGACAGAAGGGGCCCAAAATATTTAACTTGCTACCAAGCAGCTGGTTGATCTTCTGAAAGAATAGTGTCATTCCAAGTACTTATGGTTGAGCTCTATTGTTGTCAGATTTATTTCCCATCATTTGGAAGGCTTATGTCTTATCAAGGCCTGCAGCATTCTCGCCACCTTTTGCTCATCCTACTTGATCAGCATGGTATCATTTATATCATATATTAATGTGATGTTTTATATGACATGTTTGTGTTATGTTGAGTCAGTACAGATCTTTTTGAACTGTAATTTAACAGAGAGTAGGAGAGTTTGTATACCCCTGAAACAAAATTGTAAATGCATATTATTCTCTGTTCTATATGAATGCAAACTAAGATATTCTTTTCTATTGGAATAGAAAATAATGCACTCACCAAATCAACGGGGAAATATCTTGTGCCTTAGGCCATACCAATCTGCTTTAGTAATAATATCATGTATGGCATGGCAGTTACAATTAGGACTATCACTGGTTGAGATTAAAGTAGTGGATAATCATTCTACAGGATCCATCTGGTTTCCGCAGGGGCCAGATTGGCAAATTAAAAATATATATGTAGGAATCCCTTAAGTTCTTAAGGTGGAAGTAATCTCTACCCTGCCCCCACAGCAAGGGGCAGTTTCAGTGCCTTCAGCTTGGCCTTCTTCACGGCAGACCAAGGACCTAATATGAGGGTTTCTCCAACTATCAAGCATGACATTCACAATTATACATTAGAGACCAGTGAAATAAGGACTGTTTGAACCAAAGACCCAGTGGACCCACTCTCTGCTAGACTTTGGTCAAGTCTACATGTATTACCTGGTCCCTGTATATTGTCACTTAAATGAGAGTGGAGCAATGGTTATGCTTCAGCCCTCTGGGTATCAGTGACAACTGAGGCCTTATGTCTGAAACTCAATATGTGTCAGGTATATTTTCCAAATATACCTGAGTAACTAGCCATTAAGTCCAACTGGGGAAGGACTAGAAAAATCATTGTACAATATTCTTTCTGCACTGTTTTAAGTTTCTTTTTCCAGGTAGAGATTTATATGTTGGATGTGATGTGGGAGGAAGGATTCTAAGTGGCTCCAGGTCTGAAAACTGACTAAGGTCTGGAAACTGGGCAAAGGATGTGACCTTTTATGAAAGTTATGACCTTCAGTTTCCTGTTCATCATTTTTGCTTTCTTTTGATTATGTACAAAGCAGTGTCTGTGTTTGCTGCCCATCTATTTTGTCCCTAGAGATGCTGCTTTCTATTAAGTATCTCCACAATTCACTGCACATAAAGTCCCCTGAGCTGCCACTCTGACCTTAACAGTTGTTACAATAATTGTGACTGCCCCCCTGACCCCCACCCCCTGCATCCCTAGTTTCTGAAATTTAAGTGCCACTGCCTGGCCTCTACTGCTTCAGTGCTACATCATCCCCACTGCTATCAAAAAGCAAAGTTCCATTACAACCTCCTCCCATAATCTTGACTTTCAAATGAGAACCTCTACTAAACATTTTGGTGATGCTAGGACCCCCCTCATCAGTGCACTCCTGATGGGCTTGGTGAATGGTATATCCTGCTTTACTGACAGTCTTTTGATGGGTCTTCTGGGCTCCCTTAATATATCCAATTTAGCATGATCATTTCCAAGCTTTCTTATTCCTTCTTCTGCCAGCTTCCATGGCAATTCAGTCATTTCAACTTGTTCAACAAGGGTCAGTGTTTTCTCCAGACTTCTAGGAGTCACCCTTGCAATGAGTTTGTCCCATCACCTGGGGTCTTTGCTAGACGGTTAAGACAGCATTTTGAGCATGTGTTCCAAGGCAATATACTCTCCCTTTTTAAAATGTATATTCAGCCTCCTTTGATTTAATTCTGACACCCCCAAAATGTAGTCCTAAATGTATCCCTGCAGGTCCTATTGGTTCATGCTAGCTAATTCTTTGAGATTCTTTGATTTAAGGCCTTTTTCTCACATATCATGGCCAGCATATCCCCAGCTTGATTATGCTTCAATTTAACTCTAGTTACTGGCCCGAAAGCCAAGAGAGGACATAGGGGCTAATCCTGAGAAGAATCTCTATTGTCTTACAAGGAAGACACCCTGGCAGTACCTTTCTACATGGTACTAGCTCTTATAAAGGAAACAGGGACCACCTCTGGAGGATGGGAAGGACCAAATGAATTGCGAGGCCAAAAGCTTTAGGAACATCCACCCAGATTTATCAAGGTACAGGTTTTCCCAAGAGTCATGAAATTCCAGAGATGTTTGAATACTCAGCCAAGACACAGTGCTGAGTTGGCATGAAAATCCTGCCTTGGCTGAGAATTCAAACATCTCTGAAGTTTGGTGATTCTCACCTGAGTTTTGTCATCAGCATTTTATATTTTGCCACCCTGTCTCCTTTCTTGGAAAATTCTCCAGAGTCACTACCAATGAAAGTTTTAGCAATTAAGCCACCATCCTGTGCCAGAAATAGAGTCCTTGGGCCAGGGATGCCACCTGGAATACCATCCTCATTGCCAACAAGATGGTGAGCAACCAAGGCCCCAAATTCCTTCTGAATGGCTCTTTTAGTGGACCACTTACAGTACCACCATGTCAATTGAGTTCTCCAGGAAGCAGATCCTGAGACAAAGAGTACAAAATGTTCACAAGTAGTGTTTGTGAAAGAAAAAAAGGAAAAAAATTGAACTGGTTAGATTTGACAGTCTCTGCCAGTCAACTGACAGCTCTGGTGCAAAAATTACCTGTTAGAGCAGTCCTATGTTGGGTGGACATAGCTTGTGCTTTATATCACAGTATTGATTATTTATTGGTTAAGGCTGAGAAGAACATGATCTTGACACAAATGCTGAGGTGGAAATGAAAGAGTTAACAGTCAGAGGCTGTCTATTCACCGTACTCCCTGAAGGTGCATACCACTGCCTGTCATAGCCATATTTTATATTTTAGGGTTTTTCTCCCCAAACATCATCAAAAAGCAGAATTTTGAATTTTGGACCCCCCTAAGACATTGACCAGATGCTTTGGAGTCATGACATTGCTAAAATAACCTCTTTTGAAGGTCAAATCCTTAACTAAAATAAAAATGTAATTCATGTCCATCCTGGTCCTCTATACAGGTAAGTGTGACAGGTGTTTTTCTTTAGTAAGGTGTGCTGATTGTTTCTCCGGAACTTGATTTTATGAAGGTGTTTGCAAATTGATTTTCTCATAGTTGTTCTCGATGCTTCTTTTGCAGCAAGTCTTATCTGAGTTAATCTATTGCCTTATATATTACTATGACCATAACTCAGATAAAGCATAACACATTTTCATTTTGTCGCTCCATTATTTTTGCAGTAAGTCAATATAATCTGAGATGAAGCATGCCTTGCTCAGCATTTATTGATCTGCTGGTTTGCTCATTGTTTACATCAAAATACCACTTGTCAGTTCTGGCCCTATTATAATTATCTTCGCATACGGGAAATGACAGCTTCAAAGCCAAGTATGAGTCAATTTCTAAGATGAGTTACTCTCAAGATGCTGGTACGAAATGTGGACCCCACTTTCTCTAGGCATAAGTGATGGATAACTTTCATTTTCTAGCTAAAGAAGAGAAAAGCATACATCTATCCTAACAAGACACCACTTTCTCCAATATGAGAAAAAATGTATTTGAACTTGTATCAAGTGCATGAGCATGCAGTAGGTGTTCAATACGTAGTAACTATGATTAATATTGGTTCAAACACTTGCGAACACATTATCGTAATTAACAGGAATCAATTTTGGTGAGGAATGGAAAATGTTAAAGTAAGGCAGATTAAAACAACTTTTCCAGCTCTCACAGAAGGAAAATCTAATTGGTCTTTCAAACTTCTCACTATCCAAACCTTTTACTCAATGCTGAGCTTGACTTCTCAGGTGTCTAAGCTTCTTTTTGCTTATTTTAAAAGTATCCTGCAACCACATTAATTCTCAAAAGCCGTGGAAATATTACTATTCTACTAACATTTTAACTAACTTATTTACTATCGTTTCAAACTTTTATTTTACTATCTACTCACTTCTAGAAAGCAATTTAATCTCTAATTCAGTCAGGACCCTATTGACCCAAGTTTACATTAACCACATTGCTAACTCTAGAGAACTTTGTTTCTGACATCCCTTTCATAAAAATGTCCTTCACTTTTTTCCTTGCATATAAAAATTATATTGAACAATTCCCATGGCCCAGTTTAAAATTTACTTTCTTCATGGGCTCTCATTAAAAGGACTATCTACATACAGTAGCTCTTCTCTCACTGGCATTGAGAGGTTCTGGGAAACCATGACTTTAAGCAAAATATGACACACACTGAAACCAGTTTTTCTTTTTCTCATCAACTTTACAACAAAACAATGCTGAACAAAACCACGTTATTCAAGCACCTGCTGTATGTCATTTTAGCTTTCCTTCTTAGCCTAGTATTGTGTTATATGTAATTTTTACTATTCTCTCAGTACCTACTGAAGTAGTTAACTTAGTACATATCCAAGTATAACAAATTCATGCTGAATAAATGAATGCATGAGTTGATTAAAGTAAGTTTTTGCGGACTTAGAAAGTATAATATGGATAGAGAGATTTAGTTATAACTTCTACTTATTGTTTACAGTTTGAAATCCTTTGTCACTATTCTACTTAGGTTTAAAAGTAAATCATTAATTTTTAAAAAATTTTTCCAGAAGAGTTTTTCTACACAACATTGTTTCTGCAGGATCACTGTTAGATATACTTATACAAACTCGAACGACAGCTTTGTTTGATAGGCAGTACTTTTTTAAATAACTTAATCATTTGTGTTTTTGTGTCAGGTATTCTTTACTGGTCAAATTGTTGTAAATACAACTTCTATTAACTGTTCAAAATCATTATAAAAGCTAAAGTAACAAAGTATGCATGCATGTATGCATATAAATTATTGAACATGGATGAAAAGGACAAAAGCAATAGCCTAAATCTATCCAGATTTCTAAATAGTGTCAAAAATTCCCATGCTTTTAACATTATATATGAAGATAAAAGTGAATTTAGGCTAAAGAAAAGAAACAGACTTTCAGTCTGACTAAAATCTAGCAGCATATGATGATTGCTCTTATTCTGTGAATATAGAAATGAGCTGTTTCTATTACTTCTCTGTGATGAAACTGACAGCAGTTTGTTAATCACATGTACTCACAGCCCGACAGGGAGGTGGAGGGGAAGGAGGTCATCACATGCCGCACAGCACTCAGGAGTAGGGTGACCCAACAGGAGCTGTTGGAGGCAGGATTTGTAGTAACAAGAGGGTTAGGTTTCCCCTGGTTCTGGAGGTAGGTTGTGATTGGCTTGTTTGAATAGTTCTGTGGACGAGCAAAGTGAAACCTATTAGGTTAAGGAGCAGGTAGAACGCAGCTGGTATAGCTGATGGGGAACTTGCCTAAGGAGCAGGTAGAACGCAGCTGGTATAGCTGATGGGGCACTTGCCAGGCCAGGTGGGGAGGCTTTCCTGCTGGGTGAAAAGCTTATCTGAGAACAAGGGAACTCACAGATAGGCCTTTTGAGCAATGGGAGGCTCAAAGATGTCAAGGCAGCACTTGAAATTTTAGGCTTTTCAATACACTTGGTCAATATGAGCCAATATCAGTTTACATGAAAGGAGAGGAGATTGTTAGACATTTATAATTTTTTAAGTGTTTACCATGAATTAGTCTTCTGTACAGCACTTTATGTATGTACTTAGCCACGCATATAGACATGCAACAGGAGATAATATCCAAATGGGTATGAGTGACACCTGACATTTACTGAAGGTGCAGAATCAAAGGGCATATAATACAGTGGACATCTTTAAGTAATTTTATTAATTTATATGGCAATCTAGCCTGTAAGATTATTTATACTGAATATTTAATGCAGCTAATGTGTTAGTTGGAAACGAATAAGGAGAAGGAGAAAAGAGGAAAAGGAAAAAGATTGTGAAGAATAGGAAGAGGAGAGATGGGCTTATAATGATTATGTTTTTAAGCAGTTAAGTTAAAATGAGATAGTGATACAATGAAGGAAGCAGAAATTGGAAAAAATGTTATCAAGTATAGCAATATATCAAGTACAGCAGTGGTCATCAATCCCAGTTTGGGTCATTATGCAACATTCTCTGCATCTGCGTTTTGAGCATAAAGAAGTTTCTCAGCCAAATGCAGGATTGCCCATATATTTAGAAAAACGTTTCCAGGTGGATATGTACAAACATATGTCACAGATTATGAGCAACACATAGTAATATGGCTTTCAACATAGTGTTCTAGTTTTAGGGTTCCTGTACGTTTTTGACATTTTTTCAATAAACTCTGAATTCTTTTTTTAAAACCAGAATATAGCAGTAATAAAGCTATACAGCTTTGTTGTTGATGCAACACTTTAAATACATATTTTTAAATTGTTCTAGTTTTAAAGTACCCTGAACTTAACATAAAGCAACATAAAGCATTTTAATCAGTGAATAAATATTCACAGCTAAAATATCCATAAGAAATAAGAGTATAAATCTCTTCTGTCATCATATTAAGATAAGAGCTTGGAAAGGTCACTTTTCTTCCCTGCCACCACCTCCTGAAATGTAAATATAGGGACCTCCTGCCAGAGTCTTTCAATACAGGAATGATTAAAAATACATTCCTTATAAAAGCAATTGAAATTAACAAAAACTCAGGAAATTACAATTAATATTGTGAAAACAGAATTATTAAGAACCCCAAGATGTAGCTTGAATATATCCACCAAGCTGTCAAAGCTATACAATAAGCTTTTATCCTGACTTCCAGCTGTAAGTACTTCAGAGGCTATGAACATCAAGCTTTCCCCCAGGAATTACATTTGCCATTCAATAAACTCTGAGGAAAGTGTTTCAAACAGATGCCAACTGTGTCCCTATCAACATTAGACTGGGCCAGGGACAAATCCTCACAACTACACCACACTTGTAAAACAGCCCCGTGTTCTTTTAGGAAATAAATCATTTTATGCTCATCTGTTTTTATCATGATGTGTGAACTACTACTTATTCCCTAGAAAATAAATTATAGCCACACTTTCCCCAAAATGCTTGTGATGTCTCCTCCACTAGTCCCCGCAGCAAAGGGGGCTGTTGAGCTGCGAAGGAGATTCTGGAAATGCTTTTGGACAGGAGGATCAGACACTGGGGTGCTTATAGGCATAGAGCAGGGCAGGGCGTGAATCAATGAAAATAATCAGTGTAGCTTTGCTTAAAAGATCCGTCACTTTGATGCACAAAGATGAGAAATTTTTAGCACCTCCTAATTTTGACCCAGGTATTTTAAAGGAAAATTTATAAATTTAAGTCAAATTGCCCTCTAAATCTGAATGAAGCAGATGAAAGCCTAATAGAATTCTTTTTAACAAAATTAAGTTTTTCAGGCTGGGGATTACATAAGTAACTGTATCAAATCCCTACATCCTGAAACGGAGCTTTAAAATTGAGTTGAAGATTGGCTCCTAAAATGTGAATATTTTTAAAAGACATTTACCTTTGCTTAGAATTGCAAATTCTGCCAGCACTGGATGGGTTGCCCCGTCTGCATCTCCTTCCTCCCTATTGAAGCACAGTTCCTATCAGATTCCAGTTACACACTCACTTGTTCTCTCCTTTCCGCTTCTTAGAGACTAGACAACTCCAGTCATCCCTTCTGCCTCCTGCATCTTTAGCCCTCTCTTTCTACCAAATCATCCTTTTCAATATTCTAGTGTGCTTTAATTCCATCTGTTAAAAAAGTATTAAGATAAATATTTTCTCCCTCATACCCTCATCTTCATCTTCTAAACTCTTACTCATCTGAGCTAGAGGTCATTTCATAAGAGATCTTCCTTGGAAATCTAGGCTAATAATATTTTAACTCTTTCATAGCACAATAATCTTTTTTGCACCATATTTAAAAAATTCGGTATTACATCAGTTTTCTAGGGCTGCTGTAACAAAGTACCACAAACTGCATGGCTTAAAACAACAGAAATTTATTCTCTCACAGATCTGGAGGTTAGGAGTCTAAAATCAAGGTGTCAGCTGGGCCATGCTTTCACTGAAGGATCTAGGGGAGGGTTCTTTCTTATTTCTTCCTTGCTTCTGGTGGTTGCTGGCAATCTTTCCCAGTCCCTACCTTGTATATAAATCACTGAGTCTCTGCCTTTGTCTTCACACGACTATCTTCCTTGTGTCTCACACTGTCTTGCCTCTGTGCATGTCTCTGTGTCCAAATTTCCTTCTTGTGAGGACACAGTTATCGAATTAGAGCCCACCCTAACCCAGTATTACCTCATCTTAGCTGAATTATGCCTGCAAAGACACCATTTCCCAATAAGGTTACATGTACATGTACATGTTTTAGGAGGATATAAATTCAGGTAAGACATTCAATCCAGTATGGATATGTATATGCTTATTTGGCTTTTTTCATATACACAAGGTCTATGAATATTTTGTGGCACATTGTATTTGTTCAAAAAGTATTTGCTGAATGAATCTGAGAATATCTGGATTCATAGAAAAAACTAGAGGGGAATGGGCAAAAGCTGGAAGCATTCCTCTAGAAAACCGGCAGAAGACAAGGATGCCCTTCCTCACCACTCCTACTGAACATAGTATTGGAAGTCCTGGCCAGAGCAATCAGGCAAAAGAAAGAGATAAAGGGCATCCAGACAGGAAGTGAACAAGTCAAACTATCCCTGTTTGCAGATGACATGATTCTAAATCTAGAAAACCCCATAGTCTCAACCCAAAGGCTCCTTCAGCTGATAACTGCAGCAAAGTATCAGGATACAAAAATCAATGTACAAAAATCACTAGCATTCACTGGTGTTGGGAGTGTAAATTAGTTTAACCACTGTGAAAAGCAGTACAGTGATACCTCAAAGAGCTGAAAATAGAACTACCATTCCATCTAGCAATCCCATTACTAGGAATATGCCCAGAGGAATATAAATCATTCTGCCATAAAGACACATGAAACTGAATTTTCACTACAGCACTATGCATAAGAGAAAAGACCCGGAATCAACCTAAATGTCCATAATGACAGATTGGATAAAGAAAATGTGACACATACAAAACACAAAATACTATTCAGCCATAAAAAAAATGAGATTATTTCTTTTGTGGAAACATGGTTGTAGCTGAAGGCTATTATCCTTAGTAAACTAATGCAGAAACAGAAAACCAAATACCACGTGTCCTCACTTATAAGTGGGAGAGCTAAATGACAAGAAATCATGAATGCAAAGAAGGAAACAACAGACACTGGGGCTGCTTGAGCATGGAGGGTGGGAAGAGAGAGAGAAACAGAAGAAATAATTATTGGGTAGGAGGATTAACACCTGGGTGATGAAATAATCTGTACAACAAACCCGTGTGACATGAGTTTACCCATAAAACAAACCTTTACATGTATTGCAAACCAAAAACAAAAGTTAAAAAAAAAATCTAGAGGGGCATTTTGAAGATATAGGGTAATATTATTAGAAAAAGGGAATAATTTGTCACTTATTGGGGGTAGATTTACCTTAGATGAGAGGATCTCCAGGATTCTTTTTTTTCTCTTTTCCATCAATTTCATTGAGGTATAAATACAAATAATAAAGTGTACCCATTTGATTATTACTTATATTTCAATGAGTGGTGGCAAATATAACCACCACCACAATTAAGATAATAACGTTTCCTTACTCCAAACTATTCCCATGTGCCCCTTGCAGTTAAGCCCTTCCCTAATCCTGCCCTGTTACAGCCACAGGCAACCACTAATCTCTCTGTCAAAGTCAATTAACTTTGCCTGTTGTAGAACTTCATATACATAGTATGTTTTTGTGTCTTGCTTCATTCCACTCAGCATAATATTTTTGGGATGCATTCATATTATTGCTTATATCAATACCTCATTTCCTTTTATTGCTGATTAGTTTTCATTGTATACATATACCACAGTTTGCTTATTCATTCACTTGTTAATAGACATTGAGGTTGTTTCTGGTGTTTTGGGCTACCAAAAAGAAAGCTGCTATGAACATTCCTCTACAGGTCTCTTTTGTGGGTATATTTCTAGAATTGTTCTTGGGTAAATACCCATGACTGGAATTTTTGGATCGTATAGAACTTATATGTATAACACTATAAGAGAATGTTGAATAGTTCTCCAAAGTGGTTGGAACATTTTATACTCTTCTCAGCAATGTATGAGAGTTCCAGTTCCTCCACATCTCCACCAACACTTTGATTTTTTCAGTCTAATTTTAGCTATTCAAGTGGGTGTTTCATTGTGGTTTTAATTTATATCCCCCTGACTATCCATGCTGTTGAGCATGTTACATGTGATTATCAACCATTTCTATATCTGCCATGTGAACTATTTGTTTAAATCTTTAGCACATTTTATATTGAAATATTAAGTTGTAGTAATTTGTTATATATTGTACATGCAAATCCATTTACAGATACATGTAATACAAATATTTTCTCACAATCTGTAGATTGCTTTTTTATTTTTGTAACATTCTGAAGAACAGACTTGTTCGTTTTTGATGAAATTCAATATATTAATTTTTTCCTTGATGGTTTATGAATTCACATCCTAAGAACAAGACGATTTTATCCTATTTTTCCTTCTAGAAGAATTACTAGCTTTGCTTTTGCTTACGTCTATAGTACACTTCAAGTTCATTTTTGTGTAAAGTGTGAAGATAAATGGTTAGCTTTTTCTATACAAATAGCTAGATTTTCCAATATCATTTGCCTCGATGACTATCTTTTCCCTATTGAGTTTCCTTGTCACTCTTGTTAAATATCTTTTGACCACATATGAGCCTCTATATGTTTATGAATTCTCTATTCTGGTCATTGATCTCTATATCTATTCTTATACTGACACCATACTGCCCTGATTTCTAGGGTTTATAGTAAGTCTTGAAATCAAGCAGTATACATTCTCCAAATTTCTTCTTTTTCAAAATTTAACTGTTTAGGCTTTTGCATTTCTTCTAGTTTTTAAAAACTTCCTGTTAATTTATACCAAAAAAAAAGCCCACTGAGATTCTGACTGGGTTTGAGGTCTTTGTATGTTTGTGATTGTTCCCACGTTGATGTATATACAGATAGATATATAAACTTTGCAGCATTTTTATAATTAGGGTTCGCACAATAAAACCTTTACTTTTGACTTATCTGTGCTTTTACATATGAATTGCATTTTTTTTGTAAAAGCATGTAGTTGGTTCCTGCTTCCTTTGTAATCCAGTATGATAATCTCTGACTTTTAATTGGAATATTTGGACTATTTATGTATAATGTAATTATCAATATAGTTGCAGTTATAATTATCAAGATGGTCCACCATCTTGCTCTGTGCTTTCTACTTGTACCATGTGTTCTTTGCTCCCTTTTTGTCTTTGTCTGCCTTCATTGTATTGAGGGGTTTTTTTTAAAGATATTTTATTCATATTTATCTCCACTGTTGTAATTATTTATACGTTTTATTTTTATGTTTTTAGTGGTTCCTGTTGACTTTATCTTTGTACCTTTAACTTATCACAGTATACTCTCAAATAATATGATGCCATTTTTAACAATGTAAGAACTCCATAACAGTATGCTCCATTGCCTGCTCTCCTTGTCCTTTGTGCCCTTGAGTTTTTTTAATTTTTCTTCTGACTTTCTGACATCTTTCTCCTTCTGTACTTATACCTTCTTTATCAAGGGTCATTCATCTTTGTCAATGTCCTTTATAAATCATAATTACCCAATAATATCCCCTAAGAAGAACAATTGCCTCAGTTTAGAGATAAGCATTCTAATGCTTGCCATATGCACTTTTGGGGGCGTTGTCAGGATAAAATTAGAGCATGTACTCAAAAACACCTTATAATCTTTAAAATGTATTACACATGAGGTCTTTATGCTTCCACAAGTATTTTCACAAATAATATATGCAATCCTCAACAAAAACATAGCAAGACATCTATATAAGTTCAGTGATTTGAATGAGTGATATATAAATGAGCATGAACGCAAATCAGACTGCTGAGCTAGAATTTACTTTTGTGCTTTCTGTAAAATAAAATTTGATAAGCAAAGAATACTCTAAACATGGCACATACTTAGCCTAGGTAACTACGAGGGGCAACAAACTATTTTTGAAGTGCCAGAGAATAAGTACTTTACATTAAAAAAATTAATATGGGTAAAAATGTTTGAAATGCACAAACAGATGTTTTAAAATAAGTGTTCTGCTCCATCTTCTTTCTCAGTCAGCAGTTACTCATTATAGCCCAAAGTAATACAGCTATATTTCTTTTGAAATATACCATAAGTCAGATTTTACATCAAGGCATAGTGACCTTCCTTTCAGTTAGTATGAGTTAGTGAGGTTTAAACTATTTTTTGCCATGTAAGTACTGTAAATAGCAGTTGCCTTGGACCCACAGCCATTCCTCCAGCTAGGAAACTGGGTGCTAGAGGCATTGAGAGAGAGAAGAATTAATTTCACTGTATCATCTTTGAACTGCTTGCATTTTTTACCACGAATATAAATTACTTTTTCAATTAAAAAATCTGGTTAATAAAATCATTAAGTAATACAATTTCATAACTATATTGTGCGTGGTTCATTGTGAATTATAAACTGCTATAGTATGCACACATAGTTTTTATTAGCATTGTACCCAAAATGATATTTGTTGTGCACAATTGACTACTGCCTATTACAATTTAATGAAAGCAAAGCATTCACATATTAAATATAAATAATTGGTGATGAATAAAAACATTTGACAGTGTTAAATAGCTAATAAAATATCAAAGTTCATCGATTCTCAACAAAAATAAAATTCAATCAATAAGCTCACACTTAAGGCGACCACATAATTGTTTCAAAAGGTCTTTAGAATCAGATAATGATGCAGTGAATTCTTCTTTCAAATACCATATGTCCCATACATTTTCTGCGGACTGTTAAAAATGATAAACAGTGGTGTAATGAAGTGAAACCTCCCATTATTTCAGCATGGTTCATCATTATATCACTGCAACAGGGACACTGCCTTGTAAAATCTACTAGCTCCCTCCAATTTACATTTAGAATTACAGAAAATTAAATAAGAGATGAAATTAGTTTGTTCTTGTGGGAAAAGCCAAGAAGCACCGTCTTGCCAGTGCCTTTCTTCACAACATTAACACTTTATCCTTCAGATGTGTTGTCCCTGTTCAACACTGCATTGGGAGCTGGAGGAATCTGACAAACTGGCACTAAGGTAGACATTTCAGAAATGAGATCAGCTCTAGGAACCTGGCAAACTACACAGAAAATTCCATTTTCTTCTCACCTATTTATTTCAGTTTAGTTTTGCAGGCTATTCTACAATGCCAATCCTTAAAGAACATCTAAGGAGGAAATTATTCATATCCTATATAGGTCCTCATCATGCCTAAATAGCAGCTCTTTCTTTAGTAAGGATTCCTGTAACTGGAAGATAATTATGTGTGTGTTCATTATTGACTGGTCAGTTTAAAACAATTTCTATCAAAATCCTAGCAGCACTTTTTTGTAGATATACACAAGATTATTCAGAAACGTATATGGGAAGGCAAAGAAACATAACTAGAGCAATTTGGGAGAAGAAGAATGAAGGGGGAGGAATTAGTCTATCCAATTTCAAGACTTATTATGTAGCTACCGTAATCAAAACTGCCCGGTATTGACAGACGGAGAGACACTCAGATCACTTTAAAAATAAAGAGGTGAGTTATGAGCAGGATCAACAGTCCGAGGAAGCACACAGAAGAGGCCCCTGGCTGATGCTGGAGTCTGGCACAGGACACAGCACATGGAGTGGAGGATGCGGATGCAGCTGCCAGCCTGAGGAGGAGTGTGGGCAGCTGGATGCTCTACTTCCCTATGGAGCCTTGACAATCACTCGGCTCACACAAAGGCTTTTTTCTCTGGACTTTAGAAAATATTCCTCAAATACTGTCATTTACAACTTCCACTTTGCAAAGGTGGGTACTGAGACTTGGAGGATTTTTCTGGGGCCACAGCCACAAAGAGAAAAAAAGCCAAGCCAAAATGGAGACTCGATTGTGATTACAAATGGTGGTACCCTCAGCCATGCACAGCTTCCATTTTCAGGGCAGGGAAAGGCTGCTTGCCTTTGGACTTGTGTGTGCTTGTGTTAAGTGTACTGGGTGGTGGTGGAGTGAGTTACTCGAATGATGGTTATGCTTTCTATGAACATTATTCATAAACAGAAAAAAATTATCTGTGTTCTCTAGATTTTGCTTTTGAACACCTAAATCTTAGTTTTCCAAAACATGTTGGCCCTTAATAAGTGAAACTCGATTAAAAGTTCTAAACAAGTTCTAAACAAGAGTCCAAAAGCTATACAATTCATAAAATATTTCTCCATATACTTTATCTTACATGTTAAATGATAGAAAAAGTTTTAGTTTAGCAAAATAATCAGCTCTACTCTGCCCTTTCAGAAGATTATGCTGTGTTTAGTACAACTGCCTTAGTTTTAGCCGTGTCACAGACTTCTATGGGTGCAATGTTCGCCAAGTAGCTTCAGCTATACATGCCTTACAACCCACTTTTATGCTCTGCTTCTCAGACAGCTCAGGTGGCTATATGTTGGCTCTAAAATTCAAACGAAACTCCTAACCTCAAGTTTAAAGACTTAGCACAATTGATGTCATTGCCAATTCTCATTTTAGGTACAGGTCCCTATTCCATTCTATCAAACCACTCCCTCCTCTTCAGCCTTTGGGATAAAATTCATCTGTCCACTCCAGGTTACACACAACCTCTAGCTTATTCTGTTATTTCTCAATATTATCACTTATAACCTTCTAAAGCTTCCCATTAGTCTTGAAGTAAGGAACACAATCCTCGAACATGGTCTCTAAGACCATAAAGGAGCTGGCTTCCACTTTCCTCTGTGGTCTTGTTCCTAACTTCTCCTTGCTCCATTCGCACCTCCTAGACAGTTTCTTTTTGTTTCTAGAGCACACCATGGTCTCTATTGTCTGTAGGCTTCCCCATATGCCCTTTAGCGCTGTCTGAAAAGCTCTTCCCTCCCTCCTTTTGTCACTTAAAGATCACTTCCACAGAAAAGCCTTTCCTGATGCCATTATTATAGGCTGGCCAGATTGGGAAATAATACAAACAGCAATAGTAACAAAAACAATAGCAGCAACAACCACAATAATAATTCCTAATATTTATTGGATATTACTTCTGTGCCAGCCTCTGTTCTAAACGTTTTATATGTATTTATTAATTTGTCTTTACAACAACCCAAAAGAAATATGTACTGTTACTGTTTCTTTTTACAGGTAAGGAAACTGGGGTCAATGAGAAACTCGCCCCATGTGTCGCTGGTAGGATTTGAGGAGCTGAGCTTCATCCACAGGCAGCCTTCCCCTAGGGCCTATGCTTTTAACTGGACACACCATGATGCTTCATCTCTCTCGGGCAGAAAATACAGCAATTCTTTTTATTTCAATGAGATAGATATTTCAAGACACCAAGAGATAAAGATTCATCAGAGGTTTCACATGCCTTCTACCCTACTAAATACAATACCAAATCCAAATACTGTTTGCACTGCTTCCAGTCTTCTATCTGAAAGTAAGAATCTCCAGTTGCCCAGTTTCATATGTTCCTAGGGTTGCTGTGATTCCTTTGTTCTTAGGGTCATCATAGAGCGGTCCTGAAGGTCCTGGAAGTTAACAGATAACACTGCAGCAAAGAGGAAGGAGGATTGTGACCACATTATTACTTTTTCTGTGGCAGAATTGTGGGCCAAAGTGGAAATCCACTTTGAAAAGTTTTTGACCCTATTCAGGGTACAGTGAATAAATTTCTTTCACATTACTACATATCAAAAAAGGCAGGCAAGCAGAATTTTATAAAAATTTTATTCAAATTGGCTTTAAGAAGAGCAGAGAACAATACAGATGCTACTTTTCCTCCTTTAGTGTAGATGCCCATAGGTTTTAGCAGTGTTCACATATCTTAAGCCATAGTAATTATATATTGGTCAGATTTAGTCTGCTAAAAAGGAAGAATACTTCCACAGCTGTGCCTGTCACTTCACACCCATTTGGAGAATTAGCCTGAGAATGCAGGATTGTGCCTTATATTTCCTTGAGGCCCTGTCCCTCAATCTCTCTTGCTTCATCTTGTACTTCTCTTCTTTTCAATACTCTGCACTCCTGTCTTTATTTACTTTCTTCTGCATTAGCCCATGAAGGCAGAGACCATTTCAGTCTAATTCACACTGAATTCTCTATATGTTGGCCCCAAAAAGTTGTTGCCTGATTGTCTACACTGCATATATGTTGATTCATTTATTCTTTCAACCAATATTCTCTAATAGGTAGGAGGATATAAAAATGTTGACAAGACACAGATCTTGTCAAGACTTGTCTGATAAAGGAAATGAATGGGTTCACAGGCTGTTTCAGTAGCTTTATACTGTGATAGGTATAAGCATGGGGTGCTATGAAAGTGCATAGGAGGGACACTCACAGTCTTGAGGGGTGGCAAGAATGCTCAGGGAAAAAGATGCTGGATTTGATAACTAAAGGAGGACTGTGGCAAAGGAAGGAGAGAACACTGCCATGAAAAGGCCCAGAGCCCAGAACAGGATCGTTCACAGACCTGTGAATGGTGGGACCATACAGTGGGGAAGATGCATCTCTAAGTTAGGCAGAGGCCAAACAATGGAGAAGCTACCCTGGGATGCTAAAAATTTAACTTTATTCTGAGGGCAATGCAAACCCAGGTAAGCGTTCTCAGCAAAAAAAAAAAAAAAAGCACAATGATCAAATCTGCACTTTAGGAAAACTCCTCTAGCGGCAATGTGCCAAAAAAGTTGAAGACAAGGTTGCTAGCTGGCAGCAGTTGGATCATTACAGTCACCCAGGTGATGGATGCTGGTGTTTCAACCTCGAGCAACCTTGATAAGATCAGGGAGAACTAGAAATGAACTTAAGCATGGAAGGAATAGAATCAACAGAACTTCGGAACTGACTAGATGTGGCAAATGAGTGACTCCAGGGTTTCTGGGAGAGTTCTGTTGGTTACCACCTGTGTAACCATAAGTACAGGATTTAGACGGCATATGACCACATACATACAAGCATTCCTCATGCTGTATTTCTAATTTCCTTTGACTTTTAAAAAATAGACTTTAAAATGTCCCAAGTCAAAAAAAATCTGTGTGTCCCTTTTGGAATTCTAAAATTAAGGTCTCTACCCAAGGATTAATTTAATATGCAGTGTACCTGCCTTCCTTCTTCAAGATTGTATAAGTTCCTATCAGAGTCATGGGCCTCCTGAATGAGTTCTGACCCTCAGGAAACCTTCCATAGGAATAGGTTCAGTTTGATACTTTTTCATGATCCAGCATATTAGTTACAAAGCTGAGATTTGGCTCTTCTCCTGTGCTTGCCTCCTGTGCCTTTGAGTGACTTCCAATACCTCACCTTCATCTTTATGAGGTTGGAATGAATTGCAACCATATTATCTGAAAATGCAGGTCAAACATAAAGAGAAGTCCTCTGAAACTGACTTCAGAAAATATTAGCTTTCCCTTTACTATCAACATTTAATATTGCTTTCAGCAAAGGATTTTACTTGTTTCTCTATTATTTTGGTATTCCACTATTTTTGAAAATAATAGTCAGATGTTCCAAATACTGTATGGCCACAGGGGGAATTTAGCTGGAGTTCAGACTTTCACGCATGAGCACCGAAGGAAGCATGAGGGGATTCAGCAGAGTGAAGGCCAGTCCTCTCTATGCTTAGGGGCATAAATCAAGATTAGGTAAAGTATGTTTCCACTCGTCCCAGGAATAGTACTGCCATGCCCTATAAGATTCAGAATAGAGTCCTAAATTATTACTGATGAAATGGTTATAAAGAGGAGCTGCCTACTGGGATCTGTATTTTGGTTCTTGTCTCTCCATGTTCCACGTGATGTGCTTTACAAGAGCTCTGAAGCGCAAGCATGAAAGCCAAATCTGATGAGGAAACAGCTTCTTCTGATTCCCCACAACACCGTTTGCCCTGATTTCTCTATAAGCATTTGATTTCCACATAGAGCTTTTTCAAGACATTCTTTTTACAGAATACTGAATTTCACATTGTGTTTTTAATATGATCGTTCAGTGGAAACCAGTGTTCCAGTCACTATTTTTCTAGCCATATCTAGTTTCAGCCATGCTGATTGGTACTGGGGCCACTTAATCAGTAATGTTTCTAATTGCAGCAGAGAGAATGCTCTCGTACAGGTCACAGGGATTCATGATCTAGCACTGCAGTACCTCCTTTACAGTCCATAAGGAAAGGGCTTTCTGCCTTAGCTGGACTGTGCCATGTTTTAAGGCATATGGTAAAGATATTTAATTGAAAAATGATTTTGCCACATTGTATGCCTACATAACTAAATCATGTCTAAATATATTCAGTCTTGTGTTAGAAAACCTCTTTATCTTAAGTAGGGCCGGTAGAATCTGCCAAAATATGATATTTAAAAACTTTGGGTATAGCTTAGTGCAAGGAAAAATACTATAAAATTAATCTTAGTTTTTAAGAATTTGCACTTATTTTTAGAATTATTCTTCTCTTAAATATTTTATTGTACATTTTTGTTGTTGTTGTGGCTAGATACATTTAAGATATCTTATTATACAGAATATAAATTGTAGGAGAAAACTTGAAGTACAGCCTATACAATATTGAATACAAAATGGTAAACTAGTCATATTGTGAATACCTTAAGTCACAAGAATACATTGAGCTGCTGCAGCCAAGAGGGTGAAGTAAATGGTTTAATCTGGAAATGTTATAAATTCTAAACTCTGGTGGGGGATGGGATACTAAAAGGGTAACAAATTTTTTAATGAAATTCTCAATTAGGAAGTTACTCCCTCTAAAAGGTATTCTAAGCACTCTTTCTTTTGTTGTACTCCAGCAGAGAACAAAGGAACTGAACAAATATGCAACCAGACCAGGAGATTACTTTAAAAAACAGAGCTGGAGCTTCAATAAATAAATAAATAAAATAAACAAATAAACCTCAAACAAAATAGCAAAACGCAGACACTTTGTAGAATGCCATCCTCCTTATTAATACAATTGATAAATACCTTACTACAGGGAAACATTAACATATGTAAAAGTAAATAGTGGATTGCAATAATGGCTCTAATCTAAGTAGTTTCAGAAATAAGCACAGGCTAATTTTATATAAGAACCACTAAAAAGAATCAATACAACTTGAACAACTTAAGAATAATTTAAAATATCAATAACTATAGAAATAAAAATTATCATTTATTATTTCTGTTTTCCACACACTCTGCTAAACAATTTATATTCATTGCATTATTTAATCCTCACAATAAATCTATTGCAGTGGGTACTTATTTTAATGCCTGTTTTATGAATGAAGAAATTGTTGCTTAGAGTGGCCAAGAAATTTGCCCAAGGATAAATGCTAGTAAAAACAAGATTCTGACCCAGTCAGAATTACTACTTTATCATACTCTCTTCCCTGACACTCTAGAAGTATTGTCAACAAATTATTCTCCTGATGGCTTTCACCAGCTCCTTAATAAGGATGAATTAAATAAATGAATTCATAGGAATGAATGACTCTAATTTACGTTCGAATCTCAGCAAATACCATTTGTAATTTTTGTATAACCTCATGTTCAACTTTCTAAAAAATGTATGTACTTCTAATTATAGAGTGGGGGTTTAGTCGTTCTCAAAAATTCTTTTAAAACTTTCTTAGAGTTTCAAATTAAAAATCTTAATTTCCAGTAACTCTGTGGAACAAAACTAGATGAACATCATAATTTAGAGAATATTTTTACATGGAGTAATCCAGTCTGGAAGTACTCCATGTTACAGTAGTACTGACCACAGCTACAGTTGATGTCATTTTTCCTGGTGGCCAACTTGCCTGAGGTTTCTAAGGCAATTTTTACAAATAATTTATATATCTTCTTTCTAGGTATTTGTGCTTTCCTTATGTATTATGACAATTTTCCTCACCTACATTTTTATACAAAAGATGTACACATATGCACAAATGCATACACTCACATGCTTCACATATATGTAAACAAGCACTCATAGCTATAGATTTTTTTTAATTTCGAGGCTATTGTAATTGAGAGGCTACTTTGATAACTTAACAGTTATATTCATGCAGTGTCAGCAACTGCCCAGCTTATGATGATATAAGGGCACTAATGATATTATATTCACTGAGCTGCCATAATACGTTTCCAGAGAAAGATAACTTAATTGGCAGCCTATTATCTGAGTAGGTATATGGGTGCTCTGGAGTTTGGAATGTGCTTATTGAAGCCAAGGTAATTGAGGCATCAGGTGATTTGAGTAATGGTGATTAGAATCATCTGTGTGCAATGTGCAGTGAGTAAGAACATGTGTAGGAAAGAATCCTTTTTATGAGACATTTAATTGTTGAGACCCCCGAATAACCTTGCTATTCTTTTACCCTCCTCACTTCTAAATCTACTATTAATTCAAGCTGGAAATAAGTTACACAAATATTCCTGGGATTTATTTTTGTAACAATTATGAGATCTTCAGGTAAAAACCCAAACTTATTTTTAAGGTAAAATACTTGTTACTTGATACACATTCTCGTAAGAGTATATTCATTCAACAGTCTGCACCACAGCTAAAGGAATCACAAATGGCTTTGATATGTTTCATAATATATCATGACGACAGTATCTGAAGAAACTTGAACAGATTTCTAGATTTTGTTAATGTTGGAGAAAAATATGTCAGTGTGAAAGTCTGCATAAGTGTGTGGAAAATTAATGATAAACTGAATGAACAAATAATAATTTCCTCCTTATTAATACCAACAATACTGACTATAAATATTAAAGAACACATCAATTTATTCTAAATTAGATTGTATAAATTCTAAGTTTTCTTCTAAATCCCATTAGGTCTGAGAGGCCTATTGTTGGGGGATAAAAAAACATAAAATACAAGGATAACATTAAACCCTAGGCTTCCCTAAACTACTAGTAAAAAATATTTTAAATAGAACAATACAGAGATCAAATGTCTATTTGACATGTTTTATCCTATGACAGTTGCTTACAGATATTTGTCGAATTAATAAATGTATATTTGGGAAGCAGAGTTCTGTAATCTGATTATAGGGTTATAGTAATTTTGTTTAAAATTATTTTCCAATAACAACTTAACTTTTACAGCCAAATAGCAGTGAATTTTAAACACGTGACAAGTCACAAAAAAACTTTAAAATATGTTACTTCAAATATTGGATGGTAAATGTTAGTGAATGAGAGTCAGTATGATCATGACTATGTTATCTTTGAGTGATTGTGTAGTAAGCCATTCCCAAAAATGTTGGGAAGCTTAGTGAAAATTAGCATTAGATATGAATGTGATATTAATGAAGGCTTTGAAATAGCCATTACCACTATGTGGAAGCATCAGAACCAACCCTATGGAAGATCAATTGATCCTGGAAACACTGTTTCTTTCCAGGTTATTGGTGGCAAAGTTGCATGAGCCTTCTAAGGCAAGTTTTACTAATCATTTATATATTTTCTTTGTTCTTGTGTTTTTATTTGTGCTTTTCTTATGTATTATGATAATTTCCCACCTATATTCTTAGACCACAGACTTTTTTGCTCATGTATGCATAAATGTATACACTCACATGCTTCACATGGATGTGAACAAGCACACAGAGCTCCAATTTTTGCTTTTGTTTTTTGTAATTTCAAGGCTATTGCAGTTGAACAGTTACTATAATAGGTGGAATAAACCTGGGTCATAGCCCTTCCTATGGCCTTTCTGTATCATTTTTCTCCTTTAAAAATATTGTGTGAGTAATCTTTAATCCTTTAACAAAACAGACTTGGTCAAAAGGTAGCATTATCTACTTACTAATGAGACTTAGAGATAACCTTTTTCATTTAAGTCAAGTCTCTAGTTTTCCAATGTCAGGGTTTATCATAACCACTTTATATTTAACAAAAAACTTTCATGCTGCTAGAGTCTAATTAGGTAGTGACATTATGAGTGAACTCTGAAGAACAGATGTTTGGAAAAGTAGAGCAAGAGGTCATGTCTGCTGAGCACATCACGGTACAATAAAACTCCTAATGTGTCTTAATAACTTACATCAGAATAACCTGCCTAATATGTTAGTTAATACTGCCAATTATGAAAGAAAACAAAATTGTTACCTAAAATGACTTCTTTCAACTAATATTTTCTATAGCAGGTCTGATTTATAAAGGGTTGGAAGGTACAAGCAGCCACCAATTTCTTAGAAATACCTTCCTTGTCGATCAATCATATACCTCACTGAAGAAAGGAATCATTAACAAGCTACAAAGTTTTCATTAAATTTTAATGAAGAAATGTAGTTGATAGAATTTATCAGTCTCACAGTTAGCATAGGGTCCTTTATAATTTTCTCAATGTTCACATTTATTTTTAATCATATTTCCTGAAAAACCAACTCACTTTCCTGGTTCCCCTGTTTCTGTCAATACTACTATAATCACTCTAGTCACCTAGGAAGAAAAATCTAGATATAATATCCAGATCCTTTTAAGCATCAAGTCATGTCATTTCCTTTGGGATATTTCTCAGATCCAACATCTTCCTTTGAATTTCTATTGTGATCAACATTAGCATGGTTTGAATCAGGAATTTATTATTATTATTATTATTATTATTATTACTTTAAATTCTGGGTTACATGTGGAGAGCGAGCAGTTTTGTTATATAGGTATACACGTGCCATGGTGGTTTGCTGCATCCATCATACACGTGCCATGGTGGTTTGCTGCACCCATCAACCCATCACCTACATTAGATATTTCTCCTGATGTTATCCCTCCCCTAGCCCCCTGCTCGCCACAGGCCCTGGTGTGTGATGTTCCCCTTTCTGTGTCCATGTGTTCTCACTGTTCAACTCCCACTTACGAGTGAGAACATCCAGTGTTTGGTTTTCTGATCTTGTGATAGTTTGCTGAGAATTATGTGAACCAGGAATTTCTGAAAGCCAGAGACTAGACACATAGGGGTGAACAAGATAAAAGATGTTAAAAAAAAATCTGTTGATCATGCCACTGCACTCCAGACTGGTGACAAAGGGAGACTCCATCTCAAAAAAAAACAAAAAACTGTTGTATTTTGACTACTCAAAATGCATTTGTCTCCCACAATAGATAAAGCCTTGAGGAATTCTGAGAGTGTTATGAGAATTTACTGGATTTGATCTTGTTAAGGAAGTCAGAAGAGGCTTCCCTAAGCAATTGAGTCTGAAACTGAATTGTAACATATAAGTAGGAATAGACCAAGCAATGAAGGAAAGGAAGGGTAACCCAGGCTGCGGGAATACTATGTAAAAAGATGCTATGACGGTGAAAAAGGAAATGAGAAGAAGGCCTGTGTTGCTGCAGCAGAGAGCGGCAGGCAGCACCATCACATGCACGAACCTGGAGGGACAGGACCATGCAGTCTTGAGAGCCATGTCAAAAAATTTCATGTTTATCCAAGATCACTGGAGCTTTCATGAGATCTCAGATGCAACACGCTGAAAAACAAGAATCTTTCTTCACCCTGGACTCTGATTTCTCCCATTTTAGTTCCTGACGTTTAGTGAGTGGTTTCCTTTACCCCGGCTCTAAAAGAAACCTTCAGTCGGTCACCACGGTCAGTCTATTCTACCTCCTACATATACCTCACATTTATATCACTTGTGTCACTGCTGTTTAATTCAGATTTCATCATTTTTTTCTTGATTTACATAATTAGAATTCTCCCTGTTCTCCAGCTTAGCCTCCCTTTAGTTCATCCACTTCACTGCTCCCTAAGTGACCTTTCAAAATTATTGATATAATCCCATTAATTCTCTGTCCTTTCACAGTAAACCTAAAAATTCAGTTCAGGTTAGTTTACCACACAAACCACTACCGAAATCTTTATTCTCAGTCTCGCAACTTCTTTAAATGCTTTCTTTATTTCAGTACTGAGCTTCCTACAACATGAATGAGACATTATTTCATGCTGTGCTTATTATTTCATGTGTGTTAGTTTGATTTGGGTCCTTTATCCAACCTTGTCAAATTATTAGTTTGGTGCAAAAGTAATTGCCATTACTTTTAATGGCCAAAACCGCAATTACTTTTGTATAAACCCAATAACATCTTGACTTCAAGACTCAACCAAAGCAGCATCTCCTCAAGGAAGATTCTAACTCACTTATCCCTCCTCTGGCTCTGTCAACTTTTTAAAGAATATTTTATAAATGTTCAGTAATGGTTTAAGATTTGTCATCTTCAAACCAACCAACCAATCAAGCGACAACAAAACAGGTCTACCCTGGAGTCATACTCTAATTTTTTCTATTTTCCTCCCTTTCTGATCCTTTATCCCACTTTCTTTTTCTTCCTCTTCCTTCTCCTTCTTCTTTGTCAAATAGAGGATTGAGTTATTATCATTGATCCATACAAAGTCCCTCTCTATTTTCTTTAATTCCCATCCCCCATTTCTATTCCCCATCTTCCCATGTGCAACCTTCCTAATATGTTTGATATGCATTTTTTTGTTTGTATGTACTTTTAGAAAATGTTTGTTTTCTGTGCAAATAATAATAATAATAATAATAAATAAAAAAAAAAGATTTGTCATCTTAACCAGATCATCTATAACTATGTCACTTGGATCATGGAGGAACTTAACAACTCTTTGTCAAACTATACATTTTACATGACAATGTATTTGATTGCTATAGTAATTCTGTTCAGTAAACAATCTTAAAGCTATTAAAGTTGAAAGTGTGACTCAGAGAGGGTAAATATCTTACTCAAGAAATAGTTCTTCAATTAATAAGGAACTCCGTGCTCTCTGTGTAATAGAAAACCAATATTTATGTTAAAGATGGCTCTTCAGGTTTTGAGTTTCACTGTTTACTATCTACTGTTGATAGAGTTTCACTGTTTACTATCTACTATTGGACGATTATTAGCATTAACTATAACTTACTCAAGAGGCCCCATTTGAGGGTTTCATTGTAAAAAGCCTATATATATAATAGCATATTATATTACAATCATAATATTCCAATACTAAAAATAATGACAATAGCAATCCAAGATTCCCACAGTTGCAGGGAAAAGGCCAACATCATCTCTGTATAATATGGACACCATCCTCCTAACATAATCGAATGATATGATGAAGTTAAAACTCTGAGCAGTGATTAATGATGAAAATTAGAAATGGAACTTCACTAATCTCTTTTAACATAGAGTCACAGGGAAGAAGGAGTTTGCAATTTTATGTTACTAGTTCAGAAAAGGCCTCACTGGAAGAGTAATATTGAGCAAACTCCTGAAAAAGAGAAGCCCATTTAGTTTCCTGAAAAAAAAAGAAAATTTATAGCAGTAGAATTTGTCACACCAAGAGAAATTGAGATACCCCATGGGGTCAAAGAAGTAGAGAGTTTAAAGAAGGAGGAAGGATGAACCACCAAATGCCAGAGTAGACATATAACATCAAGGCAAGAAGCACCTACTAGTTTTCATAGCTTTGTTTTGTTTTGTTTTGTTTTGTTTTTGAAACAGGGTCTTGCTCTGTTGTCCAGGCCAAGTGCAGTAGCACAATCATGGCTCACTGCAGCTTTGACCTCCTAGACTCAAGTAATCCTTCTGCCTCAGCCTCCCGAGTATCTGGGACTACAGGGCATGCCACCATACCCTTCTAATTTTTTATTTTTTTGTAGAGACAGGGTCTTGTTATGTTGCCCAGGCTGATCTCAAACTCCCAGATGCAAACAATCCTCTCACCTCAGTTTCCCAAGATGCTGGGATTACAAGTGTTAGCTACCATGCCTGTCCATTATTTTCTTGAAAGGATTTTCAGGGGGAGTGTAGGAGCAAACAGAAACAAAACAACCAAAAACCCAGAGTGCAGCAAATTGAGGAAATGATTAAGAGGTGAAAACAAAATCCAGCATATGTGAACAATTGTTTTGAATAAAATGACACTTGCATCCCTCCACATTAAATTCATCAAGAAGTTGTGTCACCTCTACCTTGAAGATGTATCGATATCTCACTGCTATTTATCCCTTCCAATGCCATTCAAATCTAAGCCACTACCGTCCCTTTTCTGGATAGTTAATAAAGTCTCCTAATTAGCCATTCCACTTACTCTGTTCCCTTCTACAGCATATTTCCCACAGCAGCAAGTACTTTCTAGTTAAAATTACTTCTCTAATCAAAACTCAGAGTATAACTTTCCTTTCACTCAAAATCTTTGCAATAATCACAAAACCCTATGTAATATACCTCCTACTACCATCTTATTGAGTTCAAATTCTACAACTGCCACCTTCCTCATTCAGTTCCCAACCACTCTGCCCCCCTTATATTCCTCAAATATGCCAAATATAGTATTACCTCAGGATCTTTGTGCATGTTGTTCCTGCTGCTTGAATTGCTATTTCCATCTGATATCTCTGTAATTTTTTAAATTTTTTTCTTCATTTCCTTCAGGTCTTTGCTCAAATAGCACTCTTACACTGAGGTCTTCCTTGAGCAATATAAAATTCCAAACTCCTCTTTCATCCCTTAATCTCTCTCTACACCCATTCCCTGTTTTTCTCTTTTTCCATAGCACTTATCATCAAGTAATATTCTACCTGTTTTATTCGTTTTTAATTTATCACTTATCTCTACACACTATAACAGTAGCTGCTATATCAGAGCAGGGACTTTTATCTACTTCATTTACTGTTTTATCTACAGCACCTAGAACATGCAAGTCATATAATAGGTGCTGAGTGAGTATTTGTTGCATAAATAAAATGAGTGAATATTTTTTTAAAAAGTGAAAAAATTGGATTAAGGAAGCAGAAGTTCATGGAAGAAATTTATAAGTATGAACAATAGCAGAACATATGTATATACTGATGAAAAAGAGGCAGAGAAGGCAGAATTGTAAAGAGACAGGAAAACAGGGAAATTATTGATAGAACAAAACCCCTGCAGCAGTAAGAAAGCATGGGTTTCAGCAGAAATATACATTTGAAAATGCATATTACCACCTCAAACCCATTGACATGGCTCCTATCAGCACACACACAAATAACAATTGTTGATGGGGATGAGGAAAAATTAGAACACTTGTTCACTGTTGGTGGAAATGTAAGATGGTAGAGCCACTGTGAAAAACATTATGGAGATTCCTCAAAAACTTAAAAATAGAACTTCCATATGATCCAGCAATTCCACTTCTGGGCATATACCCAAAAGAATTAAAAGCAAGATTTTAAAGAGATATTTGTACACCCATGTTTATAACAGCACTATTCACACTAGCTAAAATGAGGAAGCAACAAATGTTCATAAGTGGATGGATGAATTAATAAGCAAAATGTGGTACATATATACAATGGAATACTATTCAGCCTTAAATTAGAAGGAAATTCTAACATATGCCCCAACATTAGCTGAACCTTGAAGATACTACGCTACGTGAAATATGTCAGTCACAAAAACAAAAATACTCTGTTGTTTCCCTTGCATGAGGTACTTAGAGTGGTCAAAGTCACAAGGACAAAAAGGAAAATAGAGGTTGCCAGGGATTGGGGATAGGAGAGAGGCAAAAAGTATTGTTTAATGGGTATAGAGTTCTAGTTTCACAAATGAAGAGCTCTGGAGATGGATGACCATAATGGTTGCACAATATTATAAATGTACTTAATATTACCCAACTGTATACTTAAAATTAATTAAGATGGTAAAATTTATGTTATGTGAATTTTACCACAATTTTAAAAATTGGGAAAAAAAGTACAGAGTGGTACCCAATCTATGTTTACTGGATTTTCGTGTACACTGCTTTTAATAGTTCTCAGATTTGGACTTAGATGCAAAAATTAAAGTTAAAACAATTTGTAGTATGTCAAAAATAAGATGGTATTTTCATGAAAATAAACTTTGTCACACAAATTGACATTATTATAGTCTTAAGAATTATGCTAATCATTAGTTGCTATCTCTGTAACTTAATTAAATGTGCAGTATGATTTCTATGAAAATACCATTTTTCTTCGTGATTTAACGAGACCTACCATCAAGCCATTCAAACCATTAAGAAAGCCCAACTGTTAGAAACGATCAACACATTTTTAAAGATATTTGGAGGTTAATGGGAGATTAAAGGGAACCCATTTATTCCCACCTATTCCATCTGGATCCAAGCATTGCACAAATTAACATAAAAACTAAATAAAAATGATTTCCCTTTTTTATTATCCGGGAAAGAAAATCAAAGAGCTGGAACATCACATCAAACAAAGTGTTCTCAAACCAATTTTACATGCCTGGTGTGCTTGATTGGTTTTGACAGCGTGTTAAGAAGGGACGATGCGTGGAGGGGTTCAAACACTTGGCATCAGATTTGGCTCTTCTGTATACCTTGTCTATTTCCATTTACCAATCATATTTCAAGGACTTTAAATTCCCCCTTTGAAAGTCTATTCATCCTTTTCAATATCACTTCCACTGCTCTAAATCAAGCTCTCATCACCTCTCTCAGAGAGCGGCCTCCTTGTCAAACTCCTCGCTTTTCCATACTTAGAACTAGGTGATTGCATACATATGGCTGTGATTGCACTACAGATCTCACAGAGAGACCTTCAGAATCTTCAATGAAAGTTCTGTTGACAGCAGAGCTCCAGGTTGGTCAAAGTTCACAAATGTCATGCAGAATCACAAATTTAAGTTGGCTGGAGATGGAACGCCCCATAGAGAAACTCTTAAATTAAAATAAATTTTACAAGTCATGAACAACAGTCATTTGATCACATATTTTCTATGGAAAAAAGTGACACTATTTCAGAAGGTAAGTATCACTGTTTCTTGATATATAGACAAATACATACATATATACATACATATATAAGACATCTTATCCCCAGATCTATTTTTCTTCAGTATTCCGAAGAAGTATCACCACATACCTGACTGATTAATAAGGAATCTGAGTGTCATTATCTCATTTAGATGCTATTGGCTGCAACTAATAGACATCCTGACTAAAACTGGTTTAGACTATAGCGATTCTTCTCACATAACACCTCTCTTTAGCACTAGCTCCTCTTCTCTGTGCTTTTCTCGGAATTGTCTTTCTTTACTTATTGGCTTTATCTCCCGACTAAGAGGAAGGTGGTGGCAGCAAATTCAGGCATCATATTCAGACGTTACAATATCCAAAGGAGAAAAAAGAACTACATTTTCTCAAATCTCCTACTTAGGAACAAGAAAACTTTCCAGAACACCCCTAAAATGGGTTGCATTGTATCTCCAAAGAAGATATATTTGAGTCCTAACCTCTGATAACTGAATGTGACCTTCTTTGAACATTGGGTCTTTGAAGACATAATTTCTTAGGACAAGGTTATTTTCCATTAGAGTGAACCCTCAATCTAATGATGGGCATCGTTATAAGAAAACCATGTGAATACACATACAGACAGAGGAGACACACAGGGGAGATCAATGAAGACAGAGGCAGAGATTGGGGATTGTAGTTGCAAGCCAAGGAATAAGGATTGCCTCCAACTACCAGAAGCTCGGAGGGAGGCAAGGAACAGATGCTTCCTCAGAGTCTCCAGAAGGAACCAAACCTACAGACACCTTGACTGCAGACTTCTGCCCTCCAGAACTAGGAGAGAATAAATTTCTACTGTTTTAAGCAACCCAGTTTGTCATGATTTATTACAGCAGCAACTAATACAACTTCCAGGCCTTCCCTGCACATCTTGTTGGCCAAGATCGGGTTACATGACTCTTCCTAAACAGATCACTGCCAACGAGAATGGATTATGACCATCGGCTTGGACTAGTCATTAGTGGTGGGATGGATGGTGGGCACTCAGCCACAAGGACCACTGCAGTCACCTTTCACTCCTCCCTCTTCCTCACCAACTCCTACATTCGGTCACGAAATTCCATAGATTGTGCCTTGTATCACTTTTGACTGTGTGCCTTTCTTTTTATTTTAATCTTTAAGCACTCACATAGTTGAAAAATCATAATGATATTTTCAAAAAGCACTTAGAAGTCTCCTTCCCACTTGCTATAGTGTGAGTGTTTGTGTCTCCCTACAATTCATGTTGAAATGCCCAATGTGTGAAGCTGTTAGGAGGTGATATTAAGAGGTGAGGCTTTTGAAAGGTGATTATTTCATAGTGCTCTCCCTTTATGGCTAGGATTAATGTCCTTGTGAAAGAAACACCAGGCCGGACACGGTGGCTCATGCCTGTAATCCTAGCACTTTGGGAGGCCGAGGTGAGTCAATCACCTGAGGTCAGGAGTTCAAGATCAGCCTGACCAACATGGAGAAACTCCATCTCTACTAAAAAAATACAAAACCGGCTGAGCCTTGTGGTACATGCCCGTAATCCCAGCTACTTGGGAGGCTGAGGCAGGAGAATGGCTTGAACCCAGGGGGCAGAGGTTGCAGTGAGCCAAGATCACACCACTGCACTCCAGCCTGGGCAATAAGAGCGAAATCTCCCCTCAAAAAAAAAAAAAAAAAAGTGAAAAAGACACTTAAGAGCTAGTTAGTCCCTCTGCCATGTGAGGACACAGCAAGAACTTGGTAGTTGGCAACCAAGAAGAGGGCCCTTGGCAGAACTTGGCCGTGTTGGCACTCTAATGTAGACTTTCAGCCTCCAGAACTGTGAGAAAAGAATTTCTATTGTTTCTGTTTTCAAATGTCAAATGCATGCCTAAAATCCATGACAAACAAAATATAAACATTATAATTAAAGAAAAGCTCCTTACTGTCTATAACTAAAGACAGTATACTGATTTTTCCTTTTGCCTCAGGCTACGATAGCTCTCTGCACTGGTGACCGGCATTGTGCTAAGCCCTCTTCACACTTCAACTAAATTAATTTTTAAAGCAGTTCTGTTACAAAAAGATAATCATTATCCTCCTTTTATAAATGAAATGTCCTTAGGCTTAAAGAGGTTAAGCAACTGTGCTTAGTCCCATGGCTAAGGGTGGTGCGGAGATTCACACTCTAGTCAGCCTGCCTCCACGGTCACTGCTCTTAATCACTGCTAAATTGTCTCCTGGTAGGTGAATACATGTGATTGGAAATTTTGCCATATACTTTCTATTTTAAATGTATGTTTAGACACACTATAAATTACTTGATCCCAAAACATTTCTTGTGGTGAGTGGAGAAACAACATGAGAGAAAAACATTTATAAAAATAAAAACATTAAAACATTTGTTTACTCAAGTTAAAATGTTTCAAAAACTAGCAAATTTAGTCATTTGCTAACTTTCAAATTTCAACTCCCCTTTCCTTCATTCCTACAGCAGCATATTTTTTAAAATCTTCCTTCAAGTAATACTCACTTAGTCAATAAAGACATGTCTGTAACAGAAAAATATATCCATTCCAGTTAACATACGAGTCAAATCATATCCATATGGTAATTTGCCCTTGAGGGCTAAAAAAGTGTCAAATAGGCTTTTTCCCTATACTGGATGGGTGATCATCCTTCTGTTAAAATCAGTCACATGGTTTAATGAAAAGAGATAATACAAATGAGATTTTGCTACATTAAAGAAAAAAAATCCTGGTTTTTACAGGTTTTTTTTTTTTTTTTTTCCATTTCAGTCCTTAGGCATAGTGATTGTCAGGTGTGGTTTTTTATTTCTTCATGTTTGCTGTTTTTGAATGTTGCAAAATAAGTAGAAGAATAACAGTAATTTGACTAATGGCATACACTCTCCAAAGTGTTTGAAAAATGACTTTTTTTCATGATTGCCTCATTGTTTTCAAAGATCATTAAACAATAGAGAGAGGTCAAGTGTTCTCATTTACGTTTTGTACTTGAGGAAATAAAAACACAAACAGGCTCAGTGACTTAGACCAGATAACTTGGATATCAACATGATATTTGGATATTATGGCCAGATTTCCATATTGTGGTCTAATACTGTAATTGAAGAAGAGAAAAGTGTTTATGATTCAGAGAAAATAGCATAGGCGGCAATCTGGGGGTGAAAGGTCGTGAAGTAAACCTGGTAACTTAGAGAAATGTAAACTCTCTGAACAAAACTATTTGCATGGTGATTTTATATACAATGGGATAATAATATGTATTTTTTTCTATTATGCCTTGAGATATGTGACATTATTATGCTCATTTACATAGGAATTAACTGAAAATCAATGTCAGACAATTAGTAAATGATGGAACTAGAATTCATTTCCATGTCCTTGACTCCGAGATTCTTTTCTTGTTATTATAGCATAAAACTGAAGAAAGAATTACAGTTGACACTTGAACAAATCAGAGGTTAGGGGCACCAACCCTCCCATGCAGTCGAAAAGCCATATATAATTTTTGACTCCCCAAAAACTGTACTAATAGTCTACTGTTGACCAGAAGCCTTACTGGTAATATAAACAGGTGACTAACACATATTTTGCATATGTATTACATACTGTATTCTCACAATAAAGTAAGCTAGAGATAAGAAAACGTTATTAGGAAAATCATAATGAAGGGAAAATATATTTACTATTCATTATGTGTAAGTGGGTTTCATAAAAGTCTTCATCTTCATCATCTTCATGTTGAATAGGCTAAGGAGGAGGACAAAGAGAAGGGGCTAGTCTTGCTTGTCTGTCTTAGGGATGGCAGAGGTAGAAGATCTGCATGTAAAGTGAACTCTTATAGTTCAAACCCATGTCGTTTAAGGGTCAACTGTACTTGCAATGTTTCTTAGTAATCAATAAAATCTCTAGGTGCTGCGAATTTATTTGTCTAAATTCACTTTATAGTTATTTAGACATCAATATAAAAAAGAATAGAATTTAAAAATTTAATGGAAATACATCTATTAAAATTGAGCTTTAAATATTCAGGGAATTTTTCTATATAAGTTAGTGAAATATAAATGACTAAGCAAATGAGTTTAGTCAATTTTTTGTTACTTTTTTGACATTAGAATGCTTACTAGATGATAAAGTACCGCAGGAGACATAATTCCGATGAAAACAGACACCGAACGCTAAAAGCTCTTACTATGTTTTAGTTAAAAGCTCTCTAGGAAACAGAAGTCAAAGCATGGAGTAAGTACCAGAGCTCAATTTGCGTGTGCAATTCTAGGGCAGTGAGAGTGAGGGAGAATGGATTTAGGTATCAAAAATGGCAAGCAATTCAAGGTGATGTGTTACTACACTGGCCACTGTTTTAAGAGGAGTCATGAAGAGATACCCCTGGTCATTCAGCAGGTGCATCTGTACAGCCATGCAGAATATCTCTGGAGAGCTATAAGGAAAAAAAAGTGGGCCACGGAATAGCCCAGTGGAAGAAGAAAGAATGTAGTAATCTTCACAGGTCTAGACCATCTCCTGTATTCTGCTGTTGAAAGTTGTCCCTCTGGAACATAGCTCCCCATGGTTCTGGGTTGCATACTATCTTTGGCAACCTCTTAAGAAGCATAATCCTATGTCCCACACTATGGCTAGTAGGTCCAAAGCAGTTTAACCATGCAAGTATGCAAGGAGTAAGGCATCCATGACAGTGGCAGAAAGGAAACAAGAGGCTGAGGGTCCTGCGGACAGGTGAGGCCAAAAGAATATGAGGAAACACTTAAGATGTGTCTGATAAAGTCGGTGATTTCACTATTCAATTGTTGCATGGACTTACATAAGCCAGCAGATTAAATTCCCTTAATTCATTATTTCTGATAATTGTTAGCAACAATTTCCCTAAACTCAATTTGGAAATTTCTAAACTATATTTCATTCCAATCTTTGCCAACCCCCACATGCAATTGGTTGAAAATTCCCACTGATTCTTTTACAGTAACTTCTCATAGTCAGTAATTCCTTTCCATTAATATTTTAATCATCCTAGCTCAATCTGTCAAGAGTCTCTACTGTAAAACTCTTCCTACTGTTCACTCTGATATTATTTCTCTTTACCTTCAAACTAGTCTATATTCAAAATTGCAATGGCTTCTTAAACAAGCTCTATTTAAGGAAAAAAACAGAAGGTTGTATAAATATTTCCAAAGGTCTACAAATTCACTGCCATATTTTTAAATTATGTTCCTTTAGAAGATAATCTCTGGATTATCTAAAAGAGCCCCAGGATTGAGTACTGCTACACAACTGCTGACCTCTAATCAAAGTCTCTGTTGGCTCCAGAATTACTAGGATTCTCTCTGGCGAAGAAGCATTCCTTCTAAGACAAACACGTTGTATAAACAAAAATTTGTCAATAGCTTAAATAAAAGAAACATGATGAGAGAATGGAGTGATCACTCTGCACAGCAGAATATGGGCAGACTGAGTAAAAGAAAATTTGCCCTCTAGTAGTCAGTACCATGTTCACTTTGAGAACAGCCAGGTAATCTAGCACATAAAATTTAATATTGCTATTATGAATTATCTTAGTTTTCATGTCTCGCTGGTATTTAATTTCATATTTATTTTCATTTTATAATTATTATAAGATTTATCATAAGAATTTTTACTGAATTTAGTTTTACATTTTTATATAGTATTAACAATAATTCACATCCATGCTAGAAATCCAAGAGAATTGTGGCAGTTTCTTTAAAAGTATGCTGTACATTGTTTGAGCTTGCAGATGTGCTGAAATATATCATTGCTGCGTTAATTTTCCTAAAGCATATCTCTAATTATGCCATTGTGTGATATAAAATCTTTCGAAGTTTCTTACTGTATATAAAATTAAAATTCATGAATCTGGCCATTCCTACATGTATGTTCTCCTTCTCTGTACTTGTTTTGTTTTCCAGACTACCTCAGCAAATGGACACATACAAACAACATGTTCACTTATCATTTCGCTGTAGTCCAAATGTTTGTGTACCCCCAAAATTCATATGTTGAAATTTAACCTCCAAGGTGATGGCATTAGTAGCTGAGGCTTTTGGAGGTAATTAGGTTATGAGGGTGGATCCTTCATGAATAGGATTTGTGCCTTTGTAAAAGAGACCTCAGAGAACTAGTAGTTCCTTCTACTACATATGAACACAGCAAAAAGTACCATCTAGGAGCCAGAAAGTAAGGCCTCACCAGATATAGAATCTGCCTTGATTTTAGACTTCCCAGACTCCAGAAATAAATTTCTATTATTTATAAGCCACTCTTTTTATGATATTGTTACGGCAGCCCAAACTAAGACTTCTGTTTTTGACTTTCTTTTTGCCACAATCTCCTCATGACCAGTCTTATCCATGGATTAAAATCCATGACATCTTCCTAATCCTTCAAGTACTTGGGACCTGACTGTTCATTAGAATCCTATGAAGTTTTGGGCATATCATTCTTATGGCACTCAGCATATCTGCTTTGTATTATGGATACTTGTATAAATTCCTTAGCAAAGTCATCTTATCTTCATCTAAGAATCCTCTAATTGGCCCAGTTTGGTATGTTGTGTAGGTTATCTGTTCAATAAATACTCGTTAAGCTAATGTAAGACACAAAACACAATTAGCTGCTCACACATTTGCGAATATCTATATACTGGGAAAGTAATCACCATGAAATTATTGATGGCTAAATATGAGACAAATAAAGGAATCTCCAAAGGTGTGAACTTATGTGTAATTTGTTGAACACCTAGCAAATAATGACATTCTAAATGAAGCACTTTTAGAAGGTAATGGCAAGCATTGGAATCTAAGATTTTGTATTGGTATTGACTAAGATCACTAATGAAAACAAAAAAAGTAGCAAATAAGGGCCAAAACAGTTCTTCGTAGGATACCAATTAACTGCTAATCTGTTTGCTCTAATAGGCCACTATTAGAGGAAATGATAAAATTAGCTATGCACATAAGAAACATTTATTGCCTACATATTACTTTTGCCCTGAGACCAATGCAATTCAGCAAACTTGTACAATAAAATCAGCCCCAAAAGAGTTTAACAAACACAAGTTTTTATCTCTACTTGCTTGAAATAAGGGTTTTATTTAAAAAAACTAAAATCCTGAACAGTCAAAGGAAGTGAGAAAAACCTGTTTCTTTAAATGAGTTTTGAATACTCGTTTTTTAAGCTTCTGAATTGCTTTCTGCATCTAGAATGCTATCTAAATCCCTGCTGATTTATCCTTATACTTTCAGCAGGATTTCATGGCTCCTGGGCACCAGACAGTCTTGTTAATAATGGCAAACCCTTTCAGTCCCTCTTTGGTGCAAGTTGGGCTTTGATTGACAAGGTAATAAAAGTGTTAATGAGACAGAGTGGCACAGTCAGAGATCAATAGTTGCCAATACGAAAAACAATACTGATAGTTTGTAAAATTCCCTCAAACCAGATAAAAATATTTTGCATCAAAATAGAGACTTTTCATTTTATAATTGATGATTTTCTTTTTTGTCTGCAGCAAAGCTGTCATAGACATCGTACGAAACTAGAACCATGCCTAGGATGGATACTGTCCACAAAATCAGGATGGAATTTCCTAGTTTGCTGTTTGCTTGCCTGGTGGTCTTTAGAGAAGGTGTTGTTACAAAAGACTGCAGTCAGAACTAGAATGGACTTTTCAGCCCCTTCATTGAGCAGCTAGGTTGCCCCCAGCAAGTTTATAAACCTGTCTGAGACTCAGATTTAAATCTGTTGAAGGACTTTACCGACACCTCCCTTGCAAAGTACTAATGAAGGATAAATGATACGAAATCGGTAATGAAGTAAACAGAGTCTGGGGCAGAGAAGACATTTCAGAAACGGAAGCTATTATCTTTAAATATGTATGGCAATTTCTTCTCAGTTACGCCTGGGTTACAGCTTAAAGAAAAGTTTGTTTTTGGTTGTTTTTTTCTTTTCTTCATCTTGGGCATCCATGATATATTGAATTAGAAAAAACAGTGGTGAATTCAGGAGGTATAAATGGATATCTACAATTGCTTTTGAATGCTTTGATTTTATTTGATCTGATTCTGTTTTGATTTCTCTATTCCTTTGTATCAATTAGCATTTGTTGCATAACAAACCATATCCAAAATTACTGACTCAAATAATAAACATACATTATTTCTCACAATTTTATGGGTTAGCTGGGTGTACTTCTGGTCTGGGCCAGGCTAGCTAGAACAAGATAATGTAGGATGATCTCTTTCACGTCTAGTGGTTGGTTTGTCAGTGGAGGCCACAGAGATGAACTGGCTTCATGCATCTCATTATCTAGCAAGCTATCGCTAGTGTGTATTCATGCCATAGTCACAGGGGTCCCAAGAACAGCAAGACAGGCAAGGCCCAATAAGCATGCACTTTTCAAGTCTGTTTTTGTCACGTCTGCTATTATCTTACTGATCAAAGCAAGTCATGTTGTCAAGCCCAGAGTAAGAGCATGCATATAGGGAAGTAAATTATTGAGACCATTTCTGTGACAAACTGCCACACCCTCACACTCTGTTTATTCAGATGTCCTCAAGAAATGCATACATTTTCCTATAGAACAATGATTTTTTTCAGATACAACTTAGTCAGAGTTAAATATAACGAGCACTTTTAATATGCTTTTATATTTTGTATTCCCATTGAGTGTCTGATGAGCTTTTAATTAGACAGAGTGCTGAGAAGTACGTTTGAAACAAATAGACCATTTATACTACATATGTATGATGGTTTTGCTAGGAGCTCTTTGACCTGTAGAAAAATGTTAGTTTTATCTCTCCAGTTTAGAAAGCATGGCTTTTCCTTTGCTTTGATTCTTTTTTACTTAAAGAAATTACTCTTGGGTTAATAATACCTCTGAGTTTTAGAAGGGAATCAACGTGTCTCAGAACCTGAGTTGTTCCTATTTCTTTGCTGGGTACCTTGGTTTTATTTGTCAGTTTTATGCTATATAATATGACTCCAAACCAGAATCTCTTGCATCTAAAAAATGGTGACAAGGACAAGGAAATTATATTACTCTGCAGGGACTGCCCTAACAAAATACCCTAGGCTGGGTGACTTACACAACCGAACTTTATTATCTCACAATTCTGGAGCTAAGGAAGTCCAAGATCAAGCTGCTGGTCAATTCCATTCTTGGGAGGGCCGCTTTCTGGCTTGTAGATGGCAGATTTCTCATTGTGTCTTCACATGGTGGGGAGGAAGAAAGAGAGAGAGAGAAAGAGAGAGGGAGAGAGCTCTCTGGTGTCTCTTCCTGTACAAACACTAATTATTTCATATCAGGGCCCCATCATTATGATCTTATTTAATCTTAGTTACCTGCTTACAGACCCTATCTTCAAGTACAGTCACATTGAGTGTTAGCACTACAACATATGAATTTATGGGGAGAGACACAATCAGTCCATAGCAGGAATACTGAAAAAGTGAAAGCTAAAAGCTTAAATCTTTACACACTTCACCAATTTAATTGAGATAGATTTGATCTATATAGTGTGTGGTGATTATGCAACTTCTATGTCTCTCTGTACAGCATTGACTAATCACAATACAGATGAATGAAGAAAACAAACCTAAAATTGGTCAAGAAATAGTCTCGTAAGAATATGTAACCGAAGCTAAAATTTGGCAGGTGTGGCCTAATGCAGCACCTATGAAGTCTGTTGAAAATAATTTGAAGAATCATGAAGAATGTAAACTGTTTCTTCTTCCCTTTAATTAACAAAGATAAATAACTTCATAATGCTGTTTCCTATAAGACTTTTTGAAATATATTCTTGATCTGTCTCTGGTTTCAGCATGAATAGGTTTGGAAAAAACTTAGATAATGTGACTGGAATGTAAATGTAAATTTCCATTCCTAAAATACATTTTTCCCAGAGTAGTAATTGTTTGAAAGTCTTAAAAGTATAAATTTTCTTTTATAAGTACTTTATGACTTTTTCAGAGGAACATAGAATAGATAAACTTAAAAATATTTAAAGTATTCTATAAATGCCTTTACACATTCATGGCGAAATGCTTAGTAAAATTTCAGGTACAAAATTCTCTAGGGTATTATATTGTTGAGTGTCTTTAAGAACTATAAAATTTCCTATCCTCATTATTTCTCCTGTTTAATTTCCTGTCACCACAGATGAGTCTGGGCTTTGTTTGTTTCGCCAACTACAGAGTTGAAAACTCTGACTTGCGAGATATTGCTAAATTATAAAAGGAGGCATTTTTTTCTTCTCATTAATGTTCTTTGTGAAAAGAACACAGAAAAACTTAGTATTAATACTGTCCAGTATTATGTCAAAACTAGACTAAAAGCCATTCACTTCTGTATTGAACACGTCATAATGAAACAAATTTTAGTTTAAGTTACTTGGAAATATATATTTGACAATATATTCTTACAGTTTTTTTTTTTTTTCCAACAAATCCAGGGGATTAAGACTAGTATTTAGGAAGGTGTGTTAGTCAGCTTTGGGCTGACATAAAATATCACAGACTGAGTGGCTTAAACAACAGAATTTTATGTTCTCACATTTCTGGAGCCTGGAAATTCAAGACCTAGGTGTCAGCTGATTCAGTTCTTGGTGAGAGTTTGCTTGCTGGATTGAAGACAACAGACTTCTCTATGTCACCTCGCTTGATGGGAAAGTAGAGAGAGAGAGAGAGAGTGAGTCTGGTGTCTTTTAATACAAGGTCACTAATCCTAACATGAAGAGCTTCGATGTTATGATCTCATTTAAACTTTATCACCTCCTCATGGGCCCCATCTCCAAATACAGTCACAACGGGGGTTAAGGCTGAATCATACCAATTCGAGGGGTAAGGGTAGATACAATGCAATCCATAGCATGAGGCAACTGCTGCACCCACAAGTCAGGCTGCAAGGCTAATCTTTCCTGTTGAAATTTCCTCTTAGGCCCCACAAACTAACAGGTCTTGTATCATTAATTAGGTCATAGTTTTCCAAACTGTCAGTTATCATGTGCCTGTTGATTTTGATGCCGTCTAGTGTAGATCCTGCTTCAAGGATCAACCCTGAGAAAAGAAATGAGAGAATTCTCTGCTAGTGTGGAAACACCAAGGGACCCGCAGTTCAACCATCTCATCCGGTGGAAAGAGAGGAGGCTCATGTCCCTCTCCCCCCTTCCCATTTCTCCCTACTACCCTCATCTCCAAAGCATTTTCCAGAATATGAAGAGAAAATATAGAAATCAAATTTTATATTTGCTTTTTACTTATTGGTTATTTTACTTAATAAAATGTTGCCAGATGTTGTGCTACAAATTAGGGGTAGAAATAGCACTCATTTATTCCTTCAGTGGATATTTATCAAGTGCCTACTATGTGCCAGGCACTATTCTAGAATCTGTGAATAAAATAGAAAAAGATTCCTTTCCTCCTTGAGTTTATATTCTAAGGGAGAAAAACAAACAATAAACAATCAGTTTTAAAAGTTAAATGATATGGCAGGTTAGAAGTTGATAAGTGCCAATAATTACCAGAGCAAAGAAGGAAAGTAGAAAGTGAAGAGAAGTGAGTAAGTTGCAGGAATAAATAAGGTGGTCTAGGTGGGCCTCGCTGAGAATGTAAGATTTGAGTAGGGAACCAAAGATGAGAGAGTCAGCTAAGTAGATACCTGGGGTTAGGATATTCCAAGCAGGGGGAAGAACCAGAGCAAACATTAGGCTGTCAAGTGTCTGATGAGCTCCAGAAACAGCAAAGAGGTTAATGTGGTTGGGCAGAGTGAGCAAGGAATTCAAAAAGTTGAAGAATTAAATTGCATAAGGCCTTGTAAGACAAAGGCTTGCCATTAACTCTTCGTGGCTTCAGGAGGCATCTCAGGGTTCCAAAAACATGCTCTGATATATTTTTAAAGTATTATTTTTTACAGTTAAGTTCTATAAGACAAATATAATTGTATTTTGCTTTTTAATTCAATTTGATCCTCTGTCTTTAAGTAAATGGTTTACTCTATTCATCTTGATTAGAAATTTGGACTCATTTCCACCATCTTTGTATTACTTATTTGTCCTCCCCCTCTTTCCTAGTGTGCTTATTTTTTCTCTTTTTTTTCTTCTTTTGAATTGATGTGGTCTCACCAATCCCCATTTGATGTTTTTCCTCTACTCATTTTTAAGTACCTCATCTAACTTTTTCATTTTATTGTTTTTCCAGAAATTTTAGCATGCTTATTTAACCTCATCAGTTCTAAGCTGAATATCTTTATTTTCCCTCTGAAAAATACAATGACCTTATAATGGTTAATTCCAACAATCACACTCCTGCCTCACTTATATAATATTATTGGGTAAGATTTTTATAAACCAAAAAGTGTCTGAGACACATCTCAATAGAATAGAGATTTTGCTAAAGTTAAGGATGTGTCTAAGAAACAGAATCACAAGTCATAATAGAATCCATGGCCTATGCTTCTTTCCAAAGACAGTTTTGAAGACATCAATATTTGAAGGAGACCAGGCAAGCAGGAGTGAGAGGAGGAAAGAAAAATAAAAGAGGAGGTTAGGCAACGAGGCAAGTGGTTACACTCTTGTGGGGCTTTGATTAGTGCTGAGTCCACATTTTACATGCAAAAAGGGAGGGTCAGTTACGCATTCCTCTAGCGCTCAGTAAATCTACATTTTACATAAGATAAAGTGAACTGTGAAATAACAGCTATCTGTTTGGAAACAAAAGGAAGTCAGTTTTTGGTTTGTTTTCTTGTGTTTTGGTTTGGTTTGGGTTGGGTTGAGTTGGGTTTTTTGGGGTGTGTGTGCGTGTGTGTGTGTGTGTGTGTGTGTGTACGTGTGTGTGTCTCAGTTTCCAAGCTTAACTTTTCCCTTTGGCATAGTGAGTTTGGGGTCTTGAGATTTTATTTCCTTTCACTTTTTTTTTCTTTTTTGAGACAGAATCTCACTCTGTCACCCAGGTTGGAGTGTAGTGGTGCAACCTGGGCTCACTGCAACCTCCGTCTCATGGGTTCAAGTGATTCTCCTACCTCATCCTCTCGACTAGCTGGGATTACAGGCATGTGCCGCCAAGCCGGCTAATTTTTTATTTTCAGTAGAGACGGGGTTTCTCCATGTTGGTCAGGCTGGTCTCGAACTCCTGACCTCAGGCAATCCACCCACCTCGGCCTCCCAAAGTGCTGGGATTACAGGCGTCCTTTCGCATTATATTTCTATCTTGTTTTTTTTTTTTTCTTTCCCAATTAGACAAGATAGTTACTGTTTTACAGTCAATGATGGTTTAGATTTTTCCCACAGGCTTGCCATTGTTTTGCTTACCATAAGTTCTTCATATGGTACTTCTGACCTTTCCACTATGATCCTTTTCTCTCTTAAATGAGAAGTTTTAGACATTCCTTTAGTTAAATTCTATTGTCAGTAAAATCTCAGTTCTTGTTTACCCCAAAAAGCATTTCTTTCTTTTTCTGAAAAATAAAATTTTGCTCAGTATAGAATTATAGGTTCATAGATATTTTCTTTCATATTTTGGCTATATCATTCTACTATCACCTGACTTCCACTGCAGTTATTAAAAGTCACCTGTCATTTAAGTTGTCATTATTTTGTTTATCATCAAATTGTTTTCTCGCTGGAGGTTTTTATGTAATTATGATTGTAATTAATTATATTAAACTTTTCTGAATGAAATCTTTGCATTGCTGGAATAACTCTGCATGCAATGATTCTAATAATATACCTTTGGATGCTATTTACTAATAATATATCTAGGATATTTACTTCATATCAGGATTTGCATTTCCTTTACCCTTTGCACAGAAGGATCTGCAATCCTCATGTCTGGCTTCTTCTTGTCAATCAGGTGTCAGCATGAGTGTACCTTTTTCCACCGGGCCTTTCCTTTTCAAGCAATCTAAAAATATCCTCCCTTCAGTCTTCATAACATCATCCTTTTTACATTTGTTTCTCACAACTACAATCATCCTACCAATATGCTTGCTAATGTGTCTGCTTCTGTACCTTTCCGTACTCCTTTACAAACCTATGTGAATGCAGAATGCTCCCACAGGGCCCTCTTTGTTCCTTATGGAAAAGGGCACAAAGTTTCTTTGTCCTGGAAGCTTATACAAAATCACAGGATTCGTGATTAGAGGATTACTGACTTTTATCGTTTCTTTTAACTTGGGGTTTGGGGAGGATGCACATCAGTACATGTCACCAAACCACCTGCGTCACAATTTCTTACTTTAAGTTTATTTTTAAAATGTTATTAAATATGTATATTTTTAATTTAAAACAGGAATAAAATAAAAATATTTTTATGTTCAGATAAATATTTTGTTCACATTCACATAAGAGTCTGAAGATAGTACTGCAAAGTGGAGAGTGACTGTTTCAGTCTGTTACAGCTTTTCCCCCAAAGCTTTATGCATGTGAGTAAGTTTTGCTTCCTTTTTCATGTTTTACTAAATTTATAAAATAATAAAAATTAGAAATTCACCAAGGATCCCATCAACCAAATACATACCTACATAGAAAATTAATTGCCCCCCAAATCTCCGCTTTCTTTCTTAACTCTTAGAAATATAGATTTAGCTTTCTGTCAGTTATATGAAACTGAGCTTCCAGCTTTTATTAAACCTTTCCCCAATTCTATTCAGGCCTCTAAAACACAACCTCCTATCTGCCAATTGTTCTTTATATAATTTTTTGCCACGTCATGAATTGGCAAGTACCGGAATCAAAAGTACCCCTTAATCACACGTGCAACTGAGGAAATTGACATAACTTTTTGCCTTGGGAATCTTCAAACCTTCATGCCCAGATATCTCAGAAAGCACTGTTCCAGTCTTCCATTGGCTTATATATCAAAACAATGAATGTATAGCACAAGAGAGCTTAACCCTGCACATTTTCTCTGAACAGGGCCATAAAGAAAGAGAATCCATAAAAGGAGGTTTATATAACTGAATTTCCTGGGGAAACAGGAATATATTCCTTTTTATGAGAAATTCTTAGGCCTTGGAGCCTGATTGTAAGGCACTGAATTTCGTTTCAATTCTTATTACTGGACAAAAATAAAAGATGGATTACTCTCTGAACTAATGAAACTCAAATGCCTAGCTGATTGAGCTCTGATACCTTTGCTCCAGTTTTTGAAGTATTTGCAATGCAAATAACTGTTCAAGATTCCTTTGGCTACACTAACATTTATGTGTGTTGTGCCAAATAAAATAGCTATTTATGTGTTTAAGGGAGAGTATTTCTTGTTCTGTATGTGCACAGCTGGGCTCACTTCCCTTGAGAAGATGCCTCAACAGCACTAGTATAACAAGACAATAACAGCGAAATAATAGAGATTTATAGTGATTGTCCAGAAGTCAACAGAGGATGGCTCACACAGTGAGTGTAACCATAACAAGTGTCAGTTTTTTCAAGCAGAAAACAAAAGCAAAGCTGTTTGATGCAATCTAAGTTTGAGCCAGAAAGCCATGCTGAATCTACAGGCTAGATTCATGGCATGCTCTTGCTCCTGGGATAAAAAAAGAGGAAAAAGAATCATAAAATATTAAACTGTAAACCCTACAACCCAAATTGCATGTAAAACTCTTATTTTTAATGAAAATATCATGATTTTTCATTGCTGATGATGCTTCCTAAAGGGCTAAACCAGTCCACAGATTTTTTTTTTCCTCTCTGCCGCCCAGGCTGCAGTGCAGTAGTGCGATCTCCGCTCACTGAGACCTCGCCTCCAGGATTCAAGGGATTCGCCTGCCTCAGCCTCCCAAGTAGCTGGGATTACAGGCGCCCCGCACGAAGCCCAGCTATTTTTTTTTATTCTTATTTTTAGTAGAGAGGAAGATGTGTTTTGTTTGACCCATACAGTGATAAGGAAATCAGAACATCTCCACATTTTAAAGTCTAGATTTTCAGCTTCTTTGAATAGAGAGGATTTAGCAAATTCAAAATCATGCACGCATGGTAGCCATCAGATGGGGCTGAGTAACAGCTGTCCATATTTTAGCGATTTCTTTTCTAGTTGAGCACATTCTCCACTACTCCCTATTGTCTTCATCTCCTACTCCTTTACTAATTTACACACAGTGTTTACTTGTCTGGCCCCTCTTTGCACTCAAGTCTGCATTCTCAACACAAATAAGTCCTCTACTATTACTACAGAGTCAGTTTTATCATCAAGGACTTTACATCTCAGGAAAAGCTCTGAGATAGATATTATGGTGTGAAATAATTTGCAATGCAAATTACCTTAGGCTTAGAGGTTTTGAAATGACTTATCCACGTATATTAAGACATGCCTTTGAAGGGAAACTAGAATAAAGATAAATTAGATTCACTCTTCATATGAGGTAAATTTTCCAATCTTAGAATTTGGAAGAGAATGGTATCATGACATAATGAAATCATCCAGAGCCCCGTACTAACTATGGGTCAGCTTTAGGCAGATTATTTTACTTATCTGGGTCTCAGATTCCTCATCCTTAAAGTAACTGTGTCTGATGTAATGAAGGCCCCTTCCCACTCTTGATTTCTGTATGAATCCCAACTAAGGGGAAAGAAGTACCTCTTTCTTAACCCTTCCTGTCTCCAGAGAGCAAATGTAAAAGGAAAGAACATGTAAAAGAAAGAATTAGGACATGTCCACCTTCTAGTTGTTCAGTAGCCTTTCTAAAGGAAAAAATATATTTAATCAGTATCTTCCAGTAAAATAATTACTCCCGTCTTTAAATCATCTTGAACCCTCATCATCTAGCACTAGAAACCATGCTGTAAGACATATTGAAGATCTGAAAGACTGCCCTAGTGTCCAGATACCAGGGATATCTCCAATAAACTATAGATATGCCAACCACGACTTTCTAACAAGTATCATGATGATTACTATTTATTGACATTTTACTAGGGTTTCTGCCAAGCATATCACGTGCATCTTCCTATTTAATTCCAGATACCATTTCATAAACACAGGAGCCATTCATGTCTGCACATCTCTATATGTTTCCTCTTAAATGTCATTGTCAATACCACATTATGGAACCATATCACTGATGCTTAGAAACGGAAAAACATAAATCCGGGATGGGACAAAAAGCTTACCTACTGTATAGAACAACCGTGTCCAGAATTGCTGGGTTCTTAGTCTCACTGACTTCAATAATGAAGCCGCGGACCCTCGCGGTGAGTGTTACAGCTCTTAAGGTGGCGCGTCTGGAGTCGTTCGTTCCTTCTGACTTTCGGATGTGTTCGGAGTTTCTTCCTTCTGGTGGGTTCATGGTCTCGCTGGCTCAGGAGTGAAGCTGCAGACCCTCGCGGTGAGTGTTACAGCTCTTAAGGTGGCATGTCTGGAGTTGTTCCTTCCTCCTGTGGGCTGTGGCCTCGCTGGCTTCAGGAGCGAAGCTGCAGACCTTCGCGGTGAGCGTTACATCTCATAAAGGCAGCGTGGACCCAAAGAGTGAGCAGTAGCAAGATTTGTTGCAAAGAGCAAAAGAACAAAGCTTCCACAGTCTGGAGGGAGACTCCAGCGGATTGCCACTGCTGGCTCGGGCAGCCTGCTTTTATTCTCTCATCTGGCCCCACCCACGTCCTGCTGATTGGTAGAGCCGAGTGGTCTGTTCTGACAGGGCCTGATTGGTGCGTTTACCATCCCTGAGCTAGACATAAAGGTTCTCCACGTCCCCATCAGATCAGTTAGATACAGAGTATCGACACAAAGGTTCTCCAAGGCCCCACCAGAGCAGCCAGACACAGTGCTGATTGGTGTATTCACAATCCCTGAGCTAGACATAAAGGTTCTCCATGTCTCCACCAGACTCAGGAGCCCAGCTGGCTTCACCCAGTGGATCCTGCCCCGGGGCTGCAAGTGGAGCTGCCTGCCAGTCCCGCGCCGCGCGCTCGCACTCCTCAGCCCTTGGGTGGTCGATGGGACTGGGCGCCGTGGAGCAGGGGGCGGCGCTCGTCGGGGAGGCTCCGGCCGCACAGGAGCCCATGGAGGGGGTGGGAGGCTCAGGCATGGGGGGCTGCAGGTCCCGAGCCCTGCCCCACGGGAAGTCAGGTAAGGTCCGGTGAGAAATCGAGCACAGCGCCCGTGGGCTGTCACTGCTGGGGGACCCAGTACACCCTCCGCAGCCGCTGGCCCGGGTGCTAAGTCCCTCATTGCCCGGGGCCGGCACGGCCGGCTGCTCTGAGTGAGGGGCCCGCCAAGCCCACGCCCACCCAGAACTCCAGCCTGCCGGGAAGCGCCGCGCACAGCCCCGGTTTCCGCTGGCGCCTCTCCCTCCACACTCCCTGCAAGCTGAGGGAGCTCCCGCCTTGGCCAGCCCAGAAACGGGCCCCCACATTGCAGCGGTGGCTGAAGGGCTCCTCAAGTGCCACCAAAGTGGGAGCCCAGGCAGAGGAGGCTCCGAGAGGAGCGAGGGCCGTGAGGACTGCCAGCATGCTGTCACCTCTAACAACCATGAAATCTTAGTGCCTGGTTATGAATTTTAAGAGTTTATAACTGTCCATTCCATCTCCATTTTATTTGTACACTCCTGTCACTTGTCTTTCTACCAATATATACTTCTTGTGTACACGCACAAAAAAAATCTTGTAAATATTGACTTAAATTTGTTTAAAAAACACTTTTTATCCTGTTTCAAATTTCTCTAAATGCATATATTAATATTTAGTGCAGAATTCACTACACAATTACTTGGGATATAAAAGAAACTAATAACAAAGAAATTATTACTTTGATTATCCTCAGGTCTCTTGAAGAAATCACTTAAAAATGTGAAGCCTTACTTTCATCAGATAGAGCAGAATCAGTAAATGATTTCTGTAAAGGGCCAGATAGTACAATAAATATTTTGGGCTTTCCATAGCACAGTGTCTGTGCTGTAACTACTCAATTCTGTCATTATAGCATTGAAGCAGCCATGAATAATATGGTAATGAATGGATATAGCTGTGTGCCAATAAGATTTTATTTAGGAAAATTTCAATTTTATATGATTTCACGTCATTAAATATTATTCTTTTGATTTTTCCAAACCATTAAAAAAATTTGAAAACCATTTTAAACTCACTAGGTGTAAAATATGTTCCATACAAAGGCTATATTGGCCTACAAGCCATAGTTTGCCAAACTTGAAATACAGAATGAAGGTAAAACAACTTAGCTTATAGAGTTGTTGTGAATATATGCATATTAACCTATGTAAACTGCTTTATGGAGTATATGTAATACAACAGGCCCTCAATACATAGCTTTTATTTGTAATTCTTAATATAGATAAGATTTTTTTCTTTAGTTTAAGCTATACTCTTTTATAATTAAAAAAACTTAATGGTAGATAGCAAGTATTACATTAAGATAATTCTAATAGAATTAGAAAAATAAAATTTAAGATGTCTTATTACTGCTTATTTAATAAAGATTGTGTTAGCAAAAGGTGTTTTATAGTTCTAGGTTAGACAATCTGTTATCATAATTTTTACATTAGGTCTGTATGATTTGTTTTCTAAATATTTTGAATATTCATAAAACAACTTAATCATCACTGTGACAACCTTAAGTCATTACGGGTCGTCACAGTGAGGAGAGCGCCTCAGGGTCTCACAAATAGTCAAAATCTCAAGAGGGGTGTCATAATTCATGGTTATCCAAGTACCTGTTTAAAAGGAGGGTTATGGTAAGCCATGTGGCTTTACACTCTATCAATAACATCTATTACTCTACTCAGCAATTCTATTGAAGAATGTCTGTGAGGGTTGTGTCCACCAGGGGGAGGGAGCTGAGATGCAGTGTTAATGTTCTCAATCTTTTACTAAGCATAATCAGCAATAGTTGGTAGAGGCTTCTCTATAAAGAACCATTTCCATCAAAGGTAATTTTATAATCATTAAAATGAAGAAAATCCATTGTTCTTAGACTCAAAAGAATATACCCAACTCTTGTTGTTGTCAAATATGTAGATAACACAAAGCTGGTGATGAAAAGAAATATATTAGATGACACAATCAAGATGACAAAATAAACAGTCTGTCATTTTGAATTTGTATCAAGATTCTCCAGAGAAACAGAACAGGATGTCTGTGTGTGTGTGTGTGTGTATTACATATATATTATGTATGTATATATATATATATATATATATATAATACACACACCCTATTGTGTGTGTGTATGTATTATACACATCCACACTTATTTTAAGGAATTGGCTCACACAATTATAGAGGCTTGGTAAATCCAAAATCTGCAGGGTAGTCCGGCAGGCTGGAGACAGGAAAAAGTTGATGTTGCAGTTCAACTCTGAAGAATATCTGCCTGCAGAATTACTTCTTACTCAGGGGAAATCCATCTGTTCTATTAAGGCCTTCAACTGATTAGATGAAGCTCATCCACTAATAGAGGGTAATCTATTTTACTCAAAGTCTAATGTTAAGTCTAAATATTAATCTCATCTAAAAACATCTTCACTGAATGTCCACAATGTTTAACCACATATCTGGGCACTGTGACCCAGTGGAGTTGACACATAAAATTAACCATCAAAGGCCTGAACACAGCAAGAAAAAAAAAATTAAGAGATGCAACTTGTAAAGGAAGAAAAAGTTTCCCTGCTCTATTTAAACCTGGTCAAACCTTTCCTGGTGTTGTGTTCAAGTGTTGACAAGATGTTCTAAGAAGGGCCTAGAGACACTTGGATGATAATTATGTCAGCACAGAGCAAGCAATTTTGATAATGAAGGGACTTAAAACCATAACATGGGTAAGATGGCTAAGGGGAAGAAGAATGTTTAATTTTTTAAAAAAATTAGAGTTTTGGAAGGGATAGAATAACTATCTTCAAACCGTTGGGGAACTTTCATGTGGAGTTTTTCTGCTTAATCTAAATATCCAAAGACAAGTGCTGAATCCAGTCCAGAGACTACATGCTACAAAGAGATTGATTTCTTACCAACATTAACAAAAAGTATTTAACAGACAGAGTCATTAAAAGATAGAATACAAATACAGCAGAGATAGATGGGAGGTAGAGTCTGCCTTGCTGCACGTGTACAAACTTGGAATGGAAGACCACTTGGAGAAAATGTTCTAAAGGAGATTTGATTACCACATTGATGATTTGACCAAAATACTTTAAAAGAATCATTCTAACTTTGACTTTCATGTTTTTGTTTCTAACAAAATCTTGAGCTGGCTCATTGCCCATGCTGATGGTTTGTGAATAATTTGTATTCCACAGAAAATATTCTAACCTAGGAATAATATATTTCTAGGACCTAGGAAAGTTAATTATAAGACTTCATGAGCTTGAAAAAACGGGATACAGATGACAGAATTCTTCCTATATCAACGTTTTCAATGAAAAAAACACAATGAAATATAGCACAAAATTTTAATCTAGAATCTTCCTTTTCAAAATGTATCTTCCAAGTATTCTAATTAAAATGCTTTTCTTGGCCGGGTGTGGTGGCTCACTCCTGTCATCCTAGCACTTTGGGAGGCCAAGGTGGGTGGATCACCTGAGGTCAGGAGTTTGATACCAGCCTGGCCAGCATGGCAAAACCCAGTCTCTACTAAAAACACAAAAATTAGCCAGGCATGGTGGCAGGCGCCTGTAATCCCAACTACTTGGGAGCCTGAGGCAGGAGGATCGCTTGAACCCGGGGAAGCAGAGGTCGCAGTGAGCTGAAATCATGCCACTTCACTTCAGCTTGGGTGAAAGTGCGAGACTCTGTCATTCATAAATAAATAAATAAATAAATAAATAAATAAAAATGATTTTCTTCTATGATACCATCTGCCTCAAATTACTTTTAAATGACCTTTTTTTTTTTTTCCTGAAAAGTATAGTATGCACTTGGCTAGTGGCAGCTGTTCTCAATAATGAGGAGAGGCTCTACAGACTTTTTGCCAGGTTACAGTTTCCTGATTAATGTGATTTTTGCCTCTGTGAGTTGTCTTTTCAAGGCATCTGTAAATACACAGGGAAAGAGACACAAGATTCTAGAGGAAGACAACTGAGTAATCTGTAGCCTATTTACAGTTCAGCCAAAAGGAGGACTTTCAAGCAGTCAGCCCTTGTTGAAGTGCATAATATGGAGAGTAAATGCTGAACTGGGGCCTTGGCACAGGGAAAAGCAAATTGTGACTGGGTGGAACAACATGCTGACATTCTGGAAACTTTTAAAATTATGATGAAAAAGTTAAAATTTTTAATTACTATTACTCAAAGTTATAGTTACTAAAATTTAATTACTACTACTATAATTTAAAAATTACTAATTTAAATTACTATCCCTCTATTTAGTAATTAAAGGGAAATGTTTGTATTCAGTGCCTTGTAGAAAAACGTTATGGCAAAGTGCTGAATTTTAAACTGTGAGAAAGGGGTGGAAGAGGTAGGTAATCCCTCTCTGCTGTCTATGACTTAAAGATTTGGCTAAATGGGGATGCCATTAAGTATGAAATCTCTGCCATAGCAAGCCTAGGATCTTTACTTTCCTTCCCATCTTTTTGAAACAGTATTCTAGCAATTTTCAAAAGACAAAAACTGTCACTTAAGTGGCCTGATATCTGCAGCCTCTACCCTCCTAGACTGTGATATCACAACTCTCAATTCTTACCTAGAACATTGCAATATTTAATGTCTCAGTACATATATCTGTCTTCCCTCACTAAACAGTAAATTCCCTCCAAGAAATAACGAGGTCCTATTGATCTTAGACTTGGCCTAACAAATCACTATGCATAGTAAGTGCCCAAACTTGTGATTTAGAATGAATAAATAAATGTATAAACTCATAAATATGAAAACATGATCTTGGATGACAGAGACCATCTTACTTATCTTTTCACACATTATAGCCACACACAGTGTCTTGAACTGCTGGCATTTTTCCTGCACTACTAATTTTAAGAAAAACCTCCTGTACTGTGCCTAAAGGGAAAATAGTTCTACCGAGTTCTTTCCTTTCCCAAATAAATAAAATTATGTTGAACCTCTGGCAACAACAACAACAACAAAAAAGAAAAATATTTACATCTGGATTGTACAGAGAACTTTTTAGAAGAAGGAGGGAAGATTATTAAATTAGGAAAGGACTTTTTTTCTTATGATGCCTGGAATCCACACTCCAGCAGACAATATCTGCACCTAGTTGAAAGTCGGTGATAAGCACATGGTGTCTGAACCCTTGTAAGCATCCCTGATTATGCTAAAGCCACAGAACAGTCGAATCCCTGAAGCTCCAGGTATAGATTTCATTCCACATTGGACTAATGGTAAATACTTTCACTACTTTGCTTCCTAAAAAAAAAAGTGATTAACTTTGATGGAAACAATGAATGTTCAACCCTGGAGCGATGTCTACTTTCCATTCTTTCTATGAGAATTGTTGGAATGAAGGAAAAGAAATAGCCCAGGACCCTTTTAAGCATCCTTATTTTTCTCTGTCACAACATTAAAGGTTCAATGAATCTCCAATTAAGTCTCCCTGGCTGCTGTCACCAATTTGATTGATAGATGTCCTTGGCTCACCCTCCACAGGACATGCCAGTACACCAGGCCCCCACCTGCCACCATCAATTATCACTCTCTTGTCATCAGTGCCCTCACTTGTCAATTTATTTGCCACAAATCCGGTGAAGACTCCTAATCAGGAAGAAAAAAGGAAAGCCATTCTTCTTTACTTTTAATGGCGGAATAGGATAAAAAAACTTAACAAACCACATACTGTTTAATCTTAGAAGGACGTTTGCTTTAGCCTTTTTCAATTTCTTTCCCCACACCATTCACCAAACTGGCATAGAAACTGGGTGTCATAGGGACTGACTTGTGCACACACATAGCTAACAAAAGCCATGAGAAAAATGGGAGATTTTAAAAAATATATACTTATAGAAACATAGACTTTTGACTCTATGAATCCACCAAGCATTTGCCAGGGGGAAAAATTATTGAACGTCTTTCAAAATAGATATAAAGCAGCACAGATTAGAACTGATTAAAAAGGATAAAGCAGTTCTTTGGTTGTTGGCAAAACTAGTAAACATGATAAATTTTGCTTGTCTCCTGCCCCACCTGTTTAATGTTTAAACGTGAGCTGATTGTGTTCCTTTATAACTGATTACCTGTCTAGGACACTGCAATCTTCTGTGTATTGACAGGAAAATATAGTTTCCCCTGGAGTGCCAATATCCATTCCTGCCTTTGACCATGAACCACTCTGCAAACACCCCGGGAAGGCTCAGGTGCATCTGACAGGATCTTTGAGGGAGAGATTGATTCCATTTGTATGCCTGTTAGATAATGACCTTCAGCCTCTGTACCCAAAATGACAACAAAAAATGTCATCTCGTATTCATCTCATGTCCCAGGAAATATTATTTGGTTTCCTGTAAACAGTTTACAAGCTTTGGGTTTTCCGGTTTTTGGTTTGGTGGGTTTGTGTTGTTTTGCTTTCTTTTTTGCTTTTCTTTTTTTTCAGTTTTTTCTTTGTGTTTTTGTTTTTCTCATTGGACAGAAAGAAAAAATACAAGAGAGGAAAAAGAGAGATCATTTCATGAGATAAGAAAAGGTCTCATCTCATCACAGGTGTGATCATAGGAAGTCACTTTCTGGGCCTATAGCATCTCCCAGGGTTGACTGATGCTCTCCCTAGTCCATCGATTTTGCCATTTTCGTAGTACATTACTTACTACATCATTAAACGTATATTCTGAAAAGACTAATTTTGTTCATTCAAGAAGGTGTGAAATGAGCAGAGAGGTGGGAGATTATCTTTTTCTTCTCTCTTCTATATTTAAAGTTGTCCTTCCTGCTGTGATCAAATCACAGAATGTGAACAAGCATCTATAGTGTCAAAATAATTGTCGTGCAGTGCTAAATGTCTATATGACTAAGAAGATATTTAACCGGTATTTATAGGACTATAGTCCACCACTATTTGATGAATAGTTACTTTGTAAGGTCATTATATGGGTTCTTCCAAGGTCTATCCTTCCCCCAAAAGAGTGACGATAGTTAGGCAAATGGATTCTAAGTGTTTGCTTTTGTTTTTAATTTACATTTTATCTATTAATGACCAGGCTAGGGACTTTTCACTGTTTTAAAATATTTCTCATCTTAATAGCTTCTGTTAAAGTAGTCCACCCTTAAGAAAAGGGATTCGCTAAAGATAAAACTACCTGTGAATGAAGTCAAATTATAAATATTATAAATATCCTTAAATATATATTGCTGAATTCTGCACAGGAGCCAATATTCTGACCCTGCTTGTTAAGTCTTAAAATTAGTTCGAGAATAGATGACCATGAAGTTACTTGGGCTTAGTGATTGTGAGACTGACTTACAAAACTCATTTGTCATTCTTCATACAGGCATTTCTGGCACAAGAAATGCACAATGAAGTGATGTTTTCATCAAAGTCTAATCCAGGTTATATGGCTGCACAGTCACTAATTGTCTTGCCCAGCTCATGCAACCTGAGACATTTAGAAATTGAATACAATTTCCATACCAGAACACATTTAGTATACCCTCAGTTATACAAAGCAACTGATTATTCCAGTTCATCTTTGAATAATTTGAAGTCTCCCTTTCCTTGGGGGACTCTTTGACACTTGATTTCTTCTCAGATCTGAATGTTAATGGTGATATTTGTCTTTGGTGATACAAATATTCTAGATCATATTGCTCCTTCTCATTATATATTATATATTAAAACAATATTGATTTACCATCTGTCTCCAAAAGTCCTCTCTTTATTGTACTGACAAAAAAGTTATAAAAATATTTTAGCTCTCATTTATTGATGTAAATGCAATGATTCCATTATACATTTACTCTATCCCCTTTACCAAGTTTCTAAGCATACAAATGCTTTTATCTTTTATGATTCTTTTATATTTAATATACATTATCTTTTGTACAGTGCACAGCAGAAAAGTTCTTTTTAAAAATTAATAATTAATCATTCAAGTGACTATCCCCAGGATTCCATGGAACCATTGTTGATTCCACTCAGATACTTTTCTGCTTTAGACAGCAATTGCTGCAGTCCTTAAGTGTCAACCGTCTTAATATTCAAGGGCTCCTTGTTAGCTTGTTGCAAAGACCACTCATTTCTCTTAACTGTAGTTTTAAATTTTTTAACCACAAGAGAAATCCACAAGTCCTACGTAAACAAACAGTTCCGAGCCTATATTTAAGCAATACTTTCTAGGAACAAGCAGTTTCTTAGAACACTGCTTCTTCGGCTTAATGTGCATGTAAATCACCTGGGCATCTTGTTAAAATGTAGATTCTAACTCAGCAAGTTAAGGGTGGGACCTGAGATTCTGCATTTCTAACAAGCTCCTAGGTGATATTGATGCTGTTGGTCCACAGACCACACTTTGGGATTCAACCTCTTATAACACAAATAGTATACATTCAATTTTGTAAGACGACCACACCCACTACCCCATGGAATTGGTTTGATGAATTTTCTAGACTAGCCTAATCTAAACATTGAACACTTAGACCTCAGACTTCCTTTTTAATTCTAAACAACAAATAGTAAATATATTTTAATGGAGCATGAAACCACGTTGTAAATATCCTTAAATATTTATGGCTGAATTTTGCACAGTAGCTAATATTCCAATTCTAAGTGTTAAATCATGAAATTAGGTCAATAACAGAAGGTGACGAAGTTGTTTGGCCTTATTAATTATGTGCCACTAAACTAAACTAAAAATCCTAACATGCAAGTGGCATAGTAGTTGCTAAATCTAAATTAAACCTAAAGATACAGTGCAAGTAGCATATAGTTGTTAAATCTCTATCTGTTGACAACTTAAGATATTTTATCTCCTCTTTTATTTTGTTCTCCATAAGACTGCTTCTGAAATATCAGTATGCACAAGAGTCTTCTGAGGAGTTTGTTAAAGGGGCAAATTACAAAGCCCAAATCCCAACACTGATTCAGTAAAGATGGGATAGAGCCTGAGAACCTGGATTTTCCAGCCCTCAAATGAACCTTGCACTGGCAATGAGCAAACCACTCTTTGAGATATACTGCCATATGGTGATGAAACACTTTTGGACCATCTGAAAGGCATTTTAGTTTTGAATGAAAATAAGTTATATGATTATTAACTTTATCTTTTAAGATTTGGAACTGAAATATTGTCTGTCCTGTGATTTGTATGCACATTAAGCCTAATCAGTTGTGGTGAATCCTTTTGTTAACATGGATTAAAAAAATACCATTTAAGTACATTTTATTGTTGTGCATTGGAAAATATAACGCTGTTTCTTAAAGACAGCAGGGCTGCTTGAGTGTAGGACAAATACTTCATTTGGCCTCTTAACTAAATATTAAAATTGTTAGTTATTCAACCTCAGATTTTCTTTTTTTTTTTTTTTTCTGAGATGGAGTTTTGCTCTTGTTGCCCAGGCTGGAATGCAATGGCGCGATATCTGCTCACTGCAACCTCCGCCTCCCAGGTTCAAGCGATTCTCTTGCCTCAGCCTCCCAAGTAGCTAGGATTACAGGCATGTGCCACCGCACCCAGCTAATTTTGCATTTTTCATAGAGACGGGGTTTCTCCATGTTGGTCAGGCTGGTCTTGAACTCCCAATCTCAGGTGATCCATCCACCTTGGCCTCCCAAAGTGCTGGGATTACAGGCATAAGCCACTGCTCCTGGACTCAGATTTTCTTAAGATATTATAAAGGAAGCTTGAAAGAGCCAAGGTGCTGAAGGTTCAAAAAGCCTTGTTTTAATTAGAAAATCGCAGTCAAATTTTGTGCTGAAGGATGAATAGCATTTTCAGAAGGAATGTTTTCAACTTGCAATTTCTTTTCATATGATTTTGGAGGGAAAAAGATATACATAAATAAGAAACCACACAAAGATCATCTCAATGAGAGGCAAAATATAGGACATTCCTCAGTTTGTTGGATGAGCCTGGGAATGAAAAGAAATAAAGCCAATAACTACCTACTATTGATGATAATCTAATAAAAGGGCAAAAGGAAACATATTTGGGAACTTGGGCCCTGGAAAAAAAAAAACACAAAAATAAAGCCAGAAAAGTATTGTGAAAATAATTTATATTAATAATTCACATATTTATGGGTCATTGAACCTAATGATTATATCTCAAATATAATCAGAATCCACAGGGAGTAAAAAGAGGCCTCTGAATTCAAAATACATGAAAAAGTCCATTTGGTATAGTTTTCACCTTCTATTTGAGTGTGAGGGTCTTACATCCTCACTCAAAGCTTATTTAAGCATCTTATAAAGAATGTTAATAAGCTTTCTATCAAGTTTTCTCTAACTTGGAGGTTAGCATTTTCCATTGAATATGGTAATGTATAATAAATTGAATAGCCTACTTTACCTCACTTAGTTATTGTAACAGACCAAGAACAGAAAAAATGCTTAATTAATATAGAGATATACATAGATTAATAGATATATGCATATATGGTTATATATATACACAGTGTTGAACCTGAGATTCTATATCACTTGCATGTTCTGAAAGGGTATCAGTGAGAATTAAATAATCTAATATTTTAAAGAGTTTGGAATACTGTCTGGTTTGTTATTATTCTTGTTTTCATTACTGTTCTTATTACCTGGTAATAAAGAGTTCAACTTCGGTCATTGTGTGGCTGGGCTTACTTTCAGGTTCCATGATTTACTAAACGTCTGACCTTGGGCAAGTTGCTTAACATCTTAATTCCCAGTTCCCTCCTCTGTAAAATTATAGTATTCACTTCATTGTTTGACAAAGTTTAAGAGTCATAATGAAAAGTTCTTAGCCCTGTGCCTGTGCCTGGAATTTAAGCAGTATCCAATAAAAGTTGCTGTTCTTGTTGGATCTGTGGTTCTGACGAAGGTATTATAATCCCATTTTACAAATGAGAAGACCAAGGTGAATGATGTTAGATAACTTGCGCAAATTCATACAGGTATTAGCTAAATGAATTTGGCCAAATGCAGGTCTGTCAGAGGACAGGATTCATGCTTTTTTCACTCTATCAGGCTGCCTTTCATTCATCTTGACTGAATTTTGAAGATGAGAATTCAGCAATCTCCACAGTTCTTAAAGTGTAGAATGCAATCAGTAAATATTTATGGATTGGTCTTAATAGTAGAGCAATACTTAAAAGTCAGCAAGGTATGATTTCCAAAACCCCAAGAAATATCTTTTTCCATAGATGGAATCAAAATTCACCCTTCACTAGTACATTAGTGACTGCCACTCTACAACTGATTATTTCCTTTGTTTCTGTAAAGATATAAGTACTGTATAATGGATAATTTGTACTTTAGTGTGTAATGACATTATCTTTCTTGGTTTTTGTTTTGCTTGTCACTGTTGTTATTATTATTGTTTTCCAAAAGCAGATTTTGAGTAGGACACGTAGGACCAAATAATGAGTACGTAATGGAAAGGAGTAATGAATTGCACCTAACGCCTTTAATATATTCTATAAAACTACATAACTTAGTTTGTAATTATTTCCAAAAACCTTCTCATACCACTCCCCTCCTCTCATTCTTACCTGGTAGAACATATTATTGTTCCTAGTTAGTCTCTGCTCTCCCTTTAAGAGAACTATAACATATCTGCCCATTGCTATGTGACTTGTAGTGCCCCCCAGGAGAGCAGGATACTTCCCTGCTCTACCCATGATGACCATGGCCACATGCTTGATTAACCAATGGAATATGAGCCAAAGAGCTTCAGCTATTGTGTGTGGTTCAGCTACTTCTATCTTTTTCTTCTATCACAAGAATGGCATGTTTCATTTAGGAACTGCTCTTCCTGACTTGGTCCTGAAATGGAGACTTGGGGAGCAGCAGCACAGCCCAATAGCACATCACCTGCAACGAGAGTGAGATGTGAGCCTTTATTGTAATAATCCACTGACATGGTGGGGCTGTTACTGAACCACAACAGTGAAAGCTGACTGATTCAATATTCCATTCACACTAAGCTATTTTTAATTCCCCAATTGTGTCACACTCCTCCTCAGTTCTAAGCATTTATACTCCCGTTTCCTTTAGCTTAGATCATACTCATTCTCCAGTTTTGGTTATGTAACTCTTATTCAGCCCTTATGCCTCCGCTTGTAAACCATCCTGATCCCCCCATACTGTGTTAAGTGCCCTCCTATATATATGCTCCCATAGCAACCAGAGCTTTCCTATCATAACACATACCATGTTGAATTGCAAATACCTGTTTGTTGGTCTGCATCCTTCCTGAGGCTGCTAGCTTCATAAGAGAAGGGACAGCATCTGTTTTGCCTTTATTGTTCCATCACTGCCAAGTCTAGTGCCTGGTTTATAATGAACTCACAGCACAATTTACTGAATAAGTAAATGGATGAACACACATGTGAAAGAATGAGGGGCTGTATAGTAAAAACGTTAAATATATTGTCTTTAAACTCCCTGGACTGGAATCCTGGCTACTTTGCCTCCTAGCAGGACTAGCTCCATATTTGTGGAGCTCAAAACAAAATGAAAATGTGAAACTTGTTCAAAAATAATTAATAGTTTCAATATGAGGACAGCAAGATCATTAAACCAAGTATGACACCCTTCTAAACATGGGATCCTGTGTAGCTGCTTAGGTCAAAATGCCCATGAAGCCAACCCTGATTCCTGGCTGTATAAATTTGAACAAGTGAGCTAACCTTTTTGTGGTTCTGTTTTCCTATGTGTAAAATGTGATTAAAATAGAATTGAAGTTAATGTATATTCAGTAGTCTCTCCTTATCCAAATGGGATATGTTCCAAGACCCCCAGTGGATGCCTGAAACTGAGGATAGTACTGAACTTTATAGATACTATGTACACATCCTTTTGTTTCTTTCCTCACAATTTCATGGAGAGAAGATTCATTCTTACCATAGATCTTAGTAATCTCAATATATGGTTGTTTTTCTTCCCTTACTAAGTCAAGAACTTTCCATTTTTCACTTAAAGGAAGCACTTTAGAGCTTCTCTTTGGCATATCTGAATTGTAAGCATCACTAATCTTGAGCTTTGGGGCCATTATTAAGTAAAATCAGGGTTACTTGGCACCAGCACTGTAATACCATTACAGTTGATGTGATAACTAACGAACACAATGATTAGGTGATGAACAAACGGGGAGCCTAGACAGTGTGGATATCCTGGACAAGGAAGAATTCACATCCCAGAAGAGATGAAGCAGGACACTTGAGAATTCATCACACTACTCATGATGACAGGCAATTTAAATCTTATGAATTTTTATTTCTAGAATTTTCCATTTATTATTTCCAGACTTTGGTTGACCACCGGTAACTGAAAATTCAGGATGTAAAGCCATGAATAATGCAGGACAAGTGTAAAGACTTCATAATAATGAATCCTACATATGTACTGTTATTACAGATAGGAGAAACTATGGATGTCAAGGGCAAATTTTTATTTTTCCAAATTTTGCTTCAGGTTTCCTAAAGGCTACAAGACCATCCAGGCCCACCAATGTTTCTGAACTCGGGGTGATTTTGCCTCCCAAGGGACATCTGACAGTGTCTAGAGACATCTTTGGTAGTCACAACTGGGGGCATTACTGGCATCTAGCGGATGCTGCTAATATTCTACAGTGCACAGGACAACCCCCACAGCAAGGAATTACCGGTTCAAAACTATCAGTGGCACCAAGGCTGAGAAACCCTTATCTAGATTGATTTCTGGGCTTCCAAGGACAAATCACTGAGCTTTTTAGACTCTCAGTTTCTGTATCTATAAAATATGGCCAATAACAACTGCGCCTACTCATTTTGCAAAGATGTTGTAGGGATAAATTTAGAGGGAAAAAGCCTAGCTCTCAGAGGGGAAAGGGTACTATTACAGCCTGAGGTGTTATTATCAAGCTGTGCCGACACTTTCACTCTCAGGAAGCCAAATGTTGTACTTGGAAATGATAATTTCCCTCCACTAAATGAGCATTTTACTTCCCAGAGGGAGTAATTCTATTCACCTTTTGCCATCACTGGATTGGGCCCATTACAGCTGTTGTTCTTCCCTTATTTGAAATTTCATAACACACATAACAACAGAGCCTCTCCTGGAGGAATGGGCAGCCATGCAGTAACAAGCCACACACATGTGCCCACATGTAAACAGTCTGCTAACCCAACCAGCTTGGCTATTTACTATGTAAGCGTCATCCTCATATCCAAATCTGTTTCAATGAGACTATTCAGTACAGAAGAAAAAATAACGTTCTTATGAGCCATTGTTCACATCAGCCACTCTTCCAAATTCCAATGTGAGTTACCAGATAAATAGTAAAGCACCATTTTGACTTTCTGTTTATAAAGCGAATGCTTTAGAGACTGACTGGCATGGCAAGAGGTAAGGGGGAGGCGAAGGAACAAGGGAAAGTTCAGACAGGGAAAATAAAGGAGAAATCCTAGGAAACCACAAATGCACTCAGCTGATATTCTCAAATGCCTTAAATGTGTAATTAATCAATAGTTTGTGCGTGAAGACCGCACTGCTTGCATGAAATCGGAATGGAACCACATGATAGCAATTAGAAGAGCTAATGTTGGTGCATGAGCCCCCAGATGTTCAGATCAGTTGCTTTCTAACAAAATCTGTGTTCGCAAAATAATCCCAGGACAGAAAGTACTAGCTGGGGAAAGGTTTACCTAACATGAGTATTGCATCACAGTCCTGCTTTGTTCTCCCCTTTTGTCTGACAGCTGAGGAGCAGAGCTGCCACAGGCTTGCTGTGCAGGGCGTTGAAGGTGAAAGCTGAGAGGGAGACGAGCTGCTTGCTGTGAAGAGAACTACAGAGCATGAATCTACTTATCAAGTTCTATCAGTGCCTGCATGGGGGAACGCATGAGTATGAAAACATCTTTTTGTGGCTTTCTCTGTGACCAGTAGAGGAGTAGTGGGCAGGCAATAGCAGTAGGGATGACAGCAAGCACTATGGAAGGCACTGGGTGCCTTGGGGTCAGAATAAAGGCCTGAGCCTTCCACCCTTCAGTGTTGGCACTGCCTCTGTTTGTATGTTACCAGGACAGAGCCCTGGGGTGCAACAGAAGTAGAAGGTCTGTAAGGACCAACACCTCTGCTCTAATTTTCATCACTTTTAGCTATTTTAGTCACTGTACATCTGACTTTCAATTTCCTCCTCTGTAAAATGAGGATAATTATCCTTACATGACAGCAGCAGTCCCCAGTCTTTTTGGCATCAGGGACCAGTTTTGTGGAAGATAATTTTTCCATGGGCCAGTTGTGGGAAGGCAGTTTTGGGATGAAATTGTTCCACCTCAGGTCATCAGGCATTAGTTAGATTCTCATAAGTAGCACGCAACCTAGATCCCTCGCATGCGTAGCTCACAATATGATTTGGGCTCCTATGAGAATCTAATGCGGCCACTGATCTGACAGGAGGCAGAGCTCAGGCCATAAGCTCTGCTCACTCACCTGCTCGCTGCCTGCTGTGCAGCCCAGTTCCCCACAGGCCACAGACTAGTCCTAGTTCATGGCTTGGGGGCTGGGAACTTCTGTATAACAGAATAACAAAAAAGAAAAGTTCATGAATAGAAAAACTTATAACGCAACATATCATTGTCACTCCATGCTTATTTATTCGCTTTAAGAAAACATTTTTCCCGACTTAGGATTGCCAATCTTCCTATGAAACCTCATTTAAAATTTACACCTTCCACAAAATTGTCCTTGACTGGTTGTGCCACATCCACAGATCTCTTTTATGTCGCATTCTTTGACCTTACAGGCACTCAGTTTTAGCTACTGCCCTTCACTCTTGGTGAACTATCTGTCTGTGAGTGCCCTGCAGTTCCATCATCTCCGTGTGTTCCATCTACACCAAAGCAATGCTGACTGTCCCTGCTTGTGACTGGCCTTTACACACCTTAAAACTGTAAACAGGGGGACATGAGTGAATATTGTCAATTGCATCAACTTTTGCATGACTGAATTACTTGGCTTGGTTCTGGACAAAAAAAAAAGACTCAAGTTGTTCCTTCTCATCACAGGCCTCTGTAACGTGATCTGGTAGAAATCTAGAGCCCAAAGCCATGTTGGAGTAAGGTCAGAGTGAGGAGAAAGTGAAACAATTGGAGGGATTCACCTAATTTAGCCTCCCCTCCCCATCTATGTGCAGACATGTTTATGTTCCTGATCCTTTTCTCTTCTTGTTGTAAATTAATGTCTTAAAACTCCATAGTGACTTTTAGGTACATTACACTGACCACTGATTCAATTACAGTAGAGTCACTAATTAATGGTACTTTATTTAGCATAAGCTTAATTTTTGTGCACTTGATATGCTAAACCACATAAATAAATATACAATCCAAAATAATGGCAACATTTGTTATTTTGCCAAACAAGACTGTACTGCTCCTGTCAACGTAAGCTAACTACCACGTGGCATTCAAAACCTACGTGGCTGAACACATGACATTGAGTCCCTGATTTGTTAGTGTGGCCTTTTTTAACACTAACAAGGATGAGTAAAGAAGGTCTTTCTCAATCTTGCTTTTCATATATTTTATTTCATATCTTCAGTAATTAGAGTCACTTTTCTTATTTGCTGTAGGAATAATACTTAAACATTCCACCTAACAGTGATCATACCAACGACTCTCAGATGCTGACAACAGAATGTCATTGCTTTTGATAACCGATTATATTCTGTTATTGAACCATAATTTTAAAAAATGTAAAATAAAAGCAAAAGAAAACAAATTCTCAATTTTATATGCAGGTTATGATCAGCTGTTTTGTTGGAGTCTTACTTTGGATCCTCCCTACGTCTTCCCTTTTCTGTGTTCAGATGCAGAAGTGGATAGAAATGCACCAACAAGCAGCTGCATAATTAGCAGCAATTAACCCGGAGTGAGATTCAACAAAGGCAGCATAATACTCAATTTTGCCCTCTATTCCCAATTATTCAGTCACAATTCTAACTCTATAATTCCAAGAGAGGCTAAAACAGGAACTACCATCAGAACTGATATAAGAGAACAATAATGGAGCAAACATAGATTTGATTTTTGGCTTAGGCCGGTTGTTATTTTGAAAATGCTTCATCCACTGCTACTTCATATGATGCTCCAGTGACTTTCCTAGATCAGTTATCTAATGACAGGGTCAAAAGTCAAAGATTGTAGGGTTATAAGGAAGAGTTTGCTTGTTTGTTTGTTTGTTTTAGTTTGTCAACCCCATCATATTGATCATAAATGACCATGTCTTCTGTTACCAATGCTAAGAAATAGACAATCAGTGCCAGGCAGGTCCTGTTGCTATCAGGCAGCACTTAGGGTTCACCTGGCTTCCTAAGAGATAACAGCAGTCTTATGTTGTCCAGCTGCCCCTCCCAGCTTCTTACTGTCACACTCACCATCACAAGAGGGTGCTAGAAAAGCCTCCAGTCCAATCAGCACAGTCCAAGCCAGTTAGCCAGATGGTGAGTTTTGCTGCAGGGATAGCTAATGGACTCATGTGATAGTGAGATCATCCTCCAGCCTTTCAGGAGAGGAGACGGTGCTATTGAATTAGCTTTGCAAATGATCCTCTTTCAGCTTAATCAACATTTGCAGAAGGAGGAATTAGATTGTACAGTCTGTAAATGCAGCTAGCCACCTTCCATGGTGAGACATTGCTGCTTCTGATCACCATGGAGAATGGACTTTATTTGCACAGCCAGGTCAGGTCTGAGTGCATATTTACTAGCAATGATCATGGTTGATTTTAAACTCTTAGCATGTTTGTTTTGAGAAAGGAAAACAGGTCAGAACCCTAAAATTTAAAACATAAAATCGCTTCTGAAGTGCAGGCTCAGATTAAACAGCCTCAAGAAAAATATTGTAGTTTCCTGGTTAACCTTGAAATTCTTTGTTTTTTAAATCTGTGGGTTATTAAAATTTGTTAAATCTGTTGAATTTGCTCCTCTTCTAAGCAAAGAATATATTCTTTTCAAAGTCTGAGATTGTTTAGCTCAGTTGGTTGGAACACAGTATTTAAAAAGACTTTATGAAGCAACTGTGTTTGTTCTATGCCATGGCCATGAGTTTCATACATGTAGTCTGGGAAATGTACATCCTGGTCATAAGGGTCTGAATGAAACAGCTCAAACCTGAAGCTTCCTCTGGGAGAGAAAACAAAAAAAAAGAGACAATGGCAAGTAACTGCTCTGCCACAGGCATCCACTTTGTGTGTTGTATCAAATGCTGCATTTTACCACACTAAATGGATAAGACCATATCAATTTGAGGACTCCAAAAGTTAGATTTTAAATTTTATGAAGTAAATTATGATTTTCAAGTATAAATACCTGCAAAAGTAAGCATTTAATAAAGGTATGTTGAGTAAAAGAGTGAAAGAATTTATCAGCTCTGTCTAAAATCCTGAGCGAAATATAGAGGAGCATGCTTTATTTAAATGTATCTATCATATAAATATAGAAAAATTGAAGCATATGGAATTAAGTCCAGATATCTAAAACTATTTTAAAGGTATTTAGTCTCAAAGAGAAGTATAATATCTTCTCTACACCTGGATTTCTCTACAAATAAAACAGGGTAATCAACTTTTGTTATCAGACATTTTAAATCTGAAGAAAAATCACATTCTTATTCCCTTTTTTCCACTAACTCAGCTCCTGGGAAGCAGGAAAGGCAGCATCCTCAGACTATCTGTGGCCCCAGCAAGCAGCATTCAGAGCATCATCTCCAGCACTGTCTTTCCTTCAGCCCTGGCCTACTCTGTTCTCCTACACCTTGGTTAAATGAATGGACGCAAAGGAACACTAATCTTTGGGCATCAGTTGAAAAACTTACAGAAGTCACTGAAATGAGGATTTGAAAACTTCTAAATCCCAGCAAGCATGAATTGTATTAAATAACAGTCAAAAGCCATTTTAGCAAAATGGGAGAGACTTCATTCCTATAAAATTTGGAGTACTTGAGTCCATCCCAATCTCTGCAGCATATGATTATAAATATTAGCACAATATGAGAAAGCCAACTAGGTAAATAGGAAACTAACAAAGAATCCAAAACTAAGATAAAACATAGCTGCTCACATCTTCAATACATAAAAAGTTATCAAATGAAATTATAATTAAATAATTAAAATCAAGTAAGAATTATTTTTCTCATGTTAGCATTTTTCTTAAATCAAAAGAAAAACTTTTCGGAAATATCTTGCCTTCTACAACATCGAAGTTAGTAAAAATTACAAAATCGTGATTAGTTTAAATTATATGGTTAGGGCCAAATTGTTCACTTCAGGCTTTTATTTCAGATAAAATATATGTACTATACCATTTGACTCATTGTATTAAATAGAAATACTTCTGATACTTTATATATATTCACTACTTAGTCATATTTACTCATTACCTTTCATTGTAACTGAAGGTAAATGGAAGAGAGAAGTGTAGTCTCTCACCATCATCACCTTTGTTATCATAGGTATCATTAATTATCATCATATCACAAAGAATCAATATTTATTGAGCACTTTCTAAGTGCCAAAAATTATGCTTATAAAATTACTATAAATTAGGAATTCTTACTGTAACTGACCAAAGTCATAGAGCTTTCTAGTATAATTGGAATTTAATTCAAATCTACCTTACTCCAAAGTTCATACTTTTGCTAATAAATCAAACATATATTTTGGAATGCAAAATTCATCTCTATAAAGTCACTTATTTGGAGAAAAATATATTAGTTTTATAAAATAGTAATACAATAAAATTATTCAATGAGAATATACAGACAGTCCCCAGCTTATGATGGTTTAACTTAGTGATTTTTCAGCTTTACAATGATGTGAAAGTGATACGTGTTCAGTAGAAACCATACTTTGAGTATTCATACAGCCATTCGGTTTTTCACTTTCACTGCAGTAGTCAATAAATTACATGTGATATACAACACCTTATTGTAAAATAGACTTGTGTTAGGATTTCTCCATAAAAGTTAATAATATCCGGATAGTTTTTGCAAGTGATCCCTGTACTTAAAGATATATAAAATAACATATTTGGATCTCCTAGGGGTCAGTGGTACACCTGCTAAGTTACTACTTTTCTTGGCTAGCCCAACCCTGGATTTGCCACGTAGGGGAAGGAAAGAAAAAAGGAAAAGAAAAGGAAAGCAAAGCAAAGCAAAGAAAAGAAAGAGAGAGAGAGAGAAAGGAAGAAAAGAAAGAAAGAAAGAAAAGAAAGAAAGAAAGAAAGAAAGAAAGAAAGAAAGAAAGAAAGAGAAAGAAAGAAAGAAAAGAGAAGAAGAGAGGGAGGGAGGGAGGAAGGAAGGGAGGAGAGAAGGAGAGAAAGAAAGAAAGGAAAGAAAGAAAGAAAGAAAGAAAGAAAGAAAGAAAGAAAGAAAGAAAGAGAAAACAGAACGAGAGAGAAAAAGAAAGCAGACAGACAGAAATAGAGAGAGAAAGAAAGAAAGAAAAAAGAAAAGAAAAGTATAAAGATCTTAGAAACCAAAGATCCTGGGACGATAAAAGATTGTTGTGACATGGTGTGGAGAGGAAAGTAAAGTCTAGGGCAGATGGGGGCTGGATGCCACAGATGAGAGATACAATGGAAGAACAACAAACTGAACAATCTAAACTGGGACCAAAGTAAATGCAAGTGTAACACAAATATGAAAAATGTAAAATAAGAATAAACATAATTACAAGCTTTATGGAAGAATAAGGTTAACCTGAAACAGTACAAAGCAGTTATAAGAATAAAACAAAGTGGAATTACACTTAGGAAAAATTTACCTATGAGGCAAGGAGAAAATGGCATGAAGTAATCACGATTAGATGGTACACCTAAATATACTCTGTTATATAGATGTGACTTTGACATAATATATATAACCATGAAGAAACTAAATTAAAAAAAGCAATTCAAATGTTTAAAGCAAAATTAAATGAATGTAAATGTATATCCAGTTTGTAGCATAATCACACTGAGAAGAACCCTTTCTAATGACTCTAATACAAAGAAATTTGATTATACATCTTTGGGGTAACATATCATAAAGACAAAAAACCTGAAAATAAATTAATTAAACAAACTGTTTTTAGTAATCATACTATAAGTGGTAATATTGTTATTCAATATATGACTATTACAAAAGTATTTTAGAATAAAGAAGATCAGAAATTGTATGAGTCTAGAGGTATTGGCATTTGGAGCAAAGGAAAGGAGAAATTGGTATAAATGTATTTCCTTTAAATTTATGTTAAAATCTGTAGTCCTGAATTTGAGTTGGAAACATGAATATGAATTCAGAAAATATTTGATCCTGAAATAGAATGCATCTTCTAGCTATTGCTAATACCAAACCAGTAGCAAGACACTCCCCTAGTGCCCATCTTGTGGTCTCTAAATACCAGTTTTCACTAAAAGAAACTGCAGCCTCTTAAAGGAATGTATAATTTGACATCTAGACTACGGAATGTATAAAAAGAACCTGAAAAATTTTGTCTTATTAATCACCAAACAAGAAAGTTACCAAAAACTTCTGAGAGTGAATCAAAAGCACTTAGGAGGAAACTAAAGAGGCTCCTACTGGCCAAAGATGGAGCAATATGAACATCAAGAAGAATAATGATTACAATGGACTTAAAGATATCAAATTTATATAAATCCATTTGTATACAATGATACTTAGAACAAACAACAGCAAAATTAAAACAACCTCATGTTCACCTTTGGAGGATGCCAGGTTTTGAAATTATTGCTTAGGAAACTAGTAAACAAATGGAAAGAATCAAGCAACTATCTTTCCTTTCCTATATGAATTAACTTTAGATCAAGCAAGGAGTTGGTGAAAGTTTCTCTTTATAAACTGTGTTGGTTTCCTAAGGTTGCTGCAAAAAAAATATGACAAACTGGGGGGTACCTTGAAACAACAGAAACTTATTTTCTCGAAGTTCTGAAAGCCAGAGCCCAAAATCAAAGGGTTGGTCATACCCCCTCCAGAGCCTCCAGAGGAGGACTCTTGACTCTTCCAGCTTCTGGTGGCTGCAGGAGTTCCTTGGCATGTAGCAGGAGAACCTCAGGCTCTCCCCGCCTCTGTCTTCACATGGCCATCTTTTTCTTGTTTCTGTTTGTGTCCAGATGTTTTCTCTCTTATAAGAATAATAGTCATATCAGATAAACTCCCCCCTCCCATGAATTTATCCTAACTTGATTACATCTGGAAATGCAGATGGAAATAGCAGAAAGGCTGTTTCCAAACAAGGTCACATTCACAAGTATGTGGGGTAGAACTTCAACATATCTTTTGGAAGACACATAACATAGAGAATTCCAGCTATTAATGAGAATGAATAGAATAAAATATCATTTTTCAACTCCTTGTAAAATAATGAACCTATGCAAGGATGATCAATGACTAATAACATCAAAAAAGCAGCTATTTTGGACCCTCTGAGAAAAGTATACGATAACCATCTATTGAGAAGTTTTATCAAAAATTCTACCATAAGTCTGTTCAAGCCTCTAGCACTTAACTACTAATTTACAGCAAATACAGCCATCATAGGAGCAATTGTAAAGAACACCACAGGGATGCAATCAACAACAAAATTCAGACTGCAGGAAACTATAAAAAACAAATAACTTATTTCTCCACTAAATACATTAAAAGGGAGACAGAGAGAATGAGAGAGAGGGAGATCTACAGATTTAAATAGATCTAAAAGAAAACTCAAGAAATTACAATATACGCTCCATGTTTTATTTCAAAACTGATTTCACCAAATAAACTGTAAGAAATCATTTTAAAGATGATAAGATATAAATACTAGTTTTAAGTACTGATTGAATAGTACATAATGTTAAAGAATTAGCACTGATTTTCAGAAAACACTGGTATTATTATTATGCTTAGAAATAAAAAGAATTCAGCCTCTAGAGACATGTGCTGAAATACTTACAGATGAAGTGTTACAAGGTTTCACTTTGCTTCAAAATAATTTAAAGGAGGGGAGAAAACAAGGTTGAAAGTAAAACAAAATTGGCCATGAATTGTTAAATGTTTAAACCAGTAATGGATACATGACACTTCATTTTCTTATTCTTTTACTTTTTTATGTTTAAAATTTCTGCAAAATAAAATGTTATATATATATATAGAACAAATAAACTATAAATTTAATAATGAAGTAAAAACCTAAATGTTCACATCAGAGAACAAATTAATGGCTTGAATATGAGATAGAGGATTCTCTAGAAGACACTGGGAAGAAATGAAGAGATAAATAGGCCGGGCACAGGGGCTCATGCCTGTAATCCCAGTGCTTTGAAAGACCAAGGCGGTGGATCAGTTGAGGTCAGGAGTTCAAAACTAACCCTGCCAACATGGCGAAACTCCATGTTGTGGTGGTGCCTGCCTGTAATCCTAGCTACTCAGGAGGCTGAGGCATGAGAATCACTAGAGCCCAGGAAGTCAAGGTTGCAGTGAGCCAAAATTGCACCACTGCACACCAGCCTGGGCAACAGAGGAAAACTCTGTCTGAAAAGAAAAACAAAAAAAAAAAAAAAAAAAAAAAGAAAAGAAAAAGAAAAAAGAAAGAAACGAAGAGATAAATATATTGAAGATATATATGAAAAGAGTTTCAATATTTATGTCATATGAGTCCCAGGAAAAAAAGAAAAAAAATTCCTGAAAGGAAGAATGTATTTGGATATACAATAACCAAGAATTAGAGAAAGACATGAAACATTAAAAGGAGTCATAGAATTTTCTTTTAGGAGAGATTTTTTAAAAAATGTAACCAACCACAACAAAAACATCCCTACCTGGACACATTATACAAAATGTAATAGTATCAAAATGAAAGAAAAACTTTAAAAGTTTTGAGAGAGAAAAAGATCACCCCTAAAAGGTAATTATTGGATCATTATATTCTTCATCAGTAACATTAGATATAAGACAAGAGTTTGGTAACATTTTAAAGTTTTGAAAGAAAATGAATTTCTATATAACATTTTATATTCCAGTTAAACTATTATTTAAATATTTGTCTTTATAAGTGTGGGTTTTCTAGACAACAGAATCATATGATATGAAGTTTCTAGTGGCTGACTTTTTTCACTTAGCACATTTTCAAACTCCATCCATGGTTTGGTGACAGTTCAGTACTTTATCCCTTGTAATGGCCAAATACTATTCCAGTATATGAACATACCACATTTTGTTTGTACATTCATTGGCTGATGAACATTTGAGTCGTCTCCACATTTTTGTTACCATGAATAATGCTGTTATGGGCATTAATTTTCAAGTTTTTGTGTGAACATGTTTTCATTTTGTTTGGATATATACCACAGAGTACAATTGCTGGGTGAAATAACAACTCTGTTTAATTTCTGAGAAATTCAGAAATGGTTTTCCAAAGTAGTTACACCATTTTACATTCCCACCAGAGAGTTTGAAAGTTCCAATTCTTCCATATCCCAACACTTGTTATTATTCTGTCCTTTTGATTAGAGGCATCCTAGTGGGTTTAAGAAGTATTTCACTATGTTTTTTATCTTCATTTCCCTGATGGCTAATGATATTGAGCATCTTTTTATGTAATTATCGACCATTTGTATATCTTCTTTGGAGAAATTTCTATTCAGAAGTTTTCTCCACTTTTTGTGTCATTGGTCTTTTTGTTATTCAGTTTTATAAGACTTATTTCATATTCTAGAGTTTGCAAATATTTTCTCCCATTCTGTAGGTTATCTTTTCACTTTCTTGATAACGTCCTTTAATGCACATAAATTTTTAATTTTGAAGAAGTCGTCTTTTGTTGCTTGTACTTTTGGTGTCATATCTAGGATTCATTGCCAAACCCAAATAATTATGCCTTTTTTCTTCTAATAATTGTAGTTTTAGTTCTACTATTTAAGTCTTTAATCCATGTTAATGTAGTTTTTGTATATGGTGTGAGGTAGGCCTAACTTTCTTCTTTTGTATGAGGATAGCCAGTTATCCCAGCACCATTTGTTGCAAAGCCAATGCCTCCCAGCCCCTGCCTGAATTGATTAAACATTCTTGTTGAAAATCAGTTGACCTTAAATGTGAAGTCTTGATTCCCGGGCAAGATGGCCAAATAGGAACAGTTCTGGTCTGCAGCTCCCAGCGAGACCAACACAGAAGGCCAGGTGACTTCTGCATTTCCAACTGAGGTACACAGTTCATTTCATTGGGACTGGTTAGATGGTGGGTGCAACCCATGGAGGGCGAACAGAGGTAGGTTGGGGCATTGCCTCACCCAGGTAGTACAAGGGGTCTGGGAACTCCCTCCCCTAGCCAAGGGAAGCTGTGAGGAACTGTACCTTGAGGGACAGTGCTATCCGGCCCAGATACTATGCTTTTCCCATGGTCTTCACAACCCACAGACCAGGATATTCCCTTGGGTGCCTATACCACCAGGGCCATAGGTTTCAAGCACAAAACTAGGTGGCCATTTGGGCAGACACTGAGGTAGCTGCAGGAGTTTTTTTCATACACTAGTGGCACCCAGAATGCCAGTGAGACAGAACCACTCATCCCCTGGAAAAGGGGCTGAAGCCAAGGAGCCAAGTGGTCTTGCTCAGAGGATCCCACCCCCATGGAGCCCAACAAGCTAAAATCCACCGGTTTGAAATTCGCACTGCTAGCACAGCAGTCTGAAGTCAACCTGGGATGCTCGAGCTTGATTGGGAGAGGGGTGTCTGCCATTACTGAGGTTTTGGTAGGCAGTTTTCCCCTCACAGTGTAAACAAAGCCACCGGGAAGTTCAAACTGGGCAGAACACACCTCAGCGCCACAAAGCTGCTGTAGCCAGACTGTCTCTCTAGTTTCCTCCTCTCTGGGCAGGGCATCTGTGAAAGAAAAGCAGCAGCCACTGTCAGGGGCTTATAGATAAAACTCCCATCTCCCTGGGACAGAGCACCTGCTAAGGGATTTTGTCAGCAACAGGCCTGCCTTACAGTCACCCCAGGAAGGGGTGACTGCAGACGCAGCTTCAGGAGACTTAAACATTGCTGCCTGCTGGCTCTGAAGAGAGCCGCAGATCTCTTAGCACAGCGCTCGAGCTCTGCTAAGGGACAAACTGCCTCCTCAAGTGGGTCCCTGACACTCATGCGTCCTGACTGGGAGATACCTCCCAGCAGGGGTTGACAGACACCTCATACAGGAGAGCTCTGGCTGGCATCTGGCAGGTGCCCCTCTGGGACGAAGCTTCCAGAAGAAGGAGCAGGGAGCAATCACTGCTGTTCTGCAGCCTCTGCTGGTGATACCCAGGCAAACAGGGTCTGGAGTGGACCTCCAGCAAACTCCAGCAAACCTGCAGCAGAGGCGCCTGACTGTTAGAAGGAAAACTAACAAACAGAAAGGAATAGCCTTAACATCAACAAAAAGGACAACCATGCAAAAACCCCATCCAAAGGTCAACAACATCAAAGACCAAAGGTAGACAAATCCATGAAGATGAGAATAAAACAGCGCAAAAAGGCTGAAAATTCCAAAAATCAGAATGCCTCTTGACCTCCAAAATATCACAACTCCTCACCAGCAAGGGAACCAAACTGGATGGGGAATGAATTTGATGAACTGACAGAAGTAGGCTTCAGAAGGTTGGTAATAACAAATTCCTCCAAGCTAAAGGAGCATGTTTTAACCCAATGCAAGGAAGCTAACTACCTTAAAAAAAAAAAAAAAAAGGTTAGACGAATTGCTAACTAGAATAACCAGTTTAGAGAAGATAAATAACCTGATGCAGCTGAAAAACACACCATGAGAACTTCATGAAGCATACATAAGTATCAATAGCCGAATCAATCAAGCAGAAGAAAGGACATCAGAGATTGAAGATCAACTTAATGAAATACAGTAGGAAGACAAGGTTAGAGAAAAAAGAATGAAAAGGAATGAACAAAGCCTCCAAGAAATATGGAACTATGTGAAAAGACCAAACCTACATTTGATTGGTGTACCTGAAAGTGATGGGGAGAATGGAACCAAGTTGGAAAACACACTTCAGGATATTATCCAGGAGAACTTCCCCAACCTAGCAAGGCAGGCCAACATTCAAATTCAGGAAGTACAAAGAACACCACAAAGATAATCCTCAAGAAGAGCAACCCCAAGACACACAATTGTCAAATTCACCAAGGTTGAAATGAAGGAAAAAATGTTAAGGGCAGCCAGAGAGAAAGGTTGGGTTACCCACAAAGGGAGGCCCATCAGATTAACAGCAGATCTCTCCGCAGAAACCCTTCAAGTCAGAAGAGAGTGGGAGCTAATATTCAACATTCTTCAAGCAAGGAATTTTCAACCCAGAATTTCACATCCAGCCAAACTAAGCTTCATAAGTGAAGGAGAAATAAAATCCTTTACAGACAAGCAAATGCCAAGGGATTTTGTCAGCAACAGGCCTGTCTTACAAGAGCTCCTGAAGGAAGTACTAAACATGAAAAGGAAAAACTAGTATCAGCCCCTGCAAAAATATACCAAAATGTAAAGACCATTGACACTATGAAGAAACCGCATCAACTAATGGGCAAAATAACCAGCTACCATCATAATGACAGGATCAAATTCATGCATAACAATAGTAATCTTAAATGTAAATGGGCTAAATGACCCAATTAAAAGAAACAGACTGCAAATTGGATAAAAAGTCAGGACCCATGGGTGTGCTGTATTCAGGAGACTCATCTCATGTGCAAAGACACACATAGGCTCAAAATAAAGGGATGGAGGAGGACTATTTACCAAGCAAATGGAAAGCAAAAAAAAAAAAAAAAAAAAATAGCAGGGGTTGCAATCCTAGTCTCTGATAAAACAGACTTTAAACCAACAAAGATCGAAAAGACAAAGAAGAACATTACATAATGGCAAAGGGATCAATGCAACAAGAAGAGCTGACTATCCTAAATATATGTGCACCCGTATAGGAGGACCCAGATTCTTAAAGCAAGTACTTAGAGACCTACAAAGAGTCTTAGACTCCCACACAATAATAGTGGGAGACTTAACACCCCACTGTCAATATGTGACAAACAACAAGACAGAAAATTAACATGGATATTCAGGACTTGAACTCAGCTCTGGACCAAGTGGACCTAATAGATATCTACAGAACTCTTCACCCTAAAACAGCAGCATATACATTCTCAGCACCACACTGTACTTATTCTAAAACTGACCACCTAATTGAAAGTAAAACACTCCTCAGCAAATGCAAAAGAACAGAAATCATAACAAACAGTCTCTCAGACCACAGTGCAATCAAATTAGAAATCAGGATTGAGAATCTCACTCAAAACCACACAACTACAGGGAAACTGAATAACCTGTTCCTGAATGACTACTGGGTAAATAATGACATTAAGACAAAAATAAATAAGTTCTTTAAAACCAATGAGAACAAAGACACGATGTAACAGAATCTCTGGGACACTGCTACAGTAGTGTTGAGAGGAAAATTTATAGCAATAATGCCCACATGAGAAAGTGGGAAAGATCTAAAATCGAAACCCTAACATCACAATTAAAAGAACGAGAGAAGCAAGAGCAAACAAATTCAATGGCTAGCAGAAGACAAGAAATAATTAAGATCAGAGCAGAATTGAAGGAGACAGAGACACGAAAAACCCTTCAAAAAAAGGAATGAATCCAGGAGGTGGTTTTTTTGAAACTATTAACAAAATACACAGAACACCAGCCTGACTATTAAAGAAAAGAGAGTAGAATCAAATAGACACAATAAAAAATGATAAAGGGGATATCACCACTGATCCTGCAGAAATACAAACTACTATCAGAGAATACTATAAACACCTCTATGCAAATAAACTAGAAAATTTAGAAAAAAATGGATAAATTCCTGGACACATACACCCTCCCAAGACTAAACCAGGAAGAAGTTGAATCTCTGAATAGACCAATAACAAGTTCTGAAATTGAGGCAGTAATTAATGGCCTACCAACAAAAAAAAGCCCAGGACCAGTTAGATTCAGTCGAATTCTACCAGAGGTACAAAGAATAGCTGGTACCATTCCTTCTAAAACTATTCCAAACAATAGAAAAAAAGGGAATCCTCCCTCACTCGTTTCGTGAGGCTAGCATCATCCTGATACCAAAGGCTGGTAAAGACACACACAAAAAAAAGAGAATTTTTGGACAATATCCCTGATGAACATCGATGCGAAAATCCTCAATAAAATGGAAGAACATTCCATGCTCATGGATAAGAAGAATCAATATCATGAAAATGGCCATACTGCCCAAGGTAATTTATAGATTCAATGCTATCCCATCAAGCTACCACTGACTTTCTTCACAGAACTGGAAAAAACTACTTTAAAGTTCATATGAAACCAAAAAAGAGCCTGCATTGCCAAGACAATCCTAAGCAAAAAGAACAAAGCTGGAGGCATCACGCTACCTGACTTCAAACTATACTACAAGGCTACAGTAACCAAAACAGCATGGTACTGGTACCAAAACAGAGATATTGACCAATGGAACAGAACAGAGCCCTCAGAAATAATGCCACATATCTACAACTACCTGATCTTTGACAAACCTGACAAAAACAAGAAATGGGGGAAGGATTCCCTATTTAATAAATGGTGTCAGGAAAACTGCCTAGCCATATGCAGACAAATGAAACTGGACCCCTTCCTTACACCTTATACAAAAATTAACTCAAGAAGGATTAAAGATTTAAACATAAGACCTAAAACCATAGAAACTCTAGAAGAAAACCTAGGCAATGCCATTCAGGACATACACATGGGCAAAGACTTCATGACTAAAACACAAAAAGCAATGGCAACAAAAGCCAAAATTGACAAATGGGATCTAATTAAACTAAAGATCTTATGCACAGCAAAAGAAACTATCATTAGAGTGAGCCGGCAACCTACAGAATGGGAGAAAAATGTTGCAATCTACCCATGTGACAAAGGGCTAACATCTAGAATATACAAAGAAGTTAAACAAATTTAAAAGAAAAAAACAAATAACCCCATCAAAAAGTGGGCGAAGGATATGAACAGACACTTCTCAAAAGAAGACATTTATGCAGCCAACAAACATATGGAAAAAAGCTCATCATCACTGGTCATTAGAGAAATGCAAATCAAAACCACATTCTCACACCAGTTAGAATGGCCATCATTAAAAAGTCAGGAAACAACAGATGCTGGAGAGGATGTGGAGGAACAGGAATGCTTTTATACTGTTGGTGGGAGTGTAAATTAGTTCAACCATTGTGGAAGACAGTGTGGTGATTCCTCAAGGATCTAGAACTAGAAATACAATTTGACTCAGCAATCCCATTACTGGGTATATACCCAAAGGATTTTAAAACATTCTACTAGAAAGACACATACATGCACACGTATGTTTACTGCAGCACTATTCACAATAGCAAAGACTTGGAACCAACCCAAATGCCCATCAATGACAGACTGGATAAAGAAAATGTGGCACATATACACCATGGAACACTATTCAGCCATAAAAAAGAATGAGTTTATGTCCTTTGCAGGGACATGAATGAAGCTGGAAACCATCATTTTCAGCAAACTAACACAGGAACAGATAACCAAACACTAGACATTCTCACTCATAAGTGGGAGTTGAACAATGAGAACATACCGGCACAGGGAGGGGAACATCACACTCCAGGGCCTGTCAGGGGGTGGGGGGAATGGGGAGGGATAGCATTAGGAGAAATACCTAATGTAGATGACAGGTTGATGGGTGCAGCAAACCGCCATGGCACGTGTATATCTATGTAACAAACCTGCACGTTCTGTACATGTATCCCAGAACTGAAAGTATAATAAAAAAAAAAAGTTAAAAAAAAAGTGAAGTCTTGTTTCTGTGTTCTAAATTCTATTTTACTATTTGTCTATCCTTATGCTACTACCAACATTGTGTTGATTACTGCTACTCTGTAGTAAGTTTCGAAATTGAGAAATGTGAGTACTTCAACTTTGTTCATATTTTTCAAGATCATTTTGTCTGAGACTCGTGAGTTTTCAAATGAATTTTAAGGTCAGCTTATTGGTTTCTACAAAAAGAAGGTTGTCCAATCTGTTCCTCCTTCTTGGCAACTGTATCATATATCAGATTTTCATATACACATGAAATGTTAAGTTATAACTCACTTGTAAATTTAAGAGAAGATGGAAATATTTGCAAAGTAATAAGTTTGCTCAGGTTTGATAATTTTACCTTAAGGTCCCCATTTCTATAAAAACTTTATGACAGTGTTTAAGTATGAATGTGATTTGGAGGACACAAAAAATTCAGGGTAAAATGAAGGACAATGATACCTGAAATTCCTGATATAATATTGTCAAAAGAGTATTTCCAATTCATTTATTTCTTTATTCCAAAGTTTTTGTTAAGAAAAACTGTGTATAAAATCCCTCAAGGTGTGATATCTTTAAAAAGTTCTTGAACTAGATAAAAGAGATATCTCATATTGGAACATCTAAGCCCTAACTCTACCGCAGCAGGAGAAGATCTATTCTTGCATTTAGTAAGCATTTGAGTATATTCTGTGTGTCGTGATGGGGACACAAAGTGGTTCTCCCTGAGTTCAGATTCTATTGTGGAGACAATTAGGATTCAGAATGGTAAGTGCCAGGATAGCAGCAGGCATAGAGATCTTTCAAAACACCAAGGAGAGCACCTAATGAAGCCTGTCATTAATGGTTAAACTGCAGAAGGAAGAATAGTTAAAATTGTGAAGAAGTAAGAAAGGTGTTTCAGTTAGAAGAATTTTTTTAACTTCAAAGTTCAGGGATACAATAGTTTCTTACATAGGTAAACTGGTGTCATGGGGGTTTGATGTACACATTATTTTATCACCTGGGTATTAAACCTAGTACTCTTTAGTTATTTTTCCTGATCCTCTCCCTCTTCCCACCCTCTACCCTTCAAAAGGCCTCAATGTGTGTTGTTCCCTTCTACGCATCCATGTGTTCTCATCCTTTAGCTCATAGGTGAAAATACGTGGTATCTGGTTTTCTGTTCCTGTGTTAGTTTGCTAAGGATAATGGCCTCCAGCTCCATCCATGTCCCTGCAAAGGACTGGATCTCATTCTTCTTTATGGCTGCATAGTATTCTATCATATATACATACCACAATTTCTTTATCTAGTCTATCACTGATGGGCATTTAGGTTGATTCCAGTCTTTGCTATTGTGAATCAAAAGAAGATATACATATAGCCAAAAATCATGTGAAAAAAAGCTCACCATCACTGATCATTAGAGACATGCAAATCACAATCACAATGAGGTACCATCTAACACTAGTCAGAATGGCTATTATGAAAAAGTCAAAAGATAATAGATGCTGCTGAGGTTGTGGAGAAAAAGGAATGGTTATACACTGTTGGTGGGAATGTAATTGACCATTGTGGAAGACAACGTGGTGATTCCTCAAGGACCTAAAGACAGAAATACCATTTGACCTAGCAATTCTACTACTGGGTATATACCCAAAGGAATATAAATCATTCTATTATAAAATTAGAAGGAAGTTTAAATGCAAAGGTATGGAAATGAGAGACAGCACGGAATATTCAGAGAAGAGAAAGTAGCTAGACCTAGAAGTGAGTGTGACATGTTCAACTTTATTATTATACGAAGATCTATTTTCCGTTTAGAAGTTAGCGTGGTTGAAAACAATTATTTTCACTGGAGATAATGCAACTGTAGAGCTGTTTAACTTCTAATGTGTGCCTCAGACCCCTAACTACCAAAGAAATAAAGACATAGCAAAGTGGGACCTGAGGCTGATAGGACACACACTAAGCACATCCGCCCTCCGCTCCAAACTTTTCACACATCACTAAATTGTTCCTTGGAATAATCTGAGAACCAGGAATTAAATAACAAAGCCCTAATTTGAGGGGATTTAGCTCTAAATCATACTGGAATTGTAGTAGCAAGATGGTAGAAAAAAGGAAGGAAACTATAAATGAATAGGGCCAACATAAAACGATAGACATGCATACAAGAATGGATTTCAGAGGAGGTCAAATTTAGATCCTCTGAATTGGATGGTAAACTTGAGTCTATAATACAGATTTTCAAGAAATGGCAGTATTCAGGCAGGTAATTCCTATGGGTATCTGGTTTAAGAATCTGAAGATAGTGATAATAAGACACAGTCTCCATGGAAAAGGAAGAAATAGTGGCAAGGAATATCTACACAGTGTCAGAACCCTAACCTAGAGGAATGTAGTTTCATCAGAAAAACTGAAAAGAAAATAAAGAAATCAATCCAGAAATGTAGTCATATGAATTGGGAAGATACAATGGGGTTTTTTAAAGCCTGAATCTCAGGGATCACAGGGACCTGGGATAAACTCCTAACATTATGACTGCCAAGCTTAGGACAGCATAATGAACAAGAATCCCTGCTTGCAGCTGGCCGTGGGGTTCTGAAAGTACTGACTGCCATCAGTGGTGGAGAGCTGACTCCAGAATTGGTATCAGTAAGTCTGCAGGACAACAATATCAGAGACTTCAAGGGCTAGGGAGGGCCAGGCTGGATAGCAAGGTAAAAACGTATCAATCATATTCCATAGAAATAATTGGCTATTCAGATATTTATTCTACCTGAATAGCTATGTAATATAAAGTTAAAATGTGCACAGTTAAGTCCCATATGTTTCTAAATATTTATGGCAAAAGTTAACCAATAGCAAGATGGTACACTGAACTTTGACTGTCTAGACATTTTGGCACCATAGTAACGTAACCACTGACCACATGCTGCGGAACTGTAACTCTGCCATACATATGTGTCACTCCCATATATTTTGCAAATGCCTCCCCCAGAGGAAATACAGCCTATTTAGGAAGGAATAAATAGACTTATCCTCTACAAGTGGAAATTCACTTTCAATTATTTTAAAATGCCTTTGTTCTATAACGTTTTAAAATTATAAAAACCACCCATCAGAAAAGTTCTTTTTGAATACTTCTTCCAAAGCCTGCTGCTTATTGAGTGAGAAAAGGGAAGCATAGGAGTACAACTACGTTGACTTCTAGAGGAGAGAATTCTGAGGGCTTTGAGCATTTCCTAAGTTAGTTACTTCATTGAAAATCAGGGAAACTATCTCTATCTTATCTTTGCAATAAAGAGGCTTATTAATATTATTAAAATAGGAATCATGGAAAACATTTGGGGAATGAGATAGGAAGACTACTATCTGCTTTCTTTTAAAAGGGGTTTTGATGAGAACATAAATACAGATTTAGAGAACTATTAAAACTCCAGCTACAAAGGAAATGAAAAACTTGAATTGTCTGTATTCTTGTCATCTCCACAGCTATCCATCTCATAATAGCCTTATTGCAACTAGACATGGGGTGATGAATGCAGAAATGTCAGACAAAAAGAAATGTGTAAAGATAAAAGGCTATAGGGTGGGGGAAAAAACCCATACAACAAAGAAGTGACTGCATGTTGCTTTTGTTATCATTTTGTTTCCAAAAGCTGCCCAGGTGGCGGCTAAAAGCCAGAATTCCATAAAGATAGACGCAATCCACAAAAAGCCCCTGATGTTTCTGAAAAAAAAATTATAATATATAAAAAGATGGACAAACCTACCACTAAAGGTTTCTCTCTCTCTCTCTCTCTCTCTCTCTGTCTCTGCCTATCTGTCTCTCTCTTTCTCTCTCACTGTCTCTCATCTTTCTCTAAAGTTAAGGCTTAAACTCATATGAACATGTTTTATTTAAGGACCTCAAAGCATTTTACCCACAATTAATTATTTGACCATTTCCTATTAACAGTTGAAGGGCGGAGGCCTTGAGAGTCAGGTGCAGCAGGAGCCTTCAAGTCCTATTATGCAGAAATAGAGGGTAAGTTACTGACTTGAGTGCCACAAGCATCAATAAGAGATCCATTGTTGCTTCCCTCTGTTTTAACCATTCTCACTTCCTAAAAATTGCTATTGTAATCTGCCAGAGATAAGAAAACCACATCATACAGTGTCTTTTCTTTATTGAGTCATTAATTGTACACTTCAGAGATGCATCATCTCTTTCTCTAAAGAATACATTTTAATTAAACCAAATTACATATAGAATTCCCTCACTGTTAAAAAAAAAAAAAAAAAAAAAACCTCCTAAATACCATCATCAAGTTTTTTTAAGTACTCTGACTCTTCCAAATTCCCATTCAGTCATGGTACAAATATTTAGGTGGACTTTATTCTCTAACTTTACTCCTCTTTATTACACATAAAAATTACCTTATGTAATAAAAATGAGAATATTCCATTATTTTCCCAAGTGGCACCATTGATACTCTAAAAGAGAAAACTTTCTTAGGAAAAATGTATTCACCTGTGATAACGTTAGAAAGTCTTTCCCGAGAGCCCAAGTAACATTAGCTGAACTGACATTCACCAGTAGAGGGATGCATCTCTGCAGAACAGAAAAAGAAGTCTGGGAGCACCTAGAGAACATACAGAACTGAAAGAGTGAGAAACGGAAAGGTAAAGAGAAGGAGGAAAAAACAGGCCAGTGATAATGGTGTGTGAATTATTAACTGTTACTCCCTCCTATAAGCCTAACCCACAAAATAACTTCACCCAAGTCAATTAAGTTGTCTGCTCCAGGACACAAATTAAGACACTTGACGCAGGTCCCCTCACCTAAACAAAACCCTCAAGATACCAGAACCAGAAAGTATGTAGGGGGTGATGTAGGGGAATGAGACAGAATAAAAATGAAAGTAAGCTGAGATTGTTGTCTTATATTGATAGCAAAAGTCAGTACAACTAGGGGTCTTAATTAGTTAATGACAACAAGTAGATGAATAAAAATAAAATACATTCTTTCCAACCAAAGTGCCAAAAAAAATAAAATTTGAACAAAGAAAATTTTATCTCCAATCAAAAGTGAGAAAGGAAGAAAGAAGCATGGTATTTGTACAAAATAAAGTGTTAGTAATAAGTCTTGATTTACATTAATTACAACAAAAGAATTAAACTCAACGTTTATGAGACATAAACTCTTAAAATGAATTTTTTCCAAATAAATCCAACAATGCGTTGCACTAGAGGCACCAAAAAAGATAAAGGCACAGAAAAACTTCAGAAAACAAAGGGATTAAAAATATATATTAAGCAATATGTACTAGACATAATATAATTTAAGATGAAAAATCCCCTAAAGGATAAAGATGAAAATTTTACACTGGGCAAAAAATTCAACATACTAATAAAATATAATAATCATTAATATATACTCCCAATAATAAAATCTCAATATATAAAGCAAAAACTACAATAATTACTAGAAAAAAATAACATTTAGTTTCAGTATAGATTGTAATATATCCATCTAAAACCAGTAAATAAAACAATGAAAAAAGAACATAGAAGACAGGAATAATAGTCTCAATAAATTTGAAATAATGGACATTTTGAAGAATGTATATCCAGGAAACAGAGAATATACATTATTTTTGACACAAGAATATATTTAACAACCCGTCATAAATTAGGTTAAAAAGGCAGTCTTGAATAAATTTCAAAGAATTATTTATTTTCGAACACACATCATATTCTCTGATAACAATATAAGCAAATAAAAATGAAGAGTAATAATATCCCATATAACTGAAAATCAATAACCTTATGTCCAAAAATCAGTGGGTTGAATAGCAAATAGCTCAAATTATGAAATACAGTTACAAGACTATGAAAGCACTGCACATCATAATTTGAGAAACAAAGTGATGATATATGTAAAGTCTAATTTACAAACAGAAAAAAAATTAACAGGAAATAAGCATTACTAAAAAAATTAAGCATTCAACTCAAAAATTAAAAAATAAGCAAGAGAATATTTTTTAAACTAAGAAAGGAGTAATAAAACCTAGAAATCAATAAAATAGAAAAAAAGGAAGAGAAAGGATTGACAAAACTACGCTATTTTAAAAGACTAATATGGCAATTCATGGGAAACATTCATTAGGCAAAAATAAAAAAATGAATAAGCAAAATTCTGAATGAAAAAGAAACATATCACTGTTTACAGAGCAGATTTTTTAAAATTATAAATGAATCTTTTGAGTGACAACATGGGCCAATAAGAAATAGAAAACTGGAATAGATCAATAACCATTAAAAATAATAAGATTATAGAAGAAAACTCCTCTTCAAAAGAAGTAATCACCCAGATAAATTTTTCAGGCAGAGTCTACCAATCATTCAAAGAACATGTAATAACTTACAGCTTCTATGGTGCCCACCGGACTTATGCAATGTGACAATTATAATTGGAAAATTTTTAAATAAATATGGAAGAAAAAAATCCTAAAAATAACTATGATAATCCTAGAAGAGAGGAGAAAATAATGAAGATGAATTCTATCAGCTATTAAGCTATTTTATAAGGCTACAGTAATTAAGATAGTACTGTAATAATAGAAAATGAAGCCAGATCAATGTATATCCACCTTATACCAATGTTTCTTACAAATATAATAATTTAGACAATAAGAAATATTGGAAAGGGTTATAGGTTTATGTATTAGTAAAGCGATTTTAGGGTACAAATTGATAGAACCTGGTAAAACTGAGTATATGCATAGCCTATGCTCTGTTCCACTTTTGGTTTTAAACTCTCAGAGAAACTTTCATACCTGAATACAAAGAGGAAAGTATAAACATGCTTATTCTAGTCTTGTTTGTAATAGCAAAAACTTGGAAGCATCTACAAATATCCATCTAGGTAAAATGATAAATTAAACGCTATATGAGGTATTATTTAAGGCTAAAATTATATATATATATATATCAAATGTAAATAGTTCTTAGAAAAAGTTTTGTGAAGCAAAAGTCAAAAATAGAATGAGAGGCACATCAGAATATAACAGTATAGATGCTTTAAGTAAATATAAAACATATATATAGTGTATACATCACAAATACGAAATATATAATATACATTATTTTACATTTTATAATGTGTACTTATATAAAAAGAAAGACATAGAAAGTACATACATACAGACTGAATGCTTGTTTGAGTGATATTTTGGCACTGAAAATCAATTAAAGAGCTAGATTCACATTGGAATGATACACTGCAGAACATAGAAAAAAAATAAGAGGAAGAAACTAACAAGCAGAGAGCGCCAGCATATCTCAGTCTTTCATCAACTTCCCTGTACAAGAAATAAACAAAAATATTGATGGAAGCTTTGGATTTCCATAGATCATGAAATTAGAGAATTCAAGTCACCACTACCATCTAGATAATACAAGGCTGTAGCAGGTCCCAACTGACATCTCACTTAGATTTATAACAATTAAACTTTTATTGAGGGCAAAACCATGTCTTAATTTAGTTAAGCTCAACAACTCACAATATGTTTCTTATGCATAAGATATTGTGCTAGAAGCTGCTTTGGCTTATGGGATGATTGGAAGGGCAGAAAAGGTGTCTTTTAATCACATTTATAGAATATCCAAAATAGCGTCACACATTCAAAGTACTCATCAGGCTCAGAGAAGCTAAATGACGTGCCCAATATCATGAAGTTAATAAATGTACTAAAAATGAGAAGCTGAGATACTGAAAGTTCTGAGCAATTTAGATAAATGCTAAAAATAAATCAGAAGAATAAATTCACGGCAGTATTTTATTTAAACAACAAAAAAGAATAACCAATATTAAATATAGAAGTAGACATACTTGAATGATATGAAAAATATGGGAATATCATATTGTGTGGGAACCAAGGATAGAAGTAGTCCACTGTAGAAGTAAAAAGAGAATATAAACTATGATAATAACATGTTATCTACGCTACATTTCTTGTTTTTTATTGTTACTTTCCCTTTAATGCAAATGGCTTGACCTCAATGCAATGCCTCTCTCATACTGAACCTATTGTCACTAAGTGGTCTTCCAGCACAAAGCCTGAACTGGCAGTCTTATCTAAATCAGACACCACCACAGTTCTCTTGTATCATGATCCGCAGCTTTTGAGGTCACTGTGATGACTTCATTTAGGCAGTAATTGTTACACTGTCAGTGACAGCAATATAATAGTCCCATCCTTATCCTCAGGCAATACATTCTAAGACCACCAGTGGATGCCTGAAACCACAGATACTACCAAACCCTCTATATACTATGTTTTTTCTCATATATACATAAACACTAATAAAGTTTAATTTATAAATTAGGCACAGTACAACATTAACAACAACTGAAGATAAAATATAACAATTATAACAATATGCCAGCATCACTGCTCCTGAGATTGAAAACATTATGAAATAAAATAAGGATTGTTTTTACAGAAGCACTGTAATACCACAACAGCTGACTGATAACCAAGAGGGCTACTAAGTGACGAATGAGCAGATAGCGTGTACAGTGTGAATGCACTTGACAAAGGACATAATTCACGTCCCAGGTAGGACAAAGCAGGATAGCACAAGATTTCATCACACCTCTCACAGTGGCCCACAATCTAAAAGTTATGAACTGTTTGTCTCTGGAATTCTTCATGTAATACTTTTAGACATGGTTGAGTGAGGGTAACTGAAACCACAAAAAGCAAAACAAGGGATAAAGGAGGACTGCTGTAATTGCTCAATCAATCATCTAATTGTTAAATGATACAAAATTGGGATGATTCCTCTAACACGTAACACCATTTTTTAACTTTCCACCAGGAATTTGAAAACTGGATTTATACGCAAGTAGGTGAGCACGATTTGATAATAGATAGTAAATTCATACTGTAGCCTGGGCAGCCTCTGGGGCAGCATTTCCATTCTTTAGACAGAAAATAGAAAATTTTATTCTTATTGCCAGCCCGGCCCAGGGCCAGAGAAGAAATGTAAAGATTATTGTTCTCCTAAAAAAAGACAGGAATATAACCACCGGCCAACAACATCATTAGCCACCCATTCAATACTCCAATGATGACTGATGTGAATAGGGAAGCGTTAGTCTCCTGGGATTGTCCAGAGTGGCTCATGACAGTAACAGAATTATTGCAGTCAGCCCCATAAGTCACTGATGTTGCTGCACGTCCCTTAAAAAAACTCTATCCCCATGGCCTGAAGGGTTTGCACAGCTAATCTGCCTTATATATTTAACTTCGGTTTTCTCATTCAATCTCTGAAAGGAGTTGGATTAGAATAGAAATTTAAAATTTTGTTTTAACTTCCTTATCCATAAAAACAGGTGATACAAAATGATGTTCTTAAAATGTTTTATTATTCTAAGTCAAGACTTTTCATATTTACTTTAAAGGGATTCTTATTTGCTTCCTTTCTTATATTTAACTTCTTATCTTAGTGCTCTATTGCCCAAATTAAAATGGAAGGTTTGCTTCTGAAGAATATATTCAGAACATATAGAGACTGAATTAGAATAGAATGACCACAGGGTACTTTCCTTAGTTGAAACAACTTTTTTTAAGTGCAAAACCAAAAAAAAACAAATAAATCCTCTATAACTTCAGAGGTGAGAAGTGTGATAATTTGTGAGAAGTAAACATTTTTATTTCTCCTAAGATGACACAAAGGTGATGGAAAAACTGATGGCCTGGTGGATAGTAATTTTGAGATTTTTTTGCGGTCTGAGGGTCAAGAAAAAAACAAAATGGATAGTGGGGCCACTGAATTTGTTACTTCACTAAATAAAGAGGATCTCGTGATAAAGAGGGACAGCCAGTTCAAGACGAAGGAAAGAACCAGTGTGTTTGTTTTCTGTACCTCCCAAAATCCCACTAAAATGACAGAAAAGATACAATAAAAACTAATTCTACGGTTTTTAGGAAACAAAAGGATTACCCGAGCAGAAGATATAAGGACTTTTTGGAATAGAGAGAGAAAGTACATCTGGCATCAGATAGACGGAGAAACAACAGCACAGAAAACTACAGGCCAAAATACAAAAAAGATCTAAAGAGACTAAGAGCCATACATTCCAAGAGAATTATGGAGAAATGTCACACAGCATCAAAAAGTACACAAGATAGAAGCAAACTGTGGGCAATTAATAATTGTACTAATGGAAATTACGAACTAGTAATCCCAATTCTCCTATATGGGAGATGGATGGAGATATGAACTGCAGTTTAGCCTTATAAAAATGCACAAGACAAAGTCTGTAAATAAAGTCGACAAAGGAGCAGTTCCTTCCGTGTATAAATGTGTATTAATACACACACACATACACACAAACTTAACATATAAACTCATACCCCGATAAAAGAGGAATTTATAACTCTGCTTCATAAAATGGGATCATATCATAAAATTATCTGAAGCACTGAATATAAAGTGATTTAAAACTCATAAGATTATCTGTCATGTGCCAAATCTCAGAATACACGATAGACTATACAGAATATAAGAATAGGAGAAATTGCTGTGATTAAGTTGTACGAATTGTAGGATTATTATTCTAACCATAACATCTAACAAAACTTATTTGACTCAATCTAACAAGACTTACTGGTTGATTTTGAAGGGAAGCTGTTTAATGAATTGCAATATACAATTTAATTAAGAAAATAATTAAAACTACAAGTTTAACCTAACAGGAAACTTTGAGATTACCATATAATGTTACCAGAGAACATTATACAGATAATTTTGTGTGCTACAAAGATCAAGATTGCAATCATGAGTCAAGAAGAGAACTGGATCACCATGACAGCACAACTGCCAGTGGTTCACACTTTCATTGTGGTGGTTCAAGAAGAATTTTGTTTGAAATGATACAGCTAAATCCATGATGCATCATTTTGTTTTCATTTAGCTGCAAGTAAGAGAAAAACAGCTAACAGTTGGCACTTAATTATCTCAAATAATGAGAAGTCTTGAAGTAAGCAGTTCAAGGACTACTGAAAAAGCTCAGTGACTTTAAGTGACAATTTTTGATATAAACTTATGGTATAATTCAAATGTATGAGGACAATATGACATAGAAGTAACTGAGGTGACCATCAAATAAATAAATAAATATCTTCAACACATAGCTAAGGTCTACATCAACTTAGTTATATATCATAACTTATTCCTCTGCCTCCTGTTTGGCAATTTATATAACTTTGTTATTTTGAATAAAATATGCATGCTAATTTCTGGAATTTTAAAATATGAAAGAATTTGACCTTACACATAAACAAAAACATAAATGCATGATTATAGTACATTATAGCTTAACTCAAAATAACAACATTATCAGATATTCAAGGACCCAGAAAGTTCAGCATGTACCCACTCCTTCTAAAAAGAGCTTACTCCTGGACATACTTCAGTAAAACAAAAAATCTAAGAGACAAACATGGGATCCAAGAAACAGTGAAATCACCTAATGTATTAGTCTACTGGATGCTATAGCAAAATACCATAGACTGGGTGGCTTAACAGAAATTTATTTTCTGAAAGTCAGGAAACTGGAAATCCAAGATTAGGATACCAGTATATTCAGTTCCTGAGGAGGGCTCTCTTGATGGTGTGCAAATCGCCACCATCTCATTGTAGGCTCACATGACCTCTTCTCTGTCTATGCTTGGAGAGACAGCACTCTCCTTATAAGTTCTCTTCTTACAAGGATACTGATCCTTTCAGATCGGGGGCCCACTTTTATGACATTATTTAATCTTAATTACCTCCTAAAGACCCTGTTTCCAAATATAGACACATTTCAAGTTCGAGCTTCAACACATGAATTTTGGGGAGACACAATTCAGTCCATATCACCTAAGGTATTCAATTAATAAAAAGAACTTTATGTAAAAGCTGTGCCATCAGTTAACCAAAAAAAAAAATTACTGGTTAAAATTAGAACAGAAAATCTGAGAATTTTGTGAAAAAGTCTTCAAATTAGAGTGAATATTACAATGTAGGTCATATGAATAAGAATATATAAATTCAATTATAACATGCTTTTAATGAAAAGGCATTCTTCTTCTTAACAGAAAAAAAGTAGAAGTAGAAACAAATACAAATAAAAAGTTACGGTCCAAACCAAGCAATCATACATAGTATGATTTTGATTAATTGATTAGATTATAAGAAATAACAGTTCTTGAAACAACAAAGTCAAAATATTTAGTCATATAATTCAGATATATAAATAATACTAGTACTCTGAATTGAAACTTCCTTGTTTTATAGATCTGCCTTTTCATACTTAGAGAGTAATCCTAAAGGTAGACTATGATTTTAAACTTGTTTTTATATTAATGAAAGGCAATCTGATTTTATGAGATGGTACATTAAGTTTTACTATCTGGAAACTTTACCTTCTGAGAAATATGAAGCCCTAATGTCACAATAACCCCCATCACAATAATAAAATGTTATTGGAAATCTTTTAATTTTTGACTTGATCTTTTAATTTTGGAAGAATATTTTAGCAACTAATCATATATTTTTAAATTAAAGTCTAACATTCTCATTTTAGTATATTTTTCCTTCTGTCAAATTCAAGTAGTTAAGCTTAATGTGTTTTAAGATGTCAACCATCATTCTTTGGATGACAGGAATATGAACAATTTCCACTTTATTCTTGATCTTTTTTGATATTTTCTAAGTTTCCCTCCATAAACACATTATTCTTAAAATCAGAACAGATTGATGATGTTATTTTTAATTAAAAGAATAATTAAATTTCAAAAAAAAAAATATTGATTTTAAGGATGAAATAGCTGTGGAGAACCTGGTCATGATTCTACACTATCTCTAAAAGTAGAGACAAGAAAGACAGGATTCAAAGAAATGAAAAAAAGAGGGAGATCACTAGACAAAATGTTTTCCACTACTGGAAACAGCTGAATAGACCACAATCCAACCTCAAAAATTTGTGAATGTTAGTCATTTGGAAAGTAAAACCTATTTGCCCCAGATGCTGTAAATATTTGAAAAGATATCTGAAAACTCTTTTATTATCTTTACCTTTTTTGGTTTTTCTTGGTATTTACTGGAAACAATTTGGATTATAGATAGAAAAAAGCATGGATAAAGAGGTTTATTCTGATTTCGTAAGAGGAATAATAAACAACAATTGGCATTTGTTGAGCCTAGACTATATGATAGGAACAATTCTAAGAACTTTACATTAAATTTGCTCATTTGATCCTCCCAACACTGCCTTGAGGTAAGTATGGCTATCCTCAACTTACAGATGAGAAAACCAAGACATAAAGAGTTTAAATCACTTGCACCAGGTCACTCAGAGCAAGTATAAGCTCAGTAATAATCCAGACAGTTTGATTCCTGAGGCCAGCTCTAAACTGTGACACTAAGTTGTTCTTAACAGGACCAAAAAAGATGATTGATCCTTTTTCCGAGATGAATTAAGAACCATACGAGGTAAAAGTGGAAATCAGTTTTCAATTTCCAGCTTGGTTTATAAAAAGAAAGATGTAGGCTTTCTCTTTGTGACTAAACTTGCTACCAAAAGAAATGAAATCAGTTAATCTTTGAAAAGCATCCTATAATTTACAAACCATGATTACATGTTAGAGCTAATTTAATGGGCCAAAATCTTGAAGGATCAGTGGTATTATTATTTAGTAGCTGCAGAATATGAACATCAGAGAACAGAGATGACTCACCTATTCACAAGAGAGTCAGAATGAAACCATGCTCTTTAGCCTGGATGCTATTCTCTTTCCATCACTGTTTTCACAACGAATGCTGTTTTCACTATCATTTGCAGTAATGTGGATGCTGTTTTCACTATCATTTGCAGTAATGTGGATGACGTTTTCATCCACATTACTAATGTGAATGATGTTTTCACTATCATTTGCAGTAATGTGGATAGAGCTGGAGGAAATTATGTTAAGTGAAATAAGCCAGGAACAGAAAGTTCTCACCTATACGTGGAAGATAAAAAAGCGTCAAGGAAGTAAAAAGTAGAAAACAGGATAACAGAGACTGGGAAACCTGAAGGCAGGGAGAGAGAGGAAGAAATATTTTAAAGAATACAAAATTACAGTTAGATAGGAAGAATAAGTTTCAGTGTTCTATGCCACTGTAGGATGACTATAGTTGGCAATAATATAGTTTCAAATATCCAGAACTAAGATATTGAATGTTCCCAGCACAAAGAAATGATAAATGTTTGAGATGATGGATATGCTAATTACCCTGATCTGATCACTGTACATTTTATGTATCAAAACATCACTGTGTGCCCCATGAATATGCACAATCATTTGTCAATTTAAAAAATAATTTAAAAAAATTTTAAAGCAGCAACTCTAGCTAGACACAGTGGCAAACACCTATAGTCTCAGCTACTCAAGAGGCTGAAGAAGGAGGATCACTTGAGCCCAGGAGTTTGAGACCAGCCTTGGCAACATAGTGAAGACTTATCTCTAACACAATAATGATAATAATAATAATAATTAATAATAAGCTGGGTAGCTGGAGGCATCAAGCTACCCAACTTCCAATTATATGATATGATTTGGCTATGTCCTCACCCAAATCTCATCTTGAATTGTAGTTCTCATAATCCCCACATACAGTGGGAGGGACCCAGTGGGAGGTAATTGAATCACGAGGGCAGTTACCTATATGCTGTTCTTGTGATAGTGAGTTCTCACAAGAACTGATGGTTTTATAAGGGGCTTTTCCCCCTTTTGCTTGGAAATTCTCCTTGTTGCTGCCATGTGAAGAAGGATCTGTTTGCTTCCACTTCTGCCATGACTGTAAGTTTCCTGAGGCCTCCCTAGCCCTGCAGAATTGTGAATCAATTAAACCTCTTTCCTTTGTAAATTACCCAGTCTCGGGTATGTCTTTATTAGCAGCATGAGAACGGACTAATACACAATGCTATAGGGCTACAGTAACCCAAACACAAAACAGCATGGCACTGGTACAAAAACAGACACATAAACCAGTGGAACAAAATAGAGAGCCCAGAAATAAGGCCACACACCAACAACCATCTGATCTTTGAAAATCCTGATGACAACAAGGAATGGGGAAAGTACTCCCTGTTCAAAAAATGGTGCTGGGATAACTGGCTAGCCATATACAAAAGATTGAAACTGGACCCCTTTCTTACACCATATACAAAAATCAACTCGAGATAGATCAAAGACTCAAAGACTTAAATGTAAAACCCAAAACTATAAAAGCCCTGGAAGACAACCTAGGCAATACCATTCTGGACAAGGAAATGGGCAAAAAAATTCATGATGAAGAAGCCAAAAGCAATCAAAACCAAAGCAAAAATTGGCAAATGGGATCTAGTTAAACTCAAGAGCAAAAGAAACTATTAATATAATAAACAGACAACCTGCAGAATGGGAGAAGATATTTACAAACCTTGCATCTGATAAAAGTCTAATATCCAGCATCAATGAGAAACTTAAACAAATCCACAAGAAAAAAACAAATTACCCCATTAAAAAGTGGGCAGAAACATCAACAGCCACTTTTCAAAAGAAGACACACGTGGCCAACAAGCATATGAAAAAAGGCTCGACATCATTGATCGTTAGAGAAATGCAAATCAAAACCACAATGAGATACTGTTTCACACCAGTCAGAATGTCTATTATTAAAAAGTCATAAAATAACTGGTGCTGACAAGGTTGTGGAAAAAAAAATGCTTAAACACTGTTGGTGGGAGTGTAAAATAGTTCAGCTACTATGGCAAACAGTGTAGTGATTCCTCAAAGATCTAAACACAGAACTACCATCTGACTCAGCAATTCCATTACTGGGTATATACCCAAAGAAATATAAATTATTCTATTATAAAGATACAGCATTCACATGTATGTTCATTGCAGCAGTATTTTCAATAGCAAAGACATGGAATCAACCTAAATACCCATCGATGGTAGACTTGATAAAGAAAATGTGGTGGCCGGGCGCGGTGGCTCACGCCTGTAATCCCAGCACCTTGGGAGGCCGAGGCAGGCAGATCACGAGGTCAAGAGATTGAGACCATCCTGGCCAACACGGTGAAACCCCGTCTCTACTAAAAATACAAAAATTAGCCAGGTCTGGTGGTGTGTGCCTGTAGTCCCAGCTACTCGGGAGGCTGAAGCAGGAGAATAGCTTGAACCCGGGTGGCAGAGTTTGCAGTGAGCAGAGATCGTGCCACTGCACTCCAGCCTGGCAACAGAGCAAAACTTTGTCCAAAAAAAAAAAAAAAAGAAAGAGAAAGAAGAAAAAAAGACAGAAAGAGAGAGAGAGAGAGGAAGGAAGGAAGGAAGGAAGGAAGGAAGGAAGGAAGGAAGGAAGGAAGGAAGGAAGGAAGGAAGGGAGGGAAAATGTGGTACATATGTATCATGGAATATTATGCAGCCTTAAAAAAGAACAAGATTATGAACTTTGCAGGAACATAGATGGAGCTGGAGGCCGTTATCCTTAGCAAAATAACACAGGAACAGAAAACCAAATACTGCATGTTCTCACTTATAAGTGGGAGCTAAATAATGAGAACACGTGGACACATAGAGGGGAACAACAGACACTAGGGCCTATCAGAGGGTGGAGATTGGGAGGAGGGAGAGGGTCAGGAAAAACAACTAATGTGTACTAGGCTTAATACCTGGGTGACTAAATAATTGGCACAACAAACCCCATGACAAAAGTTTAACTCCATAACAAACCTGCATATGGAATCCTTGAATGTAAAATAAAAGTTAAGAAAAAAAGCAGCAACTCTTTAAAGTCTATCTTTGTTTGAGAAATGTCAGGAAGAAATATAGAATTCTTTTTATTTGTTGCCATGATCTGTTCTCCCCTTCATTCTTGTACTTCACTCCAGTTCCCACCACCCCCACCCTCACCCTTGACCCCAGCCCCAGGCATCTGCTCTACTGTGTTTAATATCTGTCCTTAAATTACCATATATCCTTATAAATGCATTTTATGCCATGTATTAATTTACAACAATGGCATTGTGCTGTGACTTTTATTCTGCTCCTTGTCTTTGCTTTGTCAATTATGTTTGAGACTTGTATGTACATCTAGTTTACTGTTCCTAATTGTGTGTGATTTTCCTTGCTATGCAGCCACCCCAGTTTCCTTATTCACTTGTCTAGTGGTAGAAACCGGCTCTTCCTTTTTCCCTCTACTACAACAAATAACATCCTGACATAAGCCCTAAACTTGTTTCCTTAGTGACCTAAGAAAAAATTTCCTGGCAGATATCCATCGGATGGATTATCATAAGGCACGCATTTTCTTGTTTTCACTACGGACTGGCAGTCAGCTTCCCATAAAAAATATATCATTTATTCTCACTAGCAGAGCATAAAATTACAGTGTCTCACATCCCCTCCAACCTTCATAGCACATTCTAATCATGACCAATATGACATTTGTAAAATTTTATCTCAGTGCCAAGTTTAGTTCCATTTCTTGGATTATTAAGTACCTTAAATACTCACTGGCAAATCGGGTTCCCCTTCTCTAAATTACCAATCTGATTCATATCCTTTGCCTATCTTTCCATTTGATTTCTTATCTTTTTCTTGTCTTTTTAAAAATTTACTTTATATTCTAGAAATGGATCCCTTCTTGACTTTACAAAATGCAAATATTGTCTCTCAAGCAGTTGTCTAAAACCTTACTTTGTCTGTGGCATCCTTTATGGAGCAAAAGTATGTTTATTTTTATAGATTTAGGAGTACAAGTGCAGTTGTGTTCCATGGATATATTGTGTAGTGGTAAAGTCTGGGCTTTTCGTGTACTCATCACCTGAAGAGCATACACTGTACCCAATAGGTAGTATTTCATCTCTCACCACCCTCTCATCATCCCACTTTTTGGAGTCTCCAATGCCTACTACTCCACTCTGTACGTCCATGTGTGCCCATTGTTTAGCTCTTACTTATGAGTGAGAACATGTGGTATTTGGTTTTCCGTTTCTAAGTTATTTCCCTTAGGATAATGGCCTCCAGCTCCATCTGTGTTGCTGCAAAGGACATGATTTTTTTCTTTCTTTTTTTTTTTTTTTGACTCATAGTACTCTATGTTGCATATGTACTACATTTTCTTTATCTAATCAATTGTTGATGGACGCTTAGGCTGATTCCATGACTTTGCTGCTGTAAATGGTAATATGGTAAACATGGGAGTGCAGGTGTCTTTTTCATATGGTGATTTACTTTCCATTGGGTAGAGCCCTAGTAATGGGATTGCTGGATAGAATGGTCATTCTATTTTTAGTTCTTTGAGAAATCTTCGTATGGTTTTCTACAGAAGTTGTACTAATACATTTCTACTAACAGTGCATAAGCATTTCCTTTCTCCACATCCTCACCAATATCTGTTGTTTTTGGATGTTTTAGTAATAGTCATTCTGACGGGTGTAAGATGGTATCATACTGTAGTTTTAACCTGCATGTCTGAGTACTAATGTGGAGCCTTTTTAATATGTTTGTTGGCTGTTTGTATGTCTTCGTTACAGAAGAATGCAAACATCTGTTCATGCCCTTTGCCCATTTTTCAATGGGATTATTTGTCTTTTTCTTGTTAAGCTGTTTGAATTCTTTGCAGATTCTGGATGTTAGCCCTTTTTCAGATGCATAGTTTGCAAATATTTTCTCCATTCTGTACGTTGTCTCTTTACATCATTGATTATTTATTTTCCTGCACAGAAGGTTTTTAATTTAAGTCCCCAGATCGGAGAGCCACATGCAGAAGAATGAAACTCAACCCCCATCTCTCACCATATACAAAAATTAACTCAAGGTGGATTACATACCTGAAACTATAAAAATCCTAAAAAGAAAACTAGAAAAAATTCTTGGGGACATTGCCCTAGGCAAAGGATTTATGACTAAATTCTCAAAAGGAAATTCAACAAACACAAAAATATTTATTTCAATGTAACCTGACCTAGCCATTTATCGTCTTAAAATATATACTCCTGGAATTTCATTTAAAAATTCTTCTCCTCCCCTAAGTTACAAAATATTCACTATGTCTTCTTCTATCAGTGCTATTTAACCTTTCACAATAAGGATTTTAATGTGTCAAATCTCCTGTAGATTAGTAAAACAAAGATCGGTGTTATTTTTCTTCATATAGGAAGCCAAATTTTTCCAATATCGTACACTAACCTGTTGCATTCCTTTGTTTTGTGGTCCATTTTTAATATACATTATATTCCTAGAACACAAACAGATTTCACAGAAGGGCCTCATAATGATAAAAGATTTCAACCAAGACATTAGCTGTGGTCCTTAAATCATATTTAAAGAAGAAGAATAGCCCATGATCCCCATTGTTTGGGACCCAAACTTAAGTTATAAGAACTGCATTATACCATGTGGTGTTTAATTAGTACCTATGTGCTCCATTCTTCAAATTCAGTCACCTTCTTAAACCTCTAAACTCTTTCTTCATTGTAAGAGCTTCACTTCAGAAAACGGTAACCTGCCTAGACTCCACTTCGAGGATTTCTAAAACCCACACATTTCTGGAAGAGCTGGTCGCTAACTTGCTACACCTATGCAAAACATTGGTCTTCCCAAGCTAAACTGTGAGACTCTTTTTCCAAGAAGAGCTGCATAAAGAGACAGTAGAAAATATTATGCAGCATGCATAATAACAAATGAATAATCAAATCTCATGCTTCAAGAAATAAAGTAATTACTGCTGGATTTAGGAACCAGAGCCTACCTCCTCCATAAATAGCATTGTCCAAATCACTGGAGGCTTTGTGTATAAATGTGTGTGTGTGTTTAAGTATGTGTGTTTATGTGTATTTGTGTGCAAGGGAGACAAATCAGGTATATTAATAAAAATCTTGGAGCAAGACACAATATGCCTCTTCCTCCTAAACTTCTGGTATCAGTCAGTAGAAAAAAATCAGAGCCTAAGATGCATAGAGTTATATTCTACTTGGGAATAATAAATCCCAGATTTTCACTGTCCATCCTGCTTCCTTGCTCACTAGAGAATAATCTCCCCTGAGACTGTGCCCAGGTCAAAAGTGCCAAATAGCATTCATTAAAGAGATTGCTTCTAGAATTCCGCTTGCAAAACACTTATTTCTCCCTTTTGTGGTTTTGGTACATTTGACAGGTTGGAAGATAATCTAACATTTTTCACTGTGTCACCACTTCATAAAATACTACTTTTAAAAATACATACTTTCCATTATTTTTCCCATAATGCAAACCTATTTCACTTAACACTAATTCAGCTACATATAAAATCACTTAAATGCCAAAAGCCTTTTTTGATGGAGTTATTATCCTAAGCTCTAATCCTAACACTGTCAATGCCTTTCACCTTTTCAGCTTGGGCTAGTAATAACTCATTCAGCAATAGACATAAAAATCCTTGACCTAATTTCAAAAGTTCAATGAAAATCATAGATTTATGTAATAAAATGTTATAGGATAGCTTAAAACTTCAATGTGATCTCTTTGCTCAATATTATATCATATGAAATCAGCACAAGTTGATGTATACCTTTCTCACTGGACTGTAAACTCCTTGAAGGCCAAGATTGTGCTTTATTCACCTTTACATCCTCAATGCCTGGCATGCTATAGACAATCAATAAATTATACTGTTGTTGACTTCAACTATTAATATTGATCAGAAGCTCTGAATTGGCAGTTTTATATTGATATAAAAAATATGGAGACTATAAATTAATGATTACTTAAGACAGTTTGAGAAGGAGAGTACATGAAATATGGGATTTTTTTTAAGTTGGGAATCCTGAAATTACATTACCATTTTGTATATTATTTGATATTATTACACTTTCTAACTTTGGATTTCTCCAATGTAAGAGATAAATGTTAAATGTCTAACCCACAATAATATAAAAGAGATTTAAGAGTAAAACTATAACAAACATGGTTTCTTAAATAGGCAGTCTTGTATTCTTGGTAATTCATCTTTAGGGTAGTTTTAAGTATTTGTGTGGGAATTGGAAATGATTATTCAATAAGAAAATAATATGCAATCCTAGGCAGAACTAATTCCACCCAAAAATACTTCACCAGGAATTAAATATGTGTTCTACTATTATCAATGTATTGCTAGATTTTTTAAATTGCTTTGATTGCTATCGAAGTGCTAGACATATTCAGGAAAATGTGAATAACACTGCAGTCCGGGTGAGATGAAAGCAACAGATAATATTCTAAGATCAATTTAACAAACAAATTAAACAGGAAGGAATGTAATATAATGCACAGTAGAAAAATCATGGCTTACCTCACTAAAGACAATCTCATAGGTAGGAATCAGTCTTGTCCAACATCTAGCATGCTCTTTCTCACTCTCTTCTCTCAATAGATAGATAAATAAATATATATATTATTTATATAAATAATATTATATTATATATTATATAATAATATAAATATATTATTTATATAAATAATATATAGATATACATATATATCTTCTTGAAGATTTTTTCTTGTTCCCAGTACCTAACATTCCAGCTTAGTCAAGTTTAGGAGAATAGACTCTATGTGGAAAAAATAAAAAATTAATTTGCCAATCTCAGTTGCCAGGCATTATAAAATGTCAAAAGCAGCAATCAAAAAGCTAGGACATCCCAATTGTTTTGGAAGCAGTCGTCACAAATTCTCCAAAAAAAAAACATAATAATTGGCATATGAAAGCAGATCAACAAAAGTTTATTAAAGGCATAAGATCAAAGTTGGCAAAGTATTTATCTGTTAGCTGTGTATCTTCCCTTTACCTGTTTTCTAAAAAATAACAGGCTGTTTACCAAATAGAGAAGAAAGTCCAGGGTTAGGGGCACACATGAGTAAGATGCTGGAGGTCCCTGTCCCCCAGACAATGACTGCACTCTACCATCTCCTACATTCTCTGAGAAAATTTCTTCTAGAAAGGGTTTCTCCAGGCTCGGGCATTTTGATACTTAAGCTTCATCAGATAAACAGTTCTCTTCCTGTAGACATCAGATTTTTAACCTCTGATCAAATCAGGAGCAATAAATATGATTATTACTAGACATACATATAAAAATTTGCAGATAAATGCTAAATATGAGTCTTTAAAGTAGCTCTAACTTTATCAAAATATACTGTAAACTTAATGGCATCTATTCTCCTTCAAAATTTTCTGGTTGATAATTACATAATTTTTTTTTTTTTTTGAGACGGAGCCTCACTCTGTCGCCCAGGCTGGAGTGCAGTGGCATGATCTGGGCTCACTGCAAGCTCTGCCTCCAGGGTTCATGCCATTCTCCTGCCTCAGCCTCCCTAGTAGCTGGGACTAGAGGCGCCCACCACTATGCCCAGCTAATTTGTGTGTGTGTGTGTGTGTATGTGTGTATTTTCAGTAGAGACGGGGTTTCACCGTGTTAGCCAGGATGGTCTCGATCTCCTGACCTTGTGATCCACCCTCCTCAGCCTCCCAAAGTGCTGGGATTACAGGCGTGAGCCACCACGCTCAGCATAGAAAAAAATTTATCTTTGAGATGACTATGTTAACACATGGACTGCTCAGCGCACATCTTAATCTTTTTTTTTTCCTAAGAACTTAGAACTGACTCTGTGACCAAGAAGTAAAAGGGAGCCTGGCTAAAGTAGACATTCAATAAATACAGAGTTAACTATTAGAAGGAGGAAATATTGGATCACTAGCAACACACAGCATATCCTTATGTTGGTAAAAACATACTGACTAAAGTAAAGCATTCATAACCTACAAATAAGTGGATTTATTTAAGTTTTCAAACATGCCTTACATGGGCTCACAGATCATATTTTCCTTATAAACGGATCAGAATGTCCCTGACTCGGGAATTTTGTACAGCTTTCTGATGGGATAGGCAATATAGCAAATGTTATTTGGATGCTTAGGACATTTATTTCAGGGATTTGCAAAACTGCAGGGAGAAATTGGGACAGCTTCCAAAAGCCTGGGATATATGGTCTCTGTAACTATGGAAAATTAGAAAGTTAGAGACCAGTACAAGGAGAAGCAAAAGAAAAAAAGAAATGCAGGGGTCAGCCATGCTGCCTAGGAAAACAATATTATTTTAAATGGAAAACTTTGGGACATCAAGATTAAGAGTTAGAGTCGAAAGTCTCCTAATGTACCAAAAATACATTGCCTCGTGAAAGCCACCATTAACCAAGTCCGCCATTAAAATCTTAACTCTGTGCTGCATAAGGGCAGGAAGAGGTTTTTATCTAGGAACACCAAATTATTCTTTAGGGATGAAGCATTGGTCTAGCTAATACACTAAAGCAAGGCTGTTTTACGTAGAGAAGAAAAGAATATTGCTAATGACGGAAAATATAAACTAGCTAATACAAGGCTTAAAAATGGAATTTGCACATTCCCAAACCAAAGAAATACACCTTTTCTCTCTGCTCTTCCTCTCTTCCAAAAAAAAAAAAAGATAAATAATTTCTTTAACAAAGATACCCGTATAGGCTTACTTATGTGTGAGCAGCCTGAGAGCTACTGGCTGTCAATGTCATTTCAGTCATTCTGCCAATATATGCTCTCTCTACCTCACACTGATTGGAAGGGTTTTCTAATTTCAGTCACCAGTTAGTCTGCTCACTTAAGCATCCTGCAGCCATACGTGAATTCTTCCTTATTACAAGGTCACTTTCACTTTACATCTCTGCCTTCTCGTTGGATGTAAAATATCCAGGTGTTCTGGATTATTAAAACATACACACAGCTTACCCTGCTTGAGAAAGATTATATTCGTTTTTCATGGGGTTTTACATCTCATAATAAGCTACTTGTGTGATGATCCATTTTCATTTTTAATTACGATGTCCTCTGAATTCCCTTTTTGCTCCTCCAGACAAGAAAAAAATTAATCAAGAGATATCTTTGTAAGCTTTGAAACAATTAAAATGCAATTCTTGTAGGAGTGTTATCAGATCAAGAGAATCTGGAATTAGTTGTTTGGTGTTATTATCAAAGGCAAACTCTCACTCTAAATGTAAAACATGTCTGATAAGCCTTATTACATAAAGTTAAAATAGTGTTTTTAAGAAGGAAAATGGATTCCTGAATCTGGTTATGGATATCTAATGTCAACTTAACAGGGTGTCTATTATCAACGAGTGATTATGATAAGTGCTGTCTTGGAAGGGAGCAAATCCTGAGAAATAATTGGATTTGCTAAATCCAGACTCGCTTTGGCTTTGGTTCTGGCACCTGCCACAAAAAAGGACAGCTGTTCTGGACACCCACCAAGTAAATACTATTAAGCTCATTAACACAAACATTTTGGCTATGATCAAGTGAAGTATCCGTTTAATCCATTCTGTGTCTCCTGTCAAGGGACTTACTCGGTCTTGCCCTGCTACTTAGAGAGGTTGTGGGGTGGAACTTGGCAGACCAACGCAATCTCTTCCATCTTTAACAGCTATGAGTTTTATTTATAATCCAAGTGAAATGGCCTAATGATGATAATGATAATAATAGCTCAGGTGGATAAACACCTCAACCCTAAGGAGCTCAGAGGGCTCTGCTGATATTTATCTAATTAATCCTCACCACATGCTTGGTGAGGAGGCATGTGGCATTATCCCTAGTTTACAAACAAGGAAAACAGGGCAAAAGTGACTAGCCTGGAATCACCAAGTAAGCTACTTTGGAGAAAATACTAGAGTCAAGACTTCTGATCTCTCAGTGCAAATACTGTGATTAAAATTAGCAATGGTCATAATTTTAAATTTCTGGTAAAAACTGCATATGTAACCGTGAATATTACTATTTGGTAATCGCATTGCATTACCCAAGGAGCAATAATCAAACAAAATAAAGAGGTATGTGGATATATTATATACTCAAATGAGCTATAAATCCCTTTTTATCCACATACGTTGACCACTGTGTTTGAACAAGTTATAACTGAATTAAAAGGGAGAAATGGGGCAGTTATTTAGGAAGCTTTTTAGGCACTACTCCAAAAGAATTTAGAGATCACAAACAAACCTATATATTCTATAACTTATATCATGCTTCCTGTTTAAACCTCAGGATTTTACCTCATTAAAACTGCTTGTAGTAAAACAATGATTTTTGTTCATATTACTCAAATATTGTCATAAATAAAACAACCTGGCAGATGGTATCTGATCCTTTAATTTTTAAAAAATCTCAGCTTAAAGAAAAGTGACTACACAGATTTAGCTTAGAAAATCAGATACAGAAAGCATTGGGCCTCCATGCTATGAATCAACCTGTCCTTGTACTTATAGGGCCAATTGAATATTTACTAACAGCCATTGGCGCTAATCCACTGAACATTTACCATGACAATGACAGCCTTTGAAATAATTGAAATTTAACCAATTGCAAACTCTAAAAAAATGTATGCATGTTTTTCTGGAACTGTATGCTTTTTCTTTCTGTATGCTATTTCTTTCAGCAATAAGAATATTTTGTCTTTTTCAAGGATGCCTTTTTCCACTGCTCCTATTCAACATAGTGTTGGAAGTTCTGGCCAGGGCAATCAGGCAAGAGAAAGAAATAAAGGGTATTCAGTTAGGAAAAGATGAAGGCAAATTGTCCCTGTTTCTAGAGGACGTGATTGTATATTTAGAAAACCCCATCATCTCAGCCCAAAATCTCCTTAAGCTGCTAAGCAACTTCAGCAAAGTCTCAGGATACAAAATCAATATGCAAAAATCACAAGCATTCCTATACACCAATAACAGACAAACAGAGAGTCAAATCATGAGTAAAGTCCCATTCACAATTACTACAAAGAAAATAAAATACCTAGGAATCCAACTTATAAGGGATGTGAAGGACCTCTTCAAAGAGAACTACAAACCATTGCTCAACAAAATAAAAGAGGACACAAACAAATAGAAGAACATTCCATGCTCATGGATAGGAAGAATCAATACCGTGAAAATGGTCATATTGCTCAAGGTAATTTATAGATTCATTGTCATCCCCATCAAGCTACCAATGACTTTCTTCACAGAATTGGAAAAAACTACTCTAAAGTTCATATGGAACCAAAAAAGAGGCCACATAGCCAAGACAATCTTAAGCAAAAAGAACAAAGCTGGAGGCATAATGCTACCTGACTTCAAACTATACTACAAGACTACAGTAACTAAAACAGCATGATACTGGTACCAAAGCAGATATATAGACCAACGGAACAGAACAGAGCCCTCAGAAATGATGCCGCATTATCTACAACTGTCTGATCTTTGACAAACCTGACAAAAACAAGAAATGGGGAAATGATTCCCTTTTTAATAAATGGTGCTGGGAAAACTGGCTAGCTGTATGTAGAAAGCCGAAACTGGAATCCTTCCTTACACCTTATGCAAAAATTAATTCAAGATGGATTAAAGACTTCAATGTTAGACCTAAAATCATAAAAACCCTAGAAGAAAACCTAGGCAATACCATTCAGGACATAGGCATGGGCAAGGACTTCATGACTAAAACACCAACAGCAATGGCAACAAAAGCCAAAATAGACAAATGGGATCTAATTAAACTAAAGAGCTTCTGCTCCACAAAAGAAACTACCACCAGAGTGAACAGGCAACCTACAGAATGGGAGAAAATTTTTGCAACCTACTCATCTGACAAAGGGCTAATATCCAGAATCTACAATGAACTCAAACAAATTTACCAGAGAAACACAAACAACCCCATCAAAAAGTGAGCAAAGGATATGAAGAGACACTTCTCAAAAGAAGACATTTATGCAGCCAACAGACACATGAAAAAAATACTCATCATCGCTAGTCATCAGAGAAATGCAAATCAAAACCACAATGAGATACCATCTCACACCAGTTAGAATGGTGATCATTAAAAAGTCAGGAAACAACAGGTGCTGGAGAGGATGTGGAGAAATAGGAACACTTTTACACTGTTGGCAGGACTGTAAACTAGTTCAACCATTGTGGAAGATAGTGTGGTGATTCCTCAGGGATCTAGAACTAGAAATACCATTTGATCCAGCCATCCCATTACTGGGTATATACCCAAAGGATTATAAATCATGCTACTATAAAGGCACATGCACACTTATGTTTATTGCAGCACTATTCACAATAGCAAAGACTTGGAACCAAGCCAAATGTCCATCAATGATAGACTGGATTAAGAAAATGCGGCACATATACACCATGGAATACTATGCAGCCATAAAAAAGGATGAGTTCATGTCCTTTGTAGGGACATAGATGAAGCTGGAAACCACCATTCTGAGCAAACTATCACAAGGACAGAAAACCAAACACTGCTTGTTCTCACCTATAGGTGGGAATGGAACAATGAGAACACTTGGACACAGGGCGGGGAACATCACACACTGGGGCCTGTTAGGGGGTGGGGGGCTCGGGGAGGGACAGCATTAGGAGAAATACCTGGTGTAAATGACGAGTTGATGGGTGCAGCAAACCAACATGACACATGTATACCTATGTATCAAACCTGCACGTTGTGCATATGTACCCTAGAACTTAAAGTATAACAACAAAAAAAGAGAATATTTTGTCTTTTTCTTCTTGCAGCAATGAGGATAGTTTTACCTTTTTTGCAGTCAGAATATATCTATAGCAATACCATAAAATAATCAGGAAGTAGGCTGAAGTTCAGAAACAATTTTGCTCCTAGTCCAAAAGCCAGATGGACCACAATTTCACTTTGTTCAGAGCCTCTGCTCCTGTAAAAGAGAGAGTAAAGGAAAGATGGAATGAACAGAAAATAGACATATTTTCCTACCAGAAAATGTATCCAGCAAAGGGACAATAGCTGATTAATTTTTGAAGAATATTTTTCCTTTCAGCACTCACAACTTTTGAGTTCCCTTAACTGTCCACTCTAAGTACATTTTAGTGACAGCATAAGACCCTTAGTAAGATAATTATTAGTGGAATGTTTGATATTTTTGTATACTAGCACTATGCAAATATGTATCACTTTTCATATGTGAGGCATTATGTTAGGCCCTTTCATATTACTGTTGTTTAATCTTCACAACAAACTTGTTCTTCTCATAGGTAAACATCCAGCAAATACTGGTTGAATAAATGAGTAATAGAGAAATATGTTATCTTTATTTTACAGACAAGGAAACAGGTTCATACTGATAAAGTAATTTGCCTGATGCCATGTTGCCACTAAATGTCCAGGTCAGAGTTCAGATCCTGAAAATCTTACAATGAGTCCATAATTTCTATTATACAATTGTCGCCCGAAATAGGTAACTAGTTTTTAAAAATGGCTTTATTTAAGGTAACTCTTTGAGACTAATGAGTGTCATTTCTGAGCACCTAATAAGTATAACTGGGAGATAAGAGATAAGCAATCTCATAAAGACCTAACTAAATCCCAGAAAGTTAATGACTTAATTCCTGTCTACCTTCTTCTTTCTAAAGTAGAGATGTTGTTCAAATGAGTGTGGTCTTAGGAGAACAAAGATTTTAACATCCTTAATCCTTGCCTCCATGGCCATTAGAATATCACTGAAGCTCCTCATGCGTCCCTCCTACTGTCCCTAGTAAATATCTGGGAAATATAACTGCTTTTGACATCTGACCTCAGGAGGAGGCAAATTGGAGAACTATTTAAAAAGTCACTACAGTAAATGTATACAAAAGAACCACAAATGTAGGAAGGAAAAAGAAGATCTGAGGAAGTGAATGAGGAACGTTTATGTTTTGTTTTAAATTACTATCAATAAACAACTCTTTCAGAAATGGTCTTTGTAAACCAAAGGCAAATATGTTAGACAATGGGAGTTATATATCTGAACTGAACACAAGATGTTTAAGCTTTGGTGTGCACGCTTATTTTATCAACATGCCATATGCACGCACTTTCAAATGCAAACTTCAAAACATTTTGTATTTTACTCATGAAATACTTGAAAATTATGAATTTCACAATCATGATGGAATTTAAAAGATCAGTTAAATGTTGATTTTAATTAGAAACATGATGAGCTCCCTTCACATAGTTATAGAACCAGTGTTTAGAACCACCAAATATTGTCAGTATAATTCACACAGAAATATTAACAATTGAACAAATCCTATATTTAATCATTCATTATTTACACATCAAGTATATGTTCTTATATTACTGTGCTATCTTGGCTCTTTTTGGTAAAATCCAAAACTAACATGATAGGGTTTCATACATTGTTAAAAATCTCCATGGACTAATTTTGCAAGCCCCTGGATCATAGTCAGCTCTTCACTGTAGGGTCTTTATGTCCACAAGGTATGAGAGGCTTCAGTTTTCATGGACTCCTAAGAGCTAACAATGAACCAAACAGAAATACAGAATAGTTAAAAGGGCAACATTGATATGGATTATGATCTTGTGCATTTTTAAACATTATCTAAACAGGATCCTTGTCAAGAATATACATAGATTATAAAAATGTGTGTGTGTGTGTGTGTATACATACATACACCTGAGACTGGATAATTTATAAAGGAAAGAGGTTTAATTGACTTATAGTTCTGCATTGCTGGGGAGGCCTCAGGAATAACTATATATAGTTACTCAACTTAGTTTAGCTAGTTCCTTTATGAAAGTTTTTCATTCCAAAGAGACTCACTTCACTCCACCTAAGAGGGATGCTCAAGCAAGTCATTGCGGATTAGGCTCTTTATGCACTGTCTTTCACCTAGCCCACACCAACTTCTTCATTATTTGCACTCCTTCATCTTGTTTCTCTGGATGCAAAATCTAGCTAAATATGATGAAAAGCCTCAACTCTGCTGCCTATGAATGTCTTCCCTCCTCTCCTGCTCTCTACTTCTATCTATTGCCTTCTCAGTGGTACCTTGTGGAGACTAGACCTCTCTAGTTCCAGATCTGCCTCAATCCCTTTTCCCTTGCTTTTTTCACTCCCAAAACTTATTTTAGCATTTTTTACTTTGGGCCTTTCATTCGCTGAATAAATGCTTATTGAGGTCCCACCATGTGGTCAGCATTGTTTTAGATACACAAAAGACAGCAATAACAGGAGTCCTGGTTGTCACAAAACATCCACTGTAGTGTGGGCACAGAGAGTAAAAGGAAACAACAGAATACATAACATATTTTCAGGGAGCTGGTGCCAAGAATAAAACACAGCAGCATATAAGCCTAGAGAATAAATGTGGGGCAGGGAAGTCTCTTTTATAAAAACGTGGTCAGAAAAGATCTGTAAAGGAAGGAGACCAGACATTGTTTTAATCAGGCTGCCTAACAACACACCATAGACTGGGGTGACTTAAACCACAGAAATTTATTTTCCCACAGTTCTGGAGGCTAGGAGTCCAACATCAGGATGCCAAGATAGTCTGCTTCTGAGAAGGAATCCCTGCCTTGCTTGGGGACAGCTGCTCTGTCCTCACGTGACAAGGAGAGAGACAGAGAAAACTCTCTTGTTTCTCTTCATATAAGGGCACTAATCCCATCATGAGAGTCCCACCCTCAAGACCTCATTTTAATCTAGCTATCCCCAAAAGGCCCTTTCTCTAAACACATTAAATTGGGGGTTTAGGCTTCAACATATTAAGTGTGAGGGACACAATTCATTCCACGGTGGAGCCCTGAATGATGTCAATGACTGAAAGTCTGATGGAGGAGATAGTCCAGGTGGAGTGCCGTGAAGCAAGAGTCAGCTTGGAGGATTTGAGGAACGGAAGGCCAGTATAGTTAAAACAGCATGAGAAAGTGGGAGAGTGGTAAGAACAGGGATGGAGAGACAGACGGGGCCAGAGCATGGCAAACATTATAGGAGCAGTGAGGAATTTAGGGATTATTTTGAATATAATCTAAGTAAATAGATGGATTTTGAGAAAGAACATTACTTGATCTAATTTATGTTTAAAAGAAAATCAACCCCCCCGCTGCTATGTGAAGAACTGACTAAAGTGGGAACACGAGTGAAAGCATCCTTGTTTGGAGGCTCTTGGAAAAGTCTAAGTGGGAGATAATGATCCTAGTTTAACAGTAGTGGAAATAGTGACAGGTGATGGGACTTAGTATGTATTTTGAAGGTAGAACCCACAGGACTTGCTGATAGAGTAGGTGTTGAAAGTAAGAAAAAGAAGAGCCACAGGGGGACATCATGATCCTACTGATATGTGATGTCACCCCCGGAAGCCCAGCTGTAAAATTCCAAAAAAAAAAAAAAAAAGAAAAAGAAAAGCGAGATAAAGAGAGCAATGAAGGCTTATTAGTTTTGTCTTCAGCAGTGACATAAACAGTGATACTGTTTGCTGAGATTAATTAGAATTAGACAAGGAGGGGAGACATGATAAGATGGAAATCAAGGGTTCAATTTAACATATATAGTTTGAGATATCTCTTAGATATCCAAGTAAAGGCTTAATGCTGAGAAAGTCAATGGAAGGGTTACAAATGAACATATAACTTGGAAGCCATCAGCAGAGATGTGGTATTTAATTCTATGGAACTGAATGAGGTCACTTAGGAGAGTCTAGAAAAATAAACACTATATTAGTCTGTTTTCACACTGCAATAAAGAAACTACCTGAGACTGGATAATGTATAAAGGAAAGAGGTTTGACTCATTGTTCTGCACTGCCGGGGAGGCCTCAAGAAACTTAGAATCACGGCAGAAGGTGAAGGAGAAGCAGGCACCTTCTTCACAAGGAGACAGGAGAGAGAGACAGAGGAACTTCCAAACAAACACTTTCAAACCATCAGTCCTCATGAGAACTCTGGCACTATCATGAGAATGGTGTGGAGGAATAGCCGCCTCCATGATCCAATCACCTCCCACCAGGTCACTCCCTTGACACACGGGGAATACAATTTGAGATGAGATTTGGGTAACGACACAGAGCCAAACCATATCAGAGGCCAACAGGTGAACTCTAGTGCTGCACATTTAGAGACTGGTAATGGGGGAAAAGTTACCAAAGATGTCGAGGAAAGGCTAGCAGAGCTGTAGAAAGAAAACCCAGGAGAGTGTTCAACCATGCCATACTCTGCTGAGAGCTTAAGGTGGAAAAGGACAGTAAATAGATCACTGGACTTGACAAGATGGAAGCCAATGGCTACCTCCATTTTTAGTAGAATTTTAGTGGTGTCATGGTGACAAAAAACTAATTGGAACAGGTTAAAGAGAGCATTGGAGAAAAGAAAGTGGAGAAAGCCAGTAGAGACATTTCTTTCAGGAGTTTTACTCTTGAAAGAGATCAGAAATATACGGCAGCAGCTAGAGAGAACGATGGGTCAAGGGAAGATTTCTTAAGATAGAAAAGAATAGCAAGTTTGTATGCTGATGGAAATCACTTTGGAGGGGATAATCGATTAAGGCATAAAAGAAAAGAGACAGAGAGAGAACAACTATAAGAAAAAAGACCTTGAGTAGACAAGAGTGGATGGAATCCTGTGCCAAACTAGAGAGTCTGGACGTACACAATAGCAGAGAGAATTCATTGAATCCAATAGAAGAAAAGTCAGGGTGTGGCTTTACATAAGGTATGTTTTGAAAATCTGTTAGGGGAAAGACGGACTAGTTTTCTTCTGAATGAAGGGGGAGGAGATTGAATTTGAGGTGTGAAGAGAGCAAGTGTGTGGTAATTATCACAGTAAATGAGAAAGTAAAATTATATCTTTTATATAATACAATAAAAGTAAATTTCTTTTGAAACCTAATTCCTATTTGCAGCATTGTTTGTATAGATAATTATTTCAAATAATGTCACATATAATAAAGCCCACATTTCCAAAAAATATAACCCTGCTGTTATTCAAGGAAGTGAAGTATTCCTTTCTTACAAAACTAATACTACACTAATGAAATTTTGCTAACAAAATCCACCAAGTTGCTCATTACCTCCTATTAAGTAAAGTCTTATTATATCTAATACTCTCTTTTTGATTAAGGAACTAAAGCCCTGTTAACCATATTTAGTCTGTTTTGGATGGATGAAGAAAGTCCAAATTTTTCAAGGAAGAAGCAATTATTTTAAAGAAAATAAGCTGACAATAAAAAATCTCTATCAGGTTCCAGCCCCCGCTGAGGCCCAGAAGGACTGGGTGGATGGGCAGAAAGAACACTTGGGGGGCCGTAGGCAGGAGAATACGGTTTTGTTCAGCAGCAGCTCTCATCAATAGCTTTCTTACACTGGCTCTTTCACACTGTCCGCCCGGTCTCGGCTGCTTGAGGCAGCAGCTCCGACACACAGCTGCATGGCTGGCTCTCCCCTGCCTTCAGGGTCAGTAGCTTAACTCTTTTTCTCTCTGGGCACAAGCACAAGCCATGACATGCCATGCCGTGCTGAGCCATGCCGTGGCTCCCCTCTGTCCATTGGCAAGATGGACACTTTTGGCTCTCTCTCTTTTTCTGGGCACCAGCGCCTGCAGAAGAGCCATGTTGGGCCAGGCCGAGCCCTGTGCAGTGTCAGCAGGGCAATTATACCTTTTACAGACAATAGTGGCTCACAGCCAAGTCTGAACTTACACAGTTTCTGTAACAAGTGCAGGTGTGTGCCTGCAAGCCAAACTCGCTGAGCCACGCCTCAGCCTGTTCCTTGATCAAAGCACGTCCATGTGCCTTACAATCTCAGTTAGGTGAAAACACTCCTTGTCACTGTACTTGCCAGAACACACACTGATCTTGAACACTGGAGAACAAAATACCCTGGGAAGATTTCCCTGCAAGTTTTAATAAGAGTACATACACGTGAAGAGGTCCATTTCTGTTTAAATTTACTACTTCTTTTTCATTATTATAATTGTTAGGTTAACAATTACACCAAATGTCCCTCTTGGAAACACATTCCAGCCCATGCTGAGGTCTGAGGGGAGTGGGTGGATGAATGGCAGATAGCTGAACGAACCCTAGGGGGCTGTAGGTAGGTGAAATGTAGTTGTATTCAGCAGCTCTCCCATCAGCAGCTTACTCACATTAGCTCTCTCACTGTCCACCTTTATCTCTGCTGTTTGCTCCGGCTCTGCAGCTCTCTCAGCAGCCGGCTCCCACGCACAGCTGCACAGCCAGTCTGCAAGGTAAGCTCTCCCTTAAAGTTTTAACAGCTCAACTCCTTCCCCCTGGGCACAAGCCGATTCCTGGCTTCCCCCTGCCGCCCTTCAAGGTGACCAGCTCTTCCTTACAGTGGTCAGTAGTGCTACTCTCTCTCTGGGGACCAGAGCGCGTGCCACGTAGAGCCAGGCCATGCCCTGGCTCTCCTCTGTCCATCTGCAAGATGAACAGCTCTGGTTCTGTCTCTCTTTCTCTCTGGGCTCCAGCAGCTCCTGTACAGCAATAGCAGGGCAGTTGTACCTTCCACAGACAATAGTGGCTCAGAGCCAAGTATGAACTTACACAAACAGGTTATATAACAAGTGGAGCATGCACCAGTGCACCAATCCCTCTAACTCATGCATGCCCGAATGTCTTCCCCGGTCTAATTCTTGACCAAAGTGTACCCATGTACCTTATAATAATAATGGAGCTTTATCAATAAATACAAAACAAATTAAACATTGAATATTATATAAATATATAAGTGTTCTGTGAAGAATATATTATTAGAATCTCATTTGTTTAGAACCTGTCTTATCTATAGTTCTAGTTTATTTAAGTCACTTTCTATATATATAAATATTACTGTCTTGTCTTCTTTCTACAATCACCATAGAATTATTTGAACTGGGAAATGTCCAGTGAACTCGATATTACACTCATATTTAGAATATGCAAAAGTTGGGTTAATCTGTACCTTCAGTTAGGACTCCCTGAGCACTTGACTCTGAGCCAGGGACTAGCCTACAGCAAGTTTGCTGGGAAGTGCTGTAGGTATTATCAGCTGGAGGAGGAGAGAAGGAAGCAGGATTGAGCAGAGGGTGAGGTTGTGCTGCAGTACATTCTCAACAAAGTCCTCAGTTGAAACCATGAGAACACTGCAGCTAGGATGGCTTTTCAGAGTTGTCCCCAGCTGGGGAGAGGAAGAGAAGCCTTTGCACCCACCTTAAGCACCAGACACTGAGTATGAATTTCCCCTGGGAAGGAAACCTACTTTGCACAAGGCAGTTCTCCTCAGCTGAGGACCATTTCCAGCTGTGATCTAGCAGGCAGCAGTACTCCCGGCAGCTGCAGGAAAAGCCCTTCAGTTCTAAAGGAGGAGCAGTGAGCAGCACATGGTCCACTACGAGAGTAAAGACCATCTTAGCTCCATTGTAAAATCGAGGAAAAAAATGATAGTTTTAAGGGTTGCCTTTGAAAATGCAGAATCAAATCAGTTCTTCCTACGGGTGCAGTATGTTTTGCGGGAACAGGAGTAAGAAAAGGATTTTTTTTTTTTTTTTTTTGCTCTGAGTATGTGTTGATGTGTTGATCTCAGAGTCCAGAGAGGTCCTGACCAGCAGCTCAGAGCTGAGAACTCTAATATGCACAAGATTCCCTATAATCACAAGAGGACTTGGATGGAATGTGACAAGTGCCACCTTTATCTTTGAGGAAAGGTATTTACAGGTCAGTGCAGGAGATTAACTGCAAATTAGAGGACGACTAGTAAACAGTCAGTAATTTGGTGGTCTCCACTCCCCCCAGGGACACAGCATATTTAGAATTATCAACATACCTATATCCTCTGTTGAAAATCTAGAGAATGTGACCCGAATAGCAGTAGTGATGATGTCAGTAGTAATAACATTAGTTTTAGTAATAGTAGTAGTAGGGGTAGTAAAGCCACTTATTAAGTAATGAATATGTTCTATATAACAGACATTGCATTAAGGACCATAATTGAATTACAAAAAGTAAAATAACTTCCAAGGCTACCTGCTGATGACAAGCAGAACTAAAATTTGGCTATCTGTCTATATTACTCCAAAATATTATTTTTACTACATAAATGATGGTCTAGAAAGAAGGTTTTAAACACAAATTCCTTCAAATTTACACAAATAAAAATGGGTGAAGTAGGCTGCTGTGATGGTTAATATTGAGTGTCAACTTGATTGGAATGAAGGATGCAAAGCATTGTTTCTGGGTGTGTCTGTGAGGGTGTTGCCAAAGATTAACATTTGAGTCAGTGGACTGAGAAAGGCAGATCCCTCGATCTGGGTGGGCACAATCTAATCATCTGCCAGTAGAGCCAGAATAAAAGCAGGCAGAAGAACATGGAAAGACTAGACTGGTTTAGTCTTCTGGCCTCCATCTTTCTCTCGTGCTGGATGCTTCTTGCCCTTGAGCGTCGGACCCCCCGTTCTTCAGCTTTGGGATTTGGACTGGCTTCCTTGCTTCTCAGCTTGCAGACGGCCTGTAGTGGGACTTCACCTTGTGACCGTGTGAATCAGTCCTCCTCAATAAGCTCTCTTTTAATATACACCTATCCTATTAGTTCTATCCCTCTAGAGAGCCCTGACTAATACACCGCAAATAACTTACATTGCACATATGTGAGTAACGGAAGCTCAGATAAATTGGAGAAAGGGGATAATTAATACTTAACTCCCACCAAATGTTACCATTTGGAAATGTGGGCCCCTTCTGACCAAATATACCAACTTTTCAAGAAAAGCAAAAAATACGTAGTGTAGTGTGAATTCACCCCTTTACTGTTGACTTAATTTTTAAATAAATAAATGTTAAACAAAACGTGTCTGGAATGAGATTCAACTACTTCTGAATTAGAAAGAATCTGTTATTCTAGGTGCCAATCTATTCTTGATTGGATTGGTTGAATTATAACCATAAAGCAAGAACTCAAAGAAAAAGAGGATAGAAGGGGAGCTTTAGTGGTAAACCTGGAGTTAAAGCAAAACCATGGATGAGACCTCAGCAGGTGGCCAACCTTACTAGTCAAGCAGCAACAACACAGATGAACTTGGCTAAGAGTGGACTGTATCAGTTCAGCAGCAGTGGATCAGAACATAATGAACACTGGAGGCAGTAATTTGTGGAGTTGGAAGACTTTTTGTCTCTATCATCAAAGGATATTGCCCAAAAGAAGGAAAAAAGCTTCAAGAGTAGCACATTAGGCCACATGAGGATTTGGCAGCTCTGAATATGGCCCTGGAAATTGGTAGGAGAAATTGACAGCTGGGTTGTTGCCTTTGAGTTAAAACAATCAGGCTGAGAAGATCCTGGAGCAGCTGCCACTTGGAAACTTCATTGAGCAACCTGAAATCGGAGGGAAGCCTGGGCTTTGAACTCAGATGAATCTCAGCTGGTCAGAGCTGACTTGCAGGATAGTGAAAGAGTTAGAAACAAATGTGTGTACAGGTACTTGAACAGAGCTTGAATTTAGGCTAGCTTTGGCCAGAATTCAGGGAGGAGTATGAGAAGGGGCTTACGCAGGGCAAAAAGGAAACCATCACAAACGGGAAGAGGGATAAAAATATTTCCACTGACTCAGACCTGAAGACATGAAATGATCAAGTCATAATTACAGCATCAAAAAAGTCTCAGCATTATTATGAAGGATGGCAACAAATTAGCTGATTTAAATATTAGCCAAAATTAATACAAATCAACTGCTAACCACCCTCTACTGCAAACTGTTAGGCACTCCCAAAAAGAATAAAATGAGAGACAGATATATTTTGAGTGGGCAAGATGATTAAGAGGTAAGATTTTTGCCCTAGGAGTATCAGGCCCTAACCATTTTCATTATATTTTGAGGATATCAGAAGTTTGGGTTTGGTGAGAGGATACAGAGAGGTTAAAAAAAGTGTGAAAGAAGGGAGAATACCAATAGCCAACTTTGCATATTGACAATATTGCCCAGGCCTAGCCAATATCAAATAATTCCTTTCAATGGCCATGCCCAGTAAATCAAAGAGTAAATGAATCACCCAGAAATGTTCAATCATTTTTAAGAATCTCCACCTCTAAAAGATATACTGAAATATTATGGAGACAGCCCGAGACTGAATACGAATATGATAATACTGAATATGATTCTGGTCCTAGTGACCACTCACCAGTCATGTGACCTTGAACAAGTAGCTTAACCTCTTGATCCTCAGTATCTTTTTCTGCAAAGTGGAGATAATTAGACCTGCTTGTCTTTTTCATACAGTTACTAATGAAGCTGCAGTTGAATAATAAATGTCTCAGAAAACTATAGAATCCTGTGTCAGTGTGTCATTCTAATAGTTTTGTTCCTATAAAATAAACCTCCTTAAAACTTTGCTTTGTTACTGTCACTCACACTCCATACATTTAAGGATTATCCATTGTCAAGAGAAAAATAAGTATCTTGAAAGCATTCACATTTTTGACTCCAGCTATTCACTTCTGAATTCTCCATATACTAACAAACAAATTTTGTACCATTGTGGCCTGGTGCTTTTACTCAATCCATTAAATCGACTCCAGAAAAAAAAAACCCTTCAAGACTCAATTCAGTTTGCCTGCCTTTTCAGATGAATCCAGCCCATAATGATCTCCTTTTTATGTGAATGCCAAAATCCCTTACTATTGATATTGTTAATTTAGTAATTCATAGTTGTCTAGGTTTTTTAACCAGTTTTCTAATGCTTTTGTGCACATTTATGTCATACATTATTAAAATCTCCCTCTGATTATGTCTTATTTCCCCAACTATACTATATGTAAATTGAAGATAGCAGGGACTATCCCCTCAACATATTTCTATTTCTCCCATCAGTTCGTGGTATTAATATAATAGAAGGTTCGTCCTAAACAGCTGAATCTATTTCACTGCTGCCACTGCAATCACTGAACTTCTGTAAATCTGCCCTTCATTGCAAAGACCCCTAGCTTCGCAGCCACAACCCACTGCAACTGAGCTTGGCCACTCAAGTGCAAAATCTCAGTCACAATATCATTCTCACTTGGGTTATTTCAGAACTCACTTCACTGATCATAGCTCTGTCTATGATGTGGCCCAGCACACATATTTAGATTGTGAGGCTACATACCATCATCAGGAACTGTCAGGGCAAAGTCTTGCCTATGCAATAAATATTGCCATAAAATTCAACTTTTCTTGCCATCTCTTCCAATATTTGTTATCCCAAATGTTTATCAAGAATCAATCACTTACTGACCTGTTTTCTCTGCCCTTTGACGAAAAAATGGTAGAGCAGAGACAAGTGGGCTGCCAAAGTCTATAAGCCCCGAGCATTTACTTCCTCATGTCTCATCTTTCTAGCCTGGTGATGCCCAATACCATACCTACTAGCCACATATGACATTAAGCACATGAAATATGGCTAGTGCAACTAAGAAACAGAATTTTAATTTAATTTTAATTAATTTAAATTTAAAAACTGAAGCAGAATGAAATAGTTTTTTGTTAAAAATAACTTTATAATATGACCAAGATTACTTTTCCCTTATCCATTGAAAATTTAGCATTCAAAGTAAGGTGTGCTGTAAATATAAAACACACACTGGAGTTTGAAGATATAGTATGCAAAAATATATAAAATTGCTTTAATAATTTCTGTATCATGACTAGTTGAAATATTTGGACACAGCAGACTACATAAAATCATATTATTAAATTGACTTCATGGCTCCTTTTTTTACTTTTTTAATGTGGCTAACAGAAAATTTACTATTAGATACATACCACGTAATATTCTCCTATTGGATGATGCTGCTCTAGCTCATCACCTGGTACATGGAAAGTGTGAATAACTAAGAATATTACATACATTATCCCACTTCATGTTCACCATGAATTCTGTTTTATAGATGAGAAAACTGAGGTTTAAGAAGAGGAAATGACATCAATATTACACAGCTAGTAAGTGATGGAGCTAAGATTCATGCTTAGATCTGTTTCTCACCAAAGCCCATATTGAACAACTGATTGATGGGGATATTTACCTCCCTGCATTACAAAACTACTGCTCTAATATGCTCAGAAATTTATTTTTTTAAATATAGCTGCAATTGCCTAAGCAATTACAAACAATGAAAAAATTCAGGCAAAAGTTGGACAAAAACCCAGTCTGGATTGTTTCCAAAACAGAATCCAAATTGGTCCAGTCAAGAGTATGATCATGGAAAAACAATGAGGAAGCAACTGAGAGGGACAGAGAGCAAACAAAACTCAAACGAGGCACAGGTTTAAATATTCCCCAAAGCACTGTCGCAAACACGCACCAAAACAGTAATAGTATCATTCATTTCTCACAGTTTTCTCATTTCACTCCTGAAGGAAGTTTTCCAAGCAATTCAAAATCTCGGCCAACTGGCCTTCATCAGAATAATGAGTAGAGTGTTGGTATATTTTTGGAATCTGAAGAATTGCTCCACAGGAGGCCAATTATTTGCATCTTGAATTTATACCCACTTCACATTAATTTCTGTATCTTGCCAGGCTTTCAAACTGCCTTTAGAAAGTAGCAGTGACAGTGACATCCGACCAGATTCCTGATGCCGCTTCAGACACATTCTCATCCAGAAATGGAGTATGAGCCTGTCATCCATTTTGGAAATCTAAATTTTTTTCTACAACTATAAAATGGTATGAGTAAGGCTGATAAGTGAGACGGGCTTAATAGTTTATCATGTCATTGGAGGTGTTGATTCTTCAAGTATATTTCCTGAGCAAATAATCTAATAGTGCTGAAACTCTATATCTGAGCTCTATAAATTATTGATCAGCACTATCAAGCTCAAAGAAATCCCTTTGAAAAATTTTCCCAACTACAAATACTCTCTCTCACACGCACACACACACTTGCAAGTATATCTTTGCACAAATATATATCTTTACTTATATGGGTTTTGCTTTGAGTTAGGACAAAAATATTTCTATGGAATAAATCAAGAGTACTATTTGAAATCAAGTTACATGTCGTTTTATGTAGTGATACTAAGTGAGCCCAGATTCTCTTTGGCAGTGTTAGTTTTATCCAGAATTATAAAAATATGCTCCTCTTTCGAGTGGACTAAAATCAGTTTTCTTTCTGAAATCTAGAGTGTACCTACCCAGATGTAAGTCAAACGTGGTTTAGGTACATTTTCTCACAAGAATTATTTACATTTTCAGAAGAAACTCTTGAAGCCTGGAAAGATTCATGATACTCAGGAATGAATATGTAACAGTATAAATTTCAGACAGACTGATATCAGGGATAAAATATGAAAACAGAACTATTTCCTCCTCAAATGGTGTCATTTTGGCTGCTAGTTACAATGCCAGTCCTGCTCTTCAGAATCCCACTTAGCTGGAAATTTACACGGACGTTTTAGCCCTCCAATCAATTTTCCCTCCCTTTTTCTTCCTTTCCTTCCTTCAGCAGATATTTACAGTGAATGCTACATCTGTATTTCCTGCACCAAGCTAATGTAAACACACACCTTTTGGATGTGGGTTTAGGTGGTATGTATCCGCATAAGGAATGGTCAGAGTAGGCCAACTTTAAGCTGTTTGAAAATAATGGCAAATAAAGAAAAATAGATACCCAAGCCTCTCTCCTCTGAGAGTTTCCCAAATATCCCTGACCTGAAGCTGGAATCTTTCAGCTCTCTTTGAAGCCACTGCTGCTTGTTTTGTCCTGCAGCTTTCTCCAGCTGCGGTCACATCTGTCTGAGATCACAGCAAGCTTGGCTGCTTTAATACTTTGGTATCTGTTATGTTAGCTCCTGCTGGAACCTGGCACCTCAACTCTTCTATCAGCTCAGACCATCGTCATTACCATCCAGGCTGACCTCAGTCTCAGCCAGCGGCTCTCATGTAGTCTCCCTGTTAGAGGCACACCTCGGGCAGTAGACAGTCACAAACTACTCCCCACGGCTGTGGGAAGAGGTTACATATGACTGCTAAGCTCAGTCCTATTTTATCAAAGCCTTTGATCTCTGGTTTGATCTTTGCCAAGATCTGTGACACAAACAGGTCTTTGCTCACATGGCAACTGGTGCTTACTAACTCAGTTCCCTTTTTTTACTTTGAGCATCCTGCTGTCTGTATGTTAATGCTGTCTAACACTAAATGAAAGGTCAAAGTAAAAATAGGCACTTTGTGATAGAAGACATTTTTCCTTTCACCCTATTGGCCTTTTCTAGGGCCCCACACTTTTGCAAAGCTTTTCTTTGTACCTGCCTGAAGGGCATCATTAGATGGTTTCCTGTCAGTTCCTTTTTTGTCTTGCAATAGGCAAGTTTTAGAGGGACTATAAGGTAAAATAATGTTTTCTGTGTTGCACATGAACTTTATTAGATAAACATTTAATATTTTAAACAGTTATCGTGAGTAAATGAATAATACTTTATCAAGAAATGACCCAAAAATATCTTTCTGTGTGTGTGTGTGTGTGTGTATGTGTGTGTGTGTGTGTATTTTGAATGGCTCTTGAAAAAAAAAATAGTTCTGTTTAAAGGAATAATTAAAACAATTGTAATGAAGAGAATTGTGAAAACCTAGAAGAAGTAAAAGAAGTCAGATACATTGGATAGGATGAGGAAAACAAAATCACTCAGAATATGAACACCTGACAGGGGCAAGGATTGTGCACTTGACTCTTGGGGAATGGGAAGCCCTTCTGGGATTTAAGAGTAAGAATGGAAATGCCAGAAGCACAGAAAGAATCATTTGAATAGTGGCAGTAGGCAGAAATGGAACAGATGGACCGCTTAAAGGCAGAGGGTGTCCATGAAGAGAATTATTCAGGTAAAAGACTAGGGCAGCAGTGGAGGGGGAGAAAAAAAGCTGCAAATTTAAAGTGAGGCAGCAAGATTTGGCAATCGATGTGGCACACAAAGGGCAGGGATATATGAAGCTCTCACAGGGAGTTTGAGTTTGGATGTCAAAGAGAAAGACTGAAGCCCAAAGCTGCTGCCTCCTGTGAAATACTATTATGGAGATAATTACAGTGGGAAAGACATGTACAAAAATAATAGTAACATCTTACCCTAGCTTCAACATCAGCCATTCTGACCATCACCAGGCCTTATTAGGCAGGTAAAAAATTTTAAAAAAAGACTGAAAGGCATTCCAAATTTAAGAAATCTGTAGTTTCAAATACATGAGAAAAACTTGATCAGAATATGATATAAACAAAATCAAAAAGGCATTATCACACAATGGAACCAGGCAGGAGATTCAGTTAAAGATTTGGCCACTTGATTGACCCAGCTTTTTACCTTTTATTTTGCCATAATATAATGCGTCATAAACAAGAATGATGAATAGGAGCAACATGCAGTATGACACTATAAACAGGACTTGTTTAATATCTGAGTCACCTCGGACTTACTGTCAGCCTAGCAGCTAATCACATGTGGACCTCCTGGCTTTCTTAACATCATCTCACCTAATTGCTGTACCTCAGTGGCTATTGCTTCTCAGCCTTTCTCTTCAGCTATTTCCTTTGCTCAAAATCTTAATTTTGGAGTATCCTAGGACTTATTCCTCAGCCTTCTTCTCTAAATACTCTCCCTTTTTAAGAGATACTATCTTGTCCCATGGCTTCAAATACCATCAATACACAAAATGATTTTCAAGTTTCTACTAAATATCTCTAACTCTGAAATCTTCATTCAGCTCCAGGCTCATAATCTTACTGAATATCTCTATAAATATATCTAATAGATATCTTGTAGTTAATGTGTCCAGTACTGAATTCTGGATTTCTCTCCAACCCATCTATCCATTCCCCCAGGCTATTAGTCCATTTTCACACTGCTGATAAAGACATACCCAACACTGGGCAATTTACCAAAGAAAGAGGTTTAATTGGACTTACAATTCCATGTGGCTGGGGAAGCCTCACAATCATGGTGGAAGGCAAGCAGGAGCAAGTCCCGTCCCATCTTACATGGATGGCAGCAGGCAAAGAGAGAATGAGGAATATGCAAAAGTGGAAACCCCTGATAAAACCATTGGATCTCATGAGACTTACTCACTACCACAAGAACAGTATGGGGGAAACTGCCCCCCATGATTCAAGTATCTCCCAGCAGGTCCCTCCCACATGGTGTGGAAATTATGGGAGTACAAATCAAGATGAGATTTGGGTGGGGACACAGAGCCAAACCATATCATTCTATCCCTGGCCTCTGCCAAATCTCATGTCTTCACATTTCAAAACCAGTTATGCCTTCCAACAGTCCCCTAAAGCCAGCTCCTTTCAGCATTTACTCAAAAGTCCATAGTACGAAGTCTCATCGGATACAAGGCAAGTCCCTTCCACCTATGACCGTGTAAAATCAAAAGCAAGACAGTTATTTCCTAGATACAATGGGGGTACAGACATTGGGCAAATACAACCATTCCAAATGGGAGAAGTTGGACAAAATAAAGGGACTACAGGGTCCATGCACATCCTAAATCCAGTGGAGCAGCCAAATCTTAAAGTTCCAAAATGATCTCCTTTGACTTCATGTCTCATATTCAGGTCATGCTGATGCAAGAGGTGGGTTCCCATGGTCTTGGGCAGCTCTACCTCTGTGGCTTTGCAGAGTACAGCCTCCTTCCTGGCTGCTTTCATAGACTGGCATTGAGTGTCTGCAGCTTTCCTAGGCACACGGTGCCAGCTGTCAGTGGATCTGACATTCTGGGATCTGGAGGACAGTGGCCTTCTTCTCAAAGCTCTATTAGGTGGTGCCCCAGTAAGGAATCCGTGTGGGGACACTGACCCTACATTTCCCTTCTGCAGTGCCCTAGCAGAGGTTCTCCATGGGAGCCCCACCCCTGCAGCAAACTTCTGCCTGGGCATCCAGGTGTTTCCATACAACTTCTGAAATCTAGACAGAGGTTCCCAAACCTCAATTCTTGACTTCTGTGCACCCATAGGCTCAATGCCACGTGGAAGCTGCCAAGTCTTGGGGCTTGCACTCTCTTAAGCCACAGCCCAAGCTCTACATTGGCCCCTTTCAGCCATGGCTGTAGTGGCTGGGATGCAGGGCACCAAGTCCCTAGACTGCACACAGCTCGTGGGATGCTGGGCCTGGCCCATGAAACAACTTTTTCCTCCTAGGCCTCTGGGCCAGTGATGGGAGGGGCTGCTGTGAAGACCTCTGACATGCCCTGGAGACATTTTCCCCATTGCCTTGGTGATTAACATTCAACTTCTCATCACTTATGCAAATTTCTGCAGCCGGCTTCAATTTCTCCCCCAGAAAATGGGTTTACCTTTTCCATCAGATTGCCAGGCTGAAAATTTTCTGAACTTGTATGCTGTGCTTCCCTGATGAAACTGAATACATTTAACAGCACCCAAGTCACATCTTGAATGCTTTGTTGCTTAGAAATTTCTTCCACCAGAGCAGTGGGGAAGGGATTCCCTATTTAATGAATGGTGCTGGGAAAACTGGTGAGCCATATGTAAAAAGCTGAAACTGGATCCCTTCCTTACACCTTATACAAAAATTTAATTCAAGATGGATTAAAGACTCACATGTTAGACCTAAAACCATAAAAACCCTAGAAGAAAACCTAGGCAATACCATTCAGGACATAGGCATGGGCAAGGACTTCATGTCTAAAACACCAAAAGCAATGGCAACAAAAGCCAAAATAGACAAATGGGATCTAATTAAACTAAAGAGCTTCTTCACAGCAAAAGAAACTACCATCAGAGAGAACAGGCAACCCACACAACAGGAGAAAATTTTCACAACCTACTCATCTGACAAAGGGCTAATATCCAGAATCTACAATGAACTCAAACAAATTTACAAGAAAAAAACAAACAACCCCATCAAAAAGTGGGCGAAGGACATGAACAGACACTTCTCAAAAGAGGACATTTATGCAGCCAAAAAACACATGAAAAAATGCTCATCATCACTGGCCATCAGAGAAATGCAAATCAAAACCACAATGAGATACCATCTCACACCAGTTAGAATGGCCATCATTAAAAAGTCAGGAAACAACAGGTGCTGGAGAGGATGTGGAGAAATAGGAACACTTTTACACTGTTGGTGGGACTGTAAACTAGTTCAACCATTGTGGAAGTCAGTGTGGTGACTCCCCAGTGATCTAGAACTAGAAATACCATTTGACCCAGCCATCCCATTACTGGGTATATACCCAAAGGATTATAAATCATGCTGCTATAAAGACACATGCACACGTATGTTTATTGCGGCACTATTCACAATAGCAAAGACTTGGAACCAACCCAAATGTCCAACAACGATAGACTGGATTAAGAAAATGTGACACATATATACCATGGAATACTATGCAGCCATAAAAAAGGATGAGTTCATGTCCTTTGTAGGGACATGGATGAAACTGGAAACCATCATTCTCAGCAAACTATTGCAAGGACAAAAACCAAACACCACATGTTCTCACTCATAGGTGGGAACTGAACAATGAGAACACATGGTCACAGGAAGGGGAACATCACACTCTGGGGACTGTTGTGGGGTGGGGGGAGGGGGGAGGGATAGCATTAGGAGATATACCTAATGCTAAATGACGAGTTAATGGGTGCAGCACACCAACATGGCACATGGATACATATGTAACAAACCTGCACATTGTGCACATGTACCCCAAAACTTAAAGTACAATAATAAAAAAAAAATTAAAAAAAAATAAAGCTAATAGCCCAGAGGAGCAGCTTGAGTATCATTTCATGTGCATGACAGTTTCTATAATCATTAATCAATAAATAACTCCTTTCGTTCTGAAAAAAAAAAGAAAATATGGCACATATACACCATGGAATACTATGCAGCCATAAAAAAGGATGAGTTCATGTCCTTTGTAGGGACATGGATGAAACTGGAAACCATCATTCTCAGCAAACTATCACAAGGACAAAAAACCAAACACCACATGTTCTCACTCACAGGTGGGAATTGAAGAATGAGAACTCATGGACACAGGAAGGGGAACATCACACACTGGGGCCTGTTGTGGGGTTGGGGGAGGGGTGAGGGATAGCATTAGGAGATATACCTAATGCTAAATGACGAGTTAATAGATGCAGCACACCAACATAGCACATGTATACATATGTAACAAACCTACACGTTGTGCACATGTACCCTAAAACTTAAAGTATAATAATAATAAAAGAAAAGAAAAGAAAAAGAAAAATAGGCATGATGACGTCAGAAAAACTCAAAAAAAAAAAAAAAAAAAAGAAATTTCTTCCACCAGACACCATAAATCATCTCTCTCAAGTTCAAAGTTCCACAAATCTCTAGAGCAAGGGCAAAATGCCACCAGTCTCTTTGCTAAAACATAACAAGAGTTACCTTTACTCTATTTCCCAACAAGTTTCTCATCTCCATCTGAGAACACCTTGGCCTGCAACTTACTGTCCATATCTCTATCAGGCTTTTGGTCAAAGTCATTCAACGAGTCTCTAGGCAGTTCCAAACTTTCCCACATGTTCCTGAGCCCCAAACTGTTCCAACCTCTGCCTGATACCCAGTTCCAAAGTCACTACCACATTTTTGGGTATCTTTTCAGCAGCGACTCACTCTATGGGTACCAATTTACTGTATTAGTCTGTTTTCATGCTGCTGATAAAGATATACCCAAGACTGGGCAATATGCAAAAGAAAGCAATTTAATTGGACTTATAGTTCCATGGAGCTGAGGAAGCCTCACAATCATGATGGAAGGCAAGGAGAAGCAAGTCCCATTTTACATGGATGGCAGCAGGCAGAGAGAGAACGACGAAGATGCAAAAGCGGAAACCCCTGATAAAACCATTAGATCTCCTGAGACTTATTCACTACCATGAGAACAGTATGAGGGAAACTGCCCCCATGATTCAATTATCACCCATTGGGTCCCTCCCATAACATGTGGGAATTATGGCAGTACAATTCAAGATGAGATTTGGGTGGGCATACAGAGCCAAACCATATCAACCATCTCAGCTTACCAGCCTTACCATTAACCTAGATAATCAAGCAAGAATTTAGCAGGCAACCTTGATTTCTTTCTTTCTCTCATCCCGGATAACCAACCCATCATGTATCCTGTTGACTCTATCTTCAAATATATCCTATAATCATCCATTTCTCTCAAATTCATATCTGTCACCATAGTCCACGATACCATCACATCTCACTTGGCTAAAATGGCCTACTAAGTAATCCTCCTTCTGCCACATGATCTTTCAGAAATATCTATCAGATCAATCTCATGTTATGTATATGTATATTATATGTGACATATATAACATGGGAAAATATAAGTACAAAAATGTTCCAATAAAATTTAGAATAAAAGGCAACTTACCAGGACCTAAAAGCTCTCCATGATCTGATTCCACCCTCCCCTTCAACCTCATCTGGTGATGCTCTCTCTCCTGCTTATTCATGATGCTTCAGCCACACAGGCCTTGGTTTTGCTTTTCTTCATGTGCTAAACCTTCACTGTTACACTTGCTGTTGCTCCATTTAAAATGGTATGTCCTATATCTTTGTAAGCCTAGCTTCTCCTTTTCTTCCAGTTTGGTGTTTAGTGTCACCCCTGAAAGGACCTTCCTTAAACACCAAATCTGACATGGCCAATCCGCAACCATAGTCACTCTACCACAACCCCCTGGTTCTTACATATAGGTTCACCACTCTATTCTCAGCAGCTAGAAAAGTGCTTGGCACAACGTAAATGCCCAATAAATATTTGTTACTTAATTAGTCTGGGCCTCAGTTTCCTCATTTTTAAAATTAAAAGCTATATTAGATGACTCCCAATTTCATCCAGTTCTATCATTTATTTTAAATAATTTGAGCAGATAAGAAAAGTTTTATAGATGGACTCCCAGGTGAAACCAATGTAGACACTCAATAAGTGTTTGCTAATAAATAAAATGATATCTAAGCTAGTTTTTTGTACATATGTAAAGATGTAGTCACCAGAGCCTCTGACACACTGCTTTTTAGGGTTTAAAAGGGAGGTTTGATTTGCCTCCCATTAATTTAATCGAATTCACCAGAGTAAATGCCACTTCAGCAAAATCCTCACAAAGACAATGAGAGATGACATCCAGCTGGTAGGCATTAGCACTACAATATGTGTTGTTCACAAGCAGCATCTTTACTGATTGGTCAGTCTCTGTATCATATGGAGGTTAAATATTTTGGTTCTCACACATCTCCAACCCATGGCTCTATTTAAGCCTATCAGTTCCCAGAACTTTCAAACAAGGATCTCAGCTAAGGTCTTTCAGTTAAGATTATACTGGGCAACAATGGGCACTAAGCCAATTTCCTATTCTAAACCAAGGACTAGAAAAGAGTGCATGGAGAATATTGGTCATATTTGTTTACAGCATATGTGACTTAATAACATGAGCACGTAGTTTTTTCTAAGAGTTGTTTGATTCCTTATTGATGGGATTGGAGTTTGTGGAGGTTTGTGGGTTTTTTCTTCTAATCTTGTTTTGTATTTTTCTGAATTGAGTTTTGATGAGCCTGTTCTGCCTCCTAGAAATACTTTCTCAAGTTATCACACACTTGATGGTATTACTTGTATCCACTGGAACCACAGCAGAGATGCATTTGAGAAAGTGATTTAAAGACGTTATTGCTTCCATTTGTTTATGAGTTTACTGAAGAAAGCCTAGGCATCATATGGATTTCTGCTATATCAAGAATTACTTTGTCTTTAAAAAGTTCAAATGATGTTGTTGCATAATAGATGATTTTTTGTGATCTTTTCTCAGTCGTCTCAAAAAATATTGGAAATAAATAAAATCTAATTAGAACAAAAAGACTGAGGAATACTTAGGCTCAGCATTCTGTACAGCAATGAGTCAGCTTTATAATTATTTTGAAGCATCAGAACAATATGTCTTCATATCATTACAATAACTTAAACATTAATTAGTATTCACTGGCTACTGTAAAATCTCATAAGTAAAAATTGTTTCCTAATAAAATTTCTTCTTAAATATATGGACTTATTAAAAATAAAACAGAAAATAGATATTTTTAAATGATAGAAATGTACAGTGTTTTAAATGAAGCTTAAAGTTCTCAAAATTATATTTCTATTCAAGCCTTAAAAGAATATTGAAAATGTTTTCAAAATCACTCATGAATCATGGTTTCCTTTTGATGTTATTTATTGGTGAATAACATGTATAAGGGATCACTTTTCACTGTAATTATGTATCTATATCTTATCGCAAATGGTAGATTGGGAGTTTCTTGGAGAAGAACTTGGGTTTCATTGCCCTGTACACACCCCTATATTACACAGGAACTTGTACATGACCAGCACTCAATCTAAATGAAGGTATGAAATTCACAATACTCTTGTTTTGCTTATGAAAAATTAATGAGGCTACTTCAATTCGGTTTTGAGATTTTGACATTCAAGAGACATTGGCCAAACAAATACATTTCCCTAATGGGTATTCATACTTATATCTCTGGAACTGTTGCCATTGCAAACAGCAGTAACTTGAGAAACATCAGAAATAAATTGCGGCAATGCCAAACACTCAGATTCAGGGTAGACCCATCAGTTCACAGTTTGGTCTGAAAAACTTTTTCTACTTTAATAAAAAATAGTCTATCAGGAAGTCCAAAAATTGACCAATTTTCCCAGTATCTTTTGTATTTGAAGTTAACATCAAACTAAAGCTCTCACATCCTCTTCAGACAAATGTTGATTCCCTGGTCCCATTACAGACCCAATGGGTTCCTCTATCATAAAACATGAACAGAGGTTACCTAAAGTTCTCATTTTACAATGTTAAGTGAATAAGCCAATTATAAAGAATGCAATAACACTAAGTACCTTGATTTCACAAATGTTAACTAGAAATGTAAAAAGTGAGATAAAATAAAAAACATTGTGGAAAGTAGAAATAAATAAGAAATTGCTAAAGAATAGAGCATTATCTCCTAAAGTCTTCAGGGAGGGGAGACAGAAAGAAAGGAGAAATTTTTTTAATAAAAATGAATAAGAAGACATATTCCAAGGGATAAAGAAATTAGAAGACCTTAAAAAATATTAAGGGGACTGACTATTGAAAAAGCAAAAGAATTTCCAAAAGCTTTTAAATGACTTACAGAAGCAAACACCCTTTAAAATACCTGTTAGAGAGATCTTACATGTTCATAAATAGGAAGACTCAATGTTGTCAAGAAATTAGTTCTTCCCAATTACTTCTATAGATTCAATGCAATTCCAATCAAAATCTCGGCAAGTTATTTTGCGGATATTGACAAAATGATTCTGAAATTTTTATGGAGAGGTAAAAAATCCAGGATAGCCAACACAGTGTTGAAGGACAAGAACAAAGTTGGAGGGTTGACACTACCTAAATTCAAGACTACTATAAAGCTATAGTAATGAAGACAATGTGGTATTGATGAAAGAATGGATGAAGAGATCAATGGAACAGAACAGTGAGCCTAGAAGTAGACACACGTAAATGAAGTAAACTGATTTTTAACAAAGTAGCATAGGCAATATAATAAAGAAAAGTGTCTTCCACAGATGGTGCTAGAACAACTGGACATCTACATGCAAAAAAGAAAAAAAAAGAATGTAGACACAGATCTTACACACTTCATAAAAATAAATACAAAATGGATTATAGACATAAATATGAAATGCAGAAGTACAAAACTTCTAGAAGATAACATAGGAGAAAACCTAGATGACCTTGGGTGTGGGAATGACTTTTAAGACACTACACCAAAGGTATGATTCATGAAAAAAATTGATAAGCTAGAACCTGTTACAATTAAACCCCCCTGTGAAAAAGACAATGTTAATAGAAAGAGATTGAAATGAAACATTTGCAAAAGACATGCCCGATTAAAGATTTCTACCCAAAACATACAAAGAACACTTAAAACTCAAGAATAAGAAAACAACCCAATTTAAAAAATGGGCCAAAACCTTAACAGACACCTCACCAAAGAATATTTCAGAAGGCAAATAAGCATATTTAAAAAAAGGTTCACTTCAACAATGAGATACTACAACAAACCTATTGAAATGGCTAAAAATCAGAACATTGACAACTGTACATGCTGGTAACGATGGGGAACAATAGGAACACTCATTCACTGCTGGTAGGAATGTAAAATGGTATGGCCACTTTGTAAAAGAGTTTGGCAGTTTCTTATAATACTAAATGAACTCTTATTACATGATTCAGCAATTCCACTCCTTGGGGTATTTACCCAGAAGAGTTTTAAACATACATTCACATGAAAAAAAACATTCACAGATGTTTATAGAAATTTTATTGATAATTGCAAAAACTTAGAAGCAACCAAGATGTCCTTCAGTAGGTGAATGGATAAAGAAACTTTAATATACCAGGCAATAGAATGATTAAGTGCTAAAAAGAAATGAGGTATCAAGACATGAAAAGACATGGAAGAAACTTAAGTGCATATTACTAAGTGAAAGAAGCCAGTCTGAAAAGAGTACATACTGTATGACCATATGAAATTCTAGAAAAGGCAAAACTATGGAGACAATAAAAAGATCAACAGTTGCCAGGGGTTGGCAGCAAGAGAGGGGAAAAGATGAATAGGCAAAATTCAGAAATCAGTGAAACTACTCTCTGAGTGATACTGTAATGGTGGATACATGTCATTATACATTTGTTCAAGCCTGTAGAATGTACAACATCAAGAGTGAGCCCTAATGTAACTATGAACTTCAGGTGATAAAAATGTGTCAGTGTAGGTTCATGAATTGTAACAAATATACCACTCTAGTGAAAGGTATTAGTAGTGGGAGAGGCTGTCCATGTGTGGAGTTAGAGAATAACTGAGAAAGTACTGTAGCTTCTGAATTTTGCTGCTAACCTAAAACTGCTGTTAAAAAAAAAAAAAAAAACTTAAGCATTTAAAAAATTACATCTTTAATGAAAAATGTGAAGATAAGAGGTTTTCATAGCAACTCTCTGAATTTAGGATATGAACATATAACTATATTTACATCTATATACGTATAATGAATTGAAAATTAAATATGTGAAACTATCCTTTACACAGTAAATTTTTTAATTTTATTAGGGAAATGCAAATTTAAAACTACAGCGAGATACTTCTATACACCTATGCAAATACCTAAAATTCAAAAGACTGATAATACCACAGGTTGACAAGAACGTGGAGCAATAGGGACTCTAATTCATTGCCGAAGAGAATGCAAAATGGTACAGCCCACTTTGGAAAACAGCTTTAGTGTCTTATAAAGTTACCATAAGACCCAGCAATTCCACTCCTAGAAATGAAAACACAAGTCTCCAGAAAGATACGTACACTGTATATGAACGTTCATAGCAGCTTCATTCATATCTACTCAGTTTCTGCCCAAGTGGGTATACCAAAGTATATTTCTAACATCAATTCCTATAGTTAACATCAGACTCCACAGGTTACTTCTCCACAGGATTGCTCTTGCTTTAGATGCAAGCTGCATGACTTGAGAGTTACACACATTTATGAGAGGCTGGCTATAAATTCAAAGGTTCCCATGACTTTCTCACTAATTTACAAAACAAAAAGCCTCACAAAACTCACTAAAAGTACTATACTTATAAGTAAGGTTTTATTATAAAGACTATGCTCAGGAAAGCCAAATAGAAGAGACTTATAGTTGAAGGCATGACGTCTCCCTGTGCATCAGAGCTCATCGCCCTCCTGGCATATCAATGTCTTCACCAACCAAGAAGCTACACCAAACCTTTAGAGTTTATTTTTTTTTAGACGAAGTCTCGCTCTGTCACCCAGGCTGGAGTACAGTGGTGTGATCTCGGCTCACTGCAACCTCCCCCTCCCAGGTTCAAGCAATTCTCCTGCCTCAGCCTCCAGAGTAGCTGGGATTACAGGCATATGCCACCATGCCTGGCTGATTCTGTACTTTTAGTAGAGACGGGGTTTCACCATGTTGGTCAGGCTGGTCTCGATCTCCTGACCTCGTGATCCACCTGCCTCGGCCTCCCTGTTTAGAGTTTTTATCAAGGTTTCATTGTGTAGGCATGATTGATTAAACATTGGCCTTGGGCTTGAACTCAATCTCCAGCTCCTATCCCTGGAGGTCAAGAAGCTGGAAAGTTCGAACACTCTAATCCTGTGCTGGGACTCTCTAGTGACCAGCCCTATCCTGACATAATCTATCTCTGCCACTTTCACCTCTGTAAGCCACCTCATTAGCGTAACAGAAGTGTCTCTATCACTCAAAAAGGCCTGAGGATTTTTAAAGCTCTGTCTCAGGAACCAGGGACATAGACCATATATATTCTCTTTTATACCATGATACCTAAAACTTGAAAACAAACCAAATACCCATTAATCCATTAATAAAAAAGGAATAAACTACTGACAAATGCAATGGAATGAATCTCAAAAGCATTATGCTAAATGAAGAAGCCAGATATAAGACTATATATTCTATGATTCTATTTGTATGAAATTATATAAAACACTGAACTAACAACTATAGTGATAGGGGTTTGGGGAGTGGAATGGGAAGACAGAACTGACAGTGAAAGAGAAAGGGGAGGAAACTGTCTGGAGAGATAGAAATATCCTTTCTTTTGATTATAGTTGTAGTTACCTAGCATATAACATTTGTGAAGACTGGTCAAACAGTACACTTGAAATGAGTAAATTTATTGGGCATAAATTATACCTCATCAAAGCAGATAAAACTTGTTTTTTAAAAAAGGTAATTGATTAGATGTGATATCCAGCCTCACAGACTAAAAAATGAACATTTTGATTCACTTTTCTGAAAAGAAGTAAAAGCCTAAATTTTATGAACCTAAATCAGCATCAATAAAGATGAGCATTAACATGATTTTTAAATATGAATAGATTAGAAAAAGAATAGCACCGTGCGAATGATGCACAAAGAAAAGCATACTTTCTACAACATAGCCAAAAATCACGAGTAAGCATTTAAACATGGCAAAGCAGTAACATAAAATTAGACTTCATTTAAATGCATTAAAAAACTATGTATTATAAGATTTATCAAAAATTGAAATGTGAAAACAAACACATATCTCTGACAATAATGAAAATTTTTTTAACTGGTTTCATTCATCATTTTCTGATATAAAATCTGTTGGGGGCAAGTGAGGAAGTGACTTTATTATCATTGACTATTTTTATTAAGTTCACCAATTAAATAGGCATCGCTAAAGCACATAAAAAGACATCTTTGGTCTACTTATTCTTAAATGTTATTACGGTGATAATGATGAGAGATGCTAATTGTCCACAATAAGAGGAGTCCTGAACACCCTTTGTTCAATTTCAAGCACCGTATTACTAGAAATTTGCAAACTTCTATAAAAAGCCATCAAAAGGGCTGAGGGCTAATGTAATTCATTCATATGAAAAGGTCAAAAGAACATCAAGGATGACATACAATTAATCCTCACTAATTTGGCCTCAGATTATTCAAAGTCGGGGCTATACGGAAGTTGGGGAAACTTGGACTTTGAAACAGCCAAGACATGAATGAGTTGCATTAAATGATGTTCAGGGCTTACTGCATATGGTTAGGAAGAATAATTTTTAAAAGGCAGGATAGTCCATTATGGAGAATTTTGGGACAGAACAATAGTGTAATGTATCATGGTGGCCTTATTCTTCAATGTTGAACATACCAAAAAAAAAAAAACCCAAAACTTTGTATTTTAATCACTCAGGAATAATTTGATGATGTCTAGAAAACTGGTTAATACTAAGTACATTAAAAACTGGCTAATGTGTAAATTCATTCAAAAAGATTATGGTGTCCTCATTCCTCAATTTTGAACATACCAAAAAAAACCCCAAAACTTTACATTTTAATCACTCAGGAATAATTTGATGATGTCTAGAAAACTTGTTAATGCTAAGTACATTCAAAACTGGCTAATGTGTAAAACATAATGCTAAGGTATATACATTTATAATAAAAGAGTATTTTTCAAATAATTGAAAAATGCATTGCCTCTATCTAGGGACACATTTCCTGGATTAAAAATAACAAGAGGCAGGGCACGGTGGCTCACACCTGTAATCCCAGCCCTTTGGGAGGCCTAGGTGGGCAGATTACATAGTAAGGAGATCGAGACCATCCTGGCCAACATGGTGAAACCCCGTCCCTACTAAAATACAAAAAATTAGCCAGGCGTGCTGGTGCGCGCCTGTAGTCCCAGCTACTCGGGAGGCTGAGGCAGGGGAATCAATTGAATCCGGGAGGCAGAGCTTGCAGTGAGTCGAGATCGCGCCACTGCACTCCAGCCTGGGCGACAGAGCAAGACTCCATCTCAAAAAAGTAAAAAATAACAAGAAAACTGGATTCATAATCAAATGACTGCTTGATGAGAACAGAGTTAGAACAAAGATAAAAAACTGTGTTTCATTTAAGTAAGAATAATCTCACCCAAATTGTAAAGAGTCAGATTGCAATTAGTTACATGCATTAGGCATTGATTCTTGTTTGCTTCAGTTAAGGTCACTTTCTCAACTTGTCTGCAGATATTGAGACGCAGGTACTTGCAGTTCATATTATCACCTATTCAAATACTACATTGAGCAATAATTTTTTTTTTTTTTTTTTTTTTTTTTTTTTTGAGATGGAGTCTCGCTCTGTCCCCCAGGCTGGAGTGCAGTGGCGCGATCTCGGCTCACTGCAAGCTCCGCCTCCCGGGTTCACGCCATTCTCCTGCCTCAGCCTCTCCGAGTAGCTGGGACTACAGGCGCCCGCCACCACGCCCAGCTAATTTTTTGTATTTTAGTAGAGACGGGGTTTCACTGTGTTCGCCAGATGGTCTCGATCTCCTGACCCCGTGATCCGCCTGCCTCGGCCTCCCAAAATGCTGGGATTACAGGCGTGAGCCACCGCGCCCGGCTGAGCAATAATATTCTTTAAGCAATTAAGTGTTCCTTATTAAAGCACGATCTCCAACAATTTCGTGGCATAATAAATTGTTTCCTACTATCTGGCTATATACACAAGTGAATGAGACTTTAAAGTAGTGATTAATTTCTATGAAGGAATGATAAGAATGGGTTTTTATGAAATATCCCTGTTTTACTTCTGCATTTTGCAGTTTATTTATTCTTTGAACTCTACTACATGCCAAACACTGTGTTTGGCACTGGGGATTTTATAGTAAACATATAGAATTGGCCCTTGCCTTCATGGAGCATTCTGCACCTAATAGTGGAACGAAACAGCCTGCATTTGTTAAAACAGTGTCTCTATGAGGTTCTTTCAGTTCATGAATGAATTTCTCTGAATACCTGGTATAGCTCATGTGGTTAGTTAGACATGCAAGTCTCATAAAGCCAGTAAGAACTCGCAAGGAAATGGGAACTGTATAACATGGTTGAACATGTGGATGTTTAAGGAGCATGTTAATTAACTGTCCACTTGATTATTTTCTTGCTATATGAGAGAATAATTGCCATTCAATTGTGTATTGCCAGTAGCAGAAAGCTCTTTGAAATGGATATCAGTTATTACCATGTCTTTGAGCCCAAAACTTTGGTGGAAATATTTCTATGAAATTAGAATAAAAGTTAGTGGGCAAACACAAATCAATTTCTACTATCTCTTAAACATATCTAAAGCAAAAAAAAAAAAAAAAACGCATCTCAAATATGGTCATGATAATTATTTAAAGGGAAGAGAAAGATACGGTAGCAAAAAGTCCGGGTGCGGTGGCTCACGCCTGTAATCCCAGCACTTTGGGAGGCCAAGGTGGGCAGATCAAGAGGTCAAGAGATCAAGACCATCCTGGTCAACATGGTGAAACTCTGTCTCTACTAAAAATACAAAAATTAGCTGGGTGTGGTGGCGCACACCTGTAGCCCCAGCTACTTGGGAGGCTGAGGCAGGAGAATCGCTTGAATCTGGGACTCAGAGGTTACAGTGAGGAGAGATCGTGCCACTGCACTCCAGCCTGGCAACAGAGTGAGACTCTGTCACAAAAAAAAAAAAAAAAGAAAAAAAAAGCTAGTAAAAAAAGAAAATAATGGAAGGGACAAGAAGAGGCTAATATGATCATCAGTAGCTGGTAGAAGGAGACCTCATTCCAATTCACTTTCCTCAACACTTACTGAAATCCCTAGGTTCAAGGTACTGTACTAGGTCAGAAGGAAATAACAAAATAAGTAAGAAATAGTTGAACTCCCCAGAGTTGCACAATTATGTAGGGATTTATTTCTTCTCATTCTAATTTCTCTAACTCAGGATGCTTAAAGAGTGTCTGATTCTAAATAAGTATCTGGCCGTCCCCACATATTACTGGATTGTTTGAGAGTTAATGAGAGGTTTAAGAGGAGAAATTAAAACATTCACAAGAGTCCTGCTTTGGTCAGATGCTCTTGCACAGTTATTGAGCTTTTCGGTTGCATTTTCATGGCAGTATCTCTCTGGGTTGTTTGTGAGTTTGTCTCATCAATAAGAAGAATCTCATTGTGCCACCCACCAAGCACGCACTTGCTAATCACTGTTAATTGCCTACAATTGAGATCAGCAAACTGTTCACTGAGTACAGCGATGGGCACTTAACTCATTGGCACTGAGCTTTCCTGTGTGCCCATTTCCACTAATGCATCGTTTGTCCTGGAAATTGGAAGTCCCAGCATCAGTCACATAAACCAGATTCAGTAGGCGGGTGTGTTTACTTTCCTCTTCACCTCCAGAGGGGGTGCAATATGGATAGGCACTTACATCTGGCCAGAGGGTGGGCAGCCTTTTCAGAGAGCAAAATCCTTCACTCCACCAGTAGAGCTTAAAAAAAGGGAACTCCCAGAGAGGCAAAATGGCCAGAAACACGACGAGAAGAGGCAGAATCTTTCACTGTTATCCTTTCGTTTTCAGACTCCCTGTCAACAAGCCATAGCCCTACAGGAAAGGTTGAAGAATGCCTCTGGAGATGACTGAGGGGGGAGGCTTCTTCGTAACTGCTTTAAAAGCTGCTTCCTCTTAAGAGCCCACTATCATTGCAAATATGGGAATAAAAATCACTGTGGTCAGCATCTAACTATTGATAGCGTATGGCCCTGATACAGAGGGATAAAAGAAAAATGTCTTCTATTCCCAATCATTGTGCCTATACATCTTCCTCCAGAGATCTGAAGGGATACAGCTGTACCTGTTTGATATGATTTGTATTTCCCTATAGTCACAGTATATATGTCTAATAGTGACACCACTTAAAAAGAGGAATTTCCTGGGAATTTGTTAGATCTCTTGCCTCCATTGAACAGTAAAACCTTATCCCCTACAATCCCAAATCACCCTACCTTCACTTCCCATGATTACTCTTTATCATTGAAGTTTTGTTTTAAGATATTAATGAAAAAATTATTCTGACATTTGTCAAAACAGTAAGGCAGGCTTTTTTAGGACTATTGCAATAGCTGCTAAGACTATCGCAGTAGGGGAGAAAGATTAGGCTCAACTCCAAATACAAGACTGCTGGGATTACAGACAATGGGCAGAATGAGGAGGGTCAGTAAATGGAAAATTACTAGGAGGAGACGTCAAGTTTATGGAGACTCACGTTAAACTGACTTAACAGGATTCTTGCTGAAGTCAGGCCAAGGTGATCAGATATCAATGGTGGGAGGATTCTTGGTAAACCGACTTATTGGATTTTTGCTAAAATTGGACCCAGCGTGCCAAAGACAATCCCCAAGACAAAGTCCAGTCAAAGAGAAGGCTCTGAAGAGCCTGTTGAAACTTTGGTCAAGGAAAGAGTCTTTGTCAAGGTGCGGGAGTGATCCTTGTAATAGGTCATGCTGTCTTAGAGGTTACAAAGTTTAAAAGCAGGTTTCTTTTTTTTTCTTTGTTTTGTTTTTTGTTTTTTAGGGTTTTTTTATTATACTTTAAGTTTTAGGGTACATGTGCACAACATGCAGGTTAGTTACATATGTATACATGTGCCATGTTGGTGTGCTGCACCCATTAACTCATCATTTACATTAGGTATATCTCCTAATGCTATCCCTCCTCCTTCCTCCCACCTGACAACAGGCCCCGGTGTGTGATGTTCCCCTTCCCGTGTCCATGTGTTCTCATTGTTCAATTCCCACCTATGAGTGAGAACGTGTGGTGTTTGGTTTTTTGTCCTTGCAATAGTTTGCTGAGAATGATGGTTTCCAGCTTCATCCATGTCCCTACAAACGACTTGAACTCGTCATTTTTTATGGCTGCATAGTATTCCATGGTGTATATGTGCCACATTTTCTTAATCCAGTCTACCATTGTTGGACATTTGGGTTGGTTCCAAGTCTTTGCTATTGTGAATAGTGCTGCTATAAACATACATGTCCATGTGTCTTTATAGAAGCATGATTTATAATCCTTTGGGTATATACCCAGTAATGGGATGGCTAGGTCAAATGGTATTTCTACTTCAAGAACTCTGAAGAATGGCCACACTGACTTCCACAATGGTTGAACTAGTTGACAGTCCCACCAATAGTGTGAAAGTGTTCCTATTTCTCCACATCCTCTCCAGCACCTGTTGTTTCCTGACTTTTTAATGATCACCATTCTAACTGGTATGAGATGGTATCTCATTGTGGTTTTGATTTGCATTTCTCTGATGGCCAGTGATGATGAGCATTTTTTCATGTGTTTTTTGGCTGAATAAATGTCTTCTTTTGAGAAGTGTCTGATCATATCCTTTGGCCCACTTTTTGATGGGGCTGTTTGTTTTTTTCTTGTAAATTTGAGTTCATTGTACATTCTGGATATTAGCCCCTTGTCAGATGAGTAGATTGCAAAAATTTTCTCCCATTCTGTAGGTTGCCTGTTCACTCTGATGGTAGTTTCTTTTGCTGGGCAGAAGCTCTTTACTTTAATGAGATCCCATTTGTCAATTTTGGCTTTTGTTGCCATTGCTTTTGGTGTTTTAGACATGAAGTCCTTGCCCATGCCTACGTCTTGAATGGTATTGCCTAAGTTTTCTTCTAGGGTTTTTATGGTTTTAGGTCTAACATTTAAGTCTTTAATCCATCTTGAATTAATTTTTGTATAAGGTGTAAGGAAGGGATCCAGTTTCAGCTTTCTACATATGGCTAGCCAGTTTTCCCAGCACTATTTATTAAATAGGGAATCCTTTCCCCATTTCTTACTTTTGTCGGATTTGTCAAAGATGAGTTGGTTGTAGACATGCGGCATTATTTCTGAGGGCTCTGTTCTCTTCCATCGGTCTATATCTCTGTTTTGGTACCAGTACCATGCTGTTTTGGTTACTGTAGCCTTGTAGTATAGTTTGAAGTCAGGTAGAGTGATGCCTCCAGCTTTGTTCTTTTGGCTTAGGATTGACTTGGCAATGCGGGCTCTTTTTTGGTTCCATATGAACTTTAAAGTAGTTTTTCCAGTTCTGTGAAGAAAGTCATTGCTAGCTTGATGGGGAGGGTATTGAATTTATAAATTACCTTGGGCAGTATGGCCATTTTCACAATATTGATTCTTCCTACCCATGAGCATGGAATGTTCTTCCATTTGTTTATATCCTCTTTTATTACATTGAGCAGTGGTTTGTAGTTCTCCTTGAAGAGGTCCTTCACATCCCTTGTAAGTTGGATTCCTAGGTATTTTATTCTCTTTGAAGCAATTGTGAATGAAGTAACTCCCTTATTGGAGTTTCCTAAATCAACAAGCCAGATGGAAGGAAAAGAAGCTTCACTCAAATTGGCTTCAGTATGGATTTACAAAAATAGCTTATCTATTTTTATACATTATATATTATATATTTTATACATTATATATTTTTATATATATTATATACATTTTATACATTATATATTTTATATTGCTTATCCTTTCCCTCTCTATTCACCCCATTTGATCTATGCAGACATTTATCTCTTTCTCCCACTCTTGCTACTCGCCCCTCCATAATCCGGACTGTAGCTTTACTGATTTTCAATGTCTTTATTTTACCACCTATAGACCTCCATCTAGTATCTAGTCCCAATAATTTAGATTTGATTTTATATCAGTTTTAAAATGTTCTGGGATTCAGTTCAATTATTATAACTGGGGTTTGGAATATTATTGTCTCTTCTTGAATTTTGGTTCTTCTTCTTCTTCTAGCTAATGTGAAAGCTTTCTAAACCCTCAATCTACATACCCTCCAAGCTAAAGTCCTCCAAGACCATATCTAGAATGTGATTTTTCTGTTTTCTTGATTCAAGACAAGAAAATAAAATGAGACATAATTTTGTGCATTCATCAGAAGAGTAAAACTTTAAAAATCAAATAGTACCTGGTGCTAGTGAGTATATTACTAGAAGGAAAGGATATTGCTACTATGACTACAAGGCTGCCTTTTCATAGTCATGAAGGTTATGGAGAAGAAAAAGGACTTCTTTATAAAATGATGCTCTAAAGACTGCAAAATTTTTGGAGACAGTAGGTTCTGTGAGAGTTTTTGCCTTCTTTTTTAGATTTATAAAATATTAGTTTGTGACATGTTATTTTCAATTATCAATGAATGTCTTCATTTTTGTGGGTCTTCATTCCCTTCATCTTCACAATCCAATATTTCATTCTATTCTCTTTTTCACTCTAAGCACCCAAACTTGAGTTGGTATTTACCCAAATGGTACTAACATCCAATTCTGCTCACTTTTCCCAAAATCATTAGGCATCTCAGATTGATCCATATTAATATTTATAGTCCTAGTTCATACATTTTAACTGTGTTAATTTTTGTGCATATAATAATGTTTAGTTGGACATTAATTGAATATTTCCATTGTTTCCAACTCTTAAGCCATTACAATTAAAAATAGTTCTCTGATAGATATCCTTATCCATGCTTATTTGGGTACTGATCTAAGAGCTTCTCTGGGATATGTATTAATACCTTCTGGACAGGAGATTATGCATACTTGATTTCACTAAATATTCAAATTGGTCTCCTGAATGGTTGCCGCAATATCATTTTCTTCCAGTAATATGCTCACTAGCACTGGATGCTATCTGACTTTTTAAGTTTTACTCCTCTGATAAGTGCACAAAATTATGTCTCATTTTAATTTTTCATTGTCTGATTACTAATAAATGTGAGCACTTCTCTATGAAATGACTAGCCATTTAAGTTTTCCCCCTGAACATTATCTACTCATATCATTTGGTCACTTCTGTATTGGGTTGCTTGACAGTTTCTTCCTGATTTGCAGGAATTCTTTACACTTTTTAGCTATTAACCCTTTTTATTTACATATTTAAAAATCCTATTCCTCCAGATGTTAACTTGTTTTTTAATGTTTACATATGGTATCCATTGTTACACAGAAGTGTTTAAGGTTACTGTAATCAAATCCATCTATCTTTCTGTATTTGTGATTCATGCTTTTTTTGTTTCTTGTTTAAGAAATCTTCCACAGACCCAAGGTCATAATGATATTCTTCTGAATTTTGTTCTAATAGTTGTATAATATTTCCTTTCATTTCTAGGCTTTTATTCAATTTTGATTTTAATTTTTTATAGGTGGGAGAATGAAGCCCATTTCCAAAAAGCATTTATTAATAATCTTTTTCTCACCCAGTTATGAAGCCACTACTACTGTCCATGTATATATGAATATGTGTGTGTATATATATACACACACATACTCATATGACTGTCTCATATGTATGTATACATGCACACACATAGTATGCTCATTTATGCAGTAAAACAGTATCTTATTATCTGGTCAGGTAAGTTTCTCCCTCTTTTATTTTGTGGGTGTAAAAGGTTTTAACTATTCAGAAACAGTCTTCTATAAATTTTAGGGTTATTTTACTCAATTCTCATTGGGATTTTGAAAAACATTCATAACGTTTATAGTTTAATTTGGGAAGAACTAACATCTTTATGATCTTAAACTTTCTCATTCATGAATATGTTATATAGCCATTTTTTAACTTAGCAACTGCTTCCTATTCATTGCTATTATAATTGATATTTTATTATATATTACATCTTCTGATTGCTACTATTATAAAGGAATACTATTGATTTTTGTATATTGATTTTATATCCTAGAAATTTGCCAAGCTATCTCATATTCTAGTAGTTTGTTATTGATGAAAATAATAGTTTAGTGTCATCTCTTCCATTTTTTGAATCTTTTATGTAAGGTAGTGTTATGAGTGGAGACTCAGAAGCCAAACTTCCTGACCCTGATGTTTATTAGCTGTATAACCTTGAGCAAGGTACTTGATATCTTGAGTCCCAAATATTTTCATCTGAATTATGGAACTAGTGATAGGACCTCCTCATAGGTTCTTGTGATTATTAAATAATTTAATGCATATAAAGAAACTAAAATAGTGTTCGTAAATTACTACTGCATTGGTAAATTTTAACTGCATTGTTGAATTGAATAGCAGCAAAGATAGACATTCTTGCTTTATTCTAAGGCTTAGACAGGATGATTCTAAGTTTTCTCCAATGGGTCCAGTGATCAGTGTTGGGTTTTAGTAGCTAATCTTTTCTGGATAAAGGGAGTCCCATTTTATTCCTGGTTATCTGAGAGTTCTTATCTGGTACATTTTAATATCTATATTTATTAATATTTTCTTAAATGCCAACACAGCCTTCTGGAGCATAGCAGGTTCATTATTACACTTACATAATAAAAAGCACACTAGTCCCCTTTGCCTCAATTCATAACTCTTGAAGGTGGAACAGTGAGAGCTATATATTTTCCAACATGTTAGCAGAACTTCTGTAGGCAAGGAACCTTAAAAACACATATCTGGATGCTTGCATGCATGCTTTCCCACTTCCCATGAGAGCATCTCCTCGCAAACTTATTGAGAAGAGTCCTGGATCCTCACTCTTTGTAATGTAAATAAATCTAAGGAAAAGATAAGAAAGGTATCTCCAGCTTTACCATCCAGCAATGCTTCCATGTCTTCCAGTCACATCACCCCTTTGGAGATAAACACATACTTGCAGGGAAGTGAATCTCCCTGAAGTGTTCTCTTGCTAATCAGTCACAAATTGACTTATATGGATTGCTCTTTTAACCCAGGTCCCAAGCTTTAGTTACATTTTCTCAGAAAAACCCTAACTGTGCATAAATTACAATATCATAAATAGATATTGAATTTCATCCCCGCATTACCATAAGTAGACATTGAACTTTATCAAATGCTTTTTAAATATCGCCCTCACATTATCATCAATAAATATGAAACTTTCAAATGCTTTTTCTACATCCATTTAGAAGGTCATATAAATTTTTGCCTTTCCTATGAATAAGCAGTAAACCGTATCAACAGATTTTCCAATTTCAAACCATCTTGCATTCCCTTCTTGACAAAAATCCTACTTGATCTTGATATAATACACTATTAGGTGTTTCTAGTTAACATTTTATATAGATTTGATATCTCTATTTTGATAAGTAAAAATGGCCAATAAGTAGCTTTTCTTATATTGTTCTCATCTGGTTTTGGTTTTAAGATTAGACTACATTTCAAATGATTTGAGCAACTATATTTTTTAATCCGTAAAAAATATATTTAAGAGAAAATGATCTATTTATTGAAAATTGGGTAGGGCTTCCTTACAAAACTATCTATCTCTGGTACTTTTAAGGGATGGAGAAATAGGGGGTATTCTTATTATAATGTTAAATAATCTAATAGAAATTATTCCATTGAACCCTTCTATGTTTAATTAGAATGTCTGTATCTTCTTGGGCCAATACTGATAAGTATAATTTTTTTCCAGAAATGTGTTTTCACAAAAGTCCCAAATTTGCTGGCATTCATCTGTGGCTTGAAATATTTTTATCTGTAGCTATTGTCCTTTCTGATTCCATATTTTTTTCTCCATCACTCTTGCCAGAAATCTATCAGTCTTTTAAATTTTCTTACCTTAATAATTAATTGGTCTTGCTAATCATCTGTTTAGATATTCTTCCCTAGATAGGCTGATTTATGCCTTTTATATTTATTATTTCTTTTATTCCTACTTCTTCAGGTTTATATTTATCATCTTTTTCTATATTCTTGAGAAAAAAGTTTATCTAATTTTTTTTTTTTTTTTTTTTTTTGAGACAGAGTCTCACTCTGTTGCCCAGCCTGGAGTGCAGTGGCACAATCTCGGCTCACTGCAACCTCCACCTCCCGGGTTCAAGTGATTCTCCTGACTTAGCTTTCCAAGTAGCTGGGACTACTGGTGCATGCTACCACGCCAGGCTAATTTTTGTATTTTTAGTAAAGACAGAGTTTCACCATGTTGTCCAGGCTGGTCTCAAACTCCTGACCTCGTGGTCCGCCCGCCTCAGCCTCCCAAAGTGCTGGGATTACAGGCGTGAACCCCTGCACCCAGCCACTTATCTACTTTTTATTCCTTGTTGTATTCTGATAAATACACTAAGCTATAAATTTATTTTAAAAGTGATGTAAGTTGCATTGGACTAATTTTGTTACATAGTACCTTGTAATTCACTGCCAAGCATTTTTTAAGGCCTTTTACAATTTGGGGTCAAGATGTATGTTTTTTATTTTTTAGTCATATGATTATTTGAGTTTCCAAGGACTCAACTGGGTGTATGAAATAATGTGGTAATAAGATATACGAGAGTATTTGTAAATGTGATGCATGGTTGTTTAATAGAGCACGTTAACATAGATTGCATTGAGAATGCATCAACTGAAAGCTAGGTTACAATTTAACTTTGAAATTAATTGAAAAGATGGTGGGTCGATGAGCAAATCAGTTTGAAATAGAAGACTAACTTTCCTCTTTTCCAAATAGCCGAGAGATGAAGTAATACCTCACTTCTGCCCCCAAAATCCTTGGACAATGACAAAATGGTCTAGTTAACTTTTATGTAGGTGCCAGGTACTTCAATAAACATTTATTTGAAGAATGTTAAGGCATCTCTGTTTGTTTCCTCATTTATAAAACAAAGGGTAATGACTAGATTAGTGCTAAAGTAGTTGGTAGTGACTTGTTTAAGCCAATCTACCAGGAAATAAGGAATCTACACCTCAGAATATAAATAAAGCAGTACTTCATCAAGAAAGTTTTCCTTTTCATCTAGGAAAAGGAAATAATAGTGTGATCGATGGAGATGATTTCTAGTTTCCTTTTTAATTCTAAGTATGATGATTTGATTGATAGTAGTTTATAAGGCTTTCTAATTTTGTAAAAGTTCTAAATGTCAGAAGTTTTGCTATAATTTGCATAGCCCTTATTGCATAAAAGCTGTTCTTGTTAATTTTTTCAGATTTCTTAAAGTGCTTTGATTCTTTATAGGTTGTCATCATTAAAAATTTTTTTTCTTCTAGTCTTTCACATATCAATGCTGTCATCATCATGTAAGTCATCTTTGCAGAAGGGGAAAGCAGGGAGAAGACCTAAATTAGACTAAAGTAGAGACAATGAAGTACATTATCATTTCTGTGCCCTGATGGCACAGGGAAGGCAGTTGCAAGAGCATTAGATTAGTTGATAAATTACAGAACCTGGAAAATCGGCACATCTCTATTTTGCTTAACTAACTACATTGTTCTAAGTGTTTCCTGGGGATGTGTATAAGGGAAAGGAAGTTCGTCCTCAACATATCTTCATCGATAACCTTCTGAATTCCCTTTTCCTTCCTCTTAGACGAGTAGTTGGTATTTTTCTTCTCAATCCAAACCTCTTTGTTTAAATGGTTGTCACATTACAGTATTCTCTTGGAAATAATTAGTCAACATATGATTACACAATGTTTACCACCAAAGTAACTGAGGGGAAAAAACAATAAAATAGTTGATGTATGTTTTAGTGCAAGATATTTTTTAAATGTGCCTTCAAACCCTCTCCAGCCAACTCACTGACCTGCAAATTACCCTGGGAATTTTTTTAAATGCTGGATATAATTTTATAGAAATAGCATAGAATAATTCTCATTGATTATTCAATGCGGCTGGAGAAGAAGTTAGATGTATATGACCTTTTAAAAACTCCACAGATGATAGTGCAGTGAAACTGCTAATCATGGTTTTAGAAAGGACTTCATATACTTAGTTCTTTAGTCCAACTACATATCCAATCCTTAAACTAATCAGCAATACCCTATCAAGCTTGACGCCACATGATTAGACCCACTTAGTAACAGTAAACTCACTTTCCAAAGCAACCTGTTTCAACTTTAGAGAATTCAGAGTATAAGAAATCACTCCAAAATTAGTCTCATGGCAACTTCCAAAATTGGTCTCATGTCTTTCCAGTGGAGCTATTTAAAACAAATTCAATTCACTTTACCCAAGATGGTCTTTCAAATATTTCAAGTAAATTCCCTTCTAAGAGACCCTATTCCAGTCCCAATGCTTCATTTCTTAACCTATTTTCTTGTGGCCCTCTGAACACGCTACAGTAGAGCTGCATTTTTTTTTTTTTTTTTTTTTTTTTTTGAGACAGAGTTTTGCTCTTATTGACCAGGCTGGAGTGCAATGGCACGATTTCAGCTCACCGCAACCTCCGCCCCCTAGGTTCAAATGATTCTCCTGCCTCAGCCTCCCGAGTAGCTGGGATTACAGGCATGCACCAACAGGCTCGGCTAATTTTGTATTTTTAGTAGAGACAGGGTTTCTCCATGTTGGTCAGGCTGGTCTCGAACTCCTGACCTCAGGTGATCCGCCCGCCTCAGCCTCCCAAGTGCCGGGATTACAGGCATGAGCCACTGCACCTAGCCCAGAGCTGCTTGTGAAAGCCATCCTTAAAATAGGTGAAATCCTTCATATGAAATCTCAGAAACTAGGAGATCAAAACTATTTTCTCTCAATATAGATGCTGTGTTTCAATAATACATTTTGACTATTTGCTATTTGAACTATTCTTTGTGGAATCTATATCACAAAAATAGCCCACCTTTAATTTGAATTACCTAAAATTTCTAAATTGACATGCCATGTTTTACAAATTTATACTTGCTGCTAACTTTGGCCCTAACAGAAGAATGTTCTATTGATCCCTATTGGAATTGATTTATCGTCATCACTTAACCACCAGGTTTTATTTTGATTCTCACATCATTTGTAGTCACTGCTCATCTCTGCTTCTGTGCTGCCCCTGTATTCATACACATCATCCATGAAAGTGCTCTAGAGAAGCAAGACAAGGATAGAGCTACGTCACTGACAATAAGATTGTCCTCCAGGCTCTTAGGGGTTCATTGATTCAGCAGTGCTGATTAGTATCCTCAGAGTATGTTTCTTCCACAGTTGCTAATTTCTTTAGTTTTATTATACTAGATTCTGGTTGATATTTCTCCACTACTTTCAGATGAACACAACAAGAACCTCTTTCCAAATATTTTGGCCCAAATATTCTAAGCTTACCATATTATCCTGACAAATCTTCCTGTAGGAAAAACAAAGAGGCCACTGTGACCTAACATGGTTCTACTAACCTTTGATGTTCTTGGTAAATGCTGTTTTTCGCTCACAGTGTACTGAACCATCCTTTTAATAGTCTGTCCTAGAATCTTGCCCAAATTTAATGATAAAAATCAATCCATCAACATCAGGCATGCCTAGACTCTCCGCATGTTTCTTACAGAGTTTACTATATTTTATTATAATTGTTTATAAATATGTTACAAAAGGCAAGAACTATATCTAAGGATAGTGCCTGGCATATGAAATATCTGTTGAATGAATACATTAAAATCCTTCACACATGTTTTAGCAATTAAAATTAAAGGCATTGCAAGGATTTTAGATGATAGGAATGGTAGACAAACTCTAAGATGACGCCCATGTTCCTGCCTTCTGATATTTACACCTTTGATTAGCCTTCCTTTTGAATGTGAGTAGGACCTGTGTCTTGCTTCTAACTAGTCAAATATAGCAAAGGTGATGGGATGCATGGGATTATAAGTACATGATTACATTAAACAACATGGTAATGCTCATCTTGGGAAGTGAGTCCTTCTTCCTTGCTGGTTTTGAAAGGGTGAGAAGCCATGTTGGAAAGAAATACACGGCCAAGAAACTGAGGGCAGCCCCACATAATGGCCAGCAAAAAACTGAGGCCCTCAATCCAACTACCCACAAGGAACTAAATGTTGCCAAAAACTATGTGAGCTTGGAAGCAAATCCTTCTTCAGTCAAGCCTCAGGTGAGACTATAGACCACTGACTCCCTTAATTTGAGCCTTAGTAATGACCCGCTAGCCATGCCTGGGCTTCTGACCCACAGAAGCTACATATCCAAATGATCTAGGAAGCTTTATAAGTATATACATGTTCCAACCTCAAACTTCAACTATTTTGAAAAAAAAAAAAAGCCTTGCAGGTGATTCTGGTTGAGAACCCCTGACCTAAACTAATCAATTTTAATATAAAAATTAAAAATAAAATATGCAAGAGTAGGTAAACAAAACAAAACAAAAAGATATTCTAAATGAATAGAAAGGACAAGAAAGATATGCTCCAGAAATGGCCACGAAGGGTGTTGAGGGTGTAATTTGTACATTGTACAAATTGTATGTTCAGATTTTGCCTTTCCCTGAAGATTCCTTCAGCACACTGTGTTGAAGTATGGTTATCAGTATTCCACTGACAGACAGATTTCCACATTTTTGCTATTTTGTTCACATTTATCTTAAAAATCTTGGTTTCCCTAGGGCTATCTCTGACCTCTAGCTCTCGATTCTAGAACCACCTTTCTTATCTGAGATTATAGATTTTGAGTGTATCTAGGTCATCCCTGCTTATCATATAATATCCTTGCCTCGGGTATGCTCCCGTCTTTCTTGTAAAACAACCTTCTCTGCACCTTCTCTTAGGTCCCTTTTACATGCCCCCATTTTTAAACAATATCTATGCTATGCATGTTAACTCCTCACCACCTCAACCCCCATCTTTCAATGAGTGCTCTGGGAAAACCTTTTTATTATCCTGAAGCAAGAGCCTCTGAAGTTACACTAAGTTTCAGTTATATCAATGTCTATTGCTGCAGGGGTACATTTTTCACCTAATTTCTCTGATATCTGTTCTCTCAGCTACCCTGAAGGAGATAAGCTGTTCTATTAACAAACAGGGCAGGCTCTGTCTTCCTAGTTATCTCTAAACTGAACTGTATTTCCACTAATTAAACTGGACTCCCTCTACTGAAGAATCAGAGCTGAAACTTGAGGCTTTCTTCTAAATTTGTGTTCACTCTTTCCCTTTAAATCTTCCCATCAGCTGGCCTTGAAACTAAGATGTGCCTCTCAAACCTCTGCTTGTTCTCTTTGTCCAAAGGCTTATATATGCCCCAGAGTTGTGGTTAGACCAAGTTTGTCTCTAAAAGGATATATCCAGTACATCACCTTTTTTCGGATAATTCTAACTTTCCCTTTAAATAGCCTTTTGGAAAACTTTCTAACTTTCCTTTATCTCTCTATTTCTGCTGGGAAGGGAAAACTGCTTTCTGCTGCTGATGGTTTAAAAAATAATTTCTTATTAAAAACAGTCATGTATAGCTATACAACACATTTTAGAACAGCCTACCAGGCCAAATGTATAGAAATAATCTTACAATAGGTAAAAGTAAGTTACAGATCAGATTTGCATTTCAAATAAGGTCATTTAACAAGTTAAAGCCTTCTAATCCCAGACTATGGAGGATGTAAAGTATAGACACCCTTTACCAGCCCAATAACAATGACCCCTAGAACTACTAGCCTATCAATTTACCCAGCATCTGCTGAAAAAACAGGCACGCATTAAGAGTAAGTGGGAACACAAGGATTTGCATCCCTTGCTTCCCCTTCTCTATCCTTCAGGTGACCCCAAGAGTCACATCGCTGGTAGCATTTCTATCACAATAAGACTGCTTCTGCTTCGTGAATGTGGCCTACATGGAAAAAATTAGAGATCTGCACCCTAACAGCAAAACAAATCCAATTATGTACCAGCAATTTTAATGCCTTTCCAAGTTGAAGTAGCTCACTAAACCTCAGACAGTAAGAATCCAGGGAGCATGTTTTTTTATTTATACCATGCCTCCCTCCAAATAGGATTTGAGGCAGCTCAGTGAGCATGTTAATAACGCTTATTCTCAAAACCCTATTTACTGTGTTGCGCTGCAGCAGATATCATTACCCCGTTTGCTCTTGGAAAACCTGACTCTGGGGAGGGTAGTTTGTTTATTTGTGGGATTTTCTGAAATTCAGAAGGGATCTTGAGGTCTGACTTCAAAAAAAAAAAAAAAAAAAACTCCCATGGGATATGTGAGAAAAAGGGAAGAAAAGAACCCAAAAATTGGGGTGAAACCACCCTGGGAGGGGAGGGCAAGAGAAACCGACAAGGTTCTAGGATTCCCAAGATAGTGCTGATGACAGAGATCAGGGCCCACAGGGCGTCCTAGTCAGGAAATGGGACTTGGAAAATTATTGAAGAATTGTGCTCCTGACACCAGAGAATGTTGCCTCTGTATTCAATTATTAATTTTTTCTTCTTGATATTTGTGATTAGGGCACTGTGGAGTTTAGAAACTTCTGCTGCCTAGATATGAATATTTTCCATGTTTCTGGGTGGGAATTCAGGTGGAGAGAGAAAAGGCATTGCTGAGGGCTCACCTGTCATCACATATTGTGATGGGTATTTTGCACATAGAGTTTCAACAGATCCCAGTAAGAAATCTGCAAAATTGGAGTTATTGTTCCCCTTTGTAGATGAGGAAACTGATGTAGAGAGAGAGCCAATTCATCAGAGGCAGCTAATAAATGACAAAGCTGAAAGTAGAATATTTAAAAATAAAGGATCTATATAAGACCTTTGTGTAAGAGAAAAACTTCTGAGTGATTTCTTACACTTGTTCAGCACATAGTAGGCACAAGGCTATAGTGTCTGCTTGCAAAATTGACACAAAAATATAAAAATAAGCCATTCAATAGATATTGACTGAGTGCCTACTATGTGCCAGACACTATGAATCAACATAGAATAAATTCTACACTAAAATTACAATTAGAATGTAAATCGGTTTTAATCTATGGAAATGAAATTAGGCCAGCAGGGAGTCTATCAAATGAGACTATTAAAATACATCCCATAAGAGGAAGAGCAAGCAGGAAAAATGAGGTGAAGGGACGATGAGATAATGTAATTTTAAAATTGGCTCCTGTTCTCCTGAAATACTTTTAAGATTTTACTGCAAAATTACACAGTCAACAGGAATATGTCATATTTAAAAGACTTTCTCACTCAGGTCAATGCATAAATAATAATATGTTTTTTAAAACGTATGACTATTCATTAAAGTATTGACCACTTCCAGCCTATTGAGTACATAAGTATTTTAAAAATTACTTTAATACATATTTACCCAATAGACCAGAAAAGTTCCTCTGGTCCATGATGTGCATTTTAAAAGCTGCCTACACAAGGAGTTATCTGATTGAAGCTAGAGCCTGCTGCCAACTATATAATATGCATTTTAAAGAACAACCTAATTATGTGCTTACCCAAGAGAACGAAGTTAATACTGAGGGTCAATAGTTATTACCTTCCTTTACCATCTTTTATTCTTTTCTGTCAAATAAAATGGGAGGGAAACTTTATGTCTGCTCTCTTATCTATTTTCTCTTGACAACTCATGTTCCAATGTTTTTTTCACCCCTACCTTCAAAAAAACAAAATAAAGGAAGGAAGGAAGGAAAGAAAGAAGGGAGGAAGGAAGAGAGGGAGGAAGGGAGCATGGGAGGGAGGAAAGGGAGTAGAGAAAGAAGGTGGCAAGAAGGAAGGAGAGAAAGGCAAAAAAAAATACATAATTAAAAGTACGCGCCTGGCTTATAACAAACAGGAAAGATCAAAATTCTATCCCTTTAGATTATTTTATCTGAAAGATCAAAAGTCCACTTCTTAATTTATATTATTTTCTCTTTTCTAACAGTTTAACCTATATACTCCTTATTTCCAAAATTATCTAGTGTCCTCTGTTTCTTGGAAATATTACCTTTCCCCATTTTCCTTGGTAAGACAGAATGATATAGGTTCCTTTCTTCACTTGCACAAAACAAAAATTCTATGTTATTTAAGTCATTGAGTCTGTTTTCAATGGCACAATGTAAAGGGTTTTTCGGCAGAAAATCCATTCCCGTGCATACAAATATAAAATCAAAAACTGTATTTTCTGCCTGGCACAATGGCTCATGCCCATAATCCCAGCACTTTGGGAGGCCAAGGCAGATGGATCACTTGAGGTCAGGTGTTTGAGACCAACCTGGTCAACATGATGAAACCCAGACTGTACTAAGAATACAAAAGTTAGCAGGGCATGGTGGCATGTGCATCTAATCCCAGCTACTCAGGAGGCTGAGGCAGGAGAATCACTTGAACCCAGGAAACAGAGGTTGCAGTGAGCCACTGCACTCCCGCCTGGGTGACAGGGTACAACACCATCTCAAAACAAAACAAAACAAAACAAAACTGTATTTTCAACAGGTAGACTGACAGGCTTACTAGTTTCTCTGTTTAGTGTCCTCATTTTGCCACACTGGCAGTAGCAATACCACCCCACCTTTGAAAGGGACGTAATAGACCAACAGAACAAGGTTGGCAGTTTCCCCATAGGGATGATATTTCCCCTTAACTTTTGGTGATGCATAACCACCCATTTAGCTCTAATGAATATAGCCAAAATGGAAATACCACCTCTTATTTAAGTAGTAGATGTCAGCTCCTCATGAAACAGTAAGTTACGGCTGTGAATACCGATGGCTGCCATATACGCTACTCATAAATGTTATCCTCTATCACTCCCAGCTCTGATAGCAGACTTAAGGGTGACATTTATTTAATTTAAAAAAATCATTTTGAACAAAGATTTACTTCCTCTCTTTACCACCACTTCCCCATCACTTAAATCAATTACATTCTGTCTCCAAAAAAATCACAGAAATCTTTCACTAGTTCTAACCGAATCTAGACGTCCTCCTATTTTAAATGTGTTTATTTTAATCAGTCTAGTAAGATGCATTCAGGTTTAAAGATGGATTAAAAATACCAGAGTCAAGGTTATTTTTTAATTCATCTCAATAATTTATCATTTCTACACTTTATTTTTTAATCATTATTGTATACCTGAAGAATATCCCAGAGATCCAGAAGCTGATGGGAATTTCTTAAATAAACTTGGCAATTTTATAGCGAAAGGAACAAGTCTTAGAAACTAAGTGAGCTTTAATTAAAGAAAAGTTTGTTTACTCTCAGCATGGTAATTAAAATATAATTAATATTTAAAGAAAAAATTCTAATACAGAAAATCTGTTTGAACTTCTCCATGACTGTAGTGATGAGCTCAATGACTCACCTGACTGTGCCCATGCTTCCTACTCTCCAGTTGACAAGAACAACAAATAAAATTGTAAACGTTTTGTAAACAAGAAATCATTATTTTGTATTTAATGCATATAGACATGTAGCAAAAAAAGTATATAAAATTTAAAAATAATGAACGCCATTATAAATCTAAACCGCAAGATTCTGACACCACCACTTCTTTTTGTGTGTGTGTGATGGAGTTTCGCTCTGTCGCACAGGTTGGAGTGCAATGGCCTGATCTTGGCTCACTGCAACCTCCGCCTCCCGGGTTCAAGTGATTCTCCTGCTTCAGTCTCCTGAGTAGTGGGGATTACATTACCACACCCGGCTAATATTTTGTATTTTTAGTAAAGATGGCGTTTCATCTCTACTAAATGTTAGCCAAGCTGGTCTCCAACTCCTGACCTTGTGATCCGCCCACTTTGGCCTCCCAAAGTGCTGGGATTACAGGCGTGAGCCACCGCACCCAGCTTACCACCACCTATTAATTACATATTACATATATTAGTTTTTTATAGACAAACCATTCTCTATCAGTAGTAAACTCTACTAGGGGGTCAGATTTATTTTCTCATTTAGTAATAGATCCAAGATGCCAACTAAAAGTTAGACCAAACTGGAAAGAAAATTTAAAGTCTTCAGGCTGCTTGTTGTGTTTATTTTTTTAAGTCTTTGAGAAATACACCAATGCCTGTTGGTTTACAGGCACATTCTCCTTTGTTTCTAATAAGTTTTAAAATAAATTTTGCATTTTTATCAAATTAATCTGAGCCATAATTGAACTCAGTTTGACAAAGGAAACACATCGGAATCTACTTGAGTACATTTTCTGTCACCATCTGAGTTTAACTGGCATTAGGGCAGCCTTTCTTCTCAGTGCTCTAGATCCAAAATATGCCTTTAAGAATCAGATTAGACTCAGTTGCAAGCATATTTAAAAACTTTGTAGTCCACATCAGATTCATCTCTCCCATTCTTGGCACAGGTCAGCCACCTATATAAAATGGCAATGAGATACTAAACTCTTTGGTCAATGTGTTGACTCTGATTTTAAGCTAGACTGAAAAATGAGAACCAGATGTAGATGCAAAGTTCATTATCTGTCTGGCTACCACTTTCCCAGACAAATGACCTATTGACTAACTCACAGGTAAATTTCCATCAATAACTTCAAATTCCACATAACCTCAAAGGACATTAAATCTATTCATTTATGTCTTGCTTTAGTATCCAAGTAAATGAAGCAGGATTTAGAAACTTGATTAGCTGAATCATAGTTGGTTATGGGATAAGCTTTATTACTTATTTGGTAGAATTTGCACAACACATTAAGTTTGGTAATTAATAGAATCATGTATGGTAATTTGGGCTGTTAAGAGATTTCTGTTTGGTTGTGGATAGTCAAAACTACTCGGTTAAAAGATTTCATAAGCTTCCATATGTAGCTTCTAAAACAAAAGCTGATTCTGTATATATTTAGTACCTACTACTGTATATTCACTGTTTTCTACTCATATCCCAAATCAAAATCTTGCCAAAAATGAGAACAAAGCATACTTTTAATTCTTTTTAGAGGAAGGTAAGATTTTGGAAAAAGGTGAGTTTCAGATAGCCTCTCAGCATTTCTGAGATTGCTGCTTGTGCATTTTTTTATTGCTGACAAGACCCCTAATACAACTAGAATTGTTTCAAACAAGATTGTGCAATTTAGCTTTGCATCCTTTTTCTCTAGACCTATAAGTGTGATAGTAACTGATTCTCTTTTGCATGGTTCTTGAGGTAAAATTTATAGATTAGTGGATCTGGATTTGATGCCTCCCAAAGGGCTGGGGAAAGACAAGAACTAAAGAGCAGTTCACTGTGTCTTATGTCAAAGAAACCCTGAATGCAATGAGGAAAGGGAGGAAAAAGAGTTTCATAGATCAGACTCCAAAATAGAAAAGGAGAGTGTGAATCCACTAAGGTTCAAAGGTTATAACTTGACAACAACCTGATATGGCAGTCTTATAATGGGAAGGGATCTGATCTATAAATTTTAATCCTATCTCTCTGTCTATCCTACTGCCTGATCTTGGGACTCAATTTTCTAATCTATAAAATGAGAATATTGAAGTGCTTGGTCTGTAAGTGCCATTCTAGCTGTAAAATTATCTAATCTGACCTGAAACAGGAGACTGAGTCAAATTGTGAAGTAGGTAAAATTTCTGGCCTACAACCTCCCTATCAGTCTACATGTCCTTCCTCTTAGCACATTTCCTGGTGATCTCTTCAACCTCCAGGTCTTGTCCGGGATAAATATTTTCCCTCTTGGGGCAGTCAAACTGTCTGGCAATTAATGCAATGTAGTTGACTAATAATAAAGATGTTAGCTGATGATGGCTAAATGAATGACCCTTCCCACAAGTAATAGCATTTTAAACATAAATGGATTCTCAAACACTAAAACACCATGACCCAAAAGACTGAAATTATAATGATGAACTGAGAGGAAGTAGACTTAATCTTTTGTGCATAAGTAATCATCTACCCTGCTTACTCATAAAGCTGTCCAGACTGCTTTGTCTAGAGTGAAAAGTTGAAGATAGAAGTTGAAGCAATGCCACAGTGCGGTGGTTATTAGCACAGACATTGAAAGCAGAGTTGGATTTAAGTCCCTGCTGTATCATTTCATAACCGCTTGAGTTTTAACAAGTTACTAACCTATGTAATCTTAAGTTTTCTTATCTATAAAATGGGATAATAATGCCTATATCCCAGAATCATTTTAAAGAATGATGACAGTATATTTGGCACATAGTACACATGTAAAAACTGCTTACTATCATTATTATTACCACTTATGGAACATTAGTGATAAGCCCGTTTAAAAATCAAATGATGTTATCTTCACTTCCACATGTAGCGCCACAACAAGCCTTGCTATTTTATAAAATGAATATACAATATAAGATCTCTGACTATAAAATAATGACACTGGCTCAGCATCAGCAAATCAATCTGATTGCTTTATAGTTACATTTATGTAATTAATTGCCTGAATACTGCTTTACCTTGTAAAATCTATCCTTTCTATGTTCAATGGGCAACTTGCAGTCCCGCATAAATGGTGGATAGTTTCCCTAAGTCTTCATAATTATCTGTCCTATTCAGATAATCTTTAAATGATGGAAATAAATTGAATTGAAATGGAAAAGGACTGACCTCATGCTATGAATCAAATAAGTACAAATGAGAAACTAATCCAAAACAGAAGCACTCTGGATTTGCACACTTCATTAGCCCTTGGTCTCTATGTCTTCTGACTACTCAATATCAACTATTGTAGCATTATTTTACTATATAAATCCTTCTATGTTTTATTCAGATCAATAGCTTTTGCCTTTAAATTTATAGATCTTGCTTGACCAAGTATCGAATAACTATGAAGCCAAGGACTGGGGAAGAGCTCCCTCCACTAAGAGCACCAAGGGGAATCCTGACAAAGTGAGCCAGCCCTCTACTCCTCTCCAGCTTTCCATCTTCAGAGTCTAGAGGGATCCCCAGATGCGGGGAGTAAGCCTACTCCTCTGACCTCTATACTTCCATTACTAAGGGTCAAATGAAAAGTGCCAAATCTTTGCAAATCCAGGTAAGATCCATCCTCTCCTCTTGCCTGAATACTGACTAGACTCCACCAGCCTTGGGGCCATCGGGACAAATTTCATCATGCTTCTTATCACTGTTTATGTCTTTATCACAGGAAACCCAAGATTTCCTGGTCATCCTTCCCTGAACTTTCTGCTTATTTTCCCTGAGACAAACGAAACAATCAGAAGATGACTCCCAAAATTTTACACTGTACACACTCACCTATTTTCTGGCTATTTTCTGCCTATTTTCTCTTCCTTCTCTCTCATTGCTATTAACTGTCTATGTTATTAGCTAAGCTTAACTCTTCTGCTTTACAATACATATCATCATCTTTTGCCTGCTTGAGAGCGTTGGTCCTGCTAATTTACCCTCTCTCTTGCATTGTCAATGTTACTTTTTCCAGTATCTTTCTTTTTTTTGTTGTTTTTGCTTCCCCCACTCTGTAGAAATTCCTCTTACTCTTATCATTGTCAACCTGACTGTATTATTACTAATCCAATAGTAAAATTTTCAATCCTCATGCTACTTAACCTATCAACAGCATCTGACACATTTCATTCTACATCTCCTTGATGTGGCTTCTACAACTCCACACTCACCTGACTTTCTCATAACTCACCAGGTACTTCTTTCAGTCTGTGTGCTAATTTCTTTTTTGTTCACCAACCTCTTGATGATGAAGAAACCAAGGGCTCAGTCCTTGGACCTCATCTATTTTCTCTCTACATCCACTTCTTTGGTAATCTCAGTCAGATTCAAGGCTTTAAATACTGCCTCTATGCTGATGACTCTCAGATTTAATTTCCAGCTAGGATCTAGCCTCTCAACTTCAAACTCCCACTCAACATCTCCACATGCACCTCTAAAAGGCATCTCAAGTGCAGCATACCCCAACTCTCCAAATGAACTCTCAAACTCCTCCTGACCCCCAAACCTTCTAAAACAGTCTATCTTAGTGAAGAACAGCTTCATTTTTCCACTTGTTCAGACTGAAAACCTTGGAGTCACCCTTTACTCCTCTCTCTTTCTCTGCCTCACACATACACACGTGCATCTCGTCTTATTAAAACACGAATCCTACCAATTCTATCTTCAAAATATATACAGAGTCCTATCATGTTTCACCATGTCTGCTGCTGCTTCCTTTCTGGCCCAGGCCACCGTTTTTTTGCTGAGATTATTGCACTAGCCTCCTAAGTGGTCTTCCTGCTTCTTTCTGTGAATTCTCAACATTGCAGTAATAGGCATCCTAGGAAAACTTACCAGTCAGGTCATATGACTCCTCTGCTCAAAACTCTCCAATATCTCCCATCTCACTCATTTCAAGAACCAAGGTTTTTTCAATAATGGCCTGTAAGTCCCTATAGGATGTGTGGCTGCCCCAGACACCAACATGACTTATGTCTTCACTTCCTCATTCATCGCGTCTGGGCTAGTATTCTCTTCTCAGAAGGGATTCCCCTGCCTGCCATATTTCAAAATGGAAGACTCAGCCCTGACTCTCTGGTCTCTTTCCCTGCTTTGCTTTTCTCTGTAGCACTTTCATCATATAGCACACTACATATTTTACTTACATTCTTTTTTTTTTTTTTTTTTTGTGAGACGGAGTCTCACACTGTCGCCCAGGCTGGAGTGCAGTAGCGTGATCTTGGCTCACTGCAAGCTCTGCCTCCTGGGTTCACACCATTCTCCTGCATCAGCCTCCCGAGTAGCTGGGACCACAGGCGCCCGCCACCACGCCCAGCTAATATTTTGTATTTTTAGTAGAGACGGGGTTTCACCATGTTAGCCAGGATGGCCTCGATCTCCTGACCTCGTGATCCGCCCGCCTCAGCTTCCCAAAGTGCTGAGATTATAGGCACGAGCCACCGTGTCCGGCCCCCATATTTTACTTATATTCTTTATTAACTCTCCCTCCCTATTCGGATGCAAACTTCATGAGAGTAAGGATTTTTTGTTTTATTGTATTTTCTACTATCTCAGGTTCCTAAAGCAAAGAATTTTAAAACTTGAAAAGTTCTTAGATGTTTAGAAAATAGGCAACACACTCAATTGCAGTGTTGTTATAATAATAATAATAATGAACATTGTAATGCTTACTGTGTCAATCACTACTTTAATGGTTTTTCTATGTCTGTCTATTCATAAAATTAGCTCATTTAACCTTCACAATTAACCCATAAAGTAGAAAACACTTTTGTCCACATTTTATAAATAAAGAAATTAAGGCCCAGAGAGGTTAATGATGAGGCTCAGGACATGCTACCCCAAAATATGGCACCTTGGTATTTGAGAAAACAGCAAAAGCAGAAAGGTCACTCTCACCTTCCCCTCATCACTTCTCCCTTGAAGCAGGCCATAAAACCTAACTGACCTACCCCATAAGACCCTATACATGGAGGAAAAGAACAGTCTTATCTCTGAAGACACTGAGACCCAGAAAAGAATCTGAGCAAACAGGCTTTGCTAAGTCTCCCCAGTCTATCACCATTAGATCATACTTGCCCTCGCATACTTCTCCACAACTATCAACTTTATCAAACAGCATAGAAATACACAGGTTTCCCTCTTTCTTTAGGTTTTCATTTCTGAAGCCTTCTGTGTCTTGTAACACTTATATTGAATAATTGTTATGCTTATCTCTTGTTAATCTGTCCTCTGTTTTACAGACCTCAGCCACGAACCTAGCAACATACACTTTAAAACACCCTCAAGATTACACTGTATGTGGGAAATCAAAATTTGAATCTGGAATTTATGCTTAACTTCTCTAGACTCTGTTTCCTCTGTTAAAATTGAGAAAAAAAGATATTTGCAGGATTGTGGAGAGAATTATATATAATATATTGAGAGCATAAAGACAACAGCACAGCGTCTAACTCTGGGATGTCAGTACATGGAAGCAATAATTATGCTGCAACTGCTAAACATACAGAGTAAAATTTGGTACAAGGAATCTGAAAATACCTTTCTAAATAGAAGTGCTGTTATTCAGTCTCCCAATTTGTGTTTTGTTTGGCAGCACCATATTTAAGAGAGGCCTTCAAAATCACACAAATGAAAATTAGTCTTTCTGGTCTTTGGAAAAAAATTAATTGGAGTTCCTTTTTGTTATTGTTTTCTTAGCTTAGTGGCTGCATTATGCAAGTCTATCAATATACACACAGTCTAACAATGCAGGCATATTTTGCAAGTGAAGGCGGTAGATTTTGTAAACCACTCAGTATTTGTTTCGTTACTCCAAGACTCTAACCTTCTCTTCATTCAAGCTTGCAGAGTTCCAGTATAAAGAAATCTTTAAACCCTAGGCCTGCTGACTGGCATGAGCTCTGTTCTGCTACCGTACAGGAGCCAGACATTAGGCTCCAGACAGGGACCCTGAAATGAAGTAGGTAGATCGATGTCCCCATTTGTGTTCCGGTGCCCCAAAATAACTTCACAGCATGAGTGACTGTGTGAGGGCCCTACTGAATTTGTATTCTAGAGAACAGACTAAAAGGTCAACATGCATGTATATTTATAAAGGAATTGTTACTTGCTAATCAATTAGGGGAAATGTTTCTTCCTTTGTAGCAATTTCCCAAAAAAGAGCTTCTTAGAGAGAGCGTCTCCACTTTTTTTCTGTAGAAAGCCTGCAGTCAGTCTTAGAAAACTCTCACAAATTACATTTCTGTATTTTCTGAAATACTTAGGACAAAATGTGGTCAAACTGATAGTCTACTCATGCTACAATCTTATTACCAAGATTAAGATGCAATGTCAAATAGTAAGTTTTTCATATCCATTAAAGAGGGAAAATGTGCATACTTGTTTTGAAGCCATATTGTTGTATAAATTCCCTAGACTGGCAAATATTCTTTAGTTGTAAACTATGGGTGGAGCATGTCAGTTTCGCATGTGACAATAATTGTCAACCACATTTATCAGAATAGAGATTATACCGCTATACAACTCCTCCTATAGTAAGAATGAGGAAAGTGATCTTCTATCTCCAATCCCCAATTCTATAGACGTAAACTTATTTGTCATGTTATCCTGGGTTAATTAATTCTGAAAACATTCATTAGCATGACTCATATACAGATATCTAGAAAAATACATTAATAATGAAGACACTCCTTTTGAAAATATAAAATCAGAGTTGCTTAATAGACCTCCATCTCCTTTTCAGGCTATGCTGTCTGATAGACTGCTTCTCCAGAATCCATGTCCTTTACATCAGGTGACTCTTCCAGTCACCAAACAGCACTTGCACCTGACAAAGTGATGGAATTGCTGGGCCACACAGCTTCTCTGCTTCTATTCACTCCACTGCTCGGTTTGTTGTGATCACTCCATCTCCCTTTCTCAGTCAACCCTCTCTCATAACCCTTTAAAAGTTCACACTAGAGATTATTTTACATAGGGTATAGTTCTAATTTTGTGAGTTCTAACAACATAGAATAGAATCCCTTAATGCCATTAATCACTTAATCCATGTGACACTCCCACTTCCAGGAATATCTGATTACCTCCATGATTTATGTCTTCTTGCAAAGCTTAACCACAGTAGCTGGCACTTCCTCACCTGGCCTCAGCCCCCTGCTGTTTTATTTCTTCTTCAGTTACTACTCTCAGTGTTCATTCTCATCCACTACTTTACAAATGCTACTCAATAAATATCAATTTAATTAAGTTGGGTTTTTTGTTATTATTTTAGAAACTTTGGATTCTAAATGTGCTTCTGGGTATAAAGTGAGCTTTGGTTTTATACATGAGTGCCTTGGGAATTTATTGAAGGGATAATTAACGCATATTTGGGTTAGTGGGGAAAAACTAGAATGGGTAATTTGGTGGCAAAGATAAAAAGATGACAGAAACATCACCCAGTTAAGACAAAGCTAATACTAGGATGAATCTGAGAGATTTATCAACCCAAACAAGTATAATAAAAACAATGTTTAGCTTACAGTACGCGTAGAATGTGAACTGCAGTGGATAATGGTGATGGGCAAGGCAGCAAGGTAAGTGAAGCAACTATTACATATGGACAAAAGATCAATCAGGAAAGAGGGTTGGTATGCGGTCATAGCTGCAGTTAACACTTGTAGTTCAGCCACGATGATATTCTGTCACGAGGAAAATACAGTAAGTTTAAAGATTTGCCATCTAATAAGATGTTTTTATTAGTGGAGCATAAACACAATGTTGTATCAAAGGATGGATTAGTACTCAAAGAATGAGAGTTGAAATAATTTTTTTTAGATAGTTTCACTCTGTTGCCCAGGCTGGAGTGCGGTGGCACGATCTTGGCTCACTGCAACCTCTACCTCCCAGGTTCAAGTGATTCTCGTGCCTCAGCCTCTCCAGTAGCTGGGATTATAGGTTTGTGCCACCACACCCAGCTAATTTTTTGTCTTTTTAGTAGACATGGGGTTTCATCATGTTGGACAGGCTAATTTTGAACTCCTGACCTCAAGTGATCCGTCTGCCTCAGCCTCTCAAAGTGCTGGGATTAAAAGTGTGGGCCACTGTGCCTGGCCTGAAATAAATTTTTATTTGATAATGTGTCCATATATTTTTATTGCCTTAATCCTGTAGTTTTACTGAGTAGTTTTTTGAGGAAATGGAAGAACTAGTTATCTCATCCCTTAGATTAACAAAAATTTTAGGAATAAAAGCTCATGAGAATATTTAAACAATAATTTGTTTACATTACTATTATAATCCTATTGACCCATAAAGATGTGCACGTACTTATTATTACACATGCGCGCGCGCACACACACACACACACACGCACGCGCATGCCCATAACTGTGCCCTGGCCGGACTTTACCTGCCCATAGGTCTCACTGAGAGGTGACAGCATGCTGGCAGTCCTCACGCCCCTCGCTCGCTCTCGGAGCCTCCTCTGCCTCGGCTCCCACTTTGGTGGCACTTGAGGAGCCCTTCAGCCACCGCTGCACTGTGGGGGCCCGTTTCCAGGCTGGCCAAGGCGGGAGCTCCCTCAGCTTGCAGGGAGTGTGGAGGGAGAGGCGCGAGCGGAAACCGGGGCTGTGCGCCGCACTCGCGGGCCGGCTGGAGTTCCGGGTGGGCGTGGGCTTGGCGGGCCCCTCACTCAGAGCAGCCGGTCGGCCCTGCCGGCCCCGGGCAATGAGGGGCTTAGCACCCGGACCAGCGTCTGCGGAGGGTGTACTGGGTCCCCCAGCAGTGCCGACCCACCGGCGCTGCGCTCGATTTCTCACCGGACCTTACCTGTCTTCCCGCGGGGCAGGGCTCGGGACCTGCAGCCCGCCATGCCTGACCCTCCCACTTCCTCCATGGGCTCCTGTGCGGCCGGAGCCTCCCCGACGAGCGCCGCCCCCTGCTCCACGGCACCCAGTCCCATCGACCACCCAAGGGCTGAGGAGTGCGAGCGCACGCGCGGGACTGGCAGGCAGCTCCACCTGCAGCCCCGGTGCGGGATCCACTGGGTGAAGCCAGCTGGGCTCCTGAGTCTGGTGGAGACGTGGAGAACCTTTATGTCTAGCTCAGGGATGGTAAACACACCAATCAGCACCCTGTGTCTAGCTCTGTGAATGCACCAATTGACACTGTATCTAGCTGCTCTGGTGGGGCCTTGGAGAACCTTTATGTCTAGCTCAAGGATTGTAAATACACCAGCCGGCACTCTGTATCTAGCTCAAGATTTGCAGACACACCAATCAGCACCCTGTGTCTAGCTCAGGGTCTGTGAATGCACCAGTCGGCACTCTATCTGGCTGCTCTGGTGGGGCCTTGGAGAACCTTTGTGTCCATACTCTGTATCTAACATCTGATGGGGACGTGGAGAACTTTCATATCCAGCTCAGGGATTGGAAACGCACCAATCAGTGCCCTGTCAAAACAGACCACTCGACTCTACCAATCAGCAGGACGTGGGTGGGGCCAGATAAGAGAATAAAAGCAGGCTGCCCGAGCCAGCAGCGGCAACCCGCTGGGTCCCCTTCCACACTGTGGAAGGTTTGTTCTTTTGCTCTTTGCAATAAATCTTGCTACTGCTCACTCTTTGGGTCCATGCTGCTTTTATGAACTGTAACACTCACCGCAAAGGTCTGCAGCTTCACTCCTGAAGCCAGCGAGCCCACGAGCCCACTGGGAGGAACGAACAACTCCAGACATGCTGCCTTAAGAGCTGTAACACTCACCGCGAAGGTCTGCGGCTTCACTCCTGAGCCAGGGAGACCACGAACCCACCAGAAGGAAGAAACTCCAAACATATCCAAACATCAGAAGGAACGAACAACTCCAGACCCGCCACCTTAAGAGCTGTAACACTCACCGCAGGGGTCCGCGGCTTCATTCTTGAAGTCAGTGAGACCAAGAACCCACCAATTCCGGACACATCAGAGCCCAATTCCTCACCTCCAATGTGAAGAACTAGATATGGGGGCAGGAATGTAGATGGCAGGGGGTTGGGGGCAGCAAGAATGTGTACACTGCTAGTAGAGTGTACAGTGTAGCTGCAGGGATGTGAGTGAGCAAAAACATGGGTGTGTCAAAATCAGCATGGCTGCCATGTAGAATTCTTCAGATTCTACAATATTAAGAAAATTTACTTAAGAAAGGAAATCTTTTCTAATTCAAAAAAAGGTATTAAATGGATTAATGGTGTCCCTTCTGAAGCTAAACCTAGAAATATAACACTATATAAGAAGAGGCAGAAGAAAACATACCTACAAGAGAAGCAGAAAAATCAGGAACCAGCTCACAAAATGGACTCAAGACCAGAAAAAAACGGGAGGCAAGTTGAAGACAGAGTTAGTAAACTAAACAGAAAACATGGAGCAGAGGAGGGATATTTGGGTGCCACTGAAGAATGTAGTGGCCTGCTGCCACTTTCCCTGATTGCTTGTGTTTAGATCCCTGGGCAGCCACTTACTAAATGGTACTTGTATTAGCCTGTTCTCACACTTCTATAAACAACTTCTGGAGACTGGGTAATTTATAAGGAAAGAGGTTTAGGCCAGGCGCAGTGGCTCATGCCTGTAATCCTAGCACTTCGGGAGGCCAAGGCGGGTGGATCACGAGGTCAGGAGTTTCAGAACAGCCTGGCCAACATGGTGAAACCTCGTCTCTACTAAAAATACAAAAATTAGCTGGGCATGGTAGCATGCACCTGTAATCCTAGCTGCCCAGAAGGCTGAGGCAGGAGAATCTCTTGAACCCAGGAGGTGGGGTTTGCAGTGAGCCGAGATCGTGCCATTGCTCTCCAGCCTGGGCAACAAGAGCGAAACTCTGTCGAAAAAAAAAAAAGAAAGAAAGGAAAGAGGTGTAATTGACTCACAGTTCTGCATGGCGGAGGAGGCCTCAGGAAACTTACAATCATGGTGGAAGGCGGAGCAGACACCTTCTTCACAAGAAGGCAGGAGGAGAGACGAGTGTGTGAGAGTGCAGGAAAAACTACATTTATATAACCATCAGATCTTGTGAGAATTTACTCACTATCAAGAGAACAGAATGGGGGAACCACTCCCATGATCCAATCACTTCCTTCCTTCAACATGTGGGGATCAAAATTTGAGATCAGAGTTGGGTGGGACACAGAGCCAAACCGTATTAATGCCCATGGTCAAGTCGTTTAAACTGCAAGTGCCTGGAATTCCTCGTCTGCAAATTAAGATCATGACACTACACTTGTCATAAGTTTTGTGTATGTAAGTACATTAAATAAAGAAATAAGTCTAAAGCACATAGTAATAATAAACATTCAATAAATGTTGTTATCATTTATGCTAGTCTTATTATTATTCATAAATGGTTTGGTAACAGGTTCTCGAAGCCATAAATTGCTCTGTACCAAAGCCTTTTCCCTGACTTACCTCCGTGACATGAGAAATCAGTAAAAGCAATATCATATCCCTTCCAAATCTGTATGTCCAGTGGGATCTTCTAGCAGGACCAGAGAGCAGTGGAAGGACAGGGCCAACATAAAAATGGTGCCCAGAAGAAAACTCTCTGCTCGTTTCCATCTCTTCCATTTTCCAAGTCAGCAGGCAGAGGATAGTATCCAAAAATATGAAGCCACTTGTCTGGAATATGGCCAGGTGGACAAAAGTGAGTACATGGTGTGCAATTAATCATGCACAGTTTTGTAGAGTTACATATAATACTAAGAATTGCCAATAAATCTGTCAATTAAGTTATAATACCAGAATGAATTAAGGACATAAGGAAATTGTCCGTAGAACCTAACATTTTCATTAAAACCAATGCAAAATGTTGCCCCTAAATTTTGTTTCTGGGGCAGAACTCTTTCCAGTGGTTGCATGATAATTTTTTAAAAGAAATAAAGCCCTTTTTTAAGAAGCAAATAGGGTGGCATCACTGTATTCCAGACTAAACCTAAGAAAAATGTTTCTTACTTTCTATTTAGATGATCTAAATATACTATAAATAACACAAGAAACTTCTAGAACCCCTCTAAGCTATAATGAACCTAAAATAGAAGCAGAAGATTATGGGTAATAAACAAGCTTACCAAGACAAATGTGATGCATATCATAGCAAAACCCCCATGGCATCAAAAATAATGATGAAGCACCACATATTTGACAGGGGTGCCGCAGCAGCTGTCAGAGCAGCATGGTGTATCCATACAAGCTACAGAGAAATTGTGTTTAAGTATGGTCCCCGAGCCCACTGTGCACCTAGGAGTTGTGGCAGGCACTTCAAATAGCATCTTTAATGACTATTCAAATAAAGATAGGATGATTCATGATATCCTTTCTCATTTTTTTAAATACCAAATATGAAGCCAACCCTACATAAATTCCTTTACCTTGACGAATGAGAAACAATCTCTCATTATAATATACTCCCATAAGTCACTCAGGATTGCATAGTAGAAATAGCATGGCTCTGCCTTTAATTCTGTCTCTCTCTCTCTCTCTCTCTCTCTCCTTGTGTGTGTGAGTGTGTGTGTGTGTGTGTGTGTGAAAGAGATAGAAATAGGATTATCACCTACTTTACAAAGTCTTTGTAAGTAAAAGAAATTTGTGTCATAAGTGCTCAATGATATATATTTCTCTAGAAATAAATGCAGTATCTATAAGCTAACATAATGTCTAACACAGAGTACTTCTTCAATGAATATTTGTATAGGAAAATGAGAAAGATGATGAAAGGATAGGGGAGAGAAAGACTAGGAAGAAGAAAAGCGAAAAGACAGAATGAAGAACTATTAGAAACATTTCCTAACACTCTAGCTAGCAGAAAAACCAGATCTTTGTGTGTTTTATCTGGTGTAGAAGCACAAAGTCTGTTGATGGAAAGGTGGTAGCTATTAACCCCACGCTTCCCCGGTGAGGTATGTGAAGATTCAACAGTTCTCCTAACTGGTTAGTGGCAGAGCTAGAATTGAATTTCAAGTAGTGTAACTACTAAATGCTTTGCCATACTTAGGTGAAAGTTTATGCATTATATCCTATTTGACCCTTTTCCTAAAACCTCTCACTAATTTGATGTGGCATCAGAGAGCAAGACACCACATATCAATGCTAATCGCTTCCATTAGGCTGAACAATTTTTTTCTCTTCAATTGATTTCCACCATTTTTGCTTTTGTAATTTAGGAAACTTTCTGAATGCACAGCCTTCAGTCTCTTGGGTAGGAAACATTTTGATATTTCCATGAAGTACGTTACTAATCTGCCTATATCCTTCTCAGCTTCACTGTTCACTGCTACCCATAATATTATTCCCAATCAGTGTGTCTCTTTAATGTGTTGAACCTTTAGGGTGACTGATATGGGTTACACAGTAGTGAACTAAAGTGGATATAGAAAAAAAATGAGTGTCATAAGTCAGTTTGCTCCATTATTCTAATGGCTTTTAAAACATGAAATTATTTTTGATCAAAGTGTATTGAAAATTTGCACAGTTTAGAAGCCATTTGATTTTCACATACTCTATATTTTAACATTTAACAGTGTGACAGTCTCAGAATGGCACATTGTCAACTTGAAAGTCACTTTAGAAATTCTGAGGTACTAAACTAAGTGTGGGGTAGACCATATACAATTATCTATGGAATTGTAGGGCAATGTTGGCTCTCAAGGACTTAGATGACAATATCATCATCATATGACCCATATAACTGTCACATTACTTTTCTTAAAGTGTAAACTTTTCATGAAATGTATTTTATTGAAACGAAAACGTTTACAATTGAAGCCAAATTGATGAAAAACAATAACACCCTGTGATACGGTCTGGCTCTGTGTCCCCACCCAAATCTTATCTTGAATTGTAATTTGAATAGTAATCCCCACATGTTGAGAAAAGGACCTCATGGAAGGTGATTAGATCATGGGGGTGGTCCTGCCATGCTGTTCTTGTGATAGTGAGTGAGTTCGCACAAGATCTAATGGTTTTACAAGGGGCTTTTCCCCACTTCACTCTGCACTTCTCCTCCCTGACACCATGTGAAGAAGAACATATTTGCTTTCCCTTCTGCAATGATTGTAAGTTTCCTGGGGCCTCCCCAGCCCTGCAGAACTGTAAGTCAATTAAAACTCTTTCCTTTAAAAATTACTTTGTCTTGAGTATTTCTTCACAGCAGTGTGAGAATAAACTAATATAGTAAATTGGTACCAGTTAGTGTGGCACTGCTGTAAAGATACCCAAATATGTGGAAGCAACTTTGGAACTGCATAGCAGGCAGAGGTTGGAACAGTTTGGAGGGTTCAGAAGAAGACAGGGAGATGTGAGAAAGTTTGGAACTTCCTAGAGACTTGTTGAGTGGCTTTGATCAAAATGCTGATAGTGATATGGACAATGAAGTCCAGACAGTGATAGTCTCAGAAGGAGATGCGGAACTTGCTGGAAACCAAATAAAGGTTACTTTTGCTACGCTTTAGCAAAGAGACTGGTGGCATTTTGCCCCTGCCCTAGAGGTCTGTGGAACTTTGAGTTTGAGAGAGATGATTGAGGGTATCTGGCTGAAGAAATTTCTAAGCATCAAGGCATTCAAGAAGTGATGTGAGTGCTATTAAAAGCATTCAGTTTCGTGTATTCACAAAGATATGATTTGGAATTGGAACTTATGTTTAAAAGGGAAGCAAAGCATAAAAGTTTGAAAACTTTGCAGCCTGATGATATGATAGGAGAGAAAAGCCTGTTTTCTGAGGAAAAATTCAATCTTGCTGCAGAAATTGCATAATTAATGAGGAGCCAAATGTTAATTGTGAATACAATAAGGAAAATGCCTCGATAGCATGTCAGAGACATTCCAGCAGCCCCTCCCATCACAGACCCAGAGGCCTGCAAGGAAAGAATGGTTTGGTGGGCTGGGTCCCAGGGCCACCCTGCTGTGTGCAGCCTAGAGACTTAGTGACCTGCATCCCGGCTGCTCCAGCAATGGCTAAAAGGGGCCAGGGTGCAGTTCAGATCATGGCTTCAGAGGGTGTAAGCCCCAAGCCTTGGCAGCTTCCATGTGGTGTTGAGCCTGCAGGTGCACAGAAGTCAAGAATTGAGATTTGGGAACCTCCACCTAGATTTCAAAGGACGTATGAAAATGCCTGAATGTTCAGGTAGAAATTTGCGTCATTGGTGGGGCCCTCATGGAGAACTTCTGCTGGGGCAGGGCAAAGGGGAAATGAGAGGTCAGAGCTCCCACACAGAGTCCCCACTGGGGCACTGCCTAGTGGAGCTGTGAGAAACAGTCCACTGTCCTCCAGAAGCCAGAATGGTAGATCCCTGAAAGTTTGTACCATGCACCTGGAAAAGCTGCAGACACTCAACATCAGCCCTTGAAAACAGACAGGGGCTGGGGGGGCGTGTGGGCATTGCTGTATGCTGCAAAACCACAGGGGTGGAGCTACCCAACGATGTGAGAGCCCACCTCTTGCATCAATGTGTCCTGGATGTGAGACATGGAAGCAAAAGAGATTTTTTGGAGCTTTAAGATTGAATTATTGCCTCATTGGATTTTAGACTTGCAGGGAGCCTGTAGCCCCTTTATATTGGCCAACTTTCCCATTTGGAGTAGGTGTATTTACCCAATGCCTGTGCCTCCACTGTATCTAGAAAGTAACTTGCTTTTGATTATATAGGCTCATAGGCAGAAGGGACTTGACTTGTCTCAGATGAGGCTATGGACTTGGACTTTTGGATTAATACTGAAATGAGTTAAGACTTTGGGGAGCTGTTGGGAAGGCACAACTGTGTTTTGAAATATGAGAAAGACAAGATTTGGGAGGAGCCAGGGGCAAAACAATATGGTCTGGCTCTGTGTCCCCACCCAAATCTCATCTTGAATTGCAATCTAAATTGTAATCGCCATATGTTGTGGGAGGGAACCCGTGGGAGGTTATTAGACCGTGGGGTGGTCCCCCCATGCTATTCTCATGATAGTGAGTGACTTTTCACAACATTTGGTGGTTTTATGAGGGGCTTTCCCCCCTTCGCTCTGCACTTCTCCTTCCTGCCATCATGTGAAGAAAGACATGTTTGCTTCCCCTTCCGCCATGATTGTAAGTTTCCTGAGGCCTCCCCAGCCCTACTGAACTGTGGGTCAATTAAACCTCTTTTCTTAATAAGTTACCCAGTCTTGGGTATTTCTTCATAGCAGTGTGAGAATGGACTAATACACCCTATAATCTAATTCTTTTTTTTTTTTTTTTGAGACAGAGTCTCGCTCTGTCGCCCAGGCTGGAGTGCAGTGGCGCAATCTCGGCTCACTGCAAGCTCTGCCTCCCGGGTTCATGCCATTCTCCTGCCTCAGCCTCTCCGAGTAGCTGGGACTACAGGTGCCCGCCACAATGCCCGGTTAATTTTTTGTATTTTTAGTAGAGACGGGGTTTCACCGTGGTCTCGATCTCCTGACCTCGTGATCCGCCTGCCTCGGCCTCCCAAAGTGCTGGGATTACAAGCGTGAGCCACCGCGCCCAGCCTATAATCTAATTCTTTAGTATTTAGTCATCCTACATGATTCAGGTTTTTATTTTTGTATATCTGTCCCTTCAAAGTGAGACTTACCAATTATAGTAGACCTACAGTGTGCTTTGATAATTACACATTGTATACATGTATTGAAATATAAACTATACCTGATAAATTGGTACAATTACGTGTCAATTAAAATCAATAATAAAAGCAAAAAAAAAGTGAGATTTGCCAAAATATCTCACTTTTTATGAGTTTAAGAAATTGAACTTCCCTGTAGTCATTGAAAAGGGGACAATTTACATTCTTCTAGAAAACAGAGCCAAGTGATACAAGGAAACTCAAAAGGTCAAAATGGAGAATAATAGATACAATTTAAGTTAGGAAAAGGAATGATGAAAGTGAAAGATTGAATTTTAAAATAAAGAGATGTTAGTGTATTTTTAAATGTATATGCAGAAGTGAATTAGAACACATAGAATACAAATTAAGATATGAGAAAATTTTGCAAACAAACCACTGCTAAACCACCAATTTTATCACTCCTGTGAACCACATTGAAAAATACCCACTCCAAACCTTGCACTTTACAACATTTGCAATATATCTGTCCATTCATAGGAGTTCCTCATACCAACTATAGTGCACAAATTTGAGAATCCAGAACATTTGCTCTTTGGTGAACTGATGACCAGCTGATCCTTTCTTGCCTACAGTTCCTAAATTTTTAAGCCAACACTCTAATATAAGCCCTCAAGCCATCTATGTTCCCCATACATTCATCCTAATTCTGATAGGCACTTGTCATCTATGACACAGTCTTTCCCTACTCCTCTCCAATCCCATCACACAATCTGACAGTGACTTTTCTGGGTTAAGCTTTTGTTATGTAAACCCCTGAGACCTAGATGCTGTTTGTTTCCACAATATAACCTAGCCCATCCTGACCAATATACTCTTGAGTAACAATATCTGTTACTGAGCACTCTCAAGAGCAATGTTTTCATGTGTTAATTCTTATTCACCTCAGAATCTGGATCCCAGTTCAATCATCCCCCCTGTCTTCCTTATGAGCATTACTCATTTAAGGATCATGCCATTAACAATAAAACCCTTGAAAATGTTCTCTTACATGGCCAGCAATCAATCTGGACGCATTGGATATTCACAGGTATGATCAATTCATGAATTTACCAATCAGTTATATCACTGTCTCACTTCAATAATCTCAATACCACCTCCACCCCGCATTCCATATGCATACACACATATTTTCATCACCTGGATCAGTTTTGCCTCCGAAAGATGAGATCCATTCATGTCACTTTCTGAACACAGCCTCTTATATGCCAACTTCATTTGTTTAATCATTCTCCAATAAACCAATTCTTCAACCTCATCAGGACCCTCAGGATACTGACTCTTCTAATTTATCTCATTTTTATCTTAATGACTATTGACCTCACAGTGTTTTATCTCTGGTAATTCTAAACCTAATGATTTTGCACACTTTTGGCAGTATTCACAGTGTCTTTCCTTTCCTACCCCCAAAAAAGCTACTTTGGATGAACAAAACTACTTGCTCTCTCTGCAGCTTCACCTCAAAAAATATGTTATCACTAGGTAGACTGATTTCACTATAAATTTATGTTTACCAATATCAACTGGATCCCCCTATACTCACTGGAAATACTAATGGTCCACTATAACTCATTGTTTCACTCTACAAAAATTCCCCATTATTCTTAAATCTCAACTTGATTCACTCTTGCTTTGTTTCTTTATCATAGAAATCCTAGGTAAGAAATCCCTTCGAATTCCCAACCACATAACCTGCTAAGCTACAAGCAACAGTAACCATATTTTCATTCATTGTTCAATCTATTGGTTTCCTCCACTCTTCCTTGTATCTCCAAACTCTTCCTTTTTAGTTTTTCCTGTCAACAGTTAACCATGATCATGATTCTTCCCTAGCTTATAATTACCCAAGCATAAAAGTAGTCCTCATAATTCCACGTAAAATACTTTCATCATATTCAAAAATGATGTTAAATGCAAAGAACTTATACATATATCATCTTCTTTCATCATTTAACAGTATTTTTATACAGACAGCCACATTTTTCTCTTTAGCTTCTGCACCCCTCACTGTCTTCATTTTTCCCTAATGTTCCTAGCTGGATAATCTCAGCCTAATTCACAGAACCTTTTTCTATGTTTCTATGTCCAGTACCGTAAACCATCAGTATACCTTTAGATTTTATTCTTGGTTCAAATTCTCTACTTATTTCACACACACTTCCTGAGTGATCATATATGCACACATGGTCTCTACTATGTACATAGACTATATATGAGTGATTAACACGTTTACCTAGAGAAGAGATTTCACTCCTAAGCTCCTGGCTAACATAGATAACTGCTTACCACACATCCCCACATAAGTGTTAATTAGGAAACTTAGAAACAACTTATCCAAATTATTTTTTAATAAATCAAAATGTTTCAAGAAACAAGGAGTAGAGCATATGAGGCACAAGGAATTTCCAGGTTGTTGGGTAAGGAAATGCACAGGATGAACCTGTGCAACAGACATGGAGAGGAACCTTTCCCAATTGAAATGGGAGAACAGAAGCCCAAGAAGGGCTCCCAGAGAAAAACAAAGCTGATAAATATATACTATGTTTAAAGAAATTTCAAAGATGGCTCAGTAAATAGAGTGTGGATTAATTAGCAATAAGCACCTAGAAAACAAATGACAATATTAGACTGTTATTAACTCCAGAAAAAGCAAAAAATTAACAACAGAAGAAATATAATCATAGAACACTTCTTGAGTCATCTGTGAATATTGGTTACATAATTATAAAAATATAAATATTGACTGCTGATGTACCCAAAATTTTAATATAACTATATTGAAAAAATAAGACAAAGAACAAGATGCTAATAAATTATATATAACATTGAAAAAATAAGAAACAAAAATATAAACAAAGGGTATTTATTAAAATAATTAGTGAAAAAGATGTGAGCAAATTATTTCAAGATAGTAAAAACCTGGAGAAGAGGGGATGGGGCAGGTGACTACTATTTTAAAATATTAGTGAACTAATACTATTTTGCTTTTTAAGTAATGTACATGTACTCTTTTGATATAATTTAAAAATATTAATAAAGATTTTAAATATATGTATCTTGCTCTAGATGTGGAGGTGTGAGGTGCAAATACTAGAAAAATACTAGGTAGAAAATACAATGAAAAAGGGTGAGTTGATAAAAAGAAGACAAGCACATTGGTGCATGTAAAGTGGACAGTATTTGCCTGGTTAGTGAGTAGTTAGGAAAACTAGGAGATCAGAAACGGAATAAAGTACATAGGAAATGGCTGCTAAGCTTGTTGAGGGTGGATAACGTATAATTTACTGTCGATACAGTAGGTAGTCTAAAGTCATTATGAAAAGAAATACTTTACCAAAGTACATGACAAGTTGATGAAAGGACATTTAGAGCGAACTTAATAATGGTACTGAATCTCCTTTGATGCTAAATGAAAACCTACTCTGAGTATGTTTTGAAAATGTTGGGATGAAGGATGAACCTAGAGTTGACATATAAAAATACAGATGCCTAGTTAAATTTTAGTTTCAGATAAACAACACATTTTTATACATCGGTGCCCCAAATATTACTTGAAATTTACTTATAATAAAAAAGTATTAATTGTTTATCTGAAACTCAAATTTAACTGGAAAACCTTTATTTTTGTTTGCTAAATCTGGCAGCCCAAGGATGACCTGACAGACAAATAGAAATGCAAACATTCTGGTTGAAAAGTAAGAAATTATATTAACTAATATTTTTAAATTCATTTAAGAACCTAAATTTGCACTTGCAGTCCTAGCTACTCGCCAGGGTGAGGCAGGAGGATCACTTGAGCCCAAGAGGTGGAGGATGCAGTGAGCCATGATCATGCCACTGCACTCCAGCCTGGGCAACAGAGACAACCCCATCTCAAAAAAAAACAGAGCAAACCAACAACGACAACGACACTATAAAACTGAAAAGCAGAGTAACAGAAGTTCTAAAATTAAAACCCAGGTGTAAGAAGTCCCCTTACCCTTGTTAAATAAAAATAAATATTTTTGTAAAATAATGATGCTCTCTTCCTAACTGAACACCACCATGAGGCCACCCTCTTGCCCCATATTCAAAAGAATTAATCATCCTCCTGATACACATCTAAGTTCCTAACCAAGAGCAATTTAGAACAGAGAGAAATTCATTACTTCCTTGCAAATTAAACTATAAAGCAAGGGTTGGCACTCTATGGTCTACTAGCCTGTTTTGTAAATAAAGTTGTATTAGAATACAGCCATGCCCATTTGTTTATACATTGTCTATGGCTGCTTTCTCACAAAAATGGCAGAGATGAATAATTGTGACAAAGACCTTATGGCTCACAAAGCCAAAAATATTTACTATCTGGTCCTTTACAGAAAAAAGTTTGCCAACTGCTACTCTGAAGGCTACCTTGACCAAGGGGACACAGCAGAATCAGGGAAGTGGATGTGAGTGGGCCTAAAACTAAGCCTTCTTTTCGATAGCTGAAATTTTAGTGTGAATTGTAATCAGGTGAGGAGAGATCAGAGTTAGGTTGGGTTAAGCAGAATTATTAAAAATCATTTGCAGACTGAGAATAGTTTATTTTTGGTCATCTTTCTTCCAATATTTTCTCTTATTGTTACAATCTACCATTTTAAGTGCTAGATTTTTACTTAAAATGTCAACTAGATTGTACACATTGTCTTCAAATTTTCAGTTTGTCTTGCCTGGAGAAGAACCTGCTTGCTGAGTTTGTACTTAGACTTCCACCTGGCCACAGTGGCTGACACAGAAATATGGGTTTACAGTCTTAGAATGAAAATGAGAAGTAAGACTTAAGTAAATTAACTTTGTAAATTCAACATATTTTGATAACAGCAAGCATCATATTATATCACAGATATAATTGATATTTTGAGTTTTAGCTGTTTAGTCAATTGAACTTTTCTGAAAATACAACCTTGGAATTAAAATTATAAAGCTGCTTATAGGATAAAACTAGTCATTTTCTCAAAAAAAAGTTTGAGAAGTCTGTTCACTAAAATGTCATAGGTAATAAAATCTGTTTTCTACTAAGTAGCACAGATGTAGATGCTTTTTTAAAATTCCTATACAATAAAAGTTGATTTTTTCCCATACATTTATCATGGGCTTATTTTCTCATTAACATATAAAATATGCTGAAAGAGAGAACCAGTTAAATAGCTTCATCACTTAAAATTATTTTATCGAGACAGAAATTTATTCTTGAAAAAAAGGACTTGACTTTTCTCCTTGTGAATGAGACACAATTCTCAAAAATTATATCAATATTAAAAGCATGCATTTTAAATAAACATTTTAAAATTCTAACATTTTTACTTGTTTAAAACATTTTCTTGAGATATAATTAACAAATAATACAATTCACCTAAAGTATACAATTTAATGTTTTGTACATACTCACTGTGTTATGCAGTGATCTAATTTTAGAACATTTTTGTCCATCAAAAAAAAAAATACCCATTATCAGTCATTCTTCATTCTTCTCCATTCCACCTACCCCCAGCCTCAGCTTTAGGCAACCAGTAATCTACTTTCAATATTATAGATTTGTCTGTTCTAGAAATCTCATATAAATTGAATCAGACAATATGTCTTCTTTGTGACCGTGTCTTATCATGTTTTCAAATTGCATCCATTTTATCACATGTATTAGTACATTTTTTTCATTGCTGAATAATACTCCATTGTATAGTTACACCATATTTTATTTCTTCATTCATCCGTGAATGGACATTTGGACTGTTACCACTTTTTGGGTATTATAAATAATGCTACTATAAACATTTATGTACATTGTTTTTGTATGGATATATGTTTTATTTATCTTAGGTGGAAACTTAAAAATGGAAGTACTAGGTCATGTGGTAACTCCATGCTTAATATTTTGAGTAAATGCCAAACTTTTTCCAATGTCACAGCACTATTATTTTAAGTTCCCACCAGCAACGTGTGAGGGTTCCAGTTTCCCACATTCTCACCTATACTTATTACTGTCTTTTTATTATAGCCATCTGTTGAGTATGAAACTTTAACTCATTGAGGTTTTGATATGCGTTTCTTTAATGGCTAATAATGTTAGAGTACTGTTTCAAGTGCTTAATGGGAATTTATATATCTTCTTTAGAGAAATGTCTATTCTGACACTATACCCATTTCTCAATTAGGTTGTTGGGTCCTTTGGGTTATAAGAGCTCTATATATGCTGTATACAAGTCTCTTATCAGATATAACATGCAAATATCTTACCCCTTTCTGTAGATTATCTTTTCACTTTCTTGATGACATCATTTTCAGCACAAAAGAGTTCAACTTTGAGGTAGTCCCAATTTATTTGTTTTTTTTTCCTTTCGTTGTTTGTGCTTTTGGTGTTACATTTACCCCAAGGTCATGAAGATTTACTTGTATGTCATTTCTTCTGAGAGTGTTATAACTTTGTTCTTGAATTTAGGTCTGTAATCCATTTTGTGTTATTTTGTGTTTGGTGTGAGGTAAGTGTTCTATGTTATTCTTCTGCATGTGGATATTCAGTTTCCCAACCCTATTTGCTTAAAGATTATTCTTTCCTCTATTGTCTTGACACCCTTGTCAAAAATCAACTGATCATAAATATGAGGGTTTATATCTGGACTCTCAGTTATATTCCACTGATCTGTATGTCTACCCTTATGCCAGTACCACACTGTCTTTATTACTGCAGTTTTGTGGTAAATTTTGAAATCAGAAAGTGTAAGTACTCCTGTATTCCTGTTCAAGATTGTTTGGCTATTCTTGAGGTCTTGCATTTTCTTAAGAATATTAGGGTGATGTTGGACTACAGCTTCTTCCTTATGAGTGGTGGCTAGGTGGGTGAAAAGAGACCCAATCCTCTCAGTGCACCTACCTACAACATGAAGCTGGAAGGAATCAGAAACGGCAGCCTTCCCCACTAGAGATGAAACTGTAGCACCAGACTAGGAGCTGGAGAGTGAGTCCCTTGCCTTCTTGGCTGTATATACCTGAGGGAATTTCAGTATCACAGAGCTGGTGTGGAGGGGGGAGTAGTGTAAGGGAGTGAGCCATGACTCAAATCCCAACTTTTTCTGTTCTAAAAGAGATTTAGTAAGTTATCTTAAATAAATGTTTCTCCATTCTCTGTATGCCTCCAGGATAAATGTAAAGACTTTAGATGTTTGCTTTTTATAATTTTCACCAGTTAGAGTATTGTTTGTTAAGGAGAGTCCTGCTAATCTCCTTACCACTTTGCATAAACTTTAACAATCTGCTTGATTATTATAACATTACTGTAAGACGAGGAGTAGCAGGTATTTTTCTCATTCTTCAAATAAGGTTAAAAACGTTGAATGTAGAAATAGAAATTACGCATCTGAAAATAAAGCATATATCTCTCAACCAACTAGTTTCATCAGTTCAAGCTGCTCCTCTGTTGAAATAAGTCTGGAGAAAAAGTTCAATGAATGTAATTTGCCTTCTAAAATTCACGTGATCCTGTGTCATGGTTTTGTCATGTCGATTTTTACGAAGTTGCAAAGACAGTCAGACCTAGCTAGGCAGCACTTTTGTCAAATGTTAGTAAGATATACCACTTAACTATCTTTAGTAGAACTTCTCCTTAATAGAAAGCATGCAAGAAACAGATAAATTGGTGTTAATAGACTAGAGTTAAAATTTAGATACATTTCCTAATAATTTATAGTAGTTTATATCACACAACTTTAAAAAATGACATAGAGAACTCTCCACCCCAACTCAACAGAATATACATTTTTTTCAGCACCACACCACACCTATTCCAAAATTGACCACATAGTTGGAAGTAAAGCTCTTCTCAGCAAATGTAAAAGAACAGAGATTATAACAAACTGTCTCTCAGACCACAGTGCAATCAAACTAGAACTCAGGATTAAGAAACTCAGTCAAAACTGCTCAACTACATGGAAACTGAACAACCTGCTCCTGAATGACTATTGGGTACATAATGAAATGAAGGCAGAAATAAAGAAGTTCTTTGAAACCAACGAGAACAAAGCCACAACATACCAGAATCTCTGGGACACGTTCAAAGCAGTGTGTAGAGGGAAATTTATAGCACTAAATGCCCACAAGAGAAAGCAGGAAAGATCCAAAATTGACACCCTAACATCACAATTAAAAGAACTAGAAAAGCAAGAGCAAACACATTCAAAAGCTAGCAGAAGGCTAGAAATAACTAAAATCGGAGCAGAACTGAAGGAAATAGAGACACAAAAAACCCTTCAAAAAATTAATGAATCCAGGAGCTGGTTTTTTGAAAAGATCAACAAAATTGATGGACCGCTAGCAAGACTAATAAAGAAGAAAAGAGAGAAGAATCAAATAGATGCAATAAAAAACGAAAAAGGGGATATCACCACCGATCCCACAGAAATACAATCTACCATCAGAGAATACTACAAACACCTCTATGCAAATAAACTAGAAAATCTAGAAGAAACGGATAAATTCCTCGACAAATACACCCTCCCAAGACTAAACCAGGAAGAAGTTGAATCTCTGAATAGACCAATAACAGGTTCTGAAATTGTGGCAATAATCAATAGCTTACCAACCAAAAAGAGTCCAGGACCTGATGGATTCACAGCTGAATTCTACCAGAGGTACAAGGAGGAACTGGTACCATTCCTTCTGAAACTATTCCAATCGATAGAAAAAAAGGGAATCCTCCCTAACACATTTTATGAAGCCAGCATCGTCCTGATACCAAAACCTGGCAGAGACATAACCAAAAAAGAGAATTTCAGACCAATATCCTTGATGAACATTGATGCAAAAATCCTCAATAAAATACTGGCAAACCGAATCCAGCAGCACATCAAAAAGCTTATCCACCATGATCAAGTGGGCTTCATCCCTGGGATGCAAGGCTGGTTCAACATACGCAAATCAATAAATGTAATCCAGCATATAAACAGAACCAAAGACAAAAACCACATGATTATCTCAATAGATGCAGAAAAGGCCTTTGACAAAATTCAACAACCCTTCATGCTAAAAACTCTCAATAAATTAGGTATTGATGGGACGTATCTCAAAATAATAACAGCTATCTATGACAAACCCACAGCCAATATCATACTGAATGGGCAAAAACTGGAAGCATTCCCTCTGAAAACTGGCACAAGACAGGGATGCCCTCTCTCACCGCTCCTATTCAACATAGTGCTGGAAGTTCTGGCCAGAGCAATCAGGCAGGAGAAGGAAATAAAGGGTATTCAATTAGGAAAAGAGGAAGTCAAATTGTCCCTGTTTGCAGATGACATGATTGTATATCTAGAAAACCCCATCATCTCAGCCCAAAATCTCCTTAAGCTGATTAGCAACTTCAGCAAAGTCTCAGGATACAAAATTAATGTACAAAAATCACAAGCATTCTTGTACACCAATAACAGACAAACAGAGAGCCAAATCATGAGTGAACTCCCATTCACAATTGCTTCAAAGAGAATAAAATACCTAGGAATCCAACTTACAAGGGATGTGAAGGACCTCTTCAAGGAGAACTACAAACCACTGCTCAATGAAATAAAAGAGGATACAAACAAATGGAAGAACATTCCATGCTCATGGGTTGGAAGAATCAATATCGTGAAAATGGCCATACTGCCCAAGGTAATTTATAGATTCAATGCCATCCCCATCAAGCTACCGATGACTTTCTTCACAGAATTGGAAAAAACTACTTTAAAGTTCATATGGAACCAAAAAAGAGCCTGCATCGCCAAGTCAATCCTAAGCCAAAAGAACAAAGCTGGAGGCATCACACTACCTGACTTTAAACTATACTACAAGGCTACAGTAACCAAAACAGCATGGTACTGGTACCACAACAGAGACATAGAACAATGGAACAGAACAGAGCCCTCAGAAATGATGCCGCATAGCTACAACTATCTGATCTTTGACAAACCTGACAAAAACAAGAAATGGGGAAAGGATTCCCTATTTAATAAATGGTGCTGGGAAAACTGGCTAGCCATATGTAGAAAGCTACAACTGGATCCCTTCCTTACACCTTATACAAAAATTAATTCAAGATGGATTAAAGACTTATATGTTAGACCTAAAACCATTAAAATCCTACAAGAAAACCTAGGCAATACCATTCAGGACATAGGCGTGGGCAAGGACTTCATGTCTAAAACACCAAAAGCAATGGCAACAAAAGCCAAAATCGACAAATGGGATCTCATTAAACTAAAGAGCTTCTGCACAGCAAAAGAAACTATCATCAGAGTGAACAGGCAACCTACACAATGGGAGAAAATTTTTGCAACCTACTCATCTGACAAAGGGCTAATATCCAGAATCTACAATGAACTCAAACAAATTTACAAGAAAAAAACAAACAACCCCATCAAAAAGTGGGCAGAGGACATGAACAGACACTTCTCAAAAGAAGACATTTATGCAGCCAAAAAACACATGAAGAAATGCTCCTCATCACTGGCCATCAGAGAAATGCAAATCAAAACCACAGTGAGATACCATCTCACACCAGTTAGAATGGCCATTATTAAAAAATCAGGAAACAACAGGTGCTGGAGAGGATGTGGAGAAATAGGAACACTTTTACACTGTTGGTGGGACTGTAAACTAGTTCAACCATTGTGGAAGTCAGTGTGGCGATTCCTCAGGGATCTCAAACTAGAAATACCATTTGACCCAGGCATCCCATTACTGGGTATATACCCAAAGGACTATAAATCATGCTGCTATAAAGACACATGCACACGTATGTTTATTGCGGCACTATTCACAATAGCAAAGAGTTGGAACCAACCCAGATGTCCAACAACGATAGACTGGATTAAGAAAATGTGGCACATATACACCATGGAATACTATGCAGCCATAAAAAATGATGAGTTCGTGTCCTTTGTAGGGACATGGATGAAACTGGAAAACATCATTCTCAGTAAACTATCGCAAGGACAAAAACCCAAACACCGCATGTTCTCACTCATAGGTGGGAAGTGAACAATGAGAACTCATGGACACAGGAAGGGGAACATCACGCTCCGGGGACTGTTGTGGGGTGGGGGGAGGGGGGAGGGACAGCATTAGGAGATACACCTAATGCTAAATGACGAGTTAATGGGTGCAGGAAATCAACATGGCACATGGATACATATGTAACAAACCTGCACATTGTGCACATGTACCCTAAAACCCTAAAGTATAATTAAAAAAAAAAAAAAAAAAAGAAAAAAAAAAAATGACATAGAAACCACAAATGCATACACACAGCTAAGCTAACCCATAGGGAAACCTGCCACATTTAGACAAAAAATATGTGATCAACATAAGACAAAATTGTGATGTAGGCCGTTGTTTCTTTTTCTACGCAGTCTTCTCCTGCTCTGATAACAATTTCATTTCTCCAGCTGCAAGTGTCTGGTGGGCTTGTGATCTTATTCACAACTATTCACATCTTAGTGTGGTACCCATTCAAGTTGTCTGCATCTTTACTTAGGTTTGAGTTAAAGACTATATCTGCATAGTATCTGGCATCCTCAAGGGAGTAAGAAAGACGTTTTGGAATGCAGTGAAGCTGTCTTCTCTTACACTCTGAAATCACTCACATGTGGGTAGTTTTCTATTCTACTTATGCATAAGGATTTCTCTACAAGAAAGATACCCTTTCTGCTTGTATAACTGAATGATTCTCCTGAATTTACAGCTTCAACCCCTCTATCAGTCATTGTGACAGCACTTCACAGCAATAAAGAGAGACTGAAGACAAAGACAACTGATCTGCCCACCAGTCAGATGTGATTACAGCTCTGCACATCAATGTTTAGACTACAAGGCAGTGTATACCATCTTTATCACAATCAGATGAGCCACTTACTGTTCATTATCAGGAAAGCCTAGAAGAGAACACATAGCACCAGACATATTTTGTCATCTTTCTTTCACTGAAAAGTAAAACTTGAGGATGGAAATGAAAATTAACCAGTTTAGGGACTCAGAACTTAGCTGAATTTGTTATTTAACATCAGAGACATATCACCTTTTTATTTTAGTTCTTTGAAGAACAGATCTAGCTAAGAATACAGGGAGGGGGAGAGGACATTGCAATGCTTCTAATTTTGTTTCAATTTTTGGTCATGCTCAGTGTCAGGTAGGAAATACTGATATGCAATAGAAAGCTGTCCTTTCTTAGGTTGAATCTTCCAGAGAAAGAATAGCAAAAGGTTAACAAAATCCTGTTTGAAACATACCTGGTTACGTAAGAGTCCCAGAAAGGAGAGTATAAAGCCAGTAGAGGACATAAATGGAGTTGATAATGTCATCTAAGTAAGTTCTATTGCCCATCTTTCCAGGAATCTGCCCTAACTGTGTCATCAACAGAGGTATTATGTAAAAAATGGTAGTTGTATACAGCTCAAGTCATCTTCTTATCATGAAGTTCTAATGATAGACTTTGAATGGCAATGCAGAATAATTAGTTGACTATACATTGTACACACCTACTTGGCTTTTTAAATTAATAGTAATGAGTAAACAATGTGATATTTTGTATGTTTTAATAATTTTAAGTCAATTAAATTTTTAGCCTAGGTTTATTTATTTATTTATTTATTTGGAGACAGAGTCTTGTCTGTCACCCACACTGGAGTGCAGTGGCATGATCTTGGCTCACTGCAACCTCTACCCACCGGGTTCAAGCAATTCTCCTGCCTCAGCCTCCCAAGTAGCTGGGACTACAGGTGCACGCTAACATGTCTGGCTAATTTTTTTTGTATTTAGTAGAGACGAGGTTTCACTGTGTTGCCCAGGCTTGTCTTGAACTCCTGAGCTCAGGCAATCCGCCCCCCTTGGACTCCCAAAATGCTAGGATTACAGCGTGAGCCACCACGCCCAGCCTAGCCTAGGTTTATGAACAATAAAATAGTCAGTACCACTTTCCATTTACTTGGCTCACGTTCAAAACCTTATTCTCTTGCCTTTGCACCCTACATCTAATCCATCAGCAAGTCTTAAGAGTTCCACCTTTAAAGATACTCCAATCTACCATGTCTTACCACATAGCCACCTTCACAACTTTTAGATTCTTCTAGGAGTCTCCCAGAAGATTCTACTTTTGCTTCACTTCTGGCAATTTTCTGCACAGTAACCAGAGTGAACTTTTTTTTAATCAGATTATTTCACTTTCTTACTTAAGACCTACCAATGTCTTCTCTCTTCTCAGCTTATTCAAAGAAATTTCAAACTCTTTATGATGGCCTGAATGCCTAGTATAATCCAATCCCAATGACTTATTCTGTTCAAGCCACACTGACTTCTTGCTCCACTTTGAATATGGCTTTCTCCTTAACAAAATAAGGTTTATGTTTCAAAAGAAAATACAATGATTCGATATGACATTAAATCCTTCTATATGATAGTCCCCTTGAACAATGCCAAGTAATACCTCTTCAGGAATGAGTGGTGGGCAAAGTAATGATAAGTTATCTTACTAGGTGTATTGGTCAGGGTTCCCTGGAGAAACAGAGCCAATAGAAGATAGATAAATGATAGAGATAGATAGATAGATAGATAGATAACAGAGATTTATTATAAGGTAATGGCTCATGCAATTATAGAAGCTGAGAAGTCCCACGATCTACTGTACGCAAGCTGGAAACCCAGGAAAGCCAGTAGTGTAGGTCAAAGGCCTTAAAGCTGGAGGGCCATGGTGTAGAGTCCAGTCTGAGCCTGAAGGCCTGAGAACCAGGAGTACCAAGGGTAAGAGAAGATCAATCTCCCAGCTCATGCAATCAGGAGTCAGGCAAAGAGAGAGCAAATCTAGCCTTCCTCTGCTCTTTTGTTCTATTTAGGCCCTCGGTGGATTGGATGACACCCATCCACATTATGGATGGCTATCTGCTTTACTCAGTCTACCAATTCAAATGCTAATCCTTTCCCAAAGCACTCTCACACACACCCAGAAATAATGTTTAATCAGATATCTGGGCATCCCGTGGCCCAGTCAAGTTGACACATAAAATTATCACATTAGGTAATGAAAATATGAATGAGAATCTCCTATATATCAATGAAACCATCAAATAGGAGAAAAAGGTTTGGAATCAAATTGAATGCACAATTATTCATATCAGCTGGCATCTAATTGGATCACAGCATCTTTTCAGAATCAATCAATATTTAACTTCATATCTGATCAATTGGCTAGCATAATCCAATATAAAGAAAAATGAATTAACTTTTTAGAAAAGCCATCTAAATCTCACAATCATTTTATTAAGTCCTTTTCTTAATAAGCAATAAAATGTTGAACAGAGAATATGAACATTCATCTTAACCTTACATCAGAGAAAGAAATTAGGCATTTTGAAAATATCCTTATCATACATTATCTATTTGATGAAATCCTTTGAAGTACAATGGAATTTCCATGCATAAGGAAATTATTTCCTTGTAAGTATTAAATAGAAGTTGCTTAAAGTCTACTTCATGATATGTATGAATAAAATGTTCAACATATATTTTTACTTTTTGCACATGCTCAGTGGTTTTTAATTCATAGACTGTACATCATAATAGTAAATCCTCATTGTGTATGTTTTTAAAATGCTACCTGTTTATTATAGTTCTAGTCCCATTCTGACTAATGTTCTAAGATTAAAATGGTTCTTTAACTCAAAAGAGATATTTTCTAAAAAGCTTCAAGTATATAGTATTTTTTAGAGAAAAAACTACAATTCTAGACCTAATAAGAATTGGAGAGATTTAGTGATACTCAATCCAGCTTAAAATAAAGTTGCTGTCCTGTCCTTACCTGTGTCTTATGTCTCTGACAGCAAACATAATTAAAACTACAGAGAGAGAAATCGCCAGTTGTTCTGAATCAGTGAGATTTGACAACCAAGAAAATAATGCAAAGCTTTTTTTATCCCAAGTACTGATTCTACCCACAGTCTCCTTTGTCTCTGTGTCATTCTTAACAGCAGATATAAATACAGAACAAATATGAATCGACAGAAAAGACTAGGGAGAGAGAGAGAGCAATCTGGGGACTTTTGGATGCATCATAGTTCACACATTTGCAACCATCCAACAAGCCTGGTGTCCTCTGCAGCTCTGAGATGCTGGCACCTGCTTCGTTCTTCTCATCAGCTCCACGCTTTCCTGTCTCCTTCCCTCCCATAGATTGAATGTCAGTTCAGATACAAAAAAAAGTATGGCTGATAGTTCAACACCTGTTTCTTACTAAAGTCAGAAAAGTTGTTTCTCAATTGCCTGCTATTTGGTCTTTCCAGTAAAGGATGAATATAAAGGAGAGTGGTACAATCGGAGGAAGCAGTTTTAATTTCTGTCATCACTAATAAATATGCCTTTCCCCAAAATGGCCTATGGAGTCATTTTGAACCAATTTCTCTCTGGCCAGCATGTTTCTGATTCACTTCCATTATCCTCTTATACATCAGGGACATGGCATCTTTAAAGGAATTAAAAAGAATTCTCAGCATGCATTCAGATTGTGTTGTAACTATTGACCATATATAATAAGTATGTTTGAAACTGCCATGAAGATTATAATCTTCCAGAGATGGTTTCAGTATGCTGCATAATGCCTTGGCAGTATCTTAGAAAGCAACCTAGAAATCATCAATGCGATTCTGCCTCTTGTTCTCGAGCTCAGAAGTGGGCAGTTGTGTAGTGCTTTCTTAAGAGAGCCTGAAAATCCACTGGGTTTGTTCACGACCATGCCCTCCTATAAGTCACATGCTAGTGGGATTTTAAGGACTTTAAGGACATGCTAAGAACTATTATTAAGTCCTTTAATATAACTAACACACAACATCATGCTGCCTTGTTATGTTTTGGACAACTGAAAAGCCCTTTGGCTAATGATAATATTGAATTTGCACCTCACATCACACACCAAGTTAAACTTTAAAAGGATCAAATATAAGACATAGTATTTATATAATGTAGAAAAAGAAATGGATGAATGCCTTTTTCAATCCAGGATTGGGGAAACCTTCCCAACTACTTTAATATCTAGTTGCAATTCAAGAAAAAAGAATAAACCACTGACTAATCATTAAAAAGTATTCTGCACAGCAAAAACATTGTAAACAAAGTCAAAATGTAAATTAAAAACTTGGAGAAATTATTTGTAACTTATATCACAGGGCCAGAACAACTAATAACAAAAGAGCTCCAAAAACTCCTGTGGAAAAAGACTTGTAATTCAACAGAAGTATAGGCAAAAGATACGAAGGTAGTTCACAGACCAAGAATTTTAAATGACTCTTAAAAACAACAACAAATGGTCAATCGAATTTAATAAGACAAATTAAAAGCAAAACCATAAGAAAATACCACTCACCTATTAGACTGGCAAAATCTAAAAGCTTCACTATAATACATACTAGGGAGAATGTTAGGAATAGAAACTCATAAATTTTGGTAGGAATGCAAACTGAAGCAACCACTGAGACAATAATTTGACAATATACAGAAAAACTGCAGATGCATATACCTTTTGACGTTTCTACTTCTAGAAATTTATCTTACATATACACTGAAAGAAAAATGTGAAATAATTTGTGAATAAGGTTATTTATTGTAAAAATATGTATAATAGCAAAAGTTTACAAATAACCAAAATATCTATCAGCAAGGAACCAGTTCAACAAACTAATGCATTCACACAATAGAATACTATGCAGTAAAAACAAGAATAAAATAGATTCCTATATGTGAATATAAAATTATCTCCTAGACACATTAAGTGAAAAAACAAAGTGCAAAAGAGTATGAATATTGTTTCCTTTATGTGAGAAGTTGTGTGTTTATTAGTTTGTATTTATAAAAATAAAACAAAAACTTATTAAATATGGTTATTCATAGTGATAGAGGGGGAACAGGAAAGAGAACCCAGGGATAGAAGTGAGATTTTTCTGAATCCACCTGATAAAATGTTTTGATTTTATTTGTAACAATTTAAGGGGTACTAACGCAATTTTGTTACATGGCTATATTGCATAATGGTTAAGTCTACGTTTTTAGTGTGTCCACCCAAATAATGTAGACATTGTACCCATTGTACCTTCCTGCGGAATCTCTGTGCTTTTGAAAACTGGGATGAAGGTATGTTCCAGAGACCCAACAAATGTTTCTTCTAAACCAGAAACGCCAATATTCTCAGCAGAACCATGAGTCAAAGAACATGAAGGTCTAACTACATCTTTTGGATACAGAGGGGAAATTTTACAGTGACAAACAAGAAGCCTAAATCAACACTGTGGTGTATATAATTTAAATAGGTGACACAGCAATAAATGCACCCTGAGAAGGCAGCACTGTTAAGCGGCAAGAACACTGAGTGTGGAACTATCACACACAGATTTCAATCCTAGGCCTGCCATATGCCACCAGATGACCTGGGCAAATACTCATTCTTTCTCACCCCTGGGCTTCTCTACTGTAAAGGGGAAATAAAAAATTAATCATTCTTGTTTTTACCAAACCAGGGAGTGGTTTTAAAAGTTCAGTCAGGGTAGATATGTGAAGATACTTTGTATATTGAAAAGCATTTAAACCAATGTAGGCGATTGGATACTATAAATATAAAAGGAAGTAAGAAATCAGTGTGTGTTGAGTTGTCAGAGAAAATTTCCATACTACAGGGCTATAGTAACCAAAACAGCATGATACTACCGGGACAAAACCAGACACAAAGACCAATGAAATCGGATAGAGAATTCAGAAATAAGGCCAAACATCTAAAACTATCTGATCTTTGACACACCTGACAAAAACAAGCAATGGGAAAAGGATTCCCTATTCAATAAATGGTGCTGAGATAACTGACTACCCATATGCACAAGATTGAAACTGGGCCCCTTCCTTACAGCATATACAAAAATTAACTCAAAATGGATTAAAGACTTAAATGTAAAACACAAAACTATATAAACCCTGGAAGACAACCTAGGCAATACTATTCTGGACGTAGAAACAGACAAAGATTTTATGACAAAGACACCAAAAGCAAATGCAACAAAAGTAAAAATTGACAAATGGAATCTAATTAAACTAAAGAGCTTCTGCACAGCAAAGTAAACTATCAACAGAGCGAACAAACAACTTACAGAATGGGAGAAATTTTTGCAAAACACGCATCTGACAAAGGTCTAAATATGTATAACGAACTTAAACAAATTTACAAGAAAAAAAAGCAAATGACTCCATTAAAAAGTGAGCAAAGGACATGAACAGAAATTTTTCGAAAGAAGACATACATGGGGCCAAAAATCATATGAAAAAGTATTGAGCATCACTGATCATTAAGAAATGCAAATCAAAACCACAATGAGATCCCATCTCATGCCAGTCAGAATGGCTATCATAAAAAGTCAAAAACAAAAAACAAAAAACAGGAGCTAGCGAGGTCGTGGAGAAAAAGGAATGCTTCTATACCATTGGTGGGAGTGTAAATTACTTCAACCATTGTGGAAGACAGTATGGCAATTCCTCAAAGACCTAAAAGCAGAAATACTATTTCACCCAGCAATCCCATTACTGGGTATATGCTCAAAAAAGTAGAAATTGTTCTATCATAAAGACACATGCACATGCATGTTCATTGCAGCACTATTCACAATAGCGACGACATGGAATAAACCTAAATGTCCATCAATGGTAGACTGGATAAAGGAAATGCAGTACATATATACCATGGAATACTATGCAGCCACAAAAAAGAACAAGATCATGTCCTTTGCAGGAACATGGATGGAGCTGGAGCCATTATCCTTAGAAAACTAACGCAGGAGCCGAAAACTAAATGCCACATGTTCTCACGTATAAGTGGGAGCTAAATGATAAGAACACATGGACACATAGAGGGGAATAATAGACACGGAGGACTATTGGACAGTGGAGGGTGGGAGGAGGAAGAGGATCAGGAAAAAGAACTAATGGGTACTAGGCTTAATACCTAAGTGACAAAACACTCTGTACAACAAACCCCCATGACACAAGTTTACCTATATAACAAACCTGCACTTGTACCCCTGAACTTAAAAGTCAAATTTTTTAAAAAAAGAAAACTTCATGAAAGAAATAGAAGCTGAGTTAAATGTTTTAGAAGTGATGGAATTATACAGAAAGAAAATATTTTGTAAAGAAACACAAAGGCAAGAGTAAACACGGCCCTCCAGAAGAGCAAGGCCGTCACCACCCTTTAAAGAGTGTTTGTACCTCTCCCACTGACCAGTCATAGATTAGGGCTTCCTCTAAAAAAGGGTCAACAACTAAGGTAAGGAGGCATTCTTTGGCCTAAACAGGAAAATTCCTGCAGAAGGATGCAAAAGTGAGCCATTAATTTCTAAAAAATGCATATCTAGGCAGGCTAGTATGGTATCCACCTTAGGGACACTTATACTGAAAGGCATCACTGAGCCTGGTATCCTGAACCCTAATGTTCGATTTTCCGCTGTGTGTGTGTGTGTGTGTGTGTGTTTTAAGACATGGACTTAATATCAATAGCCAGTAAACAAGAACGTCTTATTTTTCTCCACTGAAAAATGAATGACAAAAAGAAATTCTATATTACCAAAACAATACACAAGCACCTATTTAATTTCTATTATCAATCCCTTTGATAATATTCTTTGCCAATAGTAAAAAGTAATAAAAATAAGGCCAATAATACAGAATCAAAGGCAAATGTTGACAGTACTAGCACAAGAGTAAGTGAAGAGAGGAAAATGTGTGATTTATTTCCTCCCCTCAGGATTTTAATAAATCCAGAGAGGCGACAGTTGGCATCAGCTTGTCATTTGATTGCCATAGGAAAGTAAGGGGCATGAAGGATTTTTTGCTGTTGCTTTTACAGCCTGTTCTCTGACTTACTGTTTATTTGTTTTACACGGATGCATCAGCAGCGTATGCATCAACTTATGAATGCTGTTTGCTCAATTTTAATAAAAATAAATGTCATCCAGCAGTCTGGTTCTCTTTGCCAGGACAGATAAAGCCCAGAAATCAGCTTTCATAAGGAAAATGTTGCACAAATCTTCTTTGTGTTGGCTCATTGGTCAGGCATCTGTCTTGGCGTGTTCTCTCACATGTTCCACTGTCTTCTAAACTGAAAGTGTTGTTCCTGTGGACACACAAGAAGACAGATGGGGGACAGTGTCACCATTAAATTTTAGAAAAGAATATATTGTCAAAGCTATCATTGCAAGAGTCAGGTGCGGTGGCACAAGTGGTAGTCCCAGCTATGTGAGGGTCTGTTGAGCCCTGGAGTTCGAGACCCGTCTGGGCAACATAGCAAGACTTCCTTTCCTAAAAAATAGAAAAAATATATTGTTTCAGCATCTGTGAATGTATCTGTAGTTGATAGAATATTAACAACAGATTTGTTTTGCTTTGTTTTGTTTTAAGGCTTATTTGTATTTATTCTCTGTGCTGCTGCTATTATCTGAGATAGTTTTATAAGTGAAAAAGTAGACCAATAGTCTAAGGAGAAAGCTCTGAATTGTGCAAATAGAACACTGGAACATCCTCATTCTCATCGAATAGCTAAAATGTCAATTGACATTTACCTACCATTGTTTTCCATTATATAAAGTATGTGTGATCTATGTTGGTCACTGATATACATCAACATTACTACGCATTAAATTAAAAAGCTCACATATGTGAGCTTCAGTTCACATATATTCCCACCTATGCTACATATTAGTTCCTTCTGAAAATATTCTTACCTGCATCTGGGACAAAATACATTAGTTAAAATAAATATGTAAAAGGAGGAAAATGGTGCGTTGACATTTTTTAGAACATTTTTCCTTCTGAAGATATTTGTAATTTAGCAATTTGACAGTCCACATTTTTATATGTACATATACACTACATATACACTATAAATAGATGTATATGTATAGTGCACATATACACTAGAATATGTTCCTAATAGACGATATTATATTTCCATTTCTTATTCTCTCCCTGTTTCTTTTTTTTTTTTTTTTTTTTTTTTTGAGATGGAGTCTTGCTCTGTTGCCGAGGCTGGAGTGCAGTGGTGCAATCTTGGCTCACTGCAACCTTGGCCTCCCGGATTCAAGCGATTCGCCTGCCTCAGCCTCCTGAGTAGCTGGGATTACAGGCGCATGCCACCACGCCTGGCTAATGTTTGTATTTTTAGTAGAGACGAGGTTTCACTATGTTGGCCAGGCTGGTCTGAAACTCCTGACCTTCTGATCTACCCGCCTCAGCCTCCCAAAGTGCTGGGATTACAGGCATGAGCCACTGAACCCAGCCTCCTCTCCCTGTTTCTTAATAGGAAATCAAGAAAGCAGTTGGCAGCAAATGATTTGGGGACAACATTAGCGAGAAGCTGCCCTAGAAGGTCAATGATAGATTATTTAGTCCTTTAGAGATCACCATTTTACAGATGAGGAAAATGTGACCAAATGAAATTAAGTGATTTGTCTTTAGCTATTTGCCTGTTTAATTGATATGTTAGAATATGAACCCATGTTTTCTGACTCCCTATCACACTAAAATCACCCACCCCAGGATCAGCAGCAGGCGAGCGATGGTCATTCTTGGGAATATCCTCGGATCCACTCCAGTACAGAAGCTGTTGATCCCTCTAGCCTCTCTTAGGGCTAAAAGTCTAGCTAGCTGCATCTCCAAATTTAAGTAAGCCAGGTTTTCAAAGGATTACAGAACACTAGTTGTAGAAATTATGTCTTTTACCTGAATGTGGAAAATAACGTAGCTGCAGATGAGATGCTTTCTACCCCAAAAACAATATTGCTCCATAATACTTATCCTTGTATATTAGTTATTTTAAGATTACTTGATTACAAGACCAATAATAAAATATACTTTCTGCATAATGCTTTGCAACTTACAAGTTATTTCATATACATTATCTTATGAAAGCCATTTGATGTGAAATTTAACTCCTATTCGTTATTAGTTTAGAAGATGCTTCATATTGGAAGCCCTCTCTGATCTTGCTAGACTGAGTGAATTCTTCCTGCCACGTGTTTTTCCAGCACTTAGCTCCCCTTGTCTGTCCGATTATGTCCCCTCCACCTGAATTATGTGGGAACAGAAACTGTTTACATCTCATTCACTCATGTATGCCCAAAAATCTAGTAGAGCTCTTGGCACACAAAATACTAAATATTTGCTAATGAATAAATAAATGAACAAAAGAAGTTTTCAGGCAAAGTGGGAGTAAAGGAAAAACAAAAGTTTTTAGGGCCAAGAATTTTACTATAAAGATGGCTATGTAACTGGGCACAGTGGCTCATGGCTCTAATCCCAGCACTTTGGGAGGCCAAGGAAAGTGGATCACTTCAGCCCAGGAGTTTGAAATCAGCCTGGGAAACATGGGGAGACCCATCTCTTTATAAACAAATTAGCCGGGCATGGTGGTGCACACCTGTAGTCCCACCTATTCGGGAGGCTAAGGTTGGAGGATTGCTTAAGCCCAGGAAGTTGAAGCTATGGTGAGCTGAGATCATGCCACTGCACTCCAGCCTAGGTGATGGGAGTGAGACACTGTCTCAATAAAAAAATAAAATAAAAATTAAAAAAATAAAAAAAAAAGCTATATAAGGCTGAGGGTCAGATCCTCTATGCAGTTTTTCTTTCCTCAATTTCTTCACAAACAAATTTTCTAAACTCGCATTATCATAATGGCTTCTGTAGCTGCAAGCCTAATAGTAAGACAAGATAAGAATAGGGCAGAAATATTTATGCTTTCTTCTTACATCTGGATCCATCTACAAAAGACAGCTTACAGAAGCTGTCTGAAAGCTTCCTTTTTATCTAATGGTACTGTGACTATTCAATAGGAACACAGTTTGCTTTGGGTGCCTTTTGGGCCATAGCTGTATACATTAGCTCACCTTATCAAACATACAGAATACACTAGAAAAAAGATGGTAGAGATTATCTCCTTTCTATGACTTTGTAAACCTCACATAAGAGCTTGAAGTTCTGGGAAGTGTCAGATAGGGGATTTTATCTTTCACAAAATAATCACAAACATAGTTAAACCAACTACACTCTGGAGGCCCATATTGATTTGTAATGGGAACTAAAAGTTACATGGCCCTGGTCAGAATGTGGCTTTTTCGATCCCAGGATAGCTGATCAGTGTAATAATTTTGGCAACTTAGGCTATCTCAAAATAGCTTACAGCAATGTGGACTATAACTAACATCCAAATTTCTACATCAAATAAACGTAACTGTTTTCCCCACCTCCTTCCTGACTTCGTTCCTTCCCTCTCCCTCTTTAAGCCCCCCTAGGAATCATTTGTCATTGCTGCAAACCCAAATGGCTGACTATAAACATATATGTTTATAAAATACTTGTGCTACGCTCTGCATCTTAGACTCCCTTGAAATAAAGCAGCCATAATCCCCACGACAGTTGCCACCACTAATGCTGACCATAAATGCTGGTAAAGAGGCAGAGATGCTGATTTACCACTCGTTGCTATGCCTGTGTGTCCTTTTTCTAATAGAAATGAGGGGAATTATTACTTTCTGGAAGCTGAGCCCCTCAACATTTGTATCACGAACCTCCTCTACTGGGAGATTTCACTGCTCCCCATGCTATTTTTTTCTCCCCAAAAAGCTGCCAATGTAAATGTGCCACACTTGAACTCCATGGCAGACCGGGCTGAAAAAGCATATGTCCTATATCTATACCAGAAAATTTGGTGTTTAGGGAGCAATGAAGTAAGCTATAACTCAGACTTAGAGGTAAACACTATTTGAGGCTCCTGTTCTGTTTATAGATATTATTTGAAAAGCTTAGAAATCTTTCCCATAAGAACTTTTATTCCCAAGATTTAGGTAAAACGAGTGGTGCTACAATGTTTAATATGAATAATATCTAATTATTTTTTGCTGTATTTTTTGTCTAACACATTAATATAGATGAAGTCAGAGCACTAAAAGTATACAGCAATAAGATGTACCAAATGCTGGAATCATTGGCATATAAATCTGGATAAGATGTAGGACTCCAGGAATAAATGGTATTAATTTGATTTAGCTTCATATTTTATGTGATACTTTCACTAAACCCAAAATTATATTCCAGAAACACTACGAGTTTTAAAATAAGCTTTTGACCTGGACATATTGGTATTTATAAAACTCGTCTTTAGAACTCCAGAGATTCGTTCAATGGAAAGTGATTCCTGGCTATCATAAACACACACAGACACACACACACACACACACACACACACACAAACGCCAAAAAAAAACCCCAGATATTCAAAGAAGTACTTTGATTCACATTTCTTTAATATAATCATAATCTCCCCAAGAAAAACAGTCATAAAGTCTATTTCACAACTTGTTTACTTTTCTTTCTTTAACAAATGTGTATTGAGTACTTTCTATGCAAAGATCATTTTGCTAGATGTTACAGAAACAATGAAGAACAAAACAAATACAATATATTCTTTTATGTATTTCATTTTCTAAGGGTATAAATTCACTGTCAGAATTTATTCCTAATAGTGGAGATAAATAAAAAGCAAAGTTACATAAAATTGTCTTAAGTATCATAAAGGGAACATATAGTATTAGGTGACTGATGTCGTCCGGCTCTGTGTCCCTACCCAAATTTCATCTCAAGTCGTAATCCCCACAAGTTGAGCAAGAGACCCGTCATTCCCACGTGTCAAGGGAAGGAAGTGATTGGATTATGGTGGCGGTTTCTTTCATGCTGTTTTCATGATATTGAGTGAATTCTCACGAGATCTGGTGATTGTATAAGTGTTTGACCTTTCCTCCTACACACACTCACTTTTTCTCTCTCCTGCCAGCACGCGAGAAGGTCTGAGCTTACTTCCCCTGCGCCTTCTGCCATGATTGTAAGTTTCCTGAGGCCTCCCCAGCCATGTGAAACTATGAGTCAATTAAACCTCTTCCTTTATAAATTACCCAGTCTCAGGTATTTCTTTATAGCAGTGCAAAAACTAATATAGTGATAGAACACACTGTCATATTCAGAGGTACTTTGTCTCACATTATGTAAATATTGCATGTGTCATTTAGTCTCCCCAGTAAATTTACCATTACTGCTCCTTCCTAGTGGTCAAACTGTTAGGATTAAGCTATTTTAGTAAAGCTTCATACTCCATTCTGTCTAAAATACCATGGGAAGGGATCTGGAAAGAACTGAAGAGTTATGGAAGTGGACTCAGAAGACAAGATTGTAAGGAATTTGCTGGGAATGAGAGTGAGTCTTGAGTGGTGTCAGGCACACAGCACACATTCCAGGATGAACTGATCAGGAAAAGAGAGGAAAAATCCTGAATTTCGACACAAACAACAAATGCTAACTGCTTGTCTACTGTGATCCATGTAGATAATTAGAATTCAAAGACACATACTAATATTAGTAATAGTTAACACTTACTGAGCATTTACCAAGTGCCAGGCACTGTGCTAAGCACTTTTACATACGTTACCTCCTTTAATATTCACAGCAATGTAATGTGGTAGTTAGTAATATTAACTTCATTTTTCAGATTAGGAATTAGAAAGGATTTTTCAAAATTAAATTTTCAAGGTCACACAGTTAACACATACGGGTTCAAAGATTAAAATCTGAACATTCTGGCCATTCTCCTAAAGTCCTATTTTCATAGGTTGTCTTATCACTTTATAATCTATTGAGGGGAAGCATTCTAGATAAATATGTTAGTCAAATGTAAGTAAACACCATGATACACTATAAATAAAGTTATATGTTGTTTTACTGAAGTAAATATTCAGTGATCATACTCACCAACACATCCTGGGTTCTACAAAACTTTTTCTTTGAAACAACTTACTCTAAATTTCTATCAACTTTTCAACTAAAATACACTATTTCTCTTTCTTCTTCATTTAAAATTCAGAGTTAATCTTTTCCTTCTCTGTTTCTGGAGTGCATTGTGCACATTTTTGTAATTATTCTTTATTTAGATATGTGCTTCCCCCAGTAGATTAAGTTCTAGGCAGGTAAGGACTTTATACTTTCTCCCTAACCTCACTGCAAGGAACTGTCATATAAAAACTATCCAATGAAACGTGCATTCAGTAAACTGCAAGGTACCTTTATGGCCACACAGATGTGACACAATAGTATAGCCTCAATTTAAATGCAGTAATTGGAACTTAGATACAGATTAAATGACTTCTTAATACACAAAGACTCTTAAGATGACAGACTTTCAGGCATTATTCTACTACAGTTGCAAATGGACTATTATTGTACTGTAATGAAGAGAATGATCGAGCACTTAAAACCACTAATATTTTCTCAACCTTTATGTGTAAATCTACATGGAGCCAGACTAAAAATGGCAAATACACCACTACACCCCTCATCTACTCTGCAAGAGACACTGCTAATCAATCACGACATTTGCTGCTTCTGTGCCGGGACTCATCCTTTGCATCAATTTCAGCATGACATTCTAGCAGTCACTGCCAATTGACAGGCCTTCATCATCAGCTAATGTTCACATGTCATGCTTGACCTGGATCAATGTCACATAATTTTCCTACGTGTAACATTTTACCACTTGGTACTTCTTCTAGTGAAGAAAGAAAGCATGTGGGCACCTCCGGGAAATATATAACTAGAGTTCCAGATTTTATTTGAGCCAGCTGGGCCCCAAGAGCCAGGCCATAGACCATTACTGATCTGCAATTGATTTTCTCACTACCTCATGAAAAAAAAAAAAAAGGAAAAGAAAAGAAAAAGAGAAAAATAGTCCAGATACTAATCTGACTGGCTGCGTTAGAATCACCTGGAGAGCTTTGTAAATACTGTTTATAGATCCTCAATCCTGAATCAACATCACTAGAGATTATGTCTGAAAACTATGTGAATATATGTATATTATGATGCACGGTCTGGTTTAGGTACTGCTAAATTTTTGTGTCCATAGGTATAACATTTCAATTGCATGTTTTTGAAAAAGAAAATTTTTTTCTTTAAACAATGCCACTCTTACTTTTAATTTTTAGTTTGAAAATGTCTTTTTTTATGAAATAATGGAAATAATAAATAGTAGTAGTAAGAGTATTTTTGGCTGCTTTTTTTAATGCCATACTTGACAAAATAGAGTTGGGAATCCTATGGAAGTCTCCTTTTTCAGAAATGGTGTCCGTCCTTTCAGCAGGTCTATTGGTACACAGCTCTTCGATCAGACAAGTCTGAACATTCAGGGTGAAGTGGTGGGTGGAATAAGCAAGACAGAAATCTGCATTTATTCAAAACTGAAGAACCTCCTGGAAAATATCTAAGGCCAAAAGGAAAAATGTCAAGAGCACAAGCTAGGCTAATTAGCAAATCCTTCTTCTGGGAAGTGGAAGGAGAGGATTCTAGTCTTTGGCATATGACTTATCCTGGTGCAGCCTCACACATGGTCTTCAAGCCTAGCTGCCATGCAGTGGGGCTATGAAGAGAAAGGGGCAAATTATACAGTAAGAAATAAGAAGACCCAACTCTGTCGTTAAAACTTCTTCTGCAAGATATTGAGGTTTGGGAAAATCCTTAACAGTGTAGTGCAGAGAGGGGACAGAGGCATCCCTCCACTTTCCATGGGTCACTGGGCAGCTTTGGAGCCTTCAGCATACATGTGGCAGTGGCAGCGGTAAGACACAAAGGAGGAGCTAGCTGCCATGAGCAGGGAATCAGCAGTGTCTCAAAGACAGCACTCTTAGTGGTGGCAGCAGAGTCCAGCAGCACCGAGGTCCCCCAGCAGGCTCAGAGAAGCCAGCAGCCATGTTCAGCAGAGAGTGGTGCTCAGAGAATGCTGTGTGGTTCTCTTGAACATCTATGAAAGGCTTCCCAGAAACACACTAGATAAAGAGGGAGAATTCTTTCTATGGAGCTTAAACCTGCCATTACTAGGCTCCACCAAGAGCCCAAGAAGTTTTGATACATAATGTGACTGTTACCCCATTTCAAATCCCAGTTAGCATAGCCCACAGAGCAAGCAGTCTCTAGGAAATGAGAATGGGAGTACACTGGTAAGTTCTGAAGGGCAACCTCTCACAATACATCAGGTTCTGAGTCTCTTTTGGTCACAAACACAAAGATTCAAACCAGCCCATAGAAATAAAAAATGATTCTAGTAGGAAAAACATGAAAACTAATTCAAATCATGACCTGAATGGTCATAGGGAAATATTTTTCACATCTATTACATACTTATACTAGAAATTAAGAGGAATGGCTGCCTGTCCTACAGAAATTATCCACCCAGTGTATGGGTGTTATCCCAATGGGTCTACCAGAAAGAGCCCCACTCTTCTGGTCAAAGCAGTGCAGTTGGCTGATCCAAACTTCTCCCCTCGCTGAAGCAATTGATATGAGAATCAAATTAGCATTCTTTCCTAGCCTTATATTAAACAGGAGCTAAGAGAGATTCTTCTTCTTTGTGTGTGTGTGTGTGTGTGTGTGTGTGTGATGTTTTGTTTTGTTTTTTCAAGTAAACACCCATGCCACCAGGAGAAAGTTCATCTTCAATAGGAATAAATGAAGCTGACACAGAAAAAGGCAAAGAGGAAAGATGGAGAGGGAGAGTGTGCAATGATGTTCAAGAACCTAGTTTCCATATCTCCGGTCCTTAGAGCCATTGTGTTCCTATTGCAATTCCTTTGACTGCATGAGCTACTGTCAATGCCTGAATAAATTCCCTAGTTTGAGTTGGGCTTTTGTCATTTGTAACCAAAAGAATGCATGACTGAAGTATCAGTTAAGATGTTTTCAGCTACAATTAAGAAAACTCTACTAATAAAAATTAAACTTTAAGCATATTTGTTGTTAACAAATCTAGAGGTAGTCCTATATTCAAAATTACCATCAAGTTTCTTTTTTTTTTTCTATCCATCACTCTCAGAATACAGGATTTTGCTTCAAGCTTGTAGCCTCAAGGTCACAAGATGGCTGCCACACCACTAACCATATATCTTCATATCACAGCATCCAAAGCAGGAAAGAAAGAAGACAACAAATGAGCTCTGTCATTCAAAAGAGAAAAGTATATATATTTCCCAGAAGATCCCCATAAAATTTCCTTTTACATCTCACTGGCTAAAACTGGATTATATAAACTGATGACCAACGAAGGGAAAGGGATAGCCCTGACTAGCTTATGCCTCATAATGTACCCTCCTGGCTAGAAACTTTGCTAACAGCATCCTGTTATTGATTTATATTGGAGTGAGTAGCCATCAGTCTCTATCCCAACTATATAGAGATTTGAGGTTTAAGAACTATAACTGTGATCACATTCCAAACTAAATTATTTTATTTTTTAGATTCGGGGGTACATGCGTAGGTTTGTTACAAGGGCATATTGCATGATGCTGAGTTCAACATGAATTCTTTTTTAAAAAATAATTTCAATTTTTTGTAGATTTAGGGGTTACATGTGCAGGATTGTTACATAGATATATTCTGTGATGTTGACGTTTGGGATACAAATGACCCCATCACCCAAGTACTGATCATGATACTCAGTAGTTTTTCTGGCCTTTCCTCCCTCCCTCTCTCCCTACTTTTGGAGTCCCTAGTATCTATTGTTCCTATCTTTGCATCCATGTGTATCTAATGTTTAGCAGCCACTTACAGGTGAGAACACACAGTACTTGGTTTTCTGTTACTGCATTAATTCACTAAGAATAATGTCATCCAGCTGCATCCATGTTGCTGCAAATGACATGATTTTGTTCTTTTGTATGACGGGATAGCATTCCATGGTATATATGTACCACATTTTCTTTATCCAGTCCACTGTTGGTGGGCACCTATCAGCCTGAATTTTTACATGATGATGTCAATAATGATGACAATAATAATTAATAGTTCTAAATCTGGGCCAGGCCTGTTCAAAGCATTCACTTAATTCTTAAGACAATTCACTGAAATTTCACAACATCCAATGAGGTAGGCATTATTACTATTATTATTTTTATTATTATTATATTACCATCATATTAGACATGAGATAAATGAGGCATCTTGGAGCTAAGTAACTCATGCAAAGCCACTTGGCTAAAAAAGTATGGTGTTGAGATCTAAACTTTAGAAGATTGACCTGGAGACAAAGATCTGCTGCACTATATTATATGACATTCTTCTCTCTCCAAAATCAAATGAGATAATATTATTATGAAGATATGAATTTTATGCACAGGAAACACATTGTAAAACTATTATTTGTCCACAGGCTGACCTTGAAATTATAGCTACCATATTTCCAAAAAGAATACATTAATTCCAAAATGTAGATCATTCCCATTAACCTCCTTTCTGTTTCTTTCCATGCACACAAATGACTGGGTATAGGATTAGAAAATCCTCTGCACAGGGAAACACAGAACAATTCAATTAATAATTTCAATTTCATTTGGCATTAAAGGTGTTTTAAAAATAGATGTCTTTATCTCAACGAAAGCAAGACCATTAAATGAAAAGAAGTCCCTCTGAAGATTGAGAGCTCAATGACACTAAATTAGTCAATGGATTTAAAATTACAAAGACTTAAAACCCCCCAGGAAAGATTTTATAGTGTCTTTTATCAGGTGACTTTGGATATTAGGCCTTGGGAGAAAGAAAAAATCCATTCTAAAGAAGCATGAAAAGCTGAAACTTAAAAAAAAAAAAAGTACTCTTGCAGCTGTAAAAAAGGCAAATGACATTGAACAGCCTAATACCATTTTCCAACCGGAGTGCATTAAAAGCAGAGGAAACAAAGTAAATTTAGATTAAGACAATCCCAAAAGTTAAGTAAACAGAACTTATTAGAATTTAGGAAATTTAACTTTTTGTTCTTATTCTTAATGATGTGAACTCCACGTCATACAGGCAAAATTTTTAAAAGCAAGTATAATCCTTGTCTCAACAGTTTCTCTTTAATTAACTCTCTGGTCGAATGTCAGCCAATTGTTTTCAAATGGTGATTAGCTTCTCCTCCACTGTGTGAACAGTGACCAATCTGTGCCTCTACAACAGCTGCCATTTCATACCTGAAGGGGCAAAGGTTATGACTGCCTTCTGGATTGGCATAATAACTGGGGGAACATAAAAATGAAAATGTCCTTGAAATCTCCAACAGATGACATTAGTAATTTCTACTTAGCCACAAAGATGAACTTTCCCTCCATCTCTAATAGAAAACAATAAGAGAACAGGATTATCAGTATAATCCTAAACATTAAATAAAATAAATTGTAAACCTGAAGTTAAACAACCAATGTTACTCAAACGACACATATGCAATAAATAATTCAGTCTAGTTCAGTTATTGGAGAATTAAGTGGAGAAAAAAAGAAGTTTGCTTGAGAAACCAACTTATTCATTCAGATGAAGCACCTCCATTTGTCCAAGCACTGGACTAGGGATCAGGAATCAAAATGAGGTAGAGCCAGATCTTGCCACCCAAGTAATCATAGAATCCACCAAACACCAAGAAACCAGAACCCCATTGCCCCCTAAAACCAATACAAAATTTTATTAATTTTGTGTTGGTTTAATTCAAAAATTTAATTTTAAAAATTTGAATTAAATTAAATTTAATTCAAAAATCTATACATTCCATTGACTATACATGTAACCTTTCTATCTTAGTTTTTTTTTAGTATAAGAAAAATGCATTTTCTTTTTCATGGAGTCTTGCTCTTGTCACCCAGACTGAGTGCAATGGCATGATCTCGTCTCACTGCAACGTCCACCTCCTGGATTCAAGAGATACTCCTGCCTCGGCCTCCCAAGTAGCTGGGATTACAGGCGTGACCACCACCCCCGGCTAATTTTGTATTTTTAGTAGAGATGAGGTTTCACCATGTTGGCCAGGTTGATCTTGAACTCCTGACCTCAGGTGATCTGCCCACCTTGGCCTCCCAAAGTGCTGGGATTACAGGTGTAAGCCACCGTGCTTGGCCTTAAAAAGTGACATTTTTATATACCCATAAAATTTCAAGAAATTTAAAAATAACTGAAATTGTCTTCCTAATATTTTTAATAGAAAGCCTCATAACAAGATATCTTTACTGATCCTGTCTAACGCACAGGTTCTACTCAACACTAAAAGATGCAGGTGTTAAATTATCTCACCAGTCACCTGGATGTCAAGGTGATAGTCCATCTATTAGCTGGTAGTTTCTGTTATCTAGAGGGAGCCAGATGCTTGACATCTGATTGCTAAAATATTCTAATGACTACCAGCTAACCAGCTCTTAATAGCCGTCTCAAAATTTTGGTTTACAGTAGAAACTAAATGTCAAGAAATTCTTTTTCAGAATGAGTTCCTGTCCTTTGCAGGGACATGGATGAAGCTGGAATCCATCATTCTCAGCAAACTGACACAGGAACAGAAAACCAAACACCACATAGTCTCACTCATAAGTGGGAGCTGAACAATGAGAACAGGTGGACATCACAGGGAGGGGAACATCACACACTGGGACCTGTGTGATGGGGACAAGGAGAGGGAGAGCATTAGGACGAATACCTAATGCATGCGGGGCTTAAAACCTAGACGATGGGTTGATAGGAGCAGCAAACCACCATGGCACATGTATACCCATGTAACAAACCTGCATGTTCTGCAGATGTATTCCAGAACTTAAAGTAAAATGAAAAATAAATAAAAAATTTAATTTTAAATAAGAAATTATTTCATTAACTCAAATCTTTCATGCTTTAACTTGGTCACTTTCTCTTTATTTTGTCATGAAACAGAAAGAATAATGGTTATAATTGTCTATCTCTTAGTCTTAAGAGAAAACAGAGGTCCTATTGATTAATATTGGTAATGTATTAATGTAGGATCAATGGAAACTCTACTACATTATTGAGATTATTAATCTATTTACTATTCAACAATTCCTCAGTGTTAGTATAAACCATATGCTATGCTACATCCTGGAGATATAATGGTGAGGCACAGTCTTAGTCTCTTGAAATTTTTAGCCCTGTGAGAAAGCCAGAAAAATAATTGCACAGACATCTATAGAACTATGACAAATGATTTAAGCAGAAAGTACTCAGAATTATGAAAGCCTAATGTAACAGAATATGGCCTTTTAGAAAGAGTCAGAGAAGACTTCCATAGGTAAGTGATCTTCAAGCTGAGAAACGAAGAAAAATTGGGAAAAAAGAAAAAATTGTCGCCAAAATAAGAGCATATGAAAAGGCCCTGTGGCAAGACGAAGCATATTAGATAACACTTTTCAAAATATAGTCAGAACCCCTATGAAAATAGTCAAAAGGAGAGTCATAATAATATAAGATGTTGCTTTCATTTTTCACTGTGATTCTCTTATAGGTATACTGTAGAGTTTGCCAGGGGCAACATGAAATGTGATACTGCAACAAATTAAATATGAGAGCAGATATGAGAATCCAGCTATGTTTTATTAAGCCAGACATTAAAGAAGTTTGCAGAAATGTAAAACAGAGCTATTCTTTTTACTAATTTTCTTATGCAGAAATATATAGTTATTTATTATTGTTATTATTATTGGTCTCTTAATACGTAATAACCCAATAATGTTACTCTGAATAGATTAATAAATGAACACTTTTTGAAGTTTTAAATTTTCTTTTCCAATTATGGTAAGCAACAGTAGATACACCACACAAGAACAAAAGCTCATTGGCCTCCTCAATCATGAAGAAAAGAAGCCCTAAAACCAAAAAGTTGGAAACCTACTGATAGGAGGAATTTAAAAATGAACGGTGTGACTGAAACAGAGAGTAAGGGAGAAGATGTTCATCAGGGTATTGCTTCCCCTTTCTCTGATCCCTCACACCAGCATTCTGCCTATTTCCTTTCAACTGAAAGAAAATAACTCACCAAGTCTGTCACAAATACATATACATACCTGTGCATGTGTCTGTGTGTGTGTGTGTGTGTGTGTGTGTGTGTGTGAAATAAAGAAAATGAGCAGTAGCTCTTTGGTTCTTAAAATCAGGGCCAGCCACATACTTTGCAGGGCTCAGTGCAAAGTTGAAAATGTGGAGTTTCTTATTTAGAAAGCAGGGGTGGGAAGAAATGCTGTTAATGATACTGAAATATAGTATTTTCCTTTCTTCAATGATCCCTTTCTCTCTCATCTGGTGTTTGTTATTTGCTATTTAACATCATTCTATGTAAAGAAAATTAGAATTTTTAATATTATAATGTTTACTATTCATTTGATACAGTACCATGCTAATTTTAAATGCAAATATAAATTCAATAAGAAATATCTATTTTTAAAGCTTTATAATTGATTCTGATGATTGCTGTGGTTAAGAAACACAGAGAAATTCCATTGTTTCAAAGTGTCATAATACCAATGATCAAAAGTAAGAAAGAGGCCAAGATAGATATCTCTGAGAAGAATTTTTAATAGCCACCCAAAATATTTAGTGAGTCCAAAATAAGCCACATACAAGTTGGCATGCTGAGGTCTAGATATTTCTTTCTGCATAAGAAATTGATTACTGGGGGTAAGAGGTGGTTTGAAAAGTTAACAAAGATATAAGAGAAACAAAAAACTATACTGAAGACTCAGAGAATGAGCAAAGCTCTAAACCTAACTTAGTTAAGGAACTAAGAGAAAATTTTGGAAAACATTATGATACCTTCAGGAGCTTGAAATAAAATGTGACCATCCATGTATATTTATTGCGGCACTATTCACAATAGCAAAGACTTGGAACCAACCCAAATGTCCAACAACAATAGACTGGGTTAAGAAAATGTGGCACATATACACCATGGAATACTATGCAGCCATAAAAAATGATGAGTTCGTGTCCTTTGTAGGGACATGGATGAAATTGGAAAACATCATTCTCAGTAAACTATCGCAAGGACAAAAAACCAAACACCGCATGTTCTCACTCATAGGTGGGAATTGAACAATGAGAACTCATGGACACAGGAAGGGGAACATCACACTCCGGGGACTGTTGTGGGGTGGGGGGAGGGGGGAGGGACAGCATTAGGAGATATACCTAATGCTAAATGACGAGTTAATGGGTGCAGGAAATCAACATGGCACATGGATACATATGTAACAAACTTGCACATTGTGCACATGTACCCTAAAACCTAAGGTATAATAAAAAAAAAAAAAAAAAAAGAAATAAAATGTGACCGTCAAGGCCAAGAAGTCTAAGAAAAATAAAACAATAAAATGAAAGAACAGTTAGATGAAACACAAAGATAACAAAGTAAGATTTAAAGGAATATCAAAGAAAGGTTTCAAAGGAAACCAAAGTTATAATAGCTGAATACAAAATTTGCATAACATTTTTAAAGAGCATTACTGATCATGAAGAAATAAAATGAAAACAATATACATTTGATGTAGAGAGTTAAAATCAGCCCAACAACTATGAGTACTTTCAAGAAATTTGGAATCAAAGTAGCAACCAAGACATAATTGAAAAAATAAGGTGAACTAAGAAAAATAATTAAAAGAGATAATTGTTTAGAACTATTCAGCTAAGACTTTTTGTGATTTGCATTATCAAGAGGAGAAAATCTCCTGTAGGATTATAAAGGTAGAAAAACTAAGCAGATTAACCACTAAGGAATTAAAACCAGATGGATTCTGTCTCCAAAATTATATAGCAGAAAAATAATGAAACAATATACATAAAATTTTCAGGGATATAGACCCAGTAAAAATATCATTCACTTCTGAAAACAACCGAAAGACATCCTCAGATATACAAGAACTCAAACATAACATCTTTGTACCTTTCTTGAAACTATCTTGTACAACATACTAAAGATATCAAATGTTAATCAAAATTGAGTTAAAAAATGAAAAAGTCAGGTTATATAAATGCAAATGGTGTATCCCGAGAATAGTTTAGCAAAGTTAAATTTAAATAAGTGTTGTTAGTTGGAGTAAAAAGTTGAATGCAAATGTCAAAAATAATCATTGTAAAAGGAAATACAAAAGGTAGTATATATTTAGTTAAGAATGGTTATCTGAGTTGCAAACCTCAGATTATATTAATATTAATGAGAACTATGGCTTTTAATTACTGAAGAAGATAAAACTAAAGAAAACAGTCACATTTTATAGGGCAAAGAAAGCACAAAATGAGATGGAGTTAAGACAAAATATTTGAGTGTAGTACAAAAAGCTTAAATTCCTCTATTAATATAAATAGTCTCAAATTAAATTGAGACACAATGTAAATATATGCTGCTTTCAAGAGACCTACCTAAAATAAAGTGGCATTAAGATGTTTTTAAAAGATAGGCAGAGATTTATCAAACTGCAAACCGACTGCCTGCAACCACGGATCTAATAGAATAAAGAACTGATTGTCTGCATTAACACATTTTTACTATTCCAATAAATTCTTGCCTGGGAAAATAAAGTTTCAAATAACATAACTGTTTGTTTCATGAAGTGCTTAAAAATTCATTTATCATTTCTGCTCGTCTCCTTCCTTCCACCTGTAACCCTCGAGTAGACCCCAGTGTCTGTTTTTACCTTTGTGTTCATGAGTTCTCATCATTTAGCTCAGAAAATATAATTATTGGGTACTGGGTTTCATACCTGGGTGATGAAATAATCTGTACAACAAAATCCCCTGACACGAGTTCACCTATGGAACAAACCTTCACACGTACCCCTGAACCTAAAATTAAAGTTCAAAAAGAAATAAATAAAAATCAAAATCAATTTATCTGAAAAAGAAACTGTTCAATTTGCCTCCTCCTCGCGCATTAGGGAGGAATAGCCTCTTTCTGAAGAAAATAGATTTCTTAAATGGGCAAACTTCTCCATTATCAAACAAATGTTCATTTATCAAGACCCACATTAAAACCCTCATTTTTCTGTGCCCACCAATTCTAATATTAAAAACTTTGCACAATTCTTCTCAGATCCCTGCATTTAAAAATTTGCTTTAAACCAAACCCCAAAACTCCCTAAATATCCATCCATAAGTGATATTCCCCCTTATTGTAGTATGTAATAAACTTATATTTACCAAACCCCAAAACTCCCTAAATATCCACCCATAAGTGATATTCCCCCTTATTGTAGTATGTAATACATTTATATTTACCAAACCCCAAAACTCCCTAAATATCCACCCATAAGTGATATTCCCCCTTATTGTAGTATGTAATAAACTTATATTTACCAAACCCCAAAACTCCCTAAATATCCACCCATAAGTGATATTCCCCCTTATTGTAGTATGTAATAAACTTATATTTGCCTAAACTATGTGTTTTGGGGTTAGTTTTTTTTAATTGGCAATCAACAAAATAATCTCAAAAAAGTTAACATTTGTTTTTGAATAAACTAAACAATGATTTAAAAAACTAGCTGGGTGTTACTTTCTGTTGATCAAGAGATATAATCCATAACAAAGATACAACAGTCATAAATCTTTAAGTGCTAAATAACGTAGTGTCAAATATGAATAAATTTCAAACTGTTAAAAGTGTGGGAAGAAATTGATGGATACAGAACTACAAAGGGAGAACTTAACTTTTTGCAGATCAAGTAGTCAAAAAAAGGAAGACAAATAGACAAATGCAAATAAAAAGAAAAAATAAGAATGATAATGTCAGACAAAATCAACTTTGAGGAAAAACGCAAAAACATGTAAGTATCATTTTTGATAAGATTAGAATAATTCAACTAGTAATCTTAAATTCATAACTATAGATTAAATTCAGTAGCCTACAAGTGTATATAGAATACCGACTTTTTAAAAACTGATAATATATTAAACACTGATTTTTTATAATGATAATACATCCATAATATAGTTATATAGTAATCTCCATAATAGAGAAATTTTAAATTCCTTAAGCAAATGCTTTTGAAGCCATAGTTGCTCATCACAGTGCGTAGAGCAGGGAATTAATTTGTTTTAACTAATCAAAATGAAAATGTAAATCATGTACTTACATAGTTATTGGCTTAAAGAGAGAATTAAAATAATTACATCTCATGTACAAAAAATTAGAGAACTATTTATCAAAGGTATGAGCCATCGCCAAAGCTACTTTCATCCTAATAATAGTTTTCTATTTTCGAAGAATGAAGTTGCTATGGTTTGAATGTGCTCCCCAAAAAGCTTGTGTTGGAAATTTAATCTCCAGTGCAGCAGTATTGTGAGGTGGGGCCCATGGGAGGTGTTTAGATCATAAGGGATTCACTCTCATGAATGAATGGATGACAATTATAAAAGGGCTTGAGGTTGCAAATTAGATCTTTCGCTCTCTCATACCGTCTTGTCCTTCCACCTCTACTATGGGTGACACAGCAAGAGGCTCTGACCAGATGACAGCATCTTGGAGACTTCTCAGCCTCCAGAACTGTGAGAAATAAATTTCTTTTCTTTATAAATTACTCAGCTGGCAATTTTCTATTATAGAAGCATAAAATGGACTAAGAAAGGTTGTAAACACATTGTATGCTTTTCTCATTTAGTTTCAACATCTCTTTGAGGGAGGAATCATTATGATTTTTATACATGCAGAGACTGAGTCTTAGAAAGCGTAAGCTACTAAAATAATATTAAATTTAAATTCAGAAATCTATTAAAAGATCACATAACTCAAAGTAAAGATAAATACACACACACACACACACACATAAAATTGTTGTGAAAATGCAGAAAACATGAATTTAATAAAATGCAATATGCATTCCTGGTTTTTAAAACTTAAAGCAACTTCATGAACTAGAATAGCATTTTTGTTAGCATTATTAGAATAGATTGCCTATTTAAAGCCAAGAACATCATACTTAAAATTTTTTACAAATTGAATGTTTATGTTGCCCAAAATTTATATATTGAAATCCTAGCACCCAGTGTGATAATATTTGGAGGTGAGACTTTTGGGAGTTGATTAGCTCATGGGCATAAAGCTCTCATAAATAGAAGTAGTGCCCTTATAATAGAGACCACAGAGAGCTCCCTTGCCCCTTCCACCATGAAAGGACACAGAAAAATGATGGTCCTCATCTTTTTGACGGGTCCTCATCAGACATTTAATCTGTTGACATCTTGATTTTCTCAGCCTCCAAACTGTGAAAGATAAATTTCTGTTGTTGATAAACCACCCAACTTATGGTAGTTTTTTATAATAACCCAAATGAACAAAGACAAAAGTGAAATCCAAGATAAATATTTCCCAAAATTTATTTCATAAAAGGCTTTTATGAAAATTATCAAGGATTCAGCACTCACATAAGTTTGAAAATTTGTAATGCTATAAATCCTTCTTCTGCATGTCACAATATATATGAGCACATGTAAGGCCCTGAAGCTCCTTCTGTTAAAGAAAAACTTTATTTAACCTTGTGCTTCTCCAACTTTCTTGACCACAAAACACTTGTCACACATTTCGTCTATTAATATTCTCTCCTGGGCACTTTAGAACAGGCATTGCTATTAAAGTAGGAAGCCAAACAAAGATACTTATAATCATCACATTTAACAATATTCTAGATCTGTAACCCACAAAATGAAATAAAACAGAGATGAGTTAAGCTATGCAGCATGAATACTCTTGTTAAACATGCACATAAAAATGACTGCAAGAGGCCTGGCGCAGTGGCTCATGCCTGTAATCTCAGCACTTTGGGAGGCCAAGGCGGGTGGATCACCTGAGGTCAGGAGTTTGAGACCAGCCTGGCCAAAAATGGTGAAACCCCGTCTCTACTAAAAATACAAAAATTAGCAGGTGTGGTGGTGCGCGTCTGTAATCCTAGCTACTGAGGAAGCTGAGGCAGGAAAATCACTTGAACCTCGGGAGGCAGAGGTTGCAGTGAGCCAAGATCACGGCACTGCACTCCATCCTGGATGACAGAGCAAGACTCCATCTCAAAAACAAAAACAAAAACAAAAATCTGTAATAAAATACACTAGAATGATAATAGTGGTTATCTCTGTAGAATCAAATGACAGCTGATTGTATTTTCCCCTTTACATTTTCTGTATCCCCTACAATAAGAATGTATTATTTTACTAAAAACATGTTGAGACTCTTTGTCCAAAGCATAAAGGCAGAAAGTTTTTCCAAAAAAAAAAAAAACATCAGAATCAAAAACACAAATAGTCTATAAAAATACTGATAAAACCAATGTTAAGCAATCTGAGGCTCTCTACTGAAACCTGTTTAACTGATCTCTTATTCTAAGCTCATTTGGTATGCAAAAGTGAGAACAGAGAGTTATATTACCAGAAAAGAGAAGTTAATTACAAATAATGGAAGAAAAAAAAAGGTGACACAAATAATCAAGAACTAATCTAAGTAGAAAAACAAGGCAAAGTAAGTCAGCTAAAAAAAGAGCTAATATCTAAGGGAGGAACAAATCAACATTAGTCTAATTACTTGAAATTTCAAAAAATATATAAAAACATAATATCTGTAAAGACAAAAACCAAAAGACATGCTAAATCCGATGCCTCTATGTTACGAGGCCAACATGTTTCTATTGTCATTAATTTTGTATTGTTTCTTTCTCTATTGCCAGGTGGATTTCCGTTGGTACTCCAATTGTAGAAATATGCCATTGATTCCGTTTCTCTAAATCAGTGTCATAATTAGAGGCAGAGACTGTCAATAGGTAAGTTAATTCCTGAATTAATCAACTATTTAGTTATTTAGTTACAACTAACTGACAAGCCAGAATGAAAGGTGAAGTGAAGCAGGAGAAATGGTTTAGTTTATAAAAGAAATTAACAGTATGATTATTGTTTTGAAAGAATTAAAATTGATTTTCCAGTGGAAAAAATTCTTAGAACTATTAAAAATGTTAACACAATATAAGTACTGGTGAAACTTTTAAATGGCCATTATCTGTCTTCTTTTATCTGAGGCCCAAAATTTATAGAACAAAATAAATGGCAAGTATTCCCATATTCCAAATCAAGTGCTAAATCAACTAACTGGAAACTGTAAGATAATTGAAAGGTTTTGCAAATCTTAGAACTTCAGCCTCTGAAACTGTATAAAAAGAGTTCAAATTAAGTCCAGAAGAATGAACTTGATTTCTTTGGTTAAAAAAAAAAATCTGTGACTTTTCCTTCCACTATCCCTCACTCCCGTGGGGAAATGAAGAAGGGCCTGTGAGCATCTACTGGAGAACTTGATATTTGTCCCCTGCAGTTTAAGAAGAAACAAAGGTTTAAAGTTTGACACAACTCTGAGAAATGTTCAGGCAAAGATCACTGCAAGATTCCAGGCATGAAGGGCTTTAAGAGTTTGCCACTCCTGTTTTAAAAGAAAAAAAAGAAAAATTTCCTATGGCACTCTAGTACTTCACTCTACTGCTTTATCCCCTTTTATCCATCAATTTATTTTTACCTGTCCCATCTTCCTATTTACCTACTTCCAGCTCACCTTACCCACATTCAATTCAATATCCTACCTCTTCTGCACCCAAGCTTTTGTCCCAAGATAGTTCATATGAACAAGAATAGTTTTCTTTCATCCTCTATGCCAATTCCTGGCTGCCATTTTGCCTGCCCTTCAAATAAATATTGAACTTGTTTTCTATTTGAAATGCTAAAAATTCAAGCAATGATCATTTAAAAGCTGAAGGATATCATTTACATTCATCAAATGGTTCTCCTAAGACTTCTAGCTGAAACAAATGACCTTTTCCACTGAAGGTTATAAACCTTTTCCCCAGACAAAATATGAAATGGTTCTGATTCCATACCAATGTCAAGATCTACCTCTCTACTGGATCACAGTTCGAATAAAACTAGGCCGCATATTTTTTAAAACACTTAAAAAAGAACCTTATCCTATTCTCTTTCTTCATTTCAATGTCTCAAATATCTGTAAAGTGAAAGAATAACACACCCAGAAGAGTGGTGCTCCAAAATTCAAAGATAAATAAGTAGGTTATGTAAAACACACCCTTTTATCCTTGTGGCTTTATTTTGTCCAGTGTCATGACAAAAAGGAATCAGAAAGGAACTGCTTTCTTATGAAATTTACTGCAACTAATTTACAGTAAGAGACTAAATTGAAGAATCAATGGGAACTGCAGCTCCATTAAAACAATAAATATAAATTATGGATATCAGTGTCAAAAACACAGATTGAGATGGCACACAGTTTGCTTTCGATGTTTTGTTTTTTAACCATGAATATCTCATGGTCGGTGTTTTAGTTGCCAAAACAGTAACGTGATTGCAAAACAGAACTGCCAGGAAGCTTTCATAATTGAATTCTGGCGTCACACAGTTTGTCATGTTAGACAATTGAAGCTTCAGAAACTTCTGTTTTTCCACAAGCCTATGAACTGTGCCATTCTCCAGTAAAATTACAAAAGCCATGAATTTGACACATCCAGAAACACAAACAGCAGGCTTCACAGAAAAGGAGCATGTGCTAGGGCATGTAAACATTTAACACACTGTCACAGAACTGCCTACAGTTCTCCTCTTGTCAAGGGCTCAGAATAACTTAAAAGCATTCTGTGTATAGGAAGCCAAAATGATTACCAAAAAAAATCACTTTAACCTCTGTTGCATTTACAATGAGGGTTATGGAGGTCGATTTTTTTTCAAAAACAAAAATAATAATTTGTAAATACCTTAATCTCTAAGAAGTTACAGAAACATACAATATGAAATGAGAGAACAAAGGAGAACCAGGATCCACGTGAGTGTGGGTGGAGTGCTCGAGGTAGAAGTGGAAGCCCCATTTTCTGACTTCAAAGTGACACAGTATCGTGGTTAGATCATGGGTTCTGGAATTGAATTTGCTAGATGTGAGTCGTGGAACAATGTAACTAGCTGTGTGATCTCAGGCAAGTTCATCCCATATCTCTTATTTTCAGTTTTTTCACCTATAAAAATGAGAATAATTCAAGATCCTACTTGATTGAATTGCTGTGATTATTAACTAATGCATGTAAGATACTTGGTATAATGCCTAGAATATATCAAGTACTCGTAAATGTTAGGTTTTATAGCCATCGTTATTTCTTCTGTAACTTGCTACCTCAGGCTTAATATCCTTGAATTTGTACAAAACATCTTTTGTAAACATCTTTTTGAAGCCTTAGTCTAGAGAAAACTGCCTCGCTGTAGCATCATCAAACAGAATAAAGGCAGTTGATTTGGGCCTCTTGTATTTTTTTGTTTTGGTTTTTTTGCTGGAATAAAGTTGGAGAAAGGCAAGAAGCTAAAAGTCTTTTCAGAATCTCTGAGAACTTAAGATACAGACAATAGCATAGATCCAGAAAGACCTCCATATACACAGGTGTCTGTACATAAAATTGAAACTAGCCTAGGTATTTTACACTTACATGCAAGGAATAAGATACTCACAAAGTACTGGGAAGACTGGAGGGATATGTGTATACGAACCATTGAATTCAAGAGCTTACTGACTAAAAGCTACAATCCAAGATCAGAAAGCTGCTGCTGCTTCTCCAACCACCCCAAGACACTCACGAAGCTGCTGAGTAGGCCTTGGAACCTGACCCCAGCCATCCTGCCTCTATCACTGCCATGAGTGGGTGAATGACAATTAGAACCCTGAGTCCAGCTGCCACTGCCACCTCATGTTTCCACAATCTTGCCTTCCTACGCAAACAGCAGCAGGGAGAAAGCACCTGCCTCATGTCCAAAGTTCAAATGAGTGGAATCCTACTTGCATCTAGAACCCTAGAGGTAAGGGAGTCTGGAAAATGTAGCAGTAAGCTTCTCATGCCCTGGTAGGTAGATAGAATGAGTCGAGAATGATATTCAGCGTGGTTCCTCTCTTTGACTTCTTAACATTCATATATGCCATTAGATATGAAATTAAGATTCTAAACAAAAATAGTAAAAATGATATTGATGCACCTAGAATAATACAAATATTCCTCACAGAAACATAACAGAACTCATTCTTTCCGCAAAAGATGAACCCTAAGACTTTCAGTCTGAATTTAACTCTCTCTCTGGGTCACATTTCTTCTGTTATAGTTCAGTGACAATCTGGCTTTAATAATCCGTTACCTAAGGACTAAACTATAAATCTAAACTACCACCAATACAATTAATGTAAAGTAATAAAACAAAAGGATAGAGGAAGAATATGTTTATTAATATATTTATATACTACATATATATATACAACATATATATATATATATATACACACACAAAAACACACACATGATTAGAGTCCTCTTTTGTGAAACTGGCCACAAGACAGAAATGGAATTTAAAACTTCCTTCCTCAACTACACATTCCATTTTCCCTTTGCTCTCAACAAGATGTTAGCTAGTATGTGGTTTTTATTTGGTGGTATATGAAAACCTTCAGTCTTGAGATATCCAGCCATTCATGGCTCTTCCAGCATTGAGTTGAGACAATTGTTTTGTTATTTTACTTTAAGTTCCAGTATACATGTGCAGAACATGCAGGTTGTTACATAGGTAAAATTGTGCCATGGCGGTTTGCTGCACCCATCAACCCATCATCTAGGTATTAAGCCCCAAATGCATTAGTTATTTGTCCTGAGGCTCTCCCTCCCCTTTCCCTCCAACAGGCCCCAGTGTGTGATGTTCCGCTTCCTGTGTCCACGTGTTCTCACTGTTCAGCTCCCACTTATGAGTGAGAACATGTGGTGTTTGGTTTTCTGTTCCTGCATTAGTTTGCTGAGGATGGTGGCTTCTAACTTCATCCATGTCCCTGCAAAGGACAAGATCTCATTCCTTTTTATGACTACATAGTATTCCATGGTGTATATGTACCACATTTTCTTTACCTAGTCTATCACTGATGGGCTTTTGGGTTGGTTTATGTCTTTGATATTGTGAATAGTGCTGCAATAGACATAGGTATGCATCTGTCTTTTTTATTTTTTTTAGATGGAGTCTCACTCTGTTGCCCAGGCTGGAGTGCAGTGGAGTGATCTTGGCTCACTGCAACCTCTGCTTCCCAGCTTCAAGCCATTCTCCTGTCTTAGCGTCTCGAGTAGCTGGGCCTACAGGCACATGCCACTGCACCTGGCTAATTTTTGTATTTTTTAGTACAGATGAGGTTTCACCATGTTAGTCAGGCTGGTCTCAAACTCCTGACATCAGGTGATCCACCCACCTTGGCCTCTCGAAGTGCTGGGATTACAGATGTGAGCCACCATGCCCGGCCTGCGTGTATCTTTATAATAGAATGATTTATATTCCTTTAGGTATATACTCAGTAATGGGATTGCTGGGTCAAATGGTATTTCTAGTTGTAGATTCTTGAGGAATCACCACCATCTTCCCAATGGTTGAACTCATGTACATTCCCATTAAGAGTGTAAAAGTGTTCCTATTTGTCCACAGCCTTGCCAGTATCTGTTGATTCTTGACTTTTTAATAATTGCCATTCTGATGGGCATGAGATGCTATCTCATTGTGGTTTTGATTTGCATTTCTTTAATGATCAGTGATGTTGAGATTTTTTCATATGTTTGTAGGCCACATAATGTCTTCTTTTGAAAAGTGTCTGTTCATATCCTTAGCCCACTTTTTTATGGGGTTGTTTGTTTTTTTTCTTGTAAATTTGTCTAAGTTCCATGTAAATTCTGGATATTAGACCTTTGTCAGATGGGTCGATAGCAAAATTTTTCTCCCATTCTGCAGTTTGCCTGTTCACTCTAATCATAATTCCTTTTGTTATGCAGAAGCTCTTTAGATCCCTTTTGTCAGTTTTAGCTTTTGTTGCAATTACTTTTGGCAATTTTATCATAAAGTCTTTACCCATGACTATGTACTGAATGATATTGCCTAGATTTTCTTCTAGGGTTTTTATGGTTTTGGGCTTTACATTTAAGTCTTTAATCCATCTTGAATTAATTTTTGGATAAGGTGTAAGGAAGGGGTCTAGTTTCAGTTTTCTGCATATGGCTAGCCAGTTTTCACAGCACAATTTATTAAATAGAGGATTGTTTCCCCATTGGTTGTTTTTGTCAGGTTTGTAGAAGATCAGATGGTTGTAGATGTGTGGTCTTATTTCTGAGGTCTCTATTCTGTTCCATTGGTCTATGTGTCTGTTTTGGTACCAGTACCATGCTGTTTTGGTTACTGTAGGGTTGTATTATAGTTTGAAGTCGGACAGCGTGATGCCTCCAGCTTTGCTCTTTTTGCTTAGGATTGTCTTGGGTATATGGGCTCTTTTTTGGTTCCATAGAATTTTAAGTGGTTTTCTCTAATTCTGTGAAGAATGTCAATGATAGTTTGATGAGAATAGAATTAAATCTATAAATTACTTTGGCCATTATGGTTGTTTTCATGATATTGATTCTATCAATGAGAATGGATGTTTTTCCATTTGTTTGTGTCTTCTCTTATTTCCTTGAGTAGTGGTTTGTAGTTCTCCTTGAAGAGGTCCTTCACATCTCTTGTTAGCAATTGTGAATGGGAGTTCATTCATGAGTTGGCTCTCTGCTTGTCTATTGTTGTTGTATAGGAATGCTTGTGATTTTTGCACATTGATTTTATATCCTGAGACTTTGTTGAAGTTGCTTATCTGTTTAAGGAGTTTTGGGGCTGAGATGATGGGGTTTTCTGCATATAAAATCATGCCATCTGCAAACAGAGACAACTTGATTTCCTCTCTTCCTATTTGAATACGCTTTATTACTTAATCTTGCCTGATTACCCTGGCCAGAACTTCCAGTACTATGTTGAATAGGAGTGGTGAGAGAGGGCATCCTTGTCTTGTACTGGTTTTCAAAGGGAATGCTTCCAGCTTTTGCCCATTTAGTATGATATTAGCTGTAAGTTTGTCATGAATAGCTCTTATTATTTTGAGATATGTTCCATCAATATCTAGTTTATTGAGAGTTTTTAATATGAAGGGATGTTTAATTTTATGGAAGGCTTTCTCTGAGTCTTTTGAGATAATCATGTGGTTTTTGTCATTTGTTCTGTTTATGTGATGAATTACATTTATTGATTTGCATATGTTGTACCAGACTTGCATCCCAGGGATGAAGCCGACTTGATCATGGTGGATAAGCTTTTCGATGTGCTGCTGAATTCTGTTTGCCAGTATTTTATTGAGGATTTTTGCATCAACGTTCATCAGGGATATTGGCATGAAGTTTTCTGTTTTTGTTGTGTCTCTGCCAGGTTTTGGTATCCAGGTGATGCTGACCTCATAAAATGAGTTAGGAGGGAGTCCCTCCTTCCTTTTCTATTGTTTGAAATAGTTTCCTAAGTAATGGCACCAGCTCATCTTTGCACCTCTGGCAGAATTCATCTGTGAATCCGTCTGGTCCTGTGCTTTTTTTTTTGGTTGGTAAGCTATTTACTACTACCTCAATTTCAGAACTTGTTATTTTTTTATTGAAGGATTTGAATTCTTCCTGGTTTAGCCTGAGAGGGTGTATGTGTCCAGGAATGCATTCATTTCTTCTAGGAGGGTGTATGTGTCCAGGAATGTATTCATTTTCTAGTTTATTTGCATAGAGGTTTTTATAGTATTGTCTGATGGTAGTTTGTATTTCTGTGGGGTAGGTGGTGATACCCCTTTATCATTTTTTTGTGTCTATTTGATTCTTCTCTCTTTTCTTCTTTGTTAGTCTATCTAATGGTCTATCTATGTTATTAATATTTTCAAAAAATCAGCTCCTGGATTCACTGATTTTTTGAAGGATTTTTCGTGTCTCTATCTCCTTAGTTCTAGTCTGATCTTAGTTATTTCTTGTTTTCTGCTAGCTTTTGTATTTGTTTGCTCTTGCTTCTCTAGTTCTTTCAGTTGTGAAGTTAGGGTGTTGATTTGAGATCTTTCTAGCTTTTGGTGTGGGCATTTAGACTCTACACAATGATAGTGGGAGAATTTAACACCCTACTGTTAATATTAGACAGATCAACAAGACAGAAAATTAACAAAGATATTCAGGACTTGAACTCAGCTCTGGATCAAGTAGACCTGATGGATATCTATAGCACTCTCTACCCCAAAACAACAGAATATGCATTTTTCTCAGTGCCACATGGCACTTACTCTAAAATTTATCACATAATTGGAAGTAAAATACTCCTCAGCAAATGCAAAAGAACTAAAATCATTACAGTCTGTCAGTCCACAGTGCAATCAAATTAGAACTCAGGATTAAGAAACTTACTCAAAACCATACAACTACATGGAAATTGAACAACCAGCCCTGAGTGACTCCTGGGTAAATAATGAAATTAAGGCAGAAATCAAGAAGTTCTTTGAAACCGACAAGAACAAAGAGACAACATATCAGAATCTACAGGACACAGCTACAACAGTGTTAAGAGTTGAGACAAATTTGTATTAACTTTTCCACGGGGCAGGATCATTAGAGGCACTGCAGAGGGTATCTTGAGTTTCAGACATATTTCTCCTTGCCTTCACAGTGTAACTGATACAGGATAGCCGAGCCCCACAACTGGGGCTTATCCCAGGAAGGCTTTTGGCTTCACACAGGAAAAAACTCAAGGGCAAGCTGGTGGTGTTACATAGCAATCTTTTATTAAACAGTACTGCTCCTTGTAGAGCAGAGCTAACTCATGGGCAATGCACCCAGAGCCGGCCACATATGGGCTCTTGGCAACTGTATTTATACTCACATAAACCTACTTTTAATTACTGTAAATTAATGGATGGGTCAATGCAAATTAAGGAGTAGTTCAATGCAAATTTAGGGATGAGTTATTTAAAACTTTCTAGGAAATAGTTGGTAACTTCTAGGCCATTGCCACGGAAAGGAGTGATAATTTGGGGGTCATTGCCATGGCATTTGTAAACTGTCATGGTGCTGGTGAGAGTGTCTTATGCTAATGAACAAGGAGGATGGCTAAGGATCGTTTTCATTGCCTTCTGCTGGTTCCTGCCAACTTCTTTACTTTATACTGTCTGGGCTAGATTCTGCTTTGGTCAACAGGGTTGTAACCAGAACACAAGCCTGCCAGTCTCCTGCCTCATTGAAACCACCTAATCAACCCATGATCTTCAAGATCACCTAGATAACACGGTAACCATTCTTTTGCTTGTCGGTTCGGTGGCATAAGAGTCCAAAATGGCCAGGTGATCACCTCAATATTCAATTTATATGGAACCAGCTCTTGTGTTCTCTGGCAGAAGCGTGCATCTAAATCTTCTAAACAATCAGAATTCAAGGTTTCTGGGACATTCGTTAGGTGCAAAATGGCCAAAATGACTAGGCATTTTGGCTTTGGTCAGATAAAGTCTATTTCAGGATAAGAATCTCAGGTCACAGGGTGACTTGTCTCCTATGATCAGCCATTTAGACTCCATCAGGACCCAGCAGTAAGCTAGGAATTGATTTACAGAACGAAAATTGTTATTTGTAAACGGAAATGTGATGATCAGTTTTTTGTGTCAACTTGGCTAGGGTATGGGTCCCAGTTATTCAATTAAATACTAATGTACACATTGCCATAGAGGTATTTTGTAGATGTAGTTAACCCCTATTATCAATTGACCTTAAATAAAAGAGATCATCCCCAATAATGTGAATGGGCCTTATTCAATCAGTTGAAAAACGTTAGAGCAAAACTGAGGTTTGTGTAAGGAAAAAAATTCTGTCTCAGGAAAATAGCATCAACTCCCATCTAAGACTTTCCAGCCATCTGGCCTGCCCTAAAAATTACAGACTTGCCAGACTTCCCATAATCCTGTGAGACAATTCCTTGAATTAAATTTATCTGTCTATCTATTCATCCATCCTACTAGTTTTGTTTCTCTGTGAATCCCTGATCGATACAGTGTCCATAACTTTATTCAAAGTCCAAGGAGACCGCAAATGATTCTTAACACAGAATCCTCTCCTGTCATTTAGGACCCTTAGTTTGGTAGGTTTAGTAGGTCATAAGGTTAAGTGGAAAAGATTCTGGGAAATCTGATTACATTGCAGCCTGAAGCAACTGAAGAATCATTTCTCGCACTGGGGCACACTCAAAACAGGCAACCTAATGGAATTATTGGATCATAGAAGAGGACCAAAATATGATTTAGATTGCATTCAAAATATACAAAATGTAGCAAGTATTGCAGATGTGTGTGAACTTGTGTTTGTGTGTTTTAGGAAATACAAAGTATATCAAATTGTCTTTTGCTTTGAATGGGGATATCTTCACATGCCCCATACAACTGGATTCCCAAAAACTTCACTGAAGTGGCAGATCCCTTAACTTATAAAGAGTATATTTGTCCCATCCTCTGGCAAACATAGGGTCTTATAAATACAGATAGAGTCCCACTAATCAAAGTGTGGTCACATATTTGTTCTGGTCTGTGAACTCTTTGTTACTGATTCTCAATGTGTACAGAAATTGAGAGAAAGTACTTAGAAATGTTTACAGCAGTTTTATAGACTCTAATAATTAGATTTGTACTTTCATGCCCTTTCATCTTTTAATTATTTACTTTTATTATAATTTACAAAATCATTGGTCTGAATAGATTGAAAACCTTTTAAAAACTGGTCCATCATCCTTGATTATTTGAGAAACCCTGACCTAGAATACCTACTTTCTGCTCATCAGATTCTATCAGCTTGAAGTCATCAATATGGTGGAAAAATATTCTATCCTATGGGATGATAAAATGATCAAATGTCCCATGGAGTAAATTATGACAGAGAACCAGAGAGAAGGCCTACCCCTGAAGTAAGATGTGTACTCTTTTTCTTGTCAGGTGAAGAGCAAGTTGCTTCTGTTTGTAGGGAAAGAGAGAAGAACTACTCATTAGAAATGCGGTTGCATACAAGGTGCCAGGGACCACGTTGATTGGCTCTTGCAAATAAAACAATTTGAATTCTTTTACGTGCTGTCATTCTCTAAAACAAATCCATATCCATTCCATCTTTGGTGGCGGCACTAATCTCTGTTATTCTCTCTCTGAGAGACACAGTACTGCTTTTGATTCACTACTTTGAGCAGGAGAAGAAGTTTCAATGGTCTTTACTTAGCTTTTAATACCAAAATAACCCTTAATCCATTAATCACCTGATTTTCAAAAAAGACAACTCTGACATGAGGACGAAAATGAGATGATCACTTTGGATTATCAACAGGACCTCTAAGGATTATCATGTTTTACAGTCACTGATCAATAATTCTCAAAATAACTAGTTTTCTTTTCTTTTTTCCAGTATTTGAGTGTTATGGCAAATGGCAAATCACTTGGGGAGGACTAGGAAAAACACTTACTGAATATTGCAAGTACTTTTTCAAAAGGACCCCACCATCCCTTGAGTCAAGATGCTGTGGAGTATGAGAGCTCGCCCAAATCTGGGGTTTGGTCATGAATGTCCTCGACTCTACATTATGTTACCTCAAGTCAGTTTCCATTCACCAGCCCTAAAGATTTTATTTTGTTTTAGTTATAAAGATCAAATAGGACCCTAGATTCAACACGGAAACTGTGATCGGTTAGCCCCACAAGGATGCAGCACTCAAATAATTCCAATTATTATTCTTGCTGTGCTCTGTATTAGGGTAAAATGCTCTTTTTGCATCTGGTGGCTATCACTGGAATTCTGACCCTCTAGGATCCTATCACATCCACAGAAATCAAAGATTTCTATAACAGCATCTTCCATGGTTATCTCCAATCTACAGAGAATTTCCACTGTTAGGGGCAGAACTGTATGGCCCCCAAATTTTTATGCTAAAGCCCTAACCTCTAGTACATCAGAATGTGACTGTATTTGTTGGAGATAGGGCTTTTAAAGAGGTGATTAAGTTTAAATGATGCTATTAGGATTGGCCCTAATCCAGTCCGACTGACATCTTTATAAGAAGAGGAAATCTGAACACACAAAGAGACAACAGGGATACACAGCCTCAGAGGCAAGGCCATGGGAGGTGACCACGAGAAGGTGGTCATCTGCAAGCAAAGGAGACAGGCTCAAAAGAAACCAAAGACCGTGATCGTGGACTTCCACCCTTCAAATGTGAGAAAACAAATTTCTGTTTTTTAAGCTACTCAGTCTGTGGTCTTTTACTATGACAGCCCTGGCAAACTAATACATCTACTAATGCCACTGCTCCCTTTACCAAGATAGTTTTCAATTTCCTTTGTGAAAGCAACTTCTTTCCTTTGAGAAGACACACTTAGGAGGAAGAGACCAAGTGACATGTGATAAATGCGTTGCAATGTTCTCATTAGCCTAAATATTTGCATTCCTTCCTCCACAGGTTATCTGGCAAGTCAAATTTATTTGGTGTTTACCAGCACTGAATTCAAGTCTTCATTAATCAAGTAAATGATAAGGGTTAACTAGCCGAAGGCTGGTTCCCTGAAGCAGAATAGCCTCCTGTAAAGTTGCACAGAAAATGGCTATGCCCAAGCACATTAAGAATATTAAAATAAGTAAAATATTCAGGGGGCATATAAGACTATTGGCCCACACCCTCGTACTGCTGCAGTTGCAGGGTCTGGCCTTGTGTCAGTCAGCTCAGGCTGCCATAATAGAGTACCATAGACTGGGTGGCTTAAACAACAGAAATTTATTTTCTCACAGTCTGGGACCTAGACGTCCAAGATCAGGGGACCAGTATGGTCGTTTTCTGGCTCCCTTCTTGGCTTGTAGACAGCTACCTTATCACTATGTCCACATATAGCACTTCCTCAGTGAGTGTTCATGGAGAAAGACAGAGTGCGAGCTATCTTATAAGGACACAAACCTATTGAATCAGGGCTCCAACCTCATGATATCTTTTAACCTTAATTACTTCCTTACAGGTCCCATCGCCAAATACAGACACATTGAAGGTTAGGGCTCGTACAGGTTGATGGGTTGAATTTTGAGAGAATACAACCATTCAGTCCATAACAAACCCAAACTCCTTCATCACACTAAGGGAGGAGTTAGTGATGTCCTATACCCGAATGCTAAATTAGCAGCTAATGGCCATTTACAAATTGTTAGAATAATTCCTATATCCTTCAGCTTGCACACTGAATTCAGAATTTCTGAAATCTACGCATAGACTTAAAATCATCCCCAAACAAGAATATATCTTTTCTCTCTGGTCTAGCATACCTAGTATCCATTCTAATGGATGTTTTTCAGGTTTCTGCTGATATTTAGCAATTATTTTTATGTGTAAATCGTTTGTTTTGGATCAGACTTTGTATTTGACCCAGGACATGTTAAGATTGACTTATTTCAAGATAATTGAGAAATGGTAGGGATGTTGCATAAGGAGAGATGGCATGTCCTTTCAAGGTAACTGCCTCAGGAGAAGTCATTACAAGTTGTCTGGTAAATACAAGACCAGTCCCACGGACAGGAAGAAAGGGATGCTTCTGATGGCAGGGGAGGCTCAAAGGGGTTTGGTTGTTTAGTCGACTTGGATTCATTTTAGTCCGCCCAAATGTCCCCATTCTAATTCTGAGTGTCTCGATCTTTCCCAATTAATCAAAGTTTAAACATCAACAACAACAAAAAAGACCTGCTAAGGCTGTGAATTCAGTTATTCAATTATGTTGTAATGTAGCAAACTTGAATACCAGATTTTGGTTATATCAGCCATTAAGCATTAAGGGACAAGAAATTTGATCAGGAATCACAGTTTTTCTATTCTTTATCTCTCCAGTAAGAGTCTCTCATAGAAGCCCTTCAGTCTACCAAAGCCTTGCATTCTGTAGACACTTTATCCCTGGGGATGCCATGTACAAATTTAAGGAATTCTTTTTCCTGTGTGCCATTGACTACTAGAATCCAATTTTTCAGTAGTAACAAAAATATCATTGCCTTCAAATATTTCTTAAGCAAATCAAATAACCAATCTAAATTCCCCTCAGTCAGAGTTTTGTCCTAGAGACATACTCAGTACTTCTAACAGATTGCAATTGAATACAGGAAATCAGATATTTACAAAGCTTTAATGAAAGCTGAAAAATCAGGAGTCAGAATGACACCACTGGAAATTTTGAAGATAAGAACACAGTGCCGAAGTTCCATCCAGGAAAAGATAAATTGCTACCACCACGACCATCACCATAACTTTCCCTTGACACTCACGAAGCTAGTGACTAAACTCTGAAACACCAAACTAGGGTACAGCAGTTGCCTACTGACACTCCATGACCTTGCTTGCCAGCTGAAATAGCACCAGAAATATGACCGCTGACTCACTTTCAAATTGGTCTTGAGTGCATGCTACCATCAGGACATAATTTCTTTCCAGAACCCCAGCTGCAATGGATTCTTGCAAATGTATTTTTAACTTTTCAGCATATACAATACAGGGAGACACATAAAGGAGTAAGCACAAGACAGTGTTAATTTACCAAAGCCAGCAGAAGTTCAACCACTTAGTTCTCCTGGCCACCCGGAAGTTCTCCTCAAACCAGCAGCATTCCTACCTTCTTCTCAGCCTCAGTTTATACAGATCTACCCTAACAAGAGCAGCAGTCTCAGATTTCGGGGTATTTCATAAGTGAAGAGGTCACTGGTTTTTGGTTGTTTCTCCTCTTTTCAAGTATTTCTCTCATAGCCTATTTACAACAGCCTCTTTTCAAAAGAAAGTATAGTCAATCCTTCACTGGCTCCCAAGGTTGCTTTGTTTTGGCATGCTAGCAAGGAAGCCTGGAGTTGAGTAGTAATGTGTGTCTATTTATGACAGAAAAAAATGAAAATGAGACTGTATTGTTTCCTAGGGCTGACACAACAAAGTACCACAAAAGGGATGACTTAAAACAGAAGAAATTTATTCTTTTTCAGTTCTTCAGGGTAGAAGTCTGAAATCACAGCAGTGCCATGTTAACCTCTCAAACACAGGGTAGAATTTTTCCTTGCCTTTTCCCAGCTTCTGGTAGTACCCATCAGCCGTTGGCATTGCTTGGTTCACAGTGTCTTCCCTCCAAGCTCTGCTTCTCCCACCACATGACATTCTCTCTCTGTGCTTGTGTCTCTTCTCCTCTTCTTATAAGGACACCAGTCGTATTAAATTAGGACCTAACCTAATGAACCATGACCTCATCTTCACTTGATTACATCTTCAAAGACCTATTTTCAAAGAAAGTCATATTCCCAGGTGCCGGGGAGTAGGGCTTCAACATATCAATGCGACCCATAACAGAGGCAAAGAGGGTAAGTCTCACAAAGAGGGCCAGAATCCTTAGTAACAGAAAGTTTCCTCAGGAATTTCCAGGAAAATGGCAGGTCATGGTCTGTCACGGCTTCAACTCTGATTGTGGGCTTGAGTAACTTACATTTATATGCAAAATTATACAGAAAACACAGAGGTAAAGAACACCAAAATGTAAACTTACTTAAGAGATTGTTCATAAGGAAAAAAAGGAAATCTTCCTCTAGATGTTATGACCCTTTCATAGCATTAATTTTATTTTAGATAAATATTAAAATTCTAATATATTGTGAATATAGCCATACGAAAGATATTAATTATTAACTTTTGTTCACATATAATTTAATTTCTCAGATTTCAAATTTAGCATCTATTTTAACCTACTAACAAAGGTATAAAGTCTATGATTTATTTAATCACTCAGAAAATATTTCTTAAGCACCTACTATAAGCTAAGCATTTCATATACAGGATTCAAAATTTTTAAAAACATGGTTTCTGCTCCAAGATACCTCTTGATAGTCTGATAGGAAGCATAAGTGAGTCAATACACAATTAGAGTGCTACACTGAGGTTAATAGCAGAGTGTTGTGGGATCAAGATAACAGCTAATAACCCACTGGGGTTGAAGTGATTAGGAAAATCTTCCCACCTAGAGGAAGAAATTCTAGAACCGAATCATAAAGAGTATAAAAGAGTCAGGAAAGGTATTTTAGGCAAAGGAAGCAACATACGTATTTACAAAGCTGTGAGAGATAGCACAGCACATTCTGAGAACTGCAAAAAGTTCAGTATGGCTGGATTTCAATGAGAAATGGGGATGGGATGGTAGGGTAACAGAGTGACGCGGGAGCAGTTACAGTGAAAGCAAAGATCAAACTATCGAAAACCTCTATGACAAGGGCAATGGACAATGTGGTAAACTTAACCGGTGCTCACCAACATCTGTTCTGTCCTCCTGGACACGTGACTGTACTTCATATACCTTGAAGTTTAAGGGGATTGTGGGGTATCTATATAACTAGTCCTGGTCAATGGGCTGTGAGTGGAAATGCAGTATGTCACTTCTGGTCCAAAGCATAGAACAGCAGTTGTGGCATCTTCCTGTGCTCCCTACTCTTCCTGCAGCAACCAGCAATATCCAGAGTGCAGAGCCAATGTCAGGCTGGATTCTTGAGTGACTTGAGGCAGAATATCCAACCCATAAACCTGAGCCACAGGGGATATGTAGAATGAGTAAGACTTAAGCCTTTGCTTTGCTAAATCACTAAGATTATGAGTTAATTTGCTCCTGCACCATAATCTGGTACTAACCTGATAATATAGAGTGCAACTGCAAGAAAATTTAATCAGGAGAATTGCTTAGTATGATTTGTGTTTTAGAAAGATCACATTAGCTAGACGGTAGAAGGCAGACTAGTAGAGCTAAGGATGAGTACAAGTAGAAAAATCCAAAGCTGTAACAATAATTCAGAGTCCATGGGTGCTGTCTCCCACCTTAGCCAAACTTATCTCTTTCCAATTAAACCTCAAGATACCAAACATTGGGAAATCAGGGGCCATAGCATGACAAATGAGGTTTCCTTGGGCCCAGCCCTTTTCTGGGATTATTACATGTAGCAATTCTCTACCAGGTTTCTTGCACTCTCACAAAGAACTTAAGACCAATAAAACTGTCTGGATTTCTGGTTAGGATAATAAACTCTGTGCTAGTAGAGAAGAGTGTATCTAACAACTTGTCCTAAATGACTCTGAAATCATTTTTCTGCAGCACTTATTGTAAGCATTTAGCATTTTGTAATTCAGGACAAAAGATTCAAAGGGAAAAAATTTTCATGTACCATATATTTCCCAACCATCCATAAGTGGATCAAAACTCCAACCCAGATTTCCCTGAGCATCATGTGAAACATAAAGAAGTTACTGAGATGAAGACATAAGGAAGCCAGTATAAAAATCATCAATACATTTGCGTGTTTAATGGTAACAATAAAATTGCACCACAGTTACAACCCGCATAGTTACTAAGCCAGTTGGAAATAGAACATATCTGGAGACAACCCTAGTTTGGAATTTGGCCATCAGGCTACTTGGCTAGCCTAACAGTGGGTCCTTTAGTGACCTCAGACAAGCCACCCACCTTCTGTGTCTCCCTTTCCCTTTTCTAGCTTAACAAAAAAATTACTTTTCCCCCTCAGAAAGATCATGTAAGAAGTTGTAATAGAAGCATTTATGAAGCATTTTGTATCTCTTTCATACAGGGAGCCCAAAGTTCAAAGCAGCTCTATATACGCCCAGACAGGGACCCATAATTGCACTTGGTCCACACCAAGGGATGATTCTGCCATGTGTTACTGCTGAGAAATGAAGGACTTGCATTAAAATGCATAATTTAATCAAGAGAAAAACCACTAATCAGTAGGAAATATGCAACTTTGATGTTATGGGATTTTTTTTTTTTTTTTTTTTTTTTTTGAGACGGAGTCTTGCTCTGTCACCCAGGCTGGAGTACAGTGGCGCAATCTCGGCTCACTGCAAGCTCCGCCTCCCGGGTTCACGCCATTCTCCTGCCTCAGCCTCTCCGAGTAGCTGGGACTACAGGCGCCCGCCACCACGCCCGGCTAATTTTTTGTATTTTTAGTAGAGACGGGGTTTCACCGTGGTCTCGATCTCCTGACCTCGTGATCCGCCCGCCTCGGCCTCCCAAAGTGCTGGGATTACAAGCGTGAGCCACCGCGCCCGGCTGTTATGGGATTTTTTTTAATGTTCATATTATTAGAGCTGCCACAATTTCTCATGAATCTATTGAAATGAAAATTAATGTAAAGGAGAGGTTTTAAAAGATGAAATGAGCTCAAACATGAGGTCCTCAGGAGGGTTTGGCACTCCTCTGGGGCAAATGCAGAAAAGCAAAAGCACTGTGACAGCAGCCAGGGCTGTCACTGTTCCTGCTCCCTGCTGAAAAGTACAAATTTGCAAGGTAAGTTTTGCAGTCCTTTGGAGTTCTATAAACTATGTGGCCATTCTACTAAACCAGGGCCCAAACAGTAACAGAATATACAGGCCACCCTATAATACAGCATCAGTAACAAACAATAACAGAACATAGGCCACTCAATAATACAGCATCAGTTTCTCATTGTCTTCATCTATTTGGGCTGCTATAACAAATACCTTTAACTAGTTAATTTGTAAAGAACAGAAATTTGCTTCTTCCAGTTCTGGAAGCTGAAAAGTCCAAGATCAAGGCACCAGCAGATTCAGTGTCTAGTGAGGACTCTCTGCTTCCAAGATGGTCCCTTGTTGTTGAGTCCTCAGGTGGCAGAATGGGTAAGCACTGTGTCCTCAGGTGGCAGAATGGGTAAGTACTGTGTCCTCAGGTGGCAGAATGGGTAAGCACTGTGTCCTCAGGTGGCAGAATGGGTAAGTACTGTGTCCTCAGGTGGCAGAAGGGCAGAAGGACAAAAGGAAAAAATGCTGTGTCCTTCCATGGAAGAAGAGATGAAAAGCCAGGCAGCTCTCTGAAGCCCCTTTCGTAAAGGCATTAATCCATTCATTAAGGCAGGGCCCTCATGATTTAATCACTTCCCAAAGGCCCCACCTCTTTTTTTTTTTTTTTTTTTTTTTTTTTTTTTTTTTTTTTTTTTTGAGACGGAGTCTTGCTCTGTCGCCCAGGCTGGAGTGCAGTGGCGCAGTCTCAGCTCACTGCAAGCTCCGCCTCCCGGGTTCACGCCATTCTCCTGCCTCAGCCTCTCCAAGTAGCTGGGACTACAGGCGCCCGCCACCGCGCCCGGCTTATTTTTTTTTTATACATTTAGTAGAGGCAGGGTTTCACCATGGTCTCGATCTCCTGACCTCGTGATCCGCCCGCCTCGGCCTCCCAAAGTGCTGGGATTACAAGCGTGAGCCACCGCGCCCGGCCTGGCCCCACCTCTTAATACAACTACAATAGGGGTTAAGTTTGAACACATAAAATCGGTGGGACACAAACATTCAAACTACAGTAGTCATGCACTCTTCAACTTATGAGTGGAGTTGGCGAAATAACTGAAAAATGTCAGTGATGTTCTCAGGCCTGCCCATGGGTCAATGATTAGGTACAATCTTCCAAACAAGTGCTTATGAGATTCTTCAGGGAGCCTCATCTGAATCCAAGGAAGTCATGAATGAGCACATGTGACAATTTCATTAGCATTTTATTGGTATAACACTTGATCGGAAGTTTAGGGCTGGGACAAGGGATGTGTTTGTGTGTGTGTGTGTGTGTGTGTGTGAGGGTGTGTGTGTGTGTGTTTATAGCCTTTTTCTGTATTGTTCTCTTTGTGTGTGTTGGTGAGAGAGAATGCAGCAACAATCTACAAGCCAGAAAATGGGAAGAACAAAATGGTCTCCAGCTTATCCCCATTAACTCATGTCTAAGCTTTAAAAAGAGAGATGCTCAAAACTGCTGCTGAAGTAGTTTTCTTGAAAGATTCTATATGATATGTAGGCACAAATAGCACCACTTTTGTTCCCCGGTGCCTACATAGAATAGGGAAAACAGAACAATGTGCCCACTTCTTCATGGAACACACCTTGGTGTAATGAGGATTATAGGTAGGAATATCATCTATCAGGTCTGCCCAAGATCATCCAGTTTTTGCCCATTGTTCCAGCATAATTATCAACAGCATTCTTTTTTACTCTCAGTAGTATCTCTAGTTATAGAGAATGAATAGAATCTTGATGGGTGGGCCTTTGAAAGCTTGGAGATAGGGCAACACTTACTATGAGAAGTCTTCTCAAAGAGTGGCACTGATTAGCAGTGGTGATGGAAAGCAGCAACCTCAGGGCCTTCGGGAGCAATGGGTATTGACAGAGGCCAATGAGAGCAGATGGCAATGAGATGACTGCTCATGGGCACCTGTGTGACACTCTTCTGGGAGAGACAGGACTGTATATTTCAGGTCTGGATTCAAGAATTAGGAAAACCATTGGCTTTCTCCACCTATGCACATGGTAAATGTGACAATGTTGATGACTAATTATTTCTTTAAAAATAAGTTACATGACTATGTGTAACTTTTAAAGTAGTCATTATAATGTTTTTATAGCATTGCATTACGCAAACTGGTAATAGAAAAAATTTATCCTACCAAATTTCCTATTACAGAATTCTTGTATTTCCTTTTCATTTTAAATCTTTGTGTATTTATGCTTTGTTTTTCCAAAGTTAAGGTCTTGGAGTACAGAAATAAAGACTCATAACATAGAGCAAGCACATACTAGCTTCATAAAGACAGAATTTATTGCTTCCTAACCAAAGAAAATATGATCTGTATTTGTTATATTTGACATAAAACCATAATTATTTTCAATTTAAAAAATAGTTAATATTTTTCCAATTTACTCCACATTTTCCAAATACTACTTTTTCAATTCCCATCAAGGCTGTATATTATCTTTCTCATGGTGATTTATGCCTTATGAACGTTCCCACAGTAATCCTGGGGGACAAATTATTCCCATTTTATAGATGAGGTTCCTAGGGCCTAGAGATGTTAAATTATATGTTCAAGGTAACACAGCAATGAAATACAACTGGAAATATCACAGTGCATCTAAAACCTATGTTTGTCCTACACTCTTTTCCTCCATGTCTTCCTTCTCTCTCTCCCTCTTTCTTTGTTTCCATCTCCCTTGCTTCCTTTCATCTTATTGTTTTATTTTACTTTTTTAATTTTTATTTTAAAAACTTTTTTATTATACTTTAAGTTCTGGGGTACACGGGCACAATGTGCAGGTTTCTTACATAGGTAAACATGTGCCATGTTGGTGTGCTGCACCCATCAACTCATCATTTACATTAGGTATTTCTCCTAATGCTATCCCTCCCCCAGCTCCCCACTCCTGGAGTGTGATGTTCCCCACCTTGTGTCTATGTGTTCTCATTATTCAACTCCCACCTATAAGTGAGAACATGTGGTGTTTGGTTTTCTGTTCTTGTGATAGTTTGCTTAGAATGATGGTTTACAGCTTCATCCATGTCCCTGCAGAGGACATGAGCTCATCCTTTTTTATGGCTGCATAATATTCCATGGTGTATATGTGCCACATTTTCTTAATCCAGTCTATCATTGATGGACATTTGCGTTGGTTCCAAGTCTTTACTACTGTGAATAGTGCCACAGTAAACATATGTGTGCATTTGTCTTTATTGCAGAATGATTTATAATCCTTTGGGTATATACCCAGTAATGGGATGGCTGGGTCAAATTGTATTTCTAGTTCTAGACGCTTGAGGAATCGCCACACTGTCTTCCACAATGGTTGAACTAATTTACACTCCCACCAACAGTGTAAAAGTGTTCCTATTTCTTCACATCCTCTCCAGCATCTGTTGTTTCCTAACTTTTTAATAATTGCCATTCTAACTGTCATGAGATGGTATCCCATTGTGGTTTTGATTTGCATTTCTCTGATGACCAGTGATGATGACCTTTTCTGCATGTGTCTGTTGGCTGCATAAGTGTCTTCTTTTGAGAAGTATCTGTTCATATCCTTGGCCCACTTTTTGATGGGGTTACTTGTTTTTTTCTTGTAAATTTAAGTTTTTGTAGATTCTGGATATTAGCCCTTTGTCAGATGGGTAGATTGCAAAACTTTCTCCCATTCTGTAGGTTGCCTGTTCACTCTGAGGATAGTTTCTTTTGCTGTACAGAAGCTCTTTAGTTTAATTATATCCCATTTGTCTATTTTGGCTTTTGTTGCCATTGCTATCGGTGTTTTAGTCATGAAGTCTTTGCCTATGCCTATGTCCTGTATGGTATTGCCTAGGTTTTCTTCTAGAATTTTTATGATTTTAGGTCTTACATTTAAGTCTTTAATCCATCTTGAGTTAATTTTTGTATAAGGTGCAAGGAAGGGATCCAGTTTCAGCTTTCTACATATGGCTAGCCAGTTTTTCCACCACCATTTATTAAATAGGGAATCCTTTCCCCATTTCTTGTCTTTGTCAAGTTTGTCAAAGATCAGATGGTTGTAGATGTGTGGTGTTATTTCTGAGAGCTCTGTTCTGTTCCATTGGTCTATATCTCTGTTTTGGTACCAGTACCATGCTGTTTTAGTTACTGTAGCCTTGTAGCATAGTTTGAAGTCAGGTAGCACGATGCCTCCAGCTTTGTTCTTCTTGCTTAGGGTTGTCTTGGCTATGTGGGCTCTTTTTTGGTTATGTATGAACTTTAAAGTGGTTTTTTCCAAGTCTGTGAAGAAAATCAGTGGTAGCCTGATGGGGGTAGTGTTGAATCTATAAATTAGTTTGGGTAGTATGGCCATTTTCACAATATTGATTCTTCCTATCCATGAGCATGGAATATTCTTACATTTGTTTTTGTCCTCTTTTATTTTGTTGAACAGTGGTTTGTAGTTCTCCTTGAAGAGAACCTTCACATCCCTTGTAAGTTGGATTCCTAGGTATTTTATCCTATTTGAATGGGAGTTCACTCATGATTTGGCTGTTTGTCTATTATTGGTATATAGGAATGCTTGTGATTTTTGCACATTGATTTTGTATCCTGAGACTTTGCTGAAGTTTCTTATCAGCTTAAGGAGATTTTGGGCTGAGATGGGGTTTTCTAAATATACAGTCATGTCATCTTCAAACAGAGACAATTTAACTTCCTCTTTTCCTAATTAAATACCCTTTATTTCTTTCTCTTGCCTGATTGCCCTGGCCAGAACTTCCAACACTATGTTGAATAGGAGTGGTGAGAGACGGCATCCTTGTCTTGCATCAGTTTTCAAAGGGAATGCTTCCAGTTTTTGCCCATTCAGTATGATATGGTTGTGAGTTTGTCATAAACAGCTCTTATTATTTTGAGATATGTTCCATCAACACCTAGTTTATTGAGAGTTTTTAGCATGAAGCGCTGTTGAATTTTTTCAAAGGCCTTTTCTGTATCTATTGAGATAATCATGTGGTTTTTATCATTGATTCTGTTTATGTTATGGATTATATTTACTGATTTGCATATGTCAAACCAGCCTTGCATCCCAGGGATGAAGCTGACTTGATCATGGTGCATAAGCTTTTTGATATGCTGCTGGATTCGGTTTCTTAATATTTTATTGAGGATTTTCACATCAATGTTCATCAGAGATATTGGCCTAAAATTTTCTTTTATTGTGTCTCTACCAGGTTTTGGTATTAGGATGATGTTAGCTTCATAAAATGATTTAGGGAGGATTCCCTCTTTTTCTATTGATTGAAATAGCTTCAGAAAGAATGGTACCATCTCCTCTTTGCACCTTTTGTAGAATTTGGCTGTGAATCTGTCTGGTCCTGGACTTTTTTTGGTTGGTAGGCTATTAATTATTACCTCAATTTCAAAACCTGTTATTGGTTTTCAGAGATTCAACTTCTTCCTGGTTTAGTCTTGGGAGGGTGTATGTGCCCAGGAATTTATCCATTTCTTCTAGATTTTCTAGTTTATCTGTGTAGAGGTGTTTATAGTATTCTCTGGTGATAGTTTGTATTTCTGTGGGATCAGTGGTGATATCCCCTTTATCATTTTTTACTGCACCTATTTGATTCTTCTCTCTTTTCTTCTTTATTAGTCTTGCCTGCAGTCTATTCTGTTGATCTTTTCAAAAAACCAGCTCCTGGTGCCTCTGCCCGGCCGCCCCGTCTAGGAAGAAGTGAGGAGCGCCTCTGCCCGGCCGCCTCGTCTGGGAAGTGAGGAGCGCCTCTGCCCGGCCACCCATCATCTGGGAAGTGAGGAGCGCCTCTGCCCGGCCGCCCCGTCTGGGAAGTGAGGAGCTCCTCTGCCCGGCCACCCATCGTCTGGGAAGTGAGGAGCTCCTCTGCCCGGCCGCCCCGTCTGGGAAGTGAGGAGCGCCTCTGCCCGGCCGCCCTGTCTGGGAAGTGAGGAGCGCCTCTGCCCGGCCGCCCCATCTGGGAAGTGAGGAGCGCCTCTGCCTGGCCACCCATCGTCTGGGAAGTGAGGAGCGCCTCTGCCCGGCCACCCATCATCTGGGAAGAAATGAGGAGCACCTCTGCCCGGCCGCCCCGTCCGGGAAGAAGTGAGGAGCGCCTCTGCCCGGCCACCTCATCTGGGAAGTGAGGAGCGCCTCTGCCCGGCCGCCCCGTCTGGGAAGAAGTGAGGAGCGCCTCTGCCCGGCCGCCCCGTCTGGGAAGAAGTGAGGAGCGCCTCTGCCCGGCCGCCTCGTCTGGGAAGAAGTGAGGAGCTCCTCTGCCCGGCCACCCATCGTCTGGGAAGTGAGGAGCGCCTCTGCCCGGCCGCCCCATCTGGGAAGAAGTGAGGAGCGCCTCTGCCCAGCCACCCATCGTCTGGGAAGTGAGGAGCACCTCTGCCCGGCCGCCCCGTCTGGGAAGAAGTGAGGAGCGCCTCTGCCCGGCCGCCCCGTCTGGGAAGAAGTGAGGAGCGCCTCTGCCCGGCCGCCCCGTCTGGGAAGAAGTGAGGAGTGCCTCTGCCCGGCCGCCCCGTCTGGGAAGTGAGGAGCACCTCTGCCTGGCCGCCCCGTCTGGGAAGTGGGGAGTGCCTCTGCCCGACCGCCCCATCTGGGAGGTCTACCATGGAGGCCAGAAGCAATGTGGGGGCTGGATGTGGTGGCTCACGCCTGTGGTCCTGGCACTCTGGGGGGCCAAGGCGGGTTGATCACTTTGGGCTAGGAGTTTGAGACCAGTCTGGCCAACATGGCGAAACATATGAAAAATACAACAGACAAACCAACCAACCAACTCAGTGACAACAAAACAGGTCTACCCTGGAGTCATACTCTAATTTTTTCTATTTTCCTCCCTTTCTGATCCTTTATCCCACTTTCTTTTTCTTCCTCTTCCTTCTCCTTCTTCGTCAAATAGAGGATTGAATTATTATCACTGATCCATATAAAGTCCCTCTCTCATTTATTTTAATTCCCACCCCCCATTTCTATTCCCCGTCTTCCCATGTGCAACCTTCCTAATATGTTTGATACGCATCTTTTTGTTTGTATGTATTTTTAGAAAATGTTTATTGTTTTTGTGTGCAAAAAAAAATTAATAAAAAAATAAAAAAAATAAATAAAATAAAAAAAAAAGAACAAAATAAGGAGGACAAGACTAAGAAAAAAACAAACACGGAGACAAAAGGCAGCCTCAACTGTTGGCTGCTTTACAAGCCCCAGCTCCTACTCAGATAACAGAACTCACAAACTTCCTGCTTATCAAACACTTCAACTTTCCAGACATCCCAGCTGACAAAAAAATGCAAGTTACCTCCCTGCTACCCTGGCTTTTTCCTAATTACTGTAATAAATCTGCCTTTCTCTACCAAAAAAAAAAAAAAAAAACCAGCTCCTGGATTCATTGATTTTTTGAGGGGTTTTTGTGTCCCTATTGCCTTCAGTTCTGCTCTGATCTCAGTTATTTCTTGCCTTCTGCTAGCTTTTGAATTTGTTTGCTCTTGCTTCTCTAGTTCTTTTAATTGTGATGTTAGGGTGTCAATTTTGGATCTTTCCTGCTTTCTCTTGTGGGCATTCAGTGCTATAAATTTCCCTCTACACACTGCTTTAAATGTGTCCCAGAGATCTCGTACGTTGTGTCTTTGTTTTCACTGGTTTCAAAGAAAGTATTTATTTCTGCCTTCATTTTGTTATTGACCCAGTAGTCATTCTGGAGCAGATTGTTCAGTTTCCATGTAGTTGTGTGGTTTTGAGTGAGTTTATTAATCCTGAGTTCTAATAATTGGTAGTAAAACACTCCTCAGCAAATGTAAAAAACAGAAATCACAACAAACTGTCTCTCAGACCACAGCTGCAGATCTGTTAGGGTTTGCTGGAGGTCCACCCCAGACCCTGTTTGCCTGGTAATCACCAGCAGAGGCTGCAGAACAGCAAATATTGCTGCCTGATCCTTCTTCTGGAAGCTTTATCCCTGAGGGGCCCATGCCTGTTTGAGATGTCTGTCAGCCCCTACTGGGAGGTGTTTCCCAGTCAGGCTACACAGGGGTCAGGGACCCACTTGAGGAGGCAGTCTGTATGTTCTCAGAGCCCAAACGCCATGCTGAGAGAACCACTGCTCTCTTCAGAGCTGTCAGGCAGGAATGGTTAAGTCTGCAGAAGCTATCTGCTGCCTGTTGTTCTACTATGCCCTGCCCCAGAAGTGACATCTATAGAGGCAGTAGGCCTTGCTGAGCCGCAATGGGCTCCACCCAGTTCGTGCTTCCCAGCCTCTTTGTTTACACTGTGAGTTACACAAGCCTCAGCAATTGTGGACACCCCTCCCCACGCCATGCTGCAGCCTCACAGGTCAAGCTCAGACTGCTGTGCTAGCAGTGAGCAAGGCTCAGGCTCTGTGGGCATGGGACCTACCAAGCCAGGCACAGGAGGGTATCTCCAGGTCTGATGATTGCTTAGACTGTAGGAATAGTGCAGTATTTGGTTAGGAGTGTACTGTTTCTCCAGGTACAGTCTGTCACAGCTTCCCTTGGCTAGGAAAGGAAAATCCCCCAACCCCTTGCACTTCCCAGGTGAGGCAACCTCCCACTCTGCTTCAGCTCACCCTCCATGGGCTACACCCTCTGTCCAACCAGTCTTAATGAGATGAACCAGGTACCTCAGTTGGAAATATAGAAATCACCCACCTCTGCATTGATCTCGCTGGGAGTTGCATACCGGAGCTGTTCCTATTTGGCCATCTTGGAAGCAACCCCCCATTTTATTGTTCTAATGCTTTTCTTTTAACATTTAGAAGCTATAAGGATTCTAAAGGCCTTAAACTTACTTATTCTTTAATATCTTGTTAGAAAATTAGAAGAAATGAAAATTTAAAAACAGGAGGGGAGGGGAGGGCAGGGTAGTGTGTCCAGAATTGGTGGGTTCTTACTCTTGCTGACTTCAAGAATGAAGCCATGGACCCTCATGGTGAGTGTTACAGTTCTTAAAGATGGTGTGTCTGGAGTTTCTTCCTTCTGGTGGGTTCGTGGTCTCGCTGACTTTAGGAGTGAAGCTGCAGACCTTCACAGTGAGTGTTACAGCTCTTAAAGGTGGCGCAGACCCAAAGAGTCAGCAGCAGCAAGATTTATCGCAAAGACTGAAAGAATGAAGCTTCCACAGCATGGAAGCGAACCCAAGTGGGTTGCCACTGCTGGTTCAGGCAGCCTGCTTTTATTCCCTTACCTGACCCCACCCACATCCTGCTGATTGGTCCATTTTACAGAGAGCTGATTGGTCCGTTTTACAGACAGCTGATTGGTCCATTTTGACAGGGTACTGGCTGGTGCATTTAGAATCCCTGAGCTAGAAACAGAGTGCTGATTGGTGCATTTACAATCCTCTAGCTAGACATAAAAGTTCTCCAAGTCCCCGCTAGATTAGCTAGATACAGAGTGCTGATTGGTGCATTCGCGAACCCCGAGCTAGACACAGAGTGCTGATTGGCACATATACAATCCTCCAGCTAGACATAAAAGTTCTCCAAGTCCCCACCCAACTCAGGAGCCCAGCTGGCTTCGCCTAGTGGGTCCCGCGCCAGGGCTGCAGGTGGAGCTGCCTACCAGTCCAGCGCCATGTGCCTGCACTCCTCAGCCCTTGGGTGGTTGATGGGACTGGGCGCTACAGAGCAGGGGGCGGCACCCATCAATGGAGGCTTGGGCCATGTGGGATCCCACGGCGGGTGGGGCAGTTGCTCAGGCATGGTGGGCTGCAGGTCCCGAGCCCTGCCCCGTGGGGAGGTGGCTGAGGCCAGGCAAGAATTCGAGTGTGGCGTGGGCAGGCCAGCCATGCTGGCCTGGGTGCTAAGCCCCTCACTGCCCAGGGCCGGTGGCACTGGCTGGCTGCTCAACGTGCAGGGCCCACCAAGCCTGCGCCCACCTGGAACTCATGCTGGCCTGTGAGGGCCATGTGCAGCCTCAGTTCCACCTGTGCCTCTCCCTCCACACCTCCCCGCAAGCAGAGGGAGCTGGCTCTGGCCTCGGCCATCCCAGAGAGGGGATCCCACAGTGCTGCGGCAGGCTGAAGGGCTCCTCAAATGTGGCCAGAGTGGACACTGAGGCCAAGGAGGTGCCAAGAGCAAGTGAGGGCTGTTAGCAGGTTGTCACCTCTCAGTAGGAGAGGGGAGAGGAGGGCAAGGTAGGAGTGGGAGGAGAGGGGAGGGGAGGAGAGATTATCTTTACCCATCTTTTGGCTCTGGTTAGTCTTCCCTGTACAGTAAAAGTTCTTGAAAGAATTCTGTGTACTCACTATTCAATCTTTTCTTTCCCTTCTCTCTACTTCTCTCTAACCAAGTATCTCCTCTGTTATACCATGAATACTTCTCTCGTTAAAGCCACCAAAGACCTCCACATGAACAATTCTGAGACCCCCATTTTAGCTGACCTATTGGCAGCAGTTGATACTGTTGGTCAGTCTTTCTGCTTTAAAACAAATTCTTCACTTGGTTTCTGGTCCATTGCATTCTCCTGGTTTCCCTTTTTCCTCTCTGGATATTTTCCGTAAGTCTTCTTAGCTACCTTATCATTATTTCCCCAATCTTCAGACTTGGAGTATCTGACAACTAAGTTTTTCCACGTTTTTGCTTTTCTATCTTCTGATTTCAAAGCAATAAATACCATCTATATGCTGATCACTACCAAATTGATGTCTCCATTAATGACCTCTCCTTTGAATACCAGTCTGGTATATCCAACTGTCTATTAGAGATTTCTACTTGCATGCCTATTAGCCATCTCAAAGTTTACATACATAAAACTGAGCTTTCACCAAAATTTGTTCATCCCACAATCTCCTCATCTCAATATCAGGCCAAACACCTTGGAATCGTCCTGAACTTCTCACTTTCTCTTATGTCATACGCAGTCCACTAGCAAATCTTGCTAGCTGTACTTTCAAGATGTATACAGAATGCAACTAATTCTCACAGCCTCCTCCACTGCCACCCTGGTTCATGGCACTGTGACATCTGCTTGGATTGCTGTAACAGCCTCCTGACTAGAATTCCTGCATATGCCCTTACCTGTCTTCAGTCTCTTGTCAAAACATGAGCCAGGGTGATTCCTCTGTTCAGAACCCTCAAATGACTTCCCATCTTGCTCAAAGTAAAATCTAAAGTCATCACAAAGACCTTATAGCCCTATGAAATCTGTTGCTTCTTTGTTACCTGGCTTCACCTCACCTACTATACTCCCCCTTCCTTACACTGGCCCGCTTGCTACCATTCCTCAGAGATACGAGGCACACTCCTATCTCAAGGCCTTTGCCCTTGCTGGTGGTCACTCTTCCTAAAATGTTCTTCCCACAGAAATTTGCACAGCTTGCTTCCTTGCTTCAGATCTTTACTCAAGTGCCATCTCCTTAGTGAGGACTTCCTGACCACTCTATGAGAAACTTGCAGTCATACACACAATTTCTATCTCCCTCCCCTACTTCAGTTTTCTCCTTGGTGCTTTGTCACTATCTAATACACTGTGTATTTTTATATTTCTCATATTTAAGATCTGTCTCCCCCATTAGAATACTGAGTCAAGGGAGCTTTGTCTACTTTGTTCACTGCTCTATCTCCAGCACTAAGAATAATAATGACACTCAGGAAATACTGTGGAAGGTAGATGTGTTACAATTGGCAGTTAGTCACACACGAGCAGGGCAGAAGACCTTCCCCGCAACCCCGGCCAGGAATGTCAGGTGACCACCAGGTAATGGTCAGATGGTTGGGTTAACTGTCTTTCTAAAATAATAATTGGTCACAGCCAGCACCAGAGAAAGGCAGTCTCCCAACAGCTAGAAACACCTGAAACTGGTGATCAGCAGCTTTCCAATAAGATTTCAGGATTTGGGCAAGTGGGCTCAAACATGCACATTAAGACGCAAAATGGTGGAGTTTAACTGTTACATGACCTTCTTCTCGGAACACTTGACTGGTAAGGGAAAAATGCCTGAAGTGAGCACTTGCAAAATTTCAGTAAACACACTGCACATGTGCCGGCAGGCCACTGCTCAGGCAGACAGCCCACCCCAGTGGAAGAACTGGGGGAGAAGGGATGCAACCCCCAGGAAGTATGCCAACATGTAACATCCCAAGTCAAAGGTCAAGCCATGCACTTGATCTTTCATGTCACTCGCTTAGCCCTCTTCCAAGTGTACTTTATTGCTTTTTGTTCCTGCTCTAAAGCTTTTTAATAAACTTTCACTCCTGCTCTAAAAATTGCCTCAGTCTCTCACTCTGCCTTATGCCCCTCAGTCAAATTCTTTATTCTGAGGAGGCAAGAACTGAGGTTGTTGCAGACCTATACAGATACACCGCTGCTAACAGATGGAAGGAGAGAAGAAAGGAAGGCAGGAAGGATTGCAAGAATGGTTACAACATTAGCTTCCCCTCTCAATGTAAAAACAGCATGTAGCTAGCTTATGATACTTAAGTTGCAGGTGGCATGAGCCTACCCCATTGCTTCCTGAGTAGATCTAGAGAAATAGAAACCATCAGCCTCTAAAGAAAAAGTGGCATCCTCCTAACTAAATGTACTTTTTAAATGCCCATATGAACCAATTAAAATATGAAGTGATTTCAACCTCCAAAGCCTTTTTCTTAGACAACAAACTAGGAACAGAGGTCAATGCCCAAGCTGCCTGCAACTTCACACCAGGTTAAGTGCAATGCTGGCTCTAGATAAATGTTAAATTGCCACTGTATCCCTTTTACTTCCTAAAACTAGCTTTTGATTTATCTTATTGTGGGTTTTGAGCGTCTGGAATTTTCCCAAGTGAACTAAGATCCTGCCATCGGTAAAACTACTTCTCATTACCTATGTTAATTTTATCTCTTTCTCTGCATTCAATAACCCCATCTGTTGCAATTCCAGCTGTGAGAAGGGAAAGCAGCAAGAGACTGAGCAGACCTAACACAGAGACTCTGTGGGGGAGCAATAACTCCTTCCCAGGAAAAAGGAAATTTATAATTCACAGTGGACATGACTAGATCCACCAAAAATAACTAGGCAAAATGGAATCTTAGGGTTAGTCGCTCAGATTTTTTAAGTTTTTAATCATGTAAAAATATCCAGTATAATTTACTGATAAATTCATTTTTATAAATATATTTGTTATATAATACCCTATATTATAAAAGCAGACCCTGCCTCGAAGTGCATATAACCTAAGTTTCAGCAGGAAGCTGCCACAACCATACACCGTATCTTCGAATTGGGGTTTGCAAAACTGAAAAAAAATGGCAGGCATAATATGCCATATGGTAGATGCTCAGGAAATGTTAGTTCCCTCTGCCCCTTTGAAGAAACAACCAAGTCTGGTCCAGCTCGTTTGTACTTTGTGACAAAGTTTTTCAGCAATTCCCTGCTTCGGAGGAGTCACATCTGGCCCACTACATTCCTGACCCCTGCCATCTTCTAAGGAGCTTCCTGAGGCTCTGAAAAGCTGCTGAAACTGAGTGAAGCAGGCATTTTCTCCTCTCTAGATTGATAAGCAGGATTGTAGTGATTTAGAATGACACTTCAACAAGCTCAATTAATATCTGATAGACAGGAATATGGTTGGTTTCAAAGTTGCCCCTACCCTAAAGGCAAATGCTGTGCATGTAAAGGAAGTGAGTCTTCTCGCAAGCTTTGCTCCCTCTCCTAAAACAAAGATTCTCTCTCTCTCTCTCTACCCCTCAGCACCAAGGAAGAACAAGCATTATACAAAGAAATAATGAGCAATGAAAGGAAAGGAGGGAAGAGAGGAGAGTTACAAGCAAAGAGAATGACATGAACAAAGGCACAGATGGATGAAAATCCATGCATGTTGGAGAAACTATGAATTGCATTATTACTAGAGTATGAAATATATAAAACAGAGTAGCAGTGGTGAAAATTATGAGATGAGTGGGAGCAGATCGTGGCCCTGTGTGCTGAGATCAGGGATCTATTGCTGCAGATCTCTTGAAAGGTTTTAAGCAGGAGGTGGGTGTGGTCTGATTTGTTTTTTAAACAAATCGCTTTGACAGCATTGTAAAAAATAGTTGTGAGAAGGATGAAATTGAATGCAGAATTACTTCTTAAGTTGCTAAAGCATGCTAGAGATGATGAGAAACCAACTGGGATAAAGTGAGAGAGGTGCAGAGTTGGAGGTAAACTTGGTAAATATTTATGAGGAAAAAAATACAAGGATCTGGTGAGCAATGAGATATAATGGGGAGAGAAAGAGGAGGGATCCAGGATTACCAATGAGCTCTCCTTGGATAACAAGACTAGTGGTCAAATTTCACATACAATGAGGGCAGGTTAGAGAGGGAATGGGAGGGATGTTACGAGTTCAGTCAGGAGAAGATAATTTTCAGATGCTTGTGTAGCAATGCCTTGTCTCTAAAAATAAATAAATAAAAATAAAAAGATACGTATTTTTAAATAACGAAATACCTAGTAATACATCAGAGGCTCAGGAGAACAACGTTAGAGAAAAAGATGCAACAGTTAATGAGCACAAAAATATATGTTTACCAATTAAAGTTGTTTACTTGGTTATACTAGAAAACACAAAATAGCAGCAGTTTTAACAGAATAAAAAATTTATTTATCTAGATGCGAAAGTGGGGAGTCGGGCCTGTAATGATGGCTATAACCTGTCATCAGGGACCCAGGCTCCCAGCTTTCTGCACCACCATCCTCAGTGCACAGCTTCCGTCCTCAAGGCTACCTGCTGTTCTGGTATGGCTGCTCACGCACTTCCCAGCATGTTCATATTTCTGGAAGCTGAAGGAGACAGGAAGGGCAAGAGAGGGCACTTTCCAGCACCTTTTAGGAGCCACCTCTGAAATCTCACACACCGGTTCTGCTTGCAACTCCTTAGCCAGATAGTCAACGTATGGCGCACCTAAGTATGACAGAGACTGGGAAATGTAATCTTATAGCTGAGTCCATTAACTCCTTGTATAAAATTGGTATTCTGCTACTAAGAGGGGTGAGTGGATACTGGTTAAACAAAGAGTAATCTCTGTCACATCATGCAAATGACTAAGATGGAGGAAGAACTAGAAGCATAAAAATAAAGTGGGTCAAGACAGACCTAAGAGGAATGATTTAAGGGGCAGACAAAGAGTAGGCACCGAGAAGGGAAAATATTAAAGGCAGGGGAAGAGCCCAGGGGAGGAAGTACCTTTTCCATAGTTTTCCAAATAGTGATTCATTAAGCCTTCCGCAGTTGTAATTATATTACTTTCTCGTGAATTAAGCTGATGCTTCTGTGTTATTTTTAAGTTGATTATTCAGATTTCTAGCTATAATTTTTTATTATATACTTATTTATGCCTGATATCTGTGATCATATCTGTGGTCATTTGGCTTCTTCCAAATAGGCACCTTTGGAAACTGCATTAGCTCCTTCAAGTCATCAAAATACGCTGGAGCAGCAAGTTCTTAAACAGTATCTTCACTTTCAGATACTGAAATAATTTATGACTCATTCAAAAGCATTAGGTTAATGAGAACATTAAAAGTAAAAATAGATGTCAAGTTGGAATGCAAAGCCAGAGCAGAAACAAAGTTATACCGATATCCCTTAGTAAAATAAACAGTTCTTTACTGAAGCTTGTCTTTTAAGCAAAATTCTGATATTGAAACCATATTTTTCTCATTCACTGGTACTTCCTATGGGGAAAAAAATCAGTCCTAAGACATTGAAAACAGAACTGTACTCCAGAGCCGAGTATCTCCTCCACTAATGGGAATGAGGAAATGAAACAGGAAAGAGGAAAAGATATCATTAGTCACAGTATACTGGCTTATACTCTCTAGATAGAAAAAAAGAAATTAACAAGCCTGTCAAGAAAAGGAAAACTGGGGCTAAATGTAGGCCAGAAAAGAGAGACTCGCAATCATCATCACCTACCAAAAGGCAGCATGAGTGAATTTTCAAACTATGGTATAGCGTTCCTTAAATGGCCATATATCAATTATCGAGTGCTGTTAAGGAATAGTGCCTTCCAGCTAATTCGGAGCCCTAGGTGTTAATAAGAACCTCACACATCTAAAGTATACTAAGTTAGCAAAGTATTTTAAATGCAATAGGACATTTTAAGTCACCTGAAGTTATTAGAAAGATGATATTACATAATCGCATTTTACAAATAGAAAAGCAGATTCAAAAAGCCTATCCTTATCTGTCATATGAAAGGAGGGCTGTGGGCTGAATATTTTTGTCCCTTCCAAACTTATTTTGAAACAATCCCCCATGCAACAGTGTTAGGAGGTGGGATCTAATGGGCGGTGTTGAGGTCACGTGGCTCCACTCTCATGAATGGATTAACGCTGCTATAAAAAACGGGCTTGCATAAGTGGGTTTGCTGTCTTCTGGTTCTTCCACAGTGGCATCCAAGGCGCCATCTTGGAAGCAAAGAACCGGTTGGTATCTTGATGTTGGACTTCTCAGCCTCTGTTCTTTATAAATTACCCAGTCTGTAACAGAATATCTTCTCTGTGGCAGCATAAATGGACCAAGACAAGGTGTAACTGAATTTTTCACTCTAAAAGTTCTATAAGACTATGAGAACTATACAAATATTGAGAGATAATGTTAGAACTTGAGGTTTGTGATTCCAAGACCTTGATTCCCTAAAAATATCACAAAAGCACTTAGTATATATGGACCGTCAGTATTCAACCCATTAGCAAAATACCATAAGCAATATTGTTACCTCATATTAATGATTAGAAAATACGTTCATGTATCACAGGTCTTCAGAAACATCTTCATAAGAATCAATTGTGCTTAAAAGTATACACAGACATACCAAAAACTAACACTCTGATTAAGCCTGTCTCCAACAAAAGAGCACATTATTATTAATCTTTACATTCAGGTACTTGTTATATAATTAGGGATCTCAGAAAACTTACATCTAGAACATAGATCATCCTACGTTTTTCTTAAATTATAAGAAATATGACTGATTTTCATTTTAATTAACTTTCCTAGATAAAATTTTACGCATGGTTTCCTTCTTTTCTCCTCAACTCCCCATTTCGACAGTCTTTCAGCATTTCATTATGACACAGTTACACGAAGAATCTCTCCAGATGGTTTATCAACCCCACATTTTTCATATCAGAGGCAGATATAGAAATGTGGCAATCCATGGTAAGTACTAGATTCCTATTGCTATTTTAACAAATTACCACAAACTTAATAGCTTAAAACAACTGCCATTTTACAGATTTAAAGAGCAGAAGTCTGAAATGGGTCTCAGTCAGCTAAAATCAGGATGTTAACAGAACTGCATTCTTTTAAGCCTCCAAGGGAAAATCTATTTCCTTTCCTTTTCTAGCTTCAGAGTACTCCCGCAATCCTTGGCTCATGGCCCCTTTCTTTAAATCCAGTGGAGTAGCATCTTTGAATCTCTCTCTTATTCTAAGCATCACTCTCCTCCCTCTCTCTTTCACTTATAAGGACCCTTTTGATTACAGGGGCCCAACTAGATAATCCAGGATAATTTCCCCATCTCAAGATTCTGAACTTAATCACATCAGCAAAATTTCTTTTGCCTCATAAAGTAATATATTCATGAGTCTGGAGATGGAGACATGCATGTCTTTGTTAATGTAATAAGCATTATTCTGCATATTACAATAACTAAGAAAAATTGGTAAGAGAATATGACTGGATCACCTACACTACTTAAAGAAGAAATCAAACTATTCTGGGCAAGTTATATCATTATGTTCTTTATTAAGGACACTACTTCCTATTTACCCAATCACTTCAAATAGTTAACCATCTTCTAAAATGCACAACTTATAAAGGGATGTTGTGAGGTCCTTAAAATGTGCAGACCTAACTCAGCAAACCAAAACTTGTTTTGCTTTTATTATTATTATTATTATTATTATTATTATTATTATTATTATACTTTAAGTTTTAGGGTACATGTGCACAATGTGCAGGTTACATATGTATAGATGTACCATGTTGGTGTGCTGCATCCATTAACTCGTCATTTAGCATTAGGTATATCTCCTAATGCTATTCCTCCCCCCTCCCCCTACTCCACAACAGTCCCCGGTGTGTGATGTTCCCCTTCCTGTGTCCATGTGTTCTCATTGTTCAATTCCCACCTTTGAGTGAGAACATGTGGTGTTTGGTTTTTTGTCCTTGCGATAGTTTGCTGAGAATGATGGTTTCCAGCTTCACCCATGTCCCTACAAAGGACTTGAACTCATCATTCTTGATGGCTGCATAGTATTCCATGGTGTATATGTGCCACATTTTCTTAATCCAGTCTACCATTGTTGGACATTTGGGTTGGTTCCAAGTCTTTGCTATTGTGAATAGTGCCGCAGTAAACATACATGTGCATGTGTCTTTATAGCAGCATGATTTATAATCCTTTGGGTATATACCCGGTAATGGGATGGCTGGGTCTAATGGTATTTCTAGTTCTAGATCCTGGAGGAATCACCACAACGACTTCCACAATGGTTGAACTAGTTTACAGTCCCACCAACAGTGTAAAAGTGTTCCTATTTCTCCACATCCTCTCCAGCACCTGTTGTTTCCTGACTTTTTAATGATCACCGTTCTAAATGGTGTGAGATGGTATCTCATTGTGGTTTTGAATTGCATTTCTCTGATGGCCAGTGATGATGGGCATTTTTTCGTGTTTCTTTTGGCTGCATAAATGTCTTCTTTTGAGAAGTGTCTGTTCATATCCTTCACCCACTTTTTGATGGGGCAGTGTCTTTTTTTATTGTAAATTTGTTTGAGTTCATTGTAGATTCTGGATATTAGCCCTTTGTCAGATGAGTAGGTTACAGAAATTTTTTCCCATTCTGTAGGTTTCCTGTTCACTCTGATGGTGGTTTCTTTTGCCGTGCAGAAGCTCTTTACTTTAAGTAGATCCCATTTGTCAATTTTGGCTTTTGTTGCCATTGCTTTTGGTGTTTTAGACATGAAATCCTTGCCCATGCCTATGTCCTGAATGGTATTGTCTAGGTTTTCTTCTAGGATTTTTATGGCTTTAGATCTAACATGTAAGTCCTTAATCCATCGTGAATTAATTTTTGTATAAGGTGCGAGGAAGGGGTCCAGTTTCAGTTTTCTACATATGGCTAGCCAATTTTCCCAGCACCATTTATTAAATAGGGAATCCTTTCCCCATTTCTTGTTTTTGTCAGGTTTGTCAAAGATCAGATAGTTGTTGATATGTGACATTATTTCTGAGGGCTCTGTTCTGTTCCATTGGTCAATATCTCTGTTTTGGTACCAGTACCATGCTGTTTTGGTTACTGTAGCCTTGTAGTATAGTTTGAAGTCAGGTAGCGTGATGCCTCCAGCTTTGTTCTTTTGGCTTAGGATTGACTTGGCAATGCGGGCTCTTTTTTGGTTCCATATGAACTTTAAAGTAGTTTTTTCCAATTCTGTGAAGAAAGTCATTGGTAGCTTGATGGGGATGGCATTGAATCTATAAATTACCTTGGGCAGTATGGCCATTTTCACGATATTGATTCTTCCAACCCATGAGCATGGACTGTTCTTCCATTTGTTTGTATCCTCTTTTATTTCATTGAGCAGTGGTTTGTAGTTCTCCTTGAAGAGGTCCTTCACATCCCTTGTAAGTTGGATTCCTAGGTATTTTATTCTCTCTGAAGCAATTGTGAATGGGAGTTCACTCATGATTTCGCTATCTGTTTGTCTGTTATTGGTGTATAAGAATGCTTGTGATTTTTGCACACTGATTTTGTATCCTGAGACTTTGCTGAAGTTACTTATCAGCTTAAGGAGATTTTGGGCTGAGATGATGGGGTTTTCTAGATATACAATCATGTCATCTGCAAACAGGGACAATTTGACTTCCTCTTTTCCTAATTGAATACCCTTTATTACATTCTCCTGCCTGATTGCCCTGGCCAGAACTTCCAACACTATGTCGAATAGGAGTGGTGAGAGAGGGCATCTGTGTCTTGTGCCAGTTTTCAAAGGGAATGCTTCCAGTTTTTGTCCATTCAGTATGATATTGGCTGTGGGTTTGTCATAGATAGCTCTTATTATTTTGAGACACGTCCCATTAATACATAATTTATTGAGAGTTTTTAGTATGAAGGGTTGTTGAATTTTGTCAAAGGCCTTTTCAGCATCTATTGAGATAATCATATGGTTTTTGTCATTGGTTCTGTTTATATGCTAGATTACGTTTATTGATTTGCGTATGTTGAACCAGCCTTGCATCCCAGGGATGAAGCCCACTTGATCATGGTAGATAAGCTTTTTGATGTGCTGCTGGATTCGGTTTGCCAGTATTTTATTGAGGATTTTTGCATCAATGTTCATCAAGGATATTGGTCTAAAATTCTCTTTTTTGGTTGTGTCTCTGCCAGGCTTTGGTATCGGGATGATGCTGGCCTCATAAAATGAGTTACGGAGGGTTCCCTCTTTTTCTATTGATTGGAATAGTTTCAGAAGGAATAGTACCAGCTCCTCTTTGTACCTCTGGTAGAATTCGGCTGTGAATCCATCTGGTCCTGGACTTTTTTTGGTTGGTAAGCTGTTAATTATTGCCTCAATTTCAGAGCCTGTTATTGGTCTATTCAGAGATTCAACTTCTTCCTAGTTTAGTCTTGGGAGAGAGTATGTGTCGAGGAATTTATCCATTTCTTCTAGATTTTCTAGTTTATTTGTGTAGAGGTGTTTATAGTATTCTCTGATGGTAGTTTTTATTTCTGTGGGATCAGTAGTGATATCCCCTCTGTCATTTTTTATTGCATCTATTTGATTCTTCTTTTCTTCTTTATTAGTCTTGCTAGCAGTCTATTAATTTTGTTGATCTTTTCAAAAAACCAGCTCCTGGATTTATTGATTTTTTGAAGAGTTTTTTGTGTCTCTATTTCCTTCAGTTCTGCTCTGATCTTAGTTATTTCTTGCCTTCTGCTAGCTTTTGAATGTGTTTGCTCTTGCTTCTCTAGTTCTTATTTGTGATGTTAGGGTGTCAATTGTATATCTTTCCTGCTTTCTCTTGTGGGCATTTAGTGCTATAAATTTCCCTCTACACACTGCTTTGAATGTATCCCAGAGATTCTGGTATGTTGTATCTTTGTTCTTGTTGGTTTCAAAGAACATCTTTATTTCTGCCTTCATTTCGTTATGTACCCAGTAGTCATTCAGGAGCAGGTTGTTCAGTTTCCATGTAGTTGAGTGGTTTTGAGTGAGTTTCTTAATCCTGAGTTCTAGTTTGATTGCACTGTGGTCTGAGAGACAGTTTGTTATAATTTCTGTTCTTTTACATTTGCTGAGGAGAGATTTACTTCCAATTATGTGGTCAATTTTGGAATAGATGTGGTGTGGTGCTGAAAAGAATGTATATTCTGCTGATTTGAGGTGGAGAGTTCTGTAGATGTCTATTAGGTCCACTTGGTGCAGAGCTGAGTTCAATTCCTGGATATCCTTGTTAACTTTCTGTCTCATTGTTCTGTCTAATGTTGACAGTGGGGTGTTAGAGTCTCCCATTATTATTGTGTGGGAGTCTAAGTCTCTTTGTAGGTCATTACGGACTTGCTTTATGAATCTGGGTACTCCTGTATTGGGTGCATATATATTTAGGATAGTTAGCTCTTCTTGTTGAATTGATCACTTTACCATTATGTAATGGCCTTCTTTGTCTCTTTTGATCTTTGTTGGTTTAAAGTCTGTTTTATCCGAGACTAGGGTTGCAACCCCTGCCTTTTTTTGTTTTCCATTTGCTTGGTAGATCTTCCTCCATCCCTTTATTTTGAGCCTATGTGTGTCTCTGCACATGAGATGGATTTCCTGAATACAGCACACTGATGGGTCTTGACTCTTTATCCGATTTTCCAGTCTGTGCCTTTTAATTGGAGCATTTAGCCCATTTACATTTAAAGTTAATATTGTTATGTGTGAATTTGATCCTGTCATTATGATGTTAGCTGGTTATTTTGCTCGTTAGCTGATGCAGTTTCTTCCTAGCCTTGATGGTCTTTACAGTTTGGCATATTTCTACAGTGGCTGGTACCAGTTGTTCCTTTCCATGTTTAATGCTTCCTTCAGGAGCTCTTTTAGGGCAGGCCTGGTGGTAACAAAATCTCTCAGCATTTGCTTGTCTGTGAAGTATTTTATTTCTCCTTCACTTATGAAGCTTAGTTTGGCTGGATATGAAATTCTGGGTTGAAAATTCTTTTCTTTAAGAATGTTGAATATTGGCCCCCACTCTTCTGGCTTGTAGAGTTTCTGCTGAGAGATCAGCTGTTATTCTGATGGGTAACCTGATGTTTCTCTCTGGCTGCCCTTAATATTTTTTCCTTCATTTCAACTTTGGTGAATCTGACAATTACTTGTCTTGGAGCTGCTCTTCTGGAGGAGTATCTTTGTGCCATTCTCTGTATTTCCTGAATTTGAATATTGGCCTGCCTTGCTAGATTGGGGAAGTCCTCCTGGGTGATATCCTGAAGAGTGTTTTCCAACTTGGTTCCATTCTCCCCGTCAATTTCAGGTACACCAATTAGATGTAGATTTGGTCTTTTCACATAGTCTCATATTTCTTGGAGGCTTTGTTCATTTCTTTTTATTCTTTTTTCTCTAAACTTCTCTTCATGTTTCGTTTCATTCATTTTGTCTTCCATCACTGATACCCTTTCTTCCAGTTCATCACATCAGTTACTGAAGCTTGTGCATTTGTCACATAGTTCTTGTGCTGTGGTTTTCAGCTCCATCAGGTCCTTTAAGGACTTCTCTGCATTGGTTATTCTAGTTATCCATTCATCTAATTTTTTTTCAAAGTTTTTAACTTCTTTGCCATTTGTTCGAACTTCCTCCTTTAGCTTGGAGTAGTTTGATCTTCTGAAGCCTTCCTCTCTCAACTCGTCAAAGTCATTCTCCTTCCAGCTTTGTTCCACTGCTGGTGAGGAGCTGTGTTCCTTCGGAGGAGGAGAGGTGCTCTGATTTTTAGAGTTTCCGGTTTTTCTGCTCTGTTTTTTCCCCATCTTTGTGGTTTTACCTACCTTTGGTCTTTGATGATGGTGACATACAGATGGGTTTTTGGTGTGGATGTCCTTTTTGTTTGTTAGTTTTCCTTCTAACATTCAGGACCCTCAGCTGCAGGTCTGTTGGAGTTTACTGGAGGTCCACTCCAGAGCCTGTTTGCCTGGGTATCAGCAGCGGTAGCTGCAGAACAGTGGATATTGGTGAACCGCAAATGCTGCTGCCTGATCGTTCCTCTGGAAGTTTTGTCTCAGAGGAGTACCCGCCCGTGTGAGGTGTCAGTCTGCCCCTACTGGGGGATGCCTCCCAGTTAGGCTACTTGGGGATCAGGGACCCACTTGAGGAGGCAGTCTGCCCATTCTCAGATCTCAAGCTGCGTGCTGACAACGACTACTCTCTTCAAAGCTGTCAGACAGGAACATTTAGGTCTGCAGAGATTATTGCTGTCTTTGGTTTGTCTGTGCCCTGCCCCCAGAGTTGCAGCCTACAGAGTCAGGCAGGCCTCCTTGAGCTGTGGTGGGTTCCACCCAGTTCAAGCTTCCCGGCCATTTTGTTTACCTACTGAAGCCTGAGCAATGGCAGGCACCCCTCCCCCAGCCTCACTGCTGTCTTGCAGTTTGATCTCAGACTGCTGTGCTAGCAATGAGTGAGGCTCCATGGGCGTAGGACCCTCCGAGCCAGGTGCAGGATATAATCTCCTGGTGTGCCGTTTGTTAAGCCCGTTGGAAAAGCACAGTATTACGGTGGGAGTGACCCAATTTTCCAGGTGCCATCTGTCACCCCTTTCTTTGACTAGGAAAGAGAATTCCCTGACCCCTTGTGCTTCCCGGGTGAGGCGATGCCTCGCCCTGCTTTGGCTCACACACGGTGCACTGCACCCACTGTCCTGCACCCACTGTCCAGCACTCCCCAGTGAAATGAACCCGGTACCTCAGTTGGAAATGCAGAAATCACTCATTTTCTGCTTTGCTCATGCTGGGAGCTGTAGACTGGAGCTGTTCCTATTCAGCCATCTTGGCTCCACCCAAAACTTTTTTTCAAAAGTAAAGGCCGGGCGCGGTGGCTCACGCTTGTAATCCCAGCACTTTGGGAGGCCGAGGCAGGCGGATCAAGAGGTCAGGAGATCGAGACCACAGTGAAACCCCGTCTCTACTAAAAATACAAAAAAGAAAAAATTAGCCGGGCGTGGTGGCAGGCGCCTGTAGTCCCAGCTACTCGGAGAGGCTGAGGCAGGAGAATGGTGGGAACCCGGGAGGCAGAGCTTGCAGTGAGCAGAGACTGTGCCACTGCACTCCAGCCTGGGTGACAGAGTGAGACTCCGTCTCAAAAAAAAAAAAAAAAAAAAAAACTTTTTTTCAAAAGTAAAAAGCATAGCTAAGAACACTGCTCAGACATATAATCAAAGGTCTTATTTAGGACAGGAACTGAAGTCTTTTATTGTGACTGTGTGCATTGTCCACCGAATTGGTTAGTAATCTCTCCAGAAAAAAAAAATATATATATATATATTTATATCAGGGTTATCAGAAAACAAAGATGATCTACTTTGCTTTCCAAATTCAGGAAGGTAAAAGAATTTCTTAAATTTCTTTAGCCTTAAATTTCTTCAGACATTTCTAATTTTTTTGTGAAATGAACATTTGTTAGAAGGAGGGTGTGTGTTTGTGTGTGCATTGTGTGTGTGTGTGGTTAGTTTGTTTAAAAGATCTTCAGAGGAGAAGAAATAATTTACCCTGTAACCTTTTAAAATGGGAAATAACTTTGACTTTCCTTATGTAGACTAATCTCTATGTGGCTGTCAGAGGATACTATTTAAGTAGAAGACAAGAAAAAGAGGTCAGAAACCCATTTCACTCTTTCTCAGAATAGCAATAGAAAGAGAGGAGAAAATACCAGGATAGTTCTCACAATTCTCTTCTTCCTGATACAGGAGAAAATCTCAGTTTAAAGCAGAATGGATTTTAATCCTTTCTTAATTTCATTTGTGGCCAAGAAAATTGAACAAAGTCTTTAAAAATGTACACGTGATATGGTCAATGAGAGAGACACAGACATAAATACAACTCTTATTCTAAATGACACAATCATAACTGTTATTTTAAATGCCCAACTGTCTGTATTCTTAGAGTCAGAGACAAGGCATAGTGCATAGCTGTGGGTGGGGCTCTGAGCTTCTAAAACAGTTTAATTACCCACCACTGGTATGAACCATCAGCAAATTACCTAATCTTTCTCAACTTCATTTCCTTATCTGTAAAGTGTAGATAATGGTACCTGTCTCAAAGGGTTGTTTTAGCAAAATGCTTATTGCAATGCCTGACACCTACTAAGAGCTCAATGAATGTTAACCATTATTATTATCTAAAAGTCACTCTAGAATCGAGAAGAGACGTATCAAAAATAAGCATCCATATGAGCCCCAAATGCAATCTTAGGATATGGAAGAAAATTGAAGAAATGCATATGAATTGCTGAGTAATTAGTCAAATTCTTTTTCAAGTCCTATTTTGAGACTGCAGAGGCTCCTCTTTTCAATTTATGCTTCTCAATGAAAAATCTACTGAGAAAAATTTTTATCAGAGATTTTATTTCTTTGATGCCCTGACTGGGAGGAATTGACAAAGCATAAAACGACTGAGAGCTGTCTGCTTCATTATTATTAATGAATTAGCCCTTAAACAACCCAGGATTACAAAACAACCACCACCAACTGGAGACTAGTTAATTACCAAAAACCACACAGAATTAGCTCCTTATTTACTTAAAATCGGGTATGGTTTCAGAATAAAATTAATATCCAAATGCAACAAGACTGTGGGAAAAAGGCTTGGCATATAGAGGGTGACCAACAACTATCATTACATGACAGTCAGGGAAAATGGAGGTGGAAAGAGAGGAAGGTAGGGTGAAGACAGGAGAGAGAGAGGAAAAAAGAGAGAAAAGGAGGGCTGACTCCTGTTCTCCAGAGACAGGGTGGCCATAGCCAATCTTATTCTTTCTTGCTCATTCCAAACCTCACCTTTTCCAGCCTCCCCACTTTCACACTCCCACTACACACACACACACACACACACTCTCTCTCTCTCTCACACACACTCTTCAGTCCAGAAATAGTCTTGTCTTAAATTCATGAGACTCATCTTGAATTTAATCCTGGATATGTAAATCACCTTCATACAAGCCATTCAAGTTTCTACCTTTGAACTTGAATTGCTCTGCCAAAACTAACTTATTCTGTAGCAAAGATCCAAATCCATCTCTCCAACAAGCAGCCCTGATTTAACAATGGCCCATTTATACAAATGGCTGTCATTACCCTGTACTTTACTGGAACATAAAAACCGTCCAGAAAACACTTATATGCTCATAAAGAACCTGTTCGTTTGGAAGAGAGGAGAGAAAGAAGTTATAAAAATGTACTGCTTGGCCAGGCACGGTAGCTCAAGCTGGTAATCCCACCACTTTGGGAGGCCGAGGTGGGCAGATCATGACGTCAGGAGATCGAGACCATCCTGGCTGGCTAGCAAGGTGAAAACCCATCTCTACCAAAAATACAAAAAGAAAAAAAATTAGCCGGGCATGGTGGTGGGCACCTGTAGTCCCAGCTACTCAGGAGGCTGAGGCAGGAGAATGGTATGAACCCAGAAGGCAGAGCTTGCAGTGAGCCAAGATCGCACCACCGTCCTCCAGCCTGGGACTCTATCTCAAAAAAAAAATAAAAAAATTAAAAATGTAGAGCTTTAGTGACTTTCATCCTGAGATCAGATTCCCAGGTGAGATTAACTGGCCTGAGCCAACCTTCTTATGTCCGGCATTGTTACTAAACCAGCCAATTAGCTTACAGTCTTACCTTGTTCCTCTGTCTAAAATTCTATAAATAAGATATTCATCTGGGTTATCTGGGTTATCAAGCATTCTTAGCAATGCAAATGCTTCCCAAAAGGTTAATGGGCTTTCAATCGTGAACACATTTGTTTTGAATTAACTCAATCAGATGGCTTCCCTCCTAACTTCTGGAAAGCATTTGAATTAAAAAGAGTTTTGATTCTGGAGAAAATATGAAGACAATATAGAGGTATTGAGAACTTTTTTATTGATCTATCTATTCATTCATTCAGACATATTAAATGCTTCTAGGTGCCAGGTCCTGTTCCAGGCAGGAGCATTTAGTGGCTAAGGTGGTCATAGGAGTTGGGGGGTGGGGGTGTTTAATACCCCACAGTGGAGGCCTGAGGGCACAATGTGAGCACCAGAAGCTAATGAGAATTCCTGGGAGGTCAAAAATATATTAAATTAAGGCAACAGAAGGAAATAGAAGGTTAACAGTGACAAATTTTATCTACTTGAAAAGTTTGTGTCATATTTTCCTGCATCAAAGAAAGACAAAAAAAAATACATTTTTCTTCCTTCCCTGAATAACCCACTGTTTCTAGGATACAAAACATAATAGAAATAGTTTTATAGTTTACCCATCTTCTTGGTCTTATGATAAGAATTTATTCTGGGTGGGAAAGAGAAGCTTACTATTGATTTTATACCCTTTTAGAAGTGTTTTAAATTTTATTTACTTCCATTTAAAACACCCCTACAGTTAAGTTATACTGCTCCAAAACCATTATGACCATGAACTCTTCCTGATATCTGTATTGGTAATGACCTCGAAAATTATTTAAGAAAGTGAAACTGTATCTAAAATGCCAAAACACTCTAGAATCCCATTTATAAATTATTAGACATTATGTTGTTTTTATTACTGACTCATTCTCAGGTGTCACTTTCTGTGCTCTACCTCTGGCTCTTCTTGTGCACCTACCTCTAGCCCACCTCCTGTCTAACTTGCCATTCTACTTCACATAATCAAGACTGCGTGAACTGTGTGTGAAATAACGGTGAATAGAAGCGGGCGCAGTGGCTCATGTCTGTAATCTCAGCACTTTTGGAGGCCAAGGCATGCAGATCACTTGAGGCTAGAAGTTCAAGACCAGGCTGGGCAACATGGCAAAACCCTATCTATATTAAAAAAAAAATTATAAAAAGTAAATAGGAAGCCTGAAAAAATCTGTAAAAAAATAAAAAAAGTTTATGAGTTTCGATGCATCAACCTTGTGACATTTATTTTAATGTTTAGAAGTTTCCATACATAACTTTTCTACTTTGTTCTGGGTAATGGAGGATTTCAGGTAAATAACCTCCAATTAAAGAGAAATTGTGATATTGCAATTTGCCATAACATGATCAGAAGGAAAGCTCACAATGGAACAACAAATCCATTTATATAGCGATCAAGATATAGTTTTCTTCTTCTTTTTTTTTTTTTTTTCCTGAGACAGAGTCTTGCCTCATCGCCCAGGCTGGAGTGCAGTGGTGCGATCTCGGCTCACTGCAAGCTCCACCTCCCAGGTTCACACCATTCTCCTGCCTCAGCCTCCCAAGTAGCTGGGACTACAGGCACCCACCACCACGCCCGGCTAATTTTTGTATTTTTAGTAGAGACGGGGTTTCACCGTGTTAGCCAGGATGGTTTCGATCTCGTGACCTCGTGATCCACCTGCCTCAGCCTCCCAAAGTGCTGGGATTACAGGCGTGAGCCACCACACCTGGCAGTTTTCTTTTTAAAATAACTTCTTACCTGCATCTACCTTTGCTGTAGTCTCAGTCTCACATTCATGAATGACAATTGACCTATAAGAATAGGCATCCACGGTTAGATCAAAGGACAAAATACCGTCTTCGACTCATGGATGGAAAAAAGCCAAGACTTAAGCCTGGTGTTATATTTGAGATATGCAGAGAAAAGTTTTATTTCCCTAAAATATGTTTCTGACCTAATAGCTAATTCTTTGTAAAAGCCCTGGCTTAAAGCCTCTTATTCTTGCTATTAGGCAAATATTCTTGGAATACTTCTGTTTTTCAAATTAAAAAGTACAATAGTCTCTTTAGGAGTCTCTTTAGCAATGCAAATGCATCCCAAAAGGTAATGAGCTTTCAGTCATAAGCATAATCATTTTGAATTAGTTCAATCAGATAGCTTTCCTACTAACCTCTGGAAAGTCCTTGAATTAAAGGGATTTTTCATTCTACAGAATACATATTCTTAAATAAATAATTGAATGCTTCCTCCTGTGTGAGAATTCTGTAAACTGTCTATCAAATCCTTCTCCCCTTCTTACATAGAAATAAAATTGTAGCAAACCATTGGCTGGCTAGGTAGACTACATTTCCCACTATCTAGAGGTAGGCTAGATAGACTACCTCTCCTGTAGTTGAGTGTGGCTATGTGACATGGCGAACGGAAGTGATATTCTCTTTCCTGGCCAATGTCTTAAGACAGCAGGAGTACCTTCTCTACACTCTCCTCCCTCTGCTTTCAGAAAGCAAACAAGACACAGTGGAGACCCACCACATATAAAACCCTACTCTAGGGGATGAAGAAAAGCAAAGCAGAAAATACTTGGGTTCCTGAATATCCTCGTGGAGCCAAGCTACCTAGCAAACCAGCTGCACTACAGTCTTACATGGAAATGAACTAAACATCTATCTCATTTGGGCTATTGTATTTTAAGATCTCTTTGTTGCGGCAGCTTAGATTTATTCCAGTATACATAGAAGCTATGATATGCCCTTCTGGCAAATGAAGAAAATTGCTGATTCTCAAAACATTGATGTATAAGTTTTAAGGAGGTGCGACTGCCTGGGTTATTTTTGTTTCAATTTCTTGTGGAAGTCTTTGATATTAAAGAAACTCCTCCACCTGTGCTCTGAGCCCAAACCACCTCTCAGAGGCAGCTGTATGGTTTATTCCTTTCTCTTCTGTTGCTTTAGCTTCTCCCCAACTCCTTCCTCTCAACATTTAAACATCCTAACACAATATTAAAACTAATCTTCTCTCAACTCCATGGCCTCCGCCATCTGCAACTCTTTCTTCTTTATTTCATTGCCAAACCTTTTCAAAATATCTTATAAACTCTCTTTGCTTCTCCAACTTTTACTCAAGCATATTATCCGACATCCAGCCCCACGAACATCTTGAGGCTACATTGTTATTATCTTGATTTTATGGCCAGCCCCTCTCTTACACACTTCACCTCACCAGCTGTGACCCCCACTGTCCTCACTTCCTCTGCTTCTCTACCTACTGCTTCACAGGCTCCTAGCAGAGCTCTTTTGTTTGACTGTCCTTAAATGCTAGGATAATAGCACCGTGTCCTGGGTCCTCTCCTCATTCATCACTTTATACTTGCCCATGCTTGATACTTTTTTCTCTTGTGACTCTCAAATAAGCAGTTCCAGCCCAGGCCTCTCTCCTCAACTTCTGGCCCTTAATGCAACTGTTGCCTGCCCCTCTCTCCATAAAAGGTTGCTCCTCTCTAATATTCCATATATCCAAAATATCCACCCAGTTTCCTGACAACCAATTGAGAGATAAGACTAGCTGGATTTCCTAGGCTAAGAATTCCTAACCCTAGCTGGGGAAGGTGACCGCACCTACCTTTAAACACGGGGTTTGTAACTCAGCTCACACTCAACCAATCAGGTAGTAAAGAGAGCTCACTAAAATACAGATTAGGCTAAAGCAGGAGGTAAAGAAATAGTCAAATCATATATCGCCTGAGAGCACGGGGCAGGGACAATGATTGGGATGTAAACCCAGGCATTGGAGCAGGGAGTGGCAAGCCCCTTTGGGTCCCCTCTCATTGTACGGGAGCTCTGTTTTCACCCTATTAAATATTGTAGCTACACACTCTTCTGGTCCGTGTTCGTTAGGGCTCGAGCTGAGCTTTTGCTCACCGTCCACCACTATTCGCTGCCATCCCAGACTTGCTGTTGACTTCCACCTCTCAGATCCGGCAGGGTGTCCACTGTGCTCCTGATCCAGAGAGGCGCCCGTTGCTGCTCCCGATTGGGCTAAAGGTTCACCATTGTTCCTGCACAGCTAAGTGCCCAGGTTCATCCTAATTGAGCTGAACACTAGTTGCTGGGTTCCACAGTTCTCTTCTCTAAGCCACGGCTTCTAATAGAGCCATAACACTCACTGCATGGCCCAAGGTTCCATTCCTTGGAATCCATGAGGACAAGAACCCCAGGTCAGAGAACAAAAGGCTTGCTGCCATTTGGGGAGTGGCCCGCCCCCATCTTGGGAGTTCTAAGAACAAAGACCCACCCATAACACAACGCACCGAGCACTGAATCTCCTAATTAATTTCTACTCTGCTTACTTGTTTTCCTCTCCAAAAATACTCTGTTAGTTCAGCCAGTCCATTATAGTGATTAAGTCAAATTGCCCACGTTTAAAGCTAACTTTGTGATACTGGGCACATTTCTTAACCTCTCTATACCTCATTTTCTTCATCTGTAATGTGGGGATAAGTATAGAATCTACCACATAAGTTTAAATGAGTTATCATACATATAAACACCTAGAGAAGTGCCTGTCACTTTTTAAGTGCTAGTTAAGCATTAGCCATCATCATCACTTGTGAGATTATTACAGTAACCTCTTAATTCATCTTTCTTAACAATTATTTCTCCCTCACCAACACTAACCTTAACATGAAATTTCTTCTTATCCTTCCAGTGCTTTCCTGTTGACTTAGTTCACGATGCTAATTCCTTAACATAACTTAAAAGATCTTTCATGATCTGACTCTCTGACCCTGTTCCCCACTTTAGCCTCTTTTTTTTTATTTTTGAGACAGAGTGTTGCTCTGTTGCCCAGGCTAGAGTGAAGTGGCACGATCTTGGCTCACTGCAACCTCTGCCTCCGGGTTCAAGCAACTCTTGTGCCTCAGCTTCCTAAGTAGCTGGGATTACAGGCATGTGTCACCACGACTGGCTAATTTTTGTATTTTTAGGAGGATTGTGTATCATCATGTTGACCAGGATGGTCTCGAACTCCTGGCCTCAAGTGATCCATCTACCTCGGCCTCCTAAAGTGCTTCTTACATTCTGTGCTCTCACCATTTTGGCCCCATTCATGCTCCTATAACACCCTGTACTTTCTAAGTTATAACATTTAACATTAAATGCTGCCCACTTATTTTCTCTCCATTCCTCATATCAGTTAACCAGGAAATAAATGCATTTCTAAGTTGTTTAATTAAGAAATGCCTTTCCAACAATGTAGTGCTTGCTCCTATTGCCTTTTGCATTTTAACAGAATTGATTCCCAACTATCGCTTCATTGGTCCTTTGATGTTGATGAGCCAAGCACAGTCCTTGCTCTCCGCATTTAGAAACTTCTATTTATGTTATGATATTCTCTGAGAGTATCACTTGCATTTGAATGATGGATCTTATACTCCTGGTTCTTTCTCCAGCAGCTCAAATGAAAGATCACTTTCTATTTTACATTTAGAAACAATTCCAAGGATAGAATGTGCTTGCATTAGCAAACTCTGAGATAACCATTATCCTAACCTGATTGGTCTGAGGACATTGTGTATGTATATGTGGCAGGTGGAAGAGATATTTGAGCTATAAACCCCAAGTCACTATTTCTCTCTTTGACCTCCAAAGTGTAGAGAAAACTCTGGGATCAAATTTTTAAGAGTTAATGCCCTCCCCAGCCTTCCATCATCATCAAGATGACTGGGAAAGCGTTTGGTCAGGCTGCTTAACAGCCACATTCTCCTTTCCTCTGCCACATTTCAGGCTAATCATTGTGCCTTTATAGATTCACCTGCCCTTTGGTACCTCTATATTTTACCTCATAACCCTCCTCTTCTGCCACTGACTGTTCATAATGCTTTGAGTTTCAATTCCAATAATACAAACTTCTCATAATGTTCATTTGAAGTAATATTGGTATGCAGCTTTAGAGTTTGCAAATAACTTTCTATATGTCTTATCTCATATAATATCAGATGCTACACAGTGTAGTGGTCAAGAGAGCCTACTCTGGGGCCAGCCTTCCTGAGTTCATATTCCTTGCTCTGTGCTTTACTAGTTGTGTGACCTTGACCACAGAAGTGACTTTGGAACTGGGTAACTGGCAGAGATTGAAACAGTTTAGAGGGCTCAGAAGAAGGCAGGAAGATGTGGGGAAGTTTAGAACTTCCTAGAGACTTGTTAAAAGGTTTTGGCCAAAATGCTGATAGTGATATGGACAATGAAGTCAAGACTGAAGTGGTCTCAGATGGAGATGAGGAACTTGTTGGGAACTGGAGCAAAGGGCACTCTTGCTATGCTTTAGCAAAGAGACTGGTGACATTTTGCCCCTGCCCTAGAGCACTGTGGAACTTTGAACTTGAGAGACATGTTTAAGGGTATCTGGCAGAAGAAATTTGTAACCTGCAAAGCATTCAAGAGGTGACAGAGTACAAAAGTTTAGAAAATTTGTAGCCTGACCATTTGGTAAAAAGAGAAACCCATTTTCTGAGGAGAAATTCAAGCCAGCTGGGGAAAATGTCTCCAGGGCATGTCAAAGACCTTCATGGCAGCCCCTTCCATCACAGGCCTAGAGGCCTTGGAGGGAAAAAATTGTTTCATGGGCTGGACCCAGAACCCCACTGCTATGTGCAGCCTTTAGACTTGGGGCTTTGCATCCTAGCCGATCCAGCTCCAGCTATAGCTAAAAGGGGCCAATATACAGCTCAGGTCATTGCTTCAGAGGGTACAAGCCCCAAGCCTTGGCAGTTTACATGTGGTGTTGGTCCTGTAGGTGCACAGAAGAATTGAGGTTTGGGAAACTCTGCCTAGATTTCAGAGGATGCATGGAAGTGCCAGGCAGAAGTCTACTGAAGGGGCAGAGCCCTGATGAAGAACCTCTGCTAGGGCAGTACAAAGGGGAAATGTGGGGTTGGAGCCCCCACACAGAGTCCCTACAAGGGGCACTGCCTAGTGGATCTGTGAGAAGAGGGCCACAGTCCTCCAGACCTCAGAATGGTAGATCCACCAACAGTTTGCACCATGCACCTAGAAAAGCTGCAGGCACTCAACACCAGCCCATGAAGGCAGCTGAGGGGGGTTGTACCCTGCATAACCACAGGGATGGAGCTACCCAAGGCTATGGGAGGCCACCTCTTGCATCACTGTGACCTGGATGTGAGACATGGAGACAAAGAAGACCATTTTGAAGCTTTAAGATTTAATGACTGCCCTATTGGATTTTGGACTTGCATGGAACCTGTAGCCCCTTTGTGTTGGCCAATTTCTCCCATTTGGAATGGGAGCATTTACCCAATGCCTGTACCGTCATTGTATCTTGGAAGTAACAAACATGTTTTTGATTTTCAGGCTCATAGGCAGAAGGGACTTGCCTTGTCCCAGATGCAACTTTGGACTTGGGCTTTTGAGTTAATGCTGGAATGAGTTAAGACTTTGAGGGATTGTTGGAAAAACATGATTGATTTTCAAATGTATAAAGGACATGAGATTTGTTAGGGTCCTGGGGCAGAATAATATGGCTTGGATCTGTGTCTCCAACCCCCAAATCTCATCTCAAATTGTAATCCCCACCATTGAGGGAAGGACCTGTAATTCCCACTTGTCAAGGGAGGGAGGTGATCGGATCATAGGGGAGGTTTCCCCCATGCTGTTCTCATGAAAGTGAGTGACTTCTCATGAGATATGATGGTTTTATAAGTGTTTGGCAGTTCCTCCTTCACTCCTTTCTCTCCCTCCTGCCAAAATGTAAGACATGCCTTGCTTCCCCTTCACCCATTATTGTAAGTTTCCTGAGGCCTCCCCAGCCCTTTACCTGGTCTTTATAGCAGTGTGAAACAGACTAATATATTGATTGAATTGTAAATTCATTTCATATTAAAAAATAGCTAAGCCCTCCATTTTAGCTTATACCCCATAAGTAAGACAGCCTTGTCTTCATATCATAGCTTATGCTAGAATCCTGACACTTTAAAGACTCAATATCAGAAGCTAACTTCTTTCTTCCTTCCTTCTGCCTTCTCTCTTCCTTCTCCCTTCCTTTTCCCAATTGCTAATTAAATCTGAGTGACTCGTCTGTCATTATGCTTCTCATATCTCCTCTTTTTCATTCATGCTGCCATTGCATTAGTTGAGGTCATTATCAGCTCCTACCACCAAGAGATCTGTCTGTGTCTCCCATTTCCTTTTTCCAATTCTACTTCTCACTGCCAAGAGAGTGGGTGATACAAAAAAGTATAAGACACTCTAAAATCTTGTAATGCAATAGAGATGTCAAATAGACATTGTACATTCATAAGAAACAAACTACATGAGGGAATAAATACAAGCAAGAACTGCAATGGGAAATCAGAGAAAAAATACATCACCTCTGGTTCAGGCAATCTGGGAATACTTCATAGAGGATGTGATTGATCAAAGCCTGGCTTTTATTAATTAATTTATTCACTCACAAATATTCATCCAAACAATATTTACTGAGCGTCCACTTTGAGCAAAGCATTGTTCTGGCCATTAAGACAGACCAATGCTTTGTTCAACAGCAGTGAAAAAAAAAGATGAGACTCCCAGTCCTTATGGAGCTCACAATTCTAGTAGAAGACAAACAAGAAAAAATATGTAAGCAAAATACGTAGTATATTAGAAGATTATAAATGCCATAAATAAAAATAAATCAAGGAAGGGAATAGGAAATGAGGAATGTCAAAAGCATGATTAAAGAAGTACTTACTGCGGGGCAATAGTTAATCAACTAAAGTATGGGTCAGCAAACTATGGCCCATAGGCCAAATCCAGCCCACAACCTGCTCATATATGGCCAGTAAGTAAAAATAGATTTTACATTTTTAATGGCTGAAAAAAATTAAAAGACAAATAATAATTCTTGACATGTAAAAATTATAACAAATTCAACTTTTTGTGTTCATAAATAAAGTTTTATTGGAACCCAGCCATACTTATTAATTTATGTATTGTCTATGGCTGCATTTGTGCCACAGCAACAGAGTTGAGAAATAGTGACAGAGACCTTATTACTGCATAACAAAAAATATTTGCCATCTGCCCTTTTTATAGAAGTGTGCTGACCTTGAGTTAAAGAAAGTGAGAGAGAGAGAGAGAGATGTATGTGGTTTTCTGGGAATGGAGCATTCCAGGCAGATGGAGCAGTAATACCAAGAGCCTGAAATGAGAATATGCCCGGCATGTTGAAATCTCAGCAAGCAGGCTAGCATGGGTGTAGTGAAAGGAGTAAGGGAAGAATAATAGCACGTGAGGTCAGAAGAGTGACAGAGGCCAAGATCAGTATCAGCCTCACTGGCCACTTTAAAAACTCAGCTTATATTCCAGGTAAAAATAGAAAACCACTAGAGAATTTTGAGCAGAGGAGTGACATGATCCAACTTCAATTTCAAAAGGAACACTGTGGCCAATATGTCTGAAAAGAGATTGCAGATATTGAGAATGGAAGAAGGAAGATGGGCTGGGAAGCCATTGAAAGAATTCTCATGAAATGATGCTTTCTTGAACCAGGAAACTAACAGGGCAAGTGGTGGGAATTGGTCAGCTTCTAGCTATATTTTCAGGTAAAGCTGACAAGATTTGATAAAAGAGAAAAAAAATCCAAGGATGCCTCCAAACTTTTTGGCATGAAGACATGAAGGATGGAATTGCTGTATCTGAAGATGGCGAAGAGTGTGGGCAGCGCAGGTTTTAGGAAAAGTTTGTTTCAATTGTATACACATTAATTTTGAGATGCCTCCTATAAATCTCAGTGAAGATGTCAACTATGTGGTTAGAATATGAATCTTGGAATTCAGAAAAAACGGTCTAGATGGAAATAAAAGTTTGGAAGTTGTCAACGTAGAGATGATATTTAAAGCCATGAAACAGGATGAGCAAGAGTAGATAGAGAAGGAAAGAGCACAAGGGCTGATCCTTAGGTGACTCAAACATTGAGAGGTCATGGAGAAGCAGAGGAATTGACAAAGAACACTAATAAGGAGTAAAAAAAGAAGCTTAACACCAGGAAAATGCGGTGCCTTAAAGCCATGGGAAGGAAGTGCTTCTAGGAGGAAGGAGTGTTAACCCGTATGGAAGGCCCCTGATAAGTCCAGAATGATGCACTGATTTATGCATTTAGCAACAGGGAGGTCTTTAATGACTTTGTCTAGAATACTTTTTGTAGGGGAGAACTAATTATTGTGGTATTAAGACAGAATAAGAGAGAATTGGGAAGAAAAACAAATATACACAACTCTGTCAAGGAATTTTGCAAAAATGGGAGCAATTAGGGACAGAGTTTGGATAAAAAGGAAAGAGAGAAATATTCTAGTTGGCACAAGTAGCCAGAGCCTCATTTTTAAATTCAAGATTCCTTTATTAATTACACAGATTTTCTTCTTTTAAATATTTTTCTAAAAATAGTTCATTTTCTCTCTTAACTTCTTTGTACATTGGTTCCTTACCAGATCCCTTCAGAATAGTTCCCCAAATAAACAGCAACCACCAGAACTGTATATATATGTATACACACACACATATTTGTGTGAGTGTGCATGGATACATCTATACATATGTGCATGTATGTTCATATATAAAACATGTACGTATATGTATATGGCAGTTCACCTTTTTGACCATTACTTTTGTCTCTGACATGAATTCTGAAGGAATCTCTCTGTCTTTCTATATATATACATATATATATGTTTATATATATTTACATGTGCGTAAATATGTATGTGTATATATGTGTATGTATTCACATTTATGTATCACATGTATAAAACATACCTACATATATATATATGGGAGTATGTGTATGTTTGTGGAGAGAGAGAGATTTGAGATTGAGAGAAAAGTCCCTTCAAGATCCATTTAAGATGTGAAGGTGATATTCAAAAAAAAAGATCGATTGTTCCACAAAATAAAAGAGTCCTTTTGCCTGTGACCTGATACTTATTGCCCACTTTGTATCCAGCAGTGTTCTAGGCCCCGGAAATTTAGAGATGAACAGTACAGACCTAGCCTCATCCTATCCTCTGGGATGACCTACAGAATCCTCAAAGTAGTAGGGTGTTCCATCACTGAGTTAAGCTAGAGCTGTGTGTCTCAACCCTGGGAAAGATTTTGTCTCTTATGAGATATTTAATCATTTCTGGGGATATTTTTATGGTCATGATTTGGCAGATGCTACCAGATGTCAGAGATGCTGCTAAATATTCTATAATACATAGCTCAGCCCCACACAACAAAGAGATTTCTGGTCCAAAATGTCAATAGCATTGAGGTTGGGAAACCCTGAGCAACAGGATATAGGGAGAGCCGTATTCTCTGAGCTTACTATTAGGTAATACTACTTCACCGTCTTTCTGCATTAATTCAAAAACGATATATTTTAAAGAGGATAATAAGCAGACTGGACAGTGGAAAATAAAACAGTATATATTTGGAACAGGATGCTAGGGACCTATTATGAGTGTTTTGAATCCTGACTAAAAGACCTACTACTGACTTGTTGACAATGTTGGTAGATGACCAAGGAATGAACAGGAGAAATTTTCGAGGCGTACTTTATATGCTTCATAATTTTACCAAGCCGCGAGAGAAATTGTGTCTCTGAGATGGGCTGCTCTCTGCAAAGCAAGGATCTCTCCACAAGGAACAATATCAATTATATATCAGAACATTGGATTCTGATGGTTCAACTCACTGTAGAGATTTGGATTTAGGTTAGAACAAATATAAGGCCCGCATGCAGCAGCATCAATCTGGACAACGTAAATGAAGTTACTCAGCCAGTTTCATGAGAAAACAACCTATTCTGTTCCTAAACCAAGCAATTAGAGATATAGATGGCTAATGCAATTCTATGTGTCAAAAAAGGAACACGACTTTTGAGTTTCTAAGGTAGATAAAGTTATTCTGTACTCTTCTTCACTGCCCAAGTAATGGCAGAAATGGAATGCCAGATAGCTTAAGCAAAAAGGGAAATTGATTCACATAAATAGTAAAACCTAGAATTTTAGAGGATAATCTCTGGATGAATCTAGGACCTCAAATAATGTTCTCAAGGAAGCCTTGGTCTCTTTTTAGCCATACTTGTTCTCAGTCTCTGCGGGGTTTCATTTTTTCCTGCTTTATCCACACTTTTTCCTTTGGTGAGGAAGATGGTGGCAAAAAAAAAAATCGGGCTATCTCTAGCCAAATTAATTTTATTCAATGTAGTTAAAGTTTATGAATCTCAACTAACAAAGAGATCTTTCACTTTTACTCCCCTGTACAAATACAAATTTTTATAAATCCTAAGTGTTTTACTGCATAAATACTGGAACTTCTATCAAATTATTGATATCACTTTTAAATATCCTTTGTGAGGTTCACTGACTTATGACAAGTATGATTCCCTTGCCCCTGATGACAGTGGAAATGCCTCCTTCTTAGCTGAGTGTTAGAAAGGCCTTCCCACCCTGCTGACCACAAAGCAAACTTTGGAAGCATCTTAGATTTTACTCAGTTGTAAAAATGCCTCTAAGTGTAACGTGTTGAGAAGCCTGGATGTGGTGGTCCCCACGTCTAGATGTCAAATTTTCATTTTCTTTCTTCCTGCCGTGCAATTCCTATGAATGCCTATGTCTTTCTTGTCTTTAAATTCTGAGCCTGTAAACTTGTTTCCACGGCAATGAACACAGGAAGCTCTAAATTTACATTTTTTCCAGGTTGGCAACCCCAAAAGAAGGTGATCGCTCCTAACTTCCCTATAGCAATCCCCCAAAACAATCTAATTTCCCAGAATCATACCTGGACCAATCGCTGGCTAAAGGATGGCAGTAGTCTGGATTATGTCCCCAACACTACATGGAATTAGGACTCTATAATTGACAGCCCTTCAACAACCACAGGAGGGATACTGAGCAGACAAAATCAAGATATGTTCACCATAATCTTCAAATTATTCATTGATTGGAATAAAACTGGACAGTATGCCTTTCTTATTGACACAAATAATTAGAATATTTTGATTTCCATTACTTCCCACTATGGGAAAAATTAAATACTAAGGGAAGAACCCTCTTTATTTTTTTTTTTTTTGGTATTTTACAACTAAAAGGGATCTTAGAAAATCGAGTCCAACCCCTCACATTACACTTGAGGAAACAGTGAACCAGAGAATTGAATTGGCATGATTTAGGGTGAAGCTAGAACCATGCTAACGTCCCTGGATTCCTAAACCATTGGGCTTTACTCTATACAAGCCTGTTACTCAAATGAAGATAACAACTAAAAGATCATTTCCATCATGACAGGGCCTATAAAATGTGTATAATGTTAAGTGATTTAATAATTCTTTACCATACATTTTAATACTAAATATCAATTGCTTGGCAACTTCAAGGTGCTGACTACCATGGTCATAAACAATTAACACAATATCAGAGGAAATCATACCGAGTTTTTTTTAACTCATAAAATGTTAATATGGGAATACATCTTAACTTTTAAATGCAAATCAAATGCAACACTGTCTGTATGCAATAATTTTTTTTTTTTTTTTTTTATTGCAGACTGTGGTTCTGTACTACTCCAGGGAGCATTTTTCACATTGGGATGGAATTATGGAACCTATGCCCCTGCTGGTAACTTCTGTTTTTTCTTTTTTGTTATTACTATTATACTTTAAGTTCTGGGATACATGTGCAGAATGTGCAGTTTGTTACATAGGTATACACATGCCATGGTGGTTTGCTGTACCCATCAACCTATCACCTACATTAGGTATTTCTCTGAATGTTAACCCTCCCCCACCCCGCCTCCCGTTGACAGGCCCTGGTGTGTGATGTTCCACTCCCCACGTCCATGTGTTCTCACTGTTCAACTCCCACTTATGAGTGAGAACATGTGGTATTTGGTTTTCCTGTTCCTATGTTAGTTTGCTGAGAATGGTTTCTAGATTCATCCATGTCCCTGCAGAGGACATGAACTCACCCTTTATTATGGCTGCATAGTATTCCATGGTGTATATGTGCCACATTTTCTTTATCCAGCCTATCATTGATGGGCATTTGGGTTGGTTCCAAGTCTTTGCTATTGTGAATAGAGCCACAATAAACCTAAGTGTGCATGTGTCTTTATAGTAGCATGATTTATAATCCTTTGGGTATATACCCAGTAATGGGATTGCTGGGTCAAATGGTATTTCTGGTTCTAGATACTTGAGGAATCACCACACTGTCTTCCACAATGGTTGAACTAGTTTACAGTCCCACCAACAGTGTTTACACTTTTGTGTAACAGTGTTTATGCTTTTAAGCATTCCTATTTCTCCACATCCTCTCCAGCATCTGTTGTTTTCTGATTTTTTAATAATCGCCATTCTAACTGGCGTGAGATGGTATCTCACTGTGGTTTTGATTTGTGTGCAATAAGTTTTTAAAGATCTTTGAAATTGAAAACTTAATTACAAATCAGTTGCTAGTTTATCTAGTTTATACTGAAAACATCTGCAAAATTATTGTTAAAACACCACTATATTTTTAGAAGACAGACAAAATTCAAATATCATTGCATGATATAAGAAGAGAAAGCAAAATGTCATGAAAATTCAAAGATTGCCAGCTCAGCTTACCTGATGACTAAAGCCAGGGAAGATACACCTTATTATTTAGGTAACTATATATTTTTTCTTTTTTTTTTTTCTTTGAGACAGTCTCACTCTGTCACCCAGAATGGAGTGCGGTGGCACAATCTTGGCTCACTGCAACCTCCACCTCCTGGCCTCAAGTGATCCTCCCACCTCAGCCTCCCAAGAAGCTGACCACAGACATGTGCTGCCAGGCCCAGCTAAGTTTTTGTATTTTTGGTAGAGACAGGGTGTCGCCATGTTGCCCAGGCTGGTCTCTAACTCCTAAGCTTAAGGGATGCACCATCCTGGCCCCCCAAAGTGCTGGGATTATAGGTATGAGCCACTGTGCATGGCTTTTCTAGCTTTTTATTAACAAGGTACTGCTTATTGCCCCTCTCAACTTATTTTGTAACCAAGAAATCAAAGCTAAATAGAGGCAGACTGATATTCAGCAGCTCCCCTCCAGCTTAGCAGAACTGGGTGTTCACAGTATCTCTTCTAATTGGTTGATTTCAGTGCTGTACCAGCTTAATGATTAATTTTATGTGTCAACTTGAGTGGGCTAAGGGATGCCCTGATAGCTGATAAATACATTACTTCTGGGTATGTCCGTGAGAGTGTTTCTGGAAGAGATTAGCATTTGAATCAATACTCTGAGTAAAGAAGATCCATCCTCACCAATGTAGGCAGGCATCATACAATCTGTTAAGGGCCCAGATGGAACAGAAAGGCAGAGGAAAGGTCAACCCTCTCTGTCTGGTCTGGGATATTCCTCTTCTCCTTGGATCTCCTGGTTCTTAGGCCTTTGGACTCCAGGTCTTACACCAACTCTCTCATAACCCCCACCCCTTCTCAGGCCTTCAGACCCAGACTAAATTGCACCGCTGGCTTTCCTGGTTCTCCAGCTTGCAGAGAGCATATCATTGAGCTTCTCAACCTCCATAATCATGTAAGTCAAGTCTCATAATAAACCTCCCCTTATCTGTCTGTCTATCTATCTATCTATCTATCATCTATCTATCTGTGTGTATATATATATATATGTATGTGTGTATATATTTGTGTGTGTGTGTGTATATATATATATATACATATCTATCCTATTGGTTCTGTTTCTCTAGAGAACTCTGGCTACGGTATATTGTGTTAGTACTGCCTAATTCACCAGGTATTAAGTATTTTTAGATCATATGTGTATACAGACATGAGTTAAAATACTAAGACAATTAATATCAAAGTATAGAATTAAAAGACATCTGGCCTTCAACAAAATTGAGACTTTGGGCCGGGCACAGTGGCTCACGCCTGTGATCTCAGCACCTTGGGAGGCCAAGGCAGGTGGGTCACAAGGTCAGGAGTTCAAGACCAGCCTGGCCAAGATGGTGAAACCCCATCTCTACTAACAATAAAAAAAAAATAAAAAAATTAGCTGGGCATGATGGCAGGTGCCTGTAATCCCAGCTACTTCGGAGGCTGAGGCAGGAGAATTGCTGGAACTCGGGCAGCAGAGGTTGCAGCGAGCCAAGATCGCACCACTGCACTCTAGCCTGGTTGACAGAATGAGACTCTGCCTCAAGAAAAAAATTGAGACTTTGTTCCCTGTTCTTCATTCCCAATGAATCTCCTAATTGTCTCTCCTCATGCTCTGTGAAATCAAGCTCTCTTCACTTCACCATCTCCCCACAAAAACTGTCGCAGATAAAAATATGAAGTTTAGGCTGACTCTCTTTTCTGACTCAGCCCGCCTGCACCCAGGTGAAATAAACAGCCATGTTGCTCACACAAAGCCTGTTTGGTGGTCTCTTCACACAGACGTGCATGAAATTTGGTGCCGTGACTTGGATCGGGGGACCTCCCTTGGGAGATTAATCCTCTGTCCTCCTGTTCTTTGCTCCATGAGAAAGATTCACCTATGACCTCAGATTCCTCAGAGCGACCAGCCCAAGAAACATCTCACCAATTTCAAATCCAGTAAGTGGCCTCTTTTTACTCTCTTCTCCAACCTCCCTCACTATCCCTCAACCTCTTTCAATCTTGGTGCCACACTTCAATCTCTCACTTCTTTTAATTTCAATTCCTTTCATTTTCTGGTAGAGACAAAGGAGACACGTTTTATCCACGGACTCAAAACTTTGGCGCCAGTCACGGACTAGGGAAGGCAGCTTTCCCCTGGTGTTTAATCATTGCAGGGACGCCTCTCTGATTATTCACCCACATTTCAGAGGTGTCAGACCATGCAGGGACACTTGCCTTGGTCCTTCACACTTAGCGGCAAGTCCCGCTTTTCTGGGGAAGGGGCAAGTATGCCAACCCCTTCTCTCCATGTCTCTACCCCTTCTCCGCCTTTCTGGGGGGCAAGAAACCCCCAACCCCTTCTCCTTCACCCAGAGCAGCAAGTCCCACTTTTCTAGAGGAGGGGCAAGTACCCCAACCTCATATCTCTGCACCCCAATCCCTTATTTCCACACCCCAAACTCTTATATTTCTGTGCCCCAATCCCTTATTTCCATGCCCCGACCTCTTATCTCTGCACCCCAATCCCTTATTTCCACATCTGGACCTCTTATCTCTGCACACCAACCCCTTATATCTGCATCCCAACCCCTTTCCCACTTTTCTGGAAGGTAAGAACCCCCGAGCCCCTTCCCTCCATTTCTCTACTCTCTCTTTTCTCTAGGCTTGCTTCCTTCAGTATGGGCAAACTTCCACTCTCTATTCCTCCTCCTTCTCCCTTAGGCTGTGTTCTCAAAAACTTAAAACCTCTCCTCTTCAACTCACACCTGACCTAAAACCTAAATGCCTTATTTTCTTCTGCAATGCCGCTCAAACCCAATAAAAACTCGATAGTAGTTCCAAATAGCCAGAAAATGGCACTTTCAATTTTTCCATCCTGCAAGATCTAAATAATTCTTGTCGTAAAATGGGCAAATGGTCTGAGGTGCCTGACGTCCAGGCATCTTTTACACATCGGTCCCTTCCTAGTCTCTGTGCCCAATGCAACTCGTCCCAAATCCTCCTTCTTTCCCTCCTGCCTGTCCCCTCAGTCCCAATCCCAAGCGTCGCTGAGTCTTTCTAATCTTCCTTTTCTACAGACCCATCTGACCTCTCCCCTCCTCCCCAGGCTGCTCCTCGCCAGGCTGAGCTGGGTCCCAATTCTTCCTCAGCCTCCGCTCCTTCACCCTATAATCCTTTTATCACCTCACCTCCTCACACCGGGTCTGGCTTACAGTTTCGTTCCCTGACTAGACCTCCCCCACCTGCCCAGCAATTTACTGGTGGCTAGAGCTAAAGGCATAGTCAAGGTTAATGCTCCTTTTTCTTTATCCCAAATCAGATAGCATTTAGGCTCTTTTTCATCAAATATAAAAATCCAGCCCAGTTCATGACTCGTTTGGCAGCAAACCTGGCACACTTTACAGCCCTAGACCCTAAAAGGTCAAAAGGCCGTCTTCTTCTCAAAATACATTTTATTACCCAATCTGCTCCCAACATTACATAAAACTCCAAAAATTAAATTCTGGCCCTCAAACCCCACAACAGGATTTAATTAACCTCGCCTTCAAGGTGTACAGTAATAGAAAAAAGTTGCAATTCCTTGCCTCCACTGTGAGACAAACCCCAGCCACATCTCCAGCACACAAGAATTTCCAAACACCTGAACTGCCACTGCCAGGCATTCATCCAGAACCTCCTCCCCCAGGAGCTTGCTACAAGTGCCAGAAATCTGACCACCAGGCCAAGGAATGCCTGCAGCCCAGGATTCCTCCTAAGCCATGTCCCATCTCTGTGGGACCCCACTGGAAATCAGACTGTTCAACTCACCTGGCAGCCACTCCCAGAGCCCCTGGAACTCTGGCCTAAGGCTCTCTGACTCCTTCTCGGCTTAGCAGCTGAAGGCTGACGCTGCCGGATCACCTTGGAAGCCCCGTAGACCATCACAGACGCCGAGCTTCGGGTAACTCTCACAGTGGAAGTTAAGCCCGTCCCCTTAGTCAATACGGAGGCTGCCCACTCCACATTACCTTCTTTTCAAAGCCTGTTTCCCTTGCCTCCATAACTGTTGTGGGTATTGACGGCCAGGCTTCTAAACCCCTGAAAACTCCCCCACTCTGGTGCCAATTTGGACAACAGTCTTTTATGCACTCTTTTTTAGTTATCCCCACCTGCCCAGTTCCCTTATTAGGCCGAGATATTTTAACCAAATTATCTGCTTCCCTGACTATTCCTGCACTACAGCTGCATCTCATTGCCACCCTTCTCCCCAACCCAAAGCCTCCTTCACGTCTTCCTCTTGTATCCCCCCACCTTAACCCACAAGTATGGGACATCTCTACTCCTTCCCTGGCAACTGATCACATGCCCGTTACCATCCCATTAAAACCTAATCACCCTTACCCCGCTCAATGCCAATATCCCATCCCACAGCACGCTTTAAAAGGATTAAAGCCTGTTATCACTCCCCTGCTACTGCATGGGCTTCTAAAACCTATAACTCTCCTTACAATTCCCCCATTTTACCTGTCCAAACACGGACAAGTCTTACAGATTAGTTCAGGATCTGCGCCTTATCAACCAAATTGTTTTGCCTATCCATCCTGTGGTGCCCAACCCGTACACACTTTTGTCCTCAATACCTTTCTCCACAACTCACTATTCCATTCTCGATCTTAAATATGCTTTTTTCACTATTCCCCTGCACCCCTCGTCCCAGCCTCTTTGCTTTCACTTAGACTGACCCTGACACCCATTAGGCTCAGCAAATGACCTGGGCTGTACTGCTGCAAGGTTTCACAGACAGCGCCCATTACTTCAGTCAAGCCCAAATTTCATCCTCATCTGTAACCTATCTCAGCATAATTCTCATAAAAACACACGTGCTCTCCCTGCTGATCATGTCCAATTAATCTCCCAAACCTCAATCCCTTACAAAAAACTCCTTTCCTTCCTAGGCATGGTTAGTGCGGTCAGAATTCTCACACAAGAGCTAGGACCGCACCCTGTAGCCTCTCTGTCCAAACGACTTGACCTTACTGTTTTAGCCTAGCCCTCTTGTCTGCATGCAGCGGCTGCGGCTGCTTTAATACTTTTAGAGACCCTAAAAATCACAAACTATGCTCAACTCACTCTCTACAGCTCTCGTAATTTCCAAAATCTATTTTCTTACTCACACCTGACGCATATACTTTCTGCTCCCCGGCTCCTTCAGCTGTACTCACTCTTTGTTAAGTCTCCACAATTACCATTGTTCCTGCCCCGGACTTCAATCTAGCCTCCCACATTATTCCAGATACCACACCTGACCCTCATGACTGCATCTCTCTGATCCACCTGACGTTCACCCCATTTCCCCACATTTCCTTCTTCCCTGTTTCTCACCCTGATCACACTTAGTTTATTGATGGCAGTTCCACCAGGCCTAATCGCCACACACCAGCAAAGGCAGGCTATGCTACAGTACAAGCCACTAGCCTGCCTCTTAGAACCTCTCATTTCCTTTCCATCGTGGAAATCTATCCTCAAAGAAATAACTTCTCAGTGTTCCATCTGCTCTTCTACTACTCCTCAGGGATTATTCAGGCCCCCTCCCTTCCCTACACATCAAGCTCGAGGATTTGCCCCCACGCAGGACTGGCAAATTAGCTTTACTCAACATGCCCCGAGTAAGAAAACTAAAATACCTCTTAGTCTAGGTAGACACTTTCACTGGATAAGTAGAGTCCTTTCCTACAGGGTCTGAGAAGGCCACTGCAGTCATTTCTTCCCTTCTGTCAGATATAATTCTTCAGTTTAGCCTTGTCATTCCCTTCTGTCAGACATAATTCCTCAGTTTAGCCTTCCCACCTCTATACAGTCTGATAACAGACCAGCCTTTATTAGTCAAATCAGCCAAGCATTTTTTCAGGCTCTTCGTATTCAGTGGCAGACTAATGGTCTATTAAAAACACACCTCACCAAGCTCAGCCACCAACTTAAAAAGGACCGGACAATACTTTTACCACTTTTGCTTCTCAGAATTCAGGCCTATCCTCAGAATGCTACAAGATACAGCCCATTTAAGCTCCTGTATAGACACTCCTGTTTATTAGGCCCCAGTCTCATTCCAGACACCAGACCAACTTAGCCTGTGCCCCCAAAATCTTGTCATCCCTACTATCTTCTGTCTAGTCATACTCCTATTCACCACTCTCAACTACTCATACATGCCCTGCTCTTGTTTACACTGCCAGTTTACACTGTTTCTCCAAGCCATCACAGCTGATATCTCCTGGTGCTATCCCCAAACCGCCACTTTAACTCTTGAAGGAAACAATCTTTGCTGGTAAGGCTATGCTGAACCTCCTTAGGCATGCTCTAATTAGATGTCCTAGGTCCTCCCAATTCTTAGTCCTTTAATACCTGTTTTTCTCCTTCTCTTATTCCGTTTAGTTTTTCAATTCATACAAAACTGTATCCAGGCCATCACCAATAATTCTAAACGACAAATGTTTCTTCTAACAATCCCACAATATCACCCCTTACCACAAAATCTTCCTTCAGCTTAATCTCTCCCACTCTAGGTTCCCATGCCGCCCCTAATCCTGCTCAAAGCAGCCCTGAGAAACATCACCCATTCTCTCTCTCCATACCACCCCCAAAAAATTTTCGCCGCCCCAACACTTCAACACTATTTTGTTTTATTTTTCTTATTAATATACGAAGGCAGGAATGTCAGGCCTCTGTGCCCAAGCCAAGCCATCGCATCCCCTGTGACCTGCACGTATATGCCCAGATGGCCTGGAGTAACTGAAGAATCACAAAAGTAGAGAATATGCCCTGCCCCACCTTAACTGATGACATTCCACCACAAAAGAAGTGTAAATGGCTGGTCCTTGCCTCAGGTGATGACATTACCTTGTGAAAGTCCTTTTCCTGGCTCGCCCTGGCTCAAAAAGCACCCCCACTGAGCACCTTGCAACCCCCACTCCTGCCCGCCAGAGAACAAACCCCCTTTGACTGTAATTTTCCTTTACCTACCCAAATCCTACAAAACGGCCCCACCCCTATCTCCCTTCGCTGACTCTCTTTTCGGACTCAGCCCGCCCGCACCCAGGTGAAATAAATAGCCATGTTGCTCACAAAAAAAAAAAAAAAAAAAATGAAGCTTAGTCAGAATAAGGTATAAACAACAGGTAACAGTTAATGTTTTATACCTCCCAAGGAGTCCTGCTTATGAGCCGGGGACAAAGCTTACCCAACACAACAGGTGTGCTGAGTTATTTATTGAATAAATGTTTACTGAATGAAGATATCTACTGAATAAAGAATAAATGAACAACCTGTAGGAGAGTCATTTTGGAAAGCAGCAGCCCTTTTCAGTGTCTTTAAAATTATACACATGAGAGGTGCCTACTCAATCTATATAAAAACCCAATTTCAGCCAAAATCTCTTCTCAAAAACTCTGTGAGGTTGCACCAAAATGAAAAAAAAGAAATGAGAAGTATGGCTAATCTCCCTCCATAAATTCTTCAGCTCGTAATTGCACTTAGAAAACCTAAACCTAAGAGGAAGGCTTCACCTATCTGGCTCCCTATCACAAGAATAACTCTTTAGCAATATGTCTAGAATAGCTATGGGTTTATTTCTTATATTTGTTGTTATTCCAGGTTCTCAACCAGATTCTCAAACTGATTCAAATATTCAAATATTGTTTGAGCCTCATATGCCAGAAATGTTTTTAATAGCAGTCTCTTCAGTGTGACTCACAAACAAGAGCTACACTAGGCCAGGGCAGCTAGTGTTGCATCAGGAACATGAGCTAGCGAGAACCATAGAAGTTTGTCTCAGGTTGGGGCACAGGAGAGGGTGACTGAGTGTGGAGGCAAAGGGCTGGGACAGTGGTTTGGATCTCAGCTGGTACAGGCTGACATAATGAGCTACAGAAGCTACAGAGGCCAATTTTCCTGCCTGTGAGGACAGACTGCTCTCCAGAAGAAAGCACAAGCTATTTTACAGCTGTTTGAGCAATTTTTGAAATCCTCATTGCAATACCCAAGATGACCATCCATTATAAAATACTACTCCATCCCTACCATCACTCTTTGTCCCCCTTGTCCTGCTTAATATTTCTTGGTTAGCACTCCTGATGTCTTACTTTTTCATTGTCTATCTCCTCCCATAAGAATGTAAACTACATAAGAACAGGGACTGTTCTATTCACTGCTCTATACCCAGTGCTTGGAACACAAAAGGTACTTATTTAAAAAAAAAAAGAATAGTTGAAATGAACAGAAAATGCATTAACTATGGCACTGAGACAGTGCCCTGATTCTTGGGTTCATCACTGTCATCAGCAGAAATAAAGTAATCAGTTTCTTACAAAACTAAATATACTCTTACCATAAGATCCAGCAATTGCACTCTTTGGTATTTACCCAAAGGAGCTGAGAACTTGTGTCCACACAAAAACCCACACAAGGATGTTTGCAGCAGCTTTATTCATAAATGCCAAAACTTAGAAGCAACCAAGATGTCCTTCAGCAGGTACGTGGATAAATTGTGATACATCTAGACAATGGGATAATATTTAATGCCAAAAAGAAATGAGCCATCAAGCCATGAAAAGACAAGGAGGAACCTTAAATGCACTTTTTTTTTTTTTGAGACAGAATCTGTCTCTGTCGCCCAGGCTGGAGTGTGGTGGTACAGTCTCAGCTAACTGCAACCTCTGCCTCCTGGGTTCAAGCTATTCTCCTGCCTCAGCCTCCCAAGTAGCTGGAATTGCAGGCACGTGCCACTAAGCTCGGCTCATTTTTGTATTTTTAGTAGAGATGAGGTTTTGCCTTGTTGGCCAGGCTGGTCTGAAACTCCTGACCTCAAGTGATCCACCCGCCTCGGCTTCTCAAAGTGCGGAGACTACAGGCATGAGCCACTGCACCTGGCCTTAAATGCATATTACTAAGTGAAATAAACCAATCTGAAAAGGGAACATATTTTTTATTCCAACTGCATAACATTCTAGAAAAGGCAAAACTATGGCAGCAGTAAAAAGATCAGTGGTTGCCTGAGACTGGGGCTGGGGAGAGAGATAAATAGGCAGAGCATTTTTAAGGCAGTGAAAATACTCTGTGTTATGCTATAGTCAAGGATACAGATCATTACACATTTGTACAACTCCCTAGAAGGTACAGTACCAAGAACCCTAATGTAAACTATGAACTTTGGGTGATGATGATGTGTCAAGGTAGGTAATATGGTTTGACTGTGCCACCGCCCAAATCTCATTTTGAAATTGTAGTTCCCATAATCCCCATGTGTCGTGGGAGGGAGGGACCCAGAGGGAGGTAAGTGAATCATTGGGGCAGTTACCTCCATGCTGTTCTGATGATAGTGGTTGAGTTCTCACAAGAATCTGATGGTTTTATAAGAGGGTTTTCTCCCACTTGGTTCTGCACTTCTCTTTGCTGCCACCGTGTGAAGAAGGATGTGTTTATGTCCCGTTCCACCATAATTGTAAATTTCCTGAGGCCTCCCCAGCTCTGTGGAACTATGAGTCAATTAAACCCCTTTCCTTTATAAATTACCCAGTTTTGGGTAATTCTTTATAGCAGCATGAAAACAGACTAACACAGTAAATTGGTACTGCAGAGAGTGAGGCACTGCTGTAAAGATACCCAAAAATGAGTAAGTGACTTTGGAACTGGGTAACAGGCAGAAGTTGGAACAGTTTGGAGAGCTCAGAAGAAGATAGGAAAATGTGGGTAAGTTTTGAACTTCCTAGAGACTTGTTGAATGGCTTTGACCAAAATTCTTAGAGTAATATGGACAATAAAGTCGAGGCTGAGGTGGGCTCAGATGAAGATGAGGAACATGTTGGGAACTAGGGCAAAGGTTACTTGTGTTATGCTTTAGCAAAGAGTCTGGTGGCATTTTGCCCCTACACTAGAGATCTGTGGAACTTTGAACTTGAGAGAGATGATTTAGCGTATCTGGTCGAAGAAATTTCTAAACTGCAAAGCATTCAAGTGGAAGCAGAGCATAAAATTTTGAAAAATTTGCAGCCTGATTATGTGATGATAAGAAAGAAAATCCCATTTTCTGAGGAGAAATTCAAGCCAGCTGCAGAAATTTGCATAAGTAATGAGGAGCCAAATGTTAATCACGAAGACAAGGGGGAACATATCTCCAGAGCATGCCAGAGATCTTCCCAGCAGCCCCTCCCATTACAGGCCTGGAGGCCTAAGAGAGAAAAATGTTTTCCTGGGCCAAGCCCAGGGTCCCCCTGCTGTCTGCATTCTTGAGACTTGGTGTCTTATGTCCCATCTCCTCCAGCCATGGCTAAAAGGAGCCAAAGTACAGCTCAAGCTGTGACTTCAGAGTGTGCAAGCCCCAATCCATGGCAGCTTCCACATGGTTTGGGCCTGTAGGTGTGCAGAAGACAAGAATTGAGGTTTGGGAACCTTCACCTATATTTTAGAGGATGTATGGAAATGTCTGGATGTCCAGGCAGAAGTCTGTTGAAGGGATAGAGCCCTCATGGAGAACCTCTGCTAGAGCAGTGCAGAGGGGAAATGTGGGGCTGGAGCCCCCACATGGAGACCCCACAGGGGCACTGCCTAGTGGAGCTGCGAGAAGGCCACTCACCATCCTCCAGACCCCAGAATGGTAGATCCACTGACACCTTGCACCATGCACCTGGAAAACCCGCAGACAATGTCAGCATGAAGGCAGCTGGGAGGGAGGTTGTACCCCTGCAAAGCCACAGGGGTGGAGCTGCCCAAGGCTGTGGGAGCCCACCTCTTGCATCAGTATGACCTGGATGTGAGACATTGAGTTAAAAGAGATCATTTTGGAGCTTTAAGGTTTAATGGATTTTGGACTTGCATGGGGCCTGTAGCCCCTATGTTTTGGCTAATTTCTCTTTTGATTTTACAGGCTCATAGGTGGAAGGGAATTGCCTTATCATAGATGAGCTATGGACGTGGACTTTTGAGTTAATGCTGGAATGATTTAAGACTTTGGGGGACTGTTGGAAGGCATGATTGTATTTTGAAATGTGAAGACATGAGATTCGGGAGGGGCCTGGGGTGGAAATGATACAGTTTGGCTGTGTCCCCACCCAAATCTCACCTTGAATTGTAGTTCCCATAATCCCCACATGTCTTGGGAGGGACTCAGTGGGAGGTAATTGAATCATGGGGGCAGTTACCTCACGCTGTTCTTGTGATAGTGAGTGAGTTCTCATGAGATCTGATGGTTTTATAAGGGGCTTTTCCCCACTTCACTCTGCACTTTTCCTTGCTGCTGCCATATGAAGAAGGATGTGTTTGCTTCCCTTTCTGCCATGATTATAAGTTTCCTGAGGCCTCCCCAGCCCTGCTGGGGAGTCAATTAAACTTCTTTCCTTTATAAATTACCCAGTCTCAGGTATTTCTTCATAACAGCATGAGAATGGACTAATACAATAGGTTCATCAATTGTAACAAATATACCACTCTGGTGAGGGGTGTTGACAATGGGGGAGGCTAAGCATGTGTTCAGGAAGGGAATATATAGGAAATCTCTGTACTTTTCTCTCAATTTTTCTGTGATTCTAAAACTGCTCTAAAGAAATTGTCTTAAAAAAATAAATAAATAAAGCAGCCTCTCTTGCATTATCACTAAAGAGCTTTAACTTTGCCTAGTCTGCTCACTACTAATTTTGATAGACTTCCTGGCAAAACTTTAGGAAAGAGATTTGATCTGGGAGCCCAGCTTTACTCATTATGTCACTATTTCCAACTTACTTCTATTATATGGTTTGGCTCTGTGTCCCCACCCAAATCTCATGTTTAATTGTAACCCCCAATGTTAGGGGAGGGAGCTGGTGGAAGGTGATCGGATCATGGGGGTGAATTTCTCCCTTGTTATTCTCATGATAGTGAGTTATCACGAGATCTGGTTGTTTTAAAGTGTGTTGCACCTGCCCTTTCATTCACTCTCTCTCTCTCTCTCATGTCTGTTATGCCACCATGTGAAGATGATGTTCTTGCTTTTCCTTCACACTTCTGCCATAATTGTAAGTTTCCTGAGGCCTCCCCAGACATGCCTCCTGTACAGCCTGTGCAATTGTGAGTCAACTAAACCTCTTTTCTTTATAAGCTACCCAGTCTCAAGCAGTTCTTTATAGTAGTGTGAGAATGAACACTCTACTTTGAAATCAGATTTTTTTTCTTATATACATATCCCACTTCTTTTCCACATGTACCTCTTTCCAAGACTAAAGGGGGAAAGAAAAGATAGAGGAAGAAGGATGGCTTTCATCACTAAAGGTGCTATTAGCCAGCCGTATCCATTTGCATATCAGATGGATGGCTCCCTTACTATCTGTGACACTAGGATGTTGTGGTTCTGTGATATAATCAAACAGTAATCCCCCCATTCCCAATTATCATACTTGGAATGAGTTAATAAAACTGATGGGGTAAATCTTGCCAAAAGAACATTCAAACATTCCATATCTGGAGTTATTTCAAATATCTTCCAAGAGCCTTGATTTGCTCATCTCTAAAGCAAAGGTGTTGTTCTGCGAGAAGGCATCTGAGGGGTCATGGAGCTCTCACATATTAGGACTGCATGTCTGGAAATGACACCAGAAAGTCAAAAACCAGCCTCAACTCTACAAGGAGAGGTTTGGGCAATACATTCTGGGTGTCACAATGGGATCCACTTTAATGTAATCTGTCAGATTTTCTTTTTAAATTCCCACACTCTACCTAAGTCAAATGTCATCCTGGAGCTAATTTGTGAGCCTTGATAAAGTTTGGGCAGTAAGGTCCTCAAAAATATTATTTCAATTGAATCATTTTATATGTTAACTTTGAAAATGTCAACAGCAGGGGCTGTTGGAGGAGCTTAGGAGGTCTATGCATTTGCCATTTCAAAGGCTTAAGCCATCAGTGTAGGGGTGGGGGACAGCCAGCTGTGCTCCATGTTCTGTATAAACATTTCCAGAAATATTTAGCAGATAATAGGGCTCCCACTGCGGCCGTGTGTTCAAAGGCACCACGTTGAGCCACCTACCAGGAAAGATGTGGATGCCAAAGCTGAGAGTGCTCTGGTTTTTAGACTGGGTTCTTGCTTCCTCTACAGGATTTCCAAATACACAAAGAAAGGGGAAACAGCAGAAGCCCATCTTAAGGAACAGTGCTTAATGGATGCCAGGAGAAAACAACATAATGGTCAATGTCTGAGTAATATTCAATAGCCTTCCATCATGCAGCAGGTCTGTGAAATAGTCTGACAACTTGAGAATTGAAGGCCAGAATTCACTGCTTGCCAGACTAACACCCATCAATTTGAAAAGCTCTGAAATCCTTCTTGATTTTACAGAATAAAATTGGTTATGGTTAAAGTGACAGTGATCTCTTTTTCTCCTGCATTTTACATATAAAGACATTAGTTTTTAGTTCTGAATTTGACTGGAAATTGATAAGTGAACAGGCAAAATTAAGACATAATCATTCTGATTGGTTTTATAAGAGGAAAGATAGAAGAATGAAAATGACACACACACATAAAAATACTATTATACATTGTAAATAATATAGTTATGTGTCACATAAAGATGATGTGCATGTATGTGGTCCCAAAAGACTATAATACCTTATTTTTAATGTACCTTTTATATGTTTACATACAGAAATACCATCGTGTTATAATCACCATTCATTCTAGTAACAGGCTGTACAGGGTTGAAGCATAGGAGCAACGTAGCATACACGTATAGTACAATATACTATCTAGATTTGAGTTAGTAAACTTTATGATGTTCTCACAAAGCCTATACTGCCTAACAACGTGTCTCTCAGAACGTATCCCTGTTGTAAGCAATGCATAATGAAAACATTGTGAATTTATTTGTATACATGTTACACAAGCATTTATATTGCCATGTTTTAGTCAAACAGTGTCCGAGTACTAAGAATTTTTAAATGCCTGAGACCAGATTTCTGTCATCAAGAATCTTGCAAACTAGTACAAGAGAAGGGTGCATACATGAAAAATTAACAATGCAATAAATGCCGTTAAGGAAAGTAAAGTAAAACGTCCTGTCGGAGCCGGAGTGGGGAGTCGCCTTCCAACACTGCAGGAAGACACAGAAACTGTACAACAGGCTTTGTTACGCCAGCTAAAATCTAAGCCCAAAGGGCCAGTAAAGGTAAATACCCCTTTTCACTCTTAGGTAGCAATCACAAAAGAAAGATTTCTACAGTGAAACCTCTTCAAACACTTTTCTTCAGTTTCATTTTTTTAGAGGCGACATTCTTTATTTTGTTCCCCTCTCCCATGAAACCTTGAATACCACTTTTTGGTCATTTTTGAAAGAAAGCCTTCCAAAATACGAGCGTGGAATCTGAGGAAGCACCTGGGTGTGGGGAAGCGGCCTGCCGGAAGCTTTCTCATTCGCTTGCCTTTTACTGACCTCTAGTGGCCATGTCTTGCTATGGCCTGGAAGGCCAATAGATTATTGTACTCTGAATTGCGTTCAATTCCGTCACTCAATTTCCCTGCTACCTGAATATTTAATTTTTCCACCCTCTTTCCATATAAATGCCAGCATAAATTCGGAGTCAATACAAATTCATAATGTACAAAACACCCCTGCACACATGGAAGTATAAATAAAAAACCTTTCCTCATAATGTGGCTTAAAAAAAAAAACTGTTTTCAGAATTGTCTTAGATAAGACAGTGGACCTTAATGGCAATTACTGGAGCAGGGTGCCTCATAAGATTTCAGCCAGATATTGTACTGATAATATTTCTTTTATATGTCTACTTTCAAAAACAACTAATTTCCTTACCCATTCTTATCTCATTCCAAAGAAAATTACATTCAGTCCAAGTTTCAGCTCAAGAGTTTATTGCTAAACAAGAAATGCTCCCCCTTGATTTGTGAGGCAATTGGAAGGGGAAAACTCCCTCATCTATACCCACTAGACAGCAACCCTTTGTTCCTTCGTACCATTTCTCTTGAACTGCTTTCCATAAAGAAGAAATAAACCTGATCTATAAAGGCGTTAATAGATTTGATTACATCTGTGTGGCAAACGGCTGGTCACTGTGTCAGCGAAGGTATTCTAAATGGTAATGCACAGTCTGCTCACTGCTCAACAGACTGGAAGCCAAGACAAGACTATGATGAAGACCTCAGTGTCACAAATTTGTACAATAATACTCGGAACCTGAAAGTAGATAGGACTTCTAATATAATGATAATCAATACAATAATTTAAATAAACTGGAAAGAGAAAACAAGGAACATATGTAGGAATCAGGAGCTTGGGTTGACCAAAGGATAGAAAAATAAATCTACAATAATGAAACTGGGAAAACATTTTGTAGGACCAGTGGATTCTGGGTAACACCAATACTCTAGTCCGTGTCTGCCAAATGGAAGAAGCTTTTATTCATAAAAAAAAAATCAAATTCTATAAATCTCTCTCTCTCTCTGAATTTTTCCCTTCTTCCCATTTGGCTGGTATTTTAAGCATTCTCTTAGTCTAGCAATTGGGTAATCCAAAAGTGATTCCAACATACAATGTGATTTTCCTTCAGATAGTCTAATTAAAACTTAATAAATTCTTGACACAGTAAAGAAGGGCTGTGCTGTCAGTGTAACAGAAATGAGATTAAAATATAGGAGAGTTTTTCCCCAGGGATTTTGTCATTCAACAAAAAAGCTGACAACAAACTTTTCTTTGGTCGAGGTCAGGATATCTCTGTTCTACCCTCATAGATATAAGAATAGATTATGTAGATGTAAAGCATAGATAAATGTTTCCAAATATATGTCATCCAACCTTTACAAACATAGAAGCATAACAATTTTAGCCCCCAGAATTTCTTAATGATTAAAAATCCACCATTACAACCATTTTGATTCCAAGGAAAATACCTGCATTTTAACTAAAGGTCTTAGCAAATCAAACTAGAAAAAGCCTTTAAAAAGGAGATCTTCAGTCCCAGAGATACTCCCCATTTGAAAGATTATTGGGTAATTATGACTCATTATGTTGAAAGTAAGGCTGTTTGGAGAATGACTTAGAAGGTAAGCGATCTCTCTGATTCTTTTTATTAATTATATGAACTCAAAGTGCTGCAAAAGCCAAGAGATTCACAAGTCATTTGCTTCCTTTTTGGCTTTGAAGGCAAAAAATGTAGTATATTCTTTTCCACCCCAATAGTTCCTCTCATTGCATTTTTATTATATGTACACGCAGTGCTAAGAGCTCAAGCCTTCACTCAACATCACTGTTGGGAGACCCAATAGTTAGATAAGAATACATTTAAAGCCTGCTATGGTAGGAATATTTGTGTGCTCACAAAACTCCTGTAATGAAATTCTAACCCCCAAAGTGATGACATTAGGAGGTGGGCCCCTGGAAGGTGATTTAGGTCACAGGAGTGGAGTTAGCACCCTCGTAAAAGAGGCCCCAGAGAGCTCCTCGCCCTTCCTATCTTGTGAGGACATGTTAAGAATGAACTATGAGCCAGAAGTGGGCCCTCAGCAGACTCTCAATCTGCCTTTATCCTGGACTTCCCACCCTCCAGGGTGGTGAGAAATAAATTGTTATTGTTTATAAGCTACCCAGTTGATAGTATTTTGTTATAGCAGCCTGAATGAACTAAGACAAAGTCCCAGCAAAACAAGAAAACCTAAGGGGAGGGAGACAAGGAAATGGAGAGAAAAAAAGTAAGAGAGAGATTCATTTATATACTTTGTTATGTAATATTTCAGAATAAGAACAAATAGAGTTATCATGGGGTGAAAAGAGCACTTTATTGAATATCCTTGCACTTGTTTAATTGCTGTTATTTTATTTTTAGCAGCAGTATACTATCATAGTTAACAGCATGGACTCTGGAGTCAATAAACCTACAGCTGCATCCCGGCTCTACCATAAACTAGTTATTTTCTTCATCTATAGAATAGTCGTAAAAATAGTATCTCAGTCAAAGGTTTGCTGTGATAAGTACATGAATTAATGTATGCAGAGCACTTAGTAAAGTACTTGGTATGGAAGAAATGCTTAGAAGCTTGCTATTACTATTATTCTATAGTACAGGTATTTAAAAAATTGAGAAGTTACAGAGCACCGAAACCTTGCATTCCTCAGGGCTCCGAAGTTATATTCCTGTCTTGCCCTAGATAATGACCGATTGCCGACTCTACACATAAACAGTATGTTCTCACAATCCATTAGCTCTAAAGGATAAATTATTAAAATTGCAGAGATTTTCTGACCTTAAGATGCCTATCTTGGCCCAGAGGAAAAGCCATACACTTCAACAGGACAATGATTTATACCCCTAGTAAAGACTAAAACTTCACATTGCACCTTATTTCTGGGTACCTGGGTACCTGCTGGAACCTCTGAGTGATTTTAAAAAATTAGCATGCTTCTTCCCTGCCTAAGTTTCTCAAATTGAATAATTTGATAAATAAAGAAATTGCAGAAGACAGATAAAAATATCACAATGAAGAGCAAATGAAGGCAACTTGCAGGATGTGACCTTTGCCAGAAATAAGAACTCCCCACCTGGTAATGGTAGCAACGGACCTGGCTCAAATCCCCAGAAGTGGTGAGCAGGTGGGAGGCAGGCGCTGCCTGAACAGGGAGAAGTAGAGAAGCCCTCCTGACCTTCTGACTTCTTCCAAGAGGAAGAAGGACAGGGGTGGATCTATGCACACCCCATTATTCTTTTCAAATGGACCCTTTCACAGGGGCATAGTTAATGTACCAGGAGTGTGTTTATAGAAAATCTCTCATCATGAAAAGCATGAGTTATGGCAAAGCATTTCTCACTCTAACATTTGACAGCTCCCTCTTACCCATTGGGTTTAACTGTTAATCCTGTAGCTGACCAAGGGTGTAGTCATCATCCTGAGGGGAGGAAGCAGCCTCTTCAGGGCAGTCCCGTTTCATCTCCTCCGGGACACTCCCCCAATACCAGCTGCTATTCCTCCTGGAAAGACCCACTGAGCAATTAGATTTTGCTCCCAGAAGGTTCTGATCCAGATCAAAACAGTACGCTGATTATACCAATCCCAAAGCTATTCTGGAAAGACAGCTGAAATTCACTCTCTTCTGTTTCTCAGTCCATACATTTTTAGAAACACTATCTAGTACAACATTTCATATGTTTTCCAATGAGACCAGGTAATAATATTAGAATAAAGCCTACTCAAATAATAAAATGCCAACAATAGAAATTCCCCAAATTTTAATATAAAGCTCTTCCTATTATCAACATCCTGGTGAAAATTTAATGCTCAAGATTAAATCTTCTTGCAAGTAAAATACAAAGAAATTAAAATCAAAAATTAATTTTTTTCCCTGTAATTTGAAGTGCAAAGTTTGGAATTCTTAAATGAAAGTCTAAAAACTATCCTCCCTAATTTATTATTCTTTTCATGAGATTTCTGAATGTTACCTGGATTAAGATATTTTTCTGTTTGGGGATTTTTTTTAGCAGCACTGACTCTATCATCTCTCCCAGAGTCAACCTCGTTACTTCAGGACCTGAATTAGTTAATGTAATGCCAACTGTATTTGGTGTAAATACCAAAATTTTAGGGTTTTAACACAATAAATGTTTATTTTATGTGGATTTCCCAGTTAGCAGGAAGGAAAGGAAATTGTGTTCTGCTGTATATAATCATTCAGGAGCTCACGCTGACGGAAGCTCTGCCATCTTGACTTCCAAGATCACCCTAGGCATCCAGATCTTGTAGGAAAATTGGGAAGAATAATAAAGAAGGCACGACCATGTCTTAACTTCCAAAGCCCACAAAGTCACACATGAGAGGAAGGTCAGACACCTCTGGTGGACGTCTGCCTGTACTACAGAATCCCAGAAATCAGTTTAGCTGAATGACAAGCTTTTGGCATGTCTCATTTGTCATAGAGTCCAGAATTAATGGGACACATGGCTTATCACCTAGTACTAGAAAATTTAGAATATAAAGCAGTGCCCAATTCTAAAGCAGTTATTCCAGACAAATGTTATTTTATGAAACCAATTATATATTGTTACCAAAGACCGTAACAGAAAAAAATCAATGATATCTAAAGGAAGAAGAAAATCTCCCCAGTTTTAACCTGTCTGTCAGCATAGACAGCTGTCCAGAATCCATAATCTGTGGCTTTAAACTCAAATCAGAAACAATGTCTAGTCAATTTTGGACCTGTGCATTTACTATTTCTGAGGGATATTCACCTGTGCACAAAGTTCTAATTTCCATTTCCTACTTAAATTTCTATCAAGTGTTTCTGGCACTTAATACTGAACAAATCATAGACTTTACCTAATAACAGAGCATTTATATCCTCTTATGAACAGGGTTTTCAATCTTGTGCCTCACAGAATATATCTGATGCTTTTTGTTATGGAAATATTTAAAAGAAAACAAAAGCTGGCTCCTGGGGAATGAGTTTTCTCTCCTGGGTAATTAACCAATACAAAGTCAACTGGAGACCACCAGGTGTGAAGTGACTCTTCGCCTGTGGCTAGATCAGGTGAAATTCAAAGTAAGCCTCCTTTGTTGCTGAGGAACATAAATGGAATTTGGGGTAGCAGATCCATCACTGCCTTCCTAGACCTGGCATTAATAATTTAAGGCTAGAACTTTACTCATGCTTTTTGATAAAGGTGAGCAGAACAAAATTTTTTCTGCCCAACAATGCCCCAAAACTCCTTAAAGACTCTTTCTTTTCCTATGTCTCAGCCACACTTGCTTCGACCTAAATCTATCCTTCTAAGAGTTCGGCCCTATTTCATCCCTGCAGAATCATTAAAAATAAACCTATTCTGTCTTTCTTCTACAAATGAAGACAGCTGGCTCTAGAGAGACATGCCTAGTCCTCTTGGCCATTTCTGATATAGATGTTGCCAAGTTCTTTAGTCATTTTTGGCTTACTTTCTCTGGAACAAGCTGTAATTTGTTTGTTTTTCCAAAAGTATAATCATGAGATCTGAATGTGATATTTCAGGTAAGGAATAAGTAGCAGAAGATATTCTACTCATTCATTTCATATCATAGATTTCCAAAAATCCTGACTTTGCTTGAATTGGCATTTGTTAGCCATTTACATATCAGGCTTAGTGTTAATTAAAATTTCAAGATTTTTTAGAAATTCTAATGCACATGTCCTTAATGCTGATGTTTTTAGCAACTAAGGGAATGTTTTTCATCCAAGTTCTGAAAACCTAAATTCTTAAAACCACTTACTACTTTTGTAAATCTAAATCACTTCCATATCTTTATGAACCTGTTTCAACTTAAACTGAGTTTATAGTTGCCCTCTTTCAAGGTCATATTAGTTTGCTGAGGCTGCCATAATAAAGGACAACAGGGTGGGTGGTGTAAACAACAAACTTATTTTCTCACAGTTCTGAAGGATGGAAGGCCAAGACCAAAGTGTTCACAGGTTAGTTCCTCCTGAGGCCTCCCTCCCAGCTGGTAGACAGCTGTCTTCTCCCTGAGTCTTCTTTACACGGTCTTCCCGCTGCGTGTTCAGTGGCCTCATCTCTCCTCTCCTCATAACAACACCAGTCATGTTGGATTGGTGTTCTTATGACCTCATTCAACCATAATCACCCCCTCAAAAATCCTATTTTCAAGTATAGTGACATTCTGAGGTACTAGGGATTAGGACTTCAGCATATTGATGGGTTAGGGAGACACAATTCAGCTCCTAACAAGGGTGATTGTGTAATAAAATGAAATAGTGCTAATAAAGCATTCCTAGAATATATGGACTTTTTGATATGTCTCCAGCATGTAGAGTATCTCCCGGCACATGACATGTTCTTCGTTAATTAATATCTGTTGAATAAAGAAAATGGAATAAAGTAAACTGTTTTGCTAATTAAATGCTAATTAAATATTAGCTTCTTTCTTTCTATCCTAAATCTCTTAAATTTCATTTTGCTGACAGGTCTCAAATTATTCTCTACATGAATGTGTGGTGCACTCTGTTCATGGAACACTCAGCATGATCAGAGAGTGTGCCTTATTCTATTCCATCCTTCCAACATGCTTAGTGAAACATTGTACACATGGAATAGTTCCTCAATAAATGCTTGTCAGCAGCCTGAATCAGATGATGGACCTTTATAGGAGAAAAGACAAAACTTTCTCTTTGCCCTCTGAAAGTTTGCTGAAAATCAACCAGTAAAAGGCAGATTAATAGGAGACAAGGCATACAAATGTATTAACATGGATGGAGGAAATCACAGAGCGATTACCCCACCACACAGTAAGGCACAGATGGCTGGATACCCTTCTTCTTAGGAGAAAGGGAGATAGGGAAGCGTGGATGACTTTAGCGGGGTAGTAAGTGACTCTCAGGGAGATTCAATGGGCTTGAAGAACAAACAAACAATGGCCTGGGACAATGTCTGTTGAGCCCATCAAGCAAACAATAATTTGTGACAAAAGTCTGTGCAGGTGTATTGACAGACTTCAGTCTTTCTTCTTTCAATGTGTGTTACATTAATGAAAACTCAGGGAAGGGACCAGCGGTAATTGTTTCCTTCTTTGGCAGGTCCAGACTTTAGGCAGATAAGGGAACGTCAGAGAAAATTTTCATCATGGGCTTTAAAAAGACAGACAACTGAGAGACACAGAGGGAGAGGTCACACAGACCCTGAGGCATCTTCAGTTCAGCACGTCAAAGCACCATATTTTGGAGTATCCATTTTTGAAGTTTCTATCTGAAACTTCCCTAGAAGTTTACACACTAAAATCTGAGTTAGCACCTGTGGAGAAAAAGTCCATCCCATAACCGAATGGCAAAGGATCCCACTAAGCCAGTCTCCCATTTCTAGAAATAGGCCAGTCCACTTAAACAGTTGTGTCTCATTTCAGAAGATGGTGGTGCAGACAAGCTCTCAGAAGAAAAACAAAGGTTAATGTCTGGAATAGTCTATAAGCAGTTTCCTCACAGTCTGAAAGACAGTCAGACTCAAAGCATCTTCAGTTTAAGTGGAAGTAGGCAGTGGCAAGCTGATGAATTGTTCTCATTTGTAGTTTGTGTGTCACAAAGTTGTTTATACATGGGCTTCAGTTTGCAGGGCCTCAGAAAGAAAAGTAGCAACAATTGCACTGAGTCTAAGTCAGAAAAATGGAAGAAAAATTTGGAAATGTTTGGAGACTAGTAGCCAAGAAAGAATTCAAAATTTAGTTCAAATTGTAGGAAAGTGATAAAAACTTGAAGACAATGAACACCAGCCTGAGAAACACAGGAAGACTCTGTTTCTACAAAAAAAAAGGAAGAAAAAGAGAAAGAAGAAAGCAAGCAAGCAAGAAAGAGAGAAAAAGAGAAAGAAGAAAGGAAGGAAAAAAGAAAGGAAAGAAAGAAAGAGGAAGGAAGCAAGGAAGGAAGGAAGGAAGGAAGAGAAAAAAAGAAAAGAAAAGGAAAGGAAAAGAAAAGAAAAGAAAGAGAAAGAAAGAAAGAGAAAATTCTTTTAAATTAACTAGGCATGGTGGCACCTGCCTATAGTCCCAGCTCCTTGGTAAGCTGATGGCTGAGGGAGGAGGATTGTTTGAGACCAGAAAGTGGAGGCTGCAGTGAGCTATGATCACACCACTGTGCTCCAGGGTGACAAAGCAAGACCGTGTTTCAACAAAACTCAAAACAGAAAAACAGAAAAGAAGCAAAACAAAACAAAACAAAAAACCTATAAACTGGCTAGAATTTAATAACAGGTGCGCCATAGGTTTTTTTTCCAACACATATTTTTTCTCTTTCCAGTCTCTTATTTTTACCAATGACCAATTTATTTGCAAAATAAGTTTTAGTTTTATGATACTTGGCTTAATTATTTGCATAAAGTGCAACAATAGTAGTGATTGGCCATATAGATTCTATTTAAATTGGCTTTTCTGAACTCTTCCATAATGAATCTCAGATTAGACTTTTAAAGTCTGTTGAGGATAGGAAGCCAAGCCAAGGATTTGCCATCAGACTGTGTCTGTAATATCTGAATGAATTGGGTAATTTCTGTCTATTTCCAGTCCCAAAATATCTTGAGTCTTCTGGACCTATCAGAAAGTGACATTCTTTACTTACCACAATGTCAGAAACATTGAAAAGGAACCATGTAGATAAAGTACCAGGTCAGTCTTTCCAAAGGGCTTTTCATCAGTTCAATAAAGTCAACCTCAATTCTTCAAAGCAGTCTGGACATATCTGAAAATATGTCATTCCAGTCAAAACCTTGATAAAATAAGCAGCATTTCTGATTGTGTCCTGTTGCAAAATAAAACATATTCTTATCTAACTTATGCAAATAATTACATTGCCATAAGATAAGAATACTCATAAACAGTTTCCAAATTCTGGAGAAATCAGGTAGAGGGAAAGGTAAATGTTTCCATTTTGCTCCCCAAAGTATACTTTACCCAATTGCTGAAAGCTACACATAACTCAAAAGAAAAAAAATCTTGACTCTGGAAAACAAAACATAAAAAGAATCAGCAATGTTTCAAACAAAAAGTCATTAAAAATCATTTATGACTGCCATCAGTTCAGTCCTGTGTAATTAATTCTTGTTCTTCTTAATGTTGAGTTAGCAATCTTCATGAATCAATTAGTTTTATTTTATTAGAGTTCTGGAAGTTTTTATTTAGTCCAATTATATGATCCAGTGTTATTAGAAACCTGTATTTAAGAGTACTTCTCATGGTTCTTTCCATAAATTTTCTTGAAGGTACAACACTTTAGAATTTGCAAAGAGCTTTTAGAAGAAAAAGCATCAGGATAAGGCAATTTACTTAATATACCAAGATATATCAGATTTCTAGGAATTCCATACAATTTTGGAACACATATTAATAACATCCATACAAATAAACACCATTTCTTAATTGACAATAATGACAGTATAATTTTAACATATGAAAGAAGCCTAATATGTCTCCCTTAGACTTTCAGGGTCCTCATTTGGACTTCCAAGGGTCACAACATCCAAAACTCTGTTTAAGGTCAAAAAGATAGATTTAAAATTTGTTATTTGATTTTGGGAAATTTGTCAAATATCAAAGGTTTAAAACACTTAATATCAAAATAAGGGATGCTTAAAACACTCAATCAAAATAGGATCACAGGTCACTATAAAAGAGTAATTAATTTAGCCAAAGTAATAATTCAAAAATTTCAAAATGCAAAAACCTTTACTCTTAGAGAGAAAGGAGACTCAGTTTTCCAAATAGTCAAAAGGCCTAATAAAGACAATATGAGACTTTGTTCCTCTCTCTTTACCTCCCTCTCAACTTTACCCTTGTATCAATGTATTATTAATATGAAGCCTAATTTTAATAAAATCTTATAAATAGACTTATCTAATCTCAATCAGCTTTGGCCACATAAGATTGCGATAAACCTTTTATAAAATTTTTATATAAAATTTTTCCTATTCTTTCTTTTCCCAACATTCTTCTTCCATTTAGTTTTATCAATTCTCATTTTTTATTTCTTTAATTTAAAAGAACATTTAAAAATCTTTAAACTAAACAAAACTATTTTTTCTTTAACAAAAGTCATATTCTCACACCTTCTTTATAACTTTCCTTACCAAAAATACATCCTACTTTCTTTATACACTTTGCATACAGAAGTGTTTCTCTTATATCTAGTTGTTTAAATTACATAGTAAACCTAACTTTCAATAAGAAATATAGAAAGAAAGCAATTTTAATTGTTATGTATCAGATGCAGAGCCCAGGACAAAAGACAGACCCTGTGAAGACAATGCCTGGAGGATCTGACCCCTCCCAGCATGGCCAGGAAGCATAGATGGGCCAGGGAGGATAAGGCATAGGCACTGCAGACACACGTGTTCCTATGCCTGACCATGGCCAGTTGTCTAGACCCTAGAATTTAAAGCCTCAAAACCAAAAATATAAACTCATAGACAGATCAAACAAGTACAAAAATATCACAGAAGCAACAGCTTTGTGACCTTAAAACATCTATCATGAATAGTATAAATTAGTCTGATGAATACACCCAGACAAAAATATCTAAAACTCTGAAGATATTTCTATTTAATTTTGCCAACAATTTTAAAATTAGCTTTATTTACCAAAAATTACTAAAGCCACATGAACTTGAAAAGTGGGCTAGTTAATTTATGAGTACTCATTTATTATGTCAGTGTGGTACCATGTAGACAATATACAAACACATGTACAAACATATATGTACATGTAGACACAACATATGACATACACAGGTGCACACTTGTGTATCTAAAAGCCAAAGAGATGAAAGAGTTCCATGTAAAAGACAGTAGAGCTTTAGACCTAAGAGTAACCTGTTCATGCTCTTGAGACTGCACAAGGAAGACAGAAGACCCCAAAATGAGGATTGTGGTGCCTTCTTCTGTGTTCCTCAACAGGTCTCAGGATCATTAGAAGTCCCTTCCAGATGCTTTCATGTGTTATCAAAGATAAGCACTGCAGGAGGAGGAGTAAAGTAAATGGGAGAAATTTTCTCATAGGAGGCAATTTGGGGAGATTTTTCAGCTTTGTAAAAGGTCAATGAAGTTTTATTTTTTCTTTAGCAAAAATCATACCCACAAGAAAGGAAGTAAATGGAAGAAGCAAGCACATAATTTTTTAAAAGAGGTTTCGATTTACTGAAAAAAATTCCCAGAAACAGAATTCAAAATAGAAAAAGCAGAGTAATTTTTAAAAAGAAATGTATCTTGAATATCAGCTTTTAATAAGCTGCTTTCTGACCACAGAGTGCTTTTAAAAAAGAAAACTTCCCTCAAATCTCTTATTATCAGATTTTGCCAGGACAAATGGACAATATTTTTGGCTTTTGAGCTTTTTTTGTTTTTGTTTTTAACCAAAAGTACCCTCCAAGTAACTCACCAAAACGAATAGGGCTTAACCAAAATTATGACTTAACCAAGGACACACAGGTCATCTCCAAAGAGATGCAAAGCAGATCTCACAAAATCCAAAACTACGCCAAAGACAGTGGAAAGAAAGGAAAGGTTCACTAGCCACAAATGGGATACAACCCATATCTGTCTCCATATACTCTAGGCTCTCAGCTTCTCAGCTGACCATCTATAGACAAAAGTCCAAAAGCCCCAGATGTCCCCACAGATGGAAGAAGGCAGAAAATCAATGCTTGTCCATAGAAGGGAAAAGAATGTATAACAAATGGGTACCCCCAAAGTTAAGCTTCACACAAGTATCGAACCAAAAGGGACTGGTTATCTAACCAAGCATCAAACCTAAGGTTGTTAGAGCAAAATCATAGAATTTTAACTACTAGACTACAAGGTAAAGAAGCCATCACTGTAAATTTCACAGGAGTCCAAATCAGGCAGTTTGAGGTTACAAATAATTTTAACTTTGCTTTAGGTCAAATTTTTGCTTTTTAGTTTCATCAAGATAATTTTTAAGCCTTCCTATGACACTATTATGTGTCTTTCTTTTAATCTGATCTTCCCACAAGGCAACTGTTTAGAATGAGTACCTCTGAAATCTTTTTTTTAAATTTTGGGGTCTTTCTAATTTAAAGAATTCATCTTTTGGCCACTAATGATTAGAATTTCTTATGGTGTGCTTATTCCAATAGCAACTCAGTCCAATTAAGCTTCTTTATGGAAATCCCAGGAAGTAATTTTTCAGGTTTAAAATAGGTGTTTTTCTTTTCTGGAGAGGACATGGAAGAGGCAGTCTCCACGATCCAAAAAAATTCACTCCCAGGTAATAGGCTAGGATAGAAAATGACTCGTGTTGCCACAGACAGTTTAGGATGGTGTTTCTGCATACAGTACCTTCAGTGTTCTACAAATTTGTAGGAAGCTGCCAGTCACAAACCCATTAATCCATGACCCTAGGTAGGCCCTCCTGGGATTGTACTTTCCCAAGACTAACCAGGCAACAAATGACGGAGACAACAAAAGCCCCTTACGCGAGCTTGACATGCTTGGAACAAGAAGTGTACTGCTTAAAATCTCAGGGGTTTCCAACATTTTCCAACTGATCACTAGATGTGACCCAAAAATCTTGTCTCCTAGATGGCAGAGGCCAAGAGAGACTGTTGCTACTAGATCATAAATCAAGCTCTCAAAGACATAAAACAAGATGAGAGGGGAAACTCATACAGTTTTTATTTGGGGGACCTAAAGGAAAGTTTATCTAAATAGATGCTGTTGTGATCAGAACCACAAAACTTACCAGTCCGCAAATCCTGCTAAAACAACCAGCTTATAGAGATATGAGACCTATGTTCTACCCATGGTACCCCTCTTTGTGACAGAACAAGAAACAAACAAACAAAAACAAAGACTATTTCTGGAAGGAAAGGGATCAAACAACAGAAATATTCATACCAAAAAGTACACCAGAGACACTACACCCAAGACTTGTCACCTAAATCTTTTTATCCCATTAACCAATATTTTGGAGGGGAAAAAGAGACAAACTGATTTTTAGCATCCACTCAACTGGATTCTGCAGAAATAGGGGCTGAGAGTCCAGCTGGTAAGAATTTATTTCCCTTCTGCCAGTTTGTCAGATCCTGAGTTTCCTCGACTGCAGCTTCCAGAAGAGCAGAGTGACTAGTTATCCTGTTCATGATGCCAAAGCTGTAGAGAACAAGGGAAAACTTCCCCTTTAACCTCTGAAGGTTTGCTGAAATTCAACTAACAAAAGGCAGATGAGTAGAAGAAAAGGCATGCACATTTACTAACATGCATGGAAGAAATCACAGAGTGATTACCACACCACACAATAAGGTAGAGATGGTTATGTACCCTTCTTCTTAATAGAAAGGGAGATGGGGAAATGTAGGTGATTTTAGGGGGCTAGTAAGTAAATTATTTTTAAGAGGATTCAATGAGCTTGAAAAACATACAATGGCCTGGGACCAAGTCTGCTGAGCCCACCAAGCAGACAACGGTTTGTGACAAAATCTGCTTAGGTGGTTGACAGACTTCAGTCTTTCTTCCTGCAATATGAGTTGAGTTAATGAAAACTCAAGGAAGGGATCAGGGGTGATTGTTTTCTTCTTTGGTGTGTCCAGATTTTAGGCAGATAAGGAAACTTAAGAGTACAACTTCTTCCTGTGGTTTGGGAGAGACAGAGGATTGAGATACAGTAGGGGAAGGTCAGAAAGACCTTGAGGCGTTTTCTTCAGTTCAGCTCATCAAAGTACCATGTTTCTGGGTAACAATATCTGAGCTCCAAAACATCCTCCACCAACAATCAATGAGCTGTTTTCTAAGATTTGTTTTTCTATCTGAGGGTAGAAATTAAATCCTAAATATTCTTACATCCCACAAAAAAAAAACCTCCATAGACTCATATAAACAGTTGATCAAAAATTTCCTCTTGAATGAAATTGAAATAAATATAATTGAATGAACAAAATGTTCTCCTTGCCAAAGGAAACTAAGAACCATTGCAATGACCCCCATTCCTATCCATACTTAAATTAATTTTTGCTTTCATTATTGTCTATTATTTCCTCTTTTCCAGCCCATGTTCCTTTTTTGTTGTGTGCTAGAACAGGGCAAACTCATCAAATATCACTTTATCTTCTAATCTCTTTATGATCCTTGCTTTTCGCCTTCCTCCGTGCATTGTCAGTGTAAGGGCAAAGAGAATTTCCCTCTGCCTCTGAAGGTTTAAGTTTGTTGAAATAAATTGACAATAGACTGATTAACAGAAAAAAAAAGCATACAGATATATTAATGTTCATAGGGCAAAGGAGCCACACAGAAAAGGAGAGGCCGGATGACTGAAGGTTTATACCGTTCTGAGGCTACTGAAAGACTAGGTGCCTGGGACTGCTGTGGAGGGGTTGAGGGGCATCACAGGTTATGGATGAAAGAGGGAAGAAAAGCATGGCAAGCAACATTTGGCATGTTATGCAAATATAATCTCTCTGGAAATTTCAGGGCTGCCCTCAGAAAGAACAGATGATAGCCTGTGCCAAAAGTTTCTCTGTCAGACTTTCAGAAATGTGAAACTTTTAGTCTCCTTTTCCTGTGAGTTAATTTTTCCTAGATCTGGATAAGAGGGTTATGGAGGGGGACATCAGAAAACCTTGTTCGCATCCACTATTTATCTCACTGTGTAGATTTCCTCCACAGATGCAAATCTCCCCTACAAAAGGACAGCTTTTCAGAGCTATCCTGTGGCTTACAGCCACTCTGAATAGCCATCCCGCAACACGTCAAAGTATATTCTGGGGTGAAATATTCTGGTTTACTTCAAGAGAATGTTAAGTTGTCTCTGTGTTGCTGAACGGTGGCTAATTTCCTTTTTATCAGGAATAAAGAAACACTCAATTGCCTCCTGCAATACCACTGGCATAATCCTGACACCATCACATCACAATGAACAGGAGGCCCATTAATAAACATGCAGTGCTGTGAAGAATTTCACTGATCCCTCTCCAGGTCATTAAATCTATACATGTTTGATGGGCAGTAAAAGAGAAATGTGGAATGATAATGGCAGCTGGAGGAGGCTGCTGCTCTCCTAGGCTGCTTTAACTACAAGAAAAGACAGGAAATGATCCATGTATTTTTTTAAATATGTATATATTCTACTCATTATTACTAATTTCAAATGCCTATGCATATTTCACAGGCAGCTGGTTCATAAATAAAATTTAGGCTGAGATTTTAGCATTAAATTATTTCAAATTCAAGTAGGGTCAGGGTATTCAGTTTGAGTAAACAATGAGGAGTTGGGCTGTGCTCTAACTAGAAAAGTTTTTGTATGTGGGTGACTTGGAGGGCAGGTGCTAATCAAAACACATTTCTGTTTGTCACCTTTTAAGATATACATAAATGATGTTGCTCTGTGTTGATAAGATGTTAAGAAAATTCAGATTCTAATTCCAGAAACAAGTCATCAAGCCAATAAAGATAAAATAGCCTTACAAGTTTATTCTTTAAAGCTAAAATCAAAGTAATAATTTGTAGCATGACACAGGTCAGATTACTTCAGACCTTTTATTCCTATTTCTTACCTCAAGTCAAACATAAACTATATATTGTAAAACAGAATGTTTAAAATACCCAACGTTTAACAATTAGCAAATTCTATCGTAAGCCTACAGTGGTGGCCAACATCGAAGCGATGTAAATAAAAATATTTCAATAACCCCTTGGCAAATGAACATTCAATGGTTTTTGTATTTTGAAGGGAAAAAAATGATTTCTTTTCTCACCAGTTGCTAAGCTCATGGCTAAGACCCCTATAACAAAAGACAAATTAACAAAAGAAAATCATACAAATTTGCTTAATGTGTTTTATGTGACAGAGGAGCCTTCATAAGACAATAAAGACCCAAAGAAACAGGGAAACCTGTGAATTTTTCCTTCTGTTCTTTTATCTTATTAAAGAAGTCCCTAAGGCTAGTTGTACTGCTCTTTTGTGTCCCCATTTCAATTTGATCTCCCCACAGGTACCAATAGGGTGTTTGTTTAGGATAAGAACTCTTTCAAACACAAAAGTTTTCCAAATCAAAGGATTCATCATCTAGTCATTGACAAGTGGGATCTCCAGAAGTGCACTTATTCAACAAGTGACATAGTCAAATAATCCTTTTCATGGTAAGACCTAGAGATAATTTTCCAGGCTTAGAACAAATTTTTGCAATGGATAAAGGGGGCATCCCTGGAGCAGGTGCAGAAGAAGCAACTCCCATGATCCAAGAGTCACTCCCAAAGATAGCTTTAAGAAAGCAAAGACCCTCATTGCCACAGGACATAGCAACTAAGGTAGCGATTAGACAAATTCCCCTGAGAGTTGGTATGGTCTGACAGACATTCCGCGGGTTTTCTTTCCTTCAAAGCTAACCACTAGATCCAGATTTCCACAACCAGCATTCCTGGTTGGTGGAGACCAGGAAAAATTTCCTGTCACTAGTTACAAGCCAAGCTCTCAAGATACAATAAGACAGAAGGAGAACTTTTTTTGATTGTCCTTGTTGTGACAAACACAAAAAGATAGAGACATGGGGAAAAAGACTATCTTTGAGAGTTAAACGATAAAAAAAATCAAGAGTACTTAAGCAAAATCACAAAAGTTGCTATGCCCAAAGAATTAGTTAATACAAAGATGTTTTCTCCTGCTAATCTAAACTTTGAAAGGGTGAGACAAGAAGTTTTTCTATCCTCCTGTCTTGACTGAGCACTACAGACAGAGACGTGAGGGAGCTGACCTTGATGAGAATCCTTATCTTTTGCTGGCTTTTGTCAGTTGCCTGAGGGTTTCATCTGCTGCCTCCAGAGTAAGTCAGGTGTCTCAGCTGTCCTTCCATGGGTGCCAGAAACTATAAGGGAGGAAAGATTTCTTTCTTCACCCATTGATGGCTGAGGCATCTATAATGAAAGACAAATTAACAAGAAAAAAAATACAAATGTATTTAATACAAGTTTTATATGACATGGGATCCTTCAGAAATGAAGACCCAGAGAAACAGGAAAACCCATGTGTTTTTGTGGATGGGTTTGATGAAGACAGACAGTCATGCTGAAGTATGATTAGACAAAGGGGTTATAACCGAACGTTAATAAGCTAGGAGGAATTTAGCAAGGCCTGTTTGTACAGTTTCTTTTCTGTCTCAGTGTCCTCAGAGATAATAACATTCCTATCCTCCAGGTATAGGGAGGGTGCTTCTGGGATGAGTCTTACGATCTCCATGAGAGGGGCTACTAGGGTTTACAACCTGCTTCAAGGGAGAAGAGGCAAAGGGAAGGTAAGAGTGACCTTCCTGCTTCTGCTCTCTCTTCAAATGCTGAAGTGCCATATTTTGGGGTAGTGTGTCCCGAACCTCATCACTTTGATATATTCTTCAATAATCCTAAAATGTCATGATTTGTGGTCATTTTTAATTTTTCTGAGAATGAATTTGAATCACGTCTTCCTCCCGCCATGAGCCTGATAGGATGAAATAAACTGCATAGTTAGTGGAGTTACCTGGCCAACCGCATCTGTTCATCTGTTCAGGCCCAATGTTATCTTCCTCTCCCATTTGTAGTAACTCACACGAAATAATTTTAGAAATCAAAAAAGAAAAATAAATTTTTAAATATTGTTGGCTTCTTTAACAATTAGAGCTAGTACTTAAGCCTGAATTTACAGCCGTATCTTTGGATTTACCTCTGGGCATCTCTTATATATACCCGAGGTATATATATTATAAAACTTCTGTTTGTTTTTCTCATGTTGATTTGTCTTTTGTGAGAGGGGTCTACCTCAACTAAAAACTGTGAAGAGTAGAGAAAAAAATTATTTTTTCTTCCCACATATATATTTTAAAGGTAAGTATATATGTGGTGCTGGTCCCAACATTCTCTCTAAAACTTAAAGCAATGCTATTGTCTCTAAAACAAGGGAAATAATGGTACCCACTGAAATAATTGATGTGAGGATCAAATGTGATCACTTATAGCAGGTGTTGGCAATGCCTGGCAAATAGAAAGCTCTCAGTTGATGCTATACATATTATTGATAGTCATTATCATAATAAGGAATTTAGTTTGAAGGACTGTATAACCATTTCTGGTATTCTTGTTACTTTTTTGGCTAGAATTACCACACTGCTTCAATTCTAAAATGTAAATTTTTTCACATTGTAATATTTTAGAAATCTGGATACAGTCAGATACTCAGCATGTATATTTGATTTACTGAATTTTTTTTTCCTGAAAAGTTATTTTAAAAGTTATGGTTCATCTTATAATCAATAGAATCTTAAAACCAGGTATTATATTATATCCTATTAGTGTTGTTGTAATACTAGGGAATCCAAGAAAGCCTTGCAATGTATCACTAACCAACATAAAGTTCCCTTGGTTCATAAAGTATGATTGTGTCATCAATATCACAACTCCATATCTGCTGACTGATGTTTTAAACCAAAATATACACACCTCAAAAGACAAACTTTTTGAGAGATATTAGCTTGTAGTTACATAAAAATTTCAATGAAAGCATTATTTTATAACCATTTATGAGAAAATGCCTGTTTGGCATATAAGCATACGCTCATGTTTAAATGAAATCTAGTGCTCACAATTTCGCTGTGAATAGCAAGCAATAAGGTAGTTTTTTTTCCTTTAGTAAACGTTGAAATGTGTTTTACAAGCCATCACTGTTTTATATTTGATTTATTTGGTAACTGGTGAGAAACCTGACTAAATCAGTTAATTGAAAAACAAAGTACATGGACAGTCAGCTAGACTGACAAAATTCAAAAACCTTAAAGAAGGATGATACTTCTTCAAATAATCACACCCACATGTTTTCAAAAAAAAAAAAACTTCCAAGCAGTTGTTTTATTTTAAATATGCCTATAGAAAAACAAACTGGCGTTTTTTGTTTTTTGTTTTTTTGAGACGGAGTCTCACTCTGTCCCCCCGCCGCTGGAGTGCAGTGGTGCAATCTCGGCTCACTGCAACCTCCGCCTCCCGGGTTCAAGCAATTCACCTGCCTCAGCCTCCTGAGTAGCTGGGATTACAGGTGCCTGCCACCATGCCCAGCTAATTTTTGTATTTTTAGTAGAGACGGGGTTTCACCATGTTGGTCAGGCTGGTCTCGAACCCCTGACCTCGTGATCCACCCACCTCAGCCTCCCAAAGTGCTGGGATTACAAGCGTGAGCCACCGCGCCCGGCTATTGTTTTTTAAGAATTGTTTCATTTATGATATGTGTTTAAACTATGTTAAAACGTTTGACATAATTAGTGTCCCCTCCAACACTGAACAAGAAGACAGCTAAGTCTTTGTAGCTCTCAGCTTTCTTGATCTTGAATATTGTAGAGCAAAAATAATAACCCCCAAAAATCCATAGTTGGAATGGACCTCTGTTATAAAAGACAAATTAAGAAGACAAAAACAAACAGAAGTTTATTAACATGTGCCTTTCATATATACATGACAGACACCCCGAGAATGAGTAATTCTCAAAGAAGTGGCTTTGAATTCCTGCATCTATAGTATTTTCAACAAAGAACAGTACATTTTTAAAGACAAGATAAAGAAAAAGGTCTTTGAGTATCTACAAGAAGCAACCTGGGGAAAGGCAAATGAGTGGCAGATACAGGCTGGTTAGTAAAGATTGTTAATATTAATTATTCTGGTATTATCTCCAGGCCAATGGGGGTCTAAAGCTGTCTTCAATTTTTAACCTTTGTTCTACCTAGTGTCAGGGGAGAGGGGTGGGGGGCAGTGTCTTAGTCCATTTTATGTTGCTACATCAGAATACTTGAGGCTAGGTAATTTATAAAGAAAATATGTTGGCTGGGCACGGTGGCTCATGCCTGTAATCCCAGCACTTTGGGAGACCAAGGAGGGTGGATCACCTAAGGTCAGGAGTTCAAGACCAGCCTGGCCAACATGGTGAAACCCCATCTCTTCTAAAAATACAAAAAAATTAGCGGGGTGTCTTGGTGTGCACCTGTAGTTTCAGCTACCTGGGAGGCTGAAGCAGGAGAATCACTTGAACTTGGGAGACGGAGGTTGCAGTGAGCCAAAATTGTGGCACTGCACTCCAGCCTGGGTGACAGAGCAAGATTCCATCAAAAAAAAAAAAAAGAAAGAGAGAGAGAGAGAGAGGAAGGATGGAAGGAAGGAAGGAAGGAAGGAAGGAAGGAAGGAAGGAAGGAAGGAAGGAAGGAAGGAAGATTATTTGTTTCCATGGTTCTGTGGGCTGGAAATTAAGAGACGCATGATGCCAGCATCTGCTTGGCTTCTAGTGAGGGGCACCTGCTGCAACATAACATGGTGAGAAGGTCAAAGAGGATGTGGACACATACAAACAGAGAGAAAGGAAGAGAGAAAAAACCTGAGGAGTGCCCTGGCTTTATAACAACCCACTCTTGTGGGAACTAATCCCTTCACATGAGAACTAACTCAGTCTCAGGAGAGTGAGAATTTACAACCAAGAGAACAGAACCAAGCCATTCATAAGAGATTGCCCCTATGACCCCTATGACCCAAACACCTCCCACTAGGCCTCCCAACATCACACACTGGAGATCAAATTTTAACATGAGTTTGGTGGGAACAAAACAAATCATACCCAAACCACAGAAGGTAGTATATATTTTCTCCCAGTAAATTTTATGTTCCACTTTTAGACAAATAAAAGGAGGACAGGGAACTCTTCTGCATCTTCTTCTTCTTAACTGTCTTCAGCTCAACAATCCTTCATATTTTGGGGAGACATATTCTCTTCTCTTACCAGCTAAAGATCTTTGTGATGTATAAGTTCTAAGAACTACTGGAAGGGAAAGTAGGAAAGTCCACCAGGAAAAGGAAAGCAAAATTGGAAATGGAAAATGTTAGGAATAGGGTCAGCATCTACTGAACAAACTCTAGTCATAAGGAAAACAAGAGAAATATCACTGTCTTCTTATAAGAAGAGTTTCTTTAAACTTTTCAGAGGGACCACTAAGAAAATTGACTGAATTCTCTTCTGCAAATATGGCTACAAAAGCTGATCTCTAAAGATGAGCAGTCAAGCTGATGTGACAGCTATTGATCTATCTCCTTCTGAAAGATGGAGAATACATACTAATAGAACACGTACTATTTACTAGTATGTAAATAGTTGAGCTGAAGACAATTAAGAAGAAGATGCATACTAGTATAATAGAATTTTAACATCACAGCAAACTCTGAAAACAAAGTGCTTTAGTTTGAATTCCAGCTATGCCACTTTCTAGCTGTGTGACCTTAAGGAAAATATTCAGCTCCTCTCTGCCTCAGTTTCTTCATCTATAATGCTGCTGCAGATATTATCTCTCTCTTGAAATAGATTGAATAAGTCAATATAAATTAGTGCTTACACTGGTGCCTGACACATCAAAAGCATGCAGTGTTTTTTAGTGTTAAATGTATAGATGTTTGGCTCCTTTACATCTTGCTCCAACTGGCATCTTTTGTCATAGCTGATAAGTGTTTGTAAGTCAGCAACCATTGATTCATATTTACTCTGCAAAATAAAGAATATGAGACCCTTTAGAGACATAATACCTATGGCATAGTCATGTCTTGAAATATTAATCTAATTGTCCTCTGTGTATTTCTCTCTCTCTTTCTTTTACCTGCAGCCAAAGGACTGACTGCTCTTTCTCCTCAAACAGACTGAAACAGAAAAAGAGATTCAAATAAACCTTTAGCAGAAGTGCAAGAAGAAGATTCTGCGTGGCATCCAGAGTGCCTCCAAAAGACTAGATAAGCCTGGGTAGGAGGGAAAAAGAGAAAGAAGGAGGATGGTTCAAATAGGATATGAAGGAGGGTCTACAGGGAGAATTCAAAAAAGGAAGGTGAACAATAACTTTCCATGACAGATGAGCAAAGAGCAAAGTAGAAGGGCCTCTGCTGAAGATGGGCTGTCCTCTAGCATGGATCATTCTCTCACTGTCCCATTGAGGCCCCTGTCCTCAAACCCAAACTTTAGAGGACCCTTCCCTGGCCCTTCTTCAGCTGTGTCCCTCCTCACTGGTAAGGAGTCTGTGAACCAAAGGAGACATGCCTATGTGAAAACTGCACTCTCCTTTGTACACTATATGCTAGGGAACCTCCATTGTCTCTAAGCTGCTTCCAGGACCTATACCAGTCTTCTCCAAGCTCTGCTTCTAATGTGCCCAGTCTTAGGCCCAAAGTGTGGCCACAAGAAAAATGCTTGCAAAGATATGGTCAAAATTTGGACTTGTGGCTGAGGTGTACACAGGAATGTAAATAAAGACCCTTATAATGCAGGATTGAGCTGGAAGCGAAAAGAGAAGGAAGAGCCGGCTATGGGCTGTGTATTTTAGTTGATTTTCATGCTGCTGACAAAGACATACTAGAGACTGGGAAATTTACAAAAGAAAGAGGTTTAATGGACTCACAGTTCCACGTGGCTGGGGAGGTCTCACAATCATGGCTAAAGGTGAAAGGTAAGACTCACATGGCAGCAGACAAGAGAAGAAAATGAGAACCAAATGAAAGGGGTTTCCCTTTATAAAACCATCAGATCTCATGAGACTTATTCACTACCATGAGAATAGTATGGGGGAAATTGCCCCTATGATTCAATTACCTCCCACTGGGTCCCTCTCACAACACAAGGGAATTGTGAGAGCTACAATTCAAGATGAGATGTGGGTGGGGACACAGCCAAACCATATCATTCTGACCTTGGCCCCTCCCAAATCTCATGTCCTCACATTTCAAAACCAATCATGCCTTCCCAACAGTATCCCAAAGTCTTAACTCATTTCAGCATTAACCCAAAAGTCCACAGTCCAATGTCTCATCTGAGACAAGGCAAGTCCCTTCTGCCTATAAACCTGTAAAATCAAAGCAAGTTAGTTACTTCCTAGATACAATGGGGGTACAGGCATTGGGTAAATACAGCTGTTCTAAATGGGAAAAATTGGCCAAAGCAAAAGGGCTACAGGACCAATGCAAGTCCAAAATCCAGCAGGGCAGTCAAATCTTAAAGCTCCAAAAATGATCTCCTTTAACTTCATGTGTCACATCCAGGTCACCCTGATGCAAGAGGTGGGTTCCCATGGTCTTGGGCAGCTCCTCCCCTGTGGCTTTGCAGAGTATAGCCTCCCTCCCAGCTGCTTTCATAGGCTGGTGTTGAGTGTCTGTGGCTTTTCCAGGTGCATGATGCAAGCTGTCAGTGGATATACCATTTTGGGGTTTGGAGGATGGTGGCCCTCTTCTCACAGCTCCCCTAAGCAGCTCCCCAGTGGGGGCTCTGTGTGGGAGCACCCCACCCCACATTTCCCTTCCACACTGCCCTAGTAGAGATTCTCCATGAGTGCCCCACCACTGCAGCAAACTTCTTGGACATCCAGGTGTTTCATACATCCTCTGAAATCTAGGTGGAAGTTCTCAAACCTCAGTTCTTGACTTCTGTGCACCTGCAGGCTCAACACCCCGTGAAAGCTGCCAAGGCTTGGGGCTTGCACCCTCTGAAGCCACAGCCCAAGCTGTATGTTGGCCCCTTTTAGTTACAGCTGGAGGAGCTGGGATGCAAAGCACCAAGTCCCTAGACTGCACACAGCAGAGGGGCCCTGGGCTCAGCCCACAAAGCCAGGTTTTCCTCCTAGGCCTCCAGGCCTGTGATGGGAGGGCTTCCACAAAGGTCTCTGTCATGCCCTGGAGATATTTTCCCCATTGTCTTGGTGATTAACATTTGACTCTTCGTTACTTATGCAAATTTCTATAGCCAGCTTGAATTTCTCCTCAGAAAATGGAATTTTCTTTTATACTATATTGTCAGGCTGCAAATTTTCTGAACTTTTATGTTCTGCTTCCCTTTTAAAACTGAATGCCTTTAACAGAATCCAAGTCACTTCTTGAATGCTGTGCTGCTTAGAAATTTCTTCCACCAGATACCCTAAATCATCTCTCTCAAGTTCAAAGTTCCACAGATCTCTAGGGCAGGGGCAAAATGCCACCAGTCTCTTTGCTAAAACATAACAAGAGTCACCTTTGCTCCAGTTCCCAACCAGTTCCTCATCTCCATCTGAGGCTACCTCAACCTGAATTTCATTGTCCATATCATTATCAGCATTTTGGTTAAAGCCATTCAACAAGTCTCTAAGGAGTTCCAAACTTTCCCACATTTTTCTATCTTCTCCTGAGCCCTCCAAACTGTTCCTACCTCTGCCCGTTGCCCAGTTCCAAAGTCACTTCCACATTTTTGGGTATCTTTTCAACAGTGCCCCACTCTACTGGTACCAATTTACTGTATTAGTCTATTTTCATGCTGCTGATAAAGACATATCAGAGACTGGGCAATTTACAAAAAGAAAAAGATGCTTAATGGACTCACAGTTCCACGTGGCTGGGGAGGCCTCACAATCATGGCAGAAGGTGAATGGCACATCTCACATGGAGGCAGAAAAGATAAGAGAATGAGAACCAAGGAAAAGAGGTTTTCCCTTATAAAACAATCAAATCTCATGAGACTTATTCACTACCACAAGAACAGTATGAGGGAAACTGCCCTCCTGACTAAATTATCTCCCACTGGGTCCCTCCCACAACATGAGGGAATCATGGTAGCTATAATTCAAGATGAGATGTGGGCGAGGACACAGAAAAACCATATGTAGGCTGGGTCCTGTATCTTTAGGCTGTATCTTCTGGTGTAGAACTATAAAGAGTATGAAAGTTCTAAGTTGGACTCTGGCCTTCTAAGTCATGTTGAAGGTATGCTTGTCAAGAATATGATAGAATATATTTCACTTACAAGTTTATCACCTTAATTTATTGCTTTTAAAGATTTAGACTTACCATGTATGGGCTTCCATTTGTATTCTTGCTATGAGTTCCACGAATGTTAGTCACCTCCTATGAGTAGGGAGAAGATGGCCCTGCCACTGTAACATGCATATTCCCAGTTGTCTTAGTCCATTTTGTGCTGCTATAACAGAATACCAGACTGGGTAGTTTATGAATAAAAGAAGTTTATTTGGCTTATGATTCTGGAGACTGGGAATTCCAAGATCCAGGGGCCACCTCTGATGATGGTTTTCTCATTGTATCCTCCCATAGCAGAAAGTGGAAGGGCAAGTGAGCACAGGAGACAGAGAAAGGATGGAGATGAACTTCATCCTTTTATCAGGGACCCACTCCTATGATAGCTAACCCATTCCCACAATAATGGCATCAAACAATTAACAGAGGCAGAGCCCTCATGACCTAATTACCTTTTAAGTGCTTTATCTTTTAATAGCACCACAATGGCTATTAAGTTTCAACATGAGTTTTGAAAGAGGGATTCAAACCACACCACCAGTTAACTATGAGGTTTCTGCACCCTAATCAAAGCAGTCATCCACTAGACTATAAACCCCAAAAGAAAAATATCATAAATGTTTTATTCAATACTATATGTAAGGGTTGGCAAAATAAAACCCACAAGCCAAATTCAGCTGTGTGCCCGTTTTTGTGTGACCGATGAGATATGAAAGTTTTTTAAATGATCAGCAAAAAATCAAAAGAATACTATAGGGCAACTGAAAATTACATGAAATTAAAATTTCAATGTTCATAAATACATTTTATAAGCACAGCTATTTGTTACATGTTATCTATGGCTGCTATCACACTACAATGGCAGAGTTTAACAATTGTGACCAGAGGCCTTATGGTCCACAGAGCCTAAATTATTTGCTCTTTGTCTCAGCATAAAAATTTTTGCAGACTTCAGCTATATACCCAGTGTCTTCTAAAATATGTAGCATAAAATAGGTGTTCGATAAATATTTGTTAAAAAAATGAATAAAAGAATAAATAAATGTCTTCTAGTAATAATTAATTTGCTTGATGTCAGAGGTGAGAACTATAGCCCCGTCTTGGAGGACAGGGCTACAATATGTCATAGAATAAAACTAAATATCATAACCACATGTTATAAGCAACATTACATATTGAAACAGAAATATGATCAAAAAAGTTGTTTGGGATACTTGAAATTACAGGCAGTGTCTACAAGGTGCCTTCCAGAGTAGCAAAACCTTGATGAATTTAGCCAGGTCTGGGGCTTTTATGAAGGTTGCAAGGTTCAGACTTCATTGGTCCTAAAAGAAGGTAGAGGAATCCATCTCTCAAGGATAGAACTCAGGAAACTGATGTAGGAAGTCAGAATGCTAATTTTTGAGTTTACATTAGAAAACACAACTGTTTTTCCCACCAGAACACTGTCGCCTTTTGCCTCTATTGGAAGACTATTAGAGTTTTCCAGAGAAAAGCAGCATGATAAATTGTGTGTGTGTATGTGTGTGTGTGTGTGTGTGTATGGACACACATGTGTATGCACATGGAATTGGCTTACAGAGTTATGGAAGCCAAGAAGTTCCATGATCTGCCATCTGTAAGCTGTTGACCGAGGAAACCCATTGGTGCAGTTCAGGTTCAAGTCAAAAGCCTGAGAACCAGCAAAGCCAACGGTGCAAATTTCAGTCTGAGGCCGGAGGAAATAAAATGAGATGGCCCCACGCAGGAACACAGGGAGGAAGCAAAAAGGGATGCATTCCTCCTGCCTCTGCCTTTAATTCTATTAAGATCCTTGATGGATTAGTTGATACTGACTCACATTAGGAAGGAAAATCTACTTAATTGTGTCCACAGATACAATTCTAATCTCTTCTAAAACACCCTCACAGACACACTCAGAAATAACGTTTAATGTGGGCACCTTGTGGCCAAACTGACACGTAAAATCAAGCATCACAAACACCTACCTGGAAGAAAAAACATATAATTAAATGTGATTTAGGGTGCATAAAATCTAAGCAAAATACTATCTAATTCAGTGGATTCATGGCATAAAACTGGATTGTCTGTTGTATTTGTTTTCACAAGACTTAATCGTTATTGTATGTGACCCACATCTCCTTTTCCCCTGATCAATGCTTAGATGGGAATTACCAGCCCTTGCTGATGCCTTCTTGTCTATGCTTCTGTGCCTGACCTACTTTCCTTTATGAGTGACATATTCTTTTGTTAGTTATATCTACTCATTCCATCCTCCAGTTAATTCTAGGAGGACTGGGAGTCATTTTGACTTGGTTGACTTTGCCGGTCTCTGCTATGATTTATAATGTATATATTGATTTTATAGCTTAATACAAGATAGAAAATATTATTTTCCAAGCTCTGGCAGAGGAGCAAGAGAAATAGGTAACTCACCATACCACCTCCTATACTGCCAAATATAGATGTAACGCATACACAAACACACAAACACAGAGTCTGCCTATCTATCTATCTATATATACACATACGAGACATCTACCACATGTATGAACATAGAACAGAAGCCTGCTAATTTTTAATCATTCTGGATATACATCTAGAAGAATATTTTGTTTCACTTGGCAATAAGGCTCTCAAACAGTTAATACTGGATTTATATAAAGTTACAACAAACAACTTTCAAAAGGGAAAAACATTACAGCTAGCATAGGTGGTATGTTAATAATTATAAGAAGCCATAAATGCTTTTATAAATAGCAAATTGCACTTAGAACACTAAATGATGATGAAATCATTGCAGGAGAAACCAAAGCATCTAAGCAATTATTAAACTGCAGTGATGAGCTAAGAGTGTCTTCATATTTAAAAGTAGCTAACATGAAAATTAATTTTAAGTAACTTTGGTTAAAATTTTCTAGTGCTTTCTATATGCCATGAATTTTGTATGTATTCCCTTTCAATTAATTGTCACAGTTCTAAGAAACAAATATCATTGTTTTCTTTATTTTTGATAGTAAGAAAACAGGCGGTATTGTGATATAACCCTCAAGTGCCTTAAGACAGTTTGAATTAGGACTCCCCCACTTACTGATTGTGTCAGCTTGAGCAAGTTACTTGTCCTCTCTGTACTCCAAGTTTCTCATTAGTGAATGAGATAACTCTTGTAACTGCCTCAGAGTGTGGTCATTAATAATAAAATTAGATGAAGTAATTTTTTTAAGTTTATAAATAATACTTGGCAGATAGTAAGTGCTCGGGAGATACTCTACATTATTAGAATAGTTGACATTTTTGAGGTTACCTTACAAAACCAGCAAGTTTCAGGAACAGGACTAGAACCTGAGTTCATTTTATTCAAACACCCACACTCTCAATCTCTACAATTGAAGGTATTGTTTACTCAAGAACTAGTGAGGTTATACTAAATTATGTATAAGACCCCTAAAAGTCTTTTATTCTTCTTCAAAGATCTTAAGGTTGTTTTACATTTTTCCCACCCCAAGAAAAGTAACTTATTGACCATTTCCATGTCTTTTTTGGAGAAATGTCTAATCAATCCTTTGCTCGTATTTTAATTCAGTCATCTTTTTATTACCAGGTTGTAAGAGTATTTTATGTATTCTGGAGACCAGTCCCTTATCAGATATATAATTTGTAAATATTTTCTCCTATTCATGGGTTGTACTTTCACTTTCTTTAAGGTATCATTTGCAGCACAAAAGTTTTTAATTCTGAAGTAGTCCCAACTTACCTATTTTCTTTTGTCACTTGTACTGTTAGTGTATCTAACGATGATTGCTTAACCCAAGGTCAAGAAGATTTTCTCATAAAATTTTTATAGTTTTGGCTGTAATATTTAGGTTTAAGATTCATTTTGAGTTAATTTTTGCATGGTGTGAGGTCTGTGTCCAAATTAATTATTTTATATGTGGGTATTTAATTGTCCCAGCACCATTCTTCGGAAAGTCTATCCTTTCCCCCCATTTAATTGTCTTGACTCCCCTTTCAAAAATCAATTGACCATGAATGTATTCATTTATTTCTAAACTCTCAATTCCATTCCATTAAACCATATGTTTATTCTTATGACAGTGACCCACTGTCTTGATGACTGTTTCTTTGTAAAATCTTTTGAAATTGGGAAGTGTAAACCCTCCAACCTCATGCTTTTTAAAGATTGTTTTAGATATTCTGGGTCCTTTGCAGTGAATTTTATGATCAACTTGTCAATTTCTGCAACAACAACAACAACAACAACAACAACAAAAAGCCAGCTGGCATTTTGACAAAGATTGTATTGAAGCTGCAGCTCAATTTTGACAGTACTGCCATCCTAATAATCTTACCTCTTCTGGTCCAAGAACATGAAATATATTTCCATTTATTTCTCTTTGTTAATTTCTTTCAAAAATATTTTATAACTTTTGTGTACAAGTCTTGTATATCTTTTGTTAAATTTATACCTAAATATTATATTCTTTGTAACTATTATTGTAAATAGAATTGTCTTCTTAATTTCATTTTTGGAAGGCACATTGCCAGTGTATAAAAATACAATTGATTTTTATATATTGATCTTGTATCTTGCAACCTTTCTAAACTTGATAATTAATTCTAATAGATTTTTAGTAAGCCCCTTAGGATTTTCTCTATTCAAGATTATGTTATCTGCAAACAGATAGTTTTACTTCTTCATTTCCAATTTAGATGCTTTTAATTTTATTTTTCTGCCTAATTATTCTGGCTAGAACCTTCAGTACATGGTTGAATGAAAGTGTCAAAAGAAGACATTCTTGTCTTGTTCTTGATCTTAGGGGCAAAGCTTTAAATCTTTAAAGCTTATACATATATTATGTATAATATTAACTGTCAGTTTTTCATAAACGTCCTTTGTCTATTTGGAAAATTCCCTTTTCTCTTTTTCCAGTGTTTTTATAATGAAAGAACGTTAAAATTTGCTTTTCCTTCATCTACTGATAATCACACAGATTTGTCCTCTATTCAACTTGTGATATTGTGAAGTTTTAATAAGAAATGAGCCGGGCAAGGTGGTGCACGTCTGTAGTTCCAACCACTCGGAGGCTGAGGTTGGAGGATCCCTTGAGCCCAGTAGTTCTAATCCAGCCTGGTAAATACAGTGAGAACCTACCTCCAAAAAGCTTTTTTTGATAAAATAAATAAATTGAATTAAATACATTTTTGGACTTCATCCAGTTTCTCTGCACACAGCTTCCAAACCCTTGGAATCTCCAGAGTAACAAGTATCCTTTTGTATGCTAATGAGGTGACTAAATGGGGCTCCTGGATAGACTCAGGATAAGCCAGAGGGGACCAACCTGGTTATTAGAGGGTTAGAACTTTCAGCCTCACCCCCTGACCTCTGGGAAGAGAAGGAGTTGAAAGTTGAGTCGATCACCAATAACAAATGCTTTAATAAATCATGCCTACATAATGAAGCCTTAATAAAAAACAAAAAAGACAGAGTTCGGAGAGGTTCCAGGTTGCTGACCATGTGGAGGTACTAGCAGGGTGGTGCATCCAGAGGAAGCATGGAAGCCCCACATCCTTTCCCCCATTCCTTGCCCTATGCATCTTTGCTATCTTACTATTCATCTGTAACCTTTGTAATATCCTCTATGATGGGATAGCTGCTAGTAAACACAGTTTCCCTGAGTTCTGTGAGCCCTCCTAGCAAATTATCAAACCTGAGGAGGAGTGGAGGAGCTTGTGGGAACCCCAATTATATATATAGCTGGTTGGTCAAAAGCACAGTTCAACCTGGGACTTGCAATTGGTGTCTGAAGAGAAGGCAGCCTTGTGAGACTGAGTTCTCAACCTCTGGGATCTCATGCTATCTCTGGGAAAATAGTATCAGAATTTAAATGAACTTTAGGATACCTACTTGGTGTCTGCAGAATTATTTGGTATAGGGAAAAAGAAACATACATCTGGTCACAGAAGTATTAATACTATAGTAGGAAAATAAACAGTTATAATAGGAAAACTATATCAATAGTATATATAGTTTTCTTACTATACACTCATGGTATACTTTCATTAATTAATTTTTGAATGTTAAAGCAACCTTGTATTGCTCAGATAAATCACACTTGGTCAGGTATATAACCCTTTTTATATTCGATGCATTAGGTTTGCTACTATTTTATTGTGGATTTTGTGTTAACATTCATTGGAGAAGTTGGTGTGTAGATTTGTTTATATGTCATTGTCTGGATATCAACATAATAGTGTCCTTGTAGAATTAATTGGGAAGGGCTTCCTATGTTTTAGAATGAAATGGGATTTTTTTTCTGTTTTTTGAAAGAGTTTGTGAAGAATTGGTATCCATTCTTCTTTAGTGGAATTTGCCAGTGAACCAATCTGGACTAATATATCTTCCTGCTATATTGATCCTTTTATCATTAGAAAATATCTTTATTTTATCTCTAGTAACTCAATTTGTCTTAAAGTCTATTTTGTTGATATTGGTATAGTCCTGCTCTTTTATGGGTGTTGTTTGAATCATGTATCTTTTTCCATTTTTTTTCTTTCAGCTGTACTTTTTAAGCAAAAGTGTATCTTCTGTAAACAGCACATAGTGGGATCTTGTTCTTTGTCAAATCAGACAATTTCTGCCTTTTGATTAGATGCTTAATTCAGCCAGGCACAGTGGCTCATGTCTGTAATCCCAGCACCTTGGGAGTCTGAGGCGGGAGGATCACTTTAGGCCAGGAGTTCAAGACTAGACTAGGAAACATAGCAAGACCCCATCTCTACAAAAGAAGAAAATAACTTTAAAAAGAAAAAAAAGATTGTTTAATTCATTTACATTTAATGGTGTTATTGATAACATTGTTACATGTTATCACTAATAATAATGTTATTATTGATACAGTTGGATTTACACCTGCCATCCTTTTTGTTTTCTACACATTTCGTATCATTTTCCCTCTATTTTTCTTTTATTGACTTGTTTCGTAGTAAGTGAATATCTTCTATTAGTATCATTTTTATTTTTTTAAGTTATTTTCTTAGTGATTAATTTAGGGTTTACAATATACATCTTAACTTTTTAGAATCTGCTTAAGACTTATACTGACATAGTTCAAAGAAATATAAAAACATTACTGCTACATAGTTCCATTCCCTGTCCTGCCTTGTTTGTGCTATTATTGATATCTATGTTTGTCTATAAAAGTTGCAAACCAAACAATACTTTGTTGTCATTATTACTTTTTATGATCTTATATCTTTTAAAGAGGCTGAGAAAAGAAAAGAGAGCAAATATGTATTTGTAAAATTTGCTGTATTAATCTGATTTACCTTTTTTGGTTCTCTACATCTCTTCCTGTAAATTTGAATTACCATCTGGTATCACTTGCTTATTCACAGCTTTGTCTCCACCCATTTTCTTTGTTCTAATATTGTCAAAAATAGTATTTTTGTACTTTGTAGGCCCAACAATATAAGGAAATATGCAGTTATAGTGTCTTTCATAATAACCTACATTTTCTCTTTATCTTTGGCTTTCAGTATTTTGAGAATAGTATGTCTGAGTATAGATCACTTTGTATATATCTTCTCGGAGTTTGTTGAACTTTTTGGATTATAGATCAATGTTTTTACCAAACTTGGACTTCTAACATTATTATTTCTTCTTTTATTATTTTTTTTTGACAAATCTTGCTCTGTTGCCCAGGCTGGCATGCAGTGGTGCAATCTCAGCTCACTGCAACCTCCACCTCCTGGGTTCAAGCGATTCTCCTGCCTCAGCCTCACGAGTAGCTGGGACTACAGGTGTGCACCACAATGCCTGGATAATTTTTGAATTTTTAGTAGAGACGGGGTTTCACTATCTTGGCCAGGCTGGTCTCAAATTCCTGACCTCATGATCCACCTGCCTCAGCCTCCCAAAGTGCTGAGATTACAGGCGTGAGCCACCATGCCCAGCCTAGATTATTATTTCTTTTGTCCCTTTTTTTCTCTCTTCATCTGTGGTACTCCTGTTGCTCATATTTTGTGCACTTAATGGTGCTCCACATTTCTCTGAGGATTTGTTGATTCATCATTCTTTTTTGTCCCGTTTTTCAGATTGTAGAATCTCTATTTTCAAGTTTGCTGATAGTTTATTCTGCAAGTTGAAATTGACTGTTGGATGCCTCTAGTGAATTTTTATTTCATTTATTATACTTTTCAACTCCAGAATTTTCATGTTTCTTTTTTATAATTTCTATTTCTTTATTTTGTCTCCTGTATTTGATGAGACATTGTCATTGTATCCTTCTTTAAGTATGCTTTTGTTTGGTTTTCTGAGCATATTTATAATAGCTGCTTTGACATCTTTGTCTGCTAAATCCACCATCTGTGCCTCTTCAAAGGCAGTTCCTATTACCTGCTTTCTTATTTCTTTTGTATAGCTCATATGTTTCTGTTTGCATGTCTTATAATTTTTTTGTTAAAAACTGGAAATTTTAGAAAACATATTATAGCAACTCTAGTTACCAAATCCTCAAGGATTATTGTTTGCTTGGTTATTTCTGTTTAGTGATGATTGAACTAATTATGTGAAGTCTATTTCCCTACAGTGTGCGGCCACTGATGTCCCTGGTCAGTTTTTCTCTTTTTTGACTGACTACCTATAGGTCACCTCTCGATTGACATAAGCCACTTCTTGGTCCAAAGTTCTGCTTGAGCCTACGTACTCGGTTAGATTTTTATTCTTTACCATTTGATGTGTATGTGGCCTAATGGCTTCTATCATAGTTCAAAGAGTTTATATTTTTGGCCTCCACATTCAGCCAAGGACTAATAGCTGGGAAACTCCCTGTTTAGTGACTCCTGAGAGGGTAAAGCCTTGGGCATTGTATTAATCAGGGTTTTGCAGAGAAACAGAACTAATAAAATATATGTATATATAGAAATATTTATTTTAAGGAATAGGCTTACATGTTGGTTAGGTCTGGCAAGTCTGAAATCTACAAGGGAGGCTGGAGTCCCAGGGAAAGGTTGACATTGTTGCTTGAGTCTGAAGGCAATTTAGAGGCAGAATTCGCTTTTCCTGTGTTGAACCTCAGTCTTTTCTCTGTTAAGGCCTTCAACTGATACAATGAAGTCCACTCACACCATGAAGATTAATCTCCTTTACTCAAAGTCTACTGATGTAAATGTAAATCTCATCTAAAAACTACCTTCATGGCAACATTTAGATCAGTATTTGATAAATATCTGGGAACTGTGGCCTACCCAAGTTGCTACATAAAATTAACCATCACAGACATGGCACATAGTCTTTTACATTGCCAAGGATGAGTAGGATTATAGTTTTAAGTCTGACTTCCTAGGAGTTGACCCTAAGTAAAAGTAGCTTCTTATTCAGTCAATATTTGGTCAATGTTTCTGCCTTGTGTTGATGGCTATGTGCTCCTTGGGGAATGTTTTTAAGACTATCCCACATTCTGCTCTGAGTGTTCCCAACTGGGTGCAGCCTAGCTGTGCACACAGCCTTCCTGATCCCGAGTTGACTGAGATCTTACAAAGGCTCTTCTTGGCTGTTTCGTTCCTTATTTTGTTTTTTGAATAATCTACTCTGCCATTTTGCCTATATCATGGAACTGCCACCCTCCTCTTAAGTGTTCTCCATCAAGTTTGGGCATGGGCTCTCCACTTTCTGTTCCACATAAAGTCCCTTTAGGCAGAGCTGTGGAGTAATTTGTCTTTATGGCCTGCCCTTACCCTGGGAAGAATCCCTGTGCCACTGCCCCAGAGCTTGGGGCAGAACTGCTTTTCCCAGAGTGACACAATCCATCACTATGAGTGGGCATGGAGAGGTGCAAACAAACTCTGGTCTCCTTGGCTTGTCCCTCTTAGTATGGAGCCCCTTTGCTACAAATGAGCTCTGCCTGCTGCCTGGACTAGAGCTTCTGCCCCGTAAGTGGGAGCTTCTGCTACACAAGGCTTGGGGAATGGAGGGTGAAGGCAGAAATGCCAGCATGCTGCCCCCCCGGATGAAACTGTGGCCCCAGACTAAGTGCTGGTGAGAAAAAGCCCCATTGTTTGAGCCACACATGCCTGCAGTAAAACTGCTGGAACTTGGTAAAATAAGTGCCCAGGTAAAACTGCTGGAACTTGGAGCTGAGGGGCAGAGAGAGGACAGATTGCAGTTCGTGATTCTGATGCCACAAACTGTGTTCTTAAGGAGATTTGTAGATTTTCCTGAATGAATGCATCTAATACAATTTCTAGAGACTTTAAATGATAGGGTTTTATAATTTTCACCTGATGGTTGTTTCCATGGGGAAGCCATCTACCAAGGACCTTATTCACCAATCTCGAAGTCCCTCTATTCTTTTACGGAGCCAGGCTTTCTCTTGCTTTGAGTCCTCTCCCACATTATTTCCTCTGCCTGAAATCCACATTGCCTGACCATCCACAACCTGAACTCCTGCCTATTCTTCAGGTATTTGATTGAACGTATATTCCTTAGGAACACCCTTCCTAATCCAACGTCCAATACACTCCAATCTGGATGAAATCATCTTGTTATAACAACATCCTAAGCTCTCATGACATCTGATACTTTCTTTCATGGTACATATTGCAATTGCAGTTGTAACAGGTTATTAAAGGGGATTTTTCCTATTTCTGGTATTTGTAACTAAAGCTCCAGTGCTGAAAACAAGAGGCCCAAGTATACCCACATTCTTCAAAGACAGCCCATAGGATTTACCAGTAGCAGAATCAGCCCTACTGTAATCACCTGGATTCAAGCCCATGTGACAGATAGTAATTTCTAAGAGGAGTTATTGGAAGTTATAGAGAGTTTCGAGAGAGGTGTCCTCTTCTCCAAAGCCAACACATATGTGTGTTACTCATGGTTGGAGTAAACACTGCAAAAGGTAGCCAGGTTTGAGGAACTTGACTGAATCCTGCAAAGAGCGTGGCCTTAGAGGCGAGGGGAGCTTTGCAGCAGGCGATTAACAGGCATACCACAGGAGGTGAAAGAAGGAGCTGAAGTGGAGCTACCATTCATAGCACTAGTTGATTAAAAAAACTTTTGACTCTTTTCTGCAATTCTCCTTCCTTACATTCCCCCAAACCCACACTCTACTGATGGAGCCCAAAGCGACAAAGTGAGTCAGGATAAAAGGAATAAAAAGACCATGCCTCCCTTCCCAGTGCCATGCCCCTCTCATCGAAAATCAGGCCAGAACTGGGAGAGGGAAAAAAATGTGGATCAGACAAGAGAATTAACTTCTCAATTGACCTGGATTGGAATTTTTTATGCCAGATGGTAACTGGGAAGTATTGAAGCTCCCCTAAAGGTCATTAAGGAGTGAGAAAGAATCACCGAATATACAGAAAGGCACGGACTAGAGAAAAACACAACTATTTCATGCTTGCATCCCACCATATTCATGCAGCTTAATTAGCTGATGTGATAATTCTGTAGTTTTATAAAATTCTTAGTGTGTTTATTTGCCTAATGTTTATGTCTTTCAGTAGACCATAAGTTCCATGGAGGCAGAGGTTCCATCTCCAGCACCAGCCCAGCTCTGACACACAGTGGGCCTCTAATTAATGTTTGTTGAATAAATAATGAATATACGCAGAAGCGAACGCTTTTGATTTTTCATTTAAAAATTTTCAATTGTTCAGAATAATAGTCAAAATGTGCTTTGTGGTATGCACATATAAAAGATATAAATATCAGACTAGTCAATTAAAAATGAGAATCTGAGGAGCAAAAAGAAATTTGGAGAAAAAAAAGAAAGAGCCTGTGCTGAGAGGATGACTTTCCTTTGGAAATGTTCTTTTAAGTATAAACTTGATATTTCTCGGACAGGGAAGATTGTGGAGAAACAGTAAAGGATCAGTCTGCTGGAAAAACAGCCTCCACTAAAGCAGCTATTGCTTGTTCCAGAGAAAAGGCAGATGGGTGGGAGGTAGAGGAGTTCTTTATCCTGTACTTTTCTCTTCTTCTTACAATGTCTCTTAAGGTAATATTTCATTCAGAGTGATTGCAGTCCCTGAAATTTCAAGAACAAGCAGGTCTTCTTTTACAAGCAACAGTAAAAAATTTTTGAGCAGCTAAGCATGTTACCAGGGAATTAATAATAAATCTGTACAGATTGATATTCCCCTGAGATAAAAGGAAAGAGAAAATATTAAAAAACTGATGCTTCTGGCAAATGAAAAACTAATGGAGTGTGTATCTCTCAGTGGAGGGGAAGAATGCAGCATTTGCTTTTATTCCCAAGACTAAAGCCTGCCATGCCGGGCAATGATCAGATCTCTTCTCACGTATGCTGTGCTCTCAATACCACTGACAAAAACTAAATAGCATGGTGCCAAGACCCAGTAGGCTTTGGCTGTAATGACAGCTCTACCACTAATTAGCTGTGTGACCTCAGACAAGTCACTTCATGTCCCTGAGCCTCAGTCTTTGCAACAAGAAACAAAGATGACACCTGCTTCATAACGTTTTCAGAATTAAGCAGGAGCATGTGCACATTGGCTAGTATCTAGTAAGGACTCAGCAAGCTTCTGATTCTTTCCCATAATATGGTACATTTTTCTAGGTCATTTAATCTTTATGTTAAAAGAAAATCCTTTACTCCACGTAAACTATCAACTCTTTACCTACTAGCTCACATGCTACTCTATTTTAATAACAAGTCAAGGTCCATAACCTCAGGAAATTGTTCTTATCCAATTTTATAGACATCAGTTTCTTGAAAATGCTAATCGTGCTTCTTTGAATTTTATCTCCTTCCACTAGCCCTTCTATCTCCATCCTTATTAGTCACCAGTAGATTATAAGAGCAGGGAAGCCAAGGTCTATATATTTTTTTCACTGTTGTAACATCAGCATATAACATAGACTCTAGCGCTCTGTAAGTAATCAGTATGTATCTATTACATGAATGGAGGAATGTAAGATATATTCATCAAGACAAGCTAACTGCTGTATCAAACAACCTCAATATTTCAATGTCTTAAATCAAAGAACGGTTATTTTTTACTTAGCCACAGTTGAATGTGAGTCATCAGGTGGCGGTAATCTGCACAATCATTCAGACACTGAGATGTTTTCATTTAATGATTCCACTCCCTCCACAGCCTCAAAGTCCTCCACTAAATCTTCTGCATCCAACCAGCAATTAAAAGAAGAGCAAGGCCAGATGGAGTGGCTCACGCCTATACTCCTAATACTTTGAAAGTCCGATGCAGGCAGGTCACCTGAGGTCAGCAGTTAGAGACCAGTCTGGCCAACATGGTGAAACCCTGTCTCCATTAAAAATACAAAATAAAAAATAAAAAATAAAAATAGCCAGACGTGGTGGCAGGCATCTGTAATCCCAGCTACTTGGGAGGCTGAGGCAGGAGAGTCACTTGAACCCGGGAAGCGGAGGTTGCAGTGAGCCAAGATCACGCCACTGCCCTCCAGCCTGGGTGACAGAGTAAGACTCTGTTTCAAAAAAAAAAGGAAGAAGAAGAAGAGTAAGCCAATGAGAAGGACTTACAGGGAGATTTTAGGAGCCAGGCCTGCAAATGGCATCCATCACTTCCCCCTCCCATTCCATCGGCCAGAACTTAAGTCTATGTGCCCACCTACCTTTACGGGAACCTGAAAAATGTAATACGACTGTGTCCCCAAAAGGAAGAAGAAATTGGTTTGATGGGACCCTAGCCAGATTCTCTAACTTAATATGCAGTCCATATCTGTTGAGTGACTAAGTGACGATCATTAGGAATTGGGCAGACAGTTGTATCCAACAATAATAGCCAAGGTTAGGGAACAGGAATCTAGGAGTCAGAAAAACATGAAAATAAAGGGAAGGAACAGGTAAGGAAAAACCAAGATCAAAAAGAAGAGACCAGGACTGAAAATCAAGGCAAAAGTTCTACAACTCCAGAGACACTGGCCAATATCATAGATCAATATTATCAAATATTTGCACCAAACCAATAGCAACAAAAGTAGCTGCACAAGTTATGCCTGTTTCAAGTCCAAACTATTCTGGAAACTGAAGCAGGGTAGGCTTTGTGTAAGATGTATGTGTTTAAGTATGCAGAAGTAGAAATTCAGAGGCAGAGACAGTCAATAATATAAACAACCAAAGCCACAAAACAGCTTACATGAAAGCTGCTCTTGGCTGTTACCCACTGAACATGATTGGAAAAAAATATGGCTCTTCCATAACCTCAGGCCTCTGCATTCTTTGTTCCCTACTGGTGTACCTTCAGACCAAGGGGCAGATTATAGAATGGTCATGCTGTGCTGGAAGGAACACGCCTCATCCTGGAAGACAGGCACAAGATTCCCTGCAATACATAAGAGGCAGGACCTGCATCTGCAACCCTCACCTTGGAGACTGGCACCTTTGCCTGAACAAGAACAAGGTGCAGCACTACCCATCCAATCATCCCACAGCACTGCCCTTGACAGGCCAATGACAAGATCATTCTCCCGTCTCACTTGTAGGTTTCCCTTTTCAGCACATTTTCCCCCTGCCGGGCATTATAATTAGTGCTTCTTTGTGGGCTTAATTGTACATTTGTTTTGATTAATTAGCCTCAGAGCTGACTTGGCAGTTATTGAGACATCGGAGAGGGTTCTGGATTTATTTAGTGTTCATACCTCTGCACCCTCTGGGACTCCTCTTTCTGTCAGCAGCAAAACTTCAAGTTCAAAACTGTCTGTGTTAGAAAATGTTTTATGTGTCCAATTAACTATCTGTCATGTTGAGGTAAGTACAAAGATAAAATCTCACCGTCTTGTGTAATGTGATGGATGTGTATCTTTTTACAGTACCATGGACCAGGAAACTCAAGAATCAATTTCTATACTCTGAAACAATGACAAAATTGTCTAATACATTAATTTGTGCTGTGACACATTACTCATGATGTAACCTTCCAAATGGCTTCTCAAAATCTTAACTTCCCCCCACCCCCACCCTCTGCCCCTGAAAGTTTTCTTAAATCTCTACCTCCAGTCTTCAATGCAAAAACTGAAGCTGGTAATATTTAGCCCAGCAAAGTAGAGCCAAGCATCATGGTAAGGTTTATGGAGAATCCAATCAAGACATTGAAGATCTGGGTTTGGATCGTATCCTTGTCACTAAGTAGCTGATTAAGACTCCCAGACAGCCAACTATAAGGAGTTTAAAGTAGGGAATGTATTAGCTACTATAACTGAAAGGTCCAGGGACTGGTCTTCAGACACAGCTAAATCAAGGAGATCCAACCATGTTGCCAAGGCTGTGTGTTTCTCCCTCCTGTGCTTGGACCTTCTTTACTTTTTATATTGGCTTTTCTCTTCAGACAGTTTGTTCAAGACAGCTAGGGCAGACGGCCAACTGCAGCCCTAAGTACATGGGTCTTGCAACTCTGCCTCATTAAAAGAGACTACCTCTCCCTCTCTCTCTGAATACCCATAAACAAAATTCTACATTAGTTTCTGATTACCTCATTTGAACCATGGGCCCAAAGCAGAACCAATCACTGTAGCAAAGGGATAAAGTAATGTTAATCATGTGAGCCATGTAGACTGCAACTTATACCCCTTTTCTATGGTAAGAAACAAGGAGGAGAAGAGATCAAAACACAGTGATAGACTTATCATAACATTTTGGAAATGTCATCCAAAAAATGAAAGATCAGGTGCTATTACCAGATGCAAAGGACAGAAGGGGTAAACAAACAAGAACACCAGAAATTTGCTATTTAATTATTTAAATCAATCACTTATTCAATGTGAAAAATAAGCATAAGAATATCACTATTGACTTTCCATGGAAGTACAAAGATAAAGCACAAAAAATGCTTCCAAAAAAGGCCTTTGGGGAGAAACTTGTTAGATACTTTACAAAATAAATTACATTGCTTGTACATTGCTATTGAAAGTATAAATTTGCATGATGACTTAGGAAAACAAATTGGCATTGTCTTGTAAAGCTACATATTATAAACTCTAAAGCCTGGGAATTTCTTTCCCAAGGGGCTGAGACAGGGGTGATCATCAAACATTTTATCTGCTCCCCTACAGTTCTTACTTCACTTGAGTTAGGTTTGGCCACTGGGCTACTTCAAGTAAAGGAAATGTGGATGGGAGTTGTATTAGTCAGTGTTTTCCAGAGAAACAGCCAATAGGATGTGTGTGTGTGTGTGTGTGTGTGTGTGTGTGTCTTCCTAGATATTATATTAGCCCACATGATTATGGGGACTACATCGTACAATCTGCCCTCTGCAAGCTGGAGATCCAGGAAAGCCAGTAGTACAATTCAAAGACAGCAGGAGAGCTGCTGGTATAGATTTTAGTCCAGATCTGAAGGCCTGAGAAGTGGGAGCACTGAGTGCAGAAGATCAATGTCCCAGCTGTAGCAGTCAGGCAGAGTTAATTCAGTCTTCCTCCACCTTTTGTTCTACTCAAGCCTTCAACAGATTGGAGGATGTCCACACACACTGAGGAGAGCCACCTGCTTAACTCAGTCTGCCAATGCAAATGCTAATCTGTTCTGAAGAAAACACCTTCACAGACACACCCAGAAGGAATGTTTAGTCAGATATATGGGCATCGCATCACCCAATCAAGTTAAGACATAAAACTAACCATTATAAAAGTCATCTGTCACTCTCAGATGAAGCACTGAAAGGCCCTCTGCAGTTCTATCACATCCCTCTTCCCCTGCCAAGGAGCCAAAGGAGTTCTCACATTCCTGAAGACACAGCTACATGATAGCACAGTCTCTGTCAGCCTTTGTCCCTGAAAGTCCCCCACCAAGAAATAAGCCTTTATTGTGTTAAGCCATATATGTGTAGGAGTTAATTTGTTATCACAGCATAATTGTTTATATGTCTGAACAATCCTCAAGAGAACTTTTGCACATGTGCAAGATGACCACAGTAACACTGTTAGTAATGGTAAAAATGCTCAAGCAATCCAAATGCTCATTGACCAATACAATGAATAAAAAAAGAATCATCATGTATTTATGCAACGAAATACTGTGTAGTGGTAAAATATATTACTCTAAGCAACACTACATATGAATCTTAACATAATGTCAAGTAAAAAAGTCAGTCACAGGAGACTACATATCGTTTGATGCCCTTACCAAAGGTTTAATAATAAGCAAGGAAAATATATTATTTAGGCACACAGATAGCAAAAATTAGGATTAATCCAATTTTATATAACTGAGGTCCAAATAAAGAGATATGTATTAATAATAATAACAATAGAAATACTAGTGATAGCAATTGCAAGTTTAGAAATAATGAAACACTTTAGGCAAAGAGAATAAAACTGGAACTGGTAAAAAGAACTTAAACTGTTAATATCACAAACTCAAAAATATAGGTTTAGTTTATTTTTATTTACTCTGTCATTGGCATGTAGCCTCCTATCCAGCTTCCAGCTTGCATCTTCAGTAAATGTGTATAAACATCATAGAATGGTGTAGGAGGATGGAGACGACAGCTAAAGAATGCTATTGAAAAGACAGTCTCAACAAGGAAACTAATTCCAGTTGCTTTCAGTTTTCAAATTTCTATGAAGAAGGAGTAGTCATTAGCAAAACTGGGAAGTCATTGAACTCTGTTTTTGGCTAACAAATCTCCTAAGTTTGAGCCCTTGTTCCTTTATTCCCTTTAAGGTACCTTTATCTTTATATTCTCTCCAGTCCCTTACCTGCTGAAACATGGTTTCAACAACAAACCTGACCTCTTTTTCTGTAATGTATTCCTCTTTTCTCCACTTTCTAAAAACTATCTCAGGGCAGTCTCAACAACAAATATGGCTTTGACAGCCACTATAAGCTAATAACCCCCCAAATTTACACATTTCTCTCCTGAGCAACAGAATGGTAATGATAACTTCTCATTTGTCATCTCCACTTGGGTGTCTGACAGACACCTTCAGTATAAAACACACAATAGTCACTTCTTAACTTCTCCTCAAAATTTGTTCTTTCTCCTACTTCCCCTTCCCCTTTTTTAAATCTCATATTTTATTTCAAAACCCCTTCTTGTTTAATGCTACCACTAGTTACCCAGTTTCTGGGTTCATCCTAGACAATTTCCTGTCTTTAGATGCCTGAGAGAATGTTTCCTATGGGATTCCAACAGCAGTGATCAGGGCAAAAATGAATGGCTAGAGAGGAAGACATAAAGACCGTTTTTGAAGACACATGAATTACTTCCAGCAATCCCCATAATAATCCCCAGGGGGTTATTAAAGAAGGCGGGATATGTGATATCAAGAACAACTATGAAGCAGAGGAATTTAAGTCACTCCATTTTACCCATAAACTAATGAAACCGAGACATTTCCAAATTACATAGTTTGGATGTCTGTTTCTTCCACTATATTGTAAATCTGTGGAGATTATGAGCTATATTGTATTAATCTTTGATTTCTCAGTGCCTATCAAGCTACCCAACATATTGTAGATACTTAGTACTATTTAATATTTAAATGAATAAATTCATATAAAAGATAACTTTTCCAGAGCCATTTACTTTTTTTATGATTGAGGAAATTTAGTGGCAGAGCGAGCCTTCCTCTGAGTCCCTGATGAGCGAAGCAGTCTTTGCTCCATTATCTTTCACATCAGGCCATTCCCACTGAGAGATGCGCTTCAGGCCAGGACTTCTGGATTGTCAGCAAGTCATCTTGCTCTGTACATAACATGTTTTCTAGCTCCACATAAGTAAACAAACAGCAGAAGAAAAAAGGGGAGAGTCAAAAGATCAAGAACGAATAGATGGCTATGTTTTGGAAACACTTGCCTCAAAAGATTTGGCAGCACTACTCATAATAATTTTGTCTTTGTTTTTTTGAAGCATCAACAAATAATATCATAAAAAGAAGCACAATGTTTTCAAAGTATGCGAATGAGAGAAAATAAAAAGGACATTATTTCTACTAGCATAAATACTTACCAATCTGGTTACACTTTATAGAAGTCATGATAAAGGGATGCCTGGCTATGGTCAAAGGAGCACTGTACACTGTATGTTTGTTATAAGCTATTCACTGTAAACTGACTATTTTCTTCCTCGTATAATTTTAGTGTTGTTTTTTAGAGCATGTTTATTTACCTTTTGGGATTCCACATTTTTGTCAGGTCATTTCCCTTGTGTTATCAGAATGAATGTCAGATGTTCATGATGGTGATATTTGTAAAGCCACCCAATGGAATATAATGAGGCCTGCAGTCAATCAATAAATAATGTTGACCTGAAAAGAATAGTGAAAACACAACTTATACCCACAAGTAACTACTGACTATGAACTGTTCTGCAAAATATCATGAAAAGAACACTGTGGCCATGACAACCCAGCAGTTGAGCTCTGACGATGCTTTGTCGGTTTTTTGTTTTTTTTTTTTTTGCTTTTTCTATCTTGGGAGGGGGGTGAGTGTGCATTCACATGCTTACCACAGTTAATAATAACTTCTAAATCTGGCATTTCCTGATAATACTACAAGCTTATAAAACAGCTTTCATCCAAGGACCTTTAAAAGGCCTAAAATCAAGCTAGTACTATCAGCATTTGAAAGATAAAGAAGCCCCAAAAGATTATGCAATTTGCCCAAGGTCAGTCTGAAAAACTTGCTAAAGCGAAAATACAATTCAAGGTAACCAACTCCCAGTCTGTTGTTCTAATTATCAGACAATCCTCTCCTGTGTCAGGCTTGCAGCTTTACCTTAGATTCTCAAAACCTTCAATGCATCGCTGAAGTCCAGGGAATGTTCCCAAAGGGCAGCTGTGGTTAATTGAACATCTTGCAACTTGCAGAAATCTGTTATTACGCTCATTAATTAGTTTAAAGCATTTCTAACAAAACAAATTCTCAAAACACATGAAAATTAAGGATTTCCCCTTTGTTTTATAATCTCACAAATGAAGATGTTAGAAACAAATTATAATTGAAATGAATGTATCACATTTTCATTTATAACTCAATAAAAAATAAAGCCTTAATTGTACTATATTAGGGTAGCTATAAAAAGGTTAGACATGTAAAGGCCTTCCACAATCACTCTCTTTGTGGTGCAGAGAGCATTCTAAATTAAGTAGCATAAAAACAATAGGAGTTCATTGTCTAAAACAGCAAAGCACTGTAAGATGCTAAGCAATAATGTCTAAGACACTTTCTCTTTCATCTTTGTGCTGCTTGTGATCCGCCCACCTCGGCCTCCCTAACAGCTGGGATTACAGGCGTGAGCCACCGCGCCTGGTGGATGCCCACTTTCACCACTTCCATTCCACATAGTCCTGGAAGTCCTAGCCAGAGCAATTAGACAAGAGAAAGAAAAGAAAAAGACTCCCTGCCCCCATCTCCTAATGCCATCACATTGGTAACTAGGTTTCAACATACAAATTTTGGGGGGACATAAACATTTGGACAGTAGCAGAAAGAATCCTCCGCATACCTTTTATAATTGTCGCAAAGCTTTTCCTAGCGCTGACCCCACTGACTTTAGAATTGTATACTGGCTTACAGTTTTAAGCTAAATGGGAAAGGAGAAAGCACCACCACTAAGAACATTGAAACATAAAGACATCACACACCGTTCTATGCATAACATCTAAAAACAGCATACTGTAAGTCTGGGAACTAAGCAGTACAGTAGTCTTTTTTTTTTCTTGTCATCATAGAATGTAAATGTCGTTCATGCATTTGTTGCTTTTTTCCACAAATATTCCCACGTGCCTGTTCTTTTGCAGGCACTGTGTGGGAGGCACTGATGGAGGTCTCAACAGTTCACTTACGAGCACTTTATTTTTTATTTCGAGCTTCTCAGATCATCACTTACGGAAATTCAGAGTTAACAGAAAGAAAAATATACCTGCCTCCAAGCACATTCACACTCCTGCATGGCCATAGACCACAAGTTTCTCATGTTCCCTAAAAAAGGCACAAATGTTTTATTCTCCTTTAGCAACATTCAATTTTATATATATATACACACACATATATATGAATTATGTGTATACATACATGAATTATAGTGAAAGCAAATAAATATCTGTACAAATAAATGCAAATGTAATTGAAAGACATATATTCCCTGTAGGTATCTTTGTAACTGAGGATGCATTTATGCCTAATGATTTTTTTAAAAAAAGGCTATGAAAATGACCATCCCCTGTAAATGGCAGCTAAATCTAAGTCTGTACCCATTGAGGGCCCTTTGTTTTGATGGTGAGGACATCTTCCTCCCTCCTCCACTGCACGGAGAACTCTTGGTGAGTGTGCCTGCATCCTTTATTACGGGAGGCACGCTTTGTAATGGAGTCATTGTCTTGCTGAGGACTGAGTAAGAGAAAGTGTTCCTTCTTTTCTATATTAAAGTGCCTGCTCCTTGACTCAGTTATTAAAATGAGGACGCAAATAGCTCCTTGTTCTAATTTTCCTTATCAGCCTCCACAGGGCCCATTTCAGGCTGTCTGTGAAGTGTTAGAATGCAATTGTGTGCTTGAATAAAATGGAGAAACTGAATTAGAGCCTCTTACGACCATTATGTTGTCTTATTTAGTGACACTGTTTGCCTCACCATTATGAAGCAATGAGCTAAGTGTTCTTCTGGAGTAATAATAATAATATCCACGTTTAACCAGCACTTTACACTTGCAAAGCACTTTCACATACTTTATCTCCTGTGAACCATGCAACAATGCAAAGCAGACCAGGTGGGTGTCATGATCACCAATTTACAAAGGGAGGGACTGAATTGTGGTTAAGTTATAGGTTTAAAACGTCAAAGTAGAACATGAAAGCCAATGAACCTGGTATTGGAGAAGATGAAGGAATTTGAGAAATGGCAGGTGCAGGAAAGGCTCTCTGACCTTTCTCTGAAGGAGGTCATAAGACACACATCTGAGTGGTGCCCTCTCTATACCTGGAGGAAAGGAGCATCCTTACCACAGAAGACAGGTTGTCAGGTGAGAGGAATCTGAACCCTCAGACCTTGCTAGGTTTCCCTAGTTTGCCCCTTTTAGCTCATATCCTTTTCTCCTCTCATATTTCTCCACTAATTTCCACACTTCATCAAACCTAGCATAAAAATGCTCTTCAGGTCTTCATTTCCTCATGAAGGCTCTCATGTCACGTAAAACGTATATTAAATAAATTGTATGTTTTTATCTTGTTAATCTTTTGTCATGAAACCTCAGCCAATGAACCTAAGATGAGTAGAGGGAAAAGATATGTTTGCTCACCTACAACCACCTAACTTCACTGATCAATTTGTATTTTGGGTAAGCATAAGGTTTTCTTCAAGCAGAATGCACATATATGACTTTCAGACATTTTATTTGTTCAGCTTCTAGTATGGGCCAGCACTCTGCTGGAGACTGGAAATTTAAGATAGAAGTACAAACCCTTGTACTCAGGTTGTTCACAACACAACCCTGGGTGGAAAGAAACTAACCAGGAAAATGTTTGAATTTCCCATTTGATGATGAAAGATTTCAGTACATGCCACCCCTAAAATATGCTTCCTTGGTTTACGGGTTGAGTATTCCTTATCCAAAATGCTTGGGACAATAAGTGCTTCAAATTTATGATTCTTTTGGATTTTGGATTATTTGCATTATACTTAACACTTGAGCATCCAAAATCTGAAAATCTAAAATCCAAAATGCTTCAGTGAATATTTCCTTGGGCGTAATGTCCGTGCTCAAAAAGTTTCGGATTTTGGAGTAATCAATCTGTACTGGTTTCTTCAAGCCGAAGGCACTTGGTGAAAGTAAATGCAAGGAGGAGCCTTCCCTGAACTCCTCTCATCTGCCTAAAGCAAATGCTCCGAAAGGAATTCAATTGTCATCAATCCCCTCCCCAGGAATTTCATCAACCAGAGGAGATTAAATTTTGTCACAGGAGAGGAAGACTAGAAGTCAACAGCACACCCACATTTTGTCAAAAGCTATCATCTATTATTTGAAAATCCCATTCATCCCTCCCCTAAATCATTTGCTCTCCCTTAAGTTGCCTACATGCCCCCTCTTCTCTCCTAGATGAAGAGGGTATATAAGCTTCTATCTCACTGGGTTGGGGAGTATTCACTTTTCTTTCATATGATGCCCTCATGCATGTAATAAATACTATCTTTTTTCCTATTAATCTGCCTGCTGTCAGTTAATTTCATAGACACAGTTATCACACTCTTAGAGGGTAGAGGGAAAGCCAAGTCTCTCATTCGATGGTTTGTAAATCCCCAGAGGTTTCTAAAAATATTGGCGTCATTGCCAAAAATAGGTTGCATCGTTACCAAAAAGTAGCATCACATCTTAGCCTCCAGAAAATAAAGCCTTGACAAGTATCAAGATGGTAACACTCTGGATAGGAGTGGAAATGTAACAGCAGGCAGTAAGAGAGAAAGGGAAGGAAAGCAAGGGAAAAGACATGATGCGATACAGTAACATATGACTATAGGGGCTCTCACTTCACAATGAGCCAGTAAGTGGAGGAGCAGTTGTGTTTATTCTATCTGGGAACTTCTCCAGAAAGGTTGTAAGAAGGAGTTACTCTCCCTAGAAGAGAGAAAGGATGGGGAGCTTACGTGCTAGGCTCCCGTTTTTTGGTTTTTGGTGTTCTGTTTTTGCCTTGGTTGAGATTCACTTCATGGGGAGCTAGATTGTGTAAATGATCCCCTCCTGTTCATTCAGAAAGCTGGTTTCCACTCGTAAGGGATGGTGTTTTACTCCAGTCAAAACGTAGAAGGAATGCCTGGTAAGAGTAAAGCATCAATCAAGAGAAAGAGGCAGGGAGGGAGGGAAGAAGAAAGGGAGCCACAGAGGGACTTTGAGATAGGGCATGATCTTTGATCTCAATAGAGCATCCCTTACATTTTTAGGTTTTAAACTCAATACATAAAACAATTATATGATTTTTTATTTTTTCCCAGAACACACTGAGTGGAGATTACAGATGCAATTCCTTTTTTGCATGATCTTGACAAATTATGTTTCTCTCCTTCAGAATGCTTTCCAGTTTATACTCATTGGCATTATTTGATTAATAACCATAGCTTCCAAAAAATAGTAAATTTTTGATAACAAGGATCAAGTCTGATTTGAATTTTCATTGTATCTCCAGGAGCTGGCACTTAGCAGGAGCTCAGCAAATACTTGAGTAAATAAGTGAATGGATACAATGAGCGTGCTCAAAACAATCCCTGAGTTGTCGGCACATAGCTACATTTCAGCTAGCTTCTCTGGTGAGGCTGTCGTACAGACCTAAAATACTTCTATGTTTTGTCTTTTTGTTGTTGTTGTTCTCAATGGGTCATAAACATGAAATGTTTTTTTCCTTATCTGTTCTTCAACTCCTCTGCCCACTCTTCACTTTCTAATTCCTGGGTGCTTTGAACAAGGAAAGGAGATTAGAGGAAAATGGCATATTTTTATTTGTGGATGCTGCTGGGTCTCTCTAAGATATGGATGCCCTTTGGATGGCAAGGGTCCAAATACTGGCTCTTTTGTGGAGTGTGTGTGTGCATCTTTGGAACGGAGAAGCTTCTGCGGAGGTCCCAGCTGCACTGTTGTTCACTGATGTGGGAGATCAGCTCCAGTTCCACCCTTCCAACATCCCTGTAGCTGCTATTTCTGGTAGCCTACCCCTCAGGATCTTGCTCCTGGGGTCTCTTCATCAGGACACCCGCCCTCTTAGGCAGATGGGGGAAAAGTATTAGCAAGATGGCCCAAGCCAAGCTACTTTCCAAAGTATCTACTTGTCAAGGAGGATTTTCAGTTATAGCAATGTGAAGGCTCAATAATTGCTCTCCACAAAAAGAAAGAAAAGTATAAAATTGGATAAAATTGTCCAAAACACCCATTTCAGAGCACTGGGTATCCTCACTCCAAGCTATCCATTCGTTCCTAGTCCTCTCCGACATCGGACTTTCTGACCTTTGTCCTTTGTCCTCAAATCACTCCCAGGTGATTAGATGACTAAAGCTAATCTAATTCCTGTCATGGTATTGATAAGTATGCATGATATAATGGTTTAGCACATGCACATGCCACATTTGCAGATTACTGGATGCTTCAAATCCTTACCCATAATGAGGAAGAAACAACAAAAAAATTTAGCACTATTAAAAATTAGTGAAAGATATATTTTAGATAGAAAAGAGAATGGTTCTTTTAGTTCTTCCTAAGTCTATTACATACCTAAGTTGCTGCCTCCTCTCCCTCCTATAAGCATTAAAATCTATATTTGCAGTTAAGTTAAAGAGAATTAACTATATAAGATTTTTGTGACACACATTTTGAGAGAATTGAAGACCTCCTGATGTGCCATAAATCCAGGAACTGAAATTTCCTGCACTAAATGATTTAGTAGTTTGTGGAGAGCTTATTCACTCAAGATTACTTCCAAAACAAGACCAAATACCCAAATCTTCCCTCCAGAGCTTTGGCTGTAATCCTTAAATTATTTTGATCTGCTTTCACTGGAGCTTCTTGTGAAAACTGAGCTATAATTGCTAGAGGTACTATAAATTAGATGGTATGTTATGTCTTTGTTTCCTAAAGTTAAACTGTTATCATTAGTAAGAAATTGATTTTGAGTCATTTATTAATAGATTGAAGGGTTCACAGCGCCACCTAGTGGTATAACTTGTAAGTTTATGCAACTTTCCTTGATTTGAGTTGTAGTCAGAATTCTATACCAAAAATAAATTTTAAAAACTTAATTTTTTAATGGAAGTAATTAACATACATACAAGTGTGTGTACCTCTTTTGTGAGATCATTCAAAAACTTCTTTAAAATTACTGAATTCAGTGTGATTAGGTTGGTGCAAAAGTTATTGCGGTTTTTGCCATTAAAAAATGACAAAAACAGCAGTTGCTTTTGCGCCAATCTTATAGAAAACCTGGCTTGGCTCTGCTAACTTCCAGCCATATGACCATGAGTAAATCTTTAACATCATCGTGCCTTGAGTTTCTAACCTGTAAAATTTGGGGAAAAAAAATTGTTCTTGAAGAAGTAAGATGCCACAGCATGCTGAAGAAGGATAATAAAAGTGCTGAAGGTGATGGGATTCAGGACATGCTACCCCAAAATAAGTCACCTTGGCATTTGAGAAAACAGCAGAAACAGGAAGGCCATAAAACTTAGCTGACCTTCTTCTAAAGTAGGTTATAAGAAGCTTCTATGCCCTGCCCACAGGAAGGGAATGTCACACAAGGGCACAGAAGAGCCTGAACAAACAGGCCCTGCTAAGTTCCCCCAGTTTATTACCCATTAGATCATACACTTTTGTTCTCCCAACATACTTCTGCATGCCTAGCCGTAAAAATTACCCAGTTTGCCCTGTTTCTTTGCGACGAGAGAGAAATACTATTCCCCACAAGGGTTAAGAAATAAATGCAGAGCAAGGAATTTACTTACATTAATTCCAGTTCTGAAGAATGAATTTTGCAGTTTGATGGGAATGTGAGATAATAAGGTACTAATAAGAGAATTTTAAAAATTGTACAAGCAATGCAGCCTGGCGAGAAAAAGTAAAACCTGGGACATGGGAGAAAAAAGTGAAAAGGCAAGAGACTAGAGGTCACAATGAGGTAAGAGAGCAGACACGCCATAAATAAGGAAGAAAAAGATCCAGAAGGACAGGAGGCAACAGAGATTCATTCCAGAGCTTTCCAGATGATGACAATGTCACAGGTGTGCACAGAGGTGGATGTCACAGGGGTAGAGGTACCATAAGGCTGGGTGTTGGCTGATTTGTCCGGATATAGAATGCTCAGGGGCAGCAGAGAGGAAAGACCATCAACAGAAGTCAAAACCTTTAATAATTACGGGAGAGAGACCGATACTGAAGAAGATGACAATAAGAAAGGAATAGAGATGGGATGGGCAGATTCCATCAATCCCAAAGCATGTGGAATTTTTGCTTGAGGGTGTCAGTTTCTTCAGTCATTCAATCAGCCTCTCAGTCCATCTGTGTGTGGATGTGTGTTTATGTCTGTGTCTCTGTCTCTCGCGTTTCTCTCTCTGTCTTTCCCTCTGTCTTTCTTCTGCATAGTGTACCAAAATTCCTAGTGTAGTTTTAAGCTTTAATAACTTCAAAAGTATAAATGCTACCAACAGACACACATGTTCACACATATATATGCACCTACAGAGACCAATTCAGAATCTTGAACTTGAGAAAGCTTCCAAGTTTATTCCTTGAGGTATACAAAACAGCTGGTCAACTATTAAGATGTAGCACTATTTCCATTTCAAAAAATAAGATCATGCTCCTGGGAAATTTTTGCTAAATGACCTAGGTAACAGCTTAGAGTCCCTGGCTTTTAGCCTGTCCTTGCCCACCTCATGAAAAGAAGTAAACTACATTAAAAACATATTTTAATAAAACTGCAGCCGATGATTTTTTATGACAGGGTTCAGGACGTGCTATACCAAACTGTAGTACTGTGGCGTACTGAATAAGCTAAAGGAATCTGAGGACCTCAGGTGCAGGAAGAACTCTTTGACCTTCCCGTGAAGCAGGTCAAAAGACCTCCATCTGTGTGGTGCCCTCCCTATACCTGACAGAAAGGAGGATCCTTATGTCAGAAGATGGAGGCTCAGGCAACGGAATCGGAACCAACAAGCCTTGCTAAGTTTCCCCAGTTTACTGCTTTTAGCTCATGCCCTTTTTGTTCTATCATATTTTTCCATGACTTTTGACTCATCATCAAACGTAGTATAAAACACCCTAGATTAACCATTTCTTCAGGTCTTCATTTTCTGATGAAGACTCTGACATCATATTATATTAAATAAATCTGTATGGTTTTTGTTTCTTATTAATCTATTTTCAATTAATTCAGACTCAGCTGAGGACCTAGAAGGGTAGAAGAAAAAAATATTTTTCCTCCCTTACATATATGGTAGTATATGTTATATGTTATACTATGTCAGCATATTGTTTGTTATATATTATGTACGATACACTTTTATAAAAGTACAAAAACTGAGGCTATCCTATTTTTAGCATGTGTTCAGGCGTGGTGGAATATAATAGCTCAAGCAAGGACTCTAGACTTAGACTATCTCAGTTGAAAATGTGATTCATCAACTTCATAGCTAGGTAATCTTTGGTTAGGTAACCATCTTAAGCCTCAACTTTTTCTACTACACAATGGGATAGTATGACTACTACTCACCTCATAGGATCATGGAAAGGATTTAAAGATAGAACATGGAAAGCCACAGTAATGCATCAGAAAGGTTTCCTTTTATAAGCTCAACCCCTTTCTATCATTTCTCTCCTCTTCCTTTTCTTCTTCACTCTTCTTAACTTGGCCTGCCTCAGCAATAATTTGAGGTAGGAAGTTTAGCCTAACTTGCTTCTGAATCTACTTTTTCCAAATTCATTATAGAAAAAAAGGTACTTCTTTTTTTTCCTAATCTCCTCTCCCTATATGAGAATTTGGGACCAAAATGTAAAACAATTCACTTCCTTTGAATTCCAGGGAGATCTTAGCATATTTGAGCTTTGTGTCTACTGACTGTAATCGATTTTGTTAGGTTCTAGTCCTTAAACCAAAAAGAAATGTAGATTTATTCTCAGCAAGCCAAATTCTCATTTCTTGCTGTTCCCTGGACACAAATGAGATGGAGATTATTAAAAGGTTAAAATATTTTTGGAAACCATAACTATTATGCCTAGCTTTAATTAACCCTTCCATTGAATTAATGACAGGGTTAATTAGCTCAAATAGGATACAGCTTTTAGTTTCGAAAAATAAAGCCTTAGAGATTAGAGTCATTCTTTCGCCATCTTGTGGTTTCATTCCCACACTGCAATGTGTTAAATAGATCTTTTCTATAAAAGCTGGATAGCTATATCGTTTATCTACCTAATTTTAGTATATCTTGGCATGCATTTAAAGCTGCCACTTAAAACTACCAGACGATTGCATTTTGTCCTTTTTTCTTAAATGCCACATACTCAAATGTTCAGTCTTGATATCCCTCTAAAAATGGTGAATGTTTTCATATACATTTGGCGATAAATGAGAAAAGATGCAATGAGGAACAGCTGAGTTTACAAAGGAAGGCTGACACTTCCACAGTTCTGTGGGTTTCTTACTTATACACTGCATTCTCTGACACTGCATCATTCATAGTTTTAGTCAAGACAAATAACGACACCCTTAAAGGACTCAATCAATACAATTTGACTACTTAACTTGAAGACAAAGTGTTTTTGCTGTTGTTTTCATTAACTTTTTATCCACCTGTCTGGATGGTCACTTTCTACACCGCCCTTACTTCATTCAAACTACTGAGAAGGAGACAGCCTGAAAGCTACCCTCATGGGTAGAGTCGTCTGCATTGGTGAGGTAGACAAAGCCTCAGGGTATCAGTGCCAAGATCAAGAAAAACTCTTAAGTTTTCTAATTCCTCATCTACTTTTATTTCCATCACAGGCTTAAAATATGTTCTTATTTACATAGTACAAATAAAACAAAAATTCTCTTACATTTCCATGGTTCCAAAAAAGACTACTAGAGCTAACCTTTGAAGCCAAAATGGAACCAACAATCAGAACAAGCAAGTCTGTAATTTTCCAACTAAAATTATAACTAAGCTTTGGACTACAGACTGATCCATCCTTAAATAATGCCCTGCTTTGTCTCAGATACAGCATTATAAGTGAATTCACTAGAAAAGACTTCCTATTCTTTATCAGTTAGCTATCGTAGCAAATAGCTAGCTATTTACTTTCTATCAGTTAGCCGTATATGAAACTATACCAAAACTTAGTAGCTTAAAACAGTAATTCTGCAGGTCAACAATTTGGGCTAGGCTCAGCTGGGCAATTCTTATGATCTTCACTGGGCTCATGCATGCATCTGTGGTCATTTGCTAGGTTAGCCAGAAGATGGCTGGTCTAGAATGGTCTCAGCTGGGAAGACATACCTCTGCTATACATGGTCTCTCATCCTATAGCAGGCTAGTTGAGACTTGTTCTCATGATGTCTGAGCAGGTTTCTATGCCTTATTAAGGCCTAAATTTGGAAGAGGCCTGAGACACATTTAAAGACTCTTGAGGCCTTGGCACACTGTCACATCTGCTGCATTCTATTGGCCAAAGTGAGGCCCAAGGCCAGCAGGATCACATTGTAAAAGGCATATATACAGGGAAGAGTGAAGGATTGTGGCCCATTGTTTGCAATGTTCCATTTTTATACCCAACATAAGTGATTGCATCACTCTTATTTGAATACTTTTATATTTGTTCCTATTCAACTTAGGACAGTATTATAATAGAACGGAGTCCCCATGTTACCAATAAGCTAATAATATTGCCATAGAAACTTATTCAAATAATTTATACACATTTTCCACATAATACAAATTCTGTTTTAACATGACCATGTTGTACATTAACCCCACAGGTTATAGATGGGAACTGATAATTAACTGCAATGCCACACAGAAAACCAATGTATCCTAGTGAAACAAAAAAGCAGTGAACTACAAATCAAATAAAACAGTTTTACTTTGGTTCTACCAATGACACCCTATGATGGTGTCTTCATGATTAAACCTAAGGACTAAGTAGTTAAATGACTTCTTAAGTTCCACTCAATTAAAATGAAAAGAACTAATAAAGAGGAGTGAGGAGAGATAGTGCTTAGAAGGAAAAAGGTTTCCAAGTCTCACTGGATATAGACATATTTCAGGATAGTTTCCTAAAATATCCTTGTTGAGAGAAAGCCTGGTAACCTAGAAAGCTGGCTTGAGAAAAAGAAGACCTGGTCTCTGCTCCCATCTCTACAACTTATTTGTCAGTGACTTTGAGAAAGAAATTGCTATCCATAGGCCAGCATTTGCTCATTTCCATAAATTAAGGCAACAGACTAAGTGATTTTTTTAAATCTCTGCCAATGCTTAAAAAAAAAAAAAAAAAAAGCATGGTGGTCCCTGAGTTCACTGTATATAATTACTATGCGTGCCTAACTCCCATCCTTACTATCCTCCCACTCCACTTTCCATCCATCCTGGAAAAAAAAAATCCAAAAATGTGTATGTCAAATGGCCTTAATCCAGTTGGGCTAAGAGTACTTGCAATGTAAACAAGAGAATTCAATATGCTAACATTTGTAGTGAGTGACAACTTGTTTGACAATCAGATTACATGACAGACGAGACAAGAGAAGGCTGCCAACAGCATACTGGATGTGCGACTGGGGGTGTGGTGTGAGAAGTGACAATGACATGAAAGAAATAAAAGGTTTTTTTCAGAAAATGGATGATCCAACAGAGTATAAATGAAGCTCTTCTGGGGAAGGCAGATAAGACTTTCTAGATAAGCTGCATGAACACCTACAAGGGACTGGCAATTAGAAAAGGTTTAAAACCAAAATTCAAAATAGGAAGAGAGAATAGAATTCAGGGGAGCTGAGCAGGGGTGTGTGCCAGAAGAGAGGAAATTTGGAGTGATTTCTAGGAATAGGGCTCTAGAAGAGAACCAGCACTCAGTTTAACCCAACAAAGTCAAAAGATACTTGCACATGCATGTTTATAGCAGCACAATTCACAATTGCAAAAACGTTGAACCAGCCTAAATGCCCATCAGTTAACGAGTGGATAAAGAAACTGTAGTGTACCTATATAGACATGATGGAATACTACTCAGACATAAAAAGGAATGAACTGATGGCATATGCAGCAACCTGGTTGGGATTGGAGACTATTATACTAAGTGAAGTAACTCAGGAATGGAAAACCAAACATCATATGTTTTCACTCATAAGTGGGAGCTAAGCTATGAAAATGCCAAGGTGTAGGAATAATACAATAGACACTGGGGACTCAGAGGGAAAGGGTAGGAAGGAGGTGAGGGATAAAAGACTACAAACTCGGTTCAATGTATACTGCTAGGGTGATGGGTGCACCAAAATCTCACAAATCACCACTAAAGAACTTACTCATGTAACCAAATATCACCTGTTCCCCCAAAACCTTAGGAAACAAAAAATTAAATAAATAAGAAATTTTTAAAAATACCCTTTCCTCATGGAGCATTTTAGAAAGGGAAAACAGATAATTTTTATGGGATAAATAAAGCAGGAAATGGGTTCCTGGGTAGGGTCAGGGAGGTTGCAATTTTTAAAAGATTAGTCAGGGAAGGCTTCAATGAGAAGTGGTATTTGAGTACAGACTAGAAGGAGATGAGTGCAAAGGTTCTCTACCACTTGTATGAGCCTGATGATTCTGAATACACACAAGACATCAGGCGAAGCAGATTTATTACTCACAGATAGGCAGCAAGAACAAACAAAAGCCTAAGATCCATGGCGAGCCAACCTCCTAAGGCTCAGGAAAGCTGCTCATGGTGGCTGGACTCTCACCTGTATGTGCCCCTTGTCAAACAGCAGCTGAGAGACCCCCAAAGCATGCACCACGCCCTGGGTTTTATACCCTGGACACTACTTGGACCACTGAGTTCAAGCATTATAAGACATTCTGTTCTAGGCGGAGCAAGGATATATCCTGGGCTGTTCCAGAGAGTTCCTTCTTATCTCAAGACATTGCATTCTTGGTACATTCTACAGCTATTCTAAGTATTACTATTAGTAGCCTGAAAGAGACAGGTCAGTCCAAGCCAACCAGAGGCATGTTCTACTGCAGTGAGGGGGTTATACAGGCTGACATTTGAGAACAGATGTTCAAAGCAGATCATGCCTCATATATACTAAGATCTGCAAAGAGGCCAGTGCAGCTGAAATGAAATGAGCAGGTAGGGAGAGATGTAGTTCAGAAAGAAGAACTAGTTTGTGGGCATGTTGGAAGGCCTCTGTGAACTTTTTCTCAGAGGATCACAGGAAGATATGAGATGGCTCTGAGCAGAGAGACCTGACTTGACTATCATGAAAGTCATGGAGCTTTGGGCTCAGTCTGGTCATGTTGGTCACAGAAATTTATTTGTATGTTAAGAAGGGCAAATATACAACAGAATCAAGATCTCTAAATCAGTTTATTCTTTATTCAATAAACAAATATTTAAGTGAACAAATGTAAGCCTAAATTCTAGAGATACAACAATGAATATAACACAAATGTGCCATAGGAACTTAAGATTTAGCAGGAGAGATAAACAAGAAGAGAGTCACAACTCAGATGTAACTTTACTTCTTTTTTTTTTTTTTTTTGAGACGGAGTCTCGCTCTGTCACCCAGGCTGGAGTGCAGTGGCGCGATCTCGGCTCACTGCAAGCTCTGCCTCCCGGGTTCACGCCATTCTCCTGCCTCAGCCTCCCGAGTAGCTGGGACTACAGGCGCCCGCCACCTCGCCCGGCTAATTTTTTGTATTTTTTTTTTTTTAGTAGAGATGGGGTTTCACCGTGTTAGCCAGGATGGTCTCGATCTCCTGACCTCATGATCTGCCCACCTCGGCCTCCCAAAGTGCTGGGATTACAGGTGTGAGCCACCGTGCCCGGCCTGATAGATATCTTATACTACATAAATCCTCCAAAAAAAAAAAAAAAGCCTCAGTAATTTGTAACCTGTGTTTTCTGCTGTCCTGAGCAGGATTCTCTTAGGCAAAAAAAAAAAAAAAAAAAAAGCGTCTGTTCATAGGGGTCAGATCTCAAACTTAAACCTTCATTGGGTGGAAATCCAGCTCCAATGACAGCCCAGAGTTTCACAGCATATTCCTGTGATAACTGTTATTTTCTTGAATCCTTAACTCTGATGGACTTTAGAAATCAGCATGTTGAGGGGCAACCCACTCGGGTCCCCTTCCACACTGTGGAGGCTTTGTTCTTTCACTCTTCACAATCAATCTTGCTGCTGCCCGGAAAAAAAAAAAAAAAAAAAAGACAAACGGGCAACTCGCTCAGCATGTTGAGGGACAACCTACTCGGGTCCCCTTCCACACTGTGGAGGCTTTGTTCTTTCACTCTTCACAATAAATCTTGCTGCTACTAAAAAAAAAAAAGAAACAAAAAAAAAAAGAAATCAGCAGGTTAAGAAGATTGATTGCTGAGAAGAAAAACCTTTTGTTTGGCTGCAGACTGTTAACAAGAGGCCATTGGAGGAAAAAGAGCAACAGTCAAATAAGGAGACCACCATTATTTTCTTTTTGCATGTGTTCTATATGTTTTGGCCCTATTACAGAGTAATCAGGATTCCCCAAAAATAACTGCCTATGAGTTTTAGAACAGGTAGGCATGTAAGAATAAGATGAGACCTGGGAGAGTTGAATTGTAACAGTGTACACGTAGAAGCCCACTGAAGAAGTCTTAGAGATTGTTCTTATCTTCATTTATCTTATACTTGGCAAAGAAACTTAAAAAAATTTGGTTGAAAGGAGTATGTCAACTTCATATGCTAATTACTGTCTTGTAATCTTTTTACTTATTAAACTTCTTAATATAAGCCAAGAACCCTGACATAACATAATGTTTAGACCCACTTTCCTAATAGAGTTGACCCTTGAACAACACAGGTTTAAACTGCATGGGTCCACTTACACATGAATTTTCTTCCACTTGCCATTCCTTAGATGGCAAGACCAACCCCTCTCCTCTTCTCCTCTTCTTTCGCTTTACTCACCATGAAGATGACAAGGATGAAGACTTTTATAATAATCCACTTCCACTTAATAAACAGTAAACATATTTTCTCTTCATTTTGATTTTCTAAGTAACATTTATATTCTCTAGCTTACTTTACTGTAAAAATGTAGTATATAACACATATAATTTATAAAATATGTGTTACTTTAATGTTTCTATTATTAGTGAGGCTTCTAGTCAACAATAGGCTACTAGTAGTTAAGCTTTGGAGGAGCCAAAAGTTATATGCTGTATCAGTCTGTTCTCGCACTGCTATAAAGAACTACCTGAGACTGGGTAATTTATGAGGAAAAGAGGTTTAATTGACTCACAGTTCCACAATCTGTACAGGAAGCATGGCTGAAAGGCCTCAGGAAACTTACAATCATGGCAGAAGGTGAAGTGGAAGCAAGCACATCTTCACATGGTGGCAGAAGAGAGGGAGAGGAGGAAGTGCCACACACTTCTAAACCATCAGATCTCATGACACCTCACTCACTATCACAAGAACAGCAAGGGGAAAATCCACCATAATGATCCAATCACCTCACACCAATTCCCTCCCCAACACCGGGAATGACAATTTAACATGAGATTTGGGTGGGGACACAAAGCCAAACCATATCATATGGAAATTTTTAACTCTTTGGTTGATCAGTGCTCTTTACTCCTGCATTATGGAAGGGTTAACTATAAATCTTTAAAAAAAAACACACACACACACAAAAGAATATTTACTTAACACTGCAAGGAATATTTAAGAATATTTATCTTAAACAGTATCTTACGTAAAAAAGTAAAATTAGATGTATTACTTTAAAAATCAGCGATAAAACTTTGTTCTTAACATTCTGGCCACAGAATTAAAATAGAAAATACAAATTATAAGTTACACAAAGGTGTAACTCATAAAAGAAAAAATACACATTTCAGTCATGTACACACATATATACATTTTGCAAATAATTTATATTCTGAATTTATATTTACTATATAAATCTTTAAAAGCTGAAAGTTTATCAAATTAACAAGTTCAATAAAGTGACTATACCTTAGATAAACATGGAAAGTCAGTTATTTTCTAATATGCCATCATTATCCATAAAATATTTTATGAAAAAAAATCTGAATACCTACAACAAGAAAATTAAATGCCATGTAATAAATTGCTTACAAGAGTCCAATTATTTAGACCACGTAGTACCCATGCCCTTTGCTATGTGACTTTGCAGTTCCTCTTTCCAAAGAGGTGAAGTCTACCCCACCTTCTCGCCCCTGCTAAAATTTGGGGTGGGAAGGTGGTGATTTGTTTTGGCCAATACACTAAGTCTAAGGTTCTAGAGACTTTGAATATTTTTGCTTGTTGTTTTTTTGTTTCTGCCATTGCCAAACAAACAAGCCTTGTCCAGCTCACTAGCCTGCTAGAAAAGGAAAGATATGCAGAACAGCCAGGTTGTCTCACTCATCCAGCAAAAGCTATCTTAGATGAGGTAATACCAGGTGATCTCTAGATGTGAGTGACTGCAACCAAGATCAGCAGAGTTACCTCACCAACCAGCAGCTGACCACAGTCAAATAAGCAAACCCAGTCAAGATCATTCAAGCCAAGCACAGATTAACCAAGCCCAAGAGACTCATAAGCTAAGTAAGTGTTTAATATTAAATGCCACTGAAGTTCAGCAGTTGTTACACAGCATTATTGTGGCAATAGATAATTGATACATACTATTTAAAGACATTACTAACATGGAAATATATATATTCTTATATTTTCTAGATTTTCTAAATGGCTCTAAAAGAGTTAATACTCATATAGCCTTTACTATATGCCAGGCACTGCTCTTATTTAGACCCCATAATAATTCTCTAAGAAGGTACTATTATCATCGTCATTTAATAAATGATGTAACTAAGGCACAACAATTTTAGTTTCCCCAGATCTCACAGCTCAGTGGTGGAACTAGGAACAGAACTTTAATAATATGGCTTCAGAATTCATGGTCTTAACTATTGCACTATAATACACTTTGGACATTTTGCTTACAAAATTAAAAATATATATTCATGTATTATAAATATACTATATATAGAGAGAGAGAGACAGAGAGAAAATATAATTTTAGTAAAATAAAACTATTTTGGTATTATGCTAGCTTGGTACAACTTACATTCCAGCCTACCCATACACACATCTTCAGCTGTGTTAAGAGTAGAAACTAATCCAAACCAAGCCAGTCAGATTTTTTCATCACAAAGTATAAAATTGGAACGAAGAAAGAATCTGTCAACTTTGAAGTGGAATTCTACAGGGTCACCTCTGAAGCACATGAAGAAGCCAAAAATATCAGTCTACAAAGAAAAAGACAGTGAAGCAGATTTTTAAATAGAACTGGAAATCAAAGACCATGATGCCTCCTAAAGAGAGGTATTGTCTTAGTTCCTGATAGCTTTTCAGACATGGGTTTCAGCGCCTCGTGAGATTCAATAACAATCCTGGCCTTGATTCCTATAAGAAACCCATATATTCTCTTATTAAGTTCTTCCTTTCTTCGTAAAATAGTCTGAGTAGTTTTCTGTGGTAGACAGAATAATATTCCCTCGAAAGATGTCCACATACTAATCCCAGAACCCAGCAAAAGGAACTCTACAGATACGATTAAGGCAGGGATGTTGACATGAAGAGATTATCCTGTATTACTCAACTGGGTCTAATGTAATCACAAGAGTTTTTATAAGTGAAAGAGGGATGCCAATAGTGAAAGCAACAATAAAACAATGGGTTGAGAACATAAAGGGGAAAAATAGAGGTAAGTTGTTTTTTCATTGCAAATTTGCCTAGGGTGTGATTTTACAAAACAGTGTTTAGCAGTTTTTTTAAAAGTAAACATAGTCCTGCATATAATCCAGGAATTGTGCTCCTAATTTTTGCCCAGTTGAGTTGAAAACATACAGTCACACAAAAACCAGCACACAAATGTTTATAATGGTTTTATTCATAATTGCCAAAATCTAGAAGCAAGCAAATGTCCTTCAATGGGTGAACAGATAAGAAAATAAAGATGTATTCATACAATGGAAATTTATTTATCAGTAACAAAGGAATGATTGACCTCCAGTTTCCAGTCCAGCACATAAAGAGCTGGAAGTCACCATTTCATCCTAAGAAGTAAAAAACTGAACAAACAGAAATCAATGACTCCTTTGAGATATAACAGAGAGTTGGGGTCACAGGGCAAACCACTGCACCTCAACTTGGAGAGACCAACAGCCATAGCTTGCTGTAGCAGAAACTCACAAATACAAACTCACCAGGGGAACCAGTGGTGAAGTAGGGAAACCTTAACTATAACTGATGAATTGCTGAAATCTCAGCATGGAAAAGTCTGAGAGATAAAAACTCTAGTGGGGAACCAGTTAGCCAATCATTGACGGCCTGACACTTTTTTGAGTTTTACCTCCAGGAACTCAACCAGGTTCTCACAGTGAATGTCAGAGAATAAAATATTAGCCTGTGCTTCTTGCAGAGGGAGGGAAAAATAAACCATTTTGAAATACGCCAGAGCATTCTGTTCTTCTTAACAAGGTTTTCCCACAGGAGAAACTAGTTAACCAAACCCTAACATGCTGAGGCTTTACCAAAGTCTAACTAACGAGGGATGGGAAATACTCAACTCCAACTAGCTCTAGTGTTTCATTTGAAAGAAGAGAAATACCCAGGGCCAGCCCATGTTAGCCATCCTTTCCCACCTAAGAGGAAGGAGGTGGAAACTGAGAAATACGTGTGAAGTTCAAAGTTCAGAGGCAAAGGCTCACTAGAAGACTGAAACCTATTCAAATGACTACAGAATGATTCCTCCTCCCCACACTTAACCACATGTTACCAAAAGCCTATTTGCTGCAGTTCATTTTATTCTATACATTATGTCCAGCTACCAAGAAAACATTACGAGACATATTAAAAGGCAAAACCCACAGTTTTTAAAGAGACAGAGAAAGCACCAGAGCCAGGCTAAGATATAGAAGAGATGTTGAAATTATTAGACTAGGAATTTGAAACAACTATGATTAGGTTGCTAAGGGCTCTAATGAATACAGTGAGCAGCATGAAAGAACAGATGAGCAATATAAGCAGAGAGAGAGAAATTCTAAGAAATAACCAAAAATAAATGCCCATAAGACTAACCGCTGATCTCTCAGCAGAAACTCTACAAGCCAGAAGAGAGTGGGGGCCAACATTCAACATTCTTAAAGAAAAGAATTTTCAACCCAGAATTTCATATCCAGCCAAACTAAGCTTCATAAGTGAAGGAGAAATAAAATACTTCACAGACAAGCAAATGCTGAGAGATTTTGTCACCACCAGGCCTGCCCTAAAAGAGCTCCTGAAGGAAGAACTAAACATGGAAAGGAACAACCGGTACCAGCCACTGCAAAAACATGCCAAAATGTAAAGACCATCAAGGCTAGGAAGAAACTGCATCAACTAACGAGCAAAATAACCAACTAACATCATAATGACAGGACCAAATTCACACATAACAATATTAACTTTAAATGTAAATGGGCTAAATGCTCCAATTAAAAGACACAGACTGGAAAATTGGATAAAGAGTCAAGACCCTTCAGTGTGCTGTATTCAGGAAACCCATCTCACGTGCAGAGACACACATAGGCTCAAAATAAAGGGATGGAGGAAGATCTACCAAGCAAATGGAAAAGAAAAAAAGGCAGGGGTTGCAATCCTAATATCTGATAAAACAGACTTTAAACCAACAAAGATCAAAAGAAACAAAGAAGGCCATTACATAATGGTAAAGGGATCAATTCAACAAGAAGAGTTAACTATCCTAAATATATATGCACCCAATACAGGAGCACCCAGATTCATAAAGCTAGTCCTTAGTGACCTACAAAGAGACTTAGACTCCCACACAGTAATAATGGGAGACTTTAACACCGCACTGTCAACATTAGACAGATCAACAAGACAGAAAGTTAAGGATACCCAGGAATTGAACTAAGCTCTGCACCAAGCAGACCTAAAAGACATCTACAGAACTCTCCACCCCAGATCAATAGAATATACATTTTTTTCAGCAGCACACCACACCTATTGCAAAATTTCCCACATAGTTGGAAGTAAACCACTTCTCAGCAAATGTAAAATAACAGAAATTATAACAAACTGTCTCTCAGACCACAGTGCAATCAAACTAGAACTCAGGATTAAGAAACTCACTCAAAACCACTCAACTACATGGAAACTGAACAACCTGCTCCTGAATGACTACTGGGTACATAACGAAATGAAGGCAGAAATAAAGATGTTCTTTGAAACCAATGAGAACAAAGACACAACATACCAGAATCTCTGGGACACGTTCAAAGCAGTGTGTAGAGGGAAATTTATAGCACTAAATGCCCACAAGAGAAAGCAGGAAAGATCCAAAATTGACACCCTAACATCACAATTAAAAGAACTAGAAAAGCAAGAGAAAATACATTCAAAAGCTAGCAGAAGGCAAGAAGTAACTAAAATCAGAGCAGAACTGAAGGAAATAGAGACACAAAAAACCCTTCAAAAAATTAATGAATCCAGGAGCTGGTTTTTTGAGAAAGATCAACAAAAGTGATAGACCGCTAGCAAGACTAATAAAGAAGAAAAGAGAGAAGAATCAAATAGACGCAATAAAAAATGATAAAGGGGATATCACCACCGATCCCACAGAAATACAAACTATCATCAGAGAATACTACAAACACCTCTATGCAAATAACTAGAAAATCTAGAAGAAATGGATAAATTCCTCGACAAATACACCCTCCCAAGACTAAACCAGGAAGAAGTTGAATCTCTGAATAGACCAATAACAGGCTCTGAAATTGTGGCAATAATCAATAGCTTACCAACCAAAAAGAGTCCAGGACCAGATGGATTCACAGCCGAATTCTACCAGAGGTACAAGGAGGAACTGGTACCATTCCTTCTGAAACTATTACAATCAATAGAAAGGGAGGTAACCCTCCCTAACTCATTTTATGAGGCCAGCATCATCCTGATACCAAAGCCTGGCAGAGACACAACCAAAAAACACAATTTTAGACCAATATCCTTGATGAACATTGATGCAAAAATCCTCAGTAAAATACTGGCAAACCGAATCCAGCAGCACATCAAAAAGCTTATCCACTGTGATCAAGTGGGCTTCATCCCTGGGATGCAAGGCTGGTTCAACATAGGCAAATCAATAAATGTAATCCAGCATATAAACAGAACCAAAGACAAAAACCACATGATTATCTCAATAGATGCAGAAAAGGCCTTTGACAAAATTCAACAACGCTTCATGCTAAAAACTCTCAATAAATTAGGTATAGATGGGACGTATCTCAAAATAATAAGTGCTATCTATGACAAACCCATAGCCAGTATCATACTGAATGGGCAAAAACTGGAAGCATTCCCTTTGGAAACAGGCACAAGACAGGGATGCCCTCTCTCACCACTCCTATTCAACATAGTGTTGGAAGTTCTGGCCAGGGCAATTAGGCAGGAGAAGGAAATAAAGGGTATTCAATTAGGAAAAGAGGAAGTCAAATTGTCCCTGTTTGCAGATGACATGATTGTATATCTAGAAAACCCCATTATCTCAGCCCAAAATCTTCTTCAGCTGATAAGCAACTTCAGCAAAGTCTCAGGATACAAAATCAATGTACAAAAATCACAAGCATTCTTATACACCAATCACAGACAAACAGAGAGCCAAATCATGAGTGAACTCCCATTCACAATTGCTTCAAAGAGAATAAAATACCTAGGAATCCAACTTACAAGGGATGTGAAGGACCTCTTCAAGGAGAACTACAAACCACTGCTCAGTGAAATAAAAGAGGATACAAACAAATGGAAGAACATTCCATGCTCAAGGGTTGGAAGAATCAATATCATGAAAATGGCCATACTGCCCAAGGTAATTTATAGATTCAATGCCATCCCCATCAAGCTACCAATGACTTTCTTCACAGAATTGGAAAAAACTACTTTAAAGTTCATACGGAACCAAAAAAGAGCCCACATCGCCAAGTCAATCCTAAGCCAAAAGAACAAAGCTGGAGGCATCGTGCTACCTGACTTCAAACTATACTACAAGGCTACAGTAACCAAAACAGCATGGTACTGGTACCAAAACAGAGATATAGATCAATGGAACAGAACAGAGCCCTCAGAAATAATGCCACATATCTACAACTATCTGATCTTTGACAAACCTGACAAAAACAAGCAATGGGGAAAGGATTCCCTATTTAATAAATGGTGCTGGGAAAACTGGCTAGCCTTATGTAGAAAGCTGAAACTGGATCCCTTCCTTACACCTTATACAAAAATTAATTCAAGATGGATTAAAGACTTACATGTTAGACCTAAAACCATAAAAACCCTAGAGGAAAACCTAGGCAATACCATTCAGGACATAGGCATGGGCAAGGACTTCGTGTCTAAAACATCAAAAGCAATGGCAACAAAAGCCAAAATTGATTAATGGGATCTAATTAAACTAAAGAGCTTCTGCACAGCAAAAGAAACTACCATCAGAGTGAACAGGCAACCTACAAAATGGGAGAAAATTTTCTCAATCTATTCATCTGACAAAGGGCTAATATCTAGAATCTACAAAGAACTCAAACAAATTTACAAGAAAAAAACAAACAACACCATCAAAAAGTGGGCAAAGGATATGAACAGACACTTCTCAAAAGAGACATTTATGCAGCCAACGGACACATGAAAAAAATGCTCATCATCAGTGGCCATCAGAGAAATGCAAATCAAAACCACAATGAGATACCATCTCACACCAGTTAGAATGGCGATCATTAAAAAGTCAGGAAACAACAGGTGCTGGAGAGGATGTGGAGAAACAGGAACACTTTTACACTGTTGGTGGGACTGTAAACTAGTTCAACCATTGTGGAAGTCGGTGTGGCGATTCCTCTGGGATCTAGAACTAGAAATATCATTTGACCCAGCCATCCCATTACTGGGTATATACCCAAAGGATTATAAATCATGCTGCTATAAAGACACATGCACATGTATGTTTATTGTGGCACTATTCACAATAGCAAAGACTTGGAACCAACCCAAATGTCCAACAACGATAGACTGGATTAAAAAAATGTGGCACATACACACCATGGAATACTATGCAGCCATAAAAAATGATCAGTTCATGTCCCTTGTAAGGACATGGATGAAACTGGAAACCATCATTCTCAGCAAACTATCACAAGGACAAAAAACCAAAGACCGCATGTTCTCACTCATAGGTGGGAATTGAACAGTGACAACACATGGACACAGGAAGGGGAACATCACACTCCAGGGACTGTTGTGGGGTTGGGGGAGGGGGGAGGGACAGCATTAGGAGATATACCTAATGTTAAATGACGAGTTAATGGGTGCAGCACACCAACATGGCACATGTATACATACGTAACAAACCTGCACATTGTGCACATGTACCCTAAAACTTAAAGTATAATAATAATAAAATTTAAAAAATAAAATAAAATAAAACAAAATAAAAATAAATTAAATTAAATTAAATTAAATTTAAAAAGTCAAAAAGCAACAGATGCTGGTGAGGCTGTGAAGAAAAGAGAAAGCTTATACACTGTTGCTGGGAATGTAAATTAGTTCAGCCACCATAGAAAGCATTTTGCAGATTTCTCAAAGAACTTAAAATTTGACTCAGGAATCCTATTACTGGGTATATATCAAAAAAGTAAATTGTTCTTGCAAAAAGGCACATGCACTCATACGTTTATCCCAGCACTATTCACAATAGCAAAGACATGGAATTATTCTAGGTGCTCATCAATAGTGGACTGGATAAAGAAACTGTGATACATATACATCATGGAATACTACACAGCCATAAAAAAGGAACAAAATTATGTCCTTTGCAGCAATATGAATGCAGCTGAAGGCCATTATCCTTAGCAAATTAACTCAAGAACAGAAAATCAAATACCACATGTTCTCACTTATAAGTGGGAGCTAAACTTTGGGTACTCATGGACACAATGATTGCAACAATAGACACTGGGAACCACTGGGGAGAGAGAGAGGGATGGGGGCAAAAATTGAAAAAATAACTATTGGCTACTATGTTCAGTACCTGGGCAATAATATAACTATGTAACAAACCTGCAAATGTACCCCTCTATATCTAAATTAAAGTTGAAATGATGTCTAAAAATGATATATACAAGAAACCTACAGCTAACATCATACTTAATAATTAGATATTTGAAGCTTTCCTGCTAATAGGAACAAGGTAAGAACATCCCCTCTCACTATCACTTTTCAACATCACACTGGAAGTCCTAGGAAATGCAATATGACCCAGAAAAAAGCAGATAAAATGCCCACTAATAAATGGAGACAATCATAAAACTATAAAATATTTTCCTTTTCAACAGCACAAACAGGCTCCAGTATCATAACAAGAGGGTATAACTTTTCAACAGCACAAAAGGGCTTCAGTGTCATAACAAGAGGGTACAACTTAGAGAGCTGCAAGACACAAACTCTACTTAGATAGAGTTCTTATAGGAATTTCCTCAATTTGATCTACAAAAACAAAAACAAAACGAAAGCTAACTTCATACTTAATGGAAACTGGACACTTCCCACTACAATTTTGAAGAAGGCCATGTTGTCCCCTCCCACTATTCCTATTCAACATCCTACTGGAAGTCCTAGCTAATGCAAAAGAACAATAAAAAGACATAAAAGGTATACAGATTGGGAAGAATAAATAAAATCCTTTGTTCTTAGATGAATGATCATCTATGTAGAAAATCTGAAAGAATCAACAAAAACACTTCTGGAACTAATAAGCAATTACAGCAGGGGTGTGGAATACAAGGTTAATACACGAAAGTCAAACCCTTTTCTATATACCAGTAATAAGTGGAATTTGAAGTTTAAAAGAGAATACCATTTACATAGCATCCAAGAAATGAATTTCTTAGGTACAAATCTCAAAATATGTACAGGATCTATATGAGGAAAACTACAAAACTATTGATTAAAGAAATCAAAACAGAATTAAATAAATGAAAAAAATTTCATGTTCATGAATGGAAAGACTTAACATTGTCAAGATGTCAGTTCTTCCCAACTTAATCTACAGATTCAAGGCAATCCCAGTCAAAATCTCAGCAAATCATTTTGTGGATACCAACAAACAAATTTTAGAGTTTATTTGCAGAGGCAAAAGACTCAGAATTGCAGATACAATATTGGAGAAGAACAGAGTTGGTGGACTACCACAAGCTGACTTCAAGACTTATTGTAAAGCTACAGTATTCAATGTAACGTAGTACTGGTGAAGTCTTTCAACAAATGGTGCTTGAACAATTGGCCATGTAGATACAAAAAAACAAGAACCTAGATATAGCCTCATTTATTGCTGGTGGGGATGCAAAATGGTACAACTACTCTGAAAGAGAGTTTGGCAGTTTCTTACATAGCTACATATACTGTCATCATACTGTGCAGCAATCATACTCCTTTGTATTTATCAAAGGAATTGAAAACTTATGTTCTATAGAAAATCCTTCATATGGATGTTTATGTCAGCCTTATTCATAATTGCCAAAACTTGGAAGTAACCAAGGTGTCCTTCAACAGGTGAGTGGATACACTGTGGTACTTCTAGATAATGGAATATTATTCAACAATAAAAAGATAGCAATCAAGCTTTGAAAATATGAAGGAAACATGAATCCATATTACTAAGTGACAGAAATCAATCTGAAAAGGTCATATACTGGACGATTCAAACTATATGACATTCCAGAGAACGCAAAACTATGGAGACAGTAGAAAGATCAGTGACTGCCAGGGATTAGGAAGGAAGGTGGAATGAATACGCGGAGCACTGAGGATTTTTAGTGTAGTAAAACTACTCTGAGGCCGGGCACGGTGGCTCACGCTTGTAATCCCAGCACTTTAGGAGGCCGAGGCGGGCGGATCACGAGGTCAGGAGATCGAGACCACAGTGAAACCCCGTCTCTACTAAAAATACAAAAAATTAGCCGGGCGTGGTGGCGGGCGCCTGTAGTCCCAGCTACTCAGAGAGGCTGAGGCAGGAGAATGGCGTGAACCCGGGAGGTGGAGCTTGCAGTGAGCCGAGATTGCGCCACTGCACTCCAGCCTGGGCGACAGAGGGAGACTCCGTCTCAAAAAAAAAAAAAAAAAAAACTACTCTGTATAATACTGTGATGGCGAATACATGTCATTATACGTTTGTTCAAACACAGAGAATGTACAATATCAAGAGTGAACTCTGACGTAAACTATGAAGTCTGGGTGACAATGATGTGTCAATCTAGGTTCATCAATTGTAACATATGTACCACTCTCTTGGGGGATATTAATAACAAGAGAGTAGAGGCAGGAAGTATATGGGAAATCTCTGTATCTTCCTCTTAATTCCGCTGTGAATCAAAAATTGCTGTAAAAAATAAAGCCTTTGAAACAAATAAGAAATGATCTGTGAAGCCACAAAAAGGCAATGAAGGAAACTTAACTGCATTTTTTTCTAAGTGAAATAAGCCAGTCTGAACAGGTTATATATTATATGATTCCTATTATATGACATTCTGTAAAACACAAATAAAAAAAATTCTGTAAAACACAGATCAAGAAAAGGTCAGTCTTTGCCAGGGGTTCAGGCAGAGGAGAAGGTAGTTAAATCGGAAAAACACAGATTTTTAAAGTACTGAAACTATTCCATATGACACTGTAATGATCGGTACATGGCACTATTTATAAAAATCCATAGAAATTTACAGTATAAACCGTGAAGGCTAATGTATACAAATTTTCATGAAGTTATTTAGGAAGTCAAGATATCCCAATATGGAATGCAGAATATGACAGAACAATGTAACTGTATTACAAAAGTATAAAACAACCTCACTGAATGGGGAAGAGAAGAAGGGTGCTGACATAAGTAACTCTGGAAATGAGTGGAGTCTGCAATTCCAAAGACAAAACAAACTGAGCATAAACTGATAAAGTTGTTTCCCACTGAGGTACAGGTTAACAACTCTGAAACAGCTGTAGAGCCATGCATCACTTAACAAAGGGAATACATTCTGAGAAATGCTTCATTAGATGATTTCGTCATCATGTGAACATCATAGTGCATACTTACATGAACCTATGGTGTACAGCTTCCTACACACCAAGGCTATGTGGTATATATAGCCTATTGCTCCTAGGCTACAAAACTGTACAGCATGATATTGTACTGAATACTGCAGGCAACTGTAATACAATGGTAAGTATTTGTGCATCTAAACATAGCCAAACAGAAAAGGCACAGTAAAAATACAGCATAAAATATTAAAAATGGGCCGGGTGCAGTGGCTCAAGCTTGTAATCCCAGCAATTTGGGAGGCCGAGGCGGTTGGATCACCTGAGGTCAGGAGTTTGAGACCAACCTGGCCAACATAATGAAATCCCATCTCCACTAAAAATATAAAAAATTAGCCAGGTGTCGTGGCGGGCACCTGTAATCCCAGCTACTCAGGAGGCTGAGGCAGGAGAATCGCTTGAACCCGGGAGGAAGAGGTTGCAGTGAGCCGAGATCGCACCATTGCATTCCAGCCTGGGCGACAAGAGTGAGAATCCAAAAAAAAAAAGATTAAAAGTGGTCTACCTGTATAGAACACTTAATATGAGTGGCACTCACAAGACTGGAAGTTGCTCTACATGAGTCAGTGAGTGGGCAGTGAGTAAACGTAAAGGCCTAGAATATTTCTGCACACTACTTAGAGTTTATAAACACTATACATTTAGGTTACACAAAATTTATAAAAACATTTTTTCTTTCTTCAATAATAAAATTAACCTTAGCTTATTGCAACATTTTTACTTTATATACTTTTTAATTAAAAAAAATTTTTAATTTTAAAAAAAATTTTTAAAAAAATTTTGACGCTTTTGTGTAACACTTAAAACACAAACACATAGTAACGCTATAAAAATTTTCTTTCATTACATCCTGATTCTATAAGCTTTTATCTATTAATTTTTTTTTACCTTTTAAACCTTTTTATTAAAAATGAAGACACAAACACACACATTAGTCTAGGCCTACACAGGGTCAGCATCATCAATATCACTGTCTTCCACCTCCATATTTTGTCCCACTGAAAGGTCTTCAAGGGCTATAACACTCATGAAGCTGTCATCTCCTATAATAAAAATGCCTTCTTCTTCTTTTTTTCCTTTTAATAGAGATGGGGCCTTGCTATGTTGCTCAGGCCAGTCTCAAACTCCTGGCTTCAAGTGATCCTCCCACTTCAGCCTCCCACAGTGCTGAGATAATAGGCATGAGCCACTGGGCCTGGCCAAACATCGGCAATGCTGTAATTCCCAATGTTGGGGAACGGACCTGGTGGGAGGTGGTTGAATCATGGGGCAGACTCCCTGCTTGCTGTTCTAATGATAGTGAGCTCTCACAAGAACTGATGGTTTAAAAGTGGGTGCCACCTCCCCCTTCACTTTCTCTTTCTCCTGCCACCATGTGAAGACATGCTTGCTTTCCCTTTGCCCTTCTGCCATGATTGTACATTTCCTGAGGCCTGCCAGCCATGGTTCTTTTTCAGCCTGTAGAACTGTGAGTCAATATAAACCTCTTTTCTTCATAAATTATCCAGTCTCAAGTAGCTCTTTATAGCAGTGTGAGAATGAACTGATACATGGGGGCTGCCAGGAAGTTCTCTGAAATGCCTTCAGGGCCTTTTTCTTATCGTCTTGGCTATTATTACTTGCCTTCCTTTTAATTATACAAATTTTGGCAGCTGCCTTGAATTCCTCCCCAGAAAATGCGTTGTTCTTTTCTACCACATGGCCAGGCTGCAACTTTTCCAAACTTTTGCACTTTGCTTCCCTTTTAAATATAAGTGCCAGTTTTGCATAGGGTGTTAGAAGCAGCCAGGCTACATCTTGAATGCTTTGCTGCTTAGAAATTTCTTCCACCAAATACCCTAAATCATTGCTCTCAAGTTCAAAGTTTCACAGATTACTAGAACGGGGCACAATGCCTCTAACCTCTTTGCTAATGCATAACTAAAGTGACCTTTGCTCCAGTTCCCAGTAAGTTTTTCATCTCTATCTAAGACTCCGCAGCCTGAACTTTATTGTCTATATCACTATCAGCATTTTGGGCACAACAATTTATCAAGTCTCTAGGAAGTTCCAAACTTTCCCTCATCTTCCTGTCTTCTTCTGAGCTTTACACACTCTTCCAACTGCTGCCCGCCACCCACTTTCAAAGTTCTTCCATGTTTTCAGGTATCTTTATAGTGATGACCCACAACTAGGTAGCAATTTTCTATATTAGTTTGTTCTTGCACTGCTATAAAGTAATACCCAAGACTTGGTAATTTATAAAGAAAAGAGTTTTTACTGGCTCACAGTTCTGCAGGCTGGACAAGAAGCCCGCTGGCTTCTGAGGAGGCCTCAGGAAACTCCCTATCATGGCAGAGGTGAAGAGGAAGCAGACATTTCTTACATGGCTAGAGCAGGAGGAAAGGAGGTGGAGGAGGGAGGCTTTTAAACAACCACATGTCGTGAGAACTCACTCATTATCACAAGAACAGTAAGGGCAAAATCTGCCCCCATGATCCAATGAGCTCCCACCAGGCCCCACCTGAAACACTGAGGATTACAATTCTACCGTGAGATCTGGGCAAGGACACATGGCATGATTTGGGTCTGTGTTCCTGCCCAGATCTCATGTCGAATTGCAATCCTCAATGTTGGAGGTGGGGCCTGATGGGAAGTGATTGGATCACAGAGGTTGTTTCTCATGGTTTAACACCATCCCTCTTGGAGATGAAGTTGCAATTGTGAGTTCCCACAAGATCTGGTTGTCTAAAAGTATGTAGCACCTTTCACTCCCTTCTCTTCCTCCTGCTCTGGCCACATAAGACATGCCTGCTTCCCCTTCACCTTCTGCCATGATTGAAAGTTTCCTGAAGCCCCCCAAGAAGCCATCATGCTTCCTGTACAGCCTGTGAAACTGTGAAATTAAACCCCTTTTCTTTATAAATTACCCAGCCTTGGGCATTTTTTTATTGGAGTGCAAGAACAGACTAATACAAATGCCTTCATCTTGAATAATTCCTGAAGGCTCTGCCTTAGGCTGTTTTACAATTAACTTCTTTTTTTAATAAGTAGAAGGAGTATGCTGTCATACGGTGATAAAAAGTACAGGATAATAAATACACAAACTAGTAACATAGTCACCTTTCAAGTATGTACTGTGCATAATTGTACGTGCTATGATATTATACAACTGGCAGAGCAGTAGCTTTGTTTACACCAGCATCATCACAAACACGAGTAATGCAACAAGCCACATTATAATGGCTACAACATCAGCGGGCAGCAGGAATTTTTCAGCTCCATCATAAACTTACAGGACCACTGTTGCCTATGTGGTTCATCATTGACCAAAATGCAGCACATGACTGCACAAGCATACTGGAATAGAACAAATAAATAAATCAATGATGGATAGTGGGAGCCAGGTTTCTTACAGCTGGAGTGGGAATTTACAGGTAAGCAAGGTGAGGAGGCTAGAACGGTCCATATGAGAATGGATTAGAGACATTAGTAGTAATTCATGTTTTAGCTCAGTTTAGAGTTGATTACATATAGAGATGTTATAATATGTGTATGTATTCAGATTAGTATACCCAGATATATTACTTTGTTTTATAAGCTGAGGGAGCCTAGAAGCAAAATGCCCAGAGTATATCTAGCACACAGATTTTGTCTTCTAATACCATTCTCCAACAAGAGGAACCAGAGCTTCTTGGAGAAATGGCTAATTCTAGGACTGAGACAAAAAAATATAGACAATGAGCCTTGGGCATCTCGAAGTGCCAGAAAGTAAGGAAGTGCTAAAAAACAAGCAAGTAGGTAAACATGTCACAATAATAGGAATATGTCAAAGGAACACAGGAACCACCTGAGGAGCTCCCAACAGCCAAAGCTAGAACAATTTGAGCAAGAAAATAAAGTACTACTGGGTTATAACTCAAAGTATAAAACAAACATCCAAGAGTTCATACTGAATAAACAATTGAATAAGTAAGCAAACATGGGAGGAAGGACAAATCTCCCTTACAGAAGAATTCCAAATAATTTATATAAATGTCCCACTCTCACATCACACACTGCGGCCTGTTGGGGGGTGGGGGGCAAGGGGAGGGAGAGCATTAGGACAAATAACTAATGCATGCGGGGCTTAAAACCTAGATGATGGGTTGATAGGTGCAGCAAACCACCATGGCACAGGTATACCTATGTAACAAACCTGCATGTTCTGCACATGTATCCCAGAACTTAAAGTAAAATAAAATAAAATAAATAAATGTTCCAGTCTCAAGGAGGTAAAGCATAACTCTCACCTCATTACATATGGGCTGCACAGTGATTTCCTTTCAAGGACTACAGTATAGAAAGGAGGAGGGAAAAGGTTAACTTTACCTTAGAGAAACATGGCAAACACTACCTCAGTCAGGTGACCAAGGTCAACATCAGTAATCACAAATCATGTTGATAATTTGTACCCTTAAAATGATGTGATGAAAATGGCACTTCACTTCTGTGATCTTCTTCCTAAAAATCTCATAACTCCAGGATAATAATGAGAAAAATATTAGCAAATTCCAATGAAAAATCATTCTACAAAATTCCTCACCAGTACTCCTCAAAACTGTCAAGTATATCAAAAACTATATATATGAGAAAATATCACTACCATGGGGAACCTAAGGAAGTAGAATAATTATAACATGGTATCTTGGATAGATCTCAGAACAAAAAAGACATTAAATAAAAACTAAGGAAATCTGAGTAAAGTTTGAATGTGCATTAATAATACTGCATCAATACTAGTTTATAAATTGAAACAAATATACCAATATTATAAGGAAAATTCAGTGTGAGGTATATGGAAACCTCTGTACCATCTTCACAAAATTTCTGTAAATCTAATACTGCTCTAAAATAAAAATATGTTTCAAAAAAGTTAATAAAATTATGTTGTATAACTGGAAATCTGCTAAGAAGGTAGATTCTAGGTACTCTTACCATGCATACAAAAAAAGTAATTATATATGATGACAGATATGTTAATCGGCTTGACTGTAGTAATCTTTTAACGATGTACAATGGCACCCCCTTATCCTTGAGGGATATGTTCCAAGACCCCCAGTGGGAGCCTGGTCCATTAGATAGTGCCCAGCACTATATACAACATGTCTTTTCAATCTGCTAATGAAGACAACTATTAAATGCCACACAGGTGGACAGTATTTACAACAAAGACATGCTGGACAAAGGGACAATTCAGCTCCTGGGCAAGACAGAGAGGGACAGCACAAAATTTTATGCTACCAGAACAGAATGAGATTTAAAACTTAAGTATTATTTCTGGAATTTTCCACTTGATGTTTTTAGACTGTGGGTAACTGAAACTGTGTAAAGTGAAACCAAAGATAAGGGGGGACTACTATATATGTATTTCAAAACATCATGTTGAACATCTTAAATATATACAACTTTAATATTAAAAAGTTAATGGAAAACTATCTGAATTTCTATGAGGCTGTAACACAAAGGGTTTACATTCTTCTTACATGAAAGTTTGACTCCTTACACTAAACAAAGAACTCTGACCTTCTGACAGACTGCTTGAAGACAAAGGGAACATGGAATGGCTAGTGAAGAAGAAAGTCAAATCACAAGTTATATCCTTACCTCCAGTTGCAGAAGCAAGTATAGTAGAATGTCTTCACTGATATATCATACACTAATTTTATCTTAACTACATCCTCTCTCTTTGCACTCTTTTGCAGCACAACTAATAAATTTGGTGCCCTGTTGGTAATGAACATTACCACTCAATCCTTGCATTGAAGAATATTGACATAGGGTTGTAATAGCACTGAAAGAAGAACTGAGATCACCTAATTAGATTGCCCTCTTTTAGACAGGAAGGGTGTATTTATATTATTATGAATATTTACATTGATTGGAATAATTTTAGGAGTTTACATTTGGGAAGATAGATGTACATGGCTATTTGGCCCAAAAGCATGACTGTAGTACACATATATTTGAGCTTTAGCAGCCTGACTATTCCCATGATTCCCAAAACCCCAAATGACTGTAGTCCCTCTGCCACTGGGTGTGGTCTTCACAGTTTTGGGCATTGGATAAAAAGATGTGAGGGACCTGAAGGTAAGATCAATGAAACAGCAACAGTGACAATAGAGGCAGTGGCGGGGGTGGGAGGGGCGGTAGAAGCATCAGTAGTGGCAGAGATTTTACTCTTTAGCTCCATGTATAGACAGGCATCATCCTTTATCGAGCTTAGTTCACCAACTCTATCCAAATACTATTATCTATCCACTAACCTTCTAATCAATTCCACTTCTGCTTTATGAGAATTTGTTTAACAACAGCAAAGAAACCCAACAACTCTATTTACTGTGTTATCATAAAAATATAAATATGTATCATATATACATATATGGAAAAATAATGCCTGACATACACAGCAAATATCAAGGAAAGATATTTTGAGTTTCACATGTAGTTACTTTGCATGTTTTAAAAACCGTAAAGATATGTACTTGTTACATAGCAAATCCCCTTTTTTCCTTTATCCAGACATCTCACTTGTCTGCCTCAACTGTGTGCCAATGTTCTACACCCCATCCGGACCAGAAAGGCATTTGCAGAGAGATAAGTTGTCAACTCTGTGTACTCCTGAGTATGCGAGTTTCCTCCAAATATTCTCTTTCTAGTTTACATTATAACACCTTTATCTTGTTTCCTTTCTGAATTAAAGGGGGAAAAGAGACTAAATAATCTCAGTTGACATAACCTGTGCTGCTTGACAAATTATGTCTCAGGAAAATTAATGATCCCTCCAGCCATAGGCAAGCTACTCTTCTTTTATAGTGATAGAATGAATGAACAATAGATGCTTTCTAAGCAATACTTGATAAATTTATGTGTTTACAGAGCATGCTTTATAACACTTACTCATGAGGTTCCACTTCTAATTGTACTATTTATACTAGGATATAAATTGATCAAGGTTCAACAAAGTTGAATATTCACAGAAGAGATGGTTCATTCACACACACCCATGATACCTATTAACACAAGAAATTGTTTACAATCTATTACACATAAAACCAGTATCAAATATTCTCAAGTTAAGCATGGCACCAGCAGTACTGCCTTTCACAGACTGATTCAATTAAAATAGAAAAAAGAAAAAAAAATGAAAGTGAAAATGAAGTGAAAGAACCAAGTGGCGGCTGGGCACGGTGACTCACACCTGTAATCCCAGCAATTTGGGAGGCCGAGGCAGGCAGAATCACTTGAGGTCAGGAGTTTGAGAGCAGCCTGGCCAACATGGTGAAACCCCACTTCTACTAAAAAATACAAAAATGAGCTGGGTGTGGTGGTGCACTCCTGTAATCCCAGCTACTCGAGAGGCTGAGGCAAGAGAATTGTTTGAGCCTGGGGAGCAGAGGTTGCAGTGAGCTGAGATTGAACCATTGCACTCCAGCCTGGGCATTAGAGCGAGACTCTGTCTCAAAAAAAAAAAAAAAAAAAAAGAATCGCATGGCATTGCATCTTTCTGTGGGGTTGGGTACAAAAACCCATGCATAAGACAAAAATTATGTAGTCTAATTACTCTAAAAATTCCTTAAGTAATACACAAAGTGTAGTGCAGATTGCAGTGCTCAGCTACATAAATTGAAATCCACACAGCACTTGCAGCAAGTGTTTGATTTCAGTGAAGCAATGAAAGGCAGTGGTGGTTGAGAGTAGTGTCTGTTTAAAATCTTACTTCTATCACTTCATAGTTGTGAATTCTTGACATGTTGCTTTATCTTTCTTTTTCCTAAAGTGCTGAAGAGGAACAAAAGCCATCTAACAGAGTAAAGGTACAATTAAATGAGTAAAGTCTTATAACATACTTAGGATTCCTGGCTGTATTAGTCCATTTTCATACTGCTATAAAGAAATACCCAAGACTGGGTAATTTATAAAGGAAAGAAGTTTAATTGATTCACAGTTCTGCACGGCTGAGGAGGCCTCAAGAAACTTACCATCATGGGGGAAGGTGAAGGAGAAGTAAGTAACTTCTTCACAAGGCAGCAGGAGAGACAGACAGAGTGAAGGGAGAAGAGCCCCTTATTAAACCATCAGATCTCATGAGAACTCACTCACTATCATGAGAACAGCATGGAGAAAACTGCCCCCATGATCCAATTACCTTCCACCATGTCCCTCCCTCAATACCTGGGGATTACAATTCAAGATGAGATTTGGGTAGGGACACAGAACCAAACCATATCATTCCACTCCTGGCCCCTCCTAAATCTCATGTCCCTTTCACATTTCAAAACCAATCATGCCTTCCCAACAGTCCCCCAAAGTCTTAACTCATTCCAGCCCTAACCCAAAAGTCCAAATCCAAAGTCTCATATGAGACAAGGCAAGTCCCTTCCATCTATGAGCCTGTAAAATCAAATGCAAGTTAGTTACTTCCAAGATACAATACAGTACAGGCATTGGATAAATGTTCCCATTCCAAATAAGAGAAATTGGCCAAAACAAAGGGGCTACAGCCCCCATGAAAGCCCTAAATCCAGCAGAGCAGTCATTAAATCTTAAAGTTCCAAAATAATCTCCTTTCATTCCATGTCTTATATCCAGGGCATGCTGATGCAAAGCGTGGACTCCCATGGCCTTGGGCAGCTTCTTCAAGGGCTGGCGTTGAGTGCCTGCAGCTTTTCCAGGAACATAGTGCAAGCTGTGGGTGGATCTACCATTCTGGGGTCTAGAGGACAGTGGCCCTCTTCTCAGAGCTGCACAGGGCAGTGTCCCAGTAGGGACTCTTTGTGGGGGCTCCAACCCCAAATTTCCCTTCCACCCTGCACTAGCAGAGGTTCTCCATGAGGGTTCCGCTCCTGCAGCAGACTTCTGTCTGGACATCCAGGTATTTCTATACATCCTCTGAAATCCAGGTAGAGGTTCCCAAACCATAATTCTTGAATTCTGTACACCTGGAGGCCCAACACCCTGTGGAAGCTGTCAAGGCTTGAGGCCTGCACCCTCTGAAGCAATGGCCTGAACTGCATCTTGGCCCTGGTTTAGCCCTGGCTAGAGCTGGAGCAGCTGGATGCAGGGCACCAAGTGCTGAGGCTGCACAAAGTAGCAGGGCCTTGGGTTCTGCTCAGGAAACCATTTTTACCTCTCAGGCCTCTGGGCCTGCCATAGGAGGGGCTGCCATGAAGATCTCTGACATGCCCTGGATAAATTGGCCCCATTGTCTTGGTGACTAACATTCAGCTCCTCTTCACATATCCAAATTTATGGAGCCAGCTTGAATTTTTCCCCAAAAAATGGGTTTGTCTTTTCTACCTCATGATCAGGCTGCGAATTTTCCAAACTTTTACACTATCACCTCTTAACACTTTGCTGCTTGGAAATTTATTCTGCCAGATACCCTAAATTATCTCTCTCAAGTTCTAAGTTCCACAGATCTCTAGGGCAGGGGTAAAATGCTTCCAGTCTCTTTGTTAAAGCATAGAATGAGTAACCTTATTTCAGTTCCCAATAAATTCCTCATCTCCATCTGAGACCATCTTAGCCTGGACTTCATCGTCCATATCACTATCAGTGTTTGGGTCAGAACCATTCAGCAAGTCTCTAGGAAGTTCCAAATTTTCCCACATCTTCCTGTCTTCTTCAGAGCCCTCCAAACTATTCCAACCTCTGCATGTTACCCAGTTCCAAAGTCACTTTCACATTTTTAGGTTATTATTATAGCAGTGCCCCACTCTCTTTGGTACCAATTTCCTGTATTAGTTTGTTTTCACACTGTATAAAGAAATACCCAAGACTGGGTAACTCATAAAGGGAAGAGGTTTAATTAACTCAGTTCTGGGTAACTCATAAAGGGAAGAGGTTTAATTAACTCAGTTCTGGGTAACTCATAAAGGAAAGAGGTTTAATTGACTCACAGTTATCCATGGCTGGGGCGGCCTCAGGAAACAAAATCATGGCAGAAGGCAAAGGAGAAGTACCTTCTTCACAAGGTGGCAAGAGAGACAGACAGAGTGAAGGGAGAAGAGCCCCTTATAAAACCATCAGATCTTGTGAGAACTCACTCACTATCATGAAAACAGCATGAGGGAAACTGCCCCCATGATCCAACCACCTCCCACCAGGTCCCTTCCTCAATACCTGGGCACCCAGGCCTGTGATGGGAGGGACTCCCATTATAATAAAATTTTAATAATCTCAATTACGATTCAAGATGAGATTTGGATGAGGACACAAAGCCAAGTCATATCACTGGCACACAGTAAATGTTCCTTAAAAGTAAATGGGACATGGCTAGGTGCAGTGGCTCACACCTGTAATCCCTGCACTTTGAGAGACCAAGGTGGGCAGATCACTCGGGGTCAGGAGTTTGAGAGAAGCCTGGCAAACATGGTGAAACCCCATGTCTACCAAAAAATACAAAAATTAGCCAGTTGTGGTGGCATGCGCCTGTTGTCCCAGCTACTTGGGAGGCTGAAGGGAAAATCACTTGAACCTGGGAGGTGGAGGTTGCAGTGAGCTGAGATTGAGGCACAGCACTCCATCCTGGGTGACAGAGTGAAACCCTGTCTCTAAAAACGAAAAAAAGAAAAAGTAAGTGGGGCAGACTCTATTTTCCAAAGATGGTTAAAAACCTACTCTATCAATTTTTCTTACAATGTCTTTGACATACCTCCAATTGAGGGTAGGGGTGTCTGCTCTTGAAACCACCTTTGCAAAATTGTTAGTGAGAAAATTATGACAGTGAAAGAGATCTGATCTAGCCCACCCTCTTCTTGCCTTTAGCTTTCAAGCTGCCTTAATTATTCCTGGGCTTATGCCAAGCTAACTTTAGAAGATAGCTTAAATAATGAGAGTCCCTCCTCAAAACTCAGCCTTTCTAAAGCTAATGAAAGGCCATCAGTCTGGGAAAGGAGAGGAATCCAAATTCCGCTAAGGTATAGACACAAATGACTGCCAGCTGTTCCTGCAAATAACATCAGTATTATAGATTGACCTTTCGAGGTATCTTTTCAGAATTTTTTGCATGTCCGACACCCATAGCTCCACCTGGACCCACCAATCCCACTCCTGTGGCCCCACCCAGAAGCAATTAAATTCGAGGGCACCTTGGACTCCTTAGGATCTTAACTCCACCCTAACCAATCAGCAGCAATCCTACCCACCCCCAGCCTTTGCCCCAAATGGACTTTGAAAAACCCCTTACCTGTGAACTTTCGGTGAAGATGATTTGGATACTAACTCCATTTCCCACGTGGAGTGGCCTGCCTTGGTCTACTAAATTCTTTCTTTACTGCATGCCATGGTCTTTCTTTGTGCAGCAGGCAGGAAGAACCCCTCAGGTGGTCACGTTCTCTTCCCTTGAATTTAGGCAAAATTGTTGTAATAGCAAAAATGATTCCATATGACTTTATTATGTTATAGAAAGTGAGATAGCTTCCATCTGGTTATCTCCCTAACTCACTTTTACTACTCTGGTCCACCATTTCAGCAGTCTGAGTACAAAAAGGCTTCCACGGTGCAAGGAAGGCCAGGCCATGCGGAAAGTCCATGATCAGTTGTTCTAGATGTCAGTTCAGCTGAGATCCCAGAAGAGAGTCATGATCAACCACCAGACACATTAGTGAATAAAGCTTTAGATGACAACAGTTCCCAGCATTTGAATCTTCACAGCTGAGGCCTCAATGATCGTGGACTCACAGAGACTGTTAACATAATAAAACTGGCTGCTGGTTTTTAAAATTTATTTTATTTTATTTTTTTTAAAGATCTCACTATGTTTAAGGAAGGAGACCACCCCCCCATATTGCCCTATGCCCAATTTCTGCCTCAAAGAAAAAGCAGGAGTTAAAGAAAAGACAAGACATAAAATCAGTCAGACAGCCCAGCACTGCATTCCAAGCCCAGCGTTGCATTCCAAGCCCAGCGTTGCATTCCAAGCCCAGCGTTGCATTCCAAGCCCAAGCCCGGTAGCTGAAGATCTAACCTAACTTGTTATGTTAATAGATTCCAGACAGCCTGGCGCTGCATTCCAGGCCTGGTAACTGAAGATTAACTCCCTTAGAGTTGTGAGCCCTTAAAAGGGACAGGAATTGTGCACTCAGGGAGCTCGGCATTTGAGACAGGAGTCTTGCTGATGCTCCTGGAGGAATAAACCCCTTCCTTCTTTAACTGGGTGTCTGAGGGGTTTTGTCTGCGGCTCTTCCTGTTGAGGGGTCTCACTATGTTGCCCAGGCTGGTCTTGAACTCCTGGGCTCAAGCAATCCTCCCACCTTGGCCTCCCAAACTGCTGGGATTACAGATGTAAGCCACTATGTCGGGAAAATGGCTGTTTCTTTTACGCAGTAATAGATAACTGGAACAGTTTGCTACTAATATTAAGGTTTTAATAAAAATACCTTTTTGTATACTAGCATTATAAAATGCCTACACTAGAAAAGGAACACAAAACCATACATTCGCACCTACACCCACTTTAACGCATAGATATTGGGGAAAGCAAAAAGCATAAAGCAAAAACACCAGAAAAGTGACTGAAGTGCCAGAAAAACACCAGAAAAGCATCCGAGAGTACATGTCAAAATCAGTGCTTCTTTGAAAAAAGGCCAAAAACTTTACGGACTACTTGCTACTTATTTTCCAGAAGAAACACCTTGGACACAAAATTTTTAGAAATTAGTATTAAATTAGAAAATTACATAGGAAAGATTAAACTTCAGAATTATGAAACAAACTGGCAAATAAATATGATTTATAAACAAATTGGGCTATAACTCATTATTTAAAAATCTTTAACCTAAAAATATATCTTAAATTAAATGTTCATGAATGTGTTTTGCAAGAAAAAATAGTATATAAAAAGTAGATGGACTTCAAGTTTCTGTCTCACATAAGAGGAGAAAAAAAAAAAAGAGAGACTGAGAAAGACTCAGCTTAGGCCGGACACGATAGCTCACATCTGTAATCCTAACACTCTGAAAGGCTGAGGCAGGAGGATCTCTTGAGGCCAGGAGTTCAAGACCAGCCTGGGCAATATAGTGAGACCCCGTCTCAAAAAAAAAAAATGGAAAAGGAAATTAGCCAGGCATAGTGGCATGCAACTGTAATCCTAGCTATTCAGTAGGCTGAGGTAGAAGGATCACTTGAGCCCAGGAGTTAGAGGTTATACAGTGAACTATGGTGGCACTGTATAGAGGTACTGGAACTAGAATAACTCCGCCTTGAATAGGGGCTGGGTAAAATAAGGCTGAGACCTACTGGGCTGCATTCCCAGGATGAGATACGAGGTTGGCAAAAGACCTCTTTATAAAGGCCTTGCTGATAAAACAGGATGCTGTAAAGAAGCTGGCCAAAAGCCACCAAATCCAAGATAGCAACTAAAGTGACCTCTGGTTGCCCTCACTGCTCATTATATGCTAACTGTTATAATGCATTAGCATGTTAAGAGATGCTCCCACCAGCACCACGACAGTTTACAAATGCCATGGCAACATGAGGAAGTTACCTTATATATCTAAAAGGGAAAGGAATCCTCAGTTCCAGGAATTGCCCACCCCCTTCCCAGAAAACTCATGAAGAATCCGCCCCTTGTTTAGCATATAATTAAGAAATAACTATACCTGTACTCAGCTGAGTGGCCCATGCTACTCCTCTGTCTATGGAGTAACCATTCTTTATTCCTTTACTTTCCTAATAAACTTGCTTTTGCTTTACTCTATGGACCCACCCTAAATTCCTTCTTGTGGTGAGGTCCAAGAACCTGCTCTTGGGGTCTGGATTGGGACCCCTTTCCAGTAACAGGACCATTGCACTCCAGCCTGGGTGACAGAGCGAAATCCCATGTGTAAACAAATGAACAAACAAAGAAAACAAAACAAAAAGATCTCATCCCAGCAACTAAGGCCCACTATTAAACTGAGAGTTAATCATAAGATGGTTTTCCTTTTCCACACCTTACCACCACCAAAATAGCGCTTCAGTATAATAACAGGGGGTTACAATTTAGAGCTACAAAACATAAACTCTATTTAGATTTCCTAGAGAAATTTTAATTTGAACTACAAAAACAAAACTAAAATAACGTCATACTTTTAAAAAGACATTTCCACTGGTGTTCAGAAAAAAACGTAGTAAATAAAAACCGCTTTTAAAAAGACATGTCCCCCTAAGATGAAGAAGGCAATGATGTTTCCTTTCACCACTCCAATTCAACATCCTACTGGAAGTTCTAGCTAATGCAATACAGCAAGAAAAGGAAATAAGAGTTATACAAATTGGAAAGGAAGAAACAAAACTATCTTTGTTCATAGATGACATGACTTCGCTATGAAGAAAGTCCCCCAAAATAAAAAACTTCTGGAACTAAGAAACAATTATAGTAAGTGGGAGCTTAATTTTATGCATCAACTTGACTGGGCCACAGAGTGCCAAGACATTTGGCCAAAAATTATTCTGAGTGTTTCTGTGAGGCTGTTTTTGGATGAAATTAACACTTAAATCAGTAAACTGAGTAAAGCAGATTCCCCTCCCCAGTGTGGGAGGGCCTCATTCAAATCAGTTGAAGATTTGAATAAAACAAAATGACTAACCACCAAGTAAGAGAATTATTTCACCCTGATGGCCTCTGAACTGGAACATCAGCTTTTTTCTTGGCTTCAGACTCAAACTAAACCATTGGCTCTTCCTGGGACTCACCCCTGCCACCCTTTGGACTGGAACACCACCATCTCCTAGGTCTCTAGTTTGCCAATTCACTGTGTAGATAATGGGACTTGCCAGCCTCCACAATCGCATGAATCAATCCCTTATAATAAATCTCTCTCTCTCTCTCTCTCTCTCTATATATATATATATATATATACACACACACATACACACACACACACACACACAAACACACACACACACTCCTTGTTGGTTCTATTTCTCTGGAGGGCCCTAACATAGAAAGGTTGCAAGATACAAGCTTAATATGCAAAAGTCAACTGATTTCCTTTATCAATAACAGCATGAATAACTGAAATTTGAAACTAAAAACACAATACTATTTACATTCACACCAAAAGAAAAACTTAGGTATGAATTTAACAAAAATTAGGTAGTATCTATGCAAAAAACAACAAAACTCTAATTTAAGAAATTAAAGGATATATAAATAAGTGGAGAGCTATTCCATGTTGATGGATTAAAAGATTTAAGATAGTTAAGATGTACATTCTTCTCAAATTCATCTATAGATTCAGTTCGACCTTTATATAAACTGCAGACTTTAGTAAATATATCAGTAATGGTTCATTATCAAATATACCACACTAATGTAAGATGTTAAAATAAAGGAAACTGTATGTGGGGTGGGAGGAGAGATATACGAGAACTTTCTGTGCTATTTGCTCAATTTTTATGGAAATCTAAAACTGTTATAAAATATAAAATCTATTTTTAAAAAAAGGCCGTTCTATGGCTTCCAGAAAAAATGAAGTAGACATACTTTTCCCTATTCCCTCCACTAAGTACAGCTAAGATTCTGCACCATATATATAAAACATGAAAAGACTCTGAAAAGTGGAAAGACAGAAGAACCAGGAACCTTGGGATCTGAGGAATGATATGACAGTGAGTTTCACAGATTTTCTGTTTTGCCTCATTTATCCTAAACTTGGCACTACAGAAGCAGGTTTCAAATTTCCAGGTACTAGACACAGCAACAGGCCCACATTTTTAAAAAAGTTCCAAAACAGCCTGCTCTTTCTAGCCACAGGATCAGGAAAGTGGCAGAACTGCTCAACTCGAGTCAAACAGCATAGAGAAAACACACAGCTCTATCCCCATTCCCATCACACAATGTTGAGTCTAGACTTCCACCTTAGCCAGCTGTAACAAGACACTCCTCTTACCCTCCAGGGTGATGTTGGGCAAGGTTGAACTGGGATTCATGATTCATGATTTTAAGCCCAGCAGAAAGAGTGCCCTCCTTTTCCTTCATTGCCGGGGGTGGGAGGGGCGAGGGGGAGATCAGGTGGAGAAACCTAACTTCCACTCATAACCAGGAAGTAGTGAGACACCTCTCCCCCTTTATGCTGTGGTGACTTCAGTGAAGGCTAGGTGGACAGAAAGGGCTTTTATCACCCTACAAGCCACATGGAGAATACTAACAAGGCACCCCTGTGCCTCTGGGTAGTTAGTAGTGGAGGCCTAACTGGGAGCCTGAATTCTGAAACCCATCTAGCAATAATAAGGCAGCCCTCTTACACCTAAAGGGTAAACGAGGCTGAGCAGAGAGCCTGGGTATCTATTCCCATCTTGTAGCACGAAGGAAGCAACCCCTTTCCCTGACTGCACAATGTCGGGTATGTACGAAGAGGTGTCAGAGTACTGCTAAACAGACTGAAATAAAATCCAAATGTAATAACAAAATATCCAAAATGTCAGGATTCAAATGAAAATCACTCCTCATACCAAGAAACAGAAAAGTCTAAAATTGAATGAGAAAAGATAATCAACAGACGCCAATGTCAGGAAGATATAGATTATAGAATCTAACAAATATTTTAAAGTAATCATCATAAAACTGTTCCAAGGAACAATTACAAATTGAATTGAAACAAAAAATAGAAAGTTTCAGCAAGTGAAAAATGCAATGTCCCAACCAAAAGACGCCAATGTCAGGATGATATAGATTATAGAATCTAACAAATATTTTAAAGTAACCATCATAAAAATGTTATGAGGAACAATTACAAAATGAGTCGAAACAAAAATTAGAAAGTTTCAGCAACTGAAAAATACAATGTCCCAATCAATTAATGGACCCAACAGTAGAATGGAAGGAACAGAGGAAGAAAATAGTGAACCTGAATACAGAACAATAGAAATTACTCAATATGCCAGGCACGGTGGCTCATGCCTGTAATCCCAGCACTTTGGGAGGCCAAGGCAGGCAGATCACAAGGTCAAGAGATGGAGACCATCCTGCCAATATGGTGAAACCCTGTCTCTATTAAAAATATAAAAATTAGCTGGGTGTGGTGGCACGTGCCTGTAGTCCCACCTACTCCCAGCTACTTGGGAGGCTGAGGCAGAGAATCACCGGAACCTGGGAGGCAGAGGTTGAAGTGAGCCGAGATCCTGCCCAGGCGGAGGCTGAAGTGACCCGAGATCCTGCCACTGTGCTCCAGCCTGGCAACAGAGCAAGACTCCATCTCAAAAAAAAAGAAATTACTCAATATGAACAACAGACGGAAAACAGACTGAAAATAAATACAGCATCTCAGTAATCTATGGGAATTTAACAACAAAAAAATCTAACATTTGTGTCATCAGATCCTAGAGGGAGAAAAGAAAGAGAGTGGGCTTGAAAAGTATTTGATGAAATAATGGCTAAAATATTCCCAAACTTAGCAAGATACATAAACCTACAAACTCAAGAAGCTGAACAAACACCAAACAGGATAAACCCAAAAAGTTCACATCAAGACAATTATAAAAAAACTTCTGAAAACCAAAGATAAATTAAAAATCTTGAGAGGCACAAGAGAGAAATGTCTCAAGTCCAGGGGAAATATTCAAATGGCAGTGCATTTCTCATCAGGAATGATGGAAGCCAGAATGAAGTGTCCCAGCGTTTTTAAATAACTGATAGAAAAGAACTGTTAACTTAGAATTCTATCTCTAGTGCAATATCTTTCAAAAATGAAGGGAAATAAAGACATTCTCAGATGAAAAAAAATTTTGTCACCAGCAGACCTATCAATAAAAGAATGGCTAATAAAATTCTTGAAATAAAAAAAAAAATCTTGAAACATCAAGAAGAACAAAGAACTACAAAGTGAGTAAGTATATGGGTAAATACAACAGATTTTGTTTTTCCACTTGCCTTTTATAAACTATGATTTAGAGCAAAAATTCTAATACTACTATGGTTCTCAATTTATATAGAAGAAATATTTAAAAATCAGTTATATATAAAGGCAGGCAAAGGGATGTAGATGATGCTAAGATTTCTATACGCAAATATGTAAAGTGGTAACTCGTGTATGTATGTATAATAAATACTTTATTCTAGGTATTAAAATACCATATATAAGCAGATAAACTAAAAATGCTACAGATAAATTAATTCTACAAAATGTTAAGCCACTAGAAGGGTGAAAAAAGATGAAACAAAAAACAGGGAACAAACTGAAAAATCAAAATAGCAGACAATAGCCTTTCCATATGAATAAATGCATTAGAAGTCAGCAGTCTAAATTTCCCAATTAAATGACAAAGATTTGGTGAGGTGTATTAAAACAAAACAAAAACAACCAACTGGGCACAGTGTCTCACGCTTATAATTCCTGGACTTTGAAAGGCTGAGGTAAGCAGATCACTTGAGTCCAGGAGTTCAAAACAAGCCTGGGTAACAAAGCAAGACCCTATCTCTATTATAATTAAAAACAATTTATTTTAAAAAACCACTCAGATCCAACAATATACTGTCTATAAGAAATTACCTTCAAATATACCAATGTGGGTAAACTGAAAGACAAAGAACGGGAAAAGATATCATTCATATATTAATTAAAAGAAAGAAAGGGTGGTTATATTAGTATGAGATAAAGCAGACTTCAAAGAAAATTACCAGCAACAAAGAGGGACATTATATAATGTAAACATTATATGATAGAAACTTAAAAAAATGTATCTAAATCCTGCTCCTTCTGCAAGAAACTCTTGATACACTAGTAATAGTGGGAAACTTCCTCACCTTGATAAAGAACATAATAAAAAAGGAGCCAAGAAGACAGGGCAATCCCAAGCATGTATGTACCAAACAAATGAACTGTAAAATACGTGAAGCAAGCAATGATAGAACTGAAAGGAGAAATAGACGAATCCACAATTGTTGGAGACTTCACACTCCTCAATCTCAATAATTGATAGAACAACTAGGAAAAACATCAGCAAGTATATACATGAACTCAACAACACCATTAACAAACAGGATCTACTTGACATTTTTAGCAAATTCCACACAATAAAAGCAGAATACACATTTTCTTCAAGTACCCACAAACATACACAAAAACAGGCAATATCTTGGGTCATAAAACAAACCTCAGCACATTTAAAATAATTACTATCATACACTGTATTCTCTGAATACAGTAGAATCAAACTAGAAAACAGTAATAAAACGTAACAGAAAAACTTTTTTTTTTAAATCTTGGAAACTAAACAATGCACTACTATAGAATCCTTGGTTGAAGAAATCTCAAGGGAAGTAAAAGATATATACATTGAGCTGAATGAAAATGAAAATACAACATAAAAATTTGAGACACATATAAAGCAGTGCTGAGAGGGAAATTTATAGTACTAAATGCATACATTAAAAAAGAGTAAGAGTCTCAAGTCAATAGTCTAAGCTGCTACCTCAATAACTTAGAAAAAGAAGACCAAAATAAACTCAAAAATAGCAGAAAATGGAAGAAACAAGAGCAGAAATCAATGAAACTGAAAACAAAAGACAGGAGAAAATCACTGAACAATAATAAGCTGGTCTTTAATATTGACAAGTCTCTAGCAAAACTGGCAAAGATGAGAGAAGGCACCAATTACCAATACCAAGAACAAAACAGAGAATATCACTATAGACTCTGCAGAAAACAAAAAAAAAAAAACAAGAAAATATTACAAACATATCTATACACATAAGAAAAACCACATGATCATATCCACAGATGCAAAAAAAGCATTCAACAAGATTCAACACTCACTTGTTATTTAAAAAATTAGTCCTCAACTTGACAAAGAACATCTAAAAAAAAAAACCTGTGGCTAACATCAGGTGAAGACTAGATGTTTTCCCCCTATAATTAGCATAAAGGGTAAAGACGTCTATTTTCACCACTGTTATTCAACATAAAACTGGAAGTTCTAATAGTGAAAAGCACTCAGATAGGACAGAAAGAAAATTGGCTCTGTTTGCAGATGACATGGTGGTCTAAGTAGAAAACCTTTAAAAACAAATCTTTGAAAAACAAAAACTTCCTAGAACTTGCAGTGACTCTAGCAAGTTTTCAGGATGCAAAAACTGACATACAAAACTCCACTGAGAGCCTGGTGAGGTGGCACACATGTAGCTCTAGCTACTCAGGACACAGGATACCAGAAGTTCAAGGCTACTGTGCACTATAGTCACACCTGTGAATAGCCACTGCACTCTAGCCTGGGCAGTATAGCAAGACCCCATCTCAAAAAAATTGTATTTATATACTCTAGCAATTAACCTGTGTAAGCTAAAAATTGTATTAAAAATACAATATCAAAGAAATATCAAACAAAAGAGGCTGTATAATCCAATGCTATGACATTCTAAAAAAGGCACAACCTTGGAGGCTAAAAAGATCAGAGGTGAGGGAGATGGGAGGTATAAATAAGAGGAGCATAGAGAATTTTAAGGCAGTGAAACTTTTCTCTACAATACTATAATAATGGATACATGTCATTATACATTTATCAAAACCCACAGAATACCCAACACCAGCTGAAAACCCTAATGTAAACTATAAACTGTGGGTAATAATGATGTGTCAATGTAGGTTCATCAACTGTAACAGATGAGCCACCACTTCATGGTGTCGATAGCAGGAGAGGTGCATGTGCAGGGGCAAGCAGTGTACAGGAGCTCTCAGTACTCTCTGCTCCATTTTGCTGTGAACATAAACCTTCTCTAATAAATAAAGCCTATTTTTAAAATATGCAAGGCACTCTGTGTGTTCCACAAAACCTAAGATATTTATTTACCTTCTAGCCCCTTTACAGGAAAATGTTGCCTACCCTGACCTTGTTATAAAGTTTCTGATTTCCTTTAATAAAGCTGTTTCCAGACTACTACTTTTATTCCTTCTCTGAAGCTTCAATTTACAATCTCAGAACTTCCTGAAGCTATTTTAATTTAATCTAGTGCATATCATGCAAGTTACATGTAAAAATCAGTAGAATATATTCTGATATCAGAGAGATAAGATACTTTTTAATGTAAAATCTTAAAAGACTAGGAAAGGTAAAATGCTGAAGAAATAAATCACAGAACACATACTATAGAAAAATTACCATTTACAATTCCTCAAAAAATATTTATATCTAAATCTAACAATACATGTACATGACTTTTATACTGAAAATACACAATACTAATGAAATAAATCAAAGATCTAAATAAATGGAGAAACATACCATCATATCAAGTTCATGGATTAGAAGACTTCAAGATAGCAAAAATGTCAATTTTTCCCCAAAATGATATACAAGTTTAACATAACTCATCAAAATCACAGAAGGATTCTTTGTACATAATGACAAAATTATCCAAATTTACATGAAAAGGCAAAGGAATCAGAATACCTAAAACAATTCTGAGAGAAAACAAAATGCGTGGGCCACTATACCCAATTTCAAGTCATACATAATCAGGACAGTGTTGTACTGGCAGAGAGGTAGACACAGATGAACAGAGAATCTGGGCACAGACTGCCTGGAATCTAGCTAGCTGCTGCTAATGAAACACTGCAGGTATGATACCCGCCTTGCCAAGTGCATGGGAGCTGGGTGGGTTTACTACCACCTGCTACTCCCCATTCCCTATGTGAACTCTTCTGTGCAACAGAGGCAGCTGTACTCCTACCTGTAACGTTACCCCGGCGGCCAGAAAAGTGCCCGCTGACCGCTCCTGGGACCACTGCTTGCCCTACACACAGAAAGTCAGAGTGCACACTTACCTGACCCAGCCTCCACTTGGCTTTGCCCCTCTACCTGCCCTGGTAGCTTAACACAAACAATAGAAACTTTTGGGAGCACTATGGCACTGCCCATTGCCTGTGACACCAGAGTACCTTCCCTGGGTAACATAAAGCAAGCACAAATCTCACCAGTACCACTGCAGCTGGCACTCTTTGGCAAGCACCACCTCCTAGCTGAAGGCCAACCAACACAGTCCATTACAGCATATCTAGGTAGAATAACACAGTGCCAAGGAAGGGAAAAACCTGTGTGTGACTTCAGCTATCACCATTGCCTGTACCACCCTGGCTAAGTAGGAGGTCCTGAGTCTGTCCATGTGACCAGTTCGTAACTACTGCAACTGGCATCTGAGAAAGCAAACACACTAAGGCTATTTATTACCAAGGAGTCTCAGAGTCTATGTCACTCCCCTGCCACCCCCACCAGAGCTGGCCCTGGTAGCCACTGCTGGAAAATTTGAGGACAGCTCACATCACTGGATTCCTTGCAGACATTCCCCTGCACCAGCCTAGAGAGTGGCAGCCCCACTGGGTGGCTAGCCCCAGCAGAGCATTCACAGTGATCTGGCTCTCAAGGACTCCCACTACTGAAGGAAGGGGGAGTATACCATATCAAGGGAGCATCCCGTATGACAAAAGAATCCAGATGGCAGGCCTTGAGTTCCAGAACCTTCGTTTGTGGGAAGTTTCTTTCAGCAGAGGCACAGGTGCAGTGCTGGGCTTAGCGTGGAAAGTCTGTAGCTCTACTTTGTCAGGCAGCCCTGATGCTCATGAAGGGTCTTAAAGAAAGAGACTTCTAGCCGAGTGCAGTGGCTCACGCCTGTAATCCCAGCACTTTGGGTGGCTGAGTCGGGCAGATCATGAGGTCAGGAATTCAAGACCAGCCTGGCTAATATGATGAAACCCCGTCTCTACTAAAAATACAAAAATTAGCTGGGCATGGTAGTGGGCACCTGTAATCTCAGCTACTCGGGAGGCTGAGGCAGGAGAATTGCTTGAACCCAGGAGGCAGAGGATGCAGTGAGCCAAGATCACGCCACTACACTCTAGCCTGGGCAACAGAGCAAGACTCCATCTCGAAAAAAAAAAGAGACTTCTTTTCCCCCTTAATCTACCACTGCAGACAGAGCTGGGGCTTCTCCCCTGGGAGCTTCACGTGGGTGCACCTTTAGATAGCCTTTCTGGAACACGTCAGGCTGCATCCCCACAAGAAGAGTGCCCTCCAGGTTCAGGCTTGCATGTGGGGTAGAGTCACACTCCTTCTCTACTTGGAACACCAACGTTCCTGCAGATGAAGAGGTACCTGTCTGATCTGAATAGCCGGAACACTGGATCAGGAGTATGACTAGGAGGTGGATCGCATTCCTGATGGCCTGGCAGTGGAACTGAGGAAAAGTCAGAGGGCAGAGTATCTATCTACTTCTTTTCCTTGGGATAGATATAGGCAAGGGTTGAAAAACTGACTATTGGGTGCTCACTACCTGTGCTCACTACCCTGGATGTGCTCGCGACCTAACTGTGCTCCCTACCTGGCTGCAATATACTCAAGTAACAAACCTGTACATGTACCCCCTGGATCTAAAATAAAATTTAATTTTTTAAAAAATATTATTTTGCAGCAACGTGAATACAGCTGGAGGCCATTATTCCAAGTGAGGTAACTCAAGAATGGAAAACCAAATACCCTATGTTCTCAGTCATGAGCTAAGTGAGAGGGAGCTAAGCTATGAATATGCAAAGGACATACAGAGTGGTATAATGGACTTTGGAGACTCAGAAGGGGGAAGATGAAAAGGGAATGAGGGATAAAAACTACATATTGGGTACACTGTACACAACTTGAGTGACAGGTACACTAAAATCTCAGACTTCATCACTATGTAATTCATCCATGTAACCAAAAACCATTTGTACCCCAAAAGCCAGTGAAATAAAATTAAAAAATATTTTTAAGCCACACACCAAGGATAGCAGAGCCACCCTATTTCGGCCTTTGACTATACAACTCTGAACTGTTTCAATAGGGTAATAAACTTCTATCATATTAAAAAAAAAATAGATACAGAACTCAGAATAGATCCACACAAATACGCTCAACTGATTTTTGACAAAGGTGCAAAAGCAATTCAATGGAAGAAAGATAGCCCTTTCAACAATTGCTGCGGGTAGAATCAGGCATCCACAGCCAAAAAACGAATTTTGACCTAACCCTCTCACCTTATGAAAAAGTATTTAATTCAAAATGGATTACAAAACTGAGATGTAAAATGCAAAGCTATAAACTTATAGAAGGAAACAGAAAAAAAAAATTTGGATCTAGAGATTGAAGAGTTTGCAAGATACAGTATGATCTATAAAAGAATAAAAATCAATAAGTTAGACTTCATCAAAATTAAAAGCTTTGCTCTTCAAAGGGCCTTGTTATAATGATGAAGACAAGCCACAGACCAGGAGAAAATATTTGCAAACCATATGTCCAACAAATGACTCATATCAAAAATATATTTTTAAAACTTCCAAAATTCAACATTAAAAAATCCAAATAAAAAATGATCAAAAGACATGAAAAGGCATTTCACTGAAGAGGATATATGGATAGTAAATAAACATATGAAAAGATGCTTAACATCACTAGTCATTAGAGAAATGCAAATTAAGTTCAAGAGACAATATCCTTATTCACTTATTAGAACAGCTAAAAAAAAAGTAACAATACCAAATGTTTGGTGAGGGGGCAAAGAAACTAGATACAGCAGTCTGCCTTGGGGGTTAGGTTCCCAAGACCCCCAGTGGATGCCTGAAACCACAGACAGTACTGAACCCTATATATATCTATAGATATAGACATAGATATCTTTAGATTTTTTGTATGCATACATATAATGATTTAATTTATAAATTAGACAAAGTATGAGTTAACAATGAAACAGAAAAATTATAATGTGCTGTAATGAAAGTTTTGTGAATATGGTCTCTCTCTCAAAATACTTTCTTGTACTGCACTTACCCGTCTTTTTGTGATGACGTAATAAAAGGCCTATGCTGATGGGATGAAGTGACGTGAAAGACACAGGCGTTGTGACGTAGTGTTAGGCTACTATTGTCAGGAGGATCAACTGCTTCAGGTGATCCTGGATCATAGAACCATGGTGGTATCAATGATTGAAAGTCAAGAGCAGAAAATATTAATGACTAACGGGCAGGTAGTCTATAGTATAAATATGTTGGACAAAAGGAGGATTCACGTCCCAGGCGGGAGGGCATGGGATTTCATTATGCTATTTGGAACAGCACACAATTTGAAACTTATGGATTATTTCTGGAATTTTCCATTTAACATTTTTGGACCACTGTTAACTGTGGGTTAACTGCATTCAAGGAAAGTGAAACCACAGATAAGGGGTTTATGAGACCACTGTGTCTCATAAATTGATTTGTGGGAATGTAAAACGGTACAGCCAATCTGGAAAACAGTTAAGCAGTTTCCTAAAAAATTAAATGTATGCTTCCCATATGGGCATTACTCCGGAGAAACAAAAACTTAAATTTACACAAAAACCTGTAGGAAGTGTTCACTTCATCTTTATTTGTGGTACAGTCATCCATACTAGAGAATACCACTTAGCAATAAAAAAGAAATGAGCTATTGATAGGTACAACTGCTTGGATGATCTTAAAGGCTTTATGCTGAGTGAGAAAAACCAAAGGTCATACACTATATTATTCCAGTGCTACAACAATATATAAGTGACAATATTACAGAGACGAAGAACAAATAGTGATGATGAAACAGTTCTATGTTGATTGCAGTAGTTACATAAATTCACACACATGATGAAATAGAACTATACACATGCATTGTATCCTTGCCAAATTCCTGTTTTCTGCATTGTAGTTACATAGATGTAAGTAACCATTGGAAGAAATTAAAGACACATGCATCCATGTAGTAAATAAATGAACAACAAACTGTGGAATCCTATCCAACAATAAAAATTAGAAATATCATTAAAAAAACTCTCGTGGGTGATGCCCACGATGGATTAATGGGTATCAAATTTGTCCTCTTCCAACAAACTTTAAAATAGAAAAAAAAGGTAACTCTATGCAGACATTGGACAAAAGTGAAGGACAGTGATTCTTTTGTTTTCTTTTTTTGAGTCAGAGTCTTGCTCAGCTGCCCAGCCTGGAGTGTAGTTGCGTGATCTTGGCTCATTGCAACCATCATCTCCCAGGTTCAAGCAATTCTCCCGCCTCATCCTCTGAGTAGCTGGGATTACAGGCACCCGCCATCATGCCCGACTAACTTTTGTATTTTAGTAGAGACGGGGTTTCACCATGTTAGCCAGGCTGGTCTCGAACTCCTGACCTCATGATCCACCCAACCTGGCCTCCCACAGTGTTGGGATTACAGGCGTGAGCCACAGCGCCCGGGTAGAAGTCTCTTTAAGACTCTTCATGAGCATGAGGGCTGCCGGACAAAGTAGGCAGGACTGTGATTCTTTAAAGACGTGAGATTAACTCCATAGTCACCCAATTTTATGCCTGGGGGCACTCTCCAAAACTGGACACAGAGAGTTAAGCTCAAAAAGAACAGTGGTCTTAATGGGCAGAGAAAGACCACAATTTAGGACTGTTAAGAAGACTGAATTGTGATGCAGGGTACAGAAGTGGAAACTCCACTGAAAAAGAGCTCCAGAAATCTGCATGAGGTGCCTAAGAACAGAACTTTCTGCAACTTGTATCTGTGACATCTAATGTGGTAGCCACCAGTACCATGTGCTACTAAGCACTTGAAATGTTGCAAATGCAAGTAAGAAACAATATTTTAAATTAATTTTAAATAGCTACAACTTGTGACTACTGTATCAGCCATTATAGCCCTAGAAGTTGGCTGAACAGTTGGCTGAAGAGTAGGCTGCAAATGTGCAGAGCAAAATTCTGAGACATGACAGTAGCCTATGAGCTGAACAGAGTAGAGAGGTGGCAAAAATCAGACGTGGCTCTGACCAAGCAGAATGGAGAGCCTTTGCTGAACCATATGGGCTTTCAGTTTAGACATAGAAAGGCTACACTTAAGCTGGGCACAGTGGCTCACAGCTGTAATCCCAACACTTTGGGAGGCTGAGGTGGGTGGATCACCCCGAGGTCAGGAATTCGAGACAGGCCTGGCCAACATGGTGAAAATCTGTCTTTACTAAAAATACAAAAATTAGCCAGGCGTGATGGTGAGCACCTGTAATCCCAGCTACTCAGGAGGCTGACGCAGGAGAATTGCTTGAACCCGGGAGGTGGAGGTTGCAGTGAGCCGAGATCACACCATCACACTCCAGCCCAGGCAACAAGAGTGAAACTCTGCCCCCAAAAAAGAAAAAAGAAAATAAAGAAAAAATATTGCTAAAGCTTTGGAAAAGAACTGTTGGAATCTGTGGCCTTCTTGAGTGAGGTCTCACCCACCGCTAGGTTGATTGGTAAAAACTAGTTTTGTCTGGCTGTAGCTAACTGAAAAACTAGCAACTTTGCTGTAAGAGCAGCCTTGATTTACAGCAGAGGTATAAACCTACAACTCTGTAAGTCAAAAGTAAAAAAATCACACAGGAATGGACAAGGAGTATCTGCAGTTGCTAACCAAAGGTTACAGTTCTAGTTCGTGAAGAGCAACAGAGCAGCCAGAAAGTTAACAAGGTCCTGGAAACAGAAGGGCAGAGAAGAGTAACACGAGCTCTCCAAACATCTTTGGCAAACCGAAATGATGCATGCACAGGGAAGACTCAAGAGAGCATGGCAAATGGAAAAATCAAGGGGGATTTGGGAACTGCCTCCTTCACTGAATGCATCCCGCATCCCACACAGAACAACCAACAGTGGGTGGAAGGCTTATATACTCAAGTGTTTGATCTTAACCTTTGTCCAAATGATTGGCTGACTGCTAAGCTATGCAGACACAGGAACTACCCCTAGCAAGCCAGAATAAATATTGAAATAAAGAACTTAAAAACTGAGCACAGACAGCAATAACTTCACATCACATTTAAGATAGATTCCACAGTTTGAGTCCAGTCAAAATGCTAAATTTAAAACAATACAAATCCCTTAGATATAAAACAAAATTGAGTTGCTACAATATGCTACCTAAAATGTCCAGCTGTCAACCAAAAATTATTAGACATGTAAAAACATAGGAAAGCGAAATATACTAAAGGAAAAAAAGCATTAAGTGAAAACTACAACTGTACGGGCCCAGATACTTGATTAGTCAAGCCTTCAATAAGACTTCATAACAAATATATTCAAAGAAATAAAGGTAAAAAAAATTAAAAATGAGTCAATAAAAATCACAATAGAAAATTATAAAGTATAAAAAAAGAGCCATCACACTTCATTCTTCCTAAGTCCTACACCAGAGTTGCTTTGAATGTGTGTATTTAATAGTTAAGACCTGAAAAGGGAGTTGGCCTAAAAATAATTTACCATGAAACATCAATTTCTTCAGAGTTAATGAGAATTATATGCTAACCATACCAAAAACCTTGACTAGAATTTTTAGCTTAGATTTATTGATTGATACTAAAAAGGGAAAGTTGAGGCCACATACAGAAAGCAATGGCGAAGGACACTGCCTCCAACAGAAAATATAAACCAAAAAGCACGATGGAAAAACATTTACATGTAATATACTAAATAGATGTCATGCGAACACAGACACACAAGGTGAGAATACCATGTGATAATGCAAGTAGACTGAAATGCTACCGGTGCAAGCCAAGGAATGCCAGAAATTGCCAGTAAACCACCAGAAGTTAGGAATAAGGAAGGATTCTCTCCCTTACAGGTTTTCAAAGACATCACGACCCTGACAACACCTTGATTTCAGACTTCTAGCCTCTAGAAGTGAGATAATAAATTTCTGTTGCTTTAAGTCACTCATTTTGTGGTATTTTGTTACAGCGGTTCTAGGAAATTAATACAAATATGCCTTTTACCACAGTTCTCTCCCATTGGATTATTTAATAATAAATGATTTAAAATTAGTATTTGGAAAAGATGTTTTTTAATGAATAGACATATTAATCAGGTCTCCTTTGACACAGAAATGTTCTATATTTCACTTTTGTATTCTTGTCAAATTCTAAAAATAATATCATAAATATGGGCATCGCTACAAGCTATTATGTACAGTCACTGAAAAATCAGAAAAAACGTGGGAGTCAGAAATGTTTATCAAATACAAGTATACACAAAAATGAATAAAATTTTTATTTTAAAACATCACAAGTAATTACAAAGACAAATATCCCAACTATACAAACTGTTTTTCACATATACATATATACATACATATATTTAAGGTTGGTTGATCTTTCATCTTTTTATCTGAGTAAAAAGAAGAACACTTTCCTCATTCCGGAGATTTTTGATGTTATAATAGTTACCTAAAAGTAAAGTGATAAGAAAATAAAAATTATTTCCACAGGAATCATTCCTTTTGATTAAGTATGCAGTCATCACCTGACAGTTGTAGTACAGGACACAAGATAAAAACAATTCACCTAACCTAAAGTAACTTATTTAATTCCGTGAACTACATCAAGAGCTAACCATGACACGTGATCCAGATGAGGCTTGAGAGAATAGAAATATAAATTTCACATCGTTATGAAAATAAATACGGAGATGAATCAGTCGAGAGTGTAAGAAAAGAAAATCTCTTTCTGAAACCAATCTTTATTAGGTCTACAGAACTGCTGTGGATTCCTCTAACCAGACATACCCATATATAGATGAGTATAAAAGGTACAATGTTAAGTAAAATAAAACTTCAAAATTTAAAAAAGGCAAATGCTACTCTTAAATAAATGAGGTAACAAATAACAGCAAAACTGAAATACAGATGGACCACAAGTATCACATGTGACAGGCTTATTAGAATTGAGTACTATCACTGTGACTTTCTATATATTAGAAATTGAGAAAGTATTCACAACAGTGCTGACATACTAAGGACTATGCAAGTATGGCTATTATTATTGTCTCCTTCCAACAGAATGTAAGCTCTGTAAGAGCAGGGATTTTTGCCTGTTTTGTTCATTTATATATCCCAAATCTTGCAGAAATACATGGACATAGTAGACACTTTGTTTTGCTTTTGTTTTTGAGACAGAGTCTTGCTCTGTCACCCAGGCTGGAGTGCAGTAGTACAATCATAGCTCACTGCAACTTTGAACTCCTGGGCTCACGCAATCCTCCTATCCCAGCCTCCGAAGAGCTAGGACTATAGGTGTGCATCACCATGCCTGGTTAACTTTTGCATTTTTTGTAGACACAGGGTCTCCCTAGGTTGCCCAGGCTGGTCCCGAACTCCTCACCTCAAGCCCTCCTCAGCCTCTCAAAATGTTGGGATTACAGGTGTGAGCCACTGCACCTGGCCCATAGTGGTCTCTTAATCATACTTGTTGAATGAGTGAATCAATGACAAGTGGATTAAAATGCCTATTTACAGTAACTTCTGCTGTTCAATAGCTGATGAAGCATACCATTCTTGAAACAGTTTAAAATAATGTTCTAAAAACATAATTTTTTTTTGAGACCGATTCTCACTCTGTCCCCCAGGCTGGAGTGCAGTGGTGCAGTCTCTGCTCACTGCAAGCTCTGCCTCCCAGGTTCACGCCATTCTCCTGCCTCAGCCTCCAGAGTATCTGGGGCCATAGGTGCCCACCACCACGCCCAGCTAATTTTTTTGTATTTTTAGTAGAGATGGGGTTTCACCGTATTAGCCAGGATGGTCTCGATCTCCTGTCCTTGTGATTTGCCCACTTTGGCCTCCTAAAGTGCTGGTATTACAGGCATGAGCCACCATGCCCAGCCAATATTTTCATATTCAGTAGTAAACAACTCTTGTTCTCATGTATCAAAACACTAATTGGTTGGGCACTGTGGCTCACACCTGTAATAGTAGCACTTTGGAGGCCGAGGTGGGCAGATCACTTGAGGTCAGAAGTTCGAGACCAGCCTGGCCAACGTAGCAAAATCCCGTCTCTGCTAAAAATACAAAAAGTAGCCGGATGTGGTGGTTCGTGCCTGTAGTCCCAGCTACTCGAGAGTCTGTGGCACAAGAATCGCTTGAACCCGGGAGGTGGAGGCTACAGTGAGCTGAGATCACACCACTGCACTCCAGCCTGGGTGACAGAGCAAGACTCTGTCTCAAAAACAAAAAAACCACCACAAAATGCTAATACACTTACCTAATGATCAAATGAAATGAAAAACTGTTCTGACATCCATCAGTCATATCACACTTCATTTTGGCCACTGTGGCTTCCATTTCCATAGTGTCCCAAAACAACTATATACGTGTTGTCTAAGTGAAATAAACTGTCTTACCTGAAGGAACATAGAACGAATCCCCAGTACTTATTACATACGGTGTTTCGTGTAAAGTACACAAAAGGTCACCAAAGTTAACATAAAAAACCTGTAAAAATAAAAATAAAAATCTCATTCAAAATTGAACCATGATAATACTCCAAAGGAACCTTAAAATGTAGTGGGAAGAATAACAACTCCCCACAAATGTGCTAGCTTTAATCTCCAGAACTTGTAAATACATTAAATTTCATGGCAAAAGGGACCTTGAGATGGGGAGATTATCTTTGATAATGTAGGTAGGCCCAATCTAATCACATTAAGCCCTTAAAAATAGAGTACTTTCTCCTGCTGGAAGCAGAGGAGAAATGAAGCAGAAGGAACAGTCACAGAAATTCGAAGCATGAAAAGGACTTGCACCGTTGCTGGCACTAAAGATGTGGGGCCATATGCCAAGAAACATGAGTTATTTCTAGAAACTAAGAATGACACCCTGGCCAACAGCCAGTGAGGAAATGGGAACCTCAGTCCCACAACCACTTGAAACTGAATTCTGCCAACAATCTGAATAAGACTGGAAGCAGATTCGTCCTCACAGCCTCCAGAAAGAAATACAAACCTGTCAACATCTTAATTCCAGTCTTGTAATACTCTAAACAGAATACCTAGTCGAGCTCATGGTTCTCTCTACGTAACTGTGAGATAGATAATAAAAGAGTATTGTTTCTTTTTTTTTTTTTTTTTGAGATGGAGTCTCGCTCTGTCACCCAGGCTGGAGTGCAGTGGCACAATCTTGGCTCACTGCAAGCTCCGCCTCCAGGGTTCATGCCATTCTCCAGCCTCAGCCTCCTGAGTAGCTGGGACTACAGGTGCCCGCCACTGCGCCTGGCTAATTTTTTTGTATTTTTAGTAGAGACGGGGTTTCACCGTGGTCTCGATTTCCTGACCTCGTGATCCGCCCGCCTCGGCCTCCCAAAGTGCTGGGATTAAAGGCGTGAGCCACCGTGCCTAGCCCAAGAGTATTGTTTTAAGCCATTAAATTTGTGATACAGTCATGCACTGCCTAATGATGTTTCGGTCAACAGCGAACTGCCTGCATGATAGTGGTCCTATAAGGTTACAATGGCACTAAAATAATCGTATTGCCTAGTGACCTCACAGCCATCATGATGTCTCAGTGAAAAGCATTACTCACGTTTGTGGTGATGCTGATGTAAATAAACCTACTGAACTGCCAGTCACATAAAAGTATAGCACATACAGGAAAAAGTGGAGGATAGAAAGTAGGACTAACTTGCAGCTCCCACTCGGATGGACAGAACAGCATGTGGAAACTCACATCATGAACTTTTTTGCCAGAAGTACTGCAGAAACATACCAAGAAAACTGAAAGAATTCACAGACTCTTTGAAAGAAATGGCTTGCCGCTGCAAACTCCATGAGACAGCTGAACAACCGTGAGTGCCCAAAGTGTGAAAGGGGCAAAAGTCTGCCTCCAAACACACCCTTACTGGGGAACCTGAAAATCCAGGCCATGAGAGAAGGATTTAACCTTACCTAGAGCTGAAACGAATTGAGAGAGCCAACGGAAATATAATAGTAGAAGCAGAAGTGGGAAGAGCCCTTACTCCTGGTTTCCAAGGAAGCCATTTCTGACTTTATCTCATAGGGTTCCTTGGGATGGCTGCCAGTGGAACTGGGGAAGGACCACAGAAAGAAGGAAACTTCCAGCTGAACTTTAAATAATTTTGACCAAGCGTGAATTTTCCTGGGCAGAATTGGGGGAAGGGCGAATAGGAAGTTCAGATACAAGCCAGGGTAGGCAGCAAGGGGCAGAGCCTGAAAGCCCAGCTTGCTTTCTCAGCAGAGAGGCTTACAGCCTGGCGCAAAATGTTGGTCCAGCTCACCGGCTGCCTGGATACAAACTTGGTTTGGTGGGCCACAGTAGGAGTGAGACTGGCCTAGCCTGGCTGCATGGGAGCTGGGTGAGGCCAGTCTGCTGGCTTCCCCCACTTCCTTGGTGACCAGTATGATGCAGTGGAGACAGCCATAATCCCCTTGGGAACATGACTCCAGTGGCCTGGGAACCATATTCTCATCCCCTACAGTAGTCACAAGAAGCTCAGCCCAAGGAGAGTCTGAGCTCAGACACACCTAATCAATCCTACCTCCACCTGATGGTCCTTCTCTAACTGCCCTGTAGCCTAAGACAGGAGCTATAAGGCCCCACCCATCACCTGAGAAACCTGAATACTTATCCAGGCAACCTGTGACAACCTTGTATCGGCAGATGCTCTCTTGAAAGTACCATCTCCTGGCTGGTGGCCAGCCACCTGCTAGCACAACCAATATTAAAGAAAACCAGCACACTAAACAAAACTACAACCAAAGACCATCACAGAGTCTGCTTCACTCCCCTGCTACCTCCATTGGAGCAGGTGCTGAGATCCATGGTTGAGAGACCTGAAGACAGATCATATCACAAGACTCTTTGCAGGCACTTCCCAGTACCAGCCTGGAGCCCCATAGCTCTACTGGGTAGCTAGACACAGAAGAGCAATAGTAATCACTGTAGACTGCCTCTCAGGAAGCACAATCCCTAGGGAAAGGAGGAGAGCACCACATCCAGGGATCACTCCATGGAACAAATGAATCTGAACTGCAGTGCTTGACCTCTAGATATCTTCTCTGACACAGTCTACCCAAATGAGAAGTAACCAGAAAAACAATTCTGGTAATGTGACAAAGCAAGGTTCTTTAGCACCCCCAAAAGATCATACTAGCTCCCCAGCAATGGATCCAAACAAATAAATCTCTGAATTGCCAGAAAAATAATTCAGAAGGTTGATTATTGCATTACTCAAGGAGGCACCAGAGAAAGGTGAAAACCAACTTAAAGAATTTTTTTTAAAAATACAGGATTTGGATGAAAAAATCTCAAGAGAAATAGATAGCATAAATAAAAAATAATCACAACTTCTGGAAATGAAAGGCACACTTAGAGAAATGCAAAATACATTAGAAAGTTTTAACAATAGAATTGAACGAGTAGAAGAACTTCAGAGCTCAAAAACAAGGCTTTCAAATTAACCCAATCAAAGACAAAGAGAAAATAAATTTTTAAAAAAATGAACAAAGCCTTGAAGAAGTTTGGGATTATGTTAAATGACCAAACATAAGAATAATTGGTGTTCCTGAGAAGAATAGACATCTAAAAGTTTGGAAAAATTTGAGGAAATAATCAAGGATAACTTCCCTGGCCTTGCTAGCAATCTAGACATCCAAATACAAGAAGTTCAAAGAGCACCTGCAAAATTCATCGCAAAAAGATCATCACCTAGCCACGCAGTCATTAGGTTATCTAAAGTCAAGACAAAGCAAAGAATCTTAAGAGCTGTGAGGCAAAAGCATCAGGCAACCTATTTAAAAAAAAACCTATCAGATTAACAGCAGATTTCTCAGCAGAAGCCCTACAAGCTAGATGGGACTGAGGTCCTATCTTTATCCCTCTTAAATAAAACAATTATCAGCCAAGAATTTTAGTATCCAGCAAAACTAAGCTTCATAAATGAAAGAAAGATAAAGTCTTTTTCAGACAAACAAATGGCGAGAGAAATCCCCACTAACAAGCCAGCACTACAACAACTGCTAAAAGGAGTTCTAAATCTTGAAACAAAAACTCAAAATATACCAAAATAGAACCTCCTTAAAGGATAAATCTCCCAGGGTCTATAAAACAAACACACACACACACACATACACACACACACACACGCACCCAAAGTATTCAGGCAACAACTAGCCCAATGAACAGAACAGTACCTCACATCTCAATACTAACATTGAATATAAATGACTTCAATGCTCCACTTAAAAGATACAGAATGTCAGAATGCATAAGCATTCACCAACAAAGTACCTGCTGTCCTCAAAAGACTCACTTAACACATAAGGATTCACATAAGCTTAAGGTAAAGAAGTAGTAAAAGATATTCCATGCAAATGGATATCAAAAGAGAGCAGGAGTAGCTATTCTTATATCAGACAAAACAGACTTTAAAGCAACAACAGTTAAAAAGACAAAGAAGGCCATTATATAATAAGAAATGGACTAGTTCAACAGGAAAATATCACAATCCTAAATATATATGCACCTAACACCAGAGCTCCCAAATTTATAAGACAATTACTACTAGGCCTAAGAAATGAGATAGATGGCAACAGACTTACAGTGAGGGTCTTCAATACCCCACTGACATTAGTAAACAGGTCATCAAGACAGAAAGTCAACAAAGAAACAGGACTTAATAGATATTTACAGAACATTCTACCCAAAAGCTGCAGAATATACATTCTATTCATCAGCTCAAGGAACATTCTCTAAGATAGACTGTATGAGAGGCCACAAATCGTCTCAATAAATTTAAGAAAACCAAAATTATATCAAGTATTCTCTCAGACCACAGTCGAATAAAATTGGAAGTCAACTCCAAAATGAACCCTCAAAACCAAGCAAATAGATGGAAATTAAATAATCTGCTCCTGAATGATTGTTGGGTCAACAATGAAATAAAGATGAAAATTGAAAAATTCTTTGAACTGAACAACAATAGTGACACAACCTATCAAAACCTCTAAGATAGAGCAAAAGCAGTGCTAACAGGAAAGTTAATAGCATTAAATGCCTCCATCAAAAAGTCTGAAAGAACACAAATACACAATCTAAGGTCACACCTCAAGGAGCTAGAGAAATAAAAACAAACAAAACCTAGACCCAGCAGATGAAGATCAGGCCATTTGGTAGAACTAAATGAAAATATAATCAAAATTGACAGACCATTAGTGAGGTTAACAAAGAAGACAGAAGATCCAAATAAACTCAATTAGAAACAAAATGGGAGATATTACAACCGATACCACAGAAAGACAAAAGATCATTCAAGGCTCATATGAACACCTTTATGTATACAAACCAGACCTAGATGAGACAGATAAATTCCTGGAAATATACAACTCCCTAGATTAAACCAGGAAGAAATAGAAACTCTGAAAAGACCAATAACAAGCAATGAGATTGAAATGGTAATAAAAGAATTGTCAACAACAAAAAGTCCAGGCCGGGTATAGTGGCTGACGCCTGTAATCCCCAACACTTTGGGAGGCTGAGGCAGGTAGATTGCCTGAGGTCAGGGGTTCAAAACCAGCCTGGCCAACATGGCAAAACCCCGTCTCTACTAAAAATACAAAATTAGCCAGGCTTGGTGGTGCATGCCTGTATTTCCAGCTACTTGGGAGGCTGAGGCAGGAGAATCACTTGAACCTGGGAGGTGGAGGTTACAGTGAGCTGAAATCACGCCATTGCACTCCAGCCTGGGCAACAAGAGCAAAACCCCATCTCAAAAAGAAAGAAAAGAAAAAGAAAAAAAAATTCCAGGACCAGATGGATTCATAGCTGAATTCTATCAGACATTCAATTTATCTATCAGAAGAGAGAGATAAATTTCCTGGAAATACACAACCTTCTTAGATTAAACCAAGAAGAAATAGAAACTCTAAATAGACCAATAATAAGCAGCAAGATTGAAAGGGTAATAAAAGAATTGTCAACAACAACAAAAAAGCCCAGGACCAGATGGATTCACAGCTGAATTCTATCAGACATTCAAAGAAGAATTGGTACCAATCCAACTGAAATGATTCCAAAAGACAGAGAGAAGTCAATACGCAAGTCAATAAATGTGATACACCACATAAACAGAATTAAAACCAAAAATCACATGATCAGCTCAATAGATGCAGAAAAAGCATTTGCCAAAATCCGGCATCGCTTTATGATTAAAACCCTCAGCAAAATCGGCATAGAAGGAGCATAACTCAAGGTAATAAAAGCCATTTATGACCAACCTACAGCCAGCATCATACTGAACAAGAAAAAGTTGAAAAGTTTCTCTTGAGAACTGAAACAGGACAAGGATGCCCACTTTCACCACTTCTATTCAACATAGTATTGGAAGTCCTGGCCAGAGCAATCGGACAAAAGAAAGAAAGGGTATCCAAATTAGAAAAGAGGAAGTCAAACTGTTGCTGTTTGCCAATTATATGATCATATACCTAGAAAACCCTAGACTCATCCAAAAAGTTCCTAGATCTGATAAGTGAATTCAGTAAACTTTCAGGATACAAAATCAACGTACACAAATCAACAGCTCTGCTATACACCAGCAGCGACCAAGCTGAGAAACAAATCAAGAACTCAACTCCTTTTACGATAGCCGCAAATAATAACAATAATTTGGAATACACATAACCAAAGAGGTGAGAAATCATAGACGACATAAACAAATGAAAACACATCCCATGCTCATGGATGGGTAGAACCAGTATTGTGAAAATGACATACTGCCAAAAGCAATCTACAAATTCAATGCAATTCCCATCAAAATACCATCATCATTCTTCACAGAAGTAGAAAAAGCAATCCTAAAATTCATTATGGAACCAAAAAAGAGCCTGCATAGCCAAAGGGAAGACTAAGCAAAAAGAACAAATCTGGAGGCATCACATTACCTGAGTTCAAACTATACTATAAAGATATAGTTACCGAAACAGCACAATACTGAAATGAAAATAGGCACATAGACCAGGTAACTGAATAGAGAGCCCAGAAGTAAAGCCAAATACTTACAGCCAACTGATCTTCAACAAAGCAAACAAAAACACTAAGTAGGGAAGGGACACCCTGTTCAACAAATGGTGCTGGGATAATCAGTAAGGCACAAGTAGAAAAATAAAACTGGATCCTCATCTGCCGCCTTATACCAAAATCAACTCAAGATGGATCAAAGACTTGAAACTAAGACCTGAAGCCATGAAAATTCTAGAAGATAACATCAGAAAAACCCTTCCAGACATTGGCTTAGGCAAAGACTTCATGACCAAGAATCCAAAAGCAAACACAACAAAAACAAAATAGATGGGACCTAATTAAACTAAAAAGCTTCTGCACAGCCAAAGAAATTGGCAGAGTAAACAGGCAACGGTAGAGTAAACAGACAACCCACGGAGTGAAAGAAAATATTCACAAACTGTCCATCCAACAATGGAATAATATCCAGAATCTACATGGAACTCAAACAAATCAGCAAGATAAAACCAAACAATCTCATCAAAAAGTGGGCTAAGGACATGAATAGACAATTCTCAAAAGAAGATACACAAATGGCTAAGAAGCATACAAAAAAATGCTCAATGACAACTAATGATCAGGAAAATGCAAATCGAAACCACAATGAGATACCACCTCATTCCTGCAAGAATGGCCATAATCAAAAAATAGTAGATGTTGGCCTGGATGCAGTGAAAAGGGAACAATTTTACACTAGTGGTGGGAATGTAAACTAGTACAAACGCTATGGAAAACCTTAGTAGAGCTAAAAGTAGATCTACCATTTGATCCAGCAATCCCACTACTGGGTACCTACTCAGAAGAAAAGTGAGTCATTATATGAAAAAGACACTTGCACACGTACATTTATAGCAGCATAACGTGCAACTGCAAAAATATGAAACCAACCCAAATGTCCATTAATCAACAAGTAGATAATGTGGTATACATGTACCATGGAATAGTACTCAACCATAAAAAGGAATGAAATAATGGATGGCATTTGCAGCAACCTGCATGGAGTTGGAGACCATCATTCTAATAAAGTAACCCAGGAATGGAAAACCAAACATCGTATGTTCTCACTTGCAAGTGAGAGCTAAGCTATGAGGATGCAAAGGCCTAAGAATGATACGATGGACTTTGAGGACTCGGGGGAAGGGTGGGAGGAGGAGAGGGATAAAAGACTACACAGTGGGTACAATGTACACTGTTCAGGTGATAGGTGCACCAAAATCTCAGAAATCACCACTAAATAAATTCTCTCTTGTAATATCGTTTGGCTTTGTCTCCCCACCCAAATGTCACCTTGAATTGTAGTTGCCGTAATCCCCATATGTCATGGGAGGGACCCAGTGGGAGGTAGTTGAATCATGGGGGCAGTTACCCTCATGCTGTTCTCATGAGAGTGAAGTTCTCACAAGATCTGATGGTTTTATGAGGGGCTTTTCCCCCTGCTTGGCAATTCTCCTTGCTGCCACCATGTGAAGAAGGACATGTTTGCTTCCCCTTCTGCCATGATTGTAAGTTTCCTCAGGCACCCCCAGCTCCACAGAACTGTGAGTCAATTAAACCTCTTTCCTTTAAAAATTACCCAGTCTTGGGCAGTTCTTTATAGGAGTATGAGAAAGGACTAATACATCCTGTAATCCCAGCTACTTGAGAGGCTGCGGCACGAGAATTGCTTGAACCCGGGAGGCAGAGACTGCAGTGGGCCGATATCATGCCACTCCGGCCTGGGTGACAGTGGGAGACTCTATCTCAATGAAAGAAAAAAAAAAAGAAATTATCTATGTAACCAAACACTACTTGTTCCCCAAAACCTATTGAAATAAAAAATAAAGTATAACACAATTTTGTGTAGTACAAAACACTTGGTGATGATAATAAACAACTAAGCCACTGGCTTATGTATTTACTATACTTTTATCCATCACCTTAGAGTGTACCCTTACCACTTTTATAAAAAAAAAGGTTAACTGTGAAACAGTCTCAGGCAGGTCCCTCAGGAAGCATTCCAGAAGAAAGCAATGTTCTTACAGGAGAGGACAGCTCCGTGTGTGTTACTGTGGGACACGATGTGGTGGTGCAAGACAGTGATAATGATCCTCATCTTGTGTAGCCCAAGGCTGATGTGCTGTTTGTGTCTTACTTTTTAACAAAAAAGTTTTAAAAGTTTAAAAAAATAGAAAAAAGCTTACAGAATAAGGAAATAAAATATTTTTATACAGCCAAACAGTATGGTTGAATTTTAAGTATTACAAAAGAGTCCAAAAGTTAACAACAACAACAAGAAAAGGACATAAAGTGAAAATGTTACAGTTAGATGAGGTTTATTACTGAAGAAATAAAAATTCTGTTTATGAATTTAGTGTGGCCTAAGTCTACAGTATTTATAAAGTCTACGGGAGTGTACAGTAATATCCTAGGTCTTCACATTTACTCAGCACTCACTCACTGACTCATCCACGGCCACTTCCAGTCCTGCAAGCTCCATTCATGGTAAGTGCCCTATAAGGGTAACATTTATCTTTTATGCCATATTTTTATTGTACTTTTTCTACATTTAGATACACAAATACAACTGTCTACAGTATTCGGCACAGAAACACGCTGTACAGGTTTGAAGTACAGAAGCAACAGGGTATCCTATATAGCCTAGGTTCATAGTAGGCTATATAATCTTAGGACGTTCATAAGACAAAATAGCTTAATGACCCATTTCTCAGTGACTCATAGCTGTAATTTGTTAGAGCAGCAACTGAAAACTAATACAGCAGGTGTCCCCAACCCCCAGGACAGGGACCGCTACTGGCAGTGGCCTGTTAGGAATGGGCTCACACAGCAGGAGGGAAGCAGCACACCAGTGAGTGTTACTGCTGGAGCTCTGCCTCCTGTTAGATCAGCAGCAGCATTAGATTCTCTCAGGCACATGAACCCTATTGTGAAATGTGCATGTGAGAAATCTAGGTTGTGTGCTCCTTATGAAAATCTAATGCCAACTCCCACTGCCACCACCAATTTTTGTGGAAGAAAAATTGTCTTTCACGAACCAGTCCTTGGTGCCAAAAAGGTTGGGGACCATTGTAATACAGGAAGAGATTTCTTTTGTTTTTCCTTATTATTTACTGGCTTATGAAAATTCTAGAGCCACTGTAAAGATTATCACCTACACTGTAAAGATTATCACCTACACTGTAAAGATTATCACCGCGCTGGGCGCAGTGGCTCACGCCTGTAATCCCAACACTTTGGGAGGCCTAGGTAGGCGGATCACGAGGTCAGGGGATCAAGACCACCCTGGCTAACACGGTGAAACCCCGTCTCTACTAAAAATACGAAAAATTAGCCGGGCGTGGTGGTGGGCGCCTGTAGTCCCAGCTACTTGGGAGGCTGAGGCAGGAGAATGGCGTGAACCTGGGAGGTGGAGCTTGCAGTGAGCCGAGATCACACCACGGCACTCCAGCCTGGGTGACAGAGCGAGACTCCATCTCAAAAAGATTATCACCTACACTAAAAAAATACCGAGGCTTTATGTATGCCTCTTTAAAGGTCACACACTTAGGACAACAAACTACTCAATCTGATTGAAGAATCAAAGAAAGCAAAAAGCTAAATCCCTATTCCCCTCAAAATCATACGTTAAACAAGCATCAAGACTAAGAAAGTAAACAAGGATAAATCTCTCAATCACGCTGGCTTCCATATTCAAACATGCCAAATTTCACACTTTATACATAGGTAGCACACACTGGCAGTGACTTGGTTTTTTGAGCAACTAAAATAAATAGTATAAGGCCTTCAAACTTTGAGATTCAGCCATTGTTAGAAATTAGTGTGTCCCCTGAAAATTCACACTCTGGAATCTTAATCCCCAACGTGATGGGATCAGGAGGTGGGGAGTTTGGGACGTAATTAGGTCCTGAGCGCAGAGCCTTCAGGAATGGGACTAGTGCCCTTATAAGAGACACAGATCAAAGTCTATGGTATTCTTATTATAGCAGCCCAATCTGACTAAGACATCCATCAAGAATGTTTTGCCTCGGATGATTATTTCTCCTCCTTATTTTTTATCACTACTTTGTACAACGATCATAATATACCAGAATAACAGTAACAGCTAGCACTTACATAGCACTTACTCTGTACCAAGCAGTATTCTGAGCACTTTATTCTTATTCACTTAATGTAGATGCCCACTAATGAGACAGTTACTACCTTAGTAGCTTTTTATGGATGAAGAAACTGAGGCACAGAGAGGTTAAGTAATTTTCCAAGGTCACAATGTAAATGGCAAAGGGGGAGAGTTTGAACTCAGGCATTTAGATTACAGAATTCATTCTCTAATCACTGTGATATACTGCCTCCCTAAATGGGGAAAAAAGCCCCCTGAAATGTTGCAAAGGTATTTTTATAACTTAATAAGACAAAAAAAGTTCTTATTGCATCCAAAAATAATTTGTCTTAATCAAAAAGACAAAAAAGTAATACTAAAAAGTATATATTTCTAGTGTTTTTTTCTCATCTATTCAATTTGGTTCTCTAAGCACACCACTCCTCATTTCTGTAAACATTTAATTAAGAAAGCTTTTGAAACATACAAAAATAGAATGATGAACTCTCATGAATACTTAATGCTAACCACCTGCCCAAGCCAGAGTCTACTATCCTCACTCCACCTTATTTTGAAATAAATGCCCAGTATCATAATTCATCTGCAAATATTTCAGTATGTACTGAAAGATCAAGTGCTTCTAAAAAACATAACCACAATACTGTTATCACACCTAAAAAATAAATATTTAATACCGAATATCTAGTTAACGGTCAAATTTCCAATCACCAGTTAAACATATCTTCAAGGGTTTCTTTGAATCAGGATCCAGGTTAGCATCACATAACAGTGATTGGTTGATCTGTTTCTTAAATTTCTCAATCAATATTAGTGGTTCTCAATCAAGGTGATTTTGCCTCTCAGGGACAACGGACAATTTCTGAAGACATATTTGATTTTGTCACAACTAGAGTGGTGCTACTGGAATCTAATGAGTAGAGGCCAGGTAAGCTTCTACTTACAGGGCCTTACCTACAGGATGGTCCCCATTACAACAAAGAAGTATCTAATCAAAAATGTTACTAGTGCCAAGGTTGAGAAACCCTGATTCCCTAGGTTCCACCTGGTTCTTTTTTATTTCTTACATTTAATTTATTGAAAACATTAAGCATTTTGTCATAAAAATCTTCATGTGGGTGGATTTTGCTGACTATATTCCAGGTATCATTTGAAAGGTTTCACCACACTTTATTTCTTGTAAACTGGTAGTTAAATCTAGAGTCTTGATCAGATTCAGGTTTTGTATTTGCTTTTGGGTTTTTGTTTTTTTTTTCTTTTTTAAGGCATGGGGTTGGCAAGACTATTTCTTGGATAGTGTTGTATTTTTCTATCAGGAGGCACATAATGCCTGGTTGTATTCTTTTTAGTTATCTGTCAGCCACTGAGCCTTGATGCCTAGATCCCAATAGCTTATCAGGGATTGCAAATGTTAGTATTTTAACTCCAACATTCCTTCTTCACTCATTAGCTGGAATATTATTCTAATAAGAACAAACTCATCTATTATTTGATTACCTAATAGAACAGTTTATATAGAAAAGGCAGAATCAGTTGTTAAAGTGAGTTGGCTTCCTAGAATCCTCCAACAGTAACAAATTTTGGTTGTTGTAGTAGTAGTAGTAGTAGTAGTAGTAGTCGTCTTACAAATTCATGGATTTACATATAATTGATACCTATCAATCTACTGAAGTTATTCTTGTTAATACTCAAGTTTCATATCCTTAGCCAGCCAGTGGTAGCATCTTCAAGTTGGAACCTGAAACATGACCCAATCTTAATGGTTTCTGATTAGTAGTTTGCTATGGATTCCAAGCTCAGTTTCAGGCCTAGAATCAGGCATTCCTCCAAGGAACTGGTTCTTTTAAGTAGGCTGCTGTCACCTTTTTGTTTTTTTTAGCTCTGGAACATTTGTCTAATTTTAAAAATATTCTCAACCATTTTTCATTGGGTTTTTTCTCTCTCCTGAAATTCTTATTATTTGAATTTAGGCATGTTTTTCTCTCTTCTCTACATTATTTAACTTTAATATTTTCTACTTTTTAATTTCCTTCTTGTCTCCTGGGAAGTTCTACAACCAGTTCTCATAATTAATGTGTAAATTCTTCTGTAGTTTGATTTTAATAAACCTACTACTCTTCTCTTTTAAATCTTCTCTAGCAGTGTTTGAGAGTTAACGGCCTATGCTGTTCTCCATCTTGTCCTCTTTATTATTGTTTTCAAAAGCATATATTTGTAAGTGTGCTTCATGTTTGAAAATGTAAAAATACTAGTCTTGTTAAAAAAACTTCAGCTTTAATTTTCATTATAAAAAGTTAAAGGTAATATATAGAAGAAATAAAATCAACTAAAATAACTACATAATCACAGAGTAAAACATGTATTCTCTTCAAGATTTTATTCACATTTTTAAATTCTAGTTAGAAAAATAGATACTATATACAAAGAACTTCTATCTTGCATATTTGCTTAAACGTTTATCCCAAGGGTCTTCATATATGGCTGTTCTTCAAAATAAAATGCTCAAACTAATTTTAATGTGCTTAGTGCAGTGCCTCGAACACATAAGTTCTGTATAACTGTTTATTATGTCATAGAATGGTTTACCCCATTACTAAGTCGAAATTAAAATATAACCATTTTCTTCCTGTAGCACATTGTAGTGGTTTCTAATTCTGCAATTACCATCAATGATTCAATAAATAACTACATACGTTCAGCACCCCTCACTCTGAACTTTCAAATTACTTCCCTGGGAAAAATTTCTAGAAATGAGATTCACAGGTCACAGGGTATGAATACTTTTCTAATAATTTCCATTAACTCAGTAACTATAAAGTGTCATTTGGATTTAAATGTGTATTCCTTTGAATATTAGCCAGATTACACACTTTTAAACATTGATTACTCAAATTTCCTTTTGTATAATAAAGGCATTACAGTTTAATAGGTAACTGCTATTAGTTCAGTGATATTTCATGTTTATCCTCATTATTAGTTATTTTATTATTATACAGGGAACATCTATGCTTTTAAAATGTGTTATTTTCACTCATAATAATAATTGGAGGCCTATAACATTTTCAGTTTGAATTAACGAATATTGTTAAATTATTTTAAATCATGATTCTAACTATACTGACGTAGTAATAATCTTTGACTTTCATATGTATCTTTTCCTTGCCTTGCCTAAATTTGCCCTTCTTTGTTAATATAAACTCAAGAGCCTTCACAACTTTTCCCTCCTTTTTGAATTTACTTTAAGTTTGTTGGTAAAGAGAATCATTCTGAACGTGATACTTTAGTAGCACAATTTCAGACTCCTGAAATGTCAGATACTGAGAAATGTTCCTTAGGTATATTTTTTAACTGCTGGTATAATGTTAAATATTCTTAAAATTTGGTGCTTTTCAAATTCTATATTCTACCATTTTCAAACTCAGACTACAAATATTTTATATATATATATAAAATATTCCTGTTATACATACACACACACACACACACACACACACACACATATAAAACAGACCAATGTTGCAGAGGTGTATGTCTCTAAATGGGGGTGGGGGTGGAAGAAAGGAGATAAAGAGAAAGAAGGAGAAGATAGAAACGGACTCACCTTGAATCTCATTACAACTTCAGCCAGTAATATTGTTACATATAATAGTATATTATTTAGTACTTATTGAAGCAACTAGCTCTTAATTCCTGAGTCTATTGCTAAATAGTGAAGTAGTTTTTTTTTATAATCTCACTCATTTTTATTTACTTTTTTCTCAGGTTACTGTTTTATTGATATATAATAATTTTACATGGTACATGTCACATTTTAATACCTGTATGCAATGTATAATGATCAAATCAGGGTAACTGGGATGTAAGTGATTTTTGAAGAAGTCTTTTAACCCATTTCTCTACTGCATTATCATAGAAATGTGGAATTAGATTTAATCTCTATAATCCCCCCCAGCACTAAAATTCTAATGATTTGTTTGCAAACCTATATTTAAGATGTTTTTAAGTAAAGAACATTTCTTAAATTTCTGAATTTCAAAATACAGTGCTATGCAGAGAACAGATACTGTCAAATAACTGTTGGCTGGTTGACACTAAACAGATTTAACAAATAAAAACCTTTCTCTGTGTGGTGTAGTAATAGAATTTCATTTCTGAGAAAACAGCATTTTAATGTCTCATCAAATCCAACAAATCAGAGTTCTACCAAGAGCGAAACATAAATATATAAAAAAAGTACTCACCAATATATCCTGGCCAACATGCTGCTTTCCCTTTTCTTCTTGTGGCCCTAATATCAATTTCCCAGTAGAAAAAAAGGGTGTATCCAATGTCTTATAGACCTTCAACTCACCATGCTTAACAAAAAACTGATATGTATCTTGCGGCCTTATAAGATCTAGGAGTAAAACAGTAATACGAATATAAAACAACAGCAATATTGGTTAATGATATAACATATACACATATATATAATAAAGAGTTATTTCTGGATATAAATCTGCCTTAGAGAGAGAGAGTTGTTTCAGATCATTAACTCTGGAGCTAGAATGCCAAAGGTCAAATCCTGTCTCTGTCTTAAAAGCTGCATGACCTTAGGCAAGTTACTTAAGCTCTCTCTCACTGTGCCTCAATTTCCTTTTCGGTAAAATGGAATAATACTAAGTTCATCTATTCGATGTTAATGAGCTGCTGTGAGTATCAACGAGTGAGTATGTGTAAACTATTTAAAATATTGTCTGGAAAAAAGTATGCAGTTGGTACCAGCTGAATGAGTATCAACGAGTGAGTATGTGTAAACTATTTAAAATATTGTCTGGAAAAAAGTATGCAGTTGGTACCAGCTGAATGAGTATCAGCAAGTGAGTATGTGTAAACTATTTAGAATATTGTCTGGCAAAACGTAAGCAGTTAGTACCAGTTGAATAATAAGAATGGCAGTATTATAGGAACTGAGACAGAAAATAAAATTAGCTGAGATACAAAAAAGAATTCTCTATTTTTAAAGTTTAACATAAACCACAAATGTATCATCACCATGCCAATAGATTTTTTTTCCTGCTTGACTAATAATTTTTATTAGGTAAAGTTTGTGAGAAAGCAGAGTTCTAATGGTTGCTCATAAATTACTACCTCACTTACAAAAATTTCCATTACTTAACAAACCTTTCCAGATCTATAATTAATAAATTATTCTGTCATCAATGTCTGAGTCTGTTTCTCAGGATATTTGGGAATGTTAGTGATCCTACAGACTACATGATATAGAAATATATATATAGAGAGAAATATATATATATAGTAGATTCAAGAAACAAATAAGAAATGAACTTTTGACAACACTCACGATAACCTGGCAGAGTACAGCAATGCTTTCAGTTAAGACACTAAACAAAACTCCATACTTCTAGGCTCTATTACCAAATAAATAATCTGCATATAGAGATACCTTTGCTAAGGTGTTAAGATATTAAATGAAATCTATTTTCAAGGTCAAAATTTTAAGTAGGAGTACCATTGTTACCACCTTTCTTTTTTTAGAAATTAACTAATTAGTTTTATTATTTTTTTTTTTTTGAGACAGGGTCTGGGTCTGCACGCCCAGGCTGAAGTGCAGTGGCATGATCTCAGCTCACTGCAATCTCCACCTCCCAGACTCAAGCAATTCTCCTGTCTCAGCCTCCCAAGTAGCTGGGACTACAAGCACCCACCACCATGCCCGGCTACCATTACTGCGTTTCTGATTTGACCTACTTCTCCTCTGATATAGGATAAACAGCCCTTAGTACTCAATGGTAGAGTCATAACAGTTGTTAAAATATTTAAATATTTAAATATGTCTGACATATATATATATATATATATATATATATATATATATATATATAGAGAGAGAGAGAGAGAGAGAGAGAGAGCGCCTGGTTGTTAAACAGTTGCGTAATCCATAAACTCCTATCCCACTATAGCCCATCCCTTGGGGATTTTAAATGACCTGCTAGAGACTAAATATTTAATACCTATCCAATACAGCAGAAGGCTTCCAGGACTTTGCAGCACCAGCTTTAAGGTTAAACCTGGCATTTGTACAACTGATTGATGCCCTTGCTAGTCATCCTCACAAAGGATTCATATCCCAGGTAACATCACTGCCATCTGTAGGCCCAGAAGTTTGTCTGTGCCCTACCCACAATCCCTGCCTGGCTTCATGATAAGAGTATCCTTGAATCTGCCAACTATCTACCTACAATTCCCCATAAACAGCCTCTGTTCCCATGTGTCCTCCTGGTCAAAGAAGGCCAAGACCCTGTTGGGGGAGACGACATTCCTGATGGTAGCACTTGTGCCCCAGAGGACAAGTCCAGGGTGTTAAGTGTCCCCTGGAGCTGTCTGACATCAATATTCCCCCACAGTTGTCTTCACATAGGCTGCTCATTGGAATTAGACTCTCTTCTGGACTTTAGCACTGATAGAATTGGGGAGAGAAAGGGAAAGTAGACAGGCCAATCATCAAGCAAGCAATATTTTCTTACAAGTTGTTTAATTAAGTATTTTCAGTATCATCCCTGATCTTACCCATGAGAATAATCTCTCTTGTTTCTGGGTCCTTTACCCTCGTTGGCTGCAAAGGATCTCCAAGAGGTATACCTAGATTTACCATTAAGTCAGTCTCTGCAAAAGAAATACCATTGAAATACAAACTACTTACTTAAAATTATTCTCAATCCCAAAAAGTTCAGTACAAAATATAGCTATAGAGAAGTTATAAAACTGTCAAACGCATAAAAGTCTCTTCCTATTTATAAATCACTCTGATAAACAAAAATTCAAACTTAAAAACCCATAATGATTTAATATAAAAGCAAACACCCTAAACTTTCTATTTTCTGTAAGCCTTAACATGTAAACTCTTGTATCATCAAGGTATTAAGTGATGTTTTGCATAATCTCTAAGTGAAATAGAGGTATATGAAACACTTTAGAAATGTCTACATTAACCAGAGTTTGGGCATAGGAATGGTGGGTTTCATTTGAATGGGCAATTTACTCATGAAGAAATGTATAATATGCAATTAATAATTTTTTAAGAATAAAATTAGCTTACTTTCCATTTGGAAGAAAGTAGACATTAAAAAAATGAATTTTACCTATGGTATTATTTCTGAAGTTTTGGGAAGTAAATTTCATATTTTGCAAAGAGCTTCTTCTCAAAGTACTCCTATTTAAAATAAAATCTAAAAGTTACTTTCAGAAATAAGTTCATACTTCTTTCATCGTTATCAATACAGATCCTTTTCTTATTAGATTTTTTGTCGACTTTTCCAGTATTTTCTTTTGCCTTCCTTTTAGACGATATTGTGTCTGGAGATAGTATTCCACCAATCACGAATCCTCCTGAAATTTAACAAAAAAAGTAAAATATACATGGGAAACAGAAAATCTTGAAACAAAACTCCTTAAATTTAATATGGCACATTTCCTTTCAAAGTACCAAAGAATATATATGTCTGCAGCTAATAGTTAAAATAACACAAATACCAACCAATTTCATTATATCTCTACCACCCTAAATCAGAGGCTGATAAAACAGGACTAGATGATGCAACATGATTAGATGTTCCTATTGCTCCCCTGAAATCAACAGTCATCAGCGGAGGCTTTAAAAAAAAAAAAAAAGGAGGGGGGCTAGCAATGAACTATTTATAGAAATCCACATGAGTTTAGTCCTTTGACTTAGATATATCCATCAAAGAAGGAAATATGGCCAGGCACAGTGGCTCACACCTGTAATCTCAGCACTCTGAGATGCCAAAGCGGGAGGATTGCTTGAGCCCATAAGATCGAGACCAGCCTAAACAACATAGCAAGGCCTCATCTCTACAAAAATAAGAAAGAAAATAACTCTAAGATTAACACTATACTTTCTTGCCCACCCTACACTACTTTGTAGAAAACTGTAAGAAAATGGAAAATGGTTAATAGGAAAAATAATGAAAACTATTTACCTTTACCAGTTACAATTTTCTCACATTCTAATCTAATGCTTTATATTATGCAATTGGAAATCTTGTCAGATGATACAGGAATAGCAACATTCAGCTACCAAAGAGAAAATATCAGCACCTCTACATTAATCAGACAAAAATGAATTTAAATCCTATTATCAAAATTTAGGGGGGTGATGATTAAGTAAGGTAATGTATATAAACATGTAGTGCAGTCTCTGGCACATAGTAAACAAATTTTTTATTGATAGACATTATAACATAAATAAGTTTTACCTGATGGCCTTCCTTGATAATCTATTCGCTCTCCTCGCCAGTACTCCAAAGGTTTCAAACGTGTTCTCTTGGTCCTGCGAACATTTGGTGTGTTGGAGGGCAATACTATAAAAAGATGTCAGACAAAAGTGTATACGTGGTTTTTAGCTGATGGTACTTAGCAGTGGAAAGACTGCCTTTTAGAACACGAATGCTTTATTTTTTAGAACATGAATATTTTTCTAAACAAAAGACTAGAAAAAACATATATTTATGCTAACAATTAAAGAAATGCCAACGGAAAAACAGGCTACCAGATTGACAAATACTTAAAAATTTAATAATACTCAGTGTTGACAATGTTAAATGTCCATTCATCTTATCTGAACAATGCAAAGTTCTGTATACTAAATTGAGTGTGTTGGCTTATCTTCAAATTCCCATGTTCTTACCTACTTTTTGTTTGCTAAAGCTGTGCTGAAGCTAACGAGAAGTTGCCTACTGCTCTTAGGCAGAATGCTCAGTGTCCCCCTCTGTAAATACTGAAGCCCTGCTCAGGACATTTTTATTTCCCTTTCCCTACTCCTGATTCATCATTTCACCCCAAGACAAGCATTAAGCATTGAGAGGTATAGCAGTCTCATCACATAGGCCCACAAAATACTGACAAGATCTAAGTTCTTGAGTAAGGCAATGAGAGAAAGCTTCACTCCCATTGGTAACCTCTGAGTATAAGTGCAAGAGCACTCACAGCCTCAAATAAAGGGAGAAACATAGAAAGCCACACAACATCACAGAAAGGTGGGAACTATCACGTATCTTGACTGGCAAATATCTCTTTGGGAACCATGGATTGTTCATCTTTACATGGGCCTCTCCATGGGTTCCACAGTTCTTAGCTTTGTCTACTTACTACCCTAGCTACTGCTTTGTCTAGGAGTCAACTGGATTAAAGTGGAAGGAGATGCTGTCAAGGAAGCCATCTACCTGGTAGTTACAGTTTCTTTGATAAAATTCTCCAACCTAGCTTCACAGCTAAGGGAGGATCATGCCCCCTACTATGGGGCAAAAAGTGAGAGGGCAATAGGATTTATAAATGGACAACAGACTAACTCAGTGGCTTGTGGGTGACTTGCTATGAAATTCATAAAAACCAAGTGCATAATTTTAATTTATCTGCCAATTAATCCACATAATTGTATTTCTCCTGCTTAAGAAAAAATAAGATATTTAGAAAGAGAAACTTAATAAAGGTAAATGAAAATATTAAAAAAGAAAAATATTCTTACCTAGTTTGTGATGGATTCTGTTCTTTGGTATCACTTTAGATTGTTTTGAGTCATCTACAAAATGCAAAGGATAATATCATAAGAAATGACTGCTAATTCCATGTTAAATTAAAATGTGTTTCCTGGTCAATTTCAGTATGATTATTTTAAATAAAGTTTGACCTGATAATATATTTTATTACTCCTTTTGCTGTTCATTGTTCAACTACAAAAACTAAGGAAAAGAACTATTTCTCTAGACTTTGCTACAATGAATACATTGCAAGTTTGTCCAATCCGCCTTATTTTGTTGTTGTTCTGTTTTGTTTTGTTTTAGGCCTTTAGCAGCCTGAAACCATGCTTCTTAGTTTCTGTCTCTGGCGACAAGTGGAAAAGAGGGATGAGGAAGGGGTTTTATTGGACCAACCAGAAACAGAAACTAAGAACTCATGATTGTATTCGCTCCCTTGGACGTCCCTGGTTTTTATTCTAAAGAGTGTAACAGTTAAAAACAAACAAACAAAACAAAAAAAAAACAGATTTTTCTATTGCTCATGGAAAGATGAAATAAGCCACTTGTGGATAAAAATATAGGGCCTGATAATGGATAATTAATGTTATTTATGAACTATCTGTAACTTTCTCTTTAAAGTTCTAAAATAGTGTAAGTGTACTGAATTTAGCAGTGTGCCAATAAGCTTAGAGGTTCTCAGCTTTATGGCTGTCATCCCTTCTTTCCCTTTCTATGCACAAATGTTCTGTATCAAGAAGCAGAGTCTCGTTCCCTTCTCCTTCAATCTCTACTGGAGTTAGTGACTTGCTTAACTAATAGTATGCAACAGAAATGATGTTCTGGGGCTTAAAAGGCTAAGTCCTAATACAATCTACAGGTTCCATCTAGAAGTCTTGGGATCTCACTCTAGGGGAAGACAGTAACAATATGAAGATTAACACAAGACTGCCATGCTGTGAGGAAACTTAATGTGGCCACATGGAAAAGCCACATAGAGGAAAAGAGATGCTTGGCCAACCTCAATGTCCCAGCTCTTCTAGCTGGGTCCAAATATATAAGTGAGGAAGTTACCTCGAATGTCCAACCCATTTGAACTTTCAGATGACTCCAGCCCCAGCAGCTTGCATTTAACTATAAATTCATGAGTGTACTCAAGTGGCAATTACCCAACTAAGCCAAGTCAATTCATAGAACCATGAAAGATAAATCAATCATTGTATTAAGCCTTTAAGTTTTGGGGTGGTTAGTTATGCAGCAATATACAACTGGGACACAATGTCCATGAATCACCTAAAACTGCAAATACAATTTTGTATGAAATATATACCTTTTTTCCCTAAAAAGTGGGTCTGAGTCCGTGAAAGCAAACAAACAAAAAAAAATTGTTAAGAATGATTGAATTAGATATTTTATAAAATTGCTGGTTTGGAAGATACTTCAGTGATCATACCATCTAATTTCCCTGTCAGAAACAGGCAAATCTCTAGACATCAGAAGTAGATTAGTAATTGGGTAGGCCCAGGGAAAGGAAATGAAAGTCAGCTACTAAAGGGTAAAGGGGTTTCTTTTTGGGGGTTATGAAAAGGTTCTAACATCGATTGTGTCAATGACTACATATCATTGATCTGTACACTATAAGTGGATTAATTATATGGTATGTGAAGTCTAGCTCAATAAATCTGTGTACCCCCCCCGCCCCACCCCCACCCCCAAAATCCAATTTCCTATGCAGTCTCCCCTAGAACAAGTAGAGGTCTCATCTCTCTTGGAAATTCTCCTGTGACACTGGGCCTCAGAGGCAGCGTCAGAGTCATATAAGGAACCAAAGAAACAAGTAAATATACTGAGGATAATGGGAGTCAGGTTTCTCACTATTTGAGAAGAGGTTTATAAAGAAGGAAAAGGGGAAGTCGATGTTGGACTGGAAATGGGGGTAGTAATGTGAACTTATAATAAATACAGGTGGCCGGGCGTAATCCCAGCACCTTGGGAGGCCAAGGCGGGTAGATCAGGAGGTCAGGAGTTCGAGACCAGCCTTACCAACATGGTGAAACCCAATCTCTACTAAAAATACAAAAATTAGCCAGGCATGGTGGCACACGCCTGTAATCTCAGCTACTCAGGAGGCTGAGGCAGGAGAATCACTTGAACCTAGGAGGCGGCGGTTGCAGCGAGCCGAGATCACACCATTGCACTCCAGTCTGGGCGACAGAGGGAGACTCCGTCTTAAAAAAAAAAAAAATTTTTAAATAAATAAATAAATAAATAAAAATACAGGCATACCTCAGAGATATTGCCAGTTCAGTTCCAGACTACTACAATAAAACAGATACTGCAATAAAGCAAGTCAAACAGTTTTTTAGTTTCCTGGTGAATATAAAAGTTATTTCTTTTGCTGTTTTGTTTTGGTTTTTTGAGACAAAGTCTCTGTCACCCAGGCTGCAGTACAGTGGTGGGATCAAGACTCACTGTGGCCTCAACCTCCTGGCAGCAAATGATCCTCCCGCCTCAGCCCGCCGAGTAGCCGGAACCAGAGATGTACACCACCACGCTCAGCTAATTTTTGTATTTTTTGTAGAAACAGGTTTCTGGCATGTTGGCCAGGCTGGTCACAAACTCCTGGGCTCAAGTGACCTGCCTCGCCTCCCCAAGTGTTGGGATTGCAGGCGTGAGTCACCATACCCAGCCAAAAGTTATGTCTATACTATACTATAGTCTATTAATGTACAAGAGCATTATGTCTAAAAAAATCAGTGTACATACACCTTAATTTAAAAATATTTTATTGCTAAAAATGCTAAAGATCAGCCAGGCATAGTGGCTCATGCCTGTAATCCCAAGACTTTGGGAGGCCCTGGAGGGTGGATCACTTAGAGGCCAGGAGTTTGAGACAAGCCTGGCCAACATGGCGAAACCCCATCTCTACTAAAAATTAAAAAATTAGCTGGGTGTGCTGGTGCACACCTTGTAATCCCAGCTGCTCTTGGTGGCTGCGGCATGAGAATCGCTTGAACCCAGGAGGCAAAAGGTTTCAGTGAGTCGAGATCGCACCACTGCACTCCAGCCTGGGTATTAGAGCAAGCCTCTGTCTCATTCTCAAAAAATAAAAATAATAAAATATAAAAATGCTTATCATCTGAGCTTTCAGTGAGTTTTAATCTTTTTGCTGGTAGAGTATTTTGCCTTATTGTTGATGACTGCTGACTGATCAGGCTGGGGTGTCTGTGGCAGTTTCTTAAAACAAGTCAACAATGAAGTTTCTCTGGAGAATATAAAATGCTGTTGTATAGCATTTTACTCACAGCAGAACTTCTTTCAAAACCGCAATCAGTCCTCTCAAACTCTGCCGCTGCTTTATCAACTAAGTTCATGGAATATTCTAAATCCTTTTTTGTCATTTCAAGGGTTCACAGCATATTCACCAGGAGCACATACCAACTCAAGAAATCAGTTCCTTTGTTCTTCCATAAGAAGCAACTCCTCATCTGTTCAAATTTTGTCATGAAACTGCAGCAATTCAGTTTCATCTCCAGACTCCACTTCTAATTCTAGTTCCCTTGCTAGTTCCACCACATCTAGTTACTTCCTCCATTGAAGTCTTGAACCCTTCAAAATCATCCATAAGGGTTGGAATCAACTTCTTCCAAACTCCTGTTAATATTGATATTTTGACCTCCTCCCATGAAACACAAATATTTTTAATGGCATCTAGAATGGTGAATCCTTTCCGGAAGGTTTATTTACTTTGTCCAGACCCATCAGAGGAATCACTACTCGTGGCAGCTACTGCCTTACAAAATTTATTTCTTAAATAATAAGACTTAGAAGTCCAAATTATTCCTTGATCCATGCATGGGCTGCAGAATGAATGCTCTCTTAGTAGGCATGAAAGCAACATTAATCTCCTCATCTTTGTCCATTAGAGCTGCTGGGTGGCCTGGTGCATTGCCATGGATGCGCTGTCACCCAGGCTTTGTTGTTCTACTAATAGAGCAAAGTAGATTTAGCATAATTCTTAAGGACTCTAGGATTTCTGGAATGGTAAACGAGCACTAGCTTCAACTTAAAGTCACCAGCTGTATTAGCCCTTAACAAGAGAGTCACAGCCTGACCTTGGAAGCTTTGAAGTCATGCACTGACTTCTCGTTAGCTGTGAATGTCCCAGATGACATCTTCTTTCAATAGAAGGCTGTTTTGTCTACAGGGAAAATCTGTTGTTTAGTAAAGACACCTTCAATTATCTCAGCTAGATTTTCTGGATAACTTGCTGCAACTGCTACATCAGACCTTGCTGCTTCACCTTGCTCTGTTATGGAAACAGCTTCTTTCCCTAAACTTCATGAACCAGCCTCTGCTAGCTTCAAACTTTTCTTCTGCTGCTTCCTCACCTCTCTCAGCCTCCACAGAATTAAAGAGAGTTAGGGCCTTCCTCTGGATCAGGCTCTGGCTTAAAGGAATGCTGTGGCTTGTTTAATCCTCTGTCTAGACCATTGAAACCTTTTCTGTATTAGCAGTCAGGCAGTTTCCCTTTCTTATCATTCGTGTGTTCACTGTAGCACTTTTCCTTTCCTTAAGAACTCTTCCTTTGCATTCACAAATTGGCTGTTTGGTGCCCGAGGCCCAGCTTCTGCACGATCTCGGTTTCTGACATGCCTTCCTCACTAAGCTTAATCATTTCTAGCTTTTGATTTAAAGTGAAAAATGTGTGACTCTTTCTTTTGCTTGAACACTTAGAAGCCATCGTAGGGTTATTATTGGACTAATTTCAATACTGTGTCTCAGGAAATAGGGAAGCCTGAAGAGAGGGAGAAAGATGGGGAACTGGCCAGTCAGCAGTCAGAGCACATGAATTTTCTCTTTCTTATGTAGGTGTGGTTTGCAGTGCCCCAAAACAATTACAATAGTCATGTCAAAGATCACCTGATCACAAATCACCATGAAAGACACAGTAATGAAAAAGTTTGATATACTGTGAAAATTACCAAAATGTGACACAGAGACACAAGGTGAGCACATGGTATTGAAAAAAAAATGGTGCCAATAAGGCTTACTCAACAAAGGGTTGCCACAAACCTTCAATTTGTGAAAAATGCAGTATCTCCAAAATGCAGTGACACAAAGCACAATAAAACAAGGTATGCCTGTATAAATATAAATATAGAAATAGATATAGATGCCTGTATTGTATATGGTGTGTACATATGTGTATGTGTGTGTGTATATATATTTCCTATCTCTGTACACTGAGAAAGACTAGAAGCAATGGTATCCCAAACAAGGATCACATCAAGTGCCCAAATCTTGGTTTCTAAATGCCATCTTCCACTAAAAAGAACCAGGTTTCCTGGAGCAGTAATTGATCCCAGAGCTGGGGCAGGAAAAAGACTGGAACATCTTATGCCAAAAAACAAAGACAGTATTCATAGAATCATGACAAAAGCACACAGAGACCAGCTGAAAGAAAATCCAGTGACCAAATCTATCACAATTCAAGTATCATAATAAATGGTCAAGATTTTACAACCCCATGGCATAAAATAGTAGTAGTCCATACTGATATAAATGAAAAGAATCATGAATAAAATAATTGGCATGGGGGAGAAAAACTGGCAACTAATTAATGTGGAAGGAATTAAAGAAACAAAATAGAAAATAATGTGGTACCATCATTAGTGGCTGATAATTCAAGCGGGAGTCTTGAATGTATGTTAAGGTTGGTGAATGGAGGTTTGACAAGAAACAGGCTACTAAAAGAGTATCAGAATATCACTCCACAATAATATTTATCAATTATAAGAGAAACGCGTGTCTTTACAGTAGAGAAACCTGGCAGACAATAACATGAACAGGTGATCAGGATTGATATCATGTCAGCAGGGTATGGTGGCTCACACCTGTAATCCCAGCACTTTGGGAGACTGAGGTGGGCAGATCACTTGAGGTCCGGAGTTCGAGACCAGCCTGGCCAACAAGGTGAAAGCCTGTCTCTACTAAAAATACAAAAATTAGCCAGGCATGGCAGCATGTGCCTGTAATCACAGCTACTCAGGAGGCTGAGGCATGAGAATTGCTTGAACCTGGGAGGTGGAGGTTACAATGAGCTGAGATCACACAACTGCACTCCAGCCTGGGTGACAGAGCAAGACTCCATCTCAAACAAACAAAAAGCAAAAGCATCATGTAGATGGGTGAACGTCAAGTGCCTCCTGTGTGATGCACAAATTACATCCCCTAACTCCTAACCCTACAGCATCATTTCTGTAGTATTCCTGTCAATATGAATGGCACACATTTGATCATGAGTTAAGTTAGGGAAAAAAAACCAAGAAACTGTTCCATGTTGAAGGAAACTAAGGGACATGGCAGCTAAATGCAGTCCACGATCCAGGACTGGATCTGGAACCGGGAGGAAGAAGAGACACTGAGATCCAGGAAAAGGAACTGCTGGTGAAATCTGAATGGAGTCTGTGAATGCATCTGTATTGTATTAATGCTGATTTCCTTATTTGTATGGTTCGAGAGTAGTTATAGCCTTGTCTTGCTGAAATACATTATGGGGTATTTAAAGGAAATAATACATCATGTCTATAATTCCCTCTCAAATAGTTCAGAAAAGAGATGAATGATAATAAACGTGTATTTATTAGAGGAGGCAGGGAGGGAGATGGAAAAAATGTTGTAAAATGGGGACAATTGTGAAATCTCGATGAAGGGGATATGGGATCTCTGTATAAGACTGAAATTATTTCAAAATAAATTATTTTTTAAGTGACTAACACAAGGGACGACTCCTAAATTTCAAAGATTAAAGGATCCTATTAAGTATGGAGATGGAAGAAAACAGGCTATCTACAAAGGAAAGAGTAAGGCTGCCTTCAAATTTCTACTCATAAGCATTAACTCTCATGAAGCGAAATAGCAATAGGGTGATAGTTCAAAGAAAAATGATCATGACTCAAGATTATGTTCTCTATTTAGCTGGTAGTTCATCGTGTTTAAAAAGAAAAAAAGGCCGGGCGCGGTGGCTCACGCTTGTAATCCCAGCACTTTGGGAGGCCGAGGCGGGCGGATCACGAGGTCAGGAGATCGAGACCACGGTGAAACCCCGTCTCTACTAAAAAATACAAAAAATTAGCCGGGCGTGGTGGCGGGCGCCTGTAGTCCCAGCTACTCGGAGAGGCTGAGGCAGGAGAATGGCGTGAACCCGGGAGGCGGAGCTTGCAGTGAGCCGAGATTGCGCCACTGCACTCCAGCCTGGGCGACAGAGCAAGACTCCGTCTCAAAAAAAAAAAAAAAGAAAAAAAATCCTGAGTCCTTGCTAGAATATGTGAGAATGTCTACCAACTTTACAAAGAAGTAACAAGTATATCTGTTGACAATAAGTATATATATATATATTAAACAATTTATTAAAGGAAAAAGTACTGACACAGTGAGTCAAAAACAATTCAATCATATGCTGTTTCTTAGCCACTTTTAATTCTCTAATAAAAGTTAAATAAAAAGATAAGAAATAAACAACCAACCAAAAGAAAGCAGAAGTCACAATACTAATATTAGATAAAACAAACTACAAAGTAAAAAGCATTTAACACAACGTAGCAGATAAATTTGACCAAAGCAGGTACACTCCATATGAAGGCTTATGTGATCAGTAACAGCACTGAAATGTACACAACAAAGACTACAGAAAATACAAGGGGAAAGACAGTTGCAGTGGGAACACTTTACTTCAACTCTAGCAGTCCTTAATAGATCTCAAATCAAAAGAATACAAAGGTTGAGAACATCAAGCTTAGTATGTCCAAATCTAACATCCTGTTCTTTTCCCCAAAATCTGCTTCTTCCCCAATAGTCCCCAGATCAGGTAGTAATATTGCCATTCTTCCAGGTGCTCAGGCCAAAAACCTTCGAGTTCTCTCTAACACCTCTGTTTTTCTTACACACCACGTCTCGTCCATCAGAAAATCCTGTTGACTTTACCCTCAAAAATACCTAAAAATCCTCCACCCGCTTTCCACCTTCTACTGCTACCACACTGGTCTAAGCCAACACCTCTCACTAGGATTACTTCAACATCTCTCCAGCTAGTCTCCTTGCTTCCAACCTTCCTCTGTCCCTTCAACCCCATCAGTCAACTCCTAACAGCAGCTGCAGTGATTGTTAATACAGGTCAAGTCATGTCTCTCTCCTGCTCAAAACCCTCTAATGGCTTCCCATCTCTCTTACTAAAATTTTGCCTTTAACATCCTATGTGATCTTTCATTCTGTTGCCTCTGTGACACCATTTTTCCTACTACTCGTTCGCTCTCTTCCTCTGCTCTAACCCTCTGGCCTTCTTGGTGTTCCTCAATCAAGACGGACTCTTGACCACATAAGAACCTTTGCCCTTCATCTTCCCTCTACCTGGTACACTATCTACCCAGACAGCTGCATGGCTTGCTGTCTCATCTCTTCAAACCTTTGCTCAAATGATCACTTCCTTAGTGAGGACTTCTCTGCCCACCTACCTAAAAATGTAAACTTCATTTCCCACCCTAAAAGCCCTCCTTTATTTCTCTACTCTCAACACCCAACAAATCATAAATTTTGTCTGCCATCCTGCCCCTTCCAGAAATTAAGCTGCAGGAGGGCAGAAATTTTTGTCAGTTTTGTTCACTGACACACCCCTACCCTTAAAATAATATAAGTAAATATTCCATAATTTTTCATATTTAAGAATTCCATAAATATTAAAAGTATATTCAGAAAAATATATCCACTTATGTTATCAACAAAATAACTGGATATATTTAAATCCACATCTGTATACAAATTATTCCCTTTTTCAAGCACCAATGGAAAAATTGTAAAAACTAAGCATACACTCGACATTAGAACACAAAAAAACTTACTGAATTCAAACACTAAATAAAATAGACCAAGTTTTCTAGAACAATAAAATGAAACCAGAAAATAATAAAAGAACAAAATAAAACACAACTTCTCAGAATAACAGCAAAAATTGGCTATTTAACATACACCTGATATTAAACTAAGCAAAGAACATGTATTCATCTTTATATCAGCTTATGGGATTGGAGCTGATATCATTGTACAGATAAGAAAACTGAAGTTTAAGAACACTGAAATTTCTTACTCAAGATAATATAGTGATGCTTCCCGATCAGTGGTGAATGGGGCAAAAAAAAAAAAAAAAAAAAAAAAAGATAATGTAGCTAGTAAGTAGTAGAGCTAGAACCAATCCCAGGTCCATGACCCTGGAGACCAAGCTCTTAACTAATGTACTCTTAAATAACTGCTGGGTCAAAGAAAAATCACTGCAATTTAGAGTACACTACAATAACACTACATAGCAAAACCTACAAAATTAAGCCAAAACTATACTGAGGGAAATTGAATGCTGCTTCTTTACCAAAGAAACAACAGAAAAACACAGAAAGCATTCAAGTTAAAAGAGAAAATACAATAAATCTAATGACGGGGAAAAATTAAAAAGTTAAAAGAATAGTGATTATTAGAAAACAAAAGAGTATAACAGATTACAATCAAGCACGCATTTTTAGGAGCATGAAAAAAATTATAAAATTATCTATTAAGAGGCATTTTTAAACTTCAGTACGAAAATTTTCAAGTACTGAGGGCCAGGAGTGGTGGCTCACGCCTGTAATCCCAGCACTTTGAGAGGCTGAGGCAGGTGGATCACAAGGTCAGGAGTTCAAGACCAGCCTGGCCAAGACGGTGAAACCCCATCTCTACTAAAAATACAAAAAAAATTAGCCGGGCGTGGTGGCAGGTGCCTGTAATCCCAGCTACTCGGGAGTCTGAGGCAAGAAAATTGCTTGAACCCAGGAGGTGGAGGATGCAGTGAGCTGAGATTGCGCCACTGCACTCCAGCCTGGGAGACAGAACGAGACTTCGTCTCAAACAAAAACAAAAACAAAAACAAAAAAAAAGAGAAAATTTTCAAGTATTGAAAATAGAGAAATTAGTATAATGAACCCAATACACCCATCACCCAGCTTCAGTAATCATTAACAGATCACTAATCTGCTTCATGTATACCCTTATCAGCTTAACAATTTTAAATACTGGAGTAGACATCTTAAGTGCCAATATTTCATTATGTTCTACTTAAAAAACTGTCACTCATTTTCCTTCTGTCTCACTCAGGTACAGGGTCTTATTAACCTCTAACTAAGGGTCTTAAGAGGTAGGTACTCAATATACATTCGCCATCAGTGACAATGTAAACAAAACATAGCACTCCTTACTCCATATTCATAACGCCATAAAAATCAAGACAGAAAAAAAGACAATAGTTTACCTGAACTTCCATGAACTTCCTCATCATCCACATCATTCTTTCCAGACATTAAATAATTATTACTGAGCCTGGAAGGTCCACTTAAGACAAAAAGGAAACCACAAAATTAATGCTTTTATAATACATATATCTAATGTATTTGACTTAATGATCATTTTTCTCCTAAAACTGCCATAAGTCTTTCTTATAAAACCAACAGTGATGTTACAAGTCATCAAAAATATATGGTCATCCCTCAGTATTTGTGGGGGACTGGTTCCAGGATCCACCGTGGATACCAAAATCCAAGGATGCTCAAGTCCCTTATATACAATGGTGCAGTATTTGCATGTGACTTTCACATATCCTCCTGTATACTTTAAATCATATCTAGGTTACTTATAATACCTAATACAATGTAAATGCTATGTAAATAGTTGTTATACTGTATTTTTATTTGTATTATTTTTAATGTCATATTGTTACTTTTTATTGTTTTATATTTTATTTTCTGAATATTTTCAATCCATGGGGGTTGAATCAGTGGATGCAGAATCCACAGATATGGAGGGCTGACTGTACTTGCTGCATTAAACAAAAGACTACAATTTCATCCCCTAACAGACGGCTGGGCATCATAAGTACTGAATTTATGACTTATAGATCAGAGTAATGGACTTAGTAAATTCAAATGGTAACATCCTGTGGTGAAAATCAAATTATAAAAAAAAGAAAGAAATCATCATATTTTAATTTAAAAAATAAAATAGCCAAAAACCAATGGAATTCAAAATGTGGTCCAGAAATTGTCATAGATGATTCAGCCTCTCTCAGTCCTAGATCTCTTTCTACCTATTATGAACCCAGGATAAGCCTAGTCATAACCTCACAAATAGTAAAGAAATTTTAGCCATCCCTTAAACGTCTGAGAATTTGCTACAATTTACCCTTTATTCATTTGTTAAAAGGTTATATGACATCAGATATAATTAAGAGTAGGTAATTCAATTTGATCACTAAATGTGGTCATTTTAACATTATATGTCCAAATTCTTTAATACACCACCTTTCAAGAGGTGGAGCCTAATTCCACCTCTCCCTGAATATAGTGTGGACTTAATAAGTTGTTTCTAATGAACAGAATAAAGTAGAAATGACAGTGTACAATGTCAAAGACTAAGTCATTAAAAGGCACTGTGATATCCATCATAGTCACACCTTCTCTTGGAGCATTTGCTTTGTGGGAAGCCAGTTGCCATATTCAGCAGCTGAGAGGGCCACACGGTTAAGAAACTAAGGTCTACTGGAAAGAGCCAGAATGGAACTGGGGTCTCCAGCCAATAGCGATGTGAGACATTTTATAGGTGGATTCTCCAGTTCCAGACAAGACTTTAAAGGGCTAAAACCAGGAAGATATCTTGACTGCTACGTCCCGAGAATATCTGAGCCAGAACTAGCTAGCTAAGCCTCCTAGAATGCTGACCCATAGAAACTATGAAACAATAAGTGTTTTTAAGCCTTTAACAAAATTAAAACAAAGTTCTTGGGTAATCTGTTATACAGCAATGGGTAACTAATATATGTAACTATTATCCTTAGAATACATGCATACCTTTCCTCTAAAACTGAAGTCTTATGCTCTCCAGAATCCAAGTTTGACTCTGTTGGTATATTACATGTATATCCACTGGTCTGAGGCTTTAGGGGAACATTCTGTGCAGTCATAATATCATCTTCATTCTTTGAGCTTCCTGTAGATCTATAAAAATGATAAATGTATGAGTGTTTATACTTCTTCAAAATAAAATTTTATTCCAGAAACGATACACAGGTGGGTACAAAGACAATATAATATTGGCTATAATGAATATCAGATCACCCTGTTTAGGTTCTGAGACTTGCAACTAGCTAAGGAAGCAAACTGGTTTCTAGGACCTGCCAAGAGTCCCAATTTGAAAAATTCTGATGAGAGAAATGGAGAAGACACCTGCCAAGGAAGGTGGTGAAAGGGACATAAGGAGACCTTATCTCTAAGTGGCTTATGATATATATTACAGTTAATCTATCATGGTTTACTGGAGAATCCATAAACAACTAAAACCGTCTTCTTTGATATCCCTAGTCAGCCTACTGAGGGGCAACATGGTCCTCAGAGGGACTGAGCTCATCTCTTTGGTAGTTAGTTTACTCCAAATATATGCAGACAAGACACACTCTTCCTAGTGACTGTATAATTCTTCAGGTTCTAGTATGCTCCTGGGTCCTACCATTAGAGTCAAAAGAAATAAAAGTGATTACAAGAGAATACTAGGAACAACTGTATGCCAACAAATTAAATAACCTAGATGAAATGGACAAACTCCTAGAAAGACACAAATTATCAAAATTGATTCAAGAGGAAACAGTTTCAAAATACCATGAATCAGTAATCAAAAACAAACTACCCATATAGAAAAGCTCAGGCACAGGTGGCTTCACTGCTTTTACCAAACATCCAAAGAAGAATTAAGACAAATTATTCATAAACCGTTTCAAAAAATAGAGAGATAATACTTCCCAACTCATTGTATAAAGCCAGTATTACCCTGATACCAAAACTAAACAAAGACAACAGACGCAAAGCAAGCTACAGATCAGAACCCCTCAACAAAATACTAGCAAATGCCAGCAACACAATAAAAAAAGAGAGAGAAAAGCAGAGAATGGCCTGAAAAAGTGAAACAAAATGTGTATGGGAATTCTTTATGCACTATTAACGATATACGCTAATATATTTTAGGACACACTGTCATTTATTTCAGTATATCCTCAGCACCTTACTGCTTCTAACACAAAATATGTATTACCTCAATAGGTTGTTGGAACTAATAAGAATTCATTAAAAGCATCTAGCAAATATTTGGCACATAGTATGAACTCAAAAAATGTTAATTATTATCATCCTAAGAAGAAAAGTATTAAGCTATATTCATAACTATTGAAATCACATTAATCTCACTTAAAAGGCAACAATTTGAACGATACACTTAAAAAAGATTAAGATAGTAAATTTTATGATACATGTTTTTTGTCTGTTTGTTTTTTGAATCTCTACCTTGGGAGCCCAAGGCAGGAGAATCACTTCACACCAGGAGTTCAAGACAGGCCTAGGCAACAAAGCAAGACATCATTTCTACAACAAATTAAAAAATTAGCCAGGTGTGGTGGTCCACACCTGTAGTCCTAGCTACTCAGGAAGCTAAGGCAGGAGGATTATCTGACCCAGGAGTTTGAGGTTACAGTGGGCTATGATCATGCCACTGCACTCCAGCCTGGGCAACAGAGGAACACAGTCTTTAAAAAAAAAAGTTTAACTCTTGGATGACAATAATATCTTATTAAATTTAACAGTCATAATTCCAGGTGCTATGTACTATTCCCTATTTTAATATGAGGAAACAAGTGCAGAGTAGTACTTTGCCTGTGTGTCACCCAGCTAATGGTAGAGACTGGGTTTAATACCAGGTATGTCAGAGTGCAGAGCTCTTCATGCTAACTACTGCCTGTCTATAAATGACGAAATAGCACAAATTATTAAATGCTGAACAACAAAAGTAACTATACTGTACACATAACAGACATTACCTAGAACAATCAAGATTTTTCTTCTTAGCCAAGTCCGCCTCATCACTTTCCAATGGCTCACTCAGCGAACGTCTGGAAATTTCATCATGACCAATGGTACCTCCAGAACCTTCAGCATTTAACAACTTCTGTACTCTTTGGTTGCCTTTAGTTGCTGTCTTCTGCCTTTTAAGTGGAATAGTTTTTTTCCCAATATTCTTAGATGACTGATTTGTTTTCTTAGCAGATTTTTGCCTACTGTTGTAATGCACTGGTAATTCATTTCTTATTGAAGAATTGCTATAAACAGGACCTGAAGGATTCAATGATAACCTAAAGTTAGTATGTTTGTCCAGATGATTTGGCTCACTGAAATACCAACAGCACTTATATTTGCATATAAACATATACACATACACACACACACATCTCAGGCTACATTTATTTCTAAGTTAAATTCTTTAAACAATGTAGCTCTTCAGTTTATAGATACATGAAACAGGCCCTTCAAATCTGTCACAGGCTTCAAGAAACACTCTCTGGCTCTGCCACTGCCCTTCTGGCCATCCTTAATATCTGATATTCCCCAAGGTGACAGCTTCAGCTTTTCACTCCATATACTTTCTTTGAGGGACTTATCTACCCAGAGCTTTAATTACTATCTATATGCTGACACCTATAATATCCATCTACTGCTCTCCCCTAAATCTGCCTCTCTTGCTTTATTTCCTATCTTAATGAAAAATACAACTACCTATTCTATCCAGATATCTAAATCAGAAATTTGAGTCATGCAAGACTACTACTCCTATCCACAATCACGCCCTAAATCCCATCAATTCTACTTTATTAATGCCTTTCAAATCTTTCAAGCTCTCCCTCCTGTCATTAGTGGAAGCCCTCATCATTTCGTATCTGGATTATTAAAATAGTCTCTTTACTAATCTCCCCTCCCTAGCCTTGTTTTTCAATCCATTTCTTACACTGCTGCAAGAATCACCTTTGGAAAACAAAAACTGGATCATTACAACCCTGCTTAATTAAAGTATTTTAGTTATTATCTATAGCTTCAGGATGAAGTCCAAATACTTTCAACATCAATTCATATCTACATCTACATTTGCTTATTTCATAAACCACAATTCCCAAAACCCCCCTCCAAACAAACGAACCAAAAAAAGCCATGGGTACTGAACCATCTACAGTTTCTCTAAAGCACTGGTTGTCCAAAGGCAGTCTCTAGACCAGCAAGATCAGCATTACCTGGGAATTTGAAACGTAAATTATCATCCCTCACCTCAGACCCCAGTGAATCAAAGACTTTACAGAGCAGGGCCCAGTAACCTGTGCCTTAATAGGCCGTCCAGACAATTCTAAAGCACACTAAATTAAAGAAAGAAAAGATCAAGCTCTCTGCTCCAGATTTCTGCACAAGCTACTTCTACTGAAAACATTCCATAACTTCCTCCTCACTCCACTCAATCACTTAGCTAACTCCTAGTTCATCCTTCAGGAAGCTTTCCCTAATTTCCAAGTCTTAGGTGGCTTGCTATTACACATACGACTGTTTACTTATCTCTACCTCTCTCCTCCAGCAGACTGACAACTCCTTGACCTCAAGTAATTGATTGGTATTTTATCTATGTATATTCCCAATGCCTAGTGACAGGGGCAGGACTATGGTGAAGCAAGAGTAGCCTCAGCTGGAAAATTCAAGAAGGTACTCATTTTCAGGTCTGTGCAAGTACAGAGCCCGAATTGATACAATCCTGTGACTGAGTGCCTGAAATTTTTCACCCTAGTGTCTCATTGTCTTACCCTAGTCCTGGTCCTACTTTACCTCATTCCTGCCCCACGGCAAGTGCTCCATATACATTTCTTCACATATATGGAAAGGCAACAGTGTCAGTGGCAACGTACTATGGGCAGGCTGGGGGCAGGTCAAGTTGTTCTTCTTAACTTCAGACTTCAGTTTCTTCTTCCATCAGATGAGAGTTTAGACTATACGATATGTAAGGATTCCTCCCCTTTTTCGACTCCCAGCTTGATCAAAAATCCAACTTCTATTTCAGGACTCTTAAATAAGTGTTTTTTGATAGTTTCAGAGATCTAGCCATTTATCCAAGTTCTGTAAGAACTTATTTACCCATCTGTTTATGTGCTCATCTGCCACATAGTACTTTAGCATTTCAGGCAACCTGGGGCAGAAAAGTGAGTTCCCCAAAGCAGTAACAGTATTACTTAACACTTCAATACTAACATATGCCACCTACTATGATAATTGCATTTAAACCTTATAAAAACTCAATGAGGTAATCATGTTACAGAATGACAAACTAAACAAAGTAATCTACTCAAAGTGGAAGAGTGATACTTTGAACTCAGATCTCACTCCAAAATCCAAAGGCTGCAACAAAATAAATACTTGCTGCTATCCATCAAGAATCTCAATGATTTAATAATTCATAGCAATAAGGCCTCACATATACAATGTCATAGTTGTACTAATCTTTCACTTATTAATCTAAATGCCCCAAAGTCAATAGTATTTGTTTATGTGAATGCTACCTTATGATCCACCAATCTTTTCAGGATCACTTCCTTTAAAAAAGTGACAATTCTCCCAAAACAATAAATGTTTCATATTGTGCAGAAAAAAGTTAGCACAGCAGGTCTGAGTATACTACCCTTAAAAGGGCCTGCTTTCAATGTTAGCCCTGTAAACTTAAATTTCAGGAGTGTTCCTGTCATTTCCTAATTGGCAAACGTGGTGCTGTGGGCCTAAACTGCTTATATAAAAAATATGGTTTAGGCAAATATTGCCTTCCTTCAGGGAGTCTGGAATTGTAGTACTTGCTAGATAGAGAGTACCTATGTGACCACCCCCAATAAAGATCTTGGGCACTAAGTCTCTAGTGAGCTTCCCTGATAGACATTTTGCCTATTTCTCACAACTCATTGCTAGAGGAATTAAGCAGCTCCTGTGGGAATCCACTGGGAAAGGACTCTTTAAGCTTCTGCTCATTTCCTCCAGACTTAACCCATGCACTTTTTTTCTACTGAATTTGCACTGCATCCTTTCACTGTAATGAATCACAGCCATGAGTACAACTATATGCCCAGTCCTCCTAGCAAATTACCAAATCTGAGGGTAGTCTTGGGAACCACCAACATAAGTAATTTATTTTTATGTGTAATAAACTATAATCTTTTAGATTATAAACTCCTTGGTGGCAGAAACTCATATTATCAATCTTTGTATCCCCCACAGCCAAGACATTAAAAGAGCTGGGTTATTTATATTGCCTTTCCCAACTAGAACGCAAGCTCCATGACAGCAGGGATTTCTGGTTTGGGATTTTGTTTTCCCATGGCTATTATCCCTATACCTAAAATACCGTCTATATTAACGCTTCAAGGAATATCTTTACAATTGATTTAATATTCCTTTTGATGACCCAATTTAACTTGGTCCTCATGATATTCTCTATATAGAAATATAAAATCAAACATAATGCCCCATACAGAATGATTTTATCTATGAACGAACATAATTTAAATAAAAATACTTACTCTCCTCTGATTTTACCACCCACCAATCAGATGGACGCCTGGAAATTCTTCGACTTCTCGTGACAGTTGAAGTCACTTCTTCAGGTACAAGTTTGTTCTTGGACTCACTGGAAAAGCGCTTCTTTTTAGATCCTTCCTTATCTTTTCTAGTGCTACTTTTCTTGCTTCCTAAAATAAAGAAAACCATAAAACCAATTCACAATCTACTAAAAGAGTTTTCAGAAAACCACAAGATTATAAAAAAACCATCAATTATAGGAACTTCTTAAATTTATCCTGTGGCCTTTTCATCTCTATTTTTAAAAGTCACATGTTCTCTTTCTGTCAATTGTATGTGCTGCTGAAGTAAGCACTAACTTCCTATTGAATGCAAATTTTCACACTGCTTGATAACTCTTATATACTCCTCAGCCAAAAAAATAAGTATCTTCTGAAGCTGAAAAAAAATAGACAGTTCCTTCCTACAATGTCCTAAGTAGGCAATTACTGCTTTCCTGTTTTGAAATAATGATTTTTTTCAACCTAAGAAGAGGAGATTTAAAGTATGATTAAATTATAAACTCTGAACTAGAGGCATTATCTTGGATCGTCCAGGTTGACCCAATCTAATTATGTTTCCTTTAAAAGCTGTGGTCAGAGAGATGAGATGGTGGAAGAAGAGGCATTTGAGAAGGCTGGTATTGCTAGTTTTGCAGATGGTGGAGGAGGACCATGAGTCAAGGAATACAGGTAGTTTCAGGAGGCTGGAAAAGGCAAAGAAACAGATTTTCTCCCAGAGCCACTAGAAAGAAAGAAAACCCTACCAATACCTTGATTTCATCCCAGTGAGACATCTGACCCACAGAACTGTAAGATAATCAATGTTTGTTGTTTTAAGCCAATAAGTGTGTAGTAACTTGTCATATGACAGCAATAGAAAATTAATACAACTGGTATGGTAATTAATGAGAGCATTATATTCACTAACCAATCTAGATACAGAATATATGTAAAAATTAGTGTGTAGAATATAGCAGGCACTCAAAAAATGTTTAATATTTACAATTATAGAGAGCATCTTTCAAGTATATTTCTTCACATGTCTTTTCCTAAGAAATCATGGATAAATCAAAATTTTCTACCCTCCCTTTTAATCCTATGCATGTATGTATATTATCTATTGTTCTACAGAACCGACCAGAATGGTCTTGTTAACAGTAGAAATAATGGGTTAGTAATTTTTGTGATTACAGTGCCTAATGCAGTGTATGGCATTCAACAACTGTTAGATAAATGAGTGAATGATGGAAAAGAATGGATTTTTATCTCTATAAAAAATAGTCCCATGGTACCCTAGGATTTTTTTTTAACATTTTTATTTTCTAAATAATTTATCATTCTGTCTTATTCATGTTCTGATACTAACTTGTTTACTAGCCTTTTCTTTTCACTTTGCCCTTTATATATACTGCCATCTCACAAGATAAACAAAAACTACATGAGTTAGAATTAAATTATATATAAAATAAAAAGATTCTAGAAAAGAACCTATAGGCTTTTCAGGCTCTTTGTTGATTTAGGTTTACTTTGCCTACTTGCCAAAGCTAAGTTAGGATATTAAAAAACATCAAATGGGTAGAATAATGATCACAGTTATATTTAATATAAAGACTTACCCACAGGTGGCATCTGTTTTTTGGAAACACAATCATTTCCCATCTCTTCATGCTCTTCCATATTTCTGTCTGAATTTCTTTGAAATTCGTCTTGGGTAATATGTGATGTATGTATGTTTTCATCTTTAGACTGTCCCACATCAAGCTGTTCTTCAGCTGGTTTAGCCATTAATTTTCTTCTCTGTTTTTGTTTTATAGTCCTTTTGCTTCTAGATGGTTTTTCTGCATTCTTGGAATACATTTCATATTTTGTAGATCTGTAATTATTTTCTGTTTCACCTGTCAAAGCATAACTTGTATCCAGCACTGTTTTATCAGAGGGCTGAGATGTCTCTACTGGGTGAGGTTTATGTGAATGTTTGTCATTTGCCAAAGTCTTAGGTAATATATTATGATGCTTTTCTGTTGACTTTCTACCTTGAAGGAGTGCAGTGCTCTCAGCCGGGGATATTGTGCGTTGTTTCAGAGGCCCTGCCTTTCTTGGTATTGTAATCCAAGATCTACTTGCAAAACTTTGATCTGACTCATCAATTATAAATTCATCCTCTACCAACTTCATATCATCGGGAGGACACGAATGAGGTGGAGCAGTTGCCGCATGCCTAACAATGGGACTGAAACAGGGTGACACTTTTAACAGTTCAAAAAAATAAAGCTTTATATTTGTTTAGCAAAGAAAATAATCTAGGAAATAAAATCTAAATATGTTTTAAACTGTTTATATATCTCCTCAATTTTCCCTTAATCTTACAAATCTTTCCCTCCTTTTACATATCTATGTCTGTTCACCCTCATTTATAATAGTAATGACATCACAAAACTTTAGGGCTAGAAATCTAGGCATCAACAAATTTGATCCCACCTACCCATCATATATACTAAAACTGAAGCCCAGAGAGATATAATTATAACCCAGATATACTGACTCACAGTCCAAAATGCATGCCACTATTATATATAATCTTATATTAAATTATATATTTGTATATATAACTTTTGGGGTCTGAATTTCTTCACATTCAAAATAAGTCAACAAGATTATTTCTGAGAACACTCCAAGTCTAATATTTGAATGGACTACTACCTAAATTATAAGAAGTTGAGGAGGCCGGATGTGGTGGCTCACGCCTGTAATCCTAGCACTTTGGGAGGCTGAGGCAGGTGGATGACTTGAGGTCAGGAGTTCAAGACCAGCCTGGCCAAAATGGTAAAACCCTGTCTCTCCTAAAAATACAAAAATTAGCCAGGCATGATGGCGGGCCTGTAATCCCAGCTACTTGGGAGGCTGAGGCAGAAGAATCGCTTGAACCCAGGAGGCAGAGGTTGCAGTGAGCCCAGACTGTGGCACTGCACTCCAGCCTGGGTGACTGAGCAGAACTCCATCTCAGACAAAAAAAAAAAAAAAAAGAGAGAGAGAGAGAGAGATTGGGGACAGTTTCTTCCTGTCTTTTTTTACATCCCACAGTTCTTCATACACAGCAACACCAAATACACAGACGGTTGAATGAATGTAAAATTTACTAATATTACTATAGGACTGTAAATTGTAGACCTACAGAACTATAAAATAATAAATGTTGTTTTAAGCCGCTAAGTGTGTAGTAACTTACGACAGCATATGTGTAAAAATGCATTCCAAGTTTGGGTATTTCATATATATTTTCATATTATAATCATGGTATAGAAATAAATGGAGTGTATCTAGAAAGGCAGCATAAGCACAAAAGAAATCTAGTGCCACAGAAACAGGAAAAATAAAAGGCAAGTCTTATCACAAAGCATACAATGCTATAGAATGTTATAAATAATGAAGTCAAACAATGTTTCCCAACTCTAGACCTTTCTCCATAGTCCTAGCCCAAACTTTATGTATTTTACTAAAAGGCAGGAAGCCTATATCATGAATATTATTGTTATTTCCCATGCCCAGTGTTGTAAAAGGCTAAAGAGTAAGACAGACAATTTCAACTACAATCTTATGGCTTATAATCTAACATCAACATTAATTCTTAAATTTTCATAAAAGCATGTACATGTTAAGTACATACAAAGAGATTCCCGCATTTAATGAGGTGCTGAATAAATTAAACTAGTGCACTGAGATTACACAGTACCTCCTCCAATTAGTCAGGAAAGTTTCCTAGAGAAGGGAGGAATTATTCCAAGGACAGTAATCTGATAGACTGACTAATTTTACATTTCCCTGATTGTTTTAATAGCTTTGAGCACACCACAGATTGCAGTGAGATACACAAAATAAAAAACAAGGTAAACATCCAAACTCCAAAGCTGGCATACGCACTTGTTTCTGCTTTTTCACTTGGATAAGAAGGCTTAGTTAGCTATGTTTAGCCATAACAGAAACAAAGACAGAATGCAAAAATTAGATTATGTTTTTCTCTTTTAATTAGAACATACAAAAGGAATCAGAAGTGAAAATGCCTTCTCTATTCCTCTAATCGCAAACTCCTGACAAATCTTATAATGTAAAATAGCAAATACTCTAAAAAATATACTCTCTAATGGTAGAGTTTTAGAAAATTCTATAAAAACTAATAAAGAACAAAGTCAATACAAATACTACAATGATGGATGTTAAACAGAAATGATATCCTTAGGAAACAATCTTGACACTATGAAAGTTTAGAATAGGGAAAGATGGCTTCTAATTAGCTAGAAAAACCATGACAGGCTTTGTAGCACTTAGGCTGGATCTTGGAGGATTTATAAGATTTGGTCACAAGGAAATGCAAGAAAGACAATCAAAAGGAAGAGCATAAGTGGAAGCAATGATGCTAGAAAGCACTGGGAATAATGAATAGTTAATATTTGACTACAGCAATCAAACATAAAATTAACTTTACTCACTGGAATATCAAAAAGAACATTAAAAATTAATTTCTCAGACATGATATAATTAGCCCACAAGTATAACGCATTTGTTTCAGATGGTGGTGACAATATCCATATGAGGTTTAAAATATATACATAAAAATAATCAACTACAGGAAGCAGAGACTGAACAAAAGGGGAATTTCATTCATTCATTTAACATGTTTTTATAAAAACTTCCTTTTTATTTTTGAGACAGAGTCTCACTCTGCCACCCAGGCTAGAGTGCAGTGGTGCAGTCTCTACTCACTGCAACCTCTATCTCCCGGGTTCAAGTGTTTCTCTTACCTCAGCCTCCCCAGTAGCTGGGATTACAGGCATGTGCCACCAAGCCCAACTAATTTTTGTATTTTTAGTAGAGATGGGGTTTCACCATGTTGGTCAGGCTGGTCTCGAACCTCTGATCTCACGTGATCCGCCCGCCTCGGCCTATCAAAGTGCTAGGATTACAGACGTGAGCCACTGTGCCCAGCAATAAAAACCTCCTAGTATGTTCACTAGCACTCTGATACCTATGATAGTGACATAAGGGCACCCTAACATAACGATTTCTAAATACCGCATTGTCGGCTGGGTGCGGTGGCTCATGCCTGTAATCCCAGCACTTTGGGAGGCCGAGGCGGATGGATCACCTGAGGTCAGGAGTTCGAGACCAGCCTGACCAACATGGGGATATCCCATCTCTACTAAAAATACAAATATTAGACAGGCGTGGTGACAGGTGCCTGTGATCCCAGCTACTCGGGAGGCTGAGCAGGAGAATCACTTGAACCCAGGAGACAGAGGTTGCAATGAGCCGAGATTGCGTCACTGCACTGCAGCCTGGATGACAGAGAGAGACCCTGTCTCAAAATAAATACATACATACATACATACATAAATACTGCATTGACTTCAGTCTTTAATATCACACAGACAAACTAGAAGGCAATGAAAACCGAATAAACTTGTTTTCTTTCAAGTCTAATTTAGTATCTACTAAAAAATGGCTTTGGGAGTGACTCATTGACTGGTAAAAAACCATCTCTCCTTACAGGTCAGGAAAAATTTCAATTAAAATTTTTGTTAATTAAATTACTTATTTCTAAGTTAAACAGCATTAGGAATCCTTATATATGGTTCATAGAATATAAAAGAAAAACGTCTCAAAGGGCAGTTTCTCAATAACTCACCTGGATTCACTTTTTCGTTTTACTGTTTCTAAAAACAATGCTGAAAAACTTTTTTTAGCTTGTCGCTGAATTTCATATTCTGAGTCTCGTATTCTATTCTGAGATGATCCTGATGGTTTTCTTTCTTGTCCTTCTGATGTTTTATCCTCTTCATCTGATACTTTATTATCTATTTCTATTTTCTTTAACACAACTTTATCATCAAAGTTTAACCTAAAAGGTTAAAAGGACGGTAAGCTGAATGCTCCCGTAACGTTTCTTGAGTTATGAGTCTTCCTGAACTCCTTTACAGAAACAATACAGACCAATTTAAAATTCTGTACTAGGCATTTATTTAAGACATAAATGCTGATTTGTGCATTCCAAATACATAAGATAAACTGCTCAGGAAAATTAACTTTTGTATTTATCAACGGAAAAACATGAAAGAGAAAATAATGGTTAAAGTACACATCAATGAAATGTACAGCTAGGCAATGGTTCTCAGGGCAATCTTAGAGCACTGTGACAGACCAAACTTTGAATATCAAAGTCTTAGAATATACTTAACTCCTTGGCTCCAGTAATCATACAATACTCTAGATAGAAATTACACTCATTACAGAGATCTCCAAATGCAAAAGACCTTGAATAATCCACTTTGTTTCCTAAAGGCCAAAGGTAAGGTCAAGAAAGAGAAACCAGCTGTCCACAAAGCATAGCATCCTCAATAATACTTACGCTCTGCTACCCTAGAAGTGACCTGATACATATCTACACCTGCGATTACAAAAAATATCGAGAAAATACAAATTGTTTCTCGTAGGAAGCGATCAAATACTATCAGAGAGAAAACACATTTTTCCAGACTATAGAAAAGTTAACCCCTAAACTTCTCTGAAGTACACTTTAAGGCCTTCCTTAATTATTATAAACTGAATATATGCCAAATGTATACTTTCTCATAACATGTTAATATTCCTCCTTCCTTACTGTAAAATAATATAACAAGACTGAATTACCATTTTTTAATACAAAAAGTAAAAGTGCGTTAACATTATTTAAATAAAATGATACCTTTTTTTGGTTTTAACTGAAACCTCTGTACTTGAAGGCAGCATATTTACTGAATTTTCAAAAGTGTAAGTCTCTCTCTTTTGGGCACAAGATGGAATAACATTTTGCGATGCAGATGTTTTTGCATCCAAAAGAACAGAAGGTGAGCCAACAGATAAGTAAAATTCTTCATCAGCTTTACTGTGATGATCATTTGTGTTTCTACTTGACTTTTTTTTCGAGTCAGGTGTATTTTTGGAACTAACATCAGTTGCCAGAATTTTCTGATGAACTTCATGGGACTGAACTAGAAGAAAATTATATAAAGATATTTGTCAATTAAAAGAATAATAAGAGAATCAAGCAGGCTTTTTAAAAATTCTGCAGTAATTTAATCAGAAATAGTTTTCAGAAAACTCAAAGTCATTAAGATTAGAATCAAAGATCTATGACTAAAATAAGTAAGTACTTAAGATTCTTCTATCTTTGGGCTAAAAATTGGTGACCTAGGGCAGCTAGATGATCACATATTTACACATACACACATGGAATATAGATATAACAGATATATAGAGATACGACACAAGCATGTGTGTATATATACATACACAGTATATATGTATATGAACATTTATCTATAATGAGAAAATTTAAAAGAATATATCCATATTCTCTTAACCCTCACCCTTCAGAAAGAGATGGCATTTCCCTGCTTCTCCCTCTAAATACAACTAACTTTCCTGGAAATTATCCATCAATCAACAACAAGACTCTGGAAGCTGGAAGAAAAAAAGGTAGACTAGCTAGGAAGCTCAAGACCAGGAACAGACAAGTCTTAGGTTTTCTGTCTGTCTCCCATACACCCCTGGACTGGTTACTAGTATAACCTGGAACCACCAATAGGTGAAAGACAGGGTGGAGGCTGGGTGGAAATGCATTCTCTGAACAAGGTAAACCCAACAAAGACCTAATGAGGAAACTCAAGCCCCATTCAGCACTCTCGGCTATGGAGCACTCCTTACTACCTGCATTGGCAAAGCAACAAAGCCCTGGGCTGTGCTATGGGACTGTAGCAGTAAAGGAGCTCATACCAAGCCAGTCTCGCTTCTACAGTCATAGATGGCAGGCGGTATGACCCGCATGAAGCTGCAGAGTAGTGAAACCCCTGACCTTCACAGCCCAAGGCAACATTTTGATCCACTGATAGTATTCACACCCCAGGCCATCCCAGTCCCCACTTTACAACCAGGGCACCAGCAGACAGTCTAATCTGAGGCAAGAGCAGCGTAAGAGAGGCCAGCAAACTCCTGTCCTCCACCCAATGATAGAAGGAAACCCAGGCCCAGCAGCTTCTAACCAGAACCCCACACAGGTGAAAAGGACATCAAAAGGCATCTTCTACCCACTCCAGACAGCACCAGCAGGAATTCAGCTAGAATCCTAACAGCATTAGAAAATGAAGTAGAACAAAATACCACTGCTATTACTCTGAACACTTAACTATCATTGAAAATAAAACTCATAAAACTAGGAAAGAGGGGCTGGGCGCGGTGGGTCATGCCTGTAATCCCAGCACTTTGGGAGGCCAAAGCGGGTGGATCACTTGAGGCCAAGAGTCCAAGACCAGCCTGGCCAACATGGCAAAACCCCATCTTTACTAAAAATACAAAATTAGCCAGGGGTAGTGGCACATGCCTGTAATCCCAACTAGTCGGGAGGCTGAAGCATGAGAATCACTTGAACCCAGGAGGCGGCGGTTGCAGTGAGCTAAGATCACACCACTGCCCACCAGCCTGAGCGACAGAGCAAGACTCTGTCTCAAAAAATAAACAAATAAATAAATAAATAACGCAGGAAAGAACCTACACATTAAACCAAAATAGGGCAACTATGTGCTGTAACAAAAGATTTAAGTAGTCTAAGAATCCCCTAACGTAAGTAACCAAATCTCAGGAATACAATCAAAACAACTCATCATACCAAAACCAAAACAAATAAAAAAAAAAACCAAAAAAGTAGGAAATAATGATCAATAGACATAAACGAGATGAATTAGATTTTAAAATTATTTAACAAGAAATTTTAAAGCAAACATCATAAAATGCTTTAATAATCTATTACAAATCCTCTTGTAACAAGTGAAAAAGAAACTCTCAAAGTAGCATTTAAAAAAAAACAGTTTTTTGGATATTAGCCATTATCAGTAAGTAGTGATTTTTAAATATTATTTTAAATCTTCCTCATAACAGTGATGTAAAACAAATCAAAACTACAATGAGATACGACATCACACCCATTAGGATGACTATAATTTATAAAAACAAAAGATAACAACTTGATGTAGAAAAAAACGGAACCTTTGTGCATGCACTGCTGGTGTGAATGTAGAATGACAGTCACTATGAAAAGTGTACAGCGGATCCTTAAAAACTTAAAATTGAAAGCAGGAACTCAAACAGATACTTTCACACTAATATTCATAGCAGCATTACTCACAATAGACAAAAAGTGAAAACAACCCAAGTGCCCATCAACAGATTAATAGATAAAAAGTGGTATACACATACAATGAAATATTACCCAGTCTTAGAATGAAATTCTGGTACATACTGCAACATGGATGAACCTTGAAGACATTATGCTAACTGAAATAAGCCAGTCACAGACAAATTTTGTCTGAAATTCATAGACAGAAAAAAGTAGAATGGTGGTTGCCAGGGCTGATGGAAAAAGAGATACTGTTTAATGGGTACAGTGTTTCAGTTTTGAAAAATGAAAGAAGTTCTATGGATTCCTGGTGGTGATAGCCTCACAACAATGTGAATGTACTTACTGCTACTGAACTGCATACTCAGAAATAAAGTGGACAATTTTATGTTTATATTATACAATATTTTAAAATACATTTCTTTAAAAAAGAGCAAAGGAAGCGACGTGTGTATATAAACAAACTAAAACAAAAAGTCTTGTAAAGTTAAAAAATATTAAAATACCTGACAACAGAAATAAGTAACAGCAAGTATTTAAGTTGGGAATTCGTTGTTTCATTTACTATGTCTGCATAATATAACTTCTTAACTTGGTTGCATAAAACAACCATTTGTTATGTTCATGGATTCAGTAAGTCAGGAATTCAGCACAGCACAGACGGGACGGCTTCTTCCATGAAGTCTGAGTCCTGGAATCATCTGACAGTTTGTTTACACATATTTGACACCTGGTCTTGACTGCAGGCTGGGAGTCTTTCTCTCCGTAATGGCTACTTTGGGCTTCTTCATAGAAGAAGTCTGGGTTCCAAGGGCAACTGGAGAGAATAAGAAAGACAGGAAGAGAGAGAGAGAGAGAGAGAAGGAGAGAGAGATCCAGCATGCCAAGCAGAGCCATATAGCCTTTTATGACCTAGTCATGGAAATCACATGCATTACATACGCCACATTCGATGTGTATGTACAAACAACCTCACTGAAGTAGATGGGGAGAAAAGGTGATGACCTAAGAAAGATCGGAAATGAATCGAAGGCCAGGTGTGGTGGTTCATGCCTGTAATCCCAGCACTTTGGGAGGCCGAGGTGGGTGGATCACCTGAGGTCAGGGGTTCGAGATGAGCATGGCCAACATGGTGAAACCCCGTCTCCGCTAAAAATACAAAAATTATCTGGGCACAGTGGTGCGTGCCTATAATCCCAGCTACTTGGGAGGCGGAGACAGGAGAATCACTTGAACTCAGGAGGCAGAGGTTGCAGTGCACCAAGATTGTGCCATTGCACTCCAGCCTGGGTGATAAGGGCAAAATTCCATCTCCAAAAAAAAAAAAAAAGGAATGAATCAGCTAGGCATGGTGGCTCACACTTATAATCCCAGCACTTTGGAATGCTGAGGCAGGCAGATAACTTGAGGTCAGGACTTTAAGACCAGCATGGCTAACATGATGAAGCCCCATTTCTACTAAAAATACAAAAAATTAGATGAGCATGGTGGCTGCTGCCTGTAATCCCAGCTACTCAGGGGGCTGAGGCAGGAGAATTGCTTGAACCTTGGAGTCAGAAGTTGCAGTGAGCCGAGATCATGCCACTGCATTTCAGCCAGGGCGACAGAGGGAGACTCTCTCTCAAAAAAAACAAAAAAACAAAAAATGAATGGCATCTGTAAGACTGAAGGCAAAAGAAACTGTACATAGGCACTATTCTCTGGTTGATAAAACTGTTTTCCATAGGATATGAGTCAACAATTCTGACACTCTTTTACATGTATACAGAAATGTAAAAGTAAGTAAATGGATGTTGAATGGTGAATGCCCAGTTTCTCATTCATGTAATGGGAGTTTACAGATAAGCAAGAGGAGGAGGCTAGAATAATCCACGTGGTAATGGATTAGAGTCAGAGACACCAATATGAATTTACGATTACTTCAACATAGATACAGATAGGTACATTTAAAGATATTTACAGATACGTGTTGATACACAAGTTAGTGTACACACACATATATTTACCCAGCTCCATCAGTTGAGAGGGTCTAGAAGCAACAACTCCACAGGAGTGACAGCACACCTAGCACTCAGATCTTGGTTTCTAATACCATTACCCAGTAAAAGAAATCATGATTCCATGAAGAAATGGTTGATTCTGGGATGGGGCAGGAGAGCATCTTGTGGCTCCAAAAGGTATGAAAGTGCTCAGAAACAACAACAAAAATGGGCTATGTCAAAGGGACACTGGAACCAAAGTAAGAGCTTCTATTAGCCAAATCTGGAACAATTTGAATAACAAAATAAACAGTAGTGAATTATAAAGTAGAAAATAAAATTTCTCCATCAAGAAAAGAACAAAATAAACCCAATCAAGCAGAAGGATGGGAAAAAATAAAGAGCAGAAATCAATAAATCTGAAAATACAAAAATACAGAAAATTATTGCAGGAAAAAAAAACTACAAAATGATAAACCTCTATCTAACAAAATTGACAACTATAAGAAGACACCAACCACCAATATGTGGAATAAAATAGCGGCTGATATCACAATAGATTTTGCAGCCATCAAAAATAGGGTAATGCTTCTCTTTGAAAACTGGCATGAGACAAGGATGCCCTCTCCCACCACTCCTATTCAACACAGTATTGGAAGTTCTGGCCATGGCAATCAGGCAAGAGAAAGAAATAAAGGGTATTCAAATAGGAAGAGAGGAAGTCAAACTGTCTCTGTTTGCAGATGACGTGATTGTATACTCAGAAAACCCCATCGTTTCAACCCCAAAACTCCTTAAGCTGATAAGTAACTTCAGCAAAGTCTCAGGATACAAAATCAATGGCAAAAATCACAAGCATTCCTATACATCAATAACAGACAAGCAGAGAGCCAAAACATCAATGAACTCCCATTCACAACTGCTACAGAGAAAATAAAATAGCTAGGAATACAACTTCCAAGGGACGTGAGGGATCTCTTCAAGGAGAACTACCAACCACTGCTCAAGGAAATAAGAGAGGACACAAACAAAGAGAAAAAAATTCCATGCTCATGGATACGAAGAATCAATATAGTGAAAATGGCCATACTGTGCAAAGTAATTTATAAATTCAATGCTACTCCCATCATGCTACTATTGACTTTCTTCACAGAACTAGAAAAAACTACTTTAAGTTTCATATAGAACCAAAGAGCCCATATAACCAAGACAATCCTAAGCAAAAAGAACAAAGCTGGAGGCATCACACTACCTGCCTTCAAACTATACTATAAGGTTACAGTAACCAAAACAGCTTGGTACTGGTACCAAAACAGGTATATAGACCAATGGAACAGAACAGAGCCCTCAGAAATAACACCACGCATCTACAACCATTTGATCTTCGACAAACCTGACAAAAACAAGCAATGAGGAAAGGACTCCCTATTTAACAAATGGTGCTGGGAAAACTGGCTAGCCATATGCAGAAAACAAACTAGACCCCTTCCTTACACCTTATACAAAAATTAACTCAAGATGGATTAAAGACTTAAATTTAAGACCTAACATCATAAAAACCCTAGAAGAAAACCAAGGCAATACCATTCAGGACATAAGCATGGGGAAAGACTTCATGACTAAAACACCAAAAGCAATTGCAACAAAAGCCAAAACTGACAAATGGGATCTAATTAAACGAAAGAGCTTCTGCTCAGCAAAAGAGTGAACAGGCAACCTACAGAATGGGAGAATATTTTTACAACCTCTCCATCTGACAAAGGTCTAATATCCAGAATCTAAAAGAAACTTGAACAAATTTACAAGAAAAACAAAAACAAACAATCCCAACAAAAAGTGGACAAAAGATATGAACAGACACTTCGCAGAAGAAGACATTTACGTAGCCAACAAACATAATTAAAAAAAAAACTCATCACTGGTCATTAGAAGAATGCAAATCAAAACCACAATGAGATACCATCTCACACCAGTTAGAATAGTGATCATTAAAAAGACAAGAAACAACAGATGCTGGCAAGGATGTGGAGAAATAGGAAGACTTTTACACTGTTGGTGGGAGTGTAAATTAGTTCAACCATTGTGGAAGACAGTGTGGCGATTCCTCAAGGATCTAGAACCAGAAATATACCATTCGACCCAGCAATCCCATCACTGGGTATGTACCCAAAGAATTATAAATCATTCTACTATAAAGACACATGCACATCTATGTTTACTGCAGCACTATTTACAATAGCAAAGACTTGGAACCAACCGAAATGCCCATCAATGATAGACTGGATAAAGAAAATGTGACACATATACACCATGGAATACTAAGCAGCCATAAAAAAGAATGAGTTCATGTCCTTTACAGGGACATGGATGAAGCTGGAAACCATCATCCTCAACAAACTAACACAGAAACAGAAAACCAAACACTGCATGTTCTCACTCATAAGTGGGAGTAGAACAATGAGAACGTATGGACACAGGGAGGGAAACATCACACACCGGGGCCTGTGCAGGGAGGGGGGAAAGGGAAGGGAGAGCATTAGGACAAATACCTAACGCATGTGGGGCTTAAAACCTAGATGACGGGTTGACAGGTGCAGCAAACCACCATGGCACATGTATATCTATGTAACAAACCTGCATGTTCAGCACATGTATCCCAGAACTTAAAGTTAAAAAAAAATACTTAAAAAAACTCAAAAAAAAATACGGTAATGCTATGAACAACTTTATGCTTACAAACTTGACAGATGATTAGAAAAAATGGACCGATACCTCAGAAAACACAAACTACCAAAATTCGGTCACAATGAAAATGATAATCTAAATAGTCCTATAACTACTAAAGAATTAATACTGCTATTTAAAAGTTCTTGAAAAAAAAAAATCTCCTGGACCAGATGATTTCACCTGAGACTGTTACACCAAATAGTTAAAGGATTAACACCAATTTTACACAGTCCCTTCCAGAAATTAGAAAAGGGAATAATTCCCAACTCATTTAATAAGGCAAATATTACCTTGATAACAAAACCATACAAACACAGCATTAAAAAAACTATAAACCAATCTCTCCTTACTTAAATACAAAAATCCTCGAAATTTTACCAAGTCACATTCAACAATGCATAAACAATAGTAATAATGCACAATAATTGACATTTATAGGTAACTACACCCAACAACAGAAAACATTTTTTTAAATGCCCGTGAATCATTCATAAAGACATGCAATATCTTGGGTCATAAAACAAATCTTCATAAATGTAGAAGAACTAAAATTACACAGTGCATACTATGTCATAAAGGAATCAAGATCAGAAATTAATAAGGAAAAGATACTATGAAATTACCAAACACTGGAAAATTAACACACTTCTAAATAATCAATAGGCTAAACTCTGAAAAGATATTTAAAAATACATCCAAATAAGTGAAATGAACAGAAAATATAAGATACAAAACCTGTGGCATGCAGCTACAACAGTGCTGAGGGGGAAATTTATGCCAAATGAATACATTTGAAAAGGGAAAAAGAGCTCAAATCAATAATACACCATGACCACATGGAAATTTTATGCAAGGCTGGTTAAACATTCAAAAATCAATCTGTATAAGCCACCATATCAACAGATCAAAGAAGAAAAATCATATGATCATATGGATTTATGCAAAAAATGCATTTGACAAAATCCACATTACCTATGATTAAAAATTCTCAGCAGAGTGGCAGGAGAAAATTTCCCAACCCTATAAAAAACATCTATTAAAAACTTACAGCTAATATCATATACTTAATGTGAAAGATCAAATGCTTTCTAAGAGCAGGAACAAGGCTAGAATTTTCACCCCATCCTTTTTTTTTTTTTTTTTGAGACAGGATCTGACTCTGTACCCAGGCTGGAGCGGGGTGGCACTAGCACAGCTCACTGCAGCCTCAACCTTTTGAGCTCAAGTGACTCTCCCACCTCAGTCTCCCAAGTAGGCAGGGCTATAGGCACACGCCACTGCACAGGCTAAATTTTTGTGTTTTTTTGTAGAGACAAGTTCTCACTACGTTGCCTAGGCTGGTCTCAAACACCTGGCCTCAAGCGATTCTCCCACCTCAGACTCCCAAAGTGCTGGAACTATAGGCCTAAGCCACGGTGCTTGGACCCATCACTGTTATTTAACACAATACTGAAGTACTAGCTAATAACAGTAAGAAAAAGAAATTAAAGACATAAACTAAATTTACCCCAAACTACCCAAAATTATTATTTTAAGTGGCACAGTACCAATTTCAGTGAAAATCATAGAACAGACATGTATACCTAATATAATCATTATTAAACAACATTGACTCAGAGATTCTAGCAAAGGCAAGAGGACTGAAATAATCAGATTAAACATAACAAATAAAACCTCTCTTTAGCTGATGACATGGTTATACAGCTTAAAGAAAACTAAAAGATTCCAATTTTTAAAGGTCTAGAATTAATTTTTTTAAAAACCTTGGTAAGTGCTGAATTAAAATTTTGGTATAAAAATTAGCCTCATAATTTAAAAAATGTTCAGAATAGTACAAAAATTATAGTACAGTTAGGATTAACCTTAACAAGAAGGTCAAAGACCCAATACTATGAGGGAGGGGAGAATGGGGAGCCAGGAGACAGACTTTATTAAAATATTTTTTATGATAAAACATGAAATTTACCATATTAACCATTTATGAGTGTACAATTTAATGGCACTAAGTACATTCATAACACTGTGCAACCATCATCATTTCTAGAACTTTCATCATCTCAAACAAATTCTGCACACATCAAACATTAAATCACCATTACCCCCTACCCCAATCCCCTGCAACCTCTATTCTGCTTCCTATCTCTAAATTTACCTATTATAAATACCTCATGTAAGTGTAACTACAAAATTTTTGTCCTTTTTTGTCTGGTTTATTTCAGTTTGCATGTTTTAATGTGTTCAAGATTCTTCTATGCTATGTTACACAGCAGAACTTTGTTTTTAATGACTAATATTATATTCTATGTATAAATCACATGCTGTTTATCCATTCATCTGTTGACGGACACTTGGCTTGTTTATACCTTTTGAGTATTGTGAATAATACTGCTACAAATATTAGTATACAAATGTTTGCTTCCATCCCTGCTTTCAATTCTTTTGGGTATATACCTAGGAGGGAAGTATTGGGTCATATGGTAGTTCTATGTTTAACTTTTTGAGAAACTATCAAATTGTTTTCCACGGTGGCTGCACCATTTTACATTCCCACCAGTGATGCACGAGGGTTTTAATTTATCCATATCTTCAACACTTATTTTCCTTTTCTAGTTTTAAATAATAGCTAACCTAGTGAGTGTAAAGTGATATCTCCCTAGGGTCTTGATTTGCATTCTCTAATGACTGAAGATTTCAAGCATCCTTTCATATATTTATTGGCCAATTGCATACCTTCTTTGGAGAAAGGTCTATTCAAGTCCTTTGCTCATTTTTATTTGGGTTGTTTGGTTTTCTGTTGTTGAGCTATAGAAGTTCTTTATATATTCTGATTATAAATCTCTATCATCCTTTTCAGGTAAATTATTTGCAAATATTTTCACCTAGTCTGGTTGCCCTTTCACACACTTGACAGTGTCCTTCAGATTAATTTTTTTTTTTTTTTTTTTTTTTTTTTTTTTTTTTGGAGATGGGGTCTCACTCTGTCGCCCAGACTGGAGTGCAGTGGCGCAATCTTCGGCTCACTGCAAGCTCCAGCTCCTAGGCTCAAGCGATTCTCCTGACTCAGCCTCCCAAGTACCTGGGATAACAGGCACTTGCCACCACGCCTGGCAAATTTTGGTAGAGATGGAGTTTTACCATGTTGCCATGCTGGTCTCAAACTCCTGACCTCAACTGATCCACCTGCCTCAGCCTCCCAAAGTGCTGGGATTACAGGCATGAGCAACCACTCCTGGCCCCAGATTAACATTTTTATCAGAAAGAAACATAATTTATTTTGTAAAAAACCTAAATAGCATAAAAAATGTGAATTCTCACAAAATTACCACATAAATTAAATGCAATTCTAGTTAGAATTCCAAAAGTTTGTTTGGAATTGGATAAAACTAAAAGCTCATAGAAAGAAAAAAGGCTGCAGAATGGCAGTGGAATAGTGAAGGTATTTATATCAGGACATACTATAAAGCTACTATTAGTAACAAGAGTATTGTGTTGACAGACAAAAAAACAAATATATCAAAATTCAAAAGTATGTTGAATGTTATGTGAGATTTAATATATAATAAAAGTAGTACATTCAGAAGAGAACAGGTTTTTTTTAAATTTAATAAACAGATCTGACACAACTGACCACCTGGAAGAAAACAAACTTAGAAGATTATGTTATGTTACATACCGAAACACATTCCAGATGGTTAAAGACTTAATTTTATTTTTTAAAAAAAGGTTTTCAGGTGAAAAATCTAAGTTGGGATAAGACAGAACTTTTAACTAAAACAAACTTAAAGCTATAAAAGTCACACATTTAACAATTAAAATCCAACAGCCAATAAACATAAGGTGCTCAAACTCTGGCAATCATGGAAATGGACACTAAAGCAAACATGAGATTGCTTAATATCAATGAATGGGCAAAAACATAGAATAGTAAATAGACTATCAGGTAAAAGGTACTCTTACACTATTGGTGTAAAAGGAAATTATAATAGCCTTTTCTGAAAGCAGGTACAAGCACAGACACATACAAACACATATGCCTTTATTTTTTTTTCTCATTTATGGGGACCAGTTAAGGTACAGAACTATTCAAAGGCTACCTCAGCAGAATGATAGGAGTAATGACTAAATTCTTATTTTAAACCTTTATTAACTCAATAGAGTAACACTCTTTTAATCTGAAAAATGAAAAGAAAGAAAACTTTAGAAAGTAGTAGCATGTATCACTGACTAAAGGAAATGGAGAAGAGAGAAAAAGAGCACTGACCATGGAGTTGTAAGGAAATCAAAAACCAATTCATCCATTTCACAATTCACAGTTCTGTCTGGGCTGACCCTGACCTTCATACTCAAAGCAACACATGCACCATTAGCATTTCTCACTTTTTAAATATATCCAAGCAAATAATGCCCATGGAGATGCCACCAACCTGATCTGTTGGTGGCTTCATTTGGTTCTACAACAAACTGCAGAGAGGCTTCTTTCTTCCTTGAAGAAACTGGAACTGACTTTGGATGTGATTTCTGGCACTGAGCACAGAAGAAATACAACATTAGAACTATTTTGTTAACTTACCAATTCTGATGAAATGTATTTGTTTTTTAAATGGGGGGAAAAACAAGTATTCTAAAACAACAAACCAGATGTTAAGAGTTTTATTCTACTTTTTATTTTATTTCTAAAGTAATAGCTACTTTGGAAAACAATCTGGCATTATTCAGTAAAGCTGAAATTTCATACAACCTATCACAGAAACAATATTGCTCTAAACAGCAACTATGTGGACAGAAGACTGAATAAACTTATTAAATAAATAAATTATAGTATAGATATACCATATTACATATGTAACAATGCAACAAATAAACTACAATAATATAAATTATTATTTTAACCAGAAAAAAAAAGCAACCTGCAGAAGTACATAACAATCCTGTCTATGTAAAGTTCAAAATAGACACGTAAAACACAGTAGTATTGAGATTCACTCTGCAGGAAAGAGTTAACATAGGAGGCTTGATATATTTAAAGGGCCACCTTACAGGGCTACCCCTTGGTTGGCATCTGGAGACTTGACTTTTAGAATGTTCCCTCCATTACCAACAGACAAGGTTGCACCTACTGTGCCAGCCTGCCTAGACTGTTTGTATAAACACTGTGATCTGTGGTGAACATCTGCTTTCTTTCCTTCTGGGAGTGTGAAAATTTTGGTAGGCAGAGGATGCCTATGGGACCAACCCCCAGTGAAAACAGGCTGAGTTTCAAAAGGCTTCTCTGAGGAGAAAAAATGTATACACGTTACTGCATTTCACTGCTGGAGGGAATGAGTACATTCTATATAGCCCCTTGGGGACCACAGGAAGCCTATGTATGAATTCCTCCAGACTCTGCTAATGCGCATTTTTCCCTTACTGACCCAGCTGTGTATCCTGGCTGAATGACTATAGTAAGTATCAGTCATGAAAAACACCAAAAGCAATGGCAACAAAAGCCAAAATTGACAAATGGGATCTAATTAAACTAAAGAGCTTCTGCACAGCAAAAGAAACTACCATCAGAGTGAACAGGCAACCTACAGAATGGAAGAAAATTTTTACAATCTACCCATCTGACAAAGGGCTAATATCCAGAATCTACAAAGAACTTAAACGAATTTACAAGAAAAAAATCAAACAACCCCATCAAAAAGTGGGCAAAGGACATGAACAGACACTTCTCAAAAGAAGACATCTATGCAGCCAACAGACACATGAAAAAATGCTCATCATCACCGGCCATCAGAGAAATGCAAATCAAAACCACAATGAGATACCATTTCACACTAGTTAGAATGGCGATCATTAAAAAGTTAGGAAACAACAGGTGCTGGAGAGGATATGGAGAAATAGGAACACTTTTACACTGTTGGTGGGACTGTAAACTAGTTCAACCATTGTGGAAGTCAGTGTGATGATGCCTCAGGGATCTAGAACTAGAAATACCATTTGACTCAGCCATCCCATTACTGGGTGTATACCCAAAGGACTATAAATCATGCTGCTATAAAGACACATGCACACGTATGTTTATTGCAGCACTACTCACAATAGCAAAGACTTGGAACCAACCCAAATGTCCATCAATGATAGACTGGATTAAGAAAATGTGGCACATATACACCATGGAATACTGTGCAGCCATAAAAAATGATGAGTTCATGTCCTTTGTAGGGACATGGATGAAGCTGGAAACCATCATTCTCAGCAAACTATCACAAGGACAAAAAACCAAACACCGCATGTTCTCACTCATAAATGGGAATTGAACAATGAGAACACATGGTCACAGGGTGGGGAACATCACACACCGGGGCCTGCTGGGGGGTAGGGAGAGGGGGGAGGGATAGCATTAGGAGATACACATAATGTAAACGACAAGTTAACGGGTACAGCACACCAACATGGCACATGTATACATACGTAACAAACCTGCATGTTGTGCACATGTACCCTAGAATTTAAAGTAAAATAATAATTTTTAAAAAAGCAATAAATAAAAATAAGTATCAGTCATGAGTTCAACTATATGTCACGTCTCCCGAGTCCTTTTAGTGAAGCACCAAATGTGGATGGTAGTGGGACCTCTGTCACAAGTGGTAGCAGAAGTGTGGACATAGTATCGGCACAGTAGAGAAATAAATGACAGATTGATATGGTTTGGCTGTGTCCCCAACCAAATCTCAATTTGAATTGTATCTCCCAGAATGTCCCTGTGTTGTGGAAGGGGCCCGGGGGAGACAACTGAATCATCAGGGCCAATCTTTCCCGTGCTATTCTCGTGATAGTGAATAAGTCTCACAAGATCTCAGGGGTTTCCACTTTAGTTTCTTCCTCATTTTTCTCTTGCCACCATCATGGAAGAAGTGCCTTTCGCCCTATGCCATGATTATGAGGCCTCCAAGCCATGTGGAACCATAAGTCAAATTAAACCTCCTTTTCTTCCCAGTCTTAGGAATGTGTTTATCAGCAGTGTGAAAATGGACTAATACACTACACTGCCGTTGAGTGACCACAGTATGGAATTCAATTCCATAAAAAGACAGAGGCAGGCTTTCATTTAATCTCTGCTCTCTCTTAATATCTCATTAAAGATTTTTAAAAACAAACTCGGATGAAGAGCAAGACAAAGGAGTAGATGAGACATGTCAGCAAACATTTTTAGGTTGAAAAGCAAATTACTGGTAATTCAGCAATCCAGAGAGAATAGAAACATGCTAGCAATGGAGAAAACCCAGAAGCAGACAGATTACTGTTTATGGCGGAACCTATAAAGATTAGTAGAATCACAAGACACCACTAAAAAAAGGGGGCAGGCCAGATGCAGTAGCTCACACCTGTAATCCCAGCACTTTGGGAGGCCAAGGCAGGAGGATCACTTGAGGTCAAGAATTCAAGATCAGCCTGGGAAACTTAGCAAGACCACATCTCTGTGTAAAAATAAAAAATTAGCCAAGAGTGGTGGTGCATGCTTGTAGTTCTACCTACTCAGGAGGCTGAGGCAGGAGGATCACCTGAGCCCAGAGGTTTGAGGTTGCAGTGGGCTATGAGCACACCACTGAACTCCAGCAACAGAGCAAGACCCTGTCTCAAAAAAAAGAAGAGGCATGCAAACAGAACGTGTTAAAAGCGTGTATAGCTGAATGTGTCTTTTGTCGCAGAAAAAAAAAGTGTGTATAGAAAGTAGTTAAACTGGCTGGGCGCAGTGGCTCACACCTGTAATCTCCACACTTTGGGAGGCTGAGGCAGGTGGATCACCTGAGGTCAGGAGTTCAAGACCAGCCTGATTAATATGGTGAAACCTTGTCTCTACTAAAAATACAAAAATTAACCAGGCATGGTGGCAGGCGCCTGTAGTCCCAGCTACTCAAGAGGCTGAGACAGGAGAACTGCTTGAACCCGGGAGGCAGAGGTTGCAGCGAGCCGAAATCGTGCCACTGCACTCCAGCCCAAGTGACAGAGTAAGACTCTGTCTCAGAAAAAGAAGGTAGTAAAACCGAAGAGCCCCTCCCAAACCTATCAGAAGATTATGTACTCTCGAGTTTCTAAATCAGAGAGACTGTGACATTAGTGGCATAAGACACAGGTGAAGTTAAGGGCAGTACATGAAAACCAGAGATATGAAGTAGGAGCATTTAAACTGCACTTTCCCCTTTGCCATATCTGACTGAAATTGAAAACAATCGCAGTTAGACTCGAACCGCCAAGTGGGAAAGATTTCTTTGTGAGAAATACTTACCAGGCCAAGAGAAAACAAATCTACAGATATTAACACCAGGACACCAACAAAGAAATGGACCAAACTACACCACAGTGACATCCACCAGTCTACAAATTTTACTAGGCATATAGAGCTTCCAATGTGTTTTAGTTTCCCACTTTCAAACAAGAGGAGACAGCTAAGGATCAATGGACGTATGAAAAAGGCCAGGTAATGAGCAAAATAAGTAAAAAAGGTACTTGCAGAAAACAAACTGAAAAAACATTTATGAAAAGGGTTAGATGAACCTAATGTCAAGGAATATAATAAACATTTAGATCACTAAAGACAGATGACATGATCCTAAAAGCCTGCCAAGAGGAAAAAAACAGTCACAAAGGATCATGGAATCAAAACAGTCTTCTCAACAGGAGAAGCTAAAATAAAAGAAAGCAACATTTTTAAAAGTCTAAGGGAAAATACACCTGACTAAAAGGGAGGCTTGATATGAAAAAATATATACTATTTTTTAATTAAAGGAAAATAATTTCTAATCTAGAATTCTGTACTCACCCAAATTACCCATCATGAAGGTAAAACCATGGTATTTTTAAACAATTAAGGTCTTAAATTCTCAGAAAGCTACTAAAGGATGGGCCACACCAAAAAAGGAGAGGCCACGAAAAAACAAAGATTTAAGATCCAAGAAATAAGAGTTGCAATTCAGGAGAAAAGCAAAGGGACTCCCTGTGATACAGAGACAGTACATGACAAAACCTGTGTGATAGGTCTAAGGGTAGATTGAAGAAAAAAAAAAGAGCAGAGACAGCAAAGCTGAAAATGATAAATTAATGTGTCTACACATACTAAGACATTTATACTTAGACGTTTGTCATAGAAAACTGGTGATGAATTAGTCATAGGTGCACAGAAAGTCAAAAATGGAAAAACCAAAATTAAATCAAGAGAAAATTAAGAACTGTACACAAAGAAAATTTAACCATTAGTACTCTACATAGCTGTGACTACTAAAACAGTCGTAATAATACCATAAACACTAAATACTAATCCTACTAAAAATTATGATGTACTAAAGAATGGAAGTTTATGTGTTGTGGTGGGAAGTAGAAACTATATGACAAATAAGGTCTAAACTTCCATAGTAGAAAGCCAATAATTAATAGCAAAGACTGGTAAAAAAAAATCAAGAAACAGCAATATAAACATTATTTAGAAATATGGAGTCAAAATACCTAGAGAAATAGCTAAGACTAAGAAGTTGGACTTGGAGGAGGAAAAGTGGGGTCTACTATTTTTCTGTGGAATTTATGGAACTATTTTAACTTCCATGTACATAATGCCTTTGAGCTTTAAAAATCATTCTTCCAACAAATTAAGAAGAAAAGTATGTAAAAAGATAGGGAAGAGAATAAAATAGTGAACCAGAATAGACTGCTGATTCTTTGAAAATGTTAATGACAGAAAAATACCTCTAACAACACAGATAATTTAAAAAGGTGAAAATCAGCAATAAAAAGAGAGTAATAACTATGAGAAAGATCATGAAGTTGACTATACACAAATTGAGAACAGAGGAAATGTTTCAAGAAAATTATAAAATGCCAAAACTGGCAAAAGAAATATAAAAAATGTAACAGATCATTGAATAAAGTGGTAATCACAAACATCCCCACCAAAACAGCCCCAACCATATGTTTTACGAAAGATCTAAATTTGAAGAAACAGATCATTTTTGCTTAATCAAGTTATCCCAGAAAACAGAAGAGGAAAAACTAATTTATTTTATGAAGCTCGGTTGTGTTTCCGTTAAAACCTATGGAGTCATATCTTATTTTACTTAAAGACAAACAAATGTGAAGTAATAACTAGACCTAGGAATCTCAAGTTCGCAAACAGAAAAGCCTATAAGATAGTAAGTCTTAAGTCTGATTTTATTTTCAAATCAAGTAAACAAATTCCACTTCTTATGTGGAAGGCCTAGGCCAAGCTTGCTGCATGGAAAGGCCCTACCTGAAAAAAAACCCTAACACCTACAAAGTCTCTGTTGTTTGGAAGCATCCATCTCAAGGATTAGAAAAAATCAATAATATAAAAATAAAAATAAAGAATATATGAAAAATACAATTAAGAAAAAAATAATGAAACTAAAAACAAGCAAAAGAGAGGACCGATAAAGCCAAACTTGGTTTTCTGAAAGACCAGAATTGATAAACCCTGACAAAACTAATCAATGAAAAAGACAAGGCACGGCAGGTACAGTGGCATGTGCCTCATGAGCAGTAGTCCCAGCTATTCCTTAGCGTAGGGAGGATCACTTAAGCCCAGGCGTTCTAATCCAGCTTGGGCAACATACCAAGATCCCTACCTCTAATTAAAAAAAAAAAAAAAAAAAAAAAAAGATAACGCATAAATAACCAATGTCAGGAATAAAAAAGGGGATATAACTGTAGATCCTACAGACATTAACAAGACTGTAAAAAGACATGACAAAACAACATTATCCAAATAAACTGGAAAATTTAAATAAAATGAACAAATCTCTAAAAAAAGAAAATTAAGTAGAACATTTAAAAAGAATAGAAAATCTAAATTGTCTACTGAAACTATTAAGTAAAATCTAAATCTTTCATGTTCCATATCGTCATCTAGGTAGTAGTTGTAAAAATTCAATGAAATATACACGCAATTTGTGTATTTTAATGTTTATGTTTCATAAGAAAACAAAAGTGAGGCCAGGCACAGTGCTCATGCCTGTAATCCCAATGCTTTGGGAAGCTGAGGCAGGAGGATTGCTTGAGCTCAGAAGTTTGAGACAAGCCAAGGCAACACTGTGAGACCCTGCCTCTGTAAAGAAAAATTTTAAGCCGGGCGTGGTGGCTCGCGCTTGTAATCCCAGCACTTTGGGAGGCCGAGGCGGGCGGATCACAAGGTCAGGAGATCGAGATCACGGTGAAACCCCGTCTCTACTAAAAATACAAAAAAAAAAAAAAAATTAGGCGGGCGTGGTGGTGGACGCCTGTAGTCCTAGCTACTCGGAGAGGCTGAGGCAGGAGAATGGCGTGAACCCGGGAGGCGGAGCTTCCAGTGGGCCAAGATTGCGCCACTGCACTCCAGCCTGGGTGACAGAGTGAGACTCCATCTCAAAAAAAAAAAAAAAGGGGGTGGAGCCAAGATGGCTGAATAGGAACAGCTCCGGTCTCCAGCTCCCAGCCCCAGCGACACAGAAGACGGGTGATTTCTGCATTTCTGCTTGAGGTACCGGTTTCATCTCACTAGGGAGTGCCTAACAGTGGGTGCAGGACAGTCGGTGAAGCGCACTGTGCGCGAGCCGAAGCAGGGCGAGGCATTGCCTCACTAGGGAAGCGCAAGGGGTCAGGGAGTTCCCTTTCCTAGTCAAAGAAAGGGAAAACAGACGGCACCTGGAATATCGGGTCAGTCCCATCCTAATACTGCGCTTTTCCAACGGGCCTGGAAAACGGCACACTAGGAGATTGTGTCCCCCACCTGGCTCGGAGGGTCCTATGCCCACGGAATCTCGCTGATTGCTAGCACAGCAGTCTGAGATCAAGCTGCAAGGCGGCAGCGAGGCTGGGGGAGGGGCGCCCGCCATTGCCCAGGCTTGCTTAGGTAAACAAAGCAGCCAGGAAGCTCGAACTGGGTGGAGCCCACCACAGCTTAAGGAGGCCTGCCTGCCTCTGTAGGCTCCACCTCTGGGGGCAGGGCACAGACAAACAAAAACTCAGCAAGAACCTCCACAGACTTAAATGTCCCTGTCTGACTGACGGCTTTGAAGAGAGTAGTGTTCTCTCAGCACGCAGCTGGAGATCTAAGAACAGACAGACTGCCTCCTAAAGTGGGTCCCTCACCCCTGAGCAGCCTAACTGGGAGGCAACCCCCCAGTAGGGACAGACTAACACCTCATTCAGCCGGGTACTCCTCTGAGACAAAACTTTCAGAGGAACTATCAGACAGCTGAATTTGTGGTCTCACGAAAATCCGCTGTTCTGCAGCCACCGCTGCTGACACCCAGCCAAACAGGGTCTGGAGTGGACCTCTAGTAAACTCCAACAGACCTGCAGCTCAGGGTCCTGTCTGGTAGAAGGAAAACTAACAAACAGAAAAGACATCCACACCAAAAACCCATCTGTACATCACCATCATCAAAGACAAAAAGTAGATAAAACCACAAAGATGGGGAAAAAACAGAGCAAAAAAACTGGAAACTCTAAAAAACAGAGCACCTCTCCTCCTCCAAAGGAACGCAGTTCCTCACCAGCAATGTAACAAAGCTGGATGGAGGATGACTTTGATGAGTTGAGAGAAGAAGGCTTCAGACGATCAAACTACTCTGAGCTATGAGAGGAAATTCAAAACAATAGCAAAGAAGTTAAAAACTTTGAAAAAAAATTAGAAGAATGGATAACTAGAATAACCAACGGAGAGAAGGGCTTAAAGGAGCTGATGGAGCTGAAAGCCAAGTTTCGAGAACTACGCGAAGATTGCAGAAGCCTCAGTAGCAGATGCGATCAACTGGAAGAAAGGGTATCGCTGATGGAAGATGAAATGAATGAAATGAAGAGAGAAGGGAAGTTTAGAGAAAAAAGAATAAAAAGAAATGAACAAAGCCTCCAAGAAATTTGGGACTATGTGAAAAGACCAAACCTACGTCTGATTGGTGTACCTGAAAATGATGGGGAGAATGGAACCAAGTTGGAAAACACTCTGCAAGATATTTTCCAGGAGAACTTCCCCAATCTAGCAAGGCAGGCCAGCATTCAGATTCAGGAAATACAGAGAACGCCACAAAGATACTCCTCGAGAAGAGCAACTCCAAGACACATAATTGTCAGATTCACCGAAGTTGAAATGAAGGAAAAAATGTTAAGGGCAGCCAGAGAGAAAGGTCGGGTTACCCACAAAGGGAAGCCCATCAGACTAACAGCTGATCTCTCAGCAGAAACTCTACAAGCCAGAAGAGAGTGGGGGCCGATATTCAACATTCTTACAGAAAAGAATTTTCAACCCAGAATTTCCTATCCCGCCAAACTAAGCTTCATAAGTCAAGGAGAAATAAAATACTTTACAGACAAGCAAACGCTGAGTGATTTTGTCACCACCAGGCCTGCCCTAAAAGAGCTCCTGAAGAAAGCACTAAACATGGAAAGGAACAACCGGTACCAGCCACTGCAAAAACACGCCAAATTGTAAAGACCATCGAGGCTAGGAAGAAACTATAGCAACTAACGAGCAAAATAACCAACTAACATCATAATGACAGGATCAGATTCACACATAACAATATTAATGTTAAATGTAAATGGGCTAAATGCTCCAATCAAAAGACACAGACTGGCAAACTGGATAAGGAGTCAGGATCCATCAGTGTGCTGTATTCAGGAAACCCATCTCACGTGCACAGACACACATAGACTCAAAATAAAGGGATTGAGGAAGATCTATCAAGCAAATGGAAAACAAAAAAAGGCAGGGGTTGCAATCCTAGTCTCTGATAAAATAGACTTTAAACCAACAAAGATCGAAAGAGACAAAGAAGGCCATTACATAATGGTAAAGAGATCAATTCAACAAGAAGAGCTAACTATCCTAAATATATATGCACCCAACACAGGAGCACCCCAGATTCATAAAGCAAGTCCTCAGTGACCTACAAAGGGACTTAAACTCCCACACAATAATAATGGGAGATTTTAACACCCCACTGTCAACATTAGACAGATCAACGAGACAGAAAGTTAACAAGGATATCCAGGAATTGAACTCAGCTCTACATAAAGTGGACCTAATAGACATCTACAGAACTCTCCACCCCAAGTCAACAGAATATACATTTTTTTCAGCACCACACCACACCTATTCCAAAATTGACCACATAGTTGGAAGTAAAGCTCTCCTCAGCAAATGTAAAAGAACAGAAATTATAACAAACTGTCTCTCAGACCACAGTGCAATCAAACTAGAACTCAGGATTAAGAAACTCACTCAAAACCGCTCAACTACATGGAAACTGAACAACCTGCTCCTGAATGACTATTGGGTACATAATGAAATGAAGGCAGAAATAAAGATGTTCTTTGAAACCAATGAGAACAAAGACACAACGTACCAGAATCTCTGGGACATGTTCAAAGCAGTGTGTAGAGGGAAATTTATAGCACTAAATGCCCACAAGAGAAAGCAGGAAAGATCCAAAATTGACACCCTAACATCACAATTAAAAGAACTAGAAGAGCAAGAGCAAACACATTCAAAAGCTAGCAGAAGGCAAGAAATAACTAAAATCAGAGCAGAACTGAAGGAAATAGAGACACAAAAAACCCCTCAAAAAATTAATGAATCCAGGAGCTGGTTTTTTGAAAAGATCAACAAAATTGATGGACCGCTAGCAAGACTAATAAAGAAGAAAAGAGAGAAGAATCAAATAGATGCAATAAAAAACGAAAAAGGGGATATCACCACCGATCCCACAGAAATACAATCTACCATCAGAGAATACTACAAACACCTCTATGCAAATAAACTAGAAAATCTAGAAGAAATGGATAAATTACTCGAAAAATACACCCTCCCAAGACTAAACCAGGAAGAAGTTGAATCTCTGAATAGACCAATAACAGGTTCTGAAATTGTGGCAATAATCAATAGCTTACCAACCAAAAAGAGTCCAGGACCTCATGGATTCACAGCTGAATTCTACGCGAGCTACAAGGAGGAAGTGGTACCATTCCTTCTGAAACTATTCCAATCGATAGAAAAAGAGGGAATCCTCCCTAACACATTTTACGAAGCCAGAATCGTCCTGATACCAAAGCCTGGCAGAGACATAACCAAAAAAGAGAATTTCAGACCAATATCCTTGATGAACATTGATGCAAAAATCCTCAATAAAATACTGGCAAACCGAATCCAGCAGCACATCAAAAAGCTTATCTATCATGATCAAGTGGGCTTCATCCCTGGGATGCAAGGCTGGTTCAACATACGCAAATCAATAAATGTAATCCAGCATGTAAACAGAACCAAAGACAAAAACCACATGATTATCTCAATAGATGCAGAAAAAGCCTTTGACAAAATTCAACAACCCTTCATGCTAAAAACTCTCAATAAATTAGGTATTGATGGGACGTATCTCAAAATAATAAGAGCTATCTACGACAAACCCACAGCCAATATCATACTGAATGGGCAAAAACTGGAAGCATTCCCTCTGAAAACTGGCACAAGACAGGGATGCCCTCTCTCACTGCTCCTATTCAACATAGTGCTGGAAGTTCTGGCCAGAGCAATCAGGCAGGAGAAGGAAATAAAGGGTATTCAATTAGGAAAAGAGGAAGTCAAATTGTCCCTGTTTGCAGATGACATGATTGTATATCTAGAAAACCCCATTGTCTCAGCCCAAAATCTCCTTAAGCTGATTAGCAACTTCAGCAAAGTCTCAGGATACAAAATTAATGTACAAAAATCACAAGTGTTCTTGTACACCAATAACAGACAAACAGAGAGCCAAATCATGAGTGAACTCCCATTCACAATTGCTTCAAAGAGAATAAAATACCTAGGAATCCAACTTACAAGGGATGTGAAGGACCTCTTCAAGGAGAACTACAAACCACTGCTCAATGAAATAAAAGAGGATACAAACAAATGGAAGAACATTCCATGCTCATGGGTTGGAAGAATCAATATTGTGAAAATGGCCATACTGCCCAAGGTAATTTACAGATTCAATGCCATCCCCATCAAGCTACCAATGACTTTCTTCACAGAATTGGAAAAAACTACTTTAAAGTTCATATGGAACCAAAAAAGAGCCCGCATCGCCAAGTCAATCCTAAGCCAAAAGAACAAAGCTGGAGGCATCACGCTACCTGACTTTAAACTATACTACAAGGCTACAGTAACCAAAACAGCATGGTACTGGTACCACAACAGAGACATAGATCAATGGAACAGAACAGAGCCCTCAGAAATAATGCCACATATCTACAACTATCTGATCTTTGACAAACCTGACAAAAACAAGAAATGGGGAAAGGATTCCCTATTTAATAAATGGTGCTGGGAAAACTGGCTAGCCATATGTAGAAAGCTGAAACTGGATCCCTTCCTTACACCTTATACAAAAATTAATTCAAGATGGATTAAAGACTTAAATGTTAGACCTAAAACCATTAAAATCCTACAAGAAAACCTAGGCAATACCATTTAGGACATAGGCGTGGGCAAGGACTTCATGTCTAAAACACCAAAAGCAATGGCAACAAAAGCCAAAATTGACAAATGGGATCTCATTAAACTAAAGAGCTTCTGCACAGCAAAAGAAACTACCATCAGAGTGAACAGGCAACCTACAGAATGGGAGAAAATTTTTGCAACCTACTCATCTGACAAAGGGCTAATATCCAGAATCTACAATGAACTCAAACAAATTTACAAGAAAAAAACAAACAACCCCATCAAAAAGTGGGCAAAGGACATGAACAGACACTTCTCAAAAGAAGACATTTATGCAGCCAAAAAACACATGAAGAAATGCTCATCATCACTGGCCATCAGAGAAATGCAAATCAAAACCACAGTGAGATACCATCTCACACCAGTTAGAATGGCCATCATTAAAAAATCAGGAAACAACAGGTGCTGGAGAGGATGTGGAGAAATAGGAACACTTTTACACTGTTGGTGGGACTGTAAACTAGTTCAACCATTGTGGAAGTCAGTGTGGCGATTCCTCAGGGATCTCGAACTAGAAATACCATTTGACCCAGCCATCCCATTACTGGGTATATACCCAAAGGACTATAAATCATGCTGTTATAAAGACACATGCACACGTATGTTTATTGCGGCACTATTCACAATAGCAAAGAGTTGGAACCAACCCAAATGTCCAACAACGATAGACTGGATTAAGAAAATGTGGCACATATACACCATGGAATATTATGCAGCCATAAAAAATGATGAGTTCGTGTCCTTTGTAGGGACATGGATGAAACTGGAAAACATCATTCTCAGTAAACTATCGCAAGGACAAAAAACCAAACACCGCATGTTCTCACTCATAGGTGGGAATTGAACAATGAGAACTCATGGACACAGGAAGGGGAACATCACACTCCGGGGACTGTTGTGGGGTGGGGGGAGGGTAGAGGGACAGCATTAGGAGATACACCTAATGCTAAATGATGAGTTAATGGGTGCAGGAAATCAACATGGCACATGGATACACATGTAACAAACCTGCACATCGTGCACATGTACCCTAAAACCCTAAAGTATAATAAAAAAAAAAAAAGAAAAATTTTAGAATGGCCTGGCACAGTGGCTCACACCTGTAATCCCAGCACTGTGGGAGGCCAATGCAGGAGGATCACTTGAGGTCAGGAGTTTGAGACCAGCCTGGTCAACATGGTTAAACCCCATCTCTACTAAAAATACAAATATTAGCCAGGTGTGGAGGTGGGCGCCTGTAACCCCAGCTACTTGGGGGACTGAGGCAGGAGAATCATTTGTACCCGGGAGGCAGAGGTTGCAGTGAGCCAAGATAGCACCATTACACTCCAGCATGGGTGAGAGAGCAAGACTTTGTCTCAAGACAGATAAATAGAGAAATAATAAATAAATAACTAAGCAGGCCAGCATGGTGAAATGCACCTATAGTCCTAGGTATTCAGTAGGCTGAGACGGGAGGGTTTGAGCCCAGGAAAAGTTCAAGGATTCAGAGAGCTGTGATCATGTCATGGCACTCCATCCTGGGCTAAAGAGTGAAACCCTGTCTCAGAAAATAAATAAATAAATAAATAAATAAATTCATATTTTAAAATTCTCACAAAGAGCAAACTCCTATGAATTCCATCAAATACTTGAGAAAGAAACAATAGTGATTCATAAAAACACTTCAGGAGAAAAGAGAAAGAGAAAATACTGAACAACTCATTTTACAAGACCAGTACAAACACAGAGTAGAACCTTTATTTTGAACACTTCTTATTTCTTATACATTTAAAGTTATATAAGTTATTTCTTACACATTTAAAGTTATGAATTCCCTCTAACACTATTTTAGCTAAATCTCACAAGTTCTGATAAGTCATATTATTATCTTCATTCAGAATATTTTATATTCCCAACATGCTTTCTTCTTTGGCCTAAAGTCATTTAGAAGTCATTGCAGTGGACCTTGGCTTTAGAGCACAATGTCTTAAAAGGGACCAGATTTACCCTCCTGCCTGAATCAATTTTAAAAAAAGAAAAAACATACAAGATTCTCAAGAAATACGAAATTGAAAAACCAAAGAGAATGATTCCTGAGATGGGAAACGAATCAGGTGAACCCTCTGATCACCCATTTCCAGGATGTGACACACACGGGACATCCTCAGTTGAGGAGCCAAAGCTGAGGATTCAGGAAAAAGTGGTTAGAACTTGCAGGGTCAAGTACTGGACAGGAGATGGTTACATAGAGAAAACTGCAGAATGTGCAGATCTCTCTCAAGCATTCAATCAAATATTGATCAGAGAATGTGTTGTAAGAAAACCGGAGAAAGAACCACCCAAAGCCTTGAGGAGGAATATCCTCTCAGTTACAAAGGACCTAGAATAATCTACCAGCCAGAGTGGAAAACCTCCATAAGTAATGGGACATAGTAGAGAAGAATTCTGTCTCAGAAGGGAAGAAAATTACCTACAGACTATATTTTGCTAGTCTTTATTGTTTCCACAGCTTCTCATATCTCTAAAATTTGTTTCCATTTTTTTTTAAATAGCTGCTTTAGCAGGAGTGTTAGCCTTCTGTGACTTACTGCATTCTACCTAGAAGAGGAACCTCTAGCATAACCTTGATACCAAAGCCCTGTAAGAACATTTAAAAAAAAAAGACAATATTATTCACAAACATAGATGCAAACATCTTCAATATTAGGCAAACCTAATCAAAAAAAGTTAATACTTTATGACTAAGTCAAGTTTATCCCAGAAAACCTACAGTTGCTTTAACTTTCAAAAACCATTGTAATTTATCATGTTTCAGAAGGCCTCTCAATTCTGAAAGAAATGGTTTTGTCTTCATTGCTTGGAACGAAAAGGCTACATATGTTTCATATGTTGATTGCCTTTTACAGTTTTCTAGTAAGTGTTATTTCTAGCACTATATGATTTTTCTAATTAGTATTGTGCTTTTGAATAATTTGCCTTAGATTAGCTTCAAATACTTTATTTGAAAGTCTGCTATTTAGTATAGTTAAGTCAACCAATACTTTATTTCTGATCAAACTAACAGCAAACAATTAAAATATATAATCAACAGAAGATTGATTTCCCTGTACAATGAAGTGCTTTCGTTTATTTGAATATAACCAACCATGTCAACCTGATTAGCAACTTTGATCGCTGCCCATTTTCCTAAAAACCTAATTTAAGTATTATTGTATAAGTGAAAAATGTTTATTACAATTTGATAATTCTAATTCCCATAATCCCAATTCCAACACAAAATATCAAATAAAACTTTTCACAAAATACCTCCAAATTCTATAGAAAGTCACATTGATAATATAGAATTCCCTTTCAAGAATAAGACTTACAAACAACTAAAATATACATAAGTATATTGTTTATACCTTCATTCATTAAAATATTAAACCTTTACCAGCTCTTCTTTATCACTCACCTCTTTGCTTGGTGACTGAATACAAGTGTCTTTTATTTTGCGTGTTGAATTAGGCACTGATTTTGTAGAATCTGTACTAAAATCATTGGCAAGACCTAAAACAAAAGTATGAAATTTTCAAAAACAAGATATAGTGTAATATTAGTTAAAATTAAAAGTAGCTGTATATGACACGTGAAGAACCATCTGTTGACTCACTGACAATTAGCTTAAATCAAGTAGAGACCTCAATTCAATATTCAAATGTTCCTGAGAAGCATCAGGAAATGAGAAAAGCAAACACCTGAAGTATCAATATATGCCAGCTCTTCTTTCAGAGCTTGTATAGAAAACATTCTTTTCTATCATCTGCCCCTATTTCTTTGGGTGGCTTATTCTCTTATTCCAATACCTGCTGATGCTAATCAGCATTTGGAAAAGTTTTTGCTGTAATTTATGACTTCCTTAAACAGATATGTAAATCACCAAAGATTATCTCAAATTCTCCAGCGATCCCAAGAATTCTACACATCTATTTTCATTATATATTTTTTCTGGCTGGATGCAGTGGCTTATGCCTGTAATCCCAAAACTTTGGGAGGCTGAAGAGGGCAGATCACTGGAGGGCAGGAGTTCGAGACCAGACTGGCCAACATGGTGAAACATGGTCTCTACCAAAAAATACAAAAATTAGCCAGGCGTGGTGGCACACACCTGTAATCCCAGCTACCTGGAAGGCTGAGGCACAAGAATTACTTGAACCTGGGAGGCAAAGGTTGCAGTGAGTTGAGACAGCGCCACTGTACTACAGCTTGGGTGACACAGCAGGACTATGTCTCAATAAATAAATAAATAATAAAATACTTTTTCTTGTGTATGATAATTATGTATGGACTTCCAGATTACAGTAATCTAATGTGAACTAAAGGGGATGACAAATTATTGTCAAGTTATTATTTTTTGTCAGTATTATCCTAAGTATACCAGAAGGTACACAAAGGATTACATATGAACTCAAAATACCAGGGAAAATATTTTCCATATATTTAAACCCTAGAACATATTTGCTGCATTTGATATTAATTACCATGACAAATTCATATTTTCATCCATCTAGCCCTTAAATTCCAACTTGAAATGAAGCCTTACTTTTTTCTTCAAAACAGTCTTGTAAGATTTCCAGAACATTCTGGCCTTGCTCTGTGTTAATGTCACGTGCCCTAACAAAGAAAGGAAAAATACAGCCTATCATTTTCAGAAGATATTTCTTTGTATTACCATCTATTTGAAAATTCCACATCTCATTATAAAATATAAATTTACTTAATATGTAAAATATCTTTACTATTTGAAGACAAAACAAGTACTTGAGGGTCTATATGTTCCCTCAAGTGAACTCTTTCCTTCCTAATGAGAATTAGTATATCATAATCTACATTATCAATTAATATTTCTTAGTTGAACAGCCATGTCTAAAGCTGTTTTAGATTACTGCTGTATCTCAAAAACACAAATTTTTTTGAATGAATCCAATCAGTCCTGAAATGCTTCTTTAACAGACTTTAGTCACATCTCCAAGTAACATATTCCTCCCTATAAATTCTCAAATGCATTTCTGATTCAGTATCATTGATTAATCTTAACAGTTTATGAATCAGTATAAATTTTAATTAAAAATTATATTGAGCTTGTAGATTCACACCCAGCTATAAAACATAATACAGATCCCTTGTTCACTTTACCTAGTTCTCCTCAGTGCTAATATTTTGCAAAACTATAGCATATTATCACAATCAGGATACTGATATTGATACAATCTACCAATGCTATTTTGATTTCTCCAGTTCTACGTGTACTCATTTCTCAATATATTCATGTTTGTGTGTATATATACAAAATGTATCACATCTGTAGGTGCAGATAAAACAACCAGAGTCAAGATACTGAATAGTTCCATCATCGCAAAGATCCTCTATGTCCTTCTGTAATCATAACCACCTTTCTCTCATCTCCTTCCTGCCTCTTCTCATTCCTAACCTCTGGCAACCACTAATCTGTCCTCCATTTCTAAAATTCTGTCATTTGGAAACAATCATATGTAACTAGAATCACACAACATGTATCCTCTTGCCTTGGCTTTTTTCACTCAACACAATTCTATGCAAATCAATCCAAGTTGAATGTATCAATATTTCACTGCTTTTTAGAGTCAAGTAGTGTTCCACGCTGTGTGTAGCACAGTGTTAACCATTTACCTGTTGAAGAACATCTGGATTTCAATCAGTATAAAATTGACATGCATCTCTAACAGGGTGGACAAACTTTTGCTTAAAGGGCCAGATGGTAAATATTTTAGGCTTGTAAACCATAGTCTCTGTCACAACCAGTCGACTCTCCCATTCTAGCCCAAAAGCAACCGCAGACAGTGTGTAAACAAAGAGGCATGGCTGTGTTCCAATAAAACTGAAACAAAACCTGTGACAAAACATGTGGCTGGCCCATCAGCCAGAGTTTACTGATCCCTGATCTACAACATTCGTATTATTCTTGAGAGCTCGAAAAGTACTATATGTGCAGTAATTAAAAACTGTGAGCCACAGTGCATTATCAGGTCATCCGTCATCAAGTTTTATAACTGAAAGATCTCAGAACTCATCCAGTCCAATAATTATCATCCAAATAGATGCGTAAAGTTACTTTTGGAGCTTTGCAGAAATACATATAATTGATCACTTCCCACAAACCAATTTAATTAGATTTCCTAGGGTGATGGAGATAATTCTGATGTGCAAATCTAGTTAAAAACCCCTAGCTGAATCCTATGCCCTCATTTTGCAGATAGGCAAACTGAAACCCAAAATGGTCAAATGGCCTACCTCAGTTTGTAAACCTAATTAGTGTTAGTGGCTGGTTTTCTACCAGAATATATACAGTTGACTATTATAAATTCTGGCCTTGACACCACCCCAAAATACCACCTACAGGTGCATATATTACACAGCTATAAATACACTCCTGCAATTACCTATTTCAAGGATGAGATCCAAAAAGATCAGATTTGCCAAGGTGATAATGCAGTGTCACTATTAGAACGCAGGTCACATTAGGCAACAGCTTTTTCAAAATTTATCAAGTTCATCTTTTCTTCCCCCTTGTCATTATTACCTTAGCATAAAAGCACCTCCACCATGTCTAGATTACTACAGCCCCTTCCTTAAGCTACTTTGCAAACATCAAACGTCTTTGCTTTTTTAAATGTGTGTGTGTGTTTACATCAGATAGCCCTTATTCCACAGAAGATTTAGGACAGCTTATTCAAGCCTATAATAGATGCCTAAAGCCTAACATATCCATTTTATGGCTCAATCCAACTCAAATGGTCTTGTTTTCCACTTCTACCCAACATATTCAACCTTCTTAAATCAGGTCTCTCTGCTACTGACAAATATATGTATTCCTACTTTGGTTCCTTCGTTAGGTTACTTTCCATGTCTGGAATGTACTTTATCTTAGTCTTTAAATACCTATTCAAGGTCCACCAAAGTTACACTACAACTTTAAAGCTTTTCTTAATATCAACAACACACAAATCCCTAATTTCTCACATGGCTGTCTATACTGCAAGTTAATGCCTAATTATATATAGGCCTACTCTCTATGATACACAAGTCATTACTTCAGCATTGCAAGTAATAATTTTTGTCCATTAAATTATTTCACAAATGTACATATACATTTTCCCAACAGAAATCAAAGCTTCTTGTAAACAAAAGAACATACTTCCGTGCCCCACTACACCTACTAAAATCACAGCTCAATAAACAAGATGTTATTCACTTTTAAAAACATGCTTTTCATCCTATTACTAGTAAATATTTAACCAGAAAATTTACTTTTTACAGGTTTTACAACTAAAAGAAGAACCAAAACAACCCAAATAAGCACTCAACAAATAAATGCATGACAGCATGTACTATTTTTCTTTTTGCCCCACTGAATAAGCTACATCTTTCTAATTTTACCATTTGATTCATTCTACAAAAGGCTTTTCCCATGGCAGTCACTAAGTCAGAACTGAGACTCCCTCTTCCTGGTTCCACTATTTTATCAGGTGAATTTCTTTTTTCACAACCACAAAGTCATTGCACTGCTTGCATTAACATTCCCCTGTTAGTATAAGATGACTACCCTTAATCAGTGGGCATAGAAATCATTATATTAGTCAGAGGTGATAGCTTTTCCTTTCTTCATTTAAAAATCTATTAACGATGAGAATAAAAATAATCTTAAAAGCTTAAGTATATAAATCACCTGGAAGGTCGACAAAATCTTCTTCTGTAGCCATTTTTGAGATGATCCTGAAAGAAAAGTAAATCATCAATTTGTTTTCTTTAAGATAGAGTCGAATAAAATTTATTTTCAAAGTAACTTCATCCAGTATGGGCCTGCTATACACCAAACATCTCCTAAGGGCTCAAAACAATTCTAAGCTTATGACAGGCATTTAAAAACTGAACTGCAGGAATCTGGTAAGCTTTATTCCGCTTCTCTCCCCACAGTGAGAATGGCTTTATTGGTTTTTTCTGATTATATATAATGTAAACAATATATGTGCTCATAGTAAAAAGTATAGATTATATTATTCTTTCATACAACTCTTTATGTTTATATGTATAACGTCACATAATGGGAGATCATCGAAGCTGAAGATTTTCTTAGAAGGGGAGATAAATTAGAAAAGAAATGACACGGGTTTTATATAGTAACCATAACCAAAGTATGAAATATAGAATAGTGAACACCAAAGAAGTCCAAAAATATGTAAACAAAATATGAGTTGTCTGCCCCATTAGTCATTCACAGCTTGTACCTTTCAACTGACAGCTGTCTTTCAGAAGAATTTGTCAATAACTGATGCTCCATAAATCAGCCTCAAGAACTGCATAAAAGGCCACCATTTTGACAGAAGAACTGAAAACGTCAAATAATTTCGAGACATACTTGTTACATAATCTGTTTCTCCCAACTAGCAAGTGTGACGCAAAGGCACACTTTTAAGGGGTTTCAATACTTCTACCATGGGGAGAAAAGTATCTGGAGGCCTAGGAACTGGAGCTAGACTAAAAAGCAGAAGCCAAGATCGCGCCCCTGCACTCCAGCCTGGGGGACAGAGAAGACTGCGTCTCAAAAAAACACACAAACAAACTGAAAACCCAGCAGAAATCACAAGCACCTCTCAAGAGTAAGACGCAGGCACAGACGAAATGACGACATGAAAACTTAGGAAATAATAAAAGTACAGCAAATTAACTCTGGTTATCGACACACGATCACACTTGATGTCAAAACTCCCTGCGGCTTTCCACTGAGATCTCTCAGAAGCCACAGCCCCAGCCTGGCATTTCCTTCCGCCCCGCCTCGGGCGCCCGTGCCCCGGCCGCCGCCCAACCCCTCGCCAGGAGCGGGGGTGCCCGCACTTACCAGACCCGACGCGGCCATGTTCCGGCCCCGCTGAGCCAGCGCCAGTGTCTGAGGTGGAAGCCCACACGGACCACAGCTCCGGGAGGCCGGGCAAGAAACCAATCGCCGGACTGCCGCGCGGCGGCCTAGCAACACCCTGAAGTCTACGGCGACTGCCGCTGGAGCCGCGATCCGGAAAGCGAGCGCTAACAACACTTCCCGGCCATCGGCTCCGCCCTCGATAAACAGGAACGCTCGGCCTGCTCCTGGGTTTGAACCCGGCCGCACATGCGCACAACGGGCCGCGCCGTCCAATAGGAAGCAAGCCGTTAGCGGGCTCGCCCCTTCGTGCTCCCGGCCAACGGCCCTCCAGGCCGCAGTCCCGCTCTGCTCTTCCCGCCGCCCTTCCTCAGCGCCGCGCCCGGGGCAGGCGCGCGACTGGGCTTTTATTTGCAAGGCACGGTCCTGGGAACCGCTCCTTGTGCCCAGTGTAAAACTTCTCAGCAGTTTTGTTAAGGAATAATAAGTAATACTTGGAAGGATGAGAGGTAGAAATGGCAGACGACTTTTTTTTTAATAGAATCTTTTTTTGAAGAGATTTTTCTAATGCAGGTTCGTCAGCCACGCCCAGCCCATCTAACCATCATCTCTGAAAATAATTGAACAATTATGTATAATAATGGTGCTGATGGCTTGTATTCTTTTTCAAGTATGTGGGTGATATTTTTATGATGCATTGCCAACAAATGATCCACGTAAGTATCTATCATTTAAGTATGATGCACTGAAAAGAATTCTATACAGAATCCTGAAATCTGCCAGCCATTGACCAGCTATGTTATGGAGGGCAAAACTGCGGCACCATTCTGGGTGTTTCCACAGTGATAGAATGCAAGTCTAAATTAGACGCTCTGAAGACTTCTCACCTGACCAGTGTATGATTCTATGAAGCTGTGTCTTATTTTATTATTTAATTTAAAATTACAAGAAAATTCTAATCAGAAAATAGTTTACTAAGTGAATAAATACATTAATCAGGAGTTGAGCTAATAGATTTTTAAAACGTGTAGTGCTTTAACAAATGCTGTCACCTATGAAGGCCAATTTTTTATTTTATTTATTTTTTTGATAGGAAAAAAAGAGGAACTATGAACTCTGACTGAAGTTAGGCCTGGATTGCACTCCATTCCATTAATTCTGCCATTATGGGCAACTAAGTTATCTGTTCGTTGATTCTCTTGTCTGCAAAATGAGAATAATATTAAAGTGGTTGGGATGTTGTAATTGAAGAATTCCTGTTAAGATCTAAGCACAATGTTTCGAACATAGTAAGAATTCAATAATAAAGCTATTGGAATCATTATGTAGACTTTTTTACTATGTTTGGCAGTTTTGCCAATCAGTCCACATTATAATTTGGTGCTGTCACATTTGGAATAGATAATAATAAACACTAACATTTATTGAGTGCATACCCTATGCCCAGTTCTGTAAATGCTTCGCATGCATTGAAGAGAACAATTAATATTCCTGTTTTATAAACAAGGACACTGAAACATAGAGAGGTAAGTGTCTTGCCCAAGATCACATCACCACTAAATGGTAGGATGGGATATTATCCCAAGAATTCTCACTCCACAACTGAGCTCTTAATCACTACACTCTTTGCCTCTGGGTAAGAAATTTTAGTAAGCACGATTATAGATGTAAAGTCCCACGTGTAAAATTATATGCTCCTGCTTCCACTGGAAACTAAGTCCCACAGTTATTTTGAGAAATTTGAAATGCAATGGCTTGTGCTGCTGTAGAATGCAGGCCACAGAGGGCGTTGAGGATTAACTGTTCTAAAGAAAATGGAGCAGTACTCTTATAAAAACAGTTGTGGAGACTCCACAGTTTCCAGACAAACGTTTTACTTCCATATGTACTTGTTGTAGTACTTAATAGCCCACCATGGTTTTAGTATCCTAAAATAGGATTGCTAATTAATGGGGGGAATAATATTTATTTAAAAACCCAAGTTTGTCATTATAAATCTCCCCCCAAAATACATCAAAGATTACTTATGAACTGCTATGACAATCTTGAAGTTTTCTTTCACAACTACTTACCTAGTTAAGGGGTGTGTGTGCGTGTGTGTATTTACATATCAGTATATGGAAGTATTAACATATACATAATTAGATGTGTATATAGGAACATAAAGTATCCAGAAATTTGGCTTGAAAGAGAAGAAAACTTTTCATTACTTATGGTTTTAGGTAGATAATTTAAAATTTGTAAATCTTAAAACTATTTCAAAGAATATTTTGTTTTAGATCTTTGATTTCCATCAGATAATTATGGTATGGGTATTTACTACCAAAATGTCTTCCATTAAGTGTTAGCACAAAAATATTCACAACTGAACTAACACTTAAAAATTAGTCTGTATTCATTCCCACCCCACAGCTTAACATGCGCATCTGTCCTGGTGAATGGATAAACAAATGTACCTCAATGCAGTGCAATACTCTTCAGCAATAAAAGCAAACTACTGATATACAATATGGATGAATCTTGAAAGCGCTGTACTAAGTGAAAGAAGCTGGACATCAATGACTGTATGAAAAGAAATCAAATCGATGGTTACCAGGGGTTGAGGAGGGTGGGGGGAAAAAGACTATAAAGGAATATGAGGGAACTTTTTGCAGTGCTGAAAATATTCTATGTCTTGATTACGATGGTAGTTACATGGCTATATCTATTTGTCAAAATTCCTAGTTAGAACTGTGCCCCTGAAAAAGGTGACTTTTTTTTTTTTTTTTTTTTTTTGAGAAAGGTCTTGCTTGGTTGCCCAGGCTGGAGTGCTGCAGTGGCACAATCAAGGCCCACTACAGCCTCTACCTCCTGGGCTAAAATGATTCTCCTGCCTCAGCCTCCTGAATACCTGGGACCACAGGCATGCACCACCACACCCTGCTAATTTTTTTTTTTTTAATTTTTTGTAGAGATGGGATCTTCCTATGTTGCCCAAGCTGATCTTGAACTCTTGGGCTCAAGTGATCCTCTGGCTTCTGCCTTCCAAATTGCTGGGATTACAGGCATGAGCCACCATACCTGGCCAAAATAGTGACTTTTGCAGTAAATTATACCTCAGTAAATTTGGGAGAGAGATAATAAAAGAGAGAAAGAGAAAATGAGAGAGACTCAAAGGCACTGTATGGAAACCAAATGCAATGTGTAAACTTTGATTAGAGTCTAGTTCAAAACAAAGTAACTGTAAAGAGCATTAAGCAATAAGTGAAAATGAAAAATTAATTTTCAGATGATATTAGAGAATTGTAAAGTTTTCTTAGGTATTATAATGTGATTATGTTTATGTAATTTGTCCCTCCTCTTAGGATATGCATATCAAAGTATTTAGGGGTAAAATGTCTTGTGATATTTGTAAGTACTTTGAAATTGTTAATCATAAAGAGATTGAGATAGTTAAATACATACGGCAAAATGTTAACAATTACTGAACCTAGTTCGTTGGTGTGTTTATTAACAATACCCTTTCAGTTTCTCTGTATGTTTGAAATATTTCATAGAAAAATGATGGGGAAACTTGACCTTAATAAAATTGCTTAAGTTCTAAAAACTTTAGCAAAAACATTTATTATTTATTCTGCAAAAGTCAAAAGTTAAAATATTAGCAAATGACTATCATATAATTTTGTCAGAAAAATTACACATGAAAAATGAATTTCTTCTAAAAAGTATAGCATAGTCGCAATTATAACAATATTTGCTAAGATAAAATAAACAGTTTCATGATTTTGGTTTCTTTTAATAATGTAATTTTTTTTCTTTTACTCCTTGCTGCCAAATGTTTGTCCCTCTATTAAGGAGATTCATTTAAGTATACTTTTCTGATAAAAAAATTATCCTCCAATAGAAATGCTATCTATGCTATGTAGACCATAATGGAAAAGTTAATAAAATGTGCTTGCAATGTACAGGTAGGTGGCAGCAATCTTTACAAAAATAGTTTTACCATGCTATGAGTTGTTAAGGTCTGCAATGAGTCCTTAATTGTAAAGTGCTGTATAAATTAACTGATCTTTACATTTCCTAAATTACCTGTGTGTCAACCATTGCTTATTAGTTATAGTTATATATTCTATTATGTACACATTGTTTCTCTTAACTCAAGATCACAAGAAATAGCACTATTCTCTAGATCTCCATTCTGCATCCTATAAGATAGGATAGTTTACTTCTAGTCAACTTATTTTCTACTCACACAAAGGAAATTTTGTCATTGAAAATACATTAAGATTTTCAAAAGCTTAATAAAATGATTCTGCATTATAATTTTACTCTTGAGAAGACTTAAATTACCCTGAGTGAAAATTGGCAAGTAATGTAAGATACGGTTTTTAAATTTCAGGCAGTCATTGCTTTGCAAAGTAGTACAGGACCCTTAAAAAGACCATGTAAGCTGAAACCATGCAAACCGATCTTTGCTTGGGAAAAATTCTGATTGTTTAACGACCTTAAAAAAAAAATTATCAGCTGGACGCAGTGGCTAATGCCTGTAATCCCAGCACTTTGGGAGACCGAGGCTGGCAGATCACTCGAGGTCAGGAGTTCAAGATCAGCCTGGCCAACGTGGCGAAACCCCATCTCTACTAAAAACACAAAAATTAGCTGGGCACAGTGGCTCATGCCTGTAATCCCAGCATTTTGGGAGGCCGAGGCAGGTGGATCACGACGTCAGGAGATCGAGACCATCCTGGCTAACGTGGTGAAACCCTGTCTCTACTGAAAAATACAAAAAAATTAGCCGGGCGTGGTGGCGGGTGCCTGTAGTCCCAGCTACTCGGGGGGGTGGGGCTGAGGCAAGAGAATGGCGTGAACCCGGGAGGCGGAGCTTGCAGTGAGCCAAGATTGCGCCACTGCACTCCAGCCTGGGCAACAGAGCGAGACTCCGTCTTAAAAACAATAAAAATAAAGATACAAAAATTAGCCAGGAGTGGTGGTGAGAGCCTGTAATCCCAGCTACTCAGGAGGCTGAGGCAGGAGAATTGCTTGAACCTGGGAGAGAGGCTGCAGTGAGCCGAGATCACGCCACTGTACTCCAGCCTGGGCAACAGAGCGAGACTGAGTCTCAAAAAAAAAAAAAAAAATTATCAAAATATTAACATGTCTCTTGCTGTCAGTTATAAATTTATGGGGAAATGAAAAAAATAGTAAAACTAATGCTTATTTAGCACATTGTAACTCAAAGCATCAGAAACATTGAGCATTAAAGTGCTTTCGTTCTCAGTTTTGTTTTCTCTTTTTTTATTTTTGGCTCCTGACAGGAAACATGCTTTAGTTCTTTGTGAAAAAAAGAAAGCTATCAAGAATAGTTTGAATAGTGCCTGCCTTCTTCTCAGCTGTAACTTAGGATGCAGAGTGAGCATCTTTTGCTAAGCTCGGGTCATTTTAAATTAAGTATACGTGGCATAGGATATATAACATATTTGTAAATTCAAGTGTCTATAGAAACTCATAAACAATAAAATACCAAAATGGTAGCTTGCAGACAGTACCTAAAAGGAAGAGTTGTTTTGTTTTGTTTTGTTTTTCCGGAGGCTCCATCATTCACCTAAAAGTAAGAGACAATAGGAAGATAAACTAGAAGCAAAGACACAGGGCAGAAATGATGTGCTGTTGACATAGAGAAAACCTGACTAATATTGAAAAGTGCGGCCAGGCATGGTGGCTCATGTCTATAATCCCAGCATTTTGGGAGGCCAAGGCAGCAGGATCACCTGAGGCCAGGAGTTCACAACCAGCCTGGGCAACATAGTGAGACCCGGTCTCAACAAAAAATCAAAAATTTAAAAATTTAGCCAGGTGTGATTGCATGTGACTAGTTTCAGCTCCTCAGGAGGCTGGGGTGGGAAGATTGCTTGCCCCATGGCACTCTCCCTAGGCAATAGAGCAAGACTCCTTCTCTTAAACTAAAAATAAAAATTTTAAAAGTGTTCATGTTGACAGAATGGAACTAGATCATGGGGCAACTTCAATGTCAGGATAACTTTTCACTTATCCTATAGACAATGGGGAACCGTGGTATAATCAGGGTTCAATTACATAAAAGAAAATTTGTAGCCAGGCGCAGTGGCTCACGCCTGTAATACCAGCACTTTGGGAGGCTGAGGCGGGCGGATCACCTGAGGTCCGGAGTTTGAGACCAGCCTGACCAACGTGGAGAAACGCCATCTCTACTAAAAATACAAAAACAATTAGCTGGGCATGGTGGCACATGCCTGTAATCCCAGCTACTCGAGAGGCTGAGGCAGGAGAATTGCTTGAACCCAGGAGACGGAGGCTGCAGTGAGCCGAGATCACACCACTGCACTCCAGACGAGGCGACAGAGCGAGATTCTGTCTCAAAAAAAAAAAAAAAAAGAACAATTTGTGATGGCTAGTTTTGGCAAAAAGGGATCTGCTACCTGCATTTAACAGCTCATAAAATTTTTGAGAGGATGAAGAAACAGTGTATTTTGGACTTTCAGGAATAATTCCCAAATGCACATTGAAGAACTAAGCCATTAAGAGGCAGCTACGTTTCTGCAGTTACAAAACAAATAGAAAAACTAGGAAGCTGACATTAATGCTTATGTCTCCAAGATCATACTGACATCCTGCAATCAGGAAGCCACCACAATTATAAAGCTGCCACGTTATGGAAATCACTATAAGAATTAAAGAAAGTGGAAAGAAACACAAAAAGTGGCTTGACAGTAAAAGACAGGTTTATTTCAGAGAAAACCCAAGGGGGCTTCTGGCCAAGTTAGGTCAGAGGCAGACTCTCTTACAGACTAAGAGTTTTTAAGGATTCAGGGTGGGAGAGTTTATCAGAGGCTTGTACTGCTTCTGTGTCTCTTTGCTGTGCTTATCTGGGAGGAAGACCTGTGTGTCTGTTGCCATACATCTTTCTGCGCTGCAGGCATACTCGCCCAAGTCTGCTTTTAGCTTCCCTATCTTAGTGCACCTGAAGGGAAAGGAATGTGCTTATTAAGGCCCACTGTTTTACTGGGGCCCATTGTATGAGGGTGAAGTTTGGCAGTTACCCAAGAGACTTTCCCCCCACCTCCCTCTGTGCCCAAGCTGTCTTATCTGTTTTACTCTCTGCTCTTTCTGGCTGATTGTAGTTAGAAGAGAAGTGATTTCCTAGAAATGCATGAGGCCAAAAAGGGAGCTGGAACTTAAAGTGGCAGCATTTGAGATGATGGTGCTCCTGCTCTGTCAGTCACCACCAATAAGAATTCTCCAATGAGTCTGGGTATGGCGGCTCATGTTTAATTCCAGCACTTTGGGAGGCTGAGATAGGCAAATTTCTTGAGGCCAGGAGTTGGAGACCAGCCTGGCCAATATGGTGAAACCCCATCTCTACTAAAAATACAAAAATTAGCAAGGCCATCATTGTTACAGAAGTGATATTAGTAGCTCTGTCAGAACAGTTTAATTTGCTAACCCTTATAATTTTCAGTACAAAGAGTTGCATCTGGGATGATAAGAGCTTTTCCTATTATGTATTTTCAAACTATTTTTGTAGTGGAAAATATCACTTTTGTTACTGAGGAGTAGTTTTTGGATGCCAGGTAGATACAGGACACTGGTTTTCATACTAGGTAACTCACAGAATAATGGTAGCTTATTCTATACTTATACAGTAGTGGTGGCACACTACTGTAATCCCAGCTACTCAGGTGGCTGAGGCATGAGACTCGCTTGAACTCGGGAGGCGGAGGTTACAGTGAGCCAAGATGGTGCCACTGTACTCCAGCCTGGAGGACACAGCTAGACTCTGTCTCAAAAAAAAAAAAAAAAAGATCCTCTCATGAGCAGAAAGCCTCCTTATTGCTTCTGGCTCCAGAGCCACACCTTACCTGAAATGATATGCACAAGCAAACTGATGTCTGTGACTTGACTGTCAACACCCATGAAGCTAGTGATCAGATATTGGGACTTCTGATAACATTGCCACAGAAAAATTAGATGCCTACAGGCCATACATGCCTTTTTATTGGTTAGAAAAGCCAAAGGTTGCCTGGTGCAGTGGCTCACATCTGTTAATTCCAGCTACTCAGAAGGCTGAGGCAGGATGATCGCTTAAGCCCAGGAGTTTGAGACCAGCCTGGGCAACATAGCCAGACCCCCTCTCAATGAAGTTTAAAAAACAAACAAACAAACAAAAACAAAGGCAGCATAAGAATGAACCCTGCCTCCCTTCTGCCTTGCCAATCATGTTGAATGTTTTTCAATCTTAGCTGCAAAGAAGACTGAGAAATGTAGATTTTATCTTTTTAGCCTCTGCAATAAAGAAAAGCACACTAGAAGGTTTTGGAATGATGGTAAGCACCAATCCACCTTATTCCCTAAGGAAGGCATGAAGGATGAGAAATAAAACAGAAAACATAGACTTAACCTTTGTATACATTGAGTTTGAAATGGTTAAAACTGAATTCATTATCCCTCTACCACCCAAACTATCTCCCCACTCTGAATTTCTAGTTTCTATTAAAGCTACCATTATTCTGTGAGTTACCTAGTATGAAAACCAGTGTCCTGTATCTACCTGGCATCCAAAAACTACTTCTCAGTAACAAAAGTGATATTTTCCACTATAAAAATAGTTTGAAAATACATAACTAGGAAAAGCTTTTATCATCCCAGATGCAACTCTTTGTACTGAAACTTATAAGGGTTAGCAAATTAAACTGTTCTGACAGAGGTACTAATATCACTTCTGTAACAATGATGGCCCACCTTTTTTTTTCTGTTTCAAAAGACTTAAGGGAAACATTTTCTGAGTAAAAATGGCTCACCATATCAGTAATTCTCAGGCAAAGGTGTAGGAAACTCCCTCCATATTGTATGTCTGATAATCTCTGGAGTTGTGGTATTACAATGTGCATTTTCTCCACTGAAAATGCTGCTTGTCCGGGTGCGGTGGCTAATGCCTGTAAATCCCAGTGCTTTGGGAGACCAAGGCGGACGGATCATTTAAGGTAAGGAGTTCGAGACCAGCCTGACCAACATGGTGAAAACTCGTATCTACTAAAAATACAAAAAATTAGCCAGGTGTGGTGGTGAGCACCTGTAGTCCCAGCTACTCAGGAGGCTGAGGCAGGAGAATGGCATGAACCTGGGAGGCAGAGGTGGCAATGAGCTGAGATCATGCCACTGCACTCCAGTCAGGGTGACATAGCAAGACTCAGTCTCAAAAAAAGAAAAGAAAAGAAAAAGAAAATGTGGCTTAACTCTATCAACAGTAATAAAAAATTTACTCATAATAAAGATTGTATTGGATTCATACCAGCCATTGATAAGCTATGAGTATTTCACACAGTGGCTAAAATTAAAGCTGTATTCTTCAGGTATGAGTTGTAAAAATAAATGTATTCAATTAAAATATCTTCGAAATATACTACCGCAAATTATAATGCATATGGCAATAAATCATCAATAAGTATTAAGTAAAACAAAGGTCAGAAATGTGGAAGTACTGGAGCAGGGTTGGTTGATTTGATTGATTCAATACTAATAAATGGATAGAAAAGTATTTTAGAGCTCCTCAATTATTGTAAAAAATGTGGATTTTTACTCAGATGACCTTATAACATAGAGGAGTCAATACAGCACTGAGATTTTGGTTTATATGAGTTAAATCTTATACTTCACCCAAAGTTGTTAAGTTATATTTGCCATAAAACCTGATCTGTAACAATCTTCTGTGACACAGATGCTACTGATGGCTGTAATGTTGGGCTCCAATAGTTTAATAGGAACGTGATTGTTCTACAAGGCAACACAAGAATCATATGTCAACCAATGGTCACATATATCAGGAAAAAGGAAACTCCTGTCACAATGGAAGCTAATAATTCTCCAAACTAGAATCATATTTTTTAGCTGGAAGCTATTCAGTAAATAAATGATATTGCAATCTACTTATAACCAACCCCTACTTCAACATAATCTTTCCTTTGGAAAAACTGTTTCTTGTTGATACTGAATGTATACAAATAACTACAACAGAACAAATACTATAAGAAAGAAATCGTGCAAAGTGCTTTGGGAAAGCAGAAATAAGAGTAATAACTTTCTTTCTGTGGGGCTGAAGAAAGTTTCAGGAAATTAGGAAATCTTCAGAATTAAGGATAGATTCAGCCTGGGTCTTGAAGGACGAGTAGGACATTACCATATAAAAAAAGGAAGGAGGGGCATCTAAGCAGAGTACAGTGACTGAAAAGGTATGAGGAGATAGGGAAGATCATAGGGTATTCAGGCAACTGAGACTAAATGAAATTACCAGAACGAAGGGTATTTTGAGGAGTTATTTAAAAGGGCCCTGCTATGAAGGACCAATGTGCCATGCTTGAGCCCATCGTTGGTATTCAATAAATATTTAGTGTTCAATAAAAAAATTTTAAAAAGGAATCTCAAAAGCAATGAGAATCCCTTAAAGTCTTTTCAGTAGGGGACTATCTTGATTAGGTTGAATTTCAAATGAATCAAAGAAGAAAAAGAGTGGAAACTAGGAGCATTCTATCTTTCTTTATCCTTGCTTCTTCTTTTCATTTTCCAATTCTTAATCCCTCCTTTCACTTCCCCCCTGTATTACAACAACTAACAGCTGCCAAGAAAGTGGATTAGGTCATATATTCATCAGGAGGTTTTCCTGTTATTCAAGTCACTTTCTTAGTATACTGAAACTAAAAGTAGTTATGGTTTTTGTCTCAAAAAATTCATTTGGACTTATATTTTATTATTTGAAGGCTGGGTAGCAAGAAGCAGGTCTAAACTTACAAAAGCAAAGCAGTAATTTTGGATCTTCAACTCCCTATTTCTGTCTCGAGCTGTTTTCATTTTGATAATACATCTGAACACTCTGATCTAACTTACTGATAATCAGTCTGTATTGTTCCACCTCACTTTGTAGACAATTTGGCATCCCATATCTACAGCTGCAGGATCAGTGGGACCCATACTGGTGGAGAAAGCCATGCAGTCTCTCCGTTAGGAAAGGAGAATCAGACTGAAGACTCCTGGCTTGCTTTGATTTCTAGTAATAGGCTGGTCTCACTGGGCCCATGCTGTTCTAAATCTAGAGTAGTTCTGAAATACTGAGTGTGAAATAGGCAATTGTAGAAATTCTTAGGACCCCTGTAAGACAAATCAAAATTCCTTCTAATATTCTTTTCTCCCATCATTTCCTGCACTGTGCTAGGCCAAATCCAATCTCTTAAGGACCATTTCCTACGTGCAACCATTGAGTGCACTTTGGCCCCAGTATAGCTTTACAAATCTCACTAGATAACTGTGGGAACTCCATCCATGAATCATAGTATCAATGGTCTGCAGCTCAGAAAGCACAAAATAACAAAATAAAAGTTTGAAAACTTACAGCTTTCTCTGCCAGATATTTTCTTGCCAAATATCTTAGACTCCTTTGTGTTGCTGTAACAGAATGCCACAGACTGGTAATTTATAATGAACAGAAATGTATTTGGCTCATGGTTCTGGAGGCTGGAAGTCAAGGAACACGGCCAGCACCTGATGAGGACCTTCATGCGGCATCATTCCATGGCAGATGATAGAAGAGCAAGAGAGGGTGATAGCAGGCGAGAAAGTGCCAAACTTGATTTTATAAAAAACCCACTTCCAGGCCAGGTGCAATGGCTCATACCTGTAATCACAGCACTTTGGGAGGCCACAGCAGGAGAATCGCTTGAGCCCAAGAGTTCGAGACCAACCTGGGCAACATAGGGAGATACTGTCTACACAAAAAATGAAGAAGTTAGCTAGGAGTGATGGCACGTGCCTTGTAGTCCCAGCTACTTGGGAGGCTGATGTGTGAGGATTGTTTGAGCCTGAGAGGTCAAGGCTGCAGTGAGCTGTGATTGCACCAGTGTATTTCAGCCTGGGCAACAGAGCAAGACCCTGCCTCTGAAAAATGAGAAAGAAACCCACTCCCACAGCATTAATTCATTAATTCATTCATGAGGGCAGATGCCTCATGACTTAATCACCTTCTAAAGGTCCCATTTCTAAACACTGTTGCATTGGGGATTAAGTTTCTAACACATAAATTTTGGAGGACACATTCAAAACATAACACTAAATATTCATTGGGAACTCATGTACTCGGAATACCTACTGGCAAAAAAAAAAAAGAAGAAAGAAAAAAATCCATATTCCATGTTCCCATAACTGTGGTTTATATTTAGTGAAGAATCAAATGGGCATGAGATAGAACTATTTTTTTTATTTACACAAAACTTGGCCCTGAAATATTTAACCAACAGAAGTAGTACTAATAAAATTATTCTATGAAGTAATTTTTAATGAAGCAGAGTTTATTCAAGTCACGTCTTCTGCAAATAAAAATGGACAGCAATAAACAAAAAACAAAGATAGAAAGAATAACTGTGTTCTCGATATCTCCCAAAAGTTCACAATCTCTGCACCTGTTTCTTTCATCTTTTGGTGATGTTAATCTTCTGTTTATTTTGCTGCTTTAAATCTAAGCACATGTAGATTACCCAGACATTGCCCTCTAAAAGTCAGTCTACACCTGTTCTTTCTTACCTCACAAAAAGTAATGGAAAAAAAAGTGTGTGTGTGTGCGTGCGTGTGTGTGCGTGTGTGTGTGTGTCCTGTTGGTGGTTAAAAAGCAATTTGGGACTTCCTCTTTGAACAGTTGCCTTTTCCTCTCACACAAGGAAGATTTCATTTTGTTTGAGACGAGAAACCAAACCACACACCAAAGAGAGCGGTATGATGGCTAAGAAGCCCCCAAAACCAGCCCCTCGCAGGATCTTTCAGGAAAGGTTAAAGATTACTGCTCTACCTTTGTACTTTGAAGGTTTTTTATTAGTCAAGAGGTCAGGATACCGGGTGAGTCTATAGATGATAATGTTAAACCTAAAACTTCTGTTTTAATTTAATATTTATTTCATGGTGATGTGATGTGTTAAGACCTCCTTGTTTCTGTTGAAATTAAATCATCTTCTCTTCTTTGAGCTCAGAAAAATGATCCCAATTTTTCATAATTTAAATACAATGTCTGGCTTAAACCTGTATGTATACATATATATATATAATATGTATAATAACACAGGTTGTAATATTAAGACACTAATATAAAAAATTCAATAAGCTAAATTTCCAAAGAATTCATTTAAATATCACAGAAGATTTTGGCTTGGGAGATAAAATGTTTCTTGTATTTTCTCCACAATTTATTGCTATGCTTTAATGATGACATGTGCCATTAAGATAAAACAATATCATGATTGAAATTAAACCTGCTCCTGTTCTCAGTCATTTGAAGTTTATAATGAACAAATTATTAAAAATGGCTTTTGTAAAAATTGTTAAAATGACAAAGTTCATACTGTTTAACATTATATATAGTTATGTGTTTTAAAATACTATTCAAGATAGTGACTTTTAATTTTGGGGGTACTACTGTGGGTAATAAGTACAATAAGCTACATAAATACCTTTGCTCTAAGAAAATCCATGAAGCATTCTGTATTTTTAAATGTAATAATTAAAACTTATAGTTAGTTAAAATCATTACTTTTAAAAGAGTAATTATGGATGATTTGAAATTAATTAGAGAAATAAGCCCAAAATTGCCTGTTATTAAAGAAAAAAATCATTAACTTAGGTCAAATTTTATGAAATTGTATACTGACTAAAACTAGAAAAATTTTAAGGTTTTCAGAAATTCCATCAGAAATGTTTAATGATGCTAACATATATTTTCTGAGGATTTATGAATACTTGTGGAAAAATTATATATATGAAAAATCTATAATAGCATACTCACATTTCTTACATATGTAATCAGATCATTTACTGTTTGAGAGTAAAGACATGGTAATTTGTATTCTGTTATGGATGTTAAACATGCATAAATAATTATCTTTCAGTTATATTAGAATATTTTTAGATTGATCCTATATGCTTTTAATGTAAATTCAATCTTGTCACCACAGGTAAGCCACATAGTCACACTTTGTCAGGAAAGGGAAGTTGAGAAAAAAAAATTCTAATTAGTAATTTAAATCTGGTTGTTCACTGAATGTTTTCCAAGATATTTGTAATAACTGTTTATGATAGCAGTTTTTTTTAAATGCTTAAAGAAGACGTGTCATTGGTATGGTTCGCAGGAAGAATAAGAATTTTAGAGCGTCTTTATCTGATGGTTCTGCCACTTACAGCTTGTGATCTTGTGCAAGTTACTCAATCTCCTTGAGACTTTTCTTCGACTATAAGATAGAGAGTATACTACTTGCTACTTGCCTCCTAAGGTATATTCTGGGATATAGTAGGTGTTCAATCAATTTATTCACTCAACATTTATTGTGTGCCTCCTATGCACCAAGCATCACTCTTATTTCTGGAGAATATGAAAAAAACACAAAGATTTTATTTTCAAGAGGCTTAATATAGTAGGAATGATGTCTTCCTTACCGAATTTCTACTCTTTACCTTCTCTTAGAAAGCATTCTTTGAAGCAGAATGAATAACTATAGGCATAAATATTTCCAATGAAATTAACTTGTGTTTCTATTTGAATTTAAAGTATCGTGTGTGTGTGTGTGTGTGTGTGTGTGTGTGTGTGTGTGTGACAGTGTCTCCTCTGTTGCCCAAGCTGGAATGCAATGGTGCAGTCACTACTCATGCAGCCTTGACATCCCTGGCTCCAGTGATTCTCCTGCCTCAGCCTCCTGAGTAGCTGGGACTACAAGCACATACCACACCCGGCTAATGTTTGTATTGTTTATAGAGACAGGGTTTCATCACGTTGTTCAGGTTGGTCTCAAACTCCTGGGCTCAAGCAACCTGCCCACCTTGGCCTCCCAATGTGCTAGAATTACAGGCATGGGCCACTGAGTTAGGCCACAAAGTACCTTTTACTTGTATGTCAGGGAGAAGAGAGCAAGAGGATGACAATAATACCTACTTATGTGGTGGTTTCAGGGATTAAAGGGATAGCATATGTAAAACACCTGGCTCACACTAAAGGTTAGATTCATTCTCTTACCCTTTCATCACTTATCAGACTCTTATTCATGTACTAAAATTAGTTTGAGGTCTGCAAGTAATATGACTCCAAGGAGAGTGAGCATGGTGATAATTAGAGTACTTGAAAACAGAAGCTATGAGAAAAATCTAAGGAAAATAAGTGGAATTTCCAAGCAATTGGCAGCAAAGTGCCAGAGAATCTTTGAACAGAAGGTAAGCCAAAGGTATATAGCCAAGTAATCTTTGGAGCTGATTGGCTGGAGGAAGTTGAGAGGCTCTGCAGAATGTAAAGTTGGGTCTCTGCCAAAGTCATTCAGAACATTTAAACTAGAAAAAATATAACTGAAAAGTAACCTGGTCTATAAAGGCATTAAATTCTGAGAGGTGCTTCTTAGCCATTTTTTGTGGGGCACTTTTAAGTATTTAAAGAGCTTTTCCCCAGGAAAATGTATCAACGTATACCATTTTGCATGCAATTCTAGAAGGTTTCTAAATCTGAGGTCAAGAACCCATGAAAAACACATAATCTTTATGGAAAAGATAATGTGGGAAGATTTATTTAAGCCACAGCACTAGGATTCTGGATTAAACAGGAAGATGTATTTATCATCAAAGCTATTAAATGCCACAGTGGGATACCATTGGCATCGCAGTTCTTACAAATGGGAAAATTTCTCATTTTTTTGGGACCGTTTGAAAATAAGAGAGAGTTTGGGTGGGCCAGGCGCGGTGGCTCACGCCTGTAATCCCAGCACTCTGGGAGGCCGAGGTGGGCGGATCACGACGTCAGGAAATGGAGACCATCCTGGTCAACATGGTGAAACCCCGCCTCTATTAAAAATACAAAAAAATTAGCTGGGCGTGGTGGCGGGCGCCTGTAGTCCCAGCTACTCAGAGAGGCTGAGGCAGGAGAATGGCGGGAACCCGGGAGGTGGAGCTTGCAGTGAGCCGAGATCGCGCCACTGCACTCCAGCCTGGGAGACAGCGAGACTCCATCTCAAAAACAAACAAACAAAAGAATATTAATTCATTTGGAAATTATAGATATATATATTCCCGTAGTATTACTCCAAGTAAATTATTTGATATATAAAACATGAATTGAGAAAGATGAAATAAAATATAATTAAATATTCTAAAATTTTCTCTCCCAATGGATCCTCTTGCACACCTTTGGAATTTATGCATCCCATTTTGGAGACCACTATACAATATTCTTCCTTAGGTAAATGTACTTTACTTGCTCACAAAAAAAGAAAGAATAAAGCTTTTTATTGGGAAGAGGGGAAGAGAAACTGAACTGGAGCTTGCATTGTAATTCATTTTTGCTAGTTAATTCATTTTTGCTAGTTAATTCATTTTTGCTAGTTAATTCATTTTTGCTAGTTAATTCATTTTTGCTAGTTATATTAATGAGAAAAGAGCACTGGGGAGTCAAGAGATAAAAGTATCAGTCCAATTCTAGAATTTGGGCGATTCCTTCACATTTTTAAATCTGTTCTCTCCTTTCTAAAAAGAATAATTACTCTCTTGCATAGCTGAATAGGTTGCTCCAGTGACTAAGTGGACTATATAATAATGAATACAACCTTTTGAGGTATAACATATAATGGATACCACTCTAGGCTCTTAGTGTTCTGTCACTCTGATCCTTACAGTAAGGATCAGAGTGGGTAGCAATTATTTTATTCACTTCACAAATGAGTGAGTAGGTGGGGCATGCTGGCTCATGCCTGTAATCCCAGCACTTATGGAGGCCAAGGCAGGAGGATTGCTTGAGGCCAGGAGTTGGAGATCAGCCTAGGCAACATAGCGAAACCCCATTTCTACAAAATCAAAAAATTAGCCAGGCGTGGTAGCACACCCTGTATTCCCAGCTACTTGGGAGGCTGAAGTGGGAGGATCACTTGAACCCAGGAGTTCAAGGCTGCAGTGAGCTATGATTGCATCACTGCACCCCAGCCTGAGCAACAGAGCGAGACCCTGTCTCTCTAAAACAAGCAACTCCAAATAAACAAATGAGTGAGTTCTGGCCACAGAGGTTATTCAAGGTTCCTCTTCCATTAAGGAGGCTAGTTTGGATTTCATTGTGATGCACTTGACTATGCTGCTTCTCAAACTCAAGTTCTAATTCCATTTGATTGTAGGTTTCCTAGTTAAGCTAGTGATAAATTCAGAAGTCTTATTTCAGCCTCTTTTCTTACATCAGTGATTTCACACAAACGATTGTTAAAAAAAAAAAAGAAATTTGTGCTTCATTCCAAAGATATGTCCTTCCAAATTAATTTTTTTAATTTTTAAGTATTTCTCTAGATGTTGTTGAGATTGATATTTATAAATGACTCAGATTATATGTGTATTTATTACATCTTATCAGAAATGAAATCAAGACTGTGACCTGTAAGAATCTGCATACTGAATACAAGTTTGGTCTGTCCTTAGGTTTGCAGGTATGGTTGCAGTTCACAGGGTCTAATGCTATTTGTAACCTTACTTTTCTTCCAGGGCTGCCTTTGCTTTCAACTCAGTGCCTTTATACTTGCTTTTCCCTCCATTTAATAAATCCTTAATCCTTTCCACAAGTATATACGTTTGCTTACCTGTAAAACTCCCATTTTTCCCTATTTAACTTTACCAAATTCATTCTTTTGAGACTGAACACCTCTATAATTTTTCTCAGTAGTACAATGGAGGTCTGCATGTACATACAGAGGGAATTCAATAAACTTTTACTGGCTATCGGTAATACTAGTTTTTATACCTTATGGCAGGGTAATACTGTACTTACGAGGCTGATTAGGAAGATGAACAGAGTGGTAGGCTTTGACTTCAGGGTTTTCTCTTGTATTGTTTTCCTCCAGGTATCACACAATCCTGGAGTTGGACTAGATCTTAGAAGCCATACTTTAGTAAAATTACACAAATGACACTTTGGGAGGCTGAGGCGGGCAGATCACTTGAGGTCAGGAGTTCGAGACCAGCCTGGCCAACATGGTGAAACCCTGTCTCTACTAAAAATACAAAAATTTGCCAGGCATGGTGGCATGTGCCTGTAATCCCAGCTACTTGGGAGGCTGAGGTGGTAGAATGGCTTCAACCTTGGAGGTGGAGGTTTCCGTGAGCAGAGATCGGAATCACCACTGCATTCCACCCTGGGTGACAGGAAACTCCATCTCAAAACAAACAAACAAACTACACAGATGATAAAGTTCTCGGAACAATATGCATTTCTCTACATTCCCATCTCCTCTTGCACTCTTCCTTACCTGCTTCCCAGCTCCAAAAAACAGGAGAGCCTTGATTTACTCCTTTCATTGCAGAGGCTTACCATTAATGCAGGATGGGGAAGCCTTAAAAAGAGTTGGTCTGATAAGCAAAGAAACAAAACAACTTGCAAGATAAATTTTAATTGTTTTGTTATGTAATTATAGGTCAGATCTGAGAAAGTACAAGTATTTTTTAACAGAGTGAAAAAAACTAGTCACTCCCATATGGTTTTTACAGAATGGCTATGATCATAGTGCTACTATATATTAGCAACTTCTCAAGCCAGATTTCTCAATGGATTTTTAAATCTCTTTATTTAAGAAAACATGAAAGGGTGAGTTTACATAGGAATGACAACGGGTTTCATTATTCTGGTTTACAAAATATTTCCTCCTTCTCATACATATTGCCATTGAAAGATCTATTTTAGAAATTTTTAGATACTGCTGTCACACCCACACATACAAATCACCACATGGAAGAAGTATTATGTGGCTAATAAAAAACCAAAGTTCTTGCCATTAGTGTGAGTGTTGAGGCAATGCTCTTCTTTTTCTTTTCTTTTCTTTTTTTAAAGTGCCTAACATTCATTAAATACTTGCTATGTCCCAGGTCTCAGGTGATTTACATACATACATTATTAGTCCATTAAATTATTCAACAACCCTATGGAGCAATAGCAGGAGGTGGGGTTGTGTTTATGGGGTACTCCTATTTTTGGTCCCTTAAAGTAAAATCTCATATAGGAGACACAAGAATAATTATTATTATTCAGTGTCTTTTGATATATTCACAAACTTACACAACCATCACCAGTATCTAATTCCACAACATTTTCATAATTTCAAAAAGAAGCTCCATGGGCAGTCACACCCACTTCTCTTCCCCCCTCCCAACCCAACTGCTTTTTTTTTTTTTTTTTCGAGACAGAGTCTTGCTCTGTCGCCAGGCTGGAGTGCAGTGGCATGATCTCTGCTCACTGCAACCTCCACCTCCCGGGTTCAAGAGATTCTCCTGTCTCAGCCTCCCGAGTAGCTGGAATTACAGGCGCCCGCCACCACTCCGGCTAATTTTCATATTTTTAGTAGATACAGGGTTTCACCATGTTGGCCAGGCTGGCCTCCAACTCCTGACCTCAGGTGATCTGCCCGCCTCGGCCTCCCAAAGTGCTGGGATGACAGGCATGAGCCACTGCGCCTAGCCCGCTTCCCTCTTTTTTACATTTTTTATATACTCTTTTCTTAGAATTTTTCTTCTCCCAAGTTTGCCCCCCAGCCAGACACAGAAATCACACAAATGAAGATCAGTTAGTTACTCTTATTATTGACAAATTATCAATGTGTAGTTTAGATTTAAGGTCCAAACTGTGCTAATATTTTACTCCAGATTTAGGTAGCCTTGAGCTACATCAAGTCACTGATTCGGATTAAGAGCCACAAGCCTGAACCTCTTGGAGGCCCTTTGCCACATGGCAGGGAACAGAGCAGTACACTCACTCTCTCCTGGTAGACTGAGCTGAGAGCAGACAGGAAGGGGCTGAGCTGAGCTTGCTGCCTCCCAAACACACCTATTAGATACTCAGTTCTACTCTCTGCAAAGGAAATAATTCACCCTGGCAGCATTGAGCAGAATAGATTCGAAAGTAGGCTGAACACGGTAGCTCACGCCTGTAATCCCAGCACTTTGGGAGGTTGAAATGGGCAGATCACCTGAGGTCAGGCGTTAGAGACCAGCCTGCCCAACATGGTGAAACTCCGTCTCTACTAAAAATATAGAAATTAGCTGGGCATGATGGCACATGCCTGTAGTCCTAGCTACTGGGGAGGCTGAGGCAGGAGAATCACTTGAACCCAGAGGGGAGCAGGTTGTAGTGAGTCAAGATCATGTCACTGCATTCTAGCCTGGGCAACAGAGTGAGTGAGACTTCCATCAAAAAATAAAATAAAATAAAAATAGAGTAGATTAATAGATTAGAAAGTATAAGAAGGTGATAGAAAGACAGGTAAAGGGATACTGCTATAGCAATAACACTTTACATCCTATATAAAAAGAAGGAAAGAAAAGACTTTGGATGGGGTTGACATTAAGATGTGTTTTCTTGTCCTATTAAACTGCTTGACTCTGAGACGTATCAGGTATATATTGGGCATATGGATTTCCGACAAGAGAGAGAATCTCTTTGCCTAGTTTTATAACTACTTCTTTGAGGACCATTTATTGGCTGATCCTTCAATAATATGCCCTTTTGAATTGTTCTTTTCTATGGTAATTTGTTCTTGGTCCAAGAGGCATCAGTAGGTTCATTACATGTTATAACCAGTTCTCAACTGGGGGGAGGATAGAGTGATAACACAGCAGAGCTTGAACAAAGATACCTTGTCCCAAATTCCAATGTGCCCCTGAGGTTGACTGCTGCAGTCACACTACCAATTTGTTCAAGTCTTACTGTATGTACCCCTCTTGAAATATGACTTTTCTGCTCATCCTACAAAGAGGCTGAATCTATTTCTCTAACCTTTATTTTATTTTTTAAAATTGAACTTACAGCAAACAATAATCTTCTAGCCTTTGAATCTGGATTGGGTTATGTGACATGTGTTGATAAATGTGACACAAGCAGAGGCTTAGAATACGCTTCCGCACTGGGTTTTGCTCTCTCTTGTTCCTGGGAATCCTTCTGCCAGCATGTGTCAAGTCTAGGCTAGCTGACTGGATAAGAGACCAGATAGAGTGAGACCCCAGTTGTCCCTGCCTTCCCGGTCATTCCTGCCTTCCCAGCTAAGACCCTAGACAAGTAAGTGAGGCCACCTTAGACCATTCAGCCATAGCCAAGCAAGCCCAGATCAGAAAGGCCATCAGCCAACCATAGAATGGTGAGAAATAGAAATCATTTGCTTATTTTAGTCCACTAAGTTATAGGGTGACTTGTTACATGGGAGAAGCTAACTGATATATTATGTTATTAGCCATGAAGACAAAGAAAGAAAAGAGTTCTACCAAGACTGTAAGAAAAAAATGGTGATTGTAGTTCATAATGAATTTAATCTTGAGCTTCCTGGTAGCCAGAGAATTAAAAGCAAGATTGGGTTATAGAGTTGTCATTATTTGAGAGAATAAGCATATAAATTCTGAAGAGTTGACAAACATTTTACTGGTTAAAAAACATAAAGGATACGTTAATATTGAAGAGACACAAAATACCATAAAACAAAGTATCTTCACATGTACAATAAAAGAGAAAACTCTTTATATAACTTTCTTGTATTAATCGCCAATATATGTCATGATGGTTCAGTAAGTTGTAAAACATCAGCTTATCAAACCATAAAGGAAGGAATGATTAACATGTTTATTAAAATAACTGGAAGTTTTTAAAACACACTTTTGGGAAAAGCTGCACATGAAAGTAAATCTTTAGATGTGAAAGGATTTTATTTTTAAAACTTACTTGCCATTCTTTTGTAATATAGTCACTCTTCATATTTATTTAAATAAACTCATTTGAGTGAAATGGGAGTTTGACTAGGTTATTTAAATATTTTAAACTTCAAAAGTCATATTTCTGTAGAAGCCAGAGTAATATGAAGGTATTAATAATTAAATATTCACCACATGAATAAGATTTGGATTTTAAAGTTCAGCTCTGATGGTGTTAAATTATCAATTTCTCACATTTTCTTGATCTGTCAATAATATATACTATTTATTGAACCCCAACTATGAGCCATATACTCTGCTAAGTGCTTTATATGTATCAATTCATTAAATTCTTTCATCTGTCCTAGAAGGTAGATATTATATGCTTTTCCTATGCTGGGCTCTTCACTGGTCCATCTGACATGTGTAAGCTTCCACTGAAATTGCATAAAAAGTCTTAAATCAATGAGGAAAGTTAGAAAATGAACTACTTAAACACAAATCAAATTACAGTGATGAGTCGCTTAACAATGGGGATATATTCTCAGAAATGCATTGTTAGGTGACTTCATCATTGTGTGAACATCACAGAGTATACTTATGCAACCATAGATGGTATAGCCTATTAAACACCTAGGCTGTATGATATAGCCTATTGCTTCTTGGCTACAAACCTGTATAGCATGTTATTGTATTAAATACTGTAGGCAGTTGTAACACAATGTTAAGTGTTTATCTAAACATATCTAAACATAGCAAAAGCAGAGTAGAAATATGGTATAAAAGAAAAAATGGTATAACTGTATAGGGCACTTACCATAAATGGAGCTTGCGGGACTGGTAGTTTCTCTGGGTAAGTCAGTGAGTGGTAAGTAAATCTGAAGGACTAGAATATCATCAGATACTACTGTAGACTTTATGAACACTGTACGCTCAGGCTACACTAAGTTTATAAAACATGTTTTTCTTTTTCATTAACAAATTCATCTTAGCTTACTGTAACTATTTTACTTTATAAACTTTTTTAACTCTTTGACTCTTTTGTAATAACATTATCTTAAAACAAAAACACATTGCACAGCTCTGCAAAAATATTTTCTTTCTTTATATCCTTATACTATAAGCTTTTTCTATTTTTAAAATTCTTCTTCTTTTTTTTTTTTTTACTTTTTAAGCTTTTTGTTTAAAACTAAGACACAAACACATACATTAGCCTAGGCCTACACAGGGTCAAGATTATAAATATCATTATCTTCCACCTTCATATCTTATTCCATTTTGTGTGTGTGCGTGTGTGTGTGAGATGGAATCTCGCTCTGTTGCCCAGGCTGGAGTGCAGTTGCATGATCTCGGCTCATTGCAACCTCTGCATCCTGGGTTCAAGTGATTCTTCTGCTGCAGCCTCCTGAGTAGTTGGGATTACAGGTGCACATCACAATGCCTGGCTAATTTTTGTATTTTTAGGTAGAGACGGGGTTTTGCCATATTGTTCAGGCTGGTCTGGAACTCCTGGCCTCAAAGGAGTCACCCACCTCAGCCTCCCAAAGTGTTGGGATTATGGCGTGAGCCACCATGCCCAGCCCCAGTGGATGGCCTTCAGGGGTAGTAACATGCATGGAGCTGTCATCTCTATGACAGCAATGCCCTCTGTAGGAATGCCTCCTGAAGAACGTGCTTGAGGCTGCTTCACAGTTATGTTTTTTCAAAGTAGAAGTAGTACACTCTAAAACAATGATTAAAAAGTATAGTATAGTAAGTACATAAACCAGTAACATAGTCATTTATTAATCATTAACAAGTATTATTTACTGTACATAATTATATGTCCTATATTTTTGTTTGACTGGAAATGCAGTAGGTTTGTTTGCCAGCATCACCACAAACACCTGAGTCATGCATTGTACTACAACATTATGACAGCTGATAGGAATTTTTCAGTGCCATTGTGTCTTATGGGACCACTATCATATAGGCGGTTTGTCATCGACCAAAAGATCTTTTTGTGGCACGATTGTACATCCTTATCTGAAATGTTATACTAAAATAAATTTGAGAATGATTTAATCAAGTGGTGGCATGGGCCTGTAGTCCTAGCTACTCTGGAGGCTGGAGTGGGAGGATTGCTTGAGCCCAAGAGTTCAAGGCTGCAGTGAGCCATGATTGTACCACTACACTCCAGCCTGAGTAACAGAGCAAGACTCTGAAAAAAGAAAGAAAAGAAAAAGAGAGAAGAAAAGAAAGAAAGAAAGAAAGAAAGAAAGAAAGAAAGAAAGAAAGAAAGAAAGAAGAAAGAAAAAAAGAAAGGAAAGAAAGAGAAAGAAAGAAAAGAGAAAGAAAGAAAGGGAGAGAGAGAGGAAGGAAGGAAGGAAGGAAGGGAGGGAGGGAGGGAGGGGGGAGGGAGGGAGGAAGGAGGGAGAGAGGAAGGAAATTAAACGTTAAGCTAGGCATGGTGGCATATGCCTGTAGTCCCAGCTACTTGGAGGGGAAGCTGAGGCAGAAGAATTGCTTGAGCCCAGGAGTTGGAGAGTCCAGCCTCGGGGACATATTGAGACTACAGAACCTATCTCAGAAAATGAAAAGAATTAAATGTAAAATTAAGCTATAAAAATTAGAATTATCCAGGATAAAGAAGACTTCTTATATCACACAAGCAATTAAGAAAGTTACGAAGGATAGTATCATTAGAAAAATAGCTGAATATACACTAATGAATAATGCCTATGATTCCTTTCCCACAGGAGTACGAGCATTACTGGACAGAGTTGAGAGGAACTACACTTTTCTTTTATACCGACAAAAAGAGTACAATAGTAAGTAAACATGTTCAGCTGATTCCATTGTTTCCCAATATACCCTTGTCACATAGCATATTATTCATTTTGGATTTTCTGCCATCCAAGAATAAAGATGCTCTGGTAAAATTAATTCAAAAAATAAAGTTTAAATCTGTGGGGACCGCCAGTGATGACAGGAACGATGGTAAATTTTCCTGGGCAATTCCAAAGAAGATATTGACTCATGTTTTTTACTTTTCATTCTTTTCTTTCTGATTCTGATAACTAAACTTAGTTAAAAAGTGAAAATTTTTGACAAGACATCTGCACATATCTTACTTAATACCAAGTGATAGCTTCAATTTCTCCCGCTTTTTGTCTTGCTGTGGCATGCAGTTACAATTGGAAAGGAACAAAACGGTCTCCAGAGCATGCAAAGCCATTATTTAATTTTTCTGAAAAGACAAAAACATATTTCACAAAGCAGGACTTCTAAAGGCTTAAACATGAGAATAACAATAAAGGGATTCTGAGGTTTATTTATTCATATTAATTTCAAATTTTGATTGTATGTTTCAGTTCTTCCAGGAATAAGATATAGTATTTTAGTGGCAAATGCTTACCTACCTTGGAACACTATAAGAGACTTTACGAGCCAGTAACTTGATTAGATATAAACATTCTGGATCTGGATATAGTAGCCCATCTAATAATTAGAACATCATTATTAGAAGCCAGCATCTAATGAAAGAGACAGAAAAATAACCTGTGTAATGTAGAATGTTTTCAAATGCCATAATACATTTTACAAAATTGATTTCTGTGCATTCCAATTTCCCACTGATATCAGTAAATATAAAAGAGCTTTTATTCTAACCTTTTCTAATGCACAGTAAGTGAGAGAGCTAACAGTTGTTGCTCCCTTACTACATGGCAAGAGGCAGTGAAGCTTAATAATCGAGAGCCTGGTCTCTTCGGATAGCCTGCCTGGGTGTTTGTCCTAGCCCCTGCCACTGTTAACTGCGGAATCTTGGGCCAGTTACCCGACCTCTCCGTGTCTCAGTGTTATCAGACAGGAAACTGGTAGGAAGCAGTAAACAGGGTGTAGGAAAATTACAAAGATAGTACAGAATCCTGAGGCTAACAACAGTGTTCATTAGCACGCCTAGGACTGAGAGGAGAGTGGGAAAGTAGTGAGAATTGTATGGAGGTGACTGCCGTGAGGAGGGTATGATCTTTGAGGGAACAACTGCGTCGGGTAATAAATACCCACCCTCCCTCTTCTGATCTCCTGCCACTGTTCTGCAGTGGTCCAACCCAATAGGAACTCAAAGGGCACGGAGCCCCTTGATGTTGTCCTTACAGGTCTCTCTCCTGATGCAGAGTGTTGGGTGGTGAAGGAATAAAAGTGAATCTAAAAGAGCAAACAAAAGATCTCCAACACAGTCTTCAGATCTCTAAAATTAGAATAAAAATAGTAGTCCGTTTTATCAGGTTCTCAAAATAACTAAATGAGATAGTCCATGTGAGGATCTGAGAGAGTAGCTGGCACATAGTAAGCATTCAGGCATTTTACATGCATTGCCTAATTTAATTCCCACAACTCTGCAGAATGGGTGCTATTTTAATTGTGGCTTTCTAGATGAGATTAGTGAAGTTGAAAGATTAAGAATTGTACAAGGTCAGATAGGTAATACCCAAGGTACATTCCAGGTCTTGCTCTGAAGCCAGCCTTCTTCATCACCATGCCGTGAGGAGATTGTTATAATGAAATGTCCCAGAATTGCCCATCTACCAATTTTTGTTAGGACTATACAGACCTTTTGGGAACTTTTTAAAGTGATAGTCTCAGAAGAAAGCACTGGGATAGACAAGGTGAGAAGTGTAGATTTTTGTCTTACAAAAGGGAAGAATTTAAAGCTGCCTTTAAATATTTGAAAGGCTGTCAGGAAGTCGTGTGAAAGGGTCACTGAATTTGTTTCATGTTATTCCAGAAAGAAGAGATTAGGAGCAATGGATGAAAATTGGAGGGAAGTTGTGGCTTAATACAAGAAAAAACTTGCTAGTAGGCAGAGGTGCTCAGGGGGCATGAGTTCCACGTTAGAGATGTTTGAACACAGACTGGATGACTAATGAAAGGATACCCTGGCAGAGATGCCATCAGATGTCAGTGAGGTTAGACAGATGACCTTTAAGCCTCTTCACAAGATACAAATAAAAACAAAAAGATATGACTTCCTTTCCTCTAATCAATGGATCAGGCTACTGCACTGTATCTAACTGCCACCTCTTCCTCTGTTGCTTCCTCCTTTGTTGCAGCGAAACTCACTGAGCTTGATCTAGACAATCCCTCAGAAAAAAGATTTCTGTTTAATTTTAGATTCTTTCTTCCCTTGTACCTCTCCTTCCATATTTTTTGAATTTATTTAAAAAATTGACATATAAAATTGTTTATCATGTACAACATGATGTTTTAAAGTATATATACATTGTGGAATGGTTAAATTGAATATAACTAGGCCAACTCAAACTTACTCTCAACCTCATCAATATAGAAATAGCTTTGGAAAAAAATTATATACCTATTTTTATGTCCTACTTTACTCAGAAAAATAAGACTTACAAATATACAGTAAAAGAAGTCATATTGGGCGAAACTGAAAGAAATATGAAAGGAGATAAAAAGAACTCAAGAATGAGGCTAATTTAGTAAAAATATATATATCATAAAAACCCTACTATACTTACTACAGGTGTTTCTTTCTACTACTACAAGCAAGCCGGTTGCATATGGAGAGTGGAAATTGACCAGTTTCTCAGAAGAAATATTTTTATTATACTTGGATAGGAATTTCTTAATAAGCTGGCCATAATCAGTGGTGTGTAGTAAATGTTGAATAGCTTTCTGGAAAAAAGTATGAATATATATGTACATAAACTTGTTATAAATATTACTGATATGAACAATGTATAGTACACAATTAGAAAAATACACAATAGTCTTTATTGTAATGTCCATACAGACAATTGATTCTCACAGAACGCTTTCCTTGATTTTTGCCTAACTCTTGCACTGGTAACCAACTGTCAATGTAATTCGATCATAATTTGACAAATGGAGATTTAAATGGTATTTAAATCTGCTCTTTCCGTAATAAATTTATCATTAAATATATTTGACATGAATATTGTCTAATATTTTCATTTGTATTAATGAGTAAAAAGAAAGTAAAATGATGTATGTCAAAACATCATGTATTTATTAAAATCATAAATGTGAGCTATTTCTTTGCTGAATTAGATAATAGTTTTTGAATTCTGGAAGAATATTTTGTCAATTCTTGTTCTATTTACAGTGAAACAGATTCAGACACAACAAACCTATCTCATCTGCATATTAACATTTTTCCTTTACTTTTGAAAGCCTACACCAGGGGCCAATAACCTGGATGATGCACCAAATCTGGCCTATGGCCTGATTTTGTTCAGTCTTTGAGCTAAGAATGTCTTTACATGTTTGAAGTGTCTCTAAAGAAAAAAACAAAAACGAAGAATGTACAACAGGCTGTATGTGTGCCTGAAGTATGGTACTGTTTGGCCTTTTGCAGAAAAAAAGTGCTGCCCCTGGACATCAACAAAATAATAAATCAAGCTTGATTTGTAAGGTTTACCAATTTGCATGGTGTAAAATACTCCCACTGTGGCTGATTTCAACCTATCAGTGTGACCTCACTGAACATGTAGTTGGGAAGAAAAGCACAGTAGCACAGTATTATACGGTATTTTCACCATACAGAAATGAAGATGTAAATAACCTTAAGAACATAGAGAACAGTAAAATACAGAAATATAATTAGAATGTAACAAATTTTGTTTTAATTACTTTTGCTTTGAATGTAATTTATTTACTGGTATGTTTATATAATTCGATTTTTTAAATAATGGCTGTGTTTCACAACCTGCTTGCAAAATTCCTGAAAATTTAACAATTGGCTTTTGCAAACCTGTGTGAGCCAGGTTCAGCATACCACTACATAATACATTTCCACATGTCCTCTGGGATTAGGAAAACCAGGATATCATACAAAGTACTAATCAGTTGGAAGGAAGATACCACTTATTTTGCTTCCTGCTAGAACTAATGTGTATTACCCATGAAATAGTGTAATGTGATCTTCCTTTATCTTTGCAGTATGTTGACAAATTAGACATAATAGACCTCACATGCCTTACTGAGCAGAATTCAACTGAAAAGAATGGTGCGAAATTCACCCTTGTTTTGCCGAAAGAGGAAGTACAACTGAAGGTGAGCGAGGAGAAACAGTAGTCTGTAAAGGGTTGTGGTTATAAACAACATTCTTCACATCCAGTGGCTGAAGTAAAGAGAAATTGTAAGACAGGCTAAGTCTTACACTTTGTTAATATTTTTGCTTGCGTCTGGCCAAGACCTAGTTTTCTGAATTGGAATTTAAAAAGACGTGTTTAGCATACAAGTGCCACGAAACCAGATACTCCTGCCCTCTGACGAAGTCAGGGATCCCACCTGGTGTTTGTTAAGGTGGTTCTTGAATTAGCATTCAAAATGAGCCAATAAAAGTCACCCAGTAACTACAGTAATAACATAAAGATAACAACTTGTATTAAATAAGATATACTCGGAGACTTTTCCTGGGAGATTACCGATTGACCTTGAAAAGCACTGGTCTGAACTTTGGTGTAATAGGAATCGCCTGTACTAAGGAAATCGGACCCCCATCCCCCAACTCAAAACCTGTATTTTAAGCAAGCTCCCCAGATGATTTGCAGATATGATGGTGAAGAGCACAGCATTGGTGTCAGATACTTGGGTCTGAATTTGGGCTGTTGTATTAGTTATTCATTCGTTGTGATTATAGGCAAGTTACTTACCCTTTTTGTGTCTTTGTTTCTTCACCGGGAAGTAAGTCTTTGCTCAGATGAAGCCCCTCAGCAAGGCCTACCTGGACCACTTTATTACAGTGGCAACTTTTTTCTCCTCTCCCACGCCCTAGTTGCACTCCTAATCCCTCTTACCCTGCTGTATCTTTAATTTTTCTCATTTCTTTCTTTTTTGACACTATAAAATTTACTATTATGTTTATTATTTATCGCTCCTTGCTAGACCCTAAACTCCATGAGAACAAGGATTTTTGTTTTGTTCCCTGATATAAACCAGTGCGTAGAATAGTACTTAGCACTTAAAGGTACTTAGTAAATATCTATTAAATGAACAAATCTGTAAAACAATCAAACAAGCAAAAATAATAGGACCTTTTGCCAAGTTGCCTTGAAGGTTAAATCAAGTAATACCTGTGAAGTGCTTAGAATAGTAGCTACAACTAAAAGTGCTCAAAACATGTTGGCTGCAGCCTTGACCTCCCAGGCTCAAGCAACTTTCTCACCTTAGCCTCTCAGGTAGCTGACACCACCACACCAGGCTAATTTTTTGTATTTTTTGTAGAGAGAGGGTTTCACCATGTTGCCCAGGCTGTCTCAAACCCCTGGGCTCAAGTGATGGTCCCACCTCAGCCTCCCAAAGAGCTACCAACCCTGACCTGGTATTGATATTATTAGTAATAACATAGTAATAGTATTTACAGCTAAGAATTGGATGTTTCTACTACCAAATTTGGTTGTCCTGAATTTAAAGCCAGTCTATTTTAACTGCTAATGGAGAGAGTAACTGTGAATTGACACACTGCAAAAGTAAGTTTTCTAACATTTAATTTTTTTGAGTAAATTCGTACATGTTCATTTGTTTTAAGTAAGCAAACAGATTACAGCTATATGTCTTCTGACGAAAGAAAATAGTATTGAAATATTTCATAAAAAATACACATTAGTAGTTCTAAGCCAAAAAAAGAAAATGAATTATTTATTTTAGGCTCAGTCATAATTATTTATCTTATGCTCAATCACTCATGTATTTCCTTCTTTGGCTTTATCTGTTTTTGTCTTCAACTTTAGACAGAGAACACAGAAAGTGGGGAAGAATGGAGAGGCTTCATTCTTACAGTAACAGAGGTAGGAAGCTCACTGCTTTTGATTGATTTTTTTTCCAACAAATATCTGCTGAACACCCTATGATCCACGCAGAGTGAAAGTGGCTGAAGATATAGCAATTGAAAAAGATAGACCTAAACTCTTGCACTTACTTTGAACGTTATATTTTCATCAGGTGGTGAAGAGGGAGAAAGTAAACAAGTAAACAGATCATCATTTCACATTGTGATAATTGTTATGAAGAAAGTAAACAAGGCAATTCGCTAGGGAGTAACAGGTGGCAAAGGAGATCTACTTTTTGGTCTTATCCATTTGACTCAGTGGTCCTTTGTATATTCTGATATTTGTAGCTAATACAGCATGTTTGAAAATACTTTCCAATTTCTTTTCTTTCTTTTTTTTTTTTTTGAGATGGGGTCTCACTATGTCACCCAGGCTGGAGTGCAGTGGCGTAATTTGGCTGTCTGCAACCTCCACCTCCAGAGTTCAAGTGATTCTCCTGCTTCGGCCTCTCAAGTAGCTGGGATTACAGGCATGCACCATCATGCCCAGCTAATTTCTGTATGTTTAGTAGAGACAAGGTTTCATCATGTTGGCCAGGCTGGTTTGGAACTCCTGGCCTCAAGTGATCTGCCCGCCTCGGCCTCCCAAAGTGCTGGGATTACAGGTGTGAGCCACTGCGCCCGGCATCCGATTTCCTTTTTATTTATTTAATACATATTTGTAGAATACTAGCCAAGATGAATTTTATAAATAACATAGACAATGTAACAGAGAGAGACCATAAAAATGAAAACTCACCTTTAAACATTTCTTCAGTGAATCTTAAAACAACAGGATGCTTACCTGTTCAAATCTGTGGCGTTTTATCAGAGACAAATAGTAAGATCTACTGCTTAGAGTTAACTCTTGCAGTAAGATAATGTCCATTATTTTAAATAAAGCCACTGCAGCAATTGCCTTGGAAACATGAAGTTCTTTGATAACCAGCCTCCCAAAGAGCACCATGTTCTCCAGTAATTTAAAAGGATATAAAAACTGTGTTTATTAGAGTCAGTTAAACACAGATTCTATCCAAAGCTAGTTTCTAAGTAAGCCATTGCAGTCGTCTGAAATAAGCACTGCACTTTACCAAATTGATGGATGCAGGTTCTTCATTTCAGCCAGTAACAAGTAAAAGTTAGAGTTTCAACGATTGTGTAGGGAAGTTATGTGAGGCTAGAAAAGTGGACCAGTTAAAGATGTGAAGAACATCTTTAAGGTCTTCTCTCCCTCTCCCTTCTGAGAGGGAGAGAAGAAATCCTGGGGAATTGCACTCTTTCCCTCTGTTGTGGGAAATATCACTGAGTTACCGGTATGGTGCTTTCAATACCGGGTGTCACTATCCCAAAGGTACGTGACTAAGTGTCAAGGAGTACACTAAAAACACTGGCAAAAACTTGTTGCATCTTCCTGGTACACTAAGGATGTATAAAGTTTTGGCCAAACATTTTGTTTTTAGTTTCTTTCCTGGAGTAAAAATAAAAAGCATTATTTTTATATTAAAACACACACATAAATAAGTAACAGAATAGAAAATAAAATTTATATGAATTTTTTTTTTTTGAGATGGAGTCTCACTCTATCACCCAGGCTGGAGTGCAGTGGTGCAATCTTGGCTCACTGCAACCTCCACCTCCTGAGTTCAAGCAATTCTCCTGCCTTAGCCTCCCAAGTAGCTGGGATTAAAGGCACCTACCATCATGCCCGGCTAAGTTTTTTTGAAAATATTTTTAGTAGAGATGGGTTTTCACCATGATGGCCATGCTGGTCTCAAACTCCTGACCTCAAGTGATCCTCCCACCTCGGCCTCCCAAAGTGCTGGGATTACAGGTGTGAGCCACCACACCCAGCCTATGTGAATTTTTAAGAGAAGACAGGTTGCGTCAAATTTTGTACTCTGTAAATGTTGTTTTGTGTTACGATTCCAGGTCATGGTATATGAACATTTACAGTATGTTGTTATTAGGATAACTTTAGTAGAGAAGTGAGAGAAGCTCAGACTGTATGTAGTTGAAAGAGCTGAGACATTGCTTTTGAATCAAATAAACCCCAGTTTGGGCCCTGGTTCCATAACTTACTAGCTATGTGACTCTGGACTAGTTATTTAATCTTTCTGAGCTTGATTTTTTTTCTATTTGTATTAGGCCATTCTTGCATTGCTATAAAGAAATACCTAAGACTGGGTAATTGGTAAAGAAAGGAGGTTTAAGCCGGGCGCAGTGGCTCAAGCCTGTAATCCCAGCACTTTGGGAGGCCGAGGCGGGCGGATCACGAGGTCAGGAGATCGAGACCATCCTGGCTAACACGGTGAAACCCCGTCTCTACTAAAAACACAAAAAATTAGCCGGGCATGGTGGCGGGCGCCTGTATTCCCAGCTACTCGGGAGGCTGAGGCAGGAGAATGGCGTGAACCCAGGAGGTGGAGGTTGCGGTGAGCCGAGATCGCGCCACTGCACTCCAGCCTGGGGGACAGAGAAAGACTCCGTCTCAAAAAAAAAAAAAAAAAAAAAAAAGGAGGTTTAATTGGCTCCTGGTTCTGCAAGCTGTACAGGAAGCATGGTGCCAGCAACTGCTCAGCTTCTGGGAAGGGCCTCAGGGAGCTTTTAGTCATGGCAGAAGGTGAAGGGGGGACAGACATGTCACATGGTGCGAGTAGGAAAGAGAAAAGAGTGGGGAAGAGGTACCACACACTTTCAAATGACTAGATCTCACCAGAATTCACCCACTAACACAAAAGCACCAAGCCTTGAGAGATTCATCCCCATGACCCAAACACCTCCCACCAGGCCCCACCTCCAACACTGGGGCTAATTTAACATGAGCTTTGGTGGAAGCACATATCCAAACTATATCACCATTTGTAAATTGGGGATAACAATACCATTTTTTTTTTTTTTTTTTTTTTTTTGAGATGGAGTCTTGCTCTGTCACCCAGGCTGGAGTGCAGTGGCTTGATCCCAGCTCACTGCAACCTCTGCCTCCCAGGTTCAAGCAATCGTCCTCCCTCAGCCTCCCAAGTACCTGGGATTACAGGCACATGCCACCCAAAATTTTTGTATTTTTAGTAGAGATGGGTTTCATAATGTTAGCAAGGCTGATCTTGAACTCTTGACCTCAAGTGATCCACCTGCCTTGGCCTCCCAAAGTGCTTGGATTACAGGCATGAGCCACTGCACCCTCCCATATAACAATACTTTGTAGCATTTCTGTGAGGAGTTGCAATAAAACATGAACAATGCTTGAGCTATAATAGTCAATTAATAAAGATATGTGTTTCATTAGGTATTTTCCTCCAAATTTTATTTTTTTCTGGTATATATGGAAATTGTTTTACTGGTTATTATCTTAGTTATCTAAAATATCTCTAAGCCTTTTTTATTGTGTATCTGTATTAGTAAATGTTTATGTAAATTTTCTATGTACTTGTACACATTTTAAAACATATATAATAATAGAAATTAGTGAAATAGTAACTTAATGGAAAGTGAAGTTATAATGTTTTCTTCCCATACTCTAATGGACTTTCTTGTATACCTCCTGGAAAGCATGCATGCTTCTCTGAAGATAAAGGTGATAATCACACAGGGCTGCCTCCAAATACAGACTTGCTGGTGTCATGTACAAAAAATATCCTACCATTCAAACTATACCTTCTAGGAGCACAGAGCTGGTCATAATGAGGTCAAAATTGCAGGTATGAATATAAATCAGAAGGACAAATATAGGTGAGTCAATTCGAAACACATCTCTAGGAAAGGTAACAACCACCACAAAACCAACTAATAAGTAGAAAGTATCATAATTCTAACATGTGAATGAATGTTTGAAACACACCACAGACACAAACTGGAGACCTCTGACTGCTGCTCTTCAGTCGTCTAATCAACGGTTCCATCTGAATCCCATGTGGCCATGCGGCTGGGGGAAATCATTTCAGATAACTTATGAGAGAGTGAGGTACCTGGAAGGTGTTCTGGAACTTCCCTGGCATTGATGAACTAGTAAGCTCAGAATGAAAAATACGAGGTTTGTTGTTACTCGAATTAGATTTTAGGGCAAGGCGGGGTGTTCTTTGCTTTGGGGCCAAACCAAAAGGATGATTCCTTGGAAGAAGGGTAGGCACGCTGTACAGGTTGCAGTTGGTGTAGAGGCAGTTCTGAGACACCCACCCTAGACTAAAATCTTCTGTTTCTTATTCCCTTATTCCCTACTCATTCACCTCTGCCAGGTAACTGTAGCCCTGTAGGACCAGAACAGGCTCGTCTTTACTAAAGTTGTAAGTTATTAAGCTGTTTTCTTGCCCGTCCACTCTTTTAATTGGTTTCAGCTGTCAGTTCCCCAAAATGTGTCACTCCTACCTGGGCAAGTAATTAAACTGCATGAAGTCCTAGAGAGAGAAAAGAAAAGGAGGATTGAGACAGAGCAGAGTACATCTGTGGAAAAAGAGAAGGAACCAACTGAAGATTATGTGGATGTACTGAACCCTATGCCAGCGTAAGTGCACAGTGAACTGCAGTTTATTCACTCAATTGTTAAAACTAATTTCTGATTATAAAGGAGAGTTAGCCACTTGCTCTTGTTAAGCCAGGGACAATAAGCAGCCTTGGGGATAAACTGTATATCTCTGAGTATATGCCATATTTCCTCTTCTATGTCATGATCAACAAAATGCAGATTTGAACCAACCATCTTACCACACAGGAAATCCCCTTCCACCCACATCTTTAGAACAAATAGATACTCTTTCCAGAGCTCACACCTAAATAAAAACTCCCATGAAGAAGGCAGGAAAAGATATTTTTTCACTATGCAAACTCTATGATTGACTGATTTTCTATCAGAAAATTATACCAATAAATTTTCAATACCTAGAATGTTCTATTCAACTGACCAATTAGTGAGTAGTCATCAAGCTTGTACTTTGACAAAGTCCTTGTGTAAAATGTTTAAGGTGTTGGAAAAATAAAGAAGTGCAGAAAATGCTAAATTCACCAACATCCTACATTTATTTTTTATATTATTGAAAAGATTCTGAGCTCTTTCCTCCTGGAATCTTGGTGTTGTTGTCAATAAAACTTGTCCTGGTACCCTGTTTGACATCAGGTTCTGTTGCATACTCTATCTGTACTACAATCACTGAAACCTGCCAACCATCATTTTTACCTGAAACCACCAGCAACTGATGGACTGATAAGTTAAAAGTCACACGGACTGCTAATTTTTCTTTTTTCTCAATAAAACAAGTAATATATGTTTATTATATATAAAAGATTAAAATCATTCCTTGTTCCACCACTCAGAGATATTTGCTATTAACATTTTAGTGTTTTTTTTTTTGTTTTTTTTTTTTTGAGACAGTGTCTCACTCTGTTACCCAGGCTGGAGTGCAGCAGCACGATCTCAGCTCACTGCAGTCTCCACCTCTGGGTCTCAAATGATTCCCATGCCTTGACCACTGCCACTGCGCCCAGCTAATTTTGTATTTTTGTAGAGACAGGGTTTTGCCATGTTGCCCAGGCTGGTCTTGAACTCTTGAGCTCAAGTGATCCGCCTGCCTTGGCCTACCAAAGTCCTGGGATTACAGGTGTGAGCCACCATGCCCAGCCTTCTACCAGATTTTTTCTATGAGTTTTTTTTCTATGACTATATATTTTCTTGACTACGATGTACAGGTGGTCTGTATAAATTGAACAATGGTTAAATGACTTTTTGACTTTAAGATGATGCAAATGCAATATGCATTCAGTATAAACTCTACTTTTCCAGTACCCATACAACCATTCTGTTTTTCACTTTCAGTACAGTATTCAATAAATTGCATGAGACATTCAACATTTTATTATAAATAAGCTTTGTGTTAGATGATTTTGCTCATCAATAGGCTAATGTAAGTGTTCTAAGCATTTTTAAGGTAGGCTAGGCTAAGCTATGATGTTAGTAGGTTATTCGTATTAAATGCATTTTCAACTTATATTTTCAACTTACAGTGGGTTTATCGGGATATAATCCCATCATAATTCAAGGAGAATCTGTATATTATAAAAATGAGAGGTGCTTTATTTTTTATTTTGCACATAAAAATAACAACACCATAGAAAGACATATTACACCAAAAGAAATGAGTGCAAACATATTTAAATATCAGTTGTTTAAAACATAGACCAGGCCGGGCGCGGTGGCTCACGCTTGTAATCCCAGCACCTTGGGAGGCCGAGGCGGGCGGATCACAAGGTCAGGAGATCGAGACCACGGTGAAACCCCGTCTCTACTAAAAATACAAAAAATTAGCCGGGCGTGGTGGTGGGCGCCTGTAGTCCCAGCTCCTCGGAGAGGCTGAGGCAGGAGAATGGCGTGAACCCGGGAGGCGGAGCTTGCAGTGAGCCGAGATTGCGCCACTGCACTCCAGCCTGGGCGACAGAGCGAGACTCCGTCTCAAAAAAAAAAAAAAAAAACATAGACCATACAAGAGAAGCATTTACAGATGTTTTGTATCCCTGAAAGGAGACCCCCAATAAATATTTATCCAAGAACCTACCTATCAACTGAGACTGGGGATACATTGTTAATTCTTGTTGGTAATGATGATTATATACTGATCAGTAGATAACTTTTCAGGTTCTCTTTGTATAAAAAGGCTTTGGAAGAATTAAGGAAGGAAGACCTTAACATTAGCATATGCAGAGTGGCACAGGCTTGTAATAATAGATCATTGTAATTACACAATTGGAATAATCAAACAGGAAGTTTTAAGAAAAGTTAGCAACTGCAGCTCTCAAAGTGATTTTGGTAGTATTTTTTTCAAGTAATGATCTTCATCAGTTAAAAAAATATTCTGTTTTTTTTATCTCACCTCTGTAGATGTTTTTATACAGTGTCCCGGAAAGAGGCAACTGAGATGCTCCAGAAGAACCCTTCTTTGGGAAATATGATCCTGAGGCCTGGTAGTGACAGTAGAAACTACTCCATCACTATCCGGCAGGAGATAGAGTATGTTTAATGTTTTAAAACTGTATGGAATTTTTAGAAGCATGGTATCACTTAATACAAGTCCAGGTCAGCACCTGCTATGTGTTTCGTTGGGGCTAAAAATATGAACACAAGTGGCCAGGTGCGGTGGCTCATGCCTGTAATCTCAGCACTTTGGGAGGCTGAGGCAGATGGATCACAAGGTCAGGATATCAAGACTATCCTGGCTAACACGATGAAACCCCATCTCTACTAAAAATACAAAAAATTAGCCGGGTGTGGTGGCACGTGCCTGTAGTCCCAGCTACTCAGGAGGCTGAGGCAGGAGAACTGCTTGAACCCAGGAGGCGGAGGTTGCAGTGAGCTGAGATCACACCACTGCACTCCAGCCTGGGCGACAGAGTGAGACTCGGTCTCAAAAAAAAAAATGAACACAAGAATAGGGAGGGAATGTCATAAAAGCAATGCTAAAGACTAAGCCAATGCTAACATTTGCAGCAGGGAAGAAGAAAGAGTAACACATTATTTTGGTCCTGGATATAGTTGCATTGTTCAATCAATTCAGTAAAGATTTATTGAGCAGCTGCTATATGCCAAGCAATACTCTAGGCACTGAGAATACAGCAGTGAAAAAAACAAACATCTCTGTTTTGGTTTGAGTTGCCTAGCAATAAAAATATAAAAAGAAAAACATCCCTGGCTTCAATCTTCAATGAGTTTACGTTCTTGTAGGGAGACATGTGGCAATAAGGTCTACAGAGTAAAATAAAGCAGGATGAGAGAGATGGGAACCCTCAGAGGTGATAAAGGGAGCACATTTTTATGGTTGCTATTGTTTTAATATAGAGTGGTCAAGGAAGACCTACTTTATTAACTGATTTAAGCAGAGAGCTGAAGGAAGTGAGAAAATAAACCCAATATCTGGGGCAAAAGTGCTCCAGGCAGCAAGTGCCTATGCTTTGAAACAGAAGAATGCTTGACTTGTTCAAGAAAGGAAAAAGGCTGCTGTGACTGCAATGAAAAGAGCAAAGGGAAAAGTGGTAGGAGAGGAGATTCCAGAGTCGGGGTAGGGACACATCACTCAGAGCCCTACAGATCATTGTAGGGACAAGGGTTTTACTTTGAATGACATGAAAGGCCACTGAACTGTTGTCATAATCTGACTTATTTATAAAAAAGGGCCACTTAGGAGCCTCTTTTTCAAGGTTACTAATTTCTTTCTGGTAAAATGGTCTAACTTTGATAAAGTCAGTAACACTTAAATGCAAACGTTATTTTTCTGTGTAGTTAGGGTAGTTAGATCTTTTAATAGACTCCAGCTTTCAAAGTCTATGAGGACTTGCCCTTCATTGGAGACTCTGGCTTAGTTAATACTTCCACAACTGATAATATAATTTAAATATCGAGGTTTTGTCCTACATGAAAATATTCAGTAAATGACTTTCTTTAATATATATGCATAAACAGAACTTTGATGTTTGAATTTGCTATTCCTTATGGGGATAATATTATTTTATTAAATTTTATACTATAACATATCTATCAATGAATCTATCTACTAATCCACCCCATAAATATCTATAATTCTAAATACGAAGATATGTATGGTGAATAAAGGCAGTTAAAAAGAAACAACTTCCAGAGACAAATTTAAAACATGGCATTATGGCTACATTGCTAGTGTGTGCCACAGCCCAATTAGCCTTATTCACTTGCCAGTAAACAGATCCTTGTCTTATACACTAGTCATGGGCACTGAACAGATGGCAAGAATGTTAGATGGTAAATCAGGTTATGGTTCTTTGTGTAAGGAAATGTGTGTGTGTATATATCTCTGTGTGTATATTTCTACAATGAATGTCTGTCAACTTAAACTTGTGGTTTCATTATTTCTTGTTTATTTTAAACTAACAATTGAAGTTAATGGATTTTCAACTCTATTGAAATACAGTAGAAAATAATAGGTTTTTCAGTTACAACCTAATTTGATGTATTATTTGACTATCTTGATACAAATTCAAAAGAAATCATTTTTCTTATTGTTATGACTGCCATTAAACATCAGTGAACTTAGAATAATTGTAGGAGAAAAGTGGATTTTTCTCTTTACTATATTCTGGTCAAGAAGTTTGTCCTTCTTCAGGATTTAGGAAATTGTTTATGACATAAACTACAGCATATCCTTAACCGTTTACTTCCACTTTTAAAAATGAGAGGATGTAACACTGAATTAAAAATTAAGAGAGAGTAGATTTTTAATAGAAACATAATCTAACTGCTTAAAAGTAAAATTAGATCACCAAAGAGAGTGATTTTTTTTTCCTTAATGTCATTCCTTTCTTGGTCAGATTGAGTGGTTGATCCATTTACACGTGACCCCCGTCTTACTATTCTGCATGAAATGAACAAAATCTCAAGATCTGATAGCTCCGTAAAGACTGCATATTTTGGCCAGGTACGGTGGCTCACGCCTGTAATCCCAGCACTTTGGGAGGCCGAGGCAGGTGGATCATGAGGTCAGGAGTCTGAGACCAGCCTGACCAACATGGTGAAACCCCATCTCTACTAAAACTACAGAAATTAGCTGGGTGTGGTGGCACGCACCTGTAATCTCAGCTACTCAGGAGGCTGAGGCAGGAGAATCGCTTGAACCTGGGAGGTGGAGGTTGCAGTGAGCTGATATTGCACCACTGCACTCCAGGATGGGCAAGAAAGCAAGACTCCGTCTCAAAAACAAAACAAACAAACAAAAAAACTGCCTATTTCTTGCACAATAGCAGCCTGATCCCTTTTAAGGTGGTCTAGATTAGTCCAATTCTTTCATTACATTTTCTATACAATTAACTATGAGAAATAACTGTTTTCTGCTGCAGACGTGGTGTGTGACTAAACAATGAATTTCTGTATTTAGTGTCACAGTTTTTACTCACAATTGTATTTTATTTAAGTTATATATTAAGCTCATAAGAGTATGGAAAAGGAGTTCATATCAAAGTTGCATAATTCTAAATTTAATAAGTTCCCTTTCAGTTTGAATTCATATAGAAATTCATGCTTTTGTTAGCTGATGGTCATCAAAACTTACAACATTTTATAAAACTAATCATTCCAAAAGTTCGTATTTGGAAAGCAAGAAGTATATTGGTTAAACTAAGGCATTCTAACACTACAGTCAGTATGCACTTATTTAGGCTTTGAGAAATAGTTTATATCTGGAAGTGGATAAGAAAAATTCAACTGTACTGCACAAATTTTCCTTACATGCCAAATCCATCTATGATGTCAAAGTTTGTTAAATGTATTCTCTAATGCCTCAAAACAGGTGTTTCAGAGTACCTGAATTTAATATCTTCTACGTAACAGGTCACTTAAAGGATAACAGTTGTACAGAGTATTAGAATTTTCACTTGTTATGCTGTACAACTTAATGTAAAGAATTTGGTAGAAACCTCAGCTATTAGGAAGCAGTTGTATTACCCACAAAACCAATTCATTCTCTTATAGGTTATGGGAGAAATGTTCAGTCATGCAAGTTAGATGTCTGGTAAAACATTAGCTGAAAAGTACAAGTTGGTTTACAAAGCAGTATATGAAAATACAATTATCTCCATCTGTTCACAGAGCAGCTGTGGGAGGGAAGACTTGTTCTCAGGAATAAACAAAAGCCATTCAATGCCAAATTGCCAGATGACTCTTGTCTCAATGTAGACTATCATCCACCTTTACCCAGCCCAGTGGTGCGTGAATTCATAAGACATAAAGCTGTTCTTACAACAGAACTTCATGGCTTGGTTTGGTTTTCTTGAAAACGTTATGACTAGGTACCAAGCTAGCAGTATGGAAACTTTGGAAAGCCATTAGCTAAGGAAGCAGTAGGAAATATTTACCCAAAATTTATTTCTTTGCAAAAATGGAGGTCAGAAGCTAAGAACAAGTATTTATAACCACATTTAAGGGGAGGGGACACCTTTTCTTGTTTTTTTGTTAAGACGGAGTTTTGCTCTTGTTGCCCAGGCTGGAGTTCAATGGCACGATCTCAGCTCACCGCAACCTCCACCTCCCAGGTTCAAGCAATTCTCCTGCCTCAGCCTCCTGAGTAGCTGGGATTACAGGCATGTGCCACCACGCCTGGCTAATTTTTTTTGTAGTTTTAGTAGAGACAGGGTTTCTCCATGTTGGTCAGGCTGGTCTCGAACTCCTGACCTCAGATGATCCGCCCACCTCGGCCTCCCAAGCTGGGATTACAGGCATGAGCCACCACACCCGGCCGGGGACACCTTTTCTTAAAAAAAAAAAAAAAAAGACTTGCTACTTCTGTTTTGAGGTCAGCATCAGGAAATCTTAATATAGCAAATTCTATCAATCTTGTTTTTTTCATCTCTTTTTATTTCTTTGGAAAAGCAGAACAAAACAGAATATGAAAGGAAAGCAAAATGTCTATAAAGAGAGTCAAAACCTAAGCAACTTCAATGGAATTTTTTTCCCACCTCTTTCTGTTCCAGAATTTCATTCTATTAGTCAAAAGTTCCAAGATACCTTGTTGACCTTTGCCACCTTTCCTTCCACAGCTTTGCCATAGATGATGATGATGATATGATGGCTTTTGTTGTTGTTGTTGTTGTTGTTGTTTTTTGGGATGGGGCCTCGCTCTGTCTTCCAGGCTGGAGTGCAGTGGTGCGATCTCGACTCACTGCCAGCTCTGCCTCCCGGGTTCACGCCAGTCTCCTGCCTCAGCCTCCCGAGTAGCTGGGACTACAGGCGCCTGCCACCACGCCCGGCTAATTTTTTTGTATTTTTCGTACAGACAGGGTTTCACCGTGTTAGCCAGGATGGTCTCGATCTCCTGACCTCGTGATCCGCCCGCCTCGGCCTCCCAAAGTGCTGGGATTACAGGCGTGAACCACCGCACCCGGCCAATATGATGGCTTTTAATAACAACAATCATTCTCCTTATAGGTTACCATTGTGGGTGCCATGTTGAGTACTGGCAAACATTTCCTTCAGGCACAATAAAAACTTTGAGACAGACAGTATTTTCCATGTTTTACAAATGAAGAGGATGAGACTCACAGAAACTACTACATTAAAACAATACATTTAAGTAGTAAAAATGGTTATAATTTACGGAGTGCTTAAATGTGCCAGACACTGTACTAAGGGCTTTGCAAACATTAACTCACAGCAGCCCCGTGAGGCAAGGCACCATCTCCATTTTATAGATGAAGAAAATGGAGGTTCAGAGAACCCACATGACAATCAGAATTTGAACCAAGTTTTCTATCAGTCTTCCAATGAACAGCAATCTCTTATTTAATAGGAATACAGGAATTCTAATTGAAATTGTAGAGTTTTCAAAAGTAACTGTCTGATTACGAAGATCTTATTATGATGTGATAAAGATAAAGCCAGATATAACCACCCTGAAAGGGTACTGTATGACCTTCTGTGTCCAAAAATGCTTCCTTCACCAACTTGCAACTGATTCCTGAAGTTTCAGCACTAAGGAGTGTTTTCTTTTAGGAAGGGAAAGGGTTGGTTGGGTTTTATCCCATGTTTCGAAAGTAGGTTACTGGAATTTATGAGCTGTTTCCATTGTGATATCCCATTGAGAGGTGATTTGGATATAATGGTGGATGAGAAGAGTCCCCTGAATAGAAGACTTCAGTTTCAGTCCTAACTGAAAACAGAAGGAGAAGCGATTTAAAAAAAAAGAAGGTAGAAAGACCCTGTGCCTAGCTTAACCTGCTGAACACTTCTGTTTTAGACAGCTTCTGTACCTAGGACAAATGCTTAATTCATGTGTCATTCAAGCAAATGACAACGTAATAAATGCTGTTAACTTGTCAATACTAGAAAAAGTTTTCATCCTAACATGCTTGCCATACAAATCAAGGGAATTCAAGACAAACATACTTTGGTTCAAAACTAACTGACAAGGATAGTGACTTCTGATCTCCGTATAAATTTGCTTAGTTCTAGCAGATAACATTATGAGATGGGGGATCCTAATTTTTTTTTTTTTTTTTTTTTTTTGAGACAGGGTCTCATTCTGTTGCCCAGGCTAGAATGCAGTGGCACAATCATAGCTCACTGCAGCCTCAACCTCCTGGACGCAAGTGATTCGCCCACCTAACACCTGAGTAGCTGGGACCACATAGGCATGCCACCATGCCTGGCTAATTTTTTGATTTTTTTTTTTTTAGAGATGGGGTCTCACTATGTTGCCCAGTCTGGTCTCTAACTCCTGGACTCAAGCGATCCTCCCACCTTGGCCTCTCAAAAGTTCTGGGATTACAGGCATGAGCCATCCCACTCATCCAGCTTCTAATATTTTAAAAACTCAACTTTATAAATATTTATTCTGTGCCTCATGCTAGAATACAGTGATGAATCGGATATGCCTCTTGTTCATAAGCATTTCATAATCAATAAAATACCCTGTATTTGAGGGGTAATAATTTTGAGTGCTATGTGACCACAGAAGAGGAAGACAATAGATTCATATAATGTACTTACGTTATCATCTGTATGTTCATATAGTGCCTAAGACCCAGTATTTTCCATATCTCCAAGTCAGCCCCAAAGTTAGTGGATATCCAGGGTGGTATATGAGCTAACATGAATAACAGCTATTGAGGGGTTTCTGGTTGGATTGGTGATAATGTAGAGTAGAAAGCAATGTACTTTTAATAATTCTTTCTACTTCTCTCAATATGGAGAATATATATTTGATTTTATATACCTACATAGAATTTTATTATATTGTTTACTTTCTAGGTTACTGACATTAAAAAATTATTTCTGCCTGAAAGATTTTTAATTCTTGATTCCTTTTTTCCCTGTTTATTCTTTCTAATTCACCCACTCAATGACCCAGATTATCTATATTCCTAGTGAGTAGCCCCCACAAAAAGACACTCTGCAAACCAGGTAAACAGAAAATTAAAATAAAAAACCACGAAGGATTTTCTTTTTCTTGCCAAACTATAGCCATGACAACATAGGTTGATTATACAGGTGATATTTTATATTTACTTTAGTTTGCATTTACCCAATTGTATAATAAAATGGAGACTTAACCATTTGTTTCATTGTAGCATTCCAAGAATCAAGCACTACAAAGTGATGAGCGTAGGACAAAACTACACTATTGAACTGGAAAAACCTGTAAGTAGCTATTTTTGTTGTTGATGAACTTCCTCCCGATTCCTTCTAGCCTCCTAGTGCTGGCAAAAAGCAGCCAAGTTAAGGAGCCCTGAATGTGGCAGATATACAAGGTGAAAAGTGAGATTCAGGAACAGGTGGTGAGGCAGAGTAAAAGATAATTTGCTTCTAAAAATTCTTTCCACTTTTCTTTCTCTGCAAATCTCGCAAGGTTTGCAGAGAAAGAAAAGTGGAAAAAATTCAGAGAAATATATTTTGTTAAACATTCTCCAATTATAAATCTTCAAATATGTTTATTTCTAATGGGAAGAAATCTGTAAATGCCTAATCCTCTAATACCTGTCTTGCTGAAGTTCAGAAATCCTCTCTTAATAGCAACATAGTAGTGAAGAAAGCATTTCTTCTTTGTCTTGAACTGTTCTCCCACCCTAGCTGACTTACCATGGGGTTAATGATATAGCTAAGCACTTGACATACGTCATCCAATGTAATTGTTATCATTACCCTGAGGTAGATATTGTTATGCCTTTTATACAGGTGAGATAATTGGTGTTTACAGTGTTCTGAACCAATGAGAATGTGGTGATGTGGCCTACATTCCAGGATGCTGAAAAAGAGAATATAGCTCTGTGATTTTAGGCTGCAGTAGTGGGAAGATTGAGTCAGGAAAGTTGTCTCTGGATATCACTTAAATAGAACTGGTGGGTCTTGAAGATATTTATATTTACCTAGTTCCTCTGCTGCTCCAGGCCCACTGTGTTGATCAAATAGAAAAAGGAACAGTGTGGTTGAATTTCTTATATTTTGGTCATAATTCTTAGAGAGCAAGGTAGCTGCTGATTCATAGAGCACACTTACATCTTTGCCGTAAGTACCTCCCAAAGCCTCTCAGTTATCAGATCCATTCCTGACTAGACTTTTAAAATAAAATTCAATAAAGAAGGCAGAGAACTAGATTGCTAAAGGATAATCCAAATAACTAAGTGACTGCAAGCAATGGACAAGGAAGAATAATGTGTCATCTTTGTCACTGGGTAAACTGGGGCTCACTTCTGTCTTTAGCTCATACAGTCTACAGTGTAAGGAAAACTAACAGCCTGGATTATTCTTTCATTTTTCACCCTCCCCAACCATACACCTCAATCCCTCAATAAGGTTGTATTTTTGTGATTTTTTTTTTTAGAGACAGGGGTCTTGCTACGTTACCCAGGCTTGAGCACAGTGGCTGTTCACAGGCACAATCATAGTGCCAGCCTGAAACTCCTGGGCTCAAGCAATCCTCCCACTTCAGCCTCCCGAGTAGCGGGAACTACAGGTGTGTGCCACTGCGCCTGGCTCAGGAATTCTTTTCCTCTTCAAGGTTATCTGGTATATTCTGGCATATTTATTCTGATTTCATTTGTATAAAAATATTAGTTTAGGGGTAGAGACACATTTTATCTACTCCTAGACTCCTATCCTGTTACAATAAAATACTAAAATGCTTAAATTCTCTGGTTTTAAAGGTTATTTGCTTTAAAGTGGAAGAAACCAACTACAGCTAACTTAAGAAAAAATAAATTTATTATAAGAACATAGAATGACTGGAAGGGTAGCAAACCTTCAGGGACTAGGAAGCAGTTACTTGTGCTAAGAACCATCTGATTAGGAAACTGGATCCTTCTTTGTTCTTCTACTCAAGTGCAAATTTCAGAAAGAAAGCATTTTCTGGCCTAACTTGAGTCACATTTTTTGCTCCCCCCATTTTTTAAGGGACAGGGTCTTACCCTGTCACCCAGGCTGGAGTGCAGTGGCTCTATCATAACTCATGCAGCCTCGAACTCCTGGACTCAAGGAATCCTCCTGCCTTAGCCTCCTGAGCAGCTGGTGCTACAGGTGTGAGCTACCACACCTAGCTAATTTTTTCAATTTCCGTAGAGACAGGATCTCGCTATGTTGCTCAGGCTGGTCTGAAACTCCTGGTCTCAAGTGATCTTCCCACCTGGACTTCCCAAAGTGCTGGGATTACAGGTGTGAGCCACCACACTTGGCTTACATTCTTATGCTTTAATTGAGGGAGAGCAAGGTACCTAGCTATTGTCTACCAGATTGTATTCAATGGGAAAGGTGGTAATTCCTCAACGGAGAATGGACACATGGTCAATTAAAAAGGATAAATAAGACACAGGGATAGGTAAAACTATGGTCATACAGTAAGCCATTGAAGTAATGACAGTAATCTCCATTAGATTCCAATTGAGCCTTCTCTTACTCTATATTTATCCAGGTGATGCTGAGTTTTCTCTCACTCTCTATTAATACAGGTAACACTCCCAAACCTTTTCAGTGTCATTGATTATTTTGTGAAGGAGACTCAAGGAAATTTAAGACCATTTATATGTTCAACTGATGAAAACACTGGTATGTTTTTCACTTCATTGCTATGTTAAGGGAAACAAAACAAAACAAAATTCCCAAAACTCTGCATATGATTTATAGTACCAGCCAGGCAGGAACTGCAGTTCAGTCTTTAAATGTATCCATTTGGAAATCATTTTGTCACTCAGTCTGTGAAAACAGTAAAGTACCAATATGTATTAGAACAGAGTATGGGTGCATTCTAGGGAATGGAAAACCCTGAGGTATGTATTATTACTATTAACTTCATTCTATCATTCTACTCAGCTTTATCTAACAAATTCAGAGGTAGGAGAAAACCATAATCATACAAGTTAATAGAAACCAAATGGAATTTAAAGGGACAGTCTGTCAACAACGTTAGATGCGTAATACAGGATAAAATGAATGAAGATTAAGAAGAGACGATGGGAACTGGTGATTAGCCAATAGATGACTTGAGAGAGAGAAGTTGTATTCCACTATGAAGGCAGAAGTCAGACTGCAAAATAACAAGGAATGAGTGGGTGGTGAGGAATTACAGATAAAGATTGTAGCTAGGACCAGCTAGAGAATTTGCCAGCCCTTTGTTCATAAATTAAGAATTTCAAAAACAGTTACAGCAAACCATCAAACCGAGCATGAGACCCTATGCAACTGCACAGTTTACACACCCCTGAAACTGGCTCTCTCTGCAGTCCAATTTCTGGCAGAACAAGCCAGGCTGAATGTAATAGTCTCTATCTTATGCAACAGTTCCTGGTACATATGGTCACTGGCAAACTGTAAGCAGGTGAGAGAAAATATCTCCAGCTTGTTTGAATTTTAGTTATCAAAACAAGTCTCTTTTTCTACAGATTATGGGGGAAAGCAACCTTATTTGGCTACCTGCATTGGGGCATATCTGGATAGTCTTATTAATTAAAAGGATAGCAAGTTTAAAAGTCCAAGTTCTTAAAACATGATTATGAATCTTGTGATGCCAAATAATAACAGTAACCAAAACCACAGAATCTCAGGATCTGAAGGAACTTTAGAAAATTGTAGTATCTTATCTGTTTAGAACTCACCTGCACATTCAGTACAGGAAACAACATCTCTAGGATATGACCCCTTCGGCTTGTTTGTAAATTGTGAATGTAAGAGGGCTTAAATTTGATTTTTGAAGCAGCACAGTTCTCTTCTGGACAGTTCTCATATTAGAGAATTCTTCCTTGATATTGATTGAGTCTGAAGCATTCCTTCAACTTCTACATGTTAATCCAATTTCTGGCTTTCAAACAATATGACTTAAATGCCCATCAAATATTTAAAAATGTCTACAATGTCTTCCCTCAGTTTTTTACTCTGTCATCTAAATTATTGGTTCCTGAATTTCTCTTACTCTCATCTTTGATGTTCTTTTTACATTGTCTAATTTTTAAACTTGTCACTTAAAATATAACCCTACTGAATAATAATGTGGAGCATCTTTTTATGTTATTTGCCATTATACATTTTATTTGGGAAAGTATTTAAATCTTTTGCCCATATTTTTATTAGGTTGTTTTTTCTTTCACACTTGTTTTGAGAGCTCTGAACTGATACAAGCTTTTGTGTGTGTGTGTGTGTGTGTGTGTGTGTGTGATTGGGAAGTATTTTCTTAGTCTGTGATTTGTCTTTTCATTCTTTTAACAGTGTCTTTGGGAGAGCGGAAGTTTTAAATTTTGCTTCTGTAGATTGTGCTTTGGTGTTATACCTGAGAACTCTGCCTAACCTAAAATCACAAAGACTGTTTTCCTGTTTTCTTTTAGAAGTGTTGTAATTTTATGTTTCACATTTAGATCTATGATACATTTTGAATTTTTTTTAAACTGGGAGGGATGGGTCAAGGTTCATTTAGTTGCATTTAGATGGGTAATTGTTCCAGCTCCATTTGTTTAAACAGATTATCCCACTGAACAGGGCAGCCCACACCTATAATCCCAGTACTTCGGGAGGACAAAGCAGGAGGATCACTTTGAGAGCACCCTGGGCAACAGAGGGAGACTTCATTTCTACAAAAAAAAAAAAAAAAAAAAAAAAAGCTGGGTATGGTAGCACATGCCTGTAGTCCTAGCTACTTGGGAAGGTGAGGCAGCCGGAAGTTCAAGGTTGCAGTGCACTATGACTGTGTCAGTGCACAATGTGAAAGGGCAAGAGTGAGACCCTTTCTCTAAAAAGTAAAAATAAAAATAAATACTTCTCCATTGAATTGTCTTTGCAACATTTGAAAAAAGTCTATTGACCATTTTTGTATGGATTAATTTCCAATGATATATGTTCCTGCCCTTTTGCCACACTTACTATAACTTCATAGTAATTCTTGAAATTAGGAGGATTAGTTTGTTCTTTGCTCTTTTCTTTTTCAAAATTGTTTGGACTAGTCTAGTTTCTTGGCCTTTCATTCTAAATTTCAGAATCAGCCTGTTGCTCTCCAGAGAACAATCCTCCTGAGACTGACTGGATTATGTCGAATCTGTTGATCAGTTCAGGAAGAACTGACATCATAATATTGGGCCTTCCAGTTGAGGAATGCAATATATTGCTACATTTGGGCTGTCCTTGATTTCTCTCATGGTGCTTTGTTTCAGCATACAGCATTAGCACACATTTTGTTTGATTTATAGGTATTTAAATTTTTGTTGCTGGTAAATGATATCTGTAAAATTTGAATTCCATTGTTCATTGGTAGTGATATAGTTTGGCTCTGTTTTCCCACCTGAATCTCATCTCCAATTGTAATCCCCAAATGTTGAGGTAGGGACCTGGGAGGAGGTAATTGGATCATGGGGCCGGTTTGCCCCATGCTGTTCTCCTGATACTGGGTGAGTTCTCATGAGATCTGATGGTTTTAAAGTGGCCATTTTCCCTGTGCTCTCTCTTTCCTGCCACTTTGTGAAGACGTGTCTTGCTTCCCCTTCACTTTCTGTCATGATTGTAAGTTTTCTGAGGCTTCTGCAGCCATGCACAACTGTGAGTCAGTTCAACCTCTTTCTTTGATAAATTACCTAGCCTCAGGTAGTATCTTTATAGCAGTGTGAAAACGGACTAATACAAGAATTGGTATTGGCAGAGTCGGGTCCTGCTATAAAGCGACTTTGGAACTGGGCAACAGGCAGAGGGTAGAACAGGTTGGAGGGCTCAGAAGAAGACAAAAAGATGTGGGAAAGTTTGGAACTTTCTAGAGACTTATTGAATAGTTTTGACCAAAATGCTGATAGAGATATGGACAATGAAGTCCAGGCTGAGGTGGTCTCAGATAGAGATGAGGAACTTGTTGGGAACTGGAGTAAGAGTCATTCATGCTATGCTTTAGCAAAGAGACTTGTGGCATTTTGCCCCTACCCTAGAGATCTGTGGAACTTTGAACTTGAGAGAGATAATTTAGGGTATCTGGCAGAAGAAATTTCTAAGCAGCAAAGTGTTCAAGATATGACCTGGCTTTTTCTAAAAGTATACAGTCATATGCATTCACAAAGAGATGGTTTGAAATTGGAACTTATGTATAAAAAGGAAGCAGAGGTTTGGAAAATTTGCAGCCTGACCATGTGGTAGAAAAGAAAACCCATTTTCTGGGGACAAATTCAAGCTGGCTGCAGAAATTTGCATAAGAAACAAGAAGCCAAATGTTAATCACCAAGACAATGGGGAAAATGTCTCCAGGGCATGTCAGAAATTTTCAAGGCAGCCCCTTTTATCCCAGGCCTGGAGGCCTAGGAGGGAAAAATAGTTTTGTGGGCTGGACCCAGGGCCTCACTGCTCTGTGCAGCCTCAAGGCATGGTGCCCTCTGTCCCAGGTGTGCCAGCTCCAGCCGTGGCTAAAAGGGGTTGAGGTACAGCTCAGGATGGTGCTTCAGAAGGTAGAAGCCCCAAGCCTTGGTGGCTTCCATGAGGTGTTGAGCCTGCAGGTGCGCAGAAGACAAGAATTGAGGTTTGGGAACCTCTGCCTAGATTTTAGAGAATGTATGAAAATGCCTGGATGTCCAGCCCGAAGTCTGCTCTAGGGGTAGAGCCCTAATGGAGAATCTCGACTAGGGCAGTGCAGAGGGGAAATGTAGGGTTAGAGCCCCCACACAGAGTTTCCACTGGCACTGCCTAGTGGAGCTGTGAGAAGAGAACCACCATCCTCCAGAACCCAGAATGGTAGATCCACCCACAGCTTGCACCATATGTCTGGAAATGCCACAGGAACGTAACGCCAGCCCATGAAAGCAGCCGCAGGGGATGTACCCTGCAGAGCCACAGGGGTGGAGCTGTCCAGGGCCCTGGGAGCCCACCCCTTGCATCAGCGTGCCCTGGATGTGAGACATGGAGTCAAAGAAGATTATTTTGGAGCTTTAAGATTTAATAATTGCCTTGTTGGCTTTCAAACTTGCATGGATCCCATAGCCCCTTTGTTCTGGCCAATTTCTCCCACTTTGAATGGCTGTATTTACCAAATGCCTGTACCCCCATTGTATCTTGGAAGTAACTAATCTTTGATTTTACAGGCTCAGAAGGGACTTGCCTTGTCTCATATGAGACTTTGCACTTGGAGTTTTGGGTTAATGCTGAAATGAGTTAAGACTTTGAGGGACTGTTGGGAAGGCATGATAGGTTTTGAAATGTGAAACGGATGTAAGATTTGGGAGGGGCCAAGAGTGGAATGATATGGTTTGGCTCTGTGTCCCCACCCAAATCTCATCTCAAATTATAATTCCCAGGTGTTGAGGGAGGGATCTGGTGGGAGGTGATTTGGATCATGGGGGCAGTTTCTCCCATGCTGTTCTTATGATAATGAGTTCTCATAAGATCTGATGGTTTAAAAGTGGCAGTTTCCCTTGCACTCTCTTTTTCTCTTGGCTATTGTGAATAGTGTTGTTATAAACACAGGAGTGCAAATATCTCTTTAGTACACTGATTTCCTTTCTTTGGGGTATATACCTAGCAGTGGGATTGCTGGGTCATATGGTAGTTCTATTTTTCTTTTTTTGAAGAGGCTTCATACTGTTCTCTAACGTTGCTCTACTAATTTACATTCCCACTAACAGCGTATGAAGGTTCCCTTTTCTCTACATCCTTGCCAGCTTGGTTACTGCCTGTCTTTTGAATATAAGCCATTTTAAATGGGGTGACATGATATCACATTGTAGTTTTGATCTGCATTTCTCTGGTGATCAGTGATGTTGAGCACCTTTTCATACACCTGTTTGCCATTTGTATGTCTTCTTTTGAGAAATGTCTATTCAGATATTTTGCCCATTTTTAGTTGTTTTATTAGATTTATTTCCTATTGAGTTTTCGAACTCCTTATATATTCTGGTTATTAATTCCTTGTCAGATGTGTAGTTTGCAAATATTTTCTCCCATTCTGTGGGTTGTTTCTTCACTTTAATGACTGTTTCCTTTGTTGTGCGGAAGCTTTTTAACTTAATGTGATCCCATTTGTTTATTTTTGCTTTGGTTGCCTGTGCTTGTGGTGTCTTACTCAAAACATTTTTGTCTAGACCAACGTCCTGGAGAGTTTTCCCAATGTTTTCTTGGAGTAGTTCCATAGTTTCATAGTTTCAGGTAATGAAGGGATGCTGAATTTTATCAAATGCTTTTTCAGCATCAATTGAAATGATAATATAACTGTTGTTCTTCATTTTGTTGATACAATGTATTACAATGATTGATTTACATATGTTGAGTCATCCTTGTATCCCAGGGATGATAAATCCCATTTGATCATGTTGGATAATCTAATATGTTGTTGAATTTTGTTTGCTAGTATTTTGTTGAGGAGTTTTACATCAATGTTCATCAGAGATATTGGCCTGTAGTTTTTTAACATGTGTCTTTGTCTAGTTTTGTTATCAAGGTAATACTAGCACTGCAGAATGACTTTGGAAGTATTTACTCCTCCTCTATTTTTTTGAATCATCTTAGTAGGATTGGTATTAGTCCTTCTTTAAACATTTGATAGAATTCAGCAGTGAAGCCATTGGGTCCCAGGCTCTTCTTTGCTGGGAGACTTTTTATTATGGCTTTGAACTCATTATTTATTATTGGCCTATTCAGGTTTTGGATTTTTCATGGTTTCATCTTGGTAGGTTGTATGTGTCTAGAAATTTATCTATTTCTTCTCAATTTTCAAATTTATTGGCATATAGTTGCTCATAGTAGTCTCTAATTATCCTTTTAATTTCTGTGGTATCAGTTGTAATGTCTCCTTTTTCATCTCTGATAGTATATATTTGAGGCATCTTTTTTTCTTAGTTTGAGTAAAGGTTTGTTGATTTTATTTTTTATTTTTTTTTTATTTTTGAGATGGAGTCTCAGTCTGTCACCCAGACTGGAGTGCAGTGGCACAATCTTGGCTCACGGCAACCTCCACCTCCCAGGTTCAAGTGATTCTCCTGCCTCAGCCTCCCAAGTACCTGGGATTACAGGTGTGTGCCACCACGGCTGGCTCATTTTTGTATTTTTAGTAGAGATGGGGTTTCACCATGTTGGCCAGGCTGGTCTCGAACTCCTGACCTCAAGTGATCCCCCTGCCTCAGCCTACCAAAGTATTGGGATTACAGGTGTGAGCCACCATGCCCGGCTTATTTTTTCAAAAAACTTTTTGTTTCAATAATCTTTTGTATTTTTTTAAATTTAAATTTCATTTATTTCTGCTGTGACCTTCATTGTTTCTTTCTTCTACTAATTTTGGGTTTGGTTTGTTCTTGCTTTTGTAGTTCTTTATGATACATCATTAGGTTGTTTATTTGAAACTTTTCTACTTTTCTGATGTAGATGCTTATTGGTATAAACTTTCCTGTTAGTACTGCTTTTTGATGTATCTCATAGATTTTGGTCTGCTGAATTGCCATTTTGATTTGTTTCAAGAAATTTTTAAATTTCCTTTTTAATTTATTCATTGACCCACTGGTCATTCAGGAGCATTTTGTTTAATTTCCATGTGTTTGTAGTTTCCAAAGTTCCTCTTGTTACTGATTTCTAGTTTTATTCCATTGTGGTTGGAGATGATGCTTGATATTACTTCGATTTTTTTTTAATGTTTTAAAGAGTTGTTTTGTGGCCTTACATATGGTCTATCCTTGAAAATAATCCAAGTTCTGAAGAAAAAAATGTGTATTCTGTAGATGCTGAATGAAATGTTCTGTAAATTTCTATCAGGTTCATTTGGTTTACAGTGCAGATTATGTCCAATATTTGTTGATTTTCTGTCTGGCTGAAAATGGGGTGTTGATGTTTCTAGCTATTATTGTACTGGGGTCTATCTCTCTCTTTAGCTATAATAATATTTGCTTTACATACATGGGTACCCCAGCATTGGGTGCATATATATTATATATATTTACAATTGTACTTCTTGCTGAATTGACCCTTTCATCATTATATAATGACCTTTCTTTTTATAATTTTTGACTTGAAATCTATTTTGTCTGATATAACTCTCCTGATTTTAGATTTCTATTTGTGGAATATCTGTTTCCATCTCTTTAGTTTTAGTCTATCTGTGTCTTTATATGTGAAGTATGTTTCTTGTAGGCAACAGATCGGTGAGTCTTGTTTTTTATCCTTTCAGCCACTCTATATCTTTTGATTGATGAGTTTAGTCCATTTATATTCAATGTATTATTGATAAGGACTTATTACTGCCATTTTGTTACTTGTTTTCTCATTGTTTTGTGGTCTTCTCTTCCTTCCTACCTTCTTTCTTGTCTTTTTTGTGAAGGTGATTTTCTCTAGTGGTATCTTTAATTTCTTGCTTTTTATTTTTTGTGTATGTTGCAGGTTTTTAAAATTTGAAATACCATGAAGTTTTCAAATAACATCTTATAACCCATTACCTTAAACTGATGACAACTTAACATTGACTGCAGAAACAAGCAAACAGAAACTAATAATAGCTCTGTATTTTAACTATGTACCCACACTTTTAAATTTGTTATTTCTATCTTCTTATACTGTCTGTCTTGAAAAGTTGTAGTCATTTTTGATTGGTTCATCTTTTAGTCTTTCTATTTAAGATATAAGTAGTTTACACACCACAATTACAGTGTTATAATATTCTGTTTTGTCTGTGTATTATTACCAGTGAGTTTTGTCCCAAAGAAATAAGATGGACTTCTTATAGCTCATTAATGTCCTTTTCTATCAGATTGAAGAACTCTCTTTAGCATTTCTTGTAGGACAGGTCTGGTATTGATGAAATCCCCTAGCTTTTGTTTGTCTAGGAAAGTATGTCTCCTCCATGTTTGAAGGATATTTTCACTGGATATACTATTCTAGGAGGAAAGTTTTTTGCCTTCTGCACATTAAATATGTCATGCTCTCCTGGCCTGTAAGGTTTCCACTGAGAAGTCTGCTGGAAAATGTATTGGAGCTCCTTTGTATTTTGTTTGTTGCTTTTCTCTTGCTGCTTTTAGGATAATTTCTTTATCCCATCCTTGGGAGTTAGAATATTAAGTGCCTTGAAGGAGTCTTCTTTGAGTTAAATCTGCTTGGTGTTCTATAACCTTTTGTACTTGAATATTTATATCTTTCTCTAGATTTGGAAAGTTCTCTGTTATTCCTCTGAATAAACTTTCTACCTTGATATCTCTGTCTACCTTCTCTTTAAGACCAGTAACTCTTAGATTTGCTCTTTGGAGGCTTTTCTTCAAGATATTGTAGGTGTGCTTCATTCCTTTTTATTCTTTCTTCTTTTGTCTCCTCTGTGTATCTTCAAATAGCCTGTCTTCAAGCTCACTAATCCTTTCTTCTGCTTGATCAATTCTGCTATTGAGAGATTCTGATATATCCTTCAGAATGTCAATTTTTCAGGTCCAGAATTTCTGCTTGACTTTACAAAATTATTTCAATCTCTTTGTTAAACTATGTAATAGGATTCTGAATTCCTTCGCTGTGTTTTCTTGATTTTCATTGAGCTTCCTAGAAATGGCTATTTTAAATTTACTGCCTGAAAGTTTACTATCTTTGACACTCCAGAATTGGTCACTGGTGCTTTATTTAGTTCATTTTGTAAGGTCATATTTACCTGTATGGTCCTGATGCTTGTGTTTGCTGATGTCTGGGCATTAAAGAGTTAGGTACTTAATCTAGTCTTCACAGTATATGCTTGTTTGTACCCATCCTTCTTGGAAATGTTTTCCCAGTCTTCAAAAAGAATTGAGTATTCTGATCTAAGCCTTTGGTCACTGCAGCCATATGTACATTAGGGGTCATGTGGGCCCAGGAACACTGTGGCTCTTGCAGACTTGTAGAGTACTGCCTTGGTGGTCTCGGGTAAGATCTAAAAGAATGTCTTGGATTACCAAGCAGAGACTCTTGTTCTCTTCCCTTACTTTCCCCCCAACAAATGGAGTCTCTCTCTCTCTGTGCTGAGCTGCCTGGAGCTGGGGGAGGGGTGGACATAAGCACTCTTGTGCCACCACCATTATGACTGTGTTGGGTCATATCTGGAGCCAGTACAGCACTGAGTTTTGGCCAACGCCCGTGATGACCATTGTCTGGGTACCGCTGATGTTCACTCAAGGCTCAAGGGCTCATGATTTGGCAAATGGCTAATCCAGCCAAGCTTGTGTCCTTCCCTTCAGATTGGTGAGCTCCTCCACACCAGATCAGAGTGAATCAAGAAATGCCATCCAGGAGCCAGGGCCTGGAGTTAGGAACCTTAGCAGTCTATTTGGTGCGCTATTCTACTGCAGCTGAGCCGGCGCCCAAGGTGTAAGACAAAGACCTTCCCATTCATTCCTCAGGCAGAAGGAGTCTCTCCCCATGACTACCACCACCCTAGGTCTGTGGCGAGTACTGCCCGGCTACCACTGATGTTCACTCAAGGCCCAAGGGCTCCTCAATCAGTTTGTGGTGAATATTGCCAGGCCTGGGTCTCTCTATTTAGGGTAAGGGGCTCCCCTCTGACCCAAGGTGGGTCCAGAAATGCCATCCAAGAACCAAGGTCTAGAATTGGGAACCACAAGGCCCTGCTTGGTGTTCTACCCCACTGTGGCCAAACTGGTTCCCAAGCTGCAAGGCAAAGTCTCCTTTACTCTTCCCTTTCCTTTCCTTAAGCAAAAGTCTCTCCCTATGGCCACCACAACTAGGAATGTGCTGGGTCATACCTGAAGCCAGCACAGCTCTGGGTCTCAACCCAAGGCCCACAGCAAGTACTGCCTGGCTACTGTTGATGTTTATTCAAGGCTCAAGGGTGCTTTAGTCAGTAGGTGATGAATACTGCCAGGACCGAGTCCTTCCCTTCAAAGCAGCAGATTCCCTTCTGGCCCAGGGTGTGTCTAGAAATGCCCAGAAGCTAGGGCCTGAAATGGAGGCCTCACGACTCTGCCTGATGCCCTGTTCTACTGTGGGTGAGCTGCTTTCCAATTGAGTTGCTTTCCAAGTTTACGCTCCCCTCTTCTCTACTCAAGCAGAGAGGAGGAGTCTTTCCTGGAGTTGTGCTGCCTGAGATTGGGGGAGGGGTGACACAAGCACTCCCCTGGTCACCCCAGCTGGTGTCTCACTAGGTCATGTGCACTACATGTCCACTGGCTCCAAGCCCAGCACAGCACAGGACTTGCCCAGGACCCTCAGTGTTTGTGGCCTAAACTGCCTTTCAAATGTATTTAGAACCCTTGATCACTTTAGCCTGTGGTGTTGAGACTAGTCAGAGCTCAGATTCTGACCACTGGGATGGATGATTCCTCTCTGGCAAGAGCTGGTTAAACGCTCCCCTCTGTGGTCCTGGCTGAATTCTGCCCTGTGTTGCTTTCTACTGTGACAAGCAGCACTGAGTTCCAATGCAAAGTGCCACAGTCACCGTCTACTTCTTTTCCTAAGCACACAGATTCTCTCTCTGCACCAGCAGCCACTGCCGGGAGATGGGGGAAGAGACCAGGTTGGCAATTCAAGACTATTTTTCCTACCCTCTTCAGTGTCTCTTTCCTTGCTATGATGTTAAAACCAAGTACTGTAATTGCTCACCTGATTTTTGGTTCTTATTAAGGTGCTTTCTAGTGTAGACAGTTGTTTAATTTGGTGTTCCTGTTGGGGGGGCAGGGCTGTTAGCTGGAGGGTTCTATTTGGCCATCTTGCTCCACCTCCTCTCTCCACTGGGTTTTTACAGCTTTTCTTTGTTGAGAACATCTATCTTTATATTCATTTCAAGAGTGTTTATGACCACCTCATGAAGCATAGCTGCTTTAAGGTCAACATCTTGGTTATCTTAGTGTTGGCATCCACTGTCTTTTCCCTTGAAAACTGGGGAATTGGTCACATTCCTTCTTTTGTGTATCAAGTAATTCCTGGTTTTTCATGTATCAAGTAATTCTGAATTATGTCTTGGACATTTTGAATATTATGTTGTGAGCCTCTGGGTCCTGTTAAAATTCTCCGGAGCATTTCTTAAAAGCAGGCAACCATCTTGATTAGATTGAACCAGTTTTCTCTTACTTTCTGTGGGAAGCCATTCCAATATTGGTTCAGTTTTCAAAGCTTCTGTTATGCTGTTTTGGGTCTGTATGTCTCAGGAATCATCAGCCTGGGACTTGGTCGTGGTTTATGCCTTAGTTTAGTTGTCAATGCCTTTGCCATCTGTTTTGTATCTGGTTCTGTGTATGCACAATTCAGAGGTGGGCCTGGAATTTGTGTCACTTCATACACTGAACTAGGAGATAACTCTTTTCCAGCTGTCACCTCTCTGGGATTTCTCCATATTCTCAAGCCGCAAAGGGTCCTTTTTCTTGGTGTTCTAGCTAGAATAATGGAGCTTATTAATGACACCTGTGCTGTAATTGCAGTTCTGTGAGACTGCAGTTGCCCAATCTCTCCAAGAAAGTTAGAGGTAAGAAAGAGAAAAACGTAATTCCAATTCTCCCCTCTGCCCACTTTTCCTGATTTCTCTGGCTGGAAGGCAAAATTTTCTCTTGGGGTTTTAGGTGCCCATGCTGTCACTGCCAAAGTACTGCACCTTGACTAGGGGCCCCACCCTCAGGACAGGGCCAGGGAAGAAAAAACAGACAATACAAAAAAAAAAAAAAAGCACCTTAATGATTTTAGAAACAGACAACCAGATTGCTATTGGTATATGACCGAACGTGATCAGTTTGCTTTGTGGTCAGAAACAAACTACTCAGCCTCCCCCTGCATTTCAGATGCCTTTGTTATAGGGACTGGGGGATGACATAAGAACAGATGGAATTAGAGGGGCCTGTGAAGAAAGACTTTAAATAATTAGAATATTATCTGTAGTGTAACGTATTTTCTTTCAAAAGCAGAAAAATGATGGAATAGTACATGACAATGAAAATAGGACTTTCTAAGAAAAGCTACACAAAGATAAAAACTTATCTTGACAAATAATGTTGATATTTTAAGAAAACTTTGTGGAACCCTAACATTGCTTCAGGAATTTGGACTCATAGCTGGCTGTGGCACAGAGAGACTGCTAGTACATCAAACTTGGGAAATGGGAGTTGTAGAGCAGGTAAGGGTTCCAATCTGGAGATTTGCAAAAAGTTAATATGTAATAAAATATTATCTAAAAGAAAATAAGATTTTCTTTGATCCCTGTTAACCCATGTCAGCATTTGGCTCTCTCTTACACCAGAAGGCAAGAGCAATAATGGAAAAAGAATGGCCAAAGATATTTCCCAACTCCAGAAATCAGCAGTTTAAACTAAAAGCCACTTCAAAATATAAGGCATATTAAGCTAAAGAGGAAGAAAAAAATTATTAGGTATGAAGTTACAGGTCCAGGATAAAATAAAATTTAAAAAAGCATCTGAATATTCAGTATTTATTTTCCTAACATTTACTAAACACACCAGCAACGTTCCACACACGAGCAGGAAAATCAACTCACTGAAAATAAAGAACCACTGTTTTCTAAAATACTGGTTCGCTAATTAAGTTTTTCTACCCACAATTTCTAGGTCAAGAACCCAATATGGAAGGGAGAAATGAAAAGTTGAAGAAAAATCCACACATTGCATGAAATACAATGTGAAAGCTCCTTTGTGTATCTTGGTAATTTATATTTTCAAAACGAAGTTCTTACTTTTGAAGAGAATTACCTATATTCTCCTGATCCTGATTACCAAGTCATTCACCTGAACACCAGAATTAGAATTAAACATTGTACCATACAATTTCATTATCTTATCAGAATGAAACCAATTCACAGGGAGACTAGAGACTACGGCTGTGGTGGTATCCTGCAGATATATACATTCCCATGCACTGACATAAGTTGAAAACACATAGTACTTTCTAGATGGAATTTCTTTAGGCCTCAATGAAATACGTTTCCCCTACATAATTCCCACAGCAGTTTCTCTAGTTCTAAATCCTACCAATTCCCAGAAAACCTAAGTTTTGTTGAAATCTAATTTGACCAATTTATCAAATATGTCATTTTAATTACCTAGCTGGAAGTTAGAGACATGAAATGTCCTAGAGAAACCCTTTTCCAATGGAAATATTATATACCACATTTTTTGTCAATGGAAATAAATGTATCCATTCCCATGTTTTTCCCTGGTGTCTTTTTGCCACTCAAAATCAGCCCATTATTTCCTTACAAAGATGGTGAAAGGCTGTATCATCAGCTTGTGTCGTAAGTACAATGAGCCTGATTATAAGTACCCAGAGTTCTTAAAAATATGGAACCATCAGCCCCAGACTACATCTACTGAATCAAAAAAACAGGGATATTTTTTCATAATATTTTTCTTCAAAAGCAAACTTCTAAATTGATTTTGATGGTTATCAACTTGGGAATCACACAATCAACTAAGAATGAAAAGATATGGTCTATATTCTACAGAGGAAAGACTATGTGAGACAGAGGGAGAAAACAGTCATTGATAACTCAAGGACAGAGGCCTTGGGGGGAAAAAAAGATCAACCTGGGCAAAACATTGAACATCTGGCTTCTTGACTTGTGAGAAAATAAATTTGTGTTCTTTAATCCACGTGGTCTGTGGTATTTGTAATGACAATCCTAGCAGACTAATTCAGTGAGCTCCCTGGGATGCCTGAAAATATGCAAGAGTTCTCTCAGACTTACTGAATTATGATTTTGGGGGTGGGGGGCAGCGCTGAGGCTGGTCCAGAAATCTGCCTTTTAAGCATACACCACAGGTAATTGCTATACATAACAAATTTGAGAACCAGTTCTTTAAGATCTACTATAATATGAAGATAAATAATCTGTGTAGCAATATATGCAAAATCAAGTCAGGCTTTCTTTTAAATGGAGAGGCAGTGACAATTAATAAGGAATCATAAATATTACAAATGAAAACATTGAGAAATGCTTTTCTCTATGTCATTTTGATCTTTTAATTTCTGGAGTGTAATAATACTTTATTAAATTTCAAATGAGATTGTATTTTAGTTTAAACCTGACAAAAAAGTGTATAATAAATATGACCCAATGTTTACTTTTTGTCTAAAAAAAAAAAAATTGGGACATAAAGCCTGGAGCATTAATAGAAGTATTTATTGAAATGTACTGAGTATTTATATAAATCACTGTTAACGTAAAAATTATAAAAGCAGCACATATGTATTATTCTCAAGGGTTTTACAATTGAGTTGGTCAAAATATAGGTAGATGAGACTAAAGAGCTCTAATTTCTTATCATTTCAAAGTGTTGAGTGAACTCTTGCATTCTATAAGAAATTAGGGTGCTTAATATAAAAAACTTTAAAAAGTAGATTACTAAAGTTGATGACACATTGTAGTTGAATGCAATAAATGGAGAAGTAACCGACAAGGGAAACAGAAATCAAAGCCCCGGGCCTGACCAATGTGGACAGTCTCACAGGAGACCAACAACACACTTAGCTGGAAGAAACAGCAGAAACAGGGCCACAGACATTTCGGAAACTGAAAGCAGCAGACAAAGACCGTCAAACAGCCCTCACAGTTTCAAGAACAGACATATTAGAAAATATCTGTAGGGAATAAAAAACTATAAAAGTGATCTAGCAGGTTTAAAAAAGAGAACCAAACAGAACTTTTAGGACTGAAAAATAAAACTACTACCACCACCACAACAAAATAGATGGCTGTAAGTAGACAAGAAACACATGAAGAGGTAAGTAAACTAGAATATGGGTTAAAAGAAATTATACAGAATAAAGCATGACAAGAAAGAACAACTGGAAAATATAGAAGAGAGGGTGTTAAAAACTGAAGACAGAACACTGAGGGTCTATCACATTTAATGAGAATTTCCACAGAAGAAGAGAATGAGGAAGAGGTTATATGTGAAGGAGTAGTATCTGAGAACTTCTCCAGAACTAGTAATCAAAGACACAAATCCAGATTCAAAGATCTCGACAAACCTTAAGCAGGATTAGTAAAAATAAATCCATACTCAGAAACATATTAATTAAATTGCATAAAACCAAAGCAGATAAAAAAAGAGATTTTGTAGTTGTTGTTTTTTTGAGACGGAGTTTCGCTCTTGTTGCCCAGGCTGGAGTGCAATGGCGCGATCTTCCCTCACTGCAACCTTGATGAACATTGACGCAAAAATCCTCAATAAAATACTGGCAAATCGAACCCAGCAGCACATCAAAAAGCTTATCCACCATAATCAAGTGGGCTTCATCCCTGGGATGCAAGGCTGGTTCAACATACGCAAATCAATAAATGTAATCCAGCATATAAACAGAACCAAAGACAAAAACCACATAATTATCTCAATAGATGCAGAAAAGGCCTTTGACAAAATTCAACAACACTTCATGCTAAAAACTCTCAATAAATTAGGTATTGATGGGACGTATCTCAAAATAATAAGAGCTATCTATGACAAACCCACAGCCAATATCATACCGAATGGGCAAAAACTGGAAGCATTCCCTTTGAAAACGGGCACAAGACAGGGATGCCCTCTCTCACCACTCCTATTCAACATAGTGTTGGAAGTTCTGGCCAGAGCAATCAGGCAGGAGAAGGAAATAAAGGGTATTCAATTAGGAAAAGAGGAAGTCAAACTGTCCCTGTTTGCAGATGACATGATTGTGTATCTAGAAAACCCCATCGTCTCAGCCCAAAATCTCCTTAAGCTGATTAGCAACTTCAGCAAAGTCTCAGGATACAAAATCAATGTACAAAAATCACAAGCATTCTTGTACACCAATCACAGACAAACAGAGAGCCAAATCATGAGTGAACTCCCATTCACAATTGCTTCAAGGAGAATAAAATACCTAGGAATCCAACTTACAAGGGATGTGAAGGACCTCTTCAAGGAGGACTACAAACCACTGCTCAATGAAATAAAAGAGGATACAAACAAATGGAAGAACATTCCATGCTCATGGGTTGGAAGAATCGATATTGTGAAAATGGCCATACTGCCCAAGGTAATTTACAGATTCAATGCCATCCCCATCAAGCTACCAATGACTTTCTTCACAGAATTGGAAAAAACTACTTTCAAGTTCATATGGAACCAAAAAAGAGCCCACATCGCCAAGTCAATCCTAAGCCAAAAGAACAAAGCTGGAGGCATCACACTACCTGACTTCAAACTATACTATAAGGCTACAGTAACCAAAACAGCATGGTACTGGTACCACAACAGAGACATAGACCAATGGAACAGAACAGAGCCCTCAGAAATGATGCCGCATATCTACAACTATCTGATCTTTGACAAACCTGACAAAAACAAGAAATGGGGAAAGGATTCCCTATTTAATAAATGGTGCTGGGAAAACTGGCTAGCCTTATGTAGAAAGCTGAAACTGGATCCCTTCCTTACACCTTATACAAAAATTAATTCAAGATGGATTAAAGACTTATATGTTAGACCTAAAACCATTAAAATCCTACAAGAAAACCTAGGCAATACCATTCAGGACATAGGCGTGGGCAAGGACTTCATGTCTAAAACACCAAAAGCAATGGCAACAAAAGCCAAAATTGACAAATGGGATCTAATTAAACTAAAGAGCTTCTGCACAGCAAAAGAAACTACCATCAGAGTGAACAGGCAACCTACAGAATGGGAGAAAATTTTTGCAACCTACTCATCTGACAAAGGGCTAATATTCAGAATCTACAATGAACTCAAAGAAATTTACAAGAAAAAAACAAACAACCCCATCAAAAAGTGGGCAAAGGACATGAACAGACACTTCTCAAAAGAAGACATTTATGCAGCCAAAAAACACATGAAGAAATGCTCACCATCACTGGCCATCAGAGAAATGCAAATCAAAACCACAATGAGATACCATCTCACACCAGTTAGAATGGCCATCATTAAAAAGTCAGGAAACAATAGGTGCTGGAGAGGATGTGGAGAAATAGGAACACTTTTACACTGTTGGTGGGACTGTAAACTAGTTCAACCATTGTGGAAGTCAGTGTGGCGATTCCTCAGGGATCTCGAACTAGAAATACCATTTGACCCAGCCATCCCATTACTGGGTATATACCCAAAGGACTATAAATCATGCTGCTATAAAGACACATGCACACATATGTTTATTGTGGCACTATTCACAATAGCAAAGACTTGGAACCAACCCAAATGTCCAACAACGATAGACTGGATTAAGAAAATGTGGCACATATACACCATGGAATACTATGCAGCCATAAAAAATGATGAGTTCACGTCCTTTGTAGGGACATGGATGAAACTGGAAAACATCATTCTCAGTAAACTATCGCAAGGACAAAAAACCAAACACCGCATGTTCTCACTCATAGGTGGGAATTGAACAATGAGAACTCATGGACACAGGAAGGGGAACATCACACTCCAGGGACTGTTGTGGGGTGGGGGGAGGGGGGAGGGACAGCATTAGGAGATATACCTAATGCTAAATGACGAGTTAATGGGTGCAGGAAATCAACATGGCACATGGATACATATGTAACAAACCTGCACATTGTGCACATGTACCCTAAAACCTAAAGTATAAAAAAAAAAAAAAAAAAAAAGAATCTCCTTTCCCCCTTACCTTTTTTTTTTTTTTTTTTTTGCCCTTCCTTCCTTTCCAAATCCAGCAGATAATCACCTAAGACCCAGGCATCCTTTTAGGTCCAATAAGAAACATTTTACAACCTGCTCTCTTTGAAGTCTGCTGAGAGTTTCCTCTGCACAATAAAACTTGTTCTCCACAATCTCTTATTTAACCTGAATATTTCCTTTCTATTGACCCCAGGTCTTCAGATAAACTCGACCAATTGTCAACCAGAAAATGTTTTAAATTAACCTATACCCTAGAAGCCCCCGCTTTGAGTTGTCCTGCCTTTCTGAACCAAACCAATGTATTTCTTAAACGTATTTGATTGATGTCTCATGCCTTCCTAAAATATATAAAACCAAGATGTACTCTGACCACCTGGGACACATGTTCTCAGGACCTCCTGAGGGCTGGGTCACAGGTCATGGTCACTCATATTTGGCTCAGAATAATCTCTGAAAATATTTACAGAGTTTGACTCTTTTCATCAACAGATGTTGATGAAATCTGTATTCACATACGGATATAATACATGACTTTGGTGGCACTATAGAAAGGAGGAATAAAACCCAGACTTTTCAATAAATAGTGGTGAGGCATCTCCTAGCATACACCAAATTAATTCCTCATGAAGAAAATTTAAATATGAAAGGCAAAACTAAAGCTTTTAGAAGACAACATATAAGACTATCTTCATGACTCCAGGGTAGGAAATGGTTTTTTAAAACAACTCACGCTCTAATTTTAAAACACTCATACTTCCTAGTACTTAACCATTAATAAATTGTTTTTATCAAAGAACATCATAAGGGAGGGAAAGACAAGCCACAAAATGGGAGAAGATATTGGCAACTACATAGCCAACAAAGAACAAGATTTATAAAGATCCTTTATGAATCAATGAGGAAAAAGATTAGCAACACAACAAAAACATGTGTGACAGTCCTGACAAGATACTTTACAAATACAGAAAGTCAAATTGGCCAATAAACATGAAAAAATACTCAACTTCACAGGTAATTAGCGAAATGCAGAGTGAAACTTCAATGAGATACAATTGCACATCCACCAGATTGGCAAAATTAAAAACAAAAACTGTTAACACCAGCACTGACCAAGATATGCAGAAATATGGTTTGGATATTTGTCCCCTGCAAATATCATGTTGAAGTGTGATCCCCAGTGTTGGAGCTGAGGGCTGGTGGGAGGTGTTCGGGTTATGGGGGTGGATATCTGGATCCCTCATAAATGGCTTGGTGCCCTCGTTGAGATGACAAGTTCTTGCTCCATGAGTTAATGTGAGATCTGATTCTTAAAAATGATCTGGGACTTCCTCTATTTGTCTCTTGCTCCTCTCGCCATGTGATATGCCAGTTCCTCCTTTGCCTTCTGCCATGATTGCAAGGATGCTGGTGCAATGTTTGTACAACCTGCTGAACCATAAGCCAAATAAACCTTTTTTCTTTATGAATTACCAAGTCTTGGATATTCCTTTATAGCAACACAAAACCAACCAACATACTAATGCTTAGGAAAAAATTTGTAATCATCTAATAAAATTTAAGATATGAATACCCTATGACCAAAAAATTCTACTCCTAGATATATACTCTTTGTACTAAGAGTTACATAAAATAATGTTCACTGTGAAACTGTAATTGCCTGAAACTAGAAACCCCTCGATTGTCTACAGTAAATAAATTGTGGCATATTAACAGGAAAGTAAATTACACAGACATAATGAAGAATAAAGTACAGCTACAACCAACATGAATAAATCCCATCTTGAACAAAAGCAGCAGCTACAAAAGAATGTGTGATTTTAAATAAAACTCAAAAACAAGCAAACTGTATTGTTTAAGTTTACACACATAGGTGGTAACACTATAAAAACAAAGAGACAATTATCATAAAAGGTAGGATAGTGGTAATTACCAAAGGGTATGTGGCAGGGAGCTGGTTGTGACTGGGAAGGAACTACATGGGTAATTTCTGAACTGCTGTCAAAATATTCTATTAAGCTGAGTGCTAGTTATATAGTTGCTTTGAAATTATTCCTTGGACCGCATATTTATATTTTATGTACTTTTAAATATATATGTATTTTTGAATATATATTTCTCAATAAAAAAACGAAGTTATGACAGAGCAAAATGAACACATATTATCAATGGATACTTAGCTCTGATCCTCAAGGGCTCAACTCTCTGATTTTTTTTCAGAGAAAGCATTCAGATTCTAAGTTTTTGAATCTATGAAAAGTAAAATTGCTAAATCCATACACAGTGATTATATAAAATTAGATATTTGCAATCACAATGAATATTCATTATAGTGGAAAGATTTAGGTCACGAGTTTTTTTTTTCCCCTAAAAATTTCAAAAGAACAATTTTCTGTCTTCATTTTACTAATTACAAAATAAACATAGCTGCTTTTTTAATGTTCCATAAATGTCACCAGAGTGTGACATAGTAGATTAACAAATAAAGATACACATTTATTTCCATGTCCTACCTTTGGGACAATTTATGAGGAACTTACAGACAAGTAATAGAACTGCTTTGAACTCTGAAAAGAAATGGACTTTACAAATCCCTAACCAGTAGTATGAGATTTACCAGATCCTTTAGGTTTACATGGTCACGACTATTTCTCTCCAACTGTTTTAAAATAATTTCCTGGAGCCATTTGAGGACATTTGAGGTAGTGTCCTTCCACACCTAATAACTGCTGTATCTCCATGATTGCAAACTTGAAAATTAGGAAACACCAAAGCAACATTACTCACAAAATAAATAGCAAAATCAGAATCTCTGGGGTCAACTTATGAAACATGATTTACAAAGATATTCTTACATTTCTTAATTTATTTTTAATAAGTAAAAAATTACTCATTGAAGCTGTACAAAAATCAAATCATTAATTTTTGCACCTGGTATTTCAGTCATCAACAGTTATCTCATGGTACAGAAATAAAATAATGGGAATTATCATTAACTTCACCCTGGCTTTCTAGCTTAGTAGAACCAAACAGAAGAAATTATGGCAATAACCATTAACTACAGAAAAAAAAAATGGAAAAATGGTTGCAGGTTTAATCACAAAATGAACTTAATTTTTGTTGGTTTTATCTAATAAAACACTAATATCTATAAATATGAACTGACAGCATCGTTCTAAATTTACTTCTGAAGAGATGTCGAGACTTCAATAAAATATAAGCAAGTTACTGGATCATATCTACGGATTGCTGAATGACTACCTGAAAAATATCAGTTACTTTCAAAGAACACAAAACAAAGCGAACGTGGAAAAACGCCTTCTTTGCAAAAGTCCTTTTTTTGTCCTATCCTCTAAAATTCCAAGCCACAAAGCCTTGAAATTCCTGGATTCTGTTCTAAGTAACCTTAATTTTAAATATAATACTTGGGATATGCACAATGGGAAAGGGTAGGATATGTGAACAAAATTTAATTTCTTTTTTCCAAAGGTAGTCATTTTCTTTAAATTCATCCTATCCACTTTTGCCCACTTCCCTATGTACAGATTATCCTTTAACCATACAGATTCACTCTCCACTTCCACATACATGTTCCCCACTTGATGGTACTTTTACAAAAGAGGGAAACCATACAGCTGGTTGATAGAGTAATTTAAACTATTTGTAAATGAAATAAAAAGAAAGTAGGTATAATACATAGTGTAAAAAGATACCAAATTGGAGTAATACTGATGTTAATCTAGTTTTTTATTTAACGAAGTACCTACTAACGGTCTGAGCAGGAGAGCAGAAGGAAAGGAGCTAGAAGGAAATGACTTCCTATGGTTAAAAAAAAGCCAATTGCTTCAGAATGCATCATAGTCTTAGTAATAAAAGAATCATTTACTATTTTCACTGAGTTTACAGTGTTGGGTACTACTGTTTATATCATTTTAATGAAAGTACTTATAAAAACATCTGCAATAGTTCATATCAGAAAACAGAAAGTTTCTCGCAATAAAGATCTTAAAAAATAAATTTTTATCTTCATTAACTCCCTTTCTGGGAATGGGAATGAAATAACATGCTTCTCTTTAAACAAAACAAAACAAAACAAAAAAAAAACAAAATTTAATACCCTAATTAGGTTTCTGGAAAAAAAAAAAGACTACCCTAGCAATAATTTTTAACATTCTACTTTTCATCTATTTCTAAAGACACTCCCTTTACAAAATCTTTTAGTTTTACATATTAGGACAATCAAGTTTAGAGTCTCGCATAAATAAAATAGCCACATTAGAAGGCATACTGAAGAATCAAATGGTTAGCCACATTTGTCTGTTCACATTCACGGATTCTCTAAGAGCATTGTGAGAGTCCATATAATACTGTTCATGTTTAGTCTAAGTTAATATGTCTCATCTGACCTACTGCTCCTACAACACTGATGCTATCAACAAAAATCCTGATTTTGGGGACATAATGATATAACAAACTCTGGTTAAACCAGCAGAGGTAATAGGACAGTAAACTGTAACTGCACAATTTAAAATGTCCACCCTTCGTCCACCACTATCATACTTCTTCCCAGTGGTATTAAATTCTCAAAGCCAAATCATATGAGAGGTGCAGGATGCCAAACACTATTTGCATAGAAAATCAGTCTTCAAGACTAAACAAAAAAGAAATTCATAAAATAAAATTAAACTTTTTGGATAGTTGCATTCATTGCTTTCAATTTCTTCATCCATATCTGTTCTGGTCATACCTATTTTTTCCTTCTTTTTATCCAGAGAGATTAATACACAGATTAATATACAAAACTTTTGTAAATGGCATTCCAGTTCAAAGTTACTTGTGATCATAGCCACGTGTGAACCGTTAGACAAGTGTATACTATGCCCCAAAATGTTTTATAATTCTTCAGTGCAGTTTCTTACTGATGTTTCCCTTAAAATTAAGGCTTAATGAAAGAGAAATCCATAGTATTATGAGCTGATTTTCTTTAGCTTCTGAATTAAGTGCACTCTTTCCAAAATCGAGTGGTCCTGGAGTAACGTTAAGACAACTTGTATTAATCAGTATCATGACTGAAATAGTATCTTACGGGAGGTCCAGGCAAATCTTCATCTCCATCAATGTCTGGAGCAAATGACACAGTGAGATCCACATATTTCTTTTCAGTAGAAGGTTTTACAAGTTTATGCATTCTGAGAAAAATAAGCAAGAATGAATACTTCGGTAAATTCTATAAAATGAAAAAATGATTTGCTGACTAATGCCATCCAGAGAACCTGGACTGGTATCTAGACTTTAACATCTAATAATAATCTGCTTTCATATATTCATTTTTCTGTACAGAAAGGTCTGAACTCATTTATACTCAAGACACTCATTTACCTACCAGTGAATAAATTTGGACACACTGGTCATGATAAAGAATACAAACCATTTATTAAAAGACAAAAAAAGGCTCAGTGTGGTGGCTCACGCCTGTAATCCCAGCACTTTGGGAGGCTGAGGCAGGCAGATCACCTCAGGTCAGGAGTTTGAGACCAGCTTGGCCCACATGGCAAAACCCCATTTCTACTAAAAATACAAAAACGAGACAGGAACAGTGGCACATGCCTGCAATCCCAGGTACTCGGGAGGCTGAGGCAAGAGAAGTGCCTGAACCTGGGAGACAGAGGTTGCAACGATTTTAAAAAATTAATTCTCCTCCTAAACTTCCTCTTAAGTTTGGAGGCATCATAAATTCAAGCATTTCTCTGTAAACAGTAAAAAAGCAAGCTAGAATTTATACCTTAAAATGGAAGCTAGAAATACAAAGTAAAAGACATTCTTAGCTTTCTCCCTTATGTCCAATCTTCATCCTATTTACTGAAAAATCACTCTGCTATAGCCACTACTGCCTTAAATGAAGTCATCATCTACACACCCCTTAGATAATTGTATTGGCTTCTAGCTAGCTTTCTCTGGTCTCTTTTCTACTTCCAATCTACACTGCTCCTAGAATGCTCTTAAAATATAAATTTGATGTATTCTCCTGCCTAATAATGTTATTTATTATACACTGTGTACCTACTTCATGCCAGGCTCTGAACTATGTAATCGATTTAATCCTCAGTAGCTCTTTCCATTTCACAAAGATATTTTGTCCCGTACATAAACTTTTCATTCTTTCCACCATTCATGATCATCACCTCATACTTGAGTCATTCCAAAAAAAAAAGTGAATTCTAAATTCCCAAATTCAGAATTCAGTAAGAATTCTAAATACTACTCTTAATTTATCCAAAAAATACTTAGGTATCCTAATGAAAATCAATATAAGGCAAATTAATGCCTTAGCTAATGTAACAGTAGTTTTACTTTTGTATGTATGCTCTTTTTAGCTGCAAAGACTGTTGCTTTTGCCTGGAATAATCCTTCTTCAAAGGTAGCTCAAATGAAATCTACCCTGAACTAGAGGTCTGAGTTAGCACAATACTCTGTAAAAATTTTCATTATCACAGTTATTCAATTATACTTTAATGATTAACATGACCAGAGGTGAGACCTAGCCAGGTCACTGTCTCAAGAGTTACAAGCAGAGGAAACAACTAAAGCAAAGGTCCCACAATGGAGCATCATTAGAGTGAGTATTCAAGGACAAATAAGTAGGCCAGTGTAGCTGGAGTATTGTGAGGGCAAAGTAGGGAAGGAACTTAGAAGGATAACTAGGAATCAGTTTCCTTTAATAGACTGTGAACTGCTTGAGGGCAGGGCTTGATGACCATGTATGACAAGAAAATATTAACAGGACTAACATTTATGGAATACTTCGTACATGCCATTACACTATTAGCCCTTACTATTATTTCAGCGCTCAACTATGGGCACAGTTATCCCTATTTGTGGATTTGTAGCTTTTTGAAACTAAGTTTCAAAAGCTACTCAAGGTAACAAAACTAAGCAGCTGAGCAAGAATGTGCACCCAGGTCTTTCTAAAGCCAACCTCATGCTATTAATCATAATCCCACTGACTGACTTAATGTGTTCAGTACTTAACAGGTACTAAATAAATACTCGCTAAAAAGCCAATGTAATAAAATGAAAAATATTATCATACTGGAGGTTTCAAATATTGGCCAAATCTTAAAAGCATTTTTAAATAACTTGCCGCAAATTTTAAACTCCACTAGTCAATACGCTTTATGACCACATACAGTCCACTGCAGCATAAAATAAAGGAATTCTAAACACTACTCTTGCTTTATCCAAAAGATACTGAGGGGTCCTAATGAAAAATAATATAAGGCAAACTAATGCCTTAGCTAATAAAATAGTAGTTTTACTTTTTAAGGTATAGATAATTCAGACTGGATCATAATTTAAGAATGATTAACCTCAACTGATTATCATAGTGAAAGCCAATAGATAACGTTAAACACAACCATCATGCAGAGATTCGTTCACTCATCTGACAAATATTTGTTGATAACCTTTTGTTTGCCAGGTATTGATCTAAGTGCTTGAGATACAACAGTGACAAGATCAAATAAAGATTCCCACCCTTGTGAAATATATGTTCTAGTAGCAGGTAAATAGCTAATATACAGTACGTGGGCCGGGTGCGGTGGCTCACGCCTGTAATCCCAGCACTTTGGGAGGCTGAGGCAGGAGAAATCACCTTAGGTTAGGAGTTCAAGACCAGCCTGGCCAACACGGTGAAATCCATCTCTACTAAAAATACAAAAATTAGCCAGGTGTGGTGTTGAGTGCCTGTCATCCCAGCTATACTCGGAAGGCTGAGGCAGGAGAATCGCTTGAACTCAGGAGGCAGAGGTTGCAGTGAGCTGAGATTGCGCCACTGCAGTCCAGCCTAGGCGACACAGTGAGACTCCGTCTCAAAAACAAAAACAAACAATAAATATAAGCAAAAGACACAGCAGTACAGCAGTCATAGGACAGTAGTAAGTGCTCTGAAAAAAAGAAAAAGTAGAGAAGAAATAAAGGGGACTAGGCATACTAGACTGGGGCTGGGGACAGGTTGCAGTATTAAATGAGGCCTCTTTAGGAAGTGCAAAGACCAGGGGTGAGACTTGGCCAGGTCACTGTCTCAGAGTTACAAGCAGAGGGAACAACTAAAGCAAAGGTCCCACGCTGGAGCATGATTAGAGTGAGTATTCAAGGACAAATAAGGAGGAGGCCAGTGTAGCTGGAATATTCAGGGGAAAGGAAGGAAGGAACTTAGAAGGATAACTAGGAATCATTTAGAGCCTTGCAGACCACTATAAAGACTTTTGCTTTCTTTGGGTCTTTCTTCCTTTCAGTCTCTGCTCAAATTCCACCTTAACAGGTGAGACTATGATAGGCAAAGGGAAAACCTAGACTACTCAGTGTAATATAGCAACTCAACACCCCCAACTCCCCATATTTCCTTTTCCCTTTATTCTTCTTTAATTTCTCCATAATACTTAATACCACCTAACATACTTGCCTTATTGTTATGCAAACTTCTTAAGTAGGAAAGAACTTTGGTTTGCTAACTGCTATCTCCCTAATGACTAGAATAGTACCTGGCACACAGCTGGCACCTTAAACAATAATTTGTTGAATAAATGAATAAAAATAGTGATTTGGCAGTTTGATTCCTCATAAGCCTGGTCATTAAGTGTTTCAACATAAGAGATGGATCCACTTTTACTTAAGTGTACTGCCCAAATCAGGTTTCTAAACCTATTAACTGAAGAGCTGAATCTCTAGAGAGGTAGCCTGTTGGCCTTCACCTGGCAGATTCACTGTCTTTATTAATGTCATTAGACAAGACTAATGCTTTTATCTGAATTATAGTAACCTCTATATTTAATTTTTTAGTGTGCATCAACTTATATTTAAATTCTTGTTAATCGCTGCATATAACGTTGAATACTTACGTTAACTTCAATCTTTTTGCATGACCAGGCATTACAGGAACATAAAGCATTTTGACTCCCTGTACCACCATTGTTGGCTCAATTCCATACTTCTCCTAAAAGTGAATATCCAAAAAAGGAACAATGAAAGCTTCACTCAAACATAAAATGCTTATTTAACATTGTTCGTAAACAATGTTTTATGACCAGTAAAAAAAGCAAATTCATGCTAAATAATTATAACTTCCAATAAAATTATAAATAAAAACAAAACAGAAACCAGACATAAAGCCACTAATGAACTAAATGAATAAAAGTATCTCACTTTGACAGCATTTATGAAATCCAAGAGGGTGAAATCTTCTTTTCCATGTACTGTCCATCGATCCCAAATTGTAAATGATATTCCATTTCTGTTACAAAAAAATATTCAGGACAGAAACATTGAAATTTTCTTCCTTTTAGTGATGACACACACACACAAAAACCCACTTCCAGAAGTCCATTATTTGTGATCTGGCTAGAAATTAACGTGGGGAAATAAAGGATAATAGATCTTCTAAAATATTCCGTAATCTTATTTCCTCATCACATCATATAGATAACCACTTTTAATCAGTACCTTGCTGATCCTTCCAGCGTATTATTATAAATCAGTATGTTTTAGCAAGACAGTGTTGTCTCTCTCTTTTTAAAATGGGTTTCACTGTGTGGATGTTCCAGTCCCCTGTTACTGGACACTTCGGTTATTCTCATCATTGGCTATGATAGATAATGCCAGAATAATTATCTTGCAAATATATAGTTTGAGACTTGTGCAAATGTATCTGAAATATAGTGCTATATATCCCTTATTGTGGATTATAGTATTTTGTACACTCATTAGTAATGTATGAGAGTGCCTGCTTTCTCACACCCTTGCTAAGATAGTTTTTCAAGTTTTTGGTTGTTGCCAATCTGAAAACTAAAAAAAGTACAGGCCCAGGAATTGTTCTGCTTTGTCTCAAGCTTGTGGAATTCTTCTAAATCTCATGACCTACAGTCAGACACCAGGGTACCTTCTAATTCATCTGGCAGACACAGATGAAACCATAATGCCAAATAACGTGGCAGATGCACTGTTGTAAGGGTTCTTTGGCTACTTTAGTCAGAAATATTTAATGAAGATGAGGTTTGAGCTGATCTTGAAGTGATGGCAAAAACTTACACATACACAAAGAGGAAAAAAAGAGGTGAAGCTAGTATCTTTCCCTTTTAAAAGGTAAAATATTTTATTTCATTCTCATTATACAAGAGAAATAGATCTTCATACATACCTGATTTTAGTTTTCCTTACTTCAGATGTCTCTGTAAATACTACAATTGGAATGGCTAAGTTAAGAAAACAATTTTTGTAAGCTTCAAATGGATAGCCACCAGTTATTTTGATCATCTCCAAGGCAACCTAGATAAAAGAAGGTGATCTGATAATATAAACAGCCTAAAACTATCTGTGATTTTAATTGGATCTATTCAATTTTCACAAGTTTTCAAGCATTTCTCTGTGGATAGTAAAAGCAGCTATGGGACTAGAGTAATGTAAATTTCTTATTATAGGTCTCTATACTTTTAGTATATTTTATACTTTCAAACTTTCAACCTACTCTATACATGTTAACAGTTATTTAAAAAAATATTAATTCAACCATATGGTCTCCCTACTTTGAAAGCACGTGTTAGAACTCAAAAAATACAACAGTCTAAAATCACTTAATACAGGGGTAAATACATAGCTTCATAGATAATTACATAGCGTAATGATGTAATATGGTATAATAACTAGGGCCGCACTTAAAGATTCCGAATCATTATGAATAAAGATTAGGGAAGTTCATTTTATTCAAGAAAAACAGAGTACCTGCTTTGTATGAAAGATGTAAAGATCAGTGAAAAGATTACTGCCTATAAGAAAAATCATAATCTATCTTGAGCTTATTTATTTTAAAAATGTATATTTATGTAAAACTTCAAAATACAGATGACTGCATTTTCAGAAAATATTTTGAAATTTTAAATTATGCGATCCAATATTTATCTTTCCCCTCTAACATCTCTGAGTGACTGGGTTGGTATGACAGGGAAGTCAGGGAAGAGGCAATGAAAAAGGAGCATTTTTATTCAAGGAATAATAAACTTACCAAGCCAGAAACTGTCGCAGTGGTTGTTGCTATAGCAGGTATAATGTTACCAGCTATGCGCTTTGTTTTGAAACGGTCAGCTGGTTCAATGCTGTACATTTGGGCACGAAGATTTGATGCAGCTGTGATGAAATCTATGTGTCCATTATGATCATCATCTTTTTCAAATGAAAGCGCTACCATCTGAAGGTCACCTGATTACACCAACCAGAAAAACAAAGTTCCATAGCAAGCAGTAAAGATTTTACTAGGTAAAAAGCAATGTGGGTTTACTAACTTTTAAAGATTCCTTTTTATATTTTTTAATGACTGACAAACATAAGAAAAATCCAGGCAACTAATGTTATTGAAGGCCATGAAAACAGCTTTTCCCATGATTAAAGAGAGCCAATTTTTTTTAATTAAAAAAAAAAAGAAAATGATGGTTTTAATGCCACTAGAGACATTTCTGTATTTAAAAAAACTTTTTAATAAATAGCAAAATAAGAAAGTTGTGTACTGCACATCTGCTATCAAGTGGTTTACAATAAAAAAGCCAACATTAGGTATAGTTCAAAAATTTATTCCATAAATCCTACTCTGAAACATTTTCCCTCTGGTAACTAAGAATAGGGTCAGTTGGTCAAATTAAAATAAGTAATTTCTGAAATCTTTGTAGACCACTGGTTCCCAAGATCCTTCTAATTATTGTTTTTCTGGCTTATTTTTCCTGAAATTCTTTGGTCCATGCTTAAAATCTCAAAAGTTTGGGAACCACTGATTTATAAAACTAAAAGACAGTGAGCAGGTCAAAACAGATGAGTGGATGGCTGTTTTTAAGGAATTAAAAATTCAGTTTCCCTATATTTTTATATTTAAGTCCATCTAGCAAGGAAGTATATATAGGTCATTCTGTATTCCCTGTCAGTAATTATGAACCTAATTACTAATTATGAACCTAATTACTAAAGACTAAGAACCTAAGAATAGTTCTGTTTATAGTTCTTTATCCTAAAGTGATTTAAATGGGTCTGTCCAAAGATTAGTTTCCAAAGGACCCCATTAAACTGAATTTTTAATTTCTTAAAAACAGAGCTATTCATTCATGGTTTTAAACCTGCTCACCATCTAAAGAACTAAAACAATCAGAAAAACAACAACAAAGCAGTTAATGTGATTTGGAGAACTAGACTTCAATCTTTGAGAGTAGGGCAATAGTGGGGAAAATGATGAATTTAGTCACAGTTAAAGATGAACACTGACTTTAAATGATCATGAAATCAATCAATATTATCATTATTACTATTGTTGTGATTGAATTCCACAAATTCTTAGGTGTAGAGCTTGGTGAAAATAAAAATTCACCCAGTTCAAAACATTTTTATAAAGATTTTCCCTTACTTTTGGTGGCTTCATTAGATAAAATAGCCTTTTCTAGTTGGAAAATCGCATTCCTCTCATCTTCACTGCTAATAGGAACATGGTTCGGTTTCCTTGCAGTTTCATCTGTTTGAACAACCTTTGAATATATGAATATATTTTTATTAATGTTATCATTTCCTGCATCTAAGTTTGGTTACCATTTAACTATTTTATCAAATTACAAAGAGAAAATATTTTCTCTACATATTTTCATCAGATTATTAATCATTGGTCCAATGTATTTTATACGTTCCTTTAGAAGGTATTATTATGTTATTCATGTATGTATTTTATCATCTATCTTCTTGCACAGGCATGTAAGCTCTTTAACAACAGGGATCTTTATGTATCTTGTTCACCGACAGAACTCCAATATATCTGATTTTTCATACCCACAATGATATAGTGGGCATAAAAAATATTTACTGAGTAGCTCAGACAATCTAAGTCCATACTGACCTTTTTTAAAATTCCACACTAGAATAAAATTAGTAGTAATCAACAGTTTGTGATTCTGACAAATCTACATTAAACGCATGTTGCATTGCTCTAACTAGTACAGAGCTGCTTCACATCAAAGAAACTAAAGCAATCCATAAAATATATAATATGACCATCCTTTAAATATTTACTGACTGCTGATAAGTTTTTTCCTTAAGAATATGTCTTCTTTCATATAGAAAGTTTGGCAGGATTAAGGGAGTACATACCACAAGTAATTTAACCTTAAGAAATTACTTATCAGATATTCTATGAGGGCACGGAAATTAATATTCTCAAACCAAGAAATCAGCTTCATTATCATGAAGTAATATTTATTTAAAAATATACTCAAATCATCGTTTTACAAATTAAACATTATTACAAAAAATTAGGAAATATTAAGGAGTCCAGGAAGGAGAAACTTTTGTCTGAATGGCTAGCTGGTATTTTTGGCTGTGACATCTGTAACCAGTAGTACCATACCTGAAACTCTGGTGTGAGCTCCTTTAGGGAGTTGTGAAAAAGCCCACAGTTCATGTTAAAACTGTAGTTAAATTGCTCAGGAGAATTTATGACCCTCAGACTTTAATACAGATAGAAGCAATGCAAGCCAGAAAACATACTGAAGCAAGAGCAATAACGGAAAGTAAAGGTAAAGCATTTTTCCTGGGCTTCTCTCTAGTTTTGCCCTTGGAAACATGGGCTGGGAACCTTCTTTGGGATTTCTGTTTATCCTCACCCTATTTTTATTCTTTATAGGCTATAAGTCATAAACATTGTGTTCTGCAAATCCATCTACCTGGGCAAAATCAACTGCCCTACAAGTCTTTTTTTTTTTTTCTTTTCCCTAAAATAAAAACGCAGAATGAAAGACTGCACACGTCACTTCTTTCTTGCATTTTGCAGGGAGGTGGTCATTACTCCACCTGTTCTGGTATAGCTAAATTTTGTAGATGATTTTTAGAGAACATACAAGAAAGGCATATATTGAACATGTAAAAAAGAAAAAAAAGTTTTCAAACTTTTCTATTTACATTGCCTAAATTTCATGTTCCATCTTTACTAATACTCCCTATTGCTTTTCTTTTTTTTTTCAATGTATTTGCCTGGCAAAATCCCAACCCTAGTTATATCCAGTTTTCCATCCATTATACAGTATAATACCACCCAAGCAGCTAAATTCTGGCTGGAGAAAAGATCATTACCCTTTCTCCAGCCACATTTAGTAGGATACATTAAGCAGATTAACATTAAGTGGATCTTCAGTATTGTCTTGCGCTTTACTACATCTTGTAGTTAAGTGACTCTTCCACTCCACTGGACAATTATTTCATACCTTCTTTTCTTTGCTCTTACTTCCTTTATCTTCTTATCCCCTTCACTCTGAGCTACTAAGCTAGCTTCTTATTTCAACCAAGAAAATAGTCTTTATTTATCATAGCCCCAACTATCTCTGTAATTTCCTCATTTACGACTCTCCCCCGTGTATATTCTCTTCTAGATGAGTCCTGACCTTAAAAGCTTTTCAAGGCCTTTCTCTGCACTTATTTCTGCTGCCTACATTGCTCTTTCACTATTCCTTCACTTCCTTCAGGTTTCTGCTCAAACGTTACTGTTATCAAAGAAGCTTTCCTCACTTCCATCCCATATAAAATTATACCAGCTCCATCGCTCTTTCTTTTTCCCTGTTGTATTTTTCCTTCTTAGCACTTTTACTCACACTGCAATATTATGTACTTATTAGCATTTTTGTTTATAGTCCCTCTCCGCCCAAAATACATTGGTCCAATGTATTTTATACGTTCCTTCAGAAGGTATTATTATGTTATTCATGCATGTATTTTATCATCTATCTTCTCACACAGGCACGTAAGCTCTATAACAACAGGGATCTTTATGTATCTTGTTCACTGACAGAACTCCAATATATCTAATTTTTAATCCCACAATGATATAGTGGGCATAAAAAATATTTACTGAGTAGCTCATACAATCTGAGTCTATACTGATCTTTTTTAAAATTCCACCCTAGAATAAAATTAGTATTAATCAACAGTTTGTGATTCTGACAAATCTACTTTAAACTCGAGTTGCACTGACAAGAGCAAGAACAGTTCATTGTGATATTCTCCAGGTTTAGAATGGGACTTGATACAAGCCCAAATTCCCAAACTATTTGCTGAACGAATGAATTTTTAAACGTACCTTATTGGAAGGCTTGAATTCCTGAATCTTTACTTCTGAAAGAATATTCAAGAGGGCATCTGCTGATAAGTCCTGTTTTTAAAAAAGTAATTTTACCAACAAACATATTCTTCTACTTCTAAATTCTAAAGCTAAAAATATCCTACAAAAGGCCCTTAATCATATTACAATATGTGAATACTTCATTATCTGAATATGTAGACATCCATTTGAGACATTTATCTTTATTCCAATAAAAATATCCCCCCATAAAGGTTATGGGGGAGGAGAGGGTAAGGGGCAAAAAAGTACTTATTAGTCAACAAACTTGAAATTTTAGTCCTTCTGCAAATGTTTTAAAAGGCAGTTTTAGGAAGGAGGGAAATATTTAAATGGTTAAAGGTGAACTTAGACTAATTTAAAGCTATGGGTTGCATTTACATCTGTCATTGAGAAGCTGCTTGGCAAAAGCTGAGACATAGTACTTTTGAGGTCAATTACCACACTCACCACTAAATTACCACGGATGTTCCCAAAAAGAGTATCAGACTGAATGCCACTATTTTTACCAGACAAATATTTACAGTTTACTTGTATGAATTCCAAAAAGGATTGATCTAAAACAGATATTATCTGAATCCAAAACAGCCAGTGTTAATTATGGGATCTGATTCATATTTCTCTGTTTAGCCCACCTAAAAGTACAGCAATTTACTTAGCTAGAATATGCATTTGTGAAGAAAAGAGACGCCTCTCAAATAAAACCGTATTAGGCTCTTTAGATGTTAGTCAACGAAGATGATGTTTAAGAGAATGAGTATGATGCTAAAGTAAGAAATGTCAATATAAGGCAGCATTTTCAGATTTCCTGAAAAGCACATAAATTATCACAAAATAAATCAAACAAATGTTAACAAAGAAAATCTCTATGCAGTATTTCAAAATTGTGATGAAATAGTTTGCTGTGGCTTTTTAGAATAACTAGGATAACTGAAGCTGATAAGCAGGTTATAAATATTCTTAAAGTTAAACTGCTTTTAACAAATAATGCTGTTTCACTGCTTCAATTCAGAAAGAAAAATCCAACTTCTACTTGGCAATACTGCAATGAGCTTTTAGCTTCCATTATGTTAGTATGGGTAAAAATACAATAAAAATTCTACATCAAAACGAATGATTCTTATAACAAACAAACATGTTTTGATGCAATTAGTGCATCAGTCATCTAATTCTAATTTGGTTTTGCATCACTTGCTAAGGTTTAAAGAATATCTTACCTCTTCTGTAAATGGAATACAATATACTGTAGCATATAGTTTTGCAGCATTCTGAAGGAAACTGAGGTGCCTTTTGAAATTAAAAAATAAAACAAAATTTGAATGCACAGTTTTAAAGACGATATTTAACTCATTATGAACTATAGCCTTTAAATGTAGTTTGAAGAAATATAACCACAGAATTATTATTTCAGGATTTTTTTTTTAAGTTAGACAAAAATATTCTGGTCTACACCAAAACACTACAGAAGTTATAAAAGACAAAACATCAAACAGTTATTCTTGAAAACACTTAACATTCAGGTAGTGATCATGACTACCTTGGGAAGAGGAGTGAGTGGACAGAACCAGAAAACTCAGACCAGTGAACAATAATTCATCTTAAATCATAAGAAATATTATACATTTGGTCTTAATGAGTATATATCAAGTTCAAACTAAGTAAATATGTTTATTTAAAAACAAAAAAAGAAAGTCTTATAGAAGAAGCAGTCCAGCATAAGGTGACTGGAAGCCTAAAACAACCACCAGATGAGAAAATTAAGCATAAAGTTATCCGCTGAAAGGAAAGTTAGTGAACGTGAGCTAAGTGTTTAAAAAAATATATACATAAGGTGGGGTGTGGTGGCATGCACCTGTAATCCCAGCTACTTGGGAAGCTGAGGTGGGAGGATTGCTTGAGCCTAGCAGTTCAAGACCAGGCTGGGCCACATATGTGAGACCTCGTCTCTTTAAAAAAATTTAAAAAAAATAAAAAAAATAGAAAAAATATACATACACACACAAACGTGAATCTAATGTGTATCTAACATAGTGTTTCCAGGTATTCACACAAAGACCGACTCCTCTGAAAATAATTTGAGATTTAGGGAGTTATTCAGTAGTAATTATTTTTCCCTCCATATAACTGAAGATTCTTATATTTGATTTCGTTAAATGTAAAAACACTTTGTCATTTTACTAATTTATGGATAAAGTAAAAAAGGTGATTTTGGTTTGAACTTAGATATTTATTATAAATAATGAGGTTATTTACCATGTAAATGAATGGATTCACATTTGTGTGGGAAGGGTTGTGGCTGGCTTTCTTGGTCAGAATGACTTGTTAACTCTTAAATGAACAGGGATGAAATAATTTAACATTAAAGAGCCTAAGGTTTTCACTCTGCAATGTACAGTTAAGGAATTTACAGTAAAGAAATATATAATGAAGGATATATATAAAACTAAATATAAATACTTACAAAGGTTCATTTAAATCAAATTTTATTGGAGAGGGTGGCCTCTTTGGTGACTGCCAAAACAAACCTGGCAAAAAGATACAAATATTATTTTCAATGTATGTAGCCAGTAATAAATGTCATTAAAATTTATTCTCAACATTTATACTTACTGCCATCTTTTAATCGTATGTCCAGAGGGAAACAGTGAAGAAGCTGAAGAGCCTAAAGAAAAAAAATGAATTAAAGACACCCACTACTTAATATTATCCGAGGAAAAATTAAAAAATAAAATGAAATTTAAAAATGTGTGTAGTAAATACATGCACATGCTTCAAAAATCAAAACACATTAAAAGATACACAGTGAAGTCTCCCTACCACCCTTGTATTCCATCTGTCCATTCTCCCGTCAATGTCCCTCATAAATGAAAAATCCAAAATATCATTTTCTATCACTATTTGTAGGTTTATTGGGAGGTGGTATCTATAGCAAACAAATGTAGATTACTTCACTCCTTTTTATATAAATGGTGGCATATTTTACATGTCATTCTGTTCTTTGTAAAGACCTAACACTTAAATAACAAAATCAGAAAAAACACACAGTACTTTGTATTTTTGAAATGATACATGTTTGAGATTTGCTTCAAAATCACCTGGGGGAAGGTAAGAATGAATGGGAATGGTGATGAAACAAGACTTATCTATGAACTGATAACTGCTAACCCTGGGTGACAGGTAATTGACAATTACACTAGGGTTCATTATACTATTTCCTCTACATTTCTATGGCTGAATATTTTTCATTATAAAAAAAGTTTAAAAAAAATGCACAGAAGAACTAAAGAGCTCCTTAGATTTTTGAAACAGGGGTCATTGATAACCATGTTAAGAACAATTTGAAGAGTAATGAGCAAAGAAGTCAAATTTACTGGGTGAGGAAGTGGTAACATTGAGTAGTACAGACCACTTTTCCAAGAAGTAGAGCTCTGTCGAAAGTAAAAAGACGGAAGAAGTATAAACGAAGTATTTTTTAAGTGGGGTGTGGTGGCGTGCACATGCAGCCTCAGCTACTTAAGGGCTGAGGCAGTGATCACCTGAGCCCAGGAGTTCCAGGCCAGCTTGGAAAACATAGGGAAACCTTGTTTTTTTTTTTTAAAGTTGTTTTTAAGGAAGATGAACTTAAGAGCCTAAAGAGTAGGAAAGACTAAAGAGAATGCAACACACATTCCAGGAACTATATTTAACTGGAGGTAAGAGTAACAGCTAATATTCAGTAATTTTTTATGTGCCAGGCTCTGTTCTAAATGCTTTATGTTACCTCCTTTTATCCTCACCACTACCTTATGTACTAGGTACAAATTTATTATTTCTATTTTATGGATGGGGAAAAAGACGTAAAATGTGATTATCAGATATGGGTGGAAATGGCAAAATCCCAGCAAAATTTCTGACTGAATATCCCTATTTTCTCAGTTTCTTGCTTCTTCTATTCTGAACAAACTTCTTTTAGATTAGCATGTGTTCTCATTTAACTTACTACTAATTTCTGAAAAGCTTGCCAAAAGAAAGAATACACATTTCAGGTCAATGAAATTAATTTGTTAATAACTAAATAAGCCAAGGTCAGACCTTTTCTTAATGTCTCACAATGCATACTTACCTTATGGCTAAAATATTTTTCAAACTTTAATCTTGCTAATTCCACACACTGGGACCAATTTCTAGGTCTTCTGCTAAGTAACTTTATAACTTGAAAACAGCCTTCTAAACTGTGTCCACTCTGTATCTTCTAGAATGGAAGAGAAAAAAAAAATCAACATACTTCCAATTACAAATATATACACATCCCCCACCAAAAGTTAGCCTAAGTTTGAAGTGTCAACTCATGTGTTTTACGCTTTTCCTTTTTCACCTCAAGCTCCTTTTCCCTTCCTTCTTCTTTAACCTTTCTTTTCTTTTCTGTTTAAGAAGGGGAATGGTAAGAGATAGCACACAAAATTTTAACTCTGATTTCTTATCTTACAAGTTATCCTCATATTTTCCTAGCTGTAAGTTCTTAGTACTATAATATATGTACTTACTATAAGTGCTATGAATATTTGATCCTAAAAAGTGGGTCTTGTTAGCATAAGATTAAAAGAAAGTGAGAAAACATCTTTAAAGTTGCCTTCACTGTAAGAGTGATAAGTCTTGGAGATTATTGTTCCCTCATGAAATTTTAAGTAGAACTTACCTCAATTTTTTCTTCCAAAGGGCTTCATAAAAGCCCTTTTATTATTTATAGCCCTTCTATCATAATTATCATATCTTTATTAGCTTGAACCATATGAATTGCTGTTTTGTGAGTCAAACATGGTCAAATATTGACAATTCCATATAGTTCCACCAAACCAAAAGGATAATTTGTGACCTAATTTCAAGATTCTTTATGTATCATTTCACTTTTTATATACAGTCACTCTCTATGGAGGTAAAATAAATCACTTGTAGATGACTTGAAAATAAGATTACACTGACACAGTGTTAAGTTTGTATTAAAATGTACTGATTTTTACCTGTAAGACTTCTTCTGCAGATGAATAGGTTTGCCAAAATTTGTTAAACAATGAAGGTTTGTGGGAAAAGGAACTTTCAAACTGTAACAGAGAAAAGAAAAAAAAATTACAAATAGAAGTCTGTTTAAAGTCAGAAATATCTTCTTTCTCACTTCAAAGAAAATAAATTTAAAAAGGAACTTTTACCTTATCTCTTGCCCACTGTATGGTATGTTCAATAGCAGCTGGAAAGGATTTTAGAGTACAAAATGGTATTTCCTCTTCTGGGGGATCCCGCTAATTTACAAAATATGACAACAGATACTTAAGGAGAAGCAATGACCAATTTTTATTGATTTAATTTAGTTTTGAGCTTTAAGGCTATTAAAAATCCAAAAATAAAATCCAACCAGACATTTTTATATCTTCTCTCTCTTAGGCAATAAGAGAAGTTAATTCTTTTGACATTTAATCTATTTGTTAATAGCTATGTAATGCCAAACATGAATCTTTTTTTTTTTTTTTTTTTGAGACGGAGTCTCGCTCTGTCACCCAGGCTGGAGTGCAGTGGCGCAATCTCGGCTCACTGCAAGCTCCGCCTCCCGGGTTTATGCCATTCTCCTGCCTCAGCCTCTCTGAGTAGCTGGGACTACAGGCGCCCGCCACCACGCCCGGCTAATTTTTTTTTTGTATTTTTAGTAGAGACGGGGTTTCACCGTGGTCTCAATCTCCTGACCTCGTGATCCGCCTGCCTCAGCCTCCCAAAGTGCTGGGATTACAAGCGTGAGCCACCGCATCCGGCTGAATCTTATTTATTATTTGTGTACTCATTTAAAGCACCATGTAGTATTCATGACACATCATCATCTATACATCATTTTTTTCTTCATAAATCCAGGTGACATTTAAAGTTTTATAACACTCCCCGCTTTGAAAAGTAATTCAGGAATACCCAGTATAGTCCTCAGAAAAGCATGAGTTTTTCCATGGAGAAAAACATCTGGGAGCAGAAGTATGTCCTCGATGCTTGACACAGGTTTCTTGGAGAAAGCATGTATTAAATAAATGGTAAATACCTAAGTCGTTTTTTGTGGATAAAGTACCATTGAAGAAATCCACATTCTATTGTAGAGTACATTTGGCCTAGGTTTATTGGTTTACCTAATCTAAAATGACTCACTTTGTCTCAGCAAGTGAATAAACTTTTATGTCTTTGTTGACAGTTCTAGTCTCAATCTAATAGTTTGTTCTTATCAAACAATCTTAAACTCAAAGGGTATTAGAAAACTAGGCAGCTCTGAGAAATAAATAGTAAACAGAAGAATAATGCTCCAGAAACACCAGACACAAAATTCTGATAATTAAAAAAAAGTTCAATTATATTTTAAAAAATGTACATGCACATATGTATGAACATCATTGGCAGAGCAAAACCAGAAGGATTAGGAAAGCTAAATCAAATGTTGATCAAGACAAAAATTACAAGATATAAAAAAGACATCTATTTCAAAACATTGATTCACTTACATGACTATTGTAAGACTCAGTCAAATGCGGTACAATAACTTCAGTGTGTCCCTTAGTGCCCATTGTTCCAGAATCTAAAAGAGGCCTGAGATTTGCTAAGCAACGGCTATTTGAAAAGATAACAAGTAAAAAACAGAAAAGTGAGCAGTAACAATGTAACCAAAGGACATCCTACCACTTTCTATTGGCCATTTCACATACTGATCACTTCTTGAATGCAGTATTTTAGGAAAACAGATATACTACCATCAAACAGTGGATCATTCCTGTTACCCTATTCTGCACTATACACACACATCTTGCTGTTCAATCTAGTAATTTCTCTCTTTTCTACTAGTAGTACCCTAAATCTGGGGCTTTCTTAACCTTTATCTCTAGGTTAATTCCTAATAGTATTACTCCTTTTCCCTTGCTTTACATTTCTTCTTTGGTTATTTTCTAACTATTCTACCACACTATCTCTTCTCAATATTTTCTTTATCCCAAATAATATTAATCTTCTTTCTCAGTACTTACAATACCTATATTCTACAAATTTTTATTTTTTCAAGTTTTATTTTCTTCCCCTCTTTGGCCCGAGATTACATACTTTTCACATGTTTCAACTGATAAATTCTCCTCTGCTAATACATCTGCTCTACACCCTAAAATTGAGGAGTCATATAAAGATGTAAGGTGAACACATTTATAGTCATTCATTCATCTACTTATTTAAGGAATATTCACTAAATGACATCATGTGCTGGGCACTGAGGATACAATGACGGAAAGTAAATGGTCCCTGGATGAATGATTTAGTGAGGACACAAACCTTAAATAAATATGCGTTATCAGTAAAAATGAGTGCCATGAAGGAAAAAGTACACAGTGCTAAGAAAATCACCATAGGAGGATCTAATTTAGAATTTGGGGGAAAAGAAGCTCTGTTTTGATAAAGAAATTTAGGCTGAAACTGAAAGGATGAAGAAAAAAAGCTAAACTAGACGAAGAGTAGATAGGTAGATTAGAGCTCAGGAATGTTAAAGCAAGAAAAACAGAACTTCCTGAGGCTGAAGAATAGTGTGTGCAAGTCCCTGAAGTAAAAAAGTGCTGAAGGCCTGGTAAGAAAAAGGCAGAGACAGAAGGAGGGGGCGCAGGTCAGAGCTGCTGCGGGTAACCAGCATGAGCTCACCTGGTAGAAGAATACGAAAAAACAGAAGAATACGCAAACAGTTAAGGGAAAGTGCCAAGACGACGGACTTTCTGCTGCTGCCCACAAGCAGAGGGACTTGGAGACCATGCAGCTGAAGCAGAAAAGGGAAAAGGAGAAGAAGGAACCTAAGTAGCTTTGTGGTTTGGTGTCCACCCCGTGCCCTTCGCCTATGTGCCTGAAGCCAGTCCCACCATGCTCACGTTTCCTCCTCTAGTGCTCACAGGACCCAGTACTGATGGCATTCCCTTTGCCCTGAGTTTGCAGTGGGCCCTTTTTGTGCTTCCTTCTCAGGTAGCCTCCCTCCCTTGGGCCATTCCTGGGGGTGAAGGAGTTACTCCTTCTATGTTTTCTATTGCAGTGGGACTCACCCCAAAGTATTAAAAATAGGTTTATAATTCAGAAAAAACAAAAGACAGCCAAAAAACTGAAAGGCACATACAGCTAGAATAAGGGGAGCCAAGGAAGAATGGTAAGTGTTACACTGGCATGCTGAACAGGTGAAAAGTACTCCATGAAAAACATTTAGGTTATGTTACAGATTTTGAATTTCATTCTAAGTATAATGAGAAATCATCAAAGGGTTTGTGTTTGAGGAGTACTACAATAGGAACATAAGGAATAATCAGATAATTCCGTAACTTTTCAATAAGTAATGTGGGAAATAGAAGTGAAAACTAAAGACAATTCTGTAGGAACATGAATTTCAAGAACATACCTGTCTACGTATCTTCTGGCTTCCACATTATCTAATGCTGTAATAATTATATCTTGTTTAGTACAGAACTCATCATTGTAAATGGTCTCAGTGGCTGGACAAACTTTGTTCAGGTGTGCATCTATCTTTATTTGAGAATTTATTTTCAGAGTAGCATCAGCAGCAGTATAACTTTTAGGTTTCTAAACAAACAATATAAGCAGAAGGAATATGTTAAACAACAAAAAAAAGGACAATGATTTTTCTATATGTTTCAGAGTGATAAGAATGTGTAAGTTCTGTCGTAGTCCATATATATATAATGAGAGTAATGAGATGTTTTCATTTTTGGCTTGTAGAAATTACATTCACTGTAATCACACTACATTAATAATGCACATTAGTCCAAATAATTTACAAATTATTAATAAAAATCTAAACACCTTCTATCTTATAGTTAAGTACTTTACAGTTCTTTTAAAAAGTTAAAAATTCAATTACAATTTTTCCCTAGTAATGATGTTTGACTTGGTAAGTGCCTAGAAAAAAATGAGAACACATTCAGTAAAACATTGGAAATCAACTCTGCAGAAGGTAAGTTCTTAGAGGTATGAGAGTTTAATACTTTGGTACTAACATATTTTAAAATTATTATTATTTCTGGATGGAAATATTTTCAGCAATCATTTGTGTTCAGTTTTAAAAAAAAACAGTCCAGTAGTTCCTCACCTGCCTTCCACAACCCCCCAAAATGCCTAAAACTACAGACAGTACCAAACCCTATATATACTACGTATTTTCATATACACACACACCTATGATAAAGTTTAATTTATAAATTACACATAGTAAGATATTAATAACATAAAACAAAACAATCATAATATACATTAATAAAAGTCATATGAATATGATCTCTCCCTCTCAAAATACAGTATCTTATTTTACCACACTGTACTCACCTATTTTCAGATCCTGGTTGACCATGGCTAACTGAAACTGTAGCAAGCAAAACTGTGGATACCGCTGATAACGGGTACTACTGTACTCTAAATATAATTTATTCTTTATTTTCTTAAAAAGATTTAGTGACTCTTTTTAAATCATGATTGTTATTTCAGGTGCTGTCACTGTTCATCTGCATTTGCTTTGGCACTAAATATCTTTAGGCCATTCTGTTTAAATTCACACATCTAGTTTTAACGGTATTTCTGTCTCTTCTCACATTCTTAGGCTGACACGTTTCACTTATCAGTGTTCTAAGTGTACAAACAAATCAAACTTTGTTAGAACACACTAAAATAAGAATGAATAGGCCTTTATAGTTCTTCTCTAAGGAAAATGCACCAAGTTAAGCAAATACACCTTGCAACATATTTTAGTTCACAACGGACCCTGTTACTTTGTCTATTGTACTTGGATAAGCGAGGCAATTAGATTAACTATGACATCTGTTCTAGTTACTTTCTGTTCATGACATTACTAAGCTTAGTTTATGAAGACTTGCAATGAGTTGTTGAACAATAAAGAAAAAACTTTTTTTGTTTTAATTTTTTAAAAACTTTTCTTAGGGTAGAACTGGTTTTTCCCTAAGTTGCCCTGGCTGGTCTGGAACTCCTAACCTCAAGCAATCCTCCTGTGTTGGCTTCCCAAAGTGCTGGGATTATAGGCATGAGCTATTGCGTCTGGCTGAAACACTTCTAAAGTAAAAGCAAATCTGCTTGACTAAAAATGCTTTTTTTCCTGACTTAAATATTTTGATCGCTATAAAAAGGGAGAAAATTGAGAACAAGCACTATTTTACAATAAAAAGGGATGTTGGTCAAACGATCAAAAGAGCACAAAAATTCTAAGTGCTAAACTTTCATCTGATTTATGACAAAGAAAAAAAGACAGTGCCAAATTTGCTAACTATCAAAACCTCAAATTAGAAATATATTTCTATATACTTCCTTTCTAAAATTGAATATCAACATACCCTGGTGATTACAAAATGAAAAAAATACTGCCTGTTTCACAACTCAGGTTTCAATTCCAAAATCAATGCAAAAATCAATATTGTGCATTAAATAATTTAATATTTTCCCTTTTGTCATTCCCACTGATAATTTGAAAGATTCTAATAAAATAACACGATTGTTCAATCACTATTTTCTATTTATTAAAAGGAAACTCTCTTCTTTTTTGTATAATACATGATTTAAATTTGAAACAGAATAAATAGCAACATACCTGTATGTGATGAGGACGAAATAGGAACTGTCTATTTAAGTTGGATTTCTCTATCAAGTCAGGATCTGTAACTGTAATCTAATATCAAGAAAATATGGCTGAAATTACATTAATGGATACATTTTAATCTATTTTTCTTTTCTCAGTATGACTAAAAAAGTCCTGACAAATTATTCTGAATTAGTCTGATTGGTAAAGGTTATAATGATACAAACATTCCCAAATAGTTACCAATACTACTCTTTTATATTTTATTTAATTGTAATTAATGTTTTACATACGAGCACATCAAACAAAATAGCTGAGGCCAATTGCAATTCCTGTTCAAAACTTTTTTCTAATTATTCATAACAAAACAAAACTTTTTAGAACTATGAAATGGATTACCTGCAGAGGAGCTAGCTCTTCTTTCTAAACTGATATTTATTCTTAATCTCAACTAATTTAGGAAGAAGGCTTATATGTATCAATTTGAAAGGAACTCTGGCTAAAGCAGAGGCTTACAAACTCTGGTCTTGAACTCCTAACCTCCTAATTAGGCAGGCTGCCTATTTTTGTAAATAAAGTTTTATTGAAACACTGTTATACCATTTAAGAATTGTCTACCGCTGTTTTCATGATCCTAGGGGCAGAACTGATAAGTTGTGACAGAGATCTTTGGTCTGCAAACCTGAAATATTTGCAATCTTGTCCTTTAAGAAAAAGTCTGCAGACTCATTCTAAAGGACGCAAGAAGAAAGTAAACTCAAGATAATCTGAAGAGTATTCAAAATGCATTTGCCACTTCAGCATTTTTAAACAAGATTTGCCTAGATGTAGAATGTCTCAGACTATATTCCACATTCATTTTCTTTTAGTTGTTATTTCCCTGATATTTTTAATATTTCTGTGTAATTATGATAGGGAGTGTCTTTTAATGGAAAAAAATCAAACAGAAAATATCTTTTAACAAAAAAGCTTAATCAATTCATTGTTCACTGATATTAAGGCTTTTTCTTTCCACCTCCTCCAATTCTGCTTTTCATTCCCCTCTATTTTTGCCTTGTACTGGACTGACCAAGTTTTCTTGATTCCTACTGCCCCCAACTCCCCAAACTGGTTTAGAAGCTAAGTGCCTAATGTTATGTGGTTATGCTCAAAATTTTAACATGCTTATGTGACTTCAGATTTAAAATTAATTAAAATTTCTATCTTCCTGAAGACCAAGAATATCTAAATCATTTAATTTAGAACTCTCCAGTCTGCTTTCCATGAGATCAGTTACACTTAAAACTTTTAACCATCTCACTCTAAGGTTTTAAAAAATCAATATTCATGTAAATCAAAGAATGCTGACAAATGCCTCTACATACCCTTTACACACTGCCCACACAACCTAACATCTTTCAGTAAGAACCAATAAGTGGTAGTAATCTTTCATCATTTTATTTGTCAGCTATCTTTGCTCTCCCTCTTGAACTGAGTATGGAAATCTAGGTTAATAGTAATTTTCCCTTACACTATGAAGATATGCTTCCATTATCTTCCATTTATTGCTGATGAAAAGTCTATTATGCAATCTCTTTTTTTAATCTTTGCTTTTGATTTGTTTGGTACTAGTTTATCTTTCCAATTTGAAAACACTTGTCTTTCTTTAACTCTGGGAACTTTTGTCATTATCTTTGGAATATATTGCTTCTTCTCCCTTATCTTTATCTCTGGAAATTCTACTCGACCTATGTTGGACCTTGCAAAAGCACTTCTTTCATTAAAAACGGATATCTTTCTGCACTACATTCTGGGTATTTATATTTATCTTCGATTTGTCCATTCGCACCTCAGTTATATTTAAATTTTAACATTAGTGATTACACAGAAATTCTTACTTGGCTTTCTGTAAAAATTTCAATGCCTTTTTTTCCCGTTTCTAGTCCTCTTTATCTCTGATCATTTTTAACTTTAAAGTTTGTTCTATTTTCTGTAAAATATTCTATTATTGGTAGCACTTCTATCATCTGTAATTCTTAGGAGACTAATTCTTTTATTTGCCATGGCTGATTTGTGGTGGTTCCCTTTCTAGTGAATAGCCATTTTTTAATCTGAATTGTCTTTAATGAAGGCTAACTTTTCTGCATAGTCCTGAGTGTGTTATTATCATCATGATGCAGTTTTATATTTGCTTTAAAGGTTGTAAGTTTTAGTGGTCTTAAATTTGTTACATTCCGTTCTCTGCTTTAAGTTTTTATATGATATAATTTTGGACCCCTCACCCTGGTGTGGTACATGCTCTGAGTTTCAATTTCTCATTAGTGACTTCTGTTTTTACTTAAAGTTTTGGACAGACATTCAAGATAGAAACACTTGTAAGTCCCCATGGCTTTCAACTTAGGATTTTTTCTTCTCTCTTGGTTCCTGGGACCTGGGAATTTCTCTTTTCAGCTTGGCTACATTACACTTAAAAAAAATGTATATAGTAAGTCTGTGTTTCCAGTAGTAGAGAATCATGTCCACATTAACTTATCTTGTTTTGTTATCTGAAGTCAGTAGGTTTCTTCACTACAGTTCTTTTCCTGACCTTTATATGCTAATGTGCATCATGAATTTCCAAGGAGTTAAAGCATTTAGGTGATTCCTAAACTGATGTAACCAAAGACTTTTTTCTTTTTAAAATCACCACAAGTAATAGCGGTTTGTGAAGCAGTATTTAGGAAATGTTAATATAAACATAGAACCTCTGCCTGTAACTACGATAGTAATGTATGCTCTTTTAAATTGGAATAATAAGCTAAGTTCAATAAACTTTTATAAAAGGTGAACTATCATATAAATTTTAACCATTTAATCAGTCTTCTGTTAGTCACCTTGATATATCTATGAAATCACTAATGGAATATAGTTCATCTTAAAAGGCAAACAGCACCAATCAAATAAATTTCTATTTAAATATATGACATGGCTTGCAATTAACTCACATTTAGAGTCTTAAGAATTTAAATTGTACACTGAGCTTTATATTTTTCCCACTACTTTTAATACTTACTAATTGAAACTACATCTGAGTACTCTGCAACTTTGTAATGTTAGCTTCAGTTATCTTAAACATTTAACAATAAACACTATCTAACAGAAACAACAACATATTTTATAGTCTGCAAAGCCCTTTCACATTTGATCATCACAATAACGTTATGAGACAGGTAGTACAAATGTCAGTTTCACAGTAGCAGAGAAGGAAACTGAGAAAAGAATTAATTTGCTACAAGGGAAAGAGAAGTAATTTGCTACAAGGTAACATAAGTTTTGAAAAGTGGTCAAAAGGGCATGAGAATCTTCCAATTTTGTTTAATGCTCTATTTTCGAAAAATTGATACTTCAGATTTATGCAGTCAAATACAGCTGAAAAAAGGGCAACAACAGAAATATAAACTTTTAACTCTCAAGGATTGATATCTTACCATTCCTTTCTCTTTGCTTGTGCCAACACCAAGTAAAGCAAAATTTTTTAACATTTCACAGCCTATGGCTCCACACCCTACCTATGGAAGAGAAAAATGGTATATATCAGATTAAAATAACCTGGCTATTTGTGAATCATTTTACTTTGAAATATTTAGCAGGTTTATTTTACCACTGTGTTTCAACAACAACAAAAAAAGTATAAACCTAATAAGGAAAAGCATAATTTTACAATTTCTTTAAACAGAAGACATTTAAAAATTCCAAATAAAATTTAAACATTGAACTGCTTATGTAAGATAGAAATAAACACAATATAATGTTAGTACAACATTAAAAAAAAGATTCCTCCCTTTTGGACATTTCTCAAAACTCATTTACTGAATAAAACTATTCTAAGACTTCTACTATTATCTAAAATTGATAATACTAGATTCCATATGCATGTAAAAAGCTCAGTAACAGTTGATTTTTAAAACATTATTTTAAAGATGATTAATAAGAATAAGCAGTAATTTTCAGGGCTAATTTTAATAGTTAATAAATGGCAGGGAGAATTGTTTTATGTTATTGGGGAAAATTTCCCTGCCAATGCACTAAGACAATTAAGAAATAAAGAATAGGCTAGGTGGGTGGCTCACACCTGTAATCCCAGCACTTTGGGAAGCTGAGGAGGGCGGATCATGAGGTCAGGATTTCGAGACCAGCCTAGCCAATATGGTGAAACTCTGTCTCTATTGAAAATACAAAAATTACCTGGGCGTGGTGGCACGCCCCTGTAGTCCCAGCTACTTGGGAGGCTGAGGCAAGAGAATCACTTGAACCAGAGGCAAGAGAATCACTTGAACCAGAGGCAGAGGTTGCAGTGAGCCGAGATCACGCCACTGCATTCCAGCCTGAGTGACAGAGCGAGACTCTGTCTCAAAAAAAAAAAAAAAAAAAGAAATACAGAATACATTTCTATATTCCTTCATTTAGTGAGAAAAAAAATTTAAAAAACCACCAATTTTCAAACATATTTCTAGAAAATAATTTAATTTTTGAAATTATCATACTCATACTTTTACTTTAAATATATTTATTAGACCAGAGGATGGAAAACTTTTTCTATAAAGGGCCAGACAGTAAATAATTTCAGCTTTACAGGCCGCATGGTCTCGGTTACAACTACTCACTTATACTCTACACACTTAGACTCAAATTTGTTTCAATGAATTAAGTTGATATACGATAGCAGTTTGAATATACTATTCCAATGATTATTGATACTTACTAAGAAGATGTTTAAATTTTGCAGTTTCTGACACAAAGCGTCTCCAATGCAGGCTCTTAAGGCATCATATCTATCTCCTCTGAAAAAAAAACATATACCAAAAAGCAGAAATAAAAAACAGTAAAATTAGTTTCACTGTCATTAATACCAATTTAATGTTGTACTTTAAAAGAAAATATTCTTTAAAAGTTTCCCCTAACCAATCTTAATTGAAAAAGAAAAGCCCCCATAAAGAAATCCATTTTTCCTTTTTCCATTTGGCTTAATAGTCTAAATACAAATGACTTAAGTGAAGGTGACTTTGGTTTATCTAGAAAAAAAATTTTCCTAAGCCAGAGATTTTTAAGGAAAGTTCTTAGAGGAATCTATGGATGGGCTTTGGAGCTGATAACCCACTTAAATCAAAGGCAGAAATCTGGGTGATGCGTATTTTCGGGAGAATAATTCTAAACTTTTCATTCTCAAAAAGATTTATGAAGGTGAAGAATTACTTATATAAATAAAGACTGCAGATAGCAGTTTTTTTCCATCTAACATCATCAGGGTATTTTAAATCCTAACCATTCTCATGGCATACAATTTAAAACTTTGCATTCACTACTTATCAAGTAGTAAAGAGATATGACATTATTATGACACTTAAAATGATTCCTAAGTAGAGAAAAAACAACTACAAAAGTGATTTAGGAGAAAAGACATATAAAACAAAGGTATGTTTAGACAAAACTTTTAAAATCTATTTGCCTGTTAGTAAAAGCAAGAGAAATTTCATTATTACCGTGGGAGAAATTCTTCACATTCAGGTTTGCCTAGTGATTCAACAATATCTGCTGCTTCAAGATATAACTTAAAGTAGAAGATTAAAAACATAATTATTATGTATAAAACTTAAATTACTATAAAAAGAAGCTCCTTTATAGTTATTTAATAGTCATGAAGGAAAAAATAATAAAAAAAGGCAATTCAGAGTAAAATATTTAAAAATATAATTAAAAATACATAATATACATTTCTATATTCTCTCATTAAAATAATGGTAAAATCTGAAGGAACTGTTGACAGATAGAATTTGATTCATGTCACTTAGCCACCCTAATTTTAAACCAAAGGAAATTTCACCTCCAAATCTATTTTTCATAACTACACAAAAGCTTCAGAAGCCCCCATTCGATTTCAGCTACATTTGAATAAGTAATTTGATTACTGTTTGTTTTTTGTTTTTGATTTTTTGACACAGAGTCTTTCTGTTGCCCAGGCTGGAGCACAGTGGCGTGATCTCTGCCTCCTGAGTTCAAGTGATTCTCCTGCCTCAGCCTCCCGAGTAGCCAGGACTATAGGCACGAGCCACCATGCCCGGCTAATTTTTTTGTATTTTTAGTAGACATGGGGTTTCACCATGTTGGTCAGGCTGGTCTCCAACTCCTGACCTCAGGTGATCCGCCTACCTTGGCCTCCAAAGTGCTGAGATTACAGGCGTGAGCCACTGTGCCCAGCCATAATTTGATTACTTTTTGAGAAGAAAGTACCTACTCTGTATTTATTTTTCAGCTTGGATATATAATCTATAATTATACATACTATGTGTATGTGTATGTCATCTATAATTTCACACACTATAGGAAAATAATCTAGGAAACCAAAATTTCAGCATTTTTAAAAATACCAAAGATAATTAATTTAAATTAATGAAGAAAAGAACTGAGTCTTACTCTCATTTTCATTTAAGTAACTTGTGTGGCTAAATTTGAACATGAACAAATGGTTATTTTACTATAACACAGAATCTATATTAACAATTAACTTTTATTTTATTATTTCTCATGGTGTTATCTTTTTTTTTTTTTTTTTTTTTTTTTTGAGAGAGAGTCTCACTCTGTCGCCCAGGCTGGAGTGCAGTGGCACAATCTCGGCTCACTACAACCTCCGCCTCCCAGGTTCAAGAGATTCTCCTGCCTCAGCCTCCCGAGTAGCTGGGACTATAGGGACGTGCCACCATGCCTAGCTAATTTTTCGTATTTTTAGTACAGACGGGGTTTCACCATGTTAGCCAGGATGTTCTCGATCTCCTGACCTCGTGATCCACCCGCCTCGGCCGCTCAAAGTGCTGGGATTACAGGCATAAGCCACCGTGCCTGCTCTAACGGTTATCTTTAAACCAGATTTTTACTAATGTACTTGTATTCTGTGTTGAAATAAATAATTCAGCAGCAAAAATAGCATTATGTGAGTACTTTTTAAAATATAAAAAAATGAGCCGGGTGCAGTGGCTCACGCCTATAATCCCAGCACTTTGGGAGGCTGAGGTGGGTGGATCACAAGTTCAAGAGTTTGAGACCAGTCTGGCCAACATAGTGAAATCCCATCTCTACTAAAAACACAAAAAGTTAGCCAGGTGTGGTGGTCTGCATCTGTAATCCCAGCTACTTGGGAGGCTGGGGCAGGAGAATCGCATGAACCCGGGAGACAGAGGTTGCAGTGAGCTGAGATCGCGCCATTGCACTCCAGCTTGGGTGACAGTGCGAGACTCCGTCTCAAAAAAATAAAAATAAAAAAATTAAAAAAAAAGATAAATGTTGTATTCAAAATGTTTATGGTGTTTCAACAGAGAGAGGGCCTGGAGGCAGTATCCTTTCATACCTTGTGCCAATTATTCCTGCTGGCAAAAGAAATAGGGATTTTTATCCCATCTTGTGATGTTCATACCCCAAGCAACTCTAAAACCTGTACTACTCCCATGTTTTCCACTTTTGTAAGTTTATACCTAGAAAGGGAACCCGAAGGTTCATGATAGTAAAAGATTCCATGGAACAAATTCAAGAGTCCTGAGAGCCCGAGAATGCTAAGCTTATGGTACTGGAGAACAATTACCTATAAGGATAGAACATTCATTCCCTTACTATCACAACTAAGGGAAATACATTTGAGAAGGCAACTTTGGGTTATATCTCAATAGCCCTAAAATATCATCCTGTTAATTTCAATCACAGAATCAAGTGTTGGTGGCATACTGCTTGCATCTCTTTCATGCATCAAAAAGTATTTTAAGGTCGCTTTTCTAATATATTAATACGACATTATAATATGTAACACATTCCATTTCATGAGTAAAGAATTCAACTTTAAAAACTCAGAACTAACCCACTGGCACAAAGGAGAAAATTTTCCTGTTACAGCTTTCAATACTTCTTGGCTGGCAACACCTCCTACTGCTGCAGCAAGTGGAGATAAAAAGCCTTGAGCAGTCCAAGACAGCCAATGCACAATGTCAGCATTTACATCAGGCTAAAACAAAAGCCATAAAAGACAATAGTATTAACAGCATTTACACAGTACACTTAAAATTCCAATGACTAAATGTGAGAATTAGAACTTAACTTCTAAAAAAGCTATTCAATTCCCCTACTAAATAGCTCTAAAAATGTCCCAATTTCATGATAACAGACCTATTTGCGTGTTACATTAAGTAGTGTCTCCCTTTACTAGTATCTGCCCATTTTTGTTTTTGGACTCTATATGTCACTCTAGGGCATCATTTATAATTAACTCGAATATCTACCATTTATAGTTTTTGTCAAAGAACAGTTCTGTGATGCCAGTCAGACATATTTACAAATAAACAGATTTTATTTAAAATGTTTGTTAATGAAAACTACTATGAAAAAACCCTGAACTATGATAAACGAAAATAAAATGATGTTAAAAATGATAAGCTATCAGTTTGTGTTGAAAGTTGTAAATAAAAACTGCAATGAATAATAACACAATACACTTAGAGATAATGTTTTCAATTACACTTAAAAGTTATGTATCTCAAAACAGAACATTTTAAAGGAAATATTGGAAAACTGAATTTTAGATCTATTATTTTAGCACAATTTCTTATATGTGACAAAGATCTTTTCACGAGCCCTGTTTTCTTTCTCTTCCTATTCTTTAAACATCAGTAATCTTAATTTTATCAATAAACTTCAAGTTTGCCTAATTAATCTTCTGAAATCCTATGTAAAGGAAGAGTTCTCGTACACATAGGAGCGGAAAGAGAAGAGTTTTTATTACACTCTCAAAAATATTTGTGACACAAAATGGTTACTACTTACTATTCCACCCCTCCATTTCAACTTTCTATATCTCATTATTTACAGCTATTGAGCACTAGCCTCAACCAAGATCAATTACAATTTAAGTTCTGCAATTTTTGAATGCAGATATTGTTGGTGGTGATAATATTAAAAACAATGATGAGAATGATAATAACAGTGTAAGTGGGCATTTACCATGCCAGGTTATGTATTAAGTCCTTACATAACCTTCAAAATAATCCTTATAAACATAATTTCTATTATACAAGTAAGAAAACTGAAACATTGAAAAATTAAGTAACTTATTCAAGATTTTATAGCTAGTAAATGGTGAAGCCAGGATCTGGACCCAAAAAGTCCAACTTTATAGGTTTATTCTCAGCATTAGGTTATGCAACCTCCTAGGATTCTTTATTTTTTAGTAAACAAACATCTAAATTTTGGGAATTTTTGGTTACCATAGGATAAAGACAGCAGCCTATAGCTAAATTTCCCCAAATAATCTCCAAAACATATGCATAATCACAAGAAGAGAAATAAAACAGTGACAGGGCTTCAGTATTACTAGAAAACAGAACATTATAAATTTCAAATTACTTGGAAGTAGAAAGACAGATTGCAACTCCATCAGCATCTCTCTGGATTTCACATTGCTACAATCTCGGACAGAGAGCAGAAAATACGAAGAGATCACAAAAGAGAGTGAAAGGCCTAATGGTAACAAAACGCAGTCCTAAGAAAAAGAAAGATCCACACTAAGTGCAGAAAATATTGATGAGAGGTATAAACTGGTGGCAGATCTCAGCTGTCAAAGAATGTCATCCTGGGAGAGAAAGATGTAAACAAAAGAGGGGAGACATTCTTTGAGAGAGAAAGCTAAAGAGAGAGATGTTAAGAATTTGGTAAAAATCAAAGAGACCTACGAAACACACCAATACCTCTCCACCACAAAAACGTCATCCATTAAAAGCTCCTTTTCAGTATCCTAAGAGAAGAGAGTACTACAAAAATAGGAATCTAAAAAGCACCTAAAACCCTTACGCTGTCTAAACAGTAAGCACAAAAAGCATTCTACTATACAAAGCTAATGTAAGAAGAAAACAGAAAACCAGAATCAAAACATTTCAGCTACCGAAAATCCACACCCCTACAACTAACCAAAAGTCAGAGGATATTTAAGTGAATTATATATTCTTAACAAGCACTTGGCAACGTAGGGGAAAAAAACAACACAAAAAACCTTGAATCAGGAATTTAAAAACTAAGAACAGAAATGATCCATTCTACCCTTCCAGAAAAGAAAAGAAATAATTAAACAACATTTGACTCTGCGTATCAAAACGGGCTTATGGTGTACGTAAGCAACTTTACTGAATAATCAACTCTGAGATATAACCTGGTAAAACTATTAGATGAAGACAAAGATTAAACACATAGGGCCTTAAAGCAAAAAGACTAGATTACTTCTAAGAGTATGAAAATTCGGCTGGCATCTTATTTTTCAACAGCAAAATATAAAGCAAGATACCAGTGAACAAAGAGCCCAGAATTTTACATCTAGCCAAGCTTACAAGTATGAAAGCAACAGAAAAAATAGGAAACATACAAAAACTCAGGGAATACCATAACTCTGAGCTCTTTTTGAGAAACAGGCTAAACCTGATTTCAAGACTTAATATAAAAGCCACAATAAGCAAGACAGGATGGAGCTGGCAAAAGGACAGAAACAACATGAAGACTATTAATAGAGTACAGAAATAGACCTATATATACATGGTAAAAAAACTGTTGACAAAAATGCCATGACATTTCAATACAGAATAGCCTTTTCAACAAATGGGCTAGATAGCTGGACATTCATATACAAAAAAATTAACTTTCATCTATACTTTGTGCAGTATATAAAGACAAACTCATAAAACTACAGAAGAGTGCACAAAATTACTGTAAAGTCATGTACACTGATCTGTACTTTGTATGATCATGTCTTTATCAATACTTTGCACCATATGCAAAAATGAACTTATAAAATTACAAAAAATATAAATTGTCTAGAAGAAAACTGCTTTTTGACCCTGTGTTAAAAAAGCTCAACACAAAAAAGCACGAACCACAAAAAGTATTCTTTTTGTGATTTGATAAATTGAATTTCAGAGACTACTGTAAAACATGTATCTGATAAAGAACTCATATCCAAACAGATAGACATATAAAAACTCTCTCAACCAATAATTAAAAGCTATTTTAAAAACAGGCAAAGATTTTAAAAGACAGTTTATTAAAGAAGAGATATGAATGGCAAATAAGCATATTAAAAGATATTCAAATTCATGGCCAGTGATAGGAAAATGAAAACCAAAATGAGATACTATCACACACATAAAAATGTTTAAAATCATATAAACAGACAACACAGAGTGTAAGGAAGATGCAGCACAACTGAAATACTCATACACTTCTGGTGAGAATGCAAAAAGGTACAGCTACTTTGCAAAACAGTTTGGCAGTTTCTTATAAAATTAAACATGGTCTTGGTCCTCCAAGATGGCCGAATAGGAACAGCTCCAGTCTGCAGCTCCCAGCGACATTGAAGCAGAAGACAGGTGATTTCAGCATTTCCAACTGAGGTCCCTGCTTTATCCCACTGGAACTGGTTGGACAGTGGGTGCAGCCCATGGAGGGCGAGCCGAAGCAGGGCGGTACGTCACCTCACCCAGGAAGCACAAGGGGTCAGGGGATTTCCCTCTCCTAGCCAAGGGACGCCATGACAGACTATACCTGGAAAAACGGTACACTTCCACCCAAATACTGCACTCTTCCCACCATCTTAGCAACCGGCAGACCAGAAGATTCTCTCCTGTGCCTGGCTTGGTGGATCCCATGCCCACGGAGCCTTGCTCACTGCTAGCGCAGCAGCCTGAGATCCACCTGCAAGGCTGCAGCCTGGCAGGGGTACAGGTGTCCGCCATTGCTGAGGCTTGAGTAGGTAAACAAAGCAGCCGGGAAGCTTGAACTGGGTGGAGCTCACCCCAGCTCAGCAAGGCCTACTGCCTCTATAGACTCAACCTCTGTGGGCAGGGCTTAGCTAAACAAAAGGCAGCAGACAACTTCTGCAGACTTAAATGTCCTTGTCTGACAGCACTGAAGAGAGCAGTGGTTCTCCTAGCCTGGCATTCAAGCTCTGAGCATGGACAGACTGCCTCCTCAAGTGGGTCCCTGACCCTCATGTATACTGACTGGGAAACACCTCCCAGTAGGGGCCGACAGACACCTCACACAGCTGAGTGCCCCTCTGGGACGAAGCTTCCAGAGGAAGGATCAGGCAGCAATATTCGCTGTTCAGCAATATTTGCTGTTCTGCAGCCTCCACTGCTGATACCCAGGCAAACAGGGTCTGGAGTGGACTTCCAGCAAACTCCAACAGACCTGCAGTTGAGGGGCCTGACTGTTAGAAGGAAAACTAACAGAAAGGAATAGCATCAACATCAACAAAAAGGACATCCACACCAAAACGCCATCTGTAGGTCACCAACATCAAAGACCAAAGGTAGATAAAACTACAAAGATGGGGAGAAATCAGAGCAGAAAAGCCTAAAATTCCAAAAACCAGAGTGCCTCTTCTCCAAAGGATTGCAGATCCTCACCAGCAGCGGAACAAAACTGGATGGAGAATGACTTTGATGAGTTGACAGAAGTAGGCTTCGGAAGGTTGGTAATAACAAACTTCTCCGAGCTAAAGGAGCATGTTCTAACCCATTGCAAGGAAGCTAAAACCTTGAAAAAAGGTTAGAAGAATTGCTAACTAGAATAAACGGTGTAGAGAAGACCTCAAATGACCTGATGGAGCTGAAAACCACAGCATGAGAACTTCACGATGCATGCACAAGCTTCAATAGCTGATTCGATCAAATGGAAGAAAGGATATCAGTGATTGAAGATCAAATTAATAAAATAAAGCGAGAAAAGATTAGAGAAAAAAGAGTAAAAAAGAAATGAACAAAGCCTCCAAGAAATATGGGACTATGTGAAAAGACCAAATCTACGTTTGATTGATGTAACTGAAAGTGACAGGGAGAATGGAACCAAGTTACAAAACACTCTTCAGGATATTATCCAGAAGAACTTCCCCAACCTAGCAAGGCAGGCCAACATTCAAATTCAGGAAATACAGAGAGCAACACAAAGATACTCCTTGAGAAGAGCAACCCCAAGACACATAATTGTCAGATTCACCAAGGATGAAATGAAGGAAAAAATGTTAAAGGCAGCCAGAGAGAAAGGTTGGGTTACCCACAAAGGGAAGTCCACCAGACTAACAGCAGAACTCTCAGCAGAAACCCTAAAAGCCAGAAGAGAGTGGGGGCCAATATTCAACATTCTTAAAGAAAAGAATTTTCAACCCAGAATTTCACATCCAGCCAAACTAAGCTTCATAAGTGAAGGAGAAATAAAATCCTTTACAGACAAGCAAATACTGAGAGATTTTGTCATCACCAGACCTGCCTTACAAGAGCTCCTCAAGGAAGCAGAAACATGGAAAGGAATAACTGGTACCAGCCACTGCAAAAACATGCCAAATGCAAAAGACCATTGATGCTGTGAAGAAATTGCATCAATTAACGGGCAAAAAACCCAGCTAACATCATAATGACAGGATTAAATTCACATATAACAATACTAACCTTAAATGTAAATGGGCTAAATACCCCAATTAAAATACACAGACTGGCAAATTGCATAGAGTCAAGACCCATCAGTGTGCTGTATTCACGAGACCCATCTCACATGCAAAGAGGCACACAGGCTCAAAATAAAGGAATGGAGGAAGATCTACCAAGCAAATGGAAAGCAAAAAAAAAAAAAAAAAAAAAAGAAAAGAGCAAGGGTTGCAATCCTAGTCTCTGATAAAACAGACTTTAAACCAACAAAGATCAAAAGAGACAAAAAAGGCCATTACATAATGGTAAAGGGATCAATTCAACAAGAAGAGCTAACTATTCTAAATATATATGCACCCAATACAGGAGCACCCAGATTCATAAAGCAAGTCCTTAGAGACCTACAAAGACTTAGACTCCCACACAATAATAATGGGAAACTTTAACACCCCACTGTCAACATTAGACAGAGCAACAAGACAGAAGGTTGACAAGGATATCCGACTTGAACTCAGCTCTGCACCAAGTGGACCTAACAGACATCCACAGAACTCTCCACCCCAAATCAACAGAATATACATTCTTCTCAGCACTACATTGCACTTATTCTAAAATTGACCACATAATTGGAAGTAAAACACTCCTCAGCAAATGTAAAAGAACAGAAATCACAACAAACTGCTCTCAGACTACAGTGCAATCAAATTAGAACTCGGGATTAAGAAACTCACTAAAAACTGCACAACTACATGGAAACTGAACAACCTGCTCCTCAATGACTACTGGGTAAATAATGAAATGGAGGCAGAAATAAAGATGTTCTTTGAAACCAATGAGAACAAAGACACAACGTACCAGAATCTCTGGGACACATTCAAAGCAGTGTGTAGAGGGAAATTTATAGTACTAAATGCCCACAAGAGAAAGCAGGAAAGATCTAAAATTGACACCTTAATATCACAATTAAAAGAACTAGAGAAGCAAGAGCAAACAAATACAAAAGTTAGCAGAAGGCAAGAAATAACTAAGATCAGAGGAGAACTGAAGGAGATAGAGACACAAAAAAAACTCTTCAAAAAAATCAATGAATCCAGGAGCTGGTGTTTTGAAAAGATCGACAAAATTGATAGACCCCTAGCAAGACTAATGAAGAAAAGAGAGAAAAATTGAATAGACGCAGTAAAAAATGATAAAGGGGATATCACCACTGATCCCACAGAAATACAAACTACCATCAGAGAATACTATAAGCCCCTCTAATGCAAATAAACTAGAAAAATCTACAAGAAACGGATAAATTCCTGGACACATACACCCTCCCAGGGCTAAACCAGCAAAAAGTTGAATCTCTGAATAGAACAATAACAGGTTCCGAAATTGGGGCAATAATTAATAGCCTACCAACCAAAAAGAGTCCAGGACCAGACAGATTCACAGCCGAATTCTACCAGAGGTACAAGGAGGAGCTGGTACCATTCCTTCTGAAACTATTCCAATCTATAGAAAAAGAGGGAATCCTCCCTAACTCATTTTATGAGGCCAGCATCTCCCTGATACCAAAGCCTGGCAGAGATACAACAAAAAAAGGGAATTTTAGACCAATATCCCTGGTGAACACTGATGCAAAAATCCTCAATAAAATACTGGCAAACTGAATCCAGCAGCATATCAAAAAGCTTATCCAACATCATCAAGTTGGCTTCATCCCTGGGAATCAAGGCTGGTTCAACGTACGCAAATCAATAAACGTAATCTATCAGACAAACAGAACCAATGACAAAAACCACATGATTATCTCAATAGATGCAGAAAAGGCCTTCAAAAAATTCAACAGCCTTTCATGCTAAAAACTCTCAATGAACTAGGTATTGATGGAACGTTATCTCAAAATAGAAAGAGCGATTTATGACAAACCCACAGCCAATATCATACTGAATGGGCAAAAACTGGAAGCATTTCCTTGGAAAACTGGCACAAGACAAGGATGCCCTCTCTCACCACTCCTGTTCAACATAGTGTTGGAAGTTCTGGCCAAGGCAATCAGGCAAGAGAAAGAAATAAAGGGTATTCAATTAGGAAAAGAGGAAGTCAAATTGTCTCTGTTTGCAGATGACCTGATTGTATATTTAGAAAGCCCCAACACCTCAGACCAAAATCTCCTTAAGCTGATAAGCAACTTCAGCAAAGTCTCAGGATACAAAATCAATGTGCAAAAATCACAAGCATTCCTATACACCAATTATAGACAAAGAGATAGCCAAATCGTGAGTGAACTTTCATTCACAATTGCTACAAAGAGAATAAAATACCTAGGAATCCAACTTACAAGGAATGTGAAGGACCTCTTCAAGGAGAACTACAAACCACTGCTCAACAAAATAAAAGAGGACACAAACAAATGGAAGAACATTCCATGCTCATGGATAGGAAGAATCAATATCGTTAAAATGCCCATACTGCCCAAGGTAATTTATAGATTCAGTGCCATCCCCATCAAGCTACCAATGACTTTCTTCACAGAATTGGAAAAAAACTACTTTAAAGTTCATATGGAACCACAAAAAGAGCCTGCATAGCCAAGACAATCCTAAACAAAAAGAAAAAAGCTGGACACATCATGCTATCTGACTTCAAATTATACTTCAAGGCTACAGTAACCAAAACAGCATGGTACTGGTACCAAAACAGACATATAAACCAATGGAACAGAACACAGGCCTCAGAAATAACACCACACATCTACAACCGCCTGATCTTTGACACACCTGACAAAAATAAGACATGGGGAAAGGATTCACTATTTAATAAATGGTGCTGCGATTAGCCATATGTAGAAAGCTGAAACTGGATCCCTTCCTTACACCTTATAGAAAAATGAACTCAAGATGGATTAAAGAATTAAATGTAAGATGTAAAACCACAAAAACCCTAGAAGAAAACCTAGGCAATACCATTCAGAACACAGGCATGGACAAAGACTTCATGACTAAAACACAAAAAGCAATGGCAACAAAAGCCAAAATAGACAAATGGGATCTAATTAAACTAAAGAGCTTCCGCACAGCAAAAGAAACTATCATCAGAGTGAACAGCAACCTACAGAATGGGAGAAAATTTTTGCAATCTACCCATCTGACAAAGGGCTAATATCCAGAATCTACAATGAACTTAAACAAATTTACAAAAAAAAAAAAAAAAAGAAAACAAAAAATAAACAACCCCATCAAAAAGTGGGCAAAGGATATGAATAGACACTTCTCAAAAGAAGACATTTATTCAGCCACCAGACACATGCAAAAATGCTCATCATCACTGATCATCAGAGAAATGCAAATCAAAACCACAATGATATACCATCTCATGCCAGTTAGAATGGCGATCATTAAAAAGGAAACTACAGATGCTGGAGAGGATATGGAGAAACAGGAACGCTTTTACACTGTTGGTGGGAGTGTAAATCAGTTAAACCATTGTGGAAGATAGTGTGGCAATTCCTCAAGGATCTAGAACTAGAAATACCATTTGACCCAGGAATGCCATTACTGGGTATATATCCAAAGGATTATAAATCATGCTACTATAAAGACAAATGCACACGTATGTTTATTGCGGCACTATTCACAATAGCAAACTTGGAACCAAGTAGGTAGGGTAGGTATATAAGAGAAACAAAGATATATGTCCACATCAAAATCTATATGCAAGTATTTGTAATAACTGTATTCATAATTGTTCAGACTAGAAACAGCCCATATTTTCCATCAAGTGATGTAAAAACAAACTGTAGTACATCTACATAATGAAACAGAAAACCAAATACCACGTGTTCTCACTTAGAAGTGGAAGCTAAATGATGAGAACACATGGATACACTGAGGGGAACAACATGCACTGGGGCCTACTGGAGGGTGGAAAGAGGCGGGGAAATGACTAACAGGTACTAGGCTTAATACCTGGGTGATGAAATAATATGTATGACAAACCCCCATGATGCAAATTTACCTATATAACAAACTTGTACATGTACCCCTAAACTTAAACGTTAAAAAAAATGAAATGAACATGTAACAAAATGGATAAAACTCAAGTTAATTATATTTAGTGATAAAAACCAGACTCAAAAGGCTACACATACTATATGATTCCATTTATATGGCATTCTGGAAAAGAAAAAATCTATAGTGGATGCTAAGGTTTGGTTATGGGCTGGGGAGGTAATTACAAAGAGGCATGAGGGAGCTTTTTTGCATTATGGAATGGTTTATATTTTGATTGTGGTGGTGGTGGATCCATTATGAATTAATTGCATACATCTGAATTGTGTACAAAATTTTTTATAACTACACAGCCAAAAAGAGTGAAAAATTTACTTTATGTAAATTTCCCATCAATAAACTTGATAAATCCCTAATCACATTCTTCTGTTTAATCACAGACTTCTACAATCTATTTCTAGCTTTTCATACATTTTATTTTCTCAAAGCACTATATATGCAATAAAAGGTCTTTCATTATGGCTAGTGAGTCACTGTTTTCAGTGCATTTATTATTTCTTTCTTTGTGTAATTATAGAACATATGATATTAAAGCTTTTACCACTGATGTTAAGACTCTCACTTCCTGAGATGGTTTGGCTGTGTCCCCACCCAAAATCTCATCGTGAATTGTAATCCCCATAATCACCACATGTCAAGGTGGGAGCAGGTGGAGGTAACTGGATGGTGGGGGTGGTTCTCCCATGCTGTTCTGAAGCTAGTGAGTTTCACGAGATCTGACAGTTTTATAAGCGTCTGGTAGATCCCCTGCTTGCACTCACTCTGTCCTGCCACCCCGTGAAGAAGCTGCCTGCTTCTCCTGTGCCTTCCGCCATGATGATAAAGTTTCCTGAGGCCTCCCCAGTCATGTGAAACTGTGAGTCAATTACCTCTTTCCTATATAAGTTACCCAGTTTTGGGTAATTTATATAGGAATATATATAAAATATATAAAAATATATATATTATATATATTTATATATAAAAATATATATTATATATTTATTTATATGTATTATATATATTTATATATAATAAATATATATATTACATATTTATTTATATTATATATATTTATATATAATAAATATATAAATATGTATATTTTATATATTTATATATAATAAATATATATAAATATATAAATAATATATATTTTATATAGCATACGCAGTGTGAGAACAGACTAATACAGTAAATTGGTACTGCAAAGAGTGGGGTGCTGCGATAAAGATACCCAAAAGTGTGGAAGTGACTTTGGAACTGGAAAACGCAGAGGTTGGAATAGTTTGGAGGGCTCAGAAGAAAGGAAGATGTGGGAAAGTTTGGAACTTATTAGTTTTGACCAAAATGCTGATGGTGACATGGACAATGAAGTCCAGGCTGAGGTGGTCTCCGATGGAGACGAGGAACCTGTTGGGACTAGAATAAAGGTGACTCTTATTATGCCTTAGTAAAGAGACTGGCGGCATTTTTGTCCCTGCCCTAAAGATCTGTGGAAAGTTGAACTTGAGAGAGATGATTTAGGGTATCTGGCAGAGAAATGTCTAAGCAGCAAAGTGTTCAAGGGGTGACTTGGGTGCTCTTAAAAGCATTAAGTTTTATGCATTCACAAAAAGATGGTTTGGAATTGGAACTTATGTTTAAAAGAGAGGCAGAGCATAAAAGTTTGGAAAATTTGCAGCCTGATGATACAATAGAAAAGAAAAATCCATTTTCTGAGGAGAAGTTCAAGTCAGCTGCAGAAATTCCCATAAATAACAAGCAGCCAAATGTTAATTGCCAAGACGACGGGAAAATGTCTCCAGGGAATGTCAGGTCTTCAAGGCAGCTGCTCCCATCACAGACCTGGAGGCCTAATAGGAAAAAATGGTTTTGTGGGGTGGGCCCAGGGCCTTGCTGCTTTGTGCAGTCTCAGGACATGGTGCCCTGTGTCCCAGCTGTGGCTAAAAGGGGCCAATGTACAGTTCAGGCTGTTGCTTCAGAGGGTGCAAGCCCTAAGGCTTGGTGGCTTACACATGGTGTTGGGCTGTGGGTGCACAGAAGTCAAGCGAGGTTTGGGAACCTCTGCCTAGATTTCAGAGGATGTATGAAAACACCTGGATGTCCAGGTAGAAGTTTATTGCAGGGGTGGAGCCCTCATGGACAGCCTCTTGCTAAGGCAGTGCAGAAGGAAAATATGGGGTTGGAGCCCCCACAGAGAGTCCCCATTGACACTGCCTAGTAGAGCTGTGAGAAGAGTGCCACAGTCCTCCAGATCCCGGAATGTAGATCCAACGAAAGCTTGGACCATGAATCTGGAAAAACTGCAACACTCAATGCCAATTCGTGAAAGCAGCTGGAAGGGGGGGCTGTACCTTGCGTAGCCACAGGGTGAAGCTGCCCAAGACCATGGGAACCCACCTCTTGCATCAGCGTGACCTAGATGTGTGACATGGAGTCAAAGAAGATAATTTTGGAACCTTAAGGTTTAATGATTGCCCTATGGGATTTTACGGTGCATGGGGCCTGAAGTCCCTTTGTTTTGTCCAATTTCTCCCATTTGGAATGGGAGCATTTATCTAATGTCTGTACCCTCACTGTATCTAGGAAGTAACTAACTTGCTTCTGATTTTACAGGCTCATAGGTAGAAGCGACTTGCCTTGCTCAGATAAGACTTTGGACTTGGACTTTTGGATTAATCCTGGAATGAGCTAAGACTCTGGGGGACTGTTGGAAAGGTGTGATTGTGTTTTGAAATGTGAGCACATGAGATTCAGGGGGGACTAGGGATGAAATGATACATTTTGGCTGTGTCCCCACCCAAAATCTCATCTTGATTTGTTATCCCCATAATCCCCACATGTCAGGGGCAGGACCATGTGGAGGTAATCAACGAGTGATAGTGAGTGAGTCTCATGAGATCTGATGGTTTTATAAGAACCTGGCAGTTCCCCTGCTTGTAGTCACTCTGTCCTGCCACCCTGTTTAGAGGTGCCTGCTTCTCCTTTGTCTCCTGCCATGATTGTAAGTTTCCTGAGGCCTCCCCAACCATGAGGAACTGTGAGTCAATTAAACCTCTTTCCTTTATAAATAACCTGTCTCAGGATTTCTTCATAGCAGTGTGAGAATGGACTAACACACTTCCCTCTCATTTTTATAAAATAAGAACAAAAATAATAGAATCTTCAAATAATTGCACAAACATCACCATGTTTATAGCTGCTTAAATAAAACTGTTGACGAGCAGGCACTGGCATCATAATACACACAAAAAAACCATTTTCTAGGTGACACTTTTAAATCTAAATCTGATGTGTGAAATGTGATAAAGAGATACGAATGTATAATATATAAAACAGGGGACTTATATAAGAAAGCTAACATATATAAGTTTAAGTGGGTTAACAAATCAAGTAAATCGTAACAGAATAATAAAGAATAATAGTAACAGTTAAAAAATAGCAGCAGCAAATATTAATTACTATACGTCACATGGCATTTCTAAGTACTTTAGAAAATTAAATAATTTAATGTTCACAATAACCCTATGAGATAGGTTAACTCTATTTTAGAGATTTATAAATTAGAACAAACTGAAAAAAGTTATCTACTGCCACAGAGTAGCAAAGCTGGATGTGAAGGATAAGAGAATACTAATATATAGAACACTTATGTATTAACAAACAAATATTCAGACAGCCACAAATTTCAATAGTCACCTTCTCTTCCAAGGTTTCACTTATAGATGTTGCTAGTTTCAACAGTTCTTCTGAATCTTGTTGGCATCTACAACTCAAAACAGAACACCCTAACTTTAATTTTCTCAACGGCCATAAACAGTAGGACATACTCAAAATTAAAATTTAGGAAATATATAAAAGAATGTGGGATTTTTGCCAACAGGTAGCACAAAATGTTTTACTGATTAAAAGATGATTGGCTTATAAATACATTACTTCGAAATCACACTTATATCAGTATATAAATAAGCTTAGTCTTTTTTTTTTTTTTTTTTTTTTTTTTTTAAGACAGAGTCTCACTCTGTCACCCAGGCTGGAGAGCAGTGGTGCAATCTTGGCTCACTGCACTGTCTGCCTCCTGGTTCAAGCGATTCTCATGCCTCAGCCTCCCAAGGAGCTGGGATTACCAGCATGCGCCACCATGCCTGGTAATTTCTGTATTTTTAGCAGACAGGGTTTCGCCATGTTGGCCAGGCTGGTCTGGAACTCCTGGCCTCAAGTGATCCACCCGCTTCAGCCTCCCAAAGTCCTGGGATCATAGGCATGAGCTACAACACCCAACCCCAAGATTTAATCCCAAATATAAAACGCAAAAGCCTTCTGCAACAGTACTCTGACTTAACAGGGTATAAAGTTAAAAAAAAAAAAAAAATTACTATGGGTTAATAATTCAGTAATTCTCAGAATTTTTTTGTTGTTGTTTTAAGACGCTTTAATTTTTAAAGGCTTCACAGTGGAAAAATTCACATTTAGTATGATTCCACTTTATAAACCAGTTTCTCCACTCCCACCAGGAAAAGGACCAGAAAGTCATAATAAATGTTTGCACAGCTTGGTGTATCTATTGGTATTGTAATTACAAAGGGCATAGTTACTTTTTAAATTACAATTTCTGAACTCCTACTTTTATAAAAAGGGAAATACTTATTTTTAAACTTAAAACATTACCCAACATTTGGCTTGCGACTGTATTTCTCCTGAAACTGGTCCAAGGCAAGCATAGCCGTGTGAATCTCTAAAGGTGCCTATTGAGAACATTAAAAATTGGCCAACATTTACTGAGTGCTTGTGTGTCCCAGGCACTGGGCTAAATACTTTTAAAACATTATGTAACCATCATAATAAACACATTAGCTTAATACTATTATTAACTCTATTTCACAAATAAGAAACCTGAAGGTTAGAAGTTAAATGACCTAACCTGAAGGCCATGAAAGTAAATGATTTAATCCCCTTTCCTTATTAAAATTTACAAATTTGGAAACTGTTAGTTCCTTCCTTATCACATTTCCTGCTACAAAATTACATCCATTTAAAAAAAAATAGAATACATACTCAAGGCTTTTTTGCTAAGAAATATGTATTATATAAAATGGTATGATTCAGAAAATCTTTTAGTAAGATCTTTGTACAAGTTATTGAAATCGTCTTTTAATTATCAAAATTGGCAAATCATTATAAAAGTGAAACTTTTTCTTATTACTTTAACATTTTTTTCTATGATACAAATTCACATTTTTAATCCTTGGAAGTCAACTTTAGATATGTGAGTATAACCTTTATTATACTCACATTATAAGGCCTGACAGCAAGATACCTACACGGTTATTCCATTTTAACATTATAATCACTCGCTAATTCTCATCTCTGATTCTGCTGCCTCTCTCAAACCTGCGAAGTGTTTATTTACCTCAGGTTTGCTAAAATCCACAATAAGGCACTTTGGATGTTTTATCTGCCTCTCCAGTGATTCCTGATAGGAAAGAAAAAATCATTACTTCAGAGTAAGTGAGTGATTAATTGACAAAATATACTGTTATATGTTAGTGCACTAAAAACTAGGGAACTCTCCCAAGGGTCTGAAATAAGTAGGGTTGGGCTGATATGTTTTAACTGAAATATAAACTAGCTACTACTCTTATGACCATACTTTAAAAAAAAGTTAAATGCAATAAAACAACCTGCTCCACATAATAAACTTGGGAACAATTAGTAAAAACATTTGCATACTTTAAAAAATTTATTATTTTAATCTAAAAGCTACCATATTTTTATAATACCAGGTTATCAAGACTTATTAAATTCTGTGTGAAGAACACAAATGTAAAACAAACGAAACTCCCCCTAAATAAAACCCAACACACCCACCCAATCTAAAATTGAGACATATCCAATTAAAAATTGGAGACAAAGCACAAAGAGATATGCAGGAGCACACCTGACTAGATATACTATTTTAATTTTTTTTTAAATTCTAACTTTGGGTTGAACAAAGCCTTGTAAACAACTGGAGTTGTTAATAGTTCTGGAAAAGAAAAGGCAATTACGTTAAAACCTTGAGAACTTGTAAGAAAAAACAGAGATGTGCTAGCTTATCCTGAGAAGGAGCCCAAGGATTTTAGTAGCACAAGATCCCTTAGTTCCCTGACACTACATTCTCTATATTCAGCTATTTACATTTTCCTTTCAATGCCAGCTGTTTTTAGAAATTATTTTACATTTCCAACATATATACTGTTTTTTGAAATTTATAAAATTAAATTAAATTTTAAAAACCAGGATTAACAATTTGAATATCTTCATTTTAGAAAATTAAATAATAATAAAGCAAAACAACTCTTGCTAAATCTTGAAAAACATTAGTTTTATTTCTTGTCTTAGAAAGTAAATTGTAATAAGTATGATAAACTCTTTGATAATTCACAAAAGTATAGTTCCTTTCGGGTATACCCATTTAGCTCAACTATATGTATATGGTATTCTGGCTATAAAAGATATGTAAGTTTTTTGTTAATATCCATTTTATTCATTTATTTCATTAGATTAATTCCATTTCCCTCAAAGCGGGTACAAACGAAAAAATAAAAATAAAAACAAATTCTGTTCCACATTTAATCTGTTTGGTTAACTGAGTAGTTATTTCATTGTCTCTTCTGCCTTTCTTTTTCTGTAAAGAAATATTTTTTAAGCAGAAAAAAAATACTTACAAAGAAAACTGTTTTAGGAGTCTTAACTTGGACAGCTATGCCTCCATGTAAATATGGTTCCAGTTCTGTAGTGTCACCAATACTAAAAGAAAATGGCGATATCACTAGAAGAAAAAAAATTTAAAAATCATTACACAGGGATATAGATATTTAAATTTCAACTCTTATAAAATGTTAATCATCCCTAATTTACAAAATTAAAGAATTCCAGCATAGTGTTTTTTTTGTTTGTTTTTTGTTTTTTTTTGTTTTTGTTTTTTAATGAAGAGCTGGGAGGAGTGTGGGGAACTAGATAGACTATTTTTTCCAACGTGAAACTCCAGGACTTAAAAATAACCAAGGAAACTTATAGAAAAAGAATAATGAGGGCTACTCATTATTAGACATTAAAATATATCATAAAGCCTCAATAATATAATAATAACTACCTATCATAATAATATAATATGGTACTGGTTAATAGACAACTGGAAAAGATTAGAGAATTCAGAAACAGTCTCAAGTATATAAAGGACAAAATCAAGGTGGCACCTCAATCAGTAAGGAAAAGATAAGATTATTCAATAAATCTTATAAAGAAAAAAGACATCTGGGAAAATACCTATTGCAAATGGATAAAAGTTTTAAGTTTCAAAAAAGACGCTAATAATTTCTTAGATAAAAGCATGGGAGAAAAATTCCTTTAAAATCATGTAGTAAGGAAGGCTTTTCTAAGTAACACTAAATAAAAACCATAAAAGAAAATATTTAAAATTTGACTATAAAAACATAAAAAAGAAAACCTCATGACAAAAACCCATCATAAGCAACATCAAAAGATAAATGGCAAACCAGGAAAATATTATGCTCTGTCTGGGCATGGTGGCATGTGCTTATAGTCCCATCTATTCAGGAGGCCAAGGCAGCAGGATCACTTGAACCCAGGAGGCTGTAGTGTGCTAAACTGCACCTGTGAATAGCCACTGTACTCCAGCCTGGATAACACAGTGAGACCCTCATTTCTTAAAAAGAAAAAACATGGTCTGGTGACATTTTCATCTATATTATGACATATTAGGTAGCTATAAAAGAAAATGTTTCTCATTTCTGAACCATTTGCTTATTCAAAACATTAAGTTAAAAAAACCAAGTAAGCCCCCCCTTTACTTAATATATTATATAATAAGGCATATATACTATATAATATGTAATATATACTATATATGTGTATATATAGTAAATATATAAAGTAGACAGAATGGTCAGCAGAGTGAACACCAAACTTAGCTGCTGTTACCTCTGGAGAGGAAAGGAAGTCTGAAGTAGGATTCATTTTTAACCCTATTTAAACATATATACATACATATATATCTAGAATAAGTATGTATTATTTTAGCTATTTAACAATGTTTTTTGGCTGGTCATGAGGTTTTTTTATCTTCATACCTGTAATCCCAACACTTTGGGCAGCCAAGGTGAGAGGATCACTTGAGTCCTAGGGTTTGAGACCAGCCTGGGCAAAATAGAGAGATCTTGTCTCTACAAAAATAAAAAAGTTAGCCAGGTGTGGTGGCACACACCCGTGGTCCCAGCTACTTGGGAGGCTGAGGTGGGAGGATCACTTGGGCCCAGGAGGCTGAGGTTGTACTGAGCCATGATCATATTGCTGCACTTTAGCCTGGGCAACAGAGCAAGATGCTATCTCAAAAAAAAAGGCAAAAAACGAAAAAACAAAAAAAACAAAACATTTTTTCATGCTAGCAGAATATTACTTTAGATCAGTAAGTAGCAATTTATAAATGTTAAGGAAAAAAGTTTCATAACAGCCACTCTGTTTAAACTTATTCATCTCTCCCTCCAAAGAATTTTTGGCACAAAGTGTGGGTTTTCTTTCTCTTCATTTCTTGACATGCAGTGGCTCCTCTTTATACAAGCAGCCTCATAATCTGAACCATCACCACAATTCACCACAACATGGACCCCAAAATTACAAATAATAATCCTAAATGATTAATTTTAATAAAACATAGTTATCTTTTATAATATCTATGATCTGAACCTGTATTTAAAATAATTAGATGTAGTCAGGAAACAAAATCAAACAGTTTTGTTATATAACTTGCACGCTAAAATTACAAGTAATAATCCTAAATGATTAATTTTAATAAAAACATACATATTCTTTAATATCTATGATCTGAACTTGTATTTAAAATAATTAGATGTAGCTGGCAAACAAAATCAAATAGTTTTGTTACCAAAAATACTTAAATACAGATTCAAAGTTATCTATGAAGTTTGTAACAAGAAACGATTTTTCCCTCTCCTGAGGACATATTTTGCCATCATTAAAAAAAAGTAATTCCATTTACTGTCTATAAACTAAATACACAGTTATATTTTCAAATGCCCTAATGATAAAACTGAATCAATTTCCCCTAAGTAGGTGTAAGCATGCCATATAGTTACGGGTTGTCTAGTACTGTCTTTGACTCTTTTAAACATGGCTGAAGGAAAAATACAAACTACGCAGATTAACGCTGCTATAAATTCATTATATTAAACTTCAAATGGGCCCTATGTGATGCCTGACATCTTTCCATTTTTAAGAATGTCTACTTTCCTCCTGGTTTTGGCACCTTTCATTTCCTTTTGGCAATGACTTCACATTAGTCCAATGAAAAAAACAGACTCCTTCAACTTCTTGCGAACAAACCTACAAACTTGCCTGCAGACACGACATTCATCCCTTTTATTCAAGCCACTGAACAAGAACATATATCCCAACCAACATCTAGACATCTTCCTTTAAATACTTCATTGCCACCTCATTTTACAAAGCTAAACTATACTCTTTATCTTATCTCCAAAACCTTCTCCCTTTCTTGCATTCCTTAAGTGAATATGTTGACTGACCATGCAGAAATCTTCACATACCTATAGTATGTGATCAAGTTTCCTCCTAAATATCTTAAGATTTGTGAGCTTAATTCTCCCTGCCAGCCCTGCTGTATTAAATTTCTTATAGTTCCTTTAGTTCTGTCTTGCATCTGCGCCTTTTCTGTTTGTCTATGCATAAATCTTTTTTCAATTCCTTCCTAAGCCAATGCAACCTTCACATTTCAATCAAGACACCTTGTCCCACTGCTACTGTCCCCAAACTGGGTAGGTTTCCTTGCTAAGATCGGTGTCCCCAGAATGAGTATACTCTCTTAATATCATCAGTGTTTAACAATGTCTTCACTTGGATCGAATATTTTGAGGCCAAGGGCTTTAGATCACGTCTCTCTGAGTTGACGTTCTGTTCCCAACACTAAGTATAGTGTCTGAACTATCAATTTGCTGAATAAGTATAAATGAATTAATAAAACACATTGACTTACCCGTTATTTGTTGTATAGATCCATTTAAACTTGTCATTCCATTAATTTCTCGAAATGTTAGGAACTGTCCTGTCTCCAGTTTGTGAGGATGATTTTCAAGGCAAGTAACAATGCCAGGATTTGCCTAAAAATAGGAGTAATCTATTTAAAAAGAAGTTCATGTATTCTTTGTGTACAAATTCAAATCTTAAGCAAAAATAACAAAGTTACCATAAAATTCTCAAAACTGAAATTCTAAGCTATTCTTCTGTTAGTAAAAGCAAGCCTTTAAAAAGCTATCACAAAATAGCAATCAAATTATTACTATTTTTTAAATGAATGCTGAAAATATGATTTCTATGTTTGGCAGGAGATGTTCAAAAGTTCCACAGAAAGCATCAAATATTTAATAGATTCAAAAATTCATGTAACTTGTAAAAAACATTCCAAGTTATCTAATAGTTTTAAACGTGAGAAAAAACCATGGGCATAAATGATAAAAGCCTAACACTGAAGATCAAAGGAGGATAGAAATTTTAAAGATGGGAATCTGGTAGTTTACAGCTTGCTCAACACTTTAAAGAAATATTGTGTAGCTTATCAGCTATATTTCCTATAGTATTCAATAAAAGATAACACCAATGCAGTAAGAATCCATACCATATTTTAGAATTTATTCTCTGTGTTTTTCTCAGGGACAAACTAAAATCTACTAGAGAAGGTAAAAGGTTAAGTGTTAATATGCCCGAAAGAATAATTCAGGTAGACTAATAATCACTCTGTAAGCAGAAAGATATACAGATTGACTTTTCGATAAATTTTTCTTAAAACGCATGACAGAGACAGTACTGGGTCGCTATCACCATGAGATTACACTGGGTTTAAAAATAAAGTGTAAAGACAGAAGTACAAATTACAAACACTATTATGTTAAAGTATATTATCATTTCCTTATTTTCTCTTCTTTTGGACTTCAATGCAAGTTGATTACAAAGAGTACAAATAAAGTAAATTATTTAGGTAAAATAATATTAAAAGGGGAACATAATGATTTCTCCGGTTCTTTTATGGAATAAAAAATTGAGCTTATGCATGATCAAGAGTGCAGTTAGAAAATTCAGACTTTTGAATTTGAAGGTTAATCAAAACTTTCTACACCTTCTAAATAATGCTTTAGAAATAAAACAAATTAGAAATGCTTTTCTTTAATATGATTTAAGTGTCCCTTTTTAGAGTATTAGGCTAGGTGACTTACAATATACTTAGTGCATCCACTATCTAACACAATAAACAATTCAGTAAACACTGAATCACAATTCATGACCCACGGGAGGTAACAGAATAAAATTAAAATTAAAATTTATGACAAGCCAATGTTGCACTATCAAGTATTATTATTATTTTTCTTTCTTTATTTTTGAGATGTGGTCTCATTCTGTCACCCAGGCTGGAGGGCAGTAGTGTGATCTTGGCTCACTGCAACTTCTGCCTCCCGGGTTCAAGTCATCCTCCCATCTCAGCCTCCTTAGTAGCTGGGACCACACACCACCAGGCCCGGTTAATTTTTTGCATTTTTGGTAGACATGGGGTTTCACCATGTTGCCCAGGTTGGTCTCAAACTCCTGAGCTAAAGTGATCCACCCCTGTCAGCCTCCAAAAGTGCTGGGATTGTAGGCGTGAGCCACCATGCCTGGCCCTATCAAGTATTATTTGTTAGAGAAAATCCAGAATATTTTTAACAATAATATTCCAGTTTTAATATAATGCAGTCAAGAAATTAGCTACATATTCCCTCATTATCTTAAAACACTGTAAAACAAATTTTGCACACTGTAATAATTTGCTGATACTGCCTTTTTGAAAACAGCATTCACATCAACTTCAACAAAATTTATTTTTAAAGTTCATTAATATAATCATACTTGCGTTATGTTTGAAATGAAAATTTCTTTTGGTTCTTCTCCTGTTGTATCTAAAACTTCAAATTCATCACCGAAATCACAAAATAACCGTGACCAAATTCCATGTACATCTGCACTGATAAACTGTAAAATGGCAAAAACAAGTTCAATCTTATTTATATAAAGAAAAAAAAAACTACTATCTTAGGCCATTTCATACCAATTTCATTTATAATTAAGTATACCTTATAGAACCTATAGAATACAAAGTAAATCATAAACAGGATAAACTGATGCAGACTGGTTTAGGAACCAAAGATTTTCAGTACTTTTAGTAAATTGATGTCCAGTATAACAAAATTAGAATATCAGCATATCATCTTTATAAATTTCATGATTTTTAAATAACAAAAATTCTGTGACTTTAAAATTTTGTGCTTGTCACAAAATTCAAGCACAACATAAAAGAAATAGATACTTTGGCTTAATAGTCCAGCAGTAAATTCTTGTTATTTTAGGAAAGAGGAATGAAGTGCTCATTTACCAAAAGCAGCAGTTAATGGAAAATAGAATAGAGCTAAAAGCTGAGAGCAGAGTCTACAGAAAAAAAGGCTGAAAAACTGACATCACAAATCAAAGCCATGAAAGGTAAAACATTAAGTTCTTAAACAAATCATAAATGTTTTATTAAAAGCAATTTTTCTAACACATGCATTGTCTCCATTCTGAGAATTTGTAAAGAAATTATTTTTGGGCTTAAAGCTATTTTTAGAGCTACTGCTAATAAAGAGAAATCCTTATTCTGTAATGCACCCAATCTTGCATAAAATAATATTTTTCTAACATAATTAAGTATATTGATATTACAGTATAAGAACATATTAAAATAATTTATAATCTCAATTACATGAAGTAGTGATATGGATAACAGAAGACCACCTCCCACTTGATCATATATTGACTTTACTGATCAAAATGGGTACATACAGCATTTTTTTTTTTTACAAGACATAAAACCGGGCAGAAACTTAGAAGCTTTTTTTTAAAGTTTAACTCTAAAGAATATATAAATTACGTAAACAAAGATTTTAATTTATAACCTTGTGTAGTTATTTTGTAATACTGCTGTGCCCTATTGTAAGTTCACTGGCTATTCTGTCTTAATCACATGCTTAAATTGTAAACCACAACACAAATGCTCCAGAGCATAAATATGCTATGTAAATACAACAATCCAAAAATTTTCAACATGCCTACATCATAAATTATGATTTTGGCTTAGTGCCTAACTCAAAGAAACAAGTAGCTTTTTCCTTTTTCCAGTGGAACAACCCCCAAAACAAAGGAGATGAGGTTAGTAATGAATTCAATCATGAGCAAAAAAACTGATTTTTCCCATCTAAACCTCTTTTTTTTTTTTGAGACGGAGTCTCACTCTGTCGCCCAGGCTGGAGTGCAGTGGCGCAATCTCGGCTCACTGCAAGCTCCGCCTCCCAGGTTCACACCATTCTCCTGCCTCAGCCTCTCCGAGTAGCTGGGACTACAGGTGCCCGCCACCACGTCCGGCTAATTTTTTGTATTTTTTAGTAGAGACAGGGTTTCACCGTGGTCTCGATCTCCTGACCTCGTGATCTGCCCACCTCAGCCTCCCAAAGTGCTGGGATTAAAAGCGTGAGCCACCGCGCCCGGCCCCCATCTAAACCTCTTTCCAAGGTCACTGTGCACCTAATTATGCTGGAGATTTAAAAATCTATGAGTAATTCTTGATCACTCACTTTCCTTCACAACCCACATTCATCTATCTACAAGTTCTGTTAGGCCCCCACCCCACCCCACCCTTTTTTTTTTTTAAACAAAAGATATCTCAAATTCAATGACTTCTGACTATCTCTATTCCCAACTCTTTTGTCTAAGATACCAGCATCTCTCAGCTGAACTACTGCAGTAACTGCTAACTAGTCTAGCTGCCTCTACTCTACTCTTACAATCCAACAATTCTATTTCTTTTGGTTATCTTTCATGACTTCTTCATAGTCTTACAGATTACTGAGGACCCAAAGAGCTTTTATGTAAGTTACACCTATCAATATTTACTGTGTTAGAAATTAGTCTGAGAGAAATTTAAATCACAAGAATATACATATTCCATTGTCAGAGCAAGGATATCACCACACATCATATAGACTCTGGAAAACTCCACTCCGCCGCCTAAGATAATCAGAATGAAAAAGGCAAATAACATCTTAGTAATATGAAAATAAAAAGTTCGACTGTGCGGAACCACTGAAAGGGTCTGAGGGATTCTTAGTGTCCCTGGACCATACTTTGAAAACTACAATTATAGTCTTCTCTCCATACAGCAAGCCATGGTGATCCTTTAAAAATATAAAACGGATTAAAACTCACAGGCCTAAAAACTCAAATGTCTTCAAAGATCTTATTATGTATGGCCCCCAACCTACTTCTCCCAAACTAATCTTCTGGTATATTTTACCCCTACTATCCTCTCCTCTTTCCCACTCCATTTTGGTCCTGCATGCCTCTTATTGTTCCTCAAAACCGCCAACCTAATTTTTACACTTGGAAATGTTTACATTTGCTGATTCCCCTGCTTTGAATGCTTTCCCCCAGATCTTTATATAGCCTGTTCTTTCTCATCACTCAGGGCTCTACTCAAACGCCATCTCCTTAGTGAAGACTTCTCTAACCTTCTAATCTAAGAGAACCAGAACTGTCCCTTCTCCCTACATCATGCAGATATCATTCTCTATTTTTCCTTACTCACATTTTTTTTCTTCATAGGACTTGAAACTATTTCGCGGTAGCTCACGCTTGTAATCCCAGCACTTTGGGAGGCTGAGGCGGGCGGATCACGAGGTCAGGAGATCGAGACCACAGTGAAACCCCATCTCTACTAAAAATACAAAAAATTAGCCGGGCGTGGTGGTGGGTGCCTGTAGTCCCAGCTCCTCGGAGAGGCTGAGGCAGGAGAATGGCGTGAACCCGGGAGGTGGAGCTTGCAGTGAGCCGAGACTGCGCCACTGCACTCCAGCCTGGGCGACAGAGCAAGACTCCATCTCAAAAAAAAAAAAAACAAAACAAAAAACACATGAATGATGTATTTATTTTCTTGTTTACTGTACATCTTTCCTAGCAGAAGGTAATTTTCATGAGTAAGAAAATTTATCTCTATTCACTAATGTATTTCTAGTGGCTATAACTGTCTCCAGTACATAGATAATTGAATGAACCATTGAACCTCTAGAAAATCACCATCATAATGACATTTAAAATTAGAGGCTGGGCGCAATGGCTCACCTGAGGTCAGGAGTTCGAGACCAGCCTGGCCAACATGGTGAAACCCTGTCTCTACTAAAAATACAAAAAATTAGCCAGGTGTGGTGGCAGGTACCTGTAATCCCAGCTACTCAGAGGGCTGAGACAGGAGAATAGCTTGAACCCGGGAGGCGGAGGTTGGGGTGAGCCAAGATTGTGTCACTGCACTCCAGCCTGGGTGACAGAATGAGACTCCGTCTCAGAAAAAAAAAAAAAAAAAATTAGATGATGATTTCAATGTTTATCATCCTTTCCATTCCTAACATTAATTCTTCCTTAGTTTTGGCAATCTGTCTACAAACCAAACTTAGATCCTGGTTTTAAAAACAGGAAATGAATATATCAAAATTAATGAGACAAATATTATTGTGATTATTATGTAAAAAGTTTCTTATATAACCCATCAATAAGTTAAAAATTCTAGTAGTGAAAGTGTTCTTCCTTTAGTTAATTACATGTCATTACTAAATGATACAATTACCTTAATTGGAGGGCACTGAGAACGGCAAAAGTCATTGATCTTCTTCTGCAATGGAAGTTTCATCTCAGTCAATACTACACACTGTTGAGAAAACAACAAATTAAAAACTAGAAAATACATAATTATTTTTGTAGTATACAATAATCAGAAGCATGTCAGTTTGCATTGCACTAAAGACATATCACTAATCTCATTGAAAAGTTACAATCCTATGGAATTCCATTCCAAGGTTAATACCTTCACAAAGTACAGATAACAAAAGTAAAAATAACATATACAGGGGAAAATCTGCACACATAAAACTTGATAACCATCACACACTTTATGATTAGAAGCAAACCTTAATATCCTATGTGGTATTTATGGACTCTAAGTGATTAGATTTGTTTTATCTATTACTATCACACAAATATTAACCTAGCTACCAGAGTATTACTTTCATTTTAGCTTAAAAACCTGACAACATTTTTAAGAGACACATTAGTTGGCTACTAGAACATGTCCATCTGTGGATTTAGTTTTTTTAAATCTAGCTTGCAATATGGGTTGCTTCCTGTAGGGAGATATTCCTCCATGGGTCTCTCAGTCTATACAGTCTCACAAGGTATGCCATGAATGCAAGGCCCTTACCGCTCTTTACTTGAGATCATTTCTCAGAATTGTATTTGCTGTGTAAAAACTTGAGGGATGAGGTAAGGTCTTCCTCAGGGACAAAGAGACGTCTTAGCTTGCTTTAAAACAGCCAGTTCCCCAAGCTCAGTGCTCTTCTCTAAAGCAAACTACTACATGTGCAGGCATTCACTGAGCCCTCTGCCTTGAACTACAGGGACTTGGGGGACAGGAGGCGAGGAAGAAAATGCAATATAATGCTCATATTTTTTTATTATGCACTGAGTAATAAACCTCTTAGTCTCTGACCCAGGAATCTCATATTTCCTGCATCTGTGAAACAGTAAAGGCTAGTTTGCAAATAATAAAAAAATCGAAGACTAGACCCAACACATATTGAATCTGATTTGTGTTTTATCAATGTTAGAAAATTCTCAGTCATAATTTCTTTGAATATTGCCCTTTTCTATTGCTTTCTATCTAGAAATCCAATCTCATAAATTGGACCTTTTAATTCAAGCTCTCAATTATTTTAACTTGTCCATAATATTTACTCTCATTTCTTTTTTGGGTTTGTTTTTTTTTTTTTTTTTTTTTTGAGACACAGTCTCACTCTGTTGCCCAGGCTGGAGTGCAGTGGTGCGATCTGGGCTCACTGCAAAACAACCTCTGCCTCCCAGGTTCAAGCGATTCTCCAGCCTCAGCCTCCCTAGTAGCTGGGATTACAGGCATACACCACCACGCCCAGCTAATTTTTGTATTTTTAGTAGAGACAGGGTTTTGCCATGCTGGCCAGGCTGGTCTGAAACTCCTGACCTCAGGTTTTCTGCCCGCCTTGGCTTCCAAAGTGCAAATAAAGATCAATTTCTTTATTTCTATGTGCTATAGTTTTGGTAATTTCCTCAGGTCTATCTTTCAATTCACTAATGTTTATTCCAGCTGTATCTATTCACTGTTAAATCTATCCATTGAATTTTAATTTTTAAGACTTCATATTCATTTCCATAAGTTGTACCTGGTTCTTTATCACATCTGCCTGGTCTTTTTCAATAGTGTCTTATTTGTATATTATATATTTAATCCCTTCTTTTGAGATTTAGTAGTTTTGAACATCTGTATTTTATAATCTTTCTCAAATAATTCTATTCTCCTAAATTCTTGGAGGTTTAGGCTGGGCACGGTGGCTCACACCTGTAACCAAAGCACTTTGGGAGGCCAAGGAGGGGGGATCACCTGAGGTGAGAAGTTTGAGACCAGCCTGGCAAACATGGTGAAACCCCATCTCTACTAAAAATATAAAAATTAGCAGGGCATGGTGGCACGTGCCTGTGATCCCAGCTACTTGGGAGGCTGAAGTAGGAGAATCACTTGAACCCAGGAGGCAGAGGTTGCAGTGAGCCCAGACTGTGCCACTGCACTCCAGCCTGGGAGACAGAGCAAGACTCCATCAGAAAGGAAAGAGGAAAAGGAAAGGAAAAAAAAGGAAAAGAAAAGAAAAAAGGGAAGAAAGAAAGAAAAATAAATAAAAATTATTTGAGGTTTAATAGTTTGTTGACTCTTGGTCATATTGAGCTGCTTTTTCCCATCTTGTTATTTTGTACTGTGAACTCAAAGGGACTTTATATACTGGAATACCCTGTAACTTAGTTGAGGGTATACTTCTCTAGATTTGTTTAGTTTTGTTTTTGTCTGGCACTTTAGGTAGGGTATGGCCATTATAGTACTACCTTTTTTTTTAGACGGAGTTTTGTTTTTGTTGCCCAGGCTGGAGTGCAGTGGCGCAATCTTGGCTCACTGCAACCTCCACCTCCCGGGTTCAAGCGATTCTCCTGCCTCAGCCTCCCAAGTAGCTGGGATTACAGGCATGCACCACCACACCCAGCTAATTTTTGTATTATTAGTAGAGACAGGGTTTCTCCATGTTGGTCAGGCTGGTCTCGAACTCTTGACCTCAGGTGATCCACCCACCTCGGCCTCCCAAAGTGCTGGGATTACAGGTGTGAGCCACCGCGCACAGCCTATAGTACTACTTTTTACATTAAGTTCTCAGTTTAGGAATTTCCAGATCACAAGAGATTATAAAGTTTAATCTCTAAACCTATGTGACAGCAGGCCTATGGTTATGAATTCCCCAGGAAAATCTTTACTTTTCATCCAGAGCTTAAGAGAAAATAGACAAGCTTCTTGTTCTGATTGGTATTGTTCTTGGGCACCCTTTCACTGAGGGCATAGCTCTCTGAGGCTCCAGCTCTATGAAGAAGGGGCGGTCTCAATTCAATTTCTCTAGTTTATGTAGTTCTATGTCTGAATCTTCTGTTTCTATGTGAACATCAATTCCCAAGAACTTTGGTTACTGTGACAGGCAACTCCTGTCACTAAGAGTAACTACAGATTAACAGTTCACTAGTCTTTTAGCTAACTGTTCATTTGTGGCCTCTGAGCATTTTCCTTACATTATTTTGAGCTCGGATAAGTCATTTAAAAGAAAGTCTGTTTAGAAATTCTAGGTGCTTTGCACCAGGATGAATTTTAAGTCATCTAGTCCAGAACAGAAGTCTATACTCATTTTTAAATGGGCAATAGCATAATTTACTCACAGAAAAAAAAAAAAAATTAGGGTCAACCTAGTCACTTTTACAAGATCCAAGGTCCTGGCAATGTTGTTGTTGTTATTTAAGGAATTGTTACCTATAACAGATTGAACTACTGATCCATGTATTTTTACTCCCCTGTAACTGTATTGCTTGCCCACGGCTTTAGGAAGAGTTCCTTTTCTGCTTCTTGACTTTAGGCTTGATAACGTTGACTTGCTTTGGCCGACGGGATGTTAATGGACATAACAAAAACAGAAGCTTGAAATGTGCATGTGTGGCTTGACCTTCTGTTTCTGCTGCTACCATGAGAACATGACCTAGGTAGCCTCCTGGTCCCAGGAGAGAGACACATGCGGGAGAACCCAAACTGGAGTTTAATCCAGGCTAAGTTTGGCCCAGAAACCCCAACGGACATTCAGGTACATAGGAAAGAAATAAATGCACGTTGCTATAAACCAGAGTTTTCAGTCGTTTTTAATGGATATTACTGAGAAAAAAGCCAACTGATATAACTACTTTGTCAGTAGTTCTTAGGTCCCTTCCTTAAAATGGAGAATTTGAAAGGTTTTATTCTAACATGTCTTCTACCTTGAAATTTTTTTGTTCTGTTTCTCAATACACTAGGTTAAATTAGTTAAACATATTAATATTTAACAATTTTGCCCTAGAATCTGTCAATAACATTTAATACAAAATGGAGTACTAACCTGGTATTTATCTAAAAAGGAGAGATCTGTGGTCTCATTGAAAGGAACAGAAGATGATGTGACATGAACATATGGATTTAGTTCTGCAATATGTTTAAGTACAGCTTCAGCCCTAAAAAAATAAAATAAACTTTTACTGTTCTTTCATTCAGTATACTCAAATCTCTTGTTGGACACTGTAATGACATCAGAGGAAACTGACATGTTACAAAATTTCAATGGAAACTTACCTAATAGAAGAAAGAAATCAAGCCTTACTTGTCTTTACAGATAACTATACAATCTTGAAATGATATACTATCATATTCCACAGTAAACCACACAATCTCAAAGTGTACCCTAATAGTTCCAAGCTCCAGGCTCCTTAACTTTCTTAATAATTTAGCAACACTAAAGTCCTTCTTTAATAAATTCAAGGAAACACATTTCTAGGTAGCAGTGTAACATATATAAAATATATATTATATATAATATATATTATATAATACATATTATGTAAATATATAAAAAATTTGACAAATACAAATAATTAAGTACATACCAATATTTATTTAGCCACAGTAGTATGAATTTATGGTGATCAATTAAACAACTATGACTGATTGGTGTTCTAGATAAAGGAAATATTCTAGGTAAATGAGTAAAAAAAAACTCATAATACATAAAAATATCTTTACCTGTATAAATATAAAGTAGAGCACTTTATATTTAAACAACTATGACTGATTGGTGTTCTAGATAAAGGAAATAGTCTAAGTAAATAAATTTAAAAAAAACTCATGATAATACATCAAAATATCTTTACCTGTTTCTCTTATTAACAACATCATCTTCACTGAGAAAGAAGTTGGTTCCTAGATCCCATGCTCGGCATTTTTCTGTATCATGAATTGTAACTGCCTTCAAAAAAGAAAAAAGTATTGGTTGAAGTCAGGAGTTCAAGGATATTCACTCTCTCTACTATTACTCACAATGTACTAGAACTATTATTTTGTGTAATTAGATAATGAAAAGTAAACAAAGGCATAAGAATTAAAATATGTAAAGATATTCAACCTTGCCCAGAAATGAAATAACTTTTCTCACTTGTTAGATTGGCATAAATCCACAGTTTGACAACATAGTCTATTGGTGAGGGTGAGGTGAATGAGCGACTCTCATATATTACTGATAACAAGGTAAACTGGCTCAACCTCAATGGAAAGGAATTTGGCAATCTCTGGCAAAAAGACATATGCATTTATCCTGTGACGCAGCAATCCCACTTTTAGGACTCTATCTCAAAGACACACTGGGAGAAATACAAAAAGATATATATATATACAAGAGTATTAAATGTAGCACACTATTTGTAAGAGCAAAAGACTGGAAATAATCAAAATGCCCACCAATGGGGAACTGGCTATAAGATGATACATCCATACAATGTATAATCATGCAACTATTAAAAAAAAAATGAAAGATGTATTTATAAATATGGAGTAATCTCTAGGATATGCTGTAAAGAGATAGCAAGGTAAAGAAAAGTAGAGCACTTTATATGAGAAAGGTGGGAGGAGATAAACATATATACCCACACATAAACAGATACCCGTTTATGTGTGTATGCATTTACCTATCTACAAAAACAAATGAAGAATAAACCAAATATAAAAACACAGTAACCTAATAAGTGAAGGAAGAAACAAGGTAGCAAGAAGCTAGACTTACCTGAAAATAGTTTGTTTAAAAAATTTGACTTTGAATCATAAATCTCACATAATAGTAAAACTAAACTTTTTAAAAAGCAATCTCTAAAAATCCAAAGCAAAACGAATACATGGACTAAACTGTTTATGGAGTCTGCTATACACAGAGATTTATTTAAAGTGACTTTTAAAAGCAGTTAATTTGCCTGCCAAATCCAGGTAGGATCAAAAAGCTCTAAATTTTTTCAATAATACATTATTATTAACAATATTGGAATTGGTATTCTGAAACTATGCCATACAAGTAAAATATAATAGGATAAAGAATATATAGGATATATAGGATAAAGCACGTAATGGATCATTAGAAACCAAAATCTTAATAAGATACAAATATAAAATCACAGAAATAAATATCCTATAATCCAAAGTAAAAATTAGAAATTTTAGTAACACTTTATAAGCCTAAACCTGAAAATCAGACATGTTAGTGTTTACTCATCATGAACGTTCTAGCTCTGCCCACGGAAAAGACTTTGTAAACGGTGACAAAGACTACTGGGGACTGTGTCCCAAAGCCTCAAAAAACATGAAGAGAACCACAATAACCAAAGATGGAACAATCTGAGCATCAATGAAAATAACTATAATAGATCAAAACACATCAAATTATGTTTAAATCCATGAGTTTATCATAATGTACACATACATATAAACTCACTGGTCAGTACTACGAAATGATGACAGGAAACCACTGATTTTGAAAACTGGTAAGTTAATGGGGAAAAATGTAGTATTTATCCTGCATTTTGTAAATGTACAATCCATACTTTTGTGAAACCAAGAAATCCATGACTGGAATTTTTTTCTAAAATATAATTTCAGCTAATAAATGAGAAAAGAATGATAAAATATCATCACTGCCCCTAATGAAACAATGAATCTAGGCAATAATCATTAACAGATAATAATAATCACAAAAAGAGAGACAACAGAATATTACTGTCTCCTGATGGGAGAACAGCTACGAAACAGTCTTGCCAAAAAGAATCAAATCTGAATTGGATTCCCTGGCTATAACTACCAGTTTACAAGAAATACACATGTAGACGTACATGTGACAAATGACTAGTTTCTTCAACAAATAAATTGCAAGAAAAAACTTAGGCAAGGAAGGGAAACCTACAGATTAAAATAAACCAAGTTCAGTATATGAATTTTACTTGGATCCTGATTAGAATGATACAAGCTTTTAATAAAATGTCTTAAGACATTTGGGAAAATTTGAACCTAGATATTTGATGACTGTGGTAGACAGGCTTTTAAGATGGCCACAATACTTCCTGCTTCACAGTATTTAGGCCTTCGTGTCATCTCCCACCTTGAGTGTGGCCCGGACCTACTTCTGAGATTAGGTTACGAAAGACTGACTTGTCTTGTTAACACACTCTCTTCTCCTGTCTTGTTTACTCTGATGAAGCAAACTGCCACACTGTGAGCTGCCCTATGGAGAAAGCCATACAAGCAAGGAATTGAGGGTGACCTCTGGTCAAGACCCAGCAGGAACTGAAGTCCTCAGTCTAACAATCCATGAAGAACTAAATCCTACCAAGAATCACAAGAGCCAGCTTGGGAAGCAGATCCTTCCCCAGTCTAGCCTCAAGATGACTGCAGGCCCTGCTAATACCTTGACTGCAGCCTTGTAAGAGACTCCCAGAGAAACCTCAACCAGAGTTTTGCCCGAATCCTGGCTCACAGAAACTATGAGATAATAAATGTTGCTTAAGCTACAAATTTTGGGGTAAACTGTTTTACAGCAACATATAAACTAATACAATGGTATTAAGAGCTTGCTACGTTTTAGGTGTGAAAATAATATTGCTGCTTCAAAAGATATTCTTATCTTTTAAAGATACTACTAAAATATTTAAGGATGATATAATACAATGTCTGAAATTTACATCAAAATAATTTGGCAGTTGGGGGCAATAAGGAATGGGAAGGACATATATGAAACAAATGTCCCCAAGAGTTGGTAACTGAAGCTTTCCGATGGGTATGTGGGGTTTTGTTAAACAATTCTTTCTACTTTTGCATATTTTTGAAATTTCCATGATTTTTTTTAAAAGTACAGCATTAAAGACAATAATTAAAACGAAGTATAAACAATATTACCACAATAAATGAGTCAAAAAAAAAAAGGCTCATAACAATTTTTCTTACAGAGGACACTTACTTACCTTAATCCCTGCAAGAACAAGATTCTTTGCTAGAAAGGAAAAGAAAAAGGAATAGCTCAATATTGGGAATACATACTAGAAATGTCTTCACAGAGCTTAGTCACATATCTGACTGGACACTTTTAACTTCTTTTTTTACACTTAATACAAGTTCCTTGTCTTAAAAAAGTTACAAAATACAGGTTAAAAGTGAAAAAATTAAAATGTGCATAATCACAACACCCAGAGATAATCACTCCTAAAATTTCAATGTATTCTTCCAGATATGTTTTTATGAATACAGTATATGTATGTGTGCTACTTATAATGAATTAATGGATATAGAGAATGATAATTAATGGCTATTAACATCACAAAAAGAAGCAATGAGTCATTATTGGTTCTTTGTGGAAGAATATAGCAACATCATGAAATAGTCTGGACAAAGATTAAAAACTGAATCTGATCAACATTTTGGATCTAACTTCCTTTATAGGAAATATAAGGGGAGGCAGTTAAGTTATTTAAACTATCTTCATTGCTCAAAAGTGTCATACAAAATTAAGAATATAAATATTGCTTACCAATTTCCAAACCAAGACCACCCATCCCACTTAAGAAAACATGGGACTTGGCCATCTTCTGCATTGCTGTGTCTCCAAGAACGTACCTCTGTCGACTACATGGAAAACACAATAAAAAACAAAAAATTATTTCACTAAAATTATAATATCTCTTAAAGTTGTTTGCAAACTAAAAGCCTAGGAACTCAGTCCTGCCCACAGACTTGTTGTGAATGATTTGCACAGTGTTTAAACATTTCTGAATTAAATGCCAAATATATGACATATTTTGAAAAATCAGATAATTTGGCACCACAATCCACATTCCCTTCAAGGCAATAGACAGATGGAGTTGAGTAAGAGTTGCCCTGTTTAGGCAGGAGGATTATGTGCTCCAGATTTGCCACAGTCAATTCCTTCCTGTTTCTCTCATTTATTACCTCAGTGGCCACTATAAGCATTTGAGTTTGCCATTTCCACCTTAAAACTTTCACCATCAACAGGATTTCTAAGGCAAAAAAAAAAAAAAAAAAAAATTTGGTTCCCTTCTTGGAGTTCAGATGTTATATAAAGGACCTTGTTAAGTTATGCATCCTAATAGCCACAAGGTAGTAACAGGACAGGAATTTCAAAAAATATACGTTGGCAATTTAAAAGTCTGATATAGTAATAAAGTCAATTGTAAGTGTTTATCTGAAAGAACAATGAAAAGCTTGATGCTATCTTTGAAGATAATATAAATTCCAATGAATTCTTATGAGAAACATTTTAAAGATTAGTTCGATATAAATAACAAATAATTTCAGAACCCCTTGGGTTATAAGTATTTACTTTCAGAATTAACACATACATGTTTAATGCACATTTGTTTTAAAAATAAATATTTAATTTCCATTATTGCAGCTTTTCATATACAACATAAAAGCCTGAAAAGGGGTTTCTTATCTAGAGAGACAAAACTTTATTATAAACACAAGCTATCTTTATTTCTTTCCGTTTCATATAAAATATAAAACCTAAACTTTTTAAATTGGTACTCAAGACTTTTGTTTTAGAAAGTAAAAACTATCCATTTACACATCAAATATTTATTGAAAATCTACTATAGTATGTACGAAAGTATCTTATATAGTCTTACCACCCTTATGCGTACCCAGAAATAATATACTTAGGTTTTACCTGATTTTAGACTTTATATAGATGGAATCACTTTGAAAGTCTTTTATCTTGTTTCTTTTGAATGAAATTATTTATGAGATGGACTTATACTGATGTCTACAACTGGTCATTAATATTCATTTATGTTGTATTCTGACCATTCTTATAAACATCTCCCGGTACACACTTAAAGTTGTTTCTCTAATACAAGCTTGTCCAATCCATGGTCCACAGGCTGCATGCGGCCCAGGAGAGCTTTGAATGTGGCCCAATACAAATTCGTAAACTTTCTTAAAACATTATGAGATTTTTTTGCAATTTTTTTTTTTTAGTTCATCAGCTATCATTACTGTTAGTGGATTCTATGTGTGGTCCAAGACAATTATTCTTCTTCCAATGTGGCCCAGGGAAGCAAAAAGATTGGACACCCCTGCTCTAATGTATATCCCCAGAGAGGAAATGCAGAATTTAAGAATATGTATACCTTCAACTTCATTAGATAGTACCAAACTGTTTTCCAAAATGGATGTACCAGGCTGGATGTGGTGGCTCACACCTATAATCCTAGCACTTTGGAAGGCTGAGATGGGGGGATTACTTGAGCTCAGGAGTTCAAGACCAGCCTGGGCAACACGGCAAAACCCCATCTCTATAAAAACTACAAAAATTAGCAGGATGTGGTGGTGGGTATGCAGTAAGTCCCAGCTACTTGGATGGCTGAGGCAGGAGAATCGCTTGAGCCAGGGAGGTGGAGGTTGCAGTGAGCCAAGATCACGCCATTGCACTCCAGCTTGGGTGACAGGAATGAAATCCTGTTTCAAACAAAACAAAACAACCTCCCTGCCCCCGGCCCAAAATCAAAGTGGATGTAGCAAGTTACCCTTCTTTTGGCAGTGCATCAAAATCTCTGCAATTTCACATCCTGGCTGTGCAGGCTTCATCTTTAGAAGGGCATGCTTACAGGGCTAGCCCTTGGTTGGCACTTGTGAACTTGGCTCTTGAAATATTTCCTACACTAATAAATACAATTTTCTTTTTTTTCTAGTTACCTGAAATAAAACCCATTAATATTTAGATTTTAGTTTCTCAACTACTAATGTAAAATGTCAACGTTAAGAACATCTCAAGTTTTGATAAGAGTACTTTATTATTTTCCCATTTTAATTATGATTTTTTTAATGTGTTAATCCAAAGTATATTTCGAAATTTCTAATTTTATGGGAAATTTTTAAGTTATCACTTGTATTAACTTCCCGCTTAAATGCATTGTGAATAGATATCACAATCTGTATAACTCTTTAATATTTGAGAATTTCTTTGGTCAATTTTTCAAACAGTTGCCTGTGTTCCTGAAAAGAACGTGGATTCTACAGCTGTTAAAGATACAAGGTTCTTTATATGTGCATTAGGTTAATTTTAATCAACGTGTTGATGAAATCTATACCTGTTTGGATTTTTTGTCTGCTTGTTCTCTTGATTACTAAAAGCAACATTTCAAAAATCTTCCACTATAACCATAAATTTGTCTATTGTCTTTGTATCTCAGTGCCTGAACCGTGCCTGGCATGTAATAATAACTGAGTTTTTACTATGCATCACATGTTGTTTTAAGTGTTTTACTTGTATTAACTCATTTATTCCTCACAAAAATACTAGAGATAATTTCTATGATTATTCTCATTTTTACAGACAGGAATACATAAGCACCTAGAAGTAAGGAATTTACACGTAGTGGAGGTTAAGAGTCAATCCAGGCAGTCTAGCCTTAGCATCCATACTCTTAACTATTAAGCCACAATGCATACAGATTAAGAAAGCCAAATCATTTCTCAAGGTTTATGAGAGAAAAAAACAACCATCAGTTCCCTGACCTAATTTTTTCCTACCCTGATTCCTACTCCCCAAAGATAACTAGTCTCAATTTTTTAGTCATTTCTCTTAATATTTACTCCCGTATTTCTAAATAACACGTGTATACTTTTATTTCTTGAGTTTTTGAGTTTTATAATTACCTATTAACTTCCTACTAAGAAAGATAAATGATCTTTCTGAAACAAATCTAGTCAAACCATTTTCTTGCTTAAAAAACCCCAATGGTTTTCTATTTCCTTTACAATAAAGTCTAAACTCTTTAGTCACAAGGCGTTCATAAACTAGTCCCTGCTTAGTTCTCTAGTCTCATCTTTTGCCTCACAACGAATCATACCCAATTTAGATGAAACTGGACTTTTCTGAGTTGATGTTAGAACAAGTTCAGACTTTTGTTACTACTGGGATGTAATAAAAGTATTTTGCATTATGAGGACAAAAAGTTGGGGGGCTAGGAGCAAATGCTACACTTTGATTGTGTTTCCCGGAGTTTGTGTGTTGGAAACTTAATCACCGTTAGGTAGGGCCTAATGGGAAGTGTTGCCTAGTGGGAGGTGTTTAGGTCATGAGGGCTCTACCCTCATGAATTGATTAATACCATTATTGTAGGAGTGGGTTCATTATTGTGGGAGTGGGTTACGTCTAAAAGTAGGTTCAGCCCCCATTGCCCTCTCTTACTCTTGCCCTTCTGCCTTCCACCACGGGATGATGCAGTAATAAGCCCCTCACCAGACATGACCCCTTGATCTTACACTTTCTTTTTTTTTTTTTTTTTTTTGAGACGGAGTCTCGCTCTGTCGCCCAGGCTGGAGTGCAGTGGCGCAGTTTCGGCTCACTGCAAGCTCCGCCTTCTGGGTTCACGCCATTCTCCTGCCTCAGCCTCTCCCAGTAGCTGGGACTACAGGCGCCCGCCACCACGCCCGGCTAAGTTTTTGTATTTTTCAGTAGAGACGGGGTTTCACCGTGGTCTCGATCTCCTGACCTCGTGATCCGCCCGCCTCGGCCTCCCAAAGTGCTGGGATTACAGGCGTAAGCCACCGCGCCCGGCCGATCTTACACTTTCTAGCCTCCATAACTGTGAGCCAAATAAATTTCTGTTTAGTCACCAAAGGGAAAGGCACTAATTAAGTGCCTTCTTTGTACCAAGTAATATGTGAGGTACTTTGCAGTTAAATGACACTTAAATGCAGTGAAGTTCATAATGTTAATAGGTAGTAAAGATGGGATTAAAGAGCTGAGAGTATAACTGCAAGTCCAGCATTGTTACATTACAGCTGACTCTACTAAGTGACTATATAACAGTGAACGTAGCAGAAATCCCTATTGATTAAAAATTCACCCTTTTATGAAACAATAACATCTGCCTACAGTTTTTACCCACTAGTCTTAGTTTTATTCCCTTGGGGCCATAGAGAACTTGTCTAAATCCTTCTTTGCTGTAATACCCCTCCAAACATTTGAAGATGGCATTCAGGTTCTAGAGGTTTCTTTCTCTAAGCTAAACATCTCCAGTTCCTTAAACAATTCCAAGCATAACATCATTTTGAGTACCCCTCAGCACTGATCACTTTCTTCTGGACACACTTCATTATCTTTATCACGCATGCATATATTTATTAACATACCGATTTCAAGCCAGGCACTTGCTTGGGGTTCACTGTGCAGAGATCATAATAACAACAATTTCGTATGGCTGCTATGAGGATTACATATTAAATAAAATATGTAAACTACTAGAATGTCTGTGACATGGTACTGGGAGAGACAGATAGACTAAAGATGAGTGGCTGCCTGAAGAAATGAGAGTTGGAGTGAGAAGAAAAGAATTATAAAGGCACACAAATAAAATGTTTAGGTGTAGTGGGGTGCGATGGCTCACACCTGTAATCCCAGCAATTTGAGAGGCTGAAGCAGGAGGATCACTTGAGACCAGGAGTTTGAGACCAGCCTGGGCAATATGGTGCGACCCCCATCTCTACATAAAAATGTGAAAATTAGCCAGGTGTGGTGGCACACACCTGTGGTCCTACCTACTCAGGAGGCTGAGGTGGGAGGATTGCTTGAGCCTAACAGTTTGCAGTTACAGAGAGCCATGATCACGCCACTGAACTCAAGCTTGGCAACAGCAAGATCATGTCTCTAAAAAAAAAAAAAAATCAAAAACATCCTATAGTTTTTACATAAAATCTTTAAGATTTTTCTTTTTTTTTTGAGACGGAGTCTCGCTCTGTCGCCCAGGCTGGACTGCAGTGCTGCAATCTCGGCTCCCTGCAACCTCTGCCTCCCGGGTTCAAGTGATTCTCCTGTCTCAGCCTCCTGAGTAGCTGGGATTACAGGTGCGTGCCACCATGCCTGGCTAATTTTTGTATTTTTAGTAGAGACAGGGTTTCACCATGTTGGTCAGGCTGGTCTCAAACTCCTGACCTTGTTATCCGCCTGCCTCAGCCTCCCAAAGTGCTGGGATTACAGGCGTCAGCCACTGCACCCGACCAATATTTTCCTTAAGATATAAAATATTATTATTCCTATTTACACACGAGAAACTGTGTAAAAGAAAGATGAAGTAACTAGATCCACTTCATATAAATGTCAGGATTGGGATATGAACTCTTACATCTGTCTCCAAAGGCCACGTTAACTCCACTGTACCAATGTTTCTCTAACAAGTAGACATTTGCTGAACATCTACTCATTTTACATTTAAAGTATGTAGCTGTATACACATATAAAAATGAAGGTCTTGAACTTGGAAGGAGAAATCTGAAGAGAGACTCAAATATCACTAACATAAAGAGATACCTAAAATCATGGGAATAAATGATGTGAACTAGAATCTAGATTATGAACTACGTGAACTAGAATATGAACTAAGAAAAATCCTCATCATTTAGCTCCCAGTTATAAGTGAGAACATGTGGTATTTGGTTTTCTGTTCCTACATTAGTTTGCTAAGGATAATGGCTTCCAGCTCCATCTATGTCCCTGCAAAGGACATGATCTCATTCTTTTAAATAATCAGTACCACAAACCCCCATGACGCAAGTTTACATATGTAGCAAACCCGCATTTGCACCCCTGAATTTAACAGTTAAAAAAGAAAAAGAAAAATCCTCAAGTTGGAACCTGGCATTTATGATGCAGAAAAAAAGAATTTAAGAAAAATATCTGAGAAAGAAGAGTCATACTAGTAAAAGCAAATTCAGAAAGACTGGTATTCTGGAAGCTAGAGGAAAGCGTTTCCTCTAGGATTACACTAGAATAAAAGGTTTAGATGCTTAAAGTAGTATTCCATCTAAAGACCTAGGAATGCCCTGATTCTGCTTCGATATTAACCCTTTCTTCATATAGTGATCTCTACACCGGAAATTATATGCAAGGAAGAACAGAATAGATAAAAATACCATTTTATTATCATCTGAATCAGCCTTAATCCCATTCAATAGAGGGTTCTTTCGTAAAAGCAGCTAAAAAACCAAGCCTGGAGTCCTAAATTGGGACTCATTCATTTCTTCAGATACATCTTGTGATCAGCAGACTCATGCACATCTTCAGAAAAAAGGAAAGAAATGGCCAGAGAATAGGCTCAAGTCTAATTTACCTAACAATAAATATCAAAGATAGAGAGAACTCAGAATACCATCAGAGGCAGTAAAAAATAAAACCCCTCAGAGAGAGAGAACGCAGAATACTATCAGAGTCAGTCCAAAATAAAACCCCTCTGAGATTCTAAGAAAAAGTTTAGAATCCATTGATTAGTAAACTACGAGATGGCTTAAGATTGAGTAGTAATAAGAAAAATAAAATTTTTCTTCAGAAAGATGCTTTGTTCAACTGGGTACTAAAATTGCTCTAAAAGATATTTCCTAAATATATATGTACAAATATTAAAAACATCTTAGTTGATATTTAAGATTTGTAGATTTTTCAAAAGGTTTAGTTTAATAGGAAAATTATAACCTAAGGCACAGTTATTTATGGCTATAAAAAACCTGTGTACCTAGTAAATACTAACTAAATTTCAATAATAGCATCTAGGAAAACAAAAACAATAGTGGATATTTACTAGATTTCAATTACACAGAGTCCCTGACTTATGATGGTCTAACGTACTGATTTTTCAACTCTACAATGGTGCAGAAGTGACACACATTCAGTAGAAACCATACTTTGAGTACCCATACAACCATTCCGATTTTTACTTTCAGTACAGTTTTCAATAAATTGTATGAGATATTCAACACTTTATTATAAAACAGTCTTTGTATTAGATGATTTTGCCTAACTATAGGCTAAGGTAAGTGTTCCAAGAATACCTAAGGTACGCTAGGCCAAGATGTAATGTTCAGGTTAGGTGTACTATATGCATTTTCAACTTACAATATTTTCAGCTTATGGGTTTATCAGGACATAACTCCATTTTAAATCAAGAAGCATCTGTATAGTATACAAATATCTAGGAGGAAATAAACAACATTTAAAGTATCAATCTTACATATCTCAACATATAAGATGCCAGAAAGTTACACTCTTTAACTTTCAGGAAAAATGAATTTACATGTATCTGGGCTGTTATAAAGAAACTCATTTGCTCAAAATGCCCCAATTCCTGAGAAAAGAGAAATGTCTGTTTTTCTATCTAACTTTTTCGGCTGTCAGAATTTCCCAGATATAAAGGATGATCTTATTGTAGCAGCTTCATGTCAGAATTCAGAAGTCAGGGAATGTTGTACCTGGCCAGTAATACTGTTTTTTGCCTAAGGATGGAATGCGTAAGTGCCTTCTTAGTATCATCACTTCTTCTATTGTTAGTACCATCTGTACCTTTTTCAGACTTTTTTGTCATATCCTTAGTTTTGCTTCCTGCCCAGCCACTGAACTGCCAACTATGTAGACAATGTACCTAGCCTTAGGTTCCAGACTACAAGCCAATCTGAACCCACTGTCTTCCCTAATCATTCAATAATCATTTAATGAGTATCTGTTAAGACTCAGACACTGTGTCATAGTCTATGACTTAGAAAAGCTCATGGTCTGATAGAGTTGACATACATGTGAACAAATACTATGTGATAATGTGCTTATTTAATAGCAATAAAAATAAGATGCTTTAGGGCTAAGCAGAAAGGATGAGAAGTAACTCAGGCAAGATATCACAGAGCAGACATAGGAGTGAGTTCTTAAAGGATCACTGGAAGGTATTTTTGAGGCACAAAAGAGCAATACAGGAAAAAACAGTTGAGGTAAAAAGGTATAAACTGCAATTACCTATCTTATCTTTGGTAAAAAAGTAGTCTAATATGGCCAGTGTATTCAGAGGAAAAGGTGGTTGGGGCCTTCAATAAATGGTGCTGGGAAAACTAATTTCCAAATGCTAAAGAATGAAACTGGACCCTTATACCATACAAAATAATCAAATCAAGATGAATCAAAGACTTAAATGTAAGATCTGCAACTATAAAACTCCTAGAAGAAAACAGGAAAGAGGCCTCATAACACTGGTGATGGCACAGATTTCCTGGATAATACCAAAGGCACACACAACAAAAGCAAAAATTGACAAATGGGACTACATGAAACTAAAAACCAGTAAAGGAAACAATCAACAAAATGAAAAGGCAACCTACAGAATGAGAGAAAGTATTTGTAAACCATGTATGTGATAAGGGGTTAATAATATCCAAAGGAATGCCTATAACTCAATACCAAAAAACCCCTGAACTGACCCAATCTTTAAAAATGGACAAAGAGTTTGAATAGATGTTTCTCCAAAAACATGCACATAGCCAACAAGTATATGAAAAGGTGCTCAACATTCACTAATCATCAAGGAAATACAAACCAAAACCACAATGAGAGATCACCTCACACCTGTATGGATGACCATTATAAAACAAAACAAAACATAACAAGTATTGGCAACAATGTGGAGAAATTGGAACTTTTGTGCACTGTTGGAAATGTAGAATGGTGCAGCTGCTACGGAAAACAGTATGAAGCTTCCTCGAAAATTAAAAAATAGAATTACCATACAATCCAGCAATTCCATTTTGGGTATTTCTCCAAAATAATTAGAAACAAGATCTTGAAGAAATATTTGCTACATAGATCTGCTATACGACAATGTACACAGAGTTAACAATATAGTTGACCCTTGAACAACATGGGTTTCAAACGCACAGGTCCATTTATATGCAGATTTTTTTCAATACATATACTGAAAATATTTTTGGACATTTGTGACAACTTGAAAAAACTCACAGATGAACTTTGTAGCCTAGAAATATCCAAAAATAAAGAAAAAGTATGTCATGAATGCATGAAATCTATGTACATATTAGTCTATTTTATCATTTACTACCATAAAATAGACACAAATTATAAAAAATTAAAATTTATCAAAACTTATGCGTACACTTACAGACCATAGATGTCGCCATTTGCAGTCAAGAGGAATGTAAACAGATGTAAAAGATGCAGTATTCAGTCATAAGTGCATAAAAGTCACTATAGTACATACTGCACTACTGTAATAATTTTGTAGCTACTTCCAGTTGCTATTATGGTGAGCTTAAGTAATGTATCTGGTTAAAGCGCATGTGACTCTATTCATCTTTGCCTGAGCAGTTCCTCTCTCCAGTAAATTGAATATTGCAGGAAAAAGTGATGTCTTGAGGTTCTTGCATATTTTTTCATCATGTTTAATGTGCAATACTGTAAACCTTGAATGACATGGGACCCATACAAAGTGCCATCAGTAATGTTGCAAGTGCTCCCAAGAAGCTGAGAAAAGTCATGACATTACAATAAAAAGTTGAATTGCTTGATATGTACTGTAGACTGAGGTAGGCAGCTATGGTTGCCTGCCATTTCAAGATAAAATGAATCCAGTGGAAGGACCATTGTAAAAAAAAAAGAAAAGCCATCATTGTAACTACACCAGCAAGTATGAAAACCTTGCACTTTTTGTGAAAGACTTTTTTATCTAGTATTGAAAATGCAGCACTGATATGGGTGCAGGAGTGCTGAAAGAAAGTCATACTTATAGACTCTAACATGATTTGAGAAAAAGCAAAGTCATTATAAGACCACTTAAAGCAAAAAGAAGGTAAAGGATATAAAGCTGCAGAATCCTTTTTTTTCCACAGGTTACTGGGGTATACAGGTGGTGTTTGGTTACTTAAGTTCTTTAGTGGTGATTTGTGCGATTTTGGTGCACCCATCACCCAAGCAGTAAAGCTGTAGAATTTAATGCCAGCAAAGGATAGTTTGATGATTTTAGAAAGAGGTTTGTCTTAAAAAAAAGTCAGACACAACATGAGAAGCAGCTTCTGCTGATCAAGAGGCAGCAATGAGTTTCTAGACACCATGAGGAAAATCACTGAAGAGAAAGGATATCTACCTGAATAGGTTTTTAATATAGAAGAAAGTGCTCTATTCTGAAAAAAATTGCCACAAAAGACATTTATTAGTAAGGAAGAGAAGCAAGCACCAGGATTTAAGGCAGAAATGGATAGTTAACTCTATTGTTTTGTGCAAATTCATTCAGGTTTATGATCAGGACTGCCCTTACATATAAAGCTGCTAACTCCTGAGCACTGGAGGGAAAAGACCAGCTGCCAGTCCTCCAGCTACACAACACGCAGGCCTGGACAAGAACCCTTTTACTGGATTGGTTCCATTGACACTTTGATTCTGAGGTCAGGAAGTATCTTGCCAGCAAGAACTTTTAAAGTTCTTTTGCTATTGGACAATAACTTGGCCACCCAGAACCTGTAAGTTCAACAGTGAAGGTGCTGAAGTGGTCTACTTGCTTCAAAACACAACATCTCAAATTCAGCTTCTAGATCAGGGCATCATAAAGGACCTTTAAGGCTCATTACACACGGTACTCTATGGAAAGGATTGTCAATGCTATGGAAGAGAACCCCAAGAAAGAGAACATCATTAAAGTCTGGAAGATTATACCATTGAAGATGCTATCATTGTTATTGACATCAGACAATCTGGCAGAAGGGTTCTGATGATTCAAGATTGCATTGATTTCTTTAATGACATGGACCCTTCTACAACAGGGGCACCAAAAAGAAACTAAAGAAAATGATAGGAGGATCAGTACTATATAGAAACATTTTTCCAGAAATGAGAAAGCAAAAAAAGTCACACAGTAGTTATATTTCCATAAAGTTACAGTGTGTGCCTGCCTCTCCTTCTCTACCCTTCTGCCTCCACCTGTTTTGATTCTGCCACCCCAAGAAAACAAGACCAACTCCTCCCTTTCCTCCTTCTCAGCCTACTCAACATACAGACAACAAAGATGAAGACCTTTATGATAATCGAGTTTCACCTAATGAACAGTAAATATATTTTCTCTTTCTTATATGATTTTCTTAACATTTTATTTTCTCTAGCTTACTTTATTGTAAGAATACTGTGTATATATACAGTATATAAAACATATAATATTAAAAATGTGTGTTAATTGATTATTTACATTATCAGTAAAATTTCCAGTCAATAGTAGGCTATTAATATTTAAGCTTTGGGAGAGTCAAAAGTCATATGTGGATTTTCGACTGCACAAGAGGTAGGGTGGTAGGGGAGTTGGCACTCCTAACTCCTTCATTGTTCAAGTGTCAACTATACTATACTATACACTTAAAAACTTGTTTGTAGGGTAGAGTTCATGTTATGTGTTTTTACTACAATAATAATTTTTTAAAAGGTAAGTTGGAGTTATGTTCAAAATGACTCGGTAAGCTATAGTATTTGGACTTGTACTATGAGACAAAATGGTCAAAACTGTGGCTGTGTGAAAGAGAATGGAGAGAAAAGAGAACTTCTGGAATTTGTCTTTATCTTACCCTACCTTCATCAAGCTTACTGCTGAAATCTATCTCCCTGAGATGTTAAGAGGCTAAGGATCCTCATTTCATGCCTTGTCCCTAAAATAAATCATTGTCCAAAGTCCTAGGTCTTATACTAGTCCCCATAAGCAACAGATACAGATTTTAAAAAAGAAAAAATACAGCTGGGCATGGTGACTCACGCCTGTAATCTCAGCACTTTGGGAAGCCGAGATGGGCAGATCACAAGGTCAAGAGACTGAGATCATCCTGGCCAACATGGTGAAACCCCATTTCTACTAAAAAAAAAATACAAAAATTAGCTGGGTATGGTGGTGCATGCCTATAGTCCCAGCTACTCAGGAGGCTGAGGCAGGAGAATCGCTTGAACCTGGGAGGCGGAAGTTGTAGTGAGCCAAGACCGTGCCACTGCACTCCATCCTGGATGACAGAGCAAGAGTCCGTCTCAAAAAAAAAAAAAGAAAAAATACAAAACTCCCAAATCTTCAGATTCAGTCACTATAATAATAATAATAATAAAAAAACCCTCAAACATGTAAGTTAATTTTTAAAATCTAAGAAAATAAGCGCTAGTTTTTGTGTGAAAATCTCACATTTTGGCCTTTGTAATATACACATCTTTGTATTTCTTTTTTTTTTTTTTTTTTTGACACAGAGTTTCGCTCTGTCGCCCAGGCTGGAGCGCAGTGGCGCCACCTCAGCTCACTGCAAGCTCCGCCTCCCGGGTTCATGCCATTCTCCTGCCTCAGCCTCCCATATAGCTGGGATTACAGGCGCCCACCACCATGCCCGGCTAATTTTTTGTATTTTTAGTAGAGACAGGGTTTCACTGTGTTAGCCAGGATGGTCTCAATCTCCTGACCTCATGATCCGCGAGCCTCGGCCTCCCAAAGTGCTGGGATTACAGGCATGAGCCACTGCGCCTGGCCACATCTTTGTATTTCTTCTAAGAAAACCTATATGTAGTCAGTAACTCTTTTAGTATTCCATAATAATTCACTCTTTTAGTACCCACATAAATTTCTGGCTTCCTGCCCTCACTATGACAAATTCTTAAGGACGATATTAAAATTCAAATATGCACACTGGTAAAAAACGAGATGTTTGCAATAAGACATGCATACAAAGTGCAAACAGCAACATCGAAAGATACTCTCCATCAAACAAAAGAAAATGGCTTACCTCTAACAATAACAGCTAAACTGCTATATTCTATAACTCTCAGTAAAGCAAACTGCAGCCTACTTACATAGCATTGTAAATGGAAAGTTTAGTCACCGGGCTACTGAAAATTATGTTTATTTATCAGCATTACAGGGTTAGAGGGACACAAAAAAAGTTTCACAAGGATTAAACTAAAAAATGAATAACATTAGTCAATACTAACTCAAAGAGGTGCCATTTGTTATACCAAGAAAAACATGAACAAAAGGACATTAAGAATATAATTATAGATTAAGAATCCCAATTTAAGAGTCCCACTCTCCCTTTTTGCTTACTATCTTCAAGCCACACTGACCTGCTTGCTGTTTCACAAGAAGGCAAGCTTGCTCTCATTTCAGAGTTTTTACACTATTTCTTCTGCTTAGAATGTTCTTTCTTAAAAATCTTGGAATAGTTGACTTCTTATCACTTAAGCCTCTATTAAAATATTGTATTACAAATATCACACACATCATTCCTGATCACTCTATCAATAAAATGGCTACTCTTATCCTTAGGTCACTGCCTAACTCATTAACCTGTCATAGTTTCTTCAAATCACTTACCATTAACTGTTTGTCTGCCACCCCTACCAAAAAATGTATGGTCTGTTAAAAACTCACTACTGTATTCCAAATACCTAAAACAGTACCTGGCATTTAATAATAATAGATAACCCTGTGCTACACACTGTTTTAAGTGCTTTAGACGTACTAATTCAGTTAACCCTTATACAACAACTTAAGGTGACTTCTAAACCGTATTTTATAATCAGGAAACCATCTGTAAAATAATTTTCACGTGAGCAAGATTGTTAGTCTTTTATCTCTTTTCCCAAGCACAAAGTACAAAACAGGATTTGGACTCAACATGCCAGATGGTTATGTATTAGCTCCTAATAAAGTGCCCATTATTGACTCTGCATCTTTTTCTTTACTTTAAAAAGTATTCGAATTTCATGAAAAAGTATAATTTAAAAAGTCTCATCAAATTCCATTCAAATTACAACTATTTAATCATACAATACTTTCTTTAATTACTAAAAAAGTATTCCAATTTCCTGAAAAAGCATAGTTTTAAAAGTCCCATCAAATTCCATTCAAATTACAACTCTTCAATCACAGTATTTCTCCACTATCTATAAATTACAGAACAGGAAATATTTTAATGAGATTACAATGAAGTAATCAAATTCTTTAGATGTTATTGTATGACTAAAGTGAAATATTATTCTTCATGAACTCCTGTACTATCAAGAACTTAAATTGTATTATCGTCCAAAAATGAAAGGTTTATTTTGCAGAGGGCAGCAAAATCCTTCTTAGTCCTGTCACCTAAACCTAAAACAACTGAGATTTAAATATTATCCAAATGTAGTTTAAAAAAATCACAGAAATTCTAATTTTAACTCGAGAGGAACTATATATATATATGCATATATATATATACATATACATATATATATACATATACATATATATATATCTATATATATATCTATATATATAAAATTCTGCATAGGCCGAATGGTAACTTCAAAGAGACTACTTGATTATTTGAGAACAATTAATGGGGAAAATAAGTTTCAGTTTCTATGAGATTCTTACCTGTATAATGCATCATCGATCTCCACAGATGCTGTTGACATAATGGGCAAATTTTTATTTGTGCTGGAAAAAAAAACATGGTTATCAAATATTCACATTTTATAATGTAATATTTGATTATTTGTGTGATCAGATTCACCAGTTACTAAAGGTTTTCACAAACCAAACATATATTTTATTATCTACCACTTTACTTATATTTTTTAAATGGCCTGAAATTAAATTATCGGATTGCTTGTTCTATCCTGTGTAGATTTTAAGATTACAGAGCTCATCATCTTTTATTCTCAGATCTCAGGTGTTGTTTTATCACTGGTACATAAAAATACATATATATGTGTATATATATTTTTTTCTTTTTTGAGATGGGAGTCTCACTCTGTCAGCCAGACTGGAGTGCAGTGGCACGATCTCAGCTTACTGCAACGTCCACCTCCCGGGTTCAAACGATTCTTGTGCCTCAGCCTCCCAAGTGGCTGGGACTACACATGCACACCACCACGTTCAATTAATTTTGTAATTTTAGTAGAGATGGGGTTTCACCATGTTGGCCAGGCTGGTCTTGAACTACTGACCTCAAGAGATCCACCTGCTTCGGCATCCCAAAGTGCTGGGATTACAGGCGTGGGCCACTGTGCCTGGCTGTTTGGTACATGTATTCTAATGGATCTGTATTTCAGCAATTCTGTACCATGAACTTTATATACACACCCTTCCTAGATAAACTCATTCAATCCTATGGATGAATATATATTGATTATACTGAAACTTATTTCTCCACGTGTGATCTTTCCTCTGACCTCCAGATTGTAAACAACTACCAAAACAATAACTATTCTGATGTCTTAACTGGTATCACAAACATAACAAACTCCAAAGAGAATTCAATTACCCCTGCTTAATCTATTCTTCCTGTCTTTCCTAACTCATTTTCCACTACCATCATTTACTGGGTTGGGCCTGAAATCTAGGGATCTTCTTGCTTAAATTATTCCTCAACTTCCTCCATCTGAGACCTATTAGCTCTACCTTCATAAGAGATCTCAAATCTGATCACCTCTTACTATTTCAATCAGTACAATCTCAAGCCAAACCATCATCACATTTCACCTGAGCTATTTCAAAGCCCTCCTAGCTAGTCTCATTTCCATTATTGCCCTTCCCCTTTATTCTCCATAAAACAGTCTAAATATCTTAAAATGCAGTCAGAAATTATCCCGAATTTGGACTACCCTTCAGTGGATTTCCTTTACTCTTAAAACAAAATTCAAATACCTCACCACGCTTGAAAGGGCCAATGTGTCCTGTCTCCCAATTACCTCTCCAATTTCAACTCCCACCACTCTCCGTTTTCGCTTACTATCTTCAAGCCACACTGACCTGCTTGCTATTTTGCAAGAAGGCAAGCTTGCTCTCATTTCAGAATTTTTACCTATTTCTTCTGCTTAGAATGTTCTTTCTTAAAATTTCAGAATAGTTGACTTCTTGTCACTTAAGCCTCTATTAAAATATTGTGTCACAAATACCACACACATCATTCCTGATCACCCTGTCAATAAAATGACTATTCTTATCCTTAGGTTGCTGCCTAACTCATTAACCTGTCAGTTTCTTCAAATCACTTACCATTAACTGTCTCCCACTCCTACCAAAAAATGTATGGTCTGTTAAAAAGTCACTACTGTATTCCAAATAGCTAAAACAGCACCAGGCATTTAATAATAATAGATAACCCCGTGCTACATACTGTTTTAAGTGCTTTAGATGTACTTATTCAGTTAACCCTTACATCAACCTTGTCCAAACAGTGGGCAAGCACTATTGCTGTCTCCAACAAACAGATGGAAAAAAGAGGCTGAGGGAGGTTAACTTAAAATTTGCCCAAAGTCACAGAGCAGGCAAATGGCATTGCCAGAATCTGAACACAGGCAGTCTAGCTCTTGACTACCACACACACTGCCTACTGTCTCTAATATTAGACATAAAGAAAACACTTAAAAAAAAACTTGTTAAATGGGACGGGCGCAGTGGCTCATGCTTGTAATCCCAGCACTTTGGGAGGCCAAGGCGGGAGGATCACCTGAAGTCATGAGTTCGAGACCAGCCTGACCAACATGGTGAAACCCTGTGTCTACTAAAAATACAAAAATTAGCCAGGCGTGGTGGCAGGTGCCTGTAATCCCAGCTACCTGGGAGGCTGAGGTGGGAGAATCGCTTGAACCCGGGAGGAGGAGGCTGCAGTGAGCCAAGACCCCAGTACTCCAGCCTGGGGGACAAGAGCAAGATTCTGTCAAAAAAACAAAAAAACAAAAAACAAAAAACCCCGTTAAAAGAATAAATTTTAAAGGAAAAAAACTAATCTAAATATGCAAATCTGACAAAGTATAACTATTATAGCAACATATTATTTATAGCAGTGCTTGTCCCAATTTTTTCACAGCATGGCCTTCAAAAAACATATCTGTAGGAAACACTGGGAAAAAAAGAGAATTCCCAGGTACAGGGAACCAGTCTGGAGCATTTGGAGCTGAACCACTGTGAGAGCTGAGATCAATATGCTGGCAGAAGTGCGGGCCATTCCTAGTTCTGAGACGCTCTAGTCGTCAATTAAAAGATTCTAAAAACAATGCCACGGCATCAAATTCAGGCTTCGAATCCAACTTTCTAGTCCTAGCATTGATAAATAAGCCAAAGAATTTGTAAACAAAGGTAATTAAAATGTTATCATTTATCTCACCTAACACTGACACATATCAAATGATACCAGCTTCTAGCTAATTAAACGGATAGCTATTTAAAAAACTGATTCCAATTACCAAGGCAAATCGGAAGATAGCTGTGTTCTAAGAGATCACCTATCTAATAAAAAACACACACATACACAATAGGGCATTGTAACAAAATATAAAAATAAACAAAATTTGTTTCTTTTCTTTTTTTGAGACAGGGTCTCTGTCATCCAGACTGGAGTGCAGTGGCACGATCTCGGCTCACTGCAGCCTCGACCTCTCCAGATTCAAGCGATCCTCCCATCTCAGCCTCCCGAGTAGCTGGGACTACAGGAGTGCACGACCTACGCTCAGCTAATTTTTTTTGTATTTTATAGAGATGCGGTTTCGCCATGTTGCCCAGGCTAGTCTAAGAACTCCTGAGCTCAAGCGACCCGCCTGCTTCCATCTCCCAAAGCGCTGGGATTGCAAGCGTTTGAGCCACTGCGCCCGGCCAACAAAATTTTTTATTATCTACTTTCCTATCATCTTATCCCTTGGATATCCCAAGGGATCCCAAGTTATCCCAAAGTTGTATGGCGGGGTCAATAGGCCTGGTGGGTAAATCTGAATAAAAACGAGAAGAGCTGCATTCTAACTAGCTCTGCCACTTAATGACATGACTGGCACTTTTCAGAAAGTTGTGCCTCACTGTAATGTTTCAAAAATGTGTAAAAATAATATGATCTATAAGACAATCAAAAACTCTTCAAATAAGGTGCGGGTTATATTACATAATATCCCTCAAGTCTGGCAGTGTTGGCAATGGCAGACAACACCATGAAACCGAAAGCACCCCTTCAGTCTGAAACTGGCGAAAAGGCTACAGGTTTACAAAGTCTCACATCAGCTGAACATAATACATCCATCAGTCTTTGGCATGGTGTATTCTGACAGTGGTGGACAGAAATATAACTACTTGCTTTATTAATTATGAGATGACTGAAAGAGGAACTACTAACCAAGAAATTGGTAAAGGCCTGGCACAAATATTTTCCCCCTAATTTTACAAGGGCGGGAAAGACCTGAAGAATTTCAAAACCAAGTGGGAAATAAAAATGGGTAACTTGTGTATTTTTTTTTTCCTGGCTTTTTTTTTCTTCTTCTTCCGTAGTCAACAGAGGCCTCAGGGTGTCCAGATTGCTACTGATTCATTCTTACCAAGTTCCTTCTGGTAATAGTTTTCAAAAGAGGATCTCAGCGGAGGTGCACAGAGGCGCTCCTAGCTTTCTTTTTACGGAAAGGAGGAAAGGTGCTTCCAGTCGGGGAAGCTCACGCCAAGTGACCGGGACCACAACTCGCTCTCGACCGGAGCCCCCCAAGTCTGGTGACTCGGAGGAAGGAGGATCCCGAATCCCAGCCAGAACTGAGAAAGCGCTCAAAGGTGCGGAAAGGGGACTTTTCCTCAGGAAAGCCGGGAACAGCAGAGGGCCTAGCCCACGTCGCCACACCCACTCCGCGCGCTCCCCTCGCCTCCCAGGGCCGGCTCTGGTCGGCCCCGCGGCCTCTCGGGCGCCCCCAGCCCGCCGGAAAGAAAGAAGCAGAAACCCGGAGCTTGGGTCCCACCCGCGACCCCTCACCTTCGCCCGCCTAGTCCTCTCACCTGCCAGTCCCCCAGGAAGAACAAGACGCCTCTTCCCCCTGATGGGTGGCAATAGGCTCGGATCCTTCCATTGCCGCCTGAGACACCGCCGCCGGCTACTAGGAGGTAGGAAGGGGGCGGGACCGCAGGGGTCAAGGGGCGGGCGGAGACGTCATCAGAGGGGGCGGGCCTGGGGAAGCTAGGAGCCCGGCAGCGCCTTCCCATCAAGCCTAGGGGCGTCCTGGTTTCCGGTTTGGGTGTGGCCGCATGGCGTGCTGTGGTGCAGGTGGCCGAAGGGGGCGTTACTGTTGCGACTGGCATCCGCATCCGGTAGATGTAGATGGAACCAAAGTTCAGAAGTTACGCGTCACCCTTGCTCTACAGCCAAACGTGCAAGACTCTAGTAACCCGCGAAATGATGGGATTGCGTTGCAAATCCTTAAAAGAGTCCTAAGAAGAGGTAACAGCTTTATTTTATAAATAAACTGACGGCTGCTAATAACTCCAGATTGTCAGTGAGGGGATACCACTTAAAGATGTTATACATTTAATAAATAATTTTGAGAGTCCACTACACGTGAGGCACTGCCTCAGATTTAATAGAATCATGTGAGTTTTAGTGCCATAGATGTCGTTAGATCATCCAGTTTGGTCCCTTAAATTTGTGGGTAAGGGAAAGGAATTTCCGGTCAGTGCAAGTGACTTGGTCAAGGTCATAGAGCTAATCACTGTTAGATTACCAGAACACATATCTAAGAAGTTCTCATATAATTCTTTTCATTTACTTCCATGTCACCTTTCTTAGAAAGCAACAATGATTTGGACACAATAACATTAGGATTTGTCTTTCACTCTAAATAACACTGTATATTTGAATAAATATCTGCAGGATTTTTTAAATTAGCATATACTTTGACTTTGGGTATTACGTAATTTTCTGTGATGTATCATATTTTTAATTAGAAATTTTTCCTCTCATGTGGAGATGAGGGTCTAGGCAAAACTGTATTATCCTTTGTGCCCCTCTATTCTCTTAAAATTGCACATCTTAAAATACTTGGAAGCTTTATGTTGCTCACCTATAGCATTATCCGTGTTCCTCAATCCACTTGTGAACCTTTTCCACATTAAAATGTACTTGATCTGTGTTCTATTCTTTCAAGGCTCTGCTCTAGCACTAAGATAATGCTATAGGACTGAAGATAATGAAAAGGGCTGAAGAAAGCAGAAACAGAACAAAAATCAGATTATTTCAAAGTTTCTTTCCTTGTAAAGGTTAAAAAAAAGCATACTTCTTTATTATGCCCACTAGGCTAACTAGAATCTCCTGTTTTTTTTAAAAAAAAAAAAAAAAAAACTGGCTCATTTTTTCAATATCCACTTTAATTACATGGTGCTTAGCACAAGCGACTCCATTCTGGTTTGATCTGATGGGGCCTAGCGTAGAAGGCTAGTCCAAAACAATGGCCTGCCATTACCCACACTTCTTCGTATTTTAATATCCATGAATAGAGGATGAATTTTTTAAAAATAAGTACAGGAAACAATGATGCATCTTAAAATTGAGGGCATGTTAGATTTGATAAAATATGGTGTGAATTATTTCAGGCATGTAACAAGCAACCAGATTTAACAGATTTTAATGTTTTGTCACATATGTAAAATGGGAAAGAAAACTAGGCTATCACAGCTTTTTGACAGTGAGGCTTTATGTCATAAGAAAGTAGAATGACATATTGAGTAAACTTAAGGGAAAAATGTGTAGGCCAAAGATTTTACATTCAGCAAAACTAACTCATACACAAAAGGTACAAACTGTTATCAACAATTGATATATCAATTTGATGAGACTAGTGTTTTCATGAGCCCCTCTTGAATAATTAATTGGAGAAAGAGTGTCTGACAATGAGAATTATTACAGAAACATTGATCTAAGGATTGCGGGTTCTTTACAGCGAATCATAATCTGTTATATTTATTAGCTTTTGTGTTTCTTCTAGTTTATTCTTTATTACTAATTCTCCTGAGTTCTGTCACCTCATTTCTGAGGTTTTTCTAATTCAGAATCAAGTTTTCTTCCATATCTTGTATCATTTCTCTAATGTCATTTAGCTAGTTTCAAAATAATAAATCATTTTGTAGTGCATCTTTCAGGCATGTTTTTATTATCTGTGATGATGATGTTATATTCCTTATTCTCTCATTTCACATAATAACTTTGCACGGGATTTGAACTTGATGCTTTTTTTGTTGCTCATTTTTTTTTTTTTTTTTTTTGAGACGGAGTCTCACACTGTTGGAGTGCAGTGGCACGATCCTGGCTCACTGCAAGCTCTGCCCGCCAGATTCACGCCATTCCCCTGCCTCAGCCTCCCGAGTAGCTGGGACTACAGGCGCCCGCCACCACTCCCGGCTAATTTTTTGTATTTTTAGTAGAGACAGGGTTTCACCGTGTTAGCCAGGATGGTCTCGATCTCCTGACCTCGTGATCCGCCTGCCTCAGCCTCCCAAAGTGCTGGGATTACAGGCGTGAGTTGTTGTTCATTTTTATGTGAAATTGGTGTTCCTGAACTAATATGAGACAGGCTTCTTAGCCCTATAAGCCTAAGTTTATCAGGAACAAAACTGTATTCTAAGAAAGTCAGGTGTGTTAGTCTGTTTTCACACTGCTATAAAGAAATACCTGAGACTGTGGAATTTATAAAGGAAAGAGATTTAGTTGACCCACAGTTCCGCATGGCTGGGGAGTCCTGAGGAAACTTAAATCATGGCAGAAGGTGAAGGAGAAGCAAGACATATCTTACATGGTGGCAGGAGAGAAGTGATAGCGTGGGAAAAACTGCCACTTTTAAAACCATCAGATCTCATGGGAACTCCCTCGTTATCGCAAGAACAGCATGGGGGAACCGCCCTCATGATCTAATCACCTCCCACCAGGTCTCTCCCTGGACACATGGGAATTACAATTTGAGGTGAGATTTGGGTGGGGACACAGAGCAGACCATATCATCAGGTTTACTGGCTTATTGCAAGGAGGGAGCCCACATTCGAGAAGAACCATGGGCTGCCTCACCAACAAAGGAAGAGATAGATTTATTGTAGGAATTTGGAGAAGTATGGAGTTTAGAAGGAATTGAAATGAAGTAGTGCTTTGATAGACTCAAAAGAAAGCAAGGCTGTTTGTAAAGAAGTCTACACTACATCTAAACTATTAGTAATGGCAAAAACCGCAATTGCTTTTGCACCAATGTAATACAAGACGGACCCAGGGTTCTGTTTTTTGGAAATTGCAAAGTTCTGCCTCTCAGAAGTAGAAACTATTTCTCTGTGTCAATTTGACTTTAGATATTCTAGCCAAGAGTGAGATATCTCAATCTTAATAATAGGATTTAAACAGCAGAGTTTTTGACAATCTTTTGATATTGTCATAAATTCTCTATGATTTTAGAGAAAAGGGCATTGTGTGAGTGAAAAATCAGTACTCTCTCTAAGGGTGTGTGTGTGTGTGTGTGTGTGTGTGTGTGTGACATTTTAAAGCATCTTCCAGAGGGAAATATGATTTTCTATTAATTTCACAGCTGGCTTTATTTATGCCTCTTAACTCATAGCTGATGAATGGCAAAGCAGATTTTTACTTTCTTATTCTATGCTTATTTGCTTTCTCACAGGTTTTGGGAAAACTTTTCTAATTTCAGAGAATTCTCTTTTCTGTTGCTTTTGTGTAATGTTCAACAATATTATGGTTTTATTTCTTTTTTAAATTAATACATAAATAATAAGCATATGTTTATGGGATATTTTGATATTTGCGTACATTGTATAATGATAAAATCAGGGTAATTGGGATATCCATCACCTCAAACATTGTTCATTTCTTTGTGTTAGGAACATTTCACATCTTTCCTTCTAGCTATTTTGAAATATACTATAAATTATTGTTAACTATAGTCACCTTCTAGTGCTATCGAACACTAGAAATTGTTTCCTCTATCTAATTGTATTTTTGTACCCATTACGCAACCTTTTTCATCCTCCTTACCCCCAACCTTCCCAGCCTCTGGAAACCATCATTCTACTCTCTACTGCCATGAGATCCACTTTTTTAGCTCTCACTTATGAGTAAGAATATGTGCTATTTGTCTTTCTTTCTTTTTTTATTATTATTATACTTTAAGTTTTGAGGTACATGTGCACAATGTGCAGGTTTGTTACATATGTATCCATGTGCCATGTTGGTGTGCTGCACCCATCAACTCGTCATTTAGCATTAGGTATATCTCCTAATGCTGTCCCTCCCCCCTCCCCCCACCCCACAACAGGCCCCGGAGTGTGATGTTCCCCTTCCTGTGTCCATGTGTTCTCATTGTTCAGTTCCCACCTATGAGTGAGAACGTGCGATGTTTGGTTTTTTGTCCTTGTGATAGTTTACTGAGAATGATGGTTTCCATTTTCATCCATGTCCCTACAAAGGACATGAACTCATCATTTTTTATGGCTGCATAGTATTCCATGGTATATATGTGCCACATGTTCTTAATCCAGTCTATCGTTGTTGGACATTTGGGTTGGTTCCAAGTCTTTGCTATTGTGAATAGTGCCACAATAAACATACGTGTGCATGTGTCTTTATAGCAGCATGATTTATAGTGCTTTGGGTATATACCCAGTAATGGGATGGCTGGGTCAAATGGTATTTCTAGTTCTAGATCCCTGAGGAATCGCCACACTGACTTCCACAATGGTTGAACTAGTTTACAGTCCCACCAACAGTGTAAAAGTGTTCCTATTTCTCCACATCCTCTCCAGCACCTGTTGTTTCCTAACTTTTTAATGATGGCCATTCTAACTGGTGTGAGATGGTATCTCATTGTGGTTTTGATTTGCATTTCTCTGATGGCCAGTGATGATGAGCATTTTTTCATGTGTTTTTTGGCTGCATAAATGTCTTCTTTTGAGAAGTGTCTGTTCATATCCTTCGCCAAATTCTTGATGGGGTTGTTTGTTTTTTTCTTGTAAATTTCTTTGAGTTCATTGTAGATTCTGGATATTAGCCCTTTGTCAGATGAGTAGGTTGCAAAAATTTTCTCCCATTCTGTAGGTTGCCTGTTCACTCTGATGGAAGTTTCTTTTGCTGTGCAGAAGCTCTTTAGTTTAATTAGATCCCATTTGTCAATTTTGGCTTTTGTTGCCATTGCTTTTGATGTTTTAGACATGAAGTCCTTGCCCATGCCTATGTCCTGAATGGTATTGCCTAGGTTTTCTTCTAGGATTTTTATGGTTTTAGGTCTAACATTTAAGTCTTTAATCCATCTTGAATTAATTTTTGTATAAGGTGTAAGGAAGGGATCCAGTTTCAGCTTTCTACATATGGCTAGCCAGTTTTCCCAGCACCATTTATTAAATAGGGAATCCTTTCCCCATTTCTTGTTTTTGTCAGGTTTGTCAAAGATCAGATAGTTGTAGATATGCGGCATCATTTCTGAGGGCTCTGTTCTGTTCCATTGATCTATGTCTCTGTTGTGGTACCATTACCATGCTGTTTTGGTTACTGTAGCCTTGTAGTGTAGTTTAAAGTCAGGTAGCGTGATGCCTCCAGCTTTGTTCTTTTGGCTTAGGATTGACTTGGTGATGTAGGCTCTTTTTTGGTTCCATATGAACTTTAAAGTAGTTTTTTCCAATTCTGTGAAGAAAGTCATTGGTAGCTTGATGGGGATGGCATTGAATCTATAAATTACCTTGGGCAGTATGGCCATTTTCATGATATTGATTCTTCCAACCCATGAGCATGGAATGTTCTTCCATTTGTTTGTATCCTCTTTTATTTCATTGAGCAGTGGTTTGTAGTTCTCCTTGAAGAGGTCCTTCACATCCCTTGTAAGTTGGATTCCTAGGTATTTTATTCTCTTTGAAGCAATTGTGAATGAGAGTTCACTCATGATTTGGCTCTCTGTTTGTCTGTGATTGGTGTACAAGAATGGCTTGTGATTTTTGTACGTTGATTTTGTATCCCGAGACTTTGCTGAAGTTGCTTATCTTTTGCTATTTGTCTTTCTATGCCTGGCATTTCGCTTAACATAATGACCTCCAGTTCCATCTATGTTGCTTCAAACTACATGATTTCGTGTTTTTGTATAGATGACACATTTTTAAAATCCATTCATCTGTTGATGGACACTTAGATTGATTCCATATCTTGGCTATTGTGAATAGTACTGTAATAAACATGGGCATGCAGATACCTTTTAAATTTATCGAATTCTATTTTTGGATGTATACTCAGGAATGGGATTGTTGGATCATGTGGTAGATCTATTTTTAGATTTTTGCGAAACTTCCATACTGTTTTTCATAGTTTCTGTACTAATTTACGTTCCCACCAGCAATGCACTAGTGTTCTCCTTTTGCCACATCCTCACCAGCATCTGTTATTTTCTATCTTTTTGGTAATGGTAATCTTAACTGAGGTGAGATGATATCTTATTGTGATTTTGATTTGCATTTCCCTGGTGATTGGTGATGTTGAGTATTTTTTCATATGTCTGTTGCCCATTTATATGTCTTCTTTTGATAAATGCCTATTTAGATCATTTGCCCATTTTAAAATTGGATAATTTGGGGGTTTTTGCTGTTGAGTTGTTTGAGTTCCTTATATATTCTGATTATTAATCTCTTGTATGAGTAGTTTTCATATATTTTCTTCCATTCACTGGGTTATCTCTTCACTGTATTGATTGTTTACTTTGCTATGCAGAAGGATTTTAGCTTGATGTAATTCCATTTGTCTATTTTTGCTTTGGCTGCCTATACTTTTGAGTTCTTACCCCCAAAATTTTTGCCCAGACCAATGTCCTAAAGTATGTCCTCAATGTTTTCTTCTAGGAGTGTCATAGGTTCAGGTCTTACATGTAAAGCTTTAATGCATTTTGATTTTATTTTTGCCTATGATGAGATATAGCAATCTAATTTCATTTTTCTGCATATGGATATTCAGTTTTTCCCAGCACCATTTATTGAAAAGACTGTCCTTTCCCCACTGAATGTTCTTAACACCTTTGTTGAAAATAAGTTGAACTTTACTGAATTTGTTTATCAGCTTCAAGAGTATTTTGATGAAGCTTTTAAGACTTTTTAAAAAGTGTAATATCATGTTGTCTGCAAATAGGTGCAATTTCACTTTCTCCTTTACAATTTGAATGCCTTTTGTTTCTCTATTCTGTACATGTTCTCTCTTCTGTTTCATTGCTCTATATGTATGTTTTTGTACCAGTACCATGATCCTTTGTAGTATATTTTGAAGTCTTCTGTGATGCCTCCAGCTTTGTTCTTTTTGCTCAGGACTGCTATAGCTATTCAGGGTCTTTTGTGGTTCCATATGAATGCTAGGATTTTTTTTTCTATTTCTGTGAAGAATGTCATTGGAATTTTGATAGTAATTGCATTGAATCTGTGGATGACTTTTGGCATTGTGGTCATTTAAAAAATATTAATTCTTCCAGTCTGTGAGCATGTGATACCTTTTCATTTTTTGGGTGTGACCTCTTCAATTTCCTTAATCAGTGTTTCATAATTTTCCTTATAAGAAATTTTCGTCTTCTTGGTTACATTTATTTCTAGGATGTATTACTCCATTTTCACGCTGCTGATAAAGACGTACCTGAGACTGGGCAATTTACAAAAGAAAGGTTTATTGGACTTACAGTTCCACATGGCTGGGGAGGCCTCACAATCATGGTGGAAGGTGAAAGGCACATCTTACATGGTAACAGACAAGAGAAGAGAACTTGTGCAGGGAAACTCCCCTTTTAAAAAACCATCAGATCTCATGAGACTCATTGACTATCACTGGAACAGTACAGGAAAGGCCTGCTCCCATAATTCAATCACCTATCACTGGCTTCCTCCCATGACAAGTGGGAATTGTGGGAGTTACAATTCAAGATGAGATTTAGGTGAGGACACAGCCAAACTATATCATAGGGTTTCTTTTTTTGTAACCATTATAAATAAGATTGCTTTCTTGATTTCTGTTTTCACTAGTTTGTTGTTGATATATAAAAACATTACGCATTTTTGTATGTTAATTTTGTATCCTGCAACTTTACTGAGTTTTTTAAATCAGTTCAAGAGTATTTTGATAAATCTTTAAAAGATTTCTTTATATAAGATTATGTTGTCTACAAACGGGGACAATTTGACTTTCTTCCTTACAATTTGAATGCCTTTTATTCTTTCTCTTGCCTAATTGCTCTGGCTAGGACTTCCAGTACCACACTGAATAAGAGTGGTGAAAATGAATATCCATGTCTTATTTTAGTTCTTAGAGGAAAAGCTTTGAGCTTTTCCCCATTTAGCATAATCTTAGCCTTAGGTTTGTCATATATGGCCTTTATTGTGTTGAGTTATTTTCTTTTAAACCTAGTCTATACCTAGAAGATTTTTATTATGAAGGGTATTGCATTTTATTAATACTTTTCCAACAACTATTGAAATGATTAAGTGGTGGGTTTTTTATTTTTTGGCGGGGGTGGGGTGCATTGGAGTTGGAGTCTCCAACAGTGTGTTGGAGTCTCGCTCTGTTGCCCAGGCTGGAGTGCAATGGCGTGATCTCGGCTCACTGCAACCTCCTCCTTCCCGGTTCCAGCAATTCTCCTGCCTCAGCCTCCCAAGTAGCTGGGACTACAGGCATGCATCACCACACCCGGCTAATTTTTGTACTTTTAGTAGAGATGGGGTCTCACCATGTTGGCCAGGCTGGTTTCGAACTCCTGACCTCAGGTGATCTGCCTGTCTTGGCCTCCCAAAGTGCTGGGATTACAGGCATGAGCCACTGCACCCAGTCGATTAAGTGGTTTTTGTCCTTTGTTTTGTTGATGTGATGTGTCATGTTTATTGATTTTCATATGTTAATCCATTCTTGCATCCCTAGGGTAAATTCCACTTGATCATGGTGAATGATCTTTTTAATGTGCTGCTGGATTCAGTTTGCCGGTATTTTGTTGAGGATTTTTGCATCTATGTTCATCATAGGTATTGTCCTATAGTTTTCTTTTATTGTTGTGTCCTTGTCTGGTTTTGGTATCAGGGTATGCTGGTCTCAGAATAAGTTGAAAGAATTCTCTCCTCTTTAATTTGAAGAGTTTGAGAAGAATTGATATTAGTTCCTTAAATGTTTGATAGTACTCAACAGTGAAGCCACCAGGTCCTGGGCTTTTCTTTGATGGGACACTTTTTATTACTAATTCCATTTAATTACTTGTAGTTGGTCTGTTTGGGTTTCCTATTTGTTCTTGGTTCAATCTTGGTAGGTGTAAATGTCGAGGAATTTATTCATTTTCATTAGGCTTGCCAATTTGTTGGCATATAGTTACTCATAATAGTCTCTAATGATCCTTTGTAGTTCTGTGGTATCAGTGGTAATGTCTCCTTTTTCATTTCTGATTTTTAAAATTTGGGTCTTTTTTTTTTTTTCCTTGGTTAGCCTTCCTAATGATTTTTCAATCCCAATTTTGTTTATTTCTGCTCTGGTTTTATTACTTATTTTCTTCTACTAGTTTTGAGGTTGTTTTGTTCTTGCTTTTCTAGTTCCTTGAAATGCATTCTTAGGTTTATTTGAAGCCTTTCTATTTTTTTGATGCAGGTGTTTATTGCTATAAATAGCAATATATTGCTTTTTTTCAATATTCTTTTGCTGTATTCCATTGGTTTTGGAATCATATGTTTTTATTTTCATTTGATTCAATAAATTTTTAGATTTCCTTTCTAATATCTACATTGATCCATTGATCATTCAGGAGTATGTTGTTTAACTTCCATGCATTTGTATAGTTTTGAAAGATTTTCTTGTTACTGATTTATAGTTTTCATTACGGACGGAAAAGATACTTGATATGACTTCATTTTTTTTTTATATTTTTTGAGACTTGTTTTGTGGCCTAACATGTGGTCTATTCTGGAAAATTTTCCATGTGCTGATGAAAAGAATATGCATTCTCTGACTGTTGGATGAAATGTGCTATAAATGTCTATTAGGTCCATTTGATCTGAAGTGCAGTTTAAATTAAATATTTCTTTGTTAATTTTTGTGTAGATGGTCTGCCAAATGCTAAGAGCAAGGTGTTGATATCCCCAACTATTATTGTATTGGAGCCTATCTCTTCCTTTATATGTAATAATATTTGCTTTAAATATCGGGGTGCTCCAATGTTGGATGCGTATGTATTTATAATTGTTATGTCTTCTTTCTAAATTGATCCCTTTATCATTATATAATAACCTTGTCTCTTTTTGTTGCTTTTGACTTAAAGACTGCTTTATTATATAAAAGTATAGCTATTCCTGCTCACATTTGGTTTCCATTTGCATGTGGATTAGTCAGTTTTCTTACTGCTATGAAGAAATACCCAAGACTGAGTAATTTATAAAGAAATAGAGGTTTGATGGACTCACAGTTCCACATGGTTGGGGAGGTCTCACAATCATGGCAGAAGTTGAAGGAGGAGCAAGGGCACATCTTACATGGCAGCAGGCAAGAGCATGTATGCAGGGGAACTGCCCTTTATATAACCATCAGATCTCATGAGATGTATTACTATCATGAGAACAGCATGGGAAAAATCCACCCCAATGATTCAGTTATCTCCCACCAGGTCCCTCCCAGGATACGTGGGGATTACGGAAGCTACAATTCAAGATGAGATTTGGGTGGGGATATAATCAAACCATATCGTTCCAACTCTGGCCCCTCCCAAACTTCACGTCCTCACATTCCAAAACCAATCAGGCCTTCCCAACAGTCCCCCAAAGTCTTAACTTATTTCAGCATTAACTCAAAAGTCCACAGTCCAAAGTCTTATCTGAGACAAGGTAAGTCCCTTCTGCCTATAAGCCTGTAAAGTCAAAAGCCCGTTAGTTACTTCCTAGATACAATGGAGGTACAGGCATTGGGTAAATACGCCCATTTCAAATGGAAGAAATTGGCCGAAACGACAGGGCTACAGGCCCCATGCAAGTCCAAAATCCAGCGGGGCCATATGGGTCTGCAGCAACCCCAATTCTTGCTTCTTCAGAAAAAAGAATTTGACTGAGGGGCATAAGGCAGAAAAAGAGACCAATGTAAGTTTCAGAGCAGGAATAAAAGTTTATTAAAAAGCTTTAGAGCAGGAAAGAAAGAAAAGTACGCTTGGAAGGGACCCAAGTGGGCACTGAGAAGGTCAAATGCAGTGTTTAACCTTGATTCTAGGACCTTATGGGCTGGCCCTCCTTCCCGTGTCTTGCACCCCTTTCCCATAATTCTTCCCTTAAGGTGAAATGCCTGCATGTGCAGTGCCCTCGTTACACTTGGGAGGTGAGCACAAGCAGTGTGTTTAGGAAGTTGTATGTATGCCCATTTGAGGCTTTCTTCCCTTTTCCGGTGTTGTGTCCCCGGAAGCTCATATTCTGCCATTTTGTCTCTTAATGCACATGGCCGGAAAGTTGCTTCTCACTGGCATCTGCATTCAGTGAACACTTTAGTGCAATAGGCATGGACCATCAGGAAATGACCTCTCCCTGGTGTCGGATGCCAATGTTTTATAGTTACGGAACATTTTTTTTTTTTTTTTTTTTTTTTTTTGAGACGGAGTCTCGCTCTGTCGCCCAGGCTGGAGTGCAGTGACGCGATCTCGGCTCCGTCTCCCGGGTTCACGCCCTTCTCCTGCCTCAGCCTCTCCGAGTAGCTGGGACTACAGGCGCCCGCCACCATGCCCGGCTAAGTTTTTTGTATTTTTAGTAGAGACGGGGTTTCACCGTGGTCTCGATCTCCTGACCTCGTGATCTGCCCGCCTCAGCCTCCCAACAGAACATTTTAAAATATATTGTTTTTACTCCATACTCCTGAATTATTGAATATTAGCACAGAAAGGATGCTTGACCATCATCTAAATGTTCAATCCCTTGTTTCACAGAGGATGACCCAAAGACATTAAATGGCTTGAATAAATTCACATAATTGTAGATGCTGAGTCAGGACTAGAACGTAGTTTTCTTCCTAATCTAGTGTTTTTCTAGTATATTATGCCCAGACATCAAAAATTGGAACATCTGTTTTGTGGCTATCAAAAAGATTAGGAAATACTGAGTCCTAAGGTCAGGCCTTCATGAACACAGTTGGAGAGCAGCTGACCTTTCACATTTGAAGACTGGCTTCTTTGCCCAAAGGTGTTGTAGTAACATTTGAACTAGTTGGAGGCTAACTGATTAGAACCCAGAGGGAATTCCATCGTAAAGAAAATAACCCTTTCAATAAATGTGAATAATTATCTACTTAAATTATCTATAAATTAGAATATATGTGCCATACACAATGTTTATATTCCCACCAAATTCATATGTTAAAACCTAATTCCCAGTGTCGTGTGAGGCCTTTGGGACATGAGAGCTTTAGAGAACTCCCTTGCCTTTTTAGCCATGGGCAGGTGAGAAGACAGCTGTCTATAAATTAGGATGTGCACCCTCATTAGACACCGAATCTGCCAGTCCCAAACTCCAAAACTGTGAGAAATAAGTTTCTGTCATTTATAAGCCACCCAATCTATGGTAGTTTTTTTTTTAAATAAAATAGCTCTTTTTTATTGACTTTAATATGGATCATTGGAAATATTCAACAATAAATAAAACAGAGCAGGGGGTGAGGAAAACAGGATCTTGCTAACATCATTCAAATGCACCCTAACCAGTGCTCAGCTTCACAACAACACGGAGAGAGGTGAGGGGGAATAGAGAGCAAATTTTAAAACACCAACAGCCAAACACCCAAGACTGTACAGAAGAAAAAGTGCTCAAGAGACTGGCTTTGAAGGGAATTCGGTGAAGGGAAGGGACTGTGTAGGAGGAAGGGAATAAACCCATGATCATCCTAAGAGGCAGGGGCTTGGAAGGGGGGCCCTGGCACAGGCTATGCTTAAATCCGACATCCCAGAGCTCAGAACGTGCAACTGATGGCAGTTTTGTACTAGGAAGAAGCTGATGTGAGGCTGGATGGTGGCATCACCTGATAGGCTGGGAGGGAGAACAGGAGGTGCAAAGGTGGCTCACTGTCAGAGGAAATTCAGTGCTCTTTTAATAAGAAAAAAAAATCAGTAATGTCCTAATCCTGACAAGTTGAGATGCTGCTTTGCCCGTCTTTGCCTTTTCTTCTAAGTCTTCCTCCTTTTCTTTGCACAGGTGTCAGGAAGCACCCCAGGGGTGCAGGAGCTGGTGTTTTCATAACAAGAAGAGGGAGGTTGACTCTATATCAAAACTGGCTAGCCCAGTCCATGGGGCAGGCTGATCCTGGTGGCATGTAGTCACATTTGCTGCAAACCCGATGTTCATGATGGACGTAATGATACCCCCAGGGCTTTTCATAGGGGCGAGGACAGGTGCTGGTTCCTGATGACACATGCCTGGCATCCAGTGATCTTTAGCTGGACGGTGGCCCCGTCAGGGCATGGGCTTCCCTGGATAAAGTAGTTTTGGTCCTAACCAGGTGAGGGAGAGTGAGTTCTTTTGGTTTCTCTGTTACTTGTTTTCAGATTACCTCAAAGCAAACATCCCTGTTCTAAATGTTCTCTGTGGTTTTATTCCACCTTTGCCAAGAAGCCAGAGTCACATCCAGGTGGGACTGGCCTCTAGCATGGCTTTCTGGCCACATCAGAGAATGGGATTCCATCAAAACCTCTCAACCAGCCCTTTCCCTAAAGAATCACCCAGATCTTAACTGCCCTCTCCACCTTCTTGACTTTTTTTTCTATTTTACATTCTATTTTCTCATATCTGGCTTTTCTCTCTAAGCCTAGCCAAATGCTTTGCTGAATGATGCTTGGACAAGCCAGAGTTTTAAAAGGCATTCATCCATTTATGAACTTTCTTCCAGCCCAGGATCCCTGCAGAGCACCAGAGGTTACAAATCTGCCCTCCTTTCTCCCCTAAAAGGTGACTGAGGGGAGGGGAGGGGCATGTAGCTCCAGCTATAGCAAATCAGTACGCTGACTCACTGGGGATACCCAGGGGGCTGGGATGTTGCTGACACCTCATGGGCCACCTTGTCAGCCTATCTTTGTGGCTTCAGGTTCAGCTTTGGGTGCTGCAGGCAGGGACCTGTCTACTCCCTTCTGCCTATTAAACTTCCTCTCCAAACTTCATGGTGTGTGTCCATGTTCTAAATTTTCCTGGCATGCAATGACGAGCTCCAGGATATATACCCCAGACAATGTAGCTGCTTCACTGGGTCAGCCAGGCAGAGCAGCAGGCAGGGCAGCTGCAGGCGTGCCCAGGGGCACTGGGTGGTGCTCTGGCCTCACTGCCTCTTCCAGCGAGTGATAGCAGCCCAGCTTGCTGATGGCCTCCAGCTGAGGCATCCAACACTTGGGGCGCCACTCAGCTCTGCTGCCTCCGCTGCTTGGGACCAGCCCAGGCCGCTGGTGCCTCTGCTGCCGCCACCACCACTATCTTCACACTTTATTGTTTGACTTAACTACTTAAGCAACAGTGACTGGAGGCAAAATATAATAACTTCAAAATATAATAATAAAAGTGTATAAAATAAAATGACTTTCTAGGCTTTATGGTATAAATGCATCAGAATCTGCCTGCTAGTGCAGCTAGACTGTAGTCTGTAAGAGGAAGAGTGTTCAAAATAAAACTAGAGAGGAGCATGAGCCGAGTTACTTGGGAATTTGTAAATACAACAGGTATTTCAGGTTCACGTTCAGGGATGATAGCCTTTCCTTCTTAAGCCTATTCTTTTTTTTTTTTTTTTTTAGACGGACTCTCGCTCTGTTGCCCAGGGTGGAGTGCAGTGGTCAGATCTTGGCTCGCTGCAACCTCTGCCTCCAAGGGTCAATTGATTCTCCTGCCTCAGCCTCCCGAGTAGCTGGGATTACAGGTGCCCTCCATGGCTCTCAGATAATTTTTGTACTTTTAGTATAGGGGGGTTTCACCATGTTCGCCAGGCTGGCTTGAACTCCTGATCAAGTGATCCACCTGCCTGGACCTCCCAAAGTGCTGGGATTACAGGTGTGAGCCACCACACCCAGCCTTAAGCTTATTCTTTCTGTCATCTTCATACACACTCATGCATACACACATCTATATGTCATTCTGTTTGTTAAAGCCTTTACTTTCATGGGTGAAAATAGAAAAAAATTTGTAGGTACACATGAGTTATGTAGGAGCAATCACATTTGAAAGTAAAGACAATCTAACCAGACACTGATGATTTAAAGATAAGCTGTGCTAAGATGTGGCAAGTTAAAGGGAATAGACAACTTATATTTCTCTCCTTCTTTCCCTGATCCTCTGAAATCCACATTGCCTTATAATCTTTCCCTAGGCCATCCATGCTTCTGAATACTCCCCTTCTTTCATCTCTTCACCCTTATACACAGTGAACAAAGGCACTCTTGGCGTGACGAACTTGCAGTCTAGGCAAGCCCAGCCTTCAGCTATGACTGCAGTATTGCTCCATGAGCACACAACTGCATTTACTCTGGCGTTCTCTACTAGAACGGCAGTGGGACACTGACAATTGATTCCAACCTTGAAGCCAGAGAGGCACAGATCTGCAAACTTGTCTTGATGGTGGCAATGCAGCCTTCATATTTGTGGAAACCATATTGCACTGATACAGTAATAACGTATCATTACCATAATACTATACAATAGGTACTGAGCCGTACATTTATCACTTCAAGTGTCACATATCATCTGGTTGGCTAGCTCAGAGCAAGCATTAGTTATCTCTGCTACAGAAAATGTTTGTGGTAGGTTTTCCCAGCAGAGATAGCTGTATATATATATACGGAAGGAAGTAGACATAAAGATAGAGAATAAGTATAAAATTTTGATATATTGACATTCAAAGCACCATGAAATCTGAGAGAAACAGTGATGGAGAATACACACTGGTTGAAAATGTGCTTAAGATTATTGTGTACTGGGTGCTCAATTTAAGGTTTCTATGTAAATATTATAGATGGCCTCATTATCTAATATGAAGACACAATCAAAGTGCTAAAGACGGAGTTGAAGACCTCAGCTTCAGCTAAGGAAAGCTAAGGAGCTTGGTAAATGGAGAATTTTGCTCCTATAATCAAGTGATAGAGATTCTATCAACAGAAAGGCAAAATAAAAAACTGTATTTACCACCAACCAGCAAAAATTCAAGAAAGCCTGAAGACCTGTACTTAGATCAGCTAGCTTCTGAATCCAATCCAACACTTAGTCAATGCTTTCCTTTTCAACGGTGTGGTGACTAGAGGCAAAGCTATTTGATGCATCTTCCTTGCTAGTGATCGCATCCTAGGGCAAACTTCATCACCACGTATTGGCTCTAGGTCCACAAACAATTTTGTGGAGCCATGCTTGACCACAATAGTCCCATTGAAGAAGGTGTCAAAAGAGTCATCTTCTCTCAGAATGCTCTTATTGTTTGGCATTGGATTTGGGCTAAATTTTATATTCCAGGCATTAGAGCTCCTAGCAGTTATTTACAATCTGGATAATACCCTCACTGATGTAATTAGGGATGCTTTAATGCATAGTGGCAGGGATAGGAAGTAAAGATGTGAGAGCAAATGCTAAGTCCAGGTTATCATCTCTGACTAACTGAGAATCAAAGTGTCTGTTTTCATGAACCAGTGAAATGACAGTTTTAGTATGCCAAGAGGTAAACACTACTCAAAAAAGTTTTCCTACATGTTCTTTATTATCAAATAAAGATAATATAATAATAATAATAACAATAATAAAATTACCTGCATGAATTCTTAGCCCTCTGCTGGTGAGATTCTGTCATTATTTCTATGTCTTGGGAAATTGAAGATGAAGGAAATAGGTAAGAAATAGATTTTACACCATCAAGTTTTGTGGACAGATCTGATGAATGCTTTAAGTGCCAGATGATCCCATTACTTTTATTACTTCCACTGGACAGAAATAATGGACACTGATGACACCTAATCGCAAATTCTATTTAGTTGCTGAAAGTGTGACAGACACCATACAACTTATTTCTTAAGAGATCTCCTTTCTTCTTGCTAATAGGACCCCAATTTTGTTCAGATATGGTGCTGCCATGAGCTTCATGGCAGGCTGTTTTTCCCTAGCTCTACGCACTGAGTTATGACTGTGAAACTGTCCCTATCAACTGCATAAAATTAACCAGGGAAGAAGGGAAGGAGAGAAACAAAAATGAACCAAGCTTGCAGCACATTCAGCATTAATCATTAGGTCAGCTTGCTGTCTGACCTGCTTCCTCATGATTGTTTCCTGCCTATTGCCCCAGAATCATGTAGACCTTGTCACAAGATTATAGTTCCCCTACATAACATCTTAAGCATTGTGAAGCTTTTTTCCATTTGAGATATTCTTTCAAGTCCTGCATACCAGTGAAATGACTGATGTGAAACTACTGATGCCAGCAGGTCTGAAGGACCCCATGAGGTGCTGACTCACCAAAGAATGCAGTTTCCACATCCTGATGATTTAATCTCTCTTCTCCTGACCCATCAGCAACTTCAATCTTCCAGCTCCTAGCTGTCCACGACCCTTTAGAAACCTCAGCCCAGAACTTGTCATGGAGATGGAGTCGAGGGTTTTTCCCATGTCCTCGCTCAGCTGCCCTGTAATCATTAAACCCTCTGCTGCTAACTCTGCTATCTCAGTGTATTGGTCTGTTATTGCATAGCAGGCATATGAACCTGGTGGTCCTGTAACAATTGGTCTAAAAGAATCGTAATCCCAGTCCACTCAAAAGTGGATTGGCTTACAGATTGGCATGTGAGACAATTCTGAGTAATAAGTGAGGGGTGGTCTTACAGATGGCTGACTAAAGAAGATTCTGCCTTTTGATGAGAACAGACACACTAACGAAATATTCCTTTTTGAGTCTTTGGGCTTGTTCTATGAGGGAGTGACACTTGCAGCTGTTAGAGGTTTCTCCTGACCATTATGGAGAAGCTTGAGATCAAAAACTGACAGAGTGAATATGCTGAAGTCCTAAATTCACTGGAGTTCTGAAACAACTCAGCCTGGGATTGATTGTTATGTGAACTAGTAAATGTCTTTTTGCTTAAGCCATTTTTAGTTGCGTTTTCAGTTACTTGTAGCTTAAAGTATTCTAACTGATAAAGGTAGTAATTTTCTGTATTATCTAATAAAAACATTTAGATAGCAAACTTGTATCATTTCCGCACAAAGATATCACAAAGAATTTTGCACAGCTTTGCATATTTTCTCTTAGCACGTATATATATATTTACAGACTTACAAATATATATAATCTATGTGTTATAAATGATATATAAATTATATTTATAATTATATATAATTATATTACATATAAATTATATATTATACAGGTATATATAATATATATTTGTATATGTATTACACATGTGTATATGTGTACATATGTCCATATACATGTATATATTCATGTGTATATTTGTGTATATACAGATACACATATATCTATTAAATTAAATATAGATATATCTATAAAATACATATTACATATACACATATATATTTCCCTGGAGTATAGGGTAGGCCTTGCTGTGTTATTCTTTAGGAACAATGATGACATTTTATTAATTCTATCTTTTCGCAGGAGAAGGAAAAATGTTACATTGTCAAAGTCCCAAAGCCTTTCAGGAACAATTGTTCAAAGTTTGTTTAGAACATCAAGGAGGGAAATCCGGATTTTACTTTAAGTGCAATGGGGAGTCATTAAGGATTTTATGTAGGTGAGTTACATTTTGATTATATTTTGAAAAGAGCATTCTAGCTGCATAGTGGAGAATTGGTTATAGGAGAGCAAGAGGGAATCGGTGAGAAGAATGTGGCTCTAATCAGGTGATAGAAGTGATGACAGATTGGGCTAGATCAGTAACAATGGAGATATAAATTTGTGAAATGGAGATTTGGGAAATGGAGATAGAGATTTGGGAAATATTTTGCAGACTGAATCAATTAGACTTGTTGATGGGCTGGATATAAGATACCAGTGAAAGATGAATAAAGGATGAATCCCAGGTTTTGGCTTGAAAAAACTGAGCATGTTGGTGCCTTCATTGAAATGGGCAGAATAGATGAGAAAGTGATTTAGGGGAGAGATAGAGAGTTCATTATAACATTACAGACTTATTTAGTTTAAGATATCTAATGGCTGTGCATTTGGAGAAACCAAGTAGTAATTTGGATGTAGGAATCCATAGCACATGAGAGATATCTGAGCTCAATATATAAATTTGATTATATATATTTAATTTATATATTTAATATATTTAATATATAAATTTATATATAATATATAATATATAAATTTATAAGTTTAATTTTATATATTATATAATATATAAATATATAAATTTAATTATATATATATATATGCATGCACGTTTTTGTGCGCACACATGTGTGTACACACATACATATATAGGATTCTCTCCCAAGGGGGAGAGAATGAACAAACAAACCAAGAATCCCTAAATATGAGCCCACATAAATGTTAGGTAGAAGAAGAAAAGGAAAAACACTGAGGAAAAACTGCTAGTGAGGTAGGAGGAAAACCAGGAGGAGATGGTTTCACAGAGCTAAGAGTGAACTGGTATAGGAATTTATCACTGTCCAGTTCCACTCAAGTATTGATGCTGGGCTTTCTTTTCCACACCACCAGCACTCTTCACGGTGTAGACTGATGAAAATAGGGATTTTCACACGGTATCATTCACATGGGGGCTCGACACTGTTTGAGGATGATGACTGTTTTCATGAATGATAAATGGATGATATGCAGATATCTGAAAATGGAAAGATGTCGCTAGACAGTGAGAAGAAAAACAGTAATGGGGCATCTTAGTCAGGGATGTGATTTACTTACTTGAAGAGGGAGGGATGGCCTTCAGACACTGTATAGATGGAATACTTGTGTCTCCCCAGATTAATCTGTTGAAGCCCCAACCTCTAATGTGATGGTATTATAGGAGGTGGGGCCTTTGGGAGGTAGTTTCAGATATGGTTGTGATGGCAGGCCCCTCATGATGGGATTAGCATCCTTATAAAAAGAGACAAGAGTGTGCTCACGCTGTCTCTCTCCCCCCTTCCCATGTGAAGATACAGCAAAAAGGCAACAATCTTCAAGCCACAATGGCCCTCACCAGAACCCAGCCATGTGGTCAGCCTGATCTCGGACTTCGCAGCCAACAGAACTGTGAGAATTAAATCTTATGTTTAAATCACCTAGCCTATGGTATTTTAATTAATTAATTTATTTATTTATTTTTATTATACTTTAAGTTCTAGGGTACATGTGCACAATGCACAGGTTTGTTACATATGTATACATGTGCCGTGTTGGTTTGCTGCACCCATTAACTCATCATTTACATTAGGTATTTCACCTAATGCTATCCCTTCCCTTGCAGGCCCTGGTGTGTGATGTTCCCCACCCTGTGTCCATGTGTTCTCACTGTTCAGTTCCCACCTATGAGTGAGAACATGCGGTGTTTGGTTTTCTGTCCTTGCAATAGTTTGCTGAGAATGATGGTTTCCAGCTTCATCCATGTCCCTACAAAGGACATGAACTCATCCTTTTTTATGGCTGCATAGTATTCCATGGTGTATATGTGCCACATTTTCTTAATCCAGTTTATCATTGGTGGACATTTGGGTTGGTTCCAAGTCTTTGCTATTGTGAATAGTGCCACAATAAACATACGTGTGCATGTTTCTTTATAGTAGCATGATTCATAATCCTTTGGGTATATATACCCAGTAATGGGATGGCTGGGTCAAATGGTATTTCTAGTTCTAGATCCTTGAGGAATCACCAAACTGTCTTCTACAATGGTTGAACTAGTTTACACTCCCGCCAACAGTGTAAAAACATTCCTATTTCTCCGTATCCTCTCCAGCACCTGTTGTTTCCTGACTTTTTAATGATCGCCATTCTAACTGGTGTGAGATGGTATCTCATTGTGGTTTTGATTTGCATTTCTCTGATGACCAGTGATGATGAGCATCTTTTTGTGTGTCTGTTGGCTGCATAAATGTCTTCTTTTGAAAAGTGTCTGTTCATATCTTTTGCCCACTTTTTGATGGGGTTGTTTGATTTTTTCGTCTAAATTCATTTAAGTTCTTTGTAGATTCTGGATATTAGCCCTTTGTCAGATGGGTAGATGGCGAAAATTTTCTCCCATTCTGTAGGTTGCCTGTTCACGCTGATGGTAGTTTCTTTTGCTGTGCAGAAGCTCTTTAGTTTAATTAGATGCCATTTGTCAATTTTGGCTTTTGTTGCCATTGCTTTTGGTGTTTTAGACATGAAGTCCTTGCCCATCCCTATGTCCTGGATGGTATTGCCTAGGTTTTCTTCTAGGGTTTTTATGGTTTTAGGTCTAACGTGTAAGTCTTTAATCCATCTTGAATTAATTTTTGTATAAGGTGTAAGGAAGGGATCCAGTTGCAGCTTTCTACATATGGCTAGCCAGTTTTCCCAGCACCATTTATTAAATAGGGAATCCTTTCCCCATTTCTTGTTTTTATCAGATTTGTCAAAGATCAGATGGTTGCCTTAAGCTGATAAGCAACTTCAACAAAGTCTCAGAATACAAAATCAATGTGCAAAAATCACAAGCATTCTTATACACCAATAACAGACAAACAGAGAGCCAAATCATGAGTGAATTCCCATTCATAATTGCTACAAAGAGAATAAAATACCTAGGATCCAACTTACAAGGGATGTGAAGGACCTCTTCAAGGAGAACTACAAACCACTGCTCAATGAAATAAAAGAGGACAGAAACAAATGGAAGAACATTCCATGCTCATGGATAGGAAGAATCAATATCATGAAAATGGCCATACTGCCCAAGATAATTTATAGATTCAATGCCATCCCCATCAAGCTACCAATGACTTTCTTCACAGAATTGGAAAAAACTACTTTAAACTTCATATGGAACCAGAAAAGAGCCTGCATTACGAAGACAATCCTAAGCAAAAAGAACAAAGCTGGAGGCATCACGCCACCTGACTTCAAACTATACTACAAGGCTACAGTAACGAAAGCAGCATCGTACTGGTACGAAAACAGAGATATAGACCAATGGAACAGAACAGAGGCCTCAGAAATAACACCACGCATCTACAGCCTATGGTATTTTACTATGGAAGCCCACCCTGACTAACATTTCAATTTAGCTCCTATGTAGTTCCCTGGTGCTTGGCAATCTCCTGACTCACTACCTTGTCACATGGTCTATCCCAAGTCAGTCCTTCTCCTCTTCCCATATCCCCCTACTCCAATATTCAGCCATATGTGGCCACGTCTTCCTCCACCTGAGCTCCTTGCAGAGGAATGAACAATTGTTTGAATATTAATGAATATTAAAGTAAGTAAAAAAGAGATAAATCTCCATTTGTTTTGATAGTAGGGTGATCTTTGGTGAGCTTAGGAAATGTTTCAACCAAGTAGTCATAGCATGGTCCAAGTTAACATGCATTGAACCGGGTGTGGTGGCTCATGCCTGTAATCCCAGCACTTTGGGAGGCTCAGGGGGATGGATCACTTGTGGTCAGGAGTTCAAGACCAGCCTGGCCAACATGGTGAAACCTCGTCTATACTAAAAGTGCAAAAATTAGCCAGGTGTGGTGGTGCATGCCTATAATCCCAGCTACTTGGGAGGCTGAGGCAGGATAATCACTTGAACTTGGGAGGTGGAGGTTGAAATGAGCTGAGATCATGCCACTACACTTCAGCCTGGGCAACTGAGACTCCATCTAAAAAAAAAAAAATCAAGGCAAGTTAACAGGCATTGAATATTAAAAGGGAAGTAAAGAAGGGGAGTTATTTGGTGTTAACAACTCGAGAAATTTTCTGTGAAGGGAAGTTTAGAAGTGGTAGGACATGAAGCTGGAAGTGGAACACAATTGGCACATTTAGTGATAGATAATGGAAAGTTCAAGAGAGCAACCAAGAAATGGATTAGAGCATAGCAAGATACATTCTATCAGGTGGGTTGAACTTAGTAATTAGCAATCTATAATTAGCAATTTTGGTACATAGACTGGCATATAGTTTGTAGCAGGAAAGCCTGCCATCAGTTAGCCTGTCCTCCCCGATTAATATTGGCTTAAGAGCACACTTCAGGCCAGGCACGGTGGCTCACACCTGTAATCCCAGTACTTTGGGAGGCCGAAGCTGGTGAAGGTCAAAAGTTCGAGACCATCTTGGACAACATGGTGAAACCCCATCTCTACTAAAAATACAAAAATTAGCTGGGCTTGGTATCGAGAGCCTGTAATTCCAGCTACTAGGGAAGCTGAGGCAGGAGAATCACTTGAACCTGGGAGACAGAGGTTGCGGTGAGCCGAGACAGTGGCCATTGCACTCCAGCCTGGGAGACAAGAGCGAAACTCCATCTCAAAACAAAACAATAAAAAAGCAGACTTCAGTTCCAAGAATTTTAGAGAGAAGGCATTAAAGGCATTAGAATGGCAAGAGTAAGACAGGACCTTATCCTAGCTTTCTGGGGAGATCACTGAGATAGTAAGTTCGGCATAGAAAATAAGATGTGAATCACTTTACCAGACTGGCGTGTTAATTTGGGAGGTGGTCTTACAAATAATGCAGGGGCTTAGTTCCTATTATAAGGATCCATGTTTTCTGAGGTCTGAAGTTTTTACATATGGGTAGGCTTTCTGTAAGTGGGTATATAAGGAAATATTTTGCTGGACGAGGTGGCCCATGCCTGTAATCCCAGTACTTTGGAAGGCTGAGGTGGGAGGATCACTTGAGGCCAGGAGTTTTGAGACCAGCCTGGGCAACATAGTGAGACCCTTTCTCTACAAGAATAAAAATAAAAAAATTAGCCAGGCATAGGAGTGCATGCCTGCAGTCCCAGCTACTTAGGAGGCTAAGGCAGGAGGATTGCTTGAGCTCAGGAGTTGGAGGTTGCAGTGAGCTATTATCACACCTCTCCAACCTGGGTGAAAGAGCGAGACCCTATCTCTGACAACAACAAAAAACTAAAACATTATACTGATGAATACCACAAACATCATTAAATCTATAAAAATAATGTAATATTTTATTATTAACTGCTTGACAACTCTAAAGTACTTTTTTTCTTCTAAAATATTTTGGCTGCATGCTACTTGATTATATTTTAGTATAGCAATATTTTATAATACCACTTTTTATATATTGATAGCTTTGAAAGGTTTCTTTCAGTTTTACAACTATTTATTACTAATGACATCCTAGCATGAAATCTGACACATTGCAATGCATAAAAAAGATGTACTTGTTGTTTCTAGTACTGCTATGGTTTTGTGCCCTAGAAGCACAGGAATTCTCATAAATTGGATCTTGTACATTTCCAATCAAAAGAAAAAAACGTAGGAGGGTTTATAGTTGCATATGCTGCTACATTGTTCAGTGTGCTTCTGAAAAGAGAATTTCCATTTTGACTAGGATTTGATAAGGATCAAATCTTTTCCTTATGCTTTTCCTGCTAAGTATATTAGTTTTCTATTGTTGCATAACAAATCGCCACAAACTTAGTATCTTAAAACAATACATGTTTATCTCATAGCTTGTATGGGTAAGGAGTCCAGGTACAAACTGAGTCTTTTGCTCAAGGTTTCACTGGGCTATAATCAAGGTGCTTGCAGACTGTGTGCTTATCTGGAGGTTTGACTAAGGAAGAATCCACTTCTAGGCTTTTTCAGGATGCTGGAAGAATTCATTTCTCTGTCCGACTGACAGCCCTAGCTTCTTACTGGCTGTCCACTGGGGGCTACTCTCAGGTCCTAGAGGCTGTCCACAATTCCCTGCCACATAGCTCTCTGCAAAGGCATTTTACAATATGACTGTTTGCTTAAGGGTGAATTTCTCACTTCAGTTTGCTAAGATAGTCTTATATAATGTAATGTAATCACAGGACTGATATCCTAGCCCCTTTGCTTGATAATGTAACCTGATCAAGGAATGACATCTTATTAATTTGCCACAGGCAAAGTATGATTGAAAGCAAGTCACAGGTTCCAATCATGCTCAAAGAAAGGGGATTATATAAGGGTAGACCTTATTGGGAATCGCCTTTGGGTATATATGTACAATAATTTTCCACGGAGAAGCTTCTATACATTTTGTGTCTTGTTTTCTTCTCACCACTTACATGGTTCTATTGCCATATGTCTAGACACATTGATACCATGATATGACCTCTGGCCCTACACTTTCCTGTCACTATGCCAGGTAAGTCACTATATTAGTATTTTTTCTAGTATTATGCCTGGAAGTTTCTTGCAATGGTTAGTAATGACTTAGCTCAACATGAAAGCAACCAGGAGCCACACACTATCCCTCTAGAGTCAATCTAAAGATATTCTTATTCAAATTTCCCTTGGCTGGGTCCCAGAAATACACATGGCCATCTCAATACCACTTCATCTGAGGGGAAGGGTGACAGACTATCTCTGTCTTAACCAATTGCAATTAAAATATTTTTTTTGGGTGTGGATTTTATAAAAACATGTGACCCCGTGAAAACATATTTTCCAGGGCCCCAAGGGTGGACTGAAATAAGTGAGGAATTTGGAAATTAAGTTTCATGAGCTTTCTAGGAAATCCATTTAAAGTTGCCATTTATTTATTAACTTACTTGATAATTGTTCTCTGAATCTGAAGTGATGGCCAGAATTTTTAAAACGTGTGAACATTTCTTATCCAATGAACTAGTTATAAAATCATACAAATAAATGAAGAAAAAAACAGGAGCCAAGAGTTCCCAAGAAAGTAAGTAATTAGGCAGAACCTATCCGCTATACAGCAGATAAAGATTCTAACCACTAGAGTTTAAAATATTTGGATTTAATTTATGAAAAACAATGAAAATCTGTTCCTTTCCCTTAGAGCTAAATTTATTGTGCAATCATTGTGTTTCAGAGCTTCATTTAGTTTTTATGCATTGTATTTAAATTATGTGCTACTTAAATTTGTGGCATATATAGTCTAAATTTTGTTTTGAAAAGTTAATTGGTGATTATTGCAAGGACTGCAGTTTTCTGACCCAAAAGGTCAGGAAAAGGTCTCTTTTTCTCTCTTCCTCCTCCCCACCCCAAAAATAAAAAATAGAAGAAGTCTTCAATATTTTTAGTTGTCAGATTGCTAAGTGTTCAGGGAAATTGAGCCCTCTCCCACAAGACAAATTATTCCCTTAAAGTATTCGAGGTAATCTTCTTTGCTAGTGATTTGTTTAGGGCCAGTCATGTGTCCCAGTTCTAGCCAATTTAAGGGGAAGTACTGAGAGTTATGGGAGAGATCCATAATGAGAAGTGACCCTTTCCTTCTGCCTTTGACCCCTAGAATGGTGACAGCCAACCTCTAGTCAGAAAAAAAAAAAAGCCTAGTATAATCAGAGAAGCTGACTCAAAGCTCTGACTTAACTGATTCTGCATGCCTACCTCTGGACATCCTATAACATGAGATGGAAAAATGCCACTTCTAGTTTGACATTTTTATTCCTTACAACAGAACACTTTCTAACAGAAACAATGATGTATAAAATAAAAGTCAGACAAACACACACACATATAACATTTATTATGTTTTGTCTTAATACACATGCAATATGAGTTCATTTTGGGAATTTGAAATTACAGGAATTCACAAGGAAGAAATGTTTAAGAAATCATGCAGATAACGATATTAACAGTTTTTGTATATATTTATCTATTGCTGCTATGCATACATTTTATATAACTTTTAAAGTTAGACTAATTGTTTTAAACTTGATTCCTAATAATCATAAAAATGATAGCAAGATTAGATTGAATCTGATTTTTTTTCTTTTAAAATTTCTTTTATTGATATGAGCACGATCTATAGTAATTAGAGAAGCCCAAGGCATTGGTTCAATTTAGGAAAGTGGACCACAGGTAAAATTGATGGAGTTCTAGAAGTATTTTAACTGCCTAAAAACATTCTCTCTTTATGACTACCACCTAAGTTCTAAGACAAGGTCATTCTCAGGAAATTTCAAACTCATTTTTGCTATGTTCCCTGGTAGATAATGTTTGTGGTACCTTCCCCAGAGAATTTTTTTAGCTACTATATTTCTGTTGAATAGGCTTAAGTTGAACTAATGTAGACTTTGTTCAATTTATTGTCATTAGTTAATGTCACTCCTGTACTAAACTGAATTGCTAAAAGAAATTCGATTTTTAACTAGTTTTATAGGCTAAGTGAAGGAAGAGAAACCAAGATAGAATCTCAACTATCTGATATATTACATTGACTCTGTAGAACATTTCCTTTTTTCCAAGGAGTCCTCACCTTTTATTACAATAGGACATAAAATAAATGATTGTAATATCAAATATGAAATATTGTCTGTTGAGTGGAATATCTTTAATTTCAAAGCCATATTTATCTTTTGTGCTATAAATTTTAGTTTATACATTACATTATAATGTATAGATTATACATTCTGATTTATGGACCATAATATTCATATAGAATAATTATTTCTGTTATTTTTTATTACATATTGAACCTTAAGAGAGTTTGTTGGTTTGAAAACAATAAGCATATTGAAGCAATCTTGTTCAATATTTACATTTTTATGTTTGCATATAAACAGATGAATACATTCTGTTATATTTTTATTGTAATAGACTTCTTTATGTATATACAAAGTCAACTAGGACTTCTTAACCTTTTTTTGTGCTATGAGCTGCTGTGGCAGTCTGGTCCATCCCTCTCAGGATTGTGTTTTTAAATGCGTAAAATAATACAAATAGGACTAAAACTAAAAAATACATGTAAATATATATATTTTTTGCATGAAATGTAGGTTAAGAACCCCTGAGTCAAGATTTGGGTAGCCCTTTAGTTAATGTGTAAAAACAAAAATGCCCGACGCAATTCCTAAGAGAGAGATCCAAAATGAGCACACAAGAAGAACCAAGCTGAGATACATTCATTAAACACATGTGTGATAAAGCCCTTAGATTGTATCTGTACAAGTGTGTTATTTTTGCTTTTAAATCCAGAAGTAAGAATTATCAGTTTAGGAATAAGTATATGATAGAGACTTAGAGAACATTGGTTTTGTTTCAACTTATCTACATCCCTGTGTTGTCTACGAGAACTGTAAAATCTTGGAATGAGTTTACGTGCCAACTTTGAGCATTTTAGCACACTACAGAATTTTAGCCTTGTCCAATTCAACTGTAGAACTGGGCCATGAATTGGTTAATTAAAGGTATGAGCTTAATGAAAAAGAAGCTATGAATGAAAGAGTGATTACACAGAGGGAGTTCAATTGAGACAGAACTGGAAAATAAGGTAGGATATGAAAAAAACAACACAACACTATAAAACTGAAGTATGAGAGGAGAAAATCAAAGAAAAAAAGGACTTACCATTAGTTGGCAATTTACTTTCCACAATATCACACACCTGGAGTATTTAGAAATTACATTTCATCTTTCATGTGGCACTACATAGCTCATATAAATATAATGGTATCTTACCTATTTAAAAAATATTAAATGGTTTAATTTCTTTTAAGACTCTTATCATATTTTTCACATTAAATGGGTATTATACTCCCAGTATTTTCATCCCTTTCCATTTTTCATGGAAGAAGTAGACACAAGCCTGAATTAAATAAAGAGGTCTTGCTGTGCAGACGTATTTTAGAACCCATACTATTTAATGTGAATATCAGTAGGTGTTAGTTGTGCCATGGGCTGCTGTGGCAGTCTAGTCTATCCCCTTAAGATTGTGTTTTTTAAATGCACAAAATAATACAAATAGGACTGAAATTAAAACATCACATGGAAATATAGTGTTGTGTATAGACTGCAGGTTAAGAAACCCTGCATCAAGATCTTTCCCTCCTTCCCCCAACATTCTCTGTCTTCTTTAATCTGTACAGACTGAAGCTGTAGTTTTCTCTCCAGAGTTCCTTTTGTGTATCAAGCATCTTTTTGCTTGTGCATTTGCTTAATTTTGTTTTAATTTTTCTCAGTTTTTTATGAAATATAGATTTAGTAAGATCAGCAGATAGACAAAAACTTCTTCACATTATTAAATTATGCATAGTTTAATATACTATGAGTATCAGTATGAGTATTTTCTTAGTTGCATTTGGAAACATTGTTATTTTATGGCAGTTAATTGCCACAAACTCCATAGACTGTACAGCCTAGAGGAATGTTCTAAACCCCTGTCCAAATCCTAACCCTCTAAAATTTCCCTTTATATAGAGATACTTCACAACCTGTACCACATAAACAGGATGAAGTTCAAGAACTACTCATAGTCTTGTCAGGTTGGTGGAGTGGTTGGTGGGGTTGGTTACTGACTCCTCCAAATGTCAGAATGCTTTTGAAGCCAAAGAGAAAAAGAGATCCATTTTTTTTTCTTTTTAACTACAGAAGGGAAAGTTGATATTATGGGCAAAGGCTCTGTGCTCTGTGTGTTATGTAGCATAAAACTCTAATTGCTAATATGCCCCTTTTAGACTTGTGTTGTGGTTTCTCACCTTTGTTTTTTTGGCATCCTTGTGCCTTAGGCTGCAGGTATTTTAAATATTTGTACATTGTTATGCAAAGAGAAAGTGATAAGAAACCTATATAATGTGTTATATGAGGTCAGAAAAGGCAGAAAAGGCAGAGATTAATTTAGAAGCTTATGAGGAAGAGAAAATATTTTAGTATTTTTCCTGAAGATTTTTCCTTAATAATTGAGGCTCTGAAAATGGAGTTTCTAAAAGAATGATAACTTAAGTGTAAATCCTGCTTTGTTTGCATGTAAACATGCTCCAACATTTGTGTTAATCATTCCCAGATGGATTCATTACCTTACCCTTCTTCATATGATTTCTTGTGTAGTCTATCAATCACAGAGAAAAATATCCATAGATAAGTGGATCAAAGCATGGGTTTAAAAAGGCAAAGAGAAAGAAGAAATTATTTACTGGGTCTGACACCCTGTTTAACATTTCAGGATCAAACCAATACCAAATTCCTAGGACATAGTAGGGAGTCCAGCAGACAGTAAATGAAGTGGCAAATGCAACCGTCATTTTTAGAGTCTTCAGCCGTGCTCTTGGTATATTGTTCTTGGACTGATTCAGTTGTAGTTCTATTGGATGGAGAAGAGAGCAGGTGGTTAAAGATCAGTTTTCTTACAAAACCAAAGTGGACAAAAAGGAAGACAGCATCACTAATTCAACTTAATCAATGGGAGGAAATTTCCATTATTTTAAATAATAATAATTTGTTTGAAAAGCATGTTTTAATAAGAGTTTTCTGCTGTGTCACATAATGAATAGAAAAGTTTGAAGATGTTAGTGCTCTTATTTCTGCCAAACTAATCTGGATTTGAAATATGGGGTACTCAAACTCTTCACATATAAATTTAAGAGAGTTGATGAGGTTGAGCTCAGTTCAATTATTTTTTTTAAAAATTATTGTTTTATTTTAATAGGTTTTTTGGGGGACTAATGGTGTTTGGCTACATGAATAAGTTCTTTGGTGGTGAGTTCTGCGATCTCAGTGGACCCATCACCTGAGCAGTGTACACTGTACCAAATGTGTAGTCTTTTATCCCTTGCCATCCCCTACCCTTTCCCCCGAGTTTCCAAAGTCCAGTGTATCATTGTTATGCCTTTGCATCATCATAGCTTAGCTCCCACATATAAATGAGAACATATGATGTTCGGTTTTCTATTCCTGAGTTACTTCACTTAGAATAATAGTCTCCAATTCCATCCAAGTTGCTGCAAATGCCACTATTTTGTTCCTTTTTTATGGCTGAGCAGTATTCCATAGTACATATATACCATATTTTTTTATTCACTCATTGATTGATGGGCATTTGGGCTGTTTCTGTATTTTTGCAATTGCAAACTGTGCTGCTACAAACATTCCTGTGCAAGTATCTTTTTCATATAATGCCTTTTTTCCCTCTTGGGTAGATACCTAGTAGTGGGATTGCTGGATCAAATGATGGTTCTACTTTTAGTTCTTTAAAGACTCTCCACACTGTTTTCCATGGTGGATGTACTAGTTAACATTCCCACCAACAGTGTAAAAGTGTTCCCTTTTCACTGCATCCCTGCCATCTATTATTTTTTGACTTTTTGATTATGGCCATTCTTGCAGGAGTGAAGTGGTATCACATTGTGGTTTTCATTTTCATTTCCCTGATCATTAGTGACGTTGAGCATTTTCCCTTATGCTTCTTGGCCATTTGTATATCTTCTTTTGAGAATTGTCTATTCATGTCCTTTGCCCACTTTTTGATGGGATTGTTTGTTTTCTTCTTGCTGATTTGTTTGAGTTCTTTGTAGATTCTGGGTATTAGTCCTTTGTCAGATGTACAGATTGTGAAGATTTTCTCCCGTGGGTCGTCTGTTAACTCTGCTGATTATTTCTTTTGCTGTGGAGTAGCGTTTTAGTTTAATGAAGTCCCATCTATTTATCTTTGTTTTTGTTGCATTTGCTTTTGGGCTCTTGGTCATGAAGCCTTTGCCTAAGCCAATGTCTCGAAGGGTTTTTCCAATGTTATCTTCTAAAATCTTTATGGTTTCTTGTCTTAGATTTCAGTCTTTGATCCATCTTGAGTTGATTTTTGTATAGGGTGAGAGATGAGGATCCAGTTTCATTCTTCTACACATGGCTAGCTAGTTATCCCAGCACCATTTGTTGAATAGAATGTCCTTTCCCCATTCTATGTTTTTGTTTCCTTTGTGAATTCTGACTTCAAAACAAAACTATGTTCACTGAGTATCTCTGCCACTAAGGATAGTAAGTATCATGTGTGGATGAAAGTGTATTACCCTAAATTATCTATCTCAACTCTGTGCTTCTTTCTATGATATCTGAAATAATTTCACTTTTCATATTAATATAGCCTTTAAAGTTCATAGGTTACACTTGTGAAGAAATTTGCTGGAAATTAATGGAATTGGTGACTTTTTACAGTCAGGCTGCCTACCTGAAATTTTGGACTTAGTTCTTAAAAGGCAAAAAGATGCAATTTTGAAGTGCTCAAAATCTGTTCTTGTATTTCATGATTGAGAACTTCTGTGTTAAGTAAGAAATACTCTTCACACACTATATTTTTTTTTAGGGAAACAGATAATGCTATTCAGAAATAGTCATTTTGAAATTTCTTATTAATTGGTCACCAAAGAGTGGACATATAGAGGAGAACATTTACATGCATGGGGTTTTAATTATAAAATTAATCTTTGTCTGGAAATATTAAAGTAATTTATTAAATACAGACTGATTATGGATTTTTGGGAGACAAAACTAATTACTGTTTACTCTGTGCCTTGCTAGAGGCTTTGCTCTTTTCACATACTATTGATTTTTTTTTTTTTTTTTTGAGACGGAGTCTCGCTCTTTCACCCAGGCTGGAGTGCAGTGGTGCGATCTCGGCTCACTGCAGGCTCCACCCCGGGGTTCACGCCATTCTCCTGCCTCAGCTTCCCGAGTAGCTGGGACTACAGGCGCCTGCCACCTCGCCCGGCTAATTTTTTGTATTTTTAGTAGAGACGGGGTTTCACCGTGTTAGCCAGGATGGTCTCGATCTCCTGACCTTGTGATCTGCCCCCCTCGGCTTCCCAAAGTGTTGGGATTACAGGCGTGAGCCACTGCACCCGGCCCTTTTTTTTTTTTTTTTTTTTTTTCAGAGTTTCGCTCTTGCTGCCCAGGCTAGAGTGCAATGGTACAATGTTGGCCCCCTGCAACCTTTGCCTCCCGGGTTCAAGTGATTCTCCTGCCTCAGCCTCCTGAGTAGCTGGGACTACAGGCATGTGCCACCACACCCGGCTAATTTTTGTATTTTTGGTAGAGACAGGTTTCATCGTCTTGGTCAGGCTGGCCTCGAACTCCTGACCTCAGGTGATCCTCCTGCCTCGGCCTCCCAAAGTGCTGGGATTACAGGCGTGAGCCACCACACCTGGCCTTCACACGCTATCATTTAATCCTAAATATCTGTAAACTTTGGTGACACATCCATTTAAAATTCAAAAAACCATCTTGGCTTAGCATGTGACTGAAAATGAAAAAATATCAAGACAACCACAACATGTCATGCTTTTTCTTCTTTTGAAACATTGTCACAGTTGATAATTGGTTTACTATTTATGACTTTTCTGCTAGACTGTAGTCTCCATGAAAGCAGGATACTTACTAGATTTTTCTTATTCACCGTGGTATCCCCACCTAGCACAGTTTCCAGCAACATTGAGTAGTCAGTATGTATTAATCAAAGAAATAAAATAATAAATAAATAAATGTGTTCATAGTATTTATTGCTTCCTGACTCTGCTTTTTTGTTTTTCTTCTTATGTACTGCTCATATTTCTTCAGATTAACTCCTATTTGAGATTCACCTTCTTATTTTCCCTCTACCCTTCTTAGATATCGCTTATAAAATGGAATCTCTCAAGACAAGATTTTGAAGGCAAATTGTTTTTGCAGTATACTTTTTTGGAAATATTAAATACCATTTTGTGCTGGCAGGTGGAAACTGCCCAATTCCCTATTAGAGAGCATCACCATGAATATTTTCTTTTGAAAATATCCACTGAGACTATTCATGCTATAATAATTAAGATGATTTCCCTGATAAGTTGTAATAGATATAACTTATGCACTATGTCATTGATAACATGTCTTTTGGATGTCATGCCAACATAACAATGTTTATTTCATAAATTTATAAATTTTAGTTTTTGGGAATGCACCATTTTACTAAAGCAAAAAGGTACAAACACGTGTGAAGTTTTGAATGAAATAATCAATTACATAGTCAATATTTCGCATATTAACATACACACAAATGTGCGTAGTTTATGTTGTGTAAATATATGGGATTTGAATATAAAATGAAACAGCTTACTTTAGCTAATTTATTGGATAGCATTTAACAAGTTGTACTTTGCTATAGTCTAGATATCACGGTTTGTACTTGCTGCCCAGCATAAACCATTTACCAATGCTTATCTTGGGTTTTAATGGAATAATCATTCTTTCTTCTTTAATTTCATGGTGCAAATGTAGAACAGCAGAAGATATTAAGTTACCTTATCTGTAAATTGAGGATGATAAAACCATAATAAAAATATTACCTAATGGGGTGATTGTGAATATTAAATGAGCTAATATATGCAAACTGCTTAGAACAGTATCTGTCACATAGTTTGTGCCACTCTGTTTTGAGTATTGCTATTTAAAAACTGCCCACAAATGACACTAAATCTAAGGAATACACACCGTGGGGGTCCTGATGAAGGACCCGTGTCAGGGTGAAGATGATTTTTGCATTGCAGATCAGCATGATGAGAAGAGGGATGATGAAGAGGCAGCCGAAGGTGAAAAAGTTATAAAATGCTTGATGCCACCATTGTGGAAAACTGCAGTGTGTTACACATTGAGAGAAAACTTTTGTCTGTCCGGAGTTGTCTGTTAGATGAATCATCCTGAAGATGTATAACTGTATGAGACAATAAAAAAGCTATGTTACTGTTTTCCAAATGGTATTTGAAAGTTTTCTTTTTGGTACTCTGCTAGCCTTCTAACATGTTACCTACAGAAATTTCTAAGCTCCTTAGTGTTATACTTCTGATGTTTCTACGAAAAGTCATGTGAATATTTACTTAAAATATGTTTGGGTAAGTGTCAATAGATCTATCAGATTTTGGATTTTTTAGAAATTATTTCAACTTTGAAGAATAATCATCTCTCAAGGATTTAAATGTTGTTTGTATTTCAGTTGCCAGTACAATTATGCCGAGTAAACTTTTTGCAAGTGATTTTACTCATAAGTTATATCTGCAGTAACTATAACTGTGTCTGGCACTTAAAATGGAACCCCCAAAATACATATTTAAATTTTATTTTAGAGACAGAAACCCTATTAAAATGACATTTTAAAAAATGGTCAAAAGACATGAAGAGACAGTTGCTCAAAGGATGATGGAACATGTCAAAACAGACAAAAAAAAAACAAACAACCCAGGAACCAGCTGAAAAGAGCTTCCACTGGCGAAATCTGGGGCAGTTTAAGCATCAAAATACAAAAAAGAAACTGATCTAAAAGAATGAGAAACTATTGAATAAAGTAAGGATCCATGAGCCCATACTTACAGAAATTATGAGATAACAAAAACAACAAATAAATGGGGGGAGAAAAACCTCTTCCATAATGTAGAATGCCAACTAATAAATGAAAAGGAATAAACAGAATTAGTGATTAACATTTGGTAATCACTATAATAAGTGATTACAGCAAGAATCATCAATAGTTGGTAAAAATAGTGGGTGGAAGTTTGAGGAGAACAGGATGTTTACAAAATCTCAAAGTATCAGCCTGCAGGATACTTATTCATTATAAGGAATAAAATAATAACTTTACAGAAGAGAAATATCTAGATAAGTATGTTAACATTGCCAATCATGGGACCTATCGACAATGTCTGTCTCCTTATGTAATGCATTGAGAACTTAGCATCACTAATTTGGTATTTTTGCTTAAAGTGTATAACCTGAATCTAACCTTGAGAGGACAAATCCCAACTGAGAGACATTTTACAGACTGACTGGTTTGCACTCTCCAAAAATGTCAATATGATTAAACACAAAGAAAGACTGAGAAATGGTTCCAGCTAAAAGAATACTAAAGAGGTATGCAACTGAATCCACCACATAATCTTGGATTTTCTTTTGCTGAAAGGGCAAAAATTAAACTGGGACAACTTATGAGCTCTGAATAGAACATATCAATTAAATAGTGGTGTTGTATCAGTATTAAATTTCTTATTTTGACAATCGTTACTGTGGCTGTGTGTGAAAGGCCTTAAACACACATTGAAGTATTGAGGAGTAAAGAAAAATCATGTCTACAACTTACTTTTAAGCAATTGGGAAAATGTACATAAGATAAAATAAATAAGCAAATGTAAAATGTTAATATTTGAGAAAATCTGGGTGAAGGTATCCAGAAATCCGTATGATTCTTGTAACCATTCTCTGAGTGTCAAATTATTTTTAAAAAGCCTTTATCCTACAACTTTTAAAAACACAAACTGAATCAACAATTAAGAAAATGTTGCAAGTAGTTTTCAAAAATAAATTCTAGTGGACATTTGTTCATTATTCCTCTATTCCTTAAACACTTCTTACCTACTTATTTATAAGCTTTTCCCCTGAGAAGTTTCATTTTACTGTGAAACATTTTTAAAATGAAACGATGAGAGTGTAAGCATTTTTAAATTGATAGCAAATAAATTCAAACAAGAATGTTACAATATTTTTTATTTTAAGCAAATGAAGGATTCTTTTTTTTAAGTTTTTGATTGAATTAGAAAATTTTAATTACAATATTAAGAAACATGATTCTTTTCTACGCTACCAACAAAAAACACTATAAAATATTTTAAAAATTATTTATTTTTTTTAAAAGACATACTCCACTCCCACTCCCATCACCTCAAAAGGGAAAGAAACCTTGGCCCTGTTAAATAAGTTAAAAAGTTGATTTTCAGTTTCAGAGCTTTTTTCATTTTCTAGGGGAAAAAATGATTTTAAATTCATCCACTAGAGGGCGTCTAATAATTTTACTATCACTCCAGTCAAGAAACCACAACAAGTGCATTCAGCTAATTTTATCTTATGATTCAGACTTTTGTCCCACATTACAAAGTGAGCCTTTTAGTTTTCTGTAATTCTTCGCAACCTGACCTTATTTAAAGTTCAGCTTTGAATTAGATCCAACAGAGGCTGTGAGTTAAAGTCTTTGGAAGGGTTACTTCACGTAGAACCCAAGAATCTTATATTTCTTTAAGGTTTTGGCTACTTCTCTCTGCACCATCCCAGTTGGACTTGGAACCATATGACCTGAGTTTTACTTTCTGCTCTGCCCTGGGCCACATTTTCATCTTAATATTTCATGTTTTAAAGGCATAATGATGTCACTGACTGGCTGATGAAATCACAAGCGTAGGTAGTATGCTGCATGAGGGGCAAGTTTTTTGCTAACACCACGAAGGTCTCTGGCCCAGTGAGTGGAGTTTGATAGTAGTACTTGCGACAAGTGTAATGTTATTGCATGCCCGTTTTGAGGAGAGATGAAAACGTTTGAAAAGCAGTGTGTGTTTTTTTCTGCATTTGTCCGTATTTCTTGCTCAGGCCTCTCAGGCATTACTTGGCCTTTCCGTTTTCACACCAACTCGGTGAGTTCTACTATAAGATTCTAAAAAGATGGGTTGTGTGTGGTTCAAATTGGTTCGTTTGTAACTGGAAAAAATTTATAATTAAAAAAATAAAATATGTTTTAAAAAAGCCATAATGAAACTTTCAGTTAGCAATGACTTTGAAACATAGTACTATGATCGAGTTAATGGCTATCTTATTTAACACATGCTTATTTTTTAAGCAACTCTTTGGTAAAACAAACTATAGCTAGCATTCTCTGTCATAAAAGATAAAGCAGTTATATCCTTCAATCAGGGAATTTAATATTTGGTAGTGGAGATTTAAAATGTATATGACCCAGGTTATACAAGATAGACCAATAAATTTTAAGAAAGGTACAATAAAGTGTACACAAATTGAGAATCTTACTTGCCCATAAATTAACTTGCTATTGTCTTAGTTCCGTTTATTTTGTGCTCCAAGGCCATGTTCATTTGAATGATTAATATAGAGATCCAGTTTGCTTTTAGTTGTTCATCTGTCCTTGGATTATATTTCTTTAATTTCGGTATATTTCTCCTCTCTTGTCCCTGGCCTTGGTTCTTATCAGTGTTTGCTTTATTTTGCCATAAACAAGAACATTCCGTTTTCATTTTTCACAGTCAATTGCAGTTGTTCATTTCTTCTTAGAATATTATCTTTAACACTCACCTTACCCACACTAATTACACCCTTACCTAGTGTTGTCCAAAGGTAATTATCTTCAGATGTGTGCTTCAGTTTCCTCATCTACATACATGGAGAAAATAGTAATAATATCTACCTCTAAGGCCTATCATCACAATAAATGAGTTAATACATGCAAAGCACCTGGAATAGTACCTGGGACACAGAACTGTATAAATCTTAACCATTATTATAATTAAAACTTGAGGCACACAATTTTTGTATGTATCCATATGCATTTATATATTTATAAATGTGTATCATATATATTTTTTTCTTGATGTGTTTTAAGCATCAGTTTTCACTTCAAGCTTTTTCTGCCTTTTTCTTCCCCAGCCTCCTACAGATAAAAAGGAAATAGACAATATTGCAGTGTTCAGTGGGCAGAGTTGGGTAGAGTGTAGCAGTTAAAAGAGCTGGCTATGGATATGGCCATATATAGATAACTAGATATACTGATATACTGAGATTTCCACGTAGTAGACAGTAATCTTGGGCATGTTATATAATATTGGAGGTTTAGTTTCTTCATGTGTAGAATAAAGATAATGATTGTACATAATTTATGTGATTGTTGGAAGCATTATATGAAATATTGCATGTAAAACTTTTTTATTTATTATTTATTCACTGCCTGTTCTGTGAACCTAACATGTAAAAGCATTTAGCCTAATTCCTGGCACAAATTTATGTCCTCAAGCATTATTAATCATCATCAGCATTATCGCTGTTGTTATTTCTGCTAGTAGCACAGTACTACGTCGTAGCAAAATGTTTGGCATATTGTACCTGTGTGATAATATTTATTGAATTTAAACTGTTTGCCAATGTCAGTAGTGCATTCTACACCAGCAAATTCTCTATGTATTAAGGCAAGCCTCCACACATCTTCAGATGACATATCTTTACACTAAGGACTAAGGAGTGGCCCACATTTCTTGCCAGCAGGCCTGGGTTAACCATAGAATTTAAAAGCTGTCAATATGTAATACTCTATATTAGCACAGATAAACTAGTGATAAGCTTAACACAGATAAGCTATGAACTCTTTCTGCAAATAACCTGCTACTCTGGAATTCTTGTGGTATTAAATGACTCTTATTAGAAACCATGTGATTTTAAATTAGATATGGGCACATCTAATTTAGGAAATGTCTTCTCTTCAATTTGTATTTACCACCCTAACCACAGATGGTCTTAAACCAAAGCTATCCCAGGGTGTTTGCTGCTTTTTCTTTTCCTCTTTCCCTCCTTTGTTTTTCTTTTCTACCTTTCCTCCTTTTTCCTCCCCTTCCCTTCTCTCCCTCCCTGCCTTCTCTTCTTTCCCTCCCTCCCTCCCTCCCTCCTTCCTTCCTTCCTTCCTTCCTTCCTTCCTTCCTTCCTTCCTTCCATCTTTCCCCACTTTTATATACGATACCTCCAAGACTTTAATTACTGTGCTCTGGCATGTATAATTTGCAGATTGAATATGATAGCTTTGTGACCAGGGAGTAGTTTGGCCAAATTTACTAATCAGTCAAAATGCATGCTATAATTTTGAAAAATTTGAAGTAATCCACTTTTATATAAGCATTTCGTTTTGCTATTTCTTAAAGAACCAACAATTCCATACTCATATTTCTGTACTTTTTCTTTCCTGACTTCAAAAACTCTTTTATGAAGGTAAGAAGAAAGGATGGGCTTAGGAAGAAAGGAAAAGAAGAAAAATAAACACTAAATTAATATTTAAAATTAAGGTGTAAAGTCTTAGATGATTTTATAAATTGTAGGACTTATTCTTTACAATCACTCTTTTAAATGTAAGTAATTTGCTCAGAGTCACGTAGCTGGTAGGCAGTATTACTGAAATTTGAGCCCAACTCCGTTTGAATCTCACACTCATGCCACTTTTACTATCCCACTGGCTTTTGGACTTTGTTGCAAGGAGATATGAAGTCTTTAGTAACTGTGACTGGGAGCTAGTGAATAACAAGTGGAGGATTGGTCCTCCTTTCCCTCTATTTTCACCAGAGCAGCTCCACTTATATGTTTCATTCATTATGGCTTTTTGTACAGGATTTTTTGTATAGGTTTTTTTATGTACAGGATTTTTTTGTACTGTATTTTACTTAAAAATTTTTAACAGACACAAAATAATTGTACATATTTATGGGGTATATTGTGATATAGAATTTTTTAAAAAGAATTCTATTACTAGCATAAAGTTTGAAAGTTTCTGTGCCACACTGTGCTAAAACTTATGAGAATGCACCGCCAAATTATCACAGAACATAGCTTCTGAGGTTAATAATGAGGAAAGTGGGAAATCTAGGAGGCCAATTTGAAATTTGGTCATTCTGAGCTGAGGCAAAATGTCATAAATTCCCAGATCCCCAGCCCCGAGTGGTGAAAACATGTTTGTTAAGTTTTTTTTTTTAACTGAGATATGAATTACTCAAATAATAGAAAATTGGTATGTGCACCAAAGGATGAAAATTAAAGTTACCCTTTTAATGTAAATTAGGCACAATAGGATGTGCCTTTGTCAATTATATTTTTATGATTGACCACAGAGCATGGTGAAGCATGAGACACACTCATCATGCATCACACTCTAGAAATAAAAAGCCCTCTTTCTCTCTCATATTCCTCATCAAATATATGTAACATTAGTTATGGGATTGAAATCTCTTTTATTCAGAGAAATTGAAGAGAGCCATAATGAAAGGAAAGAATAAGACAACACGAGTCCAACAGAGCGCGTGACCCTGGGAACGCCAATGAATCCTTTTAAATCAGTGCTTTTTGAACTGCAGGATATGCTCAGCAGTGAGCTGTAATCAACAGTAAAAAATAAAACGTAACAGAATAGAATATTTATTTCATCAAAATTTTTTCTCAGTTGTGTGTGTGAGAGAAAGAGACAGAAACACAAGCAAGGTTTCAGTGTAGTGTGTATTTCTTACTTTGGATTATTGCAAAAGGACTGGAATGCCATTGACCTCAAAGGTTTAGACCTTAGCTCTCTTATATATGAAATAGGGATAATAACACAGCTCTGATTTACCTCATACAATTAATGTAAATATCAACATTACTTATGTGAGGTTATTCAGGAAACTTCAGCAAAGTGCTTTAAAGTGTTGTTGAAAGTAAGGATGAGTCATGTGTTTTACAAAATAAAATAACACAATTTTCTGTGGCTCAAATTCACATAAATCTCTCTAGTAATGTATTTGAGGTCAGACTATTACATGAAATTCCTAAGCAATTCAAAGTTAAGTTCCTATTTTCTTTTCGCTACATCAAGTTAGATGAATATTTGGCATTATCTTTCTATTATTGCTGTTAATACTTAGATGAAAAGAATTGGATTGATAAAGCAATATTTTATTTATAGCTTCTAGGAGACTTCTAAGAAGAATCAAATCGTGAGTTTGCCCTTCAGTTATTATTGCAAATAGGATTATGTCTACTTCGGTTTGGATTTTAATCTACATCAGCATCTCAAATTACCAACTACTTGACACATAGTTGTAATTACACAGACCTTATATTGCCAACAGTCATGTCCTAAAGCAAATGATTTTACTTCTCATAGCCTGCCTTCCCTCTCCCTTCTACAAACAAATAGGCCGACAAACAAACACTCCCCTTCTCAACGGGATCATTTCAATGGTTTTACTATTTTAATTCCTTGGCTAAAAAAATTGGAACTTTATTTCCCCCACTCTATTATTAACTCTCTCAATCCAATTTGTTGTCAAGTTTTGTATTTTATTTGAAATGTCTCTTTTACTATCTATTCTCTTTGATACCACCCTAGCCCCCTGATCACCTCACTGCCAGATGATTTTTTAAAAAGTCTTTGTTTTATTCCACTCCATTTGGGCCATTTGTGCCTACATAAATTTTCCCAAAGCCTTTTTTTTTCTTTTTTGAGACAGTTTCTCATTCTGTCACCAAGATTGCAGTGCAGTTGCAGTGGTGCATCATGGCTCTCTGCAACCTCTGCCTCCCAGGCTCAAGCAATTCTCCCACCTCAGCCTCCCGAGTAGCTGGGACCACAGGTGTGTGTCATGACCAGCATTTAAGCAATTTTTTTTTTATAATTTGTTGATATGGGGCCTCCCTATATTGCCCAGTCTGGTCTGGAACTCCTGGGCTCAAGTGATCCTCCCACCTCAGCCTCCCTCCCAACCTCCCCGGTAGCTTGGACCATAGGTGCGAAAGTGGAAAGAAAGAATGTGGAAAATTTTAAGAGCATAAGCCTTAGCTAAATCACCTCATTTCAGGTGATATATTTGCTAAACTTATTCTTATATATTGCATCACTGTGAAAGAAATCATATATTTTTCTTCAGAAAATGAAAACATTTTAGTTTTTCCCATTATTCTTATTATGAAACACACACATATTCAAAAGAAATATTCAAGTGAGAAATTGATGGGATAAAACAGTCATCCAGCTTTCTAGTGTCTTGTGCTATATAGTGAGTTCTGCATGGCAGTTTTTTTTTTTTGTTTTTGTTTTTTAACCATCTGGTCAGTTAAAAAAAGTCTAGATAAATTTCCATTTTCAGAGGCAAGTTTTGGAGGATCCTAGTTAATTCTGATTTATTTCTTGACACATCCTTGTATCCTGGGTTTATCATGTAGTACATTTAAATGCAAGAGAAAACTTGTTCATTTGCTATTAACATTCTTTGTTATTTTCAAGAATTTGTCCTTTTCTTCAGGGATCTGATTGTTAAAATGGCAGGTTCAGCAGGTCAGTTAACTAGGCTGCCTCTGATGAAGGCAACCTGGAAAGATGACTGCCCTCTGTGGGGAGGGCCTGCGCCTCCTCTGTCAGTCATATGGCTTTCTCAATAAGCTGCCTCCAGCAAAACTCAAGCTAAGTTTAGGGAACTATTTGGATTTCCAAACATCCAAGATGTCTTACTTTTCTTCTGTATTCAGTCCCACTTAGCTGCAAACTGCAGAGCCACGTACTAACCAAGAATAATTCTAAGCTGCAGTGACAGAATTCTTAAAATTTCCACTGAAGAAACCCTAAATAAGAAACATTATAAATATTTTCTACCTAGGCAAATTTCATAATTCCTAAAAATTATCTCAACTAAGCATTAAAGCCATGTCAACCAGAACAAAAAGAAAAATAGATAAAAGAATAGGATGGAGATAAGGTCAAGTTTGAGAATCTCAATTTTTTGGGGGAAGCATTTGCTACATAATAGAGATTATGTGAGCCACTTTATTTATTTATTCATCACAAAAGCAGTATTAAGTAAGTATTAACCCCCATGTTACATTTTATCAGTAAAGGAACTGAAACCAGAGAGGTTAAGAAATTTGCCCAAGGTAACAGAACAGAGCCAGAATTAAACTTCACTCTCTGACTTCCAGAGCCCAAGCTCTTAAAGGTAATACAGTACTTCCTTTGATAAGACCTTATATGAAATTTAGATAGGAAATCTATGACCACCATATCCAAATAAGTTTGTGTATAATGGCTTACCTGTGGTCCTGCAAAGACACCACTGAGGATCCAGGCCAGGCCAACCATGGACTGTCCGAGTTTGCTGTTGCTTTTCAAAGCTAGGGGCCTCGTGATAGCCAGGGAGCGGTCCAGGCTGATCACCACCATCATGAAGGCTGGGGCATACATGGAGAAAAGCTTTAGATAACTGAGAACTTTGCAGAGTAACTCTCCAGCATACCATTGGACTGTAATGTTCCACATCCCATCCAGTGGCATGACAATCAGAGTCTCCAACAGGTTGGCTAAGGTCAGATGTTTTAAGAGCAGCTTCATTCTTGAGAGCTTTTTCCCTTTCTCTTTCTTCTGTGTCCACTTCTGAAGTTTCAACAAGAAAGAAGCATTAAAGATCGCGGAGAGTAGAAAAAGAAAGAAAGTAACCGTCACTCGGATCTTTCCAGATGAGGTCAGAGTGGGGAGGTTGCCCTGCATCAGTGGGATGCTGTTGTTGATGGCTGCACAGTGATTGTGATTCTGTTCAGGAGAGGCACTGTTTGCCATATTTTCCCAGGACAGAGCTTCAAGACTTGTGTCTCTGGCACATCTGATATTTTATTGTAACCGAATCTAAAGTCCTGTTTTATTTCTGCCTTCTTTAGATGGAAACGTCACAGGTTTAGACGTATGTCAAATTTTGTCCCTGAGATACTTAATGTGAAAGATCAAGGTTAACTTGTTTTGTGTATTGGTAATCCAACAGAGTGCTAAAACAGAGCAGGCCAAACGCATTCTGAGGGCCACATGTAACTGTAGCACTCAGCAGATGGTCTGGCTTTCACAACACTCTTCCTAAGTGAAGGAGGATAGTCACAGCCTAATTTTGAATTTAAAAATCAGTCATGATATTATGATTTAAATAACTTTAAAAAATTTTTCTAGAAACTATTTAGTGTTAGTGTTCTGTCCAACATACAGATGTAGAATGATAATGAAGAAAAATGCAAACAACTTGATCCAATTAAAATCCATTGTCTTAAGGAATTAACACATTTCTCAAAAACATTTCTTTGTTTTCCTTTTCAAACATGCTGTTGAGCACTCAAACACCGGACAAATATATTCATTTAAAATTATTCTACAAGAAATTAAAACTTTAAATTAGAATCAGTCCAACTGGCTGCATTCAAATTTATTAATCAGTCTTACTGGTCAGATCCATGCTTAAGTTAGAGTAAAACGGTTAATCAGTTTTTAAATTATTGCCTTGGTTTTATAATTATCTAAATATTGTAGTTGCTGTTATTACACATTAATGCATAGGGGAACTAGTTTTTGAAGAGAATACTGTGTAACTGCTCTAAGTGCATTTATATGTGTTTATGTTAGTATAATATGAATATGTTCTTTTATAGGTTATCTGATCATTTCAGATTGGGACCACTTAGGAACTTTTTCTGTGTTGCTTCTTTAACTTTCATGATGAGTGCTGGATAGTTATTTATCAATACTGGTAAGACTTACATCGGAATTTATTAAATCACCAGCTTGATTTGTCTAATGCCAACAAGTTTGCTTCTGCGGCAGCCAAAGAAGGTACAATGTTAAGGATAAAAGTGGCTATTTTGACTTAGATGGTGCATTCCTATTGGTTCATTTATTAATTTATTCTGTCTTAAATATTTATTTAATAAATAGTTACTAAATATTTACTATATACATTATCTTAGCCTTTGCTGGTGATGAAAAGTGAACACAACATCATCCAGCCCCTTTAAGGAGCTTGTTACCACAGAAGGTTAGATAAGTGTTTTAGATATATCTTACATATCTCCTCAGCTTCTCTGTGTACTGGCTGTCTCCTGAATCTTGAGCAGCTTAGACCAGTGCTGTACCTCAGCTCCTTTTTGACTGTCACTATATGTCCAGAATTACCAGCTTCTCTATTTCCAGACTTGAAATATTTATATCCTCTATTTATATAGAATATCAAAGAAAGAGATTTTTTCATGCCTGAGATTTGTGACCATAAAATTTTTACCTTTGTCAAAACTAAGTTCTGACTCATCTAGGAGAATTACAAAAAAATAAATTGTGCCTACTACATTAGCTATAATAAATTCCTTATAAGTGATCAGTCTTGACTAAGATAATTTATTTTTCTGAAGAACTCAAAGGGCTTTGCATGTACATCATATCACTTAATCTGATCAGGGCCATATGCCTGAAATGAACAAAACAGGACAACCATTGGAAAGACATACAGATATGAAGACTGTTTGTAGGTGGACCAGCAACCAGAAGAACAAAGGAAAGAACATTCATGTAAAAATCCGATCTTAGTGAAGTATATTTCGCTCTTTGTCTTCTATATCTAGGGGAGAAAGATTAGAGCATATCATTCATTATTTGTCCCTTTCCCTCCCATTCCTTCCCTTCCCCTTCCTTTCCCCTTCCTTCTCTTCCCTTCCCCTTCCCTTTCCCTTCCCCTTCCCTTTCCCTTCCTTCCCTTTTCCTCCTTTCATTCCTCTCTCCCTCCCTCCCTCCCTTTCTTTGTTAATCATGGACTGATTCATTAGGGAAGAGGTTGCAACTGAGCTGAATGAGACTACAGCATATAGGGTAATAAGTGACTGGGGAATGGGGTATGAGGACAGGGAGGGCAGGCTTAGAAGCTGGGGCAGCACACGCAAATATGAAGACAATGTGAGAAAGTTCAAAGGGTATGTGAAAGCAAAAGTGTAAATAATGAGGCAGCATTCAGATCTGGAGAGCCTATATTCCAAGAAAAGGAGTCTAGGCTTTGCCTATGTAAAGAATGGAGTAATATACGGTAGGTATGGCCAGATTTATGCTTCAGAAAGCTTATTGTGTAGCATACAGAGAATGCCTTAAAGGGATTTGGGAAATAGTGGGCAATCAAAATTCAGGGAAGTTAATCTATTTGGAAAACCCTTGCTAACAACACAACATGGAAGGTTTAAAGCCCTAAAGTGCAGGGTGTGGTTATGCAAGTCGGTAGAGGAAGTAGAGGGTGGATGATGTTTGACACATTTGAGGAGCTCTAAGTTGTTGAATCTAAGTTGTTGGATGAGTCAGCTATATAGATTTTGAAGGTGCCGTCAGTACTGATAATACTACTCATAGTTAATATTTATTGGGTACTTACTTTATGTCGAGCACTTTTCTAAGCATGTTACACGTATTAACACATTTAGACCTTACAACAACCCTAGAAGTCAGTACTATTATTTTCCTGTTATGGTTGAGGAAGGTGAAGCAGAGATTACATACCTGATCCATATTAGAGTTTGTCGTGGGGGAGTGGTGGCTATCTAGGCCCATGGCATAGGGGCAAAAGAGTTTACCGTTGTAGGTAAAAGAAAGACAAACTTGTTAGAGAAAGGAGGAAAATACGTTGCCAGGGAGACAGTGGGCAGGATCAGCAGAAGGAAAGCTGACTGCAAAGAAACAAAGGCTTGCTGGAGATTTTATAGGATGGTGTTTCTGCTGTATGCTGAAGACGGCTTTGTGCAGTACAGATAATGCCAAGGTTGCAGTGAGCTCACTTGCAGGTGTCTGGTGATAGTTGGGCAAAGGAAGATTCAAGTTATTTGCACAGGAGGGCTATGTGTCCTTGTAGCTTATCTGCGTTTTCTTTTTGCTTTCCCCTGCTCCCACCAGCCTGACTCCTTTTCCCTAATTAGGACACCACAGAATTGTGCTTACATCTCTTGCAGTCTGCCTTCAGAGTTCCTGTCTTTAACTACTATGCAATGCTACCTTTCTGGTAGCAGTTGGGGTGGAAAGGTCTACGAGCCAGGTGCCATAGTCCTTAGCGAATAAAGGGCCGTGTTAACAGGCCCTTTTGGTTGCAAGAAAGGGAGCCTGTCTTAGGTAATGGAGGGATCTTTCATGATACACAAGACCTAGAAAGCCAACAGGAGCCCAGGCAGCTCTAAGGATGAGCAGCTCCTGCTGATTCATCACCTGAGTTGGTTTTCGATTATAGTATCTTTTGTTTCTTCATATTATTTTTCCCATCATCTTGAACCTAACTAGCCAGTTTTTTTTTTTTTTTTTTGAATTACAAGTCCAACTTCTGAAGGGAAAGAGTGATGATGGTTTAGAAGTGACCCAGGGGAGCAAGGAATATTTTTCATACCTCTTTACTCGTGAGAATAAAATAATAGAGGAAGGCAGCACTTTCAAATAAGAAGAATGTGTATGAAAATGTATTTGGGAAAAAATTTTGTTTCCTGTAAGGAGAGAAGATGGAAGTAGCACAATATCAGAAAAAAAAGAATTTTTTTTTTTTAGTTTTTGAAAACATGACTGACTTTGTTGAGCAAACAATGATAGTGTCTACGACAACTGTGAAATGAGTAAAAGGGGAACTTTTAAAATTTAAGTTTAAATGGAAGCATTTGAGGAAGGACTGTGGATGAAGTAGTATGAGGAAATATTTACACAAAATTGTTGTGAAGGAGAGTGACAAATTCTAAAAGCCATACGAATTTTTCTAAGCCATGTGCATCTAACATGGCAGATTCACTTTCATTATTCCAAGAGTGCATATTATTTGGAGAATCACACTGTAAAACGTTGTTGCAATTTTTATTTCGGTATAGATGTGTTAGAGGTAAATGATGGGAAATTATGGTTGAAAATTTATGTAAGATTTTGGAGATCAGATTAAGGAAATGCATATATAATATAAATCATCAACATATGAAATGAACAGAAAGGCAGAAGCATAATAAGTATGTTTACTTTTCAAAATTTATGTTCACTAAATACTAAAAGTAGTAATGTTTTACTTTTAAGTATAATTAACAATACATAAAAAGATTTAAACCAGCAATACAAGAATTGTATTTATTTCAACAATTCAATTAACCATTTATTAAGCATTATGTAATACACACTATACTTGTGGATACCAAAAATAAGGCTAACCAAAGCTCATATTTGATATTTCCAAACATATTTTATAATTATATTGTATTGTTATGAATTTTTTTTTTCAATCAGAGTCTTGCTCTGTCGCCCAGGTTGGAGTGCAGTGGCATGATCTCGGCTCACTGCAACCTTCGCCTCCTGGGTTCAAGCAATTCTTCAGCCTCAGCCTCCCAAGTAGCTGGCACTACAGGCGCATGCCACCGTGCACGGCTAATTTTTGTATTTTTAGTAGAGACAGGGTTTCACCATATTGCCCAGCGGGCTCGAACTCCTGACCTCGTGATCCACCCACCTCGGCCTCCCAAAGTACTGGGATAACAGGCATGAGCCACCGTGTCAGGCCGAGATATTTTTATTTACATAAACTTTATGTAGTTTGCTTGTATTAAAAAGAGTATAATTTCAATTTTGTTCTTTTGCTGATAAGCTTCTGTTGACACACAGCATTTCCATTTCATGATGCAATTCAATTTTAAAATACGACATATCTTATTTCCACCTTCTTCAGAATTGGAAATTTGAAAGCTAGATCCCCAATAATTGTATTAATTAAGAATTTATGCCAGGCACAGTGGCTCACACCTGTAATCCCAGCACTTTGGGAGGCCAAGCTGGGTGGATCACAAGGTCAGCAGTTCAAGACCAGTCTGGCCAACATGGTGAAACCTCGCCTCTACTGAAAATATAAAAATTAGCTGAGCGTGGTGGCATGTGCCTGTAATCCCAGCTATTCAGGAGGCTGAGGCAGAAGAATCACTTGAACCCAGGAGACGGAGATTGCAGTGAGTTGAGATCACACCACTGCACTCCATCCTGGGTGACAGAGCGAGACTCTGTTTCAAAAATAAACAAAGAATTTATGATGCAAATGTACAATAATATAAATAAGATTTTAAAATACAATTTAGAAAAATATGATTATTAGTATTATTGGTTTCTCTTTAAGTTTCAGTAAGACTGGGCACACATGAAATTGACATCCTGTTAATTTCTATATAACATATTCACTTTTATTTTATTATTATTTTTCTTATTTTAGGACTTTTAAAATAAAATAGTTTTTTAAAAATTGAATTTTACCAAAATAAATATTGTATTTTTAAAATATTTAAGAAACAAGATTAAAACAAAGATGAAGCTTGGGCAATATAGGGAGAGCCTATCTCTACAAAAAATTTTTTAAAAAATTAGTCAAGCATGGTGGCACCCACCTGTAGTCCCAGGTACTCTGGAGGCTAAGGTGGGAGAATCCCTTGAACCTGGGAGGCGAATGTTGCAGTGAGCTGAGATTGAGCCACTCCAGTCTGAGACAGAGCGAGATCCTGTCTCACAAAACAAACACTGTTGAAGCCTAGAGATGCTGTAGTTATTTAATAAAATCTTTGAAAGGTACTTTTATTCAGGTAAATCACTCACTTCCTTTATAGTTACTTTTATCTGAAATTTTTCCACTAATTGATTTGCTAGGATGTATAATTTGGAAATTTATTAGCATTATTTTTCAAAGGTAGAAATGATAACAGGAACGGGAAGAATAAAAACCCCTTTCTTCTGCCTATTTCTCTTTATCTATGATGCAGATACCACACATATAAGGCCTTTGTTTTAAGGTGTAATTTCATAGATAGGTGTATATATCTATGATATAGTATTACTTGTATAGAATTTTTTCTTTACAAACATCCATAAAGACAAAGAAAAGTCTTTTAAAGCAAGAGTCTTTGAATAGTTAAACTTGATTAACTGGCATTCTACTAACCAGGGTTATGGTTAGTTACCTGAAAATCCACTTGCATTCCACTCCTGTGAGAAACAGACAAAGAAAAAGGAAAAAAAAAAGTGTAACAAGTGTTTTGTCAAATGTAAGAATATGTCCTAAACTTAGTATAGTTTTTTTTTTAAATGCTTTTTGTTTTTGTTTAGATGCTTAAACCACCTGCATTTAACTTTACCATACAATATGAGGAAACTTCCTGTTTGGAAAGATGAACTTTAGACAAGATATTCTGGAACAATAATGATTCACTTGGGTTTACTGTATTGGATTTATTGAATTAGAAAAATACACACATGTATTTTAGGGAAAGTACAAGCAAAATGTTTCCGTTAACAGTTCAAGTCAGTGGAAAACTAAATCAACTAATGTATTAAGTTGAATTTCGTAGAGCAGAGCTGGAGATGGGGATTCTTGTGCGAGCGACTTGAGAGTGTGCTTTAAGGTGAAACCTCTAAGAGAGTGAGGAAAGCAAGACAGGGCAGAGGAAGAATCGAAGCAAATGTGTGTTCAGCTGAAGTCTAACCTTCCTTAGCCTGATCCCACATGAGACACTGGGTCTAAATGGAACCACAGACTTGCCCCACCATTAGGAAAGGAGGCTGAGCTTTGGCACTCCTTTATCAGTTACCATCTGGCTGGGGCCTATCGTTTATGTGGGGAGAAGTATAACTTCTCAGGTGTTTTTGGGTGGTGGCTCCCATAAACTGATGGCATTTCTCAGAAGAGGGTAGCTATGAGCTCATGGCAGCCAGTACTCTCAACAGCTGATGGAAGAGTCTTGCTGTCTGAGAAAGGGCCCCTGGTGGGACACCGCCAATGTCCATTACAACCAGTATAATCTATTCAAAGAACACTGAGAAATCAATGTCCGAGGGAAACAGCTTTTCCTACAATGGAATTTAAACTATATTTTCATAATGAATATAGTATAGAAGAAAGAACACTATATCGGGAATTAGGAGATCCCAGTTCTCTTGTGTAATCCTCGTCTCCTAGCTCTCACAGCTATTATCTGTAACATTTGTAACACAATCTTCAAGTTCTCTTTAGCTTAAAAATCGTTTTCTATTATTCCCTTTTATTATGCACAGTTTTCTGCTCATTAACATGATCTATTTTCATTTGTTGGTTATATCTTATTTAAAAGAGTCATAAGAACTATAATTTCCAAATTTCATTTATTTAACAAATATTTATTCGAGTTTTGGGCAATGAGAAATAGAATAAGACAGAGCTCATAGTCTCATGAAGTTTATGTTTTTTTAATAAGCAAATTTTAAGAAATGTGGTTTAAAATATATGGGAAGGCAAGAAGTTTTCGTCTTAGAAAAATAATTAATTTGAATTTATATTAAAATCTCCACACAGCAAAGAGTTAAAGGGAATATAATAAGGATATCCTTTTTCTGACATTTGAAAATGTATGTAGTATGGATTTTTTTTTTAAGTAAGAGGATTCTTGAAAATAAAGAAAGAATAAACTCTTTAGAAAGGTTTTTTTGTCTCGCATTGTTTACTTGTTGAAAATTCTTTTTGGTTAAAATTATTAAAGAAGCCAGTCTCTTCCACTTAAATTGTGAGATCTTCTGAGAGGAAGTAAACAAATATGCCAAAAAGACTGAGCGATCTTAAGTGCATTTTCTAGCAGCATGAACAAAGGCAGTCTGCTCAGCAAAAGAACCCTGAAAAGCAGCCAAAGCAGCAATCTAAGTAAAAAGGAGAGAACTCAGAGGTCAAAGTGAAAGTGTTAGTAAAGGGAGCAAATCTCTTACTAGATGTTGGATTACCCGGTGAGGGAGTCTATAAGCCACAGCTGAGTACAATCACAAAGATGCCAAAAGAGATGCCAGATAGTTCATGTTAGTAGTCACAAATGCATGTGGTTTAAAAGGCGAAAAGAAACCAGCTGAGAAGTGAAACTTAAGTTTATTAAAATTTTACTAGCATATTGTCAGGATGTATTGATAGAGAAAGTATATTGTCTATTTTGTTTCGACATGCAGCACGTGTAGTGATATTTGTATTCTATTTAACGGACCTATTTAATAAACTTGGTAATAATTTATATTCAGCATATTCAGTTTTCACTATTATTTCAAGGTTTTTAAATTTTAAAATATTTAATTGACAAATAAGGATTTTATGTATTCTAAGTTTACATCATGATGATTTGATATACCTATACACTGTGTAACGATTGCGATCTAATTAATTAATTAACACATCACCACAACCCATGCTGTACATTAGATCCCCAGAACTAGTCATCTTATAACTGTACTCTTTGACTAACATCTCTCTATTTCCCCCAAACCCCAGCCCCTGGTATCCCTGTTATATTTTTTGAATGAGGTTGACTTTTTTTCAATCATGAAGTATTTGTCACTCTGTGTCTAGGTTATTTTACTTAGCATAATGCCCTCCAGATTTATCTATGTTGTCACAAATGGTAGGATTTACTTCTTTGCTATGGCTGAGTAATGCTTCGTCTGTGTGTGTGTGTGTGTGTGTGTGTGTGTGTGTGTATGTGTATCACATTTAAAAAAATTCATCCGTTAGTGGACACTCAGGTTGTTTCCATGTTTTAATTATTGTGAATAAATGCTGTAATCAACACTGGGATGGAGATATCTCATTGAGATACTGATTTCACTCCCTTGGATATATACCCAGAAGTAGGATTGCTAGATCTTATAGTAGGTCTTTTTTTAATTTTTTGAGGAATCTCCATACTGTTTTCCATAATGACTGTACCAATTTACCTTCCTACCAACAGTGTACAAGGGTTCCCTTTTCTCCACACACTCACCAATACTTGTCTTTTTGAGAAAAGCCATCCTAACAGGTGTGAGGTATTAGCTCATTGAGGTGTAATTTAATTGTGGTTTTAATTTGCACCCTCTGGTGATTAGTGGTATTGAGCATCTTTTCATGTACTTGTTGGCTATTTCCATGTCTTCTTTGGAAAAATATCTATTCAGGTCACTTGCCCATTGTTAAATTGGATTATTGGGGTTTTTTGGTATTAAATTGTGTGAGTTCCATATATATATTTTGGATATATGATTATAATACCCTTAGCAGGTATATGGTTTGGCGATATTTTCTCCCATTTCATAAGTTGTCTTTTCATTTGTTCATTGTTTCTTTTGCTGTGCAGAAGTTTTTCAGTTTGATGCAGTACCACTTGTTTTCATTTGTTTGTTTGTTTTTGCTTTTGTTGCCTGTGCTTTTGGTATCATATCCAGAAAATCATCGCCAAAACCAATGTCAAGGAGCTTTTCCCCCTACATTTTCTTCTGAGTTTTACAGTTTCAGATTTTACATTTAAGTCTTAATCTTTACATTTAAGTCAAAGAGTTAGTTTTTGCATATGACATAAGATCAGGATCCAATTTCATTCTTTTGTGTGTGTTTTCATCATGAATTCTTGCCAGATACTTTTTATAGCATAAATGCTGAAATATGAAGAGTTATGATGCAGTTGCCCAGGTGGGGAGACATTATTAATAGTAATAATGGTGTCTCCCCATTGTTACTGTCTTGGCTTGGAGAGAGAAAAAGGGAATCCATTATTATACAGCACGTCATCATGCAGGTAACTTAAAGCCAACTTATTTGGAGGCACATTCTTAAAATGTATTAACATATCTTTGTGTTAAATTATTTTCTAAATTAAAAATAAAATATTTTGTATGCTAGATAAAAATAATACTTACCTATTACCCAATGCAAAATGTGCTACATTCTCAATCAATACACTGTTATTCAAAATAATATAATGTCACAACAAACAAAGATTTTATATTTTCATGTGTTTTTAACTTGTAAGTCACAGATTTTGCATACTATGCATATTCTGTTATCTTTGAAAAAAAGCAACATAGCCTAGTGATTTAAGCTACCAGTACTCCTCTTTACCTATTTTTTTGTGTGTATGTAAACCATATACAATTCCTACAGGAAAAAGAAGCATTTTACTTTTCTGGGAATGTCCCTCCCTTATCCGAAGAGATGTCAATCAAAAGTCCATCAGAGGAGTGATATCCTGATCCAAACTTGTAATCAGAGGCATCCTCAGTACTTTTTAATTTTTATTTTTACTGTACAGTGGACAAGATTACTGTATTTTTGTCTGAGACTTGTAGCTTAGCACTAACAACAATCTAAGTCTAGAATCAGTGAACATGTCTTCACCACCTCATAGGGAAGTGTCTGCCTATGAATGAAGACTAAAGAGAGGAGAGTTAAGATGTGACTAGAGAGAAAGAGAGAGACACTGTTTGAGCTCCTGGATCCAGTCTCAGCTATGTCAAAGGATGTAGATCTCTACATTTTTTAGTTAGATTAGCCAATAAATGTCTTCTTTTTACTTAGGCTAGTGTTGATTGAGTTTCTGTCACTTGCAACCAAAGAATCCCGGACATTATGCCTGTAGCTTTATTTTGTTTATGCTTAATTTCTAAAACATCAAAAAGTAAAAAGTTAAACATCAAAAAGTATCTTATAAGTGTATGGTGATATGTCAAATATTTTAAAAGCAATTAAATAATGAAGCTACTGTAATGAGTCATCCATAAAGTTTATGACAAATGTTACATTTTAGAAGACTATGGAAGGTAGAGCTTTGGTTATAATCATGTCACATAACATAGTATAGATGCTAAAACTGTGAGCTCTGGAATCCAATTGCCTGATATTGAATCCCAGTTCAGTTCATTATAAATTCTGTTTTTGGCAAGTTATTTGACTTCTCTACCTCAGTTTCCCCAAGGTGACCATCATCACAGTGCTGGGGGGACAGTTCAATGTAATAATACATGTAAAGTGTGCCTGGCACATAGTAAGGAATCAGCAAATATTATCTGCTATAAACGCAATTTTGAGGGGGTTTATGAAAAAATTTACATCAAAACGAAGGCAATTGGTGGTAGCTGTAGGATTGTCAGTAATGAAGAAGAGGAGGATAAACTACTGAAGAGACTGAAGTGGACTACAATCTGGGAAAGCACTCTAATGAGATCATTTTTAGGTAAATGCCAACTGACTTGCTAATTTGGCCTAATAGTGCCTTTATAAACATCCGTACCTTCAGCTAGGATTTCTGTATGGGGAATAAAGTGAGTGAAGTGGAAGCAAAACTTTCTATTATTTATTCTGGTTGATAACTTGTATGATTGAGAAACTTTAGTAGTTTGGAGAAATACAGTACAGTAGTATTTGCGTGGTCTATTCAAGGCACTTATTGAAACGTAGCCCATGTGTCTGAGGATTATTTTACTATTAAGTGTGCGTATATTTGAGAACCATTTTCTGGCTTCACTTTCATGCTTGAAGGAGAATGAGAACAAATCAGCAAGCATTGTGACCTATTCAATGTACCTCAGGGGATTATCATGCTGTTTTGTGTCGCTCAAGGTTAGGAAGTCATAAATAGATAAGGGATTAGTGTTGGCACAAGAACCAGAAAGAAAACAGGTAGATACATTTTCCTGGGTAACTTTTATAGGCAATATTATTGCAACTCACTAGACTACAACCTACTAATATGTTGATCCTGTGGAATCCATGTGCTTGTCATCAGGGATGACTCAGAAGGGAGTGTGTTGCTAATAGCTACTCTATGATTCTCCAAGAGTCCTGGATCTGCAAATTAGTACAGAAAACTTCCTTAATAAACTGTAATCCATGTTTACTCATATAATTACCATCGATCTGAAAAGGTAAAAGGGAAAATTGTATGTCCTAGTCCATTAGTCTCATTAAACTTTTGTCAAATTATAATAAACAGAAAGTTTTCATAGTTCTAAAATAGTATGTGTTTAAATGCAACATTAAATGTGCAGAAGAAGAGGTGACATCTAAGTTAAATATGGTTTGGGAATTACAAACATGTAACAAGCATATAACATTTGAGCTTTAATCTACAGAGAAATTTTGCACTAAAGACCAGTTTTGGATAGGATGCAATAGTATGTGGACTCAATAGTATGTCACTTGAGTGTAGACACTAGGCTTGTTTGGAAGAGCACGTTCATTTCTCCAGCTTTCAATACCAGCAGGGAACCTTTAGCAAGGATGCCTTTAGAATCTGTACCAACCAGTGGTCCACCAGAGTCACCCTAGAGAGGAAAAGGATATATATATATATGTATATATATACATATATATATACACACACACACATACACACACACACACACACACACATATACTTATTATTTTCATCTACTGATCTTTAGGCCATTTTCCCAAAATGATGGAACACCTCAGCATCTGGATTTCCCTGTGCTGTAATTCTTCCCATCATCCTGGATAATTTTCAACATCTGTTGGTGATACATGTAATACTTTAGCTCACAGTCTCTTGGCTTCCTTGACTCTGATCATTTCATTGAACCTTTCCATGTCACTCCTTGTTATCACCTGGAACTGCTCCACCTCTGAAACACCATTATTCAGTATTACGATTGTGTGCATCTACCCCTTAAGTTTTTTTGTTCCACTTATTCCACTTTTTACTTTGTGTCTGCTCTTCAGTCTCACTAAGAATGTGAATCCTTGGACTCCTCTATGAATGTATTAGCTCATGTCCTGCTGCTCTTCTTTCTTTATGCCAGCTATGTTTCATAATGCACCATACCACTATGGAGCTTCTCAGTTCCCTATCTTTCTCCCCATCATAGCCTGGGCCAAAGCAGACACTGTGAAGCCATGTTACAAATTCACATCCTCAAAACAACACCTCTAAGCAATATTTATGTGTCTTTAGCCAGCTTCTTTTATTTTCTTTTTGTTTTTTTTTCAGATGACTGTTAGCATTTTTTTTTAACAATGAAGTATTTTTTTAAAAACTTTTAGGTTTTAGGTTCAGGGGCACACATGCACATTTGTTATATAGGTGAATTGCTTGTCATGGGGGTTTGGGGTCTAGGTTCTTTCATCACCCAGGTATAGTACCTGACATGCAGTTTTTCAGTCCTTACCTTCCTCCCACATTCCACTCTCAAGTAGGCTCTGGTGTCTGTTGTTCCCTTCTTTGTGTCCATATGCACTCAATGTCAGCTCCCACTTATAAGTGAGAACATGCATTACTTGGTTTTCTGCTCCTGTATTAGTTCGCTTAGGGTAACTAAGCAGCTCCCTTTCTAATTTTTCAGGGCAGCCATTCCAAACTCTTGTGATTTCACAGTTTTTGAAAATCCCGTTCCCTCATTCTGAATCTAGTGTATTACTTTTAAATTCTGAGAGTAAGTGGAGAGTAACAGGTGAGAATCCCTTCATTCCTTGTCTTGTCTTTTGGCTTCTCAGCTCACTTAAGTCAGTCCACATCTGTGTCTACTTTTCTTCTTCTCAGACAGATAAATGTATTTCATCTTTTAAAAAATTGAGATCTGATCTACAAATAAACATTGTATATATTTAAGGTGTACAATGTGATGTTTTGATATACATATTCATTGTGAAATGATTCCCCCAATCAAGCTAATTAACCTATTCATAACCTCACATATTTACTTTTTTTTGGTGAGAACACTGAAGATCTCTCTGAGAAAATTTTAAGCATACATTATTATTAATGATAATCACCATGCTGAACATTAGATATCTAGAACTTATAACTGAAAGTTTGTACTCCTTGATCAACATCCCCTTATTTTCCCAGCCACACCCCAACGCCCCATCCGTGGCAACTGTTGTTACACTATGTTTCAATGAGTTTGATTTTTTTTAGATTCTAGGTATAAGTGAATGTATGGATTATTTTCTTTCTGTATCTGGCTTATTTTACTTAGTATAGTGTCCTCTAAGTTTATCATTGTTGAAAATGACAGGATTTTTTTTTCTTTTATATGGCTGAATAATGCTCGTGTGTGTGTGTGTGTGTGTGTGTGTGTGTATCACAATTTTTAATCTACTCATTCCTAGATGGACACTTAGATGGTTTCCATATCTTGGCTATTGTGAATAAAGCTAGAATGAACATAGGAGTGTAAATATTTCTTTAAAATCCTGTTTACAATTCTTTTGGATAAATACTTAGAAGTGTGATTGCTGGATACAATAAAAATATGATAATTCTATTTTTAGTGTTTTTGAAGACAATTCATACTTTTTTCCCTAATGGCTGTACCAATTTACATTCCCACCAGTGGTGTACTCTTATCAGAACTTTTTGTTAATAGTCATCCTAACATGTGCAAGGTATAACCTCATTATGGTTTTAATTTATGCTTTCCTAGTGCTTAGTGATATTGAGCATCTTTTCATGCACCTGTCAGCCATTTGCATGTCCTCTTCGGAAAAATGTCTACTCAGTTTATTTGTTCATTTTAAAATTAGGCTATTTTGTGTTTTCTTTTTAGCATTGAGTTGTGTGAGCAACCAAGAGTTCCTACAAAGAGGCTTGATGGAAGAGACTTAATAACGTTTGCAGAATGTACCAAGAGGTCCATCAGGGTGGGACAGTTTGGAAAATATAGAAGAAAACTCACATTAATAGAAAGTTCAAATACCTATGTAGTAGGAAGGAGACTGAGTGAAAAACACATGCAAGAGATTAGTTTTGAATAGTAAAAGAAACTTGTTTATCCCAAGCCCAGAGGGTGAGAATGAGTACAAATATAAATGTATCAAGGAGAAAGGAAATAAAAGGATTTCTCATATGATTGCTTCCATTGTTTTTCTGGCTAGTAGGAGAAAATATCATATGCTAAAGAAGATAAGGACATGGTGAGATACGTAGGTAAAGAATATAATGAAAGTCCGGCGTAGCATTATAAAAATGCATTAATAATTGTGCAGGGTGTTAAGGACCCACGTGTAATTATGTAACTCCAGTTGACAAGAAGGCGTGATTTCTTCTAGCTGTTCTCAGAACTTGCATATAACAGCAAATACAGTTGATAGATTGCTCTGTGGTTGATGATTATTTGAATGGGTGTCGGGGAAGTCGAGGATGAAGTCACCGAGAGTGCTGTCAATAGAGTGGCTGAAATAATAAAACAATGGTCCTAGGCTGTTTAAGGTTAGGAGAGAGTCATGAGGGTGGGGGTTGACGCACTGAGAAGAAATTAAGAGGAACAGAGCTTTAAGCTCTTCATGATATTGAAGAATAGGTTTAGTGGGACAGCTGGAAAGCTGGAAATTTGTAGTTAGAGATGATGATTATGTATTGCAAATACTTGTTTGCATGTCTGCTGGCTCCTAGAGTACAGGAATATGCTGTGTTCATTTTAATTAACTTCCCTGCACATAGCACAGTATCTGGCACACAGGTAGTAGTCAATAAATAATCACTACATGAAAGATTGCATGAATAAAGTAAAGGTTTTCTTGGATTTATCACTGATTCTACCTGCTTAGAAACTTTTGTTAGCTCTGGGACTATTGTTCATAAACAGCAACGGTTGTTAAAAGCACATTAAGCATAAGGAAAAACATCTTAGTGTAGAGTTCAGAGCATGGGCCCTGGAGTCCAATTTCCTGCGTCTAAATCTCAGTTCTTTTGCCGCTTAATAGCTCTGTGAGTTTAGACAAATTACTTGATCTTTTTGTTTCAATTTCCTCATCTAGAAATAGGGCTTACAATAGCACAAATATACTGCAGAGGACTGAGGTAACTATAATACATTGGTATTTGTAAAGAGCTTAAAACAGTGCTTGGCACATGGGAATACTATATAAGAGTCGTTAAATCAATAAAATATTTAGGATGTTGGAACCACATTGTGAAAGCTCCATGGTTGTTAGTTTTGCTATTAGACCCAGTTGAGTGTTTCTCAGTGAAATGACAATCACACTAAAGTCACCAGTGAACCATCTCATCTCTTCACTGCTTATTCTAAATTGAGTCTCCTTCCCACTGCTGCTCGCAGCTTTATACAGCAAGGTAATTTAGCAGTTTAGGACTTTAATGAGACCTATTTGATATCATTGTAATTCTAATTAGATACTTTGGCTAGGAAACATACTTAAGCCTTTAAAAATTGTCAATCCCTTGAGAAAACTGAACTGATTATTTGGAAATTTAAAACTACAAGAATAAAGTTCTTGAAATTAGAATAAACAGACTTACCTGGCAGGCATCCACACGTGGTTCCAGGAACCCGGCACACAACATTCCAGATGTGATGACTCTGCTGTCTGCCTCCCCGTTGTTGCAGGTCCTATTATCTATAATCTTCACTAATCCCTTTTGGAGTACATTCGGAGTTGTTCCTAAAGGAAGAAAATTATATAATTTTTGTTGATGTCACTATTAATCTTTCTGGCTAGGCTATTAGTATCTAACTTTAACACTGTGTACAATTTCTAAATCAAATCAGTGTAAAGTATAATTAAGCTGTTAGCTGTTTTCTTAGTAACAAAAAAGCAAGTAATGTTTATAAACATACCAAGCTATTGCTGAAAAATGACCATTTTTAGAAATATTTAGTATATACATCTATATGTAATAAGATTTTTTCTTTTGAATTGTTTTGAAATTTTATATGTATTACATGTATTAATATGTAATAATATGTTTATTAATGTATTAATATGTTGTATATAAGCAAAAAATAAAAATAACGAGCATATTTTGAATAACTCAGTAAGCTATGTTTTAGAAGATAACTCATGGAAACTACATCTGATTTCTTATTCTGTACAGAAAAGACTGTCTTAGAAAACAAAATGAATCAGGTGCTGTGGCTCATGCCTGTAATCCCAGCACTTTGGGAGGCTGAGGTGGGCACATCACCTGAGGTCAGGAGTTTGAGATCAGCCTGACCAACATGGTGAAACCCTGTCTCTATTAAAAACACAAAAATTAGCCAAGTGTTGTGGTTCATGCCTGTAGTTCCAGCTACTCGGTAGGCTGAGGCAGGAGAATCGCTCGAACCTGAGAGGCGGAGGTTGCAGTGAGCCGAGATCACGCCATTGCACTCCAGCCTGGGCAACAGAGCGAGACTCTGTCTCAGAAAAAAAAAAAAACAACAACAACCAACCAACTAACCAAAGAAAACAAAATGAAAAACTCATATTGCAGGAGCATACATTTTATGATTATTTAAAAATTTTTCAGCTAAATTTTTACTGTAATTCTGAACTTTGAAATTAATTTTAGATTTATTTTTCTGCTTTCAAACTGCATTTATAACTGTGAATAGCCACTAAGTGTTCACATTATTAGGGTCATGGGGATGCATATATTTAAATCTTTGCCCAAGTATCACCTTGTCACCTCATTAAAAATGCTGAATCTCCTGTAGTCCCTATTTTTTCTATGGCACTTAACCGTATAAAATTTGCTATAACTTACTTATTTCCTTTAATATACTTACATCCTTCATTTCTTGAAATTGTCCATTTTCCTTTGTTAAGGATGAAATCTTTTTCCTCTTTTTTTTTTTTTACTAAGAAAATAGGCAGGAATATCTGCCTATTTCATTCATTAATGTATCCAAACCACCTAGAACAATCCCTGGAACAAAGGTGGTAATTATTTTTCATTAGTAAATGAATAAATGAATGAAGGAAATGAATTACTTATTCAAATAATGTTTTTTTGAAAAACTGCCATCTTAAGAGGAATTATAGTAAACAGCTCTATGAAGTTATAGTTTCTGCATGAATGTTGTTGAGGATAATTTTCAATCCATTCCACATTGTACTCTTAAAAATGATCCAGATAAAGTATTTTTCAGTTTAGGTATAATTCTTAGTACTTTTCTTTTTAACTCCTAAAATTCAAGCCATATAATGGAGTCAGGTGAGGAACTCACCATCAGACTTTAAATGTTCCCCATCCAGTGACCACTGCTTCTGAATTGTATAGGAATATATAATTAACATCTGGAAGACATGCTTTTTGGGTGTTGCTTGTATATAACACTGGTGAAGACAGATGCACAACAGCAATGTCATTGTCATGTGCAGGGTAATGGTAGTTTTCTTGAATTATAACATTCTTGATATTTCACTGTGTTTGTGGATTACTTAAAATAACATTCCATTCTTTAGGATCATGGACCCTAAAAAATAGATTTATTAATTAAAAGTCCTGTATATTGTACTGTAGAATTAATGTCTTACAATTTTAAAAACAATTAGGTGTGTTTTGAGTTCCCATGATGCTTATAAGCATACAAAAATAAAGTTGTGTGTAAGAGAAAAATAAAAATAATGATAACAGCAGATTTTGAATAATGAAATGTCATGTTTAGAAGATAACCCATGAAAACTATATTTTATTTCTTATTCTGTACAGAAAAGACTGAAGGGGATTTAGAAAAATAAATAATGACAATATAGGATAATAAGATTAAATAAAAAGTGGGCAAGGGTATGGGAAAGTGAACTAAGGGAAATTATGGAAATAGTCTAAATCCTCTTTTTGACCATTTAAATCTATAAATAGAAATGTATTTCTGACTTATTATTTGTTAATCCAGGATTTTTATATTAAGTGCTGAAAAATAGTGCTGCTGAAACATTTTCAAACTCTCTGCTAAAGCAACATAAGAAGCAAGCATGATTTTGAAAGAGCTGAGCAGGTTTGGGAGAGATTTTTTGCTTAAAAAAGACCCAATGAGTGCTATATAAAACCAGTGGAAGTTAATGAAAAGTATCATCAAACAAAAGGGTACACATGTCTTAGTTAAAAAGGGCAAACTATTGGTGCAATAATATACCCTTTAAAGACATCATCATTTCAAATAGGGCTGTACAAATATGGAAAGATATAGGATGAATTCAAAACCTATGACTAAATAATTTAAACCAAATGCAATAATGATGAGAAAGAAATAAGATCCATGTTCAATTGGGGATTTATAGTTTCTTTATAAAGATGAAGTACAGTGACTCTAGTGTAGTGGTTCTTGACGGGGGACAATTTCATCCCCCACATTTAGCAATGTCTGGAGACATTTTGGTTGTCAATACTGAGGGGTGCTACTAATGTTAGGAGTCAGGTATGCCACTAAATATCCTTCAATGCACAGGACAACTTTAACAAAGAATTACTTATACAGCCTAAACTGTCTATACTGCCATTTTTGACAAATCATGCTTCAGCCTATGTCTGTCATTACATTGATAATTAACTGAGTAATTTTGAGGCCATACCTCACAGTATTAGACAGTTGGATGTGTAGTTGTGTGGGTGTATTATTGAAAGACAGTAGGCTTTTAAGACTTGAGTGACTTTGAGGCCTTACTTTATGAAGCAGTGAGCAGCAGTGATAAGCCAGCTGTTACTAAGCCATGTGGCTCCGTGTCGGTAGACGTTGTTCTGTGGAAGGCTGGCCCTGAGCCAGCTGTTACTAAGCCACGTGGCTCCGTGTCGGTGGACGTTGTTCTGTGGAAGGCTAGCCCTGAGCCAATTGTTACTAAGCCATGTGGCTCCGTGTCGGTAGACACTGTTCTGTGGAAGGCTAGCCCTGAGCCAGCTGTTACTAAGCCATGTGTCTCCGTGTCGGTAGACACTGTTCTGTGGAAGGCTAGCCCTGAGCCAGCTGTTACTAAGCCATGTGTCTCCGTGTCGGTAGACACTGTTCTGTGGAAGGCTAGCCCTGAGCCAGCTGTTACTAAGCCATGTGGCTCCGTGTCGGTGGACGTTGTTCTGTGGAAGGCTAGCTTGCCAGGGCCATTCTCCTTCCTCAGCATCCAGACCCTCTGCTATTTTGTTGCCAGAGGGAGTTATTGTGCATTGTCCACAACCTGTTCAAAATACAGTTCTGCTTATGCATGTATATTGGTATAGTAGAACCTACCACAGAGAATCCATCCCATAAAAGGAACTTGAGAAATATTTGTAGAAATGAAGTCCATATTGGGCCAGGTGTGGTGGCTCATGCCTGTGTAATCCCATCGTTTTGGGAGGCCAGCGCGGGCAGATCACAAGGTCAGGAGATCGAGACCATCCTGGTCAACATGGTGAAACCCAGTCTCTATTAAAAATACAAAAGTTAGCTGGGTGTGGTGGTGTGTGCCTGTAATCCTAGCTACTCGGGAGGCTGAGGCAAGAGAATCGCTTGAACCAGGGAGTCAGAGGTTGTGGTGAGCCAAGATTGCACCACTGCACTCCAGCCTGGCGACAGAGCAAGACTCTGTCTCAAAAAAAAAAAAAAAAAGAAAAAAGAAATGAAATCCATATTGTATTATCCATGACATAGCTTTTGCTTTTGTATTTCTTTAAGCTTTTGCTTTTGTATTTCTTTAAGAAAATATCAGGAAGATATTTTGAAATAAAAATGATACTTGATTACAAAGCCCTTTTCTGTAATGGGTATATTGCAAAACATTTGTACAAATTTGTATAATTTGTATAATGAAAATACTGCCATAATCAATGTGTGGGCATAAATTAATGCAGTGGCTTTCAATCAGGACAATTTTGTACACCACCTCCCCAAGAGAGATGTATTTGGCAATTCCTGTGTTAGAGCAGGTAGTTAGGTAGACATGAACAGAGTGGGAGAGCACCCCTGCAACCAGGAATGTCAGGTGACCATCAGGTGATGGTGAGGTGGTTGTTAAACTGTCTCTCTAATAATTGGTCACAGCCAGTGCCAGGGAAAGGCAGTCACCCAACAGGTAGAAACACCTGATGTGGGTGACCAGCAGCTTCCCAATCAGATCTCAGGAGTTGAGCAGTTGGGCTCAAGCATGAGCACTAAGAGGGAAAATGGTGGAGTTTAACTGGTATATGATCTTCCTTTAGGAAACCTCAACTGGTAAAAGAAAAACGCCTCAAATGAGCATGCATACAACTTTTGTCAACACACTGTGCGTGCAGCCCGTCCCAAGTGCTGGCAGGCCATAGTACCTGTGGACAGCTCACCCCAAGGGAAGAATCAGGGGAAAGTAAAGCAGATCCCGGAGGCATGTCAATATGTAAAATACCAAGTCAAATGTCAAACTGTGCACTTGATCTCTCAAGTCACTTGCTTAGCCCGCTTCCAAGTGTACTTTACTTCCTTTTGTTCATGCTCTAAAACTTTTAAGTCAACTTTCACTTCAGCTCTAAAATACTTGCTCTGGTCTCTCATTCTGCCTTATACCCCTTCAGTTGGATTCTTTTTTCTGAGGAGGCAAGAATTGAGGTTGCTGCAGACCCACACAGATTGGTTGCTGGTAACATTTGGAGACATTTTTGATTGTCATAATTGTGGAGTGAGAAGCCTACTGGTATCTAGTGGGTAAAGGCCAGGGATAGTGGTATTTTGTAATACACAGGACAGCCTCTGAAACAATTATGTGGCCCCACATGTCAATAGTGTTAAAGCTGAGAAACCGTGGGTTAGGTAAAAGTACTTGTTACTGAGAATGAGAATATTTAAATAAATTGGAAAGGTTAAATGGTCAATTGCTTCATATAGATGTTAATTATATATGTCTAGATGTACACTGAGATACTCTTTCCTAGGGTGAAAGGGCAATAGACAATAAGGGAGAATCATGTATATTTTTACAATTTTTTATTAAAAATTTTTTCATGTAAACTTTAAAAAAGGCAACTGGTCCTCTGAAGTCCTTGAGTTTGTGTATTGCTTCTAATTCTAGGTTATTCTCTTGTTGCAAACCAGACTTCATGTTGTGAAGGCATCCTTTTCATAAAAATCACTTGGCTCAACTGTGGCCTTTGTGGTTGCTTTTTCTAAATGAGCCAGCATTCACACTGACTTGTTGAATGTAACTCCCTTTTCCTTTTCTTCCCACTCCTTTATCATAGACAACCATGATGTAATGCTTGTCCCTTACCATGGACAACCAGAGGTCTAATGGTTTCTTCCTATCCTCTCTTCTGTCTGGACAACTCCTAAAAGAAGTTGGCTTTTACTCAGCTTCCTTCAGAAAAATACAAAAACAAAGATGATTCTCTGTGGGTGAGGAGAACCTTGCCTCTGTGACTCTGCTTCCATCTTTCTCCTCTTACTCAGAACTCTAATTTGTTTTCATGCATTAACTTTCATTCTAAATTCTCATTTAGTCATATAATTGCATGTTAGTCTTTCAGCTGCCACCTCTGCAGTTACTACCTTGTTACCTCTGCTGAAGTCTTACTTGTCATCTTACAGCTTTGTTATGTCAGAAGAGATCATATGAAAAATTTCAAGGACTTATGGACTGTAATGAAGATTGCTGGCTGATACTTTCAGAAACATAGGCAAATCAACTGATTTTGTACCACCTTCCAACTCTTGTAACTACTTGTACTCGTTTACTACTGCATTTTAATACACTTTATGTTGCATATCAAGGCTCTATTTTTTAATGCTGTTTGATCTTCTTTACCCCTCATTTTTAAATTTAAAGTATAAAGAGGCTAAATAGGCCAAGTGAAATTCAGAATACTGGTATGGATGGTTGTTTAGTATTCCAGCTCCATCCAGCTGGAAAGGGCTGATCTCTCTTTTACCACTGCTTTTATTCCTGTCTTGACTATCTCTCTTCCATGAACCTGACAAATCTCAATTGTGGATCTGGATCATATTGGTACTGAAGTTTTTCATTAGAATAATTGACTTTAAGACATTTTATTGAGGATTGTTCGCTCATACACTGTAAGAGAGAAAAATAATCCAGTACAGGTTTCCGTTTAAGTTTTGCCCAGGTTTCTCAGAAATAGCTATACTGTGACTGAGGGATAGTGAGAGCAGTCAGGGTCAGTGTCACCTGGTTCCAGAGGGTGAGTCCTCTAATCCAGCTGTCTCAGTCTCAGTCCCCAGATAAGAGCAGTGCCTCTTCTGACAGCCTGCTCTAGGTTCCTGCAACCCAAGGGATCGTATTTCCTAGGCAGGTAGTAGAAGAATGGAGGCAGAATGCCTTGGCCAGCCAGGAAGAAGCTGCTTGTATGTAAGGCAGCTTACTCTTTGCACACCAAATTTGGGTTCTAGGATCAGAATTCTCCAGTGAGTTTCTAGGCTTGGAGTTCTCATAAGCAAAATAGAAAATACTAATAGATGAAATTTACTGAGTTCATAATATGAGCCATGTACTCTGATAAGTAATTTACTTGTGGTATTTTATCTTCAAAATAATTTGGAACTGGGGTATTGATAATTTAAATAACTGTAAAAACTCATCCAGTTAGTAAGTGACAGAGCTGGGACTCAAAATTCATATGTAGCTGGTTTTAGATTCTAATTTCTTAATTATCATTGCTTGTCCCTATAACCCCTCTAACATATGGCACGTGATAATGTATTCCTCACTTTAATCAATGATATCAGTCAATTTAAGGCCAACTCTGGCCTTAAAGCAGAGTTTCTAAAAGCAGCTTTTCTGTTATTACACATTTATGGATATGACAATGACTCTCAAGGAGAGGTCTCTTTTGGCATCCAAAGAATTAATTTTCCCTTGAAAACAACTTATTCTTGATGAACTAACTTGAGAAGATTTTTGGCTGCCGGCATTGCAATGTCTAAAAGTCAAGGGAAAAGAAAATGAAAATATTTACATTTATGAACACATTTTATTTTCATATTAATGTTAACTGTTTTCTTTTTGGAAACACATTATTCTGTAGGCATAATCATCTTATTCAATCTTGACTATAATTTCTGTATTCATAAGTTAGTATAGAGAGTAATAACATCTTTGCATTCATTCTTCAGTTTCTAAAGAGACTCTCAAGTTCTTCATTATAAGTTATCTGAAAAAGAGGTCTGGATCCTGGAAAGTACTAAAATATATGAAAAATTGTGATCTTCTATCATATTCTGAATGTACAACACAGAAAACTGAATGTATTTGACACCTTTTATGGACCACTTTGAATTCTTTTTGACTTATCTCTTATTTCTTTATTTTTATTGTACTTTATTTATTTATTTACTCATTTTTTGAGATGGAGTTTCACTCTTGTTGCCCAGGCTGGAGTGCAATGGTGTGATCTCGGCTCACTGCAACCTCTGCCTCCCGGGTAGCTGGGATTACAGGTGTGCACCACCAAGCCTAGCTAATTTTGTATTTTTAGTAGAGATAGGGTGTCGCCATGTTGGTCAGGCTGATCTCGAACTCCCGACCTCAGGTGACCCTCCTGCCTCGACCTCCCAAAATGTTGGGGTTACAGGCATGAGCCACTGCGTCCGGCCCTTATCTCTTATTTCAACTGCAGTTGTGGTGACCACATAAATTTGGATCTGCTTTGCTCAAAGGTAACTTGATAGGTGCCCTGCTAAGTCAGCACCTAAGCCTTCTCACTTTCTTTTCTTCTTTTTTTTTTTTTTTTTGAGACGGAGTCTCGCTCTGTCACCCAGGCTGGAGTGCAGTGGCGCAATCTCGGCTCGCTGCAAGCTCCACCTCCCGGGTTCACGCCATTCTCCTGCCTCAGCCTCCTGAGTAACTGGGACTACAGGCACCCGCCACCACGCCCGGCTAATTTTTTTTTTTTTTTTTGTATTTTTAGTAGAAACGGGGTTTCACCGTGTTATCCAGGATGGTCTCGATCTCCTGACCTCGTGATTCGCCCACCTTGGCCTCCCAAAGTGCTGGGATTACAGGCGTGAGCCACTGGGCCCGGCCAGACTTCTCACTTTCTGCCAGAAGAAACCTGCTGGACACTCCCAGATGGACAATTTGGAAATGCAGGAGTTAATGCCAGGATAGACAGTGACCAATGTAAAATGGGAGCTGATGGACATAAGCTTCCCTCTTTAGTCCTAGCGGATACAGTCCTGAAATACAACTAATTAGGTCCCAGAGGGTGGAGCTAGGGTTGCCCCTAGTGATGGCCAACTCACTTTCAAGTCAACTACTGCATGCAAGCTTTTGTTTCAAGATCTGCTTTTTGAGAAACCAAGCTAAGACACTTGAATAATTATGTATCTTCACACATAACATTAATAACGACGAGACAGTACATACATTGTTGTATTTAATGTGTTTTATTGTGTCAAGTGTATTTTATGATATTTTAACTCTTTAAAAATGAATACTCTTTGTGTGTTAAGTTTCAGTTATTCAAAACATTTGGTTAAGCATGCCATCCCATTTTCCATTCATTTTGGGTCAAAAGAAATTTAATTCAGTAATGAAGCAAACTTTAACATTGTCTGCTAATCCCTGGATAGACAAATTATTTCAGGGAATATTACAGAATGGAATTATTTACTGGAGTAACTATTTCCTGAAATAATTTGTCTATCCATTGATTAGTAGACAATATTAAAGTTTCCTTCATTACTGAATTAAATTTAAATTAGTAGATCCCTGATAGACAAATTATTAGATCCCATATCTCTGCAGAATTTCAAACCTGTTCTAATCCCATATGAGGTATGAGTAGAATCTGCAGAATTGCAAACCTGTTCATTTCATGTGATAAATGTGCGAGGAGAGGGTGAACAAATGAGCGATGCTTCAAATTTCAAATCCAGAAGACCATAAACCTACTTACCATATCTACTTAAGAGTTCCTCTTCAAAAATAAATCACCAGCAGTTGCATGAATTAAATACTATGTCACTGTAGTTTCATTTTTATTAGGTTTCTGGATTTCTATAAATCCAAGAAAGAAAAGAACATTCAGTTCTACATGCTGATTACAATAACACACTCTTATTAGATTGCACAACAAATCAGGGAGACAAAAGAACCATTTACCAGAAAGTCGACTTGTCTGAACAAAAAAGCCAAAGTAATTTAGCAGTGAGGGCTAAGTAGTCATCGGGGTTGTGAGTTGATATGAGTCACGCCTACTTAAATTGAAAGCTGGCATTTTTTCATCTAATCTTTCACAGGTGCCTTCCAAAGGCTGTTTTTTATTTGACATGATACTTCTAGGGCTCAGTTTTTAGTTTTGTGGCTTGGCAAATATATCAAACCATATTAAGATTATTTAGGAATAATTAAACTTTTATCTAGACTGGACAAAAATGTTAATTCCTATAGCTTTGGAACTAATTATTTAGAAACCCTATAATGTTTATGGAAGTTTCTTCTTACTTTGAGATTTTTCTTTATTGATGTATGTCTTGCTAAAGAGAAGAAATGACTTATAATTTACTTTTTTTTTTTTTCTTTTTGAGATGGAGACTCGCTCTGTCACCCAGGCTGGAGTGCAATGGTGCAATCTCTGCTCACTGCAACCTCTGCCTCCTGGGTTCAAGTGATTCTCCTGCCTCAGTCTCCTGAGTAGCTGGGATTACAGGCGTGTGCCACCACGTTGGGCTACTTTTTGCATTTTTAGTAGAGATGGGGTTTCACCATGTTGGCCAGGCTGGGCTCAAACTCCTGACTTCGTGATCCACCCACCTTGGCCTCCCAAAGTACTGGGATTACAGGCGTGAGCCACCGTGCCCGGCCATAATTTACTTTTAATAGTTGTATTATCCCAGACCCCTTGGGTAGGTGGAAGACAGGTTATAATGACTGGGGAAGTGACTTAAGCCATCACCCCTTTTGGCAAAGTCGCTGCTGTGGCTGTTTTTGTTTCCTTCCTTTTAAGCCCCTTGGCACACCCTCAGAGTCTGGATATTCCGGTAGATTTACCTCTGAGTTAAGGAGTCAACATTGTAACCTAAGATACTCTGTTTACAATGTCCTATATAAAGGAAGTGACAAAAAACAATGGCACATGCCTACTGAGAAGAAATTCCATCAAAGGATAATAAGACAAAGCAGTTTTGAAAAACAGCTCAGCAAATGTGCATTGGTCTTCTCCTGTGGGGCAAGAATCAAAAAATAGATATTCTTCATGGACCATTGGTGGACCCAGCCCTCACTGAACTTGGAGTCTAATGGAAGAGATTAAAAAAAAATGTGTATAAGTTAAAATCAGTGTAAAAGTGCTGTAAACCAAAAATAAAATTCTAAGTCCCCCTAACCATCTGAATGGACCCCTCCTCTCGGCAAGATCATTCGAAAATTAACCTGCAAGACTAGTTCAAGGCCATGATTGGAAGTGGGGGTCAGATGTGTCTCATTGTACCCTCCTTCCTTTTGGAATTCCAGAAAAGCCAACCAGCATTAGGATCAACACAGACCTTAAGTCTAATAAGAAGCAATCTTTTCTCTCTGAAGTCTGCTGTTTGGAGGCCTCATCTGCATGATAACACCTTGGTTTCCCCTTATCGTAACCCAGATATTCCTTTCTATTGATAATAACTCTTTAAACCAATTGCCAATCAGAAAAATTTTAAATCTGCTTGTGACCTGGAAGCCCTGCTTCCAGTTGTCCTGCCTTTCCTGATCAAACCAATGTAACTCTTACATGTACTGATTGATGTGTTATGTCTTCCTAAAATGTATAAAAGCAAACTGTACTCTGACCACCTTTAACACATGTTATCAGGACCTACTGAAGCTGTTTCACCTTCGCAAAATAAACTTTCTAAATTGATTGAGACCTGTTTCAGATACTTTTGGGCTCACAATAATATGGAAGAAGTATGCATAGACAGTTGAAAACACCAGGAAAAGTCATTTGGCATAGAGGAGTGACAGGGGGAATTGGCATAGCTGATAACAAAAATTCTTTTGGAAGGGCGGAAGGGAGTCAAGATTTCTCTTAGGGGTAAAATGGGCAAAATTCACTGGCTGTTGAACATTAGATTAGAAAAAATCTTAGACACTTTCTAAATGGGCCTTTTGGATCTTCAGTATAGCAGGTCCATGACCACTGTTCATATTTGCCAAGGTTAGGAAGTGAAAAATGCAACTTTGGATGCACTGGTAAGAAGGAGGGCTCATCAAAAAGCCTGATTTCCAGTGAATATTTCTAACCTTAAAAGAAGAAATCTGAAACAGATAAGGATAATCAAATCTAAACTGTGTAATTTTGAAGTATAAGGAAAGATTTTCCAGGAGCTATACATTAAATTACACTATAAATTCTATCTAGACCACAGGCTTTAACTCTACTTAGGTGAAGTAATGACTTCACCTTCATTACTTTACGTGGGTCCAAATGCTAAATTAGCGGATGAGTTTTATTTTTTAGATAGTTTTGCTTTGAGCCTACCAATACAAATTTAGAAGAATTGAGCTGTATTCTCTTATGGAATGCGCTTTAGGCGATATTTAAAATGTTCATGTGGTAGATTTCTGAAAATGTTGAAACTTACGTACATGGACTTACCGAACAAGGTAACAACTGTAAATTGTTTTATGACACAGAAAACATCTTCCACCATGGCAGTTTATTTATAATACTTTTTCCAAAAAAGCTCTAATAGGACTGGTCTACATTAAAAATAAATGAGCAGAGCATAGACCTGGATTGTGGTTGAACAAAATTTGAATTCTTTACTTACTGCAGGTTGTTTGTTTGTTTGTTTTTGTAGAGATGGGGTTTCGCTATGATGCCCTGGCTGGTCTTGAACTCCTGGCTTCAAGAGATCTTCCTGTCTTGGCCTCCCACAGTGCTGGGATTATAGGCATGAACCACCATACCTGGCCTCACTGCAGGTTTTGATTAGTCCCCCTGGCTGCATATTTGGGCTCAAAAAAATGCTTTTCTTTATGTTACTAAATAGACTGAAATTTATCTCTGTGGGTACACATTATATATCATTTGTTATTTCTTAAAGTCATGTAGGTTAGTCTTTCACAGTACATATCTTCGATGTTTACCATTTTGACTCTGAAGATATAATGCTAAAGATTTTATTAAATAAAACCAAATCTTTATAAATTAATTGAAGTTAACTTATAATGAGTTGTATACACAGACAGTAGTTCTTAAGGTAGAACTGTACTTCATTTTTTTTAAACCTTTATACAGATTATAAGAAATATGAAAAATCAGGACTATTTTTATTTGGATATTATATATGCTTCTACAACACAAGCCTTTTTTTATTTTAAGCTTTGGAAGCAGTACAAAAGACTGTCGTGATGAAGAGAGAAGAAGACATGTAGCAATCATGTTGATATAGTGAGGAATGGATAATGTATGTTATAACATGTCTTATGTGTTTCTAAGGGGCTCTTTTGAACACACACTAACAGGGGTTTAATATTTAGGATTAGCACTTTCAGTTTGGAAAGTTTCCAGCTTGGTTCTTCCAGGCCCCTAGAAACCTTCTAAGGGTCTGCACTTTGATGGCACAGTTCTGATGTTTCATTCAGCAGAGAAGACTGTGGGTTCCTTCAAGTTCATGCCCATTGCTTTTTTTAAGACCTATCTTGAGGCATCTTTTCCAGTAAGCTTTCCTTCTTATCTCCTGCTTTTCAGATTATCGCTTAGCTTCATATTTCCTTGCCAGTTTGCACATAGTAGTTTCTGATACAAATTACCCATCACCTAATAATATTAACTCATTCATTATTAATGAATTCACTTTTTTCTTCTGGAATTTATTTCAAGTTTCTTGTTTTTACAATAAATGTATCTTTCCTATAGTTAAAAAAGCATTTCTTCTGGAAACTGTATATGATGGGAAAATATAGAAAAATAAATATTTAGGTGGTAGTTAATAGACCCAATAACAACCATGACAGAATTTATAGACTTATTTTCTGCAGCACTTATATGGCACTTATATATGGCAATTACATGGTTTTTGAATTTGCACAATTTAGCTTTCATTAAACACAAACGGTAACTATTATTTTCTTACTCAGAACATGTAGCATTCTTCCATTTCTTCAGAAATTCTGCGTAAGAGACAAGTATGTTGAAGGTACAAAAACGAAAAAAAAATATTGGTTTGAAACATTTTTTTTGAAATCCTTAAGCTTAAATTTTAAATAGAAATGAGACTGGCACACTTGGTAGCTATCTCTCTGTCTTTTTTTAAAAAAGAGCTATTAATATTTTGAATGCCTCTTCCTGTTCCTTAGTAATTTTTTTGCCACATTATGAGCTTCAGTAAAATCTCATAGGCTGGGCGCAGTGGCTCGGGCCTGTAATCTCAGCACTTTGGGAGGCCAAGGCGGGTGGATCAGTTAAGGTCAAGAGTTTGAGACAAGCCTGGCCAACACGGTGAAACCCTGTGTCCACTAAAAATACAAAATTTAGCTGGGCCTGGTGGCGGGTGCCTGTAATCCCAGCTACTCTGTAGGCGAGGCAGGAGAATCACCTGAACCCAGGAGGCGGAGGTTGCAGTGACCCAGGATTGTGCCACTGTTTTCAGAGTTCTTAGGCTGGGCACAGTGGCTCACGCCTGTAATCCCAGCACTTTGGGAGGCCGAGGCCGGCGGATCACGAGGTCAGGAGATCAAGACCATCCATGGTTAACATGGTGAAACCCTGTCTGTACAAAAAATACAAAAAATTAGCCGGGCGTGGTGGCAGGCACCTGTAGTCCCAGCTACTCGGGAGGCTGAGGCAGGAGAATGGCATGAACCCGGGAGGTGGAGCTTGCAGTGAGCCGAGATTGTGCCACTGCACTCCAGCCAGGGCAATCTAGACACTAGTGCTTTGTTATGTGATGTGCAAATATTTTTCCCCAGTCTGTGGCTTGTCTTTTCATCCTCTTAACAGGGTATTTCACAGAGCAGAAGTTTTTAATTTTGTTGAAGTATAAGTGTTGTGCAGTTTTCAGCATACAAATCCTGTACATAATTTGTTAGAGGCTAGAAATGGTGAAAATATAGGGTTCCAACTCAGCCTTTGCCAGCATGGGTGCTGGTGAGGCAATAGTTTCAATGCTGTTTTGGCTGGAGTAGAGCCGTTATTGTCTAAAAGAATTTTTTCTTGCTAGGCTGATCCTTTCTTGGTCTTTTGGCCAGAAAGAGGGGGCTTTTTCTGGACTTCTTTTTTCTTCCTGTACCCTTGGGAGTTTGGGGGGTGCTGGCTTCTTTAGCTCCAATTTTGGAATATATGAAGTAAAAAGAAAAGTCATAGAACCCAACTACCATGTTATTAAACTCTGAAGTCACTAGCCAGCCTGGCTGCTTCTGTTTGTCTTGTAATTAGTGGCTAGGGTTCTTAGTTGTATTTAGTGGGAGGAATAAGGACAAACACATTTATCCCATTTTCCTGGAATGAGAAATCATGCTTCCTTACTGAATGTTTATAAAACTATTTTTATTTATCTTTTTTTGTTTTATCATCTGAAATTCTGACTCCTTTTTCTTTTAATAAGTGAAAATATTCCCTGACATTCTGCCTTTGACCCTCTCCCTTCTCATTTTCATGTATTCTTTGTAATCATATCCTTTTTCAGGATTTCATTATCAGCCTTTGGGAATGGACACTGTTTTTAGGGTTTTAGATGTGAGCTTTCTCCAGATGACCAATTCTTTATTTCTCAGTGCTTGCTAAGTGATCACCCTCTGTCGCACACGCCTTCTCCGTTGTCTGCTTTTCTTTATGAGGTTATCATCCCTCTAGTTACTCAGACTGAGATTCTGTATTTGATTCCTCTCACAGTTGTGACTCATATCCAAGTAGATAAGTTCTGTGAATTCTGTAAATATCATCTCTGACATATGCCCCCTCTTTCTAATATTATTTTCTCTATGACAGTGCAGGTTTTCAGTTCCTCACACTTGGACCATTGTAATTGCTTCCTAACTGATTCCTCTACCTGAAGACTGTCTCCCTTCTGATTCATTTTACACAGTACTATCGGACAAATTTTAGAAAACAAAACTGTGATTATGTGTCCCTCATAAAGACCATTTATACTACCAAAGCACAAACTGTTTAACCCAAAACTTTTCACTCTTAATTTTGATTATAACTCACTCAAGCCAGGAATGAGTAATACTGTGGCTTCAGGGTCTCAGGTTCCTGGGAAATGAAAGGAAGCTGAGACACATTTGAAAGGTGATAGGAGAATGGGTCAAGTTGTATGTGCAATTGGCCTCCTAGGAATATATGAGGCCAATGGGGTTTCTGAAAGGCCATAACAAATTTGGGCTTGATGGTTATTGGCAGTCCACTTCGGCAGTTTGTATTAATTAGTGTTCCCTAGAGAAATAGAACCAGCCAAGGCGTAGTGTCTCATGCCTGTGATTCCAGCACTTTGGGAGGCTGAGGTGGGAGGATTGTTTGCATCCAGGAGTTCCAGACCAGCCTGGGCAACATAGTGAGACCCCATCTCTACCAAAAATAAAAAATTATCCAGGTGTGGTGGCACATGTTGTCCTTGCTACTCAGGAGGCTGAGGCAGGAGGATCACTGGAGCCTGGGAGGTTGATGGAGGCTTCAGTGAGCTATGATTGCACCACTGCACTCAGTGTGGGCAACAGAGCAAGACCCTGTTTCCAAAAAAAAAAAAGAAAGCCAATAGTGTATGTGCATATGTATAAATATATGTTAAATATATATATTTATGCATATATATATATTTATTTTGAGACAGAGTCTTGCTCTGTCACCAGGCTGAAGTACAGTGGCACAATCTCTGCTTACTGCAACCTCCACCTCCCCTGGTTCAAGTGATTCTTGTGCCTCAGCCTTCTGAGTAGCTGGGACTCCAGGCACCCGCCACCACACTTGGCTAATTTTTGTATTTTTTTTAAGGTGGAGACAGGGTTTTTTTATGTTAGCCAGGCTGGTCTCAAACTCCTGGCCTCAAGTGATCCACCTGTCCTGGTCTCCCAAAGTGTAAAATATATATTTATTATGAGGAATTTGCTCACAGGATTATGGAGCCTGCGAAGTCCTGTGATTTGCTGATTTGCCACCTGCAAGCTGGAGACCCAGTGTAGTTCCAGCCTGAGTCCAAAGACTTGAGAACAGGAGAGGTGATGATGTAAGTCCCAGCCTGGGGGCAGAAGAAAACCAATGTCCCATCCCAAACAGGCAGAGAGATAATTTAACCTTCTTTGGCCTTTTGGTTCTACTCAGGTCCTCAATAGATTGGAAGACACATAACCATGTTGGGGAGGACAATCAGCTTTACCGAGTCCACCCGTTCAAATGTTAATCTGTTTTGCAAGCGACCTCACAAATATACCCAGAAATAATGTTTAACAAGATATCTAGGCATTCATTCCACGGGCAGGCAAGTTGATGCGTGAAATTAACCGTCACACAGGTGTATTCCAACCTCAGAACTGGTCATCAATCAACACAGTAGTGTTTGATTCCAGGTGCTCAATCCTGTGTGCTGAAGACCCCAACCATTTAATGGAGGAGGTGGCAAGAATTAGCTTAGTTATTGGTAGCCCAGTCAAAAGGGCTAATAAGTTTCTATGAAGAGCTTCCATATTAGCAGAGGACAAGAATGCAAAACTACAAATTAGCTAAAGTGGAAATAGTTGTACAAAACTATCTAAAGTGGAGAAACTGATTTGGAATTCATTCAAGTAGTGTCAAAGAAAGAATGTGATGCAGAGAGCGCACGGCTGAAGTTCAGGACTCATACTGGGTATATTTGATCTAAATTGGCAACGTGAATTTAGAACTACACTAAATAAAGTCTATTTGGGTCTAGTGTACTAATAGCCTGCCTACTTTGAAGTTTCGAAGACATTTTCCATGTCTGGAACTGAATCAATCCTGATACACTCCCCAAGTAGTCCAGGCTATTAACTGCATTGGCCAACAAGATGGAATATTTTAGCACTAATGATTTAAAATTAGTGCCCAACTATAAAAAATAACTATTAGAAAATTATAGTGATTTTTCCTCTGACAGAGATTAGAACATAAGAACAATTAGGCTGGGCAGGTAGATGGCTCATGCCTGTAATCCCAGCACGTTGGGAGGCCGAAGCAGGCGGATTACTTGAGGTCAAGAGTTCAAAGCCAGCATGGCCAACATGGTGAAACCCCATCTCTACTAAAAATACAAAAAATGAGCCAGGCATGGTGGCACACACCTGTAGTCCCAGCTACTCAGGAGGCTGAGGCAGGAGAATTGGTTGAGCTTAGAAGGTAGAGGTTGCAGTGAGCCAAGATTGCACCACTGTAGTCTAGCCTGGGTGACAGAGTGAGACTCCGTCTCTGTCTCTGTCTCAAAAAAAAAAAAAGAACAATCAGTCCATGGATATTTTTGTGGAAGTTTATCTCATGTGCCTTATTGGTAGTGGATTTCTTTAATTTGCTAATAATTAAACTCTCATGAAGTATTCAGACAGTGTCTAATATATAGTTGTATTATTTAATAATAAAGATTTCTAACTTTAAGCATAAGACTGAATTTGAAAAATACTTTAAAAATCCTTTTAGTATATTCTTGGTTTTATAGAAAAACATTTTGAAATACCAGCAGGTACAGTTCTCCACATCATTCAGGAGACTTGGCAACATTTTCTGTATGAATATTCCTTCTCTAAGAATAAAGCCAAGAATCAGGAAACAAGGGCGTCTGTGTAGCCAAAAGAGAGAGAGAGATATATATAAAATCAATACACTGAAACTTACATAATTAAATAAGAAGGCCCAACATATTCTCGTTCAAAGGCTATTTTTCTAATTTATTTTTTAATTTTTTAACTTTTAGAGACAGTGTCTCACTCTGTTGCTCAGGCTCGAGTGCAATGTTGTGATTAGACCTCACTGAGGCCCTAAACTCCTGGGCTCTGGCAATCCTCCCCCCTTAGCCTCCTGAGTCGTTAAGACTACAGGTGCATGCCACTGTACCTGACTAATTTTTATTTTTATTTTTTTATAGAGATTGGGTCTCACTTTGTTGCCTAGGCTGGTCTTAAACTCCTGGCTTCAAGTGACCCTCCAACTTCAGCCTTTCAAAATATTGGGATTGTAGGCATGAGCCACTGCACCCAGCCAATTTTTCTAATTTATATATATAAATTACTGCAAAATACTTAAAATGAACTAGAAGAAGATAGAAGAAAGACCATAGAAAGGATCATTGAACTGATTGATATTGAGGAATGACAAATAAATAAAATATAAAGAATAAATATGAGAACTCAAAAAACCAAATATTGGGGTCATTTGGTGATGGTGGCAATAACCGTACATTTTCCAAAATGCCTGAAGGTCACCACAATATCCACTATATACCCTTAGTAATGTCAGAAAAGTCAGTGGTAAATTTGAGAAAGATTTAAGATATAATTGTATTAGTCTGCTGTCACACTGCCATAAAGAACTACATGAGACTGGATAATGTATGAAGAAAAGAGGTTTTGTTGATTCACAGTTCTGCAGGCTTAATAGGGAGCATGACTGGGAGGCCTCAGGGAACTTACAATCATGGCAGAAGGTGAAGAGGAAGCAAGCACCTTCTTCCCAAAGCGACAGGAGACAGAGAGAACAAAGAGGGATGTCCACATACTCTTAAACCATCAGATCTTGTAAGAACTCACTCACTATCGTGAGAACAGCAAGGAGAAACCACCCCCATGAGCCAATGTCCTCCAACCAGGTCCCCCCCAAACACTGGAGATTACAATTCAACATGATATTTGAGTGGGGACATGAAGCCGAACCATATCAATAATTTTAAAAAGAACTTTTATATTTTATTTAAAAGATAAACTACTCAGAAAATTTGCCAATTTAGAAAATGCTTATTTTCAGAGAATTGTGGGTGGTCAAAGTCTTACACTCTTTGGAATAATTTAAGAAACAGTTTGATAATATAACACAGGTTTATAGAACCGAAGAATGGTTCTTGATTAAGAAAGCCCACTGTGGGCAATAATGTGCTTTAAAAAATGTCCTTTGGAATTTAGCAAAGAATGATTCATTAGTTCAGTTGCTTAAAGCATGACATAAATGAAGCCATGTCTTGTCTCAGGATTAAGTTGCATGAAAAAGGTGTGTTTGATAACAATCTATACTCTGTGTAGGCTAGCCACTCACAAATGGGTACTAGGCCAAGCTTCATTTTTCTTGTAGAACTCTTTGTAGTGGGTCAGGGCCATCGTCCTTGTATACTAATGTATTTGCTATTATTTTTTCTATTACTTCTATATAATTTAAATTTTTAGTTTAACCAATCATGGTTTTGAGTAAGTATGTTTTTAAAAATGTTTTTCATACCTATTCCATTCATGAGATGGAGTTTGCCAGGATAGACAAGACATTTTATTTGGAAAATGATGACTATATTTTAAAACAAATGGTAGTCATACCCTTAAGTATACCTACTAAAGTTCTGAGTAGTCAACTTTATGCGGCATTTCATTAAAAACCCTCACTTTAACGTATAAGGCATTTCTTTGCTTTTTCAAAGACTGATTTGAATTTTTCCTTCCAGAGCTTTCAGGAGAGATCTACTATGTGGTCATTTTTGCAGTTTTATAGTTGGTTCAGCTAATCTAGTGTTGTGTTCTTTCTTTTAGTTATTGGGTTGATAGCTTATGGCAGTGATAGTCAATTGTATCATGCCATGATATCAACTGTTGGGTGAGCTATCACTTGCATTTCTCCACTTGTTCTTTTCTTTCTTTTTTGTGCATTGAAATTTGAATTATATAAACATTAAATATCATATGTATATACTGTTTTGATTGTTAAACTATAGAATAGCCTAATGAGATCGTATAAGAAGTCATAAATTACTTAATAAAAGAAAAATTGTTTTAACTAATTTTAACTATGTAATCATCTCTTTGTTACAGGAATGTGATATTGTTCAAGCATAAATGAATATAAATTTGAGAGCTTGGGGATGCTTAAAATCTTTTCCCATTGAGATCAATAGAATTAGGTCAAGCAATTTACCCTAGGAGAGATTTTTCAGGAAATAATTCTTTCATAGGCAGAGGAAAACTATGCTATCAATAGTTTTTCTAGGTTTTATGCTAAATAGGCAATTTTAAAGTCTTCTGATTTAGAAAGTTTAGAATTAATAGAGAAAACTTTGATCTCTCACTAAATAATACACTCCAGAAATACTGATTTTATTAATTTCTCAGAAAGTAGTAGCATTGCTACTTTTCATGAGATTCAGGAGTAATTGGAAAATAAAATTATACATTATATTTATGGATCTTAATAATTGAAGTACTTTTTACATCCTAAATCTGGGATGTTTGTTGAACATTTTCTATGTGTAAACTATTATTCCAGTCAAGGGGAGTACAATGATGAACAAGATTACTAATAAAAGTAAAAATGCAAAAACTATAAAAAATTAATTTTGTTTTATATGCTTTATACTATATGCATTTTATATTAGCTTCCTAGGGCTGCCATAACAAAGTACATGGACTGAGTGGCTGGCTTTAACAGCAGACATTTATTTTCTCACAGTTCTAGAGGATAGAAGTCTGAAGTTAAAGTGTTAGCAGTTTTGGTTTTTTTCTAAGGCTTCTCTCCTTGGCTTTTAGATCATCTTTTCCCTGTATTTTCACATGATCTTTCCTCTGCACATATCTGTGTCCTAATTTCCTCCTCTTTTAAGGACAACAGTCATATTGGATTATGGCTTACCCTAATAACCATATTTTAACTTCCTTCTATTTACTTCTCTTCAAATAAAGTTACATTCTGAGGTACTAGGGATTAGGATTTCAATATAAGAATTTGAGAAAACGCAATTGAGCCCATAAAAGTATTTTTATATTTCATTTATATATTTCATATTAATATAATAAACACATTTTAATATTTTATATACTAAATTCCCATCTGTAATACTTTGTATATGCTTGTATGTATGTATGTGTGTGTATAAGATGTTTCTAATATATAAAGAAAAATCAGCATACATTGAAATGACTGTACTAAATATTAATTTGAGAGACCTATATTAATACCTATATTATTTTTACCTGCAAACAATCAAATATTTATCAGAAAATATGTTTTTTTAGTTTTCTAGCAGTCAGTGTCTGAACAGATGAAATTCTCTGAACAGATAGCATTAACTAGATCTCCAGTGCAGGTAAAGTCTTATTTTTTTGGGAAACTTAATTTTACTTAAAAAGCACTCCCAACATTATAAAGTATTTTGTTCAAATTATGTTTGCACATTGTGTGTAAAAATTAATGTCTCAATATTTCATGGATATTTATACCCATGAAATATTTTGTCCATTGAAAAAAACCTTAAAAAATCTCACCATGTAAGAACTTACAGGAAGGTACTTTTTCAATCTGATCAACTCACTATTGAGTCTAGGATAGCGCTTAAAATTTTTGGAAAACATATTGACTAAATGATATTGTAAACCTATTAAATCAATTTCTTAGGGGTGGGTATGTGCTGTAAAACGTCCTCCTCTATACCCATTGGTATATGTTTGCGTAGTTTCCTCAGTGCAGCTTGCCGTGGGATAAGCCCCAATGATAGTGTAATAAATAAGTGTGAGATTTTATGTGGCAAGTATTTGGGTGATATTTTTCTATTCTTTTTAACTGCATCCTTCTACTAGATTGAACTATTTAAAAATTGCTGCTTTTGTAGATGAAAAATTGAATAATGATAAATTTATCATAATTCAATCTATAGATACACAAATATCCTTCATTTATTTTTTCACCTTGGTTTTGTGTACAAGATGATATAAAAGTGATTCTTTTTTTTATTATTATTATACTTTAGGTTTTAGGGTACATGTGCACAATCTGCAGGTCTGTTACATATGTATCCATGTGCCGTGTTGGTTTGCTGCACCCATTAACTCGTCATTTAGCATTAGGTATATCTCCTAATGCTGTCCCTCCCCCTCCCCCCACCCCACAACAGTCCCTGGAGTGTGATGTTCCCCTTCCTGTGTCCATGATTTCTCATTGTTCAGTTCCCACCTATGAGTGAGAACATGCGGTGTTTGGTTTTTTGGCCTTGCGATAGTTTACTGAGAATGATGTTTTCCAGTTTCATCCATGTCCCTACAAAGGATATGAACTCATCATTTTTTATGGCTGCATAGTATTCCATGGTGTATATGTGCCACATTTTCTTAATCCAGTCTATCGTTGTTGGACATTTGGCTTGGTTCCAAGTCTTTGCTATTGTGAATAGTGCCGCAATAAACATAACGCGTGCATGTGTCTTTATAGCAGCATGATTTATAGTCCTTTGGGTATATACCCAGTAATGGGATGGCTGGGTCAAATGGTATTTCTAGTTCTAGATCCCTGAGGAATCGCCACACTGACTTCCACAATGGTTGAACTAGTTTACAGTCCCACCAACAGTGTAAAAGTGTTCCTATTTCTCCACATCCTCTCCAGCACCTGTTGTTTCCTGATTTTTTAATGATGGCCATTCTAACTGGTGTGAGATGGTATCTCACTGTGGTTTTGATTTGCATTTCTCTGATGGCCAGTGATGATGAGCATTTCTTCATGTGTTTTTTGGCTGCATAAATGTCTTCTTTTGAGAAGTGTCTGTTCATGTCCTTCGCCCACTTTTTGATGGGGTTGTTTGTTTTATTCTTGTAAATTTGTTTGAGTTCATTGTAGATTCTGGATATTAGCCTTTTGTCAGATGAGTAGGTTGCAAAAATTTTCTCCCATTGTGTAGGTTGCCTGTTCACTCTGATGGTAGTTTCTTTTGCTGTGCAGAAGCTCTTTAGTTTAATTAGATCCCATTTGTCAATTTTGGCTTTTGTTGCCATTGCTTTTGGTATTTTAGACATGAAGTCCTTGCCCACGCCTATGTCCTGAATGGTATTGCCTAGGTTTTCTTGTAGGATTTTAATGGTTTTAGGTCTAACATTTAAGTCTTTAATCCATCTTGAATTAATTTTTGTATAAGGTGTAAGGAAGGGATCCAGTTTCAGCTTTCTACATATGGCTAGCCAGTTTTCCCAGCACCATTTATTAAATAGGGAATCCTTTCCCCATTTCTTGTTTTTGTCAGGTTTGTCAAAGATCAGATAGTTGTAGCTATGCGGCATCATTTCTGAGGGCTCTGTTCTGTTCCATTGATCTATGTCTCTGTTGTGGTACCAGTACCATGCTGTTTTGGTTACTGTAGCCTTGTAGTATAGTTTGAAGTCAGGTAGCGTGATGCCTCCAGCTTTGTTCTTTTGGCTTAGGATTGACTTGGCGATGCGGGCTCTTTTTTGGTCCCATATGAACTTTAAAGTAGTTTTTTCCAATTCTGTGAAGAAAGTCATTGGTAGCTTGATGGGGATGGCATTGAATCTATAAATTACCTTGGGCAGTATGGCCATTTTCACGATATTGATTCTTCCTATTGATGAGCATGGAGTGTTCTTCCATTTGTTTGTATCCTCTTTTATTTCATTGAGCAGTGGTTTGTAGTTCTCCTTGAAGAGGTCCTTCACATCCCTCGTAAGTTGGATTCCTAGGTATTTGATTCTCTTTGAAGCAATTGTGAATGGGAGTTCACTCATGATTTGGCTCTCTGTTTGTCTGTGATTGGTGTACAAGAATGCTTGTGATTTTTGTACATTGGTTTTGTATCCTGAGAGTTTGCTGAAGTTGCTAATCAGCTTAAGGAGATTTTGGGCTGAGACGATGGGGTTTTCTAGATATACAATCATGTCATCTGCAAACAGGGACAATTTGACTTCCTCTTTTCCTAATTGAATACCCTTTATTTCCTTCTCCTGCCTGATTGCTCTGGCCAGAACTTCCAGCATTGTGTTGAATAGGAGTGGTGAGAGAGGGCATCCCTGTCGTGTGCCAGTTTTCAGAGGGAATGCTTCCAGTTTTTGCCCATTCAGTATGATATTGGCTGTGGGTTTGTCATAGATAGCTCTTATTATTTTGAGAAATGTCCCATCAATACCTAATTTATTGAGAGTTTTTAGCATGAAGGGTTGTTGAATTTTGTCAAAGGCCTTTTCTGCATCTATTGAGATAATCATGTGGTTTTTGTCTTTGGTTCTGTTTATATGCTGGATTACATTTATTGATTTGCATATGTTGAACCAGCCTTGCATCCCAGGGATGAAGCCCACTTGATCATGGTGGATAAGCTTTTTGATGTGCTGCTGGATTCGGTTTGCCAGTATTTTATTGAGGATTTTTGCATCAATGTTCATCAAGGATATTGGTCTGAAATTCTCTTTTTTGGTTATGCATAGCAGACAATTTTAAATAGTCTCTTTAAGCCTATGACAGAATCAATATCTTAAAAGAAAAATTTATTTTTAGTCAAAAGAGGCTGCTGTTCTAATTATCAAAAACAGCTTCTACACAGGGGTATTCAAGGCTATTGAAAATATTCTGTTTCTTATATGCATTTGTGCTGCTTTGAAAAATTTTTCTCTTAAATATGTATCAATATAATATGCTTTTTTGTATATGTATTATTTCACTACATATGAAATGTGTATGCTCTTATTTTAAGCTAAAACCCAACCTATACTATAGAATTGAAAAGTACTTTCTTGTTCAGAGCCATTTTTCTCCTCATCTGACCAGACTAGATACATTTTCATGGACTGGAAGAGGGAGTAGAATGTAGGAATGGAAAGCAATAGAGTGAGAAAAAGTCTTTGACCTTTAACCCTTCCCATGCTCCTTCCCTAACTCAGAGTTAGTGCTGGAGAGTGGGGACAATAAAACTCAGATAAACACGAAGGGAAATGAAAGTAGAGAGGGCTTATGTCCCCCTTCACATTTGGAGCTGAAAAGTGACAAACTTGCAGAATTCCTTGTACACCAATGGTGCTTAATCCTTGACTAGAGAGAGCCTCTAAGAGTATTGAGCCAGAGAGACCCCGAAATAGCCTTGTTGCGTTTGATGGTGACTGAGAGCAGTAGGGGTTAGTAGACCATGTGTTATATTCCTCTAAATGAGATCAAGAGAAAGCTGGCAGCCCAGGTGGGAGAGTGTGCAGCGGTTAGCAACATGATCTCTGAGTGAGAGACACGATGAGAACTCAGACTTCTGAGAGGATAGGTATGGAGGGTTGGTCACGCCTGAAGACCAGACAGCACAATTACATCTCAGGGGATGACAGAGCGAACAGATGACGACTGAAGATCAGCCCCTCAGCCTAGTGCATTGGCAATGTACAAGGTGGGTCACTTGGAACCTAGAGAAGGATAAGGGATATGGTAACTCAACTGAGAAAACCTCATACTGTCTAAGAAAACCCTGAATTGGCAAAATCTACCAAGAATAGAGTGTATATTTGCTGTCCTTAGGCAGAAAGGAGGCTTGAGAGATGTAATTAAAAAAATTACTTTCTGGGGGGCTTAGTTGAGTTTACAGCAAGAAAATATGCCAGATGGAATAGAAAGTTTGATATAAGCTTAAAAAGAAGCAGCTTTTAAAGATCATATTCATTTTTTGTTTAAGAAAAGGGGCTTTTGGCTGGGCGCGGTGGCTCATGCCTGTAAACCCAGCACTTTGGGAGGCCGAGGCGGGTGGATCACAAGGTCAGGAGTTTGAGACCAGCCTGGCCTAAATGGTGAAACCCCACCTCTACTAAAAATACAAAAGAATTAGCTGGGTATGGTGGCATGCGCCTGTAGTCCCAGCTACTCGGGAGGCTGAGGCACAAGAATCCTTTGAACCCGGGAGGCGGAGGTTGCGGTGAGCTGATCGCGCCACTGCACTCCAGCCTGGGAAACAGAGCGAGACTCTGTCTCCAAAAAAAAAAAAAAAAAAGAAAGAAAGAAACAAAAAGAAAAGAGGCTTTCATAAAAGTTTTAGTTTTTAAGCAATGAGATGTTTAGAAGTATTAAAAAAATAGGAAGATACATTTAAGATATTCTATGGAAGAAGAATGCCATAGAAAGTTGTTTAAGGAAGTTATAATTCCCTAATATTATGTGTTGGAAAGTATCTTCTCTATATACCTAACATTTGTGATGATGTATCTGAGAACATTTTCAAAAATAAAAATAAAATATATATTTTTGTTGTTCATTTCTTCTTTTCCTTCTTATTACAATTTTTATGGCCACTTTAAAAGCTACCAGTAAAGTCAGCCAACCAACCACTGGATTGAAATTTAAAAGGTTAAAAACCTATTTTCTATAGTATTATTATTTATTTATATTTTTGTGAATTGACTGGTACATGTTTATTGAAAGGAAACAGAAGTGGCAAAGTCTTCTGAATTCATTACTGCTACTAAAGAACATTCACAAAATGACAGTGAGCTCTGAACAGACCAACTTTAAAGTTTTATCTAATACACTGGAAAGCATGGACAGGAAGAATACCTCATCAACATCCCTTTCTTCAGATATGTTGTCAGGACGACATGAAATAATGAAAAAACTATTTTTAAATGAATATTAACTGATGTATTGACATATAAACTAAATAAAAAAACATTTTGGTAATTATAATGAAGCAACATGGAATGAATGTGAACATATATGAATATAAAGTGAATAAGGCAGAATGCAAATTTTTTTATGATTATAAATGAAGTACAATTATGTATGTATTTAGATAAGAACTGAAAAGAGAATATGGAAAAGGAAAATTGCTGTGATTGATTGTTGGCAGTGTCATCAATTTGTTTTTAAGTTTTAAATTCCTTCCCATTATTATAATGTTATTTACCCAATACTATCTTTTGAAATGAAGGAACATTTTTTTTTTTTTTAATTATACTTTAGGGTTTTAGGGTACATGTGCACAATGTGCAGGTTTGTTACATATGTATCCATGTGCCATGTTGATTTCCTGCACCCATTAACTCGTCATTTAGCATTAGGTGTATCTCCTAATGCTGTCCCTCCCCCCTCCCCCCACCCCACAACAGTCCCCGGAGCGTGATGTTCCCCTTCCTGTGTCCATGAGTTCTCATTGTTCAATTCCCACCTATGAGTGAGAACATGCGGTGTTTGGTTTTTTGTCCTTGCGATAGTTTACTGAGAATGATGTTTTCCAGTTTCATCCATGTCCCTACAAAGGACACGATGTTGGCTTATTCATTTATAATCACTTTTGAACATTTCAGGTGAAATTTAAAAATAAATCTCTTTTAAAAGTAAGTATAAGATACATTTGCTTTCCCATCTAACTTTCAAATAGAAAACTTTTTATAAGGAGAAAATTTGTTAGCAGTGAGGAAGCTACACGGAATAAAACATAAATATATTTCAATTTTAGAAGGCCTTTAGAAAAGAAGAAAATTTATCAGTTTTTAAGCATAAATAAGCCATTTGAAAAGAAACATGATACGCAAAATTTTAAATTAAAATACCAATAAAGCTAATTTAAGAGTTAATTCTGGAATAGATGCAATTCATAATTTGAGAAACAGTATTTTGGGTTTTGTTAAAAAATATATATGTGTATACTCATTGTTGATAATTCATATTTTAACTATTTTTATAAAAGTTACCTAACACATAAAAACTAGTGTTAGTCAAATTTTCTAGTTATTCCTACCTGAGATTCTATTTCTCCTGCACTTATGAAGCTTAGTTTGGCTGGATATGAATTTCTGGGTTGAAAATTCTTTCCTCTAAGAATGTTGACTATTGGCCCCCACTCTCTTCTGGTTTGTAGGGTTTCTGCTGAGAGGTCCACTATTAGTCTAATGGGCTTCCCTTTGTAGGTGACCTGGCCTTTCTCTCTGGCTGCCCTTAACATTTTTTCCTTCATTTTGACCTTGGAGAATCTGATGATTATGTGTCTTGGGGTTTATTGTCTTATGGAGTATCTTAGTGGTGTTCTCCGTAGTTACTGAATTTGCATGTTGGCCTGTCTTGCTAGGTTGGGGAAGTTCTCCTGGATAGTATCCTGAAGAGTGTTTTCCAACTTGGTTCCATTCTCTCCCCATCTCTTTCAGGTATTCCAATCAATCATAGGTTCCGTCTTTTTTTTTTTTTTTTTTTTTTTTGAGATGGAGCCTTGTTCTGTCGCCCAGGCTAGAGTGCAGTGGCACAATCTAGGCAAGTGATTCTCTTGCCTCAGCCTGTAGCTGGGATTATAGGCATCTGCCACTGCGCCCAGCTAATTTTTGTATTTTAGTAGAGATGGGGTTTCACCATGTTGGCCAGGCTGGTCTCGAACTGCTGACCTCTTGATCCACCCACCTCAGCCTCCCAAAGTGCTAGGATTACAGGCATGAGCCACTGTGCTCAGCCTGTAGGTTCAGTCTTCTTACATAGAAGACTTTAAACCAACAAAAATCTGAAAAGACAAAGAAGAGCATTACATAATGGTAAAGGGATCAATGCAACAAGAAGATCTAACTATCCTAAATATATATGCACCCAATACAGGAGCACCGAGATTCATAAAGCAAGTTCTTAGAGACCTACAAAGAGACTTAGACTCCCACATAATAATAGTGGGAGACTTTAACACCCCACTGTGAATATTAGCCAGACGAACAAGACAGAAAATTAACAAGGATATTTAGGATTTGAACTAGCTCTGGATCAAGTAGACCTAACAGACATCTGCAGAACTCTCCACCCCCAAATCAACAGCATATACATTCCTCTCAGTGCCACATGGCACTTATTCTAAAATCAACCACATAATTGGAAGTAAAATACTCCTCAGCAAATGCAAAAGAGATGAAATCGTAACAGTCTCTGAGACCACAGTGCAATCAAATTAGAACTCAAGACTAAGAAACGCACTCAAAACCATACAACTACATGGAAATTGAACAAACTGCTCCTGAATGACTCCTGGGTAAATAATGAAATTAAGACAGAAATCAAGAAGTTCTTTGAAACCAATGAGAACAAAAAGACAATGTACCAGAATCTCTGGGACACAGCTAAGGCAGTGTTAAGAGGGAAATTTATAGCACAAATGCCTACATCAGAAAGCTAGAAAGATCTCAAATCAATGCCCTAACATCACAATTAAAAGAGCTAGAGAAGCAAGAGCAAACAAATCCAAAACTAGTAGAAGATAAGAAATATCTAAGGTCAGAGCAGAACTGAAGGAGATAGAAACATGAAAAACCCTTCAAAAAAATCAGTGAATCCAGGAGCTGGTTTTTTGAAAAAATTAACAAAATAAATAAATAGAGCACTAGCTAAACTAATAAAGAAGAAAAGAGAGAAGAATCAAATAAACCCAATAAAAAATGATAAAGGGGATATCACGACTGACCATACAGAAATACAAACTGTCATCAGAGAATATCATAAACACCTCTATGTAAATAAACTAGAAAATCTAGAAGAAATAGAAAAATTCCTGGACACATATACCCTCCCAAGACTAAGCCAGGAAGAAGTCAAATCCCTGAATAGACCAATAACATGTTCTGAAATTGAGGCAGTTATTAATAGCCTACCAACCAACCAAAAAAAAAAAAAAAAAAAAAGCCCAGGACCAGACGGATTTACAGCCGAATTCTATCAGAGGTACAAAGAGGAGCTGGTACCATTCCTTCTGAAGCTACTTCAAACAATTGGAAAGGAAGGACTCCTCCCGAACTCATTTTATGAGGGCAGCATCATGCTGATACCAAAACCTGGCAGACACACAATAAAAAAAGAAAACATCAGGCCAATATTCCTGATGAACATCGATGTGAAAATTCTCAGTAAAATACTGGTAAACTGAATCCAGCAGCACATTAAAAAGCCTATCCACCACAATCAAGTCAGCTTCATCCCTGGGATGCAAGGCTGGTTCAACATATGCAAATCAATAAATGTAATCCATCACATAAACAGAACAAATGACAAAAACCACATGATTATCTCAATAGATGCAGAAAAGGCCTTTGATAAAATTCAACATCCCTTCATGTTAGAAACTCACAATAAGCTAGATATTGATGGAAAATATCGAAAAATAGTAAGAGCTATTTATGACAAAACCACAGTCAATATCATACTGAATGGCAAAAGCTGAAAGCATTCCCTTTGAAAACCGGCACAAGACAAGGATGCCCTCTCTCACCTCTCCTATTCAACATAGTATTGGAAGTTCTGACCAGGGCAATCAGGCAAGAGAAAGACATAAGTGGTATTCAAACAGGAAGAAAAAGTCAAATTGTCTCTGTTTCAGATGACATGATTCTATATTTAGAAAATCCCATTGTCTCAGCCCCAAAACTCCTTAAGCTGATAAGCAACTTCAGCAAAGCCTCGGGATACAAAATCAATGTGCAAAAATCACAAGTATTACTATACACCAACAATAGGCATGCAGAGAGCCAAATCATGAGTGAACTCCCATTCACAATTGCTACAAAGAGAATAAAATACCTAAGAATACAGCTAAGAAGGGATGTGAAGGACCTCTTCAAGGAGAACTGCAAACCACTCCTCAAGGAAATCAGAGAGGACACAAACAAATGAAAAAACATTCTATCCTCATATTGATTCTCAGGAAGAATCCATATTGTGAAAATAGCCCTACTGCCCAGGGTAATTTATAGATTCAATGCTATTCCCATCAAACTACCATTGATATTCTTCACAAAATTAGAAAAAAAAAAAAAAACACTTTAAATTTCATATGGAACCAAAAAAGAGTCCATATAGCCCAGACAATCCTAAGCAAAAAGAAGCTGGAGGCATCATGCTACCTGACTTCAAACTATACTACAGGGCTACAGTAACCAAAACAGCATGGTACTGGTACCAAAACAGACATATAGACCAAAGAAACAGAACAGAGAACTCAGAAATAATACCACACATCTACAACCATCTGATTTTCGACAAACCTAACAAAAACAAGCCATGGGGAAAGGATTCCCTGTTTAATAAATGGTGCTGGGAAAACTGCTAGCCATAGACAGAAAACTGAAACTGGGCCCCTTCCTTACACCTAAACAAAAATTAACTCAAGATTGATTAAAGACTTAAATGTAAATCCCCAAACCATAAAAACCCTAGAAGAAAACCTAGGCAATACCATTGAGGACATAGGCATGGACAAAGACTTCATAAGGAAAACACCAAAACCAATTGCAACAAAAGCCAAAATTGACAAATGGGATCTAATTAAACTAAAGAGCTTCTGCACAGCAAACAAAACAAAACAAACAAACAAAAAACTATCACCAGAGTGAACAGGCAACCTACAGAATGGGAGAAAATTTTTTTTAAAATATTTTATTTTAAATTATTATGGGTACATATTTATAGGGTACATGTGATATTTTGATACAAGTATACAATATATAATGATCAAATCAGGGTAACTGAAATAAGAATGGGAGAAAATTTTTTGCAACCTATCCATCTGACAAAGGTCTAATATCCAGAATGTACGAGGAACTTAACCAAATTTACAAGAAAAAAAAAAACCTCATTAAAAAGTGGACAAAGGATATTAACAGGCACTTCTCAAAAGAAGACATCCATGTGGCCAGTAAACATGAAAAAAGCTCAACATCACTGATTGTTAGAGAAATGAAAATCAAAATCACAGTGAGATACCATCTCACGCCAATCAGAATGGCAATTATTAAAAAGTCGAGAAACATAGATGCTGATGAAGGTGTGGAGAAACAGGAACACTTTTACACTGTTGGTGGCCATGTGAGTTAGTTCAACCATTGTGGAAGACAGTGTGGTGATTCCTCAAGGATCTAGAACCTGAAATACCATTTGACGCAGGAATCCCATTACTGGATATATACCCAAAGTAATATGAATTATTCTACTATAAAGACACATGCACACAAGGTTATTGCAGCACTATTTACAATAGCAAAGACATGGAACCAACCCTAATGCCCATCAATGATAGACTGCATAAAGAAGATTTGGTACACGTACACCATGAAATACTATGCAGCCATAAAAAGGAATGAGATCATGTTTCCTACAGGGACATGGACAAAGCTGGAAGCCATCATCCTCAGCAGACTAACACAGGAACAGAAAACCAAACACTGCATGTTAACCACCGTGCCTGGCCAGACTTCTTTTGTTTAATTTTATGATTTTCATTTTTGTTGTAGAGTGATATTCTATTGTATGACCATAACAAAATCTATCTATTCTACTGATGATGGATATTTGGTTGTTTCCACTGTTCGGCTATGATTAATAATGCTTCTTTGAATATTCCTGCACATGTACATCATTTATATAATATTTACTTTAGCATGGAATTCCTAGGTCATAAGATATGTATATGATATCCTTTATTAGATAGTACCATTTTCCAATTTTATTAAAGCAATTTACACCCCATTCTTGCCAGTTCTTCATATTGGCAACTTTTAATTTTTACCCATTCTGATACATGTGTAGTGATGATATATTACAATGACTTTAATTTTCATCTTTCTTATTTCCAATAATGTTGAGCCTTTTTTTCTCACATTTATTGGCCACTTCTTTTTTTCTGATGTGCCTAATCCAACTCTTTGCTGATTTTCCATTAGTTATTGGTCTTTAAAAAATTTATTTGTAGTCGTTTTTCATGTATTCTCGATACAACATAATTTTTAATTTATATGTATTGTATAGAAATTAAAAATATGCTATTCTGGCATATTGACTATTTTTAGTTAAAGCCATTTGAAAACAGCAGGTACAAGATCACTCTGACCTTCGTGCTGTTTCTTAAAAGCAGAAGATGACATTCCCATGTGAAAGATGTACTCCCTCAACTAAAAGGAAAGAACCTTTTTATAATCAAGGATGGCATGCTGAGGCTGAGAACATTCTGCACAGATCTTGTTAAAATATCTTCTACTGTAATCCCAGTTCTTTGGTAGGCCGAAGCAGGCTGATCACTTGAGGTCAGGAGTTCAAGACCAGCCTGGCCAACGTGGCGAAATCCCGTCTTTATTGAAAATACAAGAATTAACCACGCATAATAGTGGGCACCTGTGATCCCAGCTACTTGGGAGGCAGGAGAATTGCTTGAACCCGGGAGGCAGAGGTCGCAGTGAGCTGAGATTGCGCCACTGCATTCTAGCCTGGGGTATGGAGTGAGATTCTGTCTATAATAAAACAAAACAACAAAATAAAAGATCTTCTAGCCTTCCCTTATAATTTACTTTTTTTTTTTTAACCTTAGTGCTCTTCAATTCAGTATGTGTTCAACTCTTTTTTTTTTTTTTTTTTTTTGAGACGGAGTCTCGCTCTGTCGCCCAGGCTGGAGTGCAGTGGCTGGATCTCGGCTCACTGCAAGTTCTGCCTCCTGGGTTCAAGCAATTCTCCTGCCTCAGCCTCTCCGAGTAGCTGGGACTACAGGCGCCCGCCACCGCACTTGGCTAATTTTTTGTATTTTTCGTGTAGTCCGGGTTTCACCGTGTTAGCCAGGATGGTCTCTATCTCCTGACCTTGTGATCTGCCCGCCTCGGCCTCCCAAAGTGCTGGGATTACAGGTGTGAGCCACCGTGCCCGGCCATGTTCAACTCTTAACTGTATTTTGGGGTCTTCATTTTCTTATGAAGGCTCCTGTGCCATGTAGAACTTCTATTAACTTTGTATGATTTTCTCTTGTTGATCTGTCTTATGTCAACTTAATTCTCAGGTCTAGCTGAAAAAAACCCTAAGATGGTAAAAGTAAACTTTTCCCACCCCTACAATTGCAAATATCTTTTCTCACTCTGTTATTTCGCCTTTTAATCTTACGATAGTGTCTTTTGAATAACAAAAAGTTTTGAATTAAAAAAATTTAGCATTATTTCCTTTAAGTCCCTTTTATTTGTGATACTAAAAGCTGTTTTTAAATCATCTTTAAAACTTCTTTCTTTACCTTGAAGTCATCAAGATAACATCTTGTATTATTTTCCAAAAGCTGTATTTCCCATTCTCTCTTCTCGTCATTCCAACATGACTTTTTCCCCTACTTCCCTGAAACTATTGTTGTAAATACCATCTCGATCCCTCCCCTGAGCTACAGATGTATATTCGCAACTTTTTACCTGTTCTCATAGCTTGTACATTTCAAATGTATCAGATTCAGAAAGAAACTTGATTCTCTACTCTTCAAACTTGGTTCTCCTCCCAGATTTTTCTATCTCAGTTATTTTCTATCTCAGAACCAAAACTTGAGCCAACTTTGATTTCTCTCTTTTCTTCAGCACCTAAATCTAATCAATCAGAAATTATTATTTTTTTCCTATAGATATTTCCTAAATTTCAATATTTTCTACCATCTTCACTGCTAGCTCCTTAATCAAACTCAAGCTCATCCTTTTCCTAGATGACTGCAATGGTCTATTTATTAGCTTCACTTTTACTCTTGTCCTCTGGTAGTTCTCTGTAGAGTAGCCAGGTTCAGCTTTAGAAAATGGAAAATTGATCATATATTTCCCTCCATACTCTTGTCCTCACATTTAGAATAAAACAGAAACTTATCTATGTGGCCCACATGTCTATTTCTTCAGCCTCACCTAATACCAGTCTCCCCTTCATTAATTTTGTTCCAGCCACACTGGCTTCTTACTGTTTTCCAAACCCACCAACTTTGTAGTTACCTCAGGAACTTTATACTTGCTTTTTCTTTTGCCTGTCTTGCTCTTTCCCAGAATTCAGTTTGACTGGCCTAGCATAGTATCTGGCACATGGCAAGCAAGCAAAAACTATTGATAAATAAACAAATGGGTGGTTAAAAAGTGAATGAAAGGACAGATGCATAAATTTTGCAGAAAAATCTCTTTCTGAACATGTCAACCATCTTAAAAACGATCTTAACTGATTCAGGTGGTAAAAGTGTAGTTTTATTGTACAGATATATTGAGCAGTGGTGAAGTCTTGGCTTGTCGTGCACCCATCACCTGAATTGTGAACATTGTAACCAACAGGTACTTTTTCAATCCTCACCCACCTCTCCCTTTTGAATCCCCACTATTATTCCCCACTATATGTCCATGTGTACCCATTGTTTAGCTCTCACTTGTAAGCGAGAACGTGTCAACAGATTTTTATTGCACTAGTAATTTCAGTATAACTTGTATGATTAGAGGTAGGTTAAATGTAATGGCATTCATGGAAAATGCCCTGTTTGTTTTCTGAATCATCTCATCAATTTCATTTGGTTGCCTTTTTCTCCAAAATGGATTGTTACTTAATTCACATTGTGATAGGTTTGATTTCTTTAGGTGATTTAGTTCATAGTTGGGCACCAGACTAAACAAATTAACAAATCGATATCCAAACTCTGAAATTCCTCTTTCTCTCAGAGATCTTATGATCCTCAGAACTGCTTATTATGGGTAGCATCTTAGACTGTGTAGCAGCCTTGGGAATAATCTGATTTTAAGCCCAACTCATTACAGAAATCTTTCAAAACATTTCCGCAAAATATCACCTCAGGTGATTATCCAGCTTCCGCTTAAAAATCTCCCATGATTTAAAAAATGCTCCCATGGAAAGAAATCTCTTTCTTCAAATGACAACTGCTTCCTTTATAAATAACTCACCAAGCCTAATGCTGTGGTGTGTGCCTATAGTCCCAGCTACTTGGGAGACTGAGGCAGGAGGATCACCTGAGCCCAAGAATTTGAGGCTGTAGTGTGCTATAATTGCACCTGTGAATAGCCACTGTACTCCAGCCTGGGTAACATAGTGAGATCCTGTGTCTAAATTTAAAAAAAAAAAAGAAATGCAATGAAACACCAGAAATAGAGAAGGAAATAACCTGTTTCCCCTACAGAAGATTAATCAAACTGACTGTTTTGAAATGAAAAGGACTAGGGTTGATATCTGGATTAGGTAGACATGCAATAAATATAAAGAGAAAAATCTATTTTGGGTCTCATTGAACCATTTCATATTTAGCAAGTTGGAAAGAAAAGGAAGTGAGTTGTGTAAACTAGAGCCTGTGAAGGATTTAGATTCATAATCTGAGAAGTTCTCAGTTTCCTTTTCCCTAACCACAGGGAAATTATCGTGGTTCATGGCAAATTGCTGCTCTGAAAGACTCAGTTTTGATTTTATTATAAATTAAATATATTTTTATTAGTCTTCTGTGACCTTCCCATTCTTTTGTTATCTTGTCAGAAATGTTGTACTCTATCATTTCATCCTTTATGTTATATTGCATAATGTGTTTGTCAACATCACTATTCTCTGTGTGTCTTAAGGGCAAGTATTATGTCTTATTTATCTTCGTTTCATTGGTTAGCAGAGAACCTCAAACACAATAGGACTCAATACATTTATTAAAGGAGCAGTTTACACTCTGTAATTAAGACTTCAAATTAGTGCAATAAGTAGTAAACTGTTTGCTCTAAACTTTCTTGGATAATTCTCTTTTCATTAGTTCTGTTCACTATTTTAAACTCAGGAGGATTCAGTTTTAGTGCCAAATGTTCACTTCGTTTGACACATTTTTAATTGATTAGTATGTGTGCTTTTGAAAATTGATAGTATGTATGCTGAACAGGATTCTCCTTCTTCAATAACTCTTTCTACAACTGAATTAGGGTGCTAGAAAGTTTCTTCCAGAGCTCCCAGAATGATTTTTTAAGGACTGAAAGCATTTATAAATTGCCACTCCTCCATAACTACTCAAAATTACTTTCATGAAGCCATACATAGGTGTCAGGAAAAGTGAATTTATCAGTACATAAAAAAAGAAGCTCTTAAAATAAATGCTCCCCTAGTTTTCTAATATCTTTTCACAAAATATGCATATTTTGCTAAATAATTTTTTGTTTTCAATAAATAATTGAATTTGCTCTATTTTCTGCTAAATAATTATCTTCTTTTATATAGCTTTCAATACATAAGAATAAACACAAATATCTCTGCTATTATATGAGGGCAGCTGCACACACAAACACACGAACATACTCAAGCACAAAGTCTCCCTCCCCTTGAGGCTTACTCTAAATTACCAGTTCAATGTTGTCGTCACAGGGTGCAACTGAGGAGTGTCAAGCTGGACGCTTGCCTCAATTATAGCGCTTGATGAAAAGGCAGCAGAAAGTGCCAAGCCTTTACTAGACTATAGGTGGCGGTTCTTTCATTGCAGAACCAATTAAATAAATGGTTTTGAATTGTCCTTCAAAAGCCATAACTTCCATAAATAATTAGGCAGGGAAATTATTTTAAAAAGAGTTTATTTGAAATAAAGTATAGCAAAGATTTGTTTGTACAATTCACCAAGAGTTGGTTGCATTTTCAACTCCCTTTCCCTAAAAGTAGATGGCTTTAATGTAGCTATTTTCACAATTTTACATCAGGAAATACAAGAAGTTTTCAGCAAATGTATGGAGCAGTCCTGATGCCCAGATGTAGGGAGTTAGCTTGTAGAAGGAGGAAGCTCTGACGCATAGAAGATCATGCATAGGCGAACTTTAGCTATACTAGGAGCTCATAAAAACTCAGGAATATTAGTGATTCACACTACATAGATTTTTGTGCCATTACATTTTAGTGGATTTAATTTACATTATATTCTTTGGTGGGGGAAGCATGAGTCTGAGAAGGGGAGAGAGAGAGAAAGAGAAAATGAGAGAGGAAGAGTGACAAAGTTTTTTCTGTCTTCAAGATCATTCTATTGATATTAAGCTATTTAAACTTTTCCTTTGCAAACCAACTCTTCCCCCTCTTTAAACTTTCAATTCATTACTTAGATTTAGCGTTTGAAGACCCTTTTACGCTCAAAAATATAACTGCCAGTGATAGGAAGTCTGTAGTGGGACATTCTTCCCGATGATTAAATTTTTCATTCTTAAAATTATTATTATTTTGTTGTTAAAAAGTACTACGTAGTTGTAAAGCACCTGAGAAGTTTCTGAAGTTTGTATAGGTACATTTCTTAGCTTCTCTATAAAATAGATATAGTCTCTCCTTTATGTAGATGAAGGATATTTTTCATGGGTCATCATGAAAAATATTTGTAATTCTTTGGGTCTCAGTTGAGGAGTGAACTATTTTAGCTTTTGCCTTAAGTAGCTGAAAATTATCCACTATTTCCTACGGGAGCATGTTCTTACAGAATAATTAAGGTTAGGTTATACATATAGTACAACAGTTTCACATTTTTAATTTTAGGACTCATACTAACTATAAGATATTGAGTAACCCAAAATTTTAAATACATATTATTTCTCTTGCCTCATACTGTTCTTTTTGTCTTAAATATTATTCCATCACTTTTTCCTTTGCATGTTTCCACACTTTGCTTACTTCTTATCCTCAGTGAAACCCAGAGAAGACACCTCTGACCCATTAGACCTGTGCAGGTTCCTCTACTATACATGCTCAAGGTTCCTGTTTTTCTCACTACGGGCATTTAGCACAACTGTAATGAAATTGTTAACTTTGAAATTAGTTTAGTGTGTTTCTTCTGTTACACAGCCACAGTACTATGCAACATTCATATAGTTCTCTGGAGAAAAGAGAAAACTTTTAATAATAAAGAAAGATTAAACAGTGTTTGTTAAACCATATTTATGTAACAAGATGTTAAATTAGGACATTTCTAGTTTCTTTTTCAGTTGAACTGTAAAGCTTTGGAATTTAAGACAGGCACACCTGCATACCGACTTTGCAACAGGGATGCACTTGTTGCACTAGATCTCAGTTTGTTGCCTAATCCAGTCAAGGTAGGCTGTCACTCGAGTATACACTCCTGGCTTATCTGGCAGGCCACACTGATCTCCCCAGCTTACTATCCCCACAAGAAACCAAAGCCGCCGTGAGTCTTCTTGCACTAGCGGGCCGCCAGAGTCACCCTGTAAAAAAACGGAATGACTGATTACTTAAGTGCAAAGACAAACCCAAAATATTAAGCTTATTTCTATGGCAGTCGAGGAAGGAGTCACATTCATTATACAAATAAAGTCAGCCTGTTTCCTTTTGAAATATTATACCAAGTCGTGGAAAAATTACTGAAACCCTCAAAGTACCCACGTCATTCCTTCAGCAAGTCTGAGAAGATGACAAATGCATTTTTCAGATTTCCCCCAGTCACTGCGTGGCTGCCTCCTACTCATCCAGGCTTTCTCTCCTTCAGGAAAACTTCTCTGGCCAACCTTTTTCCTTCACACTCTCACCCTCTCCAGCTTTGGGCTCAATTGTTCTTCACTGTGTCCTTATATCTTGTGTGTGTCTCTGTCACTGCTTCACTATTTTATAAAAGCATATTTGTGCATTTGTGTGCCTATTTACACTTAATCCCACTGGTCAGTTTTTTTGTTTGTTTGTTTGTTTGTTCTGTTTTGTTTTGATGTAGCAGCTGCACGTTTCTGAAACAGTCACTTGCATTTATGATATTTGTTCAATGTCTGTTTTTCCAGATATACTATAAGGTCCAACAGGAAAGAGAACATACCTATTCTGTTCACTGCTGAAACCTAAGCTTCTAGCCCTTAGGGGATATTTGTTGAATGAATGAGTTTCTAGAAGTTTCACTTATCTTCCTAACCTTAGCACCCTGCATGGTGTCTGATGCATAGTATATCATCAAAAAGTCTTCTTTTGGTGAAGAAATTTATATAGTCATAAGCAAAACACTCCTAATGACATACTTACCACCCAGTCATAATAATGAACTAACCAACCAATAAATATTTGTGCACATAATAACCTAGTTGGGGAGACAGATTGAGTATGTCTTAGGTTCTGCACGATGGATTAAGTCTGTGGGTTCTGAAACTAGATAGTCTGGGCTTAAGTCCTCCACTTACCAGCTATGTGACCTTTGGTAAGCTGGTGAAAAGCTCTCTGTACCTCTGTTTCCTCATACAATGTTTGTATGAGTTTAAAACTCGAAGCACTTTGAGTACAGCTTAGCATATAGTATAGTCAGTACTAATAAAAGTCAGCTATTATTACCAAGTGTGCTTCTAAATTAGTCAGCTATTCATCTGGCTGCTCTTAGTAGCTAGCTCATCCATACCTGTTTAATTACTGGTCTAGATGGGGAGAAGGGCAGTGTGTGAAGTGCCAATATGCATGGCAAGTACTTCATGAAGCTGGTTGTCACCTGCTTCTTTTAGACGACATATGCATGCTTCAGTTAACCGGTTCTCAGTACTTTATATTATTGTTTTTGTAGTGTTTTTTTTTCTATAGTGAGAAATTATTTTGCATGATGTCTGACCAAATGTGGACAAGCAAATGTTAAAGCAAGAGGGACTTGTAATTTTTCCATATCTAGCCAGCTTCACTGCTTGACCACAGACATTTGAATTTGTGTCCTCTCTTATAGACCATAGACTTGCTGAATGCAGGGATAGTATTGTTGTGCTAACATGTCTGGTGCATAGAAAGTAATTAATATAATTCCTTTGAATTAATGATTGTAAAAATGAACAAAAGAATGGATAAAAGAAATAGGATCTTGTAAGCTCTTATGTAAAGTGCTGTGTTTTTTTTTTTTTGAATTGTGAACTATGCATTATAGTATTTCAGTTAAAAATCAGTGAGGCCTAGAGTGGAATATACATGGAAGGTATCATGGTGAGGTACGGCTTGAACTGGGCTTGAAGGAAGAGAATAATTTGTATGCACTGAAGGACAGAAGGTAAGGGACGTTATAAATGGGAAAATAATGAATAACACCCTTTTAAAACTCATGTTTATTTTTAAGTCTGAATTAATGGTCTTAGTAGGTCTGGAATTGTCAGTGTTGAGGTGTGTTGCTTATTTGATTGATGGATTCTTTGGAAGCTGTCATGAAACTTGAGAATTTGTTGTTTCAGGGCCAGTAGTAAAAGAGAAACAGGAAGGAGAGCGAGAAGGGTTTCCTAGCACAGAGACATCTCCACCGAAAGGAGATAAAGGGCTGGGTAATCAACAGTATCTCGACAATTGAAAAACAAATCTCCACCTACACACAACTTGCAGTTGATAAAAATGTTTCATTTTGGGAAAAGTGCTCATGGATTGGGGACTTTACATAAAATGTGAGAACTATTTTTTATCCACTTTTTAAAGACCATGAGCACTAAATATGAAAGTCAGTGACCTTTTGATGCGAAGAATAATTCTTATCCTTCTGTATACAATTCACCCATGAAAACAGCAACAAATTACTCAAGTAAACAGATTGATTTTTTTAAAACTCCAGACTAAAAGAATATGTAATTTCTGACACCAGCTGTTCCTGTTACTATGTGGAGTTGGATTTCATATATGTGGACAAAACCTATTAAAACATATAACTGCATCAATTATGTTTAGATAATTTAATTTAAAATTTTAGAATTCAAATTTGATTTTAATCACTTTACAGTGAGAATTTCATATTTGTTGTTTGTTTTTGTACATTTGGTTAAAAATTATGGGCTAGATCCAAATATAATAGTTATTTCTTTTCTTTTTCATTTGTACTGTTTCATTATTGTAGGAGCTTTTGTGACTCAAATTACTAGGATTTTGTATAAATTTTCTATCTTCAAGGTGTCCATGAATTATTATGTATCTCCTAAAATTCATTTATTATATATCAATTAATTTTTATAATATAGTGATTAATTTTTTATTTAATCCTTCATAGCAGTGAAAAGGTTGAGGTTAAAGTTATTAACACCAGTGACCAGGCCGGGCGCGGTGGCTCACGCTTGTAATCCCAGCACTTTGGGAGGCCGAGGCGGGCGGATCACGAGGTCAGGAGATCGAGACCACAGTGAAACCCCATCTCTACTAAAAATACAAAAAGTTAGCCGGGCGTGGTGGCGGGCGCCTGTAGTCCCAGCTACTCGGAGAGGCTGAGGCAGGAGAATGGCGTGAACCCAGGAGGCGGAGCTTGCAGTGAGCCGAGATTGCGCCACTGCACTCCAGCCTGGGCGACAGAGCGAGACTCTGTCTCAAAAAAAAAAAAAAAAAAAAAAAAAAACACCAGTGACCATGGTCTACATTAACAATAGTGAAATAGATGAGATTTCTTTGTTGCTTAACATGTGCCTGATATATTTAGTCTTCATTTAATTTTTCTTAGTACCCAAAAAGTTAGGTGCTATTACGATTATCCCCAGCTTTTAGTTAAAGAGACTTGGTAATAGAGGTTAAGGAATTCAAATCGAGGTCTTTCTGATTCTTGCGCTTTGGATGGTTAACTACTCTGTAATTTGGCCTCTCAGACTTAATGCTTTCATGATAGATAAACTTCATTCATAAAAAAAATTATTTCTAAAATCTATATTATAAATTTTAGAGGAACAGCGCTGTGTATTGTAACTGTTACCCTTATGTCTATCACATTATCACATACTAGGAAGTACTTATACACTTCTTGGATGATGGCATGGATGAGATTGTCTTGAGCTTACCTGACATGCATCCACTCCACCTTGAGGTACTCCAGCACACAGCATTCCAGACAAGATGGCTCCATTGTAACTATATGGTGCATTACATACATCATTACTTATTATTCTGACCTGTCCTTGCCTTAGCTCTGGAACTGTGTGGCCTGTTTGGTATCAAAGCAGGAAAAAAATGGACTTAAAGATGTGTACATTATTGACCCTGTAATAAATTTGAGAAGAAATAAATGTACTCCAAACATTATTTCCTATTTAACAATGAAGGCTCCTAAAGATTTACCCTGGAGTTTCTTCGCAGCAAAAATTCCCCAAGTAGATGAGGATAACCCCTTTCACAGATCAGGTTTTTTTTTCTTTTTTTGCTTTAGCTTTGTCACACAGTGCCCCTTAAGCCTTTAGAGAAAACAAATATCTTAAAATTGACTAAAAGCATTTAAATTATCCACTGACAGATTTTGGATTGGAAGATTACATATTGAATAACCTTTAACCTAGCAGCAAAAGAGAAACCAGTCTAGTTTCAAGGCTAAAGAACTAGTCTATTTTATATTGATGTACTCTCAGAAACACTACTAGTTTTTCACAACTGGTGCAAATGTTATCTATTGCAACAATTTACTTTGGGCCACAAGAACACAATAGAACATGTTCTAGGACTATTAAGGCTTTGTATTATTCCTTGGAGAGACAGTCTACAACATGGGTAAAAGCCCAGGGAAATTGTCAATGCTACCCTTCCACTCCTTCGCTGATACTCTTACTGGTTCTAGTAGCTCTTGTGCACTGTCCTCATTTTAGTTTCCATTTTATTCATTCAATAAACAAATATGACCAATGTTTATGTACACACCGAGTTTTTGCCATAGAGGCAGGATTTATTTTATCCCAGAATACTTTAAGGGGCAGTTAATACCTTAAGGATTATTAAGGCCTCATACAATGTCTAATCTAGATCCTCCCATTGCTTTGGGAGGCCAAGACAGGAGGATGGCTTGAGGGCAGGAATTCCAGACCAGCCTGGGCAACAGAGCAAGAACCCGTCTGTAGAAAAAGAAAAAAGCTGGGTATGGTGGTACACACTTATTTATAATCCTAGCTACTTGGCAGGCTGAAGCAAGAGGATTTCTTAAGACCAGAGTTTGAGGCTGCAGTAAGCCCTGATTGCACCACTGCACTCCAGTCTGAGAAACAGTCTTTGTCTCTAAAAAACAAGCAAACAAACAAACAAAATCTTTTTTATTGTTTATAGGGAAGCTGTTTGAATCTTATAGAATCTCTGGATTATTAAAGAACTCATGTTTCTTCATAACTTTCTTTTACATTTTCCTATTACTATATTTGAGAATTCCTCATAGTTTCTGGGGCATTGCTTTGCTTTGCTGAGGAAACTCGGGGGTAGCCAGAGCTTGGGCTGAGCAGAATATAGAATGGTTCTGTCTGTAGAAGAATAGAAACACCTATACCAGGTGTTTCCTCATTTTAAAAATTACCTAATAGCAAATATAAGACATTTCTATTGTTAACTTTTTTTTCTGAGACACTTACCAGCATATTCTTGAGCGCCCCATCCTGTTACATAAGCAGTAGAGCCAGGTGGAATATTCTGGGTGGCAGCTGGGAGACACACACTATGGATATCTTTGGTAAAGATGACACTGTTCTCAAGTCTCACAAGCGCAATGTCATTTTCATGAGTTGCAGATTTATAATTGTTATGAATTAAAATACTTCTTACTCTCATTCTTAGTTTAGGAAGTGTTGTGGAAATACCAAATGTGGCAATCCATTCACGAGGATTAGAGTTGCTAAAACATTATGAAAACACGCTATATGAGTAGGGAATTTGTGAACATTTCAGATATATAAATTCGTCTTAGCCATCCTGTACCACTATCTAGAAACTAGTGGATCCACATCTCTTTGCTATATTTTCCTGCATTATAAGCTGGCAAGTGAGTTGAATTCTTCACTGGCCAAATACATGGTCACTTGTCTAAAGAAATGGAGAAGATTTTAGAAAACATATCATGGGGTGATCTTGGTGTTTTTCTATTCCAATGAAGTTATTCTGATACTTTAATGATAAGTAGCATAACACAAATATCTTCGATTTCTCTTTTGTCCATACCTCCCTTCCCATTTAAGCAACTAAGAAACCTGAAATAATGAATATTTTAGATTTAACTAATTTCTTTCAATCCCTGTCTTTTCCTTTAGCCAGGAGCTCCATTTAAATAGTAGTGTTGATAAGGGGCATTCTTATCTTGTTAATGGATGAATAATTTTTCTGCACTAAGTCTGATAATGGTTGAAGATTTTGGTGTGTGTGTGTGTGTGTGTGTGTGAATATATATACATATGTATGTATGGGGTCTTCAAAAGTTCATGGAAAATGTATATTATAAACAAACTGCATGGATTTCAAAAATTTTTGCATGCAGATAAACTCATACTAACTTATTATACTGAACAAGATCTAGTTTGAGGTACTAAGAGGAATAAGACATGAATTTGAAAAGAGCTCTTATCAAAGCAACATGAATGCTGCTAAAATTGAAGCAAAAAAACATCAAATTTATGGTGAAACTGGAAGAATGGTGAAATTATTTATGCCTTACAAAAAGTTTATGGCGACAGCATCTCCTCCAGTCCTCAGTTTACTAATGGATAATGTGTTTTAAGAAAGAAAGAGATGTTGAGGGTGAAGCCCGTGGAAACAGACCATCCACATCAATTTGCTAGGAAAAATTTCATCTTGTTCATGTCTCAATTAAAGAGGACCAACAATTAACTGTGAGAAACAATAGACAACACCACAGACATCTCAACTGCTTCAGCCTATACAATTCTGACTGAAAAGCTAAAGCTGAGCAAGCTTTCTACTTGATGGACGCCAAAACTGTTCTGCCCAGATCAGCTGCACACAAGGTCAGAGCATCCAATAGAAATTTTAAACGTGTCAGATCAAGATTCTGAAATATTTCTTTGAAGAATTATAACAGAAGATGAAACATGGCTTTACTAATACAATCTTGAAGACAAAGCACCATCAAAGCAATGGCTACAAAGAGGTAGAAGTGGTCCAGTCAAAGCAGAACCAGACTAGTCAAGAACAAAAGTCATGACAACAGATTTTTGGGATGCTGAAGGCATTTTGCTTGTTGACCTTCTAAAGGGTCAATGAAAAATAACATCTTCTCATGAGAGTGAGAAAGTTAGCCAAAGCTTTGGTAGAAAAAGTGTCCAGGAAAGCTCCACCAGAGTCCTTCTCCATCACAGCCATGCTCATGCTCATTCCTCTCATCAAATAAGGTTAGTTTTATGAAAGTTTCAGCAAGAAATCACTAGGCATCCACCTCTCAGTCCTGATTTGACTCCCTCTGACTTATTTTTGTTTCCTAATCTTAAAACAATGTTTAAAGGGCACCCATTTGTCTTCAATAAGTACTGTAAAAAAGTAATGTAAAAAAGACTGCATTGACATAGTTAAATTCTCAGGACCCTCAGTTCTTTAGGGATGGACTATATGGCTGGTATTATTGCTTAGAAAAGTGTCTTGAACTTGAAGGAGCTTATGTTGAGAAATAAAGTTTATAATTTTTTATTTTATCTTTTAATTTTTTTCCATAAGCTTATTGAACTCCCCTCATATATAGGTATACGTATGTGTGTACAAGTATATGTGCATCTATATACACAGGGGAGGACAGAGAGAGAACAGTAGCGTAAAAAAAAAAAAGGACATTACCTTTATGACCTAGGAATAGGGACTTTTTGGCTAAACAACAAAAACACAAACTAAAAGGTAAAAAAAAGAATGAATTCTATTAAATCAAAATTACATATACTATAGACAAATTTACCAGATGGGTGAGAAACCATGGGAAAACATTGGTAATGTTTAATAACTAAAATTTTTGTAGAATATATTTTAAAAGTCTGTAAACCACTAATAAATAAGCAGAAAAACCATTATAAAATAGGCAAAGAATATTAATAGCAGTTCATGGTAGGGGAGATCAAAACAGCTCTTAGATATATGAAAAGATACTCAAACTAGTAAACCGAGAAATTAAAATTATAAAAATGAGCATCTTATGTGCATTTAAAAGATTGATACAACTTAAACAAAAGAATAATACTAAATGTTGATGTGGAGGGAAATTGGGCCTCTTTTGCATTACTGGTGAAGATTTAAGTGCCTGGAAGGTATTCTGGTATATTTAGCAGCCTGCATGTGTGCTTCTGAAATTCCTGAAGGTTTACAGAAAGATAAGTACAAATATTTTGTGTGTGCTCTTTGTGGCAATGGGAAGGTAGGTCATGCAACCTAATTGGATGAAGGAAATATGGTGGCTGCATACCGTGGGGTGCTATGCAGCAGTGCATCAGAAGAAAATTCCAAGGATTGAGTGAAAACAGTAAGAAACAATATTAGACTTTTACACAATGCTACTTATTTAAATTAAAGACGTATACATACAAAAATTATAGGTTTTATAGGTTCATGCATGTACCTTTAAGACATGTATATTTCGAATGTATTAGTATGAGGCGTATGGGCGGAAGGAGGGCAGTGGAAGTGAAATCCAGGGATGACAGGAGGAAAAGAAAAATAAAATGAGAGAAATGCCTTGTACAGACTGATGAAAATAAGGATCTGTGATTTGGAGGGCTGATTAACTTAACATTGTTCCCAAGGGTTGAGTAAAAACAAAATGTAACCAAATAATACCAATTTAGGAATTTTATGGAGATTAGATAGTGAAGTTAATACAGACAATAAAAATTATATGACCGGGCTGGGCGCGGTGGCTCTCGCTTGTAATCCCAGCACTTTGGGAGGCTGAGGCGGGCGGATCACGAGGTCAGAAGATCGAGACCACGGTGAAACCCCGTCTCTACTAAAAATACAAAAAAAATTAGCCGGGCGTGGTGGCGGGCGCCTGTAGTCCCAGCTACTCGGAGAGGCTGAGGCAGGAGAATGGCGTGAACCCAGGAGGCGGAGCTTGCAGTGAGCCCAGACTGCGCCACTGCACTCCAGCCTGGGTGACAGAGCGAGACTCCGTCTCAAAAAAAAAAAAAAAAAAAAAAATTATGTGACCGGAAATAGTTTTATAAGACACAGTAGTTTGTGTAAGAGTGAACCTGAGTTAAAAATTTTGCCGAAAAAATATTAGAAAACAAACAAACCCATGCTGGTTTTATATTCAACTTCTTTCGCTCGGAATCTTTACAGTGAAGGTTCTGAAGAGACTCTTCTTTCTTTCCTTCCTTTTCTCTCTTCCCTCCCTCTCTTCCTCCCACTTATTTTCTTCCTTTCCTTCTTTCCAGCAAGTGAATTAGAGCATCATTTTGGAACCATCCACATTTATATTTAAATCGTGGCTATGCCACATATGAAAAGTGTTATTTATGACAAGTTAATTAATAGCTCTGGGGTTTATTTACATATAAAATGTGATTGGTGATAACTTCTCACACAATCGTTAAGTATTAATGAGACGAATGTATTATGTCAAGTATAGTGTTTGGCACAAAGTGAACTTTCATGAAGGTAGCTATTATTTTCATTAATTATGGTTCAACAAGCCATTGTTAAGTGTCTACTTTGTATAAGGAATAGTATGAGTCTCCAGGAATAAAAATATAAGTAATTATGGTCTCTTTCCTTGAGGAACTCCACACTAGTGAAGGAAACTGACAAGAGGTAAGTCAAATATCACAAATCATGAAAACAACTGTTAAAGGCAGATAACAAATTTCTGAGGAACTCAATGGAGAGGAAAGAGAATTATCAGGGAAAGCTACATAGAAGAGGTGATAATTCAATAATCCTCTTTGATAAGACCTCATCACTTCTATGTACTTTGATGTAAGGCTGGTCATGCCCCAAACAAATCCTCTCTGATGGTTCTCAGTGACAATCAGGTCTTTAGGGAGGGGTCCAATACAAGGTTCACAGAGTTTGTTAGCTTTAGTGGATCAATCATGGTGATGAATAGAAGGATGTGGGGTGGCAAAATTCAAAGTTCCATGGATTCCTGTGGTAATCATTGGTGATATTTATAACTGTGGCTTTCATTATAGTGATATCATTTAGTTTTTGGTGGTTGGGCCTGAATAGGGCTTAGAATCCAGTAAGGTTTCTATTCCATTCTTGGTTATACTAAGTGCCTGATAAGTCCAGGTATTTTAATTCCTGGTTCCCACACTCAAGAGTATGATTGAAATCAATGCATGCCATTTCTGCTTTTTGGCCTTTCAAGTGGCAATGAAGATTGAAATGTTTTTGTGAATTTTGTCTCTTGAGTTATTTGGGATATAGTAATAAATTTGCCAATTTACATCAGAAAACTGATAATTCCGGAAATATCTTTTAAAATTTCAAATTTGTTCACTGCATATAAAAATATTGTTATAAAATTACCATAAGAAAAATTCAAAATAATTTGGGATTTCCTAAAACTTTAGTTCAGAAACTACTCTAGTCTTTTAAATGTTTATTCCTTCTAAATTTAACAAATACTTTTGTAATAGGCACTGTACCATGAAGTAGTGCCTATAAAATCTGAAAAAGACTACTTAGAAATTATCAAAAATTTCATACAATTCAAATAGAGATTTGGGAAATATATTAACATTACAAGGATAAGCAGATTGAGCAGATACTCATAGGTAGGGAAATGTAGGAAGAGTCCAGGGGAAGAGAACAATGCTGTTTATCTGAAGCTCAAGGTACATGCTTTGAGAAATAAGACTGGATTGATCTGGCTATGGAAGGCTTTGTGTGTGTGGTAAGGAGGTCCAATTTAGAGTAAGAGTCTGAAAAGAAAATTGATATGATCAGGGGCACACGAGTTCAAATCTCCATTATTTTCTGGGTGAACTTTTTGAGTTAAGCTCCCAACAACTGTTGTGGTCTACGATGCCCCAGTAACAAGGCAGGTTTGAAATAGATTTTAGTTATGCTGAAATCTAAAATCCTTCTTTTATGAGCAATGTGAACTTTTCTTTTTTCCAATAGGGTAAGTTTATGCAACCTACTTTCCACTGGCAGCATATCACCCTAGTGTTAGCAATAGTTTAGTCACCTCAATTGAGAATTCTTATAAGTTGCCTAAATTAATTTCATTTATGCCATTCATTGTAATTGATCATTATTTTTGTGCATTCTGATTCCAACATTCGAGTGTAAGCTCTTTGAAGACAGAGGCAATACTTTGTTTATACTAGTAGCTTCTACAATATATAACACTGTGCTCATACTAGATACTCAATAATCTTTATGAATGAATAAATCAATGGCATGGGGCAGTCTCTAGGTTAGCCATCAGCTTCCATGATATAATGTGCAAATCTTCCACAACAATTCGTTTTGTTAACATTTAACATATGTTTATATTAGTGTACTCAATGCTACCAGTAACACTAAGTCACAGATAACAGTGTTGTCCCTTAATTTGGAAAAAAAATAAAGCTTGTGGAGATTTAGTAAATTTCTTAAGCTTTTATAGCTAGGATTTAAAAAACATTCTGACATATAAATCTTTGTTCTTTACTGTGCTAATATATTATTACCTGAAACAGAGAAATAGCACTAAATTAGCATGCTAAAGGGGAAAAATCCTTTTCCTTTCATAAATAGGAAGAAAATTCTTATTGATTTTTTTGCATTGAATTATTTCTGGCTCAATTCAATCGTAGGGTAGAGGGTGCAGTCCTCATGACCTGTCTATTCTAATTGTTCCCAGATGGGTAGGTAGCGGTAGCCTCACCTTCTGAAGCAGTGAGCTGCTGTTATGATCCACATGTTACTGATCAGGCTGCCTCCACAGTGGTGGGCATTGTTGAGCCGTAGACTGACTTGCCATGGCCAGCTTCCCTCCTCAGCCTCAGTGCCTCCAATGATTCTCTGCTCAGACAGTGTTATTAGGTCTGGACCGGCCCCACATTCTAATGAGAAAAGAGCATTAATGTCCTGGGAAGATCATGATTCCTTTACATTTGGAAGAAGCTGAAGAGTCTTTCTGTAATTTATGACTTTTATGTCTTATATATTCTTCCCAGGACATGCTGGACTTTCCAAAAAGCATGATCAATATATTTTTACAATGCATTTGTGACTACTGTTGCTTATAGATGGCATTTTGGAGAACATTTCTGAATTTAGTTGGCATATAGGCTTCCAATTTTGAGCAGCTTCAGAGTTCCCTGGAATTCCCCACGAGTTGAGGTTAAGATAGGTCATTATTGGGTGTGCCAGCTCAGGCCACAGACTCCTGGGAAATTTCCTTTTTCTCAATGGTCTTGCTATGCTCAGTGTGGTTTGTGGGCCTGCAGCATGGGCATCCCCTGAAACTTATTAGAAGTGCTGATTCTCAGAATCACATCATGGGACAAATCTAAAGCTGCATTTTGATGTGAGGTTCATGCACACATTGAAGTTGGAGGAAAACTGGTCTCATCCAAAAGACTCCTTAGTGACTGCAGTTCATCTTGTAGAATCCAGTCCACCTCCAAGACTGATGCTGTATTACCAAACATGCCCTCAAAAAGGAGTTGCTATACCACAGAATATTCTTGAGGGTGACAGAGGGTTTCTAGTATCTAAATAAGGTTTATTTAAATGTTTTCAAAGAGCCCGTGAATAGTCTACTGGCCAGAGCTGAAATGGGCTGCGGTAGGCTGATCACCCAATTCCTCTCAACTCGCATTCCCATGATTTTCTTCTCTTGTGTAGTCTATTACTAAGAAATTAATGGTAAATCACACAACTGTTGCTGGGCTGGCTCTTAAGTAGTGCCCTGGTTTAACAGCACAACCACCTAAAGGCTTTTTTTTCCTAGCAAATTTCCTGGATAAAGGAAGACCAGGCTTCCATTAAGAGATACATATGTTCCTTTGCGGCATCTCCCAAACAAATACCCTAGTAAATTGCTTATCACAGTTTCATTAACAATAAGCATGAATTAAATATGTAGTGAAGCTGAAAAACACCCACAGGACTACCATCACTTTGTAAAATCACTTAAGTACCTAAGATAGGCCAGCTACCGGTACATTGAACTAATTTTTAACTGCATTCTTTTGGTCAGAGAAGTAAGTTGCTGTTTTCTAGGGATTGCATTTCTACTATCCTAGCCTGAGAGTACATAGGATGATGTTGAAGAGTAGTGACTTGTCCTTCAGGTTATAGACCCAAAGCTGAGAAGACTTCTGATTATTCTTTTTTATTATACTTTGTGATTAACCTGAATTCACAACAAAGCAAGCTACTCTGGTGGTTAGGAGAAGCTACATAAACGGTGTCATCAAACATAATTTGTAAGTCTACAGAAATGCCACCTTAGAACCAGGGCAGTAAAAGGTTCTCAAAGCTGCCAAGGAAATTTTCATGAGGGCAATTTTGAGTGCAGAGTGGGTAGTCCTCCACTACAACTCCTTCCTTTTTCTAAAAGGAAAGGGGAAACCTAAAGTCCACTCCATGGGACACTTGGGATCAGCCCTGTCTTGTTTCAACACCACCTGAGCGAACTAAGAACAAAGACATCAACTTGATAGATACTGCCTTGGCCAAAAGTACACAAAAGACTTGCACTTTTACTCTTTATGATTTGGCAAATTATAATTACAAAATAATATTAAAACTTACCATTAATAAGCCAATTTGCTGCAGCCTGGTCAGTAATTGCTAGTATTAAAAAATGAGAATAAGATAAATACAATAAAGGCTGTATATCATTTCACCATAATTTCTTAAAGTACAGTACTCAGACAACAAGAAGCAGAATTACTTGTTGGGGGGGGGGGTTCCTCTAAAATGCAGATTCCTAGGCTTCCTTTCAGACCTGCTGAAACAATCTCTAACTCATGGGCCCTACAAATCTCTTTGTTTACAACCTTTTCCCAATTTGTTGTTATGCATACTAAAGTTTGTACTTTAATTTCTCATTAAATAATAGATATCTCTTTTTTTCAAGTTACTCAATTTATATGGGAAAACAGAAGCATAAGCAAGTCATTGAGATGCAATGTGATAAATACTATAAGGGAAGTTAATTTATCATGTACTCAAATATATGTATATTACTCTAATGACACCATTCTATAATAAGTGCTGCAGATTTAACTGTGAGCAAAATATAGAGGACCTGCCCTCACATAATTTACAAATAGAAATTAATCAAGCAATCATTCAAATAAATGTAAGTGCAAAGTACAGAAAAGAAAAGAGAGTAACTAATATAAATTATATGGAGGAGATAATATTTGAGCTAGAGGAAATAGCATCTGCACTGTATTTTGAAGATCTGAAAGGAATTTTTCAGGCACACAAGAGGACAAAAGAGATTCCAGATGGAAGGTATAGTGGGCACAAATGCTTGGAGGTGTAAAATGTTTGCGGAGCAATAAAGTAAGGAGAGCTAGTGCATGTGTTGTGTTTAGGGAAATGGAGGGTGAGCCTGGAAAGGAAAATATGTCAGTATCAGAAGGTAAAGGTCTGTCTATTTCAATTTAAGAATGGCATATAAGACAGTTTTCTCTGCATGTCCAACAGCCATCTCAAACTCAATGTGACCCAACTTTATCCAAAATTTGCTACTTATTATTTCCTTTTAGTAAAATGACACCACTTCCAAAATCCAAAATTTTCTCAAACTCCTCCTTTTCATCATTTCCACATCTTAAAATCTCCAGGTTCTGCACCTCTGTCCTCTATTTTTTGAATTATTCCATCCTCCTCGCTCCTTTTGCTACTACTTTCATTCGTGGTTTCATCATTTGACATCAGTACAGTTACAATAATTTTCTAACTGAATTCCACCACTTTTCCTCCTTTTCAGTTTATATACCTCTACCTTACCAGACTGATCTTTTTTTAAAAATGTTATGTTAGATCATATCCTTGCTTGATTGAAATTTTTAATTGAGAAACCCATCATTTTTATTTCCTGCAAGATAAATTAAAACTTTTCAAGACAGGTTTCCATACTCTCTCAAACCGACTTATGCAAAGTTATTTCCCACTAAAAGTTTCACAAGGTTTGAGTATCACGTTTTGCAAGCTTCAGTGGAGCCAAATCATACTTTTAGAGACAGAAAATTTTAAAAAGCTGGCCATTCTTAATTTTTTGAACAAAACAGACTTAGTTTGAATCCTGACTGTCTCATATACTGATTGTGTCAGCCTAGGCAATTTATCTTTTCTAAGGGGGACAATAAAACTATCTATGGGATATGGTTGTTGTAAGGATTAATCAAGAAACTGGAAACCATCATTCTCAGTAAACTATCACAAGGACAAAAAACCAAACACCGCATGTTCTCACTCATAGGTGGGAATTGAACAATGAGAACTCACGGACACAGGAAGGGGACTGTTGTGGGGTGGGGGGAGGGGGGAGGGACAGCGTTAGGAGATACACCTAATGCTAAATGACGAGTTAATGGGTGCAGCAAAACAACATGGCACATGGATACATATGTAACAAACCTGCATATTGTGCACATGTACCCTAAAACCTAAAGTATAATAATAAAGTTTAAAAAAAAGAAAAAAATTCATATAAGGCATTAAAGCCATGCCTAAAAAATAGTAAGTTCTCATTAAATAAGTATTTTGATGACGATGATGTGAATGATGAACACTAATCAATCATTCCAGCAGGCCCCTTTCTTCATTGTTCTGTCAAAGCATCGCGTTCAGTACAGACTATTTGCCTTTTCATGCTTTCCTTCTCTGGCAACTTTCTTTTTCTCATCTCAAAATATGTAAATCCTACCCATATTTCAAAGTCAAAGTCCACTCGCCTTCATGAGACTTTTGCTGGATATCCCAAGCACCCTGGTCTCTTTCTTCCCCGGATTCCTGCAGTGGTCATTGCCTGGGCCTCACACTGGGCCCTTGATCATATTCTATCTTGATTGTCAACACTCTTGTGTTGGAATATCTTTCCCTTCAACTAGATTATGGGCTCTGGAGGTGGAAACCGCTTTTATGTTACCATTGTATCACCATATTGTCTAGTATAATGCTAAATAAATACACACTCGGGAAGTGCATTTGGGAGCATTCCCTAATGTGTGGAAGCAGAGGTAATATTCAACTACCTAACAAACTGCAGTGCGTGAGCATCGGCCAGTCATAAAAGATGCAGTCAGGCCATGGAGTTGGAGCAGTGTCTTGGAGTTCTTTGCTTTGCTAAGCATAACTCTTTAGCTGCAGGGGCAGTGGATTTGAAACATCTTGGAAGAAAACTTTGTGGGCGTGATGCAGTAATTGTTCACCAACAAATAGGAAAGCATTTCAATATTTAACAGTTAGTACATCTGTAACTGGTACCTACCCGTCTAGTGTGGGAATCATCAAAATCCTTTTAATCTTGAGCTCATCGAGAAGAAATAATGGCTTATTAAACTAGCAGAATGTAACCACCTTGGAGGAATGTCCTTAAATTCTATGCATATATTATTTCTTTTCTTTCAGTCTTGCAAGAATTATTTATTGAATATGTGTTATATGATGGCGACTGGGTGGTAGGAGGGTAGTAGGATGAAGAAGCTTGACTGGTTCTTTCTTTTAGGATGATTACAGTGTACGATGAAGCCAAACAATACAAACATTACACAAATAACTTTGTAATTTCAATTGTGATAAATGTTACAAAGAAAAATGAAGACGCCTCTGAGGTGGATCATTAATTAAATAATTCTCTGACCTTGAGCATCTATGTACCCCTCCTATGGCATATCCACAAATGACAGCTGACAGTAACATCACTTATAAGGAATGTTGCAGGGATAATGAGAATTTTTAGCAAATAAAATTTACTATATAAATGCCAAATGATTCTTTACATCTTAGAATGCTTTACGTTAGAGAGCTATATGGTATATTTAGCTTTTTAATGGATTGTTTTCACAGTTTAGTTTCAAAGAAAGAAAAGTCAGCCTCTCAATTAAAATGTGAATTTGAATTGGTAAACGAGGGATATATTGAAATAAAATCGTTTATGAAAAATTATACTTACATGTTATCTCAGTTGAAGGGTTTATTTCCAGGTTTCCAGAGTTATTCAGCATTTGCCGTAAAACAGACTCGATTCTGCTTTTCATGGATGCCCCGTTGTTATTTCTAGTGAATCGAAATTTCATGACAACATCTGCTCTCACACCACTACCATCTTGCCTGTAAATCATAAAGATGTTTTAAAAACCAAAAACATGACAATTTTTCACCATCCTGTTTATATACTCTTCTTGATTAAACCCTTTTAAAGAATTCATTTGCGGAATTTAACTTTAGACAGATCTCTGTAACAGTTTGCATATGTAATACTATATCACGATGCTGCTATCTCACTTATTTGATTTCAATGCACAGAACACTGTACTCACTGTAGGATAGCTGATTTTGAAGTTATAATGCCAGAGTTGTACTGTGCAACTTTGGATAAGTTACGTAAGTTTCTTAATCTTTCTATATCTAAGTTTCTTCACGTGTAAAATGGGTTATGAAGATTAGATGAATCACTATATGCAAAACTTCAAAGAAGAGTCAATAGCATACAGTAAGTGTACTATAAATATTAGCTATTCTCAGACTTCACCAATGTTATTAAAAATAATCTCCTAAACAAATTCATAAAGTGATAGGGTTGTAAATTTGTGTGAGTTAGAGACTCAACTTAATTTTTTGATACCTAGCCCATTCATCTGCCTACAAAAGCAAATTTTAACTTTTGTCATATATTAAGATTTCATCATTCATTTTAATTAATAATAAAAATTCCTCACAATAAACCTTGGTGACTTGATTAAATATTCAGATTATCTAAAACCTCAGTAATTTCTATTTTCTTCCATGAAAGTTACCTCATAAACCAGTTCCTCCACCTGACACTGGCTGTCTTCTTTTCTGAAAAAGTACACTAAAGATATTTGGCTTTGAGGCTCTCATATTCTTTCTTGGCTTCCTCCTCTTACCTCAATGACCAGCTCTAACTTAATATTCATTCCAGATACTAATTTAATATTTATTTTTTAAAATGTTAGATAAACAACTTCTTGAGATAGGCACTATTCTAAGCTTCAGAAATTAGCTGTGACTAAGATTCACAGTTGCCATATGGGTCTTGCAGTTTAGATGTAGAAACAGGCACTGAACAAATAATTACAACTTCCATGTCTAGCAACATGGAAGCCTAAATAATTTTAGAAAACACTTTCTGTATAAAACAAATAGAAATGATAGAAAATATATGATAAATTCCATTTCAAATGCAAAACTGGCTCATAGAAAAGTAAGGAAAATCCTGGAAGACCAAAAATAAAGAAGAATGTGAATAGTATGTGGTAAGACTAGAATATTCCACAGGCTTATGTTTAGCATTTACATAGAGACTGGAGATGGGACCTTGGGCTAGTGCAAAATAGGAAGTTGAACTTGAGGTTTTAGAAAAAGGCCAGGAGTCTCAAAGAACTAAACCCCCAATAACAGCATGAACTAGAATGAAAAAAATATGCTCGTCATGTCATAAAAAAATAAATTTATCTGTTTCTGAGATCCGGCTTTAAATTTAGAAAAAAGAAAAAGAAGTATCACCTGAAAATTCATAAGCATGGGCCTGGCTGCATGATATCTGAATCTTCATTAATACTACCTGAATACTCCCAGAACCTTTAAACTAAGAAATTAACAACAACAAAATCCATGTGCTTCTGATTCCTCTAGAATGTCTGACAGATGTAACTGCTCTGGAGGTAGATGTGTTAAGTCTAGGTTGTACAGGGTCCCAAGTGAGATTAAATTTTAGCATACCATTTCAATGGTAAACAATACATCATGAGGTGTGTATTAGTTTTTTCTCACGGAGCTATGAAGAACTGCCCGAGACTGGGTAATTTACAAAGAAAAGAGGTCCGCATGGCTGGGGAGGCCTCAGGAAATTTATAATCATGGCAGAAGGGGAAGCAAACACATCTTTCTTACATGGTGGCAGGAAAGAGAAGAACAGAGCAAAGGGGAGAAAAGTCCCTATAACCTAATCACCTCCCACAAGGTCCCTCCCACAACATGTGGGTATTATGGGAACCAGAGTTCAAGATGAGATTTTGGTGGGGGCACAGCCAAACCATACTAAGGTGGAATCAAAATAACAAAAAGATTATCCTCAAAAACCTCACCTAATAGAATCAACAGACAAGTTGAAGACTATATTTGAAATGATAAATGACATAAAAGAGGGAATCATAAAAATGAGATTAAGGAGAAAACATTATTTTTAAAAGATCACCTAGTATCTGATAGCACGACAGAGTGACTATGGTCAATAATAATTTAATTGTACATTTAAAAATAACTAAAAGAATATAATTGGATTGTAACACAAAGGATAAATGCTTGAGGGGATGGATGCCCTATTTTACACAATGTGATTTTTATGCATTGTTTGCTTGTATCAAAACATCTCATGTACCCCATAAATACATACAACTACTAGGTACCCACAAAAATTAAAATAAGAAATGTGTTTAAAAGACCAGGCAGATTCTCAAAAGAAACAAATAGAACTTGCAGATAGGAAAACATACTCATTGAGATTGAAAACGCAATACATGGGTTACACAGAATACAAGTCAAAGCTGAAGAGAAATTAGTTATCTAAAAGAGATGAAGAAATTACACAGAATCTAACATAGATAAAAGATAAAATAGAGGTTGAGGGACATGATAAAGTTCCATGTAAAGCCATGCTAAAAAAGAGTGCAGAAAAAAATAAAGAAGCAGTCATACTGGAAGAGATCATGAGAATTATCCACGTGATGGTACCACGTAGATGGCTGCATATATTCATGTCTAGAGGAAAAAGAGGACTGGCCTAGACATACAACTTTGAGAGCACTCAGCATATGGGTGGCAGTGAAGGCCAATGAAAGGAGAGAGTGTGACCTGAGATGAGAGGCCTAGAGCACAGCCTGATGTTCAGCAACATTTAAGGAATATACAAAGAAGTAAGACCTAGTAAAGCAAACCAAGAAGGAATAGCTAGGGAGGTAAGGGGAAAATCAGGGTGTACAAGGTCATACAAACCACGGGGTAGTCCTATTTCAAGGAGTGACAGGCCAACAGGACCAAATACTGTTGAGAGGTCCAAGAATAGGAGTGATGTGGTTTCTTTGGATTTTGTTATTTGCACGTCATTGTTGAATCGGCAAGAGCAGTTGATATTTTGTGGTGGTATTGAAGCCAGGTTGCAGAGGATTGAGTGATAAGTGGGAAGTGAACAAAAGGAGAGAAAATGCAGAAGGCTCATGTAGTCCTACAGGTTTTCAGGGCTTACTCACTTTTGAATATTAGCAGCTGATACAGATACTGACAGGAAAGTACTAAGTGAATGTGCACTGAATTGACTGAAAGGTGTTTTGGAAAATACTCTTCTCATGGACTCTTCCTATCCCTTTGACTCCTCATCAAAACTTACCTGACCAGACATCTGTGCTCCAGATACTTACTAGGTGACTCTCCAGAGAATAAGAATTAATTTTCTTGTGATGCTAGTATTTGAGAAAGAATTAGTATAATTCCTCTTCTACCAAAGAACTATTGCATATTATTTAAAGGCTAGAGCAATGTGGTCATCTGAGACATTTGCAGGAGAGTCAGTAAAGGTGACTATTTCAGTTGGAAAGACCGGTTTTATCACATCATATTTAACTAAGGCAGGAATGGCAAATAACTAGCATGCATGCTGCTACTCCTCCTATTATTAACTCATGGTAGACATGCCTTGGATTTGGCCATAATACCCTTTTATTATAGCACATCAGGCAGATAAAACCAAAAAGCCTCTTTTGATGTTGGTCATAGTGTCTTGATCTTGAATGGATACACCCAAACCACAGCACTGTATAACTCCAGGAGGGACTGTTCACATAGGCTGCACTGTGAGTGAAATCCACTGGAGTTCTACAACAGGATGATGGCCTTGTTACTGTACCTTCACCCCAACTCTCTCTCCACCCCTTCTTCCTCTTCCCACTAAGAATAGATGTAATATGGTTATTTACATTAGTAGCTAAATAGATCATATGTTTGGCTTTTTTGGCACTGGTTTTTAAGCTGACTAAAATACTGTTTTCATAATATTACAACAACTTATCTGAACATGTCATTTACTATTCATTCTGTGACAAAAAGTCAAGTATGCCACATTGTATCTATACTTAAATATTTTTTCTACAGTTCCACTCACCTCAGTTTGACAACATGAGCTCTGATGAACTGATTTCTTAAATTTGATTCTTTGAATGTTTTAGTAATCTGTAGAAAGAGAGAGGGGGAAACTCTCTGTAATTACAGTTCTTCTCCTTCCTCTCAACCTTGCAACATGAGACATGTTAATGAAGAGTAGAAAACTGAACTTTCACTTTAGTTCAACCGAATTCCATTGCAAAACACATGGGATTGATTTGGGCAGATTCTGTAACCTTTTGATGCAGTACCTATTCCTTTATCTGTTACACAGAGATGATACTGGACAGGCTGGGTTTTTGCTGGAAATCATTCTAAACACATCAGATGCTTTACTTAATGAAAGGTTATGTTATATGGCTTGGTGGCTGTTACTAAGGGCTTGGGGCAGGAATCATGCCGGCATGAGGGAGGTCCACTGACACAACTCAAAATGTGTGATCCCAACAATTGCTTTTAATGGATGAAACCTGATTAAACCAGACTAAGATGAGTAGCAATGGAAAACTTGAAGAGAAGGGGAGAAGGAAGCAAAGGGCAGTCTTTTTTTTTTTTTTTTTGTCATTTCTGATTAATACCTAAGCATCAGAGACTATTTTTTTTTTTAGCATTAGTTGGTAATTTCTTTTTTATTTTTTAGAAATTGAGTCTCACTATGTTGCCCAGGCTGGCCTCTAACTGTTGTGCTTAAGAATCCTGCAGCCTCACAGGAAAAGTAGTGGGGAAGAGGGGAAAAGAGGTGATGCTTAATGGGTATAAAAATATAGTTAGATGAAATGAACGAGATCTCGTATTTAATAGCACAACACGGTGCCTATTCCAAGGGTGGAGTTGGAATGTTCCCAACACAAAGAAAGATAAATGCTTGAGGTGATGGATGTCCCAATTACCCTGATGTGATTATTAAACATTATGTGTCTGTATCAGAACATGACTTGTACTCCATGGGTATGTACACCTATTATGTACCCATAATAATTAAAAATAAAATAACATAAAAAAGGATACTCCAACCTCAGTCTCCTATCTGGGACTATAGGTGTGTACCACTGTGCTTGGCTCAGTTAATAATTTATGGCCAGGCGCGGTGGCTCACGCCTGTAATCCCAGCACTTTGGGAGGCTGAGGTGGGTGGACCATGAGGTCAGGACATCGAGACCATCCTGGCTAACACGGTGAAACTCTGTCTCTACTAAAAATACAAAAAATTAGCTGGGCATGGTGGCAGGCGCCTCTTGTTCCAGCTATTTGGGAGGCCGAGGCAGGAGAATCACTTGAACCGGGGAGGCAGAGGTTGCAGTGAGCCAAGATCCCGCCACTGTACTCCAGCCTGGGCTACAGAACGAGACTCAGTCTCAATAATAAAAATAATAATAATTATTAATTTCTTGACTGAATCATAACTATCTCCTTGAATCACTACTCAGTCCTAGCAAGGATGCTTCTCCTGAGGCATAACATTCAGATTCATAGTCAACTGAGAGTGCTGTGACTGATACAGTTCTCCTGAGATGCAGGGTCAGATGTATTGTGGTTTCATTAAGAAGAATGGATTATGCTGGCTTATACTGTGAGGTGGCACCTAGGTGGATGTGGATATGAAAAAGTGAAGATAAGAAAATTAAGTATCATGCTGGATATTACATTAAGCCAGGATTTGGAGCAGATTCTTCTCAAAATGGCAAAATTTATGCAATCTTGATTATACCACAATATATCTTACTTTTTCAATATTCACTCCTAAAGGATGATTGATGTCAGACCAACAGGATTCTTAACCAAATGATAATTTTCTGTTTTTTTTCCAGAGAACCTTTGAACAATTTTAAGAACAATGAGACTGTTGGTTTTATCAAAGTACTTTATGTTTCTTTTTTAAAAATTCAAGAAATACTAGTAAGTATTAAGAAGAAAGCAAAAAGTCAGGCCAGGCACGGTGGCTCACACCTGTAATCCCAGCACTTTGGGAGGCTGAGGCAAGTGGATCACTTGAGGTCAGGAGTTCGAGACCAGTCTGGCCAACATGGTGAAACCCTGTCTCTCCTAAAAATACAAAAAAAAATTAGCCAGGTATGGTGGTAGGCACCTGTAATCCCAACTACTCAAGAGGCTGGGGTAGGAGAATCACTTGAACCTGCAGGGCAGAGGTCGCAGTGAGTCAAGATTGTGCCAGTACACTCCAGCCTGGACAACAGAGCAAGACTCTGTTTAAAAAAAAGAAAAGAAGAAGGCAAAAAGTAATTCTAAATTCTATGATCTAGAATTAACCATTGCTGTAATTTGATAAAGTAACTTCTAGTAATCTACTTAGAAGCATGAGCTTTAATATGTTTAGTAATATGGAATGTTAAAGGAGATATTTTAATAAAAATATTTAACTTTAATTTTACTTGACTTTAATCGTAGTAGAAAAAACTGTCATAAAGCTGAAGGAATTGTTAAAATTTGATAAGTGGTTCTTGCAATTAGATTTTAATTCATGGTTTGGCATTGCACCGGCACCGGCTAGACTGGAATAAAATGTGAAGTATCCACCTTAACGTTTCTGTTATGTGGGCAACATTAAGAGGCAAGTTAGTAAGGACTAAGGTAATAAGCAACATAAAGAAAGCAAGTGGATTAATTGGTTGATATGCAAATACAAGAATAAAAGAAGAGGCCTATGAATAAGATTTCATATTTCACAGAGTGGGTGAAAATGTTACTACTGACTCTCATTAGAACTTAACAAATGCTTGGTAAGAAAATCAGTAAGGAGATGCTTGCAGAGTATTCGAATGAGCTAGTGATAAGGGCAGGAGATGGAAAATACAGAGACAGGTTAGTTTAGCTGGTGTCACAAAGTTTAATGAACTGTATGAACTTTCTTCCTCTCAGTTTCTCCATCTGTAAAAGGAAAGTAGTTCACGTGTACTAAAATGATTCATCTGTATACAGTTGACTACTGCAGATCATAGAGACGATGCATCTACTTTTCATAAGTTTTACATTCAATCTTTTAGCCTTTTCCCTCCCTCTACAATTATTAACCTGTTCAAATGAGTTTACTTTCATACACATTTTATTTTGTAACCTGTACTGCTGACACCTTCATTACATTGGACAAAAACTGAGTAAACATTGAAAAGAAGAGAACTATTTAATATTTCCCTTCTGATTGAGGTGACAATATTATTTTTTAAATCCAGAATAGTCTAGAATCCTCAATATCCATAATATTCATAAACAATAGACTGAAGCAAGTTATGGATTGTGTAAGAAAATTCTAACAAAGTGAACATCACTAAATCTGTTAGTAGAACAGGTCACATAAAGGTCAAAACACTGCATACAGGATATCTATAATTGTCACATATTTTTCATGGCTACAATAGAAAGGTCTTATTAGTTGCCTATGAATATATCAGATTAATCACCTTCTTTAGTGCATTATTACTTGATAGTTATAGCTTTGTTCATATTATTAGAATAGAAGTAATGCTTTTGTCATTTTAATCACTCTTCTGTTACAATTTTCTCTTTTGTTTAACCAGAAGATCTGGAAAGCTCAGTTGTCAAGGAGGAGATAAAATATGTGGCAATATGATCTATCTATTACTATAATGGTCTCCATACATTTCTGATTATGTGCTCCTATAGGTGAAACATTTCATGCATGAGTAGCCAAAACATGTGTATTTACTTATAAATTATATACATGTAATAATACTGCATTACTAACAATATCCATTATAATATATTTATGAAATTAGAAATTAAAAAGGCTGAGTTATAAAATAAACACAGGTATTTTATTTTTTGTAATAATATTTTTAGTATTGTAATATGAGTGGATAGAATTTATAATTTTTGAACATTGTCATAAAATGGTTCAAAAGTCTTATTCTAAGTTTAATTTCAGTACTTGGTTTTAAGCACTGAAAAAGTTTCCACATAATTACCTGGCCCCATGTGCATGAAGTTTATCATTGGCAGAATTCATTAAATCATGACACTTAAGTTTTCAGTCTCACTCATCATGCAAATTTTTGTTAAAATTCAGCAAGTGAATTTCCATTTTCCATGATGTCAGTTGGTTATCCTTGCAAACCAATTGAAAGGTGTTGTGTTTTATATATTTTTAAAGAAATGTGTACAAAATCTATTAAACATTATAGTTAATCTTTTCTCCCAAATTTTTATGTGTGCATGTCAGAGAACTTTTACAGATAACATACTTTATATGCTTTTCAGTAAAACAAAACAAAACCCAATCACCTAATGACAGACACATTGCGAAACATATTTTCAAAGTCTTCTCTCTATAGCATGAATTATATTTAAAAATTGATTTTTTTTTTTTGAGACAGAGTCTCGCTCTGTTGCCCAGGCTGGAGTGCAATGGGTGATCTTGGCTCGCTGCAACCTCTGCCTCCCGGGTTCAAGCGATTCTCCTGCCTCAGCCACTCAAGTAGCTGGGATTACAAGCATCCGCCATCATGCCTGGCTAATTTTTGTATTTTTGTAGAGATGAGGTTTCATTATGTTGGTCAGGCTGGTCTTGAACTCCTGACCTCAGGTGATCCGCTCATCTCACTCTTCCAAAGTGCTGGGATTACAGGCCTGAGCCACTGCACCAGGCCTTAAAAAGTGATTTTCTGATACATATACCTTGAAGGAAAATGTTGTGTGCGTGTATGGGTCTAGTATATATTAAATATCTTCTAAAAAGTGTACCACTGACTGGCATTGCTTTACCTGTTAATATGGCTTTAATGGAGAAAGAAATATGTCAGTTCTGTCATTATCTTACTGTTCATTACTGTGATTACATATTAGGGTTATTACAAAGTGCAAGTTTTAAAATTTGTTTTTGTTTTGCAGGATTCCTCTCAGTTCCCTCGTTGCTTTTGGGAGGCTTAGTTTTCTTTTAGAACTGGATAATACAATCTTTCAGTCTAGTTGTAAACTGCTCATCATTGAAATCTGCTGAGAGCAGGTAAAGGTGTGCTGAAGCCTGGTCTGTCCCACTGTGTTACTGTCTACACTTCCCTCAGATCTCAGAGTGTCTTCATACATTTCATGTGCCCTTAAGGCATAAAACCAAACAAGGATGCTAGTGTCAATCCTGTTTAATGATTTAACCATTTGTTAGAAAGTAACAAAGCTAAGTTTCTTTTTTTCTTTTCTGTTTCTTAAGAAAAGTAATTTAGAGGAAAAATACATGTAAAATGACCTTTGAGTATTTTATTTCAGCACTCCAGTGAATTGTTGGTCCTCCCTGGGATGCATATCCTCATTTTGGAGATGACTGTGAACTCCACTGTGGCTATCATCATGTCTTTATTTTGTGTTTCTTAGACACATGCATCGTTTATTCATTCAGTCAACAAATATTTGAATACCTAGTATGTGCCAAATTCTCTTGTAGGCTTTCGGTAACAATCAATTCCGGTTAAATGGATGTGCCTGAAAGGAATTATACCCCAAGTCCCTGATGGTATAAGTTATGTGATAAGATTAATTTTAAATTAATATTGCTTTCTTTCTCCTCCCATGTTCTAGTTTGTTTATGGAAATGCCATTCAATATATTTTGGGAAAAAAGTATTTGTTGTTTGCAGACATTTGTTGCAATGTCACTCCTGATGGCAAAGGAGAGATTTAATGACTCAGTTGGTCCCAGGTATGAATCCTGATTGAAGTCTTTTGTTTCATTTGGAGAAAACCATTTAAGTAGAATGCATTCATAGTTTTGATACATGTACTTTGCAAACAGGTACTTTCATTATTTCTAAATGGCCTCATTCATTTACTTATTCAACAACTGTTTTTGAGCATCTCTTGTGTGCCACCACCTCCCGCCCCCCTTCTGTCAGGTATTGGAATACAATGATGGATAGAAAACAGTAATCTGGCCATCATGAAGCTTATGTCTAATGGATGGAAATAGACCTAATCAAATAATCATTCACAATTAAGTAAAATTATAACCATGAAAAGTGCAGCAATACAGTAGAGGGACCTGAGCCCATTAATGATATGAGAGATATTTCTTAGAGGAAATGCTTATTGAGCTGAGATTTTCAGGAAGAATCAGACTTAGCTGGTTGAAGCGGAAGGAAAAAGGCTCCTCAGTAGAATGAATGGCACATGCACGGTCCTGAGGTGGGAAGAACAGATTGTGCTTAAGGAATGAAAGAAGGCCAGTGCAATTGTACCATGGAGAGCAAGTAGGGTAGGGTGACAGGAAATTCCCGAGCATGCCAGTCTTTGCACTTGAAGCATTTGGTTTTATCATAAACAATGGGAAACCATGGAAGTGTTTTAAACAAGAGGATAATATAGTGGGATTTGCAATTTGAGAACAATCTGTCTTGCTGCATATATAGATAATCAGTTTCGGAGAAAAAATAATGCACATGAACAGATTAGTTTTGTTGCTATTTTGGTGCCCTAGGGTAGAGGCGATGGCCTGGATAGTCATGGCAGCAATGGATATGGAGAGAGGTGGATGGATTTGAAGGGAATACAGGGGATTAAGTGGACAGTGGCTAGTGATGAATAGGATATTTGGAATGATAGAATTTTAAGGATGAATTCTACGTTTCTGATTTGGATAATTGAATAAATGGTATTGCTATTAATAGGGAGAGGTATTGTTGGTGGAAAGCTAGGATGGTGTGGGGATATCATGAGTTTGATTTTGAGAGATAATATATTTGAGTTGTTTTGAAACAGCCTTGTAAGGATATCAAGCTGGCAACTAGAGTGCAAAAGAACAGTCTGGGCTGGAAATATAGTGAATCATTGGTGTATAAGTAGAGGTTGAAGTAATGGGCATGTATGTATGGGATCGTCTAGACAGAACGATAGTGTCAGAGGAGAGGTGGACATAAGCCAAAGCCTAGAGGTATTTCAACATTGAATGGCAGTGTAGAGGAGGGTGAGCCTGTAAAGAACACAGGGAAGTAATGACCAGTGAAGTAGGCTGGGAAAAAGAGGTAAATGAGAGGCATGAGTAACTCATTAAAATCACAAAATTATAGACTTTTTGTGTAAGAATATGCTATACAAATTATCTAGTCTAACTATTTTATTTTACTTATGAATAAACTGAGGACTAGAAATGACAAGTGAATTGCTAAATAAAATAAAAAATTCTGAGACTATTCCACTGCTCATTCAGTGTTAACACTTTGTCTATGGGATAAGGATAATAACAATACTCATGTTATCATAAGAAATGGTATGGTCCTTAGATTCTGAGTCAACAGACCCTGGTTTGAATTCTGGTGATACCACTTTCCAGCTCAATGGCCTCTGATATGTTTCTTAATCTCACAATCTTTGCTTACCAGTCTGTACAAATGATTTATTAATTTTTATGGCTGTTGTGAAATAAAGGTTAGATAATATAGGTGAAAATGTTTTGTAAACTAGAAAGCACTGTATTAGAGTACTATTCATGTATCATTTTAAGAGTTCGAAGTGTTTTTACAAAAGGATATATATGTAAGATTAACTAGGGAAGTCATATCAGAAGAATTTCATGGAAATCTTGAAATACTAAATATATTGTCAAGCCACAGTACTCTAAATATCCTGGTAATGCTGCAGGCAAAGATTAATTACAGAAAGAGATTAGAGTACAGAAAAAAGACAAAGAAGGATGTAGTGTATGATAAAGGTGACACGACAAATACATCAACTGCACTATTTAACACACTTAGTGTTTAATAGTGTGTTAAATAGATGTTTTAACTAGAAAGCATCGTCTACAAACCAGAAGGTGGCCCCTCAGACACCAAATCTGCTGGTGCATTCATCTTTGACTTCTCCTGTGAGAAATAAATTTTTGTCGTGCATATGCCACCCAGTCTATGGTATTTTGTTGTAGCAGCTCGAACAGATGAAAACAGCAACTGACAATAAACTTTGTATGGGAAAAAAAAGGGTCCCGAGTTAGGAAGAGATAAAACTGCTGGGGGTGGGTGGGGGGAAGGAAGTCCCAGGGATGCTAAGGCTCCTGCAGAGGGAGGAAACCCCCTGTCAAAAGCTGACACCCCAGGGAAGCGCAGCAGCAAGGGCTCAGTGCCAGCTGTGGTGGGGTGACAGCCCCAGAAGAGAAGGAGGGTTTCTGTAGTAAAGGAGTGCACTTGGACAGGCAGAGCCCCAGGTCTGCACCGTCAGGATCTGCCTCTAAGGGGAGCTGTGCAGTGTCAGTGTGTGTGTGCACTTGCGTGTGTGCCTTCATTTGTCTTTAAATCCCAGTGAATCAATCTTATATTTAAACTCCTTTCTCCACAATGCCTGACATTTTTAGCATTCAGCCTTAAATAGCCCAAATCCCAAAGTTTCACCATTGTGTAGTACTTTACAACTTGCAGACGACTGCACACACTCATTTCATTATTTACAGTTCAGTAGAACTCACTGGACCCATGTGGCAGCTGAGGAAAAAGCCTGTGGGCCTTCGAGTGACTTGCCTGGAAGTGGAGGAAATCAAACCAGGCCTTTGACTACCTGCCCAGGGCCATTTCTGCTGTCCCAGAGCAAACCTTTGTACACAAACTGAGAGCTTTGGAAATGTACCGAAGTGGGAACTGGTGCTGGCCTGGCATTGACTCACTTCCCTGCTACTGTATGTGTCTGGGAGGGTGCACTGGTTTTAATGGAGATCTACTGCAGCCATTCCGTTCCCTCTGCACATTCACTTAGGTGGTGGGTCCAGAGTCAAGGATTCAAGAGAAGTGGCATCAATAAACCTGCATTACTTAAACCAACAAGAGGTTCAGAAAATACACTCCCAAACAACTGGGGATCCAGATCTCTAGGCATAATAAATTTCACTCATCTCCCAATTCTGGACTGCACGTGTGTGTAAAGGCAGGCAATGGCTGAGAGACAGCTCTGCAGACAGATGCTAGAATAAAAAATATCAAAAGATTTCAACTCCCTGGAGCCACTGGTGCTTTGCGGTCCTCCACTGAGGGAGGCGCACCTCCTAGCCTCGCCTGGACTGTAAATCTGAAGCAGTGTGGCTGGGGAGCATGGCTGAGGAGCAGTTCGTTAGGGATTGTTCATCTCGTATCTTTATTGCTACCTCCAGCTTAGATCTTCCTCTGAGTGGTCTAGGCAGCCATTCCTTTCCCCACTGAATCACTCTGCTGAGATGTCCACAGTGAACTTTTGTCTCCCTGAACAACCTCTTTCATTTCGGTTTCCTCTTCCAGCCAATGGCACCATTATCTACCGAAGTTAGACATTTCTGTGTCAGTGTTAACCTGTCACTTCTCATCCTGTCTTCTAATCCACTGCCAAGTTCTGTGGATCCTACCTGAAGCCCATCCTTTCCTCTCTATTCCCTGGCAGCACTTCTGGTGCCTGGTGTATCTCTGGTTTGGCCCTTGTAGGGGCTGCTCTGCTGCATTCCCACCCCCCTTGGGACTGAGGTTACACCATCAAGGAGGTGGGGCAACTCACACCCAATGGTGAAGGATGGATGCTAAAGGCCCACCTCTACCCCCTGCCTCTGACCCCCTTCAGTCTTCTGTGCCAACAGCACTGTAGTTTGACTATGCCTCTGCCCAATGCTGCTTCCTTCTCTTCCTGAAGGTGTTGGTTGAGAGCACCCCAGAGACACTCCCTGCATGCAAGTCTCAGAGTCTGCTTCCCTGGGAAACTAACCTGTGATACTTGGTGCTTGGATAGCCCTAGGAAGCAAACTCTAAAACGCAGTTAGAGTTGGAAACCCTCCTGCCAGTTTCCATAGAGGACCCCGTCATTGGTGGGAGATGAGCATTGAAAGCTTTGAGTGGGGTTCCGAGAAGCAAAGGGACCAGGCTGCACTGGCAGGCTTGTTAGAACACAGATTTCTAGGCCCCAGTGACAGAATTTCTGATGTAGTATGTCTTGGTGAGCCCAAGAATTTGCATTTCTAACAAGTTTCTAGGTTATGCTAGAGACCATACTTCAAAAACCACTGAGCTAATCTTCAGTGAGAACCATCACAGCTGGAGGACTGAATCACAAGCTTATTTAACACATCTTTTTCTCTAGAAGCAAGAATCATTGAAAACCAAGTGATGAGAAGACTGCAGGGTGAGCATAGAATAAAGCAAGGGAAGTTAGATATATCATTTAAATGTTTTACGAGATCAGAATGAACAGTTGAATCAGAATGATTTGGGAAGAGAATCTAGGACAGGAACCAGATGTAGGGTTAACACTGGGGGAAATACGTTCATTATGTCAGAAGTGGGAGACTCCTGTTCCTTCAATAAACATTTATTAAGCATCAACCCCACCAAATGTTGTGGATATACAAAAATGGAATGGATATGGAGCTGTCCTCATGGAACTTAGTCTAACATGGCAAATTAAACAAGTCTACAAATATTTATAATATAAAATACATACAGGTATGTGTCATGAGATCAACACAGATACGATTTTGTGGTGAGGTGATGGGGAAGGAGGATTAATTATATCCAATCATGGAGATCAGGGGTAGTTTCTTATAAAAGATGGCTTGTCAGGTTGGCTATAAGAATAAGTAGGGCACACGATGGCTGAAATAAGAGCCAAAGCATAGACATGAGAAGGTGCTTAGCTAACAAGTTTGGATTTTATTTTGTAGGCAAAATGTCTTGAGCTGGAGGTAACATGAAGGAAACAGGCTGTGAGAGATTTGTGTTCAGAAGTGTGTAAATTAGATTAGAAGGAAAAGAGCCTGCACACAGTGAGAACAGTTAGAAGCTCATTGCAGTGGTTCAGAAAAGCACCAAGGGATTAAAAGCCTGGATTAAGGAATATTCCAGAAAATGTAGAAATGCTGATAAAATTTTATCTTGAGCTCACCAAAGCAACCCTGCCAGGTGACTCAGTTACATGCTAAAATTGTAGAACCATTGAATTACTTTACATTCTTAGGACTTTTTTTGAAAAGGTAAGGGTAAGTGAGCGACACTGAGACTGGCCAAAGCTAAAGGGCAGCCCCTGGTTTATGGTGACACATGAATGTTAAGGGTTCACTTGTGAGGTTTCCTGGCAGGCAGCCAGAGGCCCTCGTCAAGTTAGAGCTCAAACTTGCTTTGCATATTTCTGTTCAAACTTCTATGTCTATCATTGAACCAAAGTGTAATGTTGTCCAAACTATGTTACTGCTGATATGGTAAACCTGTTTTTTAAGTCTTTAGTTGGGTAAGGAAGAGGGAAGAAGGTAAAATGAAAAGAATTTAAAAAGACAATGTCAATGCTTAATTAAACAAATAAAAAAACTTTTAGTATTTGAATTCATAAACAAATAAAATGCATATTTATTCGTGGCCTTTCTAACACTTTTTACTCATGACAAAGATGTGAATAAGAACCAGTATATGAGTAAACTAACTGGATAAAAGCAGAGAGAAACACATGTTTCACTATGCAAGGAAGGAAAGTATGTAGAACACTTAGCAACTGAAAATATATTACAAAACATTAGGTTTATTATCATATTCATTTTATAATGGAATAAAGAGCAAAGACAAATATTAACTTACCAGAGATTCAATTCTTCCACTCAAAGTCCTGTATTCCTGTGTAGCTGGTGAATTTAACTGATTATTATATTCAACATTTAGGAGTTGAAAACTGCTCCTATAAAAGTAAGATTTTTGATCTGAAAAAGAAATAAAAGGGAAGGTCAGTCTTACTATACTAAGTTGTTGAACCTTTAATTTATTCAGGATTGTGGGAGGTTATATTATAGAATTTCAAAAATTTGCTTTCCTTGAAAGAAAGAAAAAGTTCTATGCTTAAGTGTAATTATGATAAAGTTATTATCTTTTCAATTTTTAAAAAGATTGGCAAAGCCAGAGTGGTGTAGATGTTTAAAAATCAGAGTGGTATTATTATTTGAGAAATTAAAAATTATCATAAATACTATAATTTTTATTATTGCTATATTTTAAGGGAGATTTGTGGTGTGTTCATTCAGGAAATATTAATGAATGTTTGTAATATACTATTATTCATTTATCATTAAGAAAGAACCCAAAGTAATTATGAAATTTTAAAAATTATTTCAAATAATATTCTTTATTGAGGAGTTAGTAATTCACCATTAGTTTTTCTGGAGTAAGCTAGAAAGTAAGTCATCTAACAAGATATCTAATCTAGTAATCCAATGTAAATTATTTTCATCAAAAGGCACCTTGCAAAATAAAAACTTGACAGATCAATAACAAGTAATAAGATTGAATCAGTAGTAAAATATCTCCTAATAAATAAATGTTCAGGACCGATGGCTTTATTGCTATTCTACCAAACCTTCAAAGAAGAACTAACACCAATTCTCCTCAAACTATTCAAAAACACCAAACAGGAGGGAGTTCTCCCCAACTCATTCTATGAAGCCAGTATTACTCTGATAGAAAACCAGACAAGGACACAATAAAAAAAAAAAAAAATACTACAGGCCGGGTGCATGCCTGTAATCCCAGCACTTTGGGAGACCAAGGTGGGTGGATCACGAGGTCAGGAGTTCGAGACCAGCCTGGCCAACATGGTGAAACCCTGTCTCTACTAAATACACAAAAATTAGCCAGGTGTGGTGGTGGGCACCTGTAATCCCAGCTATTTGGGAGGCTTAGGCAGGAGAATTGCTTGAACCCGGGAGGTGGAGGTTAAAGTGAGCCAAGATCATACCGCTGTGTTCCAGCCTGGGTGACAGAGCAAGACTGTCTCAAAAAAAAAAAAAAAAAAAAAGCCAATATTAGTGATGAACACAAAGGCAAAAATCCTCAACAAAATACTGTCAAACTGAATCCAACAGCATATCAAAAAGATAACATACCACAATCAACTGGGATTTATCCCAGAGATGCAAGAATGATTCAACATATGCAAATCGATAAACTTAATACATCACATAAACAGAATGAAGACAAAAAACCATATGATCATCTCAATAGATGTTCAATAGATTCAATATCCCATCAGAACAAGAACTCTCAACAAACTAGGCTTAGAAGGGACATACCTCAACAACATAAAGGCTGACCAACCCACAGCTAACATTTTACCAAATGGGGAAAAGCTGAAAGCCTTTCCTCTAAGAACTGGAACAAGACAAGGATGTCCACTTTCATCACTCCTATTCAACATAGTACTGAAAGTCCTAACCAGAGCAATCAGGTTAGAGAAATAAATCAAAATGCATTCAAATTGGAAAAGAAGTTACATATTCAAATTGTCCCTCTTGCAGATTATATAATTTTATACCCAAAAAAACCTAAAGACTCCAACAAAAAACTCTTAGATCTGATATATAATTTCAATAAAGTTGCAGGATACAAACTCAATACACAAAAATCTGTAGCATTTCTATACACCAACAATGAAATAGCTGAGAAAGAAAAATAAAGAAGGTAATTCCATCTTCTACAAGGAAAACTACAAAACACTGATGAAAGAAATGGAAGAGGGCACAAACAAATGGAAAGACATTCCTTGCTTATGGATTGAAAGAATTGATACCATTTAAATACTATACTCTTCAAAGCAATCTATAGATTCAATGCAATCCCTATCAAAATACCAACATCACTTTTCACAGAAATAGAAAAAGCCATCCTAAAATTTGTATGAAACAAAGAGCCCAAATAGTCGAATCAAACCTGAGCAGAAAGAACAAATTTGGAGACATCACACTACCTGACATCAAACTATACTCCAAGGCTATAGTAACCAAAACAGAATGGTATTGGTATAAAAACAGACACATAGATCAATGAAATAGAATAGAGAGCCCAGAAAGAAATTCACCTACAGCCAACTGAATTTCAACAAAAGTGTTAAGAACAAACAATAGGGAAAGCACACTCTTTTCAATAAATAGTACTAGGAAAATTGGATATCCATTTGCAGAAGAATGAAACTGGACCCTTATCTCTCACTATATACACAAATCAACCCAAGATGTATTAAAGACTTAAATGTAAGACCTAATACTGTGGGAACTATTAAAAGAAAACATAGGGGAAACATTTCATGTCTTTAGGGAAATAATTTATCACTATGACCTAAAAAGTACAGACAACAAAACCAAAAATAGACAAATGGGAATTAATTAAACTAAAAAGCTTCTGCACAGCAAAGGAAACAACCAACAGAATGGAAAGACAACCTATTGAATGGGAAAAAACTTTTGCCAACTGTTCATCTGACAAGAGACTAATATCCAGAATATACAAGGACTCAAACAACTCAACACTGAGAAAAAAAATAAAAATTCCATTAAGGAGTGGGCAAAGAACATGAGCCAACATTTCTCAAAATAAGACATACAAATCATCAACAGGTAAATGAAAAAATGCTCAACATTACTAATCATCAGAGAAATGCAAATCAAAACCACAATGAGATATCTCACCTCAGTTAAGATTTCTATTACCAAAAAGACAGAAAATAACAGATGCTAGTGAGAGTGCAGAGAGAAGAGAATTCTTATACACTGTTGGTGGAAATGTAAACTAGTGCAGCCATTATGGAAAATGGTATTGAGATTTCTCATAAAACTAAAATAGAACTACTATATGATCCAGCAATCCCACTACTGGATATTTATCCAAAGGAAAAGAAATCAGCATGTCAAAGAGATATTTGTACTTGAGTGTTTATCTCAGCACTGTTCACAATAGCCAAGATGTGGAATCAACCTATGTGTCCATCAACAAATGAACGGATAAAGAAAATATGGTGTATACACACACACACACACACACACACACACACACACAATGGAATACTATTTGGCCATAAAAAGAATGAAATCTTGTCATCTGCAGCAACATGGATGGAATTGGAGGTCATTGTGTTAAGTGAAATAAGCCAAGCACAGAAAAACAAAATTCGCCAGGCATGGTGGCTCATGCCTGTAATCCCAGTACTTGGGGAGGCAGAGCTGGGAAGATCACTTGTTAAGCCAGAAATTTGAGACCGGCCTGGGCAACAAAGTGAGACCCCATCTCTACTACTAAAAAAAGAGTAAAAAAGAAAGACAAGTATGTTCTAACTCATATGTGGGAGCTTAAAAAGTTGATCTCATCAATGTAGAGAGTAGAATGACAGATACTAGAGACTGGGAAGGGTGGAGGGGTGTGAGGGGGATTGAAGAGAGGTTGGCTAACAGGTATAAACATATAGTTAGATAAATGGTATAAGTTTTATTGTTTAATAGCAGAGCAAAGTGAAGTTAACAACAATATATTATATATTTCAAAGTAGCTAGAAAAGAGGACTTGAGTTGTTCCAATACATAGAAATGATAAATACTCAAAGGGCTGTATACCTCAAATACCCTGGCTTGATCATTACACATTGTATACATGTAACAAAATATCACATGTATTCCAGAAATATGTAAGATGTTATGTTTCATTAAAACAACAAAAACAACAACAATAGCAACAGGGGTCTTCCAGAGGACCTATTCAGCTGTGTGAAGGAGATAAAAGTCTCTGAAACATATCTGTACACAACTCAGAAATATTATGAAGATGTACATAACCTAATGGAATCTGTCTCAGAATAAAAATGTCTACTTTCTTTTGATCGTTCATATGCAGTACTTACGCAGACAAATACCTTGGTAAGGGGCAAGAGTTGAAGATCCTGGGGGAAGGGTGGTTGTTTGTAGTGGAAGATCAAGTCATTTGGGGGCCATAAGTGATCACTGGAACACAGTTTGCAGATGACTTACCAAGGAGCCTACTCTTTAAGCATGACAATGCCATGTCATTAAGAGTGAAAATTCATTAATTTAATCTGAAACTCCATGTCTCTTTTTTCTACCTCTGTAGTTCACCTTAGGGGTAGGTGACTCCAGGTGATTTGACAGCAAAATGCAGTCAAAAGCAAAAATTTAGCCACAACCTTTACATTTGATTGGCTGAAATGATTGTGTATCATTATTGGTATTTCTAATGTTGGTAATTTTATTGCACCATTGGAAGTATTTCAATCTTTGCATAGTTAAGCATTTTTGCCTGTTTACAATTGGACATACTGTAAGTTATATTCTTTCTCTTTTTCTCTTAACACTCACACATACCCATGTACACACCTGCACACACACACACATGATTTAAGTGATTTCATAGAATTATATTTGAAATAAAAATAACCTCAAAGTGTATTGTAAGTGAAAAAAATTCTAATATATTATTTAGTAACATTTGACACATTTTACATATCTATGTTAAAGCATCTGAAAGAGCCTTCACAGAGATTTTTAAGGAAAGTTGTTTATGAATTAGCACGATATGTGTATTCTTTACATTATTTTTTCTTGTCCATGTTGTCTATTTTTAGTGATATAATAATAACAAATTAAACAAAATAAAAGAGACAAATAACTAAAGAACATAATGTTTTAAAAAGTTTGACTTTACCCCTTTTAACATCTGAACTGAAAATTTATCTCCTGACCATCCTAACTGTTAGGCTTGTAAGACACTGTTTTCAGAAGACAGAAGCATTATTTGTTAATAAGTATGGACAAATACTTAGGTACATCCAGATTTTAGGTGTTGAAGCTTAAGGTTCTTTGCAGTATTTCACTGTTATGATTTTATCAGGTTATCAATGAAGGAAATCATAGTATTAATGAAAAACAAAATGAGTAAATTTTAGCATCAGAAAATTATTGAGAGTTTTTTTTCCTTTGGATAGAACAATTCTTTTTTGAGTAACAATGTTTGGTGTACTCACAAGGTATGTTTGGGGCACTAAAAATGGCCAAAATAGGAAAGAGAAAAAATACTGATTGAGAAAAAATACAGATATGAATCTGTATTTGGGGAAGAATTATAAGTAAGCTATATAATCACATTATATTAAGAAATAAAAGCCATAGTAAAAGAAAGAATGCCAAGCTTTAAATCTGAAATTGTATGTAGCTATTAAATCTGAAGAGTAATGATGTTCTGGTACTTACCAAAAGCTAAAAAGTAAACAAGTAGAGCTATGATGACTGCCAGGATCACTACCGCTGCGACGACAATGAAACATACTACATATGGATTCAGAAATCTTGAAGTCGAAGGTACACGTGCCGGCCTTACGAGAGAGAGATCAAAGAACGTCATTCATGTCCCTGATTTCATCCATCATTTTAGTGCTCATGATTGTCTTCTGTCTTTCCCAGTCTCTTATCTGGCACATGGCTCTAGCCATAGAAACATATTCCTAGAAATGAAACTGAACTTAACAAGGCTGTCCTTAGTGGTTTTTCTTTCAAGTTTTTTTTTTTTTTTTTTCAGCACAAAATGATTGAAATTCAAGTAGTCTGATGGAAGAAGAGGGAAATCTGACTTATGGTTTGGAGTTGCTTTCCTTTCTGCCAATTGATAAAGTTTTTGAGAATAACAAAAAATCATTGTCTGTTCTACTGCAGTGTCTTCCAAAATTCTATGCTGGACACTACTGTAGTAATCAACCTTGCTTGGGCACCATCCCCAAGGCTGTACTGAAGAGAGATCATTTGGATGGGAAGAAGTGTCGAGGAAGATAAAGAAGCGGGGTGGGGTGGTAAGGGGGTCAGGACAGTAGCATTTCTCATTGCAAGATTCCCCATATTATTAAAAATCAGCAGAGGCATAGAGCTAGGATCAGGGAGAATAGCAAGTAACTGAAATGAAATAGAACTGCTCCAATAGCCGATGATGTATTTGATTTATCATATTTTCCCCATGAATTTGTACTAATACATAGTCACACACACTGACACTGGGAAAGTCACCAGAGGAGCTGGGTGTGAATTCCAGTTTTACCCTTTGTTTGCTTGGAGGTCATATTGTCATTTATCTGAGATTTTCTTTATCTGAAAAATAGGAATAATAATACCTACCTCAAAAGGCTGTTTTGAAGATTAAGTGGGGTCATGTTACGTGTTACAAAGTATATATTTGTAGTTCAATAGGTTATCCACTTGGCTGTGAACACCTTGAAGGTAAAGATGGTATTCATGCCTATGTTTAACATAGGCAAAGTATTTAACACTTTGCAGAATGCTTGGGTTATATAGGTGTTTTGTAAATATTTATGATATTTATAAATATTTATCGCCTGTGTTAATTCTTGACATGTTTCAGATTTAAACGCCTCAATAGAGCTGAGAAGCAGTTATATTTAGGCATATTCTAATTTTTATATTTTTGTATTTTGTTTTGCCAACAATCTGGTATAAGTGAGAAGGGTATGTTCTGAGGGTCAGTGATGTGGGACACATTTCACTGCAATGTTGCCTGCTATTGTTTGGGCTCTACTCAACTCACAAGCCTATAAAAGGGCACTTCTTGATATTTTGTATTGTGCCACCTGCACATTGTATGCTGTGGCACTGGAACTAGTAACATTTCAGAAGACTGTTGGAAGCAGACATAGACTTGCCAATTTTCCATTTTGTTGAATAAACACAGGACACTTTATAAAAATTGACCGTGTTCAAGCATGATCACTTTTAAAAAGAGCATTTAAGTATATAACATAGGAAGAAAATAACCTCAGAAAAATTTATATTAAATGCTATAACTTTATGATGTCTTTTTGCTGTATTTGTCTTATTTGTTCATTTTGCTACACTAGTGAAAACTGGCTTTCCCTGACATGGGTTGAGAGTCCAGTGTTCAACAACCACTACTGTAGTAATTTTCTAGTTGAAGAAAACTATCACTTTGCCATTTGCTAACTATTTGAGTTTCAGTTTACCCATTTGTTACCTCATGGGGTTATTGTGCCTGTTACATGCAATCACAAATGCATAGTGTCTGGTATTTGTGATTTCAGTAATTAATAGTGGCTGCTGAGTAGTGAAAGAGTTAAAAAGAGACAGAGCTGGAGGCAAACGTAACTCCGAAGGCTAAACAAATCTCAAATTGTTCCTTTCTGCAACAATTAGGGATGGATTTTGTTTCCAGAGATGAGCTGCTATGTCAGGATCTGTAAGTGTGGAGTGAGAATAACTGTAAACAGGATTAAGCTGGAGGCTAAAATCTCCAAAAAATGAAATCGAAGGGCTAGAGTCAATATATGCTTTAACTTGGATGAGACTCCCACGGGAATGACTTTACAGCCAATTTTACTTTCAGTTCACGAAAAACATCTTGAACTCAATAACTGAAAAGCACCATGAGACATATGACTCAACAAAGGGTGTGGAGCCCAAATTACCTTACGCTCACAAGCCATAACTAATTACATAAGAATGAATTGTTCCACCATGTAGAAACAACTGAAGAAATAGCATGCTTCAACTTTCAATAGCATGTTCAACTTCTAGTTGAACCTCTGAACGTTGCTAACGCAAACTAAATTGTGCACAATATTTACTCTAAATGTGTTTGTAAACACTGAATTTTCATTCATAATGCAATGGAAATCTGTGAAAGAAAATATTTTGCTTTTAAAGCAGGGTCTTGGTCAGTTAGATTTTTAGTGCTTGCATTTAAACAGCAAAGCAAATATTCAGTTGTGACCCGTTTACCCAGTTTCCCTCTCACTGTTTCTCTTTTTTATTGACTTGAAAAAATTGCATGAGGGTGGAAAATTTAACTTTTTATACTTTTATTGTGAAAGCCGATCTGTCAGGCATTGTACATGTACGTTGTCAATCTTCACGATCTTTTCATAGCCTTGTAAATTCTGTATTATGATTGCATTTTAAATATAGGAAAGGTGAGGCTCAGAGAGTGAATAACTTATGTTTATTCAGGAGTGACAGAGCTGGAAACAGAAACCAGGTAAGTTTGAATAAAGAGACATGAACTTCCGCTCACATACACTTCATCCCTAAGTACATTTGCTTCACACTACAGAGAATGGAAATGCTTTGAGTTTCATGTCTCTCATGACCTCACCTTGGGGAAGCAAAGGGAATCAATAGCTATTAATAATAATATTTCTTAAGATATATCTCTAGCCCAGACCTCTCTCTTTGAGCTGCACATCATCATTTCCAATTACTAATTGAATGTGTTATGGGTGCTTTACAACCACCTTAAATAGAAAAGTTCAAAACCACAATAGCAAAGACTTGGAACCAACCCAAATGTCCAACAATGATAGACTGGATTAAGAAAATGTGGCACATATACACCATGGAATACTATGCAGCCATAAAAAATGATGAGTTCAAGTCCTTTGTAGGGACATGGATGAAGCTGGAAACCATCATTCTCAGCAAACTATCGCAAGGACAAAAAACCAAACACTGCATGTTCTCACTCATAGGTGGGAATTGAACAATGAGAACACCTGGACACAGGAAGAGGAACATCACACACCGGGGCATGTTTTGGGATGGGGGGAGGGGGGAGGGATAGCATTAGGAGATATACCTAATGCTAAATGACGAGTTAATGTTTGTAGCACACCAACATGGCACATGTATACATATGTAACAAACCTGCACGTGGTGCACAGGTACCCTAGAACTTAAAGTATAATAAAAAAATATATATAAAAAAATAAAAAAATAAAAAATTTAAAAAAGGAAGTCGCAGCAAGCATAGATCTGAGTACAACTCGTAACTCTAATGCTCAAACCATGACCTTGGGCAACTACATTGTGTCTTTAATTAATACATGTAAAAACTGATCAGAATGGAGCTCAGGACCTGATGTACATGCAATAGTTGTTGGTTATTATTATTGCCAGTCATAGTGTTGGTGATTCTAGCATTATGTCTCGATTTCCTTTTCTAACAAATAGAAAAAAAAAACTCGTCTTGCTCAAAAAAAAAAAAAAAGAAAAGTTCAAAACCGAACTTGGTATTTTTTCTCCCATTAGACTGTAGTGTTTGAGGATATGCCCAGGGTTGTATTAAAGAATTTTTCTACAAGACATTTTTTCCAATTAAAACATGATCATTTCTTATTTTTTTAAAAATTTCCTTTTTTCTAATATTAATCATGTCTTTCAAATGAAGGAACTGAGATATGAAAGATTTCTTTAATTGATTTAAACTTCTAAGCACAGTGTTTAATTCCTACATCATAAAACACTTCTAAGGGGATGTGAAAAGGGAACTAGACTAGAGCTAGGAGATGTGGATTCAAGTACTCTTTCTGTCAAATATAAGCTATGTGATCTCACATTAATCATAACTATTTTAAGCTTCAGATTTCCAAAAAATTTTAAATGGTAAAGACAATACCTTCCTCATAATTTGATTTTTTAAAATCAAATAAAACAGTGTATGCACCAATGATTTGTAAACTGGAATTTAAGGTATTAATATAGAGGCAACTGAAGTATAACAGCAAAATCTCTAGAACTGAAGATTTTTCTGCCAGTAACTGTTGTGTGAGCTTGGATGAGTCCTTTTAATATTGTGGAATCTTAGTCCCCCTGTGACATGTTGGTGATAACAACAGTTATTGTACAGTATATTTTGTGAGAATTAGAGCAGATGACATGCATGCTGTATAAACTATAAAGGGCTAAATAACCATAAAAAACTTTTGAGAAAAATAAATTTTTAATTAATTAGTTTAATTTATTTATTACTATCTATTTATATTTCAACTTATCACTATCAAGAGAAAAAAAACGCATTTCTTTAAAGTATTCAGTATTACCCGTTTACCGATTTACCTATTTCACTTTTTCTCCACACTTTTTATCTTGCTGTATATCATTCTTATCACACAGGTAACTTTATAGTAAAGAAGAGGAATGTGTCGACACCTACCTCCATTGAGGTACTTTTGACGTAGAAGAGTCAATACTAGTTTTCTACTCTTCTGTAGTAATTAATTTCTTAACTCTCTAGACTGGCTCTGCAAGAAATGCTCAAAGGAATTCTAAACATGGGAATGAAAGATCAATACTCACCTATCATAAAAATACATGAAAGTATAAAACTCACTTGTGTTATAAAACAATTAAAGAAATGAGAAAGAGAAAGAAATAAAATGGCAATATGACAGAACTCCAGCAAACCATGGGGCTTATAAAACAATTACAGAAATGACAGAGAAAGAAATAAAATGGCTGCATGACAGAACTCCACCAACTATATGCTGCTTACAAAAAACTTAACTTACTGATAAAGGCACTTATAGACTAAAGGCAGAGGTATAGAAAAATATATTCCACACAGATGAAAACCAAAAGAGAATAGGAGTAGCTATGTTTATATCAGATAAAACAGAGTTTGAATCAACAATAGTAAACAAAAAGCAAAGAAAGTTATTATATGATAACAGAATCAACAAGAAGACATAACAATCCTAAATATATACATATCCAACACTAGAGCACCCATATTCATAAAACAAATATCACCACACTTAAGAAAAGAGATAGACAGGAATACAATAATGATGGAGAACTTCAACACCCCCATTGACAGTACTAGACAGATCGTCGAGACAGAAAATCAACAAAGAAACACTGGACTTAAATTGGACTTAGACCAAATGGACCTAATAGACATTTACAGAAAATCCTGCCCAACTATCACAGAATATACATTTTTATCAGTACACGGAACATTCTCCAAGATAGACCATATATTAGGCCACAAAACAAGTCTGAAGAAACTTTAAAAAATCAAAATTATATTTGGTATCTTCTCAAATTACAGTGGTCTACAACTAGAAATCAATACTAGGAGGAACTCTCAAAACTATAAAAAAAATGAAAAAAAAAAAACCCAACATACTACTGAATGATCTTTGGGTCAATAACAAAATAAAGAGGGAATTAAAACAATTTTTGAAATGAATGAAAATGGGGACAAAACATACCAAACCCTCTAAAATATAGCAAAAACAGAGCTACGAGGGAATTTTATATCATTAAATGCCAATGATGTACCTTAAGGAACTAGAAAACAAGAACAAACCAAACTCTAAACTAGCAGAAGAAAATAAATAACAATGATCAGAGCAGAACTAAATAAAATTGAGACCAAAAAATTACAAAGGATCAATGAAAGAAAAAGTTGGTTACTTGAAAAGATAAAGAAAATGGATAGACTGCTACCTAGACTAGCCAAGAAAAAAAGTGCAGATTCAAATAAACAAAATCAGAAATGAAAAAGGAAACATTACAATGATATAGAAATATAAAGACCATTAGACACTACTATGAACAACTCTATGCTCACAAACTAGAAAACCTAGAGGAAATCAATAAATTCCTGGAAACATGTAACCAGGTAGAAATCTACCAGGTTTAATTTACAGATTAAACCAGGCAAAAACAGAAATCCCAAACAGACCAATAATGAGTAGTACAATTGAGTAAGGAAAAAAATATCTTTCAACAACAACAAAAACCCCAGGACCAGATGCATTCACAGCCAAATTCCACAAGATGCCAATCCTAATGAAATTGTTCCAAAATATTGAGGAGGAGGGAATCTTTCCTAACTCATTCTATGACTCCAGTATTACCCTGATACCAGAACGAGACAAGGGCACACACACAAAAAGGGAAAACTATAGGCCAATATCCTTGATGAACACTACATAAAAATCCTCAACAAAATACTAGAAAACTGAATCCAACAGCACATCAAAATGATAATATGCCATGATCAACTGGGTTTTATTCCAAGGATGCAAGTATGATTCAACATACACAAATTGATAAATGTGATTCACCACATAAACAGAATTAAAAACAAAACGATGATCATCTCAATAGATACAGAAAAGGTATTTGATAAAATTTAGTATCCTTCCATGATAAAAACCCTTACAAACTAGGCATAAAGGGCACATACCTCAAAACAATAGAAGCTATACATGATAAACCCACAGCTAACATCATACTGTACAGGGAAAAGTTGAAAGCATTCCACCGAAGACTTGGAACAAGGCAAGGATGCCCACTTTCATCACGTCTATTAAACACATTATTTGAAGTCGTAGAAGAGCCATCAGGCAAGAGAAAAAAATAAAAGACATCCAACTTGGAAAAGAGGAAGTCAAATTATCTCTACTGACAATATGATCTTATACCTAGAAAATCCTTAAAACTCCTCCAAAAGACTCCTAGATTTGATAAATGAACTCAGGAATGTCTCAGATACAAAATCAATGTACAAAAATCAGTAGCATTTTTATACATCAATAATGACCAAGCTGAGAACCAAATCAAGAAGTCAATCCTACTTATAATAGATTAAAAAATAAAATACATAGGAATATATTTAACCAAGGAAGTAAAAGATCTCTACAAGGAAAATTACAAAACACTGATAAAAGAAATGGAGATGATGCCAACAAATGGAAAACCATCCCATGCTCATGCATTGGTAGAATCAATGTCATTAAAATGATCATACTTCTCAAAGCAATCTACAAATTCAATTAAATCCCTATCACAATACCAATGTCATTTTTCACAGAATTAGAAAAAAAATCCTAAAATTCATGTAAAACCAAATAAAGAGCCAAATAGCCAAAGCAATTCTAAGCAAAAAGAGCAAAGCTGGAGGTATCATATGACACGACTTCAAATTATGCCACAAAGCTATAGTAACCAAAACAGCATCATACTGGTATAAAAATAAACACATAGATCAATGAAACAGAATAGAGAACCCAGAAATAAAGCCACATACCTACAGCCAACTGACCTTTGACAAAGTCGACAAAAACATACACTGGGGAAAGGACACCCCATTTAATAAATGGTGGTGGTAAAATTGGACTGCTGTACATCAAAGAATAAAATTGGACCTCTATCTCTCACCATATGCAAAAATTAAGTCAAGATGGATTAAAAACTTAAATTTGTGATCTGAAACTATTAAGATGCTAGAAGAAAATGTAGGGAAAACTTTAGGATATTAACCTAGGCAAAGAATTTATGATGAAGTCCTCAAAAGCAAATGCAACAAAATAAAAATAGACAAATGATACTTATTTAAACTAAAAAGCTTCTGCAGAGCAAAAGAAATAATCAACAGAGTGAGCAGACAACCTGAAAATGGGAGAAAATATTTGCAAGCTGTGCATCTTACAAAAGGCTAATGTCAAGAATCTATAAGGAACTCAAATAACAACAGCAAAATAACACAATAACCCCCTTAAAGAGTGGACTAAGGACATGAATAGACATTTCTCAAGAGACATACAAATAGCCACAAACAAATGAAAAAATGCTCAATGTCACTAATCAGAGAAGTGCAAATTAAAACCACAATGAGATAAACTGTTACACCAGTCGGAATGGTTATTAGAAAGTCAAGGTATAATATGTTGGTGAGGATGCAGAGAAAAGAGAACACTTTCACACTTTTGGTGGAAAAGTAAATTAGTAAAACTTCCATGAAAAACAATGTGGAGACTTCACGAATAATTAAAAATAGAACTACCATTTGATCCAGTAATCCAACTACTGGGTATCTACCCAAAGGAAAAAAATTATATCAAAAATTACCTGTTATATGTTTATTGCAGTACTATTCATAATAGCAAAGATGTATATTAAACCTAAGTGTCTATCAACAGATCACTAGATAGAGAAATATATATATATATATATATATATATAATATCAGAATACTACGCAACCATAAAAGGAATAAAATCATGTCTTTTACAGCAGTATGTATGGAACTGGAGGCTATTATCTTAGGTGAAACAACTTAGAAACAAAAAGTCAAATATTGCGTGTTCTCACTTATACACGGGAGCTAAATAATGTGCACACATGGACAGAGAGAGTAGAATAATGGAGACATGGAAAGGTGGGAGGGGAAAGAAGGATGAGAAATTACTTAATGTGTACAGTGTACCCTATTCAGGTGATGGCTACACTAAAAGCCCAGACCTCATAACAGTGCAATACCTCCATGTAACAAAACTGCACTTCTACCCCTTGAAACTATTATAAAAATTCCTTCACTCAGAGGAAGGAGGAGGAAATGCCATCAATCTTCATAGAACATGTGACATGTGAGCTATGCCTTGAAAGATGGGTAGGCCTTCTGGGTAAATGAAGAAACGGGAACAGAAGAGGTAGAAGTGCAAAGTATGTTTGGCGAAAAGTAGTTGACCCAGTGTGGTGGTTATAGGAAAGCAGATGGAAAATAATCTAGAAAAATAAGGCTGGTCAAGATTATGGAAGACTTTGTGAGTAATGGATTTGGACTCTTTCTTGGCTTTAGGGTATCAATGAGCTTTTTGAGATGAGGAGTTAAAGAAAAGCAGCAGTGTTTTAGAAAGGTTAATCTGGTGGCCCGGTTGGGCTGCAAGAGGTGGGAGTTATGAGGCAGGAGGTTTCATTGTGCAGACAAATTTATTAGTCCCATCAGACAAATTTATTAGTCCATTAATGGAATACGAAGTGCCAAGGGCCATGTAGGGGCTGTGTGTGTGGAAAAGAAAGGGTTTAGGAAAATGTTGAAGATGAAAAATTAGAACCATTCCCTGGTAGAGAATTCAGTGCCAAGGGCAAGAGTGGAAGTCCAAGATGAAACTTTGAAGACTGAGCTTGAGTGACTGGGGATTTAGTTATACTAGTCACATGACTAGACAATTTGAGTTTTTTTGAGATGTTCTAATAATAATTTTCACTTCAGTAGCTGTTAGTATTTTTGTGTTAATTCCCAGCAGTCAGCTGTTAAGATGGGTCTTGGCTTAGCAAAAGTCTTGGGACTGGAAGTGTTCTTTTTTTTTTTCTGCTATGACTTTATTTTTTTATTTTTATTTTTTATTTTATTATTATTATACTTTAAGTTTTAGCATACATGTGCACAACGTATGTGCCATGTTGGTGTGCTGTACCCATTAACTCATCATTTACATTAGGCATATCTCCTAATGCTATCCCTCCCTCCTACCCCCACCCCACAACAGACCCCGGTGTGTGATGTTCCCCTTCCTGTGTCCATGTGTTCTCATTGTTCAATTCCCACCTATGAGTGAGAACATGCAGTGTTTGGTTTTTTGTCCTTGCGATAGTTTGCTGAGAATGATGGTTTCCAGCTTCATCCATGTCTCTACAAAGGACATGAACTCATCATTTTTTTGAAGTCATTATCTTAGAGGTAGTATCTGAAGCTCTGAAAAAGAGTATTGGAAACCACTCATTTCACTGCCTTTGGATTAAAAAATACAGACCTACAATATAAATCTCTAGGCATATATGTAGACACACATGAATTTGATATAATAAAGAATTTCCCATTACTGTAGCCTTAGGTATCTAGTAATAAGAGGAAGCAATTGGCAATTATGATTACATAGATGTTATATAATTTATAATGTATGTAACATATATATGCAATATTACAAGTATATAATTTAGGCAGCTATCAATTAATATTTATAATCATATGTTCATACCATTACCATAAGTGAAATAATTTTACATATGAGGCGAAAAACACAGACAGTGATTTATGACCAGGGGAAAATGAAATTTTATGTGGCTTACAAATAGAAAAGAAGGAAATATGAAATTCGTTCTGTACTTCATTTACTAGCATATGCTAATTCTTCAAGAGTTACTGGTGATGAATGAAAACAACATAAATAATTACTCATGCTGGCTGCTTGGGTGTGTGGTTATTTAATAAGTTGGTAGAAGGACCACACCTATTACATTAAGCCATCAATCAGTAGCTGGTTATTTTAGGTACTTAGGGCATGGTATAATGAGAACAAGTTCAAAGGTTTAATTTTATATAGATTTTCCCGATTAGTTCACAGATACAGGCTCAGCCATTATTCTTATTTGCTATTTTCCAAATTTGTGCTCCTTTTTTTTTTTAGCAAACACCCTCCCCTGCCAAAAATGGAAGGAAGTCTCTAATTAAAAAAGATGGTTTTGGCCGGGCGCGGTGGCTCACGCTTGTAATCCCAGCACTTTGGGAGGCCGAGGCGGGCGGATCACGAGGTCAGGAGATCGAGACCACGGTGAAACCCCGTCTCTACTAAAAATACAAAAAATTAGCCGGGCGTGGTGGCGGGCGCCTGTAGTCCCAGCTACTCGGAGAGGCTGAGGCAGGAGAATGGCGTGAACCCGGGAGGCGGAGCTTGCAGTGAGCCGAGATTGCGCCACTGCACTCCAGCCTGGGCGACAGAGCAAGACTCTGTCTCAAGAAAAAAAAAAAAAAAAAGATGGTTTTGGCACAAGCTACCTTACCTGTGGTGCCACACTGATCACCCACTAAGGACTTCATGCTGAGTGTCACATGCTTTTCTTGTGTGTGGCAACATCGTTTTTGCATATTTTAAGTTTTCTAGAATATTTAAAATAAAATTTTCATAGTGAACATGTTTATTAGACATCCAGGATAACCATGAGTATTTATCTTGTAATATTTTGCCTCTTAATTTCTTGGTACTGCATCAAGACATTACTTCCAGGAATTTCTAATGTGGTTCCATATCTCCTTCAGTCTGTGACTTTATGTCTAACTTCACTCTACCTCCATATCCTGTTCCAGACATCCTCAAGCACAATAGGCCCTCTCTACCTCTGGGACTTCGTGCTTGCCCTTCCCTCTGCCTGGAACACTCTTACCTCAGGTTTTCACAGGGCTTGCTCCCTGGCCTCTTGTATGTCTTTGCTCAGTTGATGTCTTCTCAGTGAGACCTGGCTAACTACTCTATTAAAAATTGCACCTCCGGCCAGGCGCGGTGGCTCATGCCTGTGATCCCAGCACTTTGGGAGGCTGAGGCAGGCGGATCACGAGGTCAGGAGATCGAGACCACGGTGAAACCCCGTCTCTACTAAAAATACAAAAAAAAATTACCCGGGCGTGGTGGCGGGCGCCTGTAGTCCCAGCTACTCGGAGAGGCTGAGGCAGGAGAATGGCGGGAACCCGGGAGGCGGAGCTTGCAGTGAGCCGAGATCGCGCCACCGCACTCCAGCCTGGGTGACAGAGCGAGACTCCGTCTCAAAAAAAAATAAATAAATAAATTGCACTTCCTCTCTCTGCTTTATTATTATTATTTGCTTTATTATTTTGCAGTACACTTATAACTTTCTAATATACCCCACAATTTACTTATTTTGTTTGTTATCTGTCTCCCTCCACCAGTTAAGAAGCTCCATAAAGGTGAGGATTTTTATGTTCCTTCCTTTCTTCCTTCCTACCAACTCATTAATGCCTTTATTTTAAAAGATGGTGATCTCATTACTCTGGCTTCTGTATATTTAATATATTCAAGAACTGTTCCTAGGAAGGCATTGGCTAGGAGCAGGAATTGATTCTGGTGTTGAAAAGTCTGTAAAGGAAGGTGATGAATACCAAAGCCAAGAGTCTTTATTCATTAGTCAAGCTAATTTGCAGCCTTTTCAGGGAAAGGATTTCTTGACTGCAGAAGACTTATTTAAAGAAACGCAAAGTGTTTCCCTTTCAAGTCAGAGCTGTGATACAGCTCTGCACTCATAATTTGCAAGGCAAGAATTTTCAGATGCTGTTTCTGATCCTCATATGCTATATATCTTATTTTAAACTGAAGGAGATTGTATATCTGTATTGTCACTCTCATACCTCATCTTCCTCAAGCGATGGTATAGCTAGGAGGATGGTATAGGCTGCTGAGTAGGGTTTCAAGAATGCTGCTGACACAAGTTGGTAGTTTGCCATGTTTTCCTTCACTCAGCATATATCCCCATATTGAATAATAGGGTCAGCCTTGCATGATTATTAATAGATGTCTGAAGACTACTTGCCATTTCTGTGAAGAATCAGTTGAAGACTTAAAGACATATTCTGATTACTGCTCTCTTACACTTAATATACACTTACTTTGCTAAGGAAAGTAATCTTTTCTGGCATTTTACATCTGCCCAAAGTGTGGATTCTTGCTTCCATAATTCAGATTATGAGGCCTTTTCTGTCTGCAAATGAGCATGGTGGTAACATGGTAGGGGTGGCGCCATCTACAAAGGTGAGTCTGCCTAAATGATTTGAAAACAACAGAACAAATGGAAATATTTTTTCTGGAACTTTATGATGCTAAGAGTTTAAGTAAATTTCTCTAGGAATCACCAGATTTGCAAAGTGATGGGAGCAATACGTTGTTGACTCTACTGGTGTTTAAGAACATGCACTGAGTGTTGGTAACCTGTTTCCAAGAATCCTAAGAGAGAGAGCCCTGACAGGTTAGTTATGTCCTTACTGATTAATGTTAGTTAGGGATAGCCCAGTATGTACTGTAGAGGGCACTGCTGTTCAATGTTAATATTTTTTTCTGAGTTCTACGAAGTGTAGTCATTCACAGAGCCATGAAGCCCATACTAGTTTCAAAACAAGAAACAACTACTTACAGACCTGCTTGCTTCCTTGCCTATTTCCCCCCAATATGGCCAAAATAGAATTTTTCCCTATCTGGATTTAGTTTCCAAATAGGTAGGTTTTCTTCCTCCTTTCTTTCATTCTTCATTTTCATTTTCTTTCCTTTTTCCCCCTGTATTTTTAACTAAAGATGTTTTCTAACCTTTATTGGCACAAAAAAGTTTTACTGGCTACCGTAAATTATAAAAAAATACTCATGACAGTTTAAATATGTGGTATTTTACTGTAAAAATGCTCTTTGGGAAATGAGTACTTGAATATCATGTACATTTGAATATCTTTTGGGATGAGGAAAATATTTTGAAATTGGATTTTGGTGATGGTTGCACATCTCTGTACATATACTAGCAATCATTGAATTGTGCACCTTAAACACGTGAAGTTTCTGTTTTATAATTTTATTTCAATAAAGTGGTTAAAATTAAATTTATCTTTTAATGATTGTTAACTTAGTGGAATAACAAAATTACCAAGTTTCCTGTGCGTAATTGACAATGAGGGTGGACTTAAACTTCCAGAACAGAAAAAGACTCAGCCCATTCAGTTCAGGTTTCAATGCTATTTCCTAGGTAGCAATTGTTAATGAGATATTGGAATACAGGAGTGTGTTAGTATTGATGGCAAGCAATTTGTTATACATAATGGTTAAAACACAGCAGAGTTTTGAAATGATTTACTTCTTATACAATTTAAACTGCTTAATTCTAGGATAATGTATCTCCTACTCCCTTGCATTTTTGTTTTGTTTTGTTTTCTGGGTGGAATTACAAGTAGTGCATTGGGGATTGCTTTAAACCTGGTTGGACTCGTGGAGATGTGTCACATATTTTCATCAACTGTCATGTGTCAGAGTGGATAAAGGACTGAAAAAGCCTAGAGAAAAGTTCGTGTTTAACTTCAAAATGCCAAATGACAAAAAGCCAATTGCTCTTTGCACACTTCCAATTCTATTTCTTCTTTTCCTTCTGTAGCCTGAACTGATGAAACAGCAGTGTTTCCCACACTTATCAAAACACAGAAACATTTATTTCTGAAATACCCAGCATTTTGAGGAGCACAGTATTCCCGGAACTCAGGAATGTGCTGCTCTGTGAGTTCTAACTTGCCAACGCTTTCAGTGTTTCTGCAGGAGAGGAATGGGGAAATCTATTGCACACTCAGGTTAGGGACATGTTTATTCATATTTAAATACACAAGCAAATGTCTTGCTGTACCTGTCTCTTCCATTCCGGGAATCTGAGAAACTAAGCCTGTAACTTGTAGCTTGTAGCATGAATGATGGAGTAGAATAAATAAGAAAGAAATATATCATTAAATGCACAGGTTAAATAAATAAAAATCTATTAATAAAGAGCCTAAAGAAAGGAAGATGACATTTCAACACATATTGTGTGAAATAATTCAGAGGAGATGATAGAGTAGGGAATCCAGAAATTTACTGAAATTATTTTCTCACAGCAGCTAGTTGAGAGTCATTTAGTAGAGAGGAGTGGATACTGGAATCAGAGCCTCATTTGTATTCATCATGGTTCATTCTATTTAACTATATCTACTAAATCATAATCGTTCTCGTAGGAAAAAAAGGTGACTTTTAGTGAATCATGGACCAAACCCAAGATTAGTTCTTTGAAATGTGCTTGAGTAATATTTAGTTGCATCAATATATTTTTAAAAACAACATCTTGCATTCAATCCTTTCTGAATTTAATCCTACTGGCTTCTTGCCTAGATTGTCTTCAGAAGCAGAGGAAAGAATCAAGCTTCTCAGTTTTATTTTCCCAGGAGGATTTTGTGTTACAATGAAATGAACAGAGTTCCAAGGTCTATGGAATGAATACTTTTAATGCCTATACAATGTGTTCCTCAGAGCTTATGAAAAATGCTGCACATCTATTCTCTTATCCAGGGAGGCAGTGTGCATACTGGAGGGTGAAAGGGGAAAGCTGTTGTCATCAGAAAAAGCTGCTCCACAGGAGGCAAGTCCCTTCTTTGGATTTCAGTTTTCTTCCTTGTCATTGAGTGAAGAATCAGCAAGTGTCTTCATCACCTTCACACTGTTCTCTTCATCCTCCCTTCCTAACAAGAAGGTTCGTTCTTCCTTCCCATGGCTAGTCCGTGGATAGATCCTCCCATGACTCCTACACACTCTCAATCTTTGCAAACACTTTATTCCCCTGGAAGGTCTGTCTGCTCATATATTTATTACCTGTCTCCCCATCCGCAACCCGTCCCTACAAATAAACTGTTCCATGAGAGAGACAGCACAGCTGAGAGCACAGACCCTGAGACTGGACTAACTGTGTTCAAATCCCATTTCTGCCATTTATGTGCTGTGTGAACCTGGGAAGTCACCTAACTCCTCAATTTCGTTGTTTGCAAAACGGAAGTGACAGTAGTACCCACCTCCTTGTTATGAGTCCAATGAATTAAAAATTTGTTAACACAACTCAAATAATGTCTGGCATTTGGCCCTATGTCAGTGATTGGTAAATCAAATAAATGAAAGCAAGCACTGACTGATTTGTTTTCTGCTGTATCTCCCAAAGTATTTAATGATCTGTTCATTAAGTGAATCTGTACAGTAAAAGGATAGGTTAGATGATGGAAGGTGGGCTCTGTCTACCTTGTGAATCTTGCCATGGAATCTAATACTGGCACAAATAGTCACATAAAAAAGAGATTTCCTTCTGTCTCCTGAACAAATGTACTTGTTTACTCTCTTTCTTCTCTTTTTATATAAAGATTACTATGAAACACTAGTCCTGTACAGAGGCCTGTGTTTTTAATTACTACCTAGGCAATGCAGAAAGGTAATATATTACAATAGTAATAACCATGAGTTTTATAATCAGACAGACCCATGTGATCACTGGGAGGTAACAAAACCTCTCTGAGCCTTAGTTTCCTCATTCATAAAATGGAGATAGTCACATGCCTCAGAGGGTTGTGAAGATTAAATGAGATACTGTTTATAAAGTACTTAGATTCTGTTGTATGTTCAATAAATTGTAAATTTGGTAGTCTTTCTATATGTAGAACCTAACTTTGGCTAAAAATAATATATATTTTTAAAACATACAATAGAATATATACATTTTATTTTCATTTTAAAATATTTAATTGACAAATACAATTTTACATATTCAAGGTGTACTACATGATATATTTTTATAATAACATTTTATAAGATTGATGGCATTTTGTGGAATCATAGCATGTTAGCAATGGAAGAGAGTTTCAAAAATATCCACTCTGACTTTGCTATTATGCAGATAAATAAACTGATCTGCAGTGAGATTGAGTGGTACCACAGAGGGGCCAGCATTTAGACCTCGACTTTTTTGTCTGTGCTTTCTTTCTGAAGCCTTATTGTTTTTTGCAACCCAAGACATGGTGGGTGCTCTATAGATACAGTGCTTATTGAATGAATGTTGGAAAAACTAATAGCTATTGAATACTTATTGCAATATTCTGCCAAGCACTTAGGACATTTTTTTAATGGCCAGATAATTGTCCTTCCCTTAAAGTACTCATGTCTTCCTGAAGAAGGATATTACATAGCCCCCTTAGCAGCATTTCCCACCCTTGAATATCCCTTTTTATTGAAACACTCTTTTTCTTTTGATTTCCATGGTTCCATACTCTTTTTCTTTCCGACCCCATCTCCTCTCTAAATATCTTTTGTGTGTGGGTAAGGGACGGAGGAAACAAGACTGGCTGCTGTGGTGTGGTAACTTGAAACTGGCGATAGGTATGAGGATTCATTCTATTGTGCTCTGTACTTCGGTATATCTCTAAAATATTCTATAATTAAACAGTTTTTTTAAAAAAAATCTTTTGCTAGTTGCGTCTCCTCTAGTCAACCTAAGTGTCTGGTGTTGCTCCATGCTCTGCCCTGCGTGTTCTCCTTTCTCTCTAGTTGATCTCATTCAGTCACTTTCAATTACCATCTAAGCCAATGGTTCTCAAATTTTTGTGTGCATAAGAATTACTTGGAGACTTGGAAAAGTGCCAATTCCTGTACTGAATCCAGTACCCACCCAGACTATTTCAGTAGGTCTGGTCTTGCATCTCAGAGTTCTGCATTTTATACAAGTAGCCTGGGGGATTCAGAGAGAGATAAACCAAAAATTACGCCTGAGAAGCATTGATCTGTACATGATTTTCAGACTACAATATCCAGCTGCATCTTTCACATATCTCTATTCAGTGCTTAGAATTCAGCATTTGCAAAGCTGAATTGATCATCTTCTTTCTGATTCTCACAAGCTTCCTTTGCCCCGTCAAATAGGCCCTTTTCTGGCATTTTCTTTCTCAGTAAATGATGCCAAAATTCACAAGTTACTTATGTGAAAAACCTGAAAATCATACTTGACACCTCTCTTATCCCTCACATCCAATTGAATGTCAAATCTGGTTCTTTCGACTTCTTAGACGTATCTCAAGTTGTATTGCAAGTCCCACCACTTTATCCAAGCCACGTTTATCCTTTTTCTGAAATATTGAACTAGCCTCCAACTAGTCTCCCTTCATCAAAAGATACCTCCTTTCTCCACAGAGATTGTTCTCTATATGAAGCTAGAATCATCTTTTAAAAACCATCATGGCACGTATATACCTATGTAACAAACCTGCACATTCTGCACATGTACCCCAGAACTTAAAGTGTAATAAAAAAAGAAAACTGGGTAATTTATAAAGAAAAAAATTCTAATGTAATAACATCTCTGCCCTGCTACGTCTTTAACACTTTTGTGTTTGAGGATATAATCCCAGATTCTTAATATAGTCTTCAAAAACCAGCATGATCTGTTTCTTGCCTGCCTTTAAGTTTCTGCTTAAACAATGCTTCCTCAGAGAAGTCTTCCATGAGCTTCTAGCCTGGTTTAGTTTTCACTATTATAATACTTATTTCAGTGTCATCATATTAAACAAATCGTAATGAAATTACATATTTCCATGTTATCACTGGAACGTTGTCTTTTGGATGGGAAGGTTTGTAGTTTTCGGTAAAGACTACCTTTTGCTCTACTGAGATTTCCACAGAGTAAATGTTTTCAGTGACGGTTGTTTCTATTTATCTTGATTACCCAAAGTCCTTAAACTTTTCTTCATAGCACCACCACAACTATAATTAGATAGGTATTTGTCTAATGTGTTTTAGTATCTGTCTTCCCAGCAAGCACCATGAGAACAAGGTCTGGGCCTTTTTGTTCCAGTGCTGTATATCTAGCACCTAACAGCTCTTCACTCAAATTAGACACTCAATGAATGAATGAATGAATAAAGTATAATATAAGGAGTAATTGGCCAGGTGCAGTGGCTCACACCTGTAATCCCAGCACTTTGGGAGGCAGAGGTGGGCAGATCATGAGGTCAGGAGTTTGAGACCAGCCTGACCAACGTGGTGAAACCCCATCTCTACTAAAAATACAAAAATTGGCCGGGTGTGGTGGCACGTGCCTGTAATTCCAGCTACTCAGGAGGCTAAGGCAGGAGAATCACTGGAACCCAGGAGGCAGAGGTCGCAGTGAGCCGAGATTGCACCACTGCACTCCAGCCTTGGCGAGAGAGGGAGACTCTATCTTAAAAAACATATATATATATATATATGGAGTAGTTATATATATCATAAAATATGTATAAGTATAAATAAAGCACTAGGATATTTAGGATTCAAAATGGTTTATTTTGCCATATGATATTAAAAGTTGCTTTGAAGTAAGAGCATTTTGTGTTTTCCAGTGAATGATAGTGGACTTAAGGGACGTTCCCTAATGTCCTAGGGAATCGTTGGCTTGTGTAATATTGAAAACCATGAGACAGAATGTAAGAAGAAGAAAAACATTTAAGGCCGGGCGCGGTGGCTCACGCCTGCAATCCCAACACTTTGGGAGGCCGAGGCGGGCGGATCACGAGGTCAGGAGATCGAGACCATCCTGGCTAACATGGTGAAACCCCGTCTCTACCAAAAATACAAACAATTAGCCGGGCGTGGTGGCGGGTGCCTGTAGTCCCAGCTACTCGGGAGGCTGAGGCAGGAGAATGGCATGAACCCAGGAGGTGGAGCTTGCAGTGAGCCGAGATCAGGCCACTGCACTCCAGTCTGGGTGACAGAGCGAGACTCCGTCTCAAAAAAATAAAAGAAAAGAAAAGCACTTAAACTCTGGGGACAGGAAAATTAGTAGAATCTAGTAACAGAAACTGAGAAAGTTTGACTCACGGGATAAGCAAAAAACCAGGAAAGAATGGTGTTTTGGAAGCTTTGTGAAGATCACATTTCAAGAAAAGAATGGTCTCTGGTGGAGTGATTATGTAAACTCACTGAGATCTGACCACTGGATTTTGCAATTTGGAGCAAGACAGGAGCTATTTCAGAGCTGTGAAGATCAGAAACTATTTGCACTGGGAAAAGGGAGGATAGATTAAAGATAAAAATACATACACCATGTGACTCAGAAAATCTATTTCTAGGAACATATCCAAGAGAAACTCTTGCATGTTTGTACCATTGGACCTGTGTAAGAATATTCAATGCTACATTATCTGTAATGGCAATATACTAGAAAAGTGGATATTTAAGTTATGGGACAGTCTTACAATGAAATATTATATAGCTATGAACATGAATAAGCTATGCACACTTTATTGTATATAACATATATAATATTGATCTCGTTTATATGACTTTCAAAGGCAGGTAGAATTAAACCATAAGTTTTTTAGGAATATATCCATGAATGGTGAAACCATGAAGAAAATGAAAGAAATTAAGATACCATGCCATGTAACAGTTACATTGTGAAAGGTGGGGAAAGGTCAGTTAGTAGACAGGAGGTGCCCATGGGGTCTTCTAAGATACTGGTGATGCTATTTTTATTAATAGATGTCTCGTACCAAGAGGTTCATTTTTTAAAATTAGACTTTATATGTGATGTGTTTAACAATAAAAAATTAAAAAGCAAAAGGAGAGAATGGAGGAAGAAAATAAAAATAGAGGCAATAGGTTTAGACAGATCTTTAGAATAGTTTTGCTTTTAAGAGCAGGAGATGAGAAATGACGCAATAGTCGGACAGGAGATATGGGTCAAGGGAGGGATTTTTTTTTAATTGGGGATAGTATGGCCTGTCTTTATGCTGACAAATATTCAGCAGAGAAGGAAACATTACATCTTAATTTATTCTTGCCCTTTTAAATTCAGGTAGATATCTTGGCCAAGAAGTAAGCTTGTCAGAATAAAAACTTGTCTAGTTTAGAAAAAATATACTTGGTGGCTTTTATTTATTTATAATTTTTAATCTTTTTTTTGAGACAGGTTTTTGCTCTGTCACCCCAGCTGGAGTGCAGTGGCATGATCATAGCTCACTGTGACACTGAACTTCTGGATTCAAGTGATCCTCCTACCTCGGCCTTCAGAGAATACAGGGAATACATGTACCACCATGCCCATCAATGACTTATTGCTCCACTGTCTTGAACCCTGAGCGCATCTATTATTTTATTAATCACTGATACACTTGTTCAAACCTCTGGCAAATGGATATTGTAAATATTCCATAGAATCTGCTTTTTCTTTCTGGTGAATGACTCATCAGTATAAACTTTTCCAAAGTCCATTTTTATTTACAACTGTCTTAGGCAGTTATCCAATTAATGACTTTAGACTTCGGATGGTGCTTTTATTTTACATGTCATGAGCATATACTAAAGCTAGAGAAAGAATACTCCCCAAAACTGTGAAATCATGCCAAGTCTTCTTTGCTCAAAAGAACGAGATCCTTCAAATGGGAGCAATGCCTCTTAAGAAATTGGATTGGATAACTTTAAGTTCCCTTACAACAGTAAATATTGATTCCCTTCCTCGTGACTTATTTTAGGGGTGCCAGTCATAGCTATTTGGGAGTTGCAGTAGTGTAAGTGTTAGGTAAGTAACGAATTACTGAGAAAATAGATTGGGAGTGCCTTCTGGAAGACAAGTTGGCAGTGGCATGGGATAATTTGCTAGGAAGTATACAATCCCAGATGACTGACTGCAGCTAATCTTCCTGTGTGCAGGCCCATCCCACACCATCATTAGAAACACATTTGGGCCAAATGCGCAGCTGTTTTAGCTTGTGGCCCAAGATTTTATAGGCAACAGCTTGTACTTTAAATGCACTATTTTGGGCTTTATGACTGTAAATATAAATTGGTGTCCACCTGCCTAATTTCTAGGAAGAAATATGTTCTTTGCCTAATGATTTACAATTTTAAGCATGTTCTTCTAAGTTCCTATAGCAGTTCAAAAACCAGGATTGAAACAACAGGCAGAATTTGGAATGCGTTTTTAACAGCGATGGCTCTTCCCCCTGCTGACTTTTGTCTCAGGGTCTTTTGGACTGTTGGGAGGCAGGGCATCTGATTGTCTTTGGCATGTCTCTGCAGTCAGTTAATCGTGTCTTAAGCACAGACAAAAGGGAAGAAAATGGAAATAAGATTTGTTTGGTAGGAGGAGTCCTGCTAAGACTTGTCTGTCCCTGAGCTGAGATATGCTCATTTACCTTAAATCTTTCCGTAAACTACATTCCGAATTCCAGTTTATAAATCTTTTTCCTATTTCCCAATCCTCATCTCACACGTTTTATGTAATCTGGTGGGCACAGATATTCCCTTGGTGAACCTGAGAAAATCTAGAGTGACCAAGGATCTGAAATGAGTAACACAGCTGTTCAGGTGCCTGGGCCCTATGGTAGAATTTCCTTCTTTAGAGAAGGGAAGAAGGTAGATAAAGAAAGAGCATTTCATCTTGCAGCAGCTTGGAAGAGAGCTGGGAGTTTAATTTTTATAAAAAAGCAATCAAACCATCCAAGGCAGCCCATTCCAACCAAAAGAATTTCAGAATTACCTGAAGATTTATCTAAAATTATGCCAAAATTACCTAGAATTACCTAAAAAAAGTATATTGTACAATTTAATTTCCTTTCCGTCACATGATATGAATACCTAGCTACTATTTATTAATAGTAGATACAGATGATTAAAGAGATAAAATATTCCAAAAAGTGTGATCCTTAGAAACCAAAATTCCACAGAAGAGTTCTTTGTAATTGGCAAGGTTGACTCTGAGTGTCAAATTTCCTGTACAATGATGGATCAACTTAGAAATTTGATTGATTCAAAGCCTTCTGAAATTGTGCAACTCTTTCAGGATTTATATTATTTACATGCCTTCTTTTATTATTTCCCATTGAATGATGTTTTGATATACACTTGACTGCTTATAAGGGCAATATTTTAAAATCAGAGCAATTTCTTTAAAATTAAAATATTTCAGCAAAATACATTTTAAAATGCACTATATTACCCGAATAATATTACACTGTTATAGATAGTTTAAGAATAATAAAAAATATAATTCATAAACTCACTGCTTTAGTATAACAAACCTGATTAATGTTCTATGTTCTTTATTAGACTTTCTCCCATGTATAGCTTTACAAAGTAGTAGTTGATGAGTAAATACAATTTCGTGATTTGTTTTTTTTCACATAAAATAAGAACAAACTCAGTATGTAAATTACTTCATAGGTTTTTAAGCTACTTTAATAAATTTCTTATGTCTATTACATGAATATGAAATAATTTTATTTCTTCTATCACTGGAAGCTTAGACAGCTATCCACTTTTCACTCATATATATATATATATATTCAAGTGCATATAATTGTATATATATTTTTATTATTTAAAATGGTTTGACTTTTGATTGAATTTTCCAATGTTCAGGGGATGTAAAATCAATTCACCCACACTTATTATAGCAAACTCATTGTTCATGCTTTTGTTGATCCTTTCAGCATGACTTATCAGTATGATGTTTTTCTGTAGTCACAGAAAAATAATGTGCATAATATATACACTTATGTGCACACATAAACATACCAAGTTATATAATTATTTCATTGTTTTGAGATTTTAACGTTTGACTTGATTATCTCACAACTTTTTGCTTTCTTTATGTGAAAGTATATGAAAATACTTATTCATTAACTAAAAAGAAAACCAGAGAGTTATTATTTTCTCTTAAATGTTAGCAAGAACTTTCTTGAAAATAATTCCACAACTATATAAAAAGTAGAAAAATACTGTCTTTGCTTTCTAAAAGTGTACTTTAGGATTTATGGCATATTTATTTAATAGCTAGCAATAAAACTGTAATGGAAGTCAAAACACAGAATCCTCAAAAAGTTCCAAACAACACAAGAATTATTTACTGATTGCAATTTTAAAATCCGCACACCACTTTTTGAAATGTTGCACATGAGAAACAAAACCACTTCCTTATTTAAAGATATGTTGTCATAACGCTAAGCTGTATTTTTGTGGTTATTTGTTTTATAAAAAATTCAGTTAAACAACTATGTACCTTATGGAAATAATATCAAGCATATTATCTAAAAAATATCCAAGAGTTTCAATGAAGTTTTCAGAGAAGTAACTAGAAGATTGCTAGACACAGTAAAAATTTCCTAAGCTTCTTTATATTTTTCCCATACTGTAAGATACAGTAAAACTTTAAAAGCTACAAAGACAAAAACAGGACTTACCTATACATTTTAATCCTTAATGAAGAGGTTCTTTTTTCTGCCTACTCAACTGCTTTGAGATTCCCACTCAAATGAATGACTCTCCTGTATTACGTGTGATCTATAGTTGAGGACAAAGGAGGAAATCTCATGTTAATTAAAATCTAACTTGTTAAACAAGTTTGAGGGAATCAACAAACCAATAGTATGACTTGTGGAAGATAATTGGAAATAGGGAATTTCACAAATTAGTAAGAAATGTATTTATTCTGGTAAATTGAGATTAAATACAATTACAATTGACAGGTAGTTTGTGACAGCCTGTGACTACTTCACAATTGTAGAGTCACTTTTAGTTCAAGAGGATTTGACACTTATTTTGCTCGTGTTATCATATTGTCATACACCTCATTCCTCAGCACAGCCAGCCAAGAACTATCAGAATATACTTTCCGTACATTAATGGGCACTACCTCTGAATTCCCTCGTTTGTATGATTAAATGCGGTTTTTCTCATAATATGTGAAACAGAGCAGTAATTGAGTAGATGCACAAAGTAAGACAAGCAAACAGAATAGTGGGAACTAAAATCCACTTTGTCTTTTTCCAAATATGATCATTTGAAAAAGATATTCTAACACTACTACTAGAAGAGGAGCAGACAGAAGAAGACAGTAGGAGTGTGTAGGGTGTTAGGGTAAGGATGGAGAGCTCAAGAAAGCAGACAAGACTAGCACGGAGGGGAAAAGGGGCATTCCTGTCTAACATTGCAAAGAAGCAGGATATAAATTTGGAAGGTTATACTGGGGTTACTTTGTGAGAACTAATGAATGCTAAAGAATTGGAACTTGTAATATAATTATTACAATATTATTAGTACAATATGAATTCTAGTCCTAGCTTTTTCACCAAATAATTGTGTAGCTTAAGGGAAAAAATTTACTTATTTCTCCATGAGTCACATGTATCTACTAAGAAAATGGGAAGCTGAATCAGGAGGTCTTAGAAGACTCTTTCAATTATAAAATTCTATGACTTCATCTTGTAAAGCACTGACAACTAATGGTTAAATTTACTCCAATACTGCAACTTCAGATGTGTTCAGTTACTTGACTTTTTTTATATAATGTGCAAATCAAACAACGGAGACAGGAATAAGTGGTTATTCTCTACCCTTCCCAAATGTATTTTTTACATACAGTATCTCATGCCTCACGTTCTGCCATTGGTTTATTTTTTAGCAAAAAATACATAAATATAATAAGATTTAAAAGTTTAAAAAATAAAGTTACCTAAACGAACCATTTTTAAATTTTACATGTTAACTTCAAGTACCTTTAAATACAGTTATATCATGGTATATAATTTTTTATTATGCTTTTTACACTTAATATTATTTCACAAATATATCGCTTTACTAATTTTTATTTTTAGTAGCTATATATTTATAACTTTGTATTTTTATATAATTTAAAACTCACAAATATGGTACCAAGATTCATCAATTATTAGCAGTTTTAATGGTTGCATTTTAAAAGGTAAATCATATTACATTGAATGGACTTATCATAAAGCACCAAAGTTATCTTCTAGTGTGAAGTATTTAGACATTTTCTATTTTTTATTGTAGATGATGCTTTGAATGACCACCTTCACAAACATAGTTTTTCTTTGTCATCCTACAGCTGAATTTTTCTTCAGAATAAACTGAAGAGGCTTATTGAGCCAAGTAATTTAAATATTTTAATGGCTTATAAAATTATACCTTTGTTTTAATAATTTTTACTAGGATTTAAAGTGTTATTTTCTGTTTCTTGCTTACAGAAATTTTCCCTAATTATGCATGCTCCTTCTTGTATGTCTTTTTATTTCCTGGAATACTCAGCAGCAAAGGCCTTTTTACCACGTAGGTACTTACTCAACATATGTTGTTCAGATGTCTCGTAATTAACGTATTAGCGCAGATCCCAGTGCCCTGTTACTATTCACAACAGAACTTGGGGATGAGTTGGGGGAAAGGCATGGGGAAAATTGAATTCAGTCTGAAAGTGACTTCCTGCGTGATGAGCTCAACACAGAAAGGGAGGTGGGGCAGGAAATTATGGTTTGTGAGGCAAAGGAATTGTTCATAACAGGGACCAGTTTAAAGATGTTGACTCTTCATCTTTAGATCCTCAGGGAGTGGCAGGATAGGCCTTGACCTATTCTCTTTTTAAGAGATTGCATGAATGAGAAATGTAGAATCACATTATACAAAAAATATAAGTCCTCTGCCCTCCGGTTACAGACTGATTTTATTCTCCTGGTTGAACAGTCACAAAACCAAGGCAGCTAGACTGAGAAGGAATGACAGGAACAGTTTTCAGGGACATAGTAGAGATCATTTATATTTCTGGAAGATGAACTATGCAATGTAAGAACTATTAAGATTGGTTCTTTTGCCTGCTGATGGGGAGAGAGTGTGGTTAAGAGACCCATGAAATCTTAAACTCTGGACATATTTCCCTGCAAATGTGTATTAACACACTTGGTTTAGAAGGAAGTATGAATCATTCAATGGAACCATCATAACAATATTAGCAGAAAAAAACCAACCAAAAAGCAGGTGACCTAAGAAGGTGTGGGCCAGTAGTGTGTTTTTGAATTTGAAGTTTGTTTAGTCATCAAGTCCAGGAAAGCACAGTCATATGGCTATGGTAGGCAATATATTTGTCATGACCTCCCTCATAGAGTTACTGTAAAAATAGAAAAAAAAGATAATGGATGTGCTCACCATATGAAAGCTATAAATGTTATTTAAATACAAGTATTTATATTTGTTATAAACGTAAATTTTAAAATTGGGTAATAATTGGATTTTGCAAATGTGGCTAAATGTAATTTTGTGCTTATGACTTGCAGGTAGTTGGAGGCAAAGGTACAAGTACATTCTACCATGTTTCAAAGGCGTTTGTCTATTCAGAAGGCATGATGTAGTAGAAACAGTATTCTCTTTGGAGTTAGAATACACTTTAAATAAAATCTTGACTCTCCTCTTTACTACCCAGCAAGGTCAGAAAAAGTTATTTATCTCTGCAAGCCTGAGAGTTTTTTTAACATGTAAAAATTGAGTTAAAATACCATTCTCATAGTGTTGCGGAAACTAAATTTAGTCAAATCAAATCAATGAACTAATAAATGTAAAGCACTTGTCATGTTCAGTAGTTCGCAGAGTACTTGTTCTCAAAGCAGTGTGTGTGTGTGTGTGTGTGTGTGTGTGTGTGTGTGTGTAGGGGTCATAATCTCTAAGGAGTGGAGAGCTCATACAATTTGAAACTGGTCCTGGATGTTTCCAAAATACTGCCGCCCGCTTAGATTGGCATGTTCTTTGGCTTCTACAAATCGGTCTTATTCCTAAAGCATTCATACAAACATGGTTTAAGAAATCCAACACTCGTTACAACCTATGATGGCTTTCATGTTGACAGTCAGTTATTTTCTTATGTTTTCTACGAGTAATTTTTTTTTTACCTGCACTTAACCATAGGAGGCCAAAGAAACATCTTGACTAGAGGCATTCTTTAATCTTGTTAAAGGAAGAAGTGTGTATCCTCTACCCCTCTCCTAAGTTCTCTGCATCAGTCCCTTTGAGCTGCATAGAGTTGTTTTCTTATATGGAGAGTAATTTTCACTTTCCTGCATGCATTCACAAATTTTACTCTTGTAATTTTTCTCCACAATGAGAAAAGCAACCAGAGCAAATAAATATAATACATTTAGTATGCAACATCATACATTATTTCACACACTGGAGGGTCTGGCTGATAAACTCTGTTATTAAAGAGATACTACTACGTATTAAAATAGATATTACATAGTATCTATTTTAAGAATTATTACATTATAAATTTATGACTATTGGTCTTAGCTGGCCCTTCAATACTGCCTAGCAATACAGCTAGGTTTCCCTGGTCAATGTCAAGCATAGGGTTTATTAAAACCATTTCAAATCTTTCTACTCTTCCCCAATATGAATTTTCCATTCCTTATTCACTGCACCTCCTTTCAACAGATGACTTACCTTTTTACTATTGGAAAAACAAAAGAGAAGCCTTCAGATGGACACTCCCTCCACTTCCTGCTATCATGTCCACAGATCTGTACCCATCTGTCCATATTCTTCCTGTTACAGCAGAAGAGGTTTTGTCATCCCTTGGGAGGCTAATCTTTTCATTGTGCTCTGTATTCACGTCGTCTTCTTTCCTTTTTCTAAACCTGTTTCTCCAGTATTCCCTATTTCCACAAGTCCACTCCCATTCACCCAGCGTTGAACCCCAGAAACCTAACAAACTAAGGTGTCATCCTTGACTCTATCTCTTTTCCTGGTGCCCTATATACATAAATATTTATTGAACCAATTTCTTTCCCTCTCATCCCCACTGCCACCACATGACTCCAGGCCACTGTAATCATTAGCTTGATTACTGTCACAGCCTTCTGATTAGCCCTTCTGCCTCTAATCCTTTTCCCACTCTGGTTTACTCAGCTACAAGAATGATGTTTACAAATTGAATTATGTCACTATTCTTTTAAAAACTCTTCAATAGCTTCCCGTACACTTAAGATAGAATCTGTTCTCCTTAACATGGGTGGCAACGCTCTGTAGTATCTGGCCCTTGGCCACCTTTCATGCTCATTCCCACCATACCTCTAATACTCTACACTCTATCCATTGAATTTCTTTTAGTTGCTTTAATATGCTACCTCTCTATCTCTTCCAGTTCTGTTCCTTTAGCTTGGATTGTCTTCTCCTACCTCTTTCAATAATTTTTTTTCTTAGTTCCAAAATCCGAATGATCATTAAGGTCTACTTGTAGGCTTTTTCTCTTTGGGTAGGTTGGTTCCTCTGCAGTGTGATCCAACATCGGTTTGCTTCTCCTCCTATACGCATTACAACACTCGGTATACTTTTTTATTTTATTTTGAGACAGGGTCTCTCTCCATTGCTTATGCAGGAGTGCATTGGTATGATTGTGTCTCACTGTAGCCTTGAACTCCTGGGCTCAAGCAATCTTCCCACCTTGGCCTCCCTAGTAGCCGGGACTACAGGTGTGCACAACCATGATCAGCTAATATTTTAATTTTTTGTAGAGATGGGGTCTTGCTAGATTGCCTAAGTTGGTCTTAAACTTTTGGCCTCAAGCTATCCTCCTGCCTTGGCCTCCCAAAGTGCTGGGATTATAGGAGTGAGCCACTGTGCCTGGCCTCAGCATACTTTTTTGAAATTTGTCTACACAATAGACAATAGAGTCCACAAAAGAAAGGATTGCTATGTTCTCAGAGCCTGTCACCCCTATGTGGCATGGGGTTACTTTCTGATACTGCAACTATGTTTCAGCTGTTACAAAATTCACTCTTACAGCAGACATGGAGATATCCTTCAGTTCCTTCTTCAAGACAAAGCTTGGTGCTTAACTGCAGAGAGTATGAGTATCTGCCTTTAACTGTAGATTTGTTTTTTATTTAGGTATGGTGAGGCTAACCAATGAAGAGAAGATTGTCACTGAAAAGACAGTTTGTTACTCACATTTCCCAAGAGGAGGGTGCACACCATGCCACACAGTGAAGCACCAGGGTCACTTAGAAGGAAAGGGGCGACATGAACTCATCATTTTTTATGGCCACATAGTATTCCATGGTGTATATGTGCCACATTTTCTTAATCCAGTCTATCGTTGTTGGACATTTGGGTTGCTTCCAAGTCTTTGCTATTGTGAATAGTGCCGCAATAAACATACGTGTGCATGTGTCTTTATAGCAGCATGATTTATAGTCCTTTGGGTATATACCCAGTAATGGGATGGCTGGGTCAAATGGTATTTCTAGTTCTAGATCCCTGAGGAATCGCCACACTGATTTCTACAATGGTTGAACTAGTTTACAGTCCCACCAACAGTGTAAAAGTGTTCCTATTTCTCCACATCCTCTCCAGCACCTGTTGTTTCCTGACTTTTTAATGATGGCCATTCTAACTGGTGTGAGATGGTATCTCACTGTGGTTCTGATTTGCATTTCTCTGATGGCCAGTGATGATGAGCATTTTTGCATGTGTTTTTTGGCTGCATAAATGTCTTCTTTTGAGAAGTGTCTGTTCATGTCCTTGGCCCACTTTTTGATAGGGTTGTTTGTTTTTTTCTTGTAAATTTGTTTGAGTTCATTGTAGATTCTGGATATTAGCCCTTTGTCAGATGAGTAGGTTGCAAAAATTTTCTTCCATTCTGTAGGTTGCCTGTTCACTCTGATGGAAGTTTCTTTTGCTGTGCAGAAGCTCTTTAGTTTAATTAGATCCCATTTGTCAATTTTGGCTTTTGTTGCCATTGCTTTTGGTGTTTTAGACATGAAGTCCTTGCCCACGCCTATGATGAGTTCATGTCCTTTGTAGGGACATGGATGAAACTGGAAAACATCATTCTCAGTAAACTGTCGCAAGGACAGAAAACCAAACACCGCATGTTCTCACTCATAGGTGGGAATTGAACAGTGAGAACTCATGGACACAGGAAGGGGAACATCACACTCTGGGGACTGTTGTGGGGTGGGTGGAGTGGGGAGGGACAGCATTAGGAGATATACCTAATGCTAAATGACAAGTTAATGGGTGCCGGAAATCAACATGGCACATGGATACATATGTAACAAACCTGCACATTGTGCACATGTACCCTAAAACTTAAAGCATAATAATAATAAAATAAAATTTAATTTAATTTAAAAAAAAGAAATGCTACTAATATTTTTGTGTTGATTTTTGTACTTTGTAACTTAACTGAATTTGTTTATCAGTTCTAATGGTTTTTTTGGTGGAGTCTTTAGGTTTTTCCAAATATAAGATTATATCATCTGCAAACAAGGATAATTCGACTTCTTCCTTTCTAATTTGAATGCCCTTTATTTCCTTCTTTTATCTCATTGCTCTAGCCAGGACTTCCAGTACTATTTCGAATAACAGTGGTGAAAATGGGCACCCTTGTCATGTTCCTGATCTTAGAAAAGAGACTTTCAGTTTTTCCCCATTCAGTATGATACTAGCTATGGGTCTGTCATATCTGGATTTTATTATGTTGAGGTATGTTCTTTCTATACCCAGATTTTAGATGATTTTTATTATGAAGAGATGTTGAATTTTATCAAATGCTTTTTCAGCATCAATTGAAATGATCATATGGCTTTTATCCTTCATTCTGTTGATATAATGGATCACATTAATTGATTGCCTATGTTAACCCATCATTGCATTCCAGAAATAAATCCCATTTGATTATGATGAATAATCTTTTTAATGTATTGTTTAATTTGGTTTGCTAGTATTTTTGGAGGATATTTGCATCAATATTCACCAGAGATATTGGCCTGTAGTTTCCTTTTTTTGGCTAGTCTTTGATTTTGGTATGAAGGTAATTCTGCCCTTGTAGAGTGAATTTGGAAGTATTTCCTTCTCCTCTGTTGTTTGTAATATTTTGAGTAGTATTGGTATCAGTTTTTGTTTAAGTGTTTGGTAGAATTCAGTAGTGAAGCCATCGGGTCCCAGGATTTTATTTACTGGGAGATATTTTATTATAGCTTCAATCTCATTACTTGTTATTTGTCTATTAAGGTTTTAGATTTCTTCATGGTTCAATCTTGGTAGGTGGTATGTGTCTAGGAATTTGTTCATTTCTTCTAGGTTTTCCAACTTATTGACATATGGTTGCTTATAGTAGCTGCTAATGATCCTTTGAATTTCTGTGATATCAGATGTAATGTCTCCTTTTTCATCTTTGACTTTATTTATTTGAATTGTCTCTTTTTTTCTTAGTCCAGTTAATGGTTTATCAATTTTGTTTATCTTTTCAAAAAACTAACTTTTTGTTTCATTGATTTTTTTTTGTATTTTTTTCATTTAAATTTCATTTTTTTCTGCTCTGATCTTTATTATTTATTTTCATCTACTAATTTTGGGTTTGGTTTGCTCTTGCTTTTCTAGTTCTTTAAGATGCATCATTAGGTTGTTTATATGAAGTTTTTTTTTCTTTTTTTTGATGTAGACACTTATAGCTATAAACTTCTCTCTTAGTACTGCTTTTGCTGTATTTTATAGGTTATAGTATGTTGTGTTTCCATTATCATTTGTTTCAAGAATTTTTTTAATTTCCTTTTTAATTTCTTCAATGACCTACTGGTCATTCAGGAGTACATTATTTAATTTACATATATTTGTATAGTTTCCCAAATTTCTCTTGTTATTGCTTTTTAGTTCTATTCTGTGGTGGTCAGATAAGATGCTGGATACTATTTCAATTTTAAAAAATGTTTTAAGTCTTGTTTTGTGACCTAACATGTGCTCTATCCTTGGGAATGATTCATTTGCTGAAGAAAACAATGTGTATTCTGCAGCCATGGGATGAGATGTTCTGTAAATTTCTATTAGGCCATTTGGTCTATGGTGCAGATTAAGTCTGATGTTTCTTTATCAATTTTCTGTCTAGAAGATCTATCCTTTGCTGAAAGTCAGATATTGAAGTCTCCAGCTATTATTGTATTGGGTCTATCTCTTTCTCTAGCTCTGATCATATTTGCCTTATATATCTGGGTGCTCCAGTGTTTGGTGCATATACATTTAAAATTGTCATATCTCTTGCTGAATTGACCCTTTTATATTAATATAGTGACCTTCTTTGTCTCTTCGTATAGTTTTTGTCTTGAAATCTATTTTGTCTGACATAAGTATAGCTACTCTTGCTCTTTTTTGGTCTCCGTTGGCATGGAATACCTTTTTACATCCCTGTGTCTTTATAGGTAAAGTATGTTTCTTGTAGGCAACAGATCATTGGGTCTTTAAAAAAAATCCATTCAGCAGTTTTGTGTCTTTTGATTGAAGAACTTAGTCCATTTACAATCAATGTTATTATTGATAAGTAGAGGCAAATTTGAGCCATTTTGTTATTTGTTTTCTGATGGTTTTGTGATCCTCTCTTCCTTATTTCTTTTTCTCCTGTCTTCCTTTTAGTGAAGGTGATTTTCTCTGGTGATACAATTTAGTTTTTTGCTTTTTATTTTTTGTGTATCTGTTGTTTCTTTTTTTGATTTGAGGTTACCATGAGGCTTGCAAATACTATCTTACAACTCATTATTTTAAGCTGATAACAATTTAACACTGTTTTCATAAACAAACAAACTAGCCAATACAAAACTAACAAAGACTTTATGCCTTAATTTAATTCCCCTGCTTTTTAACTTTTTATTGTTTCTATTTAATCTTATTGTACTGTCTTTGTCTTGAATAGTTATTGCAGTTATTGTTTTTGATTGGTTCATCATTTAGTCTTTCTACTTAAGAGTAGTTTACACACCACATTTACTGTTATAATATTCTGTGTTTTTCTATGTATTTCCTATTATCAGTGAGTTTTGTACTTTCTTATCTCTTATTTTATTAACATCCTTCTCTCTCTGATTGAAGTACTCCCTGTAGCAATTCTTTTAGGACAGGTCTGGTGTTGATGAAATCTCTCAGCTTTTGATTGTCTGAGAAAGTCTTCATTTCTCCTTTATGTTTGAAATACAAATTCGCTGGATATACACTTTTGGGGTAAATATTTTTTCCTTCAGCACTTTAAATATGTCATGCTACTCTTTCCTGACCAGTAAGGTTTCCAATGAAAAGTCTGCTGCCAGATGTATTGGAGCTCCAATGTATGTCATTTGTTTCTTTTCTCTTATTGCTTTTAGGATCCTTTCTTTATCTTTGACCTTTGGGAATTTGATTATCAAATGCCTTGAAGTAGTCCTCTTTGGGTTAAATTGGCTTGGTGTTCTTTCACCTTCTTGTCCTTGGATATGGATATCTTTCTCTAGGTTTGTAAAGTTCTTCATTATTATCCCTTGAATGAAACTCTTCTACCTCTATCTCTTTCTCTATTTCCTCTTTAATGCCAAAAGCTCTTAATTTGCCCTTTTTAGGCTATTTTCTAAATCTCATAGGTGTGCTTCTTTTTTTTTTTAATTCTTTCTTCTTTTGTTTCATCTGACTGAATTTTCAAATACCCTATCCTCAGGCTCACTGATGTTTTCTTCTGTTTGATTACTTCTGCTATTAAAAAACTCTGATGCATTCTTCAGTATTCCAACTGCATTTTTCAACTCCAGAGTTTCTGCTTAGTTCTTTCTAATTATTTCAATCTCTGTTTAATTTACCTGGTTGCATTCTGTATTCCTTCTCTGTCTTGTCTTTAATTTCTTTGAGTTTCTTCAACATGGCTATTTTGAATTATCTGTTTTAAAGTTCACATATCTTTCTTTGTCCAGGATTGGTCCCTGGTGACTTATTTTGTTCATTTGATGAGGTCACATTTTGCCTGGATGTTGTTAATGCTTGTAAATGTTCTACAGTGTCTGAGTTTTGAATAGTTAGGTATTTATTATAGTTTTCTCAATCTGGGCTTATTTGTACCCATCCTTCTTGGGAAGGCTTTCCAGAGATTCAAAAGGACTTGAGTGTTGTGATCCAAGCTCTGTCTGCTTTAAGGGGGCACCCAAGGCCCGGTAACACTGTGGTTCTTGCAGATTCATAGAGTACTGCCTTGATGGTCTTGGACAAGATCTGAAAGAATTCTCTGGATTACCAGGCAGAGACTCTTGTTCTCTTTCCTTACTTTCTCCAAAGTGAATGAAGTCTCTCTCTCTCTGTTCTAAGACACCTGAAACTGGGGATGGTGTAACACAAGCATCTCTATGACCAACACTACTAGAACTGGGCTGGGTCAGAACCAAAGCCAGCACAGCTCTGAGTCTCACCCAAGGCCTGCTGTAACCACTCCCTGGCTATGACCTATGTTCATTCAAGGCCCTGGGACTCTACTATCAGCAAGTGGCAAAGCCAGCCAGGCCTGTATCCTTCCCTTCAGGGTGAGTTCCCCCCACCTCTGGGCATGTCCAGGGTGCCTTCTGGGAGCCAGGGACTAGAGTCAAAAACTTTAGAAGTCTACCTGACTTTCTATTGTACTGTGCCTGAGCTGGCACTCAAACCAAGAGATGCAGTCCTTCCCTTTTCCAAAGGCAGGGGAGACTCACCCCATGGCCATCACTGCCACAGGCCCATGGGAGTACTGACAGACTACTATTGATGTTCCCCTAAGGCCCAAGGGCTCTTTCGTCAGCATGTGGTGAATTCTGCCTGGACTGAGATTCACCCTTTAGGGTGAATAGGCTCCCTTCTGGCCCAGGGAAGGTCCAGAAATGCCATCCAAGGTTCTAGTCCTAGTTGGAGACCCCAAGGGCCCACTTGGTGCTCTATCCCCCTGTGGCCAAGCTAGTACTGAAAGTGCAGGACAAAGCCCCCTTTGCTTTTCCCTCTGCTGTTCTTAAAGGAAAGGAGTCTCGTAGCCACCACAGCTGGGAATATGCTGAGTCTCATCTGAGCCCAGCACATCTTAAGAGTCTTACCCAAACCCTTCGACATAGTGCCTAGGTATTGCTGCTGGCTCTTCAGGGACCAAGGGCTCTTTCATTAGGGCGTGATGAATCCTGCCAGAACAGGGTCCTTCCCTTCAAGGAAACAGGGTCCCTTCTGGCCCAGGGTGTGTTTAGAAATATCATCCAGGAGCTAGGACCTGGAAAGGGGGCCTCATGACTCTGACCACTGCCCTATCCTGCTGTGGCTGAGCTTGCATCCAAGATGCAAGACAAAGTCCTCCCCACTATTCTGTCCTCTCTCCTCAAATGGAGGGAATGATTCTCTTTGGGGGCTGTGAGTTGTGCAGCCTGGGCTTAGGGCAGAGGTGATGCAAGCACTCTCTCAGCTGGTGTCTCAGTAGGTTACATGTCCTCTCCAGTCCACTCTCTCTGGGCCCAGTTCAGCACTGGGACACGCCTAAGTGTTTCAATCCTTGTCGCCTAGCCTGCCTGTCAAGTTTATTTGGAATCGTGGTGCACTTTAGCCCATGGTGGTGAGGCTCACAGGAACACAAAGCTGGACCACTGGGATAGATTATTCTCCTCTGGTTATGGCTGGTTTACATACTCCTTCCATGAGTGGCTGTCAGCTGAGTTTAGTCTATGTTTATTTTCTGTTATAATAGGGCAACACTGAGTTTAGTGCCTCAAAAATACTGTCATCTCTCTCTGCTTAGCACACCAAAATATTCTTCGCACCACACCGCTGCTTCCTTCCAGGGTACGGGGGGAGGCATGGTGCCGGTGATTCAGAACTGTTTCTCCTACCTTTTCAGTGCCTCTGTCAGTGATATAAAGTTAAAACCAGATACTGTGAGTTCTCACCTTATTTTTGGTTCTTATGAAGGTGATCATTTTGTGTAGATAGTTGTTAAATTGGTGTCCTTTGGGAAGGGGGACAATCAGTGGAGGCTTCTGTTATCCTGTTCCACTCCTCCCCAAATGGATGTTAATAATACACTAAATGTTCAGACTTCACCACTGTACATACATCCATGTAACAAAACTGCACTTTGTACCCCTTAAATTTATACAAATAAAAAATATAATAGTGAATGATTATTTGAGAACATTTATTGCCATTGCCGGTCATGATTGATTAGATTGTGAAATCAATTTAGTTGACGGGGTAAATGTTTTTTTAAAAGTAAAATAGAATTGAATAGCATAGAGTACAATAAAGTAGAAAATATTAGATTTCGTTACATTTTGTAATGGTAAGTATTGTTTTATGAAACTTCTGTTTCGATTTTTGTATGTATTTGGTTGTTTATGTATAGAACTGTGATGTGAAACCTATTTCCTACTGTGGATTCTGGTCAAGGTAGAGAAACTCTGCTAGAGGGTGTTTTTCATAAAGCCCTATCTTCATGGAAAACTTTAATGGTGCTCTATGACTGTACTCTAGTTCAGGCAGAAGCATAAGACAAATTCTTTGAGGACATTACATGTGGGGAAATCAGTCTATATTTGAAACAGCCACAGGCTGAAGTACCAGTCAAGTATTCTGTTATTTCTTTTAGGAACATGATAGTGAATGTTCAGCTTGATCAGAAAACTGTAGTTTCTGAATATTTGATGTCATAACTTTGGGTGGTCTCTCACATTTCTAAAAATGATCAAGTGAATTCAGAATAGTGGTACTCAAAAGGGGACAATTTTATACCTTAGGGGACCTTTGCCAATGTCTGGAGATATTTTTGATTATAATAATTTGAGAAAAGGGGTATGCTACAGGCATCTAGTGGGATGCTGCTTAGTATTCTACAATGAACAGGATAGCCCCTTACAATACAACATTATTCAGATCAAAATATTAATAGTGCCAAGTTTGTGAACTCAGCTTCAGAGTGATCCAAACTAGTTATTTAAATGTGATTTTAATGACAGTTGGAAGATTCATGATATTGGCCTAAAACAAACTCAGTGATATTGTTTGTAGAATGCTCTGATCACCAACTTTATTAGAATAAAAATGATATATCAATATCTGCTTACATGTGACCCAAAATGAAATGCTGCACCAAACAGTTTAAAAATACAAAGTTTATAATTCTAAGATGATTTCCTGAATCTGAACATCCAAAGTCAGCATTACATTTTACCACCATAATATAGAATAATTTATATGCCTATGTATATTTATATATGAAGAAGAAACTTTGTCTTGAAGTGAATTCAGAGAATTGGCAGCCAGCTGCCTAAATGAATCTCATCATTTAAAATTCTTAAGAGTTTTCTACCTTAATACAGGTTCAATAGCTCTCACTTAAAATTTTATAGATCTGATGATTCAATAAAAATAGGCAATAATAAAGATACTTTGTAAGAAAAAGGGAAGGTGAAACTGGTACCTGTGTTCTAGGCCCATTGGTGATTCAGACAACCTATTGCTTCATTGCGTCATTTATGTTTTCTGGCTTCAGTTCTCTTAAACATAACATAAGTATATTGGCCTATGTGGCAGGCAGTGTCTTCTGAGCTTTAAAATTCTATGAGTCTGAATTATGAATCAAGTGTTTTATGAGTGAACTGCATATCTCTTTTAGATATTTTAGGATTATTTTTGTGCCTTCTCAATAGCGCGTGAGGGAAATTATTATAAAGCAAGTTCATCGTTCCAATGATTTGTCTTATATTTGGACTAAATGAGTAAATGACTCCCCAGACTGAAGATCATAATATTTCACAGGCATTGCCAAGCAGAATAACTGCTTCCATAAAGCCTTAATTTAATTGTATTACAAAATACATGAGCCTTACTCTCCTAATGACTTCAGGAGACACGTTGCTTATGGAGTATGTTTTCTCTTTTGGACATATAACATATGGACCTATAACATAAGGACCACATACAACAAAGTGGTCCAAAAGAGAAAACATACTATATGTCATATGTTATAACCACATGTGTTATATGCAGTAGGTGCTCAAATTTCATATTTATTTTCAAATTTTTCTAAAACTAGGGTTTTATGATTGCAATAGTTGGGACATTGCCATAAGCCTTATGAGCTATTTGTCTGTAGCAATGCAAGGGCATAAAATTTTTCTTGCTACAGAGGAAGACGATGTTCTTTGATTTTTCAAGGTATTAGTAAATTCTTTTTTTTTTTCAGGCATTTAACCGTACAATAATAATGCACAAAACTTCCCCCTTGTGGTCAAAATATGTAAGTGCATCTATGAAATGTCAAATTTCTTGTGCCTTTGTTTTGGGACTACTCATGAAATTACCATCACCTTCTCCCAAATTGTTAACAAATATATAGTTTTGATTAACTAATCACTCTATCTATCTATATATCATTCGTTAATTGGGATTTTTCTGGTTATATCTGTAGGATAGGAATATCTATGTGACTGTGTGTGTGTGTGTAGAAAAGTCACCAAAAAATTAGAGGTTTTATAACTAAAAAAACGTTAGAAGATCTTTGGCTTGTTTTACTATCAGACTTTGTTTCCTACATATGACTTTCTTTTATTGGTGTCTCTTAAATGGGTGTAGAAATAGAAAATTCATTTCTTATGGTGGAAAGGTACTTTGGAAAATCTGATTGAATAAGGAAAAAGAAAAAAAAGTATTTGTGAGCTCGAGAGAAATGTAGGGAATTATACAAGGGTTTCTTGAACACTTTGTGAGTTCAGAAAGTTTCTCAGTTAAAAGGAGACCCTTGACAACGACATTCTGAAAATCCCATGGACTATCTTCAGAAACATGTGTTGAGTCTCACTGGTCCTTCAACATTCGTGATTTAAAGAGCTAAGTATCTCTACTGTGTTTTTCAAGCCAGATTCATTACTTTACCAATAAAAGTCCCTTACAAATTGGCTAAGGATTATTGGTTGATTAAAGTGATTCTAAATAACTTATGTTGTGTGTTTCATGTTGTTGCTAGATCCAGTAATTTAATATCGCTTTGTTGTACTACACCCACTAAATAGTTGAATTCTCATGCATATATGACCTGCATACAGCTCTCTTTGTTTAACTTTTATGGTGAATTAGAGGCCTGTTTTTGAAGCAATCCAGTTTCGGTAATAAGTCACTTGTGTGTAGACTCCAGGCTTGTCCTTTTGACCGCAGTTATCTCCCCAGCTCACAATTCCAATGAGATACCAGGTATCTTTCAGATCCCTTGTGACCAAAGGTCCCCCAGAATCACCCTGAAAATAAAAACATAAGAGAGAAAATTAGCTAAACATAAAGCTCATTATTTAAGATATTTTGATGAATCACATATTTCGTTACTAGACAGTACATGTATAGACTATCAACACAGAATAATTAATTGAGACATGGATTTTAAAATTACAAAGGGCCTTAAGGTTTAACTTTGACATTTAAAAAATAAAGTTTATTTTGTTAGAGTAAACAGCACTTAGTTAAAAAAGACAAAAACGAAAAACATGAAGAGGCATGAAAAGCAATTATGTCCCACGTTTCCTCAGGCAAGCAGTTTTCCAAGAGGTAGCCGCTTCATGCTTGTTTAATAATTTCTTAGAGTATCTAACTCCTTATCACTAGATAATATGCTCAAATTACAGCTTCGCGATTTAGACAGCAAATATTTATTTTCTCTTATGTAGTTAGGGATTTCGTTGTTTTACAACTTCTTTGCAACTTTTCCACACCACATCTTTACATTATAGCATCTCTATTTTTGGTTAAATTAACAGCCTATGTTTAATACCAGTTTGTAAATTTTATTAATTGAAGAGTCAAGTAACATATTTGGATTACAGAAATCTTTTTTGGCTTTCCCAGAATTAATAACACAACTCTTTTTTCATGTGGATAGTTTTCTACGTACCTGGTAAATGTTGAATTCTCCGAAAGAGCTGCCAACACCTCACGATAATGTTTACTAATTTTCAGGGACATCAGATAGCTTGTTAGTTCCTTTGCTTCCTCTGAAGCTGTTCCACCATATCCACACACACACACACACACACACTCACACACACACACACACACACATCTTTTCTTACTTCTGCTCAAATTCGAGCTGGTTACTTTAAGACTGGTGCAGAGCTATGGCGTTGGGATTATCTGATAACACTCTTTAGTGTTGGGTTAACAGTTTCAGGTCTTATGTCTTCCACTTTCTTGATTTATCCCCTCATTTTGCTGAGGTACCCTCTCAAGTAGTTTCCTAAGCAATAGGGTATCAGAAGTACATTTTTTCAGTCATTGCTTGTCTAAAATTCTTAATTCCACCGTCACAGTTGATATTTAGTTAGCATGGGCAGGAATCTAGGTTGAAATAATCTTCCCTTTGAAATTTGAATGTGTTTTCCACCATCTTCTACCTTCTGGAGTTACTGCTGAGGAGTTCTATGTAGCTCTGATGCTTCTTCCTTCAAAGTGTTAAGATTGTCCTCCTTCTCCCTGGCTTCTGACCCTTTATGATGGTATGTCTTGTAAAGAACTACTTCATTTATTGTGTCCAGCACTACTTGGACCTTTTCTTCAATAGGGTGCACGTAAGCTTCGGAACTAGGAGCATTCTTTATTGTATATCGTACGCTCATGTTTGATGTTTTCAGAACTCCTATTCATTTGATGTTGGATCTCCTGAGCTTCTCCTCTAATTTTCTTAATTTTTCTGGTTATTTTTCTCCTCTGTGTCTTTTTTTGTTCTTTCTGAGAGATTTCCTTGATTTTATCTTCCAATCCTTCCACTGGATTTTAAAAATTGTGATTATATTATTGCTACATTTCCAGAGATGATTCTTACTGTTTGGTTCTAGGGTATGGTGCTAGAAACCAGATTGAAAGCTCTGTGCCTTTGTGCTGGGTGGTGCTGTGGTTTGAATGTGTGCCCAAGAGTTCTTAGGTTGGGGAAACTGAATCCCCAACCCAACAGTGTTGAGAGACGGGACCTAAGAAGAGGTGACTAGGTCATGAGGGCTCTGCCCTTGTGAGTGAATTAATATGATTATCATAGAGATGGGTTTGTTATCACAGGAGTAAGTTCCTGATAGAAGAATGAGTTTGGTCTTCTCTCCCTCCACCCATCTTGTGTGCTTTCTTTGCCTTCTCACCTTTCTGCATGGGATGATGAGGCAAGATGTGGGGCAAGGTGAAGACCAGATTTGGGATCCCCAACCCTGGACTTTCCCATTTCTAGAACTGTAAGAAATGCATCTCTGTTCCTTATGTGTACTTAGTCTTGGGCATTCTGTTACAGCAGCACAAAATGAACTAATACAGGTGGGTAGGAGGGTTTTTGGGCTGATACTCTTCATTCTAGTAGAGGCATCTCAAATATCAGTATATGGAAGGTTTTTCTCCCCCGCTCTAGACTGTGGGCTTCTCTAGAGAAGATTCCTGCAATCTCTTGCATTGGGAGAAAGTTGGAGGCATTATGTGTATCTGCCTGCAGCATTTTCAGAGAAAGCATAGAAAGAGGTTGAGGCCTGCTGTCACACAATCCCACCTTTTCAGGCCCCATCTGCTTTCTACTATGTTTAGTGTCACTGAGTTAAAGGGCCTCAGATTCAACTGCTACAGAGTACAAACCTCCCATCTCTGGAGTTGATATGTTTGGAAAGAGGTGGGGAAAGTAGAGATATGATATGGATTAGACTGGTTATTTAGGATAGGGAGAAACAGGGAGTTCCAAGTACTCTCTGTGAAGTCTTTACACATTTCCGCACCCATTTTCTAGCTCATGCCAGACCCCAAACTTCAGCTTTATGTGATCTCCCAAAATACTGGTTTTACTTAAAATTGGTATTCCACTCCCCTCTCCACCCAAGACATTTATGTTTTAACCTCTTCTTTACTAAGTCAGGTAAAACTCCTGCATCTTCTCTTTCAAAATTTTGTTGGAATTTTTTCAGCTTTCTCTCTTTTGGCTTTTATTAGTTGATAGCTTTTTTTAAGTACAATTTGCAGATATATAGAAAATTATGTTTTGTAGATGATGCCAAACAATTTTTCAAAATGATTGTTACAGGGTTTTCCTGTTTTGCTTTTTTGAGCCGCTCTTTGTCTCCCAGGCTGGAGTATACTGGCACAATCGCAGCTCACTGTAGGTTCAAACTCTTGGGCTCCAGCAATCCTCTCACCTCAGCCTTCTGAGTAGCTGGGACTACAGGTGTGCACCACCACACCCAGCTAATTTTACGTTTTTTGTAGAGATTGGGTCTCACTTTGTTGTCCAGGCTAGTCTTGAACACCTGGGCTCAAGCGAGCCTCTCTCCTTGTCCTTCCAAAGTGCTAGGGTTATAGGTGTGAGCCACCACACCTGACCTTATCTTCCTTTTGTTCATTTTGATGGGTTTGGTGGAAAAGCAGAGATGAATTTGAATGTAAAATCTCCATGCTTAGATATTTCAATCTACACATTTTAAAGATGAACAAAGAAGAAACCTAGAAAATCTGGCTAATACAAAATCATAGCTAAGGGTGCAGTGGAATAGAGAAAAAAAATATGAAGTCTGACTTCTTGTCTAGTGTCCAAATGAGGGCAAATTAAAACCCACTCGAGAGTCATAAAATGCCAAACATAATTTAATCTTTCTTTATCCATTCAAATGTTCCTTTGGGCTTTCATCAGGAATATCCATGATTACTGTACTGTACATGAACATTTTTTGGTGGACTTAGTTTATGTTCTAGAAATGGACTTTTCTTAAGTGTCTTCTAATAGCACCATGGTTTCTTGACATTCATGGATGGTCAGCTTCTGCCTTCCTTTGGAGTATTGTTTAATAGAGTTTTTTAGTTAACGTGATACAGATTAGATAGTTAAAAAAAAACAGTATAATGATCTTTTCACCATTTCCTTAAGTTAGAAAGTACAGGATTTAAAAAAAAAACCTCAAAAGATCAACTGAGATAAGATATAATGGAATATATTAAAATATAACAAGAAACATTCCATGCACTATGAAGGGTATGGAAACAGGTGGAATTATTCAAAATCCTATTCAGAGCATTAAAAAGGCATCTACCTATAGATGAAAAAAGATAATTCTATTACCATGAACATCTTGGGATTTATAACTGATATCAGTTTATCAGTGTTTCTCAGACTTCATTCTGAATAAACATTATGAAGGGAAGTTCTTAAATGCAGATCTCTGATGTCCACCTCTAAAGATTCTGTTGGACTAGGGTGGAATCCTAGACCTGCACTTTTAACAAGCATCCCCATTGATTTGGCTTCATGCCAGCTGCAGTGTGCTTCTAATCATAAATTTAGACAGATGATAGTTCAAATAGTATTACCTTCCCCTTCTTCCTCTCTTTCTTTTCACTACTTCTCATTTCCTATTCCTTAAATAATCAATCACAAGAAAAATTCAATTAGTAAGGAGCCTCCACAGTCCTTACTGTCTATTTGAAGAGGCAGGGCACAAAGGCAGCAAGAAGCCATATTGAGTGTCAGGTGAATTGAGTGCCAGCTACTAACACAAAAGGACAGGGGATACAGTGGCAACAGGCTTAGGAGTTTCACACATGAAAAGAGAATTACGCTAAAACTTGGGCTATGAATTGGTAGGAAGACAGAGGACATTCTTCTAGATAGGGGACTGGCATGCGTGGAGGTCCTCACTTCCTTACTTGTGTGTCTCAAAAGCACCTCCAGCCCCATGTGGCTGATGCTGGACCCATGCTGTCTCTCTAGATCTGGACCTTTGTCACTCTTTCCTAACTCATTGATTCTTATCACAATCCCTGCAGCCACTCAAGCCAGGAGTTTGTTTTATTTTTATTTTTTAGCCATGAATTTATACATCATTCTTTGCCCCACCCCTTCCCTCCAACCATATGAAATCCATTACTTCATTTGCCACTGTTACCTCTAAATATCTTTGTCTCCATGTCACCATATTAGTCCAAACTAACATATTTCACCTGGGTTTTTGCAATACCTGCTGATTGATCCTCAATTACCCTTTTCCATATTTTTTCCTTACTTTGACCATAACACTTTTCACAATATTCAAATTTGATCATTCCACCCTTTTAATTTAACAAATGTCTAAATAGTACTCACAATATACCAGGCAGTGTTTGGGGAGCTTTACACATATTAATTAATTTAATATAAATCTCTTGATTAAAACTTTTTAGTGGCTTTCCACTGTCCTTACAAAACAGGGAATAATGATGTGGCTCACATGGTCCTGCAAAGTCTGGCTTCAAACAAACTCTTCTGCCTCTTCTGTACCACTCGGTCATGTACGTTCTGTGTTCCAGCACGTGATGTTTCAGCTCCTAGAATTCTCCCTGCCCCCATCATCATTTGCAGTCTTCCTAGTTAACTCCTACTCCTCTCCTAGATACTAGTTCACTCCATTCACTACTTAACTTCACCACCCTAGCTAGTCATGTTCATTTCTTACAAATATAGAAAAATGACCTTTTCCTTCCCAGTTTTCTTTTTCATTGGCATAATTTTTTGATTCATTCCTATCTGGCCCACTAGACAGTAGTTTCCCTAAAAGCAGGTTCCAGGAAGGTTTTTGCTTGTGAGACTACCTTCAGTATATGTACGATGTATGGTAAAGAGTAGGGCACTCGAACTTTTTTTTTAGTGAATAAGTGAAGAGAGTTAGAATAAATGGAAAAATAACCAGGGACAGACAGTTCTTGACTAATTTTCCTTTACAGCAGGTTCCCAGCAACCTGATTTTAAATTATAGGTCCTTCAGAAAAGTGTTGCCAACATCCACCTATCATTTTCTAAAATGATTTTCAGTGCCATCTTGACAGAGTTCTCTAATCAGTGTAGCAGCTGCCTGCGTGGTAATTACAACCAGGGATGCTTTTGTAAATGCTTAACTGAACTGGAAACAAGAGTGGAATCACAAATCTCGATCAAGTTGTCAAAGCCTTTCATTTCTGGCTTTCCTGTAAGCAATTCTGATCCTTTTCTCAGTTGTGTTTGGGTCTTGCTTGGCTAGACTTCTGGTTGAAAAATTAGGGGCTCTTTCTCTCTCCTTTCCCCCCAAAACAGGCTTTGGGACCAATCTTGTATATACAGGATGGGATTTATTGAGTTCTACATCAATAATTGGTAAATTGGAGAAAGACTAGCTGATGGTGGTGCTTGCACTTCTGTTGTATCAGACTAGGCCCCTCACCATGTGCCCCAGTTACAATCACTGTATTCCTGTCTTGGATCCTTGTACCTGAACCGCTGCCCTGATAACTTACCGTATCTTTCTATGACTGGAGCCTTGTTTTATCACTTACTTTGCACAGTTAGGCTGAAAGCTTACCTCTGCTCCCCAGTCCAGGGAAGCATCTCTATGACCACCAATCCCTCCTAAGGCTTTTCAGTAATCTCATGGTTCACCTGAATTCCCCCTTCCTGTCTGCTCCAAGACTCCTGCACCTTCCACCTGTTCCCCATGGTACGGGCCTTTTGTTGGAATCCCTAAATTCTGCCTGCCTCCCTCCACATTATCAGCAACTGAGGCTGGCCGTGGACCAGATCCTGCTTTTGCCCACCCTCTATGTCACATAGGTCCCTGCTCCTTTTCTGATAGAGGTCTCACATGTGGTACAGTTTGTGGGACTCTGGACAGGACTTTCTGCCACCTGATGTCAATACCATTCCATCATTTCCACAAACAGTGGCCTCCTTAGAGTTCTAAAGAATCTCATGTTAAAATGCAAGTGTCTCCAGGAAGAAACACACTCATACCTTCATTGGAAAACATACATGTTAGAGGGCACACAAGGGCACTGGGGAGGGCCCGTGGAATCACAGCATGGCCTAATCCACCCTCTCATGGTTATCTACTTGTTTCTCCTCTCATCCTCCTCGTGCTGAGACCCAACCCATTCCTTCGAGTTCCCTCAGATATGAATTGTCATTTCACAGCTTCATAATTTTGGCTATGCCTTTTGTCTTTTCTATAACATTATTTTCTTATTCTGAAATTGGATGTTATTTATCCTTCAGGCCTTATTTACATCTCATCTCTCTGATACTTGTTCCAAAAATGTTTCCTTCAAGAAAAATATTTGCTTTTCATTATATTATTTATAACATCACTTTATACTTCTCTGTTTATGATTATTTTCTTTCTTGAATGTGAGCCCCTTGAGAAAATAAACTGCTTTATTATTCTTTGGATTTCTGGTTAAGAAATTCTAATTTTGTTTGTTTGATAGCATCAGAGAAACTCTTACTTCATTTATCTTAATAAAACATTTAAAAGTATTTTGTGCTGTGAAATTTGCATTTGTAACTTTTTTGAGCTGACATGATATCTATGTTTTGTCCTTATGTAAAGAACGTATAATATATCCTGAGCCAGATACAAATTTTTGAGTTAGTAATATGAAAAAATCCCTCCAATTTACCCTGCAGGCATCATAAATTCCTTCCATATATCCGGCACAGAACATTCCAGATTTTATATCATTGCCATACACCTGTGGTTGCTTGCAGACATCGTCACTTATGATTTTCACTCTGGCTTCTCGAAGATCATTTTGGGATTCACCTTAAGAAAAAATAAAGTTATTTTAGTATTTACAATCAGCATCTTCGGCTAGAGTGAAGTGAGCAGACTTTCCTAATATTTTTTTCATAGTAAAATTGTCAATACAGAATGAGGTTAATACAAGCAGTTTCTAGAAAAAAAGAATTTGTGGTTAAATCTGGCACATCTAATGATAATTATTGTCCAATCACATTTTTATGAAAACTTCTCAAAGCAAGAAAGCCATTTGGATTCTTTTTTCTGGAAAATCTAACCTTAAAAATAATCAGCTTATATATTTCAGGAAGGCCTTTTCTCTTTTGTAAAGCTTTTATTTATGGGTTCCAGATTGTTCCCAGAAACTTTGCATGCCTGGATGGTTTTCTCCATTGGCTTGATAAATGCCTAAAATACTATGTACATTTATTTTATTATTTAAAGTTTATGATGAGCTTTCACATATATAAAATATATGTGAAATATACATATATATCATACATATATATAAATGCATTAAATGTCAATGATTTCACTTCTAATGTATCACAAGTTGGTGGCTGCAGACTGTAAGCTAGGTTCTGGCTTTTAGAAACCATTATTATGGCAGGCTACGTAGAAAAATTAGAATAGCACAAACATTCAGGGATTCTTTATACCAAACCATATATTGATTGGGAAACCATGACCCCATGGTTGGCAGAATTCTAGGATGGTCCCCAAGATTCCTGTGTGATTCCCCTCCTCCCAAATATGGGCAGGATCTGTGAAAATAAGGGATGCCATGCTCATGATTATGTTATATGGCAAAGATGAGGGAATTTTACAAATGCGATTAAGACCTCTAATGAGTTTGACTTTGAATGAATCAAAAGGAGATTGTCAAAGGTGGGCCTGACCTAATCAGCTGAGCCATTTCAAAATGGGCGAGCCTTCCTGGAGTGCAGAGACACTTTCCTAAAGAGTTAAAGCAGCAAGCGGTCATGCATTCATACAGCTGCAAGTAAGGGAATTCTGCCAGCACACCTTGAGGAAACCCTCAAAGGAGCCACAGATGTGACCACAACCCCAGCTGACGTCTTGATTACAGTTCGGTGAGACCCTGAGAAGAGGACCCAACTAAGCTGTGTCTGAACGTCTGACTCATGAAAACCGTGAGATAAGAATAAATGAGTGCTGTTTTAAACTGTTTGTGGTTATTTGTTACACAGTTATAAAAAATTAATACAAGAATACAATGTATCATCAGCTAGAGTCACCATGATGTATGAGAGATCTCTTGAACTTATTCTTCCTAACTGCAAATATGAATTTGTTGACCAGCATCTCCCCAGCTCCTTCCCCTCTAAAGACCCCCAGCTTCTGGTTGCCTACTGATGATATATTGTATTCTTGAGAAATGCTACAAGAGTAGATATTAAGTGTTCTTGCCACAAAAATGGTAATTATGTAAAAAAAGACGTTTGTTAATTAGCTAGATTTAACACTCACAGTGTACATATACTATACTTCAACACATTATGTTGCACATGGTAAGTACATGCAATTTTATACATCAATTTTAAAAAATAAGTAATTTGAAAAAACCCTAATACACCAGTTTCTTTAGAAGACCATTTCCAAGATTTATTTCTGAAGAAAGGTTTGTAAACACATATTTAAAAGTGCTCAGAAGATTTAAGTGTGTAACTCAGAAATACACTGAGATTTTTCAAATTATTCTGTTATTTGAATACAATTGGTTTATATATATTACACACACACACACACACACACACACACACACATATTGCCTACTATATCATCAATTAAAAACATTCATGACCTGGCACGCAGTGGCTCAAGCCTGTAATCCCAGCCCTTTGGGAGGCCGAGGCAGGTGGATCACGAGGTCAGGAGATCAAAACCATCCTGGCTAACATGGTGAAACCCCATCTTTTCTAAAACTACAAAAAAATTAGCTGGGCGTGGTGGCAGGCACCTGTAGTCCCAGCTACTAGGGAGGCTGAGGCAGCAGAATGGGGTGAACCTGGGAGGCGGAGCTTGCAGTGAGCCGAGATCACGCCACTGCACTCCAGCCTGGGCGACAGACTGAGACTCTGTTTCCAAATAAATAAATAAATAAATAAATAAATAAATAAATATAATAATAATGCTGAGAAGAGCAAGGTGAAACTGACAACCTACGTATTGTAAGTAGGTGACAGTGCAAATCCACAACTTCTTCAGCAAACTAAACTGGTTAGTAAAATGTATTCCAAGTCATGAAAAGCATAGCCCATAAATTCTTGACATCCCTGAACTATATCTCATCTTCTATAAAAATGCTTAATAACATTCCTCGCAAAATACTGATTTCATCAAATAGTCAGCTTTTTATTTATCAATTTTCTATATTGCTTCTTATTTTTAATTTTATTCATTTCTATTCTTATCCTTATTATTTCCTTCCTTATGTTTGTTTTAGGTTTGCTTTTGCTTTTTCTAGTTTCTTGAAGTGAGAACTTAATTATTGATTTGATATCTTTCCTTATAATATGCATTTTCTATAAATTTCCCTTTCTACACTATTTTAGCAGCATCTGACATATATTTACATATTTTTGTTTTCATTTAGTTCTATGTGTTTTTAAAATTTGAGATTTTCTCTTTATTTACATATGTTTTTTAATTGGTAAGCATTTGGGGATTTTTATGTTATCTTTCTGTTACTGATGTCTAGTTAGATTCCGTTATGATCAGAGAATATACTTTGTACAATTTCAATTTTAAAAAACTTCTTAAGGTTTGCTTTACAGACTCGAATATGGCCTCTCTTGGTGAGTAACGAATGGGTGCTTTTAATCTATTAATGTACTTAACAGATTAAGAATGATAGGTTTATTTAATCTATTTAATAGATTAAAAGCACCTGTGGGTCACTTACCAAGCGAGGCCGTATTCAAGTAAGGTGGCGTGCTCTGTAAGTGTCAGATTCTGTTGCCACTCACAACGCATTATGACAGGTATGTTTCTGTGCCAATCTCAAACTCCTGAAAGTGATTTTCCCACCAAGCCAAAGGGGATTTGTGATGTCTTTCCCACCACTATGAAGCAGAGAATGCAACCCCTATCTTCGGAGAAAATCCATCCAAGAAAGTGAAGACCTAGGGAGGTGTCAGGCTTACAGCAGCGCTAGATCTACTAGAATTAATAAACTATAGGTAATATTTTCTGTGATTGGTAATACGACCTTAAAGAAAGCAATGCAGGTCTCACTCTGTATAAGATGAAATAAAACCACATGCGACATCTGGAAAAAATCTAGAGACCCTGAAACCTATTCCTGCCTATGTGAGTGAAAGATTATTCCCAGTTCCTTAATGGGAGACTGAGAATCAAAAGCTTATTCTTTATCATTTGCTATATGTAAATAAATTGTATAGAATCCTGCAAATAGATTTAGTCATTCTCAGAAAGCCCTTTTGCATTTTCTCAAGCCCAGTGTTAAATAAACTCTCTAACTTTTGTTATACATATGTACCTGGACCACATGGTAGAATCCACAGCGTGTCTCACTAAGATTGCCTAGAACATTCAGTAACTAAATCATCATTATTTCTTACAAGACTAAGTTAGTATATCGAGTTGAATCCTTTTAGGGGGCCAAATAATTTGACAATTTATCTCTACACTATTCTTATTCGCCATCACACTTAAATTAGCCTCTTTAGTACTGAAGCAAATTCTGCTACATAGGCATAAAGAATATTTGAGTTAGCCACTCGATCTGAGTCCTCCTAGACACAGCTGGAACAATAGAAATTAATGTGAATTCTGGCAAAGAAAAGAAATAAATGTTCCTTTCTGTGTATTTTTTCTTGGTTGAGAATGATGTAAGTGCTGAGGTGTTGTTAGTCACCTCTGACACTAGGTGAAGCTAGCATCCCTCTGAATGAAGCCAGCCTAGAGAAAAGCAGGGGCAAAAAACTCAGATTCGGAGACGCAGAGCCAGATGACATCATATAAACTCCTGTGTCTGAAGTGAAACTTACTACACTTTTTGGACTTCCAAATTACATGAGCCAAATTTGTTGAAGTTTTTGTTTCTTTTTTATTCTGCACTGGTTAATGTGAATTGAATTTCTGTCACTTCCAAAATAAGAACCCTAACTTAATCCAACCCGACTGTGTGGAAACGGCTGTCAGGATAATATTGCCCTAGACGGGGCTTCGTGCTCTGTTAGCTACCCTGAGACACCAACCCCCATAGTAAAGTGCTCCAAATCCCGTGATGTAGACAGTCAAGTTTGGTTGGAAGGATGCAGAGGCTTCTGGCAGACAGATCCGGCGTATGTCATCCGAAAAGGTGACTCTGGAGGAGACCTGCACAACAGCAATGTCGTACTCTCTTGCTGCCGAGCGATACTTCTCATGGATAATAAATCTCCTGACATTTCTTTTCATTAAGGGAGGGTTGATTTTTGTTCCAAAACTAACAGACCATTGATGTGGATTTTTGTACCTGGAAAAGGTTAGAAATTAACAGAATATATATAAGCTGCCCAAAGTATATGAACGAGATTAATTGAATTTAGGCTAATATAAGAGAAATACAATCCTGAGAATACTTGGCTGCAGTTATAGTTTTCTTTGATCATTTAAATATAATCTATTGCTAATGTTTTGAAAGATAAAATACATATAAACACCATATTAGAACTGATATTTAATACAAAACTATTGAATTTTAGAACTGTAATACACATAAAATATCATTCATTTCTCCCTTCCACAAATATTTACTGAGCATCTGTGTGCTGAGCCTTATCTGAACTGCTGGGGATAAAGTGATGAACAAGACCTAAGGTGCCTGCTCACAGGAGTGTAAGATTCCAGAGAAGGAAAAGATCAAAGCAAGCAAACAAATAGATAAATAACCTTAAACACTGATAAAGGCTATGAACACAATAAAATAGGGTAATGGAAGAGAGTACTAACAGGTCATTATGACTATTTTAAGAACGCATTTGGGCTACGACATAGTAAATGAGGGTCAGTGTGAGGAGATGAGGGAAATGAGTTTACAGGCAAAAATCCCAAGGTCTGGGGTTGGACGGGCTGCAGTCAGAACACAAGGGAAAGCATGGTTGGGGGTGAGCTTGGAGAGGTAAGCAGGGACTAGATTTTAGAGTGTTTTATAGGTCATGATAAAGTGCTTAAATTTTATTCAAGTGATATGGAAATCTACTGGATAATTAAGCCAGAGAATAATGTATTCTCATTTACATTTTTAAAAATCATGTTGGTTCTTTCTGGGGAGTAGATTCTTGAAGGTCAAGAATGGACGTGGTAAAGTCTATTAGACGACTGCATAGTCCTTTGAGAGATGATCAAATGTGGTAAATGTGGTTGACTTCTAGCTTGTGGGCTTGGGCAATGGGTGGACTGTGGTACATACAGAGATCAGAAAAATCATTTAGTAGCAATGAAAGATCGTCTAGTAAAGACTGTGTTTTATACTTAAGGAAAATAAAGCCTGGATAGGTTAAACTATTTGATTCACATCACATGTCTGCCTGCCTCTCTCTGCTCTTCCCTTTATAAAACACTGTCTCCCACCAATTTATATTATTTGTATTTTTCAGAAGACTTCCTGCTTTATTTTGTTATGTGTGACACTAGTCCCACATCTGTATTGGAAGCATATTTTAAGGAAGACACTGAGAAAGTCTAGAATGTTCAGAGAATAAGAACCAATGTGGTAGGGCACCTGGAAGTTGGTTCTGCAAAAATGAGGTAATTATATATATATATATATACACACATACACACACACACACACACACACATATGCATGTGTGTATATATATATATATATATATACTTTTTTCTCAGTTCAGGGTTACATGTGTAGGTTTGTTACATAGGTAAACTTGTGTCGTGGGCTTTTGTTGTACATATTATTTCATCACCCAGGTATTAAGCCTAGCACCCATTAGTTATTTTTCCTGATTCTCTCCCTCCAGCACTCTTCAGTATAGCAAAGACGTGGAATCAACCTAAATGCCCATTAGTGATAGACTGGATAAAGAAAATGTGGTATACATACACCATGGAATGCTATGCAGCCATAAAAAGAACAAAATCATGTCCTTTGCAGGGACATGGATAGGGCTGGAGGTCATTATCCTTAGCAAAGTAAAGCACACAGTAATGATATTTATTTTCACTTATGGTTTGGATATTCTCACTCATTTTATGTTTGGTCTGAAAAAGAGAAACTAAAGAATAGCTATTATATGAATAAAGAAATAAAATTGGTTCCTGTTGTTCCAGATTAAAAAAAAAACAAACATTGATAGTAGAAGTTAACAGAGTACAGATTTGGTCTTCAATGCTATAAAGATATTTGCAAAAATAGAACTATCTGCCACAAAAATGGCTAACTTTGGCAAACTAAGTTTCCCATTACTTTGAAAAACCAGACACCAGCATAAGGGATTTCTGGCTTTCTAATATATCAGCTTACTGAGCTCTCACATCTTTCAAACAGTAAGAATTTATGTAGATTATTTTTTAAAAATATTACTACTTTTTTAAGATGGGGTCTTGCATTGTCACTCAGGCTGGAGTGCCGTGGTACAATCATAGCTTGCTGTAGCCTCAAACTCCTGGGCTTAAGGGATCCTCCTACCTTAGCCTCCCAAGTAGCTGGGCTGATAGATATGCACCACCACGCCCAGTGGGATTTCACTATCTTGCCCAGGCTGGTCTTGAACTCCTGAGCTCAAGTGGTCCTCTCGCCTCGGCCTCCCAAAATGCTGGGATTACAGGCATGAGCCACCATGCCCAGCCTCGATTCTTAATATGTATATTCTTTAGAATATTAAGAGTCTCTATAAAGATTTATGCTCTTAGGCAAATGAAATTTATTATAGTAACAAAAGTTAGAATTTTATAGGTCAAAAAGAATGTGAAAAGATCTAGCCTATCTGTTACCTAATACACTAAGGTCCAATAATTTGCCCAGCTCTCCAACTGCCTGGGACGTATTTTTCCCACTAAATCCTGCTGCCACCTATTATATAGAGATACTCAAGAAGTCTTTGTTATTACCATAATAATTGGCAATGAAGAAGAAAGGCGATACAGTTAATCTACTTAGAAACAAACCTAAAATTCTAAATGTGATAGTGATAAAAATGACTCATTATCTTGAAAAGTAAAATTAAAAGTTATAAAAAGTCATTTAATCTTATATTTAATAAAATGTATGCGTTCAGAAACAATTATATGATAGCACAATTTGCTATTCTTCACTTCAGCTTTGTCTTTTGTGGCCTATTGTGAAGAGGTGCTCTATTATGTGAAGGTCACATTGAGTAGCCCAAGGGCCTCTCTGAATCCTTTGATACTCCGAGGAATCTCTTCTGAAGTGCCTGTCTTTATCATGCTAGCAGTCTCCCATTTTGGTTGTAAACTGTTCTGATTCCACAGATCTTCATATGTCAATGCTCTAAATTTGATCTGCGGTTCTCCATCATCACGGTTACCAACTTCCGCATTTATTGAAAATCTCCATTTTACTTTGGAATTAGTTTGATTATTTAAGATCAGTATGAGACTGGCCCAAGTGTTTGGCAGAAACAGACACTAGTTTTAAGTGGGGAGCATTGTTTGACAAAAGATTAATGGTACAAGTTATTAGTGAATATTTTGTGTTAGGATGTCACAAAATAGTTCTGATTCCTTACACAGTTTGCTTATTAGAAACTTTGAGGAAATGATTGATGAATACTAGGATAATGACTGTTACTTCCTTTATTCCCATCAAATTTCTGATTAAGTATGCAAGTGTAACATTATTTTAGAAAAGAACCTGAAATAACTTCCTCCCCTACTCCCTCCCTCCTTCGCTCCCTTCTCTCCCTCCTTCCTTCCCTCCCTCCCTCCTTCCCTCCGTCCTTCCTTCCCTTCATCCCTTCCCTCCCCTTCAGTAATATTTGAGACATTAACTGTTACCAACAATATGACAAAACTCAGGGCTTTTTAGCAGAAGTGGGTTCTAACTGAAGGTCAATAACTTACTTCTGGAAGCAGTGTGCTGCAGTGACAAGCCATGTATTACTAATCAAGGTGGCCCCACACTGATGGACGTTATCATACTGAAGGGAAGCTTGCCAAGGCCAGGCCGCCTTGGGTGCAATGACTCCAGATGCTATTCTGTTGACGTTTAATGGAACAACTCGTTTACCACAACCTGAAAAAAGATGAGATCGTTAAGTTATAAGAAACATCTTGTAATTAGAAGAAATGGCCCCATTCTTACCTGCCTGAAGGCATTTTTGTATACTACTCCTCCTGCCCAGGACACTCACCCCACCCGTCACTGGATTCATGGCCTCTTCTCTGTCGCATTTCAGGGTTCACTTTCTTACTCTGTGAGAACAAGTTAGCTGACTCTCTGATCAACTCTCATAGCACCATGCATTTCCTCTGTCATAGCATTTATCACACGATTTTCATACTTCCTGATTTATTTATATTTTTCTCTATTTCGGAATTCTAATTTTAGAGCAGGGATCATGTTTTATTCACAATGGTACCATCAACTCCTGGTCTAATTTCTGGCACTTGGTAGATGTTAAAAGATATTTGTTGAATGAATAAATACATGAATAAAAATACTTAGGGTGTTTGCAAGACACAGAGGCAAATGCATGAACATCGCTGCTCAAATTCATCACTGTTTTTGTAAAATCTTTCAACATATAGGCCACAGTGATTTGAAGTGATTTAATGAAGCCACTGTTAGCGATTAGGATGAATTTTTTTTTTCTTTTTTTTTTTTTTGAGATGGAGTCTCACTCTGTCGCCGAGGCTAGAGTGCAGTGGTGCAATCTCAGCTCACTGCAACCTCTGCTTCCTGGGTTCAAGCGACTCTCCTGCCTCAGCCTCCCAAGTAGCTGGGACTACAGGTGCCTGCCACTGCACCCAGCTAATTTTTGTATTTTTAATAGAGATAGGGTTTCTTCTCCATGTTGGTCAGGCTGGTCTCGAACTCCTGACCTCAGCATATTTCATAGATAACTTGTTGGTCACAAACAATGGGTTTTATCTCCTATTAATCACTTTCTCATTATTTTATTTTGTAGCAGAAAGTACATTTTATGGCATTTTTAAAAATTAGAAAAACAAGTCCAGTATTCCCAATCAGAAATATATACTTTCTTCAAATTGCCCCAGAAGGTTACCATGGCAATTTTTTTCTTGAACATGACTAAAAGATCAGTCCATGAGTTAGAAAAAAAAAGTATTTAAATCTATTGCACAAATAGTTATTATCTCTCCAAGGAAATTTGGAGCACAGATGGGCAAGTATGAGCAAATATTTGAAAATGTCCTTTCTGATGTGAAAATTGAACTTATTTATATAAGCTAACTTGACTTACTTGCTTGGACAGTTAACTCCCCTGTTGATGAGCTCATTGCTGAAAAACAAGATAAAACAAATAGTGATAATTTGATATTTTCCTGGGTGGTCTCAATGACCAGGAATAATCAGAGGATACTGACCATATATGGATTCTGGACAGTTGAACATATAGATTAGTTAGGAGAACGGCTATCTGATATAACATCTGTGGACAGTGTTTGTAGAGACTTATAGGCAGCTTCTAATTAGGTGGATACTATCACAAGCAACGGGTGAGTAAGGCACAAATAGTGGATGATTAAAGCCCACAGATAGTTTGTATTAATAGAGAACTATGGTTTTCCAGCAGTTCAGGGTAAAGCTTCTTTGCATTCCACTTCAGAAGATGGGTAAATGGGACAGAGGAAACAGGTTATATTAGTTCGTTTTCACACCGCTGATAAAGACATATCGGAGACTGGGTAATTTATAAAGAAAAAGAGGTTTAATAGACTCAGAGTTCCATGTGGCTGGGGAGGCCTCACAATCATGGAGGAAGGCAAAAGGCATGTCTTACGTGGTTGGTAGCAAGCAAGTCAGAGAATGTGAGCCAAGTGAAAGGGGAAGCCTCTTAAAAAACCATCAGATCTCATTCACTACCATAGAACAGTGTGGGGGAGACTGCACCCAGGATTTAATTTATCTCCCACCAGTTCCCTCTCACAACGTGTGGGAATTATGGGGGCTACAATTCGAGATGAGATGTGGGTGGGGACACAGCCAAACCATATTGCAAGTAGACTGTCTTACAGGTCTCAAACTCAGCCTCAGCCAGAACAGATCTGCTTTGATCTCTTCTATTTACTTCGAATTTCACATAAACCTTCTTTTTTTTTTTTGGTTAAAGGGTTTAGAATGGAAAAACCTTGAAAACTCTTGCATAAATGGTATTTTAAATGCTTTTTAAACACAGTTCCTAAATAGTAAAATTGTTTTTTGTTAAAGAATAAACTGTTAATGTGTTTCTTATCCAAAATATACTGAATATTGGTAAAACCTAGTTATTGGACACAATCCAAGATTAAATTCTGTCAACTTCCAAAAAAGTGAGGAATTTGACTAAGGAAACACAAATATTTAAACTTGTATACACGTATCAAAACATCATGTTGTATACAGTAAATATATACAATTTTTATTTGTCAATTATATCTTACTAAAGCTGGGGAAAAATAAAGTTGGTGGACGGTTTCATGAAAATTGTGATGATTTTGAAGTTAAAATGACTTAGCTTACTGAGCAGATGAGAATAAACTGTTTTACTTTTTCCTACCAGTGCCATGTTTCTCAGACACATTCTCAGTATTCTATTCCTCATTATACAAAATAAGACTGTTTCATTCTACTAACTTTCTACAAATTCCACTGGGGAAACTAGTGATGATAAACTCTACAAAGTGGGGGCTTTTGAAAATATTCAATTCAAGTATACCCTTGAAGTCATTCCAAATCACTGTATGGTGAAGAATCAATCGCTCAGGACCATCAACTGCTCTTAGTGCTTATTCTATGGAAGGAACTGTTTACCGTCAAATGTAGTTTAAGGCAGTACATCTATTTCATTTTTAAGAAAACTATATATTTTGTCCTTAGTAATGCAATAAAGTGGAAAATAGCACAAAGTTAGAATTCTTCAGTTAAAACTTTGTCAACTTAGTCTGAGCAGGATGCAAGTTATCCATTTCCAGGAATGATACCAGGAAAAGTATAATGGTAGTGAATATAACCGGATTTTTAGGGAGAATGATTACACCTGGAAACAAACTGTCAATACACAAGTAACTAGTTGTTAAAGATTTCAATTTTGACCAAAGATTTTTACTTTCCAGGTATAGAAATGGAAATAAACATTAACACTTTAGTTTTGAAAGTGACCACCCCCTAACACGGTTCTGAGTTGGGAGAAAGCTAGTTAATATTCAGAGCTCTAAAGGCTACAAGTATCATGATGAAAAATGAAGCAAAGTCATCTGACACGTAGGCAGTGAGCTGCTTGACTACAGCCTTGGCGTTCGCAATGCAAAGAAGTTGATTTTATCTTTGCTTTGTCACACTGTGTCTCCTGAGGGACCCACACCACACAGTTTTTTTGTCAAAACAAAATACAGATTCTTGACAAATTATAAATACATCTTGGGCTGCAGGATTATTCCTAGACTTAATCTGGAATCTCTGCAGTTTTCTATTTATTGGTAGTCCAAAATTATGTGTTCCCAGGAAACAATGTTTTTGCCTATAAAAAATTGACTTAAAGATTCTCCTGAGCCGTCCACTGAATGTGCCTTTCTTAAGTGCTCGTGATGGCAGCTACAGGCTGTCTGGAGCAGTGGCAGCAGGAGCGGATGCTGGAGTAGCAGTGATGGTGGTGGGTCTCCTGTGTCCCACATCCTTGAGGCAGCCGACTGTGCCGCCCCCAACCTCACATGACCAGGCAGGACCCACTCCCAGGCCTGGAGCCTCTCCTGCTCCAGAACCTGGCCCCACGTTGCCATTCTCGACCATGGCCACTGCAGGGAGGGCGTGGGGAGAAGGTGGACAGTCCTTGGAGCCCATCCCTGGGAGCGCCTCAGAGCCTGCCACGCTGGGAACTACCTCAACGGGGCTGGGCCGTGTTGCCCACTGGTGAGGGAGCAGCGTGGTCAGGCACAGAGGGGTGGGCAGAGAGGTGCCGGGGGCAGCATTGGGCCTTTGCAGACGGAGAGGTGACTGGGAGACCATGGGACTACCTGCCTGCAGAGAGGAGATAGACCACTCTAGGGCCTACTGTCTGCTGAAAGCTGAACACTCAACAGGACAACCTGCCTGCAGAGAGGAGCTTCTGACTCCAGGGCCTCCTCTCTGCTAGGAGCTGAACACTTGCTGGGCCACCCTGGCTATGAAGAGGAGCTGCCCACTGTGGGTCTCCTGTGAGCTGTTCTCTTGCTCAGTAAACCTCTTCTTCGTCTTGCTCACCCTCCACTTGTCTGCATACCTCATTCTTCTTGGTCTCAGGACAAGAACTCTGGACCTGCCAAATAGCAAGACTAAAAGAGCTGTAACACAAACAGGAATGAAACATACCCCTTGCTCGCCACATTGTGGGTAAAAAGAGAGAAAAGCTGCAGCCCTTTAGGGATCCCAGACCTGGGAGCTCCCCAAGCCAGGGCTGTGACTCCCTCTTTGGGACCCTGCAGTTCCTGGGATCTCCAAGCTTCCTGGGTGCCACCACATTCCCAGGTGCCAGCCAGGGAAGCTGCTTGCAGTGAACTTTGTCCAGCCACAGCCTCACAGAGAGCCAGCACACCTGTGCCAGTGCCTGGAGCTGCCCGTCATGCTGCAGCCAGTGTGCCTGGCTGTGGGCAGTGGCCAGACCCCGCGCTCCCTTAGACAACATTCACAGCCCCATGCCTGGGTTGGCCTTGGTGGGCATGGGATCCAGGCTGGTGGTGGGAGGTGGGCACAGTCTGCCAGGTCAAGTAGGAAGAATGAGCCCAGTGGGCCAGAGCAAAACTTGGGCAAAGGCAGCAACCACTGGCCACAGGGGTTTCTGGCCAGAAAAGCAACACCCCCTAGGCTCCCATATCATTAACAAACACTGTTCTTTTTACATTTGACATTCTGAAACTTTCAAGGATCTGTCTTTCTGCTACTAGTCAATCACTCAGATGAATGATTTCAGGTTTCCAAAGCATATGCACAACATAATAGCTTTCTCATTAGTAACAGCCTCTCTATTCCACATTGCGTTTCTCTTTCCTTGTGTATTCTTATAATCTCTCTGTGATTTCAGGAAGAACAAACATTATCATTGGAATTTTACAGATGAGAAAATGAAGACAAAGTCATGAGCCAATTATTTGGGTGGTCCTGTAGTGACTTAGTGGAGTTAGAATTGGTCAGGTAACTCTTTTTTTTTTGGAGATGGAGTCTTGCTCTGTCACGCCCAGGCTTGGGTGCAGTGGCGCGATCTTGACTCACTGCAACCTCTGCCTCTTGGGTTCAAGTGATTCTTCTCCCTCAGTCTCCCAAGTAGCTGGGATTACAGGCGCCCGCCACCAGGCATGACTAATATTTTGTATTTTTAGGAGAGACGGGGTTTCACCATATCAGCCAGGCTGGTCTTGAACTCCTGACCTCAGGTGATCCACCCCCCTTGGCCTCCCAAAATGCTGAGATTGTAGGTGTGAGCCACCGTGCCCAGCCTCAGGTAACTCTCAAATCAGGGTCTCCATTAGCATATCCTGCCTTTTAATTTAGCACAATTATTAGAATAAGTTGAAGTTTAGAAGCTGAGCCTGTAAAAAACAAAAAGACCAGGCAGTCAATGAACAATTTATGCTTTACTCTGGTTTCAGACAGTTTAGGCTTTTACATTCCTGACAAATTAACTATTCGTTGGCAATTACACAGAACACATCATGTGAGTTATCAGAATGTCCATTGTTTCACAATTTCTATTCATTTGCTTCCCCATCTAACAAAGAAGATGGATTAAGCACTTGTCAGGTTCCTCCCTTCTGGCTGGGAGAGGTCCTCAGCTTTATTCCCTAAGTAGCTGACTCGTTCTCACATCAGCAAACATCTGCCCATTCCATTACCTCACATTTTTTACTTCCTTATCTGGTTTCCTCTTGAAGAGTCAGCTAGACCCTCACAAGGGCAGTGCCCTGTTTCATGTCTGATGAAAATCACTTGCCCTGAATCTCTTCTGTAACTCTTAGGTCTGGTATCCATTGAAATTTGTAGGAGAAATCTCTACTTGTCTGTTGGAAGAAGATGCTGTGAAAACAGCTTAGTGGACGAGGGTGAACAAGTTTCTCTCTAGCTGGCTGCCTTAGAATCTTTAATACGATACTGTAAGGAAGAATTTCCAAGAAACGAATATCATAGCCAGAATTTTTAAGATGTGTTTGACTATAGAAACCTTTTTTAATTGGAGCCTTTTAAGAAATTAGAGATTTAAATTTGATTCTTAGCTCCTTTTAATTACTGAATTCCTCAACTCTTTTTGCATGAATTTCACTTCTATAAAGGTGAATTTGCATATGTCACTGGAATATAAAAAGAAATTAGTTACTTCAGGTAAAGGCCATAGAGATAGACCTTGATAAGTGTTCGTTCTCCTTAATTGAGGGAAGTGATAATGGCATAATGGGCTAAGGGTGAACAAAAAAAAGAGAAAAGTGGAACAATGTACACATAGTTTCAGTGATGCTTTCCTAGACCATGATTTTTAAAGCATTAATGGTAAAATGACTCTAACAACTTCAAAGTTGGCTTGCCATTTTCCCAAATGCCCATAGGAAAAAAGCTAAGAAAAATTTTATATCACCATATATAGAAACTATCAATAAAAGTATGGCGACAAATGAATTTGTGTTATAGGAAGGTCCCACCCAGAAAAACAATTATTGCTAAACCCTTAGTATTTTCACTTGCTTAATCACGGAGGCAGTGCCTGGGTGAGATTAACCCTCTGTTAGTTGTAAATGCTTGCCTTTATTTTGGGTTGAGTGCCAATCAATTACTGTTGGGAAAACCACTGGATGACTAACTTCAGACATGCTTACATTAGAGACAAATACAACTTGAAATGTCACATCTTTAACTTGAATTTTTCCATCTGAATTCTAGCTATTATTTGAAATGGAAATAATGACAAATAAATTTGAGATTAGTCAAAACATGGACCTAATAGAGAACTTCATATCACATAGAAGGGGACCTCCTTACCATTAACTTGAACTGATGAGGCATTTATTGGCAAGGCTCTTAAATTCCTTATCTTCTGATTTAAGGTGCTTTGGATTTTCTTCTCTCTTACTGCCCTTTGTTCAGTAGAGGGGAACTGGAACACCATAACGACATCTACTTTCACACCGTCTTCCTCTGGACTATGACACACAAAAGAAAGGTACATTTTCAAAGAATACACCTGGAATTGTCCTTCAGTCTTTCCCGTATCTTCCTCCCCTGAATGATCCCTCAGTTGCTGAGAATGTCAAGTGCTGATCCTCTCATGTCATTCTGACCCAAGGTCATTTCATATGTTCCGTCTTCTAGCTTTCATTATGTTTTCAGTGCATTTCCCCCATTAATTTGAAGGATTGCTACAACAACTAGGAATAACAGATACAAAAAATCATCATCAAAATTACAAGCTCTGAGAGTTAGAAGAAGCCTTCGTGTTTTCTTAGGCTAATCAGTTGTAGATTTGATACCTGAATCACTTCTACAGGGTCCATGACAATTGGCCCTCTAACGACAGTGCAGTAATTAAAAAGAGAGTAAGTTTAATTTTCTAAAGAGGCTTGTTTCTCTTTGGTCAGCTCTGTTTTTAAGAGTTCATCATTTTGAGTTGAAATATGTCTCCCTGTATCTCCCATTCCATAAGGCTTAGGTCTACCAGTTGGAACATACATAAAATAATTTCCTCTTCTAGCCCAAATTCTTGAAGACGACAATATTGTGGTCCCCAAGTCTTCTCCAAATTAAACATGCCCGATTTCTTGAACTTTTATCATATAAACAGGTTCAAGTTCTGTTACCTGAGGAACTAAACTTTTAAATATTCTTAAAATAGGAAAACCAATTACAGGTTTTTGTTTAAAAACAAAAAACAAAAAACCCTGAAACTAATACATATTGATCTGTTATCTCTCTTTTACAAAAAAAAAAAAAAAAAAAAAAAAACTGTGAAAAACACCAGAGGCCCATCTCCCTGAATCTTTTGGCTAAAAGGAAATTCTGAGACAATTTATGTATTTTTGTTCATTTAGGCTCTGGAATATAAAGATCTAAATAACTAGAATTTTATGTCAAATTGGCAAACAGATGACTAATTTTACTTCTGAAATCTGAGGAATTAACATTTTTACCAAGTATTATATAGTGATGACGGCTACCATCCATCATCGGGAGTTCACGGGAGTACAATAATGTTGCTACAATAATATGGCAAATGTGAATTTGAAAACAGAAAACATGAAATATAGAAAGTTCTAGCATTTATATGCTTTTTCTTTCCTAAGTATTGCAGAAATTACCCAATTTATGTTATAAAATCCTTACGGAAGTCACTTGTTACTCAGTAAAGACATAAAGAACATGGAATACACCTGCCAACAAAGCATTATTAGTCTATTGGTAAGAAAGTGATAATTATTTTCTTCAGATAAATCAAACTCTGAATATATTATTTTTCTTTATCTTTAAGAAATAGGAGTCGTACAGGCTCATGGGTTTGTGTATATGACACGTATGTTCTGCTATGCAGTTTTTCAGAATAACACAATTGAAACTTCTGAGCAATATCTGCAACTGATATGAGTCTTCCCCCTCCACCACAACAGAAAGAAAATTTATTACAACAGGAATATCGTTTTGTTTAGGCATGCCTCATGTCATTAGGCTACATTACAGGTAAAATTTGTGATCCCATTTTGTAGCCAAGTTTGCCTGCTTAAGATGTTTGAAATAATATAGTTGTCAAAATAATGCAACTTGGTGCATGCAATGACAAGCTGCTGGGTTTTCCCCACGTCATGGGTTCTGGTAGGTTCCAGGCCTCACAATAAGTTGATGGGGTTTGATTCCTGGTTCTGTCACTTTGGGAAACTGTCAGTTGGTGAACTTTGAACATATTTCTTACCCTTCCTGAATCTTAGTCTTTTTGTTGACAAAATGGTGGTCAGCCCTATATTTCAAGACTGCTTTAAAGATAATGTTTATGAAAAATTCTAGCCAAAAGCCTAGTCCATAGAGACATACAATACATGAGAGTCCCTGTCTCCTTTATTCCTTTTCCCTCCAGTCTTGTGATTCCACCATTGCCCGAACATACATACGTCAGTCTGACTACTTGGTTCTTGATATAGTTTTTCTTCCAGGCCGAATCTATAAATATCTCATCCACCTGTTACACAACAAGAGAGAAACTATGTATTAATAATATATTTTATAATAGGAATATATCCTTGATTAAATGTTAAAGCAATCAAAAATTTTTTCACAGAACTAATATCATTATTTAAATTGGTGGATCTCAGCCTTCACAGTGCAACAGAATCATTTGCTGAATTAAAAAAATTTGTGGATGCCAGGGACCCTCTCCAAGAATTTTGGGTTCGATTGGTCTAGAGGGGACCTAGGCACTCATATTTTTAAAAAATCTACCCAAGTAATTCTACTGTGCTAGAGTAGGTTTCTGGAGTAGAAGATGTCTTGCTAAAACACCATAGAAGGAGTAGCAGAGAGATACAGAGCAGAGATGGGATATTCAGGGAGGCTTTGAGTGATGACAAAGAAAACCCTGCCTCAGTCCTGGATTTGAGCGTATGCTACTTTTCACAAACTGGGCAATCTTGGAAAAGTTACTGAATCAATTTGAGCCTCAGTTTTCTAACCTGTAAAACAAGGATATTGATCTGCTACTCATAAGGCTGTGAAGGTTAAACACATAAAATGCTGGGTAAGTTTTGGTAGTTAATTGCTGATGGTGCTCTAGCCTCCATCCTGGCATTACAGGTCTTAGCTCTGCAGGTCTTTGCTTGTAAGGTGTAAGGAGGAGGCAGTAGGGATTTCAGAGAGAGCCAAAATTTTAAAATTGTTGTCAATTGTGGACTCCAGGGTAAATCAGGGAGGAAAAAAGAATTAGGCGGTATTCCGTATTAGGTCAAATTTGTTACTCAGTTTATGTCACCAAGGTAGGAGAAGCAAAGCCACTGCTTTTAGTCCATATGCACAGCTTTAATCTCCTGCCACAGTTGGCATTCGGCTCGTGGTACCCCTAGCACTCACTTGGTAGAAATAGTGTCATCTCAGTGTGGGTAAGGCACTACAGTTCACGTTGGACAGAAGAACCAAATGTGCGCACAAAATATCCTAAATTCTCAAGGAATGAGAAGAAAAACCAACTCGCGTGACTGAAACACACACACACACACACATACACACACACACACACAAATACAGGGAAAGCTGTTTCGGGATCAAGAAACAAGTTATAACTTCCTTAGCACGCTCAGGAATTCATAAATAGGAATCAAATTACTTGTCTTCTTTAACTCTTATGACAATTCTGCGAAATAAGAAGTATTTTCATTCCTATTAGAAATCTGTGACTCAGAGGCATTACGTGAATTTCCCTGGCATCATGTGGATACTAGTAAGCTGGGACTGGAACTCAAGTCTTTTATCTGTAGGGTCCGCCTCTTCCCACTCAATCACACAACCACCCTGTTAAATGTGATGTAAATTTTACTTCAGTTTCTTTTGTAGAACACATAGTAATAAGTTATCAAATAATTTATTGACCTAAAGTATAAAACTTGTAGAGATATAGATTTGGTAATAGCCTTAGACTTAAGATCAAAGATAGCATTTGGAAAATAAATTGCTAGTATCCAAAATATGTCTTTATTGGTACTTAAATAAAGAAATCCTAAATGGGCTGAGGTGGTGTGGGGTTTATATGCTAGAAACAAAATTCTTTGGGAAGACGTGTTTTTGAAAGGGTGACTTTGTTATAATAATTTCTCTCTCATCACCCACAGCCAGCTCTACTACTCAGTATGGAGGTGAGGGAGTCCAAAAAAAAAAAAAGGCAAACAAAATGGAACAGGGAGAGAAGTGATACAATTTAGAAGGAAGAAAAGCAAATAGCAGTTGGGTATTTAAAGAAGTTTGTTTTGTAATTACCCTCTGAATAAGTTCAACCACAATTTATTCCTGGCCATTTGTAACTTTTTGGTGAAGGCATTCGATTAAGTTGACTCTGGATGACATCATCAATCTGGCAATGTGCCTGCTATGAATATCTAAACCAAGCACCAATTTTATCTTTGAATGGTTAGGTTGTCTGGGAAGATAGGAGCTGAAAAAATAACCTAAGAAGAATCTAGGCAGAAGTAACTTTGGTAATCACAATAATAAAAAGGATTCTTCTTTATAAAATTCTAGGACCCTCTTTCTAGAAAAGTCTCATTTACTAGATCGGAGGAGGCCTTGGAATCTTTAGGTGATACAGGTAGTCTGAGGACAACGCTTTGAGAAATGGGGTAGAGGGACTGGTAAAAAGAATTCTTATAAAATGAATTTACAGCAGGAGGAAAAGCAGAAAAAACATGAACATAAGCTTTATTGTTGAATGGAGCTTATGTATAAACTAGCTTTCTAAAGGGCCTGAAATTGTTTCCATGGCAGATGATGGCTTTCATTATTAGAAGCATTCTTTCTGCCAACGTTCTGGCATTCCAAGTTCCCAGAAGTTTCAGAGAAACTTTTATATTTAAAGCTGTGTGCCAGGTTGTTATAAATCTATTATTATCTATACAACCTAATAGCATTAGCAATTTGTAAATCTATCCTACCTCCCTCTTTAGGGCATTTCTAGAATTTTGTAGTTGGAGTTTGTCTCCTAGCATTGAACAAAAGACCCTCTTTAGGGTAGTATCTCTTTCTGCTCGATAATTTTGGCATGCTGGAAATTACACTGAGATTAAGTTCCAAGAGGGCAATTGAAGGTTAGTTGGGTATTTAACGAAAGAGTGAGGGAGAGGCTGTCAACTCAAACAAACAGACTCGCCCAGCCATTCAGCTCTCATTCCTGAATTAACTCTGTTTATACATGTTGCCTGCTTTTCTCTGCAGGTGCTTCCTGAGTGGCTCCCCTTACAGCAGTCAGTGTATTCACTTAGGGAGTGTTTTGTGGCTAACACTGCAAACCTCAGGTAGATATGTCACTGAAGACTGGCATATGGAATATAAATGAGATACAAAAGCTGTTTTTTCCCACATAACACCAGGTGAGCTCCTTAGAATTAAAGAAACCAAAACCATGCTGTGAAAAAAAACTTTAGACCCTATTGCTTTCTCCTAATTGTAACAAGAGTAACATGCAAAGGATATTATATAAGAGCTTTTTGAAAGACACTTTTAGCCTTAAATAAAGCTTCACTGAAGTTTCATTGCCACAAGGTTTGAACTCAAGGTAAAAATAGGGAATTTGAGCCTTTGAGCCTCTGTCCACAATGTCAGACATTCAAGGTCCTCTCCCTCTGTGACCAACTTGCCTGGCTCCATCTTCAACACCACCAGTACTTTCAGGCACGGCCCCCGTTTTCCTGCATACTCACCTGTCTCAGGCTGTTCCTTTGATCTGTAGCAACCTTCTCATTCTGCAAGTTCTGTGTTCCTGAATCACACCTATCCTTCAAGGCCAATCTCAGATAATACCCTCTTTGGGGATATTCATTAATCTCAAACTGATCTGTCTTCTTTCTGTCTCGCTTTTTCTTATCCCTCTTACACCTTTTGTTCTTTAATGTAAACATTCATTATATAGTTATGCAATATATTCACTATATATTTATGTAAATATACAGTCTCTTTTATTAAATGGCAAACCCTTTATGCATAGAGATGGCAATTTATCTTTTCACACTCTATAAAATCTAGCATAGTGCTTTGCATGCTGTTGGTATGTAGAATATTTTTGTTGAATAAACAAATGAATAAAAAGGTGAGAATTTATTTATCAGAAAGTTTTGCATTTACTAGGAAAATTTTACAAGACTTTTTAAAGTGCTTGCTTTAAAAAGCAACATCAGGTTGTGATCAGTGTTCCTAGAGAAAAAAGAAAATTACACATGAATTATTGGAAGGGAGTTTTTTTTCCTGTTTGTGGACATTTTAGGTAATTGATTATTTGTGGAAAGCTCCTCCTTGATAAGACTGTAATAATTATAATAGTAGGAACCACTGTTGTCTGCCATATGTGCACCAAGCACAGATGTCACTGTTTGAGCTCATTTTCTTTCAAATCAGCCCTCTCAGGTGAGTACTATGATTATTCACATTTCATAGAAGAGGAAGTGACGTGCCCAGGTTGACAGCACAGAGCTCACTGAAACCAGGGCCGTGTAGCTTCAGAGCCTGTTAATGCCTTCCCAGTGCCCACCTCAGGATGAGCATGAAGGTAGGTTCTCACTAAGACCTCCTACCCGCTGATGGGCAGCAAGCAGCTTGTAAGCGGATCAGAAACTGTTGTGCCCCTCTCCAAAGGTAGCCTATTTTCTTTACTCTCCAAAAATAAGAATCATAATCTTGGTAGTTTTTACTGCAATCCTTTAAAGTTCGTATCATATCTGTATAAAACTCTAGGTGTTTTTTTTTTTTTTTTTGGATCCAAGAAGTCAGCTATGAACCATTCTCTCAAGCCTGGATAGAGCTTAGTCAACCTGAACATAGAGTGATGCTCACAGAAGGCTTTTTGGCCTTCTTGGGGTCAGGTCTAACTGCCACATCTTTAAGTGCTGTGTCTATTGGAGAAAGCAGTTGGATCCAGTGTCATAAAAGGCGGTGGGTGTGGAGGGTGCCATGAAACTGTGACTTTCTGATCACCCTAAACAAAGAGGTAATCAGATCATCAAATGGAATATGATATTTTGTGATGCCTTCAGTCATTTCTTTGATTGCACTGGTCCTTCTTCAGTGTTTCTTTGTGGAATGTCAGAAAGAAATGGACAGACATCTGTCACTAATCACATGTAACAAGTCGCAATATATTAGATATCCATATCCCCAATTGGTTTATATTTCTGAGATCACAAGGCAAAATATTTATAGAATTCAAAGATTTGCAATTAAGGATTTTAAAGAATAAGGTATTAATTTTCAGTGTACCACAAAAACCTAGATCTTTGAATTGCTTTTTTAAAAGAGGAAAATACCTCATCTGGATCTATTTAAAGCTGTACTAAAAATATTTAAAACCAGGATACCCAAAGCAAGGGAAGGCCATTATTTACAAGGTTCATGTTCTCTCCAGGTTTGTTGTCTTCTAAATCTCTAAATTGGATTAGTGTATGAGAGAGAGAGAATCATTTTTCTTAGCCTTTTATAGTGCCTAACGTCATGCTGTATTTGCTGAATAATGAATGATAAACTAAATAGATTCTCCTGTGAAGACTATGCTGTATTTACAACTTTATCAGGAAATTTAGAAATAGTTCATATTACTTCTTTTCTCAAAAAACTTCCCTCAAAAAGCATACCCATCCACACCTTTCTTCCAACTATAGATTGTCCACACTAGATATACATACATATGTCAACATATCCATCAGCTTCCTTCATCTTTCTATATTACAGTTCCTTCTACCTTTGCCTTCCTCACCAAAAACTGATACAGGGAAATGAGAAAGAATATTTTTCTATAATAAGTATACCTAATGTATCTGTCAAGAAAAAGTGAGCTAGCACAGCATAGAGGATTTATAATCTTTATGGATTTAAAAAAATGAAATGAGAGAAGAATTGATTTAGATTTTAATAATTTTATCTTCTATCTTAGCTGAGTCCCTTCCTGACAGTAGAAAATTTAGTGGAAAGAGCACATGTGTGGAGTTGCCTAGATGACTTCAAATCTCCCCTCCATCATTTTCCAGCTATATTGTCAGTAAAGAGAGATAATTTGACTTCCTCTTTTCCTATTTGGATGCCTTTTCCTTCTTTCTCTTGCCTGATAGCTCTTTCTAGAACTTCTAGTACTATGTTGAATAGGAGTAGTGAGAGTGAACATTCTTGTCTTTTTCCTGTTCTTAAGGATAGTGCCTCCAGCTTTTGTCCATTCAGTGTGATGATGGCTGTGGGTTTGTCACAGATGGCTCTTATTATTTTGAAGTATGTTTCTTCGGTGCCTAGTCTAAGCATTTTTATTATGCAGGGATGTTTAATTTTATCAAAAGTTTTTCTACATCTATTGAGATAATTGTATGATTTTAATTTTTTTGAGGTGGGTTTTGCTCTGTCACCCAGGCTGGAGTGCAATGGCACAATTTCGGCTCACTGCAACCTCTGCCTCCTGGATTCAAGTGATTCTCCTGCCTCAGCCTTCCGAGTAGCTGGGATTACAGGCACCTGCCACCATGCCCGGCTAATTTTTATATTTCTAATACAGATGGGGTTTCACTATGTTGGCCAGGTTGGTCTTAAACTTCTAACCTCAGGTAATTTGCCCACCACAGCCTCCCAAAGTGCTGGGATTACAAATGTGAGCCACCGTGCCTGGCTAATTGTATGGTTTTTGTTTTTAATTCAGTTTATGTTGTAAATCACATTTGTCTATTTACATATGTTGAACCAGTCTTGCATCACAGAAATAAAGCCTACTTGATTTTGGAATATTAACTTTCTGATGTGCTGCTGGATTTGGTTTGCTGGTGTTTGGTTGAGGATTTTTATATCTATGTTCATCAGGGATATTGGCCTGTCATTTTCTTTTTTCAGTGTGTCTGTGTCAGGTTTTGGCATTAGGGTAATGCTGACTTCATAGAATGATTTAGGAAGAAGTCCATTCTCAATTCTTTGGAATAGTTTCATTAGAATTGGTCCTAGCTATTTCTTGTACGTCTGGTGAATTTGGCTGTGAATCCATCTAGTTTGGGCCTTTTTTTTTCCTTTTGGTTGGTATGTTTTTTTAAATTACTGATTTAAGTATGAACTCAATATTGGTCTGTTCAGGGTTTCACTTTCTTTCTGATTCAATCTTGGAAGATTGTGTTTTTCCAGGAATGTACCCATTTCCATTAGATTTTCTAGTTTATCTACATCGAAGTGTTCATAAGAGTCTCAGATGATCTTTTGTATTTCTGTGGGATTGGTTGTAATGTTACCTCTATCATTTCTGATTGTGCTTATTTGTATCTTCTCTCTCTTTTTTTCTTTATTAATCTAGCTAGCAGTCCAGACTGGTTTGGGCTGACTCACAGAGGATGCATAGTAAGGGTTTTGTGTCCTCGGCTTCACCTTTGAACATCAAATGACTGAAAACTCCACCCTTGGATCATGCTAATGCACCATTTTTTGAACATGCAACACATGAAGAGACATAAAGCTCAGTTGCACATGGTTATGTTTCTCCTTTCATAAGTATTTGTGACTTCCCCTAGAACTTATTGAACATGTATACTTAGCCAGCTTATTCAGCATAAATTGCTGACTTATCCTTCCCTCCCTCAAAGTGCATGCTGTCAGCTTCTGCTGGATGCCATGCTTCTCCACCTGCAGGATGGCCACCCTGCAGTAATCAGATATCAGTAATGTCTGATTAATGGACCCTTCTCTGAAGGATGATATGAGAGAATGAGATATGTCTGCTCCACTATCTCAGGGAACAGGGGTGGATTATAGCACTATCTGAATATGAACTCATTTTACTTTTGCATCTCAATTTGCATTCAAATCAGTAAAGACCAATGTGAGGAAGAACAGGACCTGCAACCTGTCTTCCTTGGTTGTCTAATTAGCACCCATTTAGGACAGAGAGAAGAATCTGGTTGTATTCATTGGGATTTAGCAACAACAAACAGGTGTGGCTCAGGATGAGGCATAAACTCTTCCTGTAATTCTAAAGCTAATCTGGTGCGGGATGGGAGGAGAAAAACACCTGTCTTATTTAAACAGAGGTAAAATAATATAAAGCCTTTTCTGACCATGGGAACCCTTGTTCGGTTTTGAAGTTTTTCTGTACTTACTGTCCTCAACGTATAATTTAGCCTTTAATTATATCATGTCATGATATTCAATTCCATGTGTGTTACTCACATCTCTCCAAAAAAATTGGAAGCAATTTGAGGAGACAGATCATATTTCCTCTTCTGCAAGACCCAGGTGCCAAGAAATGCATGCAGTGAACTCAATAATAATACCATATATTAGGAAAAGCTAAGATATTTTAACTAGTTATATTCAAAAACTGGCTCACTATATGAATTAAAAAACTGAATCTACCTAACACATCCAAAGGTGGATTCCACATGTATTAGAGACCTAATGTAAAAGATAAAACTGTAAGGTTAATAAATAACATAGTAAAATATTTTATGTCTTAGAAGAGAAGAAGGACTTCTTAAAGAAAAGCTTCAAAATACAATCATAAGGCAAAACAGTGAAAAAATGATTACTTCAGTTACAGATTTCTGTTTCATAAAGAACAACATGGTCAATATTAGTAGAAGACAGAATGGATAAGTGCAGTGTCTACAACCAACACACTATCAATATCCAGAAAATGTAAAGAACTTCCACAAAGCAATACAAATAAGGCAAAAAAGCAAGTTTAACAGAAAAATAGGCAAAGAATATGTACAGGCAATTTATAGAAATGAAAGTACAAAAAGTTAATAGTTATACATAACAATGCACAAACTCATTAGTAATTAGAAACATGCAAATTAAATCACAAATAAAATACTACTTTATACATATTAGGGTGGCAAATTTAGAAAGCCAAATAATACCAACTGCTGTGGACTGAATGTTTGTGTTCCCCTAAAATTTATATCTTGAGATCTTAACTCCCAAAGTGATGATAGAGGAGATGGAGCCTTTGGAGGATAGTTAGGTCATAAGGGTGGAGTTCTCATGAAAGTCATTAGTGTCCTTACAAAAGAAAGTTCTCTTATGGCTTCTGCCATGAGGGACACAGCAAGATGGTATTCTATGAAACAGGAAGCAGGCTCTCACCAGACATCTGCTAGAGCCTTGATCATCTTCATCTTGGAATCTTCAGCCTCCAGAACTATGAGAAATAAGTGTTTGTTGTTTAAGATACCCAGCCTATGGTATTTTTTGTTGTAGTAGCCTAAACATACTAAGACACTAAATGTTGGTTAGATGTGGGGACATAGAAATCCTCATGCATTGTAGGTGGGCGTGCACACTGAGTCAGCCATTTTGAAGAGCAAACCTGTACCAATTGGTCAAGTTAAGTATATGTACATTCAGTGACCTAGTAATTCTGCTTCCAGAAGTACTTGCATAGGTCTATAAGGGGGTAAGTAGGAGTCTGTTTAGTGTGGCATTTCTTGGCATGACAGGCAGGTAAATATGGTAGATACACACTATGAATTAGCAGCTAACAGCAATAAACTAAAGGTATATTTAGTAACAAAGATCTTTTAAAAAGTTTTTAAAGTTTTAAAAACTTTTTAAAAAGTTCTCAGTAAAAAGAGATGAAACAAAAGTGATTTATAACACAAAACATAAGTTAAAAGCATGTGCACGCAAAACAACAAAACATATTTTTGTAAGAATGAATACAAACAAAAGAATACCACATGAAACATAGAATGGTTGCCTGCAAGGGGGAGGGTAAGGGCTTATGCTATGGTGATAAAGGAGGATAAATAAGTAATGACAAGGGCCTTGCAGGTACCCATGATGATAATGTGTCCTTACTTAACTTAGCCTTAGCCTTCGAAGGAACACATGCTTAGCTGAAACTTAAAACTCCACTTTTAAATAGAGTTTCTGTTCAACATGCACCTCCGCATTTCTCTCACTTCTTTTAAGACCTATTGCATTCCTGTCCGTTTACTTCAGTAAAGACAGAATTGCTTAGTTAACTTACAACAACAACAGTAGCAGTAATGTTGGCCATAAAACATAAATGAAACAAATTTCAAAATTTCCCAGTAAACTGTAACATTTTCCATCATTCAAAGATGGGTTTATCTTTTTAACTAAGGCAAGTTAAGAGTTTTCTTTTTTTACATTGAGGAGGTTATGTGGAGTCACTTAGGACTGGAAGAGTAGAGAAGGTATTTGGGTGTATTTGTGCAGGCTCCACGTTCATCCTAGCATAACTCAAGAATTGATTGCAAATGCTCTTTTATAAGATGCTCTGCATGTGAAAGAATGAAGAATCTATATCAATCTGTAGACAGTAATTATTGGTTGGGAAAGATGAAACCACAAAATTAAGAAATTGTGCATGATTTAATGTTAACTGAAAATAGAGATTATAAACTCTATTATTGTAAATATGATGACATTAGGTATACTATGGACAAAGAGCAAATGATGACAGGAAAAAATGATAGATGACTTGAGAAAGAAAGTGTCTTAAAAATGGTTCTTTGATTAAAACAAACCAATACGTTTGTCATTTCTTTCTTTTTAAAATAACTCTCTGCTTCTGTGCTTCCTTGTTAGAAAAATTAATTTGAACCTAGTTTTTGAATGAGAGTTCATGGGCATTCTGAGTGGAATGATTATACAACTGAGTGTGCTTTTTTCTTTTTGGGAGCAGTCTTGCACTTTAGCTTTAACAAAATTATTAGCATTTGACAAGATTACTACAAAATAAGTCTGGGCTTTTTGTCTTTATCAATATATTTACAAGACGAACGTAAATTCTGAAAATACTCAAAATCTTAAAATGTGGTTTTACAAAAAAGTGTGTGGACTTATAAAAACTAGTTTTGGTATGATTGGGCTTCTCTATTGGGGAAACGTGGTGGAATTGGGGAAGAAATGGGCTAGGATATCTTGGCCTCAATTCTCTTACCTTTAAATAAGGTAGCTGAGTTAGAAAGAGGGGCTTATTAGAATCACCCATTTGTTAGACACGCAGATTCCCTTACTCCCCTCTCCCCACCTACCCATCTCATCAGACTCTGATTAAGCAGGTCTGGGATGGGGCCTAGCAATCTGCAAGCTGATTCTAATGTGAGTGGTCTGAAAATCATGTTTTTAGAAATGGAGAAATGATCCATAAAATCCCTTCCACTTGCATTATTCTATGATAAAAAGAAGTTTACCTGACTCACCAAATTTTCGGTCGTCTCTCGTAAGTCCTTAAGTTGATATGTGTTGCTTTGTCCAAAATTGTTACTGATTTGTGGATCTAAAATTTTAAAGGAGCCATGATAGTACTCCATTTTTTGGTCTGCAATGGAAATGAAAAAATAGGAAACTAAATGGTTTGGACAAAGATTTCAGAACCCAATTACAATGGGGCTAATATAAAGTCTTGAATATGTCCCTGAGCCTCTTCATAATTGAGTTTTGTTTAAAAAATAACAATTAATGTCTTATATTAATTATAATAGCTGTCATTTATTGAGTTTCTACGATATGCCAGGCACTGTCCTGTGCACTTTTCATATATTAGCACATTTAATCCCCACACCAGCTCTCTAAGATTGGTATCATCTTCATTTTACAGATAAGGAAAGTAAGGCACAGAGGTGTTAAGTAACTTGTTCTGTAACTAGTAGGTGGCCTGTCCAAGTTTTAAATCCAGTCTAGCTGTAGAGCTTGAACATTTCATTGCTACATTGCTCCTTGTTGAGTTGAAATGTGTACCACCATACACTCTAGTGGAAGTAGAGATAAGTGAACGTCCTTGTGAATTTTGATTTGTAACAAGAGAGCCAGGCACACTAAGAAAAACCTGAAAAGGAAGTGTAGAGAAGAGCTGTCTGAGATTGAAGACGAGACAAGCGTGCAACAGGGATAAATCTATTAGGAAATGTAAGAAAGGAAAGCAGTTGAGACTCCTAAGGAATTTGGTAATCTGAGGAGTAAGGCCCAGAGGGGGTAAGAAAGATACTGAGTTAAAGATAGAGACTGGGAAAAATACAAAACAACCTCAATCCTTGAGAAGCCTGGCTCAGGGAAGAGGCAGTGGGTTTCGAGACTACAAACCAAGGAAAGAAACAAGGATATCAGGAAGGCATATGTCTTAAGTGGGAAATCTCTGGACCTTGTAACACTTTTTTGGACGTCCTGATTACTTACCCATATAATCCATACTGTTAACAAACCTTACTCTCATTGTAAAGGGGCTTTTATGCAACCAAATAAAGTGACCTGAGAATCTTTTGCCAATGGTATAAACTACAGCTGGGGTTGTCATATAAGGCCTAGGACTATGATCTTAAGCCCTGTATGGCTCCAAGTAGAGTCTTTGCTCCCCCATTGAGTCTGTGAAGGTGACAGCAGATAAGACCATTAAAGTAAGCAGCCTGAGTTATTTGTTTTATCACAGACATCCATGTGAGAGTGACATTGTAGAGATTTGTGAAAAAATGTAAATGGCTTGTATTCTCCCCAGAAAGAGACTCAATATAAAAAGAGAATCTTGAAGTGCATTATTTGTGTAATTACAAATATATTAGTTGATAAAAATATAATCCCTGAATATTGTTTTGGAAAGAGTAAAATTTTTTTCTCTAAAAATAAATGATAATATTGTGTCATACTTATAGGTTTTCAATCATTTTGAAATTCCTTATTTTATTAGACAAGTGCTTTTCTTTTGCCTTAGAAATATTGGACAGAAAACGACGGTTCATGAGTAAAAGCCAATTTTAATAACTAATTTATCATAGCTTTTCATTTAAATATATAATAAGTGATGAGTTGTTTATTATAATTACTAATAAGTTCCAGACAATTACAATATTTGATCTTTTTGTGTAGATTCTCAAAAGAATTCTGGATTGAGAGCTCTAAGGAAATTAGAAATCTGTCTACTTTGCTTAAAGCTGTATCTTGAGTATCCAGAGAAGTACTCACATATAATAAGAATTTAGTACTTGTTTGTTGATGAAATAACTGAAACAATTAAACATACTCTGTGGAAATTTGCAGGTAAATGTGCAATTTTTTAGATGAAATTACATTTACATATATGTAAATGGAGCTTTGCAGAAAAATAAAATCAAATAGAGTGAAATCTTTAATTTTACCTACCAAATACTAGGAAGTGAACCAGGAGACCTATGGTCACTGCCACCACTGTCAGGGACAGCACAGTGAGGACGGCAATCATCCACGGCTTCAGATTTCTGCTTCGGGTGCCAAATCCCACCGTCCTGAAAAAGGAAGGGCCCACTGGTTACTCTCAGATAGTCATGCTTGCGGGTTTTCCAGCTCTCCTTAGACAAGTTCAAGTTGCTGTCGCCTGCCTTTCCCTGCAAAAAGTTGTTGGTCTTTAATTTTGTTCAATGTCATCTTGGCCTGAGAAGATGTGTTAAAAAAAAAAATCAGGATCTGGGAATCCTAATGTTGCCCCTGGTTTCTATTCTAGAGGCATTTGGTGGCCTCTTTGTGGTGGTCAGGAATGGTTTCTCTCAGCAGCATGGTCCAAGGTGGCATATATGCTTGAAGAGGGACCATTCCTCCTTTCTCCAGCACTCTGTTATCTCTTTTATCTGTCTATCCTTTTAGAGTTTACAAAGTGATTTTAAATCTATTATCTCATTTATTTTTATCTTTTATCTTTTATTTTTAAGTATTATGAAAATGTTCAGACATAAAAAATTACTAAGAATAGTATAATTGAGCATCCATATATATATATCACATTATTATATCAATTGTTAACACTTTTACTGTATTTGGCTTATTTATTTTTTTCTGCTACTATTTTTTAATGTGAAATAAAACATCATGACTTTTTACCAAATCTTTATTATAAACAATTAGGATATATCCAACATAACCATGATACTCTTAACACTCCTAAAAAATTAATGATATTTCTGCCATATCATCTAATACCCAGTCCATCTTCAAATTCCCTCCATGGTTTCATTATAATTACAAATGATTTGTAAAAGCCAAGACGTAATCGAGGACCATGTAGTGCACTTGGTTGTTATGCCTTTTTAATCTCTTTTAATCTAAAAGAGTCCTGCTTCTTTTTTAGTTTTTAATGACATTGACTGTTGAAGAGATCAAACTAATCATCCTTTAGAATATCTTACTTTCTGGACTTGTCTGAATGCTTTCCTGTAGTATTATTTAACTTGTTCTTTTATATCCCTCATTTCCTATCAATTGGATTACCTTTAGATTTTCTTTAGATCTGAAGTCTTGATTAGATTTTGGTTAAATTCATTTGGCAAGAATACTTCAAAGGTGGTGCTGTGTATTTTATATTGCATCACACCAGGAATAAAAATTTTTCCACAATTTTGGAGGAAAAAATAACTCTTTGCTGTTCTTCTGGCACCTATGGTCAGCAACAGTGCTTATCACATTGAATCAAGTATTAGTTTGCATGTATGTTCACTTACAGATAGCTTCTCAATGGGCTGCGTTAGCCTTGTTCATCTTTTTACCACTAAGACCCAATAAGGCACCTGGTGCAGAGTAGGAATCATATAAATCTATGAGAGTCAGGCAGGAATGATACCAACATTACACAGGAAATAACAGAGGATGAGAGAGAGGATATCTGTTTAAGGGCCCAGGTCGACTAACTCCCATGCTTGTTCTCTAAAACTTGCTATTATAGTGAATTTTATTTATCCATTTTATCAGAGTTTATCTCTTTATGTGTATATATTGATTGCCTAAATTGTTTTGGAAACAGAGGATATTTTTCATATTTTCTTCACAGGATTGGTTGATTTATAGAAAGTTTTTCTTTTGACTATAAAACGGTTTTTTTTCTTTTTTTTTTTTTCTTTGGGATGGAGTCTCGGTGTGCCACCCAGGCTGCCAGGCTGGAGTGCAGTGGCGTGATCTCTGCTCACTGCAAGCTCTGCCTCCTGGGTTCACGCCATTCTCCTGCCTCAGCCTCCCGAGTAGCTGGGACTAAAGGCATCCACCACCACTCCCGGCTAATATTTTGTATTTTTAGTAGAAACAGGGTTTCATGATGTTAGCCAGGATGGTCTCGATCTCCTGACCTGGTGATCCGCCCGCCTCGGCCTCCCAAAGTGCTGGGATTACAGGCATGAGCCACTGCGCCCGGTCTTATAAAAGTTTTTTATATATAAATGCCAGGATAAAAGTTAAAACTGTTTGGACCTAAAATAGTTAAGAAGATAATAGTTTTGGCATAAGTAATAAAATTAATCAAGAATCCTCGTGGAATTTGAGAAACCTGAGTTCTACTGAGTACATATTGACCATGTGTGCACTGACTGATGAAAAATAATCTAGAGAACTGGCTGCGGAATGGCAGCGGGTCCTCTGATAGACACCAGCTAACATGCTTGACTAGAACAACAAACAGAAGTCCCATGGGACATGACATTATTTAACCTCTTAAATGGCTTAAAACATACATTTATAAGTGAAGGAGACCTTAAAGATTGTTTAGTGTGATTGAATTACTTTCCAAATGAGAAAAGTGAAGTCCAGTGATGGTTAAGTAATTTCTCCAGTATAATAGAACTACTAGTTATCTCAAACTCAGGTCTTCTAACTTCTAGGACACAAATTTATTCTTGGTGCCTCTCGATTGATTTCGTTCAAATTATTTAATAAATTTATCACTTATGTATGAATCTATTCATTCACTCATACATATTCAATTTGTTCAACTCTTCATTTTCTCATATTATCTTATCAATGTGTCTTCAAGTCATTTGAAAAGAAAAAAAGACCAAAGGAGAAAAGTTAAAACTCAAGGAAATTTATAAGCTTTCAATCTATTTCCCTATTAGAGCACAGTTCCTCTGAGTAAGATAAATGGAGAAAGTAGATGAAAGAATCACATCTCCCACCACCAAGACACACATAGTCACACCGAAAGGAACTGAACCTGTAATTCCAGCTACTCGGGGAGACTGAGGCACCAGAATTGCTTGAATCCGGGAGGTGGAGGTTGCAGTGAGCTGAGATCGCGCCACTGCACTCCACCCTGGGTGACAGAGTGAGACCCCATCTCAAAAAAAAGTATCATCACCTTCTCATTCTGGATAGGCCATATTAGTCATTTGTGTAATATTACTTCAGATTTGAAAAGAAATACACTTGGTAAATCCTTTTGGAATCTAACCTTTTTGAAATTAAAGATGCATCATTTTGCTCCTGCATTTGTTTGTGCTTTGCTTATGCTGATAAAACAAACACAAGTGTATTAATTTTCTATTGCTTTGTAACAAATTACCACAAATTTAGCAGATCAAAGCAACACCTATTTATTAGCTCACAGCTCTGTATGTGGCATGGGTGGGCTTTCTGCTCAGGATCTGAAATCAAGGCTGGAATCAAGGCGTTGATTGGGCCTGCTTTCTCATCTGAAATTTGTGATCCTCTTCCAAGCCCATTTAGGTATTAGGCAGAACTCAGTTCCTTGAAGCTGAACTGAGGTCTCTGTGCTCTTGCTGGCTGTGAGTCAGAGGCCTCTCTAGCTCCCAGATGCCATCCATTACTTGCTACTTGGCCATCTCCTTCTTCAAAGCCAGCAGTGGAGAATTTCCCTCACATCAAATCTCTCTCACACTTTGAATCTCTCTACTGGGGAAGCCCAGGCTCTTTAAAAATGGTATCTGATTAGGGTAGGCCCATCAAGGATACTCTCCCATCTTCAAGACAATTGATTTGGGAACTTTATTACATCTGCAAACTTTCCTCACAGCAGCACCTAGATTAGTATTTGATTCCATAATTGGGAGAAAGTGTATGTACACTGAGGGTGGGAATCTTGGGGGCCCTCTTAGAATTCTGCCTACCATAACTGAAAATACTATGACTTTCAGGAAAATGAACAGAAACCTATAGCCTTCAAAGAAAGCATGTGGGATTTAAATATTCTTTCATTTTTGAGGGAGAACTATTCGATGAAAAGGGAATTTTATGGTAAGCATAGAATTAAAAATAACGAAGGGATATTTTACTGAAGTAGTAATTTTGTAAATACAAAGTGCTTAAAAATTAAAATAGGAAGAAAGCTAAAAGTAATCACTGATTATGACTACTTGGCACTCTGCAGTCTTTGGAGATATAAAGGTGGCCAAGAAGGAGCCCCTGGTGAGGTGGAAGAGCCTTGGTGGGACAAGGCAAAGGCAGGCATCACCTTTGGAGGTCACCTGGCCAAACAAGAGATGGGCCAGACCCCCTGCGACAGACACTCCCAAAGGATGTGAGTCCCCAGAGTACAGATGATCCTTATTCACAGTAACACATTATCCTAACTCAGAGTAACACAACCTATAATTTCCATGAAATCCAATTAGACCAATCCAAATCCATTAGACCTTCATTCAGTTTGATTCTTTGGGATTTAGAAGGATGTAGTCATGCCAGGTTTTTTCTAAAGATGCTGTCGGGGTGGAGCCAAGATGGCCGAAAAGGAACAGCTCCGGTCTCCAGCTCCCAGCCCCAGCGACACAGAAGATGGGTGATTTCTGCATTTCTGCTTGAGGTACCGGTTTCATCTCACTAGGGAGTGCCTAACAGTGGGTTCACGACAGTCGGTGAAGCGCACTGTGCGCGAGCCGAAGCAGGGCGAGGCATTGCCTCACTCGGGAAGCGCAAGGGGTCAGGGAGTTCCCTTTCCTAGTCAAAGAAAGGGGAAACAGACGGCACCTGGAATATCGGGTCAGTCCCATCCTAATACTGCGCTTTTCCAACGGGCCTGGAAAACGGCACACTAGGAGATTGTGTCCCCCACCTGGCTCGGAGGGTCCTATGCCCACAGAGTCTTGCTGATTGCTAGCACAGCAGTCTGAGATCACGCTGCAAGGCGGCAACGAGGCTAGGGGAGGGGCGCCCGCCATTGCCCAGGCTTGCTTAGGTAAACAAAGCAGCCAGGAAGCTCGAACTGGGTGGAGCCCACCACAGCTCAAGGAGGCCTGCCTGCCTCTGTAGGCTCCACCTCTGGGGGCAGGGCACAGACAACCAAAAACTCAGCGAGAACCTCCACAGCCTTAAATGTCCCTGTCTGACTGACAGCTTTGAAGAGAGTAGTGGTTCTCCCAGGACGCAGCTGGAGATCTGAGAACGGACAGACTGCCTCCTAAAGTGGGTCCCTCACCCCTGAGCAGCCTAACTGGGAGGCACCCCCCCAGTAGGGACAGACTGACACCTCATTCAACCGGGTACTCCTCTGAGACAAAACTTTCAGAGGAACTATCAGACAGCTGAATTTGTGGTCTCACGAAAATCCGCTGTTCTGCAGCCACCGGTGCTGACACCCAGCCAAACAGGGTCTGGAGTGGACCTCTAGTAAACTCCAACAGACCTGCAGCTGAGGGTCTTGTCTGGTAGAAGGAAAATTAACAAACAGAAAGGACATCCACACCAAAAACCCATCTGTACATCACCATCATCGAAGACAAAAAGTAGACAAAACCACAAAGATGGGGAAAAAACAGACCAAAAAAACTGGAAACTCTAAAAAACAGAGCACCTCTCCTCCTCCAAAGGAACGCAGTTCCTCACCAGCAACGGAACAAAGCTGGATGGAGGATGACTTTGATGAGTTGAGAGAAGAAGGCTTCAGACGATCAAACTACTCTGAGCTACGAGAGGAAATTCAAAACAATAGCAAAGAAGTTAAAAACTTTGAAAAAAAATTAGAAGAATGGATAACTAGAATAACCAATGGAGAGAAGGGCTTAAAGGAGATGATGGAGCTGAAAGCCAAGTTTCGAGAACTACGCGAAGAATGCAGAAGCCTCAGTAGCAGATGCGATCAACTGGAAGAAAGGGTATCGCTGATAGAAGATGAAATGAATGAAATGAAGAGAGAAGGGAAGTTTAGAGAAAAAAGAATAAAAAGAAATGAACAAAGCCTCCAAGAAATTTGGGACTATGTGAAAAGACCAAACCTACGTCTGATTGGTGTACCTGAAAATGATGGGGAGAATGGAACCAAGTTGGAAAACACTCTGCAAGATATTACCCAGGAGAACTTCCCCAATCTAGCAAGGCAGGCCAGCATTCAGATTCAGGAAATACAGAGAACGCCACAAAGATACTCCTCGAGAAGGGCAACTCCAAGTCACATAATTGTCAGATTCACCAAAGGTGAAATGAAGGAAAAAATGTTAAGGGCAGCCAGAGAGAAAGGTCGGGTTACCCACAAAGGGAAGCCCATCAGACTAACAGCTGATCTCTCAGCAGAAACTCTACAAGCCAGAAGAGAGTGGGGGCCGATATTCAACATTCTTAAAGAAAAGAATTTTCAACCCAGAATTTCCTATCCCGCCAAACTAAGCTTCATAAGTGAAGGAGAAATAAAATACTTTACAGACAAGCAAACGCTGAGTGATTTTGTCACCACCAGGCCTGCCCTAAAAGAGCTCCTGAAGGAAGCACTAAACATGGAAAGGAACAACCGGTACCAGCCCCTGCAAAAACATGCCAAATTGTAAAGACCATCGAGGCTAGGAAGAAACTATAGCAACTAACGAGCAAAATAACCAACTAACATCATAATGACAGGATCAGATTCACACATAACAATATTCACGTTAAATGTAAATGGGCTAAATGCTCCAATCAAAAGACACAGACTGGCAAACTGGATAAGGAGTCAGGACCCATCAGTGTGCTGTATTCAGGAAACCCATCTCACGTGCAGAGACACACATAGACTCAAAATAAAGGGATGGAGGAAGATCTATCAAGCAACTGGAAAACAAAAAAAGGCAGGGGTTGCAATCCTAGTCTCTGATAAAATAGACTTTAAACCAACAAAGATCAAAAGAGACAAAGAAGGCCATTACATAATGGTAAAGGGATCAATTCAACAAGAAGAGCTAACTATCCTAAATATATATGCACCCAACACAGGAGCACCCAGATTCATAAAGCAAGTCCTCAGTGACCTACAAAGGGACTTAAACTCCCACACAATAATAATGGGAGATTTTAACACCCCACTGTCAGCATTAGACAGATCAACGAGACAGAAAGTTAACAAGGATATCCAGGAATTGAACTCAGCTCTACATAAAGTGGACCTAATAGACATCTACAGAACTCTCCACCCCAAATCAACAGAATATACATTTTTTTCAGCACCACACCACACCTATTCCAAAATTGACCACATAGTTGGAAGTAAAGCTCTTCTCAGCAAATGTAAAAGAACAGAGATTATAACAAACTGTCTCTCAGACCACAGTGCAATCAAACTAGAACTCAGGATTAAGAAACTCAGTCAAAACCGCTCAACTACATGGAAACTGAACAACCTGCTCCTGAATGACTATTGGGTACATAATGAAATGAAGGCAGAAATAAAGATGTTCTTTGAAACCAACGAGAACAAAGACACAACATACCAGAATCTCTGGGACACGTTCAAAGCAGTGTGTAGAGGAAAATTTATAGCACTAAATGCCCACAAGAGAAAGCAGGAAAGATCCAAAATTGACAGCCTAACATCACAATTAAAAGAACTAGAAAAGCAAGAGCAAACACATTCAAAAGCTAGCAGAAGGCTAGAAATAACTAAAATCAGAGCAGAACTGAAGGAAATAGAGACACAAAAAACCCTTCAAAAAATTAATGCATCCAGGAGCTGGTTTTTTGAAAAGATCAACAAAATTGATGGACCGCTAGCAAGACTAATAAAGAAGAAAAGAGAGAAGAATCAAATAGATGCAATAAAAAACGAAAAAGGGGATATCACCACCGATCCCACAGAAATACAATCTACCATCAGAGAATACTACAAACACCTCTATGCAAATAAACTAGAAAATCTGGAAGAAACGGATAAATTCCTCGACAAATACACCCTCCCAAGACTAAACCAGGAAGAAGTTGAATCTCTGAATAGACCAATAACAGGTTCTGAAATTGTGGCAATAATCAATAGCTTACCAACCAAAAAGAGTCCAGGACCTGATGGATTCACAGCTGAATTCTACCAGAGGTACAAGGAGGAACTGGTACCATTCCTTCTGAAACTATTCCAATCGATAGAAAAAGAGGGAATCCTCCCTAACACATTTTACGAAGCCAGCATCGTCCTGATACCAAAACCTGGCAGAGACATAACCAAAAAAGAGAATTTCAGACCAATATCCTTGATGAACATTGATGCAAAAATCCTCAATAAAATACTGGCAAACCGAATCCAGCAGCACATCAAAAAGCTTATCCACCATGATCAAGTGGGCTTCATCCCTGGGATGCAAGGCTGGTTCAACATACGCAAATCAATAAATGTAATCCAGCATATCAACAGAACCAAAGACAAAAACCACATGATTATCTCAATAGATGCAGAAAAGGCCTTTGACAAAATTCAACAACACTTCATGCTAAAAACTCTCAATAAATTAGGTATTGATGGGACTTATCTCAAAATAATAAGAGCTATCTAGAACAAACCCACAGCCAATATCATACTGAATGGGCAAAAACTGGAAGCATTCCCTCTGAAAACTGGCACAAGACAGGGATGCCCTCTCTCACCGCTCCTATTCAACATAGTGCTGGAAGTTCTGGCCAGGGCAATCAGGCAGGAGAAGGAAATAAAGGGTATTCAATTAGGAAAAGAGGAAGTCAAATTGTCCCTGTTTGCAGATGACATGATTGTATATCTAGAAAACCCCATTGTCTCAGCCCAAAATCTCCTTAAGCTGATTAGCAACTTCAGCAAAGTCTCAGGATACAAAATTAATGTACAAAAATCACAAGCATTCTTGTACACCAATAACAGACAAACAGAGAGGCAAATCATGAGTGAACTCCCATTCACAATTGCTTCAAAGAGAATAAAATACCTAGGAATCCAACTTACAAGGGATGTGAAGGACCTCTTCAAGGAGAACTACAAACCACTGCTCAATGAAATAAAAGAGGATACAAACAAATGGAAGAACATTCCATGCTCATGGGTTGGAAGAATCAATATCGTGAAAATGGCCATACTGCCCAAGGTAATTTATAGATTCAATGCCATCCCCATCAAGCTACCAATGACTTTCTTCACAGAATTGGAAAAAACTACTTTAAAGTTCATATGGAACCAAAAAAGAGCCTGCATCGCCAAGTCAATCCTAAGCCAAAAGAACAAAGCTGGAGGCATCACGCTACCTGACTTTAAACTATACTACAAGGCTACAGTAACCAAAACAGCATGGTACTGGTACCACAACAGAGACATAGATCAATGGAACAGAACAGAGCCCTCAGAAATGATGCTGCATAGCTACAACTATCTGATCTTTGACAAACCTGACAAAAACAAGAAATGGGGAAAGGATTCCCTATTTAATAAATGGTCCTGGGAAAACTGGCTAGCCATATGTAGAAAGCTGCAACTGGATCCCTTCCTTACACCTTATACAAAAATTAATTCAAGATGGATTAAAGACTTATATGTTAGACCTAAAACCATTAAAATCCTACAAGAAAACCTAGGCAATACCATTCAGGACATAGGCGTGGGCAAGGACTTCATGTCTAAAACACCAAAACCAATGGCAACAAAAGCCAAAATCGACAAATGGGATCTCATTAAACTAAAGAGCTTCTGCACAGCAAAAGAAACTATCATCAGAGTGAACAGGCAACCTACACAATAGGAGAAAATTTTTGCAACCTACTCATCTGACAAAGGGCTAATATCCAGAATCTACAATGAACTCAAACAAATTTACAAGAAAAAAACAAACAACCCCATCAAAAAGTGGGCAGAGGACATGAACAGACACTTCTCAAAAGAAGACATTTATGCAGCCAAAAAACACATGAAGAAATGCTCCTCATCACTGGCCATCAGAGAAATGCAAATCAAAACCACAGTGAGATACCATCTCACACCAGTTAGAATGGCCATCATTAAAAAATCAGGAAACAACAGGTGCTGGAGAGGATGTGGAGAAATAGGAACACTTTTACACTGTTGGTGGGACTGTAAACTAGTTCAACCATTGTGGAAGTCAGTGTGGCGAATCCTCAGGGATCTCGAACTAGAAATACCATTTGACCCAGCCATCCCATTACTGGGTATATACCCAAAGGACTATAAATCATGCTGCTATAAAGACACATGCACACGTATGTTTATTGCGGCACTATTCACAATAGCAAAGACTTGGAACCAACCCAAATGTCCAACAACGATAGACTGGATTAAGAAAATGTGGCACATATACACCATGGAATACTATGCAGCCATAAAAAATGATGAGTTCGTGTCCTTTGTAGGGACATGGATGAAACTGGAAAACATCATTCTCAGTAAACTATCGCAAGGACAAAAAACCAAACACCGCATGTTCTCACTCATAGGTGGGAATTGAACAATGAGAACTCATGGACACAGGAAGGGGAACATCACACTCCGGGGACTGTTGTGGGGTGGGGGGAGGGGGGAGGGACAGCATTAGGAGATACACCTAATGCTAAATGACGAATTAATGGGTGCAGGAAATCAACTTGGCACATGGATACATATGTAACAAACCTGCACATTGTGCACATGTACCCTAAAACCCTAAAGTATAATAAAAAAAAAAAAAAAAGAAATTAAAGTCTAGTTTCTCTTGCAAAAAAAAAAAAAAGATGCTGTCAATGAAAACATGGTGATAATTTGAATAATTTCATGACTTTGCTTTCTGCAATCTTATAGACTGAAAGACACATTCGTTGAAGAATATATAAAGCAGTATGGATTGTTAATGATCAGAGCTGGGAATTGCAGTTTGTCAGTAACAAAGTTCTGAGCTGGAAGCTTCTGTGTATGTGAGTTCAAAGATAACTTGAGTCGAGACAAAGACGTTGTGAACCCTTTACTTCACAAGGATCTTACTTCTCCTAGAAAAGCCTTCCCTGAAGGCAGCCACTTTGGCCACTCCAAGATCAACCACATGCTTTTATCATTTTATCTCTAAGCTCCAAGTCTCTTCTTTTGGGGGGATATTTTTTTTTTTTGCTTTCTTGTAGATATATATTAACAGTGTATAAATGTAGATGCATGTGACTATTACACAAGTGCCAATTTACAGACAGGATATTTTTCCACAAGTCTTCATAAAGAAATCCAAAATACACTACCTGATTTTAAAAGGATTATTGGTCAGCTGTCCAGGCCAAACTACAAGTCTACTTAACTCCTAATGTAACTGAATAAAGGTGCTAAGGTACTAAATTCCATGGAGCCATTTCACCCAGAAAGCTTTGCTTCCCTTTTCCTAGCCTAGGACCTATTTCTGAAAGAAAGTTCTTATAGAAGCAGAGTGATAACTCTCCTTTTACTAAAGGAAATTGTGGTTCTCTTTGAGGGACTGAACTTAGTCATTTGCTACAAGGAAAGCAACCTTTCATGGTGACTTAATATACTCTGATATGTGGATATCTGTCTGGGTATGCTATGACTCTTTTAGAATGACCATTTAATACCCAAAATGATAGAATATAGAACTGCTATTTAGGAAGTGCTAACGTTGTAGGGATTGTTGATATATTTTCCCATTTTATTCTCCAAACACTGCTGTCAGTAGAATTATTTGTCATCATTTTATAGATGAATAACTTGCTCTGAGAGCAATAACTTGCTCAATTCACGCAGCCAGTACGCAGAGTTAGAACCTACTGTGGCTGCTATGACTTAGAGCCTGTTTTCTCTGTTACGTCAAATTGCCCTTGAGAAAGATTCTTTTTCCTTCTTCAGAATAGGCTTCCTTTTAACCCAAATGAATAACTGTGGAACTTCAAGTAGCATAAAAGGTTAAGTGAAAGGTTTTATAAAATGAGTGTAGAGGTGGTTTTACTGATGTGAAGCTCCACCAATCTTCATTGCGATTATGTTTGAAATTTGATTTTGCTTTCATATCTCCTCCCTTTCCAAGGGCTTTAAATTCTTACATACTTTCAAAAGGTTAGAATTCCTTTCCTCCCCATCCCCACAGAGGTTCCCATAATGGTGGCCAAAGTAATGTCATGGAAAGGAGGCCTGTGAGATAAGTGTGTATGGAAAAATTAGTGACCATATTTGGGGTTGTTTGCAAACTTCAAAGGCTTTTATTTAATTTGATGCTTTTTTCTATGCTTCCAAATATTCTCTATATGTTTTAATTCTTGATATGTTATGTGTACACATATCTTCTTCCCCCTAAGTGTGTAAGATCCTGAAGATGGTGAATAAATCATACACAGCACTGGGGCATTTCTCAAATAGTGTTTCCAAGTAGTGGAGGGAAGAGAGGTTTCACGCATTCAAATAGATTTGGAAAAAATGGTTTAAATCAGCAGCCCCAACCTTTTTGGCACCAGGGACTGGTTTTGTGGAAGACAAGTTTTCCATGGACGGGGGTAGGGGGGATGGTTTGGGAACGAAACTGTTCCACCTCAGATCATCAGGCATTAGATTCTCATAAGGAGCATGTAACCTGGGTCCCTCGCATGTGCAGTTTACAATAGGGTTCATGCCTCTAGGGGAAGCTAATGCCTCTGCTGATCTAACAGGAGGGAGAGCTTGGGTGGCAATGCTCACTTGCCTACTGCTCACCTCCTGCTGTGCTGCCTAGTTCCTAACAGGCCATGGACAGGTACTGATCTGCAGCCTGGGACTTGGGGATCCCTGGTTTAAATGACGTTAAACAGAATCCTCACTTATGCAAGTCTTAGTGCCTTTAATGGTTTCAAATGAGATTAAAGATAAGCAGCTTTTCTTAGTTTTTTTCTATATCTGATAACTAATATAACCCCAGGGCCTAATACACCACCTAGCTCTTACAGACTTGAAAACTACTTGTTGAATTAGATTGAAATAAGTTTTCCAAATGTACTTTTTTACCCCCATCTCTACTGGGATGGGGGTAAAAAAGTATTTCTTGGGGCCAGGTGTGGTGGCTCACTCCTGTAATCCCAGCACTTTAGGAGGTCGAGGTGGGCAGATCACGTGAAGTTGGGAGTTCGAGAACAGCTGGACCAACATGGAGAAACCCCGTCTCTACTAAAAATACAAAATTAGCTGAGTGTGGTGGCACATGCCTATAATCCCAGCTACTGGGGACGCTGAGGCAGGAGAATTGCTTGGACCCAGGAGGCAGAGTTTGCAGTGAGCCAAGATTGCACCATTGCACTCCAGCCTGGGCAACAAGAGTGAAACTCCATCTCAAAAAAAAAAATAGGTATTTCTTGGGATGCTTCTGTTCCACAGAACAGTTTTGAAAAGGTGGCTCCAGATGTACTCATGGGATATCTCATGGTCAGATAGGTCAGCAGAAGAGGAAGAAACAAAGAAAACATTTTCTATTCCTTCTGCCTCTAACTCCCAGATATGAGTAGGGGTGAGGTGGAGCAAAGAGGGAACTGCAGCATTGAATAAAATACCACTGTGAATCCAGACCAAAGGTAATTCTCTGTGGAAAATGATAAAGAGATTCAGGCTGAGCTGAGTTCAAGGAACTCAGGGAAGGAAAGTTAGGAACCAAGAAAAGAAAATACTTCATTTCCTCACCTATCTAGAAAAATACCTTCATCCTGGTCCCAGGGACAGAAATTAAGCAAACTAACCAAAACAAAACAGAAAAAGGGAAAAATTAAAGCATAACTCGGGAGATTGAGGCTGAAGGGGACTGAGAGCACCTTTCCTGGGTTCCCCATGGATGTACTTCATCCCAATGGAGGGATACTTCAATCCCCTGCCACTTCAGGACAAACACACAGATACTCACTGTTGATCACATCTAGCCTGCCAGGCTGGAGTTACTCCAAGTTCCTGTAGCCCTGTCTTCCCTCTAGCATCCATCTGACCCTAATCAGTGAAATTAATTTCAGTTTCTTATCCCTTCTAGATCTCCCTGCCCTCACTCAGTTAAATGTCCCTCTCTAGATGTATCCTGAGCTATGACTGGCATTTAACTCCCTCTCACCTTGAGATATTCGCAAAATACAGAGTTTTATCATCCTAGCTTATAGCTGCAGAGGCTTTATTAAATAGCATTGAACTTAGAGTTTGAATTAATGTTAGAGCATAGTCACATATTAGTTTAAATTAATGTGACATGAGTGAACTGACTTCTGATTGGGAGTGGTATAGCATTAACAATAAGAGCCAAAATCTGGAGCCAGACCGCTTGAGTTCAAGTCCAAGTTGGCCACTTGGTAGCTTTGCAATGTGAGGCAAAGCATTTGGTCCTTTTGTGTCTTAGTTCTTCCATTTGTAAAATGCAAATAAAATTGATACCTATCTCATAGGATTCGTATGAAGATTAAATGCATGAATACATATTAAATGTAACCTACATAGAGTAAATAATATATAAATGTGAGATGTTATCATTCTTTTTATTGTTATTATTATTACATACTTGATAGAAATCAGCCATGCTGAGAAAATGAGCATTTTAGTGTGAGGATACATTTTTGTATGTAATTTTGATGACAGTAGCATTTTAGATTTTAAGATCATCTTGTCGTTGCCCCACAGGAGGGAGTTTAGATAGGAAAGGTATCAGGAAGTACCGGAACATTGTTAATGCAACACTAACCAACACAAAGTGTACTGCAGTGTGGCTTAGAATGACATAATAAAAGGAAGATGCTGTTTAATTAGTACAATATTAAAAATGGAATAAAGGGTTGAGCCACAAAGTAAAACTTATTATAAAATGTTCTACTTTTCTAGAAATGGTAGGTAGTGCTTAACATCATACAGTGTGTGTGTGTGTTTGTGTATGTATGTGTGTGTATGCACACTTAGCTTTAACATGTTTTGGCACTAGGTACAGTATCACCTATTAAAGTTTGTACGACATGGTATCAGGTTGGAGGTTTAGGCTCATGCTGAAATGATATGCCTGCGTGCAAAAGGAATTGTTTGTATTCAAATGCCTGTGTCAGCGTCCTGTACAACATAAATATGCCTTGACAAACTACTTCTATGAATTTACCAGCCATTACAATATTTATGATTTCTTCTTTGTCCTTTCTTTTGTCTGTCTCAGGATCCATTCAACTGTCCATCTATGCATCCATCCATCCATCCACTCATCCACCCATTTTTGTTTCCCACAATGTTTTAGTGGGCCTCTACTATATCTTAGGTGCCGTGTATGCTTAGGGAGGCAGGGATGAGTAAGACATGGTTTCTCTACCCTTATGCAATTCATGGTACAATCTTTAGTACTTTTGTCTCAAGCTGTGCTATGACATTGAAACTCATGAAGCATTGTAAACTTATTTTCTGTAAATATTTAAAATAACACAAATAACAAATTTCCATTAAGTTAACAAAAATGAGAGTTTAAGATTTTAAAAAAGAGGCCTTCTATAGGCATCTTGGTATTGCAGATATGAAACTACCTTTTAGGGTCAGTAGACTTTGGTGTCAGTCCTTGCTTATGACTCTAACATGTATCTTGAGAAGTTTATAAAACCTCTTTGATTTTCAGTTTTCCCCCCTGTAAACTGGTGATAATAAATGCTACCTAGAGATGTAAAGCCATGAAATGAGTAAATGAGGGACTCTAGCATAAGTCCTACTCTGGGTCAGGAGTTGTCATATAGGTGATCTCGTGTAATTGTTGCTACAGCTTGATGTGGTAGGCTTTATTATTAACATTTTACTCATGAGGAAACTTGGGTTCAGAGAGGAAAAGCAACACAAGTGACAGAGCTAAGGTAAGGGAAGGACTTATCTGTCTGATTTCAAAGCCATCTGTTCTGTTTGTAACCAGATCACCTTGATAATGGTGTAAAAAAGGCTTTAATAGTGTATATTCAGATCTTGCTTATATTACTTTCATATCTCCAGTGGGTCAATTTCTTGTCATTGCCAGAGATATTTTGGAAACATGTCTATGAATCTGTTGGGAATAGGAAGATATGGATAGCTTCAGTTTAATGTCCATAACTCTGTGATCTGAGGCAACATTTTCCCCCTATAAAATAGGGCAGGCATAGGGACTAACTCACATCAAGATTGTAAGAAATAAATGAGATAATCTGCACGAAATGATTCAAATTTAGTAAGTGTATAATAAATGGTAGCTGTTGGTGCATTAGAAATGAATCATCACCCACTGTGGAATCATAAGCTTCTCTGATCATAAATTCTTACAAACTAGGCTTCCAAGTACTTTATACACATTTCTGTCATCCTCTCTCCTTTATCTATCAAATTTTGTTCCTTATATGGCAGTGATATAGTTTGGCTGTGTCCCCACCCATATCTTAGCTTGAATTGTACATCCCACAATTCCCATGTGTTGTGTTGTGGGAGGGACCCAATGGGAGGTAATTGAATCATGGGGGTGACTCTTTCCCATGCTATTCTCATGACAATGAATAAGTCTCATGAGATCTGATGGTTTTATAAGGGGGAGTTTGCCCAAGCTCTCTTCTCTTGTCTACCACTATGTAAGACATGCCTTTCATCTTCTGCCATGATTTGAGGCCTCCCCAGCCACATGGAACTGTGAGTCCGTTAGACCTCTTTCTTTTGTAAATTGCCCAGTCTCAGGTGTGTCTTTATCAGCAGTGTGAAAACGGACTAATACAGTAAATTGGTACCAATAGAGTGGGATGCCACTGAAAAGATACCTGAACATGTGGAAGCAACTTTGGAACTGGGTAACAGGCAGAGGTTGGAACAGTTTGGAGGTCTCAGAAGAAGACAGGAAAATTTGGGAAAGTTTGGAACTCTGTAGAGACTTCTTAAATGGCTTTGACCAAAAACCTGATAGTGATCTAGACATGAAATCCAGGCTGAGATGGTCTCAGATGGAGATAAGGAACTTGCTGGGAACCAGAGCAAAAGTGACCCTTGTTATGTTTTAGCAAAGAGGCTGGTGGCATTTTGCCCTACCCCAGAGATTTGTGGAACTTTGAACTTGAGAGAGATGATTTAGGGTATCTGGAGAAAGAAATTTCTAAGCAGCAAAGCATTCAAAAGGTGACTTGGGCACTATTAAGGCATTCAGTTTTATAAGGAAGACAGAGCATAAAACTCCAGAAAATTTGCATCCTGACAATGCGATAAAACAGAAAATCCCATTTTCTGAGGAGAAATTCAAGCCAGCTGCAGAAATTTGCATAAGTAATGAGGAGCTGAATGTTAATCACCAAGACAATGGGAAAATGTCTCCAGGGCATGTCAGAGGTCTTCAAGGCAGCCCCTCCCATAACAGGCCTGGAGACCTAGGAGGAAGAAATAGTTTCTTGGGCCAGGTCCAGGGTCCCTCTGCTGTGTGCAGTCTAGGGACTTGTTGCCCTGTGTCCCAGTTGCTCCAGCTGTGACTAAAAGAGGCCGAGCTATATCTTGGGTCATGGCTTCAGAAGATACAAGCCCCAAGCCTTGGCAGCTTCTATGTGGGGTTCAGCCTGCAGGTAAACAGAAGTCAAGAATTGAGGTTTGGCAATCTCCACCTAGATTTCAGAGGATGTATGGAAATGCCTGGAAGTCCAGGAAGAAGTTTGGTGCAGGAGCAGGGCACTTATGGAGAACCTCTGCTAGGGAAGTGCAGAAGTGAACTATCGAGTCAGAGCCTCCACACAGAGTCCCTACTGGGTTGCTGCCTAACGGAGCTGTAAGAAGAGGACCACTGTCCTCCAGACCCCAGAATGGTAGAATCACCAACAGCTTTCACCATGCACCTGGAAAACTACAGACACTCAATGCCAGCCCGTGAAAGCAGCTGGGAGGGAGGCTATACCCTGCAAAGCCACAGGGTTGGATCTGCCCAAGACCATGGGAACCCATTTTTGCATCAGTGTGACCTGCATGTGAGACATGGACCCAAAGGAGATCATTTTGGAGCTTTAAGATTTGACTGCTCTGCTGGATTTCAGACTTGTATGGGGCCTTGAGCCCCTTCATTTTGGCCAATTTCTCTGATTTGGAATGGGTCTATTTATCCAGTGCCTGTCCCTCTGTTGTATCTAGGAAGTAACCAACTTGCTTTTGATTTTACAGGCTCATAGGTGGAAGGGACTTGCCTTGTCTCAGATGAGACTGTGGACTTTTGAGTTAATGCTGAAATGAGTTAAGACTTTGGAGAACTGTTGGGAAGGCACGATTGGTTTTAAAATGTGAAGACATGAGATTTGGGTGGGGCCGGGGCAAAATGATATGGTTTGGCTGTGTTCCCACCCAAATCTCATCTTGAATTGTAGCTCTCACAATTCCCACGTGTCGTGGGAGGGATCTGATGGGAGGTAATTGAATCATGAGGGCAGATCTTTCCCATGCTATTCTTGTGATAATGAATAAGTCTCAGAAAATCTGATGGTTTTATAAGGGGGAGGGGAGTTTCCCTGCACAAGCTCTCTTCTCTTGTCTGCCACTGTTTAAGAAAGATAATCATGCCTTTCACCTTCTGCCATGATTGTGAGGCCTCCCCAGCCACATGGAACTGTGAGTCCATTAAACCTCTTTCTTTTGTAAATTGGGTAGTCTCAGGTATATCTTTATCAGCAGCATGAAAATGGATTAATATAGGCAGAGATTTGGAAAAGAAGGAAAACAAATCAAGAAGAGGATGCTACAAATCAGCCTTTAAATCTGAATGATAAGCACATATATTTCAATTCATTGACTATAGACAGAACCCTATGGAGTGACTAGTATTGTGAATATTTTACTCAAATTATAGAAAACCTAGGAAATAACCTTCTTAACATCAACCCTGGTGAAGAATTTTTGGTGAAGTCTCCAAAAGCAATTGCAACAAAACAAAAATTGACAAATGAGACCTAATTAAACTAAAGAGTATCTGCACAGCAAAAGAAACTATCAACAGAGTAAACAGACAATCTACAGAATTGGAGAAAATATTCACAAACCACGCATCTGACAAAGGTCTAATACCTAGAATCCATAAAAAACTTAAACAAATCAACAAGCAAAAGACAACCCCATTAAAAGTGGACAAAAGATATGAACAGACACTTCTTAAAAGAAGACATACAAGTGGCCAACAAACATGAAAAAATGCTCAACCTTACTAATCATCAGAGAAATACTATCTCACACCCATCAGAATGGCTACCATTAAAGAGTCAAAAAACAGCAGTTGCTGTCAAGGCTGCAGAGAAAAGGGAATTTTTATACACTGTTGGTGGGAATGTAAACTAGTTCAGCCACAATGGAAAGTAGTTCAGAGATTTCTCAAAGAACTTAAGACAGAACTATTTAACACAGCAATCCCATTACTGGGTATATACCCAAAGAAAAATAAATCATTATACCAAAAAGATACATGCACTCATATGTTTATTGCTGTGTTATTCACAATAGCAAGACATGTAATCAACCTACATGCCCATCAATAGTGGATTTTTAAAAAATGTGTTACATATACATCATGGAATACTATGCAGCTGTAAAAAGTGAAGTCATGTCCTTTGCAGAAGGTGGAGGCCACAATCTTAAGCAAACTAATGCAGGAACAGAAAACCAAATACCACATGCTCTCACCTATAAATGGGAGATAAACATTGAGCACACATGGACATAAACATGGGAATAATGGACACTGCAAACTACTAGAGGGGGAAGGTTGGGAGGAGGGCATAGGTGGAAAATCTACCTGTTGGGTGCTATGCCTACTACCTGAGTGCAATATATCTATGTAACAAACCTGCAGATGTATCCACTATAGTGAAAATAAAAGTTGAAATTTTAAAAAATTAAATTAAAAAACAGTTATTCTTCTCTTAGAAATTACTAAAAAGAAAGTTAAGTTACCCTATTCGTTAAACTCAGGCTCTGGCTCTATTTTTCAGGTTGAAATTCCAGCTCCTTCACTTATTGGCTTGTGATATTGGGCTACTTTCTTCACGTATAAAATGGAGATAATATTACCTAAGTCATAGGATTGCTGAGATAATTAAATGCACCAACATAATGTAATATGTATATTATAGTTTGAATGCTTATTTATAGTAAGCACTATGAGTTTGCTGAAAACTAACCCAAAAAGTAATTTTTAATTGACAATTTATAACAAGTTTAGTAATTAATAACTAACATGGAGAGTTTGCTATTTTTATTTTAATTCTGAAGGTATAATTTTAGAATATATTAGGAAATGCTCATGGCAAATTAGAAGTTGATTAAAACAATAATCTGAAGTGAAATTAAAATATAAAACATGAAAGCTTACAAACGACCTGCCCAGGATCTTTTTCTCTAAACATGATGAGGAAGAGAATTCTGATTTTTTGCATTTATTAAACAATACTGAAAATAAAGAGCTATGGGAAAAACAGATGCCAGACTTCTGGGAACAGGATAAGAATCTCACCTGAAGAAGTCATTTGGTATTTTATCTTTTGTAAGAAAGATAATTGAGGTACTTAAGTGAATGAATCATTCAATTAACGAAAGTGTAGGAAAAAGTAGGTGTATGGCTATTCTTAAAGGAAAATTCAAACAGAGATTCACACCAAAACAGAAAGAATCCCTGCAATACAGAGAAGAGGGTGACAGGACCCACAGAGAAGACATACAAGGTTCATGATGGCAGAAAGAGCAAGGTTACAAATCGAATATGTTTGACGAGGCTTCCAAATAGTGTTTCTTGTTAATGGAGAAGTACGAATGGAGAGCATGACTGTAGAACATATTGTAGAATGACTGTAGGTGACACACAGGGTATTGTAACAATTGTTAACCATCTGCTTTGCCTCAGTCCTTAAGCCTACCTGTTGGTGTGACCTGACATCTGCAAATCTTCCAAGTCCTAAATTAATATTGCATGAATTTGGCTTAAAGAAACCATAACCATTCAATGTTTCCCACCATTTCCTTTCTTTTTCTTTTCTTTTCGTTCTTTCCTTCTTTCTTTTTTTTTTTTTTTTTTTTTTTGTGAGACAGAGTCTTGTTCTGTTGCCCAGGCTGGAGTGTAGTGCCATGATCTTGGCTCACTGCAACCTCCAACTCCCAGGTTGAAGTTATTTTCTTGCCTCACCCTCCGAAGTAGCTGGGCCTACAGGTGCATGCGCCACCATGCCCGGCTAATTGTTGTATTTTTAGTAGAGATGAGGTTTCACTATGTTGGCCAGGCTGGTCTCTAACTCCTAGCCTCAAGTGATTTGTCTGCCTCGGCCTCCGTAAGTGCTGGGATTACAGGCATGAGCCACCACGCCCAGCCTGTTTCCTTTCTTTATCAGCAGGTGTCACTGATGCCCGGAACAATGGCACTGACCACTGATTCTACCCTTGTAACTTACTTCCCTAAGCTGCAAACACTCCTATATATATATATATATATATATATATAAATGTTCATACAAAAGGACAGTTGGTGCCCATAGTTAGGAGTTTGATAGTTTAAAAGAATGATTTGGAGAATAGGAAATATGAAAAACTGGAAATCCTGTTTTACAATATCATGATTCTATAAACATGGATATGCATTTTCACATTCAATATACTTTAATAATTTAATAGTAAATTATTAATTTTTAAAATAATTTTTTAACAGTAAAACATTAATGCTAGATATTTACATCTGCTTGCCCATTCATTTGTTCAATAAATATTTATGGAGTACTGGTTATGTTTGAAGCATTGAAGACCCTTTCTGAGGGTCTCAGAGACTTTTTGTCAATTACTATGTGGTTACTGAAGGACTGATGCGAACATGCATTTTATGAGTGGGGAAGAAAGCCGAGTGAAGTTCACTAACTTAGTGGCCAATCTCGTATCAAATTATCATCTCTGAAATTCACCGGATGGAATCCTTGCCACCCAGACAGGCTGCAGTAGCTGATAAGGAAGACTCGATTCCAAGGAATTATAGCCATGATTCTGGCTTCTGACAGCCCTCTAGACCTGGAGACGTCCCCTAACTTCTGTTTTCCTCAAATTCCTTGCTTTAAAATGGGAGTTAACGATACTCGCGATACTTGTTCTACTTAGCCACAAGGCTGTCTTGGCTATAAAGGAAATAACATACATAAAGATGTTTCAAAAATAGTACAAGTCTAAACAATGGTGAAATATTATTATCATCATGGCTGTTTAAAAATCACTATTTTAACTGTATATAAAGTTATGCCAAGGAATCTTATTTTTTCATATTCTTTGCACATGGCATACCCCATTTTGAAAAACAATATCCAAATAATTCATGTATTTTTTCTTCAAAATGCAACAGGAAGAATTGTAGAGAATAGGCATGTTTTCCCAGCAGTGAGCTTGTTTTCTCATTCTCCCACGTGGAAGCCCTGGGTCTTCTACAATGCAGGCAGGTGTCTCTGCAGCTATTTACCTCTCAATCTGCATTAGTCCCACAAGGACCCACCATAAGGGACAAGTAAACACAGCAAAAGAGAGAACGCTATAGAAGCTAAATTTTGTCAATATTGCTGAGAGGAGGCTTGTTTTAAAACACATAAACACCCTCCTTCCACACGCACAAATATCAAAACCAATTAAGACACAATGTAATATAGTTTTTCATTAACCTTTTCTAAAATCTTAACTATTGAACTTGGCCACATGAAATAATGCTAACAATTTTTATACAAAAACTTTGATTTCAAACACAGAAATTAGTTAATCCAGGATGCTATAATAATTCCAGAAATTTTAAAAAACCCAATGCAGATTGAATCCTCTAAAGACACCTCACTAGCAGTCCTCTGACACATCAGGAATCTGGCCACTGACAGAGAGTACATCAAACAAGCCATCTATAAAACAGAATTGAACTTACCGATACATCATGTACAGGAGGAAGAGTATGATCTTGCAGGTCTGCACCCGCTGAACTCAACTTTCTAATCAACTATATGACATCTCTAGATGTATTAGAAGTCTACGGCTCCAAGAAATAAGGAAACAAATTACAAGTAGTTGAAATGAAACTAGTTTGACAAGTCTGAGCAGAGAAGTTTCAACCCATAGCAGGCCTTGAAGAAAGCCAGAGACAGCATAGTCCCAACAAGAAAGCAATATTTTTTTTGGTATGGACTAATTTTGTTAAAGGAGGAGAAACTGGTTACAAAGATTAGAATGAGAAATACCTTAGGAATGTACTAGAATTAAGAGTTTAAAGAAGATAATGGTAGGTGTATAAGTATCTTAAATAAACCGTCACGTAAAAGCTCTAGATAAAAACAAACAGATCTTAAAATCTAAATACATAATAAAAATATAACTCAGGAAATATTCCGTAAATTCCTGTTGAACAGCAGTTATCTTACAGAAGTATAGTGAATTTACTAGCATATAATAATTTTTTTAAATACCTACTTCTGAGAGTACAGGCAAATAAATTAATATAAAACTATATGTTTCCCCAAATGACTTAATGTGATAAACATTGAGAGACATTTACCAGAATGAAAGAGAAGAAATGAGCTTTTTCAGTTAGACAAACAACATATGAATACATGCTGTTCGTAAACAAATGAGACTAAAACCATGTTTGACCATGGCCTCATCTTGGTCCCTTTCCTTCTCCCTCAGAAGCAACCAGTGTTTGGAGAAGGGGTATTAATGCTTATCATGCATAAAAAACATTTATCACAATGTATACATTATAGTGCAGTTTGGTTGTATTCGTTTAACATTGTGAAGATCATTCCGTTTTGGGGAACACAGATCTCCTTTATTCTTTTTATTTTTAGAGACTGAGTCTCCCTCTGTCACCCAGGCTGGAGTGCAGTGGCGCGATCTCGGCTCACTGCAAGCTCTGCCTCCTGGGTTCACGCCATTCTCCTGCCTCAGCCTTCCGAGTAGCTGGGACTACAGGACCATGCCCGGCTAATCTTTTTTTTTTTCTATAGTTTTAGTAGAGACGGGGTTTCACCGTTGTTACGCAGGATGGTCTCGATCTCCTGACCTCGTGATCTGCCCGCCTTGGCCTCCCAAAGTGCTGGGATTACAGGTGTGAGCCACCGCGCCCGGCCCAGATCTCCCTTATTATTTTTACCAATTGCATGAAGGATGAAAATATTTAGTGTTTAGCCTTGATCATACTCTCATAACCAAATGGTACCCATTTAAGGGGGAACACTACTTTAAATAGAGGTTTTCCACAGTCGTTGCTTCTAGCACTTGGAGAAAGCACATTTGAAATCTTTTTTTTTTTTTTTTTTTTTGAGACGGAGTCCCGCTCTGTCGCCCAGGCTGGAGTGCAGTGGTGCGATCTCGGCTCACTGCAAGCTCCGCCTCCCGGGTTCACGCCATTCTCCTGCCTTAGCCTCTCCGAGTAGCTGGGACTACAGGCGCCCGCCACCACGCCCGGCTAATTTTTTGTATTTTTAGTAGAGACGGGGTTTCACCGTGGTCTCGATCTCCTGACCTCGTGATCTGCCCGCCTCGGCCTCCCAAAGTGCTGGGATTACAAGCGTGAGCCACCGCGCCCGGCCGAAATTTTTTTACACAGTACAGCAGAGAGCTTTAAGTGCATAGGCTCTCTAGGAGTGCCAAGGTTCAAATCTCAGAAGTTTCCATGTCTGTAAAATAGGAATAATACTAATTATCATCTTTTAGGGTTTTTGTGAAACATGTGTGAGTTAATGCTGTGCATGTAAAATATTTAAAATAGTGCCTCATGCAATGGAAGCACGACAGAAACATCGGCTATTATTATTCGGACTGTATTTCATTTGCATATGTTTTCTTACCTGATATTTAACAGATAAAACCTTAGTGAAGGTTATTCTATTGAACTATACAAGGAACACACATAGGAACATTTTTTTTTCCTTTCCCTCTTTTTCCTCCTTTTCTTCTGGCATAGTGCTTCATGGAATAGTCAACAGGGCATGGACTTAGAATGGAATTCTGACTCTGCTAGTTAATTTGAACAGGTTACTTAAATCCCTTGAGCATCAGTTTTGTCCTATTTAGAATGGGTTGATCCCATCTATATGCAGGACCTTTGTGCGTATTAAATTGCATAATGTATATGAAACTGTCTAGTACAATGGCAATAAACAACAGCTTCCACTGTGAGTGGCAGAAGTCCTCACAGACAGAGCTCTAACTTTGGAGAGAGATACACCTGTCTGCAAATCCTGGCTTTACTCTGTAGCTGCTGGTTGGCCCTTTTGTGTCTTAACTTCCTTGTCCGTAAATGGAATTAATAATAGCTTTCCAGACTATTGTAGGAATTATAGGAAACAATATATGCAAAATGCCCCTCACACTATCTGGTACAAATAAGAAGGGAATCATGGACTATATTAAGGTAAAATGATGACTGCTCTGAATGTCACTGTGGCAGAACATAAGAATTTTGTTCAGAATCTCTCTGTGCATCCTAATGCAATCTGGCTTCTTAGCTTTCTGTGTATTTCATTGCAGGAGTGTAGAAGACTAAATGTCTGAATATCAGCATAAACTCCAGAATTGGCAGTGGGAGTTTAATAAGCTATAGGCCAACAGGAGGCAATATGACATAGCAAACAAGAAACATACAACTTTGAAAGAACCAGAACCACATTTCTGTCTTCTAACAATTATGGATTTGAGTAAATTACCTAACTTTCTGTACTTAATTTTTCTGCTCTAAGAATAGTAATATATGTACAAATTAAATGAGAATAGTTCAATGGTGTTATGCTGAGTAAAAGAATCCAGATTCAAAAGGTTGCATATTGCATAATTCCATTCATATGACATTTCTAGAAAAGGCAATACCGGAAAGACAAAAACAAATTAGAGGTTGCCACAGTATGATGATGACAAAGAGGGCCTTTATCACAAGGAAATTTTGGGGGAGAAGAAATTTTTCTGTATCTTGTGGTGTTGGTTTTAAGACTATATGTGCCTGTCAAAACTCACAGAACTATTCACTAAAAAGGTAAATTTTATTTAATGTAATTTATACCTCAATAAAATTTACATTCAAAATAGAAAAACAAATGAAATTATAATTATTGCAAATAAACAGTACTCATCAAAGGCTAGCCATTGCCATCACGACTTTACATGCATTATTTAATACTTCACAACAGCCCTTTGGGGAGGAATTAACCTCATTTTACAGAAATAAAAACTGAGGCTCACAGATATGAAATAATTTGACTAGTCTCATATGTCTGTAAATGATAGAGCCAGCATTTCCTTCCAGGTCTTTCTGACACCAAAGGCTCTCCTCTTTATCATTTAGAATTACTATGTGAATGGTGCTTCATATAAATCTAGCTCTAAAAAATAATCGTTTTTTTTTTCCCCATCACCAGCTGATTATGGAAGTTGGTGGTGGGGGGGAATAGCAGCCCTTGTCTACTATTTATGTTTATCTTTTATGTTGTATCCCCTCAAACAACTACAATGTCCCAACATAACTTCCCTGATGTGATGGGAACAAAGATGTAAACTGGCATGATGGTCAGCAATCACATTTTTAGTATGGAGGTAATTATTTTTTGTTTCCCTTTAGGCATCTACTTGAGTAGCTCTCAATAATTCATAATATGTATAAATCGCCTGGACTTGTTTATGCCCAAACCTTACTTGTACAGTTGAAATTTATTGCAGAAAATCCTTCTTAAGATTGTTTTAAATTGTTAATAATGTAAATAGGCATGCTACTGCTTTCCTATTATCTCGTATTAATGTGCCATTATAATGAAAAGATACTACAGTGCATAGGAATTATGTCATGAGGCAATAGCAACATACTTTCCTTGAGGAAGATGTAAGATGCTTCTCTGACTGAGATTTTTCTTCAACTGATGTTATTGTCGTCCCTGAAAAGGAGAAATTACAAAACTGACACCAGGTAACAAGTAAGTATTGTCATGTCGTGAATGAAGAAGTGGGAAATAGAACATAGATTAAGAGTCATTGCACACAGTAGCTCAGACCCTATTGTGTTATGGTATTTCAGAGAAGCCTAATGTGGTAAACGTCATGGCATTCCACAGATTATTTGTTCAGTTCCTAGGGTATTCCTATGATGCACTTTAAGATGAAGACAGTAAAACAAACATCATTAAGATCTGCTCGTTACATGTATATCATCAACTCTTTTTTTCTTCAACTTTTATTTTATGTTCTGGGGTACATACGCAGGACGTGCAGGTTTGTTACTGAGGTAAATGTGTGCCATGGTGGTTTCATGAACAATCAGCCCATCACCTAGATGTCAAGCCCAGCATCCATTAGCCATTCTTCCTGATGCTCTCCTTCCACCCACCACCCCTGACAGGCACCCATGTGTGTTTCCCACTATATGTCCATGTGTTTCCATACTTCCATTTCCACTTATAAGTGATAATATGCAGTGTTTGATTTTTCTGTTCCTGCATTAGTTTGCTGAGGATAATGGCTTCCAGCTTCATTCATGTCCCTGCAAAGGAAATTATCTCATTCTTTTTTATGGCTGCATAGTATTCCATGTTGTATATGTACCACATTTTTTTTAACCAGTCTATCATTAATGGGTATTTGAGTTGATTCCATGTCTTTGGGCCATTGTGGATAGTGTGGCAATGAACATACACATGCATGTATCTTTATAATGTAATTAAATCCCATTTGTCAATTTTTGCTTTTGTTGCAATTGTTTTTGGAGTTTTTATAATGAAATCTTTGCCTGTGCCTATGTCCTGAATGGTATTGCCTAGATTTTCTTCTAAGGTTTTTATGGTTTGGGGGTTAACATTTAAATCTTTAATCCATCTTGAGTTAATTTTTGTATAAGGTGCAAGGAAGGGGCCAGTTTCAATTTCCTGCATATGGTTAGCCAGTTCTCCCAGCACCACTTATTAAATAGGGAATCCTTTCCCCATTGCTTGTTTTTGTCAGGTTTGTCGAAGACCAGATCTTTGTAAGTATGCAGTCTTATTTGTGAGTTCTCTATTCTGTTCCATTTGGTGTGTCTGTTTTTGTACCAATACCATGCTGTTTTGGTTACTGTAGCCATGTAGTATAGTTCGAAGTCAGGTAGCATAATGCCTCCAGCTTTGTTCCTTTTGCTTAGGATTGTTTTGACTATTTGGGCTCTTTTTTGGTTGCATGTGAATTTTTTCTTTTTTTGAGACAGGGTCTCATTCCATCCCCCAGGCTGGAGTACAGTGACATAATATCATCTCACTGCAGCCTCCACCTCCCAGGTTCAAGTGATTCTTCTGCCTCAGCCTCTGTAGTATCTGGGACTATGGACTATCTAGTAGGTGTGATTGATGTCAAATTTTGTTGAAGCATTTTCTGTGTCAATTGACATGATTCTATGTTTTTCCTTCTTTAGCTTGTTAATATGGTGTATTACATTAATTGATTTTCAAATATTGAAACATCCTTGCATACCTGGAATAAATTCCATTTCATCATGGCATATTCTTTTTAAATACTATTGGATTCAATTGGCTAAAGTTTTGTTTAGAATTTTGTGTCTAAATTAATGAGAGATAGTTGTCTGCTGCTTCCTATTTTTGTTGCGCTGATTTTAGTATCAGGATAATACTGTCTTCATCAAATGAATTAGAAAATGTTTTCCTTTCATCTGTTTTTTTTTTTTTGGAAGGGATCATGTAAAATTGGTGTTAATTATTTGAATATTTTGAAAAATTCTCCAGAGAAACCATTCATGCCTGAATTTTTTTAATAGAATTTTAATTACAAATTCAATTTATTTAGTAGTAGGAATATTTAAGTTATCTATATTATCTTTGCTGAGTTTTGGTAGTTTGTGGTTTTCAAGGAATTTGTCCATCTCTTCTAAGTTGTTAAATTTATTAATGTAAACTCATTTCTGGTATTCCTTAATTAACATTTGAGGGCTGCTAGCTCTTTTGTAATATTCCATCATTTCATTCCTGATCCTGGTGATCCCAATCTTCTCTATTTTAATCTTTGTCACTCTTTCCAGAAGTTTATCAATGTTATTGATTTTCTCTTAAACAGTTATTTTGTCACTAGTTTTTCTCTGTTGTTTCTTTGTTTGCAAATTTATTTATTTATTTATTTACTTTTTATTATACTTTAGGTTTTAGGGTACATGTGCACAATGTGCAGGTTTGTTACATATGTATCCATGTGCCATGTTGATTTCCTGCACCCATTAACTCGTCATTTAGCATTAGGTATATCTCCTAATGCTGTCCCTCCCCCCTCCCCCCACCACACAAGAGTCCCTGGAGTGTGATGTTCCCCTTCCTGTGTCCATGAGTTCTCATTGTTCAATTCCCACCTATGAGTGAGAACATGCAGTGTTTGGTTTTTTGTCCTTGCGATAGTTTACTGAAAATGATGTTTTCCAGTTTCATCCATGTCCCTACAAAGGACATGAACTCATCATTTTTATGGCTGCATAGTATTCCATGGTGTATATGTGCCACATTTTCTTAATCCAGTCTATCATTGTTGGACATTTGGGTTGGTTCCAACTCTTTGCTATTGTGAATAGTGCCGCAATAAACATACGTGTGCATGTGTCTTTATAGCAGCATGATTTATAGTCCTTTGGGTATATACCCAGTAATGGGATGGCTGGGTCAAATGGTATTTCTAGTTCGAGATCCCTGAGGAATCGCCACACTGACTTCCACAATGGTTGAACTAGTTTACAGTCCCACCAACAGTGTAAAAGTGTTCCTGTTTCTCCACATCCTCTCCAGCACCTGTTGTTTCCTGATTTTTTAATGATGGCCATTCTAACTGGTGTGAGATGGTATCTCACTGTGGTTTTGATTTGCATTTCTCTGATGGCCAGTGATGATGAGCATTTCTTCATGTGTTTTTGGCTGCATAAATGTCTTCTTTTGAGAAGTGTCTGCTCATGTCCTTTGCCCACTTTTTGATGGGGTTGTTTGTTTATTTCTTGTAAATTTGTTTGAGTTCATTGTAGATTCTGGATATTAGCCCTTTGTCAGATGAGTAGCTTGCAAAATTTTTCTCCCATTCTGTAGGTTGCCTGTTCACTCTGATGGTAGTTTCTTTTGCTGTGCAGAAGCTCTTTAGTTTAATTAGATCCCATTTGTCAATTTTGGCTTTTGTTGCCATTGGTTTTGGTGTTTTAGACATGAAGTCCTTGCCCACGCCTATGTCCTGAATGGTATTGCCTAGGTTTTCTTGTAGGATTTTAATGGTTTTAGGTCTAATATTTAAGTCTTTAATCTATCTTGAATTAATCTTTGTATAAGGTGTAAGGAAGGGATCCAGTTTCAGCTTTCTACATATGGCTAGCCAGTTTTCCCAGGACCATTTATTAAATAGGGAATCCTTTCCCCATTTCTTGTTTTTGTCAGGTTTGTCAAAGATCAGATAGTTGTAGATATGCGGCACCATTTCTGAGGGCTCTGTTCTGTTCCATTGATCTATATCTCTGTTGTGGTACTAGTACCATGCTGTTTTGGTTACTGTAGCCTTGTAGTATAGTTTGAAGTCAGGTAGCGTGATGCCTCCAGCTTTGTTCTTTTGGCTTAGGATTGACTTGGTGATGCGGGCTCTTTTTTGGTTCCATATGAACTTGAAAGTAGTTTTTTCCAATTCTGTGAAGAAAGTCATTGGTAGCTTGATGGGGATGGCATTGAATCTATAAATTACCTTGGGCAGTATGGCCATTTTCACGATATTGATTCTTCCAACCCATGAGCATGGAATGTTCTTCCATTTGTTTGTATCCTCTTTTATTTCATTGAGCAGTGGTTTGTAGTTCTCCTTGAAGAGGTCCTTCACATCCCTTATAAGTTGGATTCCTAGGTATTTTATTATCTTTGAAGCAATTGTGAATGGGAGTTCACTCATGATTTGGCTCTCTGTTTGTCTGTGATTGGTGTACAAGAATGCTTGTGATTTTTGTACATTGATTTTGTATCCTCAGACTTTGCTGAAGTTGCTAATCAGCTTAAGGAGATTTTGGGCTGAGACAATGGGGTTTTCTAGATATACAATCATGTCATCTGCAAACAGGGACAATTTGACTTCCTCTTTTCCTAATTGAATGCCCTTTATTTCCTTCTCCTGCCTGATTGCTCTGGCCAGAATTTCCAGCACTATGTTGAATAGGAGTGGTGAGAGAGGGCATCCCTGTCTTGTGCCAGTTTTCAAAGGGAATGCTTCCAGTTTTTGCCCATTCAGTATGATATTGGCTGTGGGTTTGTCATAGATAGCTCTTATTATTTTGAGATACGTCCCATCAATACCTAATTTATTGAGAGTTTTTAGCATGAAGGGTTGTTGAATTTTGTCAAAGGCCTTTTCTGCATCTATTGAGATAATCTTGTGGTTTTTGTCTTTGGTTCTGTTTATATGCTGGATTACATTTTTTGATTTGCACATGTTGAACCAGCCTTGCATCCCAGGGATGAAGCCCACTTGATTATGGTGGATAAGCTTTTTGATGTGCTGCTCAATTCAGTTTGCCAGTATTTTATTGAGGATTTTTGCATCAATGTTCATCAAGGATATTGGTCTGAAATTCTCTTTTTTGGTTATGTCTCTGCCAGGCTTTGGTATCAGGACGATGCTGGCTTCATAAAATGTGTTAGGGAGGATTCCCTCTTTTTCTATTGATTGGAATAGTTTCAGAAGGAATGGTACCAGTTCCTCCTTGTACCTCTGGTAGAATTCGGCTGTGAATCCATCAGGTCCTAGACTCTTTTTGGTTGGTAAGCTATTGATTATTGCCACAATTTCAGAGCCTGTTATTGGTCTATTCAGAGATTCAACTTCTTCCTGGTTTAGTCTTGGGAGGGTGTATTTGTCGAGGAATTTATCCATTTCTTCTAGATTTTCTAGTTTATTTGCATAGAGGTGTTTGTAGTATTCTCTGATGGTAGATTGTATTTCTGTGGGATCGGTGGTGATATCCCCTTTTTCATTTGTTATTGCATCTATTTGATTCTTCTCTCTTTTCTTCTTTATTAGTCTTGCTAGCGGTCCATCAATTTTGTTGATCTTTTCAAAAAACCAGCTCCTGGATTCATTAATTTTTTGAAGGGTTTTTTGTGTCTCTATTTCCTTCAGTTCTGCTCTGATTTTAGTTATTTCTAGCCTTCTGCTAGCTTTTGATTGTGTTTGCTCTTGCTTTTCTAGTTGTTTTAATTGTGATGTTAGGGTGTCAATTTTGGATCTTTCTTGCTTTCTCTTGTGGGCATTTAGTGCTATAAATTTCCCTCTACACACTGCTTTGAATGTGTCCCTGAGATTCTGATATGTTGTGTCTTTGTTCTCGTTGGTTTCAAAGAACATCTTTATTTCTGCCTTCATTTCATTATGTACCCAATAGTCATTCAGGAGCAGGTTGTTCAGTTTCCATGTAGTTGAGCAGTTTTGAGTGAGTTTCTTAATCTTGAGTTCTAGTTTGATTGCACTGTGGTCTGAGAGACAGTTTGTTATCATTTCTTTTCTTTTACATTTGCTGAGGAGAGCTTTACTTCCAACTATGTGGTGAATTTTGGAATAGGTATGGTGTGGTGCTGAAAAAATTGTATATTCTGTTGATTTGGGGTGGAGAGTTCTGTAGATGTCTATTAGGTCCACTTTGTGCAGAGCTGAGTTCAATTCCTGGATATCCTTGTTAACTTTCTGTCTCGTTGATCTGTCTAATGTTGACAGTGGGGTGTTAAAATCTCCCATTATTGTTGTGTGGGAGTTTAAGTCCCTTTGTAGGTCACTGAGGACTTGCTTTATGAATCTGGGTGCTCCTGTGTTGGGTGCATATATATTTAGGATAGTTAGCTCTTCTTGTTGAATTGATCCCTTTACCATTATGTAATGGCCTTCTTTGTCTCTTTTGATCTTTGTTGGTTTAAAGTCTATTTTTCAGAGACTAGGATTGCAACCCCTGCCTCTTTTTGTCTTCCATTTGCTTGATAGATCTTCCTCCATCCCTTTATTTTGAGTCTATGTGTGTCTCTGCACGTGAGATGGGTTTCCTGAATACAGCACACTGATGGGTCCTGACTCCTTATCCAGTTTGCCAGTCTGTGTCTTTTGATTGGAGCATTTAGCCCATTTACATTTAAAGTTAATATTGTTATGTGTGAATCTGATCCTGTCATTATGATGTTAGTTGGTTATTTTGCTCGTTAGTTGATGCAGTTTCTTCTTAGCCTCGATGGTCTTTACAATTTGGCATGTTTTTGCAGGGGCTGGTACCGGTTGTTCCTTTCCATGTTTAGTGCTTCCTTCAGGAGCTCTTTTAGGGCAGGCCTGGTGGTGACAAAATCACTCAGCGTTTGCTTGTCTGTAAAGTATTTTATTTCTCCTTCACTTATGAAGCTTAGTTTGGCTGGATATGAAATTCTGGGTTGAAAATTCTTTTCTTTAAGAATGTTGAATATCGGCCCCCACTCTCTTCTGGCTTGTAGAGTTTCTGCCCAGAGATCAGCTGTTAGTCTGATGGGCTTCCATTTGTGGGTAACCCGACCTTTCTCTCTGGCTGCCCTTAACATTTTTTCCTTCATTTCAACTTTGGTGAATCTGACAATTATGTGTCTTGGAGTTGCTCTTCTCGAGGTGTATCTTTGTGGCATTCTCTGTATTTCCTGAATCTGAATGTTGCCTGCCTTGCTAGATTGGGGAAGTTCTCCTGGATAATATCTTGCAGAGTGTTTTCCAGCTTGGTTCCATTCTCCCCGTCATTTTCAGGTACACCAATCAGACGTAGGTTTGGTCTTTTCACATAGTCCCAAATTTCTTGGAGGCTTTGTTCATTTCTTTTTATTCTTTTTTCTCTAAACTTCCCTTCTCGCTTCATTTCATTCATTTCATCTTCCATCAGCGATACCCTTTCTTCCAGTTGATTGCATCTGCTACCGAGGCTTCTGCAATCTTCGCATAGTTCTCGATACTTGGCTTTCAGCTCCATCAGCTCCTTTACGCCCTTCTCTCCATTGGTTATTCTAGTTAGTTATCCAATCGTCTATTTTTTTTTCAAAGTTTTTAACTTCTTTGCTATTGTTTTGAATTTCCTCCCGTAGCTCGGAGTAGTTTGATCGTCTGAAGCCTTCTTCTCTCTACTCATCAAAGTCATCCTCCATCCAGCTTTGTTCTGTTGCTGGTGAGGAACTGCGTTCCTTTGGAGGAGGAGAGGTGCTCTGCTTTTTAGAGTTTCCAGTTTTTCTGCTCTGTTTTTTCCCCATCTTTGCGGTTTTATCTACTTTTGGTCTTTGATGATGGTGATGTATAGATGGGTTTTTGGTGTGGATGTCCTTTCTGTTTGTTAGTTTTCCTTCTACCAGACAGGCCCCTCAGCTGCAGGTCTGTTGGAGTTTACTAGAGGTCCACTCCAGACCCTGTTTGGCTGGGTGTCAGCAGCGGTGGCTGCAGAACAGCGGATTTTCGTGAGACCACAAATTCAGCTGTCTGATAGTTCCTCTGGAAGTTTTGTCTCAGAGGAGTACCCGGCCGAGTGAGGTGTCAGTCTGTCCTTACTCGGGGGTGCCTCCCAGTTAGGCTGCTCAGGGGTGAGGGACCCACTTTAGGAGTCAGTCTGTCCGTTCTCAGATCTCCAGCTGCGTGCTGGGAGAACCACTACTCTCTTCAAAGCTGTCAGTCAGACAGGGACATTTAAGTCTGTGGAGGTTCCTGCTGACTTTTTGTTTGTCTGTGCCCTGCCCCCAGAGGTGGAGCCTACAGAGGCAGGCAGGCCTCCTTGAGCTGTGGTGGGCCCCACCCAGTTCGAGCTTCCTGGCTGCTTTGTTTACCTAAGCAAGCCTGGGCAATGGCGGGCGCCCCTCCCCCAGCCTCGCTGCCGCCTTGCAGCTTGATCTCAGACTGCTGTGCTAGCAATCAGCGAGACTCCGTGGGCATAGGACCCTCCGAGCCAGGTGCAGGACACAATCTCCTAGTGTGCTGTTTTCCAGGCCCATTGGAAAAGCGCAGTATTAGGGTGGGACTGACCCGATTTTCCAGGTGCCGTTTGTTACCCCTTTCTTTGACTAGGAAAGGGAACTCCCTGACCCCTTGCGCTTCCCGAGTGAGGCAATGCCTTGCCCTGCTTTGGGTCGTGCACAGTGTGCTTCACCGACTGTCCTGCACCCACTGTTTGGCACTCCCTAGTGAGATGAAACCGGTACCTCAAACAGAAATGCAGAAATCACCCGTCTTCTATGTCGCTCAGGCTGGGAGCTGTAGACCGGAGCTGTTCCTATTCGGCCATCTTGGCTCCACCCCCCCCTTTAAAATCTTAATGGATTTTCAGCATCATCTGAAATGATATCAGTTTACAATGACGTACTTTGCATTTTTGAGTAAGTTTTGAACATTAATAGAATTTTCAACTTTATTATTCATCTCAAAAGTCTCACAACAATGCCATAAGGTAGACAGCTTATGGTCCCATTTGGAAGATGGAAAACATGAGGTAAAAAACATTACATGATTCCTACAAAACCATTCAATAAGTCAGACACCTAACTAGAAATAGGACATATAAATTCTGTTAAAAAAAATCCACTTTTCCATTATTGGATTTTCTTATAACATTGCGTATTTATTTCTCTCATTTGTGCTTAAATATCATTGAACTCAATTGAATTAAGCACAGAAATATTTAAATCAGTATACACAGTTTCACAGATACTTATTCACAAAAATGTATCACAGTCTTATTAAATATAAATAAAATAACACAAAACACATATTCATGGTTATAGAAATTACATAGAGGAAAGTAATTTTTTGATAGACAGATATGCTTTCCTGTATCTACTAAAGGAAGTGTTTAGCTTTAATATAAAATATGTTCATCATCAATCAAGCCCATATTTAATATGCTAAACATTCTCAAAAACTTTAAATGTTTCTGTGCTATATGCAAACTGTAGGAGTTTAAGTGAAGGACGTGTAAGAATTTAAGTTTTTACTCTGCTTTCTCTGGTGGTATTTAGCTACTCCCAGTCATTGACTCAGAAATTCGATGACATTTCATTTTGAAAGAGGAAATGTGTATGATAAGCTTTTTGTGTTTATATCTTACTGAGATGTGAATAATAACCGGGAGACATTTTTAGTTGTATTTCTCTCATTTACATATATTACACATAAACACATGTACTTGTAAACTAACAACATTTTCCAACAATCACTAGGGAAATGAATAGTCTAGATTTTTCTCTAATAAATCAGAGCAGCAAATCTAATCTCACATTTGAGGTGTATAGATGAATACAGATGCATCTCTGTAGTCAGAACCATGGTGACAGATGATTGTAACATCCTATGACTACTTGTCTATAAGCAGACATAGTGCAAAATATATTAATGAGGCATAAAAGTGATTTTGAAAAAATTATAGTAGTTCACCGAATTTGCCTTACCATGTAATTAATTCAGAGTACTTTGAAATCAATTACATGGCTTTAAAGAAGCAAAGATCAATCTTTTAAAAGTATAGTAAGTTTTATTGACTCTAAAGCACATTATTAATGATAAATAGTAGCTAATCCATGAGAGACTACCGTGTGCAGACACTATTGCAAGTGTTTTACTTGTTTTAATTAATTTAATTCTCAAAACAACTATATGAGGTAGTACCACTTTTATTCCCATTGTAGAGGTGAAAGAGTTAATGAAGAGACATGTTAAGTAACTTGGGCAAGGACACACAGCTCCTATGAGGCAGAGACAATGTTTCAGCTTGAGGAGCCTGGTTCAAAGTCCATTTTCTATCACTATTGCCATAATTAGGATTTGGGCCATATGTAACACTTATTTGAAAAAAATTGAGCTCATTTATCTTAAAGCTTGCCAAGGCATTCATTTCCATATAACAAAGATTTATTCACTTCATAGTATATGCCAGGCACTGTCCTACATGCTTTACACTAAGCTTTACACAGATCAGCTCTGATATTCTGATAGACATCTGACCTGATACTATGATGGACATCTGACTTGTCAGAGAGCTAAAGACTTACAAAAGCACCAGTTGCCATATACTGATATAAATATTTCTAAGTAAATAAATAATTGGATAACTCATTCCATCAAAAATTAGAGTGCTTGTCCTGTTACTAATTATTTGAAACCAACTCTCCTAGCCTTCATCTGCTTCTTTTTATCCTCTTGTGCTCATGGAAAAACGTTCCCAAGAGTCGTCTTCTTTTTTTTTTTTTTTTTTTTTCCTTTCTGGGCCAACTGCAACTAACATATAGATGGCAAGATGCTGTTAAAGAACGAATCAGAAAAGCTTCTTAACAATACAACATGCTTCCTGAAGCTAGTGCTTAAGTGTATAACACTGTGTTAACAGCAAGTTCAGATACATTTAAAAAGTCAACTGTTGAGGTTAGTGATAGTGCTCTGTATTATTAGATATAAGCCCAGCTCAAGTCATATTGCAAATCCCATGCTTCTCCTTTCTTGCCCACTGAAGGTCCACTTATCAGTTCTAGAATGTTGAAGCCCTGAGTCTTCAGGGAAGACTGTTCTTTTTCACTAGAAGAATCTCACGTGCTCCAGGTATTATACAAGGTAAGATTTTGGCATTACTGGCAGCTCTTCATATCCTGTGGAAAATGATGTTCCCATCTTTGATTGAGGGAAACCACTTATTTATCTTACTAGGAAGTATCACAAGCAGTTTCCCTCGTGAGTAAGGAATAGGTGCTATCTGTCATTTGCTGTGTCTTCTTCCTTCATGGTAGAGGGGGTTTGGTCCTATGTACAAAAAGGCCACCTCAGGATATTAGATTTGTCTAGGTCTGAAGGGCTTCTTGACATCTAGCAAAAGCACTAATCCAAACTAAATGAATTTAAACAATACAAAATATGCAGGAGTATCAGCTTCGAGTGCCATGTGTGTAACTCATGGACAATCCACACTACATACCAGTCTTTGAGGCAATCCAATCTCGATACTTAGTTACTCTGGTGTAGACTCCAGGTTTTTTGGGAAGTGCACATGATTGTCCCCAACTTACTATACCTACAACGTACCAGATGTCATGATTATCATAAACCAGAGGTCCACCAGAATCTCCCTGAAATAAAAACATATTTTAAATTGTTAACTCTACGTTAATTCAGTAGGAAGGTATTGTAATCTGACGTTCACAGAGAAAAAAGGAAATTGGTACACAGACCACAGCCAGACTACAGACTATATAATGGGTCTCTCAATTGAATTAAAATTTTTGCTAAACTTTAAAGGGCATTGTTTTTCTTAGGAAGGCTAACATTCATTCACAGGAAATGGTTACATTATTTCTGTATCAGTATCCTTAGGTTGTTTTTTTTTCTAGTTTGACCAGGCCTGTTTAGTATGGTTTAGTAACTATGTATATAAATTGTTAAATGTGAGATTAGCATTTGGAAGCCTAGGTATACAATTTCAAGGATCTCTTCCAAATGCTGTCACCTTGATCGTATTTTATGGACCTATTCTTGGTCTCCTTTTCTTTTACTCACCTATTTCTAATTAGTTTTCTGGCTAAATTTTTATAAGCTCCTTTAAATCTCATTTGGAAAACAAAAATAAGAACAAAGAAGATTAAGTAAATAAACAAATAAACATGTGGTCGTTGTTAAAAGTGTGGTCTCAGCAGCTGAACTGCCCGTTTCAGGTCCAGCTCTATTAATTACTGGCTGTATGACCCTAGGTAAGATACTTAAGCTTTCTGTGCCTCTTCCTCACTTATTTATTTATCTGTTTCTTTAATTAACTATTTATTGAGTTCCTATTCTATGTCTGAGGCAATCTGATGTCTATTAGGGATAAAATGATGACGAAAATGACAGGCCTCTGTGCTCATAGAGTTTGAAGTTTAGGTTAAAAACAACAACAACAATATTAAAGAAGCCTAAAAACAGATGCAAAATGACCATTATGATAAGTACTATGGTAACATACAACAGGGAAATTTGACTGATAAGGAAAAACAGGAAAGTTTCCCCTGATGAGTATAATTGAGCTGGTATCTGAAGGAAGAACTGAGCACAAGGGAAGTGGGGGTCAGGTGTGTTACAGGCAGAGGGAACAGTATTACAAATGCTCTGTGGCATGAAGGAACCTGGCAAATGCAAGGGCCTAGAAAAGGAGGTGGGTGTAGAGGAGTGTGATGAATCTGGAAGGTAAGGAAAGACAAGTCCATGTAGAGCCTTGTAGGTCTTGTTTAGAAGTTTTTGTTTGTATCTTAAGACTAAAGGTAAGCCACTGAAGTGTTTCAGAGAGAGATCTGACATGATTAGCATTTTTTTTGGAAATGGTTCTGGCTCTTATTTGCCTAACGCACGAGATGAGCATAAGAGTAAAAATGAGGAAATTAGCAAGACAGCTAGTGTAGTTGTCTGGTCAAGGGAGGAAGGAAAGGAGCATGAACGAGAGGCAAAGAAAGGAGAAATGGTGATGCAGAAATATTTAAGAAGGTAAAACAACCTATTAAGACTGAATCATGAAGAAGTGGAAAACCTGAAGAAATGGAAAACCTGAACAGATCAAAAATAAGTAAGAATATTGAATCAGTAATTAAAAAGTCTCCCACCAAAGTCAAGTCTAGGACCAGATGGCTTCACAGTTCAATTCCACCAAGCATCTAAAGAGCTAATACCAATCCTTCTTAAACTCTTCCAGAAAATTTAAGAGGAAATACTCCCGAACTCATTTGACAAGGTAAGGATTACCTTGATGCTAAAGCCAGATAAGGACCCTACAAGAAAAGAAAATTATGGGTCAATATTCCTGATAAACATAGGATGTAAAAATCCTTAACAAAATACTCACGAGCCAAATTCAAATAGATTAAAAGAATCATTCATCAATATCAAGTGGGATTTATCCCTCAGATGCAAGAATGATTCAATATATTCGAATCAATAAGTGTGATTCATTACATTAACAAAATGAAGGCTAAAAACCATGATCCATTCAACAGATGCAGGAAAAGCTTTTGAAAAAATTCAACACGCTTTTGTAAGAAAAACTTTCAACATAATAGGTGTATGTCAAACACAATAAAAGCCATATATTGGCTTTTGTTATTAAAGCCATAGTGAAAAATCTAAAGTGTTTCCTGTAAGACCAGGGACATCAAAAGGATGTCTACTCTGATTTCTTTTCAACGCAGTTCTGGAAGTTGTCGCTAGAGAAATTAGGCAAGAGAAAGAAATAGAAGACATTCTAATAGAAAAGGAAGAGATGAAATTGTCTTTGTGTGTTGACAACATGATCTAATAGATAGAAAACCCTAAAACCAACAAAAAGCTGTTAGAAGAGATAAACAAATTCAGTAAGTTTGCAGAATACAAAATCAATATACAAAACTCAATAGTGTTTCCATACACTAACAGTGAGCTATCTGAAAAGGAAATTAAGAAAACAATCCATTTACAACAGCAACAAAAAATAAAACACTTGGGAGTAAATTTAACTGAAGAGGTGAACGCTTTGTATACTGAAAACTATAAAATATAGAAGAAAGAAGCTGAAGAAAACACACAAAAATGAAAAGATATTCCATGTTTATGGATTGGAAGAATTATCTTTGTTAAAATGTTCATTAAAATGTTAAAATTGTCATTGTTAAAATGCAATCCCTACCAAAATTCCAATGCCATTTTTCACAAAGAGAGAAAACAATCCTTAAATCCATATAGAAGCAAAAAAACCTTGAATAGTCAAAATAATTTTGAGCAAAAAGAACAGAGCTAGAGGCCTTACACTACCTGGTTTCAAAATGTCTTATAAAGCAATTGTAATCAACATAGCATGGTACTGGCATAATAACAGACTCATCAACTAATGGAATAGAAAGCCAGAAAAAAACACATATATTTATGGTCTATTGATTTCTTGACAAAGATGCCAAGAATACACACTGAGGAAAAGATAGTCTATTCAATAAATGGTGCTGGTAAAATTGGTCATCTACATCAGAAGAATAAAATTAGGTTGGGCGTGGTGGCTCATGCCTGTAATCCCAGCACTTTGGGAGGCTGAGGCAGGTGGATCACTTAAGGTCAGGAGTTCGAGACCAACCTGGCCAACATGGAGAAACCTCGTCTTTACTGAAAATATAAAAATTAGCCAAGCGTGGTGGCACATGCCTGTAGTCCCAGCTAGTCAGGAAGCTGAGACAGGAGAATAGCTTGAACCTGGAAGGCAGAGGTTGCAGTGATTTGAGATCGTACCACTGTACTCCAGCCTGGGTGACAAAGTGAGACTCTGTCTCAAAAAAAAAAAAAAAAAAAAAAGGAGAAGAATGAAATTAGACCCTTACCCTTACACCATGCACAAAAAGAAACTCAAAATGGATTAAAAACCTAAACTTAAGACCTGAAACTATAAAACTACTAGAAGAAAACAGAGGAAAAGCTCCATGACATTGGTTTGGGCAAGGATTTTTGAATATTACCTCAAAAACTTGGGCAACAAAAGCAAAAACAGGCAAATGAGATTGTATCAAACTGAAAAGCTTTTGCATGGCAAACAAACAAAACAAAACAACAATTAATAAAGTGAAGAGACAACTCACAGAATGGGAAGACATGTTTGCAAACCATATATATATGGGCTTATATCCAAAATATATAAAGAAGTTTACACAATAGCAAAAAACAAAACAAACAAAACCTGATTTTAAAAAATTGGCAAAGGACTCAGATACCTCTCAAAAGAAGACATACAAATGACCATCACGTTCATGAAAAAAATGCTCAGCATTACAAATCATTAGGGAAATGAATTTAAACCACAATGAGATATCTCTTTACTCCTATTATAATGTTTTTTATAAAAAAGATGAAAGTCAAGTATTGAGGATGAAGAGAAAAGGGAACCCTTATATACTCTTGGTGGGAATGTAAATTAGTACAGATATTATTGAAAACACTATGGAGGCTCTTTATAAAACTAAAAACAGAACTACCATATGATCTAGCAACCCCACTTCTGGGAATATATCCAAAAAATTAAAATCAATATGTCAAAGGAATATCTGTACTCCCATGTTCACTGCAGCATTATTCACAATAGCCAAGATATGGAATCAACCTAAGTGTTCATCAATGTGTGAAGAGATAAGAAAATATGGTATATCTACAAAATAAATATTATGCAGCCATAAAAAGAATAAATTCTGTCCATTTGGGACAACATACGTGAATCTAGAGGACATTATGCTAAGTGAAATAAGCCAGAAAGACATACACTACATCATTTCACCTATATGTGCAATCTAAGAAAGTTGGATTCATGGAAGTAGAGAGTAGACTGATGATTATCAGAGTCTGGGTGAGCCTAGGGGGGTGGAGAGTGAGGGAAGGGGGAGTTGCTAGTCAGAGGGTGCAAAGTTTCAGTGAGGAGGAATAAGTTTTGAGATCTACTGCAAAGCAGGGTGACTATAACCAATAATACTGTATTATAGATTTCAAAATAACTAAGAGAGTAAATTTTAGATGTCTATCACAAAAAAAATGTTAAGTGAGGTGACAGATATGTTAATTAGCTCTACTTAACCATTCCACATTGTATACATGTATCAAATGTCACATCGTACTCCATAGATGTAATACAATTATGATTTATCAGTAAAAAATAATGGACAGTGAAATCTGAGATGGAAAAGTAGAAGATGGAAGAAAGGAAATGATTAATGAACTGTGAGAAAACAGAGTAATCAATGGACAATAGGTGTCCATGAAGTTGAAAAAAGACTGTTTTTCATTCAATCAGTCATCACATATTTTCACTAGTCTATTTCAGGTGCAGTAAATAAAATAGATTAAAATATGTCTTCCTCCATGAAGTTCACATTTTAGTTAGTGGAGAAATAGGCAATAAACTAGATAAATACTGGATGGTGACAAAGGCTAAGGAGAAAAATAGAACAGAGAACAGACACAAGGAATGTACATGTAGGTTGTGCGTGCTGGGAGCGAGAGTGGGTAGACTAGGGTATAACATAGTGAGTGTATATAGGGAAGCAGTAGTTAAAAAGCAGGGGGGAAACACTGGGGGATGGTAGTCAAAAAGGAAGATGCAAATGAGCATTTTTGGAGATGGAGCAGCTTTGGTAACGAGGCCCATAGTGTGACTCTAAGAGGACGGTCTGAGGTCGCTGAATAGTATAGAAGATCACTGGAGAAGAGGAGGTCCAGGAACTAGAAGTCCAGCGTTTAAACAGGTCAGTGTTGCTAATGCAGGGCTTGGAATGGAAAGAAAACCTGTTTCAGCTGTCGCTGTCATTAAAAAATGTGAGGGGCGACGGGAAATGACTGGGAGGCTGGGGGATGAATATGGATAACTATAATATTGCTTTTATCTCATTACATTAAATGAAATAATGTATAAAAAGTGCTAATTTTTGGCTTAGCATATATTAAACACTCAGCACAATTATTGTTATTGTTACGATTATTAAATAAACTCAGTTCTCGGTGTAAGAGATGCCATTTTTTTTCTCCTAGGTAAAATATATGCCAAACACAGAAATAGCTAATGGAAAGTTTCCTCATAAACTTTTGGCCTTGACTTTAAACTTACCTTACATGCATCTATTTTTCCTTCCATGAATCCAGCACATAGCATTCCTGGAGTTATCAGGCCATCATACACATCCTTTCTGTTACACACATCAGTGCTTATGGTTTCCACTCTGGCTTGCCGAAGTGCATTTTGTATAGGTCCTATTGCACAAATGGACAAACAAACAAATAAACGGTATTCCTCAAAAACGACTGCATCTGAGACATAAAAGACACATAAATTGTAGCAAAAGCCAAAGATTATTTTATTAACATTAGCTATCATCTTATTTTCTGTGTCATAAATGTCTGCATGCAAGGAACCATAAACATACATGTCGTAGTATTATATCACCTCTGTAGATCTTTCAAGGATATTAGGAGCCTTAAAACTACATGCAAAATATTACATATGCATGCATTTTTTCATGAGGAGAGGGTCCATAGTCCTCATTAGATTCTCATAGAGGTCCATAACACTGATCTTGTCCAACTGCCACATTTTCCATATAAGGAAACCATGGCCCCTGGAAGTTTATTGACATTCCTAAAGCTATTCAAGTAGAAACCAGCAGACAGCTGCACAGATCTCTTCACCCTACTCTACTCTGTCATGTACTATTTAGGGGTGTCTCACAGCATGGGAAACAAAATGAATGCCCAATATGTGCTAGTGATCTGATAACAACACAGAACAGGGCTGGGTGTTAGGAGGAGAGGATACTGCACAGTTGAATACAGAAAAGAAGTAGTTTAGGGCTCTGGGTTGAAGCTGTTGGTGAGTAGCCCTGAGCTCGCTGTAAGAGACTTTTAAGAACCTCTCACAAAGCCAAGTTGGATATGCATGGAGCATTTGGAAAACTTTTCATATAATAAAATTCTGTCAAAAAAAAAAAAAAGCTAGATTAAGATAGATAGATTAGCAGTAGTTGGCTGGGCGCGGTGGCTCACACCTGTAATCCTACCACTTTGGGAGGCCGAGGCAGGCGGATCACAAGGTCAGGAGATCGAGACCATCCTGACTAACACGGTGAAACCCTGTCTCTACTAAAAATACAAAAAAAAAAAAAAATTAGCCGGGCATGGTGGCGGGTGCCTGTAGTCCCAGCTACTCAGGAGGGTGAGGCAGGAGAACGGCATGAACCTGGGAGGCAGAGCTTGCAGTGAGCCAAGATGGTGCCACTGCACTCCAGCCTGGGTGACAGAGTGAGACTCCATCTCAAAAAAAAAAAAAAAAAAAAGATATATTAGCACTAGTTTTTTTTTTTTCAGGATATCCTTGATAGAAATATAAGTATCTCTTTTTTTTTTTTTTTCAGGTTCTAATTCTTACTTGTTTATTTTAAAAATCCTGGAGAAAGCTCATTGATGTAACAATAAAAGATGAATTTTTCGCTTTAATGCAGCCCTGTAACACACATTCTCAAACCTCATGTCATCCAATATAGCTTTTGTATTTTTTCTTACAATTCATGTGTATGAATGCATACAGCTGCCTTTTTTAAATGAAAAAATACAGAATTTCATGGTCTTTTTGGATTTCTTTTAAGGCCTTTCAGTATAGCCAAGCTGAAGTAATATCTATGCATTGTTTTGTTATTACGGTAATAACAAGTTCTAGTTTATAATAATATATAGTACTTAGTTGGGACAAGGAGCAATGATATACTGCTTTTTAGTAACTGGTAAATAGTATGTTTTTGTCTATTTTAACTAGAAATGAGAAGGAGAAAAAAGAAGCTATTTTGAATATATATAAAACATACTCTAATAAAGTATATGCATAAAATGATATATTAGGTAAGAAGCAAAATTATAAAGAAAACAGCTTATAATATTCCTGATTGATTAGAGTTCCTAAATATAAAAACAAATGAAAGTGACCTGCCATTAAAAAATTAGCACATTATACAACTTTTACATACTTCGGAGGAAATAAAGATCTTGCCACACTGTTCTGAGGAATCATTGCATTTATAAAAATTGAAGGCTTAATTTTGCAAATACAACTTTCAAGCTGTGTGAGCAAATTGAACTTACATGAAAGGTACAAGATAACATCACGTTGAAGAACGTTATCTGTAAATTTCATAAAATCTAGTCACAAGTTACTGGAAACTTCATAAGGAATCTCAGAACTGTTTTTAACATGATGTTCCGATTCAAACTGAGAACTGCATAGTCTTTATATCACAAATATAAATTGAAGTAAGAGTGAAGATTTAGAGGGAGAACAGTTTCTTATTTTAGATGCTACCTGCTTTACGCAGTGTTGGTTACTAAATACTCAGAGCAGAAAATTAAAATTGAATTGTTTTTCATTTTCTACAGTTTATCTGCTGTTTTCAGTTTGTAAAAAAAAAAATGTATTTTCACATTACTGCAATTTTTGAAGAGTAAATCACTGAAAGAAATTTTAAAGTAAAGTCCTGCTCTACTAGCTTCCTACATTGGAATACAAGAATACAGGAAGTGCTTTCAACAGAAAGTTACGTAGTTCTACAGTGCAACCTGTCTAAAGACTTGCAAGGGACCAGTACTGTGACTTTGTCTCTTTGGGTCAGGCAAAAGCAGAGGCAAATGAAAAATGAACTTTGAAAAAAAAACACATTAAAAACATTCCTGTATGAAAATGAATACTTGTTTGCACTTAGATTTAGTGCTATAGAGAGGAACTGAGGCACAATGAAACTAAGTGCACAAAGGGAACATGTCTGAAATAAAACAATTTTCAATGTGACTGAAACCCTTCGCCATTAGATGCGATAGGGTTGGAGGACTACTTTTTCATATCAAAGAACATTACAAACACCAGGGACTGGCCAAACTATGTTTTCTAAATAGTATGTAGAGTGATATTAAAATTACATTGCAACTAAAATTCTGGTTTTTAAAATCACTTATAATTTTGATTTTTCATAAAATGACTGGCTCTTTTGCTGAATTAAAATTAACTTCAAATCAAAACCATCTCATTAAACTTCTGGAGGACTGTTAGTTTAGCAATGATAATGTATGTTTCTCAGTTTCCTAAACAAGCTCTACCAGACACACATATTTTCCTCATTTATGTCAGTATTACATGTTCTTTCCATAGAACTTAAAGCATTTTGGTAAAAGGTTGAATATGATTCTTCAAAGAACAGCTCTTCTAATGGTGACTTGGTAGAAACAAACAGTAATGTTGTAATTAGAAATATGCTGCCTTGGATGGTAACTGTTTGCTTATTCTATTCATCATGACTCTAGCAACACCTGCCATCTACCTACTTGCCGTCCTTTTGACTCTTTCATTTCAGTCCAGTGATTGAGTTCTTCTCCAGAGCCGTTGAGACCTACATAAATCCAGCCTATCATCTCTTTTCTTCTCATGCTGCTTTTGTTATACACAGACAGTATGAGTGTCACATCAGAAAGCTGAAACAGGGCCACTTGAAAAACAAAAGTTTCCGTGTACACTGGCTTTGGCTGCCCTCTGCGGATGGATATCTTGCATTTGGACATCTCTTGATATATGGATTTCAGTAGAGTTAACATATGTATTGGGTGGTCTGTTTGCTGCCACGTTTTTTAAGTGGCTGCCTTTTATCACTTCTGCTGATAGCCTTCCATTTGTGGCATTATAAAGCAGGCTAATGAGAATTTCTGGAACTGAGCCGTCTTCAAGAGACTGACATGCGGATGCACTTTCACTACACGACATTTCTGACACGCTCATTTGGGAGTCACAGCCAAATTTTATCTTGTGAATTGTTCCTTGTACTGTATTCTGAACCAAGATCTGGAAGCCCTCTAACATTTTCAAAACAGAACTGCTTATTAATATAGAGAAAAAGAAGGAGCATCAAGATAATAAACACCCCAACAGCTGACAAAAATGCAACTGCCTCTGGAGATACTTTTCTAAAACAGGTAAGTTCATGTACTCCACAGGTTCTCTCTCCCTGACTTTTTTTCTTTCCACTGCTCCAGTTGAGCAGTTGAGATTTCTTTCTTTCTTTTCTTTCTTTTCTTTCTTTCCTCTTTCTTTCTTTCTTTCTTTCTTTCTTTCTTTCTTTCTTTCTTTCTTTCTTTCTCTTCTTTTTTTTCTTTCTTTCTTCTTTCTTTCTTTTGTACTGCACAGGTTCTCTCTTCCTGACTTTTTTTTTTTCCACTGCTCCAGTTGAGCAGTTGAGATTTCTTTCTTTCTTCTTTCTTTCTTTCTTTCTTTCTTTTTTATTTTTATTTTTAGTAGAGACAGAGTTTCACCATATTGGCCAGGATGGTCTTGATCTCCTGCCCTCATGATCCGCCCGACTCGGCCTCCCAAAGTGTTGGGATTACAGGCTTGAGCCATCACCGCTGGCCTAATCTTTTTCTTTAGAGTGAACTAGTACCTAGAAATCTTAAGTTCTGGTGTTTAATTTATACAATTACTAGACTTGATGTCTTTTAACACCCCTAGCAGGTTGGACACAGGAAAAAGATACAGATTTTATTGACTAATCAAAAAAAATGCTCAAAATATTTACAACCCATTTTAATATTTATGATCATCATAAATTGTAAACTCAAAAGACAGGGCCTGATTTTTACTTTTTAACCCACAGCCCCTGTTCTGCCCAAGGCCACACATATTGGAAAGACCATTACTTTCATTAAAAGCTTAAGAGGGATTCCTTAAGATAGATAGCTCGTTTGATCTCAAGACATTCTTGTGCTAAGAAAATTAGGTTGAAACTGCTCACCATCATCTACAATGGATCCAAATCCTGTGACGAACACACTTGTTTTAGGTGGCAACTTTATAGACGAATCTGGGAGGCAAACTCTCTGGACTATATTTGAAAACTCAACTCTGGTAGAGAGCTGAACCAAAGCAATGTCATTTTCATTTGTTTCTCTATGGTAATTCTCATGAAGAATAACTTTCCTCACGTTTCGTTTCACTGCGGGTGGTGTTATAGTTGCACCAAAAGTAGCAATCCATTGAGTTGGGTCTTTATTTCTGCAAAAAATTTAAAAGTAATATTGTGATGCTTGACTTAATTCTGTAAAAGAGACTGGGACTGTATTTCTTCCCAACTATCAGTATTATGCTCCTGAAACATTCTTTTGGTGAGAAAGTTTGTAGTTGATAAAATAATAGGAAAAAATAGTTTTTAAAATTATTACAATTATGTACAAATAATTAATAACTATGATTAATTTCCAATTTTTAAAGTTCTTGCTTGCTAGGAACTCTCCAGGTCCTTTTTTCCTTAATTTCAACAAACTGTGTAGAAATTAATTTTGATTTGTTTTGGATAATATACGTACCAAGAGGCATTTTCTCTCCATGTCATGTCTTCCACTGATTCTTATTTTATGACTCACTTTTTCGTTCTTATTTTACTGGGTTTTACTGTGGTCTTTGAACTGAAGTGTAATTTGTCTGCTTTGCAAACTTTCATGTATACACATGGTTTTTCTCCGCCCTATGCTCATATCCCTCCCTGATATACAAGGGCTAATTAATCCCAACTCAACGTCAGCTCCTACCGCCCATGGATCTGGCCTGGTCAGTCCCTCTTACTAGACTTTCAGTTCTCCTTTCACATAGATGCTTTTCTCTCCCACAAGGTTTATATCACCAGCAAATTCTGGCTAGTCCTATTATCTCTTCTTTACTTCCTTTATCAAGTACTTCTTTTATCAAGGTCACCAGTAATCTCTACTTCATCAAGCTCAATGGCCAATTCCCATATAGGTCTGTGATTACCCAGAACCTGCACTGGACCTACTGAAACAAGAATTTCAATCGCCACAGCTTGTATTCTTCACTAAATATTAAGTTGGAATTCTGGATTTATTTTTAATTTACATAAAGAGAGATCAGTTATAAACTAAAATGGAAGACATTCTCACAAAAACGGAAGTGCAAAGATTGGAGGATTGTGTGAATATGAAAAAATTAGAAAACCTTCACAAGTGAGTGGGACTCAAATTTACCCATAAGGCATAATGCCAGTTATTTCGGGAGTTGTAAATACACATATATAAGTCAGTCCCTTTTCTCTTCTCTTCTGTGAAGAAGCAACACATAATCACCTTAGTATCTTGGAACCATCTGGGATGTTACCCTTAGAAGGATGATAAAGCACCTCCGAGAATCACCAGGGATAGGCTCCTTTAATAAGGTGCAGGGTGCAGAAGCAGTGCCACTGGCCAGGCAAAGGGTCTTTATTTAGAGTATTGTCTTTGAGAGTTTAAAAGGAAAAGCTTTCTGTACCATGATGGTAAAACCTCAGAGAAGAAAGATGGTGTGTTCCTGACCTCTTGGGGCAGTAGGGTGCCTATGTATGTCTGTGTACATGAAGTGACACAGCTGAGTTTTAAGAGGTACAACCATGAAAGCCCAGAGAGATTTTGCTGGGCTGTACATAACCAGTCTTGAATACCGTGAGGGGAGTAAGACAAGGTAGCAGGTCTCTCCCACCTTCCACACACTTTTCTGGACCATACAGGCCTGCAGGGTTCCTAGAGAATGCAATGAGAAGAGAGAAGTTCAAGAGGGATACCTATGATTCTTTTCTTATTTGTAAAGTGATGGCAATGCTGACAGTGGGAAGTTAGAGGGATTAATTGGAAAAAAACAAAACAAAAGTAGCTGACTTTCTTCCTGAATATGTAAAAGAGATTAAACTTGTTACATGTGTAATAGTCTTTACACTAAAATAATCTACATATCATTTTATATAATATATAATAGGAAAGACAGCACTAGGTTCATGATGATAGAGGAAAATATATAAGAACTATAAATGACAAAAACCAACCATCAAAGACAGGGCATAGGGGAAGCATTATCCATTTGGGGGACAGCTGGGTCTACCCTGAATGGAGCAAAGGATAAACTGGCAAGACTGGACTCTTCTGACGCACTAAATCAGTGGCAGATGAGGACTGTGAAAAGAAGGCTCACAGCAGCCTTGGTTAACTTACTTCCGAAAGCAGTGAGCTGCTGTGAGCAGCCATGTGTTACTGATGAGGCTGGCTCCACACTGATGGCCTGACCCTATGAGCTGGAGGCTGGCCTGCCATGGCCATTCCCCTTCCATAGCTGTTTCCCGTCCTTGGACAATTCTTTGAGTAGAAGAGGATGCTGGTAATGGCATGTTTGAAGACGTCATCCTTATTCCACAGCCTGCCACAGAAATACATGATCATTCGTATTCATAAAAAGGAGGAAAAAAGTATATTCTGATTTGCTTTGGTTATAGACAATCCTTTGTCCCTGCTACCTTGTGAACCATTCATAGCACTCAGCCTTTGAGCTTATTTGATACAGGTCTTGCTGATCCTACTGAGGTTCAGAAGAAATGTTTACTAACATTTCAAGGCATTCAGTCCAGGAATTAACTTCTGTCTCTCCTTATAAAGCATATATAGATAATTCATTGAGCACCAAAAATGCATAGATCCTCTGCTATGTGTTTTAGATGTATTTATAGAAACATACCTTTTAGATGAGAAAATTAAGACTTGAAGAGGGAACATTGCTGGCAGTCACCCAGCTGGTAAGTGACAGAGTGGGATACAAAATTACGAGGATCCACACCAAAAGTAGCAGCAGGATCCTTATTACTGAGAGAGAGCCCAATACTAAATGTAGGTCATGATTTTCCCTTAACTAATGACTAAAGAGAATCAATTTATTGTGTTTGCAAAGCCCTGTATTTTAACAGATTTAAACAATATTGACTTTTTTGGTCTTTTAAAACTTGAAAGGCTAGTTTAAAAAAAAATTCTTCTTCCCTGATTTCAAACCCTCAATTGACTAGATTTCAAGTCAATCTTAAAGGAGAACTTAAAGTGTTACAACATTTTTAATGGGCGTGTTTGTCCACAATAGACCTTAACTATGTACCAATGCTGGAATGTGGGGTGCAGGGCAGGAAGAGGAAGAGAATGTACATAACAGATATTTCAATAAAAATGCAAGCAAATTAAAAAAAAATTAAAGCCTAAATGTTACCAGTTTAAAACACCCTCTTGAATTGGTAGATAATATTAAAACAATTATTTATAATGAATATTAATATAATATCTAGAATATTATGTAAGGTGTTTTTAACCACATCTCATAGGTCATATAAACTTAAAATTGTATTTGGTATAAATTTATAAATTTAAATACTTAAATACTAAAAATAATAAGACTAAGTGCTTGGTTTACAAAAATATAAAATAAGTCTTAAAAAGTTTGGTAAACTTTACTGCTAACTTTTCTATAACTTTTTTTCATGATCTTTTACTGTGAAATAAACAGTTAATTGTGGGTTTTGGAACTTACGACTGTTGAGAAGATTCCTCATCTTTTTGCTGTCAATAGCTGGAATAAGCAAAACATGAATTAGTTGGCAAAAGAATATATTCCCATTTTCATGTTACGTTGTTCAACTGGTCATTAATAGAAATGCAAATTATCTAAAGCATACATATTTCAAGAGAACATGAGATTTTTCATAATCAAGTAATATATAAATAACCTTTTACTCTGATTTTATTTTTGGTCCAAATTGTGTAATTTACTTTAAAATTAAATCAGAGAGCATTTTATTTCCTGATTTTGCTCAGGAAAAAGAAACAGAAATTAGGAAATTAGGAAATAATAAATAAAGATAAATGTCCCTGACTTTCTTTGGGGGCTCCAGTATAATCTGAGGCAGCAACCTCCAATTCCCATCACAATTGGTGTTTACCAACCTATGTGGTTTAGGCGTATTCCTAATGGCCAGTCTGAAATGGTAGCTCTGTGGAGCTAAATGCATCACAGACCACTGAGGGCCCAATTTCAAGGCCCTGATCTAACAGATTAGTAATTTAGTCAATGCAGGTTGATAACCTTGTCTCCCTGAGGATTCTCTCTTGTGAATGGCTTGGATAGTTGTGGCTCAGGCAGCAGGCACTAGAGGCATGAAGTTCTTTCACACACAACCAGTCCAGAGACTCCAGCCATACACAAACTTTCACTTCATTTTATGTTTCCCTTCTGTGACATCTTTTTTCCCTTCAAATTTATTCATTCATGTTCATTATAACTCAGCTACATTAGATGTTTGTTGGGTTAGTGATTGGTTTTCTGTTTGTCAGTGAGAACATGGAGAATTATGGTGATTTTATCAGGAACATTGACTTCTCCCCGAAAAGGGATGTGAGCCCCAATTCCTACTAGAGGTTTCATGGATATGTCTCTTTATTTAACAAATACATGTATGTGGCAGAAGAAAACATACACAGTTAAATCTTCAATATTGAGCATGGTCAGAGAATTTATTTTGGTATTAAAACAACTTGTATCATAAAAAATCATTGTATGTAACCAACGATGCCAAAATTTTTTTATAAATTGTACAAAAAGAAACTCTACAGCTGTAACAACTCAGTAAACATAATATAATGTCACTTTTGTAATGGATATTTTACTTTAGGATATATGATTGTGGCTTAGGCACAGTTATATCATCAGGAATTGAGATTTCCATTTATAGAATGCTGGAAAATACTTTGTTTTACTTTGGAATATAATTGATCAACAATCAAGGTGGATACCATGATCTCCCTTATTTCTAATTACTTCTTGAGAATGTAACAATATTTGTGGGGATTTATCTCAAAATATATTTAAAGAACTTTCCTGATTTCTAACAATAAAAGAATTAACTTTAGATAACTTGTTTCCTAAATAAACGCATGACTATTGGGAAGGGAGAAGTCTTTTGGGTCCAAAATACAAGCCCCTCTCCCATCTTTTTTTGTATTAAATTAGAAGTAACTAAACTTGGAAATACATAACAAGAAGCAATGAATGGAGCTGGAACATCTATCACATGTGACATATATGCTAGTGTTTGAGGGAGGGGAAAGAAAATAAAAAGATACAGTTCTTGCCCTTGACCTTTAAAATTTTATTTGAAACACCTTATTTTACTACCTTCAATTACATATTGGCATAGAAATCGGCTCGGGTTCCAACTAGCTGTAAGGTAGTTTGAATTTTAGTTTCCTAAACTTTTTGAATTTCCTTTTCTTCCACTTTGGGAGGAAAACAAAACAAGAACTTTCCTATTTCAATTCATGAGGAATAAATAACGAAGTGATGAAAAATAGTTTTAAGTTAAGTTGGAAACAAGCTAGAGAACCTCTTTACAGTTCATGTCACTGGCTCTTCCTACAGAGGTAAACCTTCATGAAGACGTCTTTCTTTGATACTATAAAAAAAAAAAACTCAGAACTGATCTGTAAAGACCTCTGTGAGTCACAATACCTGTGTCTAATTCTAGCCCCAAGGTTTGCTAATCCCATGTCTCACATCTTCCTTGAGTCTCAGCTTCTTTACCTGTAAAATGGCGAAAGTAATACTTACCCTTTGGAACTTTTGTAAGGACCCAATAATATATGATATGGAAAAAAGTTTAGAAATCTTATTAAAAGCCCTAGTAAAATATGAAAAAAGAAAAAGTTGTAATAGTAAATTTTGCCTCATAGTGGAATTTTATTTTAGTTTTATTCCATGCTGAGATTTTATATATATATATATATATAGCTTACAATAAATAAATATATATATATATTGCTTACAAAAATTAAAGAGGGTTATAAGAGGAGGGAACCGAAAAAGTGGCAAATAAAAATAAAAGACTTACGTGTGAGTCTAAATGATGGTTTGTTTATGGTCAAAGACAATTGTTTGGTCTTCAAACTTTGATATAAAGCCTTTTCAATTTTTTTCTTGATTTGTTCAGCTCTATCAGTAGATGGGTATCGAAATATGAGCACTATAAGAATGTCCACACCTTGTTCATCTGGACTGAAGAACAAAAAAGCAGATAAAAAATGCCATTTATCTAATTATTAATGACTTTAACCTATTAGGACTCACATTAAACTTAAAAAACATAATGCATGATACACATGCATACCAGATTTTTAAATTGTCTCTAGATACAGAGATTTAAAATGAGTGTATAATAACCAGGAAGTGGTGTAAGCACTGCAGAAGAAATAAAGATGGCATGCTGGAAATACTGGATAAAATACATACCTGAAAACAGCTGTTCACTGCCCTTACTTAACTCACAGTTTAGAGGGGTTTGCGGGAGGAGATGTTCGTGAAATCATGCTTCGTACATACTTAAAAGGTTTGCTTTTTAAGGCATTTTGAGCAAAAGCTGTAACTAATGTCATTATTCTTTAGAAGTGGTGAGACAGGGAGGATCCTTCTGTTTACCAAACCTAGTTTCCTTTGTCTCCTGAGCACAGAGATAGATTCCATTTCCTGGGCTTTCTTGAGGTTTACTGAAACTTTCTAATGAATCTGGCCGATGAGATATGAAAAGAAATAATGTCCCCCACTTCCAGGTCTGGCTTCTAATAAAACCTCTCATAGCATTTTCCTTGCTCTCACTCTTCTCTTGTCTGCCAACCAGATGCAGAAGGTCCAGTGGGCAATTTCATTTCATAATCTTGATTGGCACCCACACTCTTGCCCCAACTTCTGACTCTTTGGACTGTACCATAAAAAGGAAATAAACCTTTACGATATTAAAGCACTGACATTTTGGGGTCTGGTTGTCTGTTAATAGATAAATGATTAAAGAAAGCAGTTATAAAAGAGAATCATTTGATAAACAGCTCGAATATATAAATTCATATTGTGATGTGCAGGGTTAGAAAGCCTCAAGAAATCTTTTGAGAATGAATTTAATTGGACAGATAAAAGAAGAAAGGAAGAAAAGGAGAAAGGGAAAGAAGGAGAGAGGGAGGAGAGAAAAGTGGAAAGGAGAAAGAAAAAAAGTCAAGAAGGTATGAAAGAAAGAAGTGCAAGAGAAAAAGGAAAGACATGGATTCCTTAATCATTTAACCATATTTATATTTACTTTATCACCAAGAAGTGAAGCAAACAAACAAATATTACAAATATATATATATAAAAAGAGAGAGATATATATATCACTATGGAATCTAAGCTTTTTAGACAACATGTAAAAACATATTCAGGGTGGATTCTATAATTTTAGTCTCTGTTAATAAATTAATGATTAATTTTTGTATATTATTTTTCACCAAAGAATCAAAACGAAAAACCATTTTAAACTAACAATAAACATGCACTGTCATGAAAGAAAAACTTTACTGCAAAGAAAGTCCTTGTCTGATGGTGGAGTAGGCTTAAAATGAGGAAAATGGAAAAGACGTTAAGTTCTACTTAGCCCCTAGCTTAAGAGACCGGGGAAAGAGGGAATGTTAACTGTGTCATTCCCCTGTTTCTTGTATTTGTTTCCTCTTTTTCTATCCAATAGCTGAGATTTTCTTGTCTCAAAGCACCTTATGACTTTCTATTGTGATTGGGAAATAGGTAGGAACCCTTGGGCTGTTCAAGATTTATGAAATCTCTGTGTTGCTGTAAAGACTTGCTCAGGGCAGCTAAGCAATTAGGTTCATCAAATACCTCATCTTAACAGTATTAACTTGAAATTATAAACCAAATTTACATACCTTAATTTGATAACATGAGATTTGATAAATCGACCGCCTACAGAAGAATGTCGAAATATCCTAGACATCTGATTTTTAAAAAATAAGTATTAGTCTTCAGAACTTAAAAGTAAAATAGAAAAATAATTTTTTAAAAGAAGTATTAGTCTTAAGAAAAGTGTTATTCCTTGTCTTATCTAGAGACTTGGGCAAAAAAAAAAAAAAAAAAAGATTTTCAGCTTATTCCCCGTCATGTTAATGGGTAGATTGACAGTAGTAAGACTAAACCTGGGGTCTAATCTTTGTGGAGCCAAATAACCACAACAAAATTGTTCAACTTTGCTAAGCCTCTGTAAAATGGGATAACAACAATATCTGCCTTATACAGTTGATTTGAGAATTAAGTGAAATTATATCACACATTTTACACCTTGTTTGGTATCTACTAAGCTATTGATGATAGTTTTAAATACTGTCAAGTAAATTAAAAGTACATGCTATTTTTTAAGGCAGCATCTTTATTTCTAAGAAAGCCTACCTTGTTTGCTGCACTCATCCCAAATATGGCATCTCATCCAGTATTGATAGAATTTGTTGATTTCTTAAATGATTATGTCATCACTAGACCATTTGACATGACTTGAAATGACTTCTGCCATGTGACTCTGACACCCTCACTTGTTAATCATCTCTGTGAGAGACAGGATTTCACAACTGGTACTATGCTTGGGAATAAGTTTCACCACACTCTTATACCATCAGCATTTCATTACTTAGCTTTTCCAGTCTAAGCCATTGGAACTTTTTCAGTATTCAGGAAACGGATTTCCTAAAGGGTTCTGACTCCAGCTGGCTATTGAGGCACTGCCTTTTTGTCAAAAAAGCACTGGGCTAGCTGGGTGCAGTGGCTCACGCCTGTAATCCAAGCACTTTGGGAGGCCAAGGTGGATAGATTGCTTTAGCCCAGGAGTTCCAGACGAGCCTGGGCAACATGGCAAAACTCCATCTCTACCCAAAATACAAAAATCAGCCAGAGTCATAATCTGTCTCAAAATAAATAATAAATAGATAAAAAAAATTTTTTAAAGCACTGGGCTGAGAGTTATCAGTCAGAATAACAGGTCGATGTAAGTTTACATAAGATCTATTTCCATGGTAAATTTTGCCCCCAATTTCTACATCCTGTCAGAGGAGGGAAAGTCTCCCTCCCCACAAGATTCCTTCCTCTCCCTGAGTCTTCTAATGTAGTAATAATGCCCAGTAGACTTTACCTCCTAAATGTTAAATCCACTTCCCTTGATTCAATCTCATTGCTATGGTCTCAAATCAGCTCCTTAGAAACTTGTATTTGGGCCTTTGCAGCAGCCTCCTCATGGCATGTTGATGTGGTTCTACCCTATCTTCTGTCCCCTCAGTTGTTCCCTCTGAATGCTGCAACCAGGATGATATCTTTAAAATGCACACCTGAGTATATTAGGCCCTGCCTCAAGTTCAGTATTTCCTTCAACACAATCTTACCCCTTCATTGGCCCCTACTTTGCCCCATCCCTACCTTCAAAGTCTTCTCTCTCTCTCTCTCTCTCTCTCTCTTTCATTTTAAGGTGTTTATTTTGTAAAAGCTTATATGGCAATATCCTAGACAGGACTTGAACAGGTACTTAATATATACTCAGTGACAAAATTAAGCACATTAAGAGAAACAAAACTAGGTCACCAATAACAATTTATAGGACAATGAACCATTTTCCTGGAAGAAGAAAGATATTCAACGTAAGAAAGAATAGGCCAGGTGCGGTGGCTCACGCCTGTAATCCCAGCACTTTGGGAGGCCAAGGCGGGTGGATCACGAGGTCAGGAGATCGAGACCATCCTGGCTAACAAGGTAAAACCCCGTCTCTACTAAAAATACAAAAATTAGCTGGGCATGGTGGTGGGTGCCTGTAGTACCAGCTACTTGGGAGGCTGAGGCAGAAGAATGGCCTGAACCTGGGAGGCGGAGCTTCCAGTGAGCCAAGATTAGGCCACTGCACTCCAGCCTGGGCAACAGAGTGAGACTCTGTCTCAAAAAAAAAGAAAAAAAAAAAAGAAAGAATAAAGAACACTTACAGCAGGAAAAATCAAATTTACATACTTAGAAATCATGTTACAGTTAACAGACAAAAGTTTGCTTAAAGTTATACCTCCTTTCTTGATTTCCATTAAAGTAACACAGTTTCTCAGAATAATCATGGAGACATCACCTTTCCACCCAGAGTTGAGAGTAAAACCACTGTCCAGATAACAAGGTCTCCTTCCACGCTTAATATAAGGCATATAATTACCATTTCTAATTGAAGGCTGGTGATGATTTTTCTACTTTAACTATAGTCATTGAAAACTGTTATTAAAATTCCTGCTAAAAGGATAGCAATAGCAACAGCAAAAGCCATTCCACAATAGAAAATCAACTGCCTCAATGTCAAAACATCCCCAACAGAGGGCACTGCATATTGGGTGTTTTCTTCCATCAGTTGTGTGATCTGGCGCTCTGGTCTGACAATATCAGGCAAAATCACTCCATCTGTTACTTCTCTTTCTGGGATAGCTCTGTTGGGGTAGCTACGGCCTCTTTGTACCCTTTGAGACTAGCTCAAACCTGTGCCTGCTCTGCAACTCTGTTCTAGTTTATTCTGAAGATGTACACTAAAGAGAAAAGGTTTTGAAAGACATGCTCAATCCAGACCAGAGTCCTATTATCCAAAGTTTAGCAGCAAACATCAGAGATACTCCCAAGGGAAAACAAAAAAGGTTTTCCCATAACCAATAGCAGTCAAGATAGAACCAATCTTCCATTTTCCTGTGCCTCTCACGACTCCACCAAAGGTACTTGCAAGTGCATCAAATAGATGAAGAGGAGCAAAAACAGGCATCACTTGGCTCACAAAGGGAAATAATATCTTTGTCAATGGTAAATACATAGGCAACCACACTCTTCAAAACAACAGTAAAACACTTGACGCAAGTGTACACACACTGGCACACAGGAGAAGAGTAAAGTGAGAACACCGAGTCTGCTCATGATTCCTTGTTCCCACAGCATTGCCCACTCATACACAGGTTGCCGCACCAAAGCCAGGGGGCAACCATGTAGACTACAAAGGCCAGTTCACAGATGATGATGCCCTGAGCTTCCAGCTCTGTCACATTAATCAGTCCTGCAAGAAGGGTTCCAATTAAAACAGTCTGTCACTCAATATATACCATGAGCATACTGGGATAGCCAGCTGGATGTAGGCGCCCCACTCCTGGGAAAAGTCCCTAGTCCAACCTCCCCAAGTATTGATATGAGTTATTTTTCCACTACATGTAGAGGAAAAGAAGTGCAGACAGGAAGAACTGGGAAGTGGTGTTGGCCCAGGCAGATTCTAACCCTCTAAGTTCCACAATCTACAAGCAAGAGTGCATTGAGGCCCACATAGACTGCATTCTCTGTGATTCCAGTGGTAACTTAAGGCAAGATGATGCCCTGACTTTTGTAAATATCTCCTCTGCAGCCAGAATGGGAATGCTGCTGGAAGAGCAAGAATGAAAATCATCACATAAATTTGGACCATCCTGGTGATGTCAGGATCCGCTTAACAGCAGGAAGATGCTGTCAGTATTGAGAAAGATGGCCCAGCAAGGAAAACAACACAGCATCAAGATAAGGATTCCTCTTTGAAGTATGGTCCCCACACATTTTAGGTTCTTGCCTACAAAGGATTGAGACACTAGCTTGTCACAAGGGGAGGCTAATCCAGCTTTAACCGAAATACCAGTATTATTCACAAGTGTAACACTATTCAACTTGACTGCCCAGATGTCCACAGAACATGGGATGGATGATGCAAATAAGAAAGACCATCAACTGTGCAAGGAACAGCAGGCTTTGAGCAAGGGCTGCCAGCTCCTGCAGCCTAGCACCTTAGGTATTGGGCGGTGTGCCAGCAGGCTCCACACCATCCCAGATGGTAGCCAGGACTCCACGCCATTGAGTGGAGAGGGTTCCATGGCAGCCAGGATGACCACGTTGGGAGATGGAAGACGGAAGTGGAGATAGGAGGCTTGGCTAACCTGCCCTGCCCTGTTCTGCCCACTAACAAACCCACTACAGGCACAGCCCTCCCAGGAAGCGGTGGATGGTCCCCTGGCCTTTGGCCACCCCCATCCCACCCTTACTCCCACTTGCTTACCTCTTTTGTAACCCCCTCCCCTGAGCCTGGTCCAGCTGGAGAGGGGCCAAAACTCTTATCTACTGATTTAATTGCTCTTTCCTAATCACAGTAGGCTGGTTCACACCTCTGTGACTGTGCACATTCATTTTCCTCTTCCTACGACTTTCCCGCCCCCCGGCAAATTTCTTCAATTACAACCTTACCTTACTTGAGAAACTCTAATGAGAAGTTAGCTCTAACTTGCCCTTCTCAAAGTTGAACACTCCTTTATTTGGGCCACCTTGTCATCTTGAATATGATTTTATTACATTAATAGCAATTATCACACTGGTTTACAATAGTGTCTCTCTCACTCTAGACTATGAACTGTGTAAGGCGGGGAGTGAGATTTATGTTTGTATATCCAATGCTCCACACATTGTCTGGCCCACAGTAAACACACAAGCCATGTTTGACAAATAAATGAGTGAATGAATAAATGAATTAATGAATTAAGAATCAACAATATGGTAAAGGAAAGAAGATGGTAACACATTGTTTTATCTGCAAATCGTGTTGCCAAGTGAAAGTAGAAATCTGTGGTTATCTGCAGAAAGGTGGGACCCAGGAGGCCCCAGTGGTGACCTCACATGTTTGGGTCATTCCTCAGGTTTGGATCAGTTCTGAGTCATGACACTTACAATTTCACTAAGCTTCTCTGAGCTCATTTTATTTCCATTACTCAGGGAACAGGAAGAAAAGGTGATTTTTATATCTCTAGCACTTCTGATAAATGTCCTCTGAAATTCTGAACTGTGTACATATGACACTTTGGGGAAGGATTAGGAGTCTTATTATATTAGAGTATAAGAAAATATCAAGATTCAATTCAAACTAAAATGTGATATTAACAAACCATGGTCCCCCAACGCATCAACCTCTATTTAAAAAATGGCATATTCTGATGTAGTAAAATGCTGGTGTGAGCTTTACTAAAAGCTTACAAGTATTAATTCCGTACTGCATGGCAGGCATTGGACTGATTCTTTTGTTTTAAACTCACACTACCCTAGGAGGAAATGTATCATTCTCATCAGCTCCATTTGATAGATGAAGAAACTGAGACTTAGGATATATAATCTTGTCTAAGTTGGCACAGGAAGTGGTGGCTCTGTAATATGAACCCAGGGAAGCCATCTTTAGATCTTGTGTTAAGTGCATTAAGTGACTTTGACAACCTTGAATTAATTACATATTTGAAGACAGATGTTAAAGTTGGTGGGAGACAGGCAGGTAGGAAGGTCATGGTGAAGGAAACCCTTAAAGACGCCCTCAAAGGCATCTTTTATTCCCTGAATATAAATCTCCTAAGAGATAATCTCTTCAGAGGTTGTTTACTGCTTCTAAGTTTAACAGGGGTAGAGGAGCTATTCCTCCCCAGATACCTAATCATTGTTATAACTAGTTTCTGGAAAGTTTAACTCGTATTTACTTTTTTCTGTTGGAAACTCAGTAATATGATGCTTTTAATGTGATCCAAACTACAAAAACTAATTGTATCCTTTCCCTTTTTACAGTTCAAACCTAAGAATAGATCATTTTACTAGAGATTATTCTATATGAAACAAGATAGTGTGCTCATGGTAAAATGGGTGAAAAAACTTCACCTTAAAATCAGATACCAATTGTAGTCTTTGGTTTGAACTCCAGCATTAAAAAACAAAATAACATATTTGAAACAATACATATGGCTCTGACTAATTAGCTTCATACCACCCAGGTACTGTTTTTGGTAAGTTTGAGCTTGCATCTTTCCTTTGGTTGTGAACTGAATGCAGATTAAGTCCGCAAGGAAGATCAGTAGTTACTGCATGCCAGGTAGGGAATCCCTTTTGAGGTCCACCCATGAAAATAATCAGACAGGTTATGCAAATTTCCTGTTACTGTCAAGGGAATATGTGCTAGCAGAGGGCAAAAACACCAACAAAACTGATTCTTTTCCTCTTTCCTCTCCAGGAAAGCTTCCTGCTGACTCAAAGGGATTTTTCTTCTTCTGAACTCCTATTATGGGAATGGATGAAATCACTGACAGAGCCACAGAAGGAAACAAAGCAAAGCCAGGATCATGAGCTGGGTTATCTGGAGGCCGAGGCCAATGGGGAATTATTGCTTGCAGTCACTTATCAAGCAAATAAACTTTTCCTTCTTTCCTATGAAATTTATTTAAGAAGCTGAAATTACTTACATGATAATGAGTTGTGAGAAAAGAACTGTAGCAGATATTTGTCCTCTATCCAAATTGCACTGAGTGGGGAGGTGTAACCATGCCCCAGCTTCGAGAATTGACTGATAACAGTTCACACCTGCACTTCTCCAGAGGACTGTCCTTGTCCGACCTGAGCACCTTGTTCAGTAACATCTGGTAGGCTACGCTCCACCTTACCTGGGCAGATCCACCGGTGTCAGACAAACAACCCAACCCTCTAATTTCTGGGAAGAATCACCTCCGTGATTAATCTAAGCTCCAGATCTCCCAGAGAAATCATGCTGAGGCTACATTTTTGAAACTACATCTTTATCTAGCTTCTTCCTTTGCCCTTTCCTGCTGTCCTCACTTCCTTATGAATTTTTTTCTGAAAGATCTTGATTAGTAAATTATTTAATCAAGATCCCCTAGTCATAAGTTCTGTGTTTTGGAATATAACCTATACAAAAATAAATTAATTGGTACTAGATAATGCTCTGCTATGCATCTATTTCAATGTCTCTATTCTTTGGAAGTTCTGTCATCACACATCCCCAAGTTTTAGATAAGGTTTTTAGCTAACAGCCAGGAAAAGATTCAATAAATTTAAATGAAAAAGTGTTTTTAAAGGTAATATTTATTGTCTCTAAAGAAGTTTTTGTATTGCAAATATTAATCTCTTAAAATGGAGGGGAACGAAGAATGAAAAAAGAAATATCTTTAAGATGTCCTTTTAAAACATAGTCCCTCAAGCTAGTTGTTGTAGTTTTAGAATATAAAGAGCCCAGTAAAGATGGTTTCAGTGAGAAGCTATTATTGAGAAATGAGATTAGAAAGTTATGGAGTCAACATCTGTAGCCTTTTGATACTGAAAATTCTGCATAGTGGATGGAAGTCATGAGAATTTTCCAGTCTTTATTTTGGAAATCACTTACCTATCCAACTATAATAACTGTCATGTCATTTATAGTATTATCTTTTTGGATTGTCCTGAGCATTCAGTTCCAAAGTGAAGTCAATGTATCATAGAACATATGGAAAAATTCCAGAACTCGTGTTTATATTTATTTTTATCTAAACAAACAATTTTTTACAGCATTGGCTTTGAGGTGTGGAATCTTAGAAGAAGTACATTAATTACTGGATGCTCCCAAGGCGAAAATGGAGACCAGTCTGTTAGAAAGATTGCTTGTCCTAGGATATGTACTTGATAAATCATTCCTGCATTCCATTTAGTTAAGTAGCGATACTTCACACATTAATTTTAAGTAATTAATATTAATTTAATCACACTAGCAAGTCTCAGTATGTAAACAATTAGTATCTTGTTTTAATTATCAGAATAATCATTTTTTTTAACTTTGGCAAAAACGATGGAGTACTGTAAAAATATAAATCCAGTTTTTAAACAAAACAGTTCCATGCAAACTCTACCACACATATGGCTTTCATGTGGCTTTTGGGCATAGAAAGATGGTAGAGACAGATAATCTTCAACATTTTTGCTGAAGAACCATGATTTAAAGTATTAATATATCATTAAAGTGGATATGTTTCACTCACCTCCTCTCTTTGCCACCAATGAAAAATAACTGAGATCTTGTTGGGGGAGTGGCAAGACGGCTGCCCAGATACAGCCAGAAAGGAACTTTCCCACTGAGAGAGACCAAAATATTGAGTAAGCCAACATACATCAAACAGATCTCTGGGAGAGAAAACACTCAGAGTTGACAGAGAGGCACTGCAGACACAGAGGCTGAAGATGAGGAAGCTGGCAACCCTGTGTGGTCTTGCGGGATGTTAGGACTAGCTCCCGGCCCTGAACAGCACCTAGGGAAGGGGTGACTGAAGTGACTGTGAGGCCATTCACTCTTGCTGAGGATCTCTAGGATCATACCTACAAGAGAGCCCACGAGCCCCGTAGACACTTGAATCGGCAGGGGATCTGCCTCGAGAGTCGGCAGAGAGAGCTCCTGCCTGCATGGGTCCCAGAGGGTTTTGCATGTGGGGCAGCTACAGCCAAACACGGCCACAGGAACCCATCCTCCAAGGCTCTCCCCCTTCCTCTACTGACTGCAGGGCCAGGAGAGAGCAGGGCTGCCTTTCTCATGAGACTGGGGTGTGTCTCTTCTGTACAGCGAGCTGTCCACCAGCCCCTCCCAAGGATGCTACCTGGCTGCTCCCACAAGAACATGCGCACAGCAGAACCTCCACTGCCCAGTACGAGTGCTTTACTGGTTTGCGAGCATATCCGCTCCCCAAGCAGAGCCAGTCTCCAACCCCAAGAGGCCAGAAGACAAAGCTGCAGGCTCAATCTCAACCCCGTCGGGTTAGAGCACATAGTTCAGGAGTGCCAAGCTGAGATCTGTGGCTGGTGCTTGAGCAGGGGAAGAGCCCCCACTCTCAGAACACTGAGAAGAGTGAGACATGGATTCATGGGCTGGTACAGAAGCTGGTGTGCCTCCCTCTACGGGGATAATCCAGAAAGAGTGTGGCCTGTCTGACAGCCACTGCCTCTGCCCAAAGAAGCACCATAGCTCCGGACACCTAATAGCCCAGTGATCTGGGTAGAGAAGGCTTGGGACAAAACCAGCTGGTTGGGCCAGATACTCAGAGAGCAAACAGAAGGAAACTTGGGTGAGGGAGAACAAGCTGGGCAGGCCCCACAGCTATCTGCTGGGCAAAAAACTGTGAGCCATGAGCACCACATAAGCTGCATACCCATGACAACACCACCCTGCCCAGAGATCCCCCACCCTTGACAGTAGGTCAAAGCATCAACAGACCACCTTCAGATATACCCCACAATCTGCTCTTACTCCACCAAGCTTCCACAACATTGCAGGTTTCTTGGCAACCTAATCTTTGGCTTGGACTATCACTAGTAGAGGCAGGAACACAGCCTGCCTGGGCACCCCTTGAGGCTAAGGAAATGAGGGCATGGTGCCAGTGATTAAAGGGGGCCCCCTAAGGCACAGGGATGGACCTGGTAAGAGCATCATCTCTCTTCAACGCCACAACCACAGAGCACTGTTGCAAACACACTGAAATACACAAGAGCAGGGCAGCTAACAGCCTATCTGCCAGTCATTACTCTTAAGCACCATCTACTGGATCACAGTCTTAATTGTAACACCAACAAAATTCTTCCAGAACACATGCTTATGAAACCCATGCAAGAATCTAGCCACAAATAAAGACCAGTACAGAACTCTGGCCCTCTGAAAGTACCAAGAAATGAAGACAACAGACTATACTCAAATTATACAACAGCCCAAATCTCAAGGGAAATAAAGAATGAAAAAAAAAAGCCCCATTCAAACGACAGCAAATTCAAAAAGATAAAGGAACATGAGACCTCTCATATGAAAAAGAATAGGTGCAAGAACTCTGGCAATTCAAAAAGTCAGACTGTCTCCTTGCCTGCAAACAATCACCCTACTTCCCCAGCAATGTTTCTTAACCAGATTGAAATGACTAAAACTACAGATATAGAATGTAGAATCTGGATAGCAAGGATATATTGAGATGCAGAAGAAAGTTGAAATCCAATCCAATGAGTCCAGTAATATGATCCAAGAGGTGAAAGATGACATAGCCACTTTAAGAAAGGACCAAACTAAACTCCTAGAATTGAAAAATTTACTACAGGAATTTTATAATACAGTTGGAACAACAGAATAGACCAAGCTGAGGAAAGAATCTCAGAGCTCGAAGACCAGTTCTTTGAATCAACTTAGGCAAAAATAAAGAAAAAAGAAATTTTAAAAAAGAACAAAACCTCCAAGAAACATGAGATTATGTAAAGAGACCAAACCTATGACCCACTGGCATTCCAGATAGACAAGAAGAGAGACAAACAACTTGGAAAACATATTTAAGCAAAGGATCCACAAAAATCTCCCCAGTCTCACTAGAGAAGTTGACCTGCAAATTCAAGAAATTCAAAGAACTCCTACAAGAGGCAATATAAGACAACAATCCTCAAGGCATACGGTCATCAGATTCACCAAGGTCACTGCAAAAGAAAAAAAAATCTTAAAGGTAGCTACAAAGACAGGTCATGTCACTTATAAATGGAACCTCATCACGCCATCTCAGCAGAAACCTGATAAGCGACGGGTGGAGCCAAGATGGCCGAATAGGAACAGCTCCGGTCTCCAGCTCCCAGCCTCAGCGACAGAGAAGACCGGTGATTTCTGCATTTCTGCTTGAGGTACCGGTTTCATCTCACTAGGGAGTGCCTAACAGTGGGTGCAGGACAGTCGGTGAAGCGCACTGTGCGCGAGCCAAAGCAGGGCGAGGCATTGCCTCACTCGGGAAGCGCAAGGGGTCAGGGAGTTCCCTTTCCTAGTCAAAGAAAGGGGAAACAGACGGCACCTGGAATATCGGGTCAGTCCCATCCTAATACTGCGCTTTTCCAACGGGCCTGGAAAACGGCACACCAGGAGATTGTGTCCCGCACCTGGCTCGGAGGGTCCTATGCCCACGGAGTCTCGCTGATTGCTAGCACAGCAGTCTGAGATCAAGCTGCAAGGCGGCAGCGAGGCTGGGGGAGGGGCGCCCGCCATTGCCCAGGCTTGCTTAGGTAAACAAAGCAGCCAGGAAGCTCGAACTGGGTGGAGCCCACCACAGCTCAAGGAGGCCTGCCTGCCTCTGTAGGCTCCACCTCTGGGGGCAGGGCACAGACAAACAAAAACTCAGCAAGAACCTCCACAGACTTAAATGTCCCTGTCTGACTGACAGCTTTGAAGAGAGTAGTGGTTCTCCCAGCACGCAGCTGGAGATCTGAGAACGGACAGACTGCCTCCTAAAGTGGGTCCCTCACCCCTGAGCAGCCTAACTGGGAGGCACCCCCCCAGTAGGGACAGATTGACACCTCATTCAACCAGGTACTCCTCTGAGACAAAACTTTCAGAGGAACTATCAGACAGCTGAATTTGTGGTCTCACGAAAATCCGCTGTTCTGCAGCCACTGCTGCTGACACCCAGCCAAACAGGGTCTGGAGTGGACCTCTAGTAAACTCCAACAGACCTGCAGCTGAGGGGCCTGTCTGGTAGAAGGAAAACTAACAAACAGAAAGGACATCCACACCAAAAACCCATCTGTACATCACCATCATCAAAGATAAAAAGTAGATAAAACCACAAAGATGGGGAAAAACAGAGCAAAAAAACTGGAAACTCTAAAAAACGAGCACCTCTCCTCCTCCAAAGGAACGCAGTTCCTCACCAGCAACGGAACAAAGCTGGATGGAGGATGACTTTGATGAGTTGAGAGAAGAAGGCTTCAGACGATCAAACTACTCTGAGCTACGAGAGGAAATTCAAAACAAGAGCAAAGAAGTTAAAAACTTTGAAAAAAAATTAGAAGAATGCATAACTAGAATAACCAATGGAGAGAAGGGCTTAAATGAGCTGATGGAGCTGAAAGCCAAGTTTCCAGAACTACGCAAAGATTGCAGAAGCCTCAGTAGCAGATGCGATCAACTGGAAGAAAGGGTATTGCTGATGGAAGATGAAATGAATGAAATGAAGAGAGAAGGGAAGTTTAGAGAAAAAAGAATAAAAAGAAATGAACAAAGCCTCCAAGAAATTTGGGACTATGTGAAAAGACCAAACCTACGTCTGATTGGTGTACCTGAAAGTGATGGGGAGAATGGAACCAAGTTGGAAAACACTCTGCAAGATATTATCCAGGAGAACTTCCCCAATCTAGCAAGGCAGGCCAGCATTCAGATTCAGGAAATACAGAGAACGCCACAAAGATACTCCTCGAGAAGGGCAACTCCAAGACACATAATTGTCAGATTCACCAAAGTTGAAATGAAGGAAAAAATGTTAAGGGCAGCCAGAGAGAAAGGTCGGGTTACCCACAAAGGGAAGCCCATCAGACTAACAGCTGATCTCTCAGCAGAAACTCTACAAGCCAGAAGAGAGTGGGGGCCGATATTCAACATTCTTAAAGAAAAGAATTTTCAACCCAGAATTTCCTATCCCGCCAAACTAAGCTTCATAAGTGAAGGAGAAATAAAATACTTTACAGACAAGCAAACGCTGAGTGATTTTGTCACCACCAGGCCTGCCCTAAAAGAGCTCCTGAAGGAAGCACTAAACATGGAAAGGAACAACCGGTACCAGCCACTGCAAAAACATGCCAAATTGTAAAGACCATCGAGGCTAGGAAGAAACTATAACAACTAACAAGCAAAATAACCAACTAACATCATAATGACAGGATCAGATTCACACATAACAATATTAACGTTAAATGTAAATGGGCTAAATGCTCCAATCAAAAGACACAGACTGGCAAACTGGATAAGGAGTCAGGATCCATCAGTGTGCTGTATTCAGGAAACCCATCTCATGTGCAGAGACACATATAGACTCAAAATAAAGGGATGGAGGGAGATCTATCAAGCAACTGGAAAACATAAAAAGGCAGGGGTTGCAATCCTAGTCTCTGATAAAATAGACTTTAAACCAACAAAGGTCAAAAGAGACAAAGAAGGCCATTACATAATGGTAAAGGGATCAATTCAACAAGAAGAGCTAACTATCCTAAATATATATGCACCCAACACAGGAGCACCCAGATTCATAAAGCAAGTCCTCAGTGACCTACAAAGGGACTTAAACTCCCACACAATAATAACGGGAGATTTTAACACCCCACTGTCAGCATTAGACAGATCAACGAGACAGAAAGTTAACAAGGATATCCAGGAATTGAACTCAGCTCTACATAAAGTGGACCTAATAGACATCTACAGAACTCTCCACCCCAAGTCAACAGAATATACATTTTTTTCAGCACCACACCACACCTATTCCAAAATTGACCACATAGTTGGAAGTAAAGCTCTCCTCAGCAAATGTAGAAGAACAGAAATTATAACAAACTGTCTCTCAGACCACAGTGCAATCAAACTAGAACTCAGGATTAAGAAACTCACTCAAAACCGCTCAACTACATGGAAACTGAACAACCTGCTCCTGAATGACTATTGGGTACATAATGAAATGAAGGCAGAAATAAAGATGTTCTTTGAAACCAACGAGAACACAGACACAACATACCAGAATCTCTGGGACACATTCAAAGCAGTGTGTAGAGGGAAATTTATAGCACTAAATGCCCACAAGAGAAAGAAGGAAAGATCCAAAATTGACACCCTAACATCACAATTAAAAGAACTAGAAAAGCAAGAGCAAACACATTCAAAAGCTAGCAGAAGGCTAGAAATAACTAAAATCAGAGCAGAACTGAAGGAAATAGAGACACAAAAAACCCTTCAAAAAATTAATGAATCCAGGAGCTGGTTTTTTGAAAAGATCAACAAAATTGATGGACCGCTAGCAACACTAATAAAGAAGAAAAGAGAGAAGAATCAAATAGATGCAATAACAAATGAAAAAGGGGATATCACCACCGATCCCACAGAAATACAATCTACCATCAGAGAATACTACAAACACCTCTATGCAAATAAACTAGAAAATCTAGAAGAAATGGATAAATTCCTCGACAAATACACCCTCCCAAGACTAAACCAGGAAGAAGTTGAATCTCTGAATAGACCAATCACAGGTTCTGAAATTGTGGCAATAATCAATAGCTTACCAACCAAAAAGAGTCCAGGACCTGACGGATTCACAGCTGAATTCTACCAGAGGTACAAGGAGGAACTGGTACCATTCCTTCTGAAACTATTCCAATCGATAGAAAAAGAGGGAATCCTCCCTAACACATTTTATGAAGCCAGCATCGTCCTGATACCAAAACCTGGCAGAGACATAACCAAAAAAGAGAATTTCAGACCAATATCCTTGATGAACATTGATGCGAAAATCCTCAATAAAATACTGGCAAAACGAATCCAGAAGCACATCAAAAAGCTTATCCACCATGATCAAGTGGGCTTCATCCCTGCGATGCAAGGCTGGTTCAACATACGCAAATCAATAAATGTAATCCAGCATATAAACAGAACCGAAGACAAAAACCACAAGATTATCTCAATAGATGCAGAAAAGGCCTTTGACAAAATTCAACAACCCTTCATGCTAAAAACTCTCAATAAATTAGGGATTGATGGGACGTATCTCAAAATAATAAGAGCTATCTACGACAAACCCACAGCCAATATCGTACTGAATGGGCAAAAACTGGAAGCATTCCCTCTGAAAACTGGCACAAGACAGGGATGCCCTCTCTCACCGCTCCTATTCAACATAGTGCTGGAAGTTCTGGCCAGAGCAATCAGGCAGGAGAAGGAAATAAAGGGTATTCAATTAGGAAAAGAGGAAGTCAAATTGTCCCTGTTTGCAGATGACATGATTGTATATCTAGAAAACCCCATTGTCTCAGCCCAAAATCTCCTTAAGCTGATTAGCAACTTCAGCAAAGTCTCAGGATACAAAATTAATGTACAAAAATCACAAGCATTCTTGTACACCAATAACAGACAAACAGAGAGCCAAATCATGAGTGAACTCCCATTCACAATTGCTTCTAAGAGAATAAAATACCTAGGAATCCAACTTACAAGGGATGTGAAGGACCTCTTCAAGGAGCACTACAAACCACTGCTCAATGAAATAAAAGAGGATACAAACAAATGGAAGAACATTCCATGCTCATGGGTTGGAAGAATCAATATCGTGAAAATGGCCATACTGCCCAAGGTAATTTATAGATTCAATGCCATCCCCATCAAGCTACCAATGACTTTCTTCACAGAATTGGAAAAAACTACTTTCAAGTTCATATGGAACCAAAAAAGAGCCCGCATCACCAAGTCAATCCTAAGCCAAAAGAACAAAGCTGGAGGCATCACGCTACCTGACTTTAAACTATACTACAAGGCTACAATAACCAAAACAGCATGGTAATGGTACCACAACAGAGACATAGATCAATGGAACAGAACAGAGCCCTCAGAAATGATGCCGCATAGCTACAACTATCTGATCTTTGACAAACCTGACAAAAACAAGAAATGGGGAAAGGATTCCCTATTTAATAAATGGCGCTGGGAAAACTGGCTAGCCATATGTAGAAAGCTGCAACTGGATCCCTTCCTTACACCTTATACAAAAATTAATTCAAGATGGATTAAAGACTTATATGTTAGACCTAAAACCATTAAAATCCTACAAGAAAACCTAGGCAATACCATTCAGGACATAGGCGTGGGCAAGGACTTCATGTCTAAAACACCAAAAGCAATGGCAACAAAAGCCAAAATCGACAAATGGGATCTCATTAAACTAAAGAGCTTCTGCACAGCAAAAGAAACTATCATCAGAGTGAACAGGCAACCTACAGAATGGGAGAAAATTTTTGCAACCTACTCATCTGACAAAGGGCTAATATCCAGAATCTACAATGAACTCAAACAAATTTACAAGAAAAAAACAACCCCATCAAAAAGTGGGCAGAGGATACGAACAGACACTTCTCAAAAGAAGACATTTATGCAGCCAAAAAACACATGAAGAAATGCTCATCATCACTGGCCATCAGAGAAATGCAAATCAAAACCACAGTGAGATACCATCTCACACCAGTTAGAATGGCCATCATTAAAAAATCAGGAAACAACAGGTGCTGGAGAGGATGTGGAGAAATAGGAACACTTTTACACTGTTGGTGGGACTGTAAACTAGTTCAACCATTGTGGAAGTCAGTGTGGCGATTCCTCAGGGACCTCGAACTAGAAATACCATTTGACCCAGCCATCCCATTACTGGGTATATACCCAAAGGACTATAAATCATGCTGCTATAAAGACACATGCACACATATGTTTATTGCGGCACTATTCACAATAGCAAAGAGTTGGAACCAACCCAAATGTCCAACAACGATAGACTGGATTAAGAAAATGTGGCACATATACACCATGGAATACTATGCAGCCATAAAAAATGATGAGTTCGTGTCCTTTGTAGGGACATGGATGAAACTGGAAAACATCATTCTCAGTAAACTATCGCAAGGACAAAAAACCAAACACCGCATGTTCTCACTCATAGGTGGGAATTGAACAATGAGAACTCATGGACACAGGAAGGGGAACATCACACTCCAGGGACTGTTGTGGGGTGGGGGGAGGGGGGTGGGACAGCATTAGGAGATACACCTAATGCTAAATGACGAGTTAATGGGTGCAGGAAATCAACATGGCACATGGATACATATGTAACAAACCTGCACATTGTGCACATGTGCCCTAAAACCCTAAAGTATAATACAAAAAAAAAGAAAAAAAAAAAAAGAAACCTGATAAGCCAGAAGAGGCTGGGGACCTATTTTCAGCATCCTTAAGGAAAAGAAATTCTAACCAAGAAGTTCATTCCCTGCCAAACTAAGCTTCATAAGTAAAGCAGAAATAAAATTATTTTTATATATGCAAAAGCTAAGGGAATTCGTTACCACTATCAGCCTTACAAGAGGTCCTTAAGAGAATGCTAAATGTCAAAATGAAGGAACAATACCAGCTAACAAAGAAACACATTTAAGTACATAGCCCACAGACATCATAAAGCCACTATACAATCATCTACAAAACAATCATCTAATAACATGACAGGAACAAAATATCACATATCAATACTAACTTAAATGTCAATGGTCTAAATGTCCCACTTAAAATGCATACAGTGGCAAGTTGGATAAAAACACAAGATTCTACAATCCGCTGCCTTCAAAAGAACCATCTCACGTGTAATGACACCCATAGGCTCAAAGTAAAGGGATGGAGAAAGATCTGTCATGCAAACAGAAAACAAAAGCAGCAAGAATGGTAAAGAAGGAAAAACAAGGCCATTACATAATGATAAAAGGATCAATTCAACAAGAAGACTCAGCCATCCAAAATATATATGCACCCAACATTGGAGCACTCAGATTCATAAAACAAGTCTTCTAGACCTACAAAGACTTGGACAGCTACACAGTTATGGTGGGAAACATCAACAGTCCCACTGATAGCATTACACAGACCATTGAGGCAGAAAACTAACACAGAAATTGTGGACAAAAACTTGACACTTGACCAACTGGACCCAACAAACACCTGCAGAATACTACACCCAACAACCACAGAATATATATTTGTCTCATCTGCATGTGGAATATACTACAAGATAAATCAAGTATTTGCCCATAAAACAAGCCTCAATAAATTAAAAAAAAATCACAGCAAGCACACTCTCATACCACAGTGCAATAACAATAGAAATCATTACCAAGAAGATATCTCGAAACCACACAACTACATGGAAATTGAACAACTTGCTCCTGAATTACCTTTGGGTAAACAACAAATTTAAGGCAAAAATCAAATATTTCTTTGAAATTAGGGACAGTAAAGGCACAAGACATCAACATCTTTGGGATGCAGCTAAAGCAGTGTTAAGAGGAACGTCTATAGCACTAAACACATACACCAATAAGTTAGAAAGATCTAAAATTAGCAATCTAACAATGCACATAGAGAAACTAGAAAAACAACAATGAACCAACACCAAAGCTAGCAAAATAAAAGACAATTAAAATCAGAGCAGAACGAAACTAAATTGAGACACAAAAATCTGTAAAAAAAGATCAACAAAACCAAATTTGTGGTTTATTGAAAGAATAAACAAGACTGATAGCTATCTAAATTAGAGAAAAGAGAGACAATCCATATAAGTACAATCAGAAATGACAAAGTTGACATTACAACCAATCCCACAGAAATACAATCCCACAGAAATAGTCTATTATGAACACCCCATGCATGTAAATTAGAAAACCTAGAGGAAATAGATAAATTATTGGTAACATATAACCTCCATGATCGAACCAAGTAGAAATTGAAAACCTGAACAGACCAATAATGAGTTCTGAAACTAAATCAGTAATAAAAAACCTACAAACCAACAAAATCCCTGGACCATACGAATTCACAGCCAAATTCTACCAGACATACACAGAAAAATGGGTACCAATCCTACTGAAATTATTCCCAAAAAATCAGGAAGAAAGGAGTCCTCCCTAATTCATTCTACAAAGCTAGCATCATCCTGATACCAAAATTTGACAAAGACACATGAAAAAAGAAAATATCAGGCCAATACTCCTTATAAACATATATGCAAACATCCTCAACCAAATACCAGCAAACCAAATCGAGCTGCACAAAAAGTTAATTTGCCACAATCAAGTAGGCTTTATTCCTGGGATGCAAGTGGCTCAACATACACAAATCAATAAATGTGATTCACCATATGAACAGAATTAAAAACAGCATGATCATCCCAATAGATGCAGAAAAAGCTTTTAATAAAATCCAACATCCCTTCATGATAAAAACCCTCAACAAACTAGGCATTGAAGGAACATATGTCAAAATAATAAGAGCTATCTATGACAAACCCACAGCCAACATCACACTGAATGGGCAAAAGCTGAAACCATTCCCCTTGAGAACTGGAACAAAACAAGGATGCCCACTCTCTCCACTCCTATTCAACATAGTACTAGAAGTGCTACACAGAGTAATGAGGCAAGAGAAAAAAGTAAAAGGCATCCAAATAGAAAAAGAAGTAGTAAAACAATCTCTCTTCACAAATGATATGATTCTATGTATAGAAAACAAAGACTTCACAAAAAATGCTCCTAGAATTGATAAACTTCATTAAAGTTTCAGGATACAAAAAATCAACATAAAACAATTAGTAGCATTTTAAAACACCAATAATGTTCAAGCTGACGGCAATATCAAGATGCAATCCCATCTACAATAGCCACAAAAAGAATAAAATACCTAGGAATACATCTAATCGAAGAGGTAAATGATCCCTCCAAGGAGAACTACAAAACACTGCTGAAAGAAATCAGAGATAAAACAAACGTTGTCTCATAAACCTGATCATGGATTGGAAGAATCAATACCATTAAGATGACCATACTGCCCACAGCAATTTAGAGATTTAACACTATTTCTATCAAAGTACCAAGATCACTTTTTACAGAATTAGAAAAAAAACTATTCTGAAACTTATACGGAACCAAAAAAGGGTCCAAATCACCAAAGCAATCCTAAGCAAAAAGAAAAAAGGCAGGGGCATCACAGTACATGAACTTTTAGGGAAATGATTTTCGATTTAAAGTTGTGCATCCAAACTTTCAACTGAGTGAAATATAAAATACAGGATTTTTTCAGTATGAAATAATTCATAAATTTTACATCCCATGAACTTTTTCTTAGAAAAGGTACTTGAGGGCATATCTTACTATATCAACGAAAACATGAGATGCAAGAAGCAATGGATCTCACAAAAGGGTGCAGTCCTGTCTTGGTTAGGTTTACCTTTGTAAAGTGGACCTACAGCGCAACTAGTTGAAATGGAGCAGGAAACATAAGGTTTTAGAAAAGAAGATTTAAAGAAATATCAAGACCTTGGAAATGTCTGATAATACAGTAAAATGGTAGAGGTGTTACACACACACGAAAGAGAGAGAAAATATATTCATACTTAATTCCAGGAACATTATTTGAATGGCATAAGAACTGTGGTAATAATTGTAAAAAACAAAAACGCCATTTGAATAGCCATGGAAATGGAAATGCTCTTATTGCTTTTCAACATTTAGAATCAACTTATGTAAATAACAGGGTAAATTGTAAATATTTTCTCACATTGTGAATAATACAGAGAAAGGATAGTATAGTGAGGGAGAATGGGAATGCTAAAGTTCTCATCTTTTATTAAAGGAGATCAGTGTCTAAAGCTAACCATAAAGAATCATATTAACATAGTGCTCTTCCTATTTGGCCATTAATTCTTGGTTCTAGAATAACTCTTATAAGTTTAAAAGACTACAATCGAAGCTAATATACTGAATTTTGCTAAACAAATCTATGATCTCCATAGCCATGCTTTTCATGGGACAAAAAATGGAAGACTATTCTCTCTGCCTTTCTGCTATGACAGTTAAGGAGATGGCTCACCCAATATACTTAAAAAATTAGAAATAACTTGATAAATACATAAGCTATTTAAAAAACAAAATACGTGAGTCATAACTAGATTTCAGATTAATATCAAGAATTATAGATATACCATGTCCTTTTATATAATCTTTTTAAGTGCTGTCAAAATAAACAAACTGGTAAGCTGATTGTGGCAACTCTATATTCTTATGTTAAAAAAGAATAAAGAAAATGAATCAAAAAAGATAAAATCAAGAGTTAAAAATAGAGAAACATTTGTTTCAACCAACAATTTCTCAGGAGTTAATTAGTTGCCTACTCTAATCTACTATATACATTTGATGGTGCACACAGTATACTGAATATTTTATACATATTAAGTAATTTAATCCTCACAACTATATGACTTACATACTATATTGTCTCCATTATACAAAAGAAGAAATTGAGACTAAGTTCCTATATAACACCCACATTCAAACTGACGCAAAAGACACATTAATAAACATTTAAAATTTCTGTTGAGCTCACCGTTCTTTCAATCTGATGACTCCTTTCTATAAACTCTCTTGAAGATCTTATGCCATAATTTTCTTTATATTTGATATTTGTGACTTTAAAAGAGGCAAGGTAATAGAAAGACTTATCATCTGAAACGTAAAACAAACAAAAGTCTCATGGTTAAAGGTAATAAGTTGTTTTGTCCCCTATGTCTTGCCCACACCTGCTAAATAGGCTACAATAATGTAGTTTATTTCTACTTAGTGCAAAAATTCTTGCAGATACTTTTCAAATATTCTGTAATTTCACCACTGCTGCTGGTTAAAATAAAAAATTCTGATCCCAAAGTACTCATACATAACACTCCATTTATAGATATTTATGCATATCAAAATATTCATAAAATTGGACATGCAACATACAGTGGAAAGACAATATCGAAAGCAATTGCTGAAAGTCATGTAAATGTCATCAGTTCCCTCAAAGAATTGCTAACAGGTATATCAGACATAAGCTGTATTATGAAGACACACTGAACAAACTGTCAAATATTTTTATGCTACTGCTAAGCTTACTTAAGTAGAAGTCCATATTTATTGTTTTCACCTTCTTTTTTTCCCATTCACTCCCTAATTCTCTGCAATCTGTTCCTAACACACCACTAAAGCTGTCTTTGTCAAGGACAACCGTTGTAATGTCTTTCATGGTTTTGTTTGTTTGGTTTACTCCTTGATTTCCTTGTAGCCTTCATCATGTTCCCTGAAAACCTATCTTTGGTTTTATGAAGCCATCTTCTAGTTTTCTTCCTTCCTCCCTGGCCACATGTCGTGGTTATCTTGGTGAGCTCTTTATTTCCACCCTTCTCCTTGGCATTCAAAGATTCTATCTTTGACCTGGTCATATTAAGTAGTTTTTGGTCATCTTAACTGGGATGGCCTTACCCACTAACTATTTATTGATGACTCCTAAATTCTTTATCTTCAGACCAAATCTTTGTCATGAGTTTCAATTCTGCATCAATGACTTCAGAAGACTGCTTATTGAACATTAAATAGGCACCTCTAATATATTTCCAAAGTGAAATAATCATTTACTCCCTCATTTACTTAACCTGCTCCACTTCCTGTATTTTCTCTTTGTGAACAGCTCCAACATCCACATGGTCACCCAAGGCTTGGTTTCATCCTCATTTCCAATATCCAATTAATTTTTCAGTCTTTAAATCCTGTAACTATAACCCATTTAATCTCTAATCTCTCTCTCTCGCTCTCTCTTTCTCTGTCTTTTTGAGATGGAGTCTCACTCTGTTGCCCAGGCTGGAGTGCAGTGGTACCATTCCAGCTCACTGCAACCTCCACCTCCTAGGTTCAAGTGATTCTCTTGTCTCAGCTTCCTGAGTAGCTGGGATTACAGGGGCACACCACCACACCCGACTAATTTTTGTATTTTTAGTAGAGAACAGTTTCACCATGTTGGCCAGGCTGGTCTCGAACTCCTGACCTCAAGTGATCCATGAGCCTTGGCCTCCCAAAGTGCTGGGATTACAGGTGTGAGCCACCGCACCTGGCCAAATCTCCAATCTCTTACTGCATTTTAAACATTCATTTTAAAACATTTTTTAAATGTTTAAAACATTTAAATATTCATTTAAATTTTTTTAAATGTTAAAAACAAACATTCATTTAAAAACATTTTTTAGATCATAAATGCTATATCAGAAAATCTGGAATGACCAGAAAATTATATACAAGATAATAAAAATCTGTAACTGTAATATCTAGAAGTAATTGATGTTATAATTTTGGTTTTTATTTATTCTGTTAAAATAATTATTTTACTTGGCTGAGATAGCTTATCACCACAATTTTGTATCTTTTTTGTTCCACTTACAAAATTGATTCTAAGCATTATCTTACTCCTTTAAAAAAATACATTTTGTTCATTCAAAATGAGATGTCAAGAAATATGAATCAGGGTGACATTTTACCACAACCGTTTACAATCTATTTGGCTGTTTTGCTGACAATTTTTATTTATTTATTTTTACTGATGGATGCGTGGATGAATTAATCAATATTTACCAAGTTCCTAACATACACTAAACTCTGTCTAATCAGCTCTCACATATATTATCTTATTAAATTTAATTAATTCAAGCTACTTCTCAAGGCACATCTTGACAAGATTTCACAATTAAAGTTTTATTACAAAAAAAGATTAAAATTGAGATTGATCCCACAGTGACAGAGCTATTCTATTAATTATCATATACATATCCCTATATTGTCTGTAAGAATTTCCCTGTTAGGCAAAAGCATATTCTGGAATCACGTAGAAGTAAAAGTGATTTTAATACATGTATAAAAGTTATATATGAAGCATAACTGTATTAGTCACTATACTATAGCAATTATGTTAATGTTGAACTTTTGTATTAATTAATAATACCTTTCCTTTACTGAATTGTCATTATATGCAGAGAACATGATATTTGCCATTTATTGAATCTTTATTATATGCTCAGCTCATTTCACCAATGAAGAAATTCAACATTAAATAAGGTTTTACAAAAGATCAATTAGGAAGCCATTGTAGAAATCCAATTTAATAATGGCAAATATTTGTGAGAACATGCACTGTGTGAAAACACAAATCTAATTTAATCATCACAACAATTTTCTGAAGTAAAAATAATAGTATACCCCTTTACATAAGAGTACTGAAGCTTAGTGAAGTAGAAAAGAAGTTTGCTGAAGATCACCTAAGTAATTTATGGTGAACCTGAGATTAAAACCAGGTATGCTTGGCTCTTGGGATTTCATGGGAGAATAACATTTTGTGGGAAAGTAAAATCCCTACATTCCTGGAAGTGGATCCAGCCCTATAGAACAGGAAGACAAGTGATGCTATCTCAATGCAAATTTTACTCTTTAGGTTTTCAAGAAACCAAACTTAAAAAACAGCTTTAGATAACTGGGTTTCTGGATTTTGTTAAAACATATTTCTAAATACTAAAATCTTTAAAATATTTCATGCAACTCTATAAAGCATACTTTTTTTATCCCATAGCAAGTGGTTTAACAATTGATTCTTAAAAATCCTGAAAAAGTTATCTGGGTCATGAAAATGCTTGTTGAAAATATAATTTACCATATAATTCCAGTAACTAAACAACAAAACCAACAAACACAAAAAATACTGAGACAACTGGCAAATTCAGTGTTTGAATTTTTTTAGTTAGTGTCATATTTCATATGAATGGTAGTGAATGGTATTTTATTCATTAATCTCAAAAGAGCTTTACACAGTTATGAAAGCAGCATTATATATATATATACATCATTATAATACATAAAAATATATGTATACGTATAACACATAATATGTATTATATATAAGATTTGTGTATACATATGTATGTATATAATTTTTCACTGGAAGAGGATATTTCTAATACATACAACTGACAATGAATATATATATCCAGAGAGAACTCTTTGAAATCAATAAGAAAAAACAGATGACTCAATACAAAATGGGAAAACGACTTAAAAAGGCACTTCACAATAGCAGAAAATCCAAATGACCAACTGAGACATGGACAGATCCTCTACATCATTGTAGAACAGATAAATGCAAATTAAGATTACGAGGATAATGCTATAACCTACACCAAATTGGCACATATAAAAAGCTATGGCAACACTAAGTGTTGGTGAGGATATGGAGCAATGGGAACTGAGATGCAGTGCTGGAAGAAAACAGTTTGGTATTATCCATGATGATAAAAAAGCACATGCCCTGGCCAGGAGCGGTGGCTCATGCCTGTAATCCCAGCACTTTGGGAGGCCAAGTCGGGGAGAGCACGAAGTCAGGAGTTAGAGACCAGCCTCATCAACATGGTGAAACCCCATCTCTACTAAAAACACAAAAATTATCTGGGTATGGTGGCGGGTGCCTGTAATCCCAGCTACTCGGGAGGCTGAGGCAGAAGAATTGCTTGAACCCGGGAGGCAGAGGTTGCAGTGAGCCAAGACTGTGCCATTGCACCACAGCCTGGGCGACAGAGCAAGATTCCATCTCAAAAAAAAAAAAAAAAAGCATATGTCCAATGACCCAGTGGTTCTGCATCTGCATAGTTTCTAGACAAACTGTTGGATGTGTGTACCAAGATCTATGTATAAAAATATTTACAGTAGTATTGCTTTAATGACTAAAACCTGGAACAACCCAAATGTCTATGAGTATTTGAATAGATAAGTAAATTATGGAATATTTAAGATAATGAACATCAGTCAATAATTAAAAAAAAAACAGACTAAAGCTACCTTCGACAAGGCAGATGATGCTTGCAACAATGTTGAGTAGATGCAAGCCTCAAAAAAGTATGTACAATGCTGTTATATTCATTTAATGTTCAAATAGGATTTCGTTTTAAGACATTTTCTTTCTCTTTGAGGAAATAATAAGAATCCAAATGGAAATCCTGAGGATAACAAGCACACATTAATCTAAATGTCTTTTCATCATGTCAAGTAACAAATAGAGACATGACTTCTATCAAGCATTTGATAGTCCATTAATAACACAGTAATTGTTTTTTAAAATGATACCAAAGTAGCATTGAAAAATTTTATGGAGTTGTAAATATAAAACCTGAGAAGGAAAAGGTAGCTCCTGATATCCAAGAGCTGAGTTTTGGTATTTCCATTGAACATCAACATTAGACAAAGCTATTCTGTGACCATAATCGACGAAGACAAAAAAAAAAAGGACCATTCCATAATACGTCTGAACTCAGACAAAAACAAGAACACTGTCTAAAACAATAAAACAACACAAAAATGGGACATCTCCCTATTTTAGCCAATAGGAGCGACTACTGTTTCTCTACCAAATTACAGCTTCAGCCTCACTTCATTGTGAACCTTCTAAATAGGATTTAGTAAGATACTCGATCATAGCATTATTTCAGGTTTCTGGCAGCAATCAGATAAAATCCAGTTCAGAGAAAAGATCCAGTTCCTTCAACCCTCCCCCTGAATCACCTAAGACAAGCCAAAATCTTAATAGTGCATTCGTTTGAACAATGTTTTACTACGCAGCCTGTGGTTCTCCATGGCATATGTTCTTTTTCCCTTGTATATATCTGAAGATGTATTCTTGTGATCTCTGGCTGAAGGGCACTGATAAATCAACCATATTCAAAAGTCACTGATTTTATTAATTCTTATTTTAAAATTGCCCAGTTTTAAAAACAGTGGATAATTGGTAAGAATTATAATACACTGAAAGCCGATCATTCATAATTACTAAGATCTTTAGAATAAAAATAACTCCATCAAATTCACTTCCATCCTGGTGATGTGACTTTTACCACTATGTCTGCTAAAATCCTTATTTCTATTGTGATTATTTAACAATTATTGATAATTTTTACTCCACTGTCTTTCAGATCTATTCATGTACAATCTATAAAAGTAATATTTTAGAAATAATTTGTCCTCTGTTCTTTCCCTGGTTACTAGAATGTAATTTTCTTCCTTGAATTCCTTCTGCTATAAAAACAGATATGTTCCTTTTAAAAACAGCATCATCTTATATATCTCTCTTTTATCCCATTCTACTTGTTTAACTTTTGTCTTTTCCTAAATGTCCATCTGCAGCCAGGCAACTTTTAAATTATCTGCAGTCAGGAAAGTCTTGGAGCTAGAACGCTCAAATCCTTGGGTGTTAACCTCTGTATTAGTTGTCTACTGCTGCTATAACAAATTACTGTAGGTTTGGTGACTTAACACAACACAAATTTATACTCTTACATTTCTGGAGGTCATATATCATATGTGAGTTTTACAAAGCTAAAATCAAAAAGTTGGCAGAGCTGGTTCCTTCTAGACGCTGTAAGGGGAGAATTGATTTTTTGCCTTTTTCTAGAGACTACCCTCATTCCTTTGCTGATGGTCCCGTTTTACATCGTCCCATTCTCCTCTTGCTTTTGTTGTTCTTCCTCCTTTGACCTTCTTTCCTCCCTTTTATTAGGACCCTGCAGTTATATTTAGGACCTATCCAAAATATCCAGGATAATGTCCCATCTCAAAATTATTAGTTTAATGACATCTGGAAAGGCCTTTTTGCTACATAAGATTAACTAACATTCACAGATTCTAACAATTAGGACATGGACATCTTTGCATGGGAATGGGGCATTATTCAGCCTATGACAACCTCTAAGATTTTTTTAATGGCTAAAATGCTTTTTTTGTCATTATTTTTACTATCCCTTCATTTTTTTTCTTTTTTAAGCATTGGGAGTGAAAGGCATTTTAAAAACAAAACTATTTCATTACCTTCTAACCCAAAGAAAATACTAACAAAAGATAAAATTGTATAGAGTAACTTGGCTTATGCTTTCATTTTATGAGAGTCTAAGGAATGGGTATTATCAATCCCCCAATAGTGAGAGTAGGAAGGTAAACTGGGCATGTTGGACAATATTTCATTTCATCTTCGGATCTTTCAAATGTGGTTTTATTGCTATGACTGATATGAGTGTCTAAAATTTTAAGTCTCAATCACCTGTGATTAAAAATGCAGAAATCGGCCGGGCATGGTGGCTAATGTCTGTAATCCCAGCACTCTGGGAGGCCGGGTCGAGTGGATCACCTAAGGTTGCAAGTTCGAGACCCGCCTGGCCAACATGGTGAAACCCCAACTCTACTAAAAATACAAAAATTAACCAAGTGTAGTGGCAGGTGCCTATAATCCTAGCTACTCAGGAGGCTGAGGCAGAATTTCTTGAACCTGGGAAGTGGAGGTTGCAATGAGCCGGGATCGTGCGACTGTACTCCAGCCTGGGTGATAACGCAAGAATCTGTCTCAAAAAAAAAGAGGAAAATACAGAAACCAAAGATGAAGGTAAATGAATCTTAGCTGATTGTCATTTGGCTCATCTATGATACTGACTCTCCATTTTTGCATATATAATTAGGAATTAATACTGAGCTTTTCCTTCTTCCCACAGTCATAAAAAAAATCTGTTTTTTTTCTTCAAAAATAATGCTTGATCTTTAGCCCTTTAAAGGTATTTTTCAGATAACTCTTCTTAATATCCTGAGCTTTTCTTGAGGCAACTCATTAATATATTGATTCTGAGAAGAGTATACTAAACTGTCAGCACATTATGTAATTAGTTTTTATGCGAAAGATGATCTTTTCATTCTTTCTCTTTTTTATGTATTTCTTTTAGATATGTCTATCAATGCAATGCTTATTACAAAGTTAACTGGTTGGAAATATGTAACACAGAGCTCAATACAGAGGCAAACTATAATTTAACATAAGTAAAAGACTGGTAATTAAAATGTTAAAATCATGCAAATGTCACTTTTTATACAACAGAAAATTTCAAGACACGAAGTCATGGAGTACTTAGGCAATGGAACTGTGACCTGGATACTTACCCTCAACAACAAAATGAGTAACAATACCAATTGCAATTCCTATGATTGCTACAATTGCTAATGTGAAAAGAGCTAGCCGTACTGAGTCCCAAAATTGCTGCTTTCTTTGATATTCAACTCGTGAGAATTCAGCTTCTGAAAATTCAACAGGTCTGTGATAACAGAAAGAAAATAGAGACAGTAAAAATTCGTTATAGTCCAAGTTTATGTTTACTATGTTCCTCTATGAAAATAGTTTATACTGCTAAATAACAGTGAGCAACTTAGACCTTGAAAAGACCAGTAGGTTTTAATTTGCATATCCCCCCCCCCCCAAAAAACCCAATCACAGAGTGAGGTTTAGACAAAGTTCTGCTGATGTTGACATTCAAGTGAGGATATCTTCCCACTGCATTTTATCTGGCTTATTGGCAATTTAAAACTTTGGTAGTGAAACACAAAGACTGCTTTTAGATTTTAGTATAACTACTTTTAAAATAACCTTAACAATTTCTTAATGGCACGTTGTACAAGTAGCAACATTACTTTGGAAGACCTGATCATGGCTCTTTTCATTTACTAGCACCTTCCAGTGAAATAAAAAAATGGTGAATTGTACTTAGTAAGATTCCACCACTTATGAGCATCCTTCACTTACATTTGACTCACATGACCCCACTGGTGCATTACCTCCATCACTCAAAAATATCTTACCTCATTTATCTTTTTCCAACTTGAAAGTTGTTATTTATTTACTTTATTGTCTGAATTCTCAAATAAGATTCAATATTGTGATATTTTTCAAGTGAAATTTTTCTGTAAATGTCTTTATGCTTTTCTCTTTACTTAATATTTATTGTGAACTTGTTTCATTAAATGAGATCATGAAAAAGTCCTTAGAATAGTACCTACCACATCAAAATAATGTTTCAGAAACTGTTCTAGATCCCTAAATGTAAACAGATTTTAAGATAAACTCTTTGTCTTTGGGATGCCCACACTTTAAAAGGGGAAACAGACATGGAAACAGGTAGTTATTACGTAGTGTGAGCTGTGCCAAAATAAATTTGTACGAGAAGAGGGAGCACTAAACTTTTTGAAGGGTTGTGTCAGGAGATTTTATTAACAAAGTGACATGATTACAATTTTCAGGAATAAAAGCTCACAAGGTCAAAAAAAAAAGGACAGAGAAAATAGCATGTCGGGTGTTGGGGGGAAGGGAGGAATGTGAAACAGCATTCATTACTAATAGGGGATAAAAATATAAATAAAACATGACTTTTGTCCTCTAAGAATTTATTGTCTCAATATATGTTAAGATTGCAAGTCTTTCACAAGACTGCAATTCTGGGAAGAGGATATGGTAGAGCTGGTGGGCTGGGAGTCTCATAAGCCAAAGTAAACACCTGGAAATTTCCTCTGGAGGAGGTGGAAAGCCAATAGAAATTTTAATTAGATTGAAGAGTTTTGAAGATTTAGAAAAGTCACACAGATGTGAATGAGGATAGGGATTAGGGCAAGAGTGCAGACAGGTAGACCAGTTTAGAGGTCATATTGATGGTCCAGGAAGGAGACTGTGAGGACCTGAACTGAGGCTACGGAATGGGGTGGAGAGGAGGAGATGGATTTAGCTGTAGTTCTTGAACTTTGTTGAATGACTGATCAGCTGTGGGACAAGAAAAGGATTAATGGCCCACTTGTTTGGATGTCCAGGTAAATGACTGTGACTCCAGGCAAGATGAGGAATATTAAAGGAGAATAGCGTTTCCAATAAAGACATCAATATAGTTAAGAAAGAGCAATTTGCTGTCCTTAGACTTGGGTCTGGGTCTGAACCAAGTGAAAAATATCTGTTTTAAGGCCTTTCTCTTTGACTCATTTTATTTTAGTTGTATCACTAATATGTTTATATGATTCTAATAAAGCAACTGTTAAGGTTAGAATTACATAACCTAGAGAAAAAATGAAAAAGTTACTATGTACCCATGTGAAATACCATTCTTCTCACCCATAATCGAAGTCTCTATTTCCAAAATCTATGGCAATAAGTAGTTTGAGTATGTAGCTTGTGAATATTATGGCTGCTGTAACTATTTTATTATTCCCATTACTTTTCCCCCCTTAGTTTTGTGGGTTTCACTACTGTACTCTGATCCCTTCAAGAATGATGAAATAACAAGAATCAAGTTTAATAAAATGTAAGGGGTTGATAGCCAAATATCACATCATGGTAACACTGCATCGTTGTAAAGGGACTTTTTAAAAAATCATAGTCGCATTTGAATTTAAAATAAGTTTCTTCTGCCTAGTGATTAGCTATTTTCAGTCTGATGTAACTGGAATGTTGCCTTCTGTCTAATGTGGAAGTTGAAATAAGTTTTACCAAATGCCCATTTATGTGTTTTGAAGTGTAGCTGGCAGGTACAGTATGCAGACACCAGACAAGTGCAAAGGAAGTGATGTTTACCCTAATTGCAGAAAATAAGGTCATAATAAAATAACAAAGTGTTCAGAAAATTGTTAAGAAATGTGTTGGTTAGGCTGTTGTGAAAAGCTTGTAATAAACATAATAAATAAAACAAAATATATTCAGGGCATTCTTAATTATGCAAGAAACTTTGAGATTTTTACTATATTTTAGATATATTTGTTAGATGTATAAATGGTTTAAGCTTTGAAAAAGATTATTTAGATGACATTTAAATTCCCTAATGCCTTTAAAATTCCTATGTTTCTCCTGATTTGTACATGACAATTTTTTGTTCATTTAAACCTGAATGAGTTGGATGCTAAATGGAACCTTTCAACAGCATTTTTTTTAGAAAAATAAATTTTACTGTGTATATTTAAAGGATATAGCATGATGTTAAGGAATACATATAGATAGTACAAAGGTTTCTATAGTGAAACAAATTCACTTATCCTTTATCTCACCCAGTAACCATTTTTTGTTTGTTTTTGTGGCAACAGCAGCTAAAATCTACTCATTTAGCATGAATCCTACAAGAATACAATTTTATTACCTATAGTCCTCATGTTGTACATTAGATCTCCAGACTTTCCATCCTACATATCTGCTGCTTTGTATCCTCTGGCTGACATCTCCCCATTTAATTGCCCCTGTAACCACTATTTTGTTTGCATCTCTGTATTTTTTATTTTTTTAAAATATTACACATCTGAGAGATAATGCAGTATTTTTCTCTCTGTTTCTGGCTTATGTCACTTAGCTAATATCCTCCAGGCTCATCCATGCATGGCAAATGGCAGGATCTTGGTTTTTTGGGGGGCTCAGGAAAATTCCATTGTATATATTATTTACCACAACTTCCTTATCCATCTGTCTGTCAATGGACACTTAGGGTGTTGCCGTATCTCAGCTATTGTGAATTATGCAGCAATGAACACGGGAGTGCAGATATCTTTACCAGATGAAGATTTCATTTCCTTTGGGTATAAGCCCAGAAGAGAGATTGCTGGGTCGTATGGTAGTTATATTTTTAATTTCTTTAGAAACCTCCATACTGTTTTTTAAAATGTCTGTACCAACCTACACTCTCAGCAGCACTGTCCTAGGTTCCCTTTTCTCCACACCCTGGTCAGCATTTGTTACCTTTTGACTTTTTGGTAATGGCCATCCCAAGGCGTGTGAGGTGGTATCTCATGTTAGTTTTAATTTACTTTTTTTTGATGATTAATGATGTTGAGAACCTTTTCATAGACTGTTGACCATTTTTATGTCTTCTTTAGAGAAATGTCTATTCAGGTCTTTTGCACATTTTTTAATCAGGTTATTTTTCCCCACTATTGGGTTGTATGAGTTGTTTATAAATTTTAGATATTAACCCTTTCTCAGATATACGGTGGCAAATATTTTTCCCAATCTGTGGGCTGCTTTTTCATTTTATCAATTGTTTCTTTTGCTGTGTAGAAGCTTTTAAGTTTGATGTTGTTCTGTTTATTTATTTTTGCTTTTGTGGGTTGAGCTTTTGGTGTGATACCCCAAAAATCATTGCCAAGGCCAACGTCCAGGAGCTTTTACCCTATGTTCTCTTCTGAAAGTTTTGTAGTTTCTAGTCTTCTATTTAGGTCTTTTATCCAATTTTGAGTTGTTGTTTTTTTTTTTTGTAAGGTGTAAGATAAGGTTTTAATTGCATTCTTTTGCTTGTGGAAATCTTGTTTAATTTACCATACCAGTACCATTTATTGGTACCAATATCACTTATTCAGAAACTATCCTTTCTTTATTGAGTCCTTGTGATGCCCTTGTCAAAAATTAGTTGACCACGGCCAGGCACAGTGGCTCATGCCTACAATCCCAACACTTTGAAAGGCCAAGGTGGGTGGATCACTTGAGTCCAGGAGTTTCAGGCCAGCCTGGGCAACATGGCAAAACTCTGTCTCTACCAAAAAAAACTTAAAAAAATAATCAGGTGTGGTGGCACATGCCCATAGTCCCAGACACTTAAGAGGCTGAGGTGGGAGGATCACCTGAGCCCAGGAGGTCAAAGGAGCAGTGAGCTGTGATCATGCCCCTGCACTTCAGCTTGGGTGACAGAGTGAGACCCTGTCTCAAAAAAAAAAAAAAAATTAGTGATCATATGTGTTTGGATTAATTTCTAAGCTCTCTGCTATGTTTCACTGGCCTGTTTGTCTTTATGCCAGCACCACACTGTTTTGATTAACATAGCTTTGTAATACAATTCTAAATCAGAAAGTGTGATGTCTCAAACTTTTTCTTTCTCAGAATTATTTTGGCTACTCAAGGTCTTTTATGGCTCCATACAAACTTTGGGAGAATTTTTTTCTACTTCTATGAAGAATGCCAATGAGATTTCGATAGGGATTGTGTTAGATCTATGTATTTCTTTGGCTAGTCTGGACATTTTAACAATAGTAATTCTGATTCAGAACATAGGATATCTTTCCATTTATTGGCATTGTCTTTATTTCTTTCATATTTTATAGTTTTGGCATATAGATCTTTCACTTCCTTGGTTAAATTTATACTAGGTATATTAATTTTTAAATTTTTGATACTATTGGAAATAGAATTGTTTTCTTCATTTATTTTTCAATTAGGTTGTTATTTGTGTGTTGAAATAATACTGATTTCGTATGTTGATTTTGTACCCCGAAATTTTATAAAATTCACTTATTAGTTCTAACAGTGTTTTGTGGCGTCTTTGGGATTTATACATTTAAGATCATGTCAGAATAATTTTACTTCTTCCTTTCTGATTTGGATACCATTTCTTTCTTTTCCTTATATGACTGCTCTTGCCAGTAGTTCCAGTACTATCTTGAACAGAAGTGGCAAGAGTGGGCATTCTTGCTTTTTACAGATGTTGGTGGAAATGCATTCAGTTTTTCCCCACTGATTATGATATTGGTTGTAGGTTTTTCATAAATGGCATTTATTGGGCTGAGGAATTTCCCTTATGATGTGGTTTGGCTGTGTCCCCATCCAAATCTCATCTTGAATTGTAGTTCCCATTATCCCTACATGTCATAGGAGGGACCTGGTGGGAGGTAACTGAATCGTGGGGGTGGTTACCTCCATGCTGTTCTCATGATAGTGAGTGAGTTCTTACAAGATTTAATGGTTTTATAAGGTGCTTTTCCCTGCCTTCACGCTGTACTTCTCCCTGCCATTGCCATGCGAAGGACATGTTTGCTTCACCTTCTGCCATGATTATAAGTTTTCTGAGGGCTCCCCAGCCCTGCAGAACCATGAGTCAATTACACCTCTTCCCTTTATAAATTACTCAGTCTCAGATATTTCTTCATAGCAGTGTGAGAATGGACTAATACACCTTCTATTCTGAAACTGTTGAGAATTTTTATCAAGAAATAATGTTGAACTTTATCAGAGATATTTTCAATGAAGATAATCATGAGGCTTTTAGCTATCATTCTACTAATGTGATGCATCACATTGATTGATGTATGTTTGTTAAACCAGCCTTGCATGCCAGAGTTAAATCCCACTTGATCATGATGTATAATATTTTTGATGTGTTGCTGGACTCAGTATATTTTATTGAGCATTTTTGCATCAATGTTTATCTAAGAAATTTGCCTGTAGTTTTTTGTTTTTTTTTTCTTGTGATGTCTTTGTCTTCTTAGGTATCAAGGTGATGCTGCCTTGTAAAATGTGTTATGTGTTGGAAATGATTCCCTCTAGGTCTTTTTTTTTTTTTTTTTTTTGCAAGAGTTTGGGAAGTATCGGTATCAATTCTTCTTTAAATATTTGGCAAAATTCAGCTGTGAAGCCATCTGGTCCTGGGCTTTTCTTTGTTGGAAATTAACAACCTTTTATCATACTTTGTATTGCATCTATTTTAAAAGATAAAATTATGTTTGTTCTTTAGTTCTTTTGAAGGTGGAAATGTTTGTTTTGCTGTATTTTCTTTCTTCATGTTAAAGTAAAATTGGAATAAAAATGAGAAATATACAACTCAAACCCACTCTTCCATGTAAGTAAACTTTTTAAAAGTTAAACAGAAAATGTCTGTATATCCTCTAAACTAGTGATGGGTTTTTATGATTGAAATAAATACAAGTTGACTGGGTTTGATTCTGGCTTTGCTACTATCAGCAAGCTAGTTAAATTCTGTACTTCAACCTCCTCATCTGTAAAACGAAGAATAAAAGTCTTTCATGGCTTTGTCAGATCCAAAATAATACAAATAATAAATACCAGTAAATAATCGGTGGATAGTCCCGTTTCTTTCAAACCCTAAAGCAAAGGGATTTGTTTTGTTCTGTTTTTGGTCTTTTCTTTAAATATAATTCTTCAGATGACCTGACAGTTTATAGTTAAGAATATTTCTGTATTTTCTCCAGAGTAATCTGTATAATTACTGTTAAAGTTACTCATTAATATTATTTTTTAAATGTATAAAAATAAATGTTTCTGAATTTCTTGCAAAATGAACAAAATGACGTCTAGAAGCATAAACTTAAAGAATATAAACCTATCAGTATTTACTGCCAAAATTCTCTATTTTAGCTGCTTTAAGATATTAACCACTCAGCAGAATTAAAATCTTGATCTACAGGCTGAAGGTAAAAAACACAGAATATTTAAAATAAAACCGATACATCTGTTAAAAAAAACTTGTGGGATAATGCTTTATCCATTAATAATTCAATGTGGACACCAAATAAAATGACATTGTTGTGACATCACATTAATGTTGTAATGAGACATAAAATAACTATCATTATTATGTCCATATCATTAAAAAAATCTATTCAAATAAACAGAACACAGTAACTATTTCTATTTAACTATTTCTATTTAAATTACCAAAAAGCCTTTTGGTAATTTAAATAGAAATAAAACTTGAATAGTCACAGTAATGGAGTACACATCAAAACAGTCCAATGTAGTTCTGTGGATGGCAGTGGGATTCCCTTTGAGAGATCTCTTTCTATGGTAGGTCTATTGGCAATATTGCAAAGCATGAGTCAGAAACACTGGCAATGGAGACAGACAGTAAAAAGGAGGAGCTACTTGTGTTGTTACAGCATTGAAAACGATAGAGCCATCTAAGTCGTGATGATGCTGGTATTTTCATGAGGAGGCAAAATTTGCTTTGGACTCAATAAAAATTCCAAAGATAAGAAACACTAATCAGAGGATTGCAAAAAATGTCCTTGGATTTCTCAAAAGGCATATGAGGGCATATTCTACAGATGTCATTATGATAAGTGACTTCAGAAGCATCAAGAACTGGCAAAGTGGTGGGAAACTGCGGGGGAGTGGCGGTTACAACTATGAGTTAAGACATCAAAATTAGCTTCCTATCAGCTAGAAATGACTGGTTTGATAAAACAGTCAGTGAAGAAAGCTGAAATTGTGGAGTGTGGGCAGAAACTGCATAGCATCCTGCTCCTTTATTGGAATGTGTAATAGCTCTGTACATGGGGGAAAATATTAAATCTTACTTACATAATAGAATATAATGTAAAACATATAAGACATTTAAAGAAACTGGTTATAATAATTTCATGAGTTTTCTGAAATTTTCTTTGAAAACATTTTTTAGACCTTTGAGTTCTAGATTCAGTACAAGATCTATCTCTCTTTATAGCTGACTTTCAAAATCTTTATTACCATCTTGGAAGCACTACTCTCATGCTATGGTATCAGCAAGGTCAGCTATACCTCTGATAGTAGCTACACAGGTAACAATACTTAGTCACTTAATTTCATTCATACAAATACAAGGAGCATTTCTGCAGTTTTCTTGTATTAGAATGGTCACATTTTCCACCTCAAGAAGACTTTATAGTTACTATGACTGCCAAGTATAGTATTAATAAAAATAAATTTCATTCATTCATTTAACACATGTTCAGTTAGTACATGTTCATTGGACATCTACTATGTTCCAGACACTAATTTAGTTACTATGGGATATGGCCGTACTAAGGATATAGACTGCCTTTATGTGTCCCAATGGAAAAGACAGTTTGTGCAATAAACAAATCTATACATAAATGTCAGGTATCAAGTAAGAGGACAGAGAATAACCAGGGTACAGTGAGGGAGGTGGTAGGATTAAGGTGATCAGGGGAGATCACTCTGCAAAGGTGATATCTAAGTGGAGACATGATATCTAAAGATGGAGCCATGTAACTATCTGAGGGGAAAATGCTACAGCAAAAGAAATAGTCATTACAAGGACCCTGAGGTAGGAGCAGACTTGGTGAATTTGCAGAAGAGCAGAAGGTCAGTGTGGCCAGTAGGCAGTGTGCAAGTGGAAGAGGGAAGATGATGGGGTCAGAGATCATAATAGACCACATCATAATCCAGCAGGCCACAATAAGAACAATTTTGGTCCCAGCAATTTGAGAGGCCAAGGCAGGCAGATCATGAGGTCAAGAGATCGAGACCATCCTGGCCAACATGTTGAAACCCCGTCTCTACTAAAAATAGAAAAATTAGGTGGGTGTGGTAGCACTTGCCTGTAGTCCCAGCTACTCGGGAGGCTGAGGCAGGAGAATCGCTTGAACCCAGGAGGCAGAGGCTGCAGTGAGCTGAGATTGCGCCACTGCACTCCAGCCTGGAGACAAAGTGAGACTCTGTCTCAAATTTTAAAAAAAGAACCATTTTGGAGTTTTGATACCTGTGGATGGGACTGATCTTTTTTAAACGATCACCCTGTGGATAATACACTGGATGGAAGGCAGCAGCGAAGATGTGAAAAGTGGAAGCAGCAAAACTGATTAGGGGACCCTTGCAATAGTTCAGGTCTGAGATGATGGCTGCTTGGAGTAGGATGCTAGCAATGAGGAAATCAGAACATATAACTGGATTCAGAATATATTTTGAAGTTATAGCTGACAGAATTTGCTGATGAATTGGTTGTAGAACATGAGAGAAAGAGAAGAGTTAAGGAGGATGCCAAGGTCTTTAGTCTGTGCAGAGAAAAAGGATAATCCAGTGGATATGGAACATTTTGAAAATAGTGACATCGTTCTCAAATTAATGCTTATATACCACTCTAGGGTATAACACAGACTTAAAGCAAAGATGTTCTGGGATGGAGAGGGTGTACAGAAGTCTGCCAGTATGTAATCTGCCCACTGGAAGGGACCCCTGAGACACATTTGCAAGAATTAACTGCTGAATTTCACATGGACTACAATCGCTTCAGCAAAATCCTGAAGATCCTCCATGAGGGAGCCCTGGGCAGCATGATGTGTCACCCAGCCCCTACTGATGTCTCTTGCATTCCGTTCTCCAGCCTTTACATGCCATGTACCCAATGAGCACACCTTCAGTTTTCTAATGTCACCTCTATAAAATCTTTCCAACATATACAACTCCTGGGTAGGCTTTGACTTGTAAATAAGGAACCAGCATGCCATTTATTTCCTCTCTGTCCTCAGAAAAGATTATTGCTTCAGAAGAGGTAGAAAAGGCTGTGATGTAGAGAAGTTAGTCTTTCATAAAGGGACATGCTTCCTCTGAGACTAGCTGCAGTACAAATGTATTTGTAAGTATGGGGGTAGGGATTTGAAGGATTCCTTTTTTATTTTACCCAGGAGCTGACAGAATCACAGAATTTACAGTTAACTTACAATTATTCCACTTCAATCACCAATACTAACATCCACTTTATCAGAACACTACCATAATGTTGTCTAGCCTATTCTTCAAACCTTTCCTTCTAACTTCCTGAGAAAGCTCCCCTCACCTTTGCTTAGTCTGATGACGCTTTTTAGGCATGCATTCCCAAAGTTCGCATCTCCTACACTAACTATATTTTCTTAGGAACATTCAAAATGGATATAATCCATATGTCACATCTAATACAGTCAACAAGTTCTAATTGAGCACCTACTATGTAACCTAATGCTATTCTAGGTGCTGGGTATTCTCTAGTGAACAAAAGAAGGTCCGGTACTCCAGTAACAGAAATAAAATCACTTATACATTTACAGCTCCTCCCACCGTTTGGCCAAACCAGAGGGTTAAATTCTCTTATTACCTTGGTGAAAAATTAGGGTCATGCTGAGAAACCATATGCCACATATCTTTTATAAGTTAAGAAATATGAATAGGAATTTTATACTAGGTGGATATAATGATGAAAGTACAGCTCTCTAAAAATTTTATGTCTGCTTCTTTCATTCAGAATTTAATGCTTAGCTTTGTTTTAAATCAACCACCTAAATAATGTCTCAAAATTTGAAATAAAGAGCCAATAGTTTATGTTGAGTAAGTTTATATATTAGTTCAACTTAGTAACACAAAGGAAAGAAGGATGAGTTGGCCAAGGGTTTAAGTACAAAAGAGAAGTTATTTGTCAGGACTATATAAACATCCTTTAATAACATATGACCAAATCAAATCTTTATGATCATCCTACATGACCCTCCACTGGGCTTATTTCTGTGTTTGTTTTTAACATCATTAAAACAAGAAAACACTGGGCAATTAATTTGAAGTTGGTGAAGTGAATCCATGAGATAATTGATGACATCAAGATGAGGATTTAAATATTTGATTATACTTGGTACTAAAGAAATGTAAACAACAAAACATTAAATTAAATGCAGTACACTCTTCTATGTGCAGCATAAATATTTATGTGCTAATCAAGTATTCTCACAGCAGTAGCCTTGGGGGGAAATTCTTTTTATGTCTTACACATGTCTTAACATATTTGTATTCAACCTGAAGCATAGATACACATTAGATATTCCGTTTGGGCACAGTCCTTTCTACTTCTTGCCAAAAAGCCTTCATTTCTGGGAATACTTGTGGTTAATAACATCTCCTTAATGGCATGGGTTAACTAAGGTTAATGACCTTCCTTACTACACACATATACACAGAATGAGACTCACATGTTAATGGTGAGAAGCAGCAATGGAGAACAAATACAATAGTCATTTTAAATGCTATTTTAGATGCACGAAGGAAACTGTGAACCTCAGCAAAATCCACAGACTCAGACCTCTTCCTCCCCAGTGTTTAGCCATGGATATGTGGCACAGTAAAATCAAATCACCAGAACTGGACTGTCTTTACTTATGGTCTGCTCTGTGGGCAATTACAAGGCATAAAGTTTGTTTTGAGAGATTTAAGTTGAGAGATAGTATAACATACTAGTTAGAAGCCCAGATTCTGGAGTCCAGCTGTTCTATTTTAAGTTCCAACTCTGAGATTTATGAGCAGTATGATTGTAGGTAAGATACTGAACCTTTTTTTACCTCAGTTTTTTCATCTGCAAAATGGGTATAACAGTATCTACTTGATATATTTCTTGTGAAAATAAAATGAGATAATATATTTAACATGTCAAAAGTGCTATAAATGTTATTGCTATTATTAAAATGTTATCCACTCACTGATTTTTATTTTAAAACACTGAATGCCCAGGAATAATCAAATCCAAATGTCTTTGTTCCTCTTCGGTATGACCACTTTATTTTTGTTCTCACTTTAGTGAAATGTTTTTCTGCTTTCTTATTTAACTTTCTTGTCTTTAAAAATAAAATGGCTATAGCAGGAGTCCAAGGATGGGAATGGACAGTACAACTCTTTAACCATTCTTCAAAACCATAGTACTAAGTCTTTCGAAATAAACAAGACCATCATAAATTTCAATTTCATTTTCTTTTATGCCTTATTTAGGCTGAAGTCCATCAATTAGAGGCTGTTTTTATACAAATTCCATATAGCATTAAGCATGATGATGTAACATAACTAAATCTCAGTACTGTTCCCCCAAAACGTAGGTACAGTCCCTTTTTTATGTGACTTGTCTAGTCTACTTTTCCCAGTTGGAGCTCATGCATCTACTTTCACAATCTTCACCCATCTCAGTTTTATATTTCCAAAATGACTCTTTCTCATGCACTGAATCTCTTAATAAACACAGTCTTTCCAAAACTTTTGACTACTCCTGTGGTAACTCAGACATCTTTGCCTACTGTATTAAAAACAAAACAAAACAAAAAAACATGAAACAGATGGCCCAATACTTGTAGACAGCAGCTGATTTTACCACTTACTAACTGTATATGCTCTCTATACCCTTCAGTTTCTTCATCTGAAAAATGGTGATAATGGCCCTAAATTTCTGGACTGTAGTGAGGTTTAGGGACAATATAAATTAAGTGCTTAGCACAATGTCTGACAGGTAATAGGCTATAAAAGAAAACTATTATAATTATTATTCTTCATCAACTTCAAACTATAATTATCTCAATGAAAGTCCCCAAATGCCATCTTGAGGGGGAAATGAAATTTGTGTTATTTCTACTTCGCAATATTTTTCTGCCAGCATGGTGGTGGACAGTTGATACATTTTATCTCAAATTTACCCAATTCTTTTTAGTAGTTATTTAATAGCCTCATCTAATGATTACTTCAGTAAGGCTTAGAGAGACTAATTTAGGCAAGGTAAATTTGGCGAGTATTGGAACCAAGATTTGGACTCAGAACTATGATTCCCAATTCTCAATTATTTCTGTACTCTATAAATCTTCCTTTGATATTTAACCCATAGATAACTAAAACCAATGATTTGGGCTAAGTTCTATCTCATTATGTACTTACTTATCACAATGGAGTCTTAGCCTTTCTTCCTATTTCCACATTTCTCTGCAGCAATCCATCAGACACTCTGTGATTTGAGATATTTTGGAAAGCCTTTGATACTGTCTCTTCTGCTCAAATGTCTTCTTCTACCTACTGTCTACTGAATCAAGCCCACACTCCACAGCATGAACTCATACCTTTTCAGTCAAGCATTTATTATTTTCATTGACGTTTCAAGTTCAGTGAGTCTAGCTTCCCTACTGAACTGTCTTTGAGACTTTGAACATGCCCCCACACTTAACTGATCCTGCTCAAGCTGTGGACCCCATCGGCGCTGTTTCTTTCCTACTTCCCTACACTCAAATCCTATTCACCCTTCAAGATCCAGCTTAAATGTTACATCTCCATGGACCTTTTCTGAATCCCTAGTTAAAAGTGACATAATTTTATTAATGCCAAACCTATTTGGGGCTAATATTTTTATGTTATTTGTTGTGCTCTCTCTGCTAAGCTTATGTTCCTGTGGTGCCCTATACTTTTCCAACCTTAAATTAATAATAAAAATATAATTTGATTGAGCCCAGGAGTTACAGTACAGCCTATGTAGTGAGACTCCTGCCTCTAAAAAATACTAATAATATATCAATAAATAATCAAATATTATTATTGGTATCGATTCTAATATCATTTTTACCCAGCTAGACAGTAAACTCCATAGAGCATGAATAGTACCTATTTTGCTCATTGCTGTAACTCCAGTGTCTATCACAGTACCTGTGCCTTAGTAGTGTTTAATAAACATTATTGAGCTAGTATATAGACACTATAATCTACCTCATTTAATATTCTTTTATGCTAATAATTATACCTTCTCTTAGTTTATAATTTCCTAAAGGGCAGAATCTATAGCATTCTTCTCTATATCTCTTCCAGAGTTCCTAAATATGTGATTAAAAATATTAATAAATCTTCCCTCTACAAAATTTGCTCCATAGAAAGTAAAACTCTAAAATATTTATTTTTCTAATATTATACAAATATTGACCTAGTTGACATCTATAGAACACTCCACCCAACAACAACATAATACACATTCTCTTACACTGCATATGCAAAATTCATCAAAAAAGGGCACAATCTGTTTCATAAACATGCCTCAACAAATTAAAACAAATTAAATCTTATAAAGTATGTTCTTTGATTATAGAGAAATTAAATCATACCATAAAGGGTGATTCTGGTGAGGTCTCAGATAGAAATGAGAAACGTGTTATTGGACAATGGAGAAAAGGCTATTCTTGTAATAAAATGGCAAAGAATTTGGCTGAATTGTTTTTGTGTCCTAGTGTTCTGTGGAAGGTAGAACCTGAGTGATGAAATTGGATATTGGCCAAGGAAATATCTATGTGAATTGCTAAAGATACGGCTTGGCTTTTCTTGACAGCCTACTGTAAAATGAAAAATGTAAAAAAAAAAAAAAAAATGCAATATCCGTGAAGTGCAGTAAAGTGAATCACAACAAAAAGAAGTATGTCTGTATTAATATCACACAAAATCAACTTTAAATCGAGGGTTTTGCAAGAACTAAAGAAAGATGATACGTAATTATAAAGGGGTCAATTCATCAACATAACAAATGTTAAAACAATCCATAAATGTGTATGCAACTAACCACAGAGTTGCAAAGTACTTGAAGCAAATACTGTTATAATGAAGAGAAGTACACAAATCCACATTATAGTTTAAGACATCAACATTCTTCTCTCAGTAACTGATAAAGTAGACAAAAATTGATAAGGAAATAGTATCTATTAGCAATATTATCAACCATCTTGACCTAGTTGACATTTATAGAACACTCCACCCAACAACAGCATAATACACATTATCTTCCACTGCATATACAAAACTAATCAAAAAAAGAGCACAATCTGCGTCTGGGAAGTGAGGAGCGCCTCTGCCCGGCCACCCATCATCTGGGAAGTGAGGAGCGCCTCTGCCCGGCCACCCATCGTCTGGGAAGTGAGGACCGCCTCTGCCCGGCCACCCATTGTCTGGGAAGTGAGGACCGCCTCTGCCCGGCCACCCATCCTCTGGGAAGTGAGGAGCGCCTCTGCCCGGCCACCCATCGTCTGGGAAGTGAGGAGCGCCTCTGCCCGGCCGCCCCATCTGGGAAGAAGTTAGGAGCGCCTCTGCCCGGCCTCCCCGTCTGGGAAGAAGTGAGGAGCGCCTCTGCCCGACCGCCCCGTCTGGGAAGAAGTGAGGAGCGCCTCTGCCCGGCCGCCCCATCTGGGAAGAAGTGAGGAGCGCCTCTGCCCGGCCGCCCCGTCTGGGAAGAAGTGAGGAGCGCCTCTGCCCGGCCGTGCTGTCTGGGAAGAAGTGAGGAGCGCCTCTGCCAGGCCGCCCCGTCTGGGAGGTCTACCACGGAGGCCAGAAACAATGTGGGGGCTGGACGTGGTGGCTTACGCCTGTAGTCCCAGCACTCTGGGAGGCCGAGGCGGGTTGATCACTTCAGGCTAGGAGTTCGAGACCAGCCTGGCCAACATGGCGAAACATATGAAAAATACAACAGACAAACCAACCAACCAACCCAGCGACAACAAAACAGGTCTACCCTGGAGTCATACTCTAATTTTTTCTATTTTCCTCCCTTTCTGATCCTTTATCCCACTTTCTTTTTCTTCCTCTTCCTTCTCCTTCTTTGTCAAATAGAGGATTGAGTTATTATCATTGATCCATATAAAGTCCCTCTCTCATTTATTTTCTTTAATTCCCACTCCCCATTTCTATTCCCCGTCTTCCCATGTGCAACCTTCCTAATATGTTTGATATGCATCTTTTTGTTTGTATGTATTTTTAGAAAATGTTTATTGTTTTGTGTGCAAAAAAAAATTAATAATAAAAAAAGAAATTAAAAAAAAGAGCACAATTTGGTTCATAAACACACCTCAACAAATTTTAAAAAATAAATCTTATAAAGTATGTTCTTCGATTTTAAAAGAATTGAACCACAAGTTAATAACAGAAAGATATCTGGAAAATCCCCAAATATTATGAAATTAAACAACAAGCTTCTAAATGACTTAGGAATTAAAAAGATGTACAAAAAACTTAAAAAATATTTTGTTTTAAATGAAAACATAAAAAATTTGTGAGATGCACACAAGGCAATGATTGGGGAAAATTTATAGATCTAAATTCTTAATTAGAAAATAAGAAAACAATAATCAGCCCTACCTTAAGACACTGGGAAAAAACAGGGTAAAGTAAACCAAATAAAAGCAGAAAAAAGGAAATAATAAAGAAACTAATGAAATTGAAAACAGTAGAAAAGTCAATAGAAAAAAGTCAGTTCATTATAAATATATATAGAATTATTTAGAAAAAAAGAAGGCACAAATTTGCAACACTAGGAATGAGGAGAAAGATATTACCATAGACCTATTAAACATCAAAGAATGATAAATAAATGCTATGAATAACATTATGCCAATAAATTTGCTCATGTAGATAAAATGGATAAATCTTGAAATACAAAAACTTTCAAAGCTCATTCAGGAAGACACAGATGTCTGAATAGTACATACCTAAAAATAATAATATCAATTTAAACAGATTCTGCCAGAAAATAACAGATTCTGCCAGAAAATAGAAAAAAAAGGAAATGCTTCCAATTTTTTTAATGAATCCAGCATATTCTGATAACAAAACCAAAGACATTATTTTTAAAAATTGGACAAGTTAGAGTTTCCTAAAGGGAACTGGAAAAAAAAAATCAGATGAAAGCTCCTCTAAACAAGAAGTAAAAATCTTTAAAAAATGGAATTCAGGAGTACCTAAAACCGATATTATATAAAAACAAGTGAGATTTATCTTAGAACTACAAAGTTAGTTCAAAATTTGAAAACCAATCAGTATAACTCATAGTATTTACAGACCAAAAAACAAAACAGAAACAAAAACACTCCTATGTGATCATCTCAATATATTCAGAGAAAGCATCTGAAAAAAACTTAACCTTAATTCATTATTTAAAAAAAAAACAAAAAGAAGAAGAAGAAGAAAGCTTTCAACAAGCTAGGGATAGAAGAAAAGTTTCCTGGCCGGGCGTAGTGGCTCACGCCTGTAATCCCAGCACTTTGGGAGGCCAAGGCGGGCGGATCATGAGGTCAGGAGATTGAGACCATCCTGGCTAACACGGTGAAATCCCTTCTCCACTAAAAAATACAAAAAAAGAAAAATTAGCCAGGCATGATGGTGGGTGCCTGTAGTTCCAGCTACTAGGGAGGCTGAGGCAGGAGAATGGCATGAACCTGGGAGGCAGAGCTGGCAGTGAGCCCAGATCGCGCCACTGCACTCCAGCCTGGGCGACAGAGTGAGACTCCATCTCAACAAAAAAATAAAAATAAAAAAGAAGAAGAAGAAAAGTTTCTCAAGTACATAAAGCTCTTCTAAGGAAATCCTATAGCTAATATATGCAATGGTGAGACTGAATGCTTTCTTTTAAATCTCGGATCGGAGCAAGGATGTCTGCTATCACTCCTATTTGTATCGGAAGTCCTAGCCACTGCAATAAAGCAAGGAAAAGAAATATAAAACACACAAAATGGCAAGGAATAAATTGCTTTTATTAACATACTATAAAGAAAATCCTTGAGAATCTGCCATAAAAAGACTAATACGTAAGTTTACAAAAATCACAGAGGGAAAGGTCATACATAAAAATCAAACTATTTCCATATACAAGCATTTAACAAATAGGTACTGAAATTGTAAAAGCAGTAACATATACAATAGCACTGAAAACTATGAAATAATTATCTGTGAATCTAACAAAATTTGTAAAATATTTAAATGGAAAAAATTTTAAAGCATTTATGAAAAATAAATAAAACCTTAAAAATTGAGAAAGATATATTATGCTTAATTAGAAAAGTTAATCTTGTTAATTTGACAATTCTTTCCAAGTTTAACTGTATATTTTCAGCAAGAATCAACTATCAATCACAAAATGTGAGTCCTTCAGCTTAATAATTTATTGTTGTTCAAAATTATTTTGGCTTTTCTAGGTGATTTGCTTTTAAATACCAACTCTAGAATTGTTTCTTTCTTTCTCAGAAAAAAAAAACCCTACAGTTATAAAACTTAGAAAATACAGAAGAAAATATTTTTGACCTTGAAGTAGAAAATATTTTGTAGATAGGAAATACACACGTATTAGAATGGCTACAGTTTTTGTTTTTTTTTTCCCAAGGGAAAATAACTAGAATATTCATACATTGGTGTTGGGAATGCAAAATGGTACCTCCACTTTAGAAACTGGTTTGGCAGTTTGAAATGAAGTTAAACATTAAAAAATGCACTGATAAATGGAAGGACATTCCATGTTCATAGACTGAAAAAATGAATATTGTTAAAATGCCCATACCACCCAAAGCAATCTACAGATTCAATGCAATCCTGTCAAAATCTCAATGGCATTTTTCACAGAAATAAAAAAAAATCCTAAAATTCATCTGGACTCACACAAGACCCCAAAAAGGCAAAGCAATTTTGAGCAAGAACAACAATGCTAGAGGTACCACACTCCCTGATTTCATAGTATACTACAAAGCCATAGTAATCAAAACAATATGGCATTGGCATAAAATCAGACATATAGACCAATGCAACAGAAGAGAGAGCCCAGAAATAAACTCATGCATCTATGCCAACTGATATTTGACAAGGGTACCAAGAACACACAATGTATAAAACATAGTGTCCTCAATAAAGAGTATTAGGGAAACTAAACATCCACATGCATAAGAATAAAATTGGGCCCTATTTCACACCTTTCATAAAAATCAACTTGAAATGGATTGAAAACTTAAATATAAAACTGAAACATTAAAACTCTTAGAAGAAAACATAGAGACCAAGCTTCTAGATATTAGACTTGGCAATGATTTATTGGATATGACATGACACCAAAAGCAAAGGCAGCAAAAGCAAAAACAGACAAGCAGATTACATCAAACTAAAAAGCTTCTGCACAGTCAAGGAATCAATTAACAAATTAAAAGGCGGTCTACCAAATGAGAGAAAATATCTGCCAGCCATGTATCCGATAAAAAGTTAATATCCAAAGTTTATAAGGAACTCCTACAACTCAACAGCAAAAGACCAAATAATCTAGTTTAAAAACGGACAAATAGGCCAGGCACGGTGGCTCACGCCTGTAATCCCAGCACTTTGGGAGGCCAAGTTGGCGGATCACGAGGTCAGGAGATCGAGACCATCCTGGCTAACACGGTGAAACCCTGTCTCTACTAAAAATACAGAAAATTAGCTGGGCGTGGTGGCGGGCACCTGTAGTCCCAGCTACTCGGGAGGCTGAGGCAGGAGAATGGCGTGAACCCAGGAGGCGGAGCTTGCAGTGAGCCAAGATAGCGCCACTGCACTCTAGCCTGGGTGACAGAGTGAGACTCCGTCTCAAAAAAAAAAAAAAATGCACAAATGACCTGAATAGACATTCCATCAAAGAAGACACACAAATGGACAACAGGTTTATGAGAAGGTGAACAACATTCCTAATCATCAGGAAAATGCAAGTCAAAACAACAATGAGATATCACCTCACATCTGTTAGGATGGTTGTTAAGGTTGAATAGAAAGTTGGGTGTCTCCACTGAGAAACCCTTTGGGCTAGGGTTGGCTCCAAGTTCTCAACTGTCAATTCACTGAATTATAAAAATAACTATTAATTACTATTGATTCTTCAGCAAAATCCCCTTAAAACACATTCCTACATATATTTCACACCCAGACAGTCTCAATCAGATACTTCCATCTCTGTGGCTAAGGGCTGTTCAAAAATGGACATGCAGTTCAACTCTGGCCAGTGATATGTGAGGGATAGTTGGGAAATTGTTGAGAAATACTTCTTTTCTTCTAAAATAAGTCAAACTGAGAGACAACTCCTTACTGTTTTCTCTGAATATTGTTGTGTCCCAGTGTGACACCTGAGACTGCTACAACTCTATGAGAAGCAAGCTGCAAGAGAAACTAACCTGAGGACAATGTGGACTCACAAAGAATACCAAAGTAGAAAGACAGAAATAACCAGGGTCTCATATCACACATTTGAGGGGCTGGATCAAATGCCACTGAGAACAGCCCAGCTTTTGATATTACTATTATATTAAATAACAATTTTTCATATTGTTAACACCAACCAGTGTGAGGCTGAAGTTTTAATTAATTGCAATTGAAAACACCCAAATGAATACACATACTTAAACATTAAGTCCCATAGCCTCAAGAATCTTCCAAAAATATGGAAGGCTTTTTATCTGAAACTTCAAGAAAGGTTTTAATTCAAACTGTATTATAACATAATTTTGGATAGTTCAAACAAGGACTTTTCTATTACACGTATACAAAAACAGTTTTAAAAAAATACTATAACCCACCAAAGAGAGAAACTTCCTGTATATTTTATGCAATTTAAAGCACCCATTACATATGCTTGATATACTAATTACAATATATTTCTAGCAATTCTTTGATAACAGGTCTTTAGTCATATGCTTGGTAAGTAATTCTGAGATTTCTTAATTCATTCAAAAAATACTTATTGAAAATTTTTGCTGGCTGAAGGTGAAATGGTTAACCATACATACTCAAGGAGTTTATAGGCTAGGGGGAAATACAAATATTAAAAAATGTATATGTAAACAACGTAATAAAAATGGTAACAAAAATGAAAGGTGCTCTTATATGTCTATAACAAGGAAATCTTATCTAGAGTAAGGGGTCAGGGAAGGTTTCTCGGAGAATATTTAAATGAAGACCTGAAGGATCATCTAATTAGGGTGAAAGCAAAAGAATGAGTTGCACGTCTCATTTTAAATCAAAAGCTAGAAATAATTAAGCTTAATGAAAAAGTCATGTTGAAAGGTAATACAGGCTGAAAGCTGGGCCTCTTGTACCAAACAGCCAAGTTATGCAAAGAAAAAGTTCTTTGAGTAAATTAAAAGTGTTATTCCAGTGAATAAACAAATGATAAGAAAGTAGAACAGTTTTATTGCTGATACGGAGTAAGTTTTGTGGGCTGGATAGAAGATCAAACCAGCCACACACAACATGTGTTAAGGCCATAGCCTAATCCAAAGCAAGGCCCTCTCTTTAATTCTTTTATTCTATAAAAGCTGAGAGAGGTGAGGAAGCTGCAGACAAAAATTCTGAAGCAAGCAGAAGTTAGTTCATGAGATTTAAGGAAAGAAACCATTTTCATAACGTAAGAGTGCAAGGCAAAGCAGCAAGTGTTGATGTAGAAGCTTCAGCAAGTTATCCAGAAGATTACTTAAGATCCCTGATAAAGGTGGGTAAACTAAATAACAGATTTTCTATGTAGGCAACTTTCATAGCTAGAGAGGACAAGTCAATGCCTAGCTTCAAATACCGGCTGACTCTCTTGTTAGGAGCTAATACAGTTGGTGACTTGAGGTTGAAGCCAATGCTCATTTCCATTCCAAAAATTCTAGGGCCCTTAAGAATTACGCTAAATCCACTTTTCCTGTGCTCTGTAGAGGGAAGAACAAAGCCTGATGACAGCACATCTGTTTACAGCATGGTTTACCAAATATTTTAAGTCCACTGCTGAGACCTATTGCTCCAAAAAAAGAGAGATTCCTTTCAAAATATTACTGCTCATAGACGATGCATACCTGGTCACCCCAGAGCTCTGAAGGAGATCAATGTTGTTTCCATGCCTGCTAACAGGAGTCTATTCTGCAGCCCATGGATCAAGGAGAAATTATGACTTTCAAGTATTGTTATTTAAGACATACATTGATAAGGCTATACCTCTTAGTAGCAACTGAATGCCTTCTGGAAAGGATTTACCATTCTAGATGCCACTAAGAACATCTGTGATTTAGGGAGGGAAGGTCAAAATATCAAAATTAACAGGAATTTGGAAGAAGTTGATTCCAACTCTCATGGATAATTTTGAGGGGTTCAAAACTTTGGTGGAGGAAGTAACTGCAGATGTAATGGAAAAAGCAAGATAACTAGATTTAGAAGTGGAACCTGAAGACATGACTCAAATGCTACAATCTCATGATACAACTTGAACAGATGAAGAGTTGCTTCTTATGGATGAACAAAGAAAGTGGTTTTTTGAGATAGAAACTATTCCTGGTGAAATGCTGTGAACACTGTTGATATGAAAAGAAAGGGTTTAGAATAATACATGTGTGTAGTTGATAAAGCAGTGGCAGAGTTTCAGAGGACTGACTCCAAATTTAAACAAGTTCTGCTCTGAGTAAAATTATCAAACAGCATCACAGGCTACAGAGAAATCTTATTGATGAAACAAGCCTCATTGTCTTATTTTAAGAAACTGTCACAGCACATCAACTTTCAGCAATCACCACCATGATCAGTTAGCAGCCACGAATATTAAGGCAAGACCCTCACCAGCATAAAGATTATGACTCACTGAAGTCTCCAATGATTGTAAGCATTTTTTTCATCAATAGAGTATTTTTCATTAAGGTATGTGCCTCTTTTAGATATAAGTTTTTGCACATTTAATAGACCACAGTATAGTGTAAACATAACTTTTACATGCACTGGGAAATGTAAAAAATTTGTGGCACTCACTATTGTGATATTCACTTTATTGCAGTGGTCTGGAATAGAACCTGCAATATCTTCAGGATGTGCATGTATTAAGTCTCACCTCCCCTTCTATATGACCCACCCAGCTGGCTGGATCCATACTTCTTAGGTCTATTCTTTTTATAGTTCTATGAGATATCTCAATGGCCTCTCAATTAATTCTGTTTTTTAAAACTCAAGTTCAATTGTTTCAACCAAAATAATTTTAACCACCCACATCTAACAGCCCATAAAATGTTTCTTAAGGAATCGAGGCGGGCGGATCACGAGGTCAGGAGATCGAGACCACAGTGAAACCCCGTCTCTATTAAAAATACAAAAAAATTAGCCGGGCGTGGTGGCGGGCGCCTGTAGTCCCAGCTACTCGGAGAGGCTGAGGCAGGAGAATGGCGTGAACCCGGGAGGCAGAGCTTGCAGTGAGCCGAGATTGCACCACTGCACTCCAGCCTGGGCGACAGAGCGAGACTCCGTCTCAAAAAAAAAAAAAAAAGGAATCAAATTCTGTTACTTGTGACTGAGAATGTGAAAACACCTAAGGAGACAAAAACAGAATTAAAATAGTGACTGAAAAAGAATTCATAAATTGTCCAGTACCCTCTCTTCTGAAAAATGTTATATTACTTATTGATGTTGAATATTTTTGGTATGCTATTCCTAGAAATAATTCAATATTTTGTCTCCTATTCAAAGCTATATTAATTATAATACATTTGAATTTATAATAAACACCAGTTCTATTTTATTTTATATATATATATATATATATATATATAACATGGAGGCTAAACAGAATGTGCTATGGCTATGCAGTTTCTGGCAAAATAAGTAACCAAATACATAAAAATAAATTTTAAAACACAGTTGTTTTCAATAAGCAGCCAATGTTCTTCACTTAGCTTCCTGTATGATTGATTTAAATATTTGTATCTCAGTGGTATTTTGCAATCCAATTCAGGGGGAGGAGCTGTGATGAAGACATAATTGTCCTAGAGAGATGTGATCAACAATGTTCACAGCTAATATAATCTGCATATTAAATAAACAAAATTAACATGTCCCAGAATCTGCCTGTCACATTTCTAAAGGGCCATGTGTGAAAGAGGTAATCGGTATGTTAGAGTGCTGCATACGAAGACCTTTGAGAGCTTCTCATTCTTGGAATGCTCCCTTCTAATGCCAAGTGGCCTTATCATTGCCCAATCAACTCAAAAAACAACGCAAATGATATTTCTTAAGGTTTATAATTTTTAAATAACCACTTTTTTTATTTTTGAAGATTTGAGTATGTATTAAGTGATTCATTAAGACCTAATTAATTGTTATAATAAAATCACCTAATTCTCAAGATGTTTAAAAAGATATACCATATAGTATAGGATAACACAGAATAATTACATTTTAACTGTTGAGCTTTAAAAGAAAAATACCTTACAAACCATGTGTATAGTTAAAACAATGTAAGTATTAAACTTTGTGTAAGAATACCTAAAATTCTATTATGGAATTTCATATTCTGATAGACCCTACTTTTATTTCCATAAGTAGATCAATAGAAATTTACTTCTCTATTTGCATGAAAATCCATTAATTCATTATAGTACTGTATCTGGCTACAGATAAAATTCTGAAAAATAATTACAGCCAGGAAGAAAAGCTTATTTCATAGCTGTATGAATGATAATACCAATATTTCATTAAGTATACCGAGGGATTTGGAATCTAGCTTTCATGTATTTTCTCCTATGCAGTTAAACATTGTAAATGAAACAATGGTTTTCTCAACATTAGCATATGAATCAAAGAACATGCAATTCTAATAGGTAAATTCCATTCTAAATAATGTTTATGTCATTTATTCTAATGCATAGATAACACACAATTCAAGCAGATAAACCACTACCAGGCATCTATCTAGAACAACTCCTAATACATGCCTGTTGAATGAAAAACTTCATCTTACTTAACATTTATTAAATTACTTCCAGAAAGGCAATCATGAATATAGAACACTTTATTTTTATTAGTTTAGACATATGCACATTAATGCTGCCTGAATTCCTAATCCACTTTAAAAAAATGTTTTTGAGGGAACGTTAGAATGACGCTTTAGTCTGAACTCTGACTTACCATTGTCAGAAATAATACCTACTTCAGTTTGTTCAAGTTGGGAAGTGAGGTAAGAACATAGTCACAGTTGCCTTTACTATGTTCCTTGATGATGAACCGCAAGTCTATCTTAGCCATGCAAATTTCCAGGTAATCTCGAAAAGAGTCAGGGTAAATAAATCCCCACAATACAAGAGAGCAGCTAATAATCCATTATCTTCTGTTGCCACAGTTTCGTTAGAAGTAATGTTTCACATTCTTCTAAAAGCTGCTGTCAGTAGGAGAAATATGGTAGCTAAGCAGCTGAATGAATTAAAATGAGAATAAATTAATGGTTTTGGCAGTTTTGAAGAAGTAGTACACTGACTAAATGCTTGCTGCTCTTATTAGATCAAAAAGTAAAGAACACAAGAGCAGTCCTAAGCAAGAATTAGTTGCCCAAAAAGAGCAAATCATGAGCGCCAAGAAATCTAAGTCTATGTCATCTAAAGAGGGCACATTCCTTGAGTTAACTTTACTGAAAAAGATTCTGCTCATTCTGTGAAAAAGTGAAGGTATTTGTCTCAACCATTTTTACCTGATAATATCCGAAGAGCCCAACCACAATATCCCATGAGTTAATATTTTTTAAAGTGATATGATATACAAGGTATGAAACAAAATAAATTGATCTTTCCTTTACCTAGCAGAAATCATGGCCAAGTACCATACAAAGCAGCTGAAGTTTGAGATTGGAAATTAAAGTATAATCTGGGCCATCTTGTTATTTGACAAAGCAAGATGATTATGGAAGAATGAATGATAAAAGGGAGGGGAAGGTAGGCAGTAGGGCCACAATGGGACAGGAAATGTCTCACTGATTTGCTAGAGAGGAGAGATAGATGATACTGCTGACGTGGTTTCAAGGTGGTGTCTATGCTAATATGGCAAACCCAATCCTTAACAAGCCTCTACAATCTATTCAAGTCTATACATATGACTGAAATAATGAATTCAGTGTCAAAGATAGGAGTATCACAAATAACTTATATTTAATCTATTTTTAAAAACCTTTATCAAGGTCGGGCCCGGTGGCTTATGCCTGTAATCCTAGCACTTTGGGAGGCCGAGGCAGGTAGATCACCTGAGGTCAGGAGTTCGAGACCAGCCTGGCCAGTATGGCGAAACCCCATCTCTACTAAAAATACAAAAATTATCCAGGTGCGGTGGTGCACACCTGTAATCCCAGCTACTCAGGAGTCTAAAGCAGGAGAATCACTTGAACCAGAGTCGCGGAGGTTGCAATGAGCCGAGATTGCACCACTGCACTCCAGCCTGGGCGACAGAGTGAGACTCTGTCTCAAAAAAAAAAAAAAAAAAAAACCTTTATCAAGATAAAGCTGTAGGGGCCAAGGGCATGGTGCCTCGCACCTATAATCCCAGCACTTTTGAGCTCAGGAGTTCAAGAAAACCGCGTCTCTACCAAAAATACAAAAATTTAGCTGTGCGTGGTGGTGTGCGCCTGTGGTCCCAGCTACTCCGGAGGCTGAGGTGGGAGAAATGGAGAATTATCGTTTGAGCCTGGGAGGCAGAGGTTGCAGTGAGCAGCGATCATGACAGAGCAAAACCCGGGCAACCAAGCGGAAACTGCAGTCTTAAAGAAAAAGATGAAGCTGTAGGTTATTTTAGTTTGTATTGATTCATTGATTCTCTTGTTATTTGACATCAATGTATTGCACTAAAGGCCTCATTCATTTGGGGTCCTTCTGCCTGCTCAGGTTTATTTGCCTAATTATAAAAAGAAGCAGTGCAAAGCAAATACAACAATCTGTCAGTGGGCATAAGAGTAGCAGATTTATAAGCGTTAAGGCAGTTGTTTGGCACCTTGTAGATCAAACGATTAACTAGATTTTGTTTTTTTCTTTTTGCTTATAAGAGTATCTAGACACACCCTACATTCTGTTTTGCACTGAGTTGTTTTGTTTTGTTTTGTTTTTCTATTTTCAGAAGTGAATGCTTGCCAACTTGCTTTTATCTTATCTGTTGGAATGTGTCTTCAAAGTAGTTTGACATTCTAAGTATCTAAATCAGCATTTTTTTTTTTTTTTCTTTTTACATAATACAAAAGACTTTTCAACCCTTGATACTTAGTTTTGAGAATCATGCATTGGGAATGCTGCATTGGTCATTCCATATATTATATTCTATAAAAAATAAAACAAGACCAGGAAAAGACTTCATAAATTTGAACCATATGAAATTGCCTGTATTCAATGGTTTTTTTAACCTACAAATGGGGCAATTTCATATGGTTCCCACTTGTACATTATACTGTATATTTTTATAGTTATATTTTAAATTATTTTTATTTTATATAAACTACTGAATATGTGGGCTGCTCCCATCACCTGATAATAATGCTATATAAATTGTTGAATTCTTTAAAATACTCTACATTCAAATTTTAAGCAGTAATCAATTAATTATAAAATTTTCTAAACTTTGCAAAAAAAAAAAGGCAAGTTAATAATACATTTTAAATAATGGCCAACTACAGAAAATTAGTTAAGAGTCAAAGTTTAGTCATATATGACACTGGAAGAAAATATAATACACAGAATCTGAAATAGTAAATGCAAACATCTCTGATTTGTCTTTGAATTGAGTTTTGAACCTGGATTTTGAATATGAATGTTCCTGAAATGCTAAGTTGAATGTGCTTCATAATAAATAATGAATCCTTATAATGCTTGCATGATCCAAGGGTATAAAAACTTTCTTGCTATTTGTCCCTAAATATTCATTCGCTATCCTAATACACCCAATCCCACAGTCCAAAGACACAATATTCTTTTTTAAACCCTACTGCAAATAACTGCTTAAAGCAACGCAGACTTATCTTCTTGGTCAAGATACTGGTTTCCATGCTGTCTTCCTACATTTGTTTTATAGTGTTAAGAGGTCCTGCTTAGATCTTCCCAAGACTTCTTTAGGTGCAATGGGAAGCTATGCCAGTATTTAATGTTTTCAAAATGCATTTCAGAAATTTAGCCTTCATTTTCCTGCAGATAAACAAAAATAGGCACTAAAATGTTATCATATAAACTGGGGATCTACTTTTTAAAAAGCTAGCCATTAAAGAAATAAAGTGAATTAGCAACATTTTTTGGAAAAAGTACAAAATGTTTACTTCATACTTATCAAAGTCATAATTCATATATATTTGCTTAATCATTTATCACGTTTCCTCCTCTTCCTCCTATGGTGTTATAAACACCATAAAAGTAGGGATTCTGTTTGTTTTATTCATATATGTGTGTATGTGTGTATTTGTTTATACGCATCTGATATGTGTATATACACACAGGATATATACAAACACATATGTCTACATATATGTAGATATATACATATGTGCATAATGTGCTACTAGTATACTATAAGCTAAATTAAATATTTGTTGTATTAATGAATAAATGAAACTTTAAAATCTAGTCTATAAGCATCTATCTGATGTTTTTATCTCTTCAACAATAAATCTCCATCAGCACAACAACTTAAGTTTATTTAAAGTACACTCTCTCTAGTTTTCAGCTTTTTACTTACTTTCTGAATTACTGAATCTCAAATATCTCACAGGCCTTCTTTGAGAAGATATGTAAGATATGTGCATACGTAGATACATAATAAACAGTAAAACTTGAAATTTTCACTTACTCCTAACCTTTCCTCTCTTCTCAGTATCTGTTCTTTGGTTTTAGCCACATGAAATCATAAGCCAATGTACAAAAGTTGAGAGTCTACAATGTGACAGGCAATGTGTTTGACACTAGCAATAAAGGGAGGGAGCTCTCTGAGCAGAGAAATATAAATGAAAACAAATTAGCATACAAATAGAAGAGTGCCAATGGAAGTATACACAATGTGTTACATATGTTTGAAGAGAGGACGGCTGTACTTCAGGAACAATTAAATCTGACAAAGGGCTAATATCCAGAATCTACAATGAACTCAAACAAATTTACAAGAAAAAAACAAACAACCCCATCAAAAAGTGGGCTAAGGACATGAACAGACACTCCTCAAAAGAAGACATTTATGCAGCCAAAAAACACATGAAGAAATGCTCATCATCACTGGCCATCAGAGAAATGCAAATCAAAACCACAATGAGATACCATCTCACACCAGTTAGAATGGCCATCATTAAAAAGTCAGGAAACAACAAGTGCTGGAGAGGATGTGGAGAAATAGGAACACTTTTACACTGTTGGTGGGACTATAAACTAGTTCAACCATTGTGGAAGTCAGTGTGGTGATTCCTCAGGGATCTAGAACTAGAAATACCATTTGACCCAGCCATCCCACTACTGGGTATATACCCAAAGGACTATAAATCATGCTGCTGTAAAGACACATGCACACGTATGTTTATTGTGGCACTATTCACAATAGCAAAGACTTGGAACCAACCCAAATGTCCAACAATGATAGACTGGATTAAGAAAATGTGGCACATATACACCATGGAATACTATGCAGCCATAAAAAATGATGAGTTCATGTCCTTTGTAGGGACATGGATGAAACTGGAAACCATCATTCTCAGTAAACTAACGAAAGGACAAAAAACCAAACACCGCATGTTCTCACTCATAGGAGGGAATTGAACAATGAGAACTCATGGACACAGGAAGGGGAACATCACACTCCGGAGACTGCTGTGGGGTGGGGGGAGGGGGAGGGACAGCATTAGGAGATATACCTAATGCTAAATGATGAGTTAATGGGTGCAGCAAAACAACATGGCACATGGATACATATGCAACAAACCTGCACATTGTGCACATGTACCCTAAAACCGAAAGTATAATAAAATTTAAAAAAAATTTTTAAAAAAAGATGTGAAGGTAGGAGAAAAATTTCACAGTAACTTTGTTATATCTTGAAGGAAGACCATGGGGTCTCACTAAATGTCAGGAGGAACATTCATTGTAGGCAGTCAAAACAACAAATACATAGGCAGTCTCTCTGCCACACCCTTCATTTAGTTCTGCAAAAAGTGACAGTAGCACCATCAAGTTGCACTGGTCCACTCCAATGGTTCTAAATCGCATTTTCATTTTTTCCTCTTGCTTAAATCAACTTTTATTATGTAGTATGGAAATTTAACCTGGTGCAAAAGGCCCTTCATAGTCAGAATGATCACTTCAGCTTTATCTGACACCTTCCAACATCTATTTGTGAGTATATCTCAAGTCTCATGACCCTTGCAAGGGCTATGTTCTCTCAACCCAGAATACCATCTTTCTCCTACTACTAATTCTGCTTGCTTTTAAAAACTAAACAGTTATTACGTATTCAAAGAAGCTTTTATGAAATTGAATGTGCACCCCTGTAGCAGCATGTCAATATTTGTTTTTTCACATTGATCACAACGTACCATCAGAATGTGGCTTATTGATTTGCCTCATCACGAAGGTCTCAACTTGCTGATAACTATCTCTCTTATCTCTGCCTCACTTGCAGAGGGCACCAAATACAGGGACCCATGAAAAAAACTTAACCTACAATGTGGGATACTTTAAATAGTTCTCTAGTGCCTTAAGAATGTTAATGTGCTCTCCATGTTAACTAGCCATTAACTCTTTGAAATCATAGAATTAAGCATTCAAAAGGACTTCAGGGCTATCTAACACAGTGTATTAAAAAATATTTTTGACCATGACCCACAGTTAGAAGTGTTCAACCTCATGGCCTGGTACACATACTCATATATCTGAATCTGAATCTGAATCATATATCCATAATATAATATTTACACTAATACTTAAGATATAGAAAAAAATAAAATTAATACAAATCTTATTTTATTACTATTTAAATACACCACCAACAAATGAATAATACCAAAATAAACCAAAGAATAAACCAATAAACCAAAAATTGCTTTTAGCTATCCACAAATATTACTTCAAGGCCCATTAATGGTGACAACCTCACCCCTCATTCATTTACTTATAAACCTTCTCCACATTTCACAGATAAAAGTGAGGTCTTGAGAAGTACCAGACAAAAGAGTCCAAAGTTGGATCCTGAACACATCTAAATGCTGGTACTCTTTCTACTTCACCAAAATGAGAAAGACAGGGCTTTTGCTAAGAAGCTATAGTCTATCTGACTAATTCATTCTTTGAGACTAGATCCTTTGGGCAAAATACCTTTACTAATGAATTCAATAAACCCACTGTCCAAGCTTCTTATCTTTATACACAAGCTATATTTTTTCACAGAATATTTGTTTTAAAAGCAGATCTGATTTGAAATCTAATTAGCAAGAATATTTTAAATCCTCCAAATAATAAATGTTTGAGATGATGGATATGCTAATTACTCTGATCTGATCACTATATATTACATGTATTGAAATAGCACTATGTACCCCATAAATATGTACAATTATGATATGTCAACTTAATAATAAAACAAAAAAATCCTCAGAACTCTAATAAACTCTGGATCAAAGCTGATGAGGCTTCAGTATAGAAATTTCACGTTGTAATGATATTTTCAGGGTGGAAAAGTGAGTGTTTAGAGATGATGCCATAAGTTGGGAAGAGAAGAACCAGGCTGATAAAAAACACATACTGAAGAATTCTGAAACAAATTAGAATAAGAGAACTCCAAATTTTTCTAATTTTTTAAAGAAATTTTTAGCATATTATATTTATATGAATGTTAGTTAAATATAAAAGTTTTTTCTACTGTACATTTTGTCTTATTCTGTCTTTATCTTGATAAATAAGAAATATACTTTGTTGTATTTAGTAAGAAGTACAGATAATATGCTATATCATGCTATCATGATGGGTCTACATGGGAGATTTATGCATGAAATGGAAGTCTTCCTCAGGCTTATGCTGTCATTTGAAAGTAAATTAAGGAGGGCAGGAACACTCATCATTTAAGAGTGCCAGAGCCTACAGGCTTTAAGTATTTAGGTTAATTGAAGACAAGATCAAATGACTGAACAATTAAAATGATCACAAAATCATGACTAGGTTGGAAACATCAGTCAGTGCAGAACATGTGGGAAATTTGTGTCTGTGGAAAGATCAAGAACTTTTTAAGAAACAAGACTAGACTTAGCACAAGTTTGAATGAAATCATCCATCAAATATCAATTATTCCTTTCGAAGTCTATAAAACAATAGCCTGAATATTACATAAACATAAATATATAATACAAATTTATTTACCTTAAATTCCATAATTGATCAATTATTTTGGAGTTCAATTATGATGATACAGAGCCTAGATTTTGTTAATTTGATAATTATTTACATATAAGTATTTTAATTTTAATCATTTCACTCATGATATACACAATAACCTATCATAGTTTCTATTAGAGTTAAACAAATAAAAATTCTAAGACTCTCCTCTTAAATTTGTATTTAACTTTCCCAGAATATACATCAATGAGCAACACATGATAAAAATGTATACCATGCTATGGAACATGGAAAAGTAACTAAATGGGCTATATTAAACACTTTATTCTTTGAAGTGTAGGTTTTTCTAAATGTTTTAAATATTAATATAGTTAACTTATTACCTCATATCATTTCTATTTCTTTTATTTAGAAACAAAAAACACCACATTGGCCTCTGTTGTTCAAAAAAATTCTGATATTTAAAAACAACAACAATAAAACTTTAATATAAAATACAATAACACACATTAAAACTCTAATGTTTAAATCAATCTCCACCAGCCAACATCTGTACTACCTGTCTCAGGAATTGTAAACCTCTGTCCCCACTGATAACCTTTACTGAGAAAAGCTGAATACTTACGCGTACATCATGAACCCAGGACTGGGGCAGCTCCTATTCAGTCACCATCTGATCTGTATCAGCAGGTTAGGACTTGGAGGCTGCAAAATAATGACAGTCACTGGCAACAAGAAAGGAAACGAGTTTGACAGGTTTAGTGAGTGAGGTATGCAGTCTTCTAGCCTGATAAGAACAAGAACATGATCAATTTTGTGCCAACTGGCTCCACACAGTGAAGTAATTGTCAATATCCGCATAGAGAAGCTCCAAGTAGTAGAGGGCTCAGAATGTGCAACTTGTGATGATTCAGAAGACCACACTTTTCCAGTTGGGGAAGTATGATAAGCATCGAGGTGTGGCCCCAGTGTGCTTTCCAAAAAAAAAAAAAAAAACAACAAAACAAAACACACTAGAGCACACTGATGGCACTTCTTATTTGTTCATCAGAAATGTTCAGTCTCTTCCCTTTGAGGGATAACAAGGTGTAGTGGAGCGGAGAAGACCTGAGTTATGAACCAGGGCAGCTGTCTCAGCCATTATTCAGCTTATTGGGACTTACTTTCCTCCTAAGGAAAATGGCAGGACTGTATTAGCTTTTCTTAATACTGTCCATTTTAGCTCTAAATATAATAGAATGTATTGAAACAATTTATTTACCCCAAAAAAGGCAGAAAAGGAAGGTAAATATCAAAAGCAAAAACGTATTTTCTTCTTTCTTATTATTAGGGGTAACTTTGTCCATCTTAGTGGTATGAATTCCCCAGTATTTACAAACCGTCCCTTTAAATACTTTCATGTATCTATAGAGAATTTAGTATAAATACATGAACTTATAAAGATCAGAAAAGTTACAAAATAGAAATTACAATTTTAAGGGCTACTAAGGCTCACAGTCAAAAGATATTAAAGAAAAATGAAAAATTTGTATTTTGGTTGTACAGAATATCTTCATTTAAAATGCTAAAAATGCAATGTGCCTCTAATTGTTTCATTATAATGCTCTGCAAAGGTATTAAAAGGAACTATATTTTCCAAAACATTTGACAAATGAAAAAAATGAAACAGATTGTCAGTTTGTATAAACACCAAGAATATGACAAAAGACATATGACAATACAATTTTGAGTAGAACTAAAAATGTCTAAATAAGCAATTAATAAAATTTATCAGTCAGTTCACACTGAAAACTATAGCTTCATTTAGCAAAAGTAACTTTCATCTTTGGAGCATTACTTTTTTTCAAAAGTAAAAAATTCCAAAATCTAACAAAAAGGTGCTAGAAAAATTGTATTCATTTTAGTATATAAATATAACTGATTATTTTCATTTTTATATACTATATGTAGTAGTATTTGTGCTAATTTGAAATTAACATTGTGTAAATATTCTTTTTAAATGGTTTTAATGTTTACATTTAAGCATTTCACATTAATAAACTAATATTTTATAATCCTTATTTGTTAAAATTCATAAATATATTCTCAGCCTCTTATATCAGTAAATAATAATACAGCAGACAATAAGCTCTGTGGCTTAAATGAGGGAAATTAGGCTTTAAAAGAAACATGTCCAAGTAATTACAAGCAAGTCCAGCAACCAGCTTTGAGGATTCTGGATTAAAACATGTGGTATGTATAGATTTATTCTCTCAAGAAAATCAGTGTTTTCATATTGAATCACAGGACATGGTAGGGGGAACTTAGGAGATACAGCAATATTTACTTTAACCATGTTTAAAAAGTTAAAGATTACAGTAGAAGCTGTTTTATTTTTAATGGCTCAAAAATAGAGATTTAATTGTCTCCCATCGGAGTATTTTCTGTTTGGCCATTCTTTCAAATGATCTTTTATTTCAGTAGTTTTAAAGTTTGTGTTTATTGGTTTTTACTTTCCCCCTCCTTTGGCTTTCAGTGACTACGTAAAATAACTCATTTTTTTTCTCTGACATAATAGCTTTACCACAGCGGGGTGACAGTGTACCAGGCTACTAGATAAGATGCCTGGGTTCAGTTTCTGGCACTGGCATGAATTACCTTTGTGAAAATAGGAATGTTCTTAACCTTTCTACATCTCAGATACTCCCTCTGTAAAATGGAGATAATATTTGTCTCTAATTTAAAGGAGATAATAAATGTAAAGGACTTAAAATAGTATCTGTCCCATATTAATGTCCTTAGCACAGTTAGGTATTTTTTCTCACCCCTTTTTTTTGTGATTAGCACTATGTTGCTAATTGTTCTCAATAGACTTCAAAAGTGGTATTTTCTAAAGTCTTCTGTCTATATGGCTCTCTTTTCAGCAATATATTGTCTCAAGTTCTTTGCTTCAATTGTGATAAATAGGAGGAAGGGTATTAAGATGAATGACTAGAGGCACTTCACACTTGCCTCCTCCACTAAAAGTACCAAAATTAGTGAGTAATCACACTTTGAATAGGTCAAAAAACATGAGAATTTAACAGAAAAGTAACAGGGAATGCCAAAAGCAAGAAGAGGGGAGTGAAGATCACCTGCTCTGCCATTGCTGCCTAGCAGCCAAGAGACTCCCCAATACAGGGAAATGGTGAGAGACACTCAGAGGTCTAAATATCTACCGTGGGCTTTGGCAATCCTTGCCACAGCCCCTCAACCCTATAAGCCTTTAAACTAACATAGGGAGCTGCTGAGCGATTGTGTGACAGCACTACCCCAAGATGAAGCCCAAACTGGATTCCATAAATTCCTTGATACCTAAGCAGCTACCACAAGGTGCCATTTTAGAGCCCTACCCCCAAACAACTATGCGCTGTCCTAGAGCCCAGTGGTGCTGGGACTGAGGAGCAAGAGAAGCAGCAGCAGTTGCCCCTGTGGCACAGGCAGAAGCAATCATGGCATAATGCACACAGGGCTAAGATGCAAGTGAGGTGCCAGCTACCACAGCCGGGCCTGAGGAGTGGGCACTGTGGGGGCTAAGGCATAAGTAGTGCACAGATTCCCACCCACCAGCATAGGCTGCTATCATGAAGGTGGCACTGCCTCTGCCAGTGGCAGGGCAGCGGCACATCCACTGCCACTCCTCACTTGAGCATTCTCCCAATGGCCTAAGGATTGCCCTGGCATTGCCTACCACAGCCTATACAATCACAGACCAAAAAACAAGCCCGCCCCACCTGGATTCAACACCCTGCTACATGCCAGACCATACGGTATGGAAAACAGAGAATTACCCAGCCCAATACTGTTGGCACCTGAATACTCTTCTCAAGGGCCTGAGATTAAGCCTATCCACCTGCCACTACCACCATAGCTGACACCTACCTGCAAGCATCACCTGCAGGCAATCACCTGCAGGCCTGGAGACTGACTTATCCAGTTCATTGCAGCCACCACCAACACCAGTTCACACTGCCTAGGACCTAAGTGGTTGTCCTGCCACTGCCATCACCCACATCACATCAGCTGCACAGAAGCCTAAGAACTTGCCCACTTGACAAGCCCACTGTAGCAACTATCAGCATCTAAGTAAGCTACCTAAAGGCCCAAAAATCAGCCTTCCTGGAACCAATGGTACCAGTGTATGCCACCGTGGGGCCCAAGAACAGGTACATTTAGCCCACCATTGCCACCACTGGGGCCCAAAGACTGGCCTACCTGTGCCAGTCTCCAAAAAAACTGCACCACAGCTTCATTAATAACATCACTTTAAGCCACCAAGAAAATAACAGATACCACTGATAATATTTACAGCCAAATAAATCATACAGAAACTACACTAATGGACACACCGAGAATCAAGGCCAAAGTGCCTGAGTTATCAACACCATAGATTCAACCTCAGGAAAAAGTGCCCTCTATGACAGCAAATTCAAGAAATTCAAAGAAACAACTGTTACATCAATGTGCAGATATCAATGTTAGACCACAGAAAACATGAAAAAGCAAGGGAATATGTATTAGTCTCTTCTCATGCTGCAATAAAGACATACCCAAGAGTGGGGAATTTATAAAGGAAAGAAGTTTAATGGACTCACAGTTCCACATGGCTGGGAAAGTCTCACAATCATGGCAGAAGGCAAAGGAGAAGCAAAGGCACATCCTGTCTTACATGGCAGCAGGCAAGAGAGAGGTCATGTAGGGGAACTCCCCTTTATAAAACCATCAGATCTCATGAGACTTACTCACTATCACGAGAACAGCACAGGAAAGACCTGCTCCCATGATTCAATTACCTCCCACCAGGTCCCTCCCACGACACATGGGAATTGTGGGAGCTACAATTCAAGATGAGATTTGGGTGAGGACACAGCCAAACCATATCAGAATATGACACCTTCAAAAGAACACAACAATTCTCCAGCAAAGGATACCAATTAAAAAATAATTCATGAAATCCCAGGCACAAAATAAAGTTGATTCTAAAAATGCTCAGTAAGTCACAAGAAAATTCCAAAAGTAATGCAAAGAAATCAGAAAAACAATTCAGGATATGACTGAGAAATTTACCAAAGAGATAGATATCATACAAAAAGAATCAGACATATTTTGGTACTGAAGAACAACAATAGACTAGATCAAACAGAAAAATATCAGACCTTGAAGACAGGTCTTTTGAACTATCCCAGACAGTCAAAAATAAAGAACAAAATAAAAAAGAATGAGCAAAACTTTAGTGACCTATGGGACACCATAAAATGACAAAATATTTGAATTATCAGAGTCCCAGAAGGTGAAAACAAAAGTGTTTGAAAACCTGTTTAACAAAATAATAGATGAAAACTTCCCAAGTCTAGCAAGAAATATAGACAGCTGAAATAGAGGAGGTGCTGAAATCACCAAACAGATACAATGCAAAAAAGATTTCTGCATTACACCTTATACTCAAAAGGTCTAAAGTCAAAGAAAAATTGATAAATCTAAAAACAGCAGAAAAAAAAAAGTATCTAGTCACCTATAAAGGAACTCCCATCAGACTAACAATGAATTTCTCAGCAGGAACTTTACAGGCCAAGAGAGAATGGGATATGTTGAAAGTGTAAAAAAAAACAAAAAAACTTGCCACTCAAAAATATTATATCCAGCAAAATTGTCCTTCATCAATGGAGAAATAGTCTTTCCCAGACAAGGAAAATGTGAGAAAATTCATCACCACTAGGTGTTCCTATGAGAAATGCTCAAGGTAGCCCTAAAGCTGTAAGCAAAAGGATGGCATTTACTATCACAGGGCCACATAAGAGTATAACACTCACTGGTAAAGCAAATACAAAAATGAGAGAGAAAAAGAGCTAAAATGGTACCATTACAGAAAACCACCAAGCCACAATGACAACAAGAGAAAAAGAGAGGAACAAAAAATACACAAAACAACCTGAAAAATACACTATGATATAAACAAAACCAGACATATCAATGATAGCCTTGAATGTAAATAAATTAAATTTTCAAAGATACAGACAACAGATAAAAAACCATGACCCAAATATATGCTGCTTATAAGAAACACACTCTACCTCTGACAAACTAATAAAGCACTAAATCCAGGGAGAGGATTTAGCAATTCTAAATATATATGCGCCCAACACTGGAGGACCCATATTCATAAAGTGGGATTTATCCTAGGGATGCAAGAATGGTTTAAAATACATAAATCAATAAATATGATATATCACATCAACAGAAAATAAACATGACTCATCACATCAACAGAAGGGCAAAATCCAAAACCATATTATCAGTCTCAATAGACACAGTAAAAGCATTTGATACAATTCAACACCACTTCAAGATAAAAGCTCTCAACAAACTAGGCTTAAAAGGAACATACCTCAAAATAATAAAGGCCATATATGACAAACTGACAGCTAACATTATATTGAATGGAAAAAAAGTTGAAAGTCTTTCCTCTGAGAACTCGAATAAGACAAGGGGGTTCAGTTTTACTGCTCCTATTCAGCACAGTAATGGAAGTCCTAGCCAGAGCAATCAGAAAAAAGAAAGAAAGGACAATCAAATTGGAAAAGAGGAAGTCAAATTGTCTCTCACTGCAGATGACGTGAGCTTATATGTAGAAAAACCAAAAGTGTTTACCAAAAAACTCTTAGATCTGACATGCAAATTCAATGAAGTTGCAGGATACAAAGTCAACATACCAAAATCAGAAGTCTTTCTATACACCAATAATGAAATAGCTTAAAAAGAAATGAAGAACACAATCCAATTTACAATAACTACAAGAAAATATAATACATAGAAATAAATTTAACCACGGAATGGAAAGATCTCCATAAGAAAAACTACAGAGAAGCCTCTGCCAAGATGGCCGAATAGGAACAGCTCCGGTCTCCAGCTCCCAGCCCCAGCGACACAGAAGACGGGTGATTTCTGCATTTCTGCTTGAGGTACCGGTTTCATCTCACTAGGGAGTGCCTAACAGTGGGTGCAGGACAGTTGGTGAAGCGCACTGTGCGCGAGTCGAAGCAGGGAAAGGCATTGCCTCACTCGGGAAGCGCAAGGGGTCAGGGAGTTCCCTTTCCTAGTCAAAGAAAGGGGAAACAGACGGCACCTGGAATATCGGGTCAGTCCCATCCTAATACTGCACTTTTCCAATGGGCCTGGAAAACGGCACAACAGGAGATTGTGTCCCGCACCTGGCTCGGAGGGTCCTATGCCCACGGAGTCTCACTGATTGCTAGCACAGCAGTCTGAGATCACGCTGCAAGGCGGCAGCGAGGCTGGGGGAGGGGCGCCCGCCATTGCCCAGGCTTGCTTAGGTAAACAAAGCAGCCAGGAAGCTCGAACTGGGTGGAGCCCACCACAGCTCAAGGAGGCCTGCCTGCCACTGTAGGCTCCACCTCTGGGGGCAGGGCACAGACAAACAAAAACTCAGCAAGAACCTCCACAGACTTAAATGTCCCTGTCTGACTGACAGCTTTGAAGAGAGTAGTGGTTCTCCCAGCACGCAGCTGGAGATCTGAGAACGGACAGACTGCCTCCTAAAGTGGGTCCCTCACCCCTGAGCAGCCTAACTGGGAGGCACCCGCCCGTAGGGACAGACTGACACCTCATTCAACTGGGTACTCCTCTGAGACAAAACTTTCAGAGGAACTATCAGACAGCTGAATTTGTGGTCTCACGAAAATCCGCTGTTCTGCAGCCACCGCTGCTGACACCCAGCCAAACAGGGTCTGGAGTGGACCTCTAGTAAACTCCAACAGACCTGCAGCTGAGGGGCCTGTCTGGTAGAAGGAAAACTAACAAACAGAAAGGACATCCACACCAAAAACCCATCTATACATCACCATCATCTAAGACAAAAAGTAGATAAAACCACAAAGATGGAGAAAAAACAGAGCAAAAAAACCGGAAACTCTAAAAAACAGAGCACCTCTCCTCCTCCAAAGGAACGCAGTTCCTCACCAGCAACAGAACAAAGCTGGATGGAGGATGACTTTGATGAGTTGAGAGAAGAAGGCTTCAGACGATCAAACTACTCCGAGCTAAGGGAGGAAATTCAAAACAATAGCAAAGAAGTTAAAAACTTTGAAAAAAAAATTAGAAGAATGGATAACTAGAATAAGCAATGGAGAGAAGGGCTTAAAGGAGCTGATGGAGCTGAAAGCCAAGTTTCCAGAACTACACGAAGATTGCAGAAGCCTCAGTAGCAGATGCGATCAACTGGAAGAAAGGGTATCACTGATGGAAGATGAAATGAATGAAATGAAGAGAGAAGGGAAGTTTAGAGAAAAAAGAATAAAAAGAAATGAACAAAGCCTCCAAGAAATTTGGGACTATGTGAAAAGACCAAACCTACGTCTGATTGGTGTACCTGAAAATGATGGGGAGAATGGAACCAAGTTGGAAAACACTCTGCAAGATATTATCCAGGAGAACTTCCCCAATCTAGCAAGGCAGGCCAGCATTCAGATTCAGGAAATACAGAGAACGCCACAAAGATACTCCTCGAGAAGGGCAACTCCAAGACACATAATTGTCAGATTCACCAAAGTTGAAATGAAGGAAAAAATGTTAAGGGCAGCCAGAGAGAAAGGTAGGGTTACCCACAAAAGGAAGCCCATCAGACTAACAGCTGATCTCTCAGCAGAAACTCTACAAGCCAGAAGAGAGTGGGGGCCGATATTCAACATTCTTAAAGAAAAGAATTTTCAACCCAGAATTTCCTATCCCACCAAACTATGCTTCATAAGTGAAGGTGAAATAAAATACTTCACAGACAAGCAAACGCTGAGTGATTTTGTCACCACCAGGCCTGCCCTAAAACAGATCCTGAAGGAAGCACTAAACATGGAAAGGAACAACCGGTACCAGCCCCTGCAAAAACATGCCAAATTGTAAAGACCGTCGAGGCTAGGAAGAAACTATAGCAACTAACGAGCAAAATAACCAACTAACATCATAATGACAGGATCAGATTCACATATAACAATATTCACGTTAAATGTAAATGGGCTAAATGCTCCAATCAAAAGACACAGACTGGCAAACTGGATAAGGAGTCAGGATCCATCAGTGTGCTGTATTCAGGAAACCCATCTCACGTGCAGAGACACACATCGACTCAAAATAAAGGGATGGAGGAAGATCTATCAAGCAAATGGAAAACAAAAAAAGGCAGGGGTTGCAATCCTAGTCTCTGATAAAATAGACTTTAAACCAACAAAGATCAAAAGAGACAAAGAAGGCCATTACATAATGGTAAAGGGATCAATTCAACAAGAAGAGCTAACTATCCTAAATATATATGCACCCAACACAGGAGCACCCAGATTCATAAAGCAAGTCCTCAGTGACCTACAAAGGGACTTAAACTCCCACACAATAATAATGGGAGATTTTAACACCCCACTGTCAGCATTAGACAGATCAACGAGACAGAAAGTTAACAAGGATATCCAGGAATTGAACTCAGCTCTACATAAAGTGGACCTAATAGACATCTACAGAACTCTCCACCCCAAGTCAACAGAATATACATTTTTTTCAGCACCACACCACACCTATTCCAAAATTGACCACATAGTTGGAAGTAAAGCTCTCCTCAGCAAATGTAAAAGAACAGAAATTATAACAAACTGTCTCTCAGACCACAGTGCAATCAAACTAGAACTCAGGATTAAGAAACTCACTCAAAACCGCTCAACTACATGGAAACTGAACAACCTGCTCCTGAATGACTATTGGGTACATAATGAAATGAAGGCAGAAATAAAGATGTTCTTTGAAACCAACGAGAACACAGACACAACATACCAGAATCTCTGGGACACATTCAAAGCAGTGTGTAGAGGGAAATTTATAGCACTAAATGCCCACAAGAGAAAGCAAGAAAGATCCAAAATTGACACCCTAACATCACAATTAAAAGAACTAGAAAAGCAAGAGCAAACACATTCAAAAGCTAGCAGAAGGCTAGAAATAACTAAAATCAGAGCAGAACTGAAGGAAATAGAGACACAAAAAACCCTTCAAAAAATTAATGAATCCAGGAGCTGGTTTTTTGAAAAGATCAACAAAATTGATGGACCGCTAGCAAGACTAATAAAGAAGAAAAGAGAGAAGAATCAAATAGATGCAATAAAAAACGAAAAAGGGGATATCACCACCGATCCCACAGAAATACAATCTACCATCAGAGAATACTACAAACACCTCTATGCAAATAAACTAGAAAATCTAGAAGAAATGGATAAATTCCTCGACAAATACACCCTCCCAAGACTAAACCAGGAAGAAGTTGAATCTCTGAATAGACCAATAACAGGTTCTGAAATTGTGGCAATAATCAATAGCTTACCAACCAAAAAGAGTCCAGGACCTGATGGATTCACAGCTGAATTCTACCAGAGGTACAAGGAGGAACTGGTACCATTCCTTCTGAAACTATTCCAATCGATAGAAAAAGAGGCAATCCTCCCTAACACATTTTATGAAGCCAGCATCGTCCTGATACCAAAACCTGGCAGAGACATAACCAAAAAAGAGAATTTCAGACCAATATCCTTGATGAACATTGATGCAAAAATCCTCAGTAAAATACTGGCAAACCGAATCCAGCAGCACATCAAAAAGCTTATCCACCATGATCAAGTGGGCTTCATCCCTGGGATGCAAGGCTGGTTCAACATACGCAAATCAATAAATGTAATCCAGCATATAAACAGAACCAAAGACAAAAACCACATGATTATCTCAATAGATGCAGAAAAGGCCTTTGACAAAATTCAACAACCCTTCATGCTAAAAACTCTCAATAAATTAGGTATTGATGGGACGTATCTCAAAATAATAAGAGCTATCTACGACAAACCCACAGCCAATATCGTACTGAATGGGCAAAAACTGGAAGCATTCCCTCTGAAAACTGGCACAAGACAGGGATGCCCTCTCTCACCGCTCCTATTCAACATAGTGCTGGAAGTTCTGGCCAGAGCAATCAGGCAGGAGAAGGAAATAAAGGGTATTCAATTAGGAAAAGAGGAAGTCAAATTGTCCCTGTTTGCAGATGACATGATTGTATATCTAGAAAACCCCATTGTCTCAGCCCAAAATCTCCTTAAGCTGATTAGCAACTTCAGCAAAGTCTCAGGATACAAAATTAATGTACAAAAAACACAAGCATTCTTGTACACCAATCACAGACAAACAGAGAGCCAAATCATGAGTGAACTCCCATTCACAATTGCTTCAAAGAGAATGAAATACCTAGGAATCCAACTTACAAGGGATGTGAAGGACCTCTTCAAGGAGAACTACAAACCACTGCTCAATGAAATAAAAGAGGATACAAACAAATGGAAGAACATTCCATGCTCATGGGTTGAAAGAATCAATATCGTGAAAATGGCCATACTGCCCAAGGTAATTTATAGATTCAATGCCATCCCCATCAAGCTACCAATGACTTTCTTCACAGAATTGGAAAAAACTACTTTAAAGTTCATATGGAACCAAAAAAGAGCCCGCATCGCCAAGTCAATCCTAAGCCAAAAGAACAAAGCTGGAGGCATCACGCTACCTGACTTCAAACTACACTACAAGGCTACAGTAACAAAAACAGCATGGTACTGGTACCACAACAGAGACATAGATCAATGGAACAGAACAGAGCCCTCAGAAATGATACCACATAGCTACAACTATCTGATCTTTGACAAACCTGACAAAAACAAGAAATGGGGAAAGGATTCCCTATTTAATAAATGGTGCTGGGAAAACTGGCTAGCCATATGTAGAAAGCTGCAACTGGATCCCTTCCTTACACCCTATACAAAAATTAATTCAAGATGGATTAAAGACTTATATGTTAGACCTAAAACCATTAAAATCCTATAAGAAAACCTAGGCAATACCATTCAGGACATAGGCGTGGGCAAGGACTTCATGTCTAAAACACCAAAAGCAATGGCAACAAAAGCCAAAATTGACAAATGGGATCTCATTAAACTAAAGAGCTTCTTCACAGCAAAAGAAACTATCATCAGAGTGAACAGGCAACCTACAGAATGGGAGAAAATTTTTGCAACCTACTCATCTGACAAAGGGCTAATATCCAGAATCTACAATGAACTCAAACAAATTTACAAGAAAAAAACAAACAACCCCATCAAAAAGTGGGCAGAGGACATGAACAGACACTTCTCAAAAGAAGACATTTATGCAGCCAAAAAACACATGAAGAAATGCTCATCATCACTGGCCATCAGAGAAATGCAAATCAAAACCACAGTGAGATACCATCTCACACCAGTTAGAATGGCCATCATTAAAAAATCAGGAAACAACAGGTGCTGGAGAGGATGTGGAGAAATAGGAACACTTTTACACTGTTGGTGGGACTGTCAACTAGTTCAACCATTGTGGAAGTCAGTGTGGTGATTCCTCAGGGATCTAGAACTAGAAATACCATTTGACCCAGCCATCCCATTACTGGGTATATACCCAAAGGACTATAAATCATGCTGCTATAAAGACACATGCACACGTATGTTTATTGCGGCACTATTCACAGTAGCAAAGACTTGGAACCAACCCAAATGTCCAACAACGATAGACTGGATTAAGAAAATGTGGCACATATACACCATGGAATACTATGCAGCCATAAAAAATGATGAGTTCGTGTCCTTTGTAGGGACATGGATGAAACTGGAAAACATCATTCTCAGTAAACTATCGCAAGGACAAAAAACCAAACACCGCATGTTCTCACTCATAGGTGGGAATTGAACAATGAGAACTCATGGACACAGGAAGGGGAACATCACACTCCGGGGACTGTTGTGGGGTGGGGAGAGGGGGGAGGGACAGCATTAGGAGATACACCTAATGCTAAATGACGAGTTAATGGGTGCAGGAAATCAACATGGCACATGGATACATATGTAACAAACCTGCACATTGTGCACATGTACCCTAAAACCCTAAAGTATAATAAAAAAAAAAAAAAAGAAAAACTACAAAATACTAATGAGAGAAATCAAAGAGGACACAAACAAACCAAAAGACATTCTATTCTCATGGACTGGAAAAATTAGTATCTTTAAAATGATCATACTGCCGAAAGCAATCTACAGATTCAATATGATTTCCATCAAAATACTGACATCATTTTTCACAGAAATAGAAAAAAGAATCCTAAAATTTTATGGAACAAATAAGAGCCTGAATAGACAAAGCAATCCTGAACAAAAAGAGCAAAGCTGGAGGAATGACACTACCTGATATCAAAACATATTACAAGGCTGTATTAACCAAAATAGCATAACGTTGGTGTGAAAACAGACACTTAGGCCAATGGAACAGAATAGAGCACACAGAAATAAATCCAAATATTTAGAGCCAACTGATTTTCAAAAATGGTGCCAAGGATATACATGGGTGAAAGGGCACCCTCTTCAATAAATGGTGCTGGAAAAATTAGATATCCATATGCAAAAGAATAAAACTGGACCCCATCCTTCACCATGTACAAAAATTAAATCATAATGGATTAAAGACTTAAACATAAAACCCAAAACTACAAAACTACCAAAAGAAAACATTGAGAAAACATTTTGTGACATCGATCTGGAAAAAACTTTATGGCTAAGACCTTAAAAGCATTGAGAACTAAAACAAAAATAGACAAATGGGAATATATTAAAAAGCCTCTGTACTGCAAAGGAAACCATAGTCAGGAGGCAACCTGTTAAATAGGACAAAATATGTGCAAAATATTCATCTGACAAGACACTAACATACAGAATTCACGTGGAACTCCAGCAACTGAACAACAGCAAATAAGCACATTAAAAAGTGGGCAAAGGCAGGAGTTCAAGACCAGCCTGGGCAGCATAGTGATACCCCATCTGTACAAAAAGTAAAATAAAATAAAAATTAGCTGGGTGTGGTAGCATATGCCTGTAGTCCTAGCTAGTTGGGGGCCTGAAGCAGTGGGGTTGCCTGAGCCCAGGAGTTTGAGGTTACAGTGAGCTTTGATTGTGCACTCCAGCCTGGGTGACAGAGTGAGATCCTGTCTCTAAGAAAAACAAAAACAGTAACCAAAAAAAAAAGTGAGCAAAGGATATGAACAGGTAATTCTCAAAAGAAAATATATAGGCTAGGTGTGGTGGCTCACACCTGTAATCCCAGTACTTTGGGAGGCCAAGGCGGGTGGATGATGAGGTCAGGAGTTCAAGACCAGCCTGGCCAACATGGTGAAACTCCGTCACTACTAAAAATACAAAAATTAGCCGGGCGTGATGGCGGGCACCTATAATCCCAGCTACTCGGGAGGCTGAGGCAGGAGAACCGCTTGAAACCAGAAGGCAGAGGTTGCAGTGAGCCGAGATCATGCCAACAGGTATTTAAAAAAATCCTCAACATTGCTAAGCATCAGGGAAATGCAAATCAAAATCACAACGAGATGTCATCTTACCCCAGTTAGAATTGCTGTTATTTAAAAATAAATAAATAACAGATGATAGAGACGATACAGAGAAAATGGAACTCTTATATACTGTGAGTGGCAATGTAAGTTAGCATAACCACTATGGAATACAGTATGAAGATTTCTCAAAAAACTAAAAGTAGAACTGCCACACAACCCAATAATCCCACTACTGGGTATCTATGCAAAAGAAAATAAATCAGTATATCAAAAGGACACCTGCACTTGCATGTTTATTGCAGCACTATTCACAATGGTAAAGGTATGGAGTGAAGCTACGTGTTCATAAGCAGACAAATGGATAAAGAAAATGTGGCATATATAAACAATGGAATACTGTTAGGTCATAAAAAAATAGTCATATCATTTGCAGCAACATGGATGGAACTGAAGGTCACTGTGTTAAATTAAATAAGCCAGGCAGAGAAAGACAAATTCCACATGTTCCCATGCAGATAGAGAATAAAGTGATAGATACCCATGGCTGGGAAGGGAGTGAGTGTAGGATGGGCCAATGAGGAGAGGTTGGTGAATGGGTACAAACTTATAATTAGATAGAAGAAATGAATTCTAATATTTGATAGTAGACTAGGGTAACTATAGTTGTCAACAATATATTGCATATTTCAAGGTAGCTAGAAGACTTGAAATGTTACCAACAAATACAAATGATAAATACTCCTCAAGGTCTTGAATATTCTCAAATACCCTGATGTAATCACTACACATTCTATGCATGTAGAAAGCACTCATATGTATCCTGTAAATATGTAAAATATTATTTATCTACAAAAAGCAGGGTAACAGTTTATGTGTGGGAGGTGTGAGGAAGGTACATGGGAATTCCTTGAACCTTCTGTTCAATTTCATGATAAATTTAAAATACACTATATTCTGAAAGAATATAGTATATTAAAAACAAGCAAAAATGTGATAAATGATTAAAACATTGAACTATTAGGTCCTATTTCGTGTAGCATGTGAAGATTTTAAAAAGGGTGATCTTCATACGGCTTTACAAGCCTTCATAAAACAAATTCTGAGGGTTGACAGGCATTAGTAATTTATACTATAAAAGTGAAATTACTATACATGAATTTTATTTCATTAGCATTCAGCACCCTTAGTTAGACACATATTGCCACATGTGGGCCAACACCACACTGTTTTTTTGTTTTTTTTTTTGTTTTTTTTTTTTCAAGACAGATTCTCACTCTGTCGCCCAGGCTGGAGTACAGTGGCATGGTCTTGCCTTACTGCAACCTCCACCTCCCAGGTTCAAGCGATTCTCCTGCCTCAGTCTTTCCAGTAGTTGGGATTACAGGTGGGCACCACCATGCCGGGCTAATTTTTGTTTCTTTAGTAGAGACGGGGTTTCACCTTATTGGCCAGGCTGGTCACGAACTCCTGACCTCAAGTGATCCGCTGGCCTCGGCCTCCCAAAGTTCTGGGATTACAGGCATGAGCCACCATGCCTAGCCCACACTGGTTTCTATTGCTGCACTGTTGAATGATTTATTATCAGTCAAAAAATAATGCATGTTTGATGCAATACATCAATAAGGAAAAGTCAACAATAAAATGACATTACACCAGGATGTCAAGGGGAGAGTTAAGATATTGTCAAATTGACCATGTTTCTTCAAAATCAAAGAAATTTTTTTAAAACCCCAACATTTAGAATAGGCTTTCTAAAAGGATTCTGTGCCCTTCCCTGTAATTTCGGACTTTAAAATAAATTAATTAGATGTTTAATAAATGAGTCATCAGCAAATAATTTAATTTATACCTACTAATAACCTAAAGGTTGGCCTTAAGTTTTGCCTTGTGCTTGTGATGCAATCAATGTACTATTTTTCCACTGAAGAAAGAACATAAGAGAATTTAGTGCAGAATCACATCTTTCCAAGTACGAGCAATCAGATCCAAAAGATGAGCATCCAGAAGACGCAATCTTGGAAAGAAGAGGTCACCTTCAACGGAGACAGAGAGTCCCATGAGTTAGAATGAATGAGTCATAGGCCTGAGGAAAGGGAGACCAAATTGGGTGGCCTTTATTAGAAGAATTGATATGATTTGTCTCAAAAAACTAAGACAATAAAAATTGGAGAAACTCACTATAAAATCTATTCGTTTCTATGGATCACTTCCATTTGCTCAATAAATTCTGGAACTGAGAAAAACATAATGTATGTACATTTTAACTCAAAAAGTATGTCTTGGAACACATCAATGTTCAAGTCAATAATTTGTTGTCAGATCTTAATTGTTTCTTTTAGAAAACTTTATTTTTAAGCAAAACATATATTTTACACATAAGAGAAAAAGATCACATTTGAATTATCAATATATAACTTAATTACTTCATTATAACCATATTCAAAGGTATACATACTCTATTATTACTCGAAGGTAAAGTGTGAAATGGTGTCCTTGCTGATAAATACGTGTAATAGTACCTGAAACAATTTATCAGTTTTAAGCAGTACAGTGAAACTGCAGGAACTGACTTACACAGCATTCTTCGGTCTCCTCCTAGTTTTGGGGGTTTCTGTTTTCCAATAGATTTCTAGCTGAACTCTATTGTTTATTTCTCCTTCCAACACACATTCATGCTCACTAAAGACTATACTTGCCCATAAAAAGCATTTTCATAATATGACTATTTTTAAAAATCTTTTAATGGCTCTCTGTTTTCTACCTCATCAACAATATATTCAACGAACTTCAAAATTTTTTTTTTTTTTTTTTGCCAATGCTTGCATTCATGTTTATTAAGACACAGCCAAGTGAAATGTGTCAGCTCCTCTTTTTTTTTTTTTTATTATTATACTTTAGGGTTTTAGGGTACATGTGCACAATGTGCAGGTGTGTTACATATGTATCCATGTGCCATGTTGATTTCCTGCACCAATTAACTCGTCATTTAGCATTACGTGTATCTCCTAATGCTGTCCCTCCCCCCTCCCCACACCCCACAACAGTCCCCGGAGTGTGATGTTCCCCTTCCTGTGTCCATGAGTTCTCATTGTTCAATTCCCACCTATGAGTGAGAACATGCGGTATTTGGTTTTTTGTCCTTGCGACAGTTTACTGAGAATGATGTTTTCCAGTTTCATCCATGTCCCTACAAAGGACACGAACTCATCATTTTTTATGGCTGCATAGTATTCCATGGTGTATATGTGCCACATTTTCTTAATCCAGTCTATCATTGTTGGACATTTGGGCTGGTTCCAACTCTTTGCTATTGTGAATAGTGCCGCAATAAACATACGTGTGCATGTGTCTTTATAGCAGCATGATTTATAGTCCTTTGGGTATATACCCAGTAATGGGATGGTTGGGTCAAATGGTATTTCTAGTTCGAGGTCCCTGAGGAATCGCCACACTGACTTCCACAATGGTTGAACTAGTTGACAGTCCCACCAACAGTGTAAAAGTGTTCCTATTTCTCCACATCCTCTCCAGCACCTGTTGTTTCCTGATTTTTTAATGATGGCCATTCTAACTGGTGTGAGATGGTATCTCACTGTGGTTTTGATTTGCATTTCTCTGATGGCCAGTGATGACGAGCATTTCTTCATGTGTTTTTTGGCTGCATAAATGTCTTCTTTTGAGAAGTGTCTGTTCATGTCCTCTGCCCACTTTTTGATGGGGTTGTTTGTTTTTTTCTTGTAAATTTGTTTGAGTTCATTGTAGATTCTGGATATTAGCCCTTTGTCAGATGAGTAGGTTGCAAAAATTTTCTCCCATTCTGTAGGTTGCCTGTTCACTCTGATGATAGTTTCTTTTGCTGTGAAGAAGCTCTTTAGTTTAATGAGATCCCATTTGTCGATTTTGGCTTTTGTTGCCATTGCTTTTGGTGTTTTAGACATGAAGTCCTTGCCCACGCCTATGTCCTGAATGGTATTGCCTAGGTTTTCTTGTAGGGTTTTAATGGTTTTAGGTCTAACATATAAGTCTTTAATCCATCTTGAATTAATTTTTGTATAAGGTGTAAGGAAGGGATCCAGTTGCAGCTTTCTACATATGGCTAGCCAGTTTTCCCAGCACTATTTATTAAATAGGGAATCCTTTCCCCATTTCTTGTTTTTGTCAGGTTTGTCAAAGATCAGATAGTTGTAGCTATGCGGCATCATTTCTGAGGGCTCTGTTCTGTTCCATTGATCTAGGTCTCTGTTGTGGTACCAGTACCATGCTGTTTTGGTTACTGTAGCCTTGTAGTATAGTTTAAAGTCAGGTAGCATGATGCCTCCAGCTTTGTTCTTTTGGCTTAGGATTGACTTGGCGATGCGGGCTCTTTTTTGGTTCCATATGAACTTTAAAGTAGTTTTTTCCAATTCTGGGAAGAAAGTCATTGGTAGCTTGATGGGGATGGCATTGAATCTACAAATTACCTTGGGCAGTATGGCCATTTTCACGATATTGATTCTTCCAACCCATGAGCATGGAATGTTCTTCCATTTGTTTGTATCCTCTTTTATTTCATTGAGCAGTGGTTTGTTGTTCTCCTTGAAGAGGTCCTTCACATCCCTTGTAAGTTGGATTCCTAGGTATTTCATTCTCTTTGAAGCAATTGTGAATGGGAGTTCACTCATGATTTGGCTCTCTGTTTGTCTGTGATTGGTGTACAAGAATGCTTGTGATTTTTGTACATTAATTTTGTATCCTGAGACTTTGCTGAAGTTGCTAATCAGCTTAAGGAGATTTTGGGCTGAGACGATGGGGTTTTCTAGATATACAATCATGTCATCTGCAAACAGGGACAATTTGACTTCCTCTTTTCCTAATTGAATACCCTTTATTTCCTTCTCCTGCCTGATTGCTCTGGCCAGAACTTCCAGCAATATGTTGAATAGGAGTGGTGACAGAGGGCATCCCTGTCTTGTGCCAGTTTTCAGAGGGAATGCTTCCAGTTTTTGCCCATTCAGTACGATATTCGCTGTGGGTTTGTCGTAGATAGCTCTTATTATTTTGAGATACGTCCCATCAATACCTAATTTATTGAGAGTTTTTAGCATGAAGGGTTGTTGAATTTTGTCAAAGGCCTTTTCTGCATCTATTGAGATAATCATGTGGTTTTTGTCTTTGGTTCTGTTTATATGCTGGATTACATTTATTGATTTGCGTATGTTGAACCAGCCTTGCATCCCAGGGATGAAGCCCACTTGATCATGGTGGATAAGCTTTTTGATGTGCTGCTGGATTCGGTTTGCCAGTATTTTACTGAGGATTTTTGCATCAATGTTCATCAAGGATATTGGTCTGAAATTCTCTTTTTTGGTTATGTCTCTGCCAGGTTTTGGTATCAGGACGATGCTGGCTTCATAAAATGTGTTAGGGAGGATTCCCTCTTTTTCTATCGATTGGAATAGTTTCAGAAGGAATGGTACCAGTTCCTCCTTGTACCTCTGGTAGAATTCAGCTGTGAATCCATCAGGTCCTGGACTCTTTTTGGTTGGTAAGCTATTGATTATTGCCACAATTTCAGAACCTGTTATTGGTCTATTCAGAGATTCAACTTCTTCCTGGTTTAGTCTTGGGAGGGTGTATTTGTCGAGGAATTTATCCATTTCTTCTAGATTTTCTAGTTTATTTGCATAGAGGTGTTTGTAGTATTCTCTGATGGTAGATTGTATTTCTGTGGGATTGGTGGTGATATCCCCTTTTTCGTTTTTTATTGCATCTATTTGATTCTTCTCTCTTTTCTTCTTTATTAGTCTTGCTAGCGGTCCATCAATTTTGTTGATCTTTTCAAAAAACCAGCTCCTGGATTCATTAATTTTTTGAAGGGTTTTTTGTGTCTCTATTTCCTTCAGTTCTGCTCTGATTTTAGTTATTTCTAGCCTTCTGCTAGCTTTTGAATGTGTTTGCTCTTGCTTTTCTAGTTCTTTTAATTGTGATGTTAGGGTGTCAATTTTGGATCTTTCTTGCTTTCTCTTGTGGGCATTTAGTGCTATAAATTTCCCTCTACACACTGCTTTGAATGTGTCCCAGAGATTCTGGTATGTTGTGTCTTTGTTCTCGTTGGTTTCAAAGAACATCTTTATTTCTGCCTTCATTTCATTATGTACCCAATAGTCACTCAGGGGCAGGTTGTTCAGTTTCCATGTAGTTGAGCGGTTTTGAGTGAGTTTCTTAATCCTGAGTTCTAGTTTGATTGCACTGTGGTCTGAGAGACAGTTTGTTATAATTTCTGTTCTTTTACATTTGCTGAGGAGAGCTTTACTTCCAACTATGTGGTCAATTTTGGAATAGGTGTGGTGTGGTGCTGAAAAAAATGTATATTCTGTTGACTTGGGGTGGAGAGTTCTGCAGATGTCTATTAGGTCCACTTTATGTAGAGCTGAGTTCAATTCCTGGATATCCTTGTTAACTTTCTGTCTCGTTGATCTGTCTAATGCTGACAGTGGGGTGTTAAAATCTCCCATTATTATTGTGTGGGAGTTTAAGTCCCTTTGTAGGTCACTGAGGACTTGCTTTATGAATCTGGGTGCTCCTGTGTTGGGTGCATATATATTTAGGATAGTTAGCTCTTCTTGTTGAATTGATCCCTTTACCATTATGTAATGGCCTTCTTTGTCTCTTTTGATCTTTGTTGGTTTAAAGTCTATTTTATCAGAGACTAGGATTGCAACCCCTGCCTTTTTTTGTTTTCCATTTGCTTGATAGATCTTCCTCCATCCCTTTATTTTGAGTCGATGTGTGTCTCTGCACGTGAGATGGGATTCCTGAATACAGCACACTGATGGATCCTGACTCCTTATCCAGTTTGCCAGTCTGTGTCTTTTGATTGGAGCATTTAGCCCATTTACATTTAACTTGAATATTGTTATGTGTGAATCTGATCCTGTCATTATGATGTTAGTTGGTTATTTTGCTCGTTAGTTGCTATAGTTTCTTCCTAGCCTCGACGGTCTTTACAATTTGGCATGTTTTTGCAGGGGCTGGTACCGGTTGTTCCTTTCCATGTTTAGTGCTTCCTTCAGGAGCTCTTTTAGGGCAGGCCTGGTGGTGACAAAATCACTCAGTGTTTGCTTGTCTGTAAAGTATTTTATTTCTCCTTCACTTATGAAGCTTAGTTTGGCGGGAGAGGAAATTCTGGGTTGAAAATTCTTTTCTTTAAGAATGTTGAATATCGGCCCCCACTCTCTTCTGGCTTGTAGAGTTTCTGCTGAGAGATCAGCTGTTAGTCTGATGGGCTTCCCTTTGTGGGTAACCCGACCTTTCTCTCTGGCTGCCCTTAACATTTTTTCCTTCATTTCAACTTTGGTGAATCTGACAATTATGTGTCTTGGAGTTGCCCTTCTCGAGGAGTATCTCTGTGGCGTTCTCTGTATTTCCTGAATCTGAATGCTGGCCTGCCTTGCTTAGATTGGGGAAGTTCTCCTGGATAATATCTTGCAGAGTGTTTTCCAACTTGGTTCCATTCTCCCCATCATTTTCAGGTACACCAATCAGACGTAGGTTTGGTCTTTTCACATAGTCCCAAATTTCTTGGAGGCTTTGTTCATTTCTTTTTATTCTTTTTTCTCTAAACTTCCCTTCTCTCTTCATTTCATTCATTTCATCTTCCATCAGCGATACCCTTTCTTCCAGTTGATCGCATCTGCTACTGAGGCTTCTGCAATCTTCGCGTAGTTCTCGAAACTTGGCTTTCAGCTCCATCAGCTCCTTTAAGCCCTTCTCTCCATTGGTTATTCTAGTTATCCATTCTTCTAATTTTTTTTCAAAGTTTTTAACTTCTTTGCTATTGTTTTGAATTTCCTCTCGTAGCTCAGAGTAGTTTGATCGTCTGAAGCCTTCTTCTCTCAACTCATCAAAGTCATCCTCCATCCAGCTTTGTTCCGTTGCTGTTGAGGAACTGCGCTCCTTTGGAGGAGGAGAGGTGCTCTGTTTTTTAGAGTTTCCAGTTTTTTTGCTCTGTTTTTTCCCCATCTTTGTGGTTTTATCTACTTTTTGTCTTTGATGATGGTGATGTACAGATGGGTTTTTGGTGTGGATGTCCTTTCTGTTTGTTAGTTTTCCTTCTACCAGACAGGCCCCTCAGCTGCAGGTCTGTTGGAGTTTACTAGAGGTCCACTCCAGACCCTGTTTGGCTGGGTGTCAGCAGCGGTGGCTGCAGAACAGCGGATTTTCGTGAGACCACAAATTCAGCTGTCTGATAGTTCCTCTGAAAGTTTTGTCTCAGAGGAGTACCCGGTTGAATGAGGTGTCAGTCTGTCCCTACTGGGTGGGTGCCTCCCAGTTAGGCTGCTCGGGGTGAGGGACCCACTTTAGGAGGCAGTCTGTCCGTTCTCAGATCTCCAGCTGCGTGCTGGGAGAACCACTACTCTCTTCAAAGCTGTCAGTCAGACAGGGACATTTAAGGCTGTGGAGGTTCTTGCTGAGTTTTTGTTTGTCTGTGCCCTGCCCCCAGAGGTGGAGCCTACAGTGGCAGGCAGGCCTCCTTGAGCTGTGGTGGGCTCCACCCAGTTCGAGCTTCCTGGCTGCTTTGTTTACCTAAGCAAGCCTGGGCAATGGCGGGCGCCCCTCCCCCAGCCTCGCTGCCGCCTTGCAGCTTGATCTCAGACTGCTGTGCTAGCAATCAGCGCGACTCCGTGGGCATAGGACCTTCCGAGCCAGGTGCGGGACACAATCTCCTAGTGTGTCGTTTTCCAGGCCCGTTGGAAAAGCGCAGTATTAGGATGGGACTGACCCGATATTCCAGGTGCCGTCTGTTTCCCCTTTCTTTGACTAGGAAAGGGATCTCCCTGACCCCTTGCGCTTCCCGAGTGAGGCAATGCCTCGCTCTGCTTCGGCTCGCGCATAGTGCGCTTCACAGACTGTCCTGCACCCACTGTTAGGCACTCCCTAGTGAGATGAAACCGGTACCTCAAGCAGAAATGCAGAAATCACCCGTCTTCTGTGTCGCTGGGGCTGGGAGCTGGAGACCGGAGCTGTTCCTATTCCGCCATCTTGGCTCCTCAGCCTCAAAATTTTCTAAGAATTAAATCTATCCCAACTTCATTTCTCATAATAGGTCACATTATGAACCTTAAGTCTAACTAAGCTTTGTCATTTTTAAAACATGTTAATTCTCATTCTAACTTTGTAATTTATCTTCTATTACCACAGCCTCCTTCCCACTGGAGTATTCTCTATATTCTTTTCTCTCACTTAAATATGACACTTTGAAAAAGCTCAATCTAATTACCACTTCCTTAACGAAATGTCTGTGAGATTAGGACAGCAGTTTAAAGTGCAGTTCCTGTGTATAGACTGCTTGGACTCAAATCTTTGTTCTGCTATGAACTTTTTGACTTTGGTCAAAAAGACAAGAAAATTTCTGTGCCTCTATTTCTTCGTCTGCAAAAGAAAGATGAAAATAGCATTTATCTTTTAGAATAGTTGTGAGTAGCAAATGAAATAACGAATGTGGATGACTTGGAACACTAATAAATCACTTAATAAATATTACATCATTATCAACAATGACAACAGTTTAGTACTAGTAGCATATTATTTCATAACTCTTAGCCTCTCCGCTATAAGTGATAGATTTCTTGGAATACTATGTAAGAAATCACTTAATAAGCCAGGCGCGGTGGCTCACGCCTGTAATCCCAGCACTTTGGGAGCCCGAGCCAGGTGGATCAAAAGGTCAGGAGTTCAAGACCATCCTGGCCAAGATGGTGAAACCCTGTCTCTACTAAAAGTAGAAAAATTAGACGGGTGTGGTGGTGGGCACTTGTAATCCCAGCTACTCGGGAGGCTGAGGCAGAGAATTGCTTGAACCTAGGAGGTGGAGGTTGCAGTGAGCTGAGATCGCGCCACTACATCCTAGCCTGGGTGACAGAGCGAGGCTCCGTCTCAAAAAAAAAAAAAAGAAAGAAATCACTTAATAAATATTACATCATCATCAACAACGACAACAGTTTAGTAACAGTAGCACACTATTCCATAACTCTTAGCCTCTCCTCTGTAAGTGATGGATTTCCATCACTTATAATCCATGACATACAATTTAGCCCTTAATTATATGTGGATTTGTGTTATTTGCTATTGTCTTATGTATTACTCTAGTTTTGTCTCTTTAAGTACATTAAAAATCCTAAAGACTCTGGAAACAAAGCAATGACAAACCAAAGCTGGAGTCCGGTGTTAACAGAAGCAGTCTATTCTGGAGGTAGGAAATAAGCGAATACGTTACCTGTAAAGAATTTTAAAACAAAGTTGGTGTGGTTATTATGATGATCGCCTCTCATCAATAATTTTAAACAACATCACTGATAAAATATACCTCCATGCTGGAGGGAGACTACTGTACACTGACACCCTACCCCCACTCTTCCTCCTAAATCACTGCTCTAACATGACCCTGGCAGGAATTGATTTTTCCTGGTCAGTATTGGGGTTTCTGACACATCTGAGGGCAGCATTATTTTTCAAATTTTTTACTATGTTCTACAGTAAAAATATATTTTAAATCACAGCACAGTACACACATAGATACACATATATGTTTCACAGGAGTCATGTGACTACTAAAAGGTCATGGCACTGATTTTGAAAAAAATATTGCTCTAATTTGATCCTTAGCAATCCAAATTAGAACAACCAAGAATCTTTTCTAATATGAATTAGGTAGTTTCCCTGGGGTCCTGTGAACTAGATCTATTTCAACACTGAAACAACTAGACTTCTGAAACTGAGAGGTAAAAAACAGAAATGAAGGCGTTGATTTACTGTCCTGGGCCTTGTATCCTAATATGCATAAACAATAGATAATTGTGTATAACAAAGCTAATCCCCAGGCTCAGAGACGAGTACGATGGACTCCTCAGCTTTGTTCTATGGAATTTCTATTCCCAAGTGTGGCCCTAACCATCTCTCAATGTCTCCTCCATTTCTATTCCTCATCTAAAATATGCTTATTACTCTTACTGAATTCTAGCCAAATTTGTATTCAATTCGAAATTCACATAACAATGAAGCTCATCAGTGTCCATGCCTTTCTAGACCATGTGTTTTGTTTCATTCATCTCCAGTGAGTGTACTAACTCTTCAGTTATCTCTCTCACTATCTACCCATAAATCAAGTACCTGTCACTGAAGAAATTACTTTATGCCCGTAATTCATGAATGAAACCAGTCATGATGCAGTATTGGCTGGTCAGGATTTCCTCATGAAAGCTATATTAGAAGCCTAATTAACAGTAAGATGAGAAGTTTAGGCTTAATGACACATTTAAAATATTACAAATTATTCCTTCTTACCTACTCTCTGGTTTAGGAAAGAGACCAGTTGTAAACAGAGACTTAATCATTATTATACAATTTCCAGAAATGTATTTAAACAACTAAAATTTTATCAAAAAGCCCTTGGTAAATACTGAAAAGAGGATGATGTATTCTTAGTTGTACATGAATGACCATACGGTCACTTCACATCAACTAAAAAGATGACCTAAATCTGTTTCAGTAGGGACTGCAGGGATTCATTATAGGTTAATATGCATACTTTCACCGACTAGCTACTGTTAATATGGGCTTTTATTTCCTCTAAGCCATGGTTTCTCTAATTGTTTAAAATTAAGGATATAAATATTATTAACAGGTTTCTGTATGTTCATGATAATATAGCAGGAAATTATACAAGAACGTTTAACTATTAAAGCCTTGTAGGTAAAAACGCTATTTGCAAAAACGTGATTTTCTACATAGAAATTCCAAGCTAATTAAGAGGAAAACTGAACTAATAAAGAATTTCAAGGTAACTTGATACAAAAAATAAATATACCAAATTAAGTAACTTTAACACTATAAGCCAACTGTAAATAATTAAAAAATCATTTCATTCACATGACCAAAAATCATACAATAATAACCTTTGAAAATGTGAAGAACTCACGTAAAAAAAAGTTATATACATTTTTAAAATTTAACTTAAATTTATTTTACGTTCTGGGATACATGAGCAGGATGTGCAGGTCTGTTACACAGGTAAACGTGTGCCATGCTGGTTTGCTGCACCTATCAACCCATCACCTAGGTATTAAGCCCCACATGCGTTAGCTATTTACCCTGATGCTCTCACTCCCCCCACGCCCCCTGACAGGCTCCAGTGCGTGTTGTTCACCTCCACGTGTCCATGTGTTCTCATTGTTCAGCTCCCACTTATAAGTGAGAACATGCGGTATTTGGTTTTCTGTTCCTGTGTTAGTTTGCTGAGGATAATGGCTTCCAGCTCCATCCATGTGCCTAAAAAGGACATAATCTCATTCCTTTTTATACTTGCATAGTATTCCACGTTGTATATGTACCACATTTTCTTTATCCAGTCTATTGATAGGCATTTGTGTTGACTCCCTGTCTTTGCTATTGTGAATAGTGCTTCAACGAACATACGTAAGCATGAATCTTTATAATAGAATGATTTATATCCCTTTGCATATATGCCGAGTAATGGGATTGCAGGGTCAAATGGTATTTCTGGTTCTAGGTCTTTGAGGAATCACCACACTGTGTTCCACAATGGTTGAGCTAATTTACATTCCCACCAACAGTATAAAAGTGTTCCCATTTCTCCACAGCCTTGCCAGCATCTGTTGTTTCTTGACTTTTTAATAATTGCCATTCTGACTGGCTTGAGATGCTATCTCATTGTGGTTTGGGTTTGCATTTCTCTAATGATCAGTGATGTTGAGCTTTATTTCATATGTTTCTTGGGCATGTAAATGTCTTCTTTTGAGAAGTATCTACTTATGTCCTTTGCCCAATTTTTAATGAGGTTGTTTGTATTTCTCTTGTAAATTTGTTTAAGTTTCTCATAGACTCTGGATATTAGACCTTTGTCAGGCGGATAGATTGCAAAAATTTTCTCCCATTCTGTAGGTTGTCTGTTCAATCTGATGATAGTTTCTTCTGCCATGCAGAAGCTCTTTAGTTTAATTGCATCCCATTTGTCAATTTTTGCTTTTATTGTAATTGCTTTTACATTTTCATCATGAAATCTTTGCCAGTGCCTATATCCTGAATGTTATTGCCTAAATTTTCTCCTACATTTTTTATAATTTTGGGTTTTACATTTAAGTGTTTAATCTATCTTGAGTAAATTTTTGTATAAGGTGTAAGGAAGGGGTCCGGTTTCAATTTTCCACATATGGCTAGCCAGTTCTCCAAGCACCATTTATTAAATAGGGAATCCTTTCCCCGTTGCTTGTTTTTGTCAGGTTTGTCAAAGATCAGACGGTTGCAGATGTGCAGTCTTATTTCTGAGATCTCTATTCTGTTCCATTGGTCTATGTGTCTGTTTTTGTACCAGTACCATGCTGTTTTGGTTACTGCAGCCTTCTAGTATCATTTGGAATCAGGTAGTGTGACGCTTCCAGCTTTGTTCTTTTTGCTTAGGATTGCCTTGGCTATGGGGCTCTTTTCTGATTCCATATGAATTTTACAGTAGTTTTTTCTAATTCTGTGAAGAATATCAATGGTAGTTTAATGGGAATAACATTGAATTTATAAATTACTTTGGGTAGTATGGCCATTTTTACAATATTGATTCTTCTTATCCATGAGCATGGAATGTTTTTCCATTTGTTTGTGTCCTCTCTGATTTCCTTGAGGAGTGGTTTGTAGTTCTCCTTGAAGAGGTCCTTCACTTCCCTTGCTAGCTGTATTCCTAGGTATTTTATTCTCTTTGTAGCAATTGTGAATGGTAGTCCATGCATGATTTGGCTCTGCTCATCTATTGCTGGTGTACAGGAATGCTTGTGATTTTTGCACATTGATTTTGTATCTTGAGACTTTGCTGAAGTTGCTTATCAGCTTAAGGAGGTTTTGGGCTGAGATCATGAAGTTTTCGAGACACAGGATCATGTCATCTGCAAACAAGATAATTTGACTTCCTCTCTCCCTGTGTGAATAACTTTTATTTCCTTCTCTTGCCTGATTGCCCTGGCCAGAATTACCAACACTATGTTGAATAGAAGTGGTGAGAGAGGGCATCCTTGTTTTGTGCCAGTTTTCAAGGGGAATGCTTCCAGCTTTTGCCCATTCAATATGATATTGGCTGTGGGTTTGTCATAAATGGCTCTTATTATTTTGAGGCATGTTCCATCAATACCTAGTTTATTGAGAGTTTTTAACATGAAGGGATGTTGGATTTTATCAAAGGCCTTTTCTGTGTCTATTGAGATAATCATGTGGTTTTGGTCATTAGTTCTGTTTAGGTGATGAATTAAATTGATTTGCATATGTTGGACCAGCCTTGTGTCCCAGGGATGAAGCTGACTTAATCGTGGTAGATAAGCTTTTTGATGTGCTGCTGGATTTGTTTTGAAAGTATTTTATTGAGGACTTTTGCATCAGTGCTTATCAGGGATATCGCCCCGAAATTTTCATTTTTGGCTGTATCTCTACCAGGTTTCAGTATCAGGATGATGTTGGCCTCATAAAGTGAGTTAGAGAGCAGTGCCTCCTTTTCAATTGTTTGGAATAGTTTCAGAAGAAATGGTGCCAGCTTTTCTTCATACCTCTGGTAGAATTCTGCTGCAAATCCATCTGGTCCTGGGCTTTTTTTGGTTGGTAGGTTATTTATTACTGCCTCAATTTCAGAACTCATTATAAGTCTATTCAGGGATTCAACTTCTTCCTGGTTCAGTCATGGGAGAGTGTATGTGTTCTCGGAATTCAATCATTTCTTCTAGATTTTCTAGTTTATTTGCATGGAGGTGTTTATAATATTCTCTGATGGTTGTTTGTATGTCTGTGGGGTCAGTGGTAATATCCCCTTTACCATTTTTAGTTGCATCTATTTGATTATTCCCTTTTATCTTCTTTATTAGTCTAGCTACTGGTCTATCTATTTTACTAATTTTTTCAAAAAAAAAAAAACAGCTCCTGAATTCATTGATTTTTTAAAGGGTTTTTTGTGTCTCTATCTCCTTCAGTTCTGCTCTGATCTTGGTTATTTCCTGTCTTCTGCTAGCTTTTGGGTTTGTTTGCTCTAGTTTCTCTAGTTCTTTTGGTTGTGATGTTAGGGTGTTGATTTGAGATATTTCTAGTGTTGTGATGTGGGTATTTCATGCTATAAATTTCCCTTTTAACACTGCTTTCACTGAGTCCCAGAGATCCTGGTACATGGTTTCTTTGTTCTCACTGGTTTCAAAGAACTTCCTGATTTCTGCTTTAATTTCATTATTTACCCAGGAGTCATTCAGGAGGAGGTTGTTCAATTTTCATGTAGTTGTGTAGTTTTGAGTGAGTTTCTTAATCCTGAATTCTAATTTGATTGTGCTGTGTTCTGAGAGACAGTTCGTTATGAGTTCAGTTCTTTTGCATTTGTTGAGGATTGTTTTACTTTCAATTATGTGATCAGTTTTAGAGTAAGTGCCATGTGGTGCTGAAAAAAATATATATTCTGTTGTTCTGGGTGGAGAGTTCTGTAGATATCTGTCAGGTCCACTTGATCAAGAGCTGAGTTCAAGTCCTGAATATTCTTGTTAACTTTCTGTCTCAATAATCTGTCTAATATTGACAGCGGGGTGTTATAGTCTCCCACTATTATGAGAATCTAAGTCTCTTTGTAGGTCTCTAAGAGCTTGTTTTATGAATGTGGGTGCTCTTGTAATAAGCGAACATATATTTAGGATAGTTAGCTCTTCTTGCTGAATTGATCCCTTTACCATTATGTAATGCCCTTCTTTGTCTTTTTTCATCTTTGTTGGTTTAAAGTCTGTTTTGTCAGAAACTAGGATTGCAACCCGTTTTACATGATTTCCATTTGCCTGGAAAATTTTCCTCTATCCCTGTATTTTGAGCCTATGTGTTTGCACATGAGATGGGTCTCTTGAATCAAGCACACCAATGGGTCTTGACTTTTTATCCAGGTTGCCATTCTGCATCTTTTAATTGGGGGCATTGAGCCCATTTACATTTGAGGTTAATATTGTTATGTGTGAATCTGATCCTGTCATCATGATGCTAGCTCATTATTTTGCAGACTTGTTGATGTAGTCATTCCATTTTGTCATTGGTCTTTGTTCTTCAGTGTGTTTTTGCAGTGGCTAATAACATTTTTTCCTTTCTATATTGCTTCCTTCAGGAGCTCTTGCAAGGCAGGCCTGGTGGTGACAAATTCCCTCAGCATTTGCTCAGCATCTGAAAAAGATCTTATTTCCCCTTCACTTATGAAGCTTAGTTTGGCTGGATATAAAATTCTGGATTAGAAATTATTTTCTTTAAGAATGTTGAGCTGGGCACGGTGGCTCACGCTTGTAATCCCAGCACTTTGGGAGGCCGAGGCGGGTGGATCACGAGGTCAGGAGATCGAGACCACAGTGAAACCCTGTCTCTACTAAAAATACAAAAAATTAGCCGGGTGTGGTGGCAGGCGCCTGTAGTCCCAGCTACTTGGAGAGGCTGAGGCAGGAGAATGGCATGAACCCGGGAGGTGGAGCTTGCAGTGAGCCGAGATTGCGCCACTGCACTCCAGCCTGGGCGACAGAGCGACTCCATCTCAAAACAAAAAACAAAAACAAAAAAGAATGTTGAATATTGGTCCCCAATCTCTTCCAGCTTCTATGGTTTCTGCTGAAAGGTCTGCTGTTAGTCTAATGGGCTTTCCTTGTGGGTTACCTGGCCTTTGTCTCTGGTTGCCCTTAACATTTTTCCCTTCATTTCAATCTTGGAGAATCTGATGATTATGTGTCTTACTGGGGTTCTCTGGATTCCCTGAATTTGAATGTTGGCCTGTCTTGTTAGGTTGGAGAAGTTCTCCTGGATGATATCCTGAAGTATGTTTTCTAACTTGTTTACATTATCCCCATTTTAGGTATAGATTCAGTCACAGGTTCAGTCTTTTTACATAATCTCATAGTTCTCAGAGGCTTTGTTTGTTTCTTTTCCTTCTTTTTCTCTAATCTTGTCTGCCTATCTTATTTCAGCAAGATAGTCTTCAAGCTCTAAAATTCTTTCCTCTGCTTGATCTATTCAGTTATTCACACTTGTGTTGCATTGTGAAGTTCTCATGTTGTGTTTTTCAGCTCCATCAGGTCATTTATATTCCTCTCTAAACTGGTTATTCTGGTTAACAGCTCCTGTAGTGTTTTATCATGATTCTTGGCGACTTTGCATTGGGTTAGAACATGCTCCTTTAGCTCAGTGAAGTTCACTATTACCCACCTTCTGAAGCTTACTTCTGCCAATTCATCCACCTTGTCCTCTGCCCAGTTCTGTGCCCTTGCTGGAGAGGTGTTGCAATCAAGTGGGGGAGAAGAGGCACTCTGGCTTTTTGAGTTTTTGGCATTTTTTTCATTGATTCTTTCTCATCTTGTGAGTTTATCTAGCTTCAATCTTTGAGGCTGCTGAACTTTGGATGGAGTATACACGGGACTTTTGTTGATGCTGTTGTTGTTGCTGTTTGTTTTTCTTTTAACCCTGAGGCCTCTCTCTGTAGGGCTGCTGCAGTTTGGTGGGGGTCCACTCCAGACACTATTCGCCTGGGTCCCTCCCACACCTGGATTGTCATCAGTGGAGGCTGCAGAACAGCAAAGATGACTGCCTGCTCCTTCCTCTGGGATCTTTGTCCCAGAGAGGCACCAGCCTGATGCCAGCAGAAATACTCCTGTATAAGGTGTCTGGCAACCCCTGTTGGAGGGGGTTCTCACCCAGTCAGTAGGCATGGGATCTGGTACCCACTTAACAAAGCACTCTGGCTGCCCCTTGGCGGAGGGGGTGTGCTGTGCTGGGGGGAGTCCCACTTGTCTGGACTGCCCAGATTCCCCAGCGCCAGCAGGGAGAAAGACTAAGTCTGCTGATCCAGAGACCATGGACACCACTCTCCCCAGGGGCTCAGTCCCAGGGAGATCAGAGTTCTGTCCCTAAACCCCTAGCTGGAGTTGCTGAAGTTCCTGCAGGGAGGCCCCATCCAGTAAGGAGGGATAGGTCAGGATCTGGCCTAAGGAGGAAGTCTGGCCACCATCTGCCACAGCCACTGTGCTGTGCTGTGGAGAATTCCTCCTGGGTCCAAACCATCCAGTCTCCCTGCAGTGGGATAATTTAGGAATCAGAGAGACCGAGGGGTTGAGGAGGATACTTATTATTTATTATTTCGGTACACCGGCCCAGTCAGATTAACATCCAAAAAGACTGAGCCCCGAACATAGAGTCTGGTTACCTTTTAAGCATTTTGTGGGGCGGGGGGAGATCTGTGCAGAGGGAAGCATATTACAGAAGCAAGAAACAAAGACAGTTATTCAGTTGAGACATGCATTACATCATTTCTTACTTTTCAAGGAAAAACATGTTTTACAACTTGAGATTATCTGTTTAGTGACCTTGCAGCTGCACAGCTAGAGAAACAGAGTCTTCATAATGCCTCGGAAAGGGAGAGATAAGGCTCACCAGCCAGAGAAAAACAGGCAGTTATTTTTTAAAGGACTTTGGCTCTTTCTCGTCCTCTGGGAGAATTGGGTTTTCTTACTTACAACTGAGTTTTTGCTTAGATATTCTTTAATTTCTTTTAACTGTTTCATCCCCAGTATTGACAGGGGAAAACCACAGACTGGAGCTGCAGTGATGGCAGCTGCCCCTCCCCCTGGGAGCTCAGTCTTAGGTAGCAGGCAGCCACAGTGACGGTGGCCTCCTCTTCCTCGGGGAGTTCAGCTGTCCTAGGCAGCAGGCAGCCACAGGGATGGTGGCCTCCTCTTCCTCGGGGAGTTCAGGTGTCCTAGGCAGCAGGCAGCCACAGTGATGGTGGCCTCCTCTTCCTCGGGGAGTTCAGGTGTCCTAGGCAGCAGGCAGCCACAGTGACGGTGGCCTTCTCTTCCTCGGGGAGTTCAGGTGTCTTACGCAGCAGGCAGCCACAGTGAAGATGGCTGCCCCTTTGCCTGGGGAACTCCATAGTCTTAGGCAGTCTCCAGCCAAGTGGCTGCTGAGAATCTGCACAGTTCTATGCTTGGGACCCAAGGCCTCAGTGGCATGGGCTCACAAGAGGGATCTCCTGATCTGCGGGTTACACACATCCATGGAAAGAGCATGGTTTCCTGGGCAGGGTAGCACCATCACTCACTGCCTCCTTTGGCTGGGGATAGGAGCTCCCCTTGCCCCATGTGGCTCCCAGGTGGGCCATCACACCACCCTGCTTTTCCTTGCTCTCTGTGGGTCATGCCAATTTCCTACAGTCTCAGTGAGAGAACCTGAATACCTCAGTAGCTGGTGCAGGATTCACTCTTCTTGGTGGGTGCCTCTGACCACAGCTGTTTCTAGTCAGCCATCTTGTCCTCTCCCCCAGTTACATGCATTTTAAAGAGAAGATTAACTACTACAAAGATATGCAGAAAAATATTACAAAAGAAAAATATTTTTACAAGACAAACTGTGATTTTTATATGTAAACACTGGCAATATAAAATTGTTTAAAAAGTGTAGCAGTTTTAAGTAGGAAAATTCATATTAGGTATCAGGATGTGGAAGAGGAAGAGTAGAGAAGGGAACAAGTAGAGGTTTTCAGCAGGATAGAGAAAAAATGGGTGGCAAATAGTAAAACAAATAAAAGAAAGAAAGTGAGAAGAGAACACAGGAAATTCTGGGGATTACAATATTCAAATGTTCCTTTAGGTATAAATCTCAGAATGTTCTCTAATCATGGCTCTTCAAATATTTTTTATCTATAATCTTCAGAGGCTCCAGTTTAAATAGCAGCAAGAAAGAGGCAGAACATGACTGCCGAATAGAAGGCTCCACTGATTGTCCCCCAACAAGGACACCAATTTAACAACCATCTACACCAAAAAAATCACCTTCATAAGAACAAAAAATCAGGTGACCATTCACAGTACCTGGTTTTAACTTCATATTACTAAAAGAAGCACTAGAAGAGGGTAGAAAAGACAGTCTTGAATCACCAATGCCATCCCTCCCCCATCCGCTGGCAGCAGTGGCTATTTTTACTTGCCTCTCCACCCCCTGGAGTTCCACTTCAAGTGGGGGCATGAGTAAATGTGCATCTAACCTTTCCCCAAGTCTTTTTCATTCTCCTCATAATTTACCCACTAAGAAAAGTTCTTTTTTTTTTCTCCAGCATGGACTTACCTTATCATAACTTTCTTCCTTGAGGCAGTAATCCTGAGAGTTTAGTTTTAAATAAGGAAGGAAAATCCTTTCTACACTATGGAAGAAATGTTAACCTTGTCCTGGGGCTTGGCTCTAGAAATGATCATTGGAGCTAAAAGGATTTAGAAAATACTTTTTTTTATTTTCATGACAAAGCTTAGCTTTCAAATTATGGCTTTCCCTCAACTACAAGCAAATTTTACTTTGGATTTCAAAAGTTTTATCTTTTCTCTTACAAAATTTCCATTGTAAAATTCCTAACCCAAGGCAAATGGATATTCTTGGCATGATGGGGTGTTCTTCATCATGAAAAAGTGCAAAAGAGAAAAGCACAATGATGACATTTTTAAAATATTACCTTATTACATATACTTGTCATACTTTATTTCCCACAATACTGTGCTTTTTATAGAGAACATAATGAATGGAATCTTCTGACAGTAATACTATCTCCCATTTTTCCTTAAGTATGGAAACCACTAGATATTCTAGTCGCTCATTTTCTTCTATTTTTTTAAATTTTCCCTACTCCATCTGGAACCTCAGCTGAACATCTCCCCTTTAGACTTGTGTGAATTTAGGCTTCCATATTTAACTATGGCTTATCCTTTAACATATCAGTATAGTTATAGGAAACTTCCAGTTAAGAAATTTATAGGAAGTAGAGTATCCCAGTAAAAAGATCTTGCATTCTGGAACTCTCAGGATTTTTTCTTAAATCATTAACTCTCTTTTGCTTTTCTCTCTTAAAGGCAATAATGTAGAATACATTATTAGATTTATAAAAATATATATCCATTCAAAATCATGTACATAGAAAGTGTCTTTAAGTGATTACAGTATGAGACGGGCATCATAATATGAATGTGGTTAATGTGTGCCTTTGTTAGGCTATAGGTAAGAATAGGATAAGAAAACAAAGCAAGGTTGACATGTATAATATCTTTGGGTTTTTCCCTAACTAAGATCTCAAGTTTCTTGGGTGTGTTTTTTAAGGAGTTCTCTTGTGTTGAAATCGTTTATGACTTACAGTCCAATCAGAAATAGCTAAAGGACACACTGTTCCTCTCATTTGCTCACAGCACAACTATGATATACACATTCAAATCATGAGGAAAGTTGAAATTCATAGACACAATGGTATCTTTACTTATATATGAAAATAGTTTAATGATTTTCAACCTTAAATTTCCAATTATGAAAGCATAACAATCTAGATAAAAACTACTGATTTTCTATCATGTGCCATATGCCTAATCATATTATGTCTAATCCACAGAAGAATACTTGAGGTATTATTATCCCCCTTTAATGTATGAAGAAACCAATACTCAGAGAGGTTAATGACCAAATTCTAAGTCACACAGCTTGTAAGGGGTAGGGCCAAGATTTTAGCTTGCAGAGATTGACTTTTTCTACTATACTATGTCAGCTATTAATCTAGGGGAAAATGTTGATATATGTCGGTCTCTTCTCTGTACTAAAGTTTTCTGCATGCCTCCTCTCCAAAATTTAAGCAAAGGCTGTGAATTAACAGTAACTGCCCATATCTCTCACCTCTTTCTCTAATTCCACAAGTGTTAGGGCTGTTGAATCCCAGACAATGGATATGAGGCCTCTTAGGATCTATATGGCTGACTTCCTGACAGAGTTAACTCATTCTTGGCCTCACCACCTTTTTCTGAAAGATGATTTTTAAAAATTAGAAGAGATGATATCACAGAGAGATGGGATTAAGAAAGAGTCAGTGTAGAAGCCCAAATGTCAAATATCTATTGAGCAATTTAAAAGGAAATACAACCAAGATAAATAGTCAGCAGAAGCCAGACACAATCCCTGATACTCCAAAAAAGCTAAGCCCTCAGCTAAAAAGAAACCAATGAAAATAGTAAGCAAAGAAGCAAGCAGCAGACGAATGGATGATTCAGCTAAGGCTAATTTATCTCTCAAAAAAAATGTCCTTTGTCAGTATAAGAACTGATACCAGAGCATTTTCACAAAGACTACCTGTGATTCAACACAGCAAAGGAAGGACCATGACTCATGACTCACACAGTAACTGGAGAGACGCATCCCAGATATGAGGGGACAAGAACAGGATATGTTACTCTGATTCAAACTATTTTACCTTACCTCCTTAGTATAATTTTTTAGTTCTGCTTTCTCACTCCTTTAAAAAAGATATTACAGACAACAGGAATGGAGACAGTGGGTCACAACAGTAAGAAGGGGGATGTGTGATAGAAAAGAGAAGACATGTTCCTGCATGTGTGTGCGTGTAATAGAACAAGAACTTGGGAGGGGAGCAAAAATTACATGCTTGAGTGTTTTAAGCATTTTGTTTTGTGGCAGAGTACTGAGATATCAATGTCTAAGTCTATGGCATTGTTTATGGTAATGGTTTCATGGGTGTATACTTATCTCCAAACTCATCAAGGTGCACACATTAAATACATACAGCTTTTTTGTATGTCAATTATACCTCAATTAAAAAAAAGATTTGAAAAAAATTCCTTTATTTGTTATATATAGATCAGGCTAGAAACAGCGACAGGGGAAATTGGCATTAATCTGCCAACAGAGATAAAAAGTAGAGTCACCGGATACAAGATGCCCAACTGAATTTGAATTTCAGACAAAAGTTTTGTAGTATATGGTACATGCAATATTTGACATAATCCTATACCCCAGAACTGTACTGCCCAGGTCTTAAGGTTGCCACTTATTTTCTAGGACAAGCAATATTTAGGACATATTTATTATAAAAATTATTGTTGTTTACTAAAATTCAAATTTAACTGGGTGTCTTGTGTTTTTATTATAAAATCTGGCAACTTTATTCCAAAGTACATGATTGATCTATGTATATATTTTTCTAAATTTATATTATCATGGATCTCAGCATGTGTGTGTGTGTGTGTGTGTGTGTGTCCATGGATCTCAGCATGTGCCTGTGTGTGTGTGATGAGGGTAGAAGAGAGACAGAGAAAGACAGAGGAAAAATTTAGATGACTTTGGATGAGGGATAAGAGATATTATATTCTTCACATTACTAAAATACTTTTATTGTATTAGTATATACAAAATTATACAAAATTTAGAAAATAAATAAGAATATAAAGTTTTAATATTCATAATCCCATCACCTGGAGATAATCACTGTGAAAATTTTGGGTTTTCTTAACTCTTCACTCCTCATATCCACAAATACAAAACTGTTATGAAATGTTAAGAGCTACATAAATGCTAACATTGATTGCAGACTTAATATATGCCAGGCAATTTACTAAGAGCTTTATGTGGATTAATTCATTATAATCTCAGTGAGAACTCCCTATTCTTGTTACTACTGTTTTACCAATGGGAAAACAATGAATAAAGCACAAAGAAATTAAGCAATATTCCCAAAATTACTCGGTAAATAAGTGTCCCAGCTGGGATTCAAATCTGAGAGGTAGTGCTCTGGAGTGTGGGCTGAACGAACTTGCCCAAGCTTTAATTGAGAGACTGAACTTTATTCAGAGCCATTCACTCATTCATTCATTCATTCATTATAACATTTAATCTACTAACAATGTGAAAACCACAGATCTCTTTTTTTTTTTTTTTTTTTTGGCTTTGGAACTAGGAACAAGATATTTCTCATAGAAAAATTAAGCTACTTCTTCAATAGAATGAATAAGTCATTAGCAGTTCCTGTGATTGATCAGAAGTTTAAGAAAACTTTTAGAAGTGAATTTTTCCATATGGCAGAGAATCACAACTGAATTAGATATATTTGGATTTAATTTTCAGCTCTGCTGTTTACTAGTTATATAACATTGTGGAGGTGATATTTCAACCTTAATTTGCAATTTTTTTGATAGAGAAAATAAGAATACTTATCCCAGGGATGGCTTCAGGAGAGTGCAACTTGTGTAGTCTTATAAAGCATCACCCACTAGAATGGCCCTTGCTAGATTTAAAGTTTTATTCTTGCCATATTTAAATTCTTAACAATTTTATATTTGAACATGCATTTGAGTAGAGGCAACACAATACTCATGGATGACAGCATGAACATGCCACTTAGTCAAGCTGTCAGGTCCTGGGCCTGATGGACAGCACAGGCAGAGAGCAGTGGGCCTGGTTGTCTGGTATGCACGTTCAAGGTGCTGCAGACCTGAGTGGGCTGCCAGGGTGGGAATCGGATCCACACTGGTAAAAACAATGGTGCTAACAACAACAGAGATAGCAACAAGAATGGCAGTAGCCCTGAGAAATAAGGGCTTCCATGTGGAGGCAGAACCGAGATCACCGATCGAAAACCAGCTTGTCTGTCTATCTCCAGAGTGGTCCCAGCAGTGTTTTCACAAATATTAACTCTCCAACGTGAGCAGTGACATAAGGGCTGCCACTATAAGGAAATAAACTTTGCCAGTAAATTATTACAAAATAAAAACACACTGTGATAATGAAGCATATCAGGGATTATATCCTTCAAAATGTGTAGGATCTCTAGTTTTATGGATGCATCATATTCCATGGTGTATATGTACTATATTTTCCTTATCCAGTCTACCACTAACGGGATCTAGATTGATTTCATGTTTTTTTTCATATCAGGGAATTATTATATCCTTCAAAAAGTGTAGGAGCTCTAGTTTTTAAAAACTGCTGCAGAATTGCAAAGCAAATATCCACAGGCTTAGAAATGGGAATTGAATTTAATAATTATCACATTTGGTGTTGTTTCCTACTTTTATTTTAGGTTCAGGGACTACATGTGCAGGTTTGTTACACAGGAAAATTGTGTCACTGAGGCTTGGTGTACGAATGATCCCACCAATAAGGTAGTGAGCACAGTACCCAATAGGTAGCCTTCCAACCTATACTTCTCTCCCTCCCTATCCCCCAGTAGTCCACAGTAGCCACTGTTCCCATGTTTATGTCCATGTGTGCTCAATGTTTTGTTCCTACTTATCAGTGAGAACTTGTGGTATTTGGTTTTCTGTACCTGTGTGAGTTTCCTTGGGATAATGGCCTCCAGCTGCATCCATGTTGCTACAAGGACATGAAAAAGAGTGATCATAAAAAAGAATGATTTTTTTATGGATGCATCATATTTCATGGTGTATATGTACTACATTTTCTTTATCCAGTGCACCACTGATGAGCATCTAGATTGATTTCATGTTTTTGCTACTGTGAATAGCACTGCAGTGAACATGCAAGTGCATGTGTCTTTTCGATAGGATGATTTATTTTCCTTTGGGTATATACCCAATAGTGAAACTGCTGGGATGAATAATAGTTTTAAGTTATTTGAGAAATTACACTGCTTTCCACAGTGGCTGAACCTGAACTCTACATTCCCACGAGCAGTGTATGAGAGTTCCCTTTTCTCTGCACCCTTGCCAGAATCTGTTGTTTTTTGACTTTCTAAAAATGCCCATTCTGACTTCTAAGGGATATTATCTCATTGTGGTTTTGATTTGCATTTCCCTAATGATTAGTGATAAGGAGCATGTTTTCATATATTTGTTGGGCACTTGTATGTCTTCTTTTGAGAAGTGTCTGTTCATGTTCTTTTCTCACTTTTTAGTGAGGTTGTTTGTTGCTTGTTGAGTTGTTTAAGAGATTCTGAATATTAGATCTTTGTCAGATGCATAGTTTGCAAATACATTCTCCCATTCCATAGGTTGTCTCTTCATTTGGTTGATGATTTATTTTGCCGTGCAGACACTCTTTAGTTTAATTAGGTCTCACTTGTAAATTTTTGTTTTTATTGCAATTGCGTTTGAGGAGTTAGTCATAAATTTTTTGCTAAGGCCAATGTCAAAAATGGTATATCCTAAGTTTTCTTCTAGAATTTTTATTGCTTTACATCTTACATTTAAATCTTTAAAGCATCTTGAAAAGATTTTTGTATATGGTGAAAAGAAGGGGTCCAGTTTCAAAATTCTGCACACAATTAGCCAGTTATTCCAGCACCATTTATCAAACAAGGAGTCCTTTCCCCACTGTTTGTTATTGTTAATTTTATTGAGTATCAGGTGGTTCTAGGTGTTTGGCTTACTTCTAGGTTGTCTATCCTGTTCCCCTGGTCTATTTGTCTGTTTTTGTACCAGTACAAATGCTGTTTTGGTTACTGTAGTATTACAGTATACTTTAAAGTCCAGTAGTGTGATGCCTCCAGTTTTGGCCTTTTTGCTTAGGATTGCTTTGGCAATTTGGGCACATTTTTGGTTCCATATAAATTTTAGAATCATTTTTTTCTAATTATGTGAGGAATGTCATTGATTGGTTGATGGTGATATGGCCCCAATGACTGGAGGAACACCAGGGTCCTTGGTCTCATGCTGGTTTGAATAAAACAATACAGACACACGTGGAGTGGTTTTAAGGGGCATATAATAGGCAAGAAAGAAGGAATAGGCTCCCAGGTACAGAGACAGAGGGAGGGGGCCTTCAACCCAAAAGAGGAAACCCCAAGTGTGGCTGAAAACCGCCAGTTATATGAGGAAGCAATGTCTGATTTGCACAGGACCCAGGGGATTGGTTTGACCAGGTATGTCATTCAAGTAGCCCACAGAAAAAACTGGCCCTCCCACCCTGGCCTTTCAGTATGCAAGTGTAGGTGCCATGATGTTCTACACACGTGGGCATATGTGGGTGCAGCCATGTTGCCAGGCACACGTGGGGACCTGAAGAATTGGTGGGAATCGCCATGTTTGGGTGGACCCAGGTTCTAATAGCCGGCATTTGCATATGGAAGCTTGCTGGCCCAGCCAGAGCTTTTCTGCTATATAAGAAAAGTTTCTGGAACTGCTTTAAAAAAAAAAAAAACTTCCCAAGGACTCCTTTTCCTCTCTATCTTCCTAAAATAATTTCTTAATAACTCCTATAACAACTGGAATAGCATTAACTCTGTAAATTGCTTTGAGCAGTATGGCCATTTTAACAATATTGATTCCTCCTATCCATGAGCACAGAATGTTTTTTATTGTTTGTGTTATCTCTGACTTTTTTCAGCCATGTTTTGTAATTCCCATTGCAGAGATCCTTTACCTCCTTGATAAGCTGTATTCTTTGGTATTTTATACTTTTTGTGGCTATTGTAAATGAAATTACATTTGTGATTTGGCTCTGAGCTTGGATGTTATTGGTTTATAGAAATGCCAACTTTTCTACGTTGATTTTGTATCCTGAAACTTTACTGAAGTCATTTTTCACTTCTAGAAGCCTTCTGGCAGAGACTATAGGATTTTCTAGGTACAGAATCATACTTTCTGCAGAGAAAGTTTGACTTCCTATTTGGATGCCTTTTATTTCCTTCTCTTCCCTAATTGCTCTGCATAGGACTTTCAGTACCATGTTGAACAGGAGTGGCAAGAGTGAATTTACCTGTCTTATTCACATTCTCAAGAGAAATGCTTCCAGTTCTTGCCCATTCAATATGATGTTGGCTGTTGGTTTGTCATAGATGGCTCTTACTTTGAGGCACCTTTGATGCCTAATTTATTGAGGATTTTTAACAGGAAGGGATATTGAATTTTGTCAGAGACTTTTTCTGTGTCTATTGGATGATCGTGTCATTTTATTGTTAATTCTGTTTATGTAGTGAATGACATTTATTGATTTGCATATGTTAAACCAATCTTGCATCCCAGAAATGAAGCCCATCTCAATATAGTGAATTACCTTTTTGATGTGTTGCTGGATTCAGTTTGCTGGTATTTTGTTGATGATTTTTGCTGCTTTGTTCTCAGAGATATTGGTCTAAAGTTATCATTTTTCACTGTATCTCTGCCAGGCTTTGGTGTCAGAATAATACTGACTTTGTAGAATGAGTTAGGGAGGAGTCCCTCCTCCTAGATTTTTGAAATAATTTCAGTAGAAATGAGACCAGTTCTTTATACATCTGGTAGAATTTGGCTATAAATCCATCTGGTCCAGGACTTTTTTTAGTTGGTAGGCTTTTTATTACCAAGTCCATTTCAGAATTTGTTACTGGTGTGCTCAAGATTTTAATTTCTTCCTGGTTCAATCTTCAGAGACTTGTGTTTCTAAGAATGTATCCATTTCTTCTAGGTTTTCTAGTTTGTGTGCACAGAGGTGTTCACCATAGTCTCTCAGGATTTTTTGTATTTCTGTGGGGTTGGTTGTCATATAACCTTTGTCATTTCTAATTGTGTTTATTTGGATCTTCTCTTTTCTTTTTTTTTTTTTTTTTTTTACTAGTATAGCTAGCAGTATAATCAATCTTGTTTAATCTTTTGAACAACAAACTTTTGGCTTCATTTGTCTTTTGTATGGATTTTTGCATCCCAATTTCATTCCATTCAGCTCTGATTTCAGTTATTTCTTTTCTTCTGATTGCTTTGGGGTTGGTTTGCTCTTGTTTTTCTAGTTCCTCTAAGTGTGACATTAGAATGTTAATTTGAGATTTTACTAACATGTTGATGTAGGCATTCAGCACTATAAACTTTCATCTTAAAACTGCTTTTTCTGTGTGATTTTGGTATATTGTGTCTCTGTTTTCATTAGGTTCAAAGAATTTTTTTTATTTCTGCCCAAATTTCATTCTTTACTCTAAAGTCATTTAAGAGCACATTATTTAACTTCCATGCCATTGTAGGGTTTTGATAGATCTTCTTGGCATAATTTCTAATCGTTTGCCATACAATGAGAGTGTGGTAGGTATGATTTCCATTTGTGTTTAATTTGTTGAGATGAGCTTTATGGCCAAGCATGTAGTTGACCTTAGACTATGTGCCATGTGCAGATGAGAAAAACGCATGTTCTGTTATCACTGGGTGGATTATTCTCTAGATATTTATGAGGTCTAATTGGTCAAGTGTCAAGTTTAAGACCATGATATCTGTTAGTTCTCAGCCTCAGTGATTAATCTAATCACTATCAGAGGAGAGTTGAAGGCCCCCAGTATTATTATGTGGTTGTCTAAATCTCTTCATAGATATCTAAAATCTTGCTTTATGAACCCACATGCTCCAATGTTGGGTATGTACATATTTAAGATAGTTAAGTCTTCTTGCTATATTGAGCCATTATCATCATGTAACATCCTTTTTTGTCCTTTTTGATCATTGTTAGTTTAGAGTCTCTTTGAACTGACAGAAGCATAACTACTTCTGCTGTTTTTAGTTTTCCATTTGCCTGAATAGATCTTTCTCCAGCTCTTTGTTTTGAGCTTATGGATGTCATTACTCTTAAGATGGCTCTATTGAAGTCAGAAGACAGTTGGGTCTTGCATCTTAATCTAACTTGCCACTCTATGCCTTTTAAGTGGAGCACTTAGCCTATTTACATTCAGGGTCAATATTGTCATTGTACTATTAGCTGATTGTTATGTAGATTTGGTTGTATAGTTGCTTTATAATGTCTATGGGGTATGTGCTTAAGTGTGTTTTTGTGGTGGCAGGTATCATTCTTGAATTTCCATGTTTAGTGCTCCCTATAGGCACTTTTCTAAGAGGGCATAAAAGAAGATAAAAGCAAAAAGGAAATCAACTTCAAAGACTGATGGAACATCACCCCACACAGATGAGAAAGAACCAGCACAAGAATGCTAGCAACTCAAAAAGCCAGAGTATCCTCTTATCTCCAAATGACTGCACTAGTTCCCCAGCAATGCTTCTTAACCAGGCTGAAATGGCTTAAATCTCAGACATATGACTCAAAATATGGATAGTAATGAAGATCATTAAGATTCAGGAGAAAATGAAAACCTAATCCAAGGAATCTAAGGAAACAGTACCTACTACAAGGCAACAGTAACCAAAACAGCAAGGTAATGGTACAAAAACAGACACATAGACCAATGGAACAGAATGCAGAGCCCCGAAATAAAGTGGCACACCTGCAACCATCTGATAATCACCAAAGTCAACAAAAACAAGCAATAAGGAAAAGACCTGCTATTCAATAAATGGTGCTGGGATAACTGGCTAGTCATATCCAGAAGATTGAAACTGGACCCTTTTCTTACACCATATACACAAATTTAGTTGAGACGGATTAAAGACTTAAATGTTAAACCTGAAACTATGAAAATCCTTGAAAGAAAACGTAGGAAATACCATTCTGGACATAGGCCCTGGCAAATATTTCATGACAAAGACGCCAAAAGCAACTGCAACAATAACAAAAATTGACAAATTGGACTTAATTAAACTAAAGAGTTTCTGCACAGCAAAAGAAACTACCAATAGAGTAAAGAGACAACCCACAGAACAGGAGAAAATATTTGCCATCTATGCATCTGAAAAAGGTCTTATATCCAGAATCATAAGGAACTTAAATTTACAAGCAACACCATTAAAAAGTGGGCAAAGTACATGAACAGACACTTTTCAAAAGACATACACGTGACCAGCAGGCATATGAAAAAGCACTCAACATCACTAATCATTAGAGAAATGCAAATCAAAACCACAATGGGATAACAGCTCATATCAATCAGGATGGCTTTTTTTAAAGTCAAAAAATAACAACGTTGGCAAGGTTGCACAAAAAAGAAACATTTATACACTGCTAGTGGGAATGTAAGTTAGTTCAGCCATTGTGGAAAGCAGTTTTGTGATTTCTCAAAGAACTTAAAATTACCATTCAACCCAGCAATCCCAGTATTGGGTATATACCCCAAAGAATATAAATCCTTCTACCAGAAAGACACATTTACTTGCATGTTCATCACAGCACTATTCACAACAGCAAAGACATGAAATCAGTGTAGATGCCCATCAATGGTAGACTGGATACAGAAAATATGGTACATATACACCATGGAATACTATACAGCCATAAAAAAGAACTAGATCATGTCTTTTGCAGCAACATGGATGCAGCTGGAGGCCATTATCCTAAGCAAACTAATGCAGGTACAGAAAACCAAGTACCATATGTTCTCACTTGTAAATGGGAGCTAAATATTGAGTACACGTGGACACAAAGAAAGAAAAAACAGACACTGGGGCCTACTTGAGGGTGCAGGGTAGGAGGAAGGGGAGGATCAAAAAAACTACCTATCAGGTAGTATGCTTATCATCTAGGTGAGGAAATAATCTGTACACCAAACCCCCATGGCATGCACTTTACTTATATAAGAAACTTGCTGCCCAGTGTGGTGGCTCATACCTGTAATCCCAGCACTTTGGGAGGCCAATGCGGATGGATCACAAGGTCAGGAGATCAAGACCATCCTGGCCAACATGGTGAAACCCTGTCTTTACTAAAAATACAAAAATTAGCTGGGCATGGTGGTGTGCACCTGTAGTCCCAGCTACTCAGGGGGCTGAGGCAGGAGAATAGCTTAAACCTGGGAGGCAGAGGTTGCAGTAAGCTGAGATCACGCCATTGCATTCCAGCCTAGGTGACACAGCGAGACTCCATCTCAAAAAAAAAAAAAAAAAAGGAAAGAAACTTGCACGTGTATCCCTGAAACTAAAAGTTAAATAGTAAAATAAAATAATGGAGTTGGAACACACACAACAACAAAATAAAATACATTTTGAAAAAGTAATCAAGCTTTCTGTAATCAATGTATTAGACTGGGAGACATCAGTATGAAATCATCATACTCATCAGTACAAACTCAGCTTAATAGAGACACAGATTGTTACCCTGGTCAAATCTGGAATAATTTGAACAATAAAATTAGTAAACTAGTATTGGATTTTAATCTCAAGTATAAAATAAGTATCCAAGAGTCCACAGTGGTACAAGTATATGATTAAATAAATAAATGAGAGAGAAGAGACAAATATCCCATGCAGAAAAATTCCAAATAATTTATGTAGATATTCCACCCTCAATGAGGTGGGTCATAACTCCCACTCCTTAGGTGTCATCTCTAAACGGTGATTTCCTTCCAAATAGTACAAATGGAAAGTGGGGAAACGTAACTCTATGGTGGAGAATCCTGACAAACACTACCTAAGCTAGATGATCAAAGTAATATCAACAGAGATAAGTTATACTGATAGTATAAACCACCGACACGATATGATTAAAATGGCACTTTACCTCTGTGATCTTCTCCCAAAAACCCATAACTCCAAATCTAATTATGTGACTGACATCAGAGAAATCCTAATTGAGGAGCATTCTATAAAATACTTGACAAGTACTTCTCAAAACTGTGAAGATCATCAAAAGCAAAGAAAATCTGAGAAACGATTACAGCTAAAAGGACCCTAAGGAGATATGATGGCTAAATGTAATGTAGTATCCTAAATGGGATCCTGGCACAGAAAGGGGCCATTGGACAAAAACTAAAAAGACAGGAATTAAGTATGGGCTTTCATAATAATAAGGTACCAATATCAGTTCATTAATTGTAATAAATGTACCACGCTTTAGATGGCAGCAACAGGGGAAACTGTGAAATATATAGAAACTTTCCCTACCATCTTAACTTTTTTGTAAATCTAAAACTGTTTTAAAATGAAAAGTTCATCTTTATAAAAAGTAAAAAACAAACTGATTTTACCAAGAGCAACTGGCATTAATTTCAACTATATCAACTGAAGTTTAAAAAGTATAAATTTTGATAAACTAACAAATGAGTTTCCAGAAAAGCAGGATAAAAATTTATGAGAAATCAAGATTACAAATTATAAAGTATTATTTCTTTTATGATCTAAAATTAGAACACCAAAAATTGTATTTTTGCAATTTATTAGTTTATATTGTTACCCACATACCATTTTCATCCCTATTATGTTTTATAAGTGATAAAATATTTTTAAAGTTAAAAGCTTAAGGAGCATTGCATTTTCATTTTTCACTACTACCTGAAAATTATTATTTAGCCCCCAGTCAGTTGCAGAGATGTATGCCTGTAGTCCCAGCTTTTTGGGAGGCTGAGGTGATAGGATTCTTGAGCCCAGGAATTGAAGTCTAGCCTGGGCAACATAAAAAGAACCTGTCCCTTTAATATAATAATAAATAGATAAATAAGATCATCAATATTATACTTACCTCACCACCACAAAGGAAAGTGCTTAATAAATGCTACGTATTATTAGTGAGCTACAGTTAGTACCCAGTCACTGATTCTCAAGAAGAATTATTCTTCATAGAATGTTTTTAACACCTCAGTTGAATTTTTAACTACTTCATACAAAATCACTTTATACCTAACTGGTGTTACATAGTTGATGGAAGAGATCTGCATATATATTTGCATGTGAAATTAAATATCTGAGAAAAATGAGTGAAGAAGTAGGATTTAAGAGTAGTTTCTGATTTAAATTTGCTGATTTCCCATTATTGCACTGGACACTTTTCAATACTTCATTTCCTTAATTTTTACAAATGCTGTGAAGTACACACTTTATTCCCATTAAACTGGAGAGCAAACTGAGATCAGGGAGCTTGAATAAACTTCTCAGGTCACAAGGTCACAATATGAGTAACAGGATTGAGATTGAAATCCAGTTTTTATTACTTACAAGTAGTTTTCATTACCTCACAGTGCCTCTTATTTATCATAGTGCAGGCAGGTACTATTTACTTGCTTTGTCAAAATCTCCTCATTTTGGTGAATACTGTAAAATGGTTGGACACCTCTAAAGAACTTATTTTAAACTCAAGAACTTATTTTAAATAGGTCAGAATTAAGAATGACTCATTCTCATGCATCTTGTACAAGCTCAATTTCCAGAAATAGTTCTTTTTTACAACTACAATCCGTTATCATGATCTGTTGGGTTACTGGCTAAACCTAGTTTTGGAATTACTTGGATTCTAGATTGTAGTTTTCTCTAGAATCCTCCTGATGATACTTCAGAAGACTGTCTGGCATCTACCACATCAGGGTATACCATAGAAAAGGGCTTTCAGACTTTGTTGGAGCAAAGTTTGTTGACGCTTTCACGTTGGGGTCATGTTTTCATGGTACTGCACCTGCTTGGCCAGCCAGTTCCACTGAGGTGCCTGTTCCCAGTCCCTCTGGGGGGTCTCAAACAAAATCTGACAGCATATTGCCTCACTCTTTACTCTGCATTTCTTGCTTCCCATGTGGAGCTTTTCCATTGCCTCTGACACACTGTGGAGGTGCACCGATTTGCCCAGTTGTGTTTGTGAGGTTGCAAATTATACATGGACAGTGGCAAGTGTCACTGACTTGCTTCCACTCACTAGCTTACTTCACGCAGTGTGGCTGCCACTGTGGATGTTGTCACTGCTGTTTTGTGATCTAGCCTCCTCATAGCTGCTAGAGGGCCAGGTGGTACAACCTAAAACTGTGTCACAGTCGATGTGTCATGGGAGGAATTTTTTCCAATGGCAGACACAAGAAGGTGAATTCTTCTCCCTTCCTCTCCCTGGACAAATCATTCAGAAACACAGTGGCTCATATAGACTCTCCAAAGATATCCCACTAGCTTGATATAAAACTCTAGCCCAATTGGTAACATACCCCTTACATCTGCTTTCCATCCTCACCCCTTCTTTCTCTATTGATCCCTTTCCCTCAGTCCTTCTTCCCTAGAATTGCCTTGGGCTCTATGTTCTAAAAAAATCCAGACTAAAAACAGTTTGCCATCCTATGATCACTACCATTATTCAATAGTTAATAAAACCATTTAGGGGTTTATTTATAGTTATTTGATTGAGAGACGAAAGAGGAACAGAAGAGAGAACCTTATTTACTAGGCTCCAAGAAGGTAGAGGAGGTTGCCCCACTTGGAGAACTGTGCCAAATTTCCTGACTCCAACTTCTATACTTTGTAGGTAACAGATGGCATGGTGGGTGGAAGGGAGTTACACATGCAACTATTCAAATCTCTAGCACTGAAAATATCTTGATTGCAAGAGGTGATGCTTAGGAATTTTTAGAGACAGACATGTCAGAACTAATTCTGATGTAGCAATAGCAGAATATATAAACAGGTTATCCTATAGGTAATTGTTTGCTTGCACACTATTGGGATTTATATTGATGCATAGTATGCATTCTTCACCAAATATCCAGAGCAAACGTGCTAATGTATTGTGTTTAAAGAATTGCAGCCAGATTTGGGGAAAGAAAAGAACACAACAGGACCACTATTTCTACTCTCTCAAGGGAAGAGAATGAAGTGAAAACAACTCTATCTAATTTGGGGGCTATGAACATTTGCCCTACAATCAGCGGCAATCTAACCGATTTGGTTCTGCAGATGTCAGAATAAAGGGCAAGGAACCCAGTAAACATGATAATGTAACATTGACAGTAAAAATAGAGAGGTCCAGACAGAACACTGTATAGTGAATACTTTAGATCACACTAATGTCTTATCAAATGTTAAATATATCTTTTGTCGACCTCATTAACATATGAAACAGATTTTGTTTCGATTACACATTAAGTAATCTCATGACGTGTTCTTTTGTGGAGGTTGAGGTTGTATGAGTTCAACATGTGTTGGTAGTGGATGAGTAGGCATCCAAGTGGCAACACGCACTATCTAATTTAAAATAACACGTTAGAGCTTTAACTTGATTGGGGTTACGGGAAGCTTTGACTAATGCCTTATCATTTGAGCAATGAAATGAATATTTATGTCTTGTACTTGTATCTCAAAAGCAATGTTCTTTAACATGTTTAAGTTGCAGCCTTTTAGAAAAAAGACTTTCATTTCCCTCTTAGGTATCTCACTGTAATTGGGCCAATTTCTATGGCAACTCATTTATTAATAAGAAGTTATTATTTCAGGCAAAAGACTCAATGATGACTATAAAGAAGCAGAAAAGAGTCTTCTGATGCTACTTTAATTTGAATTATTTACTGAGAAGATGAAAAGGGCTGCATATAACATAATTAGTTTGCCTTGTAGTATGCATTTGAAACTACTATTTTGTGAATCTGTTTATTTATTTAGCAAATATTTACTGAAGGTGCACCATGCGTAGGCAGTGTTCTAGATGCTGGAGTGACGATGGTGATATAACAAAGTCCTTGCCTTCATGGTCATTTATATTCAAAGAGAAGAGATAGGTAGTAAACAAGTAGATATATAATACAATGCCAGGTTGCGTTTGGTGCTGTGAAGGAAACTGAAACAGAATAAGGGACTGGAGAGTGAAAAAGACTACATTAGACAGTAAAGCCAGAGAAAACCTCTCTGAAGGTATAAGATTCAAGTAGAGACCTGAAGAAGATAAAAATTGATAAAAATAAAAATATCACAGGGCGTGGTGGTGCACGTCTGTAATCCCAGCACTTTGGGAGGCTGAGGCAGGCAGATCCCTTGAGCCCAGGAGTTTGAGACCAGCCTGCTCAACATAGGGAGGCCTCATGTCTACAAAAAAAAAAAAAAATTAGCCAGGCATGGTGGTGCACACCTGTGGTCCCAACTACTTGGGAGACTGAGGTGAGAGGATCCGTTGAGCCTGGGAAGCAGAGCTTGCAGTCAGCTGAGATTGTGCCACTGAACTCCAGCCTGGGAGACAGTGTGAGACTCTATCTCAAAGAAAAAAAAATCAAAATATCTATTCATTCACTGGCTCTTTTAAATGAATTTTTATTTTAAGAATTGCAACATCTATTCATATTTGGAAGTGGTATGTAATATACATTTAGTTTAAGGCATGGGTTGGTGTACTAATGGATTTGAGGATTTCTTGTGATAACTCCGCAATCCACTACTGCCCCTAGGGAACTACTGCTTTAGATCCATCCCATGTGCCCAACCTATCCCTATTCTCTTTAATGGGCATCTATTTCCTAGTGCTCCCAATTGTGCCATGCTCAGCCCTTTGACCATTAATCCCCTCACCTAAAATGCCAGCCTTTTCTCAACTATCTACCAATTCAAATTATCTCTTCCCATAAAATTCTCTCTTCTGTAATAAGAGATCACTACTTTTTTAAAAATTTACTATTTGCTAGGCACTATGCAAAATGCTTTATATTTATTGTATTTATGTACAAATGTAGGTAGTAACTACTGTGATTCCTACTTTGCAGACAAGGAAATGGAAACTTGGGGAGTTTAAGAAACTTTTGTTTAAGTTCATATAGCTTGGCAATGTCAGGGAATGCCTACACTTTTTCTTTACTCTTTGATGGAAAATTGATTTAAAAAAAATTCTTTTATCAAAGTGTATTATCTGTACCTACAAATCAACCTCTCTTCATCTCTCCCCTTCCCTTTACCCTTCCCAGACCCTGGTAAACACCAATTTACTCTATCTTCATGAGATCTACTTTTTCAGTTCCCACATATGAGTGAGAAAACAAGTGATACTTGTCTTTCTATGTTTGTGATGCTCACATTTTAAATTATTATTCTAGTGTGCCTTCCTAGACCATTCTAGGACAACTATTCTATCTTGGTATGATCTCACCCTAGAATGTTTATCATCAGAATTGCTGATAAAGAGAAAACCACATTAGGAAATTTCACTAAAAATTACACAAATAAGAGCTATACAAATGCTGGTTCATTTTAATAATTTGTATTAACCAAAATCAAATGAACAGTCTCAAAAGTGAGGAGATCCCTGTTTTCAGTGGTGCTCAAGCAAAGAAAGACTGATTCTCTCAACTGGGTGAGAAGTTGGATTTAGTGACTTCAAATGTAGAAATTTATGATTCAGATATCTATGCTTTTGCAGCAAGGTTCCATAAAAAGAAGAGGCGGGTGAGTTATAAGCAGCCTGGAGGTGTTCATAAACATAATATACTTGCAAAAAAAATTAAGTAGAATTTTTATGACCTGGTAGTATTTTTGAATTGTTTACCAGACTATATTACATACAAGCACTAATGTCTCTTTGTAATTAATCCCCATGTCAGTATTTCAGTTAGGATTTTCCTCTGTGGTATAAAACCCTTAGGAGCCCTTCAGGTAAGATGTACCAAGAAAGTATTTTATTAGTCCAGAGCTAATATTTAGTCAAAGAAAATATGACAGAACCAAGAAGAAAAGCTACTTTTAGAGGTATGGGTTTTTTTTATTCCTTCAAATTTACTTTTATACAAGAGATAATCTGAAAATCTTATTTTTGGAATCCAGAAAAAGTATTTAAACAATAACATTTTTGAAAAGTGCTTTTCATTGGCATTTACTAAGAAGGATTTCACTCATTCATGTATTTTATTGTTCCTTAACAAACCTTAACCTGGAAAATATTATTAAAAGACAATATTTTTTCTGGACAAAACCTTAAAGTTTGTATAAAAATTTTTAAAATATAAACCTGAGCTCTTCCAGTGCAGTTCTCATGAGGAAGTGGATGTAAGCAGTGCATAGCACAAATGAACAAGCATGCAAGTATGAAGATCCCCCACTTGTACTATCAGTGTGCCACTTGATTCAGCATATTAAGCTTCTACTGTGTTGAGTAGGCTGCTTGTCTCATAATTTTATAAAAAATGACATAGAGAAGAGAGACATAGACACATTATTTTAAAGAGACTCTGACTAGTGTTTGATATGGTTTGAGTGTCCTGATTCAAATCTTCTCTGGAATTTCCATGTGTTGTGGGAGGGCCCCAGTAGGAGGTAACTGAATCATGGTACTATCAGTGTGCCACTTGATTCAGCATATTAAGCTTCTGCTGTGTTCAGTAGGCTGTTTGTCTACTGAACTATAAAACTGCTGTTTTATAAAGATGGCACAGAGAAAAGAGACATAGGCACATTATTTTAAACAGACTCTGATTAGAGTTTGATATGGTTTGGCTGTGTCCCCACCCAAATCTCATCTGGAATTTCCATGTGTTGTGGGAGGGACAGGGTAGGAGGTAACTGAATCACGGGGGCAGGTCTTTCCCATGCTGTTCTCATGATAGCAAATAAGTCTCATGAGATCTGATGGTTTTAAAAAGGGGAGTTTCCCTGCACAAGCTCTCTTTGCCTGCTGCCATCCATGTAAGACATGACTTGCTCCTCTTTGCCTTCTGCCATGATTGTGAGGCTTCCCCAGCCACGTGGAACTTTTAAGTCCAATTAAGCCTCTTCTTTCTGTAAACTGCCCAGTGTAGGATACGTCTTTATCAGCAGCATGAAAATAGACTAATACAGTAAATCGGTACCAGTAGAGTGGGGTGTTGCTGAAAAGATACCCGAAAATGTGGAAGCGACTTTGGAACTGGGTAACAGGCAGAGGTTGGAACAGTTTGGAGGGCTCAGAAGAAGACAGGAAAATGTGGAAAAATTTGGAACTCCCTAGAGATTTGTTCAGTGGCTGTGACCAAAATGCTGATGATATGGACAAAGAAATCCAGGCTGAAGTGGTCTCAGATGGAGGTGAGGAACTTGTTGGGAACTGGACCAACAGTGACCCTTGTTATGTTTTGGCAAAGAGACTAGTGGCATCTTGCCCCTGCCCTAGAGATTTGTGAAACTTTGGGAGGCTGAGGTGGGTGGATCATCTGAGGTCAGGAGTTTGAGAACAGCCTGGCCAACATGGTGAAACCCCATCTCCACTAAAAATAAAAAATATTAGCCAGGCATTGTGGTGGGTGCCTGTAATCCCAGCTGCTAGGGAGGCTGAGGAAGGAGAATTGCTTGAACCCAGGAGGTAGAGGTTGCAGTGAGCTGAGATTGCACCATTGCACTCCAGCCTGGGCAACAAGAGTGAAACTCCATCTCAAAAAAAAAAAAAAAAAAGAAACTGAACTGGAGAGAGATGATGATTTAGGGTATCTAGTGGAAGAAATTTCTAAGCAGCAAAGCATTAAAGAGGTGACTTGGGTGCTGTTAAAGAAATTCAGTTTTATAAGGGAGGCAGAGCATAAAAGTTCAGAAAATTTTCAGGCTGACAGTGTGACAGAAAAGAAAATCCCACCTTCTGAGGAGAAATTCAAGCCAGCTGAAAAAATTTGCGTAAGTAATGAGGAGCTGAATGTTAATCTTCAAGACAATGGGGAAAATGTCTCTAGGGCATGTCAGAGGTCTTCTCGGCAGCCCCTCCCATTACAGGCCCAGAGGCCTAGGAGAAAAAAGTGGTTTTGTGGGCCAGGCCCAAGGTCCCCATGCTGTGTGCAACCTAGGGACTTGGTGCCCTGCACCCCAGCCACTCTAGCCATGACTGAAAGGGGCCAATGTAGAGCTCAGCTGTGGCTTCAGAGGGTGCAAGCCTCAAGCCTTGGCAGCTTCCATGTGGTGTTGAGCCTGCAAGTGCACAGAAGTCAAGGATTGGAGTTTAGGAACCTAGGCCTAGATTTCAGAGGATGTATGGAAATGCCTGGATGTCCAGGCAGAAGTTTGCTGCAGGGGCAAGGCTCTCATGGAGAACCTTTGCTAGGGCAGTGCAGAAGAGAAATGAGGGGTCTGAACTCCCACACAGACTCCCTACTGGGGGACCACCTAGTGGAGCTGTGAGAAGAGGGCCACCATCCTCCTGACCCCAGAATGTTAGATCCACTGACAGCTTGCACCGTGTGCCTGGAAAAGTTGCAGACACTCAACACCAGCCCATGAAAGCAGCTGGGAGGGAGGCTGTACCCCACAAAGCCACAGAGATGGAGCTGCTCAAGGCCATGGGAACCCACCTCTTACATCAGCATGACCTGGATGAGAGACATGGAGTCAAAGGAGATCATTTTTGAGCTTTAAGATTTGATTGCCCCATTGGATTTTGGATTTGCATGGGGCCTATAGCCACTTTGTTTTGGCCAATTTCTCCCATTTGGAATGGCTGTATTTACCCAATGCCTGTACCCCCTTTGTTTCTAGGAAGTAACTAACCTGCTTTTGATTTTCCAGGCTCACAGGTGGAAGGCACTTGCTTTGTCTCAGATGAGACTTTGGACTATGGATGTGTGAGTTAATGCTGAAATGAGTTAAGATTTCGGGGGACTGTTGGGAAGGCATGATTGGTTTTAAAATGTGAAGACATGAGATTTGTGAGGGGCCAGCATGGAATGATATGGTTTGACTGTGTCCCTGCCCAAATCTCATCTTGAATTTCCACGTGTTGTAGGAGGGACCCAGTAAGAGGTAACTGAATCATGCGGGCAGGTCTTTCCCATGCTGTTCTCATGATGGCAAATAAGTCTCACAAGAGCTGATGGTTTTAAAAAGGGAAGTTTCTCTGCACAAGCTCTCTTTGCCGGCTGCCATCCATGTAAGATGTGACTGGCTCCTCCTTGCTCTCCACCATGATTGTGAGACCTCCCCAGCCACATGGAACTTTAAGTCCAATTAAACCTCTTTGTTTTGTAAATTGCCCAGAATCAGGTATGTCTTTATCAACAGTGTGAAAACGACTAATATGGTGTTCTCAATAGCAAAGACTTGGAACCAACCCAAATGTCCAACAACGATAGACTGGATTAAGAAAATGTGGCACATATACACCATGGAATACTATGCAGCCATAAAAAATGATGAGTTCATGTCCTTTGTAGGGACATGGATGAAACTGGAAACCATCATTCTCAGTAAACTATCACAAGGACAAAAAAACCAAACACTGCATGTTCTCACTTATAGGTGGGAAGTGAACAATGAGAACACATGGACACAGGAAGGGGAACATCACACTCTGGGGACTGTTGTGGGGTGGGGGGAGGGGGGAGGGACAGCATTAGGAGATATACCTAATGCTAAATGATGATTTAATGGGTGCAGCACACCAACATGGCACATGTATACATATGTAACAAACTTGCACATTGTGCACATGTACCCTGTGCACATGTACCCTAAAACTTAAAGTATAATAATAATAAAATTTAAAAAAAGAAAACGACTAATACAGTGTTCTAACAAAAATACAAATGATATGTTATCAGAGAATGGCAGAGGAGAGAATAATTTTTGCCAAGTCTTTTTTACATGAAATTTGAGCTGGGCTCTGAAGGAAATTAGAGATTTAATTGGCATGTTGTGTTGCTAAAGGGAGGAACCCATAGGCAGGACTGGGAATTTAGGTACCATTTAGATTACGAAGGGCTTGAAAATAAAATTTTAAAAGTTATGCTTCTTAGCTGGGCATGTTGGCACACGCCTATACTCCCAGCTACTCCCAGGCTGAGGCAGGAGAATTGCTTGAACCCAGGAGGCAGAGGTTGCAGTGAGCCAAGATCACACCATTGCACTCCAGCCTGTGCAACAGAGTGAGACTCTGTCTCAACAAAGAAAAAAAAGAAAGGATAAAAAGTTATGCTTCATGTATTAGTAAATCACCAAAGACTTGCAAGACTAGTTAGGAAACCATCAGGACTTAGGACTGATGGGGAAAGATGATAGAAAAGGAGAAATTAAAGGTGATAATAAATTTTCAAGAACAGTAATGCCATTAAATAAATGGGTGAACATATAAAGAGGAGCACATATGTAAGTCAAATGATAAAATGGGGTGGACATATTAAGTTTTGGTGGCCTTGCATTATTTGGAGTGGTCAAGTAGGCAGCTGGAGGTATAAAACAGAGTGTAGTGTTCTAAACCTGGAAGTTATTATAATTATCCTGCATTGCATTTGCTGTGTACTGGTACTTTCCACTAGGTTATGTGGTTTTTAGAGCAGAATCTATTACTTAAATACATCTTTATTTATCATGGAACTTGTTACTGTCCTTTGCAAGAATGAGTTTTTTTTTTTTAATGGAATCACGGTTTATATTTTTTATTTGCCAGACATAGGGATGGGGCGGCGGGTTTTCACTTTGTCTATTCTTCTGTCTCCTGCTGGGATTATACTTTGCTCATTTATGAGCCTTCTCAAGTTAACAATGACATTTAGGGGAAATATGAGAAGCCTGATACTTGGGTTTTAGTGCCCTCTGCTGGGAAAAGTGATAGAACATAGGTGTGTTCTTGCAGAAAAGAAAAAAACTGAAGTTCAGATGTCAGAGACAGTAATTAAAGGCTTTTTATCCTTTAAGCAAGTATATATGTGCATATATATTTTACATAGAAAAATAACTCAAAATAGTGGATGTATTTAAATACCAAGTTATTCTGGTAATTTAAAATGCAATTCTGTTTATAAAAACTAGCTTAACAAATTTCATTAACACATTTATGGAAAGCAAAAATAAATGATAAATCTATCATAGACAATTATGTCCCATTTGAGCTTAAAGAAACATAATTATAGGATTTCAGTTATTTATGACTATGCAACCATATGATTTTCCAAGCCTGTTCGATGCAAAATTTTCAATTCATTTATATCAAGCTAAATGTCCCAATTTAGGCTGGGAAAATATGTTCACCATATTCATAAGTATCTCATCAATATTTAATGACTAATGATTTATTGAAAATATATCATTTAAATTGAAATTTCTTTAAACAAAGGTTAATGAATTTTTTTTCCTTTTGGTTATAAAGTAACCATGCTCATTATGGAAAATCTAAGACAGACTCTAGAAATTATTCATAATATCACTAAAATAAACTCTGTTTAAAGAAAAAACACTCTGGTGTCCTATATTTTTCCTAGTCTTTTTTCTACTCGTGTTTTATATAGCAGAGACAAACTACAGAGCAGTTGTACATAACTTTTTCTTTGCATGATGACTTACAAATCTGTGACAAACTACAGAGCAGTTGTACATAACTTTTTCTTTGCGTGATGACTTACAAATCTGTACAATTTTAAAGAATTCTCATCTCAACATTGTACCTGTTTCCTTTTCCCTTTTCTACCCAGTTAAAGATAAAACTTCTCCAATACTAGCACAGATCTTTTGATCATTATACCAGAAAGCATCTCTTGCTTGTCAGAACCTTCCGGGCTCTACTTCTACTCCTCTTTGATCTGGAACTGCACTGTTGCCTACTAGTCATCATTCTAGTTTATTCCCAGAACCCTCTACTATTTACTCTGTGAAAACTATTTGTTCTTTGCTACAGTAGAAATTAGTGCCAGTGGTCTTTTTCAACAAATTAGGCCAGAGAAACTTCTGTGTCTCCAAATATTCATGTTCTGTCTCACGTTTCTCAGCTTCCTTAAAGTTAAAAGGCGCCATTTAACAAGTTTTGGCAAATGATCTAGGAGCATTAGTGGATATATTTTCATTCTGTTAGTGGGTCTATTAGCAGCATTCTCTTGCTCTGTGATTAGGCTTGTGAAGGCAAATGTTCACACGGCACAGCCACAAGATGAAAGCAGCCTGGATTGCTAATCCAGCAGCCTGGGAGAGTCATCCTACTGTCAATAGCCTATGAGTGAGAAGTAAATTTTGGTGTGCTAAGCTATGGAGATTTAAGTGTATGGAATCACAGTAAAATCTAGCCTATCCTGACTAATACATGATAGTATATTCAGTCACAGTGTTTGACAATGTTGTTTTCTCTGCTTTGGGTGCCCTTCCCAAGCACCTCCATCCCTTCACCAAGAAGTTTTTCTTGAGCTTCTTCTTACTCATCCCACAGGACTCATCTCGGGGCGTTTACTTGATAAACTTTTGATTGCCCCCACCCCTCATTCTGGGTTAGTTGTCTGTCCCGTATGCTTCTGTAGCACTGTAAGTATATAAATGAACAGTTCTTGGATATTTATGGATTGATGAAATTATTTTGTAGGTATTGGTTATATAAACTTTTTTTAGAATAATTATTAGAATAATTAGAATAGATCAGCAGTTTTCAAAGTGTTTTCTGCAGACCCCTAAGGGTCTCTGAGACTTTTTCAGGAAGTCTGTGAAATCAAACTAACAGTGAAAATAGATTAGTGGCAAAAAAGGCTGGGACTCTTAGCAAATCAAGGTAAAGGCACCAAACTGTACCAGGAGTCATTGCATCATTGTATTTTTCACTGCCATACATTTGCAGTAAAAAAAAATCCAACTTGATTTAAGAATGCCCTGGATGAAACATTAAAGATTATAAATTGCATTACCTTTTGAAATTGAGTACATACATGTCTTTGTTATGAATGACAAAATGAGAAGTAGACATAAGCATGGTTGCTGCATAATTGAATTGAATGGCAATCTTGAGTAAAAGCACTGAAGTAATTTTATTATTTGCAAGGTGAATGCATCATTTTTGCCATGGAACAACATTTTATTTGCTAAGAGTGACTGAATACCTATTAGAATCAGAATCAGTATTTAATATATTTAGAATCTACATGTGGCAGATATTTTTGGAAAATGACTATTTGTCGCTAATTATGAAATATGAGATTTATTAAGAAAATTAGAATTTTGGTAAACTTATTTGTGCTACTGTGAACCTGACATCCCCATAATACTTAAAAGATGTTTATAATGTGATCAGTGATATTAATGAACATGACTTTGTGATATAGTACAATGAAAAGTGTCAACATTTGGAATATTTACTTAACTCAGTGTAGTTGTCTGTTCTCACACTGCTATAAAGACATACTTGAGACCTGGCGATTTATAAAGAAAGGAGATTTAATTGACTCACAGTTCCACATGGTTGGGGAGGCCTCAGGAAACAACATTCATGGTGGAAGGCAAAGGGGAAGCCAGACACATCTTACATGGTGTCAGGAGAGAGACAGCAAAGGAAGCCACACACTTTTAAACCGTCAGCTCTCATTAGAACTCACTCACTATCACAAGAACAGCATGGGGGAAACAACCTCCATGATCCAATCGCTTCCCACCAGGCCCCTCCTCTGACACATGGCAATTACGATTCAAGATGAGATTTGGGTGGGGACACAGAGCCAAATCATATCACTCAGTTAACCAACATTTTCAAAAAGCATACAAATTATGTCACAGAATCATGCAGGAATAAAAGATCCTTTCAAAATGCAAGATATACTAATGGATTTCAATATAACAACACGTAAAAAGTTTGTTGATATGGTTCAATCAACAAGAACAAAAACAAAAAACGTTGCTTCCAGAGAAAGTACCAAAGCTCTTACTATTCCAGATTCCCAGGTGCAGAAGAGGGTTCCTCATAACAGCTTGGCTGAACTCCCCTACATTCTCTCTTTCTATGCTACAGCACTGCAGTCCTTTGCTTCGAGGCTGCTACCCACCCCAGAAACTATAAGAGTGATGGGATAGTCCTATCAACCTGTTCCATCAATAGAATAGAAACTAACATACAGATTTTTAGTTGTAGGAAAATGCTAAGAGGGTTCTATGACTACAAAAGTAAACTATTCTTTTGAAACAGGGAGGCTAACAATCTGAGCAGGCTCATTTATAACAGTAAGTACACAGACTCATGAAACAGCTACTACCCATACAGGAGTGTTGGAGAAAGGAAAATAAAATGAAATTAAAACCCAGCAGAACATGGGTAAGAATGGAAGGACCCACCTTTAGCCTTCATACGCACTCTCTTCAGAGGACGTTGAGGGCCCAAGCCCCTTTCTTTCCCAGAAGAGTAACCTTTCCTAAGAGGAACACATGCCACAAAATCAGATTTTACATTTTTGTTGGTTTTGTTTTTGTTTTTGACAGGACTCAACACTCTGAGAAAATGAGAGAGCCAAAAACTCTACATTATTGAAGCAATGCTTCCAAGGATGTTACAGAATAATAAAAAGCAAAAAAACAAATTCAGCAGTTTATCGGATCCAAAGAGGCATGTAGAATGTCTTGTGGCTGAGAATGAATGAAGAAAGAAATGAATGAAGGAAGAAACGTAAGCAGCTGAAAACTGAAAAGACCAAACTCCAAAAAGGGTTCAGTAGAAAGGGAACTTGATCTAGATGCTGGTTTTATAGAAAAATCAGAGTTACAGAACCTGTATCACCCCAAAGACACTGTAAAAGGCCTAATTAATATTTAAGAATAAAGGAGAGATGAGGAGCAAATATAAAACAGTTTAGGTCAGCTACATAACAAAAAATCACCAAGCCAGTGATAATCCAGTTTTTCACTCTGCAGTGCTCTAAAAGAAGCATCCTTCCCAGAACTTAAAAAAATTAGGATTATTGACGGGACATTAAGTTTTTGGACTTGGAAAACACTGAGCTCTCTGAGGTTTCATTTCTTCTGATACAAACTACATAAATACCTAGAATAATCTTTTAAAGTAATCATTGTTTTTCTTTTCTTAATCTCAGGATTTTAAAGTATAGAAACCTTATATGTGTAATACACAATCTACATTGTCATACCCTTTTAAAACACTTTCATTGAAACCTCTTTTGTACTATGAATGAACTGCATGCATTTTGTTATGCACATTTAATTAATTTGTATAAAATATTTAAGATAAATATTTCTAATTAAAACTAGCTGTGTCAAATTTTGCACTACTCTTAATGATAACATCTAAACTATCAGGAAACATAGTTAAAAACTGTATTTTATTGGCCCGGCACAGTGGCTCCTGCCTGTAATCCTGGCACTTGGGGAAGCCAAAGCAGGAGGATCACTTGAGGCCAGCAGTTTGAGACCAGCCTGGGCAACATAGTGAGACCCTATCTCTACTTTTCTTAATTTATTTTATGAAGAAAACAACCAACGTGGTAGTAGTTTTTTTTAACAACAACAAAAAAATTATTTACAAGTTTATATAATTAAGTACAGCACACTTTAATTTGTAACATTTTGTTTATGGTATGTTTAAAAATATTTTAAAATATCCATGGAATTATCCATTTGTTTTGAATACCGTATGGTAGACATAATACTAATCGGCAGTATTTGATTTTAATAAATAATTCATAAAATTTTTAATACCTAAAACAGCTGCATCTGCATTGCTACTTCTCATTGCAAAGTTTTGTCATTAACAAACTTTAATTCAGTAACATACAGAATTCAGTTTAAGTTGTAGCTTAAAAATTTATCAGTTAGGTACCATCAAGCTATTTTCACTTTAAGGTATACAAATATTTATTTGTAAAAAAAATGATTTTTTAACAAAAAAAAATGAAGTTTTCTATTCCACATTAATAAACTCTGCCTCTCAGAAACAGATGGGAGCAAAAAAGATTCCAACTCCCAGATAGAGTTCTGGCATGGAATCACACAGAACAATTATACTAGTATTCAAGCTGCATCTGAAGGCTTAAAAAACATAAAATTACAAAATTAGAATCTTAGCAGTCACTAGTATCACTTTCCATAATCTCTACTCCTACCCCCACCCCAAGACTAGATCCTTTAATCTCCTCTGCCCCTTCTAGATGAATCGACATCCAGGCTCCACCTGAATGACAGCCAAATTTGCCACACCATGATTCAGAGGGCATTTTTATATAGGCTCAAGTGAGAAATAAAAAATACCCTACAAATATAAATGCCTTTGTGAAAGTAATGCTGATGTCATTTCCCAGCATGGACTTCTTATTACCCAAAGCTATAAGGAGTTTTCACTCTTTTCAGAAAAAGCAAGCAAGCAAACACACAAACACACAACACCAACAAACAAAAACTCCCACAAAAATGTGAATCGTCAACATCTCTGGTTAAAATCACTTCCTTATCCTGGACTTCTATGACTAAGAGGCAGGATTGTGTAAAGTGGGTGTTGTTCTGCATTCTTGGACAAGGTTGTTAACCTCTTGGTATCTGTTTATTCATCTATAAAGTTAAAATAATAATAGTATTCTTCATGGAATAGACGGAAGGATCAATTGGGATAATACATACAAAGTCATTGGAATTGTGCCTGACACATAGTAACAACTCAGTAAATGTTAAGCATTACTGTTTCATTTATGATGATGATAATGAATACAATATGTAATGTTAATTACCACCAAAGGTATTAAATATCAAGATCATTAATAACTGAAATTTAATATGCTAAGACTAGTTTAAAAGGCCTTTGGTATTTCAATGTTTTAGGAAACTGAGTTTATTTATGATATAAAGGAACTAAAAATGCCATTTAAAAGTGATTTAATAAAATCTTAGGACAACTATTATTACATATATACTTATTTTAGATCTTTGGTAAATGCAAAATGGCTATCAGTAGATAGTGCAAAATCCACACTTTCTGGAAGAAAATTCAGCAAGTAAAAGATTTTCTCATATATCTAATCTAGGTCATTGAAGCTCAAGTAAAATTTAAATACTGTATAAGGACTTGTCAAGACACTAAATCAAATTTTCAGTAAATACCAATAAAAATTTTAACTTTTTAAAAGTGAATATTACAGACTGTAGTCACTTAACGCCTGGAGACTGTGTGGTTCATAAAACAGGGCCCTAGGCTCGCTTCTAGGGACTGTGGGACTGGGACTACGGCCGGAAATTAACATTTGTGTCACACAAAAACCCACCTGCAGGCATACCGTGCTGACCTCCTTCCTGAACTCCCTTCTTTCCCGCCTCCAGCCTCTGACCCCTACCCCCGCCGCAGCTTCCAGAACCATCTTCTGGGCCTTCCCGTCATCCCCCAGCCCAAGACCGATTCAGCCTTTCTTCCGTGTGCGCGTCTGGTTAGCAACTTTCCAGAGAACCGTGAGTTCCCACGTCAGCCGGAATTGCTACACCGAAGCGGAAGCCGCCGTCAGCAGCCTGGTGCACGGCAGCTCGGGCTTCCCTTACCTGGCTGTCTCTCCTCCATTTCCACCGCGACGACGCGGCCCTGGAGGGCACGGGCCGCTCCTTCCGAGAAGCAGCGACGGGGGCGCAGAGTCTGTGGAAGACGCAAAACCAGCGCGGAGCCCTCCGCGATGCCATCCAGAAGCCGCCCTGGGATGAACAGGGCAGCAGTGTGGGCGCCCTGCGGGCCGCGTTGGCCCTGGAGACGCGCGTGAACCAGGCCCTACTGGGCCTGCAAGCCCTGGGCGCAAAGCGCGCAGACTCTCAGCTTCCCGGAGAACCACTTCCTAGGCTTCCCGGGGAACCACTTCCTAGGCTTCCCGGGGAACCACTTCCTAGGCTTCCCGGGGAACCACTTCCTAGGCTTCCCGGGGAACCACTTCCTAGGCTTCCCGGGGAACCACTTCCTAGCCTTCCCGGGGAACCGCCAACGGCAACTCATCCCGACCAGACTCAGCAGGCTGCAGGGGCCCAACCCGCGCCGGGCAGTGCGGCCCCCAGGGGCCTTCAAGAGGCCCGCCCGCCACATCCCTCTGTCAGACCTGGGGCAGCGTCCACCCGAGCTGCTCCCTTCAGCCTCAAGATACTTTTTTTTTTTTTTTTGAGACGGAGTCTCGCTGTCACCCAGGCTGGAGTGCAGTGGCGCGATCTCGGCTCACTGCAAGCTCCGCCTCCCGGGTTCACTCCATTCTCCTGCCTCAGCCTCTCCTAGTAGCTGGGATTACAGGCGCCCACCACCACGCCCGGCTAATTTTTTGTATTTTTAGTAGAGACGCGGTTTCACCGTGGTCTCGATCTCCTGACCTCGTGATCCGCCCGCCTCGGCCTCCCAAAGTGCTGGGATTACAAGCGTGAGCCACCGCGCCCGGCCACTTTTTTTTTTTTTTTTTCTTTCTTTTTCTTTTTGAGTCTCCATGCCTGGAGTGCAGTGGTGATCTCGGCTCACTGCAACCTCCGCCTCCCTGGTTCAAGTGATTCTCCTGCCTCAGCCTCCCAAATAGATGAGATCACTGTCGCGAGCCGCCACCCCTGGCTAAGTTTTGTATTTTTAGTAGAGACGGGGTTTCACCATGTCAGCCAGGCTGGTCCCGAACTCCTGACCTCAAGTGATGCGCCCACCTCGGCCTCCCAAAGTGCTGTGATTACAGACGTGAGCCACCGGGCCCTGCCCTCAAGATACTTTTTAAGCACCCCGTGCCCTCCCCCAAGCTATGGTCCAAGTAGAAGCAACCCTTCTTTTTACACAAAAAGAGGTTAAAAAGAGAAAGAGAGGAAAACCCACCCACGAATTCTCAAAAAAGCAAACAAAAACCAAAAAGAAAACGGTCATTGAACAGTTTGCTTTTAAATTTGTTTTAATTAAAATACATTACACATTTTCAGGGTGCATAGAGATTTTTTCAAAATATGTGACAAATAAGGAATTTCCACAGAAACTTGTAACAACAGTAAAGAACTACTACTCTGCCTGGTCTCCGTAAGTCTAAAATGTGCTGTTTTGCCTGGTTTTGCTGATGGTGAAATTCTTTCACAAGGATTGCAAGAATTGATCAAGACCCCATACAAATAAAAGAGTGTAATGCAGTGCCTACATTCAGACTAGGTTTAGGTCACAACCACACCCCTTCCGCAAAAGCTATGACATGAAGGCAGGTATAGCGGATTCCAACCCAATCCGCATGAAGTATTGATTCCAGTCACTCACAGTGACTAATTTGCCATGGACAAGGACACACTTTCACAATTCTAGAAAGTCTGAATGACAAAAACCATGAGTTTATGCTGTGATGAGATAGCCATGATGTGAGTTAATGAAACAGAAAAATAATTCATAATAGTCTGTTTTTGATGTGAACACTGTCTTTGCTTAGGCTTTTCTGCACCAAACCTGAGATGTCTTGTTTTGTCTTGTTGAGTTGGCTTAGAAGTCCGCAAATATTCCCTCAGGACGGCAGTTCTTTCAAAACAGCCATTGTACACACTAATTTAAAATGCACGTTAAATAAGGCTTAGGAGTAACTACAATAGTTGCTAGGAGATGATTTTCTGTTAGACACCAGTCTTACAGGCAATCCAGTTGCGGTAGGTGGTCACTCGTGTGTAGACCCCTGGACTATTGATTGCACCACATTCATTCCTTTGCCAGCCCACTACTCCAACAAAGTACCAAATATTTCGAGAATTAGGATGAACTAGTGGTCCTCCAGAGTCACCCTGAATTAAAAAAAGAACATTTATCATTGTGAGAATTTCCTTTTGGATACTTTACACTAAATGATAAGCCCAGATAAAGTTTGTAAGTCATTAGCATTTTACCTATGGTGTAAATCCCTGTGTCACCATTAACCTCAACTGTGACTGACCAGAATAGCTTGTCTAGGACTCTGGAGTTTACCTGAAACTGAAAGGTGTGATTTATTTTTAAAATTTATTTATATTTTAGAGACAGGGTCTCACTCTGGCGCCCAGCCTGGAGTGCAGTGGCATAATCACAGCTCGCTGCAGCCTGAAACTCCTGGGCTCAAGCGATTTTCCCACCTAGCCTTCTGAGTAGCTAGGAATACGGGCATGCCACCACACTGAGCTAGAAATGAGGTCTCACTGTGATGCCTAGGCTGGTCTTGAACTCCTGATATCAAACAGTCCTCCTGCCTTGGCTTCCCAAAGTGCTAGGATTTCAGGCATGAGCTACTGCACCAAAGGTGTGATTTAATAAGTTACAAGCTTTAATTCCATGACAAAGCTTTGGAGACATATGAATATACTTGGAATATAGGACTTCATATCTGAGAAAAGTACCAGAACTCTAACCATGAGGGGGTAAGAAAGTGAGAGGAATTTCGAATGGGCTAAAAGTAATTGAAAAAATTCTGAGACTGATTATTGAAATGTAGCTAAAAATCTGGACTGTGGTGCCAGACAGCCTAGGTTTGTATGCCAGCTATGATGTGCAAATTACTAAAATTTCGTCTGCCTCTATTTCCTCATCTACAAAATGAGAATACTGGTATTACCTACATCATAAGAGTGTAATGATGATTAAATGAATCAATATTTGTAGAGGACTTAGAACAGTGTTTGACTCAGAATAAGTCCAGCATAAATGTTTGTTAGACACTTAAAAACATATGCTGCATGTAGGGAAGAATTACTTTAGTACCAAAGCTGAGAGGAACTTTGACAGGATTGGAAAATTGCAAATTAATTGAAGTATAGAATTGTCTCCATATTGATGATTTTCATAAAGTAAGAGCAGTTATTTATATACTATTGGTCAATGTAAATAATGGCCAGAATTACCTGGCAGGCATCAATATTTTCTTCCATGTACGCGGCACATAGCACTGTATCCTGTACCTTACTATGATAGGCTTCTTTAGCATTACAAGTGTTTGTATCAATAATCTTCCCAGACACTTTCTGAAGGAACACCAGGTATTTACCTAAAGGAATTAAATATTATCGGCAAGCAAGCTGAAAGAGCTGGATGGCCTTGATTTATCCTCCATACATAAGACCCATATTTGACTGTTGCATACTTTTAGAATGAAAAGCCCACTCACTTTCCTCACTCAAACTGATAACAAAGAAATGTTCAAATTATAATTTGAAATATGTTTCTAATGTTGCCTGTCTCCCTTTATCTCTCTTCCTACATCTTTGGACCAGAGCTTTCTCAGTTGGCTTTTCCAGGTTAGGGAGGTTCTGCAACCAAATTGGTTTCCTTGGAATGTTTGAAACCCAGGCAGTTTGCAAAGTCATAACTCCATATGCATCATTCCCTAAGAGATTGTCTGAGAGTACTCAACATCTGGAGGAAAGTGATGCCTTTCACTCGACACCTAGTTTACTATTTTCCTGTTGCTTTTGTACCTTACATGGTATGTTAAGTTTTCACTGATCTTACCATTAAATGAAAGTCTTCCCCATCCTGTAACAACTGTTTTGTTCTCTGTGTATCTGAGATCTTTTTAAAAATATATATTCCACGTGTAAGGGAAATCATGTGATATTTTTGTTTCTATCTCTGGCTTATTTATCTCAGCATGAAGTCCTCTCTGTCCATCTGTGTGGTGCCAAATGTTAACATTTCCGTCTTTTTAAGGCTGAATAATACTGCGCGCGCGCGCGCGCACACACACACACACACACACACACACACACACACACATTTTTTAATCCACTCGTCAGTCAATGGACACAAGTTGTTTCCATATCTTTGCTATTGTGAATACTGTTGCAGTGAACATGGGAGTGCAGCTATCTTTACAAAGTGGTGGTTTTCATTTTTTATTTTATACCCGTAAGAGAGGTTCCGGGGTCATACGGTAGTTCCATTTTTAATTTCTTTAGGAACTGCCATACGGTTTTTCATAATGATTGCACCATTCTGCACTCTTACCAATAGCGAACTACGGTTCACTATTTTCTCCACACTCTCACCAGCATTTTTTGTCTCTTGTCTTTTTGATAACAGCTATTCTTACGGATGTGAGATGATATCTCATAGTGGTTTCATTTGTATTTCTCTGATGATTAGTGTTGAGCAATTTTTAATATGCCTATTGGCTATTTTTGTTTTCTTTAATTTCTGGTCAGATCCTTCGCCCATTTTTTAATAGGGTTATTCATGTTTTTTTGGTATTGAGTTGTAAGAGTTCTTTATGAATTTGGGGTATTAACCCGTTATCAGATATGTAATTTGCAAATATTTTTCCCAGTCTGTAGGCTGCGTTTTTATTTTGTTGATTGTTTCCTTTGCTGTGAAGAAGCATTTAAATTTGATGTAATCCCACTTATATATTTTGCTTTTGTAATCTGAACTGTGAGTATGATATCCAAAAAATCACTGCCAAGGCCAATGTTGAAGAGATTTTCCCTTATGTTTTCTTCTAGGAGTTTTATGGCTTCAGGTCTTACATTTAGGTGTTTTATTCATTTTGAGTTGATTTTTGTTGTGTATCTCACATGCATAGTGTGAGATGAGTTGATTTTCATTCTTTTGCAGGTGGAAATACAGTTTTCCCAGCACCATTTATTGGAGACTATACTTTCCCCGTTGCGTCCACTTGGTGCCCTGGTCAAAATTTAGTTGAGCATATATGTTTGCATTTATTTCTTTGCTCTCTATTCTCTTCAATTAGTCCATGTTTCTGTTTTTTACCAGTATAATTCTGTTTATTATACCTTTGTAACATAACTTTAAATCAGGAAGTATGATGCCCCCAACTTTATCTTTCTCAGTATTTCTTTCGCTGTTCAGTTTGTGTGTGTGTGTCTGTGTGTATGTGTGGTTCCATACAAATTTTAGAATTTTTGTTTCTATTTCTGTAAAAAATGCCATTAAACTTTCGGTACAGATAGTGTTGAATCCATGTATTGCACTGTGTAGTATGGACATTTAAAAAATATTAATCCCATCAATAAATAAGAGGTTATCATTCCATTTATTTGTGTCTTCAATTTCTTTGATCTGTATTTCATAGTTTTCCTTGTACAAATCTTTTACCCTCTTGGTTAAATGTGTTCTTTTGTTTTTGTGTGTATTATAAATGGGATTGTTTTCTTGATTTCTTTTTTAGTTAGGTGATTATTTGTCTACAGAAATGTTACTTTTGTTTCTATGTTGATTTGGTATCCTACAACTTTTCTGATTTACTCCAACAGTGTTTTTTAAGCATCTTTAAGGGTTTTCAACATATAGGATCATATCATCTGCAAATAGGGAGTTTTACCTCTGATTTAGATGACGCCTTTTATTTCTTTTACTTGTTTAATTGCTCTTGCTAATCTTTCAAGTACAATGTTGAATAGAAGTGATTAGAGTGAGAATCCTCCAGATCTTACTGGAAAAACTTTCAGTCGTTCCCCACTGATATTATCTGTGTGTTTTTTATAAATGACTTTTAGTATTTTGAGAAACTTTACTTCTATACCTGAAAGTCTTTATTGGGAAAGATGCAGAACTTTGTTAACTTCTTTTCCTGCATCATTTGAAAGGAATATGTGGTTTTTAACACTCTGATAATTCACATGTCACATTGATTTGTATATGATAAACCAGTCTTGCATGCCGGGGTTAAATCTCACTTGTCATGATGTACGTTCTTTTTGATGTGTTGTTTGCTAATATTTTATTAAAGATTATTGTATCAATGTTCATTAGAAATATTGCCCTATAGGTATCTTTTCTTACAGTGTCTTTGTCTGCCTTGGATATGAAGCTGATTCTGATGCCATAAAATGTTTGGAAGTATCTCCTCTATTTCTATTTTTTGACCAAGTTTAAGAAGTATTGATAGATTCTTTTATGAACGTTTGGTACAATTTGGCCATGAAACCTTCTGGTCCTGCACTACTCTTGGTTGGAAGGTTTTTAATGACTTCTTCAACTGATTTTTTGGATTGGTTCGTTTTCTACTTCTTCCTGACTCAATCTTGGTAGGTTATATTTTTCTAGGAATTTATCTATTTTTTTCTAGATTATCCAATTTGTTGCATATATTTATAATAGGCCGTTATAATACTTTACTTGTGAGGCATCTGGTGTAATGTCTCCATTTTCATGTTTGATTTTATTTGGGTCTTCCCTCTTTTTGTCATAGTGTAGCTAGTATTTTGCTGATCTTATTTTTTCAAAGATGATTTTGCTTTTATTTTTTCTGTGTTTTTGTTCTCTATTTTACTGATTTGTATTATTTTCCTCCTTTTGCTAACTTTGGCTTTAGTTCTTTTTCTAGCTTTTTGAGGCATAATATGGTATGTGCACTAGAAAAGAAATATATATTCTGCTGCTCTTTGATGGAAAGTTCTGTCTGTTAGGTCCATTTGGTCAAATCCAGTATTTGCTTAGTTTTCTGTTTAGTTGAGCTATTCAGTGTTTAAGGCGGGGTACTAAGATCACCAAATATTATTGTATTGCTATCTATTTTTTTTTTCCTTCACATACATTGATTTTTTTTTTGAGATGGAGTCTCGCTCTGTTGCCCAGGCTGGAGTGCAATGGTGTGATCTCAGTTCACTGCAACCTCTGCCTCCCGGGTTTAAGAGGTTCTCCTGTCTCAACCTCCCGAGTAGTTGGAGTTACAAGTGCCCACCACCACACCCAGCTAATTTTTGTGTTTTTAGTAAAGATGGGGTTTTGCCATGTTGGTCAGGCTGGTCTCAAACTCCTCACCTCAGGTGATCTGCCCACCTCAGCCTCCCGAAGTGTTGGGATTACAGGTGTGAGCCATTGCACCCAGCCAATACTTTCTATACATATTTAGGTGCTTTGTTGTTGGGTGCATATATAATTCTTATGTCATCTTGATGAATTGGCCGCTTTATCATTAATGACCACCTTTGTCTTTGTAACAGTTTTTACCTTGAAGTTTCTTTTATCTAATGTATATTATGCCATCCCTGCTCTCCTTTGGTTACTATTTGTATGGAATATTTTCCCATTCTTATACTTTCAACTTTGTGTGTTCTGGAAGCTGAAGTGGGTCTCTTTTAGGCAGCCCATAGTTACATTGTTTTTTAATCCATTCAACCACTCTTTATTGGATAATTTAATTCATTTAAAATCAAGGTTATTATTGATAGGTAAAGACTTATTTTGCCATTTTAAAATTGTTTTCTAGTTGTTTTGTAGATTCTTTGTTCATTTCTTCCTCTCTTGTTGTTTACCTTCGTGATATAGTAATTTTCTGTAGTGCTAAGAAGCTTTGTCCTTTATCATTGTTATCTATTGTAATTTTTTGCTTTGTGGTTACCATGGGCTTACATAAAACGTTACAGTTGTAATACACTATTTTAAGCTGGTAACAACACAGATCATGTAGAATTATTCTAGATTTTTACCCTCTTCCCAACAATTTATATTTTTGTTGCCATATTTTTTTTTTTTTTTTTGAGACGGACTCTTGCTTTGTCACCTAGGCTGGAAGGCAATGGCACAATCTTGGCTCACTGCAACATCTGCCTCCCGGGTTCAAGCGATTCTCCTGCCTCAGCCTCATGAGTAGCTGGGATTACAGGCATGCGCCACCATGCCCCACTAATTTTTGTATTTTTAGTAGAGGAGGGGTGTCACTATGTTGGCCAGGATGGTCTTGAATGTCTGACCTCAGGTGATCCACCCACCTTGGCCTCCCAAAGTGTTGGGATTACATGCGTGAGCCACCGCACCCAGCCATACTTTTTTTAATATTGTATATTCCTTAGCTTTTCAGAGCTATTATTTTTGACTATCTTTCAAATCTCTAGTATGAAGGTTACAAGTGAAAATATTTAATAGTCAATAGTCTGTGTTTAAGACATAGTAGTATTTAACATACATTTAATATATTTATTAGTACTTAAGACAATAGTCAATAATCTATAATTAAGACACAGAAGAAACTGAAAGGGAAAGAAAAAGTGTAAGATTTAGAAACGAGAATCCCTACCCCCCAAAATTAAAAGATTAAATGATCCATATGATAGATAACAGAATACTATGCATGGATTGCTTATACCCTAAGGATTCCTATTCCTACTATAAGGAACTTGGGGACTAAACTTGAGCCAGTTCTTTCCTATGTGCCTCAATTTTAATATGTGTTCCAAACTGCATTTGGAATGTTTCCTACCCAAATTAACAAAATCTTAAAACATCAGGATAAAATTATCCATGTGTGTCACAGTCACCCTTACGTTGGGTCAGGGAACTCTAGCTTGGTCAATTACGTGCTGGCAACAGTTCCTTCTTCAATTCCATATCCCTGACATGCCTGAAGACTCTTAATGTTTAACTTTATGACAAGACAGGATATATGTGACCCTCAGAAAGACCACGGCATTCTACAGCAGAATGTAGATATATCCAAGGGCAAGATGCCACACCTGTGATGACAAAATACTCTGAAAAGTCAAACATTCAGGTGTTACAACTTGTATGAGATCCTGATTTAATGGACATCTGCTAAATTTCCTCTGTCCTTGTCTTTTGGAAACTATCCTTCCTGATGTAATCCTCAGAGGTGACCATAACATCTGCCTCTCTTGCTTCCCATGCTGGGAGTCAAAGAACCACATTTCCTTGGAAATACAGATTGGATTACGCCTGGCTCCAAAACCAACATGGCTTTTCAGTCCTTTTGGAGAACTGACATGGACACTGGGAGGAAAATAGTCTCTCTCCTGCCACTGAAAACTACATGGACAATGGAAGCTTGGAGATAATGGCGATTTTCTGAAAACTTACACCATGCTTGAAAAAAAGCCATTATGGAAGAAATCAAAGCCAAAAATTATGTGCTTGAATTCTCACTCCTTTGAACTACTGCTCCAGCCAATAAAACCCTTGACTGAATTTCTAAACTCTGAATGACTGAATTTTGTTTTTCATCTGAACACATCATACTAAGGTAGATTTTTAGAATCACAGCACTGTACAGTACATGAAAGAAACCATGTCTCACAGTGACAAAAGCTGTCATAAATGTGTATGAATATTAGATAAAAAATTGATTTTTATATACTGACTTCTGTACAGAAAAAATCTTGCATTTTTTATACAATGTTCCTGTAAGTTTATTTTAAAAATTAGGAAAGGAGAAAACAGTGATGATTATGTGAGCCAACGCAATTGTATAGAATAGTGCCAGATACTTGGTAAAAACTTAACGTTGGCTTTTTAAAATAGATTGACTCAGTACTAAGCTCAACATACAAAGCATAACTTAACACCTAATTGGATGGCACTTCAGAAAAATCCTCTGCTTAAGCCTGAAGGAAATGTTAACGTTTAAAAATTTCAGGCCAGGTGCAGTGGCTCACGCCTGTAATCCCAACACTCTAGGAGGACGGAGGCGGGTGGGTCACTTGAGGTCGAGTTTGAGACCAGCCTGGCCAACATGGTGGAACCCCATCTCTACTAAAACTACAAAAATTAGCCGGGTGTGGTGGTGAGCACCTGTAGTCCCAGCCATTTGGGAGGCTGAGGCAGAAGAACTGCTTGAACCTGGGAGGCGGAGGTTGCAGTGAGCCGAGATCTTGCCACTGCCCTCCAGCCTGGGCAACAGAGACTCCATCTCCAAGACATTTATTAACTTATATACTATTTTTTCAAAAGTGATGAGGTGGTTTAGAAACACCAAATAAAAACATGGGGAAAATCTTGGCCCATCAATTACTACCTTTCTAATCTTGGGCAAGTTTACTAGCCTCTCTGAGCCCATTTAAATGAGTCTGTATATAAAAGCACAGTCTCTATTGCATACAAAGTGCTCAGTATTTATTACTATTATTTCAGGAAAATACCTTTAATATTACCTACCAGTTTTGTGTAATGGTTACAGAAATTCTTAAAAATCTGTAGCTATCATCTTGTCTAGCTTACTGATGAATACAAACAATGAAAATGAAGTGACTTACCATATATCACTAACCGGTTTAAAGACAATGACAAAACTAGAACCCAGGTTTCCTTAAAAGTATTTTTTCCTCTCTACCACAATGCAGATTTAAAACAAATCCTTAGGCTTTAGTTTTGTCATTGTAAATAAAACTACTGTGAATGCAGGGGAAGATACTACATGCTGGTATGAATATGAATGCAGTACAACTATAGTTTATTATATCCTTTAAGAGTAAAGTGCCTGTGTTCTTCTTTTCAGGCCAATATAGATTAAATGTAAAACTGCACTGAGTGATCTGGTACACAGTACAACTTTAAGTTTGATACTATAAAAAAATCAGTAAAACATTCAAATATTCCTAATGTTTATATAAAGGCCAAAACGCCAGGTGTTAACTCAAGAAAATTAAAATTATTTCATAAACCGTTTTCTTGAGTGGCTCTATTTCTATGTTACAGCTGGTTACCACTGGGAGAGCTGGACAGTTAACTTAAAATATAGAACTGATACAAGAGAGTTAAAAGTCCACTTATGAAGTAGAAAGCATGTACAAAGTCGTTCACTTACAGAAGACTAAAACAACAAATAGAAAACCTAAATAAACGATTCTGTGATCAGAGTAGACTCAAAATTGTTATCAGGTGTATACTTAACCAAATTATTAACATAACTCTGTGTATGTTATGTTAGAAACAGAAGCAAGCTTTTAATACAACAGGCCTAGGTGAATCACTTCTGCTAAAATCTGCCTCAAAAAAAAGCAAATGGGGTTCCTACAATTTCTGAACAAAAAGCATTCTTTTATGTCCATTATTGCATAATAAAACAAACCTGCAATTGGATAAGAAAAAAATACAAAAGATGACCGTCAATCTTTACCAATTTATTTTATACAAAACAGTAGCAATGTAGAATATGGGAATCGTCTTCCGCTGCCACGCACGCAAGTTGAACATTCCAAGCCAATGTATACAATTTGGAGGGGAAGGCTAAACAATAGCATCAACCACGCTACTGAACATAGGAATTTTTCATTTAAAAAGATTAAAAATTAGATAGCAATGTCTTCTTAATATTGCTCTCATCATTGAAGACTGAGGAAAAATAAAAAGTGACTTTACAAGTTTTTTAAAAAAGAGGCAATGGGGAAAAAAACAAGAGGCTGCTACAACACCGCATACAGTCAGACCATCATACTTCGATGTTCGCATACTCGATAGCAGCATTATTTTTACTGAACCGTGTGCAACTACATGTATAAACACATCAAAGCAAAATAGCATGGCAGTTATCAATCAAGATCCAAAAAGGAAAAAAACAAACAAAAAAATAACTCTAGGATGAACACACTACAAGGACATTTATGGAGAAACAATCAATATCTACATTCTTGGACTGTTCCATTCTGCCCCAATAAAAGTGTCAATTCAACTGTCAGCTGTGGATTTTTGGCGGATTTGAGTTTTTCCAGTTCTTATGATACTGCATGCTTGGAACAAAGGGGGTCATAATAAATCCTTCTACACAATGAACTTTATAGACAGCTGAAAATAAATTTACTACTTGTAAACACACACACAAAAAAATACAAGATTTTTTGTATCTTTAAACAATCAGTGCTTCCAAAAGCCCATTATCTTCTATATCGACCTCTCTCCCCTCGGTCTCTGTCTCGATCACATAATCGCTCTCTTTCTCTTTCTCTATCACGTCCTCTATCTCGCTCTCTGTCTCGTCTGTTATCTCTAGGGCGGTCTCGCTCTCGTTCCCGATCTCTTTCACGGGGTCTACTTCTCCGACCACTGACAACAGCTTGTGTGCGACGAAGAAAATCATCCACCCTCATATCATAATCATGCTAGAAAAGGGAAGAAATGTGTTAGGTATGTCAAAAATGCAAATAGTGTAAGTGGATCCCTGATTTGAAAAAAAAATTTATATAAACAATTTTAAAACGTAAACAAAGAAAAAAGTCTCTATATTATAATTGGCGGAGAGAACAATCCAAAGAAATGCAACAATAAATTAATTCACAGAAGGTAACATGCTGACATGGTTTAGAAAGGGATGATGTCTCATTAGACATCTACAACAGATGATTCAAGTCTCTTTATGCAGTTTCCCACTTAACTTTAATGACTTTTCCATGTGACCCCTTCAATAAGATTTAGGCCAAAGATATTAACTAGTGATGACCTTCAACTATTATCCACATATACTGCCAATTATGATAAATGTCATCAATGTTTTTCTGGCACAGGCTAGCTCTACATTTTTCCTCCAATTCTACCAACTTCAATTTTACAAACTGAGAGTATTATGTTCCAGATTTTCTTTCAAACTAAATTGTTACAACTAAGTGACGTGCAAGAAAAGTTGTGGCTCCTCCTAAACTTGGCCCCTGCTCTAGTTTAAACTTTCTACTCTTAGTTCTCAGTTTACCTTACTGATTTTGGTCTTTTCTCAAAACTTAGCTGAAAAAAGATTTGAAAACACAGTCCCACATTACCTTTTATATATGTGGTTATATAAGCAGAGAATATATATACTAACCAAAAAATCACTACATAAAGATCCATAAAATAGAACTTGTTAAAAAGGATAAATACAGTTGAGGGAAACCAAAATATCTCAGACTTCCTATTTTAAAAGCCATGTGATCAGTTATGGGAATTTTTAAGACACCACAACCCATCTAGTCAACTAAGATTTCATTATAGATAGACTGTATGTTTCTTTCTTGTGTGCTTAACTGAAAATAAACTACTAATTTAAAGTTTGTGAATTAGTTAACTAGTACTCTCAAATTATTTTACAGAATGTTAAAGGTCATGGTAAGATTTGACTTAGAGAAAATTACTATCTTTATGAGGATAAGGAAATTACTGACAACACATAAAAATGTCTCAAAGATAGGCTAGAAAGCTGCTCTGATTCTCACAAATATGCCCACTCTTCATCTTAAGCGGGAAAATAAAAAGATGTTTATTTGGCCCTATACAAACTCATCATCCTAAGTAGGGAGTGGAAAAAAATTCTAACTTGCATATCCTACTTAGTTTAACAACAAAACTACCTTTCTAAGGCTATCAAACTTATATGCATATGAACTATGCTTCCAACACCTGCCAGAAGACAATTCTGCTTTTTAAAATAAAAGTACTATTGCGGGGGAGGGGGAAAGCATTTAATAAACTCAGCCCCACTAGTTAAAAACCCAGAAAACTCAAATTAAAACTAGTCTTTTTTTCATTGGTCCTGTTTTGAAGCCATCAAAAAAAGCTTCCACATCCATCTTATCAAATAATTAACAATCAATGAATAAAGGACATATCTGCTACATATCATAACATCTGGTTATTCTTTGCTAACATCACAATAACCAGAGGTAAAACAATTTATCAGTTACTAGCTTTAACATTTGGTAGGAATAAAAACAAATGACTAAATGAGATTACAGCTTATCAGCTAACTTAATATACACCATCTATCCTACAAAAATTGAATAAGAATACACAAAAAGTTCAGAAGTACCTATTAACATGTTAATTACATAGCATAACTAAGATCTCAATATGGAAAGAACATAGCCTAGGTACTACCTAAAAGGAGTTCTATTTGTAGGCGTTTGCCTTAAGCAGTTTGTGATTTGATCAGTAAAAGAAGTATATTCTATCTATATAATCCAAAGGGGCATAATCAGGCATTTTTAATAAAAACAAACTGAGAATTACTCCAAAACAGTCTGCAGTAAGAATATGCAATGGTCCGTCATTTATCATACTCTGGTCTCCCCATATTTAAGTGAACTACAGAATTCTAAGTAGTTCCCTCACACCTTTGCCTCCTTGTGCACTTACTACTCGTTTATCTCTGTATCTTGCTTCATGTGGTACTGGATGATGTCCTGAGTAAGGGGGATGAGCTTGAGGAGGTGGAGCATGGTGCTGATAGTAAGGATGGTGTGGAGGTTGTTCCATTCCTGGGTAAGGGGGCTAAAAAAGGAAAACCATTTCCATTAAGAATCAACCAACACCCTTGTAAACAAGCCATTCTTAGAACCCTTCATCCAAAACACCAATCCCAAACAAGTGAATCTGTATTAGACATTTACTTTGATGGCATTAAGGTGTTTCCAAATATCCTTTTTGTTTGTTGAAAATGCCACATCTTCTAAGATTTCACATGTTTATGCTTTTCTACTCCTATCACATAAATACTAATGGAAATAGTGGTGCTTACTGTGAGCCAGGCATTGTTCTAAGCACTTTACTAGTCTCATTTAATTCTCACAGCAACCTTATTAGATAGGTACTATTGTTCCCAGTTTACAAAAGGGAAAACGAGGCAACAAGGAGTTAAGTAACCTGCTTATAGTCACACTACTGTTAAAGTGGTGAAGCAGGCATACGGCATCAGGCATCCTAGTTCTACAATTGGTAAACTGGTTAACCACTTTGTGTGTATCTGTTCTTAAAAACATCAACGGGCCTGGTGTGGTGGCTCACGCCCATATCCCAATGCTTTGGGAGGTTGAGGGAAAAGAATCCCTTAAGCCAGGAGTTGGAGACCAGCTTGGGTAACAGAGTGAGATCCTGTCTCTATAAAAAAAATTAGCCGGACACAGTGGCATGCGCCTGTAGTCCCACCTACTCAGGAAGCTGAGGCAGCAGGACCACTTGTGCCCAGGAGTTCAAGACTGCAGAGAGCTATGAACACACCACTGCATTCCAGCCTGGGAGACCAAATGAGACCGTCTCTCAAAAAAAAAAAAAAAAAACAAAAAACAAAAAAAAAAGTCCAGGAGCAAATTAACTTTTAAATGCCATTAAAAAATGAATAAAGGGGCCGGGCGCAGTGGCTCACGCTTGTAATCCCAGCACTTTGAGAGGCCGAGGCGGGCGGATCACGAGGTCAGGAGATCGAGACCACAGTGAAACCCCATCTCTACAAAAAATACAAAAAAATTAGCCGGGCGTGGTGGCGGGCGCCTGTAGTCCCAGCTACTCGGAGAGGCTGAGGCAGGAGAATGGTGTGAACCCGGGAGGCGGAGCCTGCAGTGAGCCGAGATCGCACCACTGCACTCCAGCCTGGGCGACAGAGCGAGACTCTGTCTCAAATAAAAAAAAAAAAAATGAATAAAGGGTAAAGATTACTTTCATAGTTACTATCAAGATCATATATTACTTAAATTTTTAAAATTTCCTAGAATCTAAAGGGAAAAAGTCTCATAATCATCTGCATATAATAGTATAAAACTGTATACCTTTAAGTGAAACAAAAGTCAGATGAAAAGGCCATATAACATATAGCATTTAAAATAAAGAGGTAAATTAAAATGTAAGAAAACAGTAGAAGCTACTTCAACTTCCAGGTTTTTATTTCTTGAAAATTAATGCTTCAGCTATCTTCAATATCTTAAAATATACTCTAAGACAATTCAGTTTTCTTAAAGGAAATAATTAAAAAGCAGGAATAATCAGGGTCTAATTAATCTTATTTTACACAGAAAATTTAGTTGAGTATTAGATCAGGCACTATGCTAAACTTCACGTGTACTTTGTAAATTTATCTTCTTGTCAATCTACTACATTAAATTTTAAGCTATACCAGGACAGTCATGATGTCAATTTCATTTACCACGACATAATCAGAACAAGCACAGTACCTTGCACAGAGTAAGTACTATTATTTGATAAGACAAAGAATCAATGAATGCCCATGGGATTTTACAGATGAGGAAAAGGAAGAGCTGTATTAAGCAATTAACCCAAGGTCACAGAGTTGGGAAGAAAAAGAAATATATCGAACCCAAGCGGACTTTGCACTACTAATCACTACCATAACACACTATTACAGTTCTCAAGCCTGGACTATTAACACAAATGAGCTTTTAGTCTTTAGTTTGAAAGACAGAAAATCTGTATTTTAAGTCTTTTTGAGATGGAGTCTCCCTCTGTTGCCCAGGCTGCAGTGCAGTGGCGCAATCTTGGCTCACTGCAACCTTTGCCTCCTGGGTTGAAGCAATTCTCCTGCCTCAGCCTCCCCGAGTAGCTGGGACTACAGGCACGTGCCACCAGGCCCAGCTAATGTTTTTTTGTATTTTTAGTAGAGACAAGGTTTCACTGTGTTGACCAGGCTGGTCTCGAACTCTTGACCTCAGGTGATCTACCTGCCTCAGCCTCCCAAAGTGCTGGAATTGCAGGTGTGAGCCATGGCGCCTGGCCAGTTTGTCTCTTTCATGAGTTAACTGTAACAATCATATTCTGAGTAAGCACCTGAAATACTAGAACTGCAAATTAAGTTATGTAACTTATGAAAATAGAATAATACAAACCATTCCTTGCCAAGGTGGTGGTGGTCCCATGTTATGAAATTCCCTCACATAATCATTGTAGGACTAAAATAAAAGATGATAATGTCAATATAATTAAAAATTATCACAGAACTGCAAAATAAATCAGAGCCTAATTTTATCCACATTAAATAGATAAAATGAAATGCTTACCCCATTTAAAAACACATCTCGGCGAACTCCTGAAAATCGTCTGTTGGGAATAAGATTTGTGAAACTAAATTCAGGTAATTCATAAACTAGTTCCAAGAATGTAATGCAAAACTAGGCAAGAGTGAACCCGACTTACCTGTCCACTTCCTGGTATCGTGGATCCTTTAAATACCCTGTTCAAACATCAAGCATTTTAGTAAATCAAATTTATATTTTTCTATTACGGCATAATTAAACCTTCCTTACCACTCGTTTCAATTCTTTCCACGAAATATGTACTTTAAGTGATGCTACTACTGTATTATCCCATGTTCAAATTTTCTTCTCAGATTACATGATAATCTAAGAAATAACTAATGATATCATAGAATTGTAAACTGCTAGAGAAGCTTTCAGATATGTATCTTCTATGTTCACAGTCCAAATCTTGCTAATCAGAAAATTTCTTCATTCTGCATCATAGGGAAGGTAAGGGCAGAGGAACTACCTTGAGCACACTATGACAGGACTTCCTTAAAACAAATGTTTACTTTCCACCTTGGGTATATGTAGGTCTTACCAAGTAAACCACCGATAAGCTTTTTTAAAATGTAAACTTAATGGGGAGGGAAAAAAATTGCAAAAGTTGCAAAAATGAAGATGTATACACTGAAAATGAAAAATCGATGGTGATTAGAAAAATACTCTTTCCCCTGCTTCTTTTATTAAGGACCCAACAAATTAAAACGTAAAAACATTTGAGTGGTCATGTTACTGGGGAAAAACTATTTTCACTTTCTACAACAGGACAACCTATTTTGGAAGAATGAGGCTAATCAAGCCACTTGTTACATAATAGTGTTATAATGATCACTAACATCAATCTCCTAACTGCCTAAGTTTCACAAGTGTATCACTGACTGTGTTCTAAATACATGATATCCCTTCTTGAATACAGTTTGCTCTCTTAAATTCCAGTAAGGGATAGATTAATTGAAAAGCTACATTTAGATCACATATCAAATATTTCCCATTCCTTTCCAAAGACATAAAGATTTTTATTTAAAAAAAAAAAATAGCATTGTATGTATATATATCACATGAAACACTAACTACCATAGGGATCAAAAAGCCTGATAGAATATAAGGTTATTGCTTTTCATGACTATATTTAATCTTAAACACATGTGCAGGTAAGTTTCCATTTTTGCAAAATTCGCAATTTCAGGTAATTCATAGAGTATGATGAGTTACACTGGAATAGACTAGACAACCTTAACAAAGTTAAGGGAAGAATTACACTAATGAGAACTACTAAAATTTCTCAAGATTTAAGTAGTCAGGTCCTGAATTTTTTTCACTTTTAAAACTGCAGGATTGTGAGGGTTGTTTTTAATTTTTTTTTTCCAATAATTTGAAATCAAATATCTGCAGGATTATAAAATATTAACCTGGTCTCTGGTGAAACTCAGGGGGATAGTCAATCCTTGGTTTCTTTCTGCTGTTATGAATATCATAATCTTCTGGTCGACGCCTACACAAATTAGACACATTAGAAATTAAACCAAAAACTGCTGGGAGAACAAAGAGTAAAGCAAGAGTTTCTGACAGAGATAAGTACAAAGAATAACCCATTATTTACTTTAACATCTTAATTTTTTAGTGAGCAAATTATTTTTAAATTCCTACATTTTGATTCTCAAATTAATTCCTATAAACCAAACCTTAAATGTACTGCTGGAAGTAGATATTCTCTGCCATCTCATGCTATGATGAGAAAATTGCAGACTAGTCCAATCAAAACATGTAAGTCACATTTTAGTAGTCTAAACAAAAGTAAACAAAGTCATTCTCAAACTAAATACCAGTTTTAACAATTAAAACACTTTCCCAAATAAAGTCTCCATTCAGATGAAAAATAAAAATTAGAAAAACCTATCATCATTGTACAATATGTAACTCTAAAATCTGTATATTTAAAACTTATAAATGTCATTTTAGGTTAAGTCTAAACAAAATTAAAAATTTATTTTTCCTCTGCTTTGCACAAAATTGTGAATTTTACATGATCATACAGAAAATTTGATACTTATTAAAAGCAACTTTACAGGAAAGTTTTTAAAATCTTAATAGCTAAAAAACTAATTTCTTAATAATCCTTAATAACATTTAGTTTTTCTTTCTACATTTAATGACATTTAAGAATTAAGGGAATTTTTTTTCCAGAGACAATGCCTTGAAATAAAATAGGCTTTTATAAATTGGCAAGTAATGGGTCAGAATTTTAACAGAGTTCATAAAACTAATTCAAAATATATTCTTTAGAAGGTGAAATTTTACTGACTACAGAGGGCTGTTCTTTACTGTCTTCCATAAATAGGGTTAACACATCATTAAATACACTTCAATTTACTTAGCAGCTAATAAAGAGTTAAACAAAAAAAGTCCAAAATATTTAGAAAGTAAATATATCATTTTACCCTTAATGTCAAATAAAAACTTGATAACAACCTAGCATTCACTAGTTTTCAGCTATTTGTCTGAGTACCAACTGCTTTCATTAACTTTTTCAACACAGTTCACTCAAACTGCAAAGTTAAGTGCAATAATCCCAAGCCCCCCAACAGAATAAAAACAGTTGCATCTACAGTAAATAACACTAAGAAAATTAAAAGCTGGTTTAAAAAATAAACATACCGCTTTCCTGTAGTTTGGGGAGTGCATTTACGACCGGTATAAAACATGATAGTAACAGTTCATACAGTAGTCCAACTACTGACTTTAAGCTGTAAGCCACATACATACATGGAGGCCCTGGCAGGCTTGAGAGAAGGTGTAGTGGTGTAATAAGTATAGTTTGCAGTCCATTGCAAAACTGAGGTAAAAACTTCACTTGTATGTACTGTATTGCACTGGAAACCTCTTAGCTTAAAACTTCAAAAGACATCTTGGCGCTCAGTCCTTTTAGGCCAAAAGTAAGGGGCCCTGCCAGGCTTCCTCCTACCTACTCCACAGTGTCCTTTTTAAGCTCAAAGAAATGGGGACTCTTGTTGGATTATCTGTACCTACCACAGGATGTCTCCACCAAAAGGAAATTTAACCAAAGCTTTCATCCCATCAACCATACATCCAATAGTCTTTAGCAGAATATTTTAGATTTAGCTGTATGCAAATCTACACAGGGGAAGGTGTTGGGTAGAAGGGCTAAATCAGTCCTTTGCAAAGACTTCTCCAATTCTGTAACAAGTTAAACCCCCTTTTTCTGGAAAATGCTGTTTAGTTCATAAAGTAGTGATCAATAACCATGGCGATCCTCTAAAAAACACTTTAAGTCCACAGGTACTGCCAGCATCTGGAAAAGTTGTAAACAGACACAGCAACAGCCCTTCTTTTTGGTTTGTTGCCGGGTCTCCCAGGGCCACTTGATCCCCTTTGGAAAGAACCTATTGTTTTCAGAAGCTCAGCAAGATGTGTGAATTCACTGGGTATATGTTAGAGAATATTTGGCAATAGGGTTAACACATCACGGTGATAAAATCTGAAACAGTCCCAATAATGCTCCTCTTGAATATCAAAATAACTTAAATATTTTATCCTCTAAATGAGGCGTCATCTTCTGAAAAAATATTAGTGATCCTTTATAAAAGTCCCATATCTGATAAGGCTTATCCAGAGACATACCTGAAAGAAAAGGCTTTTTAAAAAGTATTAACAATTTTTGCAAATAAAGACTTCCTCCTCTTCCTCCTTTCTAGCCCGTTCTTAGCAACAAATGCCTACCTCATTTCAAGTGTATACATTGTATTATCAGAGTATTATCTAATCTAAACTGGTTATCACTGGTTATACTTTTTTCTGCACAAGGAAAGATCCCCATTTTCCTCTTGAAAAATGACTGAGACCAAGGTGACCATGTGAAATCCTCAATGAAGCCACAAACTAGTCCATGCAGCTTGATTTGAGGATTTTCTCTTTCTTCTTTACCGCAGGACAAGCTTTTGACGAATCACATTCCTCCATCATGTTATTCTGATACATGTGCCTATTATCAGTCCAAAGAACGTTTCTAACCTTCCCACATCCCGGACTGGTTCTCGACGGGATGGACGTCCTCGTGATCTGGGCTGAGAATGCATTCTTCTCTTGTGACGCATTTTATGAATGACCTGATACAAGTCAATACTTTCATCGGGGGGAAACAGAAGACAAAGCTGGGTTCCACATTCAAGTTCAATTTCCTAGAATAGGAAAGTAGCAATTTATAAAACACAAACAGACCCTTTCAACAGACTTGCATTTTCCTGATGTACCAGAACAAAAACTGACTTGGAAGCTTTCTTCCCAAGGCTGATGATCATATGGGATTCCAATAAGACTTCCAGATTTATAAAACATTTCAAAAGTGTTTTATGTATTTATATAAAGGGTAAAAACTAAAAGTATAGAATCTCCGAAGTTAAATACACAAATGCAGTTGCTTAAAATTCTGTGACAACCACCCTCTGAAAAGGGACTATTTCTTTGTGCAAAATACAAAAATATCAGGACAAAGTCATTTAATACAATGGAGAAAAAATACCTGTTAGTGTGTGTACCAACAACTTTGATAATTATAATCTACTAAGTGTATTGAAATACATTAGATTTACCGCAAAGGCAGACCAATCTATGGGCTCTTTAAATCATTTTCAGTTATTTGTAATTGAAAAAGTGAAAACATTTTTACTCATGAGCAATAAAATGTCATATTACTTTTGCATGGGCAGGCACAGTGGCTCCTGCCTGTAATTCCAGCACTTTGGGAGCCCCAGGTAGGCGGATCGCTTGAGGCCAGGTGTTTGAGACCAGCCTTGCAAAACGGTGAAACCCCGTCTTGACCAAAAATACAAAAATTAGCCACTCTCATAACCTGGTCTCCAAAAAAATTAAAATTAAAAAATAAAACAAAACTTCTAGTTCAGAATTACATGTGAGAATTACAAGGTCAAACGTTTTGGTTAATTTTCAATTACTCTACATTTTCAATTCCATTTGTAGACTTGAAAACCTGAGTACATATATTTAATCTTTTCAGAAAGCTGCTTTCTGCTCAGAAAACTTCAGCACATATACTAAATGGCAATTCTAAAATGTATTACAGAAACTGAAGAATCTGTTAAACAGTGATAATACAGTCAAAAAAAATTTAAATCTGGCAAATTCTCTTTAGAAACATTTCCTTCAATTATATCAAATGAAAGCACCATATAAAGCTGCCTATATTTCAACATTAATGGATGTATTATTAGTCTCAATCACAGTTACTATAAACTTCAGATAAGACTATTTTTTCAAATTCTCACATGGTCTCTTTCATCAGAAATGGTAAAAACAAATACATCAATAAAGATCTCTAAAAGGGTTGATTAAATGCGTTTTTTTAAAGAATCAATTAAAGCCACAAACCTGTCCATCACGTCCGATCTTTACTGGTTTATGTTCATTCCAAGGATTGGTGAGATGAGCCGACTTAGTGAAGGGTAATTCTCGCCTAAATACAAAGTAATATCAATTACATTCTTCTGCAGAATCCTTTAAGGACCTTATACTACTTTTAGTAGTGAATTCCTGTATTAATTGTGACCTAAATGTGACTAAAATTTTAAAAATCACTTACAGTGGTTGAGTTAATTCCCTACAGAAAGCCTCTTCAGAGACTTTTTCCATATTCTCCAGTTTTCTAAAAAGAGCTTAAGAGCAAGGGCTTGAGAACCAAGATAACTTGGGGCTTAGAACCAGCTTGCTCTCTTCTCTGAGCCTGAATCTATTCCTTTGATAAACAAGAATATCACCATCTACTTTATAGTTGTTTTACGCAGTTTGCAAATGAAATGACACATAAAATATTTAGCATATCCCTTTCTTCTATGAACTCAAAAAACTGACCAAAAAGAAGCGGGACCTTAACCCAGCTGTTAAAACCAAATGAAAATAGAAGTGTCCCTTATTTGCAGTTGGAGGCTGCTTTCCCTGTTCAAGTGTACTTCCTCTTTCAATATGGCAATATTCTTCACTACGCATAGAATGGCTTGAGTTGTGCAATAGATAATTTATAAATGCATATATTTATATTAATTATGCCCTTTACTGAAACTCAAGGGCAGTATCTATATAATTTAAATACTAAAAACCTGGTTTTAAGATCTCTGAGCCATAGGACAAAATGGTCTCACCAAACTTAAAAAGATATCCTGTATTTTTATAGTTCTTTGTCAACCTAGCACAGTGTCACATGAATACAAAGATGACACATAATCAACAGTTGTTAGCTGCCAAGAAGTAATTGTAAATTAACAGTATTTGATAAGGTTTTATCTGCCTGTGCATAAAACAAATAATGCCAAAATAAATAAATACTTTAAAGAACTATTCACTGTACTTACAATACAAATAAAACTGTTCAGCCAAAGGACATACAAAGACTAGAAAGATAAGAGTTTGCATCCCTAACCTTTCTTCCATAGCCATCAAAGAAAAATAAGCACACAGAATTTTCAAAGACAATGGGTACTACATGCACTATACAGAAGATTTCTTTTTGTTTTTAATAGGAGTGGTTGTATCTATTCTGAAAGAAAGAAAAATAATCACAAAATGCTTCATGAAAGAAGTGGTAAATGAGTTAACCTTGAAAGAAAACCCAGGTAAAGCCTATGTAGAGAACTAAGGCAGGAATACATGTGAAACAAAGAGAAGGGCTAAAACACAGGCATAATGGAAAAGAGAAAACATAAGTAACTTTGTCCAGTGAACATGCCACATAAACTTACATGAATTTTCCTGAAAGTGAATATTGACTGCTCAGACCTTTTTCTAAATTTAATTTTTTAGAGATTGGATCTCACTATTTTGCCTTGGCTGGTTGTGAATAAATGGGCTCAAGCAATCCTCCCACCTCAGCCTCCCAAAATGCTAGGATTACACGTGTGAGCCACCATACCTGGCCTGAATGCTCAGATTTTATATAACTTGTTTTAAACCTCAGGAAAAACTCTAACATTTTCCAGGGAAATAGAAGTATTTTAGAGTTAAATTAACTAGGTGGTATATTCTGTGATGGTGGTGATATGTATATATATATATACATACACACATGGAAGAGTGGCCAGTGAGTAATGAAAATATCCACTAAGTATCACTTAAAAGCTTGGTTTCTTTTTCTAATATACACCTTACTTCACCCATCAAGAGTGAGTCAAAAATACTGAATGTTTTTTTTCCCCTTTTCAGGCTGCCAGAAGTAGAAAGACTAGAACAAGTCCACACCAAAGCTTGAATATCCAGAGGCAGAGATCTAGTTTTCTTTGTGCTCTGTTCAATAATTTAAATTTTTCTTCTAATTGCCAGTTTAAAACAATTATAGGAAAGGAATAAATGAAAACCTACAGCCACCAAAATATAAAAAGGTTATAAATTAATGGGATTATCAGTGTTATTTAAATATCAGCAATTAAATAAATACCCATGATCCAAGTAGAAGTAAAAGCATAGGCCAAGCTAGATGTATCATTTGGGGTTGAGATTCTTTGGTGGCACTGGTTCCAACTAGATTCAAGAGACATCTGTTCACTGTTTCAACACAGTTAATCTCAGCCAGAACATCACAGAAAACTGTGAAGCCTGAGGCAAAACAGGGCTCAGAATAAATTAAGAGAAATTGCAGGGTCTGTGATCCATGTATCATCCTTATTTTATCCTTTCTTCTCAGATCACAATCATAGAACAAGCAACCTATGCTATGAAGCATACAGATACAACTTATCTTTACTGTGAGTTCTTTGGGAACATGTAAGGGACTCTCTGACCTAAGTGGTTCTGCAAATAGGGCAAATTTAATAAAATAATGTAAAATTGTGCAGTTTTTTGTTTTGTTTTGAGACACGGTCTCACTCTGTTGCCCCGGCTGGAGTGCAGCTGCATGATCTCGGCTTGCTGCAACCTCCGCCTCCTGAGTTCAAGGGATTCTCATGCCTCAGCCTCCCAAGTAGCTGGGACTACAGGCATGCGCCACCACATCTGGCTAATTTTTGCATTTTTAGTAGAGACAGGGTTTCACCATGTTGGCCACGCTAGTCTCGAACTCCTGACCTCAAGTGATCCACCCACCTCAGCCTCCCAAAGTACTGGGATTACAGGCATGAACCACTGCGCCCAGCCATGCAGAGGCTCTCATATACTGGACAGTGGTTTGTTGATTAAAGTTAAAAAGAAAAATGGAGGCCGGGCACGGTGGCTCATGCCTGTAATCCCAGCACTTTGGGAGGCTGAGGCGGGCGGATCACCTGAGGTCAGGAGTTCAAGACCAGCCTAACCAATATGGAGAAATCCCGTCTCTACTAAAAATACAAAATTAGCCGGGGGTGGTGGCACATGCCTGTAATCCCAGCTACTAGGGAGGCTGAGGCAGGAGAATCGCTTGAACCCAGGAGGCGGAGGTTGTGGTGAGCCGAGATCGCGCCATTGCACTCCAGCCTGGGCAACAAGAGCGAAACTCCGTCTCCAAAAAAAAAAGAAAAGAAAAGAAAAATGGAGAGACTCTAAATGAAAACAGAAATGGGTTATTTGGAATGGACATGAAAGGAATATAACATCTAGTCCGTAAATGTAACTCTGGATGAATAATATTTCATAGATTATGCCTTATTTTGAGCTAATTACAGGTGGCAACCTTAATAAGTCACTTTTTATGCCTCCCTCTCTTTATGAGCTAAAACATGACACTTACGTGGTCCCAATCTTCCATATGCCTACCAACTACCTGAACCATGAAAAATTTAACAGGTTTGAGGTGGGTCTCAAGATTCTGCATTTTAACAGTCAGATGCTACTGATATAAGTGATCCAGGGATCACACCTAAAAAAGCTTAAGCCTAGTTATTATTATATCCAAAGGGTCCTTAAATAGAAATCTAACAATTATTATATCTGAAAAAGAAAAAAATATTAACAGCCATTACTGTTATTGATAGCAAAGTCCTGAGCATTTGTATTTATTAAATTTAAATTTTCTGAGACTCAAATGTAATTCTCACTATATATAGACAAATTAAACTCAGAGAGTTCAAGTGACTTATCTATGGAAATATCAATGTTAGAAATATCACATGCCCTCCAGAACTGTAAAGTATTGTAAAATTACTCTTGAATAGAACTTGAGTATTAAAAAATTAAAACTATAATTTTATTATGTAAAAATACTATTTCTAGGTAAACCATAAATTTACTTTAAAATAATAAAAGCACTTTACTGCCCACAATTTTACACCTCACATTAGCAGGATAGACAAATTGAGTCTGTCTACCTCTTTGGTTGCTTGATACATTTCAAACAAATTAGTAGAATAGTCAATAAGTCAATGAAGAGGAATATGAAGAATGAATAATCCATGAAAAATTAAATTCATCTTAAAATTAAGAAATAAATTTCCTTATCAGTAATGTAAAAATGAAGGTTAACAGAACAAATAACATTTGAAACAAAATCTGCTGCAAACCACATAAAAATGGGCAATTATTTTCTCTCCTGTTCCCAAGAAAGCAACACCTGCAAATGTTACATTACAATGTTTCCTCTGGCCTTTACAGAGCAGTCACATACACACACAAAATAAAAATAATCACTCCCTTTCCTATAAATTGTCGTCAGGTTTTCAACTTTAATTATAACTTAATTATAATTTTGATTTCAAAAAAACTAGAAATTTACATTTTAAAACCCCTGGGGGCAACAGAGAGGAGGTGGCAGATAGCACTAAGTCTCACCACTTAACACTGCATTCCAATACGATAATTATGTATTTTTTCATTTGTTATACCTTCCCATGTTGATATGTGCACAATTACTTCCCCATATATTTGAAACAAACTATAATTTGTTTAATTTTCTATTTCAAAGAATTTAGGTGATTTCCAACTCTTCCCCACAGAAAGTAATAATGGGATGAGTATTTTTTCTGCACATAGCTTTTTGCTACGCTATTATCAATCTAATAGTTATGTGTCACTTAATGACAGGGATACACTCATCAGGTGATTTCATTGTGTGAACATCACAGAATGTACTTACACAAACCTAAATGGTATAGCCTACTACATACCTAGGATATATGGTATGACCTATTTCTCCTAGCCTGCAAATCTGCACAGCATGTTACTGTATTGAACAGTGTAGGCAACTGTGAAAAATACTTGTGTATCTAAACATAGAAAAGGTATAGTAAAATATGGTATTATAGGTACCTCTTACGAGTCCCACAGTCTTATGGGACAAGATTCTTTCTTGATGGATATGTCACTACGCAGTAAGTGACTGTATGCTATTTGTAATATATCACTCCCCCTATCTTCACAGCTCCTCACTATCCTACAATAAACATTTAGGCTGACTCACATTCATTCACTCTTATCCATCTTTGCCCTCTGTTCTTCTCTTTTCCTAACCATCTCCTTCATAAAAAAAGGTAGCTCCCTATCCCACTCACACATCCATATGCCCTCCCACTGCCCCCCCACCCCGCAACCCCATAGTTTGTTTCCATGCTCTTCTTGGCTTAGGCTGCTTTCCTTCATATGCATAGCATTTTTCTTCTTTTTCATCCAACTCCTTCGGGGTCACCAGGCTCTAATACCCAAAAACAACTTAAAACTCACAAAGTAACCATCTCCTTTCAGACACTTTTTAACTAAAATTAATTTTATAGGTAATATATTTGTGTATGCCACGTAAAGATCACTTAATGAGCTTCTTGTGTACAATACTTCAGTAGGCAGTAAGAACCTAAAAATAGTGACAACTCAGTGTTCAAAATAAGCCTGATTATTTTTCTAATAAATATAGTTAAATCTTAACTCAGTTTCAAAAGATCACAATGGCAACTAAAAATCATTTGCTAACCTCCTTAAAAAATACTGTCCACGACTAAACTAGTTACCTCCGAAATTGTTAGCCAAGTCAGAGTACTTATTTCCCATTCCTCAATAACGTAAGTGACATGTTACATCACTAAAATTATACAGATATGCCAGACAACATTTCAAGCAATTGTCCAATTCATTTACTGCTATATTACCAATATACAAAACAAATCAAATACATAAAACTTTAGACTTAATACGCCTTTGTTGCGTTCCACATTAGATAAAGGTAGTTACACTGAACAAGGTAAGATAAGTATATGATGACGTTTTTACTTTAACACATTATTCTAAACTGGTGGCGTATTCAAAACTTCAGTTATCTATACTGAAGTGTGTAATTTACCTGCAAATCCAGTCAATTTTAAAGACACCTCCCAGCATTTTAGCACTCATTCCTGCTGGAAGCACCCAGTGTATAGGAGATCCTCCGTGATGTGATTCTGAAGAAAGTCTTGCAAACCCTAAGAGAATCATATCATAATATAATATGTAGATGCTAATATAATTAATGTTTTTATATGTCCAAATTATTTTTATTCTTACCTTGAAATTTTCCACTCTCTCTGACAGAAAATATTAAGATAACACTCCTTGCAGATCTAAATGCAAGATTTAATTTCTTCTCATTTACAGGTAGCGTGGACCATACACCCTATATAAATAACATAAGGACCACAAAGTGAAATTAACTACAACTGTTTTATGTTTCCAGTTATGTTTGCAAAAAAAAAACTACATATTTTGGTGTGCTTTCAATTTAAGTAAGCTATAACGAAGAAAGGTTTTATCTATCAGCTGTCAGAATAATGTAGTAATAATTTATAAAAACCTAAGGGAAAAAATGGAGACAATTACCAATTTTACAAAATCATTAAAGCAACTAGTAAACAGATGGAGATGAGGATCAAATCTAAGGGACTAGAATTCTATATAGTAAAACCAATCACCCACAATTATTTTAATATTACAACCATTTACTGTGGTAAATACATCCTGTTTGAAGGTGAATCGCAACTTAGAAGTTTGTCTTCTTGAAAAACTGTGCCTAATCAAATTAATTTAACATTACTGTATTAGTCAAGAATTTAGCCTTTTTCTGTTTAAGTTCGTTTTTTAAAGCAGTTTTTAAGTTCAAATTTTTATGTATCAATAGTTTGAAGAGGCCTATGTTTTATCTACAGCTACAGCTGGAAGATACTTGTTAATTTCTAAAGCATTTTAACCAATTCTTCATTCATAAAAGATAAAAAGAAATGGAATAATAAGGCAGATGCTATCATTCAGCTCACACTAATCCGCTCATACAAATGACATCTCATTCAAACTAAGTGCTTACAGTTGTTCCTCAGTCTCCACTGGGGACTGGTTCCAGGACCCACGCAGATACCAAAATCTGAGGATGCTCAAGTCCCTTATATAAAATGGCATAGTATTTGCATATAACCTATGCATATACTCCTATATACTTTAAATCACCTCTAGAATACTTATACCTAATACAATGTAAATGCTATGTGAATAGTTGTTATACTGTGTTTAAGTTTGTATTTTCTATTATTTCTCATTCTTTTTTCTCCTAATATTTCAATCCAGTTAGTTAAATCGAAAGATGAGGAACCCTGTGGATACCGAGGGCCAAGTGTACTTCTGCCTAAATCCACTTAAGCTAGAGAACAGAATAAGGCTATTTGGTGTACTGTTTCCTTCTGTTTGTAAAGTTTTAGGGGTAGTCCTTAAGTTAGAAACATAGAATATTGACAGAAATATTGTTAGAGAAATGTCTAACTTTAGTTTTAAGTTTCTGAAAATCAGTTGCAACTGTACAGTTACTCAGTTTAAACCAAGAATAGCAAAACATTGTAACAGCTAGTGTAACACAAAAATGTATTTTTGTAGCCAAACATAAAAAGAAAATTATTATCTTACAACATCCTACAGCAACTATGCATGTCTTTTTTGCAAAGTCTGGAGTGGGTCTTTAAGCTAATTCTTCCTTTTTCTTCAAAATCCCAATGATCTTAATTCTAAAAAATAAAACTCTCCATAAAAGAATGATTTCAAAAGAACCTCAAAGTGTAAATCAAGCATCAACATAAAACAAAAATTGGTTAACTACAGGTACTTTTAGAAGTGTTAGCACAATAAATGAGCCACTGAAGTACAGAAACAAAAATCAACAGAAACAGGATCTTTTACAGCAAAAAGTTAAAACTATATAGCCTTCAACATTTAATATTCTGACCCCTAAAATCATCTTAAAAAAAAAAAAAAAAGAAAACTCAAATTACAAGTAGGATGACTGACTACAACCAGATCCTAAGTGGCAACTGGAATGTAGATCTTTAAAGCCGTAATGAAAATCATAATACCTATGCTACTTGATATAATACAAGTCTATTTTCCCATTTAAGAATTTTAATATTAGGATAGTTTCAACAGAACCAATGCTAATACCTTAGCTTTGGCAAGAGACACATTCTCATGGTTGTTACTCTTTATGAGGAAAAATCTTGCATCTTGAAGCACATATTTGAGTTTACTGGTTTGATCTGAAAAAAAAAAAAAAGAAAACCAAATCGATTAACCACAGGCCATTATCACACAAAGGGGTCAAAACTGTACTAACTGAAGTTAGCCCTCCACAACCCAGCTAAACTTTTAAAACGCAACAATCACCCATTCAACCTGGAAGGCTAAGCCACATGTAATAAAGCAAAGCTAAGAAAAAACAACCGGCATATTGCAAGAAAGTAAACCTAACCTAGTGATGTTCCGATATATCAAATCCATATTTAGGTATGAAAATGGTTACCAAGTTTTATAGATTTTCTTACTCAGATTCAAGAATAACAGACTATTATATACATACATATATATACACACATCTATATATAACACATACACACATATACACACACACACACACACACACACACACACCCATCCCATTTTGTCTAAAAACTAAAATATCCTGAAATGTTTGGTATTATTCTAAAAGATACACAGTAAGAAGCAGAGACACAGAGCTTTCTATGTAAGATATTCCTTTGCTTCGTGTAATATATCGGAACATTACTACATTAAGAGCAGCTATTAATGGAGAACAAATAAGGCAAAACAACGACTAAGCAGCATGCAATGAAAACAATTTCAAATTTAAATGATACCTTTTCGGACAGCACGAACGGAAGATGATAATTTCTCATGCTTCTTTTCTGAACCTGTATTTAGCCAAAGTACATTTGTTCAGATTGAGCTTTAATAGAGATAAGACAAAATTTCTACAGTCTTGTCACATAAAATTCTCATTCAAGACAAATTATTCTTCCTGGCGCACCCACACACACAAAAAATACTTCTCAATGTGTACGAGTGTTTTGCTTTTCGGGTTGTTTGGATTTTTTTTTAAAGTATGTATATTTGAACAGTTTCCCACTCAGAAAACTAGTCACTGAATCATCATCTTCCAAGAAAAAAAAAATGAAAATTCCACTTAAGCAGTAACAGGATTAAAATAATAAGAAAAAGCTTAGTTTTCTCTAGTATTACATTGAACATGCCAAAAATCAGTACTAATGGACATCAACAAGTTCACACTAAACTACAGCCTCCACACGCTTTCTAAAGCAGATTACATTAGAATCAAGTCAGATATGATCACAAAATGAGAATACCTGCATATGACTCTGATGCAGAGCTTCCACTTCTATCAAAAACAATTGGAGATATGCCTCTAGCTCTCTTCCTTTCCTTCTTTTTCTCATCTAAAAAGAACAAGAGTTTTTTTTTAAATCACAATATAGAAACGAAGAGAAGTAATCAAACAAGAATGTATCATTACGTCTAGTTTTTGCATAGCCCTTATATTAGTCTGTGCTCCTCTCTCCTGATCCCTCAATTTCCTCAGAGTAATGTTTTATTTTAAAAATACTGTTTAAAAAGTACAGGCATCTTGTTTCTCTCATCAGTTTCAATCGAATAAAAACACACGAAATAACTACAAAGTCAGGGCCTTAATTGCCATATATAGGTAATAAAACTTGAATACAGTTTTCCAAGGGGGGGAAATTTGCAAAGTAAAACAATTTCTTTCAAAACTGTGTCCTTTCTACACACCAGGTAACACTGTCTTAAGTCCTTATTTTTTTAAACTCCACTACCATTCTTCATCACAATTACAATTCTGATTCTATCTAAAGAGATCTGATGAACCCCTGAACCAAAGCTTTACAACTGGAAAAATATATATACCATAATTAGTGATTCCCTTCTGGCTGCCATTGCTTGTTTTTCTGTCTTCTATTTCATTCTCCTTAGCCATTTCCTCCCCGGATTACTGTTATTATTTTCAAATTCAATTTAAAATTTATCCCTACAGTTTTAATGGTAGCCTGTATATTTCTGTAAGAGAGCTGAAAATCTTCAGTAAATAGAAAAGGTTTGGATTACCTGTCATGTAAGAACCAGTCCCAAGCTTAATTCGGAACTGTGTAAGCATATACATGAGGACATGAAATGGAATTCAGCTCTCCTGTTTATTTTTATCTTAACTTTACCATGATAAGCTCCTTTTACTTTTCAGCAAAGGGAATATGAAGAAAAAACTGCATAAACTTATTTTTATATAAACAATAGAAAGCTGAAAAAGAATAATCAGTGATCATGTATACAATAACCTACTATACAATGACAGCTATTTAAAAAGCTTTACTTATCTCCTTTAATTCTCATAACAAGTTCACAAGATATTCTCATTACAGATGAAGAAACCTTGGATTAGACAGGCAGTCAGGCAACTAGACTAGGGTCCCACAGTTCCTGGATGGCAGAACCTAGACTCAAGGGCAGGTCCTCTGGCTTGAGCAAGTAGAAAGGACATTTTATGACTATTTTTGAAAGGTGATTACAGGTTTAACTAGTTTTGGGGGCTTTTTTCATTATTTCTTTCAAAAGTTCTGACATGTTTCTTCTAATTTTTCCTCCATGAATGTTTCTTTCAGGAGTCTAAGCATTATGAATGGATCAGACTGAGTGTAACTTATCTCTTGTTGCTGTTAAAAAAGAATTATTTTATGGTCCAAAGTACTAAAAAGGGCCTGGCGCAGTTGCTCGTGCCTATAATCCCAGCACTTTGGGAGGTCGAGGCAGGCGGATCACTTGACCTCAGGAGTTCAAGACCAGCCTGGGCAACACAGCAAGACCCTCTTTATATAAAGACAAAAACAATAATTAAAAAATTACTAAAAAGATCTGAGATAATGTGAAGCAGAAGATCCTACTCAATTGTTTTTATATAATGCTAAAGCTAGCATTAGCATGAGAAATCTCCAAGGAGTTTTCATCATTGTTGTACGACTAACTCCCAATGCTCTTAAGTTTATGGCCCTCTCTCCCAACTATTATTCTTAGGTCAAAAGAACAATGAAAATCATCTAATAAATAAACCGTTATCAATAATAAGCCTGTTGCTTTTATAAAGTTACCAAAAATTCTGAGAATAAGGTAAAATGAACTGGAATCTAGAAAATTCATGACACAGAAACTAAACTGTGATCACTTTTATTTGAAAACTGACATCTCCTAATCAAGAAGTTCCAAAACCACCCCATTACTTTCACAGACTATTGTATAAAAAAAAATTTCCTGCATATTAATATAGTACCTAAAGCATGTTCCACATAAGGGATTTTCCTTTAATAAGGAAAATAAAACTTTCAGGTATCTCTTAGAATAAACCTAGTCTAGTAACAGAGTTTTGATATCAAGATTTATTATAAAACTACAGTTACCATTTAAGTAAGTTCCCTTTGTTTAATGTAAGCAATACAAACATTAAAGTCTAAGAAATAACAGAGATACCAAAAAGAAGATTCCTACAACAAAACGTTCCCTACCCATGGGAGTGCTTTCACACATTCTCCACAATAAATGAACAACACATACTGCTAATGAAATATTTCTTATCTTAAATTATAAAAAATATATCCTATCAGTTTGCAAAAGGCATGATGGAAGCATAAAGATTTCACACGTTTTTACAACAAATCCAACTACTCATCTATTCCGTTTAACTCTACCTCCCTTGAAAAGCCTATCTTAACTCCCAAACCTAGAATTCTAGTGAACAAAAGGTTGAAAGCACTTCAGTTGCCAATCACTAGAAAATAACTGGCCATCTGCTCTACCTACACTGTATATAGTATAGATATATATAGTATAGATATATACTATCTGTATATAGTATAGGTAGAGCAGATGGCCTGTTATCTTCTAGCGATTGGCAACTTAAGTACTTTTCTATACTATATATATAAAACAATGTACTATTATAAATGATCAAATTCTATAATAACTGTAAATGTATTTCAAAAAAATAGGAATTTTATGTTTAGTACATTTTGCTTATGTAGCAATTTGGTAGCATCTTTACATAAAACAGTCATGAGATTATAATCATCATACAGTGATCTGTAAGTACCCTGACCTCTCCTGCTGTACCCTCCCCCAAGAAAGGTTCCCCTAAGCCTGGTGCCTCCAACTACCTAATAGTCATACATTTTTGTCTCATAGGTACAGAGAGGTAGGATATATATAGCATTGAAGAAACGACTCAAGATGGCTCTTACCTGATTTTTCCACAAGAATTTTATTTATAGTCTTCGTCTCCATCTTATACCTCACACCCCAGCCCTCTTGTCGACCCTGTCTCAGCCAGTCAACTGACAGACACAAAATTAGAAGAAAAGTCTGTGCTCCCAGAGATAAAAAAGAAATAATCTGTTTTGATTCTGAAGCCATATGATGGATATCTAGGGGTATTTTACCAAGGAAATACTGTAATACCTAGTGGACAGGTTTCATATGAATATACTTCAAGTACATCAGTGTTTAAATAAACTGCTGACTGGTACGAAAATCTAAGAATTTACAGAAATCTGAAATACATTTCCTTATATAGAATCAAATGGACTTGTGTTCATTTACAACACAACCAATCTATAGCTGGAAATGCCTTTACTAAAATATGCAAATCTTATCCAAGATTATTCAAATGTATTTATAACATTCAAAAGCATATAAAGGATCACAAGACAATCCTATCAATATCCCCCATCTCCTCAACAATTTTATAATTTAAACATTTTCAAGACTGAAACCTATCAAGTTTTTTTTAAGACAAACTTCTACATAGAAAAAGTAGTACCTGATCCATCTGTGCCTGAACCAGATCTGACAGACCCATCTGTGAAGGAAACAGATTCAGAACCAGAGTCACTGGCCTCACTTCGAGTGTCATAATCATTTCCCTCCTCTTTCTGGTCTCTCTCATCCTGTTCATATTCTTCTTCTTCCTCCTCCTCCTCCTCTTCTTCCTCCTCCTCCTCCTCTTCCTCCTCCTCCTCTCCATCTTCATCTACCTCTTCATCTTCTTCTGCATCTTCTTCTACTTCTTCATCTTCCTCCACATCTTCCACTCCTTCCTCCTCATTCTCAGTGTTGTTGCCTTGCTCATCAGAAGAACCACTGCTGCCAGTCTCATGGTCAGAGCCATACTCTTCAGAGTTCACTTCTTCCTTAGAAGACTGGCTGGATCTGCTTGCACGTCTATCCACTTCAAGCCCAATTCTCTGATGTTTAAAGAAAAAGGGAATCAGCAGTCATATAAAAGACAAGGTCAGGGTGAATAAACAGTTCTAAAGCCTCAAAAAGAATGTCTTTCTGTTTTATATCTGCAATAATATTTACTACCTCAGAACCATCTGGCGTAGGAGATTTGGCCCTCCTTTCAGGATCCCTTTTCCGGACACAGGTTTTTTCAGGTTGATTCTTATAAGGTTCTCTGGAGGCACTACTTGATAGACGAATTTTCCGATCAGCATCTAGACGCTTGTTTCTTTCAGATCTTTGATATTCCTCATTTTTATACTCTGTGACTGACTTTCCTTTTGTACTAACTATTCTTTTGTTATTGCTAACAGATGAGCTCAGTGGCTTAGAAACCAGTTGTCTTGAATGGACAGAAGGCTTTTGTCGTTTGGTATCAGTAGGTTCCATTCGATCACTTTTTCTTTTTGATCCTTTAAAATACAATGTAAAAAAAAAAAAGAAGTATTTGTAGTATTCCATTTATTTCACCAAAGATTGACAATAATATATACATCAGGAAGGGGGGAAAAGGCCTCATTTCTTTAAAAGTCTTCTGCAAGATTTCTTCTCCAGAATTAATCTAAAAGAAAACATAGCTTTCAACTATGGGAATAAATCCATATATCTGAGAAGTTTCATATATTAGAAAAAAACAGATTATTCCCATTCATATGGATACCAGTTTGTTATGTACATTTAGTGTTAACCGCCTCAAGGAACAAGTACAAAAAAGCACAGTCAATTTTCTAAGAAATTGAATCTCCTCTATTTATAGTTATTTCAACAAAAATAATAGAACTCTTACATACCCTTTTTCTCATTTTTATCTTGTTCACTCTCTGGATTATACAGTTCATCATCTTGTTCTGGTACTTCAGTCAAAATATCATCCAGAACATTAAGTTCTCCATCTGCAAACAAAATTAAAAATTAATAGGGAAAAATCACTATCATTAAACATGTATTTTTGAGTACTTACTAAGTGTGAGGCCACAAGCGCCTAGGAGCTTTTACTTTTACATAAAAAGCTTTACTTTTATTTCAGAATCAAGACACAAGATTAATTTCTATAAAACAATACAGGGTAAAGAACTGGCCAGTTGTGGTGGCTCATGCCTGCAATCCCAGCACTTTGGGAGGCGGAGGCAGGACAATCACGTGATGCCAGGAGTTCGAGACCAGCCTGGCCAATATGGCAAAACCCTGCTCTGCTAAAAATACAAAAATTAGCAGGGCATGGTGGCACATGCCTTTAACCCCAGCTACTCAGAAGGCTGAGGCACAAGAATCACTTGAACCCGGGAGGCAGAGGTTGCAGTAAGCCAAGACCGTGCCACTGCATTCCAGCCTGGGCGATAACAGTGAGTGTCTCAAAATACACACACACACACACACACGCACACACACATACACACACAAACAGAAGTCTGGGCTATCTGGTCTACAAAGCCAGGAGTATACATCTCAGAAGGCATGAAAAGAGATACTGAAGCATAAAAAGAAAATGCAAGAATGTCTCTATTTTTACCTCATTCTTTAATTTCTAATATTTCTGAGGGCTTTAAAATGTGTACAATAAATTAGTATAGAAATACATATGTGCAACTTATAAATACACATCTACCAAAAATGTGCACTCTCCACAATTACAAAGCGAAAACAACTTTAAGCGGAGAAATGTTGCACAGGCCAAATTAACCAGATAATCAAAGTTAACATCACTAGTAATGAGACAAATCAACATCATGGACCTCCTGTAACAATGCTCTGAGAACAGAACAATGCTTTTGTAATGTTCTATGCAAAATGGAAAAGCTGAACCTACATGAGGAAAAAAAATCAGACAAACCCAAATTACAGGGCATCCAAATATGTCACTGTCATGAAACAAAGAGTACGAACTATTTCATATCAAAGCAGACTAGAGAGGCATGATAGCTGAACACAGCCCACAATATTGGACATAATTGGAAAAACTGGTGAAATCTGAATAAAGTTTTTAAATCAGATAAGTATCAACGTTATTTTTCTAATTTTGACTGCACTATGGTTAAGTCAAAGTCCTTATAACACATATTTAAGTATTTAGGGACAAAGATGTATTATGTCTACAACTTACAAATGGTTCAGGAAAAAAGTGTGCACACATGCACGTACACACACACACAGAATGAGACAAATGTGACAAAATGCTAACATTTGCAGAATGTTGTTGGAGAGTAAAAAAAAATTCTTCACACTGCACTTGTAGCTATTATGCTTATCTGAAATTATGTCAAACTGCAAGTTAAATGAAAAAATTATCAATGTGCTATATAATAAAGAAAATGTTTAGAGCCTGCTGGTGTGGACTGTGAAAGCATAAAACTTGTTCAGAGAAGGGAACTATATTGACATACTCAATGATCATGAAAGCATAAAACTCAGTTCTGTCTCCACTTCCACCTTGTCCAACAAGACAAACCTTAGAAATACACACAAATACCATTTTAAATTTTAAAATAATGTACTAACGCTAATAGTAAATGTTTAAACATTAACTATTCCAATACCAAAAACATCTTTCCAAATTTAAGGTGTGCCAAAGAGGAAGTATGAAGCCATGAAAACCGATGAGATAGAACAATTACATTTGTGGCTTCAGGAAAAAAACAAAGCCCATTTGAATTACAGAAAGGTCTATTAATCAACCTGGGTGCTATACACAGGTTAAATGGGATTCAAATTTTCCCCAAAGTGGGAAATCAGTGACTGAAGAGAATAGTTAATACAAACGATACGAAGGTTATACAGGAAATGGAAAAGATAACATTTTCCCTTACCTTTGGAGACAGACATAGTCTAAAGATATCTGAAAATTACTATGTCTGGAATAGCAAAATTGATCATTTTGGGTGGTACCAATGCTAATATGTACTTTCTATCATTTTTCTAAAATGAAAACAGGCTACATGGGTTTTTATTTTTGTTTACTTTTAAAAAATCTTTTTAAAAATCAAGATATGTCAAACAAAAAAGCTTCTCTCATCATCTACATTCATGTTTTTGCTAAGAAAAAATTCCTTCAAGATCTGAATGGTAGCAAACACCATTTTTGGACTCTAAATTGTAAATAAAAAAAATAGTTTGATAGAAGTAAATCCACATTTTACAGATGTTTAATAAGTACGGGGTCAAAGATCACTAATCAGTAAAAAAGTAGATCCAACAGGTCTTCACAGAATCAAATACATTTGTAGAAGACAAAAAGAAAAAATGTAAGGCTATCACAATGAAATAGGCAAATATAACGCTATACAAATCTTTTCATAAAATCACTAGATCTTATTTAGAAATATCATCCCCGAACCCTGAACATTTATATTATATACTTTAGACATGCTAAATTTAATACAGAATGAAATAATTTTGCAGAATGTTAATTTAAATAAATTTAAGTTTCAAAGACACTTAAAGCCTGGTTCTCCTATAAAAAGGGCTATTACTGTTTTAAAGTTTTAATGAATTCAAACTCAGACATTGGTTGTAGTTTTAGAAAGCACCTACAACCTTTTTCAAGACAACAAATATTAACCAATGCTTACTACTTTTTAAAAATACTGTCACTTTTAAAATTTTATCATTTTTAAAATATATCATATATACAAATCACATAAAATAGGGTCATTCATTACTTTGCAGATAAAGAAATAGAAGCTCAAATGTTCGAGTTGACCAAATACACTTGTCTAGTAACAAACGGATATCAGTATGAAGTTCCGGCTTTACAAATCTACAGTTAAATCAGATGGGGAACAATAAAAGCACCTTTAACCAAAGTATAAAGAACACAAATGCAAAATATTAAAAGGGCATATATACTAGAACATAAATTTCAAATTAGTGCACCGGAAAGCTCTATATCTCTAACATTACAACATTTAAAATCTACTGAAATATTCAAAATCAACTATAACATCCTCACTTAAATGATGTGCACACTTTTATCCGTATTACAGTCCATAACATCAATAAACTGTGTGGTTTTACCACAAACTGGCAAACTAAAACCTACAGGATAAATGTGGCCCATTGCCTATTTAGAATGGCCTGCAAGAATGGTTTTTTACATTTTTAAGGTGCTTATTAACAACAACAACAACAAAAAAGCAAAGAATATGTCAGAGAACACTTACAGCCCACAAAGCCTATCTGGCCCTTTACAAAGAGTTTTGCCAACCCCTGATATAATACAAATGACCAGATTTTAAGTACTTTCCTCCATCATTGAAACTCCTTATATATACACTGGAATATATATACAAGGGGAAAAGTCTTGGAGGTTAAGAAAACACAGGTTATAGGCCGGGCGCGGTGGCTCACGCTTGTAATCCCAGCACTTTGGGAGGCCGAGGCGGGCGGATCACGAGGTCAGGAGATCGAGACCACGGTGAAACCCTGTCTCCACTAAAAATACAAAAAATTAGCCGGGCGTGGTCGCGGGCGCCTGTAGTCCCAGCTACTCGGAGAGGTTGAGGCAGGAGAATGGCGTGAACCCGGGAGGCGGAGCTTGCAGTGAGCCGAGATCGCGCCACTGCACTCCATCCTGGGCGACAGAGTGAGACTCCGTCTCAAAAAAAAAAAAAAAAGAAAATGCAGGTTATAACTTGCATGTAGGTATCAGGAAATTCCCAGTCTTTCTGAGTTCAAGATTCTATAACTTGCATGTAGGTATCAGGAAATTCCCAGTCTTTCTGAGTTCAAGATTCTTCACCTGTGATAAAAGGCACTTAAAAAAGGTCAGTTTTGGGGAAAGGAAAAGGAGGACATTTGAATCTTCTATGACTTTTTCAACCTGTAAGACTCTCCTTCCCTATAACTATCGTACTTTAATGAAACCTGCCTGCCCCAACCCTCTTGCTGATGACTGGACTACATGATATACGTATAAAATCTGGTCCAGAACACAAAACAAAATTCCTTCTTCAAAAAACAGGTATGGTATATACATACATGTTCTAATTATCTACTGCTGTATAAGATGATCACCCTAAAACTTGACTTAAAACAGTAACATTTTTCATTATGGCTCATGGTTCCAGGGCTCAACCCAGGTCTCCCATGTGGCTGCAGTCAAATGGGGCTGGGGCTGGGGCTGAAATCATCTGAAGACTTGTTCATTGACAAGTCTGGCTGATGTCTAGGCTGGGAGATTCAAAGCTGGAGCTTCTCCAACATTTCTCTCTGTGTGATTACTCATTACTATGGCAACCACCGAGAAGGCAGATCTTTTACATGGTAGTTTAGGACTCTCGCATCCCAACAGAGAAAGGACAGGTAGAAATCCAACAACACTATCACAGTATTTGTTCATCACAAAAGCTTACCTAGGTTCAGAGAGACGGGACACATACTCCAATCACTGTTGACAGAAGTGTCACACATAATACATGATAGATGTTTCCAAAATTACTGTAGTTTTGTTTAAGGGTAAATATTTTAATTATATATGTGAGGTGTATTTTTAATAACAAAAAATTCATTTAAATAGGTCAATGTTAAAGCTTATAGTATTAAGTTATAAAGCTAATGTAAACTGATTCTTCTGGCCATATTCTTCACTGACTTGAAAAAGTACACTTTGCATACATTTTAATTCATTTTTTTAATGTAGGATGAATTATAAAAGAAGAAATATTTTAATACTCTCACAAGCTACTGCTGTTAAAAGACTATAATCATCACTGGCATATCCTTTTTGAGAAGAAATAATTATCTCTTTAAGATATAAAGTAATATCCACTAGTTCTAGGTTGACTTTCTTTAACCTACCTGAACAAATGTTTTTAACCATTTCCTTTGTTCTGAAATTTAACATTATTGATATTCTATATAGAGATATGTATACTTTCAATTACTTCACAAGAGTTTGACAGTAGTATCCCAACCCAAGAATAATAACAGTAAACAAAGATTAGAAATGCCAGGTTAAGAAAAGGCCTATAAACATACAATTCATGCACTACAAAAATCCTAATTTCTATGACATAAAGCACTTCACCTTGAAAACCTTTTTTAGATGTCTATATAGACAATTATAGACATTAAAAATCACTTTTTTTTTTGTCACCCACGCTGGAGTGCAGTGGCGCAATCTGGGATCACTGCAACCTCCACCTCCCAGGTTCAAGTGATTCTCCTGCCTCAGCCTCCCGAGTAGCTAGGATTACAGGCACCCACCACAGCATGCCCAGCTAATTTGTTATTTTTAGTAGAGACAGAGTTTCACCATGTTGTCCAGGCTGGTCTCGAACTCCTGACCTCAGGTGATCCACCTGCCTTGACCTCCCAAAGTGCTGGGATTACAGGCATGAGCCACTGTGCCCGGCCTTAAAAAAATCACTCTAAATCTTTAAAAAAAATTTTTTTGAGACAGTCTCACTCAGTTGCCGAGGCTGGAGTGCAGTGACATGATCGCAACTCACTGCAACCTCTGCCTCCCAGGTTCAAGCAATTCTCCCTGCCTCAGCCTCCCAAGTAGCTGGGATTACAGGCACCCGCCACCACACGGAGCTAAATTTTTATATTTTTAGTAGAGAAGTGGTTTTGCCATGTTGGCCAGGCTGGTCTCAAACTCCTGACCTCAGGATAAAATCTATAAAATTTTGCTCCAAAATTAAGATGTCACAAAAAGATGGATTTTTTCATAATGTGCCAGTGCAAGAAATAAGCTTAATGAAACAATCCTACATTAAACAGTATTTACATTTAACGCTAAAATTCAAATCCATCTAAAAGTTTTACACTAGCAGTCTATAGGATGAACTCAGCTCTTGAATGCTGTTTTAAAAAATTCTAAGGATTTAATATGAAAGCCCACTTAAAAAAATACTACTTGATTATTAGGGGCCCAGATTCTCACCTGAAAACCACCAACTGGAGCAGTCTAGTCTTCTGTTAAGACACAGAGAAGGTCACATATGTCAAAGTTTTGCATGAGACAATCTGGGTTTGTATCTGGTTAATCAGTTTGTATCTGGTGAATCAGTATTACTACCTGAACAAAGAGCATGCTGGCTCTTTAAAAAAACAAAACAAAACAAAAAACCCATGATACTATTACCTAACGTATTAAGCAAGTACTTTATCTGCCAGATTCTGGCATGCACACATATCTGCAACCCCTGCGTAACACTGATCTTAAACTTCAAAAACACCCAAGGCTCAGCTTAATACACTAAGGCACAGGAACATCAAACTAGTTTTAGTATACAGTATATAATACTTTGGGAAAGAGGAGGAAAGCTAAAGGGGACAATCCTACTCAACTCCAGAAGATTAACTTCCTTGACAGCTGCAAGTGCTGTGTTGTCAGATCTTCCACATTTTCAAGAGGACTCTGAAACCCAGATTTTTATTTGGAATTGCATGACTTTTAAGTGCTGTCTCAAATAAAAATGAAACAGCTGGCTGCTAGATTCCACAGCTGGCTGCTAGATTCCTCTGTGAAAGTATAATCATGTGTGAATGTTTTGTATTAATATTATAATCACAAACTAATAGCAAAATGAGTTTTGAGGTAAAGGTACAGATTCCCAGGATATAGGAAGTAAACAAGGATATAAAAAGAGTAACAGGTCGGGCATGATGGTTCACACTTGTAATCCCAGCATTTTGGGAGGCAAAGGCAGGCGTATGGGTTGAGCTCAGGAGCTTGAAATCTGCTTGGGCAACATGATGAAACCCCATCTCTACAAAAAATACAAAAATTAGTGGTGTGCACCGCACCTGTAGTCTCAGCTACTGAGGAAGCTGAAGTGGGAGAATCACCAGCGTCTGGGAGCTCGCAGCTGCAGTGAGCCCTGATAGCACTACTGCCCTTCAGCCTGGGCAACAGAGTAAGACCCTGTCTCCCCGCCAACCAAAAAAAAAAAATCACCATTATTTTTAAGGCCTGTTCAAAAACTGACAAGATGTTAGAAATAACAAAGCTAGCTGTTTGTTGCTTGGCTGGGGGATTTTTGTTTTAGGTAAACATGGGAACTTAAAATTTACCATAATCTTTACATTCTTGGCCAGGAATGTCACAAACTTTAACTCTAGGGATATCAGGGTAGAAAATTAACCTTTATCTGGGACAGTCATTATTTACTGCAGAAGCTTCTGGGTCAGAAGACAGTGCTATTTATTAACATGTGAGGTTCCAGCATCAGACTAAGATTTAGTATTTAAGGAAAGTTAAATATACTACCCATTTTGCTTTCTAACACAAGGTACCAACATAAATTATATTTTAATTCATTTAATATAGTTTTAGTGGGATCTGGCAATGGAGCAAGATTACTAGAACCTCCCCCTTCTATTGTCTTGTAATGTACATTGTACATTTAGACCAGTTTCTCAGTTTTTGTCATTCAAAATTGTCATTCCTCCAAATGAAGTTTAAAAACTTGGATTTCTCATCCAAAATCGCTGTCTTATAAAAAACATACAATTTAAATGCAAAGATGGCATTTAAAATTTTCTATCTTACTTATACTATAGGTAAAATAAATATATTGGAGTATCAATTACGTACTCTATGCTTTACAGAGCCCAAACTAAAGTGAACCAAGAAAGGCAATTTTATCCTAAGAAATTACTATAGTGAGTGCCATAGTATATACAAATGTTGTGGCACAGTCATCATTTTGACGTTCAGATACACAAACACTTCCCATTGTGTTACTACTGCCTACAGTAGCACGCCCAACAGATATGTTGCCTAGGGACAATAGGCTATACCATACAGCCTAGATATGTAGTAGGTTATACCACCTAAGTTTGTGTAAACACACTATGATAACACAACGGAACTGCCTAACAATGCCCATCTTCATTGTTAAATGACACGACTGTGTGTGTGCACGTGACTGTGTGCGTGTGTGTGCACATGACTGTGTGTGTGTATATACACGCCTGCACGTAACCGTGTGTATAACGGCTGGACACGGTGGCTCACACCTGTAATTCCAGCACTTTGGGAGGCTAGGATGGGCAGACTGCTTAAGCCCAGGAGTTCAAGACAATCCTGGGCAACGTAGGAAGACCTCGTCTCTACTAAAAATAAAAAATCAGCTGGGCATGGTGGCACACACTTGTAGTCCCAGCTACTAGGGAGGCTGAGATGGGAGGATCACTTGAGCCCTGGGAGGTTGAGGCTGCAGTGAGCCGTAACTGCTCTACTGCACTCCAACCTAGGCGACAGAGGCCGTCTGAAAACAACAACAGGGTGTATATATACAGTAGTCCCTCACTTATCCAAGGTTTTGCTTTTGAGGGTTTGTTACCCCCCAGTCAACTGAGTCAATCACTATCCAAAGATATAAAAATGGAGAATTCCAGAAATAAACAATTCATAAGTTTTAAATTGTGCGCTAACTAGTGTGATGAAATTACGCACCGTCCCACTCTGTCCTGCCTCGGAAGTGAATCATCCCTTTGGTCAACAAATATTTGCATTGCGTATGTTACCTGCCATTAGTCATTTAGTAACTGTTTCGGGTAGTAGATCAACTGTCCACATATGGCAGTGTCAGTGTTCAAAGTAACCCTTATTTTACTTAATAATAGCCCCAAAGCACAAGAGTAGTGATGATGGCATATTGTAATGACTGTTCTACTTTATTATTGTTGTGGTTCTCTTACGGTCCCTAACTTATAAATTAAACTTCATCATAGGTATATAGAGAAAAAAACATAGTATATATAGGATTTAGTAATATCCGTTGTTTCAGGTATCCGCTGTGGGTCTTAGAACGTATTTACCAGAAATACAGCTAGCAGAGGTTGGGGGTTCAGGGGAGAACGGTTGTATAACTTAAACTGAGACACTCTTAGCTTTGGTTATCATACTGAACATGTCATATAACCAGTCAGTCAATGAAGTCCAACCTGGTAAATATTCAAGGTACTGAAACACAATTACTGTATACAAAGAACCCAGTGAACTCGCGGCTCTCAGGGAGCTTCTAGTCTGGTAATGTAGAAAACACGTTATTTTTAACGCAGTAACTCATTACGCATTACTCATACACATTTTGGATAAACTTTTGTAACTTCTTTGTAGAGAACTTTGTAAAAGATTAAGACAATTTATACAAGGTGTTTGCAATAATAGAAAAGATGCATATTTCCTCCTTATATAGAAAAATGGCATTTAATATTAACTAACACCGACATTAACACCTTTCAAACCCAGTTTCTTGGGCAAATTGTCACCACAGGAATCACAGGGAGCTAGCAATCTGTCCAGTTACACGGGCTTCAGCTTCTAGGTAGGAGTATTATTGAAGCATTATTATAGATTATAGAAATTCATGTCTTTATTACCCAGATAAGTGCAAAACCCCGTAATTCAAGAACTCTATGAACAAGAGTCTTTACTGTTCTGTGATTAATATAATTGCCAATTTCTGCAACTTACAGACTCATTTGCTATCAAGATCTTAAACCATTTATGGCATCATTTGAGAAAGAACTTAACGTTTGTGACTTGACTGAGATCTTTAGAGGGTTTATCCTTGTAATTTCCTGTTTCACGTAAGACAATAAAGCACTTAAGAGTCCCACTTTTACTTAAGAGAGGAAGAGCTAAGTATTGATTCTAACTATAAAGCTAAGTGTGTGATGATCATCATCAAGTAAATGATACAACCTGTAGGTTATCTAGAACTCTCCCAAAACGAAATAAACAATTCCAGTAGGTAAGTGCTGGTTCTACATGTAGTCCAGAAACAATCTTTGTTCTAAACTATAAAGATAAGTCACTTATATCAAGTTTTTAAATAAAGTTGTTATGAAAATTAAATTAAAAAACTAAGCAAATTTGAAGCAAAGAACCTTTTCAAAAGTGGGGAAATGTATCCTATGTATAGACAACAGGTGACATCACTACTTCCCAATAATAGCTACACAGTTTATGTATTTGGATTGCATTATCATCACTAAATCATTTCTAAAGCAAAACTTTTAAAATCATCTACTTTTCTTCTTCAATATGCATTACTGCGTCTACTCTATTAATGACTTGTAAATATTTTCATCTTAGACAACGAATTCTTGAGAAGTACTGAATTTTACTCATTTTTGTGTTTGGTTCATTTCGCCCACCACAACCACTACAGACTCCCATATCCACAGTTCATAAATTACAGACAATCAGATGTTTGCCGAACACTTACTAATTAAGATCATGTATTTTAATAACTGAGTTAACTAATTAAAAGCAGTTGCCTTTACTCAACTAACACCATGCAATCGTATGTTCCCATTACTTCTGGATTTCTCAAAAAAAAAAAAAAAAAAAAAGCCCAGAGAGATTTTTTAGCATTTAGTTTAAGGATGGAACGTTAAACTGCTATAACCTAATCAAAGAACTACTTTAGGATTAAGGGCAGTATCTTAAACATATTCCCACCCATTCCACTTTCCAAGCCTGTCCCTAACCTAGGGCAGTTCACTGAAACATGAAGACTCTCCTGATGCAGAAACCAGAAAAATTAAGAAAAAAGGATCACACGCCTAATGTAACTTGACTCTAGAGCCCACTTAACAAACCCCCACAAAAACCCCCCAAATCAATTAGGCACACAGAAGAGATGTGTGAGACACAGAGCAGCGACCGTGTCATATTTTTAACTATAATCTTTCCAAGACTATTATGCTAATCTCAGGGTTGAAAAAGATCTTAAAGCAGCACTTAATCTAGACCACTCTCCAGACAAATACTGATCTAGGACCTACATTAATATCTCTAGGGCTTGGGAACTTAGTATTACTATCTTTCCATTACAGCAACATCTGTTCTCTCCACATTTCACTGAAATCTATCCCTTCAACTCTCTATAACTTGCATCCATTTGTTTCTGACTGTACCCTCTGGGAGCTACACATGTTTTTCTAGCATAATAGCACCCAGGATTTCTTTACCAGCCTAAGTCACACAGTTATCTTTCCAAACTAAGTATTCGTTTTTCCAAGTACTATGTTTTTCCAAAATAAGTATTCGAGGAACAAAACGGGTAATTCACTTTGCCTATTTAACAGGAACAGCCAGAAGTTATTTGCAGATATTTCTCAAGATTAATAATCTGCCAGTGCCACTTCCTAAACATGCTCACTTACCACACTACCAGTGTTGATCGCGGCATTAGGGGTTTTCAATTTTAGCCTAACAGAAATGGTTGTCCTGAAAATACGCATTACATCCGCAAGATCCTACCAGGAAATAAACCTAGGAGCGTGCAACTCAGAAAGGCCCCCTCTCAGCCCCAGACAGCTAAACGGAAAGTCAAGCGTGAAATCCGATCAAAGAAGAACCCTACTGAGATGAAGTGCTAGGCCATATGGAGACCGAGGACGAAAGGGCAGGCCTGGTCTCCGCCAATGAGTCCAAGTGTCTCGGTGGGGGCGACCGGCTCCTCGCGAGGCAAGCTAACCTCCCCAACCCCCACCCCCGACCCGCGACGACGACCAGTGCTCCATCACCCCACCCCCGAGCCCCAGCCTCGCCTCCGCCAGTCACCTTTCTCCGCACTAACCTTTCTCCTCCCGACTGTCGGCCGCCATTGCTCCCCTTCGGTTTCCGCCGCTGCCACCGCCGCCGCCGCTTAGACGCGACTCGCGCGGGCGCCGCAGCCGCGGCAGAAGCACCGGCCCGTCCGTCAGTCCGTCCGCCCGGATACGCGCGTCGCACTTGGCCTCTTAACACTCAGCCTTCTCGACTCTTCCCGCTTTTTCCCTTTCTCCCTTCCTTTCACTCCAGCCTCCAGCGGCCTAGGCCCAGCCTTCTCGTTAGGGCTCAGACTCGGGCGAGGGTATGGGGGAGGGAAGGGAAACAGATGGCGACGGCGGGCGGCGCTAAAATGGAGCCTGCTTCCTGCGCGAAACAATCCCGCTCCCGAAATGCCCTGCGCTGTTTACGCTTCGTTCCTCTCTGGGAACGTCACAGTGCGGAGAGGGGCGGGGAGGCGGGACGTGCAAAGGAACGTGACGTGACGTCAGCGCGTCGGCCCGCCGCCCTCAGCCCACTGGTACCTGGGAGGAGTCTTATTCAGAGATTAGGTTACCCAGGTTGTTCATGGAGTTCCCGCTGTACTGCCTATACCCGGATGGCGCAATTTTCCCACCTGAAACTCTTAATGGAGGGCCTGACAGGCCTTCTTAGCTAGAGTCGCTCTGAAGGACTCCTGATTCAGTTCGGGTAATCGGAGTCTTACTTAGGACAAGTCTGGGTGAATCCCTTATGTTTACCAGATGTACTTTCTTAGTTGGAGTTCCACTCTTACCCAAAGGCAGTGCAGCGTGCAACCAGCTCGTTTGTAGTCACAAAAGCCTACTAGTTTTTGTTTGTTTGTTTTGAGACGGAGTCTCGCTCTGTCGCTAGGCTGGAGTGCAGTGGCGCGATCTCGGCTCACTGCAACCTCTGCCTCCCGGGTTCAAGCGATTCTCCTGGCTCTGCCTCCTGAGTAGCTGGGACTACAGGCGCCCGCCACCACGCCCAGCTAATTTTTTTATTTTTAGTAGAGACGGAGTTTCACCATGTTGGCCAGGATGAAGTGCTGGGATTACAGGCGTGATGAGCTACCACGCCCGGCCTAGTTTTGTTTTTAATTGGGGAAAGAATTGTATCATAATATGTCTTTGTAATTAATAACTAATTTAAACATGTATCAAGGCCATGGGGCACAAAATTGATTTAAGCAGACCATCGAGGAATCGAAACTACAGAATAAATGACCAATAGATACATAACTACATAGCGTGGTAAAATCTGCAAGAGAAACTTGCTTAAGGTTCATTGTCCAACGGAAACAAAATCTAATTTTGCTTCCTTGAACTGAGTTGTAAGGGAAAGAAAAATCTGAAAAAAGGTAACTAAGTAACTTCGTGATATGAAGACAAACTGGCAAACTGACTGCATATTCAGAGAAAGACAAGAAGTCTAGAATGCGGTACCTCTTTTTTTTTGATGTGGTCTCACTGTCAGGCAGGCTGGAGTGCAGTGGTGTGATCATGGCTCACTGCAACCTTGGGCTCAAGTGATCCTCCCACCTTAGCCTCCCAGGTAGCTGGAACTACAGGCATGCTCCACCACATCCGACAAATTTTTTGCATTTGTTGTGGAGATGGTATTAGCCATCTTGCCCAGGCTGGTGTCTAACTCCTGGGCTTCAGCAATCCTCCCACCTCGGCCTCCCAAAGTGCGGGATTACAGGTGTGGAGCCACCAGGACTGGCCCCGTTTCTAGGACCTTAATTGAACACTAATTTGAATATACAAACACGCACACGCCACAACACACACACACACACACACACACACACACACACACACACATTAAATAATATCTGATGATCCTGAGGAATTGCTATTTGTATTTTTAGTTTTAATAAGTTATGTTTTTTAAAGAATTTCTTATAATTTCATGATTCATATGAAAATATTTGCAGGCCAGGTGTGGTGGCTCACACCTGTAATCCCAGTACTTTGGGAGGCCGAGGCGGGCAGATCACCTGAGGTCAGGAGTTTGAGACCAGCCTGACCAATATGGTGAAACCCCGTCTCTACTAAAAATACAAAAATTAGTCAGGCGTGATGGCGTGCGCCTGTAGTCCCAGCTACTTGGGAGGCTAAGGCAGAAGAACTGCTTGAACCCGGAAGGCGGAGGTTGCAGTGAGCTGAGATTGTGCCACTTTCACCCCAGCCAGGACAACAGAGCTAGACTCTGTCTCAAAATAATAATAATAATAATAAATATTTGCCAATGAAATTATATGGTATCTGGGATTTATCAAACTGGTGGCAGGTGTAGGGAAGTGGGTGGGAGAATAGATTAAACAAGTCTAGCCCTGAGTTCACAATTGTTGAAGCTGGGCGATACATATGTGAAAGGGAAATCTCCCCAAAATCACGAAGCCAAAGGAAGAAGTCAAGCTGGTGATTGATGGCTCATGTATCCCTAAAATGTATAAAATGAAGCTGCGCATGACCACCTTGGGCACATGTTGTCAGGACAGCTTGAGGCTGTCATGGGCTCTTTCTTAACCTTGGCAAAATAAACTTTCTAAATCGATTGAGACCTGCCTCAGATACCTTTTGATTTACACATACATTAGTAAATATTATACTCTCTTCCCTACTTTTTTGCATATTTGAATTTCCTTTAATAATTTTTTGTAAAGAAGAGCATAAGAAAACAGCCAAGTAATTTAAAAGATATCAAAATGCCATTTTCCCTGATTCTACAATTTGTCCTATTAGAACTAAGGAGTGATTTTTAATGTAAGTAGAATTCCGTATTTTCATCTTTGTTATTAAAATAAGTTTATGGGGCCAGCTGCAGTGGCACATGCCTGTAATTCCAGCCCTTTGGGAGGCCAAGCAGGTGGATCACTTGGGCTCAGGAGTTTTAAGACCAGCTTGGGCAACCTGGCGAAACCACATCTCTACAGAAAATAAAATGAAAAATAGCTGGGCATGGTGGCACACACCTGTAGTCCCAACTTCTCTGGGGGCCGAAGTGGGAGGATTGCTTGAGCTGGTGAGGTCAAGGCTGCAGTGAGACATGATTACGCCTCTGCACTCCAGCCTGGGCAACAGAGCAAGACCCTGTCTCAAAAAATAAAATGAAGTAAGTTTATGTTAAACTAAGAGCACAGCTGTAAAAAAATGCGGTTTTTAATTCAGTCATGTTAGCAAATAGGAAAAGTTGTTGAGGTTATAAAGAATGAACTCTAGATATGTTGAACATTGGTCTGAAGCTATTGTGTAGTGATTAAGAGAGTGAGCTTTGCAGTCATAATGACCTGTCTCTAGCTCTGTCTCTCAATAGCATGAGACCTTAGAGAAATTAACTTCTAATCTTTAGTGTCTTCATAAATGGGAATTTAGAAATAATTTCCAAAGGATTGCTATAATGTTTCAAATGATTTTTTTAGAGGCAGTTAAGTGATCAATAAGCTGGAGCTATTGTTATTTTTATTGTTTCTGTAGTTCAGGAAAGATGGATTGTTCTAACAATTATTGTTGGTAAACTTAATCAGAAAATGTAGTATTGAGTGACTCAGACTTTTGGCCTAGCTATGGGTGGAAATAACTTTCTGGGTAAAGATGCTGAACTAAAAACTTATAGCCAAAAATCCACTTCAGACCTCTGGGATCATCGCAATATTATTGTAAAAATATAACAATGAACATGGGAGTATAGAATCTCTTCTGAGATCCTGATTTCAATTGTTTTGGATATATACACAGAAATAGAATTGCTGGATCATATGGTAGTTCTATATTTGAGGAACTTCCATACTCTTTTTGTTTTTTATATAGTCGCTGCACCATTTTACATTCCTGCTATGGTGTATAAGTATTCCAATTTCTCCATATCCGTGCCAAAACTTGGTATCTTTTGAAACAACTTACACATCCGTTGAAAGATGAATGGGTTAAAAAACATATGGTTTATACATTCAATTGAATACTATTCAGTCTTAAAAAAGAAGAAAATCGGCCAGGCACAGTGGCTCATGCCTGTAATCTCAGCACTTTGGGAGGCCAAGGCAAGCCGATCACTAGAGGCCAGGAGTTCGAGATCAGCTTGGCATACATGGCGAAACCCCATCTCTACTAAAAATACAAAAGTTAGCCTGGCGTGGTAGCTCGCACCTGTAATCCCAGCTACTCAGGATGCTGACAGGAGAATCGGTTGAGCCTGGGAGGCAGAGGTTGTAGTGACCCGAAATCGCACCACTGCACTCCAACCTAGGCCGCAGAGGAGAGACTGTGTCTCAAATAAAAAAAAAATTAAAAAAAAAAAAGGAAATCTTGCCGTATGTAACAACATGAATGACCCTGGAGGATGTTGTGCTAAGTGGAATAAATCAGTCGGAGAAGGACAAATACTGTACTGCATGATTCCACTTCTATGAAGTATCTAAAATATTCACACTCATGGAAACAGTAAGATGGTTGTTGCCAGGGACTGGGGGTACAGGGAAATGGGGAGTTGCTGTTCAACAGGTGTAAAGTTTTATTTCTGCAAGACAAATAAGTTACAGAGAGCCGCTGTACAATACTGTGCCTACTGTTAATGATACTGTATTCTGCACTTAACATTTTGTTGAGGGTAGATTTCATGTTCAAGGTTCTTACTACAATAAAATTTTTTCAAAAAAACCTCAATAATTACCAAAAAATTATTTCAATATGTAGTAAAAAGAAATATAATGCTTCTGAAGGCAGTTCCTTTTGTACTGATAACGAATTGTGAATTGAGATGAGTGGAATTTAGCAATAAAAAGTGTCAAGAGCATTGGCTAATATTGTTGTCAGTTCTACCTAATTTTATCTATAGATTCGAACAATCCCAATCAAAACCTCAGTGCTTTTTAACAGAAATTCACAATGTTGAGTTTCTTGTTAATTGAAATTTACAGGGAAATGTAATGGATATAGGATATCCAAAACAATTTTGGAAAACAACAACAATTTTAGAGGACTAGAATTACCTGATTTCAGGACTTACTACAAACTTATGGTATCAAGGCAGTGTGGTATTTATGTAAAGTAAGACAAATACATCAACAGATCAGAACACAGTGTCCAAAAGTAGAGTCACAAATATTATGGTCAATTGAATTTGACAAAGGTACCAACGTAATTGAAATGTGTAGAAGGATAGTCTTTTCGACAAATAGTGTTCAGGCAATTAGATATAAATGTGGAAATAAATGACCCTGACCCCTACCTTACATAATACACAAAAATTAATTCAAAATGGATGATAGGTCTAAATATAAAAGTTGTTTTAAAACTTCTAGAAGAAAACATGGGAGAAAATTTTTACCACCTTGGAGTAGGAAAAGATTTCTCATATAGAATAATCACGAGTCCTAACATTTTTAAAAATTAATGCGATTGCAGCTCAAAAAATTAAAATGTTATAGTCTTTAAAAGATGCTAAATAAATAAGTGACTAAGGCACATCACAGACTAGGAGAAAATGGTTACAAAACATTTATCCAACAAAAGACTCATAGGATATATACAGAGAGAGAGAGGACTTGCTACTCAATAAAACGACAAATATCTCAATTTGAAAAAATAGACAAAAGACTTCATCATAGAAGATGTGTTGAACAGGCAATTATCACATCATTGTCATCCTGAAATATCACTTCAATCCCACTGGAATGGCTAAAATTAATAAGATTGGAAATAGCAAGTGTTGCACAGGCATGGCTCACACCTGTAATCCTAGCACTTTGGGAGGCTGAGGCAGGAAGACTGTTTGGGCTTGGAGTTTGAGACCAGCCTGGGCACCATAATGAGACATCTCTACAAAACATTTTAAAAATTAGCAGGGCATGGTGGCACACGCCTGTAGTCCCAGCTATTTGGGAGGCTGAAGTGGGAAGAACTCCTGAGCCTGGGGAGGAGAGGGCTGCAGTGAGCCCTGATTACACCACTGCACGCCATCCTAGGTGACGGAGTAAGACACTGTGTCAATAAATAAATACATACAGAGCCGTGATTACACCACTGCACTCCATCCTGGGTGGCGGAGTAAGACCCTGTGTCAATAAATAAAAAAATACAGAGCCCTCATTACACCACTGCACTCCATCCTGGGTGACGGAGTAAGACCCTGTGTCAATAAATAAATACATACATAATAAAAAATGAAAATAGCAAATGTTGGCAAGGATCTGAAGCAATTAGAGCATTTACGCTTTGCTAGTAGGAATATAAAATAGTACAACCACTTTGGAAAACAGTAGTAATTATTTAGTATAAATCTAAACAAGCACTTATCATAGGACCCAATATTTCTCCTCCTAACAAAAACAAATTGTGTCATATTTATCTCTCAGTCAAAATACTGCTCAGCAATAAAACAGAAACTACACTTGACAACGTGGATGAATCTCACATATATGCTGAGTGAAAGATGCTGGACACATCTGATTGAGACTACACTAGTCATGAAGAAATAAATCACATTTGTGGTTCCCAGGTGCAAGAATGTTGGGGAAGTTTAATGGCAAAGGAGCATGAGAAACCTTCTAGGGAGGTGGAAATGCTCTATATTTTGATTGTCATGGTCGTTACATAGATGAATACAAAGACTCTCTCCTTGACCAAACTTAGGCTCCTCTGATACGTTTTGTCAACTAGACCTTGACCTTAGGCTTCCATGTCTTTATTTGTCCAGTTTTAGCTAGATTCCTGCTAAGTCACTTTAGTAAGAGTCCCTTGCCCTTGGTATCTGGTCACCTTCAATATCTGATCAAATTCATTATTCTCTACCTTCCCCCAGATGATATCTGATCACCCTAACCTGCCTTTAGAAAGAATACTATCAAATCAGTTTAGCAAGAATCTCCTACCCCTTGCTGTGATTTGGATGTTTGTCCCCTCCAAAATCATGTTGAAATTTAATTGCCATTGTAGCAGCATTAAGAAGTGAGACCCTGAAGAGGTGATTAGGCAATAAAGGCTCCACCCTCCTAAGTGGGATTGATACTATAAAAAGGAGACTTCAACCCTCTGTTGGCCTTTTTGCCTTCCACCATGGAATGATGCTGCAAGAAGGTTCTTACCAAATGCCAGCACCTGGACATTGAACTTCTCAGCTTTCTGAACTATGAACCAATAAATTTCTGTTCATTATAAATTACCCCAGTCTCTTGGGCTGGGCATGGTGGCTCACGCCTGTAATCCCAGCACTTTGGGAGGCCACGGTGGGTGGATCACTTGAGATCAGGAGTTCGAGACCAGCCTTATCAACATGGAGAAACCCCGTCTCTACTAAAAATACAAAATTAGCCAGGCGTGGTGGTGTGCGCCTGTGATCCCAGCTACTCGGGAGGCTGAGACAGGAGAATCGCTTGAACCCGGGAGGCGGAGATTTCAGTGAGCTGAGATTGCGCCATTGCACTCCAGACTGGGCATACAGAGCAAGACTCCGTCTCAAACAAAATAAATAAAAATAAATAAATAGGAGCGCCTCTGCCCGGCCACCCACCGTCTGGGAAGTGAGGAGCGCCTCTGCCCGGCCACCCATCGTCTGGGAAGTGAGGAGCGCCTCTGCCCGGCCACCCCGTCTGGGAAGTGAGGAGCGCCTCTGCCCGGCCACCCATCGTCTGGGAGGTGAGGAGCGCCTCTGCCTGGCCTCCCATCGTCTGGGAGGTGAGGAGCGCCTCTGCCCGGCCGCCCCGTCCGGGAGAAAGTGAGGAGCGCCTCTGCCCGGCCGCCCCGTCCGGGAAGAAGTGAGGAGCGCCTCTGCCCGGCCGCCTCATCTGGGAAGAAGTGAGGAGCGCCTCTGCCCGGCCGCCCCGTCCGGGAAGAAGTGAGTAGCGCCTCTGCCTGGCCGCCCCGTCTGGGAAGTGAGGAGCGCCTCTGCCCAGCTGCCCCGTCCGGGAAGAAATGAGGAGCGCCTCTGCCCGGGCGCCCCGTCCGGGAAGAAGTGAGGAGCGCCTCTGCCCGGCCACCCATCGTCTGGGAAGTGAGGAGCGCCTCTGCCCGGCCACCCACCGTCTGGGAAGTGAGGAGCACCTCTGCCCGGCCGCCCCGTCTGGGAAGTGAGGAGCGCCTCTGCCCAGCCACCCATCGTCTGGGAAGTGAGGAGCGCCTCTGCCCGGCCACCCCGTCTGGGAAGTGAGGAGCGCCTCTGCCCGGCCTCCCATCGTCTGGGAGGTGAGGAGCGCCTCTGCCCGGCCGCCCCATCCGGGAGAAAGTGAGGAGCGCCTCTGCCCGGCCGCCCCGTCCGGGAGAAAGTGAGGAGCGCCTCTGCCCGGCCGCCCCGTCCGGGAAGAAGTGAGGAGCGCCTCTGCCCGGCCGCCCCGTCCGGGAAGAAGTGAGGAGCGCCTCTGCCCGGCCGCCCCGCCCGGGAAGAAGTGAGGAGCGCCTCTGCCCGGCCGCCCCGTCCGGGAAGAAGTGAGGAGCGCCTCTGCCCGGCCGCCCCGTCCGGGAAGAAGTGAGGAGCGCCTCTGCCCGGCCGCCCCGTCTGGGAAGTGAGGAGCGCCTCTGCCCGGCCGCCCCGTCCGGGAAGTGAGGAGCGCCTCTGCCCGGCCGCCCCGTCCGGGAAGAAACGAGGAGCGCCTCTGCCCGGGCGCCCCGTCCGGGAAGAAGTGAGGAGCGCCTCTGCCCGGCCACCCCATCCGGGAAGAAGTGAGGAGCGCCTCTGCCCGGCCGCCCCATCTGGGAGGTGAGGAGCGCCTCTGCCCGGCCACCCATCGTCTGGGAAGTGAGGTGAGGAGCGCCTCTGCCCGGCCACCCACCGTCTGGGAAGTGAGGAGCGCCTCTGCCCGGCCGCCCCGTCTGGGAAGTGAGGAGTGCCTCTGCCCGGCCACCCCGTCTGGGAAGTGAGGAGTGCCTCTGCCCGGCCACCCATCGTCTGGGAAGTGAGGAGCGCCTCTGCCCGGCCGCCCCGTCCGGGAAGAAGTGAGGAGCGCCTCTGCCCGGCCGCCCCGTCCGGGAAGAAGTGAGGAGCGCCTCTGCCCGGCCGCCCCGTCCGGGAAGAAGTGAGGAGCGCCTCTGCCCGGCCGCCCCGTCCGGGAAGAAGTGAGGAGCGCCTCTGCCCGGCCGCCCCGTCCGGGAAGAAGTGAGGAGCGCCTCTGCCCGGCCGCCCCGTCCGGGAAGAAGTGAGGAGCGCCTCTGCCCGGCCGCCCCGTCCGGGAAGAAGTGAGGAGCGCCTCTGCCCGGCCGCCCCGTCCGGGAAGAAGTGAGGAGCGCCTCTGCCCGGCCGCCCCGTCCGGGAAGAAGTGAGGAGCGCCTCTGCCCGGCCGCCCCGTCTGGGAGGTGAGGAGCGCCTCTGCCCGGCCACCCATCGTCTGGGAGGTGAGGAGCACCTCTGCCCAGCCACCCATTGTCTGGGAGGTGAGGAGCGCCTCTGCCTGGCCACCCATCGTCTGGAAAGTGAGGAGAGCCTCTGCCCGGCTGCCCCATCTGGGAAGTGAGGAGCGCCTCTGCCCGGCCACCCATCGTCTGGGAAGTGAGGAGCGCCTCTGCCCGGCCACCCATCGTCTGGGAAGTGAGGAGCGCGTCTGCCCGGCCACCTATCGTCTGGGAAGAAGTGAGGAGCGTCTCTGCCTGGCCGCCCCGTCTGGGAAGTGAGGAGCTCCTCTGCCCGGCCGCCCCGTGTCTGGGTAGAAGTGAGGAGCTCCTCTGCCTGGCCGCTCCGTCTGGGAGGTCTACCACGGAGGCCAGAAGCAATGTGGGGGCTGGACGTGGTGGCTCACGCCTGTGGTCCCGGCACTCTGGGGGGCGAGGCGGGTTGATCACTTCGGGCTAGGAGTTCAAGACCAGTCTGGCCAACTTGGCGAAACATGAAGAATACAACAGACAAACCAACCAACCAACTCAGTGACAACAAAACAGGTCTACCCTGGAGTCATACTCTAATTTTTTCTATTTTCCTCCCTTTCTGATCCTTTATCCCACTTTCTTTTTCTTCCTCTTCCTTCTCCCTCTTCTTTGTCAAATAGAGGATTGAGTTATTATCACTGATCCATATAAAGTCCCTCTCTCATTTATTTTAACTCCCACCCCCCATTTCTATTCCCCAACTTCCCATGTGCAACCTTCCTAATATGTTTGATACGCATCTTTTTGTTTGTATGTATTTTTAGAAAATGTTTATTGTTTTTGTATGCAAAAAAAATTAAAATAAATAAATAAATAAATAAATAAATAAATAAATAAATTACCCAGTCTCAGGTATTCTGTTACAGCAGCACAAAATGGACAAAGACACCCCTAATGTTTCCTCTTAGTAATTTTCAATCCACTGACCCCCAACCCTGTTCATTTGCTGTGAATCTCCCCTTGTTCATGCTGTATTCAGAATTGAGCCCAATTCCATACTGAGGTTTATTTTCCTACATTGCAATAGTTACTAAATAAAATTTGTTTTTTCTGTTCTAGCTACTATTCAACTGTGGTTTTCTTTAACAGTGTAATGCAGCAGAGTCGTCTGTGTTGTGCCAGGTTCCTGCCTGTGCAATTTAGCATATGCTGTAGTTTTAAAATAACTAACGTTTTACCAATACATTTACTTATAACTTCTTTTTCACATATATTATCTTATTTAACATTCTGGGGCCAGGCGCGGTGGCTCACGCTTGTAATCCCAGCACTTTGGGAGGCCGAGGCGGGCAGATCACGAGGTCAGGAGATCGAGACCATGGTGAAACCCCGTCTCTACTAAAAATACAAAAAATTAGCCGGGTGTGGTGGCGGGCACCTGTAGTCCCAGCTACTCGGAGAGGCTGAGGCAGGAGAATGGCGTGAACCCGGGAGGCGGAGCTTGCAGTGAGCCGAGATTGCGCCACTGCACTCCAGCCTGGGCGACAGAGTGAGACTCCATCTCAAAAAAAAAAAAAAAAAAATTCTGAAACAGCTTGTGATTTAATTACAATAACAGCAGTTATATTTTTAATTGAAAAATAAAAGGAATATTTAAATATTACTGGGTATTCTTAAATTTGGAAATGTATTAATCTTCAGATTTAAGACCAGGTCCCTAAACCTTTTCTTCCACACTAGGATGTCAATGTTAAATTTTCATTTAGCTTTTACATGTACCACAGAATGCAGTCTTGAATCCTTTAATAGCAATTATATTGGTTTATTGAGTCTCATAACAGGAAATAGACTATCAAAATATAAGTACTTCCAAAAAAAGATAGCATTTTACAAAGCCCTTTTTTGGAAAACATAGTTAATTATTCCTGAGATATTTATAGAATTCTGGAATTCTGAAGTTGTTCTGCTTACTTTTGAGTAATATCGGTAGCTGACATTTTCTGAGTACTGACTGTGCCCAATTTGCTCTGTGTGCTGCCTATATTTTACCTCACTTAATTCTTATCACTGTCGTATAAGGGATTATTGTTATCTTTTTTTTTTTTTTTGAGACAGAGTCTCCCCTATGTGGCCCAGGTGGGAGTGCAGTGGTGCGATCTTGGGTCACCGCAACCTCTGTTTCCTGGGTTCAAGCAATTCTCCTTCCTCAGCCTCCCAAGTAGCTAGGACTATACGCAAGCACCACCACGCCTGGCTAATTTTTGTATTTTTAGTAAAGATGGGTTTTTGCCATGTTGGCCAGGCTGGGCTCGAACTCGTGACCTCAAGTGATCTGCCCACCTCAGCCTCCCAAAGTGCTGGGATTACAGGCATGGGCCACAGCGCCTGACTTGTTTACTTTATTAGGGACTAAGTTTCTTCTGAGTAAACATTTAGTCTTTTTGTTGTTGTTGAGACAGGGTCTCCCTCTGTTGTCTAGGCTGGAGTGCAGTGGCGTGATATCGGCTCACTGCAACCTCCTCCTCCTGGGTTCAAGCATTCTTCTGCCTCATCCTCCCAAGTAGCTGAGATTACAGATGTGCAGCACCATGCCTGGCTAATTTTTTGTTGTTTTAGTAGAAATGGGGTTTCACTATGTTGGCCAGGCTGGTCTCAAACTCCTGGCCTCAAGTGATCCACCTACCTCGGCCTCCCAAAGTGGTGGGATTACAGTTGTGAGCCATCTCGCCGGCTTCTTGGTGGCATCTTGATACAGGGTGTACTGGATATCTCTGGCCACCCTGATCAATTTTCCACCTTGCTCTGTTCCTTAAGAATCTCATCCATAGGGACTACACAGTAATTGTTTATCTTCTCTTAGTTTTGGTTGAGTTCAGGCATTTGAAGATAGGAAGAAAGTAAGGGTTTTGAACTATTTATTTTCATGGCTCCCTCTAGGTGGGGTTAACATAGGGTAGCTCTGTCTCTCTATCCATGACCTCAATTCCTTTTCAACCCTATCTATACATCTATTCTATCTGGGCTCTGGTAACTCTGCCCTCCACTACTCCATCCAGGCCCCGGGGAAGTGCTATGGAATGAACTCTGTCCGCCCCCAAATTCATATGTTGAAGCCCTATTCCCCAATATGACTATATTCGAAAATAAGACCTTAAGGAGGTTATTAAACTTAAATGAGTTCATAAGGGTGTGGTCCTGATCCAGTTGGGTTAATGTACTTATTAAAAGAGACACCAGAGAGCTTGCTTTCTCTTCTCATTCAGGCACCAAGGAAAGGCCACGTGAGGACAAAGCAGCTGTCTGTAAGCCAGGAAGGGAGCCCTCACCGGATATTGTACCCTGCTAGAATGAACCTTGATCTTGGACTGTCCGGTCTCTAAAACTGTAAGAAAATTAATTTCTGTTGTTTAAGCCATCCAGTCTGTGGTATTTTGTTATGGAAGCCCAAGCTGACTAATTCAGGTAGTAAGGCACTATCTTGTGTAGTTTCTTAACACTCTGCCCACACTTTTGTAAAGAGTCCCTTTATTAAACTCCCCCTAATTGGCACTCATGCTGTTTTCTGATAGGATCCTGATTCATACAAAGCAGACAATCAGAGAACATTACCCAGGCTAAGAAGAGTGGCTGACCCAAATATCCTCCTTCTCTCCTGGAACTTGAAGGCATAATAAGAGTGCATCTTATTTCTCTTGGTAGTTAGGCTTCAGTTTCTGTTTTGAAGCGTATGAGACCGCTGTAACTCAGGCTCTGTTCTTTTGGCCCAGCCAGTGTATGACAGTTTCTTATGAGGATCACAAGCCACCATCTCCCCAGGCTGACCAGATTCTGCACTTCAGCTCTTGCTGGTACTGTGGCTTTTTCAAGACTCACTCATGTGCAGACTCCATTTGACCCTAGCACTGGCCTTTGCAGTGGTGGCTCCTTGGAGAAAAACTCACTCGGTCCGCGGCTAACCTGCACACACCTCCAGAGCGCATTTCTAGTTCTCTCTTCACATCTTGGGAAACCAAGAGGCAATCTCTGAGGCTCCCCCTGCTTAAACACGCTACTTAACCTTTTTACTCTACTGTGGCCTTCACTTTGGCTCTAGGCACTCTGCTTCCAAAATTCCAAACAGGAAGTGGGGTGCAAGTCCTGTGTACTTTCACTTAATGTCTCTGTAGACATTCAGAAGCACATTTCCACCCCATTTCCCTCTGACCCTCTTCTTGGACAAAGTTTTTGTGATACCACTTTGCTGATAAAGGATCTAGTGCGGTCTCAAGATACAACCTAAGAAAGAAGGTCAAAAACTGCAAACTAGAAGAAAGAACGTTTAGATTTCTACAACTTTTGCAATTTCTTGTGTGTGTGACATTTGTCTCCTTATACCACAGAGATTACCAAAACAGGCACCAAAGGAAAAAAAAAGCTGATCGCCACCACCACCACCGTTTAATAAATAATGTGTTTAGCATAACTTCAGGATGAGAAAAGAAGGTTAGAGCTGGTGGAACAGTGATTCTAAGACTTCTAAGAGGTGATTTCCAGGATGACTACTCCAAAGAGAAGAGGCAAGTAAACTGCAGTCCTCAGGACCTGTTGCTAAGAAGAAAAGAAACTCCGAAGAATCAATTCAGATCCGAAAATATTGGACTGGGTCAAAACACACTTGAAAATATAATCTGTCATACATTTTCTCATTGCTTAGGAGTATGGGCTTGGGCATAAATAAGATCAGCATTTTAGCAAACATTTACTGCTTAGAAGCTACGTGGATGTGGAGAGGCATAACGTAGAGGTGAAGAGCCCTGGCTCCAGCATTAGGGATGTGGCTTGAATCCTCACTCTGCCACCCAGAGCAAATTATCTACTTCTTTGAAGCTCATTTTGTTTTCCTTAACTAGGATAGCTAATCCAATAGTTTTTTCTTCATCGAGTCATATGTGAAGTACTTATCACTAACCTGTTGTGTGTATGCATGTTAGTGCCAAGTACTTCAGCAATTGATCATCATTATCAACCTGAGAAAACTCACTTTACTTTTGTGAAAGGAAAATAAATCTCGGGACCCAAAAATCACTAAGCCAAAGGGAAGTCAAGCTGGGAACTGCAAGGGGCACAGGACCTGCCTCCCATTCTATTCCCAAATAAGATAGCTACAAAGATGAAAAAGCTACATACTTCCCTCGCAGTTTTCCCACAAGGAAATTCCTTGTGAACAAGAGACAGAACTCAGAGTCATCCCTGCGCTCACGTGAGTCAGAGTCCAGCCTGGGGAGCATAGTGAGGCCCTGTCTCGGCAAAAATATAAAAACTTAGCTGAGTGTGATTGTGTGGTTGGGTCATGCCTGTAGTTCCAGTTACTTGGGAGGCTGAGGTGGGAGGATTGCTTGAGCCAGGTTGCTCAACGCTGCAGTGAGGTATGACACTGCCACTGCATGTCAGCCTGGAAGACAGAGTCAGATCCTATCTCTGGGAAAAAAAAATGCTTGTAGAATGTAAACATGAGGCCCTGTCTCTACAAAAAGTTGCTTGGGTGTGGTTGAGCCCAGGAGTTTGAGGTTGCAGTGAGCTAGGATTGTGCCACTGCATTCCAGCCTGGATAACAGAGTAAGATACTGTTTGAAACAGGAAAAAGAAACAAAACAACATTTGTATGTGGGTATGTTTTATTTCTGGGGGGCTGCTGTAACAAAGTATTATAGATTGTGTCTTCATGTTTTGGAAGGGAAACAAGCTCATTGGGGCCTCTTTTATGAGGGCACTAATCCCATTTATGAGGGCTCTCCTGTCACGATCCAAGCACCATCCAAAGGCCCAACCTCTTAATACCAACACCTTGGGGGTTAGAATTTCAACAAACGGATTTTGGAGGCAGGGGACATAAACACTCTGATAGCAGGGCTTTTTAGAAGTGCCATGAATAATTAAATTCTAATCATGGTAGCCAAGCCATGTATCAGCTTTCTTATAACTTAATTAGAATGCCAAATACTGTGGAAGAAACAATTACTTTACAAGCAAATGTGTTATTGTTACTTTGAAGGAAGTTATCTTCTAGTATAGTAGAAGCAGTAGCTATTGTAGTGGGGTAAAACGTATTTTCTGACAATGACTCCTTTTACCAGTAGTGAACTGGTAAATGTTTAACAACCAGCTCTCCAGAAAAACAAAACAAAACAAAACTTATTTGTAATGTTTGTCAATTTATGTGGTGTAATTACTCCTACCATGACCAATTTTAAACTATAAATGTGACATCACATCACTGAACACAGGAAGAAATGAGAAGTAACAAAATCTTACAGTATTTTCACCATACAGATGCAATAATTGTAAAGGTAAATAACCTCAAGAACAAATAATATTGTTATAATTGAAAGAATCAGGAAGTGGTAAATTTTGAATATTTATTACTTTTGTATTTAATATAATTTACTTAACTATACTTAATATTATTAACTTTGTATAATTTATTTTTTAATAATGCCTATGTTTAACAACGAATCTACAAAAATTTTAAAAATTTAACAACTGGCTCTTAGAAGCCATTACAAGCAAGCTTCAGCACACCACTATGCTGAACTGCCCCTCAGATGCACAGCACTCATAGCCATATATGTATGATGTTATAATACATCCTGGCCACAGCTGATGAGAGTAAATAGGGATGGGAATAGGTTCAATGTCACTTCTCCCAGAAGTAGAAAGGGAATCAGATGAAATCATCCTGTTTGTGTGGCTGAAACTATAACTCATGAATATTTGAAGTTACAGGCAGTCACTTTTTGACCATTATGTGGACTGAGTAGCAAATAAGATTTATCTTCCAGTATAGAAGTATAAAAATATGCAAAGGGAAACCAGAAATGGGGAAACACATCTCGTTTGTCTTAAAGCGTTCTAGATTGCAGCGGCAGTTCTTGAGACCTGGTTGCATTCTACCCTTAGATTTGGACAGAAAAATTTACTCTCACATGGCGTGAACCCGGGAGGCAGAGCTTGCAGTGGGCCGAGATCGCGCCACTGCACTCCAGCCTGGGTGACAGAGCGAGACTCCGTCTCAAAAAAAAAAAAAAAAATTTACTCTCACAGTAATTTTCCTTTTCCTCTAATATAACTCGAATTGCTTTTTGTTATTTGCAAACAAAAAGATGAAAAAGAAGGAAAAATGAAATACTAAAATATGCATAATAATAAGCGTAGTAAAATACAGGGTGAAAAATGTTCAATTGCTGTATAGCTCATAGATTAAAATAGAGAATTTTGCCCTAACTCTATTTGTAGATAATGAACATTAGGATAAATATTTCAACTCTCCTTTTTGAGAAAACCACAGTCTAAATACAGCTACCTTTCTCTGTAGATTCTACTGTAATGTGTGCTTGGATTTAACTGCCTGTCATTGTAAACAAGATTGTTTTGAGGTAGCTGAAAGTGAAGAGCTTTCCTTTGGCAAGCTCCACAACTCCTGTGACTTAATCATCACCTAGACAAGAATGATTACTTCAGCCAGACTTCTCACCTGATGTCAGTTGTTTCCTCGACATCTTTTCTTAGATGCCTCATGATTAGCTCAATTTTAAAAAGCTCAACAGTACCCCCTTGATCCACCACTACCCACACTGTCCAGTAACTTACTCGTGCTAGGGATCTGGGAATTAGCCTTCTCCTCACCTCACATCTCCAGCACTTGCAGTACAGTGGGGAAGTGAGGGTGACGGGGAAAGGGAGCTAAGGTACAGGCAATGACTAATTTACATCTCTTAGTGGCAAGTGTTACAACAAGAATAGTATACAATACTACAGAGACATACAACGGGAATAAATCCATGAATTAGTCATATGCTCCTTTCTAGACCGTTCTCTGGGTACTCACTGCCTGAAAAACATGTTTCAAATATTAGGTTTCAGCTAATTCTGTATCTCACCAAGAAATTTTTCCTTGACAACCTCTCTCTAACAGAATTGTGTTCCTGTAACCGAGTATCCCCATTTTTCTTAAGAAAAAGGGAATGAGGGCCAGGCGCGGTGGCTTACGCTTGTAATCCCAGCACTTTGGGAGGCCGAGGCGGGCGGATCATGAGGTCAGGAGATCGAGACCACGGTGAAACCCCGTCTCTACTAAAAATACAAAAAATTAGCCGGGCGTGGTGGCGGGCGCCTGTTGTCCCAGCTACTCGGAGAGGCTGAGGCAGGAGAATGGCGGGAACCCGGGAGGCGGAGCTTGCAGTGAGCCGAGATTGCGCCACTGCACTCCAGCCTGGGCGACAGAGCGAGACTCCGTCTCAAAAAAAAAAAAAAAAAAAAGAAAAGAAAAAGGGAATGAATAACTATTATTATTTTCTCTTCTCTTTTTCCTTTCCCCCTTGATATGGTTTGGCTCTGTGTCCCCACCCAAATCTCACCTGACATTGTAATCCTTCCCCATGTGTTAAGGGAGGGACCTGGTCGGGGGGCGATAGGATCATGGGGGCAGTTTCCCTCATGGTGTTCTCATGATAGTGAGTTCTCAAAAGATCTGACACTTTAAAGGTGTGTGGCAGTTCCCCCTTCATTCTCTCCTGTCACCTTTTGAAGAAGGTGCTTGCCTCTCCTTCGCCCTTTACCATGATTATAAGTTTCCTGAGGCCTCCTCAGCCATGTGGAACTGTGAGGCAATTAAACCTTTTTTAAATAAATGAGCCAGTCTCAGGTAGTTCTTTATAGCAGTTTAACAATGGACTAATACAGAGAATTGGTACTGGAGTTTGAGGCACTGCTATAAAGATACTTGAAAATGCAGAAGTGACTTTGGAACTGGATAATGGGCAGAGGCTGGAACAGTTTGGCGTGCTCAGAAGAAGACAGAAAGATGCGGGAACAAGTTTGGAACTTCTTAGAGTCTTGTCGAGTGATTTTGACCAAAATGCTGATATTGATATGGACAATGAAATTCAGGCTGAGATGGTCTCAGATGGAGATAAGGAACTTATTGGGAACTGGAGTCAAAGTCACTCTTGATATGCTTTACTGCAGAGACTGGCAGCATTTTGCCCCTGCCCTGAGATCTGTGGAACTTTGAACTTGAGAGAGATGATTTAGGACATCTGGAAGAATAAATTTCCTTTTTTTTTTTTTTTTGAGACAGAGTCTCGCTCTGTCACCCAGGCTGGAGTGCAGTGGCGTGATCTCGGCTCACTGCAAGCTCCGCCTCCCAGGTTCAGACCATTCTCCTGCCTCAGCCTCCCAAGTAGCTGATACTACAGGCACCCACCACCATGCCCAGCTACTTTTTGGTATTTTTTTAGTAGATACGGGGTTTCACCATGTTGGTCAGGATGTTCTCAATCTCCTGACCTCGTTATCTGCCTGCCTCAGCCTCCCAAAGTGCTGGGATTACAGGCATGAGCCACCGTGCTCAGCCTATAAATTTCTAAGAAGCAAAGCATTCAAAGTGGGATCTGGCTTTTTCTAAAAGCCTACAGTCATATGCATTCACAAAGAGATGATCTGAAATTGGAACTTAGGTTTAAAAGAGAAGCAGAGTGTAAAAGTTTGGAAAAGTTGCAGCCTGACCATGTGGTGGAAAAGGAAAACCTGCTTTTTGGGGAGAAATTCAAGTCAGCTGCAGAAATCTGCAAAAGTAAAGAGAAGCCAAATGTTAATAGCCAAGACAATGGGGAAAATCTCTCCAGGGTGTTTCAAAGTTCTTCACAGCAGGCCCTCCCATCATGGACTCAGAGGCCAAGAAGGAAAAAATGGTTTCGTGGGCCAGGCCCAGGGCCCCCCTGTTTTGTACAGCTTTGGGACATGGTGCCCTGTGTCCCAGCTGCTCCAGTGCCAGCCATGGCCAATGGAGGAAAAGGTACAGCTTAGTCCATCGCTTCAGAGGGTGCAATCCCCAAGCCTTGCTGGCTTTCACATGGTGTTAAGCCTGCAGGTGTGCAGAAGACAAGAGTTGAGCTTTGGGAACCTCCACCTAGATTTCAGAGGATGTATGGAAACGCCTGGATGTCCAGGGAGAAGTCAGCTGCAGGGGCAGAACCCTCATGCAGAGCCCATACTAGGGCAATGCAGAGGAGAAATGTGGGGTGGAGCCCCCACACAGAGTCTCCACTGGGGCACCGCCTCATGCAGTTGTGAGAAGAGGACTACTGTCCTCCAGATTCCCAAAGGAAGATCCACTGACAGCTTGCACTGTGCACCTAGGAAAACTGCAGGCACTCAATGTCAGCCATTAATGCCAACCAATGAAAGCAGCTGCGGTGGCTGTACCCTGCCCACAGCCACAAGGGCAGAGCTGCCTAAGGTCTTGGGAGCCCACCCGTTGCATCAGCATGCCCTGGGTATGAGACATGGAGTCAAAAGAGATTATTTTGGAGCTCTAACATTTAATGACTGCCCTATTGAGTTTCTGATTTGCAATGCAGCCTGTAGCCCCTTTGTTTTGGCCAATTTTCCCCATTTGAAATGGGACCATTTACCCAATACCTGTAACTCCATCATATCTTGGACGTTATTAACTTGCTTTTGATTTTACAGGCTCAGAAGCAGAACGGACTTGCCTTGTCTCAGTTGAGATTTTGGACTTGGACTTTTGGGTTAATGCTAGAACGAGTTAAGGCTTTGAGGTACTGTTGGAAAGGCACGATTGTGTTTTGAAATGTGAGAAGGAAATGAGCTTTGGGCGGGGCTGGGGTGGAATGATATGGTTTGGCTTTGCATCCCACCCCAACTTTCATCTTGAACTGTAATCCCCGCATGTCAAGGGAGGGACCTGGTGGGAGGTGATTGGATCATAGGGGCAGTTTCCCCCATGCTGTTCTCATGATAGTGACTGAGTTCTCACCAGATCTGATGGTTTAAAAGTGTGTGGCAGTTCCCCCTTCATGCTCTTTCTCTCTCCTGCTACCTTGTGAAGAAGGTGCTTGCTTCTGTTTCACCTTCCACCATGATTGTAAGTTTCCTCAGTCTTCCCCAGCCATGCAGAACTGTGAATCAGTTAAACCTTTTTTTTAAATAAGTTACCCAGTCTCAGGTAGTTCTTTGTAGCAGTGTGAAAATCGACTGATACACCCCTGTTCTCCACTTTCTACTTAGTCTTTTAGTAATGACAATATAGCATTTTACCATCCCTTCACCAGACACTCCCTACAGGGTAAGTTCATCTATGTGCTCTAAGATGGAACTCTCTTTGAGAGTTAACAGTCGATTTATAGACAAAAGCATGCCTGCTATGGAACTCTCACCCACCAGAGGGTTACCTCAAGAGATAACAATTGAAAAACATGTCCACTACTCTCTCCCAGCTAGAGAGTTTTTATCATAGTCCTTCCCACAAAGATGCCAGAAGTCACCAGCTTGACCTCCTGGTAGGTAAGGCACCAAGCTAACATGCAGATCCCTCACCTTGCTCACTTCCTCTCCTGCCTTTTAAAAGTGCCTGCTTTAGGTTCTCACTCGTAAGTAGGAGTTGAACAATGAAAACACATGGACAGAGGGATGGGAACAACACACACCACGGCCTGCTGGGAGATTGGGGACGAGGGGAAGGAACTTAGAGGACGGGTCCATAGGTGCAGCAAACCACCATGGCACACATATACCTATGTAACAAACCTGCATGTTCTGTGCATGTATCCCAGAACTTAAAATAAAAAAGAAAAAAAGAAAAAGAAAAAAGAAAATGAAAAAAAAAATGGAAAAAGAAAAGTGCCTGCTTTTACTCCAGAAACAAAGTAACACATTTAAAGTCAAGACTCCTGTGCTTCTTCCCCTAAGCTAGCTCGGAAAATAAATCACTTTTTTTATACCAGACCTCGCTTTTGTTAATAGGGCTCTGCAAGCACTGAGTGACTAACCTGCATTTATTAGTTACATTCCCACTGCATTTGTACTTGTCTCCATTACAACAATTATAATTATAGATACATTTTAAGCTACTGTGGAGCCCCAGCAGAATGCCTGTCACATCAAAATTATCAAAGAAGTATTTAGTAAAGAGAAGAAAAAAAAGAATAAACAGAAGATATCAACAGCTCTGGATTCTACCAGTGACCAGCATTCAATCAACTCTATATAAATTATTCTCTTCCTATATTTTCTCCTTTATCCAGTAAGCAACTGGACTCATGGCCAGGTGCAGTGGCTCATGCCTGTAATCCCAGCACTTTGGGAGGCTCAGTGGGGTGGATCACTTGAGCCCAGGTGTTCTGAGACCAGCCTGGGCAAAATGGGGAAACCCCATCGTGGGGGTTCAGTCAGGTTGGTGGGAAAAATTTTAGTTATAATAGCCACAAACCCTCTTGGAAGGCCTGAGAGTTTGCATAACTTCAGTAATAGATCTAGCTGAAGGCAGCCTAGTCCCTTAACCTTTAGTTAAATAGGTTAAAGTAGATACAAAGGAATGTGGGGGAGTTTATCTAACTAGCTTGTTTACTCATGTGGTCCTAAGACTAATCTTAGGGTGCTTAATTGCTTTCTAATCGGGAAGCCCGCAATGTCAATTACCCTCCAGTGGTGTTGACTCAAGCCTTTATCAACTAATCTTTACTGAATGAATGTGAGTCTTGCTGGCTGGTCTAGGCCGGAGGTTCCAACTATTTACAGCACTCTTCTTGGTGTCTGTAAGTGGCCCTGCATGCTCAGCCAGACTGGCAAAGCAGAATATCTGTGTCAGTGCACGTTATTCATCCGTCGTTGGGTCAGTGTCTGCAGGACAGACCCCTGCACCCCATCTCTACAAAAAAAACCCCGCAAAATTGTCTGGGCATGGTGGCACACGCCTGTAGTCCCAGCTATTTGGGAGACTGAAGTGGGAGGATTCCCTGATTCCAGGAGGTGGAGGCTGATATGAGCCAGGATCATATCATTGCACTTCAGCCTAGGCAATAGAATGAGACCCTGTCTAAAAAGAATTAGAAAAAAAAAAAAAGGAAAACGAAATGGAACTTGAACTTTCCTTGACTTTGGGCACGTCACATGGCTTCCATTTCTTCATCTATAAAATATCAACCGCAGAGTTATTGTGAAGATGAAATGAGCTGTGCATGTGAAATGAAAGTACTTTTACAAGCATTAAATGCCATAAAAATTTTAAGCATGGCTCTTAGTAGCTTTAGCTCTAATTTTCTATTATTCTAAATAGTAGAATGTGGTAGAAGTATATATCACTGTTTTTTCTTTTTTTCTTTTTAACCAGTGGTGGGGATAAGGGGAAAGAAGTGGTTGAAAAATCAAAAGGGAACTTCTCACTTGGGTAAGTTTGGACTTAATTGTGCCAAACTTTCTAAAGCAGCTTCCAGGACAAATTTCCAGGAATATTTAACAAATTGTTTGGACTAACTAGAACACAGATGTGCAGCCACATTTTTTGTGCACATGTGACTGAAAGAGTGGCTCTGTAGGCTCAGACTAAGACCACGCCACACCGGTTGCAGTCAAGAGATCTTTATTGGAGGAGTCCGAGGGAGAGCCGAAGCGGAAGGGAAGACAGAGAGCTCTGCGGCCTCCATCTTTTATGCCCAGGGACGTTACGTGGGGGTTGCTGGTTGGCTGAGGGGCTGGGCCTAGGCCCAGGCGGGAAGGCGTGACCTCTGGTTGGCTCCTTTTTGGCGGGCCTGTGTTGGGGAGGAAGAAGAACCTGGAACCAGCACCATTAGGGTGCTCCTGTTACCTGACATTCCTCCCTTTTTTGTTTCTTAAGAAGTGGGGAGATGGGCGTTGCCATTCATCTGGCTACTTCCTGCTGAACGGGGGCGTCATGGGGGAGGGGTATGGGAGGACTGCAGGGGCACAGCAGGAGCAGGAGGCTAAGTAGTAGGGCGCTGTATATGAAGACTTCTTCGGCCTTGAAATCCATGAAGGTTCCTTGAAGGTATAAGTCATCTAGGGCTGAGAGCCAACCGAAGGGTAGGGAGGGGTTAGGGATGAGCCAGGAGTCGTGGCGGAGGGTCTGGAGAAGCTGTATGAAGCGGGTTGTCTGGGGTCTGCATGGCTTGGCTGCTGAAGTCTGTGACATCCTTTTGGTGGCTAATCCTTTTCGGTGGCTAAAAGCTGGTACTGTCTAATGAGAAGCTGGTTAAGTTTGGTTAGAAATGGAGGAAATCTGCTGCTGCATGAATCTGACAAGAAGGTTACAAATGCAGGGCCCAAAGGCGAGTAACAGCAAGATGGCTGCCACAGGACCTAGAAAGGGAAGAAGCCATGTTGCCCAACTCCAGAGGTGGGTATAAGAATTTGAGATGCGTTGTCTGATCTCAGAAGCTTTTTCCTGTAAACGCCGGGCAGCATCTCGTACTATCCCTGACTGGTTAGTGTAAAAACAACACTCTTCCCCTAAGAAGGTGCAGAGTCCTCCTTTCTCAGCAGTGAGGAGGTCTAGGCCTCGGCGGTTTTGGAGAGTCACTGCTGCTAAAGAGTCTATTTGGGATTGTAAAGTAAAAATAGATTCTGTTATTTCTTGTAAACTGTCTGAGAAATCCTTTGAGAGTGTGTGGTAGTAGGATAATGAAGTTGATAAACCAGCTATTCCGGTTCCTGTAGCAGTGGCCATTCCTAACCCTATAAGTAGGGGTATTAGTTGTATGGCTCTCCGCTGACGGACTTGAGCTTTGAGGGGTACTGATAAGGTCTGATTTCCTGGGGCAATATTAATGTTGGGACTTAGAAAGACTAAGGTGCAGGTGCCTGTCCAGTTAGTGGGGAGGCAGATATAGGTTGACATTCCACATAAGAAGAATATGCCTTGGCTGGGTAGGCAGAACTCATTATGTATGTTAAAAAGGTGTGTGAGTTTGTTGTTTTCATTCTCCCATACTCCTAGAGTACTTGCTAAGGTAGCTCCAGTGACTGGCTGGAAAGGGGTGTTAGGAGCAAACTGAGTGGCTCCCTGTGTTTTATTTTCCCATTGGAGAAAAAAACGTTTTGAATCTACTAGGAGCCATTCGAGAGAGTGATTGAAAGAGGGGATGAGAAGGCACTCACTAGTAGTGGGGGCGCTGCTGCAGGGAGTCCAGGGGTGAATGGTCATGCAGGGAGTGTGTCTGCCATTACAGAACCCGGACTGTTTGTTGAGCAGGGAGGAGGTGATGATTTTGGGGGGCCCAGAGAAGCGGACAAGCTGTTTGAATGGAGCAGTTTGGGTGACTCGAAAGTTACTATGATCAACTGGGGCTTGAAGTTGTAGGGTGTAATTACACTGATGCAGTGGTAGGTGCCCTAGAGGCAGGCCAGATGACAGGTTGCGTTGGATGCATAAAGGGGCTTGGAAAGTTAAAATAGTATTTGTGGTTACAGGGCCGTGTATGGGCTTTTCATTGCTTGTGTAATAGGTGAGGTTGGAAATGTAAGAACGTAAAAGTTGGGTTGCACGTCCTGTTATGGTATCTTTGGTCCTATCAGATATGGGGAAGTCGGCTAATGATTGCATGTTTAGAAGTTGGAAAGGGTCTTTTCCTTCATAACGAGGGTGGTAGGTCAAGTTGGTGAAGACCCAGTTTTTTGCGGGAATGGGAATGGCAATATAGCCAGAGGTTGATAGAGAGATACACAGCCAACAGTCATTTGCCAGGGAAGGATTGGACTGGTTTAACAGAGTGTGAGTTAAGTTGAGAGTCTTGTAGAGGTAATTAGGAGCTAGTGAAAGGGGAGAGGTGGTTGTATGAGGTATCCAAGGAAGTAGGAGGGACACATAGGCAAAGAGCAAACAGGAAGGTAAAGAGGGTGCTCTGGAAAATGAGATCATTTTTATCTAGTCTGAGTTCTTTCACTTATCTTTTTAAAGGAGGAAGCGGTCGTTCCTCAGGATCAGTGGTAGGAGCCTTTTTAGTCTGGGATGTTTCTTTCCGAAATAGGAGGTGCAAGTCCTCCAATTGTTCACAGGTGTCTCGGGATTCCTGAGCTGATGATCCTGCAGGTTCCTCAGGGGATGTCCAAAGTTTAACTCGGGTGTGGTGAATAACTTATGGGAAAAGAGGTGGCCTGAGAAAGAACATGATAAAGGTGGGGTAGTCGTTGGACATATGGTCTGGCCTCCTACCCCGACTTTGGGAGGGCCAGAGGTGGAGACAGCACCCCAAAATTCCTGCAAAACCGAGAAGGTAGCTCCAGTGTTGAGAAGGAAAGTTACGAGGCGCCCATCTATCGTGAGAGGCACCCTGGGCTCCTGTGCGGTGATAGTGTGCGTCGGGGGAAGAGTCCCAGGGCCCCGTCAATCGTCAATGGCCAGTCCTAAGAGATCGGGGGCAGGGCTGGGGTCTGGCCCAACACCCCTCTGGGAGTTGGGGCAGTCGAAGGCCCAGTGACCGAGCTAGTGGCATTTTGGACATGGCATGTGTGGAGGCCTGGGATTAGGGCACTCACGAACCCAATGCCCTTCTTTGCCGCACTTGAAGCAGGGCCCAGGGGGCTGATGGTGGGCAAATAGTGGCTTACGGTCGCCAGTGTTTATAGCTGGCTGAGTAGGGGCTCGGAGAGCTTGAGCCAGCATTTGACACTTTTGCCTCCTTGCCTGTTCATCACGGTTATGGTACACCTTGAACGCGGTGGCCAAAATCTCAGTCTGTGGGGTGAAGGGGCCTCTGTCTAGCTTCTTTAATTTGGCTCTAATGTCTGGGAAGCTTTGCGTGAAAAAATGGGACATGAGAAGCTGCCTGCCATCGGGGGCTTCTGGATCTATGTTAGTGTATTGTTGAAGGGCCTGTGTAAGGCGGTCGAGAAAGGCGGAGGGGTTTTCATGTTTCTCTTGTACGATTTCACAAAGTTTTTCAAAGTTGACTGCCTTTTGGGCTGCCCTGCAGAGGCCAGTTGCTAGGCAGGTGGTGAAGTGGTCTCGAGCAGCGACGCCATTTGGGGAGTTGTAATCCCAGTTAGGGTCTTGCTCGGGGACAGCCTGCACCGCTATGGGTAGGGCTGGGGTAGTCTGGTGAACTTGGTCTGCATAAGTGCAGGCTTGTTCCTAGACCTGCCTGCGCTTCTTGAGAAGGAGGGTGTTAGAGAAATTTGGATATAAGAGGCGGAGTTAGGAGTGTAAGAGCCTAAGTGTTTATAAGTTAGCCATAGAGAAGGGAACATGGACACAAACAATGCCTTCTGCCCCTGCAACTTCCCTAAGAGGGGTGAGGACGGAAAGGTGTGATCTGGAACGAGTGGTGGGAGGGCTGAGCAGCGGAAGGGAGGGAGCTGGAGAGGTTGTGGAGGAAGGGGAAGGAAGAGAGAGGTCGGGGGAAGTGGCAAGGGGCGGGGCCACCGCTGGCGGGGCGGAGGCCGGAGGGTGGGGCTGAGGGTGGGGATATGGAGTCCGGATCGGAGGGAGAGGTTAGCAGTTTGAGGGCAGCGATAAGATATTGAGGTTTACACAGGGGTCTGTGGACATAGGGGATCTCTTCCCATTTTCCTGTTCGCTCACAATGTGCAGAGGCCTATAAGTGGGCCATTTATTTTGGTTATTTAAGGGGTATGTAGGCGTTTTGGTTTGAGGTCGATTGCGAGGCCTAGGGCTGACAGATTATTTAAGAGGCACTGTAGGGGAGAGTCGGCCGGCAGGGATGCGGAGCCTCCTATGGTGGGGCTACGAGAGGATATGCAGTGAGGGCTAAGTAGGGCGTCCCCTAATAGCCGAACACTGCGACGTGACTCAGCTTCTGGTTTGGTCGTCACCAAAGCGGAAGGACTGAGGGGCCGACTATGGCCAAGGACCGTGGGCCACCTGGTACCAGGATTTTCGGAGCGAGAAAGGGAAGGGACCCAGGCCGGAGATGCGAGGAGGAGAGGGAGAAAACTCCATTCCCTGCAGGCTGAGGCGGAAGTGAATGATAGGGGCCTACCACTGCTGTAGGGGCGTGGGGCAAAATGTGTCCGTCACGGGAGCGGCTATGGTCTGGCGATTTGCCTGAGAGGTAGGCCCAGGAGGGGAAAACTTACCGAGACGAGGCCGGTGGTGGGCGAAGAGCTCGGCGAACAGGAAAATGGGCGAAGACTGACCGGGGCCTTGTCTGAGCCTGAGAGGGATTGGGGTCCCACCAAAGGCGGGGAGTCCCAATCCGAGTCACGGCACCAATGAAAGAGTGGCTCCGAAGGCTCAGACTAACACCACGCCACACCGGTTGCAGTCAAGAGATCTTTATTGGAGGAGTCCGAGGGAGAGCCGAAGCGGAAGGGAAGATAGAGAGCGCTGTGGCCTCCATCTTTTATGCCCGGGGACGTTACATGGGGGTTGCTGGTTGGCTGAGGGGCTGGGCCTAGGCCCAGGTGGGAAGGCGTGACCTCTGGTTGGCTCCTTTTTGGCGGGCCTGTGTTGGGTAGGAAGAAGAACCCGGAACCAGCCCCATTAGGGTTCTCCTGTTACCTAACAGTGACTATGTGTGCCTCTGGAAGATTTCAACACAAACACACTCTCATCTAAATTAATGCTTTCCTCTGAACTGACTCATTTGACCAGCACAACCAGTTTGCATGCCAGTGCAAGCAGAGAAACCTGTAATAAAAGAAGAAAAGAATGAAAGGCATTTAGAAATTGAGTGGTTAAATGTACACTTAGTTAATCATTGTATTTGTTTTTCAAGGGCTTCCTAACCTTTTGGAGAAAGAAAAATAAGGCAGAAAGCTGACTGAAGTTTGAAATTAATATGTGCAAAATGTCTGTAGAGGATCTAGTCTATCCTCCTTTCCTTCATCTTAAGACTTAATTTTATCCAAAAATTAAGTAGCCTGATTAGTCATCCTCGCTTTCTTCTCTTCCTGGCTCCTGGGGTTTTTTCCCACATGTATTTGTTGAACATCTACTACAAAGCAGGCACTGCCCAAGGCATTGTTTTTAATGTACAAATAGGGATCTACTACAAAGCAGGCACTGCCCAAGGCATTGTTTTTAATGTACAAATAGGGAGTTTGAAATTCATCCTTTTGATCAGAAGTTCTCAACCTATACAGTGTATATGATTACAAGGAAAATTTGTCAAAAGTGCAGATTTCTAGTCTTAATCCCAGATGTCAGATTTGGGGCTCTTCGTAGGGCCTGGCAATCTGCCATTTTCACAAGGGTCTGGGAGAGCTGTGGCTCGTGCCTATTATGCCAGCACTTTGGAAGGACGATGCAAGAGGATTGACTGGAATTCGTGACCAGCCTAGGCAACACTGCATGACTCTGTCTCCACAAAAATTTAAAAAATTAGCCAGGTGCAGTGTTGCATGCCTGTAGTCCCAGCTATTTGGGAGGCTGAAGTGGGAGGATGGAGTGAGCTGTGATCGTGCCACTGCACTCCAGCCTGCGTGACAGAGGTGAGACCTTCCCTCAAGAGACAACAACAGGGCTGAATGCGGTGGCTCACGCCTGCAATCCCAGCACTTTGGGAGGCTGAGGCAGGCGGATCACCTGAAGTTGGGAGTTTGAGACCAGCCTGACCAACATGGAGAAACCCCATCTTTACTAAAAAATACAAAATTAGCCAGTCATGGTGGTGCATGCCTGTAGTCCCAGGTGAGACAGGAGAATCGCTTGAACCCGGGAGGTGGAGGTTGCAGTGAGCGAAGATGGCACCACTGCACTCCAGCCTGGGCAACAAGAGAGAAACTCTGTCTCAAAAACAAAAACAAAAACAAAAAAAGACAACAATGGCCGGGTGCAGTGGCTCACGCATGTAATCCCAGCACTTTGGGAAGCCAAGGAGAATGCATTATCCAAGGTCAGGAGTTCGAGAACAGCCTGGCCAATAGGTGAAACCCTGTCTCTACTAAAAATACAAAAATTAGTCAGGCATAATGGCGGACACCTATAATCCCAGCTACTCAGGAGGCTAAGGCAGGAGAATGGCTTGAACCCAGGAGGCATAGTTTGCAGTGAGCCGAGATCACACCACTGCACTCCAGCCTGGGTAACAGATGGAGATTCCATCTCAAAAAAAGACAACAACAAACAAGTGTTAAGCAATTCAAGGGACTCCACTAACCTCTATGAAATTAATAAAACACTTAGTGATTAGATTAGGTTGGTGGGCAGCTGAACTCTTCGAGATTTTATCTATATCTCTTTAAGAACTCCAGAATCGGGGCTCTCTGTTCGAATCCAGACTCTGCCACTTAGGAGCTATTCAGTTGATTGTATTAATCAAGTTAACCTCTTTGTACTCTGTGTCCTCCTCTGTGACAGTACATGGGAATCAAAATATCTACCTCAGAGAGTCACTGTGCAGATTTAGCAAGTAAAGCATGGGTGTTATCTGGCATATAGCAGTAAGTACAAAAAAGTAGCTACAATAATAATAACATAACATATAAATTAATATAATATAATAACATTGTTATCATTATTGGCAGTAGTTTTACTGTGGTCCTGTTTTTTAGAGAAGACACAAAGGTTTGCCCACAATAAGTGGTCAGGTCTTGGAACATGACTAGATGATTGCTTCAAAAGAGAGAAGTGTTCTGACTGCTTGTATTATGTCTTCTGAGGCAGAAATTGCTGTTAGTAACAACCATTTTATTTTACATTTTCTATATATTATTAAATCCCTGAGTAGTAGGTAATATTATTGCTATTCTGACATTTTCTTCTCATGGCTTAATTTAAAAGAATCAAAATTATACCCAGCTCAGAGAAGTAAATAACAAATGTTCTCAAGAAGCATCTAAGGCCGGGCGTGGTGGCTCATGTCTGTAATCCCAGCACTTTGGGAGGCCGAGGCGGGTGGATCACGAGGTCCGGAGTTCAAGACCAGCCTGAACAATACAGTGAAATCCTGTCTCTACTAAAAATACAAAAATTAGCCAGGCATGGTGGTGGGAGCCTATAATCCCAGCTACTAGGGAGGCTGAGGCAGGGAACTCCTTGAACCCGGGAGGTGGAGGTTGCAGTGAGCTAAGATCACACCACTGCATTCCAGCCTGGAAGACAGTGAGACTCTGTCTCAAAAAAAAAAAAAAAAGCATCTGAAACAGGGGTCCCCAACCCCCATGACAGATTCTGGTCCATGGTCTTTAGGAACGGAGTTGCATAGCAGGAGGTGACCAGCAGGCAAGCAAGTGAGCCTTACCACCTGAGCACCACCTCCTGTTGGATTAGTGGTGGCATTAGATTCTCATAGGATCGTGAACCCCATTGCAAACTGTGCATGTGAAGGAGCTATGTTCTGAGCTCCTGATGAGAATCTAACTAATGCCTGATGATCTGAGGTGGAATAGTTTCATCCGGAAACCATTCCTCTCTCTTGTCCATGGAAAAATTGTCTCCCATTAAACTGGTCCCCGGTGCCAAAAAGGCTGGGGACTGCTGATCTAAAAGATGTCCTCATTATAATCACAGATACTCAGTATTGGAGGAGAGATAAAAAGTTCAGTTTGGGTCAATTTCTTCACTATTTACATACACTTAGGGCCTTATACTCTTCCATGCTAAAATTTAAATGCATGCATTAGCTCATTTAATCTATAACAGCCCTATAAGTAAATTGCTATTATAATCCCTATTTATTTATTTATACATTTTTTTGAGATGGAGTCTCGCTCTGTTGCCCAGGCTGGAGTGCAGTGGCATGATCTTGGCTCACTGCAACCTCCACCTCCCAGGTTCAAGTGACTCTCCTGCCTCAGCCTCCCTGGGACTACAGGTGTGCACCACCACACCACGCTAATTTTTTAAATGTCTTTTAGTAGAGATGGGGTTTCACCATGTTGGCCAGGTTGTCCTTGAACTCCTGAACTCAGGTGATCAGCCCACCTTGACCTCCCAGAGTGCTGGGATTACAGGCATGAGCCACTGCGCCTGGCCTATAATCTCATTTTAAAAGATGCCATTATAGGCCGGGCGCGGTGGCTTACGCTTGTAATCCCAGCACTTTGGGAGGCCGAGGCGGGCGGATCACGAGGTCAGGAGATCGAGACCACGGTGAAACCCCGTCTCTACCAAAAATACAAAAAATTAGCCGGGCGTGGTGGCGGGCGCCTGTAGTCCCAGCTACTCGGAGAGGCTGAGGCAGGAGAATGGCGTGAACCCGGGAGGCGGAGCTTGCAGTGAGCCGAGATCGCGCCACTGCACTCCAGCCTGGGTGACAGAGCAAGACTCCGTCTCAAAAAAAAAAAAAAAAAAAAAAAAAGATGCCATTATAAGACATCTTTAAACATGAAATTTATTCTCTGAAGTGTCAACATAATAAGAAAGAAAAAAAAGACATTTAGGTTAACTAAAGTCATAAAGGAATTCAAACTTGAACCAAGAGCTATGTGATCTTAAATCTCACTTTAGTCTGCATATCAAATCGCCTCCTGGACACGTGAAGCTCAGGGGTCTGAAGTGGGTGTAGAGGCATCCTGGGAAGATTTAATAGGACAACAAAGGTAAGTCACACAATGAGCTCTAAATTCTAGTCTGTCCAAAGCATGCTGCTTTCTAAAGTTATATTCTAAAATGTTGAGAAAAAATACAAAAAAGGGCATTTTCAGAAAATGTTTTATTTTTTATTTATTTATTATTTTTTTTTGAGACGGAGTCTTTCTCTGTCCCCTAGGCTGGAGTGCAGTGGCGCGATCTCGGCTCACTGCAAGCTCCGCCTCCCGGGTTCACGCCATTCTCCTGCCTCAGCCTCCCAAGTAGCTGGGACTACAGGCACCCGCCAACACGCCCGGCTAATTTTTTGTATTTTTAGTAGAGACGAGGTTTCACTGTGTTAGCCAGGATGGTCTCGATCTCCTGACCTCGTGATCCGCCCGCCTCGGCCTCCCAAAGTGTTGGGATTACAGGCGTGAGCCACCGCGCCCGGCCTAGAAGATGTTTTATAGTCCTTCCTCCGAATGACTAACCCTACCTTTTTTCTACATTGCATATTCTTTATCCCAAACATATGCAGAACATGTTGATGTGTTCTCTGATTACAAAGTGTTTTCAAATGATAACGTAATGACTCAGTAGACTTGTGAAATGCAGGCAGAAAAAAATCATTTAAAACCAAAATTGACTGTGCTGCTTCTACCTGCTAAGGGAAGTGGTCTAATTCACATCAGACAGGTAAGAGGCAGAGTTCTCTTCCCCTTTTGTAAAAGAATAAGGGGGACAGCAAGTAAAAAATCACTCAATTGTTAGGAAAAAAAATCTAAGCCACCCTCTCACCTTCCTTCTCTTTCCCAAGAATTGGTTGCACTACTGAAACCAGAGGAATGCAGGAATTCCACTATTTTGTAAAATAAGTTTGAGCCAAATTTGCTTGAATTTCTAAGACAGGCTACTTTGGTTGATACACGGATTAAACCTAAAAATAAAACCTTTTGAGATAAATTGGGTAGTACAGCCACAGAATCGCGGCCGAGTCAAGGACGGAAATCCTTTTGGTATTGCGTTTAAAAATCATTTTTAATTTTCCCTTCAACGAAGCGAAACTACTCACATGTGTTTAATTGTTCGCTCTGAAAGACTACACAGGCCCTTTAAGAAAACAGTTTTTGGCATGAGTAGTGATCTAGTTATAAATCAGTGAAAAATAAACTGTGTCCATAAAAAAGTTACAGAATTTACTCCTGTGCCATTAAATGTTAGTTAACAACGCGATTTTTATTTTATTTATTTATTTATTTTTTTTTTTTTGAGACGGAGTCTCGCTCTGTCACCCAGGCTGGAGTGCGGTGGCGCGATCTCGGCTCACTGCAAGCTCCGCCTCTCGGGTTCACGCCATTCTCCTGCCTCAGCCTCTCCGAGTAGCTGGGACTACAGGCGCCCGCCACCATGCCCGGCTAATTTTTTTTTGTATTTTTAGTAGAGACGGGGTTTCACCGTGGTCTCCATCTCCTGACCTCGTGATCCGCCCGCCTCGGCCTCCCAAAGTGCTGGGATTACAAGCGTGAGCCACCGCGCCCGGCCTACAACGCGATTTTTAAATTGATGTGCCATATTCTACCATATCGATACTCTATTTGATATGGTTCAGTTGCAGACTGCTCTTCCAGAATAAATAGGCAGAAAGGAATTTATCACTGGCTGCAAACCATTAGGTGACTTACAAACTGTTTGGAATTGTAGGGGCAGGCGCTGTGTGAGCGTTTAGGGACAACTTCCATTCTCCAGACATGGCATGGGTAGTCCTGCGATCCAAAGGCAGCACTGTCAGGTGGAAGCGATAGAAGCCCGAGGCTGCCGTTGGCAGAACAAAGCAGCCTCTGCCTGGGTTGGCAGCATCCAAAAGGGCCGCAGCCGCCCCGCCTCAGCACATGGCGCATCTGATTGGCGGAGCCCAAACCCTCCCGCAGCCCTCCCCGCGAAGATGTCTGGGAAACGTAGTTTTTACCTTCTAACTTCTAAGGCACGGAAAGCTTATTCGATGTTGATTGTAATGGAAATAGAACTATGTATTAGGATTTGTTTAACCATCCCTTGAGTTTTAAACTTTTTGGTTGTTACGTAATTTTCTTTATAATAAATAAATAAAATAAATTCCCTAAACACTATGAATACTTTTCAAATTTTTGACAATGATTGCAAAATTGCTCTCTTGAAAAGTTATACCAGTTTATACTCCTTCCAGCGATCCTTGTTCCGTATTGTCAACGATGATTAATACATTTGTCAATGCTTTAGAAAAGGAAAGTGACATTATTTAAAAACTTTGAATTTCTTTGGCTAGTGAGTTTGAAGATTTTAATTCTCACCACATGTGAATTACGATTAGATTTTTTTTTTTTTTTTTTTTTTGAGATAGAGTCTCACTCTGTCACCCAGGCTGGAGTGCAGTGGCCAATCTCTGCTCACCAGCAACCTCCGCCTCCCGGGTTCAAGAGATTCTCGTGCGTCAGCCTCCAGAGTAGCTGGGATTTGAGGCATACGCCACCACGCTCGGCTAATTTTTATATTTTTAGTAGAGACGGGGTTTTTGTCCTGTTGGCCAGGCTGGTCTCGAACTCCCGATCTCAGGTGATCCTCTGGCCTCGGCCTCCCCAATTGTTGGGATTATAGGCGTTAGCCCCCGCGCATGGCCACAATTAAGTCTTTAGACGATCTGTTTCCCCAGTATTTCCCAGCAATGCATTTATGAATCATCTGGCATCTAGCATGGTGAGAAACTTAACATGATTGTTCAACCATGTAAAATTATTACTAGTGAAATAAATAACTATGTCCAGTGACCTCTTACTGTAGCTCTGTGTTGGTAGATAGACATTTCTTTTTTGATCTTTCAAGTATATAGTAAAAAAATGTTCTTTTTACAGTTTTCAATTTTTTTTTTTTTTTTGAGATGGAGTCTAGCTCTGTCTCCCAGGCTGGAGCGCAGTGGCGTGATCTCAGCTTACTGCAACTTCCGCCTCCCTGGTTGAAGCGATTCTCCTGCCTCGGCTTCCCAAGGAGCTGGGATTACAGGCATGCATCACCACGCCTGGCTAATTTTTGTATTTTCTTTAAATTAGAGACAGGGTTTCACCATGTCGGCCAGGCTAGTCTCGAACTCCTGACCTCAAGTGATCTGCCCGCCTCAGACTCCCAGAGTGCTGGGATTACAGGCGTGAGCCACCGCGTCTGGCTAATTTTTCATGTTTTTAGTAGAGACAGGGTTTCTCCATGTTGGCCAAGCTGGTCTCAAACTACTGACCTCAAGTGATCCACCCGCCTGGGCCTCCCAAAGTGCCGGGATTACAGGCGGGAGCCACCGCGCCCTGCCTTGTTTTCAAAATTAAACTTAGTTGAAGACTGTAAGACTTAAAATGGGCCGGGCGCGGTGGCTCACGCCTGTAATCCCAGCACTTTGGGAGGCCGAGGCGGGCGGATCATGAGGTCAGGAGATCGAGACCATCCTGGCTAACAGACGGTGAAAACCCGTCTCTATTAAAAATACAAAAAAAATTAGCCAGGCGTGGTGGCAGGCGCCTGTAGTCCCAGCTACTTGGGAGGCTGAGGCAGGAGAATGGCATAAACCCGGGAGGCGGAGCTTGCAGTGAGCCGAGATCGCGCCACTGCACTCCAGCCTGGGCAACAGAGCGAGACTCCGTCTCAAAAAAAAAAAAAAAAAAAAGACTTAAAATGAAAGCAAGATTATGTGACTTGATTATGATGCAGCCAAATGAATTTAGCTGCAAATGCTAGACTTGAAATGTAAGTGTAGGCCGGGCGCGGTGGCTCACGCCTGTAATCCCAGCACTTTGGGAGGCCGAGGCGGGTGGATCACGAGGTCAGGAGATCGAGACCACGGTGAAACCCCGTCTCTACTAAAAATACAAAAAAATTAGCCGGGCGTGTTGGCGGGCGCCTGTAGTCCCAGCTACCCGGAGAGGCTGAGGCAGGAGAATGGCGTGAACCCGGGAGGCGGAGCTTGTAGTGAGCCGAGATCGCACCACTGCACTCCAGCCTGGGCGACAGAGTGAGACTCCGTCTCAAAAAAAAAAAAAAAAAAAGAAATGTAAGTGTATGAATATACAGCAGTATAATTTTATGAGGTCTGGGGGTTACTTGTGCATGGGCCCAGGATTTAGATATCGGGCTACTCACAGTAAGATCCATGGAAGGAAATAAATTCTGTAAGGAAGCACTGTATAACTCAAAGAAACTAGAGAGGCCCAAATGTCCAAAGCTGCCATTTCGCTTGCTGGAATTTGCTGGTGGAGTAACTACCCTTCTCCGAATTAATGAGGCTAAATGAATTCCTGGGAACCCTCAGGCTGTCAGTGTAACACCTCCCAGATCTTTTTTCTCCAGCAGGTGGCATGTACAGCACCATCCTGAAATGGTGATAACTTTATTATTATTATTATCACCATTCATGGGGCTAACCATCTTCCCTTTTCTTCCCAAATAGGTACATGGAGTTTTAGCACAAGCATTAAAGAAGGCTCGTCAGGCATGATGGCTTAAGTCTGTAATCCCAGCTACTGGGGAGGCTGAGGTGGGAACCGAGGAGTTCAAGGCTACAGTGTGCTATGATCATGCCACTGCACTATAGCCTGAGTGACACAGAAGGAGACCCCGTCTGTAAAAAAAATTTAAAGAGAGAAAGAGAAAGACAGAGAGAGAGAGAGAGAATTCTTGTTTCAATGACCTAGAGGAAAAAAGATGTTATAAGTTCGCTTTTGAAACTGGAACATTGATTTTTCACCCTATTAAGACAAGACCCTGTATATACACATTAAACTTAAACAGCTGTCTTTTAAGGCTGTTGAATGCAGGAAGGTAAATTTACGTACCATCTAGTGGTAGGCATCGCTCTCCATCTAGTGGCAAGATAGGCCAATTGAAAGCAAGTGCCAAAGAAGAAATATTCTGATACTGAAATGTTGAACAAAAGTTTAAAAAGACAGCAGTATTGACCATGCCTCCTCCAAGTCCCAGCGAGCCCGCGTGCAACCTGTTCCGACTCCAGCAGCCTCTTCAGCTCGCCATGGATCCCAACTGCTCCTGCGACGCCGGTGACTCCTGCACCTGCACAGGCTCCTGCAAGTGCAAAGTGTAAATGCACCTCCTGCAAGAAAAGCTGCTGCTCCTGCTGTCCTGTGGGCTGTGCCAAGTGTGCCCAGGGCTGCATCTGCAAAGGGGCGTCGGACAAGTGCGGCTGCTGCGCCTGACGCTGGGACAGCCCTGCTCCCAGATGTAAATAACGCGACCTCTGCAAACCTGGATTTCTTATGTACAACCCTGACCCTGACGTTTGCTACATTCCTTTTTCTATGAGATAATGTAAATGATAATAAAATAGCTTTGACTTGGAAAAAAAAAAAGAAAACAGTATTAAAGTACCAGATAAACTTTACAACTGTTTTATTAAATTTTAATGTAAATAAACTATGTAAAATAATTCATGATTGTACCAGGTTATCTAATTTGGAAATAAAAAGAATACTCTTGCTGGATGGTAAACAGACTATTCCTAGCATGAGGTCTTTTCTTGGAATTATTTTATCTTAGTCCTTACCTAGAAGGACTTAGGAAGTGACAAACAGTGCTAAAAACCTGAGAGAAAAGTTAAGACATAGTGACAGAATTTTGCAGGATGAAAGAGTGATATTAGTACAGTCTTTCTTAAACCTTTTGTGATCTTAAAAATCTTATCTTTAAACCTTAAGAAGCTGTTGGATTATATTTTAATCATTGCAGGGAAAAGATTTAGAAGTTATGTTGTCCACCAGTTTAGATCAAATCAACATCAGAATTGGGTCTTTAGGAGGAGATTTTTGGTACAATAACTTTGTAATCTGAGGATACTAATCAGGGTATAATAGTACACTTAATTAGTATGATTAGCTGATAGTCTCAAGTTAGGACGACAGTCATTGAACCTATATCAGGTAGTTACAGTGAGCATCTATCTGTTCTAATATGTTCAGCATTCTGTTAGGATTAGTTGGTGTTCATGCTGTCCTTGTTATTAAATCATCTGAATATTATCCAAGACCATAAGGGACTGTATGTTCACAGGAAAAAAATAACAAAATCACAAAATGTGAAGAATGTATGTACTATGAAAAGAAGGTAGGCAAACAGATATCTTTAAAAGAGGAAGCTAAAAAAAAAAAAATAAAAGAGGAAGACGGCCGGGAGCGGTGGCTCACGCCTGTAATCCCAGCACTTTGGTAGGCTGAGGTGGGCGGATCACGAGGTCAGGAGATCGAGACCATCCTGGCTAATAAGGTGAAATCCCTTCTCTACTAAAAATACAAAAAAAAAATTAGCCAGGCGTGGTGGCGGGCGCCTATAGTCCCAGCTACTCAGGAGGCTGAGGCAGGAGAATGGCGTGAACACGGGAGGCGGAGCTTGCAGTGAGCCGAGATCACGCCACTGCACTCCAGCCTGGGCAACAGAGCAAGACTCCGTCCCCACCAAAAAAAAAATTTTATTAAAATAGCAATATTATTAATGTCTACACTTGATCTTAGCCAAAAGGCCAAGAAGACATAGTGTCTTAAATTTCTGAGATCTTTCTAGTTTATACAATGCTTTGATATACAGCTTTATTTTTATTTATTTAATTAATTTAATTTAATTAATTTATTTTTTAGATACAGAGTCTTGCTATGCTGCCCAGGCTAGACTTGAACTCCTGGGCACAAGTGATCCTTTTGCCTCAGGCTCCTAAATAGCTGGTACTAGGCGTGTGCATCACTGCACCTTACCTCCATATGCAGCTTTTTAGAGGCAGAAACTATTTCACTGACTTCTATCCCTTGAAACCAGAAATTGCCAGACATAGGTCAATAAGTGCCTAAAGTAAACTTTGGTCTTTTGTTGTTGTTGCCCACCTCCTATATTTGAGGAATTCTCTGCAATGTGTATCTTTAAGAGAAGCTCCAAAGGCCGTGTGCTCTATATCCCATCTTTCTTTTCAACTACAGCACAGTAACATGACTTAGGCTCACCTGATCAGCTGTACCCAGTTGAACTTTCATTGGGAGCTGGTGATGCAAAAGAGTAGCAACGGTGGAGAATCTACTCTGATAGTGGCAGCAGTATAGATAGCAACAACCTGTTCCAGGGCAGTAGTGGAAATGAAACTAGTGGTGGCATATGGTGGCTGGTGCCTGAGGTGACGGCTGTACATGTGGTGGCATCCAGTGTTCAGCCATGGTGGGAGCAGTCCCCTTATGACCCTGGCTCTGTGGTTTTACTTGTGGGTCTGGCTGGTGCATAGCACTCATTGTTGATCTTCCCTTTTTCAAAACTTGTTTCTTTATTCTTCTTGACAATTCTCTTAGATACATAAAATCTTTTTAGTAAATTCTGCTTAAATTAGAATTGGCTTCTGTTACTTGCATTAATATACTTGACTGATAAAATATGAAACTGAATTTCATAGCTCTATAACCCTATCAAGATAGGTTTTACAGGCCGGGCACGGTGGCTCGAGCCTGTAATCCCAGCACTTTGGGAGGCCGAGGCGGGCGGATCACGAGGTCAGGAGATCGAGACCATCCTGGCTAACACGGTGAAACCCTGTCTCTACTAAAAATACAAAAAATTAGCTGGGCGTGGTGGCGGGAGCCTGTAATCCCAGCTACTCGGGAGGCTGAGGCAGGAGAATGGCGTGAACCCGGGAGGCGGAGCTTGCAGTGAGCCGAGATTGCGCCACTGCACTCCAGCCTGGGAGACAGAGAAAGACTCCGTCTCAAAAAAAAAACAAAAAACAAAAAACAAACAAACAAAAAAGATAGGTTTTACGAATACTGTTTATATATCAGTAAGCAAAGACTAAGAGACAGTAATTTACTTGGCTAAGATTAACATTTAGTAAGAACTAAGAGCCGGGAATCATACACAGTCACTCTGATTCTATGCCTGTGGCTCTTTCTTCCCTATCACAGTGTGGCAGAGATGGATTAATTTTCTAAGTACACAGAAAGCTTACATTTCACAACTCCTCTTTTAATTCTCAGCATCATCACCTAGTGTAAAGTCCCCCTGAGAGCAACCTGATCCGTATCACAAACCTGAGACAAATTTTTGTTGCATTAAGCCCTTACAATGTGGGGTTTATTCTTATAGTAGCTAATGATCTTTACTCCAATTAATGCAGAAATTAGTAACAAAATTGAGGTGCTGTCATAACAAAAACCTAAAATACGTGACATTGACAGCTGTTAGCTGGATAGTGAGGAGAGAGATACCAGAGATCTATGTTATATGGCGGTAAAATTTTTGGTAAATTTATCACCTTCTTACAAGGCAGAAAATGTACCTACTGGGCTTGTCGTTTTAGAGGAAGAGTTTGCAAAATCAAATGTTGGCAGAGTTTGTTGGGACTGTTGGCTCATTTGGCAAAGTGTAGTAAAAAAAGAGATGTTCCCAGAAGAAGATTGGCCAATTGATAAACAGAAATGAAAGTAGAGAGAGAACAGAAATTCAGAGCTTTTCAAGTTGAATAGTCCTAACTTTGAAACCCTAAATAGTAAGAAATGGATTTACAAAAGGCTTTGAATGAAAGAAGTCCAGTACAACTTGATACTAATAGTTGGATAAAGGAACTCACAGCAAAGATCAGATTAGGGTATGCCTTACACATTGTTTGCTCCAAGTAGACTCAAAATACCTGCCATTAAGTAAAAAGAGGAACCACAGTAGCAAAGAAGCAACACAGATCCGACTAGACAATCATTTCTAGGAATAAACTATTGGTATAGTTACTGGCAAGTGGATTTGATTGGAAACAAACAGATAGAAGAATATAAAGTTTTGAATAAATGATTTTGCCAATGGAGTCATGAAATTGCAATAAAAAAACACTTAGGGTATCAGAATTTAACACAGCCTGCATGTCCTAAACCTTCAAGCAGGTGGCAGGCAGTAGGCAGTAGGCTTTTACATTCATATAGCTGCCAAAAAGGGCATGTGCCCCAGTTCCCACTGCAGATGTGGTCAAGGAGAATAACAGAGAGGGGCATACCTTCCAGAGGGTGAGGACATTGCATAAAAGAACTATCTCCAGAAAACATAAACAGTGCCCAATCAAGAATTTCTCCTGTCACCAAGGCAATGTCTGCCCAATGGGATTTTAAAATTGCCCCAAACCAATTGCTGTGTTTCTTTTTCCCCTTCTGAATGGAAGCGTTTATTGTGGTAATTGTAACCCTGCTCCACCATTGTAATTAGATATGTATTTACTTGCCTTTTTAGTTCATAGGTCTCCGGAGGCCGGGGCATCACATCCAGATGGAAAGGGCTGAATATCAACTGAAGAGCCTAAATTTTGGGCTGATGCAGTCAGTGATTAAGAGTTTTGGGTCAGTGATGGGGTGAATATGTTCCATGTGTGGGACAATAAATAAAAGGGATGATGCATGGCCAGAAAGGAGGACTGTGGCAGAGACCGCCTAGATGCTCACCAGTCTTATTTGTACTGTTCGGGCAGATGGAAACTGCTATAGTTTAAAGCCTCTCTTGGAGTTAGATTGCAATCATATGACTGAGAAATAGAATGTGAGCAAAACTCATTGGTGCCACTTCCAAACTTGGCTCTTTGAATGTTCTTCACAATCATTCATGTACTCACTCTACTGTCTTATGACTATTGTACATGTTCATGCACATAGTGATGTTTCCATACATATAATGTGTAATAATCAGATCAGGGAGAGTTGCATACCTATCAGCTCAAACGTTTATCATTTCTCTGTGTTGGGAATGTTCAATATCTTCCTTCTAGCTATTTGAAACTATATATTACTGTTAACTACTGTCATCCTACAGTAGTATAGATTATTATAAGTTATTCCTCCTATCTAGCTGTAATTTTATATCCTTTAACAAATCTCTCCCTGTCTCTCAGTAAAGGATCCTGAGATAGTGGAACTTCTCTGGTCAACACTTGGAAAAGAATTGCTGAAGAGAGCTGTCTCGCCAACTTTGGACTGTGACTTCGTTTTGTGAAGTCACTGATTTTGGGATGGTTGTTTATAGCAGCTAGCAAGTCTTAGCATGGCAAATACAGTAACTGTCATACTCAAAAATATGATGCAGAATAAATTATGTTAGGTAGAATAAATAAATATATATTATTAATAAATAATATTTGTAAGTCTGAATTTTATCTGTTGGAATGTCAGAAAAGAAAGGGGATTATATAAAAAGGAATTGTTAGAAAGCAGAGTGTATCCTATATAGGATCATTAGTGAAGAAATAGATGGAAAAGTGGAAATGAATAACTATTTCTTCCATACAGAATAAAACCCAGAAACAAAGAAAAGTTAAGTAGTTTTTTTTTTTTTTTTTTTTTTTTTGAGACCAAGTCTCGCTGTCGCCCAGGCTGGAGTGCAGTGGCGCAATCTCGGCTCACTGCAAGCTCCACCTCCCGGGTTCCCGCCATTCTCCTGCCTCAGCCTCCCGAGTAGCTGGGACTACAGGCGCCCGCCACCACGCCCGGCTAATTTTTCGTATTTTTAGTAGAGACAGGGTTTCACCGTGTTCTCGATCTCCTGACCTCGTGATCCGCCCGCCTCGGCCTCCCAAAGTGCTGGGATTACAAGCGTGAGCCACCGCGCCCGGCCGAGATCCTAGTCTTTAAAGGATTTGTAATTCATTTCAACAAAAATTATTAAGTTCCTGCACTGTACTCAAGGCACGAAGATGAGTAAGTTAGAACTCCTACCTTCAAGGAGTGAACAGTTGGTCCCTAAGAAGGACCTAGGCATGTAAAGGTTCACAATTCAATGAAACAGCATAGTAGTTAACCACACAGTGGTTAAGAACATGAACACAGCTGGTTGGATGGTAGTGGGTTATCAGAACTTATTAACGTCATTGTTGGCCGGGCGCGGTGGCTCACGCTTGTAATCCCAGCACTTTGGGAGGCCGAGGCGGGCGGATCACGAGGTCAGGAGATCGAGAACACGGTGAAACCCCGTCTCCACTAAAAATACAAAAAATTAGCCGGGCGTGGTGGCAGGCGCCTGTAGTCGCAGCTACTCGGAGAGGCTGAGGCAGGAGAATGGCGTGAACCCGGGAGGCGGAGCTTGCAGTGAGCCGAGATCGCGCCACTGCACTCCAGCCTGGGCGACAGAGCGAGACTCCATCTCAAAAAAAAAAAAAAAAAAAAGCCTGGCGCGGTGGCTCACGCTTGTAATCCCAGCACTTTGGGAGGCCGAGGCGGGCGGATCACGAGGTCAGGAGATCGAGACCACGGTGAAACCCCGTCTCTACTAAAAATACAAAAAAATTAGCCGGGCGTGGTGGCGGGCGCCTGTAGTCCCAGCTACTTGGAGAGGCTGAGGCAGGAGAATGGCGTGAACCTGGGAGGCGGAGCTTGCAGTGAGCCGAGATTGCGCCACTGCACTCCAGCCTGGGCGACAGAGCGAGACTCCGTCTCAAAAAAAAAAAAAAAAAAAATGAAAACTTCCCAAGGACTCCTTTTCCTCTTTATCTGCCTAAAATAATTTCTTAATAACTCCTACAACAATGACACCAAGGGGCCAAACTCTAAGATTCCACCAACATGATGCAGTTGGCTTGGCACTTCATAACTCAAAGGGATTTTTGAGGGTTGTTGCCTTAGGTGTATACTGTGTGCTTTGAAGTTTTTCCTCAGAAAGAACATAATGCAGTAACTTAGGAGAGACCATTAAAGCATTTTTCCCTTTAAGAACTGCAGCAATAAGGCCGGGCGCGGTGGCTCACGCTTGTAATCCCAGCACTTTGGGAGGCCGAGGCGGGCGGATCACGAGGTCAGGAGATCGAGACCACTGTGAAACCCTGTCTCTACTAAAAATACAAAAAAAATTAGCCGGGCGTGGTGGCGGGCGCCTGTAGTCCCAGCTACTTGGAGAGGCTGAGGCAGGAGAATGGCGTGAACCCGGGAGGCGGAGCTTGCAGTGAGCCGAGATCGCGCCACTGCACTCCAGCCTGGGCGACAGAGCGAGACTCCGTCTCAAAAAAAAAAAAAAAAAAAATAACTGCAGCAATAATTATAATCTGGTAGCTACTTTCTTATGTTCTTATAACTAGTCATCCACAAATTTTTTTCTCTATTAATTTCACTTCGATCAAATATTTCTCAAAATGAAAATAAAAGATAGGAATTTCCTATATATATATAAACTCAGTTATTTTGAAACAACACACAACGTTAGAATTGAGAAAGACCATAGAAATATTGATTTAGTGTGAATGAAAAAGAAAAACTTGGGACCTTAATTCACTATGCCAAAAAAGAAAAAAATCAAGCTGAAAGATGAGTCATGCCTTTCCTTTTGTTCCTAAGCAGATCGCTACAGATAAAAGTTAAACATCTCCACTGACTGCTACTCTATGTTCACCTTATTTTATGTAAAGTGCCGATTTACTGAGCCCAAGATCAGTACTTAATTGACAATTCCCCTACTTGTTCATTTTCCTCTGCACCTTGTGAATTACCATACTCTCCCTTTTTCCCCTCCAGCCAGCTTTTCCTCTTTAAACATTGAAGCCTGCAAATTCATCCTTGGAGAAAGGCACAGACCACAGACTGCTTCTGTTATTCCATGTTCATTCCTTCCTGGCATGTCCTTAACCTTGGCAAAATAAACTTCTAAATCTATTTAGATCACAGAAAGGATTTTTTATTTCTATACCTCTTTAATGTGTTTTTAAATGTCTGCCTAATAGTTCATGCAGTTGATATTCCATAATCTCATCATGATTGAGTTTATTTCTCAGCTGTATAGAAGAGGACACAAAGGAACAGAAAAGGCAAGTATCTCATCCAGGATTACCTAGCTAGTAAAACGAATGTAGGAAAAAGGGAAAGGCCAAGAACAGTCACATCTATCTGTCTTTTCATTTTGTTTCTTCTTTAGCTTTTCATGCTTAGAAATTCTTTCTCTACCTAGAGATGAGATGAATATTCAATTATGGTTTCTTCCAGTTGTTTCTGGTGCTTGTTTGTATATTTATATTTAACCTAAGATAATCTGGAATATATTTTGGTAAAACAAATAAATTAGATGTTTGTTCTAAGAGAAGTCTTGATGAAATGATTAAAAAGTTTATAAGAATTAACAGATAATACAACTGAGAAATCTTTAAAAGGAAGAGTACTGGAACAGGTAACTTGTACTGACAAAAATTGAAACTGATAATCATCGTAACAATTACATTAGCATGCACCGTTTCAAGGAAAACAAGATCAATTCTATTTAGTATAAAAGCAGCAATTAAAATGATATGAAAATCTGTTTTTCTCAAACAGCATATTAGTTTATTAATTTAGTATTTGATAATTTTTTCAGATACAGATAATATCTAAACGATAATTTAAAAAAATCCAAACATCTTAAATAAAAATCTAAGCTAAAATGTCATAACAAGCCTGTCTCTTAATGAGCTGTGACAGTGAAATAATCCTTTTTCCATGGTGATAGCTGATATTGTGATACCTGTAAACTTAGCTGTCATCACAGATCTTGGCTACAGAGGTTCCTGTGGTGACTAGTGAACCTCATGGGCTTTGTTTACTTGAGTGAGGAGTTTTCTTCATGCCCCACCCCTGCCTCTTGCAATGTGCATCTGAAGCCAGGAGGGTGTCTTTCCAACTGATCCTGTATTTCTTTCTCTTTTTTCCTTTGTTTTTTTGCGATGGAGTTTTGCTCTTGTTGCCCAGACTGGAATGCAATGGCATGATCTCGGCTCGCTGCAGCCTCTGCCTGCCAGGTTCAAGCGATTCTCCCATCTCAGCCTCCTGAGTAGCTGGGATTACAGGTGCCTGCCAATTTTCTGTATTTTTAGTAGAGACGGGGTTTCTCCATGTTGGCCAGGCTGGTCTCGAACTCCTGGCCTCAGGTGATCCACCCTCCTCAGCCTCCCAAAGTGCTGGGATTACAGGCATGAGCCACCATGCCCAGCCAGATCCTACTATCTTTCTACTTTTGAATTGCAATGTGGTTTATGTCTTTGGATTTTAATAAGCAGAAAACTCCTCCTAGAATTAGCAAGATATCAAAAAAGGCCTCCAAGTGGAGAGCATTTGGCCTTGACCTCATGTAGGAAAGAAAGGAGTTGGCCAGGTGTGGTGGCTCCTATCTGTAATCCCAGCATTTTGTGAGGCAGAGGAGGGTGGATCACTTGAGCTCAGGAGTTCGAGACCAGCCTGGGCAACACAACAAAACCCTGTCTCCACAAAAAGTACAAAAATTAGATGGGCATGGTGCTGTACGCCTGTAATCCCAGCTAGTAGGGTGGCTGAGGCAGGTGAGTTGCTTGAACCGAGAAGGTGGAGGCTGCAGTGAGCTGAGATTGTGCCACTGCACTCCGGCCTGGGCCACAGAGTGAGACACTGTCTCAAGAAAAAAACAAAACAACAAACAGGGAGAGTTTGAAGAACAGTAATTCTATAATTAAAGTGTTTTTAAAATAGCCCTCAAAGATCCTCTTTCTATCTTTTACACTACCAAACCTAGAAACATATATGTGGTTTGCAGGATGAGGAACACAATACTTGAGATGGAAAACTAAAGACCGGCTATGAGCTCCAAGGCTGAGGAACATATTTGCTGAACCCTTTTCCTTAAATTACGTTTATAGAAATAGGAAAAATGGAATATCTCCATTAGGCAGCATTTAAAAGCACTGAAGAAGTGTAGGAATGTGAAAACACTTCTAAAAAAGCAAGCTTGGCAAAATACCAACTTTTCTTGAGGAACCATCCATTCTATTCTTCTGTTTGTTTGCCCCAGGTTCTCAAGCAGCATCTGATTTCTAAACTCTTACAAGGGTAGTCTGGATAAAGCAGGCTCTATTTTCTCTGTTGAAAACTACGTATTGCTTAAATGTAGAATCATGCCTTATTTGCTAGTAAGCAAAGGTTTAAGGCATTTTTTTTTCTTAGATGAGGGATATCAATACAGAAAAGTCTGTCACTCTGTTTTAAAATTTACATAAGCTCAAAGTTTCAAGTGCTAATTCGTGGGGAAAGACATTTGTTTATTTTTTGTTTTTGCATTTTCTATGACATCTTTTAGCATAAAGCCTTACAGAGGTCATTTTTTTAAATAGTAAAAACATAAATGCTTATTGAACTGAGCACTCTAGCCAAGGAAAAACTTTTCATTAATTTTGAGATAAGAGGCAAAAATGAAAGCATATTATAAACCTTACCGATTATTTCTTCCTTACTTTGGCTATTGGCCATCTTTTAGTTGAAGCATATACATTTATTAAATGTATTAATAAATACATTAAATTAATAAAGTCCCATATTAAAGAAGTTTATAGAAAGATCTCTCCTTATGTCTTAGTGCTCTCTTCCAGGAAGAGGGTATACAGGCTTTATAGAAAGTAGATATTCTCTCTTACCTTGTAATATATGTCCTTGTGCAGCATGAGAAGAAAACTTTAAGATCACAGACTAACCTAACAAAAATGATTTATCTTTCAGCAAATATTTCTCATCCATAATTTACTTTGACTTACTTCTGTGTCTACAAGTCTCTGTTGTAGCATATAAATGAAACTAGTTTCAAACAAGTTTTCAGGTGGAATAACAAAATGTATGTAGCAGATCTTCTGGATAGCTGAACACATGTCAGTTTCCCGGAGGCTGGTGTGCTCAGAGATGGCATGGAAGCTCTGTGCCCCTTCCCCTATGTCTCACCCTATGCATCTCTTCATCTGTATCTTTTGTAATATCTTTTATTTACTTTTTTTTTTAGAGACAGGGTCTTGCTCTGTCACCCAGGCTGGAGTGAAGTGGTGCGATCTTGCCTCACTACAGCCTCCTCCTCCCAGGTTCAAGCAATTCTCCTGCCTCAGCCTCCCGAGTAGCTGGGATTACAGGCATACACCACCATGCCTAGCCAATTATTGTATTTTTAATAGAAAAACAGCATTTTTGCAGTGTTGGCCAGGATGGTCTCGAACTCCCAACTTCAAGCTATCTGCCTGCCTTGGCCTCCCAAAGTGCTGGGATTACAGGCATGAGCCACTGCACCCAGCCTGCTATATCTTTTACAATAAACCAGTAGATGTAAGCATTTCCCTGAGTTCTGTGGGCTGTTCCAGCAAATTAACTGAACCCAAAAAAGGGGTCATGGGAACTGCAACTTGAAGCCCAATGGTCGGAAGTTCCAGAGGCCCAGACTTGCAACTGGTTTGTGTGTAGTTGGCAGTCTTGGGGACGGAGCCCTCAGTTTGTGGAATCTGACTCTATCTCTGGGTAGATAGGATTGGAATGGAACTAAAGAACATCCAGCTGGTGTCTGCTGCTTGGTGTGTTAGGAAAAAACTCCATGCATTTGGTCATAGAAGTCTTATTCTGTGTTGATGATTGTTGTGCTGTCAGAGGAGAGAGAAAACGCAGGGAGAGTTCGCCTACACAATTGATGTCAGTGAAATGGGAAACTCACAGAAACATGTGGTTTAGGAAGAGAAAGGCTAAAAGGGTGGAGGGATGAGGAATCTTTGATTCCTGGGTGACCATCGTGGTCACCCATGATATGAAGTTGCAGTTGTGTTGAGATCAGTTTCTACAGGTGAAAGTTACCAGTAGAATTTAGAGATGGATAGAACTCCCCAGGAATTGGTTCACTGGATGCAAAAGGGAATGCAAACTAATAAGAAAAAAGCAAAATATTCAGTCCTTTGGTTATTGTTACTTATAATTGCTAAAATGAAAGTAAAATAGGGTGCTGCGTCAGGACTTAAGTTGGACCAAGTTCAGATGGGGACATGTCTGAGCTTAGGCCACTAGTCTCAAAGTCACTCACAAAGGAGAAAATTATGCAGCGACAGTAGAAAGTACCTCTGAAACCTGTGGAAGACAGTCAATGTGAAGGAAAGGCAAAACCAAGTAACTGTTTAAACTATTAGAGTAGGTAGTTAAGTAGGCATGAGCAGGACAGGAGCCAGGCCCCATCCGGAAATGCCAGGCAACCATCAGGTGATGGTCAGTTGGTTGTTAAACTGTTGCTCTAAAATAATAATTGGTCACAGCCAGTGCCAGGGAAAAACAGTCTTCCAGTAAATAGACAACACCTGAAACTGGTGATCAGCAGCTTCCTGATAAGATTTCAGGAGTTGGGCGAACAGGCTCAAGCATGCCCACTAAGAAGCAAAATGGCAGAGATTAGCTGGTGTATGATCTTCCTCTAGGAACACTTGACTGGTAAGGGAAAATGCCTCAAATGAGCGTGTGTACAACTTCGGTAAACACAGTGTGCATGCTGCCCCTCCCCAAGTGCTGGCGGACCAGGGTGCATGCAGACAGCCCATCCCAAGGGAAGAAGCGGGAGAAGAAATGCAAACCTTGGAACCATGCCAATGTATTCTTTCCTCCTCGCAGGCAAGAATCGTTTGCTGCAGACCTGTCGGATTCACAGCTGGTAACAAAACCAGAGAGTATAGTGTGAAGGAATTGTTTCATTTTTGTAGAATGGTGTTATCAGCTTCTTGAGGAACTATTGCTAAAATGGATTGTAAGAATACAAATGTAGGGGCAGTGTCTTTGGTTTTAAATCTTGCAGAGTGAAGAGCATGTTTGGGTTGATATAGGACCCACAGCTGACCGTTTGAACAATCACAGATGGGTATATATGATCCAGATACGTAGGTTATTCCTCAAGGAACAGCCAGTCTGATAGATTGGATAAAAGCCATTATAAGATCTATTTGAGAAGGTGGACTGTTGAACTCCACCTATAAATGCCAAGTGGAACACCTTACATAAGGCAGCTGATACAATTCATATGCAAGCCATGTGTGACTGGCTTTATGAGGACATGAATATTCACTCAGTGAATATGTCCATTACTCAGGTCATGGTAAATACTCTGTTTAAGGGGGCCCCTTCTATATGGGCACGCCATGTGACATTACTCCTGCAGACTCAAACAATAGTTCAAGAAGCCTTATCAAATTTGTGGTCTCAGTTTCCCCTCATGGATCTCACAGATGCTAATAAAAACATTAGGTTAATTAATCAGAGAACAGTGAAAGGCAAAAGAGAGAGTCAAAGACTCATCCCGGGAAGATAGAAATTTTAAAATGGTTATTAAAAAATAAGGTGAATGAAGAAAACATTGATGGGGTGAAACTAAGAAGAAAAAGAAAGGGGAGAGTCATGGGACTCGTCCCAGCAGAATGGAAAACTTTAGATGCTTATTAATAAATAGAATAAATAAGGCCAGGCGCGGTGGCTCACGCTTGTAATCCCAGCACTTTGGGAGGCCGAGGCGGGCAGATCACGAGGTCAGGAGATCGAGACCACGGTGAAACCCCGTCTCTACTAAAAAATACAAAAAATTAGCCGGACGTGGTGGCAGGCGCCTGTAGTCCCAGCTACTCGGAGAGGCTGAGGCAGGAGAATGGCGTGAACCCGGGAGGCAGAGCTTGCAGTGAGCCGAGATTGCGCCACTGCACTCCAGCCTGGGCGACAGAGCGAGACTCCGTCTCAAAAAAAAAAAAAAAAAAGAAACAGAATAAATAAAATAGAAATTGATGGGGTTAAGCAAAGGTCTTAATACAACACTATTGAAGGTTGGATGGACCAGAGGGGGCCCCATCTTGTCCCCTAACATTAAAAGACCGCAAACCAGTCTGCTGTATTTCTGCCAGTTTGGAGAAATTTAAAAAGCTGGAAGGCAGAGACTACAATGAAAAATCAGATCTAAAATTGCCTGGGGCAACAGTCAGGCAGATTAATCAAGATAAAGATTAATAAAAGGGCCAGGGTCCTTTGGCTCAATCCTTGGCTGGGGACCCAAAGCTTTTTACACAAGAGAGGGTAAAATGACCTGGGGGTAAAGAAGAGAAGATCCTGAAACTAGAACATAAAAATGTAAGGGTTGATAGGACTATGAAGGTTGGTATATTTGAAAACACTTTATGTGAAGTGATTGCAACTCTTTTACCTGATTTTTTTTTGTGGGAATGAACACAGTATCTCACTGAGAAATACTTCTCCTCCCTGGTACTGTAAAACAGAAGGCATGTATATCTGCCCTCAAGCAATATTAATTGGACATGCTAAATGGGAACCAGTGAGATTGCCCAAGTCCACACAGTGCAGAGTAGAAGCTAGAATGCTGTTATGGATAAATTCTCCACTTGATAAGCCTCTGTGATGTATTTCCTGGAGCTTGTGGCAAAAGCCTCTGAGCACCTCCCAGCAACATCTACTGGGACTTGGGACTATGGAATTTCCATTTGAGGGGAATTTACTGCTTTGCTATGAAATGTTAGGTGAAGCTGCCCATAACACCTGAAATACCCATGTTGTCCCAGCGATGTCAGAGAAACATTCTAACAGGGTTGGCTGTGCCCAGGAGACTTCCGTAATAAAACGGACATGGTTTATAGAGGACCATGCCACCTAAGAAATGCAAGGAGGGGATAGTCTTGAGCAGGGAGTTTCCTTTCTCCTAAGACTGACTCTGGAACTGTGTGAGAAACTGCTGGGTTCTACAGTGCCTGATAAATGGCTCTCAACTGATGAGAAAGAGCTACTTGGTTTGTGGACAGTAATTCCAAGGTAAATGGACACCATCATGTTTGGAAGGCAGCTACTTTGATAAAACAAGGTAAAACCAGATCTGCTTGGTGGGCTGAATTGCACGCTGGTTTTCTAACAGTGATGGAAGAATTGACCAATGGTAAAAGCCCCTGAGTTTGGGTGTTTACTGACCCCTGGGCAGTCTGACCCATGGCCTGGCCATACACTCCGGCAAGAGGGCCATGGAAATTTGGCCTATTAAACGGATGCACATAGGAGCACTGTTCTATGGAGATTTGAGGGGTGCATTAAAGAAGAACGAGTCAACGCCCATCAGAAGAACTCCCTTCCAGGTTCAGAAAGTGACTGGAACTGACGAGGAGATATCCCCACGTACTCCCTTGAAGTGCCACCTGGGCCGTTGAACTGCGTGGATATGGGGGTATTGTAACAGGGCAGAGATGGGCTGAATGTAGAGATGTTTCTTTTGCACCTTCTCAGGCACAAAATGCCAGAAAGAACTGTTGTGTTTCTCAATAAGAAAGTCAGAGACTGCTGATGGCTTTGGGACAGATTCCCTGGTGGGAAGGCCCTGAACATAGCTGGCAAGTGTGACAAATGCTGGTAGGCCTGGAGGGCTACAAATGGGTCTTGACAGGAACAGACACTGGCTATGCAGTGGATGTTGCTTGCCCAGAAGAAGATGAAAATTCTCTGAGTGCCATAAAAAACCGGAACAGAAGATATTACATGGATATAGATGGCTAACCGTCATTTTTTTCAGACCAAGGAACACGCTGCACAGCCCATAACAATAGTCTAACATTGGGCAAAGAGATATCCATCTAGAGTAATAGTTTGATAGGGAAGTAGAGCAGGCAATTGAAACACTGATTGCGTAAAACGGGGAGATAAAAGCACGAAGGGCCGGCTCACTTGCCTTCCTGTCTTCTCACATGCAACATGAGCAGCGCTAGAGTGTTTCTGCTGGACTTTTTTTCTGTTTTTCTGGTTGATCTGGGGAACAGGGAGTTGGGAGGATGCTGGTATGACTATGCCATTCTTGCCAAGGGAGGAGTACACTGGTATAACAAACGTAAGTTTTCTTTCTTCCCCAAATCACCTAAAAGAAATTTATTTTTTTTCTCCCCTGGCTGATGCAGTGGTCCTAGGACCAGGACTGCAATTATAACTGCTGGAACAGCAGGGAAGATTTCTAAGCAAAAAACTGTAACTGTGTTTTGAAACCTTATATCAAAATTCCCAAAGGCATGATGGGAGTGGGTTGTGTCTTCATGCTATCTAGAAAAATTGGGGCTGTCAGTGAATGCAGCTATATTGACTGGTGGTAAAACTAGCTCACTAGTTCTGCACCTGTGTAACCTTACCCGGTCTGGATGGGCGTGGACTGAGGAGGAGCTACTTGCTGGACTTGTATTACTGCCTGCAACATAGACCCGCACTGTGGTGGTTCTAATTTCTCTTCCAAAGGTGAAAAGGTTTGGGTATTAATGGAGAGAAGGAGAAATGGTAGCTGAGAGTAAATAAATGAATACATGAGTTATTAATTGAGAAAAATTCAGTATTACATTAACAACTCAAAAGAGTCTCAGAGCAAGAGATGACACTGTCTCTTAGCTTAATTATCCCAGATGCCTTAAAGGGTGAAGCTGCGTATTTACCGAAGCCACGCCTGCTTCCGAGACCTGACAAGATCGAAAGGAAACCTGCAAACCTGAGTGGCCTCATCCTGGAAGACATTCAAACAGTATGAAGGATTGGATTAATTGTTAGTGATTGTGCATAATATATATATTTTTGAAGTAAAGGCAACATGGTGGAAAACCAGGGAGTGGCCTGTGCTGCTATGATGTACACTGGTTTCAGTCCACAGCTCCTGGCTTACAACTCCTATATCCCTTGTTACAGTATTTTCTTTTTTTGTTACAATGTTGGGTACGTTAGGCCTCAGGAGCAAGCCTCTGACCTTCTCCTGCCTTCCTTTCACTCTAGTGTTTCCCCACTTTTCTAATTGTGAGTCTTAAGACTCTCGCAGGAGAGGGTTCCCTCCTATATCCTGAGGGAAGGAATGCTGATGTCATGAAGCTTTCACAAAAACTCAAGAGGACAGGGTTCCGTGAGCTTCGGATAGCCGAACATGTGGCACTTCCTGGAGGGTGGCGCACCCAGGGAGAGCACGGAAGCTGCAGGCCCCTTCCTTCATACCTTCCCCTGTGGTTCTCTTCCTCTGGATCCTTTGAGATATCCTTTATAATAAACCAGTACATGTGAAAAAAAAAAAAATGTACCTACAGTTTCCTTCCTTCCTTCCCTCCCTCCCTCCTTCCTTCCTTCCTTCCTTCCTCTCTTTCTTTCTTTCTTTCTTTCTTTCTTCTTTCTTTCTTTCTTTCTTTCTTTCTTTTCTTCTTTCTTTCTTTCTTCTTTCTTTCTTTCTCCTTTCTTTCTTTCTTTCTTTCTTTCTTTCTTTCTTTCTTTTCCTTCTTCCTTCCTTCCTTCCTTCCTTCTTTCTTTCTTTCTTTCTTTCTTTTTTTTCTTTCTTTCTTTCTTTCTTTCTTTCTTTCTTTCTTTCTTTCTTTCTTTCTTTCTCTTTCCTTCCTTCCTTCCTTCCTTCCTTCCTTCCTTCCTTCCTTCCTTCCTTCCTTCCTTCCATCTTTCTTTCTTTCTTTCTTTCTTTCTTTCTTTCTTTCTTTCTTTCTTTCTTTCTTTCTTTCTTTCTTTCGACAAAGTCTTGCACTGTCACCAGGCTGGAGTGCAGTGGCATGATCTTGGCTCACTGCAACTTCCACCTCTTGGGTTCAAGCGATTCTCCTGCCTCAGCCTCCCAAGTAGCTGTGACTATAGGCACGTACCACCATGCCCAGCTAATTTTTTTGTATTTTTAGTAGAGACGGGGTTTCAGCATGTTAGCCAGGATGGTCTCATCTCTTGACCTCATGATCCATCTGCCTCGGCCTCCCAAAGTGCTGGGATTACAGGCGTGAGCCACCATGCCTGGCCAACCTACAGTATTTTTTCTAAGGCCATCTCTAGCTGCGTACTTACCACACGAGGTAAATTTTCTGTAAAGGCATATGCCATAAGTCGGGATTTTTTTGTTGTTGTTTTTTGGTCAAGATTAGTTTCTACACATCATCCAGTATTTGTTATGTCTAATGAGAGGTTGTATATATACATGTGAATGTTTCAGGACCATATGGCAATTATTCCATTTAAAATATTGCTATCCTACTTCTCAGAAAAAAGGCAAGGCATAAATTATTGTTTTTATTATTTTAAAAAACATAGCCCTTCATCAGAGCTTAAGTCTATAGGTATAAATTACTAATGCTCATCCCTTTCCAGTGGCAAAAAGGAGATATCAAATTATTTTGAGATTTGAGTAAGAATAAAATTAATAAATAGCAAGAGGACAGGTGTGTGAGAGTTTTCATATGAGTAATGCTTGGGTTACTTATTTCTTTCCTTTTAACAAGAATTATTTAGCCCTTGCCTGGCTCTTGCTGCAGTCAATTTGAGAGGAAAGGACTCCTGCCATTGATTTTAATTATTCCCAGTCATCCCGTTCCTTTTTTAGAAGGTTGAAACTCTCTTGGGCTGGTTTTCTAGCTCCACCTATGTATTGGTTGTCACTGTCCTCATTTAATTTTGCCTGTTATTATTTCTTCATAATGCCTTTCCCTGAAGTGACAGAACATCCTTCACCTGCCAAGGTCAGCAGTTTGCTACAGGAGATGACCCTTCCAGGGTCATATGCCAAGTCCATGCAAGGGCACAAGCGAAGTGTGGTGGTAACTAATAGTCTTAAAGTTATCTTGTTTCTTCTTATTTCAGCTTTCCTGCTATATTTTTTGCATACTAAAATAATATATGGTAATTGGAAAAATTCGAGAAGATAAAAAAGAAAATTAGAGAGAATGAGAATTGTGTATTAATTAGTTAAAAAATACCAAACAAACTCTAGCCTGTATAAAAAGTAAAAACAGGAAATAATCATTTCAAAATTTCATTGGATTAATGTTTTCTATTCTTGCCTTCTTCCCCTTCCTTCTTACATTTTCCTCCTCATCTTTCTTCTTTTCCCCATGTCAAGTAATTTCCAAGATGGCCCAGGAATGAAGATATGCATTTACAAAACATTCTAGCCCTAACTAATAAGAAAAAATATTCTCTGTCTGTGAATAGAAAGGATAGATGGATCTGTATATACACAGACTTGCATGTGAGTTTTTAGAATATGTACATCAGTTAGATTGTGTTAAGGCACAAAGTCATAGAGTTATGCCCCACATTAGGAAATACTTCTAGGAATATATATTGCATGAATAAATAAATGAACCAGCAGCTTACTATGTGTCAGATTCTTTGCTGTCCTTTAAATAGATGATCTTGTTGAATCTTCACTGTGAAAAGAATGGGGATCATAGCATGATAAAAAGATACTTGTTGACTTTATGGCAGGATACAAGTTACACATTTTACAGACTTAAGAGAGGCTGTGTGGCCTGAATTTTGAAGTAGTACCTACTGCTATAGTAGTGGGCACTCAGATTTTGTAGAATAAAGCTCATCAGAAATCTTCAGTTTAATTGTACATTCTATGCACTTATTTGAGATTTGTTACATTGTATTGGTGTCTAATATTTTATTAATTCCCTATGAGTGCCAGAAATGGAGTGAAGGTAGAGAATATTTCATTTGTCAATATTCCATGAAACTACTGATTTAGGGAAATTCATGAAAGAGCTTACAGTTTAAAATTCTACAATGGATTAATTAAATATATATATCTGATTATGCCGGGCGCGGTGGCTCACGCTTATAATCCCAGCACTTTGGGAGGCCGAGGCGGGCAGATCACGAGGTCAGGAGATCGAGACCACGGTGAAACCCCGTCTCTACTAAAAATACAAAAAAATTAGCCGGGCGTGGTGGCGGGCGCCTGTAGTCCCAGCTACTCGGAGAGGCTGAGGCAGGAGAATGGCGTGAACCCGGGAGGGGGAGCTTGCAGTGAGCCGAGATTGCACCACTGCACTCCAGCCTGGGCGACAGAGTGAGACTCTGTCTCAAAAATAATAATAATAATAATAAATAAAAAAATAAAAAAATATATATCTGATTATAGCTGAAATTCAAGTCCCTCAGATCAATCAGCAGTATTTTCAGAGATAAGTAGATTTATTTCTTAATTAATATTTACGTGTCTACTAAATATGGTTCTTCATTGCACATACTTTGAAATTTTTTTTTCTTTTTTAGAGACAATGTCTTGCTCTGTCACCCAGGCAACCTAGGCTCACTGCAACCTCTGCCTCCGAGGTTCAAGCAATTCTCATGCCTCAGCCTCCAGAACAGCTGGGCTTACAGGCACATGCCACCACACCCAGCTAAGTTTTGTATTTTTAGTAGAGATGGGGTTTCACTGTGTAGGCCAGGCTGGTCTCAAACTCCCAACTTCAGGTGATCTGCCCACCTCGGCCTCCTAAAGTGCTGGGATTGCAGGCATGAGCCATCACACCTGGCCCATACTTTGAAATTTTTGACCATCAAATTAGTGAATAAATTACTGAATAAAACTTAACCGTATCTCTTCCATGTGTAGGGAGACAATGGCATCACAAAGGAACAGTGTCGCTGTATCTTTACAACAGGAAACACTGGACAAAAATGGAAGAGTAAGGACAATGTTTATTATTTTCATCGTTCCATCATCATAATGTGCCATGTTGTGTACAGACTTCTCTACACTATGTGGCTACTTCTTTGGAATACATAGTCCTAAGCATTGCTGGGATTGTGAATGTCAAACTACTACTATAGATATTTTGTATCTCAGAATTTAAACTTGATGCAGTAATTATTGTCTTAATCATTGGTTTTACCCTTCCTATCATTGTGTTGGAATAAGGTCTTTCCTGAAGTGAGTACTATAAGCAATAGTATAGAAATAGACAATAGACAATAAAGTACGTGAGGAAGGCTGGGTGCAGTGGGTCACACCTGAAATCTCAGCACTTTGGGAGGCTGAGGCCGGTAGATCACCTGAGGTCAGGAGTTCAAGACCATCCTGACCAACATGGTGAAACCCTGTCTCTACTAAAAATACAAAAATTAGCTGGGTGTGGTAGCTTGTGCCTGTAATCCCAGCTACTTGGGAGGCTGAGGCAGGAGAATCACTTGAATTTGGGAGGTGGAAGTTGCAGTGAGCCAAGATTGTGCCATTACACTCCAGCTTGGGTAACAGAGTGAGACATTATGTATATATATGTGTATATAAATATATATGTATGTATGTGAGGAGGATAATAGTTAATCCTAACAGATTAACTTGGAATCATTCAGTAAGTGGACTGAGCTGAAATTGGGAAGCCACCATTTGGTATTAAATTATGGGCACCAGGGGTAAATGACTGACTAATAGAGCAGGAAACACCAGACAGAGAAAGGAATGAAATACAAATTGTCAGTAGGGAGGAGGTGGTCAAGGAAAATGAGTTGTGAACAGAAAGAACTCTACAGGCTGACACTATAAATGCTTGTAAATGAAAAATAAAATTCTAAGGCCTTCAGTGAACTGAATGGAACACTCATCTTGGCCAAGGGTTTTCCAAAGTTAACCTGAAACACTAGTTCAAGCCATGATGGGAATGAGTGGTCAGACATGCCTCATTATACCCTCGTCCTGTTGGAATTCAGTCACTACTGACCAGCATTAACATTAAAACAGAGACCTTAAGACAACAAAGGGAGACACTGTAGCAATAAGAGAGCAGCATGGCAGACAGCAGGCCCTGAAGAAAACTGAAGTATTTTACCCCAAGATCTATTTCTTTGACATATTTTGAAATGGCCCTGCAATGGTGTCTGTTGTGGGGAAAATCCATATTCTGTAAAGAATTCCCTTCCTTTTCCAAGTCTTTTTCCTGATCCAGGAGAGAATTAACTAAGAAGTTGGCACCTTTTCAAGTCTGATGAGAAATATTCTCTCTGAAGCCTCCCACCTGGAGGCTTTATCTGCATAATAAAAGCCTTGGTCTCCACAACCCTGTTCTTAACCCAGACACTCCCTTCTACTGATTCCACGCCTTTAGATAAACTCTTCAACGTGAATCACCTATGACCTGAAATCCCACTCCCCACAAGCCCTCCCAACCGAGTTGTCCCACCTTTCCAGACCAAACCAACGTACATCTTACATGTACTGATTGATGTTTTATGATTCCTTAGAATGTATAAAACCAAGCTGTAGCTGACCACCTTCGGCACATGTTCTCAGGACTCCTAAGGCTGTGTCACGGGTATGTTTTTGACCTTGGCAAAATAAACTTCTCAATTGTTTGGGAACTGTCTCAAATACCCTTTGGGTTACTTACTCCCTGAACTACAGCCAGAAAATCATTGACATTGTGAAGAGAAAATATCTTGGGTCCCCAAAATCACTAAGCTAAAGGGAAAAGTTAGGGTTGGGAACCTCTTAGGGAAACCTGCCTCCCACTGTATTCAGTCACCCCTCTTCTCACTGAGATAAGTACATATCTGATTGCCTCCTTCGGAGAGGATGATCACAAACTCAGAAGAATGCATCCATTTGTCTCTTATCTACTTATGACCTGGAAGCCCCCTCCAAGCTTCCAGTTGTCCTGCCTTTCGAGACCGAAACAATGTTCATCTTATATATGTTGATTGATGTCTCATGTCTCCCTGAAACGTATGAAACCAAACTGCCCTGACTGCCTTGGGACATGTCATCAGAACCTCCTGAGGCTGTCATGGGCTCACATCCTCAAACATGGCAAAATAAGCTTTCTGAATTAACTGAGACCTGTCTCATAATTTGGGGGTTCACGTTTTGGTAACCACGGAGGGATTCTAAGTAGAGGTGCCCCTGACCTTTGACAAATCTCCTATTGGTGTTTGGTATCAGCTTGAGCTATCTTTATGGCTCAAACCAATAGGATAATTTGCTGAGGTCTGGAAGCACCCTCTCCAGAGAATCCCTGATCTTCCAAAATTTGGTTGAGATCTGCAGTTTATTTTGGTACATAACTCCTTTTTTTGAATTTTACTTGCTTCCAACACAAGGAAGGCAAGTTTTCCCTGCTTCCATAATGATGGAAGGCAGGTAACTCCTTTATGGAGTTTGAGCTCACTTCCAACAGGGAAGATGAGTTTTTGTTGTTGTTTGTTTGTTTGTTTTGAGACAGAGTCTTGCTCTGTCACCCAGGCTGGAGTGCGGTGGCACGATCTCAGCTCACTGCAATCTCTGCCTCCTGGGTTCAAGTGATTCTCCTACCTCAGCCTCCTGAGTAGCTGGGACTATAGGCGTTCACCACCATGCCCGGCTAATTTTTTATTTTTAGTAGAGACAGTGTTTCAACATGTTGGTTAGGCTGGTTTTGAACTACTAACCTCAAGTGATCTGCCTGCCCTGGCCTCCCAAAATGCTAGGGTTACAGGTGTGAGCCACCGCACCCAGCCAGATGAGATCCCCCCCGCTGCTCCCCACTTCTAGGATGGTAGAGAGCAGCCTTCAGCCTGAAACCCATCCCTAGGCAAGTAAATGAAGTGGGGTTTGTCTTGGTTAAAGTTAAGATTTCCAACTGCCTGGTCTTAATTTCTCCTTACCATTAGAGTGCTTGGTAATCATGTAAGTTGTGCAATGGTTCATTTTGCATAACTTTTGTTTTGTTGTTGTTTTTTGTTTCTGTTTTTGTTGTTGTTTCAGTCTTTTTCCCATTGGGTTTGATCAACTCTATCCAACTAGATCAAATCCAAAGGAAGTTCCAAATTATGGAACAAGGCCTCTGAAGTGGCTAAATTCCCAGAAAAACAACGACGACGACAACAACAACAAAAACAACAACAACAAAGACGGTGACGCAGTAGCAGAGAAATATACCAGCAAAAGGAAAAAAAAGAGGAAAAGCTTTGATTTTGACTAGTAATAGGCTTTAACTACACAGCAAGGTGGCCTTTTTTGCTGATCAGGGCAAACTGAAAGAGCAATTTGGGCTATTACTTCTGTAACAGCAGCCATTTGTCCTAGCTGAAATATGTAATGATATTTAAAAACATATCTTTTAAAGGGGCTCAGTGGCTAAAAGTCAGCTTAATTAAAAGCTAACATCCAAGATGTGTGTGTGTATGTGTGCATATGTGTGTGTTTGTATTTAAAAGACCCTCATGGTTTTGTTTTTGCTTTTATCCTAGGACTTTGTCTCTTTTTTTTGACCAAAAGTTTTTTTCTTCTCAGTTGACTGAATTCTGCTTTCTTCACTTATTGGTTTCTGCTCTCTCTCCTTTCTCTTGCACCCTCTGCTGCATGGGGAACCTAAAATAGTTCGTAATAGCCTGCGGTTCCTTAAAGAAAACAGAGAAGGCACCAGACTCCCTTTGGAGGAGAAACCTGTTTTTCCTTATGGAAGCCCAAGAATGCAAACAGACAAGGTCCTCTCAGCTCTTAAACTGCTTACTTTTTTTCACGCACGTCCGTGTGAAGAGACCACCAAATAGGCTTTGTGTGAGCAACAAGGCAGTTTATTTCACCTGAGTGCAGGTGGGCTGAGTCCGAAAAGAGTCCCTGAAGGGAGATGGGGTGGGGCCATTTTATAGGATTTGGGTAGGTAAAGGAAAAAGGGGGGTGTTCTCTGGCGGGCGGGGGTGGGGGGGTCACAAAGTGCTCAGCGGGGTAGCTTTTGAGCCAGGATGAGCGAGGAGAAGGAATTTCAAAAGATAATGTCATCAGTTAAGGCAGGAACAGGCCATTTTCACTTCTTTTGTGGTGGAATGTCATCAGTTAAGGCAGGAACCAGCCATCTGGATGTGTATGTGCAGGTCACAGGGGATATGATGGCTTAGCTTGGGCTCAGGGGCCTGACACTTTTGTATTGTGTTACCTGGTTTTTGTTTTTGTTTTTGGCTAACATAGTTATTGCAACAGAGTTTGCTCTTGGGTTTTTAAGGAAGAGTGTGTTTTAGACACTTAGAAATGTCTTTACTTAAAATTTTTTTTAAGTGCACTTAAAAAAACTTTAAGTATCATGTGGTCTAAACTTATTATAATTCTCCCATTTTGGAGACCCAGGAATCAGTGTGGGCTCTGCCCACAGCTCAGAGATCCAGTTAAAAGATAGGTAGTTCCTATCTAAATAAAGCTGGTCCTTATCCAATCTTACGATAGATTTCTGTAATTTTATGTTTGATTTGGTATCTTTAATCTCCCTCTAGCACCACCAGACTTTTTCTCTGAGTAGCTTGTGATGTAAATTTTGCTATTTGCTTTTCACCTGAGTGGTTTCCTTTAATTTGCAAATTTAAGGGTGTTTACCTGATAAATGCCTAGGGTTGTGAAACAGATTATCAAAAATCTGAAAGTCTAAGATAGGGAGAAAAAGTTTTTATAAATCTATAAGATGTAATTTATCAGCATGCCTAATATGTCTATGTATTTATGTTATGTACACAATGTTTCACTACTCAAAATAGATAAAAGAGCTCTAATTAATTGGCTTGAGAAAATAAAAGTGCTTGAATCAAATACTTTATTGGGAAAAAAGACTAGTCAAATGCTTATTCAAGTTTATGGAACTTAAGTAAAATCTTTAATAAACAAGCTAGCTTTAAAATTATTGGTAAAGTAATATTAGAAATGCCTTAAGAATTACCAGCATACATTTTTGTTTTGTATTTATTAATCAAGCAATTTCTTACTTATCCCTGTCAAATGCTATAAGGTGTCAAAATTTGGCATAAGGGTTACAAAACTAAAACCAGCCCAAGACAGAATGATCTTTGCTTGTGTAATCTTTAAATAAATAAGAGATTGATACTGGTGTAATAAGCTACATCAGTTTATTTTATTTATTTATTTATTTGTGTTTTTTTGAGACAGAGTCTTCCTCTGTCACCGAGGCTGGAGTGCAGTGGCACGATCTCGGCTCACTGCAACCTCCACCTCCTAAGTTCAAATGATTCTCCTGCCTCAGTCCAGAGTAGCTGGGACCACAGGCGCCCGCCACCACACGCAGCTAATTTTTTGTATTTTTAGTAGAGACAGGGTTTCACCTTGCTAGCCAGGGTGATCTCAATATCCTTATCTCCTGATCTGCCCACCTCGGCCTCCCGAAGTGCTGGGATTACAGGTATGAACCACCACGCCCTGACTTTGTTTTTTTGAGACCCAGTCTCACTCTGTCACCCAGGCTGTAGTGCAATGGCATGATCTTGGCTCACTGCAACCTCTCTGCCTCTTGGGTTCAAGTGATTCTCATGCCTCAGCCTCCCAAGTAGCTGGGATTACAGGCATGTGCCGCCTTTCCCAGATAATTTTTGTATTTTTGTATAGACGGGGTTTCACCACGTTAGCCAGGCTGGACTCGAACTCCTGGGGTCATGTGATTTTCCCGCTTCAGCCTCCCAAAGTGCTGGGATTATAAGCACGAGCCACCAAGCCCTGCCAACATCTTCAATTTATTAAGATTACTGTGACTTCTTTTTTTTTCTTTTTTTTTAGATGGAGTCTGGCTCTGTCACCCAGGCTGGAGTACGGTGGTGTGATCTCGGCTCACTGCAACTTCCACCTCCCGGGGTTCCAGCCATTCTCCTGCCTCAGCCTTCTGAGTAGCTGGGACCACAGGCGCCCGCCACCACGCCCGGCTAATTTTTGTATTTTTAGTAGAGACGGGGTTTCACCATGTTGGCCAGGATGGTCTCAGATCTCCTGACCTCGTGATCCGCCTGCCTCGGCCTCCCAAAGTGCTGGGATTACAGGCGTGAGCCACCGTGCCCGGCCTAGATTACTGTGACTTCTAATCTTGTGGCTTTTGGCGGTCTAGTCCACAGGCAGTAAGGTTTGTTTTGGGAAAGGACTGTTATCATCTTTCTTTCAAAGCTAAACTATAAACTAAGTTCTTCCCAAAGTTAGTTCAGCCTAAACCCAGGAATGAACAAGGACAGCTTGGTGGTTGGAAGCAAGAAGGAGTCAGTTTGGTCAAATCTTTTTCATTGTCTTAGTTATAATTTTGCAATGGCGGTTCCACAACTTTAAATGATGACAACTGCAGTTTTATAAATAATCTAGATAAATGACTAAAATAATTAGGTAAATGTAATGGGATAAATACTTGTAGACAAACTCATCATAATTTAGAATCTAAAGTTATATTAAATTAAATAATAGATTTAGCAGGACGTGATGTTCTTTTTAGACCCAGGAGTCAAAGCCCTGTAACTCAATGTCACAAAGACTTTAAAAGCACATACAGGACCGGGCGCAGTGGTTCACACCTTTAATCCCAGCACTTTGGGAGGCCGAGGCAGGTGGATCACTTGAGGTCAGGAGTTTGAGACCAGCCTGGCCAACATGGTGAAACCCCATTTCTACTAAAAATACAGAAATTAGCCAGGTGTGGTGGGGCACACCCGTAATCCTAGCTACTAGGAAGACTGAGGCAGAAGAATCACTGTAACCCAGGTTGCAGTGAGCTGAGATTGTACCACTGCACTCCAGCCTGGGCAACACAGTGAGACACTGTCTCAAAAAAAAAAAAAAACACATACAGGCACATACAGGAGGATATAAGGATATAATAACCTTAATTAAATTTTTTTAATCTCACTTTTTCCTAAGCAAACCAGAGTTAATAACAATAACATAGGAATTATTTCAATAAAACAAAATCTGTTAGGCCAGTTACCAAAAGACAAAAGAAAAGACCTTCTGTGGTACACAAAATATAATGTTGGAAGAAAACATTGCCTTAGACCTTTAAGAAATCATTGTTAGCATCAGGCCACAAAAAACAGAATCTGAGGAGGAAAAAAAAAATTATATGAGCTAAAAATGAGTTGATGGGGAGTGTTAATATTTTGTGCCTCAAGAGGACAGGAATTCCCCCAGCTCATAGGTATTTGATGGTACAAATCTATGGCTGGGCTCAGCTTTAAAAAAGTCTTATCTGAGATTCCTTCTATGGAACAAACTTTTATCAAAGCCAATTTAAAAGCCTATGTAAAAAATAATTATTCTTGCTGAACTGTATACAAATAATCTGGCCAAGTATCATAAAGCAAACCAATCCTATCATGATTTGTCTTTAGTAAAAATTAAAAACTGGAGAGAGAATAACTGTGTTTCAAAACCTATACTATACCTGTTGTTAGATTCTAGGTCTTGCCTAATGTTTTTCAATTTTTATTATTTTCTACAGTTTGGACCAAATTCTAATTTTTCTTGGCTACAAGTCTTCAAAATAATGTTCTCATTTTTTTCTTCTTTTTTCTCCTATTTTTCCTAATTGGAGTCACTGAAAACTAATCTGTGCTTTCGTAAAGCCCTGTGCACTGAAGCTAGACAACTCAAACTTCAGAAGAAAATAACAGCAACCTGTTTACATACATAAGCCACTTTCCTACCTGCCTCCAATGTAAGGATTTCAGAGTAACGTGGTCGACATCAATTTTCCAGGATTGTTCTTTTGTTCATTGTTGTTTTTCTCCCTTCCTCCCCCTATTTTATCTTTAAAGGATATGAAGCTTCACAACCTTCTAAAAAATGAGCTTTCGTAATAACTCAGGACCTATCTGCCTAGGAATAACCCATCGTAGCCATGAGAAATTAGAGGAAATCTGAGATCAGAAACTCGTTTTCTTTTAACATGTTTTCTCCAAAGATTTTAAAAAAGAAAAGGGGGGAAATGTGAAAGAAAAATATCCTGCCCACGCTACGCCCCCCACCCCAGATTACTAAACTAAAGGGAAAAGTCAAGCTGGGAACTGATTGGGGCAAACTTGCCTCCCATTCTATTCAAAGTCACCCCTTGCTCATTGAGATAAATGCAAATCAGGATGGTCTCGATCTCCTGACCTCGTGATCCGCCCGCCTCGGCCTCCCAAAGTGCTGGGATTACAGGCTTGAGCCACCGCGCCCGCCGGCCTGAGATAAATGCAAATCAGATTGTCTCCTTTGGAGAGGCTAATTAGAAACTCAAAAGAATGCAACCATTTGTCTCTTATCTACCTATGACCTGGAAGTCCCCTCCAGGCTTCCAGTTGTCCTGCCTTTCCAGAGCAAAACAATGTTCATCTTACCTATGTTGATTGATGTCTCATGTCTCCCTGAAATGTATAAAACCAAACTGTGCTCTGACCACCTTGGGCACATGTCATCAGGACCTCCTGAGACTGTCACAGGAGCACGTCCTCAACACTGGCAAAATAAACTTACTAAATTAACTGAGACCTGTCTTAGATTTTTGGGGTTCACAACATTCATTAGCGATTGGGGGTCTAGGACTGAAATTTAAAGGCACAGATGAAGTCTGACAGATCCACTCTGATGTTAACTCTGGGATTTTCTTTAGTTACCACTCAGTGCCCCAGTCCTCCTTAAAATACTCTACACCTCCAAGTCTCTTTCCTTTCATAAAAGCCAATTGTTCTCTAACACTAGGTCTCTGCCTTGCTGTTACCTGCCTTCAGAACCTGGGGTCTTCCCTTCATAGTTAGGATTCCCACTAGCTGAGAATTCACGGCCTGGATCTCTGCATATTTCCTATGCTCAGATTGCCTTGCTGCCATATCCCACCCATCCTGCCACACTTTTCTCACCTGGAGTTTGATCGTTTCCTTGTCACTATTCCTCCCTTGTGGTGTGCTCTGCTTTGCTTCTCTGAGCAGACCCTTGCGTAATCCTGGGTCAGCCCCTATATGCCTCTAGCAGGAGTTGATGCTAGGCTTGTATTTTGGATAGTCCCAATGGTAAATAAACCTTGACTGTCGTTCATTCATTCATCTGTTAGATATCATTATGCTCTACCACGTATAAAGCATTGTGCTAGGCACTTGAGATATAATGAGAGAGAGAACCGTGGGGGACACAGGAGCTCTCGTACGTTGCTGCAGTTTGGCAGTATATTGTAAAGTTGAACATGTGCATGCCCTACTCTGCAGCTAATTGACATCTCGGTATCTACCTATAAAGGCTCTCGTTTCTCCTCATTCACTTCACTTGCTTGTCTTTTTTTTTTTTTTTTTTTTTTTTTTTTTTTGAGATGGAGTCTCGCTCTGTCTCCCAGGCTCTAGTGCAGTGGCGCGATCTCGGCTCACTGCAAGCTCCGCCTCCCAGGTTCACGCCATTCTCCTGCCTCAGCCTCCCAGCTGGGACTACAGGCGCCCGCCACCACGCCCGGCTACTTTTTTTTGTATTTTTAGTAGAGACGGGGTTTCACTGTGGTCTCGATCTCCTGACCTCGTGATCCGCCCGCCTCAGCCTCCCAAAGTGCTGGGATTACAAGCGTGAGCCACCGCGCCCGGCTACTTGCTTTTCTTTCATATACAACATATTATGTGGGACATCCTTTTTTTTTTTTTTTTTGAGATGGACTCTCTCTCTGTCCCTCAGGCTGGAGTGCAGTGGCGCAATCTGGGCTTACTGTAACTGCCACCCTCTGAGCTCAAGCAAGGTGGAGGTTGCAGTGAGCCCAGATCCTCCTGCCTCAGCCTTCTGAGTAGCTGGGATTATAGGCACATGCCACCAAGACCGGCTCGGGTACGTGACTTCAGGTGATCCTGACCTCAGATGATCCACCCACCTCGGCCTCCCAAAGTGCTGAGATTACAGGCATGAGTCACCGTGCCTGGCTGAGCATGCAAAATTTATAATCAGTAGACATTGTTTATAGGCATGTTTCATAATTATAAAATGAATTAAAAATCAGTCACATAAATATATGGGCTTTTTCAAAATAACCCAACATGGAAACCTTGATATCCTTCCCTAGTTCTATGGCAGTCTTTGTAGTCTCCATGACATTGCACAGCTTGGGTTCAGAAATGACTCTAGAAAAACCGAAACACCACACCTCTTTAGATAATGATGTGCAGCTGGGGCTCAGCCACTTGTGTTAGTGAAGTTCCTTTCACACCAAAGATACTCACCCCACTTCCATTTTATATCCAATCACAGTATTTCAACTTCTGTCAAAATTCCCAGTTTCCAATTATGGTGCAGCAGATCCTTTCAAATGTAAATACAATAGCATAAACTTATATACTGACAATTCTGTAATATACAGAATTTCATTCTGTATGATTCTATTTAATAGAGTTTCAAAATATTCATATGGATGACAACAAAAGAAAGTAAGGTTAAAGATGTGCTCTTTATGAAAAGGTGTAACCCACATTTCAATCAGGGATACTTTATAATCTTTAAAAAACACACCATTGACCAGGTACGGTGACTCACGCCTGTAATCCCAGCACCTTGGGAGGCTGAGGCGGGTGGATCACCTGAGGTCAGGAGTTCAAGACCAGCCTGGACAACATGGTGAAACCCCATCTCTACTAAAAATACAAAAATGCTAGCCAGGCATGGTGGCAGGTGCCTGTAATTCCAGCTACTAGGGAGGCTGAGGCACGAGAATCACTTGAACCTAGGAGGTAGAGGCTGCAGTGAGCCGAGATCGCACCACCGCACTCCAGCCTGGGCGACAGAGCAAGACTCCGTCTAAAAAAAAAAAGGAAGTGGAGAGGAAGGGGAAGGGTTGTCTGCAATGAGCTAAAAAGTTAGTCTTTTTTTTTTTTTTTTTTTTTTTTTAAATAAGGAAAGGAGTGCGAGGTGGTACTGATAATGCCTGGTACTGTGATGTGCCTGGGCATTTAACCAAGGAAAAAAGGAGAAAAATGGAAAAACAGGGGGATACTATGAATTAAAGAATAAAAGATTGATCAGATTATTTGAAGAGAAACCGCATCATATCCCACACCTGTCACTACATAATGAGATTATGCTTCATTTTTATATGTATGTAAGTATGAAAACAGACTCTGTCTATTTGCTTCCCAGATGTTAGCACGTATTTTTCTACCACATCGTTTGGAGCGTTTCCTAGGGTACTGCTTGGCTTTTGTTCAGGAGCCTTGCTGCAGCTGGGTCCTTCCTTGCAGCCTTCCCATCCTGCTGACTGACAGGATGCTGCTATCTTTATTGCTGCTGATGTTTATCAGACTGATACTCTGCTTCTAATTGCAACTGGCATTGCCTCTCCAGCTCACAGGAGGGGAAATTGTTCTTGTGATTTTTCATAATACAGTTGAGGCCTGGCCAGGACCTTGGCCAGGCTTGGGAGTCATAGGGTTTGCAAACTCAAATGTCAACAGAAGCCTGGCTGGTAATGGAAGCGTGAAGGCTGTATAGTTTAAGAAATGTGGCCATGCCATTTGGCTTTAATGTTAAGAAATAACAGCCAGTGGCCGGGCGCGGTGCTCACGCCTGTAATCCCAGCACTTTGGGAGGCCAAGGCGGGTGGGTCATGAGGTCAGGAGATCGAGACCATCCTGGCTAACACGGTGAAACCCCGTCTTTACTAAAAATACAAAAAATTAGCTGGGCGTGGTGGCGGGCGCCTGTAGTCCCAGCCACTTGGGAGGCTGAGGTAGGAGAATGGTGTGAACCCAGGAGGTTGAGCCTGCAGTGAGCCGAGATCAGGCCACTGCAGTCCAGCCTGGGCGACAGAGCGAGACTCCGTCTCAAAAAAAAAAAAGAAAAGAAAAGAAATAACAGTCAGTATGAGTGAACTGACGACCACATACTGCATTTAAAGGAATAAGCTGCTATTCAAAGCCAACTGATTGTTGATATATGGAAACAAGGGCTTAGTTTTTCCAGTTATGATTTTGCAAAACAACTCTGCAATTTATATTTTTTAAGTGAAATATTCTTATTTTTCAATACTGGCAACTGATTCTTTTTTTTTTTAAAGAAAGTGCTGTGGCCAAACCAAATATTTCTGTGGGCTTCCATAGAACTATGAAACTCTAATCTATGACCATTGACTAACAACTGCTACCAGAAGTAGCTACTTACTACTCCTAGAACTCACAGTCCAACTATCTTTTAGATACTCTGCATGGCAACGGGCAGACCTCCATGTAGCATGAGCTGACACAGACAGACATACAGACATACACACACACATGCACATGCACATTTACAGAGTGCATATGAATGAAAATCCCATTTATATCAGGAGAAAAACCCACATCCTCCCCAATATTGATGTTGGGCTCCACAGACTACTCAAAGCCATCACTGTGGTTTGCCCATTTAGTCTCAAATAACACTTTATGTGGAAGAGAAATGTTACATTACAGTCCACATGCCACTGCGTCAAATCCAATGCACTTTGCATTCAATCTTGCCTTCAGGATGAGGTAAAAAAAAGTTGCTGCTGTATATATGGCATAATCTCATCTCCTATCCTCCTGGAAGCAAATGGTTAAACAAAAATTACCAACACAACTTCCAAGAACAAAATAGTAATTTCAGTAGCAAGTAGGCTGAATTCAGATTTAAGATAAACTATCTCTAACTCTGTGGAGGTTCAGCCTGGCTAATAAATCAAATTTACATTAAGGTCAGGGCTCTAGTGGGACTATTCCCTTATATTCAGGAGTGTCTTTGAGAATAATGGAAAGCTACTTGAGTACAAGCGTAAAAGGGCCCACTCAATTTCCACATCAGAATGCAGGAAAACCACATGCTATCTTCTCATTGGAAACTTCTCCTGCTTCAAAATTTAAAGTTCATTCTGCACTAGATAATCCATTTGATTAAAAGAAAACAGCGGAGATCGCGCCACTGCACTCCAGCCTGGGTGAGAGAGCGAGACTCCGTCTCAAAAAAAAAAAAAAAAAAAAAAAGAGTCTTTATGATTTTCTTTTTTCTTTTTTGAGACAGAGTCTCACTCTTTTTTCCAGGCTCGAGGGCAGTGGCACACACGATCTCGGCACACTGTAACCTCTGCCTCCTGGGCTCAAGCAATTTGGCTGCCTCGGCCTCCCAAGTAGTTGGGATTGCAGGCGTCAGCCACCATGCCCAGCTGATTTTTTTGGAATTTTTTGTAGAGACGGAGTTTTGTCATGTTGGCCAGTCTCGAACTCCTGCCCTTGAGTGATCCGCTCACCTTGGCCTCCCAAAGAGCTGGGATTACAGGCGTGAGCCACCTTGCCTGGCATATGATTTTCTTAATAACATGTTCTTGGCCAGGTGCAGTGGCTCACGCCTGTAATCCCAGCATGTTGGGAGGCCGAGGTGGATGGATCACGAGGTTAGGAGTTCGAGACCAGCCTGGCCAACATGGTGAAACCCATCTCTACTAAAAATACAAAAATTAGCTGGGCTTGGTGGTGGGCACCTGTGGTCCCAGCTACTCGGGAGGCTGAGGCAGGAGAATTGCTTGAACCTGGGAGGCGGAGGTTGCAGTGAGCCGAGATCACACCACTGCACTCCAGCCTGGGTGACAGCAAGACTCCGTCTCAAAAAAAAAAAAAAAAAAAAAAAAATATATATATATATATATATATATATATATATATATGTTCTTTTCTCTAGTTTACTTTATTGTAAGGATATAGAATATCATACATATTATGCAATATGTATTAATTGGCTGTTTATATTATTTATTGGTAAGGCTTCAGGTCAACAGTAGGCTATTAGTAGCTAGGTTTTTGGGGAGTCAAAAGTTATACGTGGTCAGGCGCATGGTGGCTCACGCCTGTAGTCCCGGTACTTTGGGAGGCCTAGGTGGGCAGATCACCTGAGGTCAGGGGTTCGTGACTAGCCTGGCCAACATGCTAAAACCCCATCTCTACTAACTAAAAATACAAAAATAACCAGGTGTGGTGGAGCATGCCTGTAATTCCAGCTACTCGGGAGGCTGAGGCAGGAGAATCGCTTGAGCCCAGGAGGCGGAGGTTGCAGTGAGCCAAGATTGTGCCACTGCACTCTAGCCTGGACGACAGAGTGAAACTCCCTCTCAAAAAAAAAAAAAAAAGAAAGGCCAGGCACGGTGGCTCACGCCTGTAATCCCAGCTCTTTGGGAAACTGAGGCAGGTGGATCACTTGGCCAATTTGCCAAAACCCCATCTCTACTAAAAATACAAAAATTTTCCTTCCTTCCTTCCTTCCTTCCAAAACCCCATCTCTACTAAAAATACAAAAATTTTCCTTCCCTTCCTTCCTTCCTTCCTTCCTTCCTTCCTTCCTTCCTTCCTTCCTTCCTTCCTTTCTTTCTTTCTTCTTTCTCTCTTTCCCTCTCTGGCCCAGGCTACAATCTACTCCGCTTGCTGCTGCCCGCGCGGCGGACTGCCTGGGACTGCCGGCGCGCGCGACCACTCCCTGCCTTTTCTCCTTTCACTGCAGGCACGCGTTCGCCATCTTGGCCACGCTGGTCGCCAGCTCCTGACGCCGAGTGTTCTGCCCGCCTCAGCCTCCCGAGGTACTGGGACTACAGACGGAGTCTCGCTCACCCAGTGCTCGGTGTTGCCCGGGCTGGAGTGCGGTGGCGTGGTCTGGCCTCGCGGCAGCCTCTGCCCCCCAGCTGCCTGCCTTGGCCTACCAGGGTGCTGGGATTGCAGCCCCTGCCCGGCCGCCGCCCCATCTGGGAGGTGGGGAGCGCCTCTGCCCGGCCGCCCTGTCTGGGAAGTGAGGAGCGCCTCTGCCCGGCCACCCACCGTCTGGGAAGTGAGGAGCGCCTCTGCCCGGCCACCCACCGTCTGGGAAGTGAGGAGCGCCTCTGCCCGGCCGCCCCGTCTGAGAAGTGAGGAGCACCTCTGCCCGGCCACCCATCGTCTGGGAAGTGAGGAGCACCTCTGCCCGGCCACCCCGTCTGAGAAGTGAGGAGCGCCTCTGCCCGGCCACCCACCGTCTGGGAAGTGAGGAGCGCCTCTGCCCGGCCACCCACCGTCTGGGAAGTGAGGAGCGCCTCTGCCCGGCCACCCATCGTCTGGGAAGTGAGGAGCGCCTCTGCCCGGCCTCCCATCGTCTGGGAGGTGAGGAGCGCCTCTGCCCGGCCGCCACGTCCGGGAAGAAGTGAGGAGCACCTCTGCCCGGCCGCCCCGTCCGGGAAGAAGTGAGGAGCGCCTCTGCCCGGCCGCCCCGTCTGGGAAGAAGTGAGGAGCGCCTCTGCCCGGCCGCCCCGTCTGGGAAGTGAGGAGTGCCTCTGCCCGGCTGCCCCGTCCGGGAAGAAATGAGGAGCGCTTCTGCCCGGCCGCCCCGTCCGGGAAGAAGTGAGGAGCGCCTCTACCCGGCCGCCCCATCCGGGAAGAAGTGAGGAGCGCCTCTGCCCGGCCACCCATCATCTGGGAAGTGAGGAGCGCCTCTGCCCGGCCACCCACCGTCTGGGAAGTGAGGAGCGCCTCTGCCCAGCCGCCCCGTCTGGGAAGTGAGGAGCGCCTCTGCCCGGCCGCCCCGTCTGGGAAGTGAGGAGCGCCTCTGCCCGGCCGCCCCGTCCGGGAAGAAGTGAGGAGCGCCTCTGCCCGGCCGCCCCGTCCGGGAAGAAGTGAGGAGCGCCTCTGCCCGGCCGCCCCGTCCGGGAAGAAGTGAGGAGCGCCTCTGCCCGGCCGCCTGGTCCGGGAAGAAGTGAGGAGCGCCTCTGCCCGGCCGCCCCGTCGGGAAGAAGTGAGGAGCGCCTCTGCCCGGCCGCCCCGTCCGGGAAGAAGTGAGGAGCGCCTCTGCCCGGCCGCCCCGTCTGGGAGGTGAGGAGCGCCTCTGCCCGGCTACCCATCGTCTGGGAGGTGAGGAGCGCCTCTGCCCGGCCACCCATCGTCTGGGAGGTGAGGAGCGCCTCTGCCCGGCCACCCATCGTCTGGGAGGTGAGGAGCGCCTCTGCCCGGCCACCCATCGTCTGGGGGTGAGGAGCGCCTCTGCCCGGCCACCCATCGTCTGGAAAGTGAGGAGAGCCTCTGCCCGGCTGCCCCATCTGGGAAGTGAGGAGCGCCTCTGCCCGGCCGCCCCGTCTGGGAAGTGAGGAGCGCCTCTGCCCGGCCGCCCACCGTCTGGGAAGTGAGGAGCGCCTCTGCCCGGCCACCTATCGTCTGGGAAGAAGTGAGGAGCGTCTCTGCCTGGCCGCCCCGTCTGGGAAGTGAGGAGCTCCTCTGCCCGGCCGCCCCGTGTCTGAGTAGAAGTGAGGGGCTCCTCTGCCTGGCCGCTCCGTCTGGGAGGTCTACCACGGAGGCCAGAAGCAATGTGGGCGCTGGACGTGGTGGCTCACGCCTGTGGTCCCGGCACTCTGGGGGGCGAGGCGGGTTGATCACTTCGGGCTAGGAGTTCAAGACCAGTCTGGCCAACTTGGCGAAACATGAAGAATACAACAGACAAACCAACCAACCAACTCAGTGACAACAAAACAGGTCTACCCTGGAGTCATACTCTAATTTTTTCTATTTTCCTCCCTTTCTGATCCTTTATCCCACTTTCTTTTTCTTCCTCTTCCTTCTCCCTCTTCTTTGTCAAATAGAGGATTGAGTTATTATCACTGATTCATATAAAGTCCCTCTCTCATTTATTTTAACTCCCACCCCATTTCTATTCCCCGACTTCCCATGTGCAACCTTCCTAATATGTTTGATACGCATCTTTTTGTTTGTATGTATTTTTAGAAAATGTTTATTGTTTTTGTATGCAAAAAAAATTAATAAAAAAAAATTGTTTATTAGGAAAAAAAAAAAAAAAGAAAACAGCTTCCGAGGGCTAACCTGTTAACTAAGCCCACATCCAAAGTCATCTTAAAGGTGACTCTCAGAGCAATAAAATTAAACAGTAACCCTGCTTGAAGGCAAAACAAATTTGAAGAACAATTCAGCCAGAAGTAGAGTCTTGAAATCTAACACCAGCTGTAAGAAATGAACACTGTGCTGAAGAAGAGGTGAGAGATCAGGCTACCTCGTTTTTGAGTAACCTAGCATGTAGATATCTACTGTGCAGGAAGATGTATCAGGTACCTTGGAATTACAGAACTAACGTCTATGGTGCTGAATTTGTGCTAAGAAATATTCTGATAATTTAATTTTCCCATTAAGAAAAAGTTTGCTGGTCAACCTGAAAAATATGGTCTATTTTACCAGATTGACAATACTTCCCATTATAAATTAACAAATAAGTTTTCTGGTTATATACTTTAGTTACACAAATATATTGTATAATTGTATGATATGATTACATTGAGAGGGTCTAAATATTTTATATACTTAAGAAATATTAGATAATTTGATTTTAAACAGGCATTTACAGATGGCAACATGAGTAAATTAAAATATCACCTTATACAGTCAACTCAGTTTTAACTTTTCTTTATTCATGCACTGGAAACATGAATTTTTATTTTTACTTCTCAAATTATTTTTTAAGGTTAAATGAATTCATTTTTTTCTACCTGCAGAACTTGCCCTGTCATTAAGAAGGAGGAAGAAGAGAACATTCATATTTATTTGACAGCATTGTTTGGCCTCTTATATGTATTATGTCATTTGTTTTGCACAATAACCCTGGAGAAAAAAGGTATTCTCCCTATGTAATAAAAATAGGTTTAGGCATGTTTAGTAAAACATGCCCTAAGTCACACAGCTAGTAAATTGTGGGCTAAGATGACCCTTTTATTCTTTATGATTTTTTTATTGGCACATTGTAGCCTAAAATTCTAAAAGAATATATAATCTTGTGTGGTACTAAAAATTTTAATATGCTCTAACCAAGGTTTAAGTAGTATTTGAATGAGCCAGATTGGGAGAGGCCATGACTCAGTCAGAGTCAGACTGTCAGACTTGCAGTGTTGTTTGGAAAGATGGGTTTCTGAGATGGGCATTAGGCCAGAGACATAAGGCTTCAAGTAAATCTAAAATCTAGGAGATTATTCTTTGTAGGGTAGAGGAGAGGCAAAGGACATAGGTCTAAAATAAGCATATTAACCTGTGCAGCTGCATTAACGAGTGCAGCTTCGAAAGAATCTCTTCAGTAACAGAAAAAATAATGAATATATTCATACATAGTAGGCCATTGACAGAAGACCAAGGAATAAGATCAGCCATATATTGTATCTGAAATATGGCTAAAGTGTAATTAAATATTTAATATTAAACTAAACTCATAGAACTGGGAAACAAGACCATCAAATTCTCAGTTATTGTTATTTCTGAAAGTGGCTTTGTTTAGTTGATAATTTGACTAGGGTTAGAATTACAGGTTCAAATATATACATATATATATGCCATATATATATATATTTTTTTTTTTCCAACTCAATATTTTGCTCAAGTGTTTAATTGCAAGTAGCATGCTGATGAAAATTCTGTTGTTAATCTTCTTCTTATTTTCCTGTAAGGAATCTTTCTTTTCTCTCTAGTAGTGTCAGGAATTTCCTTTTTATACTTAGTATTCTAAGATTTCACCATCTTGTACCTGTCTTTTTAATTTCGCATGGCTTTCACTGACCCATTTTGTAACTTCATGTCTTTATAAAGTTCTGGAAAATTTTAGGCTATGACCTCCTGAAATATTTTTTCCCTACATTCTGTCTAAATCTATTGAAGAGTGTTACGAGTGGTGAGGTAACTTGGTGACTGCTGTCTTGGTATGAGAGCATCTCATTCCTTTTGGTGTCACCAGCTCTCTAATACACTGCCCTATTTCTCTGCAATAAGAGCTGTATTCATCTTTCCTTTGTGGAGATAGATATTGCTATTTGTCTTATAGGAGGCAAAGGAGAGAGATACTCGGGCTGACCTGTCTGGGTTCTCCCTTTGTGGGGCTCCAACTAATCATACTGCCAGTGGCTTTTGGGTACCCCTCCTGCTCCTGGGTTTCATTCCTTCCAGGCATAGAGCATTTATTTTGTTTGTCTCACCTCCTGGGTTAGAACTTTCCTGAGGGAATCATGGGCTGTGACCTCTTTCTTTCTGCTTATATTTTTCAAAGACTAATTATTATTTCTGTAGTTTTCACCACAGATATTTTTATTTATTTAAAAAATAAATTTTCCTTAATTTTTATGAATTTAGTGTAAGAGGAGGGATTATATTAAATGCTCACCATTTTAAAATTAGAAGAGTGTCTTCTATCTTTCCTTCACTAATGTGCATGTTTTGTACTTAGTCATATGGTCAAATACTTGTACATAAAATTATCTGAAAAAGCAAACAAAAAATTAACTAGATTTCCCCATCGTATTTACATGTATTCCTTACAAACTTACCTCAGTCCTCATTTTTTCCTGCTCTGTCCATTTTCATCCAAAACATATACATATACATCATACAGTCAAGATAAGCATGCATATATCACAGGTATCTTTAACACAGTTTGAAGATATAACCCTTCATTAAATGATGATGGAGAAAAAAATAAAGGTAAACTTAGAGGGTGTAGTTGAGAGACCGTATTAAAACAATTGACTTTTAACTTGATTGGTCTTGATTATGGAACAGAGATGGGTGAATCTTTCATTTAGATTTTTTTTTTTTTTTTGAGACAGAGTTTCACTCTTGTCACCCAGGCTGGAGTGCAATGGCGCAATCTCGGCTCACTGCAACCTCTGCCTCCCTGGTTCAAGTGATTATCTTACCTCAGCCTCCCGAGTATCCAGGATTACACGCATTTGTCACCACACCCAGCTAATTTTTGTATTTTTAGCAGAGATAGGGTTTCACCATGTTGGCCAGGATGGTCTCAATCTCTTGACCTCGTGATCCACCTGCCTCAGCCTCCCAAAGTGCTGGGATTACAGGCATGAGCCACCACACCCAGCCTGCTTTTAAAAATATTATTATTATTATTTTATTTATTTATTTATTTTTTTGAGACGGAGTCTCATTCTGTCGCCCAGGCTGGAGTGCAGTGGCGCAATCTCGGCTCACTGCAAGCTCCGCCTCCCGGGTTCATGCCATTCTCCTGCCTCAGCCTCTCCAAATAGCTGGGACTACAGGCGCCCGCCACCACGCCTGGCTAATTTTTTTTTTTTTTGTATTTTTAGTAGAGACGGGGTTTCACCGTGGTCTCGATCTCCTGACCTCGTGATCCGCCCGCCTCGGCCTCCCAAAGTGCTGGGATTACAAGCGTGAGCCACCGCGCCCGGCCTAAAAATATTATTTTTAAGTTATTAATAGAATGGACTTATTGAAATATGTATTTTTTAACTGAAGGTACTTGGCATAGTGGGTTTAACTGTGTTTAACTCTGTTGATTTGCTTTTACATTTTGTGCAATCATAAGTGTCCTTCAGTTCTTAAATATCCATAGCAAATCAAATATTAACTCTGTTTTTGCATGTTTTTGAGTTTTTAATAAGTAGTGTTTGTATCATTGTACCTATTCTCATAGCTATTGCCTACATCCAGGTAGGCATTTTGTTTAGTTCCTTTTCTTTCTTTTTTTTTTTTTTTTTTTTTGAGACGGAGTCTCGCTCTGACACCCAGGCTGGAGTGCAGTGGCGCAATCTCGGCTCTCTGCAAGCTCCGCCTCACGGGTTCACGCCATTCTCCTGACTCAGCCTCTCCGAGTAGCTGGGACTACAGGCGCCTGCCACCACGCCCGGCTAATTTTTTTGTATTTTTAGTAGAGACGGGGTTTCACCGTGGTCTCGATCTCCTGACCTCATGATCCACCCGCCTCGGCCTCCCAGAGTGCTGGGATTACAAGTGTGAGCCACCGAGTCTGGCCTAGTTCCTTTTCTTTAGTCTCTCGAAATAATGAAAAGTGAAAACTTCTATCATTTGATTGACTGTTTTAAGTCTTTAAATATATTACACTTTAGGCAAAATGCCTACTACTGATAAAGACAGCAAAGTTTTTACAGATGTATAATTAAAACTGACAATGTAGTATAATGGAGAACACACAGAAAGTTCCCTTTGTAGTAATAAAAAGGTTGGTATACATAGAGGTGGGAAATTCAATGTGGTAGTGCGGAGGTGGTATGCAGTAAGTGTGGAAAGGTAGGTAGGAACCAGATCTTTCCTGGCCTTATAGGTTATAATAAGGATCTTCAATCTTTTTATCAAGTCAATAAGGAATTTTAAAATAACTTTAAGGAGGGGAATGGCATGATTAGTCTATAGTTTCAAAAAGTCACTCTGCCTTCATTATGGGAAATACGTTGGGGGCAGAGGGTGCACAAATGCACATAGGGAGGAGGATGTGCACTGAAACATGTACATTTGTGGGCACAAAATAAATATTTTTGGATATTGGCAGATTGGCTAACTCTATTTTCTTCAGACTTCTTTTCAATATTTTCTGAAATGTCACCATGGACAAATAATAATTAATAGTTAATAATTCATTAATTAATCATTAATAGAGGAGGTTCCAAGATGGCCAAATAGGAAGAGCTCCAGTCTGCAGTACCCAGAAGACGGGTGATTTCTGCATTTCCAACTGAGGTACCGGGTTCATCTCACTGGGGCTTGTCAGACAGTGGGTGCAGCCCACGGAGCAGGGCGGGGCATCGCCTCACCCAGGAAGCGCAAGGGGTTGGGGAATTCCCTTTCCTAGCCAAGGGAAGCCATGACAGATGGTACCTGGAAAATTGGGACACTCCCACCCTAATACTGTGCTTTTCCAACAGCCTTGGCAAACAGCACACCAGGAGCTTATATCCTGCGCCTGGCTCCGAGGGTCCCACACTCACGGAGCCTTGCTCATTGCCAGCACAACAGTCTGAGATTGAACTGCAAGGTGGCAGCGAGGCTGGGGGAGGGGCATCCGCCATTGCTGAGACTTGAGTAGGTAAACAAAGCGTCGGGGAAGCCCGAACTGGGTGGAGCCCACTACAGCTCAAGGAGGCCTGCCTGCCTCTGTAGACTCTACCTCTGGGGACAGGGCATAGCTGAACAAAAGGCAGCAGAAACTTCTGCAGACTTAAACGTCTCTGTCTGACAGCTTTGGAGAGAGTAGTGCTGCTCCCATAACGGAGTTTGAGATCTGAGAATGGACAGACTGCCTCCTCAAATGGGTCCCTGACCCCCAAGTAGCCTAACTGGGAGACACCTCCCAGTATGGGCCGACTGACACCTCATACAGCCAGGTATCCCTCTGAGACAAAGCTTCCAGAGGAAGGATCAGGCAGCAACATTTGCTGTTCTGCAATATTTGCTGTTCTGCAGCCTCTGCTGGTGATACCCAGGAAACGGTCTGGAATGGACCTCCAGCAAATTCCAACAGACCTGCAGCTGAGGGTCCTGACTGTTAGAAGGAAAACTAACAAAGAGAAAGGACATCCACACCAAAACCCCATCTGTAGGTCACTGTCATCAAAGACCAAAGGAAGATAAAGCCACAAAGATGGGGAGAAACCAGAGCAGAAAAGCTGAAAATTCTAAAAAACAGAGCACCTCTTCTCCCCCAAAGGAACGCAGCTCCTCACCAGCAATGGAATAAAGCTGGATGGAGAATGACTTTGAAGAGTTGAGAGATGATGGCTTCAGATGATCGATAATAACAAACTTCTCTGAGCTAAAGGAGGATGTTCGAACCCATCGCAAAGAAGCTAAAAACCTTGAAAAAAGATTAGACAAATGACTAGAATAAAGAGTGTAGAGAAGTGCTTAAAGGACCTGATGGAGCTGAAAAGCATGGCATGAGAACTACGTGACGCATGCACAAGCTTCAGTAGCCAATTCGATCAACTGGAAGAAGGGGTATCAGTGATTGAAGAGCAAATGAATGAAATGCAGTGAGAACAGAAGTTTAGAGAAAAAAGAGTAAAAAGAAATGAACAAAGCCTCCAAGAAATATGGGACTATGTGAAAAGACCAAATCTACATCTGATTGGTGTACCTGAAAGTGACGGGGAGAATGGAACCAAGTTGGAAAACACTCTTCAGGATGTTATCCAGGAGAGCTTCCCCAACCTAGCAAGGCAGGCCAACATTCAGATTCAGGAAATACAGAGAATGCCACAAAGATACTCCTTGAGAAGAGCAACTCCAAGACATAATTGTCAGATTCACCAAAGTTGAAATGAAGGAAAAAAGTTAAGGGCAGCCAGGGAGAAAGATCGGGTTACCCACAAAGGGAAGCCCATCAGACTAACAGCAGATCCTTGGCAGAAACTCTACAAGCTAGAAGAGAGTGGGGACCAATATTCAACATTCTTAAAGAAAAGAATTTTCAGCCTAGAATTTCATATCCAGCCAAACTAAGCTTCATAAGTGCAATGGCGCAATCTCATGCGCCAAACAAATGCTGAAAGATTTTGTCACCACCAGGCCTGCCCTAAAAGAGCTCCTGAAGGAAGCACTAAACATGGAAAGGAACAACTGGTATCAGCCACTGCAAAAACATGCCAAATTGTAAAGACCATTGAGGCTAGGAAGAAACTGCATCAACTAACAAGCAAAATAACTAGCTAACATCATAATGACAGGATCATATTCACACATAACAATATTAACCTTAAATGTAAATGGGCTAAATGCTCCAATTAAAAGTCATAGACTGGCAAAATGGATAAAGAGTCAAGACCCAACAGTGTGCTGTATTTAGGAGACCTGTCTTACATGCAGAGACACACATAGGCTCAAAATAAAGGGATGCAGGAAGATCTACCAAGCAAATAGAAAACAGGGGTTGCAAAAAAGCAGGGGTTGCAATCCTAGTCTCTGATAAAACAGACTTTAAACCAACAAAGATCAAAAGTGACAAAGAAGGCCATTACATAATGGTAAAGGGATCAATTCAACAAGAAGAGCTAACTATCCTAAATATATATGCACCCAATACAGGAGCACCCAGATTCATAAAGCAAGTCGTTAGTGACCTACAAAGAGACTTAGACTTCCACACAATAATAATGTGTGACTTTAACACCCCACTGTCAACATTAGATCAACGAGACAGAAAGTTAACAAGGATATCTAGGAATTGAACTCAGCTCTGCACCAAGTGGACCTAATAGACATCTACAGAACTCTACACCCCAAATCAACAGAATATACATTCTTTTCAGCACCACATCACACTTATTTCAAAACTGACCACATAGTTGGAAGTAAAGCACTCCTCAATAAATGTAAAAGAACGGAAATTAGAACAAACTGTCTCTCAGACCACAGTGCAATCAAACTAGAACTCAGGATTAAGAAACTCACTCAAAACCGCCCAACTACATGGAAACTGAACAACCTGCTCCTGAATGACTACTGGGTACATAACGAAATGAAGGCAGAAATAAAGATGTTCTTTGAAACCAGTGAGAACAAAGACACAACATACCAGAATCTCTGGGACACATTTAAAGCAGTGTGTAGAGGGAAATTTATAGCAGTAAATGCCCATAAGAGAAAGCAGGAAAGATCTAAAATTGACACCCTAACATCACAATTAAAAGAACTAGAGAAGCAAGAGTAAACACATTCAAAAGCTAGCAGAAGGCAAGAAATAACTGAGATCAGAGCAGAACTGAAGGAGCTAAAGAAACAAAAAACCCTTCAAAAAATCAGTGAATCCAGGACCTGGTTTTTTGAAAATATCAACAAAATTGATAGACTGCTAGTAAGATTAATAAAGAAGAAAAGGGAGAAGAATCAAATAGACGCAATAAAAATTGAGAAAGAGGATATCACCACTGATCCCACAGAAATACAAACTACCATCAGAGAATACTATAAACACCTCTATGCAAATAAACTAGAAAATCTGGAAGAAACATATAAATTCCTGGACAGATACACCCTCCCAAGACTAAACCAGTAAAAAGTTGAATCCCTGAATACACCAATAAAGGGTTCTGAAATTGAGGCAATAATTAATAGCTTACCAGCCAAGAAAAGTCTAGGACCACATGGATTCATAGCCGAACTCTACCAGAGGTACAAGGAGGAGCTGGTACCATTCCTTCTGAAACTATTCCAATCAATAGAAAAAGAGGGAATCCTCCCTACTTCATTTTATGAGGCCAACATCATCCTAATACCAAAGCCTGGCAGAGACACAACAAAAAAAGCAAACTTTACACCAATATCCCTGATGAACATTGATGCAAAAATCCTCAATAAAATACTGACAAACCAAATCCAGCAGCACATCAAAAAGCTTATCCACCATGATCATGTTGGCTTCATCCCTGGGATGCAAGGCTGGTTCAACATAAGCAAATCAATAAATGTAATCCAGCATATAAACAGAACCAAAGACAAAAACCACATGATTATCTCAATAGATGCAGAAAAGGCCTTCGACAAAATTCAACAGCCCTTCATGCTAAAAACTCTCAATAAACTAGCTATTGATGGCATGTATCTCAAAATAATAAGAGCTATTTATGACAAACCCACAGCCAATATCATACTGAATGGGCAAAAACTGGAAGCATTCCCTTTGAAAATCAGCATAGGACAGGGATGCCCTCTCTCACCACTCCCATTAAACATAGCATTGGAAGTTCTGGCCAGGACAATCAGGCAAGAGAAAGAAATAAAGAGTATTCAATTAGGAAAAGAGGAAGTAAAATTGTCCCTGTTTGCAGATGACATGATCGTATATTTAGAAAACCCCATCATCTCGGCCCAAAATCTCCTTAAGCTGATAAGCAACTTCAGCAAATTCTCAGGATACAAATTCAATGTGCAAAAATCACAAGCATTCCTATACACCGATAACAGACAAACAGAGAGCCAAGTCATGAGTGAACTGCCATTCACAATTGCTTCAAAGAGAATAAAATACCTAGGAATCCAAATTACACGGGACGTGAAGGGCCTCTTCAAGGAGAACTATAAACCACTGCTCAACGAAATAAAAGAGGACACAAACAAATGGAAGAACATTCCATGCTCATGGATAGGAAGAATCAATATTGTGAAAATGGCCATATTGCCCAAGGTAATTTATAGATTCAATGCCATCCCCATCAAGCTACCAATGAGTTTCTTCACAGAATTGGAAAAAACTACTTTAAAGTTCACATGGAACCATAAAAGAGCCCGCATTGCCAACACAATCCTAAGCCAAAAGAACAAAGCTGGAGGCATCACACTACCTGACTTCAAACTATATTACAAGGCTACAGTAACCAAAACAGCATGGTACTGGTACCAAAACAGAGATATGGACCAATGGAACAGAACAGAGCCCCCGGAAATAATACCATATATCTATAACCATCTGATTTTTGACAAACCTGACAAAAACAAGAAATGGGGAAAGGATTCCCTATTTAATAAATGGTGCTGGGAAAACTGGCTAGCCATATGTAGAAAGCTGAAACTGGATCCCTTCCTTACACCTTATACAAAAATTAATTCAAGATGGATTAAAGACTTAAATGTTAGACCTAAAACCATAAAAACCCTAGAAGAAAACCTAGGCAATACCATTCAGGACATAGGCATGGGCAACGACTTCATGATTGAAGCACCAAAAGCAATGGCAACGAAAGCCAAAATTGACAAATGGGATCTAATTAAACTAAAGAGCTTCTGAACAGCAAAAGAAACTACCATCAGACTGAACAGGCAACCTACAGAATGGGAGAAAATTTTTGCAATCTACCCATCTGACAAAGGGCTAATATCCAGAATCTACAAAGAACTTAAAACAAATTTACAAGAAAAAATCAAACAACCCCATCAAAAAATGGGCAAAGGATACGAACAGACACTTCTGCAAAGGAAGACATTTATGCAGCCAACAGACACATGAAAAAATGCTCATTGTCACTGGCCATCAGAGAATTGCAAATCAAAACCATAATGAGATACCATCTCACACCAGTTAGAATGACGATCATTAAAAAGTCAGGAAACAACAGGTGCTGGAGAGGATGTGGAGAAATAGGAATGCTTTTACACTGTTGGTGGGAGTGTAAACTAGTTCAGTCATTGTGGAAGACAGTGTGGTGATTCCTCAAGGATCTAGAACTAGAAATACCATTTGACCCAGCTATCCCATTACTGGGCATATAGGTAAAGGAGTATAAATCATGCTGCTATAAGGACACATGCACACGTATGTTTATTGTGGCACACTACTCACAATAGGAAAGAGTTGGAACCAACCCAAATGTCCATCAGTGATAGACTGGATTAAGAAAATGTGGCACATATACATGATGGAATGCTGTGCAGCCATAAAAAAGGACGAGTTCATGTCCTTTGTAAGGACATGGATGAAGCTGGAAACCATCATTCTGAGCAAACTATCGCAAGGAGAGAAAACCAAACACCGCATGTTCTCACTCATAGGTGGGAATTGAACAGTAAGAACACTTGGACACAGGGTAGGGAGCATCATACATTGGGGCCTGTCGGGTGGCAGGGGAGGGATAGCATTAGGAGATATACCTAATGTAAATGACGAATTAACAGGTGTAGCACACCAACATGGCACATGTATACATATGTAACAACCTGCACATTGTGCAAATGTACCTGAGAACTTCAAGTATAAAAAAAAAAAAAAAAGAAAAGAGCAAGAACTCCAGGAACAGGCCTTGAAAAACTAAGTGTGAAATCAAGGTTGTGGAACGTTTCACCCCAGTAAGAATGTATTTCATCCGTGTGTAGTTCATCTGTATTCTTTTTTTTTTTTTATTTTTTTTTTGAGACAGAGTCTCGCTGTCGCCTAGGCTGGAGTGCAGTGGTGCGATCTCGACTCACTGCAGGCTCTGCCCACCAGGGGTCACACCATTCTCCTGCCTCAGCCTCCCAAGTAGCTGGGACTACAGGCGCCCGCCACCTCGCCAGGCTAATTTTTTGTATTTTTAGTAGAGACGGGGTTTCACCGTGTTAGCCAGGATGGTCTCGATCTCCTGACCTCGTGATCCGCCCGCCTCGGCCTCCCAAAGTGCTGGGATTACAGGCGTGAGCCACTGCGCCCGGCCGTGTTCATCTGTATTCTTGTGGCAATCAAGCAGACACCAGCTAGACCACCAGTTGGCCCACTGCTCAAGGTAGTCATCAAGACCAGATATACTACCCCACACATAGTCAATTCCTGTGCTTCCCACAAAAACCGTCTAGCTATCCTGAGAAACTTGAGATGATCTTTGTGACATAAGTCCACCATCTCCTCTGGTTGTCAGCTCCTCAATAAACCTATTTTTCTCCCTCAAAAACATTAATAATTATTAATATTAAATCAACAATTAATAAATAATTAACAATAATTAATAATAATAAATAGTAAAATTAATAATAAAAATAAAATAAAACAGTATTAAAAACTCTAATATAATATAATACGATATAATATATAATACAATACAACATAATACGTGCTATGGCTAAAGAAAGTTCAGATTAGGAAGGACACCTAATTTAGACTAAAACAGAACAGCTTCCTAGAGAAGGTGAAATATGAGTTAAGTGCTGATAGCTGGATACTTCAGTCGGACCAAGAAAGAGAATGGCTTTTCTGAATCAAGGAAGAACATTTATGTGGATATCCTGATAAAACAGAAAACAGAGCAGAGTACAAAGTATACCATTACTAGGGATGTGGCTGAAGAGATAGGCAGACAAGATATTAGATATTATGCTAAAAATCCAGGATTTATCCTGAAATGGTAAATGGTAATTGAAAGATTTTTAGCAAGACAGTGACATGATGAAACTGGTATTTCAAAATGAACATGCTAGCAAGAGGTGGGATAATGCACTGGATGAGAATAAGACGGGAAGCAGAGAGACCCATTAGGAATTTGATTCATTTATTCACTAATAGTGATACCAAATGCTTAGTATGTAACAACTATTGAGCCAGGTGTTAGGGACACAGTGGTCAACAAAAAAGAGGGCCACTGCTTTCCTTCAAAGGTTTAAAATCTAGCACATCAATAAAATAATACAGGGAGGTAATCCAGTGCTTGACCATTCTCTCCCTTTAAAAATTATGTGTGTTACTTTATGATAATTTAAAAATATAGATGAATAAGAAGAATGTGAACAAAATCAGACATCCTCTCAACCTCTAGGGAATGTTAACATTTTATTGTATGTACATACTTCTAGATTTTTAAAAATACAGTATGTGTATATATTGTATATCATACAATTATATGGATAAATCAGACTGTTCTCAATTGGTTTATAATCTACTTTCCTCTTAACAACACATGGTGATCTTTTCATAACCATAAATCTATTTATCCATATTATTTTTTATGAAGGAATGATGTTCTGTCGCATTTTCGGACATTTTAGGTAGGACTATTCAAAACAAAGTTAGAATGAATATTCTTATATGCAAGTTTTAAATTTCATTTCATTAGATTAAATTCTTAGAAGTGGAATAAAAGAAAATGCACATTTTAAAGGCCTTTGATAATGCCCCAAACCCTCTTTTATAATCTTTTCTTCTGGCTTCCATACCATACTTCGTTAGTTTTTTTTTTTATTATTATTTTTTTAACCACATCAGCAACTCACACAGTCTTCTTCATTAGTTCATTGCTGCACATTGAAATCATCTGGGGATTTTTAAAAATTACTGATGCCTGGCTCCCACCCTTAGACATACCAGTGAAATTGGTATGTGGTACAATCTGGGAATTAGAATTTTTAGCAGTGCCTCAAGTGATTCTTACTTGCAGTAAAAGATAGAAACCACTGTATTCTTTTATTTTCGCTGTTTACCACAGAAATTTAAGTTCCCTCCTAGATCTGCATCTTACCTTTTTTCACATGCTCTTCATATGTAATCATAATTTCACCTCTTCCACTCTAAACTTTATGAATATAATTAAAAACTCGTATCTTGCACTTTTCCTGAGGTCCAGTTCCTCTTTGTTCATTGTCTATAGGAAAGTGTGCACTAATGCTAAACACAGAATTAGCTCTCAAACTTGGTATATCTTAAACCGAATTAAGAGGTCTCCCTTACTCTTGATAAAGAGAAAACTAAACACATGTTTAAAAAAACAGCAACACCCATGGGGAAAGATATTTTCTACCTTTCAGTTGGTTGCAAAGCTCTTCTCTTGATTCTTTCTCTAAAACATATTTTAAATCAGTTTCGCCTACCCTTTCTATTAACATTACCACAGCCTGTGCCCTCAGAGTAGTACCACTGTGACAATACTCATCTGAATATCTGTCTTGGGAGCACTGGCCTGTCAGAGTAGTTTGCCTGCAATCTCACTTGCATGAAGATAGCACCTAGTGAATACCAGTAGATACGACATTAGGGACTGAAATCAAGGTGGAATTAAAATTTTCAACACATGTAAGTAAGAGTGGGAGGAAGTGAGATAATGTAGGAGAAGGGGTAGTGATCATTTCCAACTGCTTGAAGTTGGCCACTCTTGGGCCAGGAACTCAGCCCAGGGTTGGAGAATGTTGAGATACATAGGGCTCATGCCGATTGACTTCAGGCTGCAAAGGTCACTTTGAGAATTAATTGACCCAATAATGGAGGAACAACTATAACGTTCCAGGAGAAAGAAGGCTGAAAAGCAAAACCATTTTATTTGTGTTATAAATATCTGAATTTTTAGAAAAATTTGAACTCCTTACCCAGGCAACTCTGCCATAATTTCAACCAAGGAGTAGTGACAAATCTAGAAATTGAGAGATTTATAAGCTACTGAATGTAAAATATGGAAGCAGCTAAGCTGAGATGACTGGGGAAAGTGAGGATCCTGTAATCTCTGACTTTGAGGGTAACTGTCCTTGACATGCTGTGAAAAGTAGCTATAAACCATCACTTCTTGTTTCTCAGTTCTCAAACTATTGATCCACTCAGCTAAAATAACAGCTCCATTGAGCAGAGGCCTTGATTGTACAATTAATTATTCTACAGCAGCTCGGAGAGTGTGAGATATATGGTAGCCATACAAAAAATATTGAGTTAATAATTTCTCATACTGGGGCCAAAAACCCTGTGACAATAGTAGCAAAGTACTAGGGTGTTCAAGTGTGTTACTTCTTTAGAATTTTAGAAATGTAATTTAAGAATTTTTTTTCTTTTTTCTTTTTTTTTGAGACCGAATCTCACTCTGTTTCCCAGGCTGGAGTGGGGTAGCTCGATTCTGGCCCACTGCAACCTCTGTCTCCTGGGTTCAAGCGATTGGCCTGCCTCAGCCTCCCTAGTAGCTGGGATTACAGGCATGCACCACCATACCCAGCTAATTTTGTATATTTAGTAGAGATGGGGTTTCACATGTTAGCCAGGCTGATCTCTAACACCTGACCTCTGGTGATCTGCCCACCTCAGCCTCCCAAAGTGCTGGGATTAGAGGCATGAGCCACCACTCCTGGCCTAAGATATTTTTAATGAGATTTAAGAGATACTAATTTCTGTCTTTCAAGAGAGATACTAATTTACATCTAAGCAGGCCCACCAGAAAGTAGATATGGAAAAATAGGACAAGCATATAAATCTGTAAAGCAAAGCATTTTATTTCTAGAGGAAGATTTGAAATCCATGGAAGTTAGGAGATAACACAGTTTTTTTAGTTATTTGTCACACTTTAAAGTCATTGTAGCAGTTAGGAAATAGTGAGATCTTTGCAAACAAAATGTGGACATCTAGGAGAAGCCAAAGAGTTGGCAACACTTTTTAAGCACCTCTGACAGCTCCTGTCTAGTTGGACTAAAGGAATACTATATCCTACTATAAATCACATTTCCCTGGAATTCAGCTTAAAGGGCAAACTTTAGAAGGAAGACCTCCATCATCCTCATTCAATACTTCAGCTACTATTTCTCATCCGAGTCTAAACAAAGGTCATTAAATAGAGTTACAGGGAAAGGCAGAGCTGCCAGGAATGATGCAGAGATGGCCTTTTTCTTTAGCAAACCAAAAGCTTAAATGGGCATGACTCCATAAGATTTTTTGTTTTAGCAATTAGCAAATAGAGTTTCAAATTCAAATTGACTTGAATCAAGCAGAAGTTTTTTTTTTTTCTTCTTGAGATGGAGTCTCGCTCTGTCGCCCAGGCTGGAGTGCAGTGGCGCGATCTCTGCTCACTGCAAGCTCCGCCTCCCGGGTTCACGCCATTCTCCTGCCTCAGCCTCTCCGAGTAGCTGGGACTACAGGCGCCCGCCACCACGCCTGGCTAATTTTTTGTATTTTTAGTAGAGACGGGGTTTCACTGTGGTCTCGATCTCCTGACCTCGTGATCTGCCCGCCTCGACCTCCCAAAGTGCTGGGATTACAAGCATGAGCCACCGCGCCCGGCCTTCAAGCAGAAGTTTTAAATTAATTAAATTTTCCAGGAAAGGGAAGACAGAGATTACTCAACTTGTAATGCATTCCTCAGGCCTAAGTATCCACACCTATAAAGAATGATTTGGACTTGCAAATGTAATACAGCTACTTAAGAAGAATCTCTCCAATATCCCTCTTAGAAGCAACCCAGAAAGATATAAGGCAAGGGAAATTTTTCCAGGGAGAAGAACTCAACGTACTGATTGGCTTTTAAAGGACATTTCTGAGCCAGGTGTGTTGGCTCATGCCTGTAATCCTAGCACTTTGAGAGGTCAAAGCGGGTGGATAGCTTGAGTCCAGTGGTTTGAGACCAGACTAGTGAACATGGGGAAACCCCATCTCTACAAAAAATACAAAATTTAGCTGGGTGTGGTGGCACACATCTGTAGTCCTAGCTACTTGGGGGCTGAGGCTGGAGGATCGCTTGATTCTAGGAGGTTGAGGGTGCAGTGACCTGAGATTGTGCCACTGCACTTCAGCCTTGGCAGTAGAGTGAGACCTTGTCTCACAAAACAAAACAAAACAAAACAGCAAAGGCACTTCCTCTATTTCCAAGGGAGCAAGTCAAGAACATTGTATACTGCCTGCTCCTAAAAAGTGATTATTCTCAAGCCCCTTTCTTTTCCCTAAATGAGATATTTTATTAAGGTAATTCTGTCTGTGGTGCACCTTTATTTGCCCCTCTGAATCCTCCACGCTCCACCTTCCTCTACCTGCAATGCCAACTTGGGAGGCTGACCTGCATGAACAACCTTAAAGGATTCTTACCTCCTCTGGCTTCCAGCTGGGTCCAGCCAATGCGGAGGCACAGCAGTAGATGAGAAGGAGGTGGGGGCCGGGCACGCTGGCTCAAGTCTGTGATCCCAGCACTTTGGGAGGCCGAGGCGGGCAGATCACGAGGTGAGGAGATGGAGACCATCCTGGCTAACACGGTGAAACCCCGTCTCTACTAAAAAATACAAAAAATGTTAGCCTAGGCCGGGCGCGGTGGCTCACGCCTGTAATCCCAGCACTTTGGGAGGCCGAGGCGGGCAGATCACGAGGTCAGGAGATCGAGACCACGGTGAAACCCCATCTCTACTAAAAATACACAAAAAATTAGCCGGGCGTGGTGGCGGGCGCCTGTAGTCCCAGCTACTCGGAGAGGCTGAGGCAGGAGAATGGAGTGAACCCGGGAGGCGGAGCTTGCAGTGAGCCGAGATTGCGCCACTGCACTCCAGCCTGGGGGACAGAGCGAGACTCCGTCTCAAAAAAAAAAAAAGAAGGAGGTGGGAGCCTAGGATAAGGGTAGTTATCTTAAGCCTCCATTCCTGTGTCCCTCTGCTGAAGGTCACTGCTCATTTCAGGCCAGATGGATTCATGGGACTCTCCCTTCTTTAGTAACTACTGGCCGAGGGGCAATAGCTCAGCTACTACAAAACCCCGGGTTCTTGAATTGTAAATCAGAATTACCCTACGTCCACACTTAATTTCCTTCTTGAAATCTACTCTCTACATGGACAAGTGAATTTTCTCCTCCCTGACCAAACCAGGCCTCCAAATATAAGCTTTTGTAGCTTCCTTAAATTCTTGATTAATTTTTACTATTAATTAAATGATTAGTTTGAATTCTCCCTTCCTCTCACAGAATGTAAGTTTCACGAGAGCAGAAAGTGCATCAGTGTTCTCAGCTGTTTGCTCAAGGTTTAAATAAAAACTTAAACATAGAAACAAAAATTTTTCTCTTTAGTTGTGCTTTCTGTTTTTTCTTGGGACCCTGATGGATAGAGCAGTGAAATTCACCATCTAACTGAAGATTGCAGTATTTTGGAACTTGGCATTAAAAGCCTGACTGAATTACACTGAAGGAGATTGTACATCTCACAGAAAGCTTGGACTTGAGCACTGACCTCCAGACACTACCTGAGAAGGTCTAGTAGACATGATTTTATGTAATTTTCCAGTGGAGAGGAGGTGGGTGTTTTTGATGGTATGTAGATTATGACTGGCAGGGGCATTTTTGGAATGTAAGCATGTCTTTGAGTATGTACGAGGTAAAATTGAAGAGTAGATTATAGTGAACATCCACTGTGGTTCTGTTTTATGCCAACAATTTTTCTTTTTTCTATTCATAAAATAATCTGCATTAGGACTTTTACCATTGGCTTGCCCGTGCATGAAATCCAAAATAATATGAGTATTCACAATTTTGACAAAGCATTCACCTTAAGAAGAGGCAAACAAGCAGGGAACTAATACAAATACAGTTAGGTTTGGTAGAACACTGATACTTGAGATATTTATGACATAATCATGGTTCTTTTTGTCATAATATGGTATTTTATATAGTTATTTACTTAAGAGACTAAACGCATATAAACTACTAACATTTTTCACATTTTCTCTGCCCATATTTGGGCTCCTCAATAACAGATAGAAATGTTATAGTTAAAAAGAAAATTATTGGCCAGATGCGGTGTCTCACTCCTGTAATCACAGCACTTTGGGAGGCCAAGGCGGGCGTATCACAAAGTCAGGAGATTGAGACCATCCTGGCTAACACTGTGAAGCCCCGTCTTACTAAAAATCCAAAAAATTAGCCAAGTGTGGCAGGACATGCCTGTAATCTCAGCTACTTGGGAGGCTGAGGCAGGAGAATCGCTTGAACCTGGGAGGTGGAGGTTGCAGTAAGCCAAGATCGTACCACTGCACTTGAGCCTGGATGACAGAGTGAGACTCTGTCTCAAAAAAAAAAAAAAGAAAATTATTGTCTGGCTGGGTTCAGTGGCTCAACCTGTAATCCCAGCACTTTGGGGGGCCGAAGGGGTGGATCACCTGAGGTCAGGAGTTTGAGACAAGCCTGACCAACATGGTGAAACTCCGTCTCTACTAAAAATACAAAAAAATTACTGGGAGTGGTGGCAGGCGCCTGTAATCCCACCTACTCAGGCGGCTGAGGCAGGAGAATCGCTTGAACCTGGGAGGCAGGGGTTACCATAAACTGAGATTGCGTTATTGCACTCCAGCCTGGGTGACAAGAGCGAATCTCCATCTCAACAACAACAACAACAACAAAAAGAAAATTATTACCTATTCTCCTTAGATAACCCTAATCTTAATCTAGTAATACTGTATCCTTTTTGAGAAGATTTCAGCTAAAGGTTAATTGGTTAACGTGACATATTACGCTTAAAAATCCCCAAATGAGTTGTTTTAAAAACCTGTCCTTCCTTCTAATAGCCAGAGTTTCTTTGTGCGTCATTACTTTCTGATTCATCTGAGTGATACTTGAGAATGCCAGGAAAACAATGAAAACATTTCTTGCCACTGAGCCCTACCTTTGCCTGGAACTCAGTGAGCATCCTCCATGAGGTGGCAAAATTGTTCTGGTATTAGTTTGTAGTAAACTTTTCCCAAATTAGGAGTGGAAAGGAAGACAATATTATGTAAAACTTTCTGTGGGTTCACAAAAATGAAGTGTTACCTTGTGTTCAGATCCCAGACTTAGATAAAATGATCGTGTTTTCTTTTTCTTTTTTTTTCTGAGATGGAGTTTTGTTCTTGTTGTCCAGGCTGGAGTGCAATGGCTCAATCTCGGCTCACTGCAACTTCCGCCTCCCAGGTTTAAGCGATTCTCCTGCCTCAGCCCCTTGAGTAACTGGGATTACAGGTGTGAGCCACCATGCCCGGTTAATTTTGTATTTTTAGTAGAGATGGGGTTTCTCTATGTTGGTCAGGCTGGTCTCGAACTCCCAGCCTCGGGTGATCCGCCTGTCTCGGCCTCCCAAAGTGCTGGGATTACAGGCATGAGCCACCGTGCCTGCCAATGAAATGATTTTGAACATATAGTTCTATATTATTTATAGTGATCATTTAATGGAGGGGAAGTTCTGCCTTCAGGAAGGCTATGAATATTGGGACTGTGTCCTTAGTAGACTTGGCACTAAAAGAATTCACTCATTTGACAGCACAAGATTGCACAATAAATGTTGGAGATGTTGGAAAGGTACAGGTAAACAATGGAATACTACACATCCAAAATGAAGCCATAGAATTGAATTTATTGACAAAGAAAGATGTTTATAATGTATCATCATTAAGTGCACAAAAAGGGTAAACTATATGCTGAAGGATAGTTTGAGCAGCAAGCAAAAGAACATCTAATTCAAAATGAATTAAATATATTTATTTTTATAAATATCATAATTACATTTATTAATCTAATTGTTCTAGTGCAGAGGTAAAATAGGCTTCAGGGTAGACTGATTCAGTGACCCAACAATATTATTAAAAAACAATATTCTGTCTCTCTGCTCTGTAATCCAAAATATCTGCTTTATCTCACAGCTGGTTCCCCAAATAATTGTAAGATAGATTCCAGGTGCAATTGGATATTACTACTTGCTTTCTCATTCATATGCTGAAGAAAGAGAGAATGGCTTGCTATTGTTTTCTGCAAAGACCAAAGAGGAAATTTTTAGAAGTCTGTAGCCACCATCTCTTCATTTCTCATTGGCTAGAACTGCTGATTTCTGAACTGATAGCTGGCAGAAAGAATGTGATTATCTTTAGACCAGTCAGGCTCACACATTGAGTTAAAGGCAATTTCTAAAATCAGAGTACTGCCATTTCATGGATAATAGAGTGGAATGCATTTGGGGATTTGGACACAGTTAAAAAAAATATCTAATCTCTCTCCATGGATATCCTAGACAATATTGTCATATAATAGTATCTGGACAATGACTTACATTTCTTTTTAATTTTCTTCCTTTCACTCACATGTATATAACATTCTTCTGTAAATAAGCATACATTTTTTTTGTCTCTTTAACCTTTTAGTACAGAAAATTTCAAATAAAGCCAAAAATAAAGACAGTAATAAAATGAAACCTCAAGTATCCATCATCCAGCTTCAACAATTATCAACTTCTGGAAAACCCTGTTTTATGCACTGTTTGTAATAAGAAAAAAAAAGTTGATTTTAGTTAAAAAAGAAGTTAAGGGCTGGGCGCGGTGGCTCACGCTTGTAATCCCAGCACTTTGGGAGGCCGAGGCGGGCGGATCACGAGGTCAGGAGATCGAGACCACGGTGAAACCCCATCTCTACTAAAAATACAAAAAATTAGCCGGGCGCGGTGGCGGTCGCCTGTAGTCCCAGCTACTCGGGAGGCTGAGGCAGGAGAATGGCGTGAACCCAAGAGGCGGAGCTTGCAGTGAGCCGAGATCGCGCCACTGCACTCCAGCCTGGGTGACAGAGTGAGACTCTGTCTCAAAAAAAAAAAAAAAAAAAAAAAAGAGGTTAAGATCTGCTTAATATTTTCTCTTGTCCATAGAATATACCTTAAAGCAAATCAGTAAAGTTTAGCTAAGGATAGCCCAATATTTTTCCTGTCAATTGCCCAAGATCTCTCTTAAATTATACCCCAAGTAATTTTTGAAAATTTAGTTTTTCTCAGTTTCTTATCCTACATATTCATCTCAAAAATTTGGACCGCAGTACCCCAAGATCAGGAGAAAAGCACAAAACTCTAGGAGCTTGTGTGTATGAAACAAAGTGGCTCACTAAAAGCATAGTTATTTTGAAATCTCATTTTTATTTTTAAAGTCTGTATTTTTTTTGTTTTACTCTATCTACCAATGTTTAATAGAAATAAAATATTTCAAATTACTCACCATTGAATAAACTTGACACTGTTGGAAGATGGTCCATGTTGGTCTTTTGGCTTCTTGTCCTCTGAGGCACCCTGACAAATACCCCTGTGAACACAAGGTCCCCAATTTAAGAGTCATAGATGATAGTTTTCTTCCCTTTTAAGACTCCCCTTTTGACCTTTGACCATATTTCCTTGACTTTTAAACTTCATTCTCTTTGAGGACTTTGCTTTCAATTCAGTCCTCTTGTTTTTTCCATTTTAGACCTCCTCAGCCTGTATACCCTATCTTAGGACTAATACTCACTTTCCAGTCCTGTAGACTCATGTCCTGGCCAGGCCTGGCCCAGTACCCTGCAAGAGGATCTTAGACCCGTAAGTCACAAATATTAATGTACTCATTCATTTACTAAATCTTTATTGAATACCAACCATGTTTCTGGCACTTAGCTAGTCCTTGGGGATACTGTGGTTAAAAAGGATAAAATCTCAGTGTTTAAGAAGACTAAAGACATCAGGAACACAAAAAATATTTAGGCAATTATAAAATGGGCAAATAAGTGCAACATTGGATGAAGTACTGCATCCTATAAAGCACAAAGCAGTCTCCTAAGTAGATGAGGGAAGTCTTCCAGGAAAGAGATGCAGTATAACAATAGGAAAGAAAAGTAAGTGGTGGTAATTTTCTATATTTGCATGAAAACTTACTCTTGCTCAACAACGAAGGATGTTTCCTTAGAAATAAAGGGATTGTCAAAAACAGCATTCAGTATGGGAGCTTACAGTGATGTATCTAGAGGGGACAAGCATGAAGAGTTTGATTACTCGAGAAGCAGTTCAGAAAATAACTGTTTCCTTCACAGAAAGGAAGTGTTCTGCCAGCGGAGTCATTGCTTCCTTTTCTCTCTTCCCTTAGTCCTTTGTTTTCTTTTCTATTTTTTTCTTTTTCTTTTTTCTTTTTTGAGATGGAGTCTCACTCTGTAACCCAGGCTGGAGTGCAATGGCGCGATCTCTGCTCACTGCAACCTCTGCCTCCCGGGCTCAAGCTATTCTCCTGCCTCAGCCTCCTAAGTAGCTGAGATTACAGGCACATGCCACCACACCAAGCTAATTTTTGTATTATTAATAGAGACGGGGGTTTTACCATGTTGGCCAGGCTGGTCTCAAACTCCTGACCTCAGGTGATTCGCCTGCCTGGGCCAACCAAAGTGCTGGGATTACAGGTGTGAGCCACCACGCCTGGCCCAGCCCTTTGTTTTCATATCACATGTGGAACATCCCTACCTGCTTCTCCTATGCCTTCCTACCTGAAGAAATAAATTAATCATTTTCCCTTCTAATCTATGAACTGTGTATTATACTGAAACACAGTGATACTTTAAAAAATTTAAGAATTAAATTGATTCAAATTTTATTTTATTTTTAGATTCAACTGATTATTTTGATTACTTAATCATTAAAAACGATACTGTTCAGTATTCAGAAAGTTTGGGCTCATTTTTTTCTTTGTTTCTCAATAAAAGAAATGGGTAGTGGTGGTAGTGATGTCGGCATTTGTTCTGAAAGATAAATGTGACATGATACTCATTTCCTGCCTGGCGCGGTGGCTCACATCTGTAATTGCAGCACTTTGGGAGGCTGAGGAAGGTGGATCGCTTGAGCCCAGGAATTCGAGATCAGCCTGGGCAACATAGCAAGACCGCATCTCTAAAAAAAAAGTACAAAAAAAATTAGCCAGTCTCATAACCTGGCCTCAAAATAAATAAATAAATAAATACATAAATAAATAAAGAGACTCATTTCCCATTGAGTAATTCAGAAAGAGACACACCCTGAATGGTATTGCCTAGGTTTTCTTCTAGGGTTTGTATGGTTTTAGGTCTAACATTTAAGTCTGTAATCCATCTTGAATTAATTTTTGTATAAGGTGTAAGGAAGGGATCCAGTTTCAGCTTTCTACATATGGCTAGCCAGTTTTCCCAGCACCATTTATTTTTTTTTTTATTTTTTATTTTTTCCCTTGAACCAAGGAAAAAGTTACACAAGCCTTTATTGATTCTGATGCATGGCAGATTGGTCTTGCTAATTTTGTGGGACTTATTGATCATCATTACCCAAAAACAAAAATCTTCCAGTTTTTAAAATTGACTACTTGGATTCTACCTAAAATTACCATACGTGAACCTTTAGAAAATGCTCTGACAGTATTTACTGATGGTTCCAGCAATGGAAAAGTGGCTTACACAGGACCAAAAGAGCGAGTAATCAAAACTCAATATCAATCAGCTCGAAAAGCAGAGTTGGTTGCAGTCATTACAGGGTTACAAGATTTTTTTTTTTTTTTTTTTGAGACGGAGTCTCGCTCTGTCGCCCAGGCTAGAGTGCAGTGGCGCGACCTCGGCTCACTGCAAGCTCCGCCTCCCGGGTTCATGCCATTCTCCTGCCTCAGCCTCCTGAGTAGCTGGGACTACAGGCGCCTGCCACCGCACCCGGCTAATTTTTTGTATTTTTAGTAGAGATGGGGTTTCACCGTGTTAGCCAGGATGGTCTCGATCTCCTGACCTCACCCAGCACCATTTATTAAATAGGGAATCCTTTCCTAATTTCTTGTTTTTGTCAGGTTTGTCAAAGATCAGATGGTTGTAGATGTGTGGTATTATTTCTTTTTTTTTATTATTTTTTTATTTTTTTTAAAATTTTTTTTTTTTTTTTTTTTTGAGATAGAGTCTGGCTCTGTCCCCCAGGCTGGAGTGCAGTGGCACCATCTCGGCTCACTGCAAGCTCTGCCTCCTGGGTTCATGCCATTCTCCTGCCTCAGCCTCCCGAGTAGCTGGGACTACAGGCGCCCGCCACCACGCCTGGGTAATTTTTTTGTATTTTTAGTAGAGACAGGGTTTCACTATGTTGGCCAGGATGGTCTCAAACTCCTGACCTCGTGATCCGCCCACCTCGGCCTCCCAAAGTGCTAGGATTACAGGCTTGAGCCACTGTGCCCAGCCGTGGTATTATTTCTGAGGGCTCTGTTCTGTTCCATTGGTCATTGGAATGGGCAAGGACTTCATGACTAAAACACCAAAAGCAATGGCAACAAAAGCCAAAATTGACAAATGGGATCTAATTAAACTAAAGAGCTTCTGCACAGCAAAAGAAACTATCATCAGAGTGAACAGGCAACCTACAGAATGGGAGAAAATTTTTGCAATCTACCCATCTGACAAAGGGCTAATATCCAGAATCTACAAAGAACTTAAACAAATTTACAAGAAAAAATCAAACAAGCCCATCAAAAAGTGGGCAAAGGATATGAATAGACACTTCTCAAAAGAAGACATTTATGCAGCCAACAGACACATGAAAAAATGCTCATCATCACTGGCCATCAGAGAAACGCCAGCCAAAACCACAATGAGATACCATCTCACACCAGTTAGAATGGCAATCATTAAAAAGTCAGGAAACAACAGGTGCTGGAGAGGATGTGGAGAAATAGGAACACTTTCACACTGTTGGTGGGACTGTAAACTAGTTCAACCATAGTGGAAGACAGTGTGGATATTCCTCAAGGATCTAGAACCAGAAATACCATTTGACCCAGCCGTCGCATTACTGGGTATATACCCAAAGGAGTATAAATCATGCTGCTATAAAGACACATGCACACGTGTATTTATTGTGGCACTATTCACAATAGCAAAGACTTGGAACCAACCCAAATGTTCATCAATGATAGACTGGATTAAGAAAATGTGGCACATATACACCATGGAATGCTATGCAGCCATAGAGAAGGATGAGTTCATGTCCTTTGTAGGGACATGGATGAAGCTGGAAACCATCATTCTGAGCAAACTCTCGCAAGGACAGAAAACCAAACACCGCATGTTCTCACTCATAAATGGGAATTGAACAATGAGAACACATGGTCACAGGGTGGGGAACATCACACACCGGGGCCTGTTGTGGGGTGGGGGGAAGGGGGGAGGGATAGCATTAGGAGATATACCTAATGTAAATGATGAGTTAATGGGTGCAGCACACCAACATGGCACATGTATACATACGTAACAAACCTGCACGTTGCGTGCATGTACCCTAGTACTGAAAGTATAATAAAAAAATTAAAAGAATAAAAAAAAAAGAAAGAGACACACCCAACCATTATTGAAGTCCTCTAAGGTGGGGATAGAGGACACACAGTTCATCAGGGCTGAGGAATGGAGAAGAATGGGAAAACAGATGAAGAAAGGCCTGTGCTGACTTTTCCATGCCCTCCCCTGGATGTGTTTTTTCTGCATGTCAAGTTATTTAAGCAAAGGATTGTTTTTGTCTGGATTTTTTTCTTTTCCAACTTCAGCCATTTCTTTTGTTCTTTTTAGGCATGAAACATTAAATACAGTGATTCTTAATATGGGATATTCTCCCTTAAGTCTTTTTAGATGATAAGGAAACAGCGTGTCCGTTCCAACAGCCTGTTCAAGAGTTCTACTTTTAATAATTTGTGTCTCATACTTCCAGATATTCCACACATAGGGCAGGTCTTATTATTTCTTGTGTATTTCATTATAACCTTATTTGGCCCAAACAAAATGAGTCATGAATAGGCAGGAAAACATACGACTGTAGTAAGCTAGGTGTTGAACAGGAAATTGTGGCTTCCAGAGATTAAAATAGTTTTGTTTGTGATCTTAGAGGAAACCCAAAAGGTGCTCATTTAGGTCCGGTTTTAAACAGGCAGAACAACATATTTTAAAGTAATATTTCTGGTAATTTTGCAGCTCCTTTGTAGTGCCTCTGCTGTTCTAGGCATTGTGCTAGATGGTATGAAGAATTAAAGATGAATAAGAACAAAGTTTCCTTCTTAGGAGGGAATACCATCTAAGTTAGCTTTTCTATTTATTTATTTTATTTTATTTTATTTTATTTTATTTATTTATTTATTTATTTTTGAGACGGAGTCTCGCTCTGTCGCCCAGGCTGGAGTGCAGTGGCGTGATCTCGGCTCACTGCAAGCTCTGCCTCCCGGGTTCACACCATTCTCCTGCCTCAGCCTCCTGAGTAGCTGGGACTACAGGTGCCCACCACCGCCCCCGGCTAATTTTTTGTATTTTTAGTAGAGACAGGGTTTCACCGTGTTAGCCAGGATGGTCTCGATCTCCTGACCTCGTGATCTGCCCGCCTCGGCCTCTCAAAGTGCTGGGATTACAGGCGTGAGCCACCGCACCCGGCCTGCTTTTCTCTATATTGTAACCAAAATCATTTGATGACTTCCAAACAGGGCAACATATGTGTCAAATACGGTCATATTTAAATAACCATGCCAAGGTTCTGCAGTTCAAGTTCAGTTAACTTCATTTAATTTGGACACTTCTAGTATTAGAAAAATATCTTTTTTTGCTATCATCCATTAAATCATTAATATTTTTAAAGATTCACTTCCATCTCTCTTTTTAATAATGAAGTGTTACATAAAACTATAGATAAATAAATTTGAAAAAGAAAGCAAGTAAGGCTGAGTGCAGTGGCTTATGCCTGTAATCTTAGCTCTTTGGGAGGTCGAGGCAGGTGGATCACTTGAGGTCAGGAGTTCGAGACCAGCCTGGCCAACATGGTGAAAATCCAACTCTACTAAAAATACAAAAAATTGGGTGTGTTGGCATGCACCAGTAATCTCCATTACTTGGGAGGCTGAGGCAGGAGAATTGCTTGAACTCAGGAGGTGGAGGTTGCAGTAAGCTGAGATCGTGCCACTGTACTGCGCCACTGCACTCCAGCCTGGGTGACAGAGCAAGACTCTGCACCCCCACCCCCCCAAAAAAAGCAAGCAAGTGCAAATAAGACTTTGTATCTCTGATTAGATGTTGAACAGTGAATGTCTCTTCCCAGACAATTTAGATAATTTACATATATTCTTTTTCTGGTTAGCCTTACAGATTAAAAAATGGTGGCCTTTTAAGTTTTAAGTTGAGTGACTTATCAAAAATACTTTAAGACTTGAAGACCACCAGTCTAGAAGTTAGAGATGAAATATTAGAATATGGCAGTAAACAGTCCAGCCTATGAACTAGAACTAGATTGACTGGGTTCAAAGCTTAGCCACCTACTAGTATGAGACTTAGGTTAAGTTAAATAAGTCCTTTTATCTCAGTTCTCTTATTTTTAAAATGCTGATAACAATAATGTTTGTAAGATGTTGTGGGCATTAAATCAATAAATATATGTGAAGTGCTTGAAAAAAGGTATGGCATAGGCAAACATTCCATAGAGTGTCACCTATTATCATTTTTGTATCAGTGTGGGACCTGCTATCCAATGACATCAGTAGTCTCCCACTGTTGACACAAAAGGATTGCATACAAAGAAATGCCTAATAAATAATTCATTCATTCAAACAAGTATTTTTGAGAGCCTAAATTCTAGATTCTCGGGATAGAGCCAAGGAAGACAAGCCGAAGTTCTCAGTTTTAAGGGACTTTCATCTGAATGAAGTAAACTGACGATAAACAAGAGGAACAAACATATATAAACATATTAAGCATTAATACCTACTTTGAAGAAAAAGAAAGCAGGCTAAAGGGATAGAGACTAATAAGGAATAATAATGGACAAGCTGTTATAGATGGGGGGATTTACACTCTTTTGAGGAGATGATATTTGAGTAGAGATATGAATGAAATGAGAGTGAATGCTGGGAAAATCAACAGGAAAAGAATTCTAGAAAGTGGGAACAGCAGAATAAAGGCCAGGAGGCAGAAGTGGATTCAGGGGTTCAAGAGTAAACAGAAGGCCCATCGTGGCGTGAAGTAAGATCTAGTATTCGAAGATAAGGTAGAAGTAGTCAAATAATTTTGGATTAATAATAGATACATTTAATGACTCAATCAAAATGATGAGACATCATGCCGAAAGGAAGCTTAAGATACATTTGTAAACACGATTAGAAGATGTTGAGTGGGACTTTTTTTGTTGCCCATAATTGAAAATAAGAAGAGCTAAGTAACCCCCCTTTCTATGAGAAGCTCCTAACAGATGCCAAATATTGAGGCCAGACACTGTCCCCACGTACTAAAGGGTATGCTACGAGGCGAAAAAAATTCTCTCCTACCAGCAGTTAGCACCCAGCTCTGGTTACGCATAAAGAGAAAACTAGAGAGAGAGAATCAGTGCAAGTCAGCAGACAGTGCTCACAGGGAAAGGTTACTCCTCTTCCCAAGGGGAACAGAAGGATTATTATTTTTTTCTTGCTGAAACCAATTAATGGGAGTCCATCAGAGAATGTTTAGAGATTGTGTGCGAGTTTGTGGGAAGGAAGATTGGCAATTCATTTCTCAGGTGGCTGGATGGTAATTTACTAAACACACCTGTCCATCTGCAGCGACTGTGGCGGAGCAGGGGCGAATGTCTCCGCGGAGTTGTGTATTTGCTACCTGAAGTTTAGGAATCACCCGTGAATCCAAAACAGCTGCTAGTCTTAACATTTCTGAAGGAGAGGAAATTGCTGGAGTAGCCTATGGTAACAGAGTTAGAAGGAACTGTGGTTTACAGTTTGTTCTTGAGAGGGGTTAAATTCCCTCCTTTATCCCCATCCTGCTCTTTTGTGGCCCTTGGAGCATTTAGAAGATGGTCTCAGAGGTTATTGTGGCTCAATGCAAAGCAGCACGGTGGTAAGGAAGGGAGCAGAATAGCTGGTAGTGAGGAGACACTCCAGCTGGGAAAGCAGTTAGGGGCATGGTCTGGTGTCAGGGTCCAGGCTTTTCTCTGAGGGATTCCTCAATGAGTGAGGGGGCAAAGCAAAGACGAACAGTGTCTATAGAAAACCAAGCACACCACCAGCACAGATTTCTCAACACCACCATCTGTTAGCAACAGACACAACTAGATTGAACCAGAGAAAAACCCAGGACACTTTCTCACGCAGACATATAACTGATTATGTAAGATCTCTACCACCCTTGTCTTCTCTCTCTGACCCCAAAACTAGAGGAGCTCAGCAGCGGGGAGGGTGGTTGTCTCAGAGTCAGGCCTCCTTCCAACTTCTCTACTCCAAGCAGTCAGCCTCACAGTTTGTGTTGAAGGGAAAGAAAGGTAATCATATTTATGTTAGTTTCACAATCCAAGTTTTAAATTGGACAAAAATAAAATTCAAATAACTGAAACTGGTAGAAAGTTAGAAGATTTGCACTTTGGGAGGCCGAGGCGGGCGGATCACGAGGTCAGGAGATCAAGACCATCCTGGCTAAGACGGTGAAACCCTGTCTCTACTAAAAATACAAAAATTAGCCAGGCGTGTTGGCGGGCGCCTGTAGTCCCAGCTACTTGAGAGGCTGAGGCAGGAGAATGGCATGAACCCGGGAGGCAGAGATTGCAGTGAGCAGAGATCGAGCCACTGCACTCCAGCCTGGGGGACAGAGGGAGACTCCATCTCAAAAAAAAAAAAAAGAAAGTTAGAAGATTTGCTAGGATTTCATTAAAGGACACGAGAACAAGATTTGGCAATCATGATTGGAAGCCTTGATTAGAATAAAAAATATAACTAGTTTGTATTTATGCTGTTGTTTTTTTTTTTTTTTTTTTTTTTTTTTTTTGAGACGGAGTCTCGCTCTGTCACCCAGGCTGGAGTGCAGTGGCGCAATCTCGGCTCACTGCAAGCTCCGCCTCCCGGGTTCACGCCATTCTCCTGCCTCAGCCTCTCCGAGTAGCTGGGACTACAGGCGCCCGCCACCACGCCCGGCTAATTTTTTGTATTTTTAGTAGAGACGGGGTTTCACCGTGGTCTCGATCTCCTGACCTTGTGATCCGCCCGCCTCGGCCTCCCAAAGTGCTGGGATTACAAGCGTGAGCCACCGCGCCCGGCTATGCTGTTGTTGAGACACATTACATGAGTAACCAAACGATGAAACATAACACTATAAGCCACAGCACATCTATGGAGAGATCAAAATGCAATAATTGAAAATTATAATTTCATGGGACAGTTTATTTAAATGTAAAATTTCACCTGGCTTCTCAGTTTTGATAAAGATTCTGCCAGTTGCTTCTTTCTTATAATAAAGTGAGTCAATCTTCCTTCCATCAGCAACATATAATACAAATTCTTCAGGCCATTGTCAGGAACATAAACTCATATTTTCTCCTATTCCGTTTCTAAAAAGTTCTTCTGAGAGAAGTAATATTTAAGAAAGTTCATCTAAGGAACATTGTGCCCTTTGTCTAAGTACTTTGAATTCTGCATTTGAATCAAGCTAGACCACTGGAAGTATATGCACCTGACCACAAAAATATATCTCCTTTAAAAATCTGTCACCAACTTTAACTTCAAAATTTTATTCTTAGGCTTCTTTGAATTATCATAAGAAAGTTTATAAAATTCTCTTCTTTTTGTTGGTAAAAATATTGCTGATATTATTCAACGTGTTGCTCAGTGTCATCTCCATATGAGAAATTTCTCCATCAACTTAGTGGCAGGAAAAATTCTCTCTTGATTTGTTTCTTTCTTTTAAATAATGAGAATTGTGAAACAAGTTTCCCTTGTAATTCTTGCTATCAGCAAGTTCAAAGCCAAATTTGCAGCTCTGTCAGAGCAAGTCTCTTAAACAATATGTACAATGTATTGCACTTCTGTTTTTTCTTGAATTTGATCCTTATTTTATCAGTATATTTTATATTTTAGGGGCGGTGTCTATCTGTAAAGAAATGGAGCATAGGTAAATAAATTTGGTTCGTGTGCTAGGAAAAGTTGGTTCAGATGACTGAAAGTTAATCTCCTAACATGAAATTGATTAATCTTTGAGGTGTTTTTCAAACACTACTTGCAAAAAAAAAAAAAAAAAAAAGAGACTTAAAATGGCTCCCAAAATGTTATCTTCATTCATTAGTTTAATAACATTAACCAGGCTATACTGTATATTCTAATAAATTGAACAATAATAGGATTATTTTAACATTATTACTGTCAGTTAATTCCAAAAACCTTACCTCTGGTTTTTATTATATGTACCATTATATATTGAAAAGCTTAGCAGATCCTCACATCAATGCCCAGAAAAATTATCTCCAGCCTTATGAAGACACTTATATCAGTTGTAGAACATCTTATAGAAGAATAGGGAAGAGAGGTAATTTTTTTTTTTTTTTTTTTTGAGATGGTGTCTGGCTCTGTCTCCCAGGCTGGAGTGCAGTGGCGCAATCTCGGCTCACCGCAAGCTCCGCCTCCCGGGTTCAGGCCATTCTCCTGCCTCAGCCTCCCGAGTAGCTGGGACTATAGGTGCTTGCCACCATGCCCGGCTCATTTTTTGTATTTTTAGTAGAGACGGGGTTTCACCGTGTTAGCCAGGATGGTCTTGATCTCCTGACCTCATGATCTGCCTGCCTTGGCCTCCCAAAGTGCTAGGATTACAGGCGTGAGCCACCGCGCCCGGCCAGTAATATTTTGGGTAAGAATGTAGCACAAGGAAAAGGAGAGTCAGTGACAGAGTAGTGACAGCTTATCTCTAAATGCTAATTACTTATATTGATCCTCTTTGTTTTCTCAACTTAAACAAAATAAAGTGCATGTGAACCTTCAAAAGAACACATGATAGAAGGGAACGGATTCACAAATGACAATAGCTGTGTTTACCTGGACACCTAGTTAATTCACTAGTTTAACAATATTGGCCAGTCTGTAATGTACGTCCCAATAAACTGGCCAACAAAAGGATTGCCTTAGCATTTTTCAAATATAACTAAAGTATAAGTTTAAGGGCTTCCATAAATGAATCAGATAGGCATTTATGTATTATCAGGTATAAAAGAACTTTGTTCAAGCTAGGAGATATTCAAACAATGATAAAAATCATCTATGACCAGCCACCTGGGAACTATACTTCTGTAGTTTAAGGCCATAAGATGCCTCATTGCTTTGACCTTGCTAAGTATAAACAGGACTGTGGAATAATTTGCTGGCGATAAAAATGTCTGTGGTCACATTGCTGTTTTATTTATTATGCAGTGTAAGATATCTACTGTGGATTTCTAAGAGACTCAAGTCCACAAATATATTTCTCCTGACTGTTCCTGACATTGCACAGAATGGCACAGGTAACACAGACCAACACAAAAAAAGAAGAGTAAGTCTCTGAAAACACTTTCTTCACATGTAGTTTAGGACAAAAGTATTGCAGAATAAAATTTATGGTTTTAGAAAAAACAGCAACAAAAATTTGAATGAAAGACAAACTTTTGCTTTTTTGAACTTTTGGAAGACAAAATTATGACTCTAGTGTTTCATTCCTTCTTTCCTTGCCATTCAAATTTCTACTAAAGGGTAAGATATATCATAAGATTTGATAATATACACTGCAATGCCCATTGAGCAGATGGCCGTCCCAGAAATAAGACAAAGGCCATTAGTACAGCAAGGAAGATGTATGTTTAATATCTTTAGTCTGACATTCACTCATCCTTCATTTACATATGCTCACTCTCTTAATTTTCCACAAGTTGTAGCTTATACTCACAGAGTTTAAAAAATTCATGAGAGCCCTCTCATTTTCTGTATCTACAATTCTAGGTTATACATAAACCTAAGTATACGGTCCATAGGGCTATATAAAGAATTTACTTGAATTTGAAATCTTGATTTTGTGAAAGAAACAAACGTCTTGAGATTTCGTTAAAATAAGTCTGGCAAGTCTTGGTGCAAAGTTACACTGAGAGGGAATCTGTTTCCTTTGAAAACAAAAGTATAGTCAATATTTTTATAAAATGTGAGTATAAAATAGAATATAGTGTTATTAAACCATATTAACATTTCATTGTCAGAGATTTCACTTTGTTAGAGGCTGTATAAGAACAGCTTAATCTCACAACCCAGAAGTTTTTACTGCTATTGTTGCTTCTTTATTTTTGGCTAAATTGTAATTTTTAAATGAGTATACAGAAACACAATGCTATATATTGAATGACTTTAAGTAAATAAATATCCATGCTATTCATCAGGGTAAGTGACCAGAATAAAAAGGACATATGTTGCTAGCCCCTAGCACAGTATGCCTCCGCACAGAGGTTTCTTAGGTTACTGCTAGAGAGTGATTCCAATTCTTGGCAGTCTGATCCCACACATTATATACATTCCAACTCCTGCATCTGTTTAGGTGAGCTGTTGGCTAAATGGATGTGTAATGAAATTAAACAATATTTTTTAAGGTGATTTTTAGGATGGGTTATACCCCCTCTTTTTCTCCTCGTTTCCTTGCAATCCGCCCTCTACTCATTCTTTTTATGCATATTTTAGAGAGCCTGAATATGCTAGGAACAGGGTTTCAGTCTGTTAAGAATTCACAACCTTGTGGAGTTGAGATACAATTAATAAAAAATTCTAGTATAATGAGGTAAGTATTATGATACCATCAAAGCACAGAGGAGAAACACCTACTCTGTTTTGTGAGGATTAGGGAAAGCAATTTAGAGATTATACCTAACACAAACACACAGATAATTGCATAGTATGTGAGCACACATTTAAAAAAATGTTATTTACATCCCAGAAATAAGACAGTAGGGACTCAGTGTGAGCTGATATGCCTGTCTCCACTATAATGAAAGAAATATAATGTCTCAAGGGTGAGTTGACATTTGCAAACTACCTGATTTTTCTAGAAGAATGATGCCACATAATTTAAAAATATTAAGGCTTTTCTAATCTCCAATGTATTTTCAATGGCTAACATAGTTAAAACCAAAGGGAAACTTTTATTATGTACATAATTGAATGCAAAATGTGTCAGGCTAGTTTAAAAAATATGAATGTCCGTCCTGGCTTGGCAGTTTAATAACTATTTGGTTTTTGACCAAGTCATTTAACTTAATTAAACCTCAGTTTCTTCTCTGGAAACAAGAGAAGGTCAAGCAAGATAGTTTTAACATTTCTTTCCAAATTTATATATCTGACTTTTCTAAAAATCTGATTTACACTAATAGTTAAAATAAATTATCTTAAGACATAGTTTTTAAGTTCCCACTCCTAGGAAGTGCTTATAAATTAGTTTTTGCTCTAGCTCCCTGTAAAATTTGTCCTTGTCCTGCTCGTCACATATAGTCCCCACTACACCAGCGAAGACTGTCAGACTGGTTCTGTTGAGATCATCAGTGACTTATTTCCTCACTTCAATTCAGCCCACAAAGTCACTGATAGAGCTGGATGCACACACTTGGATGTAGACCTCAATCTTCGCAGCACTCTTCATTGCTGGTCAGCAATGATGTATCGGTGAGTTTCTTTTTCTTTCTAGAAATCTTAAGGTAACTTTTAGTTTAAAACAGCATGAGCCACACCAACGAATGTGTAGATCTACAGTTTATTATTTTTTTAAATATAGAAACATATTTTTGAGATTTTACATAAAATTATGTCAAGAAAAAGACTTCTATTCTTTCTGCATTAGTGTTTCCTGTCCTCTCGTGTTGTATCCCAGTGTTTTCCTGTTACTTTTAGAAGGTTTCTACACAATGTAAAGGTACATGGTGTTTGACAGCTGTCTTTTAGTTCGTTTGCCCATATGTTTCAAGAAAGATATAACGTATTTTTAGCTTGGGCTTTGTTTGTCTTATTGAGAAATACTTTTATTTTAGAAGGTGTACATGAAAAAAAGTCTGAAATAATGCAGATAAAAATATGTTTATTTCTGTAAGTAGTTAAAAATTCAAAAATTCTAGATGTTTTGAAAGAATCAGAAACAACTGAAGAAAATAATATGACTAAATTATTATAGCCTGATTTAAAAATAAATCCACTGATACGCCTGGTCACAGTCAACTTCTCCAAAGATAAGTCATGATCCTTTTGAGGTTTTCTTTCAAAGTTAGGAACTAATCAGTAACAAGGTTTTGGGGTACTAGTTTTGCCTTTGAAAATAATTTTATCTTCTGATGGAAGTTTCTTTTCTCTGATTCACATATTGACCTATCATTTTTTATTAGTTTTTACTTTGAGAACAGTTTGAAAATGTTAAACTTTGAATGAAATCTGTGGTCTTCATTTAACATGGAAAAACAGGTTCTGTCATCAGTTGAAAGTTCTACATACTTGTTATTAGAAGTTTAATACTCTTCTGTACATATCCATGACGCAACTGAAAGCTACAGATACTAAAAATTTTGTCAGGCTTATCAAGGCTCCCTGCCTTTCGCAAATATTTCTTTACGACCAATGATGGTTTTGGATCCTATTCTCTTTTTCTCATTAACTTTACTATAGAAAACGGTGCTTCAAGAAAGCTTCCAATAAACTTAACATACTAAATAGATTCCAAGCCTTATCTATGGTATATGTCAGATATTTGGAATTTGGTTATAAATGTGTAGAAGAGGTATAATGTGGGAATACTGGAGTCAATTTTTCTGAGTGTAGTGTCTAATTTGAAGCAAAAGATGTGACTATTTTTAAAAATCCTGCTGCAGAATAGATGCAAGTAATCTCTCAAGGAAAAAAACAAAAACCAAAACTAAACATCCAACAAACAAATACATCTTCCTGATCTGAAGATTGTGTAACAGATGAAGCACATCTATGTTTGAGTGGGTCTAGATGAGATAAAATGTTAAGAGCATGTACTAGAGCGAAAAGGGATTAAGTTTATTATTCACATTTGCTGTCGTAAATGTGCCAACAGGAGTGTTATCGAGGAAGAGGGATAATTGAAATCCTAGGATATAAGCAGAGAATTTCTTTTTAAGGTCATTGGTTGTAACTCAGAAAGAATATAAGAAACAGGTGGGGAATTTTATTAAATAGTCAGATTTTGGATCGCCTTCTCCCTGACTCTACCTGAATAAGAATCAATTTTTTTTTTTTTTTTTTTTTTAGAATTTAAGGGTAGGAAAAAATTTAAACTAGGTAAACATTATTCTTCTTGTACTGCCATTTTCTCCAAACTCTTATTTTGGACTATTCTTTGAGCATGAAGAGATCAACACATGAATTTTATAAACACACAACAGAAAGTTAAAGAAAACTTTATCAGGCATAAGCTTATAGAAAACAGATTTGGGAAGAGAAGAATGTATCCATTAAATATACTTATTGGTGATAGGGGTGTATACTAACTATATTTATCAGCAACCACTGAGAAGTAAAAATAAGCAGACTGAATTTATAGGCATTGACATCCACACATATTGAGATGGCTGAAGGTGAAATGAGTAATATTCAAATAAGACAAAATGGACAACTTTAATTTTTACTTAATAGGGTAAGCACTGTCTCTAAAAGTGTGGTCCATAGACCCGTGCATTACAGAGCTTATTAAAAATAGGAAAGTCCAGCTCTCATCCCAGAAATTCTAATGAATCTCTGGTTGAGACATGGAAATCATATTTAAAACATTTACACAATGTAATTCTTATTTACCCTAAAGTTTGACAAGCACTAATAGTCTAAAGACATAGAAAAAGCAAAAGAAACGTGTAAGCCTGAAAAAAATTAAACCATAAATGAAATAGGCCAGTTGTTAAAAGTAGTTCTTTGTTTTATTTAAATTGGTGTAATTACATCTTAATGGGAGGTGCTCTTTCCCAGTCACCTTTCCCTTCAAGGGAGAAGAGTACTCATTTATGCAACATGGTGATGATTAAGAAAGAGAGGATAATTTCAGGAAGGATGGGAAACTGAGAGGGGAGAACATAGACATTTTTTGGTTAATTTGTGTCTGATAAGGAGGATGACTTTATTTGGATCATAAAAATCTATTTGTTTACAGGAAAAACCATGGTATAAAATTAATCTAGCAGTGTTACCCTGTGACATTAGTCAGTAGGGATACTGAAGGGAAACTCCTTTGAGGCTTAGGCCCAGAGGTGCTATGTGATTGTTCTGTAAGTATTTAACATGTGCTCATACTTCTCCTTCAGCTAGAATCAGCCCTGATCCATATAACAACTTCTAGTGTGTTCTCATTGCATACTGAGTCCTGTGTGGAAGAGACTATCTGTTGAGCATCTACTATATATTGTGTATTTTATAAAATGCAATTTCATTAAATTTTGATAATGCTTTGATAAGTGGTTATTGCTTTCATTCCTTTTAAAAGATGAAATACCTGTGGCTCAGATTGTCTAGGCGGTTAGTAAGTTTTGAATCTAGAATCTAACCCTGATCTTTCTGATTTTAAAATCTATACTTTTTTCCCCATAACATATTGTCTACCACGTGTAGGAAGCTAAAAGTAGAATCTTTGGAAAGTTTACAGAGAAAATAGATGGCAACAGAGAAATAGAAAATAAACCCACACATATCCACACATGGAGAAAATGTCGGTGCATAGATTTAAAAAACCAGAAGATGTAAAGACTAATATGAAATCATGCACATTTATGCTGAGGAAAGAAGTGTGGAGGTATAATTTTACTTTCATTTATAAGTGTTAAAAACATTTTTAAAAATGCACTGCCTGCCCTAATGCAACCGACTTTGTATTTAAACTAATTAAGCAGTGATTTATCTTTTCTGCACTGTTTCAAAGGTGATCAGGCTTTAGCACTTTAACTACATCATCTCTGTTTTCTAAAAAGGATTACATTTGCTATATTGTGAAAATCATGTGTATCTTAGAGCAACATTTCATGGAACTAATTCACTGGTCTGCAGTAGCTGTCTGCTTAATGAATCTTTGTTGTTCTCTCATTGTCTGCTTTCCTCCAAAAATATGTCATTGCTTCAACTTAAAGAGAAAATAAATAGAAACAATCTAGAAAAATATGAAAAATAGCAGTATCGTGTGTTTCCGTATTAGCACTGAGATTTACAAGCATGCCTGATGGTTTTAGTGCTTGTGAATAAGGTAGATTGAACAGTCGTGAGGCAGGTCTTCTGGAAGGGTAAGAGGTGAAATGGGTTCTCTGGCTTGTTTTATGACTCTATCAGGGTTAGAGTTTAGAGAAACTGCACAGAGAAGTTCTTCAAGTGCACTCCTTTGGATCTGCTCTCATTGAAGACAATAGATAAGAACTGTGAAGAATACTTTCACATTTTCAGGTTTTAATAGGTTTAAAATGACTGGATTAGAGAGAAGGAAGGTTTTAAGAGGTTGAGAAAGAAAAATGGGCTGCAGAAACACTGAGTCATGCCAGAACCTGTGAGCCCAACCTTCTTCTCCCATGTACACACATGGCCTGTGTGGTAGGGCAATTTCTGAGATTTTTAGAATTGTAATTCTAAGATGATAGAACTAATCTTAGGGGGATCCAAAGTACCATACAGGCATATTTAAATTCTATTTTGCAACCTTTTATCTGAAGATGTCAGATGATATCTCTGTTTTGAAGCTGCAAAAGCAGACACAGAGGGATTTAGCACTTTGTTTAAAGTTGAACTGTGAGTCAGTGCAGGACAAAATAATAATTGCTGTCTTTAGTTTCACATGTACTATCTGCCAACTACTGTCTTAAAACATCGTATGCATTTAAACTGTATATCAACCTATGGTTAGATTATCATACTCATTTCACAGATGAGAAACATGAGGCTCAGACAGGTAATTATTTTTTTTTGCCCAGGGGTAATAATAAAAGGCAGAACTGATGGTTAACCAGGGTCAATCTGACTTCAAAGCCTATGCTCTTAATCACAATGCTATACCACCCTCACAATGTCTCCTTTGTCTGCCTAAGTGGTTCTTTTACTACTTTGATTGAACTGACTTACTGTCTTAAAAGATGAAAAATTTACATTTTCAAGAAACATTGTTATGGATGATCTTTGAAGTAGGCCTCTAAGGCCAGCGGATAGGAAGCATTGCGCTATGCATTCTCTAAAGGAAGGGAACAAAATGCTCAAAGATGAGATAATTTGCTTGTGGCCACAGGAATGGGTGAGTCAGTCAAGACAGAGATAGAGTCTGTCCTCCCACTTCACCTGTATACTGATGTCAATACAGTCAAATAGAAGAGTTAAATTAACACTGGTGACTACATGACCCAAGACGTATTATTGTTATTTTTATTACTATTACCATTTAAGCTTGTATGAAAATATATGGCCCATTTAAAATTAGTTACTTCACATTAAATCTTGTCAGGTCACAGTTAGTAAAATTTAGGGAGGGTACATAATGTAAAAATAAAAATATTATTTGACATAAATGTGCTACATATATAATTTCAACATATGTTTTCTCATTTAGTACTTTACAACCCTGAGAATCAGATAATTTTAATATTACCATGACTTTACCGCTAGGGAAACCAAAAATTAGGAAGACTGAGACTTCCAAGTGTCTGCTAAATGACTGGTAGAGCTGGAATCCGAGCACACCTGTTCTCACATCAGCCCTGTGCTTTCTAGTCCTGTCTTCTGCCAGGTCATGATTCTGGGATCAGAAGTGCTTCTTTGGTGAAGCACAGATAACTTACCTTGGCTTTCAAAAAATTACTTTATCTTAGTGTTTCAACTTTCCTAATTCAGAAAATACCAAAGATAATAAATGAACACTTTAAAAATATTTCAAACCAATCTTTTAATTATATAGTACATTCAAGTCATTATTAGGCATTTGGGGATACATTATTTGATTCAACAATAAAGCTATATTTGGCCTTTTAAAAACAGGGCACTGAATTCTTGTACTAAACTGTAGGACAACTGGCAGCTGCCTGACTCAAGTATCTGAATTGTGTGGGTCCGAAGAGGAATGCTTTTTAAAGTTTTCTTTACTAGTTGAATCCCTTTTTGCACTGGAAGCTTAATGCAGACCCTTGATGTTTGGAGCAGAATTGCTGTGGGTGGAGTGGGATAGAGGCTAGAAGCTTCCTCTACCTTCCTTTTATTCCCTTAGGCATATGTGAGGCATCTGCGTGGATTTTTCAACCCACCTTAAAACTAATTTTTCATTATGAAAGAGGGAGTAATGACAATGGCCAACTTTTGTGGTGTATTTACTGTGTGCCTGGCATGGTGCCATCTGCCTTGTGTTACTTTATTTAATCTTCAGAAGAATCTTCTGAGTTAGATCCTATCATTATCTCCATTTGTGGGTGGGGAAATGTAGATTTAGAGAGGGTGAGTAACTTTCCTAGTGCCACCTAGCTAGTAACAGGCAGTTAGGACTAATCCCAAGCTGTTGGATGCCTAAGCCCAAGTCTTTATCCACTAAGCAAGAAAATGGAAGTCATTTGCTTGAAGTCATAGACAAGGAGGCTCTTGACTAGAACCTTGGTCTTCTGATATATTAATATTATAGTTAATCGTATCTCAAAATTATGCTGCTAGAGAAAATTAAGTTAAAATAGTTTACCATCTTTCATATATACAGAATTCGCAAGAGAATTAGTAAATATGTGTCTTCATGTCCTCTTTTCCCAAAGATCATTATGTGAAAATGGCAATTTCCCTTGATTGCAACAATCTGATTTGCATATTATAATAGTATCAGATTTAGCTATGAGTGACAGGAAACCCAGAGTAACAGTGGATTACATGAAATGGAATTTTGTTCTGTTTAATGCAAAACAATTCTGGAGATAGGCAGGGAGGAGCTAGTAGGGAGGTTCACAAAATAATCAGGAGCCTAGGCTCCTACTGTTGTGCTGTTCTACCAGCTTGATTATGTGTCTTCCAAATCCTGGTCTACTGTGGCAACCTGTGCTTCCACCAGCACATATGTATTCTAACTGTGAAATGCACATTAGAATTCTAGCTGACAAAATAGAGACTCCATTGGAAAGAAAGTATTCACATGCTGACTCTTACGGACAATGGGCACTATTTGATTTTTCTGGTGGCTGTGTGCCTAACCAAAGATCAAGGTTTCTGTTATTAGGAAAAAAATAATAAATATTTGGGATAGGCGTCTAGGAGTTTCTAGTATAGCTGTATTAAGTTTGAACGGTAAGAGGTATAGCCCATTGTGATGAACATAGGCTGGTCGATATATAGTTCTGAAGTGTAGGCAAGTGAGCTGAGCTGCAGTTGTGGATTTGGTAGTCATCAGTATATAGATATGAATTAAACACATGGACATTGGTAACTAAAAGTATTTGTTCTTTTGGGTAAAATAATGCATTTCTTATAATTTTTATGGTATTAATTTGCACAGAAATCCTACTTTATTCTAATATGAACCTGAGCTTATTTTACTATGTTATTATTAAATGCCAATATATTAGAACATAATTGTCAAGGTGAGTATATAATAAAAAATTTCATAAATTTTGTGTACCATCCAAAAATTAAAACTGAATTCTTACATATATTTCAGGTCGGTAACTCAGGCAGAAAATTCTTTAATCAAGAAAACTCACTTTTCATTTTGGAAGAATTATTTAAACATTGACAGGGTCTATACATTTTTCAATTTCTCTTCATTGCTGAATTAATTCAGATAGAATTTTGTTACATGTAGAAATTTCTAGATTGTCTAAAGAATTCTTAGTGTATGGTTTAGAGTGCTTTCTAAGGAAACAGCAAGCCAGAGGACACAACAGGGTGTTAGCATGTGGCCCAACTGTCACATTCAGGCACAATTTAATCAGGGTCTAGAGATTTTAAAAAATTGGTGTATAGTAGTTATACATATTTTGGGGGTATCTGTGATATTTTGATGCTTGTATGCAATGTGTAATGATCAAATCAAGGTAACTGGGATGTCTATCACCATCTTGTGTTGGAAATATTACAGTTCTCTTCTAGCTGTTTTGAAATGCACAACAAGATATTGTTAACTAAAAGTTCTCTACTGTACTGAATAGTAGAACTTATTCCTTCTATCCATACTTTTGTACCCCTTAACCAACTTCTCAATGCAAGTAGTAAAGTATGATTTTCAAAATCTGGCTTTCTCAGGTATGGTACTTAGATCGTTTCAAATAACTTGTAATCTCTTAGTTTGACTGCAGATTATTTCAAATTATCTGACATTGTAGTCAACAGAAAAATGAGGCATTTGAAAAATTACCTGAAGTCTGATTGTTTAATAAATGCTGAATTTTTTTTTTTTTTTTTTTGAGACGGAGTCTCACTCTGTGGCCCAGGCTGGAGTGCAGTGGCGCAATCTCGGCTCACTGCCAGCTCTGCCTCCCGGGTTCACGCCATTCTTCTGCCCCAGCCTCTCTGAGTAGCTGGGACTACAGGTGCCCGCCACCACGCCCGGCTAATTTTTTTGTATTTTTAGTAGAGACGGGGTTTCACCGTGGTCTCGATCTCCTGACCTCATGATCCGCCCACTTCGGCCTCCCAAAGTGCTGGGATTACAGGCATGAGCCACCGAACCCGGCAATAAATGCTGAATTTTAATTAGGATATTTAATATTTTCGTGTTATGTGAGGCATGGAACATTAGCTTGGATGGAAATTGAAGAACATTTAGATCAATTTAAATTTCCACTGATTTTTTAACATGTGAAGAAAAGGAGAGCTCTCAACATCATACAAGTTGGGGCTCAGGGGATGCTAGAACTCGTGTGATGTGGAATATGCTCTCAGATTTCTCATCTGTTTGAACTAACACTAAGACATAGGTTACTGGTTTTCCAGTTTAGATATACTTCCATTGTATCATGCAAACTTTCTTGGAGTCATCTAGACAATGTCAAGAGGAAGATTCGGTAGTTTCTGAAAGTCTCAAGCTATCTATCAGCAGCCACAAGAGTGTCTCTAGCTCAGGTTTCCCAATCATTTTCTTCTGATACACTTGCCATGATATCAGCACACTGCTTGTTAATTCTTGTTTTTCTTTCACACTTTGAAGTGTGTAGAATTCCCTATGATTGTCTGCAATGGCATCCCTCATTAACTTTGCTGTGGGATATTGTTGCGTATAAAGTTGCTGACTCAGATAATGCCAATTTATTATCTTGAACTAAAAAGAGTTTGAGGAGAAGAAAGCAATTATATCAGTAGAATTCAAACTTCAGTAGCTTAATTTAAGTCTATAAACCCATAACTAATTACTTAATAATATCTTTAATTTTTTTGCAACCCACCTATCTGTACGTAGCTGCAAATTTCTAGAGATTAGGCCAAGTGTCAACTTAAATATCAGTTTGTAGTCACCTGTGCTGTACCATATCTAGCTGGGAACTTAATAAAGACCTTGATGATAATCACAGTGGAGGTCAGAGACATTCCTTACTGTTGAGTTGCCACTAATATTTATGTAGTACACCTATCTAACAAAGTCTGTTGATATCATATGCAATCTTCACAACCTCCTTTTAAAGGTAGGGGAAAGATACTGTCACTTAAGTTTTATGGTTGGTTAAATAGAAGTAGTTAAACTCTGGGTTTTGTAACTTCTCTATGAGAACTAGCCATAATTACTATGGTAGGGAATGCAAACATTTTAATTCAGCCCAAGGGCCTGGCTGATGCTATTAGATACTTATAGATGTGTTTTATCTTCCAGTGGATAAGGCAGAAATATGTTATTTGTAATTTTATATGGAATAATTTGCTTGTATTTCTTCTTTAAAAAAACAGCAATGAAAATATATAATCCATGTACATATATATAATATTCTTTTTTAATTCTACTGTGGATATTTTTATAGTCTTGTTCTAGAAAGTGTGAGAAGGATGAATGATGTTACCAATGCTTGCTGGTTTGGGCTTTTCACAAAGTGAAACGCATCTCAAATACTTTTGTTGATAGGATAAGCAGGCACAATCCTATGAGCTAAGCTACTGTCAAATACGTAACATATGCCAAAACAGATATATAGACCAATGGAACAGAACAGAGGCCTCAGAAATAATGCCACACATCTGCAACCATCTGATCTTTGACAAACCTGACAAAAACAAGCAATGAGGAAAGGATTCCCTATTTAATAAATGGTGTTGAGAAAACTGGCTAGTCATATGCAGAAAACTGAAAGTGGACCTCTTCCTTACACCTTATACAAAAATTAACTCAAGATGGATTAAACTAAAATGTAAGGCCTAAAATCATAAAAACCCTAGAAGAAAACCCCGGCAATACCATTCAGGACATAGGCATGGGCAAAGACTTCATGACTAAAACGCCAAAAGCAATGGCAACAAAAGCCAAAATTGACAAATGGGATCTAATTAAACTAAAGAGCCTCTGCACAGCAAAAGAAACTATCATCAGAGTGAACAGGCAACCGGAAGAATGGGAGAAAATTTTTGCAATCTGTTTATCTGAGAAAGGGCTAATATGCAGAATCTACAAAGAACTTAAATTTACAAGAAAAAAACAAGCCCATAAAAAAGTAGGCAAAGGATATGAATAGACACTTCTCAAAAGAAGACATTTATGCAGCCAACAAACATGAAAAAAAGCTCATCATCACTGGTCATTAGAGAAATGCAAATCAAAACCACAATGAGATACCATCTCATGCCAGTTAGAATGGCGATCATTAAAAAGTCAGGAAACAACAGATGCTGGAGAGGATGTGGAGAAATAGGAACATTTTTACACTGTTGGTGGGAGTGTAAATTAGTTCAACCATTGTGGAAGACAGTGTGGCGATTCCTCAGGGATCTAGAACCAGAAATACTGTTTGACCCAGCGATCCCATTACTGGGTATATACCCAAAGGAATATAAATCATGCTGCTATAAAGACACACGCACACGTATGTTTATTGCGGCACTATTCACAATAGCAAAGACTTGGAACCAACCTAAATGCCCATCAGTGATGTCTGTTATACGCATCTCCTTTCTTCTTCAATGATAGACTGGATAAAGAAAATGTGGCATATATACACCAGGGAATACTATGCAGCCATAAAAAAGGATGAGTTCATGTTCTTTGCAGGGACACGAATGAAGCTGGAAACCATCATTCTCAGCAAACTAACACAAGAACAGAAAACCAAGCACTGCATATTCTCACCCATAAGTGGGAGTTAAACAATGAGAACACATGGACACAAGGAATGGAACATCATACACTGGGGCCTATCAGTGGGTGGGGGGCTAGGGGAGAGATAGCATTAGGAGAAATACCTAATGTAGATGACGGGTTGATGGGTGCAGCAAACCACCATGGCACGTGTATACCTATGTAACAAACCTGCACATTCTGCACATGTACCCCAGAGCTTAAAGTATAATTTTTCTTTTTTTAAAAGACCCACTGTTGATTGGTGGTATTGCTGTGAAGAGGCTTCTTCTGGTAAATTTTTCTTTGAAACACTGAGCCTTGACTTGTCATTATTACCTTTAGTACCTTTTTCCCCTTGTCTTTTTGCTGTTGCTGCTGCTTTTCTTTTTTAGCACTATTGTAAAAATGACACATTAATAAGTGATAATAATAATGCAGCTCTAAACATATTGCTTGTTTTCTGGTAATTTGGGGCTAAAAAAACATAAGCATACTTTAACTGTTATATTCACTTGACTTGTCACTAATTATACATGTCTCCAGATTGAAAAGAAAATCATATAAAGAAAGCAATTTGATATTACTAAAGCTATTAGAATTCAATCAGTCTATCTGAAGGTGATTTTACATGAATAGGTGCACATAAGTTTTGATAGATGAAAATGACTGGACAAGTGTTTATGTATGTTCAGGAGGAGGTTAATTATACAAATGTCTGTTGATATGTAAAATAAATTTATTCCTTCACTTTACTACTTTCTTTGAGCATACTTTTTTCACATCTAATTTGAAGGAATTCAGTATTGAATCACTTACTGAGAAAATAAAAAAGTAATTAAGAAATAGGGTCAATCATATCTCAAAAAAGCTAAAAAAATAGTGTGAATCAGTTTGAAAAACAATGCTATACAGACTGCGAAAAGAACAAATAATGTTTCAAATGACAAACATCTTAGTAATGTGGTCACTACCACTATTACGAATAATTAAAATAATGATGATGATAATTATCATCCTTGTTATTTGTACAATGATTTTTCCACTTGGGAGCTCAAAGTACAAACGGCCTTATCATTTTTATCTCTACCTAGCTCATTAGGTTAAGAGGGGTCTGGACTTATTATCCTTGTTTTTCATATGGAGAAATTAAGACAGATGATTGAATCTGTGCGTACAAGACTATATAATAAATGAGTTGGTGGCAGGGCTCAGAAATATAATCTCTTAATTGTTTATTCAAAGTACTTTTGACTGGATTCTCTTTTTTCTTTGTCCCATGTTATCCCTTTTGTCTTCTTCTATCCAACCAGGACAGCATGTCACTAAAATAGTTGTGAGTAATGTGGGAAGGTGGGGGTCAGAAAAGGCATCACAGTGGTACCTTGGACACTGCAGTGATGTAAATTCCATGAAAATACATATATAATCTTCCTTAGTTTTTTTTTCATATTTTAAGAACGTCCTATGTCTCTATCTTTTTTAATTCAAAAGCCATAATGTTGTTCTTAAAAAATCCACCATAAAACAAACAAAACCGTAAATTAAAATTAAAATTTCTTGCTTATTTGTTATTTTGCTTCTTACTAATAAATATTTGTTGTGTCTTCTATATATTTTGTTATGCACACATGTATATAGTTTTATTTATAAAAACTGAAACATGGAATGCATATTATTCTATAACTTTTTAAAATTAAAACTTATCATTAACCTTTTTAATGTTAATACATGAAACCTACCTCATCAATAGAATGGGTGCATTGTCTACATTTTTGTCTTGATTAAAACTTACTGTAGCCGGGCGCGGTGGCTCACGCTTGTAATCCCAGCACTTTGGGAGGCCGAGGCGGGTGGATCACGAGGTCAGGAGATCGAGACCACGGTGAAACCCCGTCTCTACTAAAAATACAAAAAATTAGCCGGGCGTGGTGGCGGGCGCCTGTAGTCCCAGCTACTCGGAGAGGCTGAGGCAGGAGAATGGCGTGAACCCGGGAGGCGGAGCTTGCAGTGAGCCGAGATTGCGCCACTGCACTCCAGCCTGGGCGACAGAGCGGGCCTCCGTCTCAAAAAAAAAAAAAAAAAACTTACTGCAGAACAAATAGAACACGTCTAATATTTCACAATTCTACATAACAATCATATACTTTTGATGATTTCATGTTTTCTACAAGCACACATTCATATTCTTCATCTGACATGTTTTGATATTAGTTGAGAAACCCTCCTCTCCCTGTATTCCTCCTCAAAGTTTTGCTTACGTCTGTTACAGGCATCTCCTTTCTTCTGCAACAGATTAATAGCAAGCATTCAGGGATGAAGGAACAGGAGGCAGTTTTGCGGGTTTCTTAGGCACAGTTGCACGTAAAACGTAACCTCATTGTGGAGAAGCCTTTTTATATTGCAGTAATTGCCATTCTAGGAACAGGTGTTTGGAATTCCACTCAAGGGAAAACTGGAGATGGGAAAGGTTGGGAAGAGTAAGATAAAGCTTCCCTGGTTACGGCCCTGTGGAAAACTCACAGGAACAAGGCAGGAGAACAAGCAGAGTCCCTGGAGCCTTCCACTACATCTCAGTGCCTTTCCCAGGGACAGGATTGTATAGCGATGATAACACCATTGACTTCTGTGCCAATGCTCTTTATTTTGTGTCCAGCCAGAGCCAGGATGTAATGATGGTGTGACAGGGGCCAACGTGATAATATCATCACTTCCTGATCCCATATCATCAGGAAACAGAGTGTTCTTGATTTTTGTAAACGAAAAGTATTTTTTGTGAAATGCTTTGCTGTTTACACATTCATCATCTAATTTTAGGTCCCAAAGTGCTTTAGATGGAACGGTATCCCACTCTTTACCGATACATGGAGAAATTGAGCTCGAAGTTTAAATGATTTGTCCAAGTCACAGATCTGTTATGGAAAGGGCTGCACTTAGAATTCTCCTTTTTCTGATTCAACACCCAGTAGTCCTCCAGGAGAATATTATGTTTTCCTCAAGTCCTCATGTAGCAGACAGCACTCTAGAAAAAAAAAGCACAGCACACACTGGCATAGTAAATGCCTCAAGAAATCTAAAATAAGAGTATCATATTCAAACTCCTTAGTCATCTCTGACTTATTATTTCACATTTCTGGCTTTAGAGTTTGCTTACCAAATATTATAACCCAATGGGACAGCAACTTTACCAATCAAACAAAAATCATGTGGACCAATGTTTTTCAGTAACTTGTATTTTTGAAGGCAGAGCAAATAGAAGAAGTTGAGGGAATCTCATGCAAAAATAATTTCCGGTGGCATCTTTTTTTTTGAGACGGAGTCTCGCTCTGTTGCCCAGGCTGGAGTGCAGTGGCGCGATCTCAGCTCACTGCAAGCTCTGCCTCCTAGGTTCATGCCATTCTCCTGCATCAGCCTCCCGAGTAGCTGGGACCACAGGCACCCACCACCACGCCCGGATAATTTTTTTTGTATTTTTAGTAGACATGGGGTTTCACGGTGTTAGCCAGGATGGTCTTGATCTCCTGACCTCGTGATCTGCCCGCCTCGACCTCCCAAAGTGCTGGGATTACATGCGTGAGCCACCACGCCCAGCCTCCTGTAGCATCATTAAAGCTTAGAGGTAAATATTAGCTCAAAACCTCAGGTTCTTTAGGAAGCGGCCTCTGGTTGTCTGTTCTATGTATCCTCAAAGTTTGGTTTGGTAATAGATCAGAAAATTAGAAGAATAGAATTAGCAACTCTATGTGAAACCTGGTATGCTTCAAGCTATAACACATTTCAAAGGCTATTTAAGATTCTAGAGTGCTAGAGAAAAGGCTTAAAATATTTCTGTAGCTCCTGAGTGTCTAACTCTATATCAAGTACATGGCTGGCTCAACAAGTGATAGCTAACATTTAATATTGCACTTTCTACATGTCAGGCACTGTTAGCCCTAACCCTAACCCTAACCCTAATCTTATGAAATAGGTACTATCATTATCATCTTCCTTTTATGGATGAGGAAACTGAAGCACAGAAAAGTCAAACTACTTGCCCAGAAACAGGAGTCAGAATCAGGATTGGCCTCAGCAGCCTAGAACCAGGGTGTGCTCTAAACCCAGACAGTACACGACCCTCCAACTGAATGTCCTTTATTCCCCAAAAATATCTGTTTTGTCTAAGGAGTGGATGTGTTGCATGCTCTGAAATAATCTATCTATTTACTTTCTTCCTTAGGCCAGATGTGGTGAGGGCTAGGAAAAGAGTTTGCTGGGAGCCCTGGGTCATCGGCCTCGTCATCTTCATATCCCTCATCGTCCTGGCAGTGTGCATTGGACTCACTGTTCATTATGTGAGATATAGTAAGTGTAAGCTGCCTTGGCATCATGTGATTTACCCCAAATATTTCCTCATACCTTGCTGTTTTGATTTGCCTCAGGCTTATTCATTCATTACTATGATTCATTTGCATCGCCTGTACAAAGGAATCTTTACCTGCTTTGTCTCTTATTTAGTCCTCATAAGTCAAGGAGGATTCTTTTTTCTATCTTTGATGTAGTGATGCTTTCTGCTGGGAATAGCATGCTTATTTGCATCTTCCTTAATAAGCAATAAGTGAATATTAATCAAGGGAAAACTACAGGATAGCTAGAACCAATGTCTTGAGTTGTTTGAGGTCACAGGGCAAGCATCTTGACTTAAAATAATTCTGACCGGGCGCAGTGGCTCACACCTGTAATCTCAGCACTTTGGGAGGCTGAGGCGGGTGGATCACTTGAGGTCAGGAGTTTGAGACCAGGCTGGCCAACATGGTGAAACCCCGTCTCTACTAAAAAAAAAAAAAAAAAAAAAAAAATAGCCAGGTGTGATGGTGTACACCTGCAGTCCCAGTTCCTGGGGAGGCTGAGGCAGGAGAATCACTTGAACCCAGGAGGCGGAGGTTTCAGTGAGCGGAGATCACACCACTGCACTCCAGCCTGGGCAACAGAGAGAGACTCGGTCTCAAAAAGAAAAAAAAAAATCCAACTCGTTGAAATCCTGACATCCCAATAAATCTATGACACAATCTGGAGTCATAAAGAAGTAGGCTCTATTCTGTACCAGTAAGTTACAAAAATAGTCATAGTGATGTATTGTTGAGTAAGTGCCTATTTCTGTTATTAAAATCTCATCTTAGGATATATTGTAGGTGATTAAAGAGGATAGGGTATGCCAAGAAAGCTAATTATAAAGACGTTCACCCTGCGGTTATCAGGTACCTCATTGCTAGATGAACTGTGAGTTGCTATGTTATTAGAAAGGTCTCCAGGGTACTTCAGAACTGTTCTTCTGGGATGTAACAACCTTTCTGAAGTTCCCTCCTACTCTGCCTAGGGTTTTAATTACTTGACTCAACCATGACCTGTTAGTTTAATATCTTCCTCTGTTACTAGATTATACTTGGATGTTCAAGGCACCGTAACCATAGAAGCTAATAACTTGATTCTAATTTAATTGGGACCTTGTTGAAGTTGCTTTCCAGTAACGAGAAAGAGTACTCTGTAACCTGGTTATCTTTCTCTACTATCCACGCAAGTGTAATCTCAATTTCCAAAGCAAGGTGGATCATTTCTGGAGAGTTTAAAAAAATATTTAAAACAAAGATTTTTTTTTGGGTAGAATTTGCATACAGGCAGGTCTTTAAATTTGGAGTATCTGCATATTAATAACAGATTTTTCTGTAGCATACTTTATTTTTTTTTTTACTTTTTGAGACGGAGTCTTGGTCTTTTCCCAGGCTGGAGTGCAGTGGCTTGATCTTGGCTCACTGCAACCCCTGCCCCCTGGGTTCAAGTGATTTTTTGTGCCTCAGCCTCCTGAGTATCTGAGATTACAGGCGTGCGCCACCACACCTGGCTAATTTTTTCTATTTTTAGCAGAGACAGGGTTTCACCATGTTCGTCAGGCTGGTCTTGAACTTCTGACCTCAAATGATCTGCCTGCCTTGGCATCCCAAAGTGCTGCGATTACAGGCGTGAGCCACTGTGCTGGGCCTGGAGCATACTTTAAATAAAAATGAATTGCTGGAATAACTTTATAGCTCTACAGTTATGCGGAGCATATTGAGTCCTACTTTGTTGTAAGCATCATTATTCATCCCCATGGATGCCTAGGACTGTTTTACACACTTTTGTGTGTCTAGAATTTATCAAAATCTTGGCACATGTTAGGTGCTTTGTAAGTATTTATTAAATACTGAATGATAATATCAAATGAATCATACCTACAATATTTTCTTGGGCCATACTTCGGCTCGTCTGACTTCACAAGGAATTCCTAGTAACACTAGGGGCTAATCACCTCAGTGAGAGAAAATGTCCCTTTCTACTTCTCATTTGCCTCTTTCCAAGCCAAGTTTTATAAGATTCATAAATCTTACTCATATGTATACAGTGAAAACTTGGCAAGAACTTTTTCAGTAACCTGTTCCTGAATCCTGTTGTTTGGATGATCAACTGAGTAATACTGAACACACAGCTTCTACTGCCCACACAGTACACCTGAATAAACAGTGATTGTTGTGATGTGTGTTACTGCCTTCTATTTGTGACCTGCTTTCTGTTTTGGGATGTAAACTAACAGAGTGGTTTTGGCAGATGAATATTTAGAAGCTGACATGGCAAAACAACCAAACCAAACCAAACCAAAAAGATCTGTTACAGAAATAGACAGATACAGATAAAGGTAATTAGATTTGCAAAAACATCATTTTGGTTCTCATTTCATAAAGCCCAGGACAATGTAGAATTCTGTGTATAGTTCGTGTCTGGGGCCTTTGGGTGTGCATTTCTGACCCTGTGTGATTTGGATGTCAGAAGATGAATCTGTTATAAGCAACATCATTGCAGATTATAGAATCACAAACCTGCTAGAAAATTACCAACGAACTCATGTTTATCCTTATTTTTAACTTTTCTTTTAATATTCCCAACATATTTTAGTAACTACTCATACCATAGATTTATGGCAACTGGTAATATGTTTTAACAGTGGCATGCTTAAGTCTACAGGGTAAAGTAAAATATTGAGCACAGATAATAAATTGTTAACTTGCTTGAGCCATATGAAATTGCCAATATTTGACTATTTTTGACCTGTACTAATGGCAATTTTAAATCATTCAATCTAATAAGTCAAAAAACTACATTTAAGGGTATAGAAGGGTCTGTTACCATTCTGTCTAGAATCTTGCTATTTAACATATGATTAGCTACCAGAAGCATCAACATCACTTGCTAGCTTGTTAGAAATGCAAAATCTTGAGTCTAACTTTAGACCTCATGTACCAGAATCTGCATTTTAACAGGCGCCCTAGGCAGTTCACTTTTACATTAAAATTTGAAGCGGGATTCTAGAAGAATGGATACAACTCCACAGAGAGTTATAGTTAACCATGAGGCAGATGTTAAAAAATACAAATGTAATAGAACAGTAGTTTACAGAAATAGTTATGAGTTAATTCCCAGTATTTCAATAAATTTAAAATCTTACTTGAAGTTATGTATATTTCCAGGTACCTGCCTGAATTTCATGTCACCCTGGCCATTCAGAGAAAGGGAGGTGAGGAAGGATGGAGGAAGAGTAAAACCTCCCAAGTCCTTCACTTAGGTCTCTTGTACTCTGGCGACTCAACTTTCAGTGTCTCCTGCCTGCCATTCATCTCTTTTATTCATCACCAACCACACCCCAGCCCTTGTCAGAGTCTGATGGCTGCTTCCCTCTCTGTCCCATCAAATCCTCTGGATGGCCAGGGTGTTTTTTTTGAAATATACCAGTAGTTTTTTGCATAACTTTTATACAACAAAAGACTTGTCCTCTAGCTTCAAAAAGTGGCTTTTTTCCCTACTCTAAGAAGCAGCATGTGAAATAAGTGGGTACTTTGGAAGTTAGTCTTGGCTATGTCCTGCTGGCCTTGGGCAAGTTATTTACATTTCCAAGACTGTAATCTATTAAATGTGGATGACATTGCCTTTTCACGGAGTTATTGTAAATTAAATGAGATATGTGAATGTGCTGGGGACACTGGTGTTCAGTGTTCGTTTCCTTTTCTTCTGTGGTTTGAGTGAAGAGGGAAAGAATAGGGAGGAAGAGAAAGGAGGAGAGAGACTGTGACTGGATGAGCCACACTCTGATTTCCTATAGTAACTATATACAACTGTCTTGATCACCAGTGTATTTCTAATGCTTGACACAGTGTCTCTTGCTGAAAAGTGGTTGGCATTAATATTTGTTGAATGAATACATTAATTTTCTGAGGGCTGTGTGCTTGCTTTATGCACTGGAGGGTGGAGGAAAAGTTATATGACATTAACTTTTCAGCAGGTCAAAAATGTGGGTTGCTTAAATTGAATGCAAAATGTAGAGACAGTGGCTAAAGCAGACAAGTCAACCCCTGTAGTTGGTGGGAAAAACATACATGCAGTGACAAGGGACCAGGTGAAATGAAATAGTGTCCTTGGAAGGTTATGCCAGGTGGCAACTTTAGCTCCCTAAACTTCTATTTACTGAATCCCTTGCATTTTAATTCCTAACCTCATCTTCCTTTTCAGCCAAAATAAATTTTCTCAAACTAGAGTTCTTGTGGCCAGAATTGATGTATAGTTGATGGAAGGGAAAAGAAAACCTATGTTTGGAATATAAAAATGCAGTGACCCTTGGGAGGCTTCTGAATCCATCCCTGTTTGTATGCTCAGATGGCATGACTTGCTGTCTCTTGTGGCTTACTTAGGAATGAGTAACACATGAATAATCAGCCCACTCTTCCAATGAGCTACTTGGACAGTACTCCGGGAACACCAGGCATTTCTTACAGCTTTTATACTCTAAATCACATGATGATAAATGTTGTTTTTTTTTATCCTGAGATAACTATGAGGCCTGGGGCAGGATGATGATGGTGACCTGTGCTAAGAGCACTCCTTCCTGTTTCAGTCTCCCAGCAACCACCAAGCGGGGAAATAATGATGCTTTACACACATCTGATAAAAATTATGATAGTGTTTTGCTTCTTTCCTTGTAGATCAAAAGAAGACCTACAATTACTATAGCACATTGTCATTTACAACTGACAAGCTATATGCTGAGTTTGGCAGAGAGGCTTCTAACAATTTTACAGAAATGAGCCAGAGACTTGAATCAATGGTAAGCAACTTGTCCTCCACTTCTAGTGCATTTGCTGTCACTTTTTACCATATTTTTAGCATCCTAGCTTCTAAAAGATCCATTCAACTAACGGATCCCTGTGTATTTGCAAAATGAAAAGAGGCCCTAACCCAAGGAATATAAAACAAAACGGACAATACATCACTTAGCACAATATGACTGGCAGGGCTGAACCAAAGAAACTTTAGCCATTCAGTCAGGTCCTTCTTACTCACCTTTCCTTAGCTAGTGCTATACTCTTGAGTGTGGCTTAAAATACATTTGTTGTATCCTAGACTTCCTAAAAAAGAAACCCTGAGCAGAAGATTTCCAAGATTGAAACTAGGCACATACCTAAATAGTCTGTTAGTTTTTAAAAATATCTAACCTTCAACCAGCTTTTGGTATATAAATCTGTAGTAAATCCACAGATATGCAACTCTACCCAGTTTTTTTTTTTTTTTTTTTTTTTTGAGACGGAGTCTCAGATTAGACTTTTTTTTTTTTTTGAGACGGAGTCTTTCTCTGTCCCCCAGGCTGGAGTGCAGTGGCACAATCTCGGCTCACTGCAAGCTCCGCCTCCCGGGTTCATGCCATTCTCCTGCCTCAGCCTCCCGAGTAGCTGGGACTACAGGCACCCGCCACCACGCCTGGCTAATTTTTTGTATTTTTTTAATAGAGACGGGGTCTCGATCTCCTGACCTCGTGATCCGCCCGCCTCGGCCTCCCAAAGTGCTGGGATTACAAGCGTGAGCCACGGTGCCCGGCCTACTCTACCCAGTTTTTAAAAACATTTAACCTTCAACAAGCTTTTGGTATGTAAATCCACAGATAAGCAACTCTACCCTTAACGCATCAACATTCATCTTGAGGGATCAATTAAATACTTAAGAAACTGGAAAAATTAGCAGCAGGGCCAAAAGAACAAGGGCCTAAGTGGTAACTTCTTATCATTATCAGATTAATTAAAGAATAATTTAACTTTTCCTGGCAACCTGTGAGGTAACTCGTGGTATAATGTGATGGAAAGAACACTGAGCTAGGAGCTGGGAGGCACATGTAGCTCCAATGGTATCTACTAGCTAATGATACATCACTTGGAATATTAGTTTATCATTCTGGACAAAGTTCCGTATATGAAAATTAAGGCATTAGATTAGATAATTTCCAAATTGTCTTCCAGTTCCAATAACCTGAATAAGAATGGAAGTGGGACCCTGGAAACCGCCCAGTAGACAGAAGCCTGGGGATTTGGCCACCTTGTTGAGATAGTGGTTGAATCCTGGTTACATTTGTACTTGGAAACACCAAATCAGGGAAATATTTGACCAGGCTCTCCTCTAAGGCTAAATACATATGCAAAATGAAGGAAATGAAATTGAATTAAAAAGATCAAAAAGAGATGCCACTTTGTGCCATTCATTCAAATAAATTTTATTTAAGTAAATAAAATCCAGACAGATTTAAATCTAAAGGAATATACATAAGGCTCTTTAATGCCTTCAAAATTAATAATAGTTTTGAGGTTACTTGACAAAAATTAACCCTTAAATAGAAACTTTCTTGTGAATACTGCCACCCTATTCAGAGGACTTGTGCTATTCAGCTTTGTCTCATAATTGCAAGAACTGTCCTTAGGTAAAAAAATTCAGAATTAATAAGACGTAAGAAAGAATTAAAAGGCTCATTGCTCCTGTTAGTCACCAGCAAGTCGTGTTTACTAAATATCCACATACTGGAAACAAGAAATCTTTGAAGTGTTTCCTTACATAAACTCCTAACTAAAAAATTAAGTTGCCTAGAATTCTTATTTAGAATAATAACTAACGTCTCTACAAAAATAGGTTCTATCACTTTAGTAGAGTAAAACTCATAGGTGTGTTAGGCTAAGTATCCCAGTTCACCTGGGCCTTTTCTAAGAGCACTCGGAGTGCTGAACTTGGTGTACATTATGCCAGGATACCTGACAACTTTGTCACTAGGTTTGGGAAGCATTTGACATGGTCATGCACTCATTTCTAGAATCCAAGTATTATGTGGCAGAATTATTTCATTTCCTTTGTCTATGGGCAGTAAAAGTCCTTATTTCAGTGTAAACTTTCTCACTCTTAATTTTCAAGAAACAGCATGTTCATTTTCTTTGGTCTCTCTCTGAGCATTAGTATAGCAGATGTCACTTCTGGCCCCACCGCGGTTGCCTACTCCTATCATCCCTAAGACAGAGTTCAGCTGAAATCACTGAGAAAACCACAATAGATTCCTCAAGCTTCCTCAAGTTCCACTCACTGAAACGTCAATGTTTTTTGCTCTGTTTTGCTTTTTAATTTTCTAAAAAGCTTTGAATTAATTTGTGGAATTTCAGAAAGTTGTTCTTGCTGATATATTTTGAATATTTTTCAAACAGGTGAAAAATGCATTTTATAAATCTCCATTAAGGGAAGAATTTGTCAAGTCTCAGGTTATCAAGTTCAGGTATGTAAATCTGAATTGCTGACTTCTGAATTTAAAGTTGAAGCTGTTAATCTGCTCAGCAATAAATATGTTTTGAAGTGTTAAAGATATGATTCAATCCAACAAACATTTGACACTTGTTCTGTGTAAGTCATGGGTTACAAAGTCCCTTATTCGTTCCTTAAATCCCAAAGAAAGCATTTGCAAGATGATTGCTGGAGACAGAGATATAATTGGTGCCTATGTTATAAAATTGTTTTCTGGGAAACTTACCAAGTACAGATAGTACTAAATACAGATAGACCTAACATACATCCTTGGTTTAATGGCAAGTAGTGCCCCACGTAAGACAATATAGTAGATCAGGTTTGTCTTTAGCTCTTCTTCCTCCTATTAATCAATCTTCTTTACCTTCTATTCCATCCCTCTATTCTCAAAATATGCAGCTGAGAAGATCTCATCTGTCAACTAACCATTGATAAATGAGTTTAGAACATAATGTTAAGGAAAATATTATAAGAATTTTCAATTAGATATTGACATAATACAAATTATTTTTATTAAAAAACAGAACAAGAACTATTTCCAGTATTATTCCAATGACAAAACTTTAAAAGTTTCCTGCCATTCTATTACTTAGCTGATATCTCTAAGGCATTACTTTGATCACTGTCTTCTAAAAATTCTGTACTCTCTGGTGTTTGAGACAGTGCCCTTTCTTGGATCTGCAACTAATTCTGTCATCTTTAAGTTTCACTTTCTCAAAGGGACCTCATTCACCCACATGGCCTCATATGCTATTGAAATACAAGTTTCTATCTCCAGTCTGAACTATTTTTCTGATTTCTATAACTATATACACATCCCCATGTGGAAGCACCACAGAAAATTCTCTAACTCAAGAAGAATCCAATCACATAAATGAGAAACCTAGAAGTCATCAAACACTCCTTCCTTTCCTGGTCCCCTCATACTTTATGAATAACTAAGTTCTACTAATTCAATTTTCCCAATAACTTTCTAATTTGCTCACCTCTTTATTCCAGTAATCTTGCTACTGCTACTCATTATTCTGTCTTCTGTTACTGCAATAGTGAGAAGAGCAAGTTTATTGGAAAGATGAAGTCAATTTTGGAGATGCTGAATTTACATACTAAGGGACCATATGAACCTGAAAAATGAGTGTGACTTGGTAGAGGGAAATGGAACTGAGCAGAAGATAGAAATTTGCTCATGACCAACTCAAAAATTTGGAAGCATGGGCGTAAATTTCTCAGAAAAAGAATAATAAAAGGGAATAAAAAGGATGATGAAGAAAGCTTGAAGAACAATATTTAAGGTGATGGAAGGAATATAGGAACCTTAGATATAGGGAAGGGCAGGAAAATAGAAAAATCATGACAGAAGCACCACTGATGCAAAAGATAAGAAGTTTCAAAGAGAGTGTGGTCGGCACTGACAAATATTCCTGACTGAGTAATATAAATACTGAAAAGAATCCACTGGCTTTGTCAACTAGGATACTTGGGTTGTTACTTATTTTCCTGTCTTGAAAATAGTGTTACAGTTAACATGTTTATAGGTGTGTCCTTGCACAAATGTATGAGTGTATCTCATCAAAAGATGAGAGTAGTGGTTGGTGCAATATATAGTGAAGGGTTAGATTCTTTCAGAAGTGACTATGAAAAGGAGTGGGTAAAGTAGCCAGCAGGATGATTCCAAGGTAGTAATTCATACAAATAGTATTAAGACTAATTAATGCTCTGTGTTGAAAATACAGTCACATGAAGTCAGTACAATTTGGTAAAGCAGTCTTATATCTTTAGGATTAGGAGTTGCTTAGGATAGCCTGAAGATTGTTTAGGGGAGGTTAGTAGACTTAAGTCACAAGAATAAAACCTGAAATTCAAAACCACAGTTGATTTCATATTTAAGACACATTGTATTTGATAATTTTGAATGGTTTTTGACAAGGTGTCTTTTTATATTAATAGCCGTATACTTAACTAGACCTTTTGATGGTAAGGGAGACCATGAACAGACTGACTCACTATATGAGAGGCTGAATTTGTGGTTCTTCACATAGTAAACAGTAGCAATACAGAAGGAAACATTTATGGATGTATTTTATGTGTGCATTTCATGTAAGTGATAAAGATATTACTCTTCTTTCTTTTCTTTTTCTTTTCTTTTCTTTCTCTCTCTCCCTCTCTCTCCTTCCTCCCCTCCATTCCCTTATCTTCCCTTCCTTTCCCTTCTCCTTCCTTCCATCCTTCCTTCCTTCTTTCCTTCCTTCCTTCCTTTTCTCTTTTCTTTCTTTCCTCTTTTCTTTCTTTCCTCCCTCCCTCCTTTCTTCACTTCCTCCCTCCCTCCCTCCCTTCCTGCTTTTCTTTCTTTTCTTTTCTTTCTTTCATTTTCTTCTTTTTTGGCCCACAGTCAACAGAAGCATGGAGTGTTGGCTCATATGCTGTTGATTTGTAGATTTCACTCTACTGAGGATCCTGAAACTGTAAATAAAATTGTTCAACTTGTTTTACATGAAAAGCTGCAAGATGCTGTAGGACCCCCTAAAGTGGATCCTCAGTCAGTTAAAATTAAAAGTAAGTTAATTTCTCTTATTTTTCTTTCATAGAACAGCTTCATGTTAGGTTTGATCTTGGAATTTTTTTGATGTCCTTTAATTCTGGGGTCTTGCCACCAACAGTACATTTCTTTGGAACTAAATTGGTCCTAATGAAGTATTTTAATTTTTAAAACTACCCTAAACTTAGGCCTCCCATGCAAGCTTTTTATTAACTCCTTAGCAGTTTTCTTTATATTACACTTTATACTTTGGCTATAGAATCCAATTATAAGTGAAGAAAATGGCTTTGCATTTTCTTCTTTTTCTTGTTGCTTTCATTGTATGTTCTGAGGGTATGGTGTATGGAAATGTTCATGCCATTTACACATTTGTTTTCAAATGTCATTAATATACCTTGCTATACTTTCTTCCCTTAAACTTTTCACCAGTGAAACATTTATAATAAACTTATTTTTGGTATATTTACAACTATAAATGAAAAATTTAGGTAGATTTTTGTTGTTCTTGTTGTTATTGTTTGTAGGGCCACATGGGACAAAACAAGTGATGATAGGTCCTCACATTTAGAAAATAAGAAATATGAGATCCTTAGTGGAAATTAAGGTCTGGCTAAGGGCTGGGTCATATGTTACAGAACAATGAAGGTCTATAGAAATACTATGTGGGCACAAGTATAATGTTACATTTTCCAGAAGTTACATTAAAAATAAAAATAAACAAGTAAAATTAATTTTCAATAATTTGTATATTCAACCCAATATGTCCAAAGTATTATCATTTAAACAAATAGTCAATGTAAAAATTATTCATCGAATATTTCACTTTTTTTGTAGTAAGGCTCTGAAATCTAGTGTACGTTTTATGTTGATAGTACATTTCCATTTAGACTAGCCACACTGCAAGTGCTCACTGGCCACATGTGGCTATAGTGGATACAGTAGTGGATGTGGCAGCACTGGAAACTACAGAATAGGGGACAAGTAGAGAGAATGAATACAAACTGCTAATATAAAATCTGATAGATCTAAGTAGATGCCTAAATTGATGGCCAGCCAACCCACTTGCTTAGGAAGGAGGCTTCAGTAGTCAGTGACAGATACATAATTTGTTCACCTTAGCACAACATGAAAATGCTAGACCTGTTTTCAAAAAGCAAGAAAAAAGTGCTGTTAAAAGTACAAAGATAAGACTTTTCTTTCTTCCCTGGTCTCGCTCTCGACTTTCCATGGTGTTTTCATTTGCTGATTATTGTCATTCTAAGAGAAAAAAATTAAATTTGTAGATTACTAATATGGGTTTAATTGTTTATATCATGCAATGTCGATATAAATGCATATATAAGAACATTTAACTTGTATTTCAAATCATGGAAATTATGCAACTATATTTTGTAGCTTATACATACATGTTTTTCATTTTTGCCTCAATGGAAATAGTACAAAAGGCTAATGACTCTTTTTATTTTCCTGGTTAATATGAGAAAATTCTACCAACACTCTCTACCTTCAGCTTATTGAGGAGCGAGGAAGAACTAGAAGGAAAAGGAGATCTGGGTTTCCCTATCTTTCTCTTTCTACGTTGTAGTTTTCAGCAAAAGCTGTTGGCTGATACACAGAAGTAACAGAAGCAAGAAAGGATATGACAGGATCTGTGGTTCATTTGTGTTAATTAGAATGCGATTGTCTTTTCTATGGGTTCTTAGCAAGTTTTGGTTCAGACAGAAAACATGGCCTCCAAGGCATGTCAGTCCACCTCTGCTTACTTAATGGAAGGGATAGCACACTTACCTTGTACTTGCTTTGAGTCTTGCTGAACCCCTGTGGATTGTGGGTTCACTAGAATTCTGATTCCATAGGGAATTGTGGATGATATATGCAAATGGGGTGGGAAGAAACTATGGACACACTTATTGCACATATGTTGTCTGCCAACACTATGATCTATTATCCTATTGAACTTCATTTTCAAAACACAAGTTACAGGATAAAATTATTAAGAATGTCAAGTGAGCAATAGCAGAGCATTGTACCAGGCACAAGGCCATTGTGAGTGTGAGACCCAGTGCAGATGTATAAGTCGCATATGAAGCCAGACTTGTCAGTGCTATCAATACACAAAGCTTGACATTTTCCTAGGAAAAGCTTGAGATGGAGAACAGGTTATTTGAAACAAAGAGATCAGAGGTGGTCCTTTTAATATTAACTGAGACTAAATTGTAAATTCTTCCTTATTTTTGCCATTTTCCCACAAGTAGCCAGAATAAATAAAGTCAGAAAGAAGGCTTTCTAGCATATAGATTTCCACTTCATTCATACTATTAAATACTAAAGAAAAAAATTAACACTAATATTTTTGCATTTAGAGCATCCATCCTTCCATGTACAAAGAATAGTTTTGGTCATTAGAACTCTGCTGAGTCAGGAAGTTTGAGTTTAGAGTTTTACGTATCTATTGGCTGGGTTAGTGTTTGCATAGGGTTTGAGACTGACTAGTGAGAAGTCAGCAAGCTAAGAAGTCATTGGCTGGAGCTAAATGACAATTTGAGGGCAGACTGTCTTTTCAAATTTGACTTCAAAAGGGGTAACATTGTTTTTAACTGTGAGTGAGTACAAATTTATGGAGATGCTACTCAGGTGTGTTATACAAATGGGACTATGCTTATGAGCTCAATGATACCATCTGAAATAATGGTTAATAAAGGTATTGTTATATTTGGGGAATCAATACTATGGTTTAGAGTAGTATTTCCGATGGAGGGGCTGTGAACTCTCTGCATCTTATTTACTGGTATAAAATCCAGATTCTTGGGCTTCATTACAAGCTTCTGAATTAGAGTTACTGGGAAGGGGAACAGGAGTTTACATTATAAATATGCTCCCTATGTGACTCTTACCCACATTAAAGTATAACACACCGTTCACATTCTCTGCAATGCGATGATCATCCTATGTCTACGACAAGCTACGTTGCCTTCTTTATAATCTAGAGATACTGTTTTATAACAAAATTAAGCAGTCTTTTAGTGTTTGAAATACTCGGAGGCATAGTGTAATTCTGATGTGCTGACCCTATTTACCATTTCTGTGTGTTTCAGAAATCAACAAGACAGAAACAGACAGCTATCTGAACCATTGTAAGTTTAACATATTTATTAAAATAGCATTACCTGAGGGTAAAAAGCTAACACTATAGGTCATTTAGGTTTACTTTGTGTTGATATCATGGGGACAGCACAGATAAAGTTGGATTAATTTGTGTACAGTTCATGGTGCTTTATCATATCTCGGAGATACATTTTATTAGTAAAGGGTAGCAAAATTGAGATAACTTTGGAGTGGATGTATGGGTGCCTGTGGCAGATGTGTAGTGGAATTGAGTTGTACAGCTGTTAAAGAAGAGGCAAGAAATGTTTACTTATCCATGTTCTGTTTGTAGATATCTGTAAGATAAAACAAATCTCTACATTGTGTTTTTCAGCTAGAGGCAGAAACTTATTGTCACTATATCCTAGATAAAATCTTTCTGATGTTATTAATCCTATGGATTATACGGAAGTGCAGGAAATTATCGGGTCGTGGAAAAGTCACAGAAAGTGCAGGAAATTATGGGGTATATTTTAATAAAATTACTGAAGACACATAGATAATATCTTCGCCTATATTTTAAAAGTGCTGAGTCTAGGCCTAGCACTTTTCTTCTCCTATAGCCAAGTACGCCACCGTGATTTACGGTATACATTCAATAGTCATGGGGTTGTTGCACATTACATTTCTCTTAAAAGGTGGAAAAATATGTGCTACTCACCAGCTCATATAGTTGGTTAATTTCTAAAATCAACTAAACACAAAACCAAAAGACAGTCTCATTACCTAAATAGCATATATTCTCACCACCAATATTTATTGGGAACCTACCAAGTGTTAGCACTGTGTTAGACAACAGGCATTCAAAATGGATAAGATATAATCTCTACCTAAAGCACCTCATACTCTAATGGGACTAGATGCATGAGACAAATTCATGAACACATCATTCTTAAACAACACTTCTCAACCAAGGGAAATATTGTTGACCAACCTATCATGCCCCACTGTGGCATTTTCGTCATGAATATAGGGGGAGGGCTACTGGCATCTAGTATATATAGGCCAAGATCTTATGATGCACAGGGCAGCCCCCTACAACAAAGAATTAAATGGTTCAACATGTTAGTGGTGCCAAGGTTGAGGAACCCTGTCATAAACAATGTCAGTATGTATACATACACATAAGCACACATACAGAGTGTTTGTTATACACATAAGCACACACACAGAGTGTATTTGTTACTATTATTATTTTGGAAGCACCAAGAAAGTAGTAACTAATCCAGATTGGAGACAGGGGAGTTAGAGAAAGCATCCTAGAGAGGTAACAACTGATTTAAATTTTACTAAATGAACAGGAGTTAGCTAAATAAAACATTACAGTTTACAGAAAGGTAAGAGCATGAGAAAACATTTGATCCTTTTGGAGCACAAAGTAGAAGAAATATGGAACATAGTAACACAATTTGATGCTTAAAACAACTGCTAATTAATGCACCCACCAATGCACCCACTCTCTCTCTTTTGCAGGCTGCGGAACACGAAGAAGGAAAACTCTAGATCAGAGTCTGAGGATCGTTGGTGGGACAGAAGCAGAAGAGGGTGAATGGCCCTGGCAGGCTAGCCTGCAGTGGGACGGGAGCCATCGCTGTGGAGCAACCTTAATTAATGCCACGTGGCTTGTGAGTGCTGCTCACTGTTTCACCACGTAAGTCTTGAAGCTCGAGAATGACTGGGAATGAACAAAGTGCACTGGGTTTTGGTGGGAAAATACCTCATGAATTTTGGGAGATATGAGTTTAGCATAAATTAAAAATAATGTGTGTATTACAAAAGACTGGAACACTTGTAAACATTAGTAAGAGGTTTTAAAGTCTGGAAATGGAAATGGAGTCGAAGTATATGTAAACAAATAATCTTTTGATAAATACACAATAGTTTCTCAAAGAAAGCAGGGATTTTAAAGTCATTTTTGGATTTGAATTTGCTGTCAAACAGGAGTGCTCTATCTCTCTGCTGAGTATCTTAATCAGACATGGAGTCTGGATAGGTTGTAGGTTTGATCCTAAGGGGGAAATTTCACATGGTAAGAAAAACAATTAAATACGAAGAATTATATAATGAAGATATGAAGAATTTGGAAGTAGCAAGTTGTACAAATGAATAGATTGACTAATTATATTGCAAGAAATGGAGGACCCTTCGATCGATTGTCAAAATGTCTGTAGTACATAAAATAGTAATCCTTTAATTATTGTGTGGACTTTTTGGTTTTCAGAGAAATGTGTATATTTCTGGGTGGGGTACATGAGGCACATAGAATATATTAATTTCTCTTATTCTGTACAGGGTACTTTCCATAGGTCCCTTGGAGTCATTAATATACAGAAAAATCAAAAAGCCCTAGCATTTGGAGCGGATGACCTGGCCTATGTAGTGGCATGTATCTTATAGGAAATGGTGGCTTTTTCACCTGGTCGGAACCCTGAGCCTCATTCTCAAATTGGAAAGAGTTCTATACATCAAAACTATAAAAAGAAAAAAAATCTACACCTGTAGACTAAATTATTTAATATAAATTATTCGACTGGTAGCATGGTAAAAAGAAATTTATTCTTCATTTTTTTCTCCCCAGATATAAGGACCCTGCCAGATGGACTGCTTCCTTTGGAGTAAGAATAAAACCTTCGAAAATGAAACGCGGTCTCCGGAGAATAATTGTCCATGAAGAATACAAACACCCATCACATGACTATGATATTTCTCTTGCAGAGCTTTCTAGCCCTGTTCCCTACACAAATGCAGTACATAGAGTTTGTCTCCCTGATGCATCCTATGAGTTTCAACCAGGTGATGTGATGTTTGTGACAGGATTTGGAGCACTGAAAAATGATGGTGAGCATCGGAAGAGAAACTCAAGTAAAAGTTAAATTGGTATGTTATGGCATTTAAACAATGAAATGCCATTATGCCAAAAGATGTCAGCTGTGTGGTCATATGACCTGGACCAAGTAAGGCCCTAAAAGTGAAGTAAATAACTTGGAAGACACAAAAATTCCTTCCTCCCTAAGTTAATATCAAGCAAATTGCTACTACTGTATACTACAGTCATAGTACTGCTAAGATGTCTGAAAAAGCAAGTATGTCTCCTAGCCATGAACTTTTCTTTAGAGAATTAACCAGTTTAGAGATTAGCAATCAATAATATACCCAATTCTGAAGACTGGAGAATCATAAAGCCACCATTCTCCCTTACTGAAACTTCCTTCTAATCTTAACAATGGAATGACGTTATTTAGATAACTTGTGGTTCTAGGCACCCAACCTTTTGCTCAAAGTAGTTAGGAACAAATTATCTTCCCAAATATTATTGTTCTAAACATATGTATTCTAAGATTCTGCATCACTATCTTTTTTTTTTTTTTTTTTGAGACAGAGTCTCCAGGCTGAAGTGCAATGGTGCGATCTTGGCTCACTGCAACCTCTCGCTCACAGGTTCAAGCGATTCTCCTGCCTCAGCCTCCCCAGTGGTCAGGACTACAGGCACCCACCTAATTTTTCTATTTTTAGTAGAGACAAGGTTTCACCATGTTGGCCAGGCTGGTCTCAAACTCTTGACCTCAGGTGATCTGCCCTACTCGGCCTCCGAAAGTGCCGGGATTACAGGCGTAAGCCACCGTACCCGGTACCCCCTGCTTTTTTTTTTTTTTTTTTGAGACGGGGCTTCTCTCTGTCCCCCAGGCTGGAGTTCAGTGGCTCGATCTTGGCTCACCGCAACCTCTGCCTCCCGGGTTCAAGAGATTTACCTGCCTCAGCCTCCTGAGTAGCTGGGATTACAGGTGCATGCCACCACCCCTGGCTAATTTTTGTATTTTTAGTAGAGACAGGATTTCACCATGTTGGCCAAGCTGGTCTTGAACTCCTGGCCTCAAGTGATCCTCCAACCTCGGCCTCTCAAAGTGCTGGGATTACTGGCGTTAGTCACCGTGGCTGGCCTGTATCACCATCTTATTCCTAATCATGAAACATTTTCTTCAAGTTTATAAAATACATGTATGTCTACAAATACAAAGCTTTTTTTTTCTTTTAGGTAACAGTCAAAATCATCTTCGACAAGCACAGGTGACTCTCATAGACACTGCAACTTGAAATGAACCTCAAGCTTACAATGACGCCATAACTCCTAGAATGTTATGTGCTGGCTCCTTAAAAGGAAAAACAGATGCATGCCAGGTAAACGGTTTTGCCCGTTAGTATGTTGTGTAATTTTTTGTTTACTTTTCTTTGAAATAATTATATATCTACAGGAAGTTGCAAAGCTAGTACAGAGGAGTCACAACATCTCACCCAGTTTTCTCCAATGATTACATCTCACATAACTATAGTTCAATATAAGATCTGGGAAATTGACAGTGGTACAAAGTATGTGTCTAATTCTATGGCATTTTATCACATCTGTAGATTTGTGTAACCACCACCACAGTTAAGATGAAGAACTATTCTATCACCACAAAGATCTACCTCTTTCCCTCCTCCTACTATCCCTAACATCTGGCAATCACTAATTTATTCTCCATCTCTATAATTTTTCGATTTTCAGAATGTTATATAAATAGAGTAACAGTAGCTTTTTAAACAGAATTTAATTTTGGATCATCTATTGATATTTTTGGCTTTTTTTGTAGAAAAATTTTAGTGGTTCCTCTAAGTTATATATATGTGTATATAAATATATATTTATTTATATATACATACATAACTTATCACTGTCTACGTGTATTGAAATTTTACTAGTTTTGGTGGAGTATAGAATAAAAAACTTACTTCTCCTTAAATCCCTTTGCTTTTCCCTCTTTAATATTAAGCATTAATAAACATAAACATTAAATATTAATAAATATAAATATTAAATATTTACTTTATATTTTGAGAACCACAGAAGACAATGTTTTGCTTCGACTGTCAAATGTAATTTAGAAAACATAAGAGGAAAAGGAAAGACTATTTACCTATAGATTTCTTCTTTCCTCTTTCCTGATTCCTTTTTTAGAAACAGTCATTTCTGTTTTAGGGACTTCTTTTAGCCACTCTTTTAGTACAGGTATGCTGGTGAAAAATTCTCTTAGGTTTTCTTTGTCTCTAAAAGTCTTTATTTCTTCTTCATTACTGGAGCATAATTTAGCACTGACCGTTCTTTTCTTTCAGCATTTAAATCATTGCCTCTGTGATTTCTGCAAGGAATTTGCTGCTATTAGAATTATTTTTTTCCAATAGATGAGGTGTTATTTCTTGCTGTGTTCAAGAGTTTGTCTTTAGTTTTCAGAAGGTTGATTATGTATCTTGGCATGGATTTCTTTGGGCTTATCCTGTTTGAGGTTTGCTCAGCTTTTTGAATATGTAGACTTATATCCTTTGTCAAGTTTGAGAAATTTTCAGTCATTATTTCTTAAAATACTCTTTCAGTCCCACCTTCTTTCTTCTTTCCTTCTGGAACTCTAACCACAGCAATGTTTACTCTTTTATTATAGTCCCAGAGTTTCCTAAGCTTCTGTTTATCTTTTTTTCCACCCTAGTTTCTCTCCGTTGTTGAGATTGAGTAATTTCAATGTATCTTCAAGTTTACTGATTCTTTTCTCTGTCTTCTCTATTCTATGTTAAGCCCATCCAGTGAGTTTTGAATTTTGCTTATCATATTTTTTAGTTCCAGGGTTTTTCTTTGTTTCTTCTTTTTATATTTACTATTTCTTTGTTGACACTTCCTATTTCTTTTCCTTTGTTTTAAACATGATGATAATTGCTCATTGAGATGTATTTATGATGGCTGCTTTAAAATCTTTGTCAAATAATTTCAACATTTGTGTTATCTCAGTGTTGGTATCTGTTGATTGCCTTTTCTCATTCGAGTTAAAAATTTTTATATTTCATTGTATGATGACTGATATTCAGATATATCTTGAGCATCTAATTATTATTTATTCTGTTTTGTTATTGTTGTTATATCATGCTTTTAAATTTATATTATTTTATTTAATTAATTACTTTGTTTGTTTCTTCCAACTTTTATTTTAGGTTCAGTGGTTACATCTGCAGGATTGTTACATGGGTAAATTGTGTGTTGCTGGGGTTTGGTGTACAGATTATTTCATCATGCAGGTAGTAAGCATAATAACCAATAGGTAGTTTTTGGTTCTCATCCTCCTCCCACCCTCAACCCTCAAGTAAGCCCCAGTATGTGTTGTTCCTCTCTTTGTGTCCATATGTACTCAATGTTTAGCTTCCGCTTATAAGTGAGAACATGAGGTATTTGCTTTTCTGTTCCTGCATTCATTTGCTCAGTATGATGGCCTGTGGTTGCATCCATATTGCTGCAAAAACCATGGTTTCATTTTGCTTTCTGGCTCCATAGCATTCCATGGTGTATATTTACCATATTTTCTATATCCAGTCCACTGTTGATGGACATCTAGGTTGATTCCATGACTATTGTGAAAATTGCTGCAATGAACATATGCATGCACATGTCTTTATGGCAGAATGATTTGTATTCCTTTGGGTATAATATACCCAGTAATGGGATTGCTGGGTCAAATTGTAGTTCTTTTTTAATTTCTTTGAGAAATCTCCAAACTGCTTCCCACAGTGGCTGACCTAATTTACATTCTCACGAGCAGTGTATAAGCATCCCCTTTTCTCCACAACCTCAACAACATCTGTTTTTTTTTGACTTTTTAGTAATAGCCATTCTGACTGGTTTGAGATGGTATCTTATTGTGGTTTTTAATGTCCCATTTCCCTGATTAGTCATGTTGAGCATTTGTCCATATGTTTGTTGGCTGCTTGTGTGTCTTCTTTTGAGAAGTGTCTGTTCCTGTCTGTATTAGGATGTTCTTACACTGCTATAAAAAAATACCTGGGTCGGGCATGGTGGCACATGCAGGTAATCTCAGCACTAGAGCTCAGAAGTTCAAGACCAGCTTGGGCAACATGGGGAAATCCTGTCTCTGCTAGAAATACAAACATTAGCCAGTGTGGTAGTGTATGCCTGTAGTCCCAGCTACTTGGAAATTATGAGGCAGGAGGATTGCTTGAACCCAGGAGGTCGAGGCTGCAGTGCACCCACTGCACTCCAGCTTGGGTAACAGAGTGAAACCCTGTCTCCAAAAACAAACTAACAAACTAACAAAACCAAGTAAACAAAAAGCCAATATTAGGTAATGTATAAAGAAAAAAGGTTTAATTGGCTCATGATTCTGCAGGCTTTATGGGCAGCATGGTGCTGGCATCTGCTCGGTTTCTAGGGAGGAAGCTTACAATCATGGCAGAAAGTGAAGTGTGAAATGGGAGGGAGCAGGTACATCACATGGTGAAAGCAGGAGCAAGAGGGATAGAGTGGTAGGAGAGGTGCCATACACTTTTAAACAATCAGATCTCACAAGAGCTCACTCACTATTGCAAAGACAGCTCCAAGCCATGAGTGACTGGCTCCCATGACCTGAACACCTCCCACCAGGTCCTACCTTCAGCATTGGGGGTGACAATGCAACGTGAGATTTGGGCGGGGATAAATATCCAAATTATATCATTCTGCTCCTGGCCTCTCCCAAATCTCATGTCTTCTCACATTGCAAAATACAATTATGCCTTTCTAACAGTCCCCCAAAGTCTTAAGTCATTCCAGCTGTAACTCAAAAGTTCAAAGTTGGCCAGATGCAGTGGCTTACACCTATAATCCCAGCATTTTGGAAGGCCAAGGTGGGTGGATTTCTTGAGCCCAGGAGTTTGAGACCAGCCTGGGAAACATGACAAAACTACATCTTTACAAAAAAAAAAAAAATTAGCTGGGCTTTGTGGCATATGCCTGTAGTTCCAGCTATTTGGGAGGCTGAGGAGGGAAGATTGATTGATCGTGGGAGGTTGAGGCTGCAGTGAGCTGTGATCACACCACTGCAGTCCAGCTTGGGTGACATAGAAAGACTTCATCTTGGGAAAAAAAAAAAGTCTGAAGTCCAAAGTCTCATCTGAGATAAGGCAATTCCCTTCCACCTCATCAACCTGGATTTCACTGTCGATATAACTATCAGCATTTTGGTCACAATCATTTAACCAGTTTCTAAGAAATTTCAGATTTGTTCTTATCTTTCTGTCTTCTGAGCCTTCAAAATTCTTCCATCCTTTACCTGTTACCCAGTTGCCAAGTTGCTTTCACATTTTCCAATATCTTTATAGTAATGCCACACGCATAGTTACCAATTTTCTGTGTTAGGCTGTTCTTGCATTGCTATTAAAAAATATCTGAGGCTGGGTAATTTATTAGAAAAGATGTTTAATTGGCTCATGGCTTTTCAGACTTTATAGTAAACCTGATGCTGGCATTAGCTTGGCTCCTAGGGAGGCATCAGGAAGCTTATAATCATGGTGGGAGGTGAAAGGGGAGCAGGAACATCATGTGGTGAAAGCAGGAGCAAGAGAGAAAGAGAGTGGGAGGAGGTGCCACACACTGTTAAACAACCAGATACTGTGACAGTTCACTCGCTATCGCAAAGACAGCACTATGCCATCAGGGATCCGTTACCCAAACAACTCCCGCCAGCCTCACCTCCAGCAACGTAGATTAAACTTCAACATGAGATTTGAGAGGGGACAAATATTCAAACTGTATCTGTGTTTTTTTTCCCCATTTTTAAATGGAGTTGTTTGTTTTTTGCTTGTTGATTTAAGATTTCTTATAGATTCTGGATATTAGACCTTTGTCAGGTGCATAGTTTGCAAATATTTTTTCCTATTCTGTAGGTTGTCTGTTTACTCTGTTAATAGTTTATTTTGCTGTGCGAAGCCTTTCAGTTTAATTAGATCCCAGTTGTCAATTTTTGTTTTAGTTGCAGTTGCTTTTAGAGTCTTTGTTATAAAAGCTTTGCTAAGGCTGATGTCCAGAATGGTAGTTCCTAGGTTTTCTTCTAGAGTTTTTATAGTTTTAGGTTTTACACTTAAGTATTTCAACCATCTCAAGTTGATTTTTGTATATGGTGAAAGAAAGGGGTTTGGTTTTAATTTTTTGCATATGGCTAGCCCGTTATCCCCAGCACCATTTATTGAGTAGGGAGTCCTTTCCCCATTTCTTGTTATTGTCAGCTTTGTCAAAGATGAGATGGTTGTAGACATGCAGCTTTACTTCTGGCTTCTCTATTTGGTTCCATTGATCTATGTGTCTATTTTTTTGTACTAGCACTATGATCTTTTGGTTACTATAGCTTTGTAGTATAGTTTGAAGTCTGGTAGTGTGATGCCACCAGCTTTGTTTTTTTTTGTTTAGGATTGCTTTGGCTATTCAGGCTCTTTTTTGGTTCCATATAAATATTACAACAGTTTTTACTAATTCTATGAAAAATGACATTGGTAGTTTTATAGGAATAACATTTAATCTGTAAATTTCTTTGAGCAGTATGGCCATTTTAACAATACTGATTCTTTCTATTCATGAGCACAAACTGTTTTACCATTTGTTTGTGTCAACTATGGTTTCCTTCCTTTTTTTTCTTGAATCAAGGTCTTACCCTGTTGACCAGGCTGGAGTGCAGTGCCACAACTGTAGTTCACTGCAACCTTGAACTCCTGGGCTCAAGCAATCCTCGCACCTCAGTCTCCTGAGTAGCTGGGACTATAGGCATGCACCACCACACATGGCTAATTTTTTAGATTTTTGGTAGCGATGGAGTCTTGCCATGTTGCTCATGCTGGTCTTCAACTCCTGAGCTCAAGCAATCCTCCTGCCTCTGCCTCCTAAAGTGCTGGGATGATGGGCATCAGCCACTGTACCTGGCCTTCAACTATGATTTCTTTCATCAGTGTTTTTAATTCTCATTGTAGAGGTCCTTCACCTTCCTAGTTAGCCTTATGTCTATGTATTTTATTCTTCTTGTGGCAATTGTCAATGGGACTGCCCTCTTTATTTGGCTGTCGGCTAAGATGTTATTGTTGTATAGAAGTGCTCCTCATTTTAGCACATTGATTTTGTATTCAGAAACTTTACTGAAGTTGTTTATCAGTTCTAGGAGCCTTTGGGCAGAGACTATGGAGTTTTCTGGGTGTAGAATCATATCATTTGTGAAGAGAGATAGTTTGACTTCCTCTCTTCTATTTGGTTGCCTTTTATGTCTTTCTGTTGTCTAATTGCTGTGGTTAAAACTTCCAGTACTACGTTGAATAACAGTGGTGAGCGTACACATCCTTGTCTTTTCTGGTTCACAGGGGGATGCTTCTAGCTTTTGCCCATTCATTATGATGTTGGTTATGGGGTTGTCATAGAAGGCTTTTATTATTTTGAGTATGTACCTCTAATGCCTAGTTAGTTCAAGGTTTTTTTTTTTTTCTTCTTCTTTTTGAGACAGAGTCTCGCTTTGTCACCCAGGCTGGAGTGCAGTGGTACGATCTCAGCTCACTGCAACCTCTGTCCCCCAGGTTCTAGTGATTCTCCTGCCTTAGCCTCCTTAGTAGCTGGGATTACAGGTGCCCACCACCATGCCTGGCTAATTTTTGTATTTTTAGTAGAGATGGGGTTTCGCCATGTTGGTCAGGCTGGTCTTGAACACTTGACCTCAGGTGATCCACACATTTCGGCCTCCCAAAGTGCTGGGATTACAGGCATGAGCCACTGCGCCCAGCCATATTTATTTATTTTCATATGTTGAACCAGCTTTGCATCCTAGAAATAAGCCTACATTACTGTGGTGGATTAGCTTTTTGATGTGCTGCTGGATTTGGTTTGCAAGTATTTTGTTGAGGATTTTTGCATCAATGTTCATCAAGGATATTGTCCTGAAGTTTTCTCTTTTTGTTGTGTCTCTTCCAGGTTTTGGTATCAGAAAAACACTGCCTTCATAAAATGCGTTAGGGAGGCAGCTCTTTTTCTAGAATTTTGGGAGTATTTTCCGTAAAATCGGCACCAGCTCTTCCTTACATATCTGGTAGAATTTGGCTGTGAATCTCTCTGTTCCAGGGCCTTCCTTGTTGGTTGCTTTTTTAAAATTACTGGTTCAATTTTGGAACTCATTATTGTTCTTCTCAGGTATTCAATTTCTTCCTGGTTCAATATTGGGAGTTTGTGTTTCCAAGAATTTATCCATTCCTTCTAGATTTTCTAGTTTGTGAGCATAGAGGTGTTTACAATCATCTTTGAAATTTTTGGTAAAATATATTTCTCTTCCCTCTGGCATTTCTGATTGTGCTTATTTGAAAGTTCTCTCTTTTTTTTCTTTGTTAGTCTTGCTAGCAGTGTATCAATCTTATTTATTCTTTCAAAGAACAAGCTGTTTGGTTTCATTGATCTTTTATATGGATTTTTGTGTCTCTATTTCATTCAGTTCAGCTCTAATTTTGGTTATTTTTTGTCTTGTGCTAGTTTAGGGGTTCACTTACTCTTGTTTTTCTAGTTCCTCCAGGTGTGATGCTACATTGTTAATTTAAGATATTTACATCTTTCGATGTTGGCATTTTGCCCCATAAACTTTCCTCTTAATACTGCTTTACCTGTGTCCCAGAAATTCCGGTATGTTGTACTTTATTTTCATTAGTTTCAAAGAATTTCTTGCTTTCTGTCTTAGTTTCATTCCTTACTCGAAAGTCATTCAGGAGCAGGCTGTTTAATTTCCATGTAATTGTATAATTTTGAGAGATCTTGGTATTGATTTCTATTTTTATTGCATTGTGGTCTGAGAGTGTGATTGGTATGATTTTTAAAATTTGTTTAGAATTGCTTTATGGCCAAGTGCATGGTTGATCTTAGAGTATGTGCCATACACACGCAGATGAAAAGAATGTATATTTTCTTGTCGTTAGGTGGAGTGTTCTATAGATATCTCTTAGGTTCATTTGGTCAAATGTTGAGTTTAGGTTCAGAATATCTTTGTTAGTTTTCTGTCTTTGTAACACCTTTAGAGGGGTGTTGAAATCTCCACTATAATTTTGTATTTATCTAAGTCTTTTTTGTAGGCTCTAAGAACTTATTTTCTGAGTCTGGATGCTCCAGTGTTGAATGCATGTACGTTTAGATAGTTAATCTTCCTGTTGAATTGAACACTTTATCACTTTGTTACACCGTTTTTTGTCCTTTTCAATTATTGTTGTTTTAAAGTCTGTTTTGTCTGAAATAAGAGTAGCAACCCCTGTTCTTTTTTGTTTTTCATTTGCTTGGTAGATCTTTCCTTATGCCTTTACTTTGAGAGTATGAGTGTCATTGCATTTGAGATGGGTCTCCTGATGATAGCATACAGTTGGGTCTTGCTTCTTTATGCAATGTGCTACTCCGTCCCTTGTAAGTGGGGCATTAAGCCTGTTTATATTCAAGTTATAATATTGATATGTGAAGATTTGATCCTGCCATCATGTTGCTAGCTGGTTATTCCATAGGCTTGATTGTATAGTTGCTTACAGTGTCAGTGGGCTATGTAATTGTCTCTTCTGTGGTGTCAGGTAATGGTTTTTCTTTTTTTTTTTTTTGAGACCGCATTTTGCTCTTGTTGCTCAGGCTGGAGTGCAAAGGCGCAATCTGAGCTCACTACATCCTCTACCTCCTGGGTTCAAGCAATTCTTCTGCCTTAGCCTCCTGAGTACCTGGGATTACAAGTGCATGCCATTACACCTGGCTAATTTTGTATTTTTAGTAGAGATGGGATTTCGCTATGTTGGCCAGGCTGGTCTTGAACTCCTGGCCTCAGGTGATCTGCCCACCTCGGCCTTCCAAAGTGCTGGGATTATAGGCGTAAGCCACCATGCCTGGCCAGGTAATGGGCTTTTCTTGCCACATTTAGCACTCTCTTAAGGACTTTTTGCAAGGCAAGTCTGGTGGTAATAAATTCCCTTAACATTTGCTTGTCTGAAAAAGATTCTGTTTCTCCTTCGCTTATGAAGCTTAGTTTGGCTGGATGTGAAATTCTTGATTGGAATTTTTTTCTTTGAGAATGCTGAAAATACCAGCCTGGCCAACATGGTGAAACCCCATCTCTACTAAAAATACAAAAATTAGCCGGGCATGCTAATGGGTGCCTGTAATCCCAGCTAGTCGGGAGGCTGAGGCAGGAGAATTGCTTGAACCTGGGAGGCAGAGGTTGCAGTGAGCTGAGATCATATCATTGCACTCCAGCCTGGGTGACAAGGGTGAGACTCTGTCTCAAAAAAAAAAAAAAAAAAAAAAGAATGCTGGCTGAGTATAGGTCCCCAATCTCTTTTGGCTTATAAGGTTTCTGTTGAAGGTTCTGCTGTTATCCTGATAGCACCCCCTTTGTATGTGACCTGTGCCTTCTCTCTACTGCTTTTAAGATTTTTTTCTTTCATGTTGACCTTGGAGAATCTGATGACAAGGTGTCTGGAGGATGGGTGTCTTGTATATTATATCTCTGGGGTTCTCTGAATTTCTTGAATTTGTATGTTGACTTCTGCAGCAAGGTTGGGGAAATTTTCATGAACAATATTCATAAATGAGTTTTCCAAGTTGCCATCGCTCTCTCTTTCCTCTTTTTGGGGATGCCTGTGGATTGTAGATTTGGTATATTTATATAATTCCATATTTCTTGGAGATTTTGTTCATTAAAAAATATCTTTTTCTTTATCTGACTGAGTTGATTTGAAGAACTGGCCTTCAAGTTCTAAAACTGTTTTCCAGTTTGATCTGTTCTGCTAATACTGCTCATTGTATTATGAAATTCTTGTAGTGAGTTTTTCAGCTCTAGGAGATCAGTTTTTTCTCTCTTCTCTTCTCTTCTCTTTTTTTCTTTTCTCTCAGAGTCTCACTGTTGCCCAGGCTGGAGTACAGTGGCACGATATCGGCTCACTGCAAGCTCCACCTCCCAGGTTCACGCCATTCTCCTGCCTCAGCCTCCCGAGTAGCTGGGATTACAGGGGCCCGCCACCACCCCCGGCTAGTTTTTTTGTATTTTTAGTAGAGACAGGGTTTCATTGTGTTAGCCAGGATGGTTTCGATCTCCTGACCTCATGATCCACCCGCCTTGGCCTCCCAAAGTGTTGGGATTACAGGCATGAGCCACCGCGCCTGACCCTGATTCTTTCTTAAAATGGCAATTTCATCTTTCAGCTCTTGTATTATTTTATTGATTCCATAAGTTCCTTAGATTGTGTTTCAGCTTTCTCCGAATCATGATGATCTTCATTGACATCCGTATTCTGAATTCCATGTCTGTCATTTCAGTCTGGTTAAGAACCATTGCTGGGGAGCCAGTTCAGTCATTTGGAGGTAAGAAGACACTCTTGCTTTTAGAGTTGCCAGAGTTCTTGTATTGGTTCTTTCTCATCTGTGTGTGTGAAGTCGTTGTCCTTTGTATGGAGCTTTTTACTTTTAAATTCTTTGATGCCTTTTGTGGTTTGATTGTGGTATTAGTTGTGCTTAGTTAATTTTGTTCATTTTTGGATGATTTCAGGGTCCAAGGGTTAGCTCAGCACTCCTGGGCTGCATGCTGTAGCAGGCTGTAACCTTGGGAAATTGGGACCAGGTCTGAGGCTGTTTTCTCTAGCCCCTAGCAGTTAAGTACCTCCTGTGTTGGAAGGAATGAGGTGTTCCTGGTCCACTGGCAACAAAACTGTGCTGGCAAAGGCACTTTGGCGGGGTGGCAGTGGGTCAGTGAGGGTCCTTGTGCTCACATATGTGCTGGTGGTGGGGTAGTGGCAAGTCCTGCACAGGCATGTGTGCTGGTGGTGGGGCGGTGATGGGGTCAGTGTGCATGCATACACCAGTGAGTCAGTGGCTGGAGGCTGCAGGCAAAGGCGTGATAGCAAAGCAGCAGGTAGAGGCTGCCAGTGAGTGCATGCTGGTGGGTGCTCACTGACAGGGACCTGCCTTCAGGAGCTTTCCAGCTGTTAGGCAGGGTCTGCCACCAAAATAGCAATGGCTGCGGCTGTCAAAAAATGCCTTGGCTGGGCAGCTGAGGCAGTGCTGCAAGTTTGCGTAGCCAGGCAAGGGCTTTGGAATAGGCCAGCAGACAAGCGAGTGCTCGGATCAGACTGTTCCCATCCCACAAGTAAGAGAGCCCTGTGATGTCCAGGTCTGTCCATAAACAAAGGCTAAAGCCACCTAGAGATGTATGATGAGCTTTGGGGGATAGGCACCCATGCCATGCTCTGCTGTAGCCATTCTCATGCCAAACCCTGTGGACTCTGTGCAGGCTAGAATTCTGTCTCTTTCAACTCTCCAGGCCATTCTCCCTGCCACCTTAACTGTCCATGGGGGATGAGGGGTCTCCTGCAGCTAAGATTCTGGAGGTCTGTGGTGTGAGTTGGCCACTCCATGACCATTTAACTTACCCCTTCCCCAGGAGCCTCTCCAGGCCAGGAACAAGTTCTGGTGCTTGGCAACCCTGTGCAGGGTTACCAGCTTCCTTCCCTTTCAGCCTGGGGTCCGCATTCTCCTTCCATCAACTCTCAATGCCTTCTTTCTGAAAATTTGTTCAGAGTGTGCCAGTCTTCTTGATGGTCTGGTCCCTCACTGGGAGAAGGTCTTCTTGTCTGTGACTAGTCAGCCATTTTGTTTTAGTATTTGTTAAATAATGAAATAATAATAATTTGAAAAAACTAAATTATTATTATTTAAAACTCTATATCTTATTTAAATTTTCTATTTAACGATGCCTCAGCAGACATTGTGATGCAGAGGGAGGGGGATGTATGAAAGAATTGCCTCATTTCCCACTCAGCTTCCTTTGATACTCAGGTGAGGGACTAATGCCTCATTACTACTGCGTGGAAGTTAGGCCTCCTCTGATAACACTCTGGCTGAAGGTACTTTGTTACTGCTCCCCTTTTGGCCTCCACTGACTTCATGGGGTAGTGATTTCATTACTGCTTGGCAGTGGTGAAAGACTTGACTTCCCACTACATCTCTTCAGACATGGTTCTAGTAGATGGGGAGAGTTATTCATGCTTCCCACTCAGCATATTCTTTTTTTTTTTTTTTGAGTTGGAGTCTCACTCTGTTGCCCAGGCTGGAGTGCAGTGGTGCCATCTCGGCTCACTGCAACCTCTGCCTCCTAGGTTCAAGCGATTCTCCTGCCTCAGCCTCCCGAGTAGCTGAGATTAAAGGCATGTGCCACGACACCCGACTAATTTTGTATTTTTAGTAGAGACGGGGTTTTGCCATGTTTGCTAGGCTGGTCTCAAACTCCTGATTTCAGATCATCCACCTGCTTCAGCCTTCCAACGTGCTGGGATTATGAGCATGAGCCACTGCACCTGCTCCCTATTCAGCATATTCTGACACCAATCTAGTAGGGAATTGGGCCTTGTTACAGACTGGTAAGCATGGAAGTCTTTTCAGTTGGCATTTATTATCTTCCTGGATTTGCTGTTTTCCCAAGTTGCCCTCTTATTGATTATTTTACTAGGGAGAGCAGGATTTTCTTGGAGCCTTTTAAAAAACTTGCACCTGTTGGCAGGTTGCCAGGTTGCTGGCTTCTTCCAAATCCGTGATATATGAAGCAAAAAAAAAAAAAAAAAAAAATTGAGAGAATTCACTGATGTATCATTCCTTTTGTCCTGCATTTCTGAGCCCACCTGTCTTCTTCTCTCTAATTTTCAGAGTCTTTTTATGTTTGTTTTATTTGTAATGCCCACGTATTTTTTTGTTTGTTTTAGCTGTATTTAGCTGGGGAAAAAAGAATAAGTAAGTCTGTTCCATATTGGTCTGGACCATTTACATATTTTGAAGCTGGGTTTTGTTTCCCAGTGCTTGGCTATTGCCACCAATTTTGTGCCTTTGGTGGATACAAAACTTTTGACCTCTATGTCTTCATGTGCATCGCCGACAAAATCATGGAGGGGGCCAATAACTGGTTCCTTCTGTGTGTCACTAAATGCTATTATAATTTTCATTTTGTGATTTGACAGAATTTTTGTTTAATGTGCTTTCTAAGCCCTATAGTTCTCTTCAGAATTCCATGTTACTCTGTGTGCTTTCTAATCTGTATTCATAAAATAGTACCATTAATTTCTAAGGTTTTTTTTTTACAATTTTTAATGTTATTCCCTTCATGCTTTCACATGAACACTGTATCTGTATTGCCTTGATTTTCTCCACCTCATTTAATTCACTGTTGGCGTCACTATAGTTCTTTCCCAACTTTTACCTTTGGGTTAGTCATTTTAGCCATGTTCAGTTTGCTACATTAAATTCTTTTATTCAGTTGACCTTTGTTTATACTCTGGCAAATGCCCAAGTTTAGACTCACTTCATTGTGTTTCTTTTTCTGTGTTTCCTAATTGCTCCTGGAGGAACACACGGAACAAAGTAGATTGGTCTCATTACCACACTCTACTAAAAATTCCTTCCTAACAATTGAAATTGATTCTGTAATTCAATCTCCTGAAATGAATTCAACTTAAAAGATGACTTGAAAATATACTTGATCCTTGTTATTTGCAGATTCCATATTTGCAAATTCACCTACTCACTAAAATTTATTTGTAACCCCCAAATCCATACTCAAGGCACTTTTACGATCATTCACAAGCATGCACAGAGTGGCAAAATATCTTATTACTCAATGAGCATATTCTTACCTGAGGTTGAAAAATGTGATACTGTGCCTTTTTGTTTCAGTTCTCATTCTGTAAATAAGTGTCCTTTTCTTGGTCTACATAGTGCTACATTTTTCACATTTTTATTATCTTTGCTGGCAATTTTGCTGTTTAAAATAGTCCCCAAGTGTAGTGCCAAAGTATAGTGCAAGAAGGTTGTGATGTGCCATATGGAGAAAATATGTATGTTTGGTAAGCTTTGTTTAGTTATAAGTTTTAGCGGTGTTTACTGTGAGTTTAATGTTAATGAATCAACGATGTATATTAAATAGAATGTCTTTAAACAGAAACACACACTAAATCTGTTTATGTATTGGGCAGTTGACAAAAACGCGACCAGAGTCTCCTGGAAAACCAACTCTGTATTTCTCCTAAGAACAAGGACTCAGCAGTCATTAATTCAGTGTTTGTGGTGACTTCGCAGAACTACCATGAATAATGAGAATAACCTGTATTGTATTTGTCTTCTTGACGGTCATGGAATCATTGATGGTTTAGATATTATGCTAGACCTTCTTTTGTCCTAATCATCATCATCCTACTTGCCTCCAACTTTCCTGAAACTGCTGAAAACATCGTGCACTTTTACATTTATGATCATCCATTATGTTCTTTATTCAACTATCTCGGTTTCTATAGTCTTTATAGTAATGTCCTTCCTAAAAATTTCAGAGAAACAGATGTATGCCCTCTTAACCTTTTATTTTATAATTTTTATTGTAAAAATTTCAATGGTGTGCAAAAATAGGGAGGATAAAATAATGAACTTTCATGTACTCATCACCTAGTTCAAAAATTTACAACTCATGGCCAACCCTACGTTATCCGTACATACCCTGATACAATCCCCTTATCCCCTTCCCCCACCAAAGTATCAAATCTATTTTGAAGTTAATCCCAGATGTTATATACTTTCATCTAAAATGTCCCCATTCAAAAATACTATCTTGATGGTGACATTAGAGATATATACTCTTTACAAACTTTGTGAGCTACAGAAGTGAAGCCAAATTTGCCCTATGATTACAATATTCTACTTTCTTGTCTCTGGAAAGACATGGCACCCATTTTTTTGGAGGGGAGGTATGGAGTTTCATGCTTGTCACCCAGGCTAGAGTGCAGTGGTGCGATTTCAGCTCACTGCAACCTCCACCTTCCGGGTTTAAGCTATTCTCTTACCTCAGCCTCCTGAGTAGCTGAGATTACAGGCAACCACCACCACACCAGGCTAATTTTTGTATTTTTAGTAGAGATGAGGTTTCACTATGTTGGTGAAAAATTCCTTCCTAGCTTCCAGGCTGGTCTCAAACTCCTGACCTCAGGAGATACACCTGCCTCAGCTTCCCAAGGTGCTGGGATTACAGGTGTAAGCCATTGTGCCCAGCCTCCATTTAAAAAATGTTCATGTCTAGCATCCACAATTTTTCCCACTTGCCTTGTTCTTTATATTTTAATATCACAAAAACCGTTAATAACCTCATATGTAAAAGTTTTTCCTCGAATCTCCTACTGTTTCTCATCTCAGTGGTATCTGGCCACCTTGTCTTTCTTAAAACATATCCCTTGTTCGAATTTCATAATTCTGAAATTTGCTGATTTCTTTCCTCCTCCTCCATCTACTCATTTCTGGCTCTATCCTTTGATTACTCTTTCTCTCTCTCTCAACCTGGCTATCCTCAAGATTCAGATCTCAGATAAAATTTTTATCTGCTGTCTATATTCTCACTCAAAGAAGCCATCTTTTCTTTGAACTCAGCTATCACCTTAATGAGTGCCAAACCTATGTCTCCAGAATTCAACTCTTGCCCATATTTAGTCTTACATTTCTACATACTTCAAACTGATTTCTATTTATATATTTTAAGTTCTTAATATGAAATGAAAATCTGTGTATGTGCCATTTGAAACTCAACAGGCATCATGAAATGTTGCCTGGGTTTTTAAGTTTCTTGCTAATATTATTGGGGTTCACTATTCTTAGAGTTTTTTTTTACTCTTATGTTTCCTCCACATGTATTCGGTTAAGTCCTAGACTATTTTCCCACTTTACCATATCTTTTATGTGTATTTCTTATACCCCTATTATTTCTGTTAACACCCTAATCTACTCCCTCATTTCTTTGTGTCTTAATACTTCCACGGCTTCCTGTTTGGCTCCTTCCTTCCAATTTTAGAAGTTTCTGTTGCGATATGCACATTCCCGAATACACTTCCTGTTCTGTTTCTCACTAAACCATTCACTAAAAATAACAGGATTAATGAGACAAATAGGGATAGAGACAGACCGGTCCCTCAAAAGCTGTGCAAATTTATAACTGAAGAATTAACAAATATAATAATTGGTACCTTTAAAAATAGCTTGCACAACATAGGCAGGCAGAATGCCCAAAGTCTGGTGGCTTACTCAGGGCATGTTAAAAATGCACAGAAAAATAATGTGGAAACACAGGTTTGCTGGTGCTAAGGCAATATACACAGGGAAGTGTAGTCCTGAGCAGAAGAGGAAATGCAACCTAAAACTGATACAAAGCTAGGATACATCTCTCTGGGGAGGGAGTTTTGGGTACAGGAACTCAGGCATTTTCTTTTTCTTTTTTTTTTTTGAGACAGAGTCTCACTCTGTTGCCCAGGCTGGAGTGCAGTGGTGCGATCTCAGCTCACTGCAAGCTCTGCCTCCCGGGTTCATGCCATTATCCTACCTCAGCCTCTCCGAGTAGCTGGGACTACAGGTGCCCGCCACCACGCCCAGCTAACTTTTTGTATTTTTTTAGTAGAGACGGGGTTTCACCGTGGTCTCGATCTCCTGACCTCGTGATCCGCCCGCCTCGGCCTCCCAAAGTGCTGGGATTACAAGCGTCAGCCACCGCGCCTGGCCTAGAACTCAGGCATTTTCTTAAAACAGTGCCCCAGCCTTTCCACACTACCTGTAGAGGGGTCCGTACGGCGTTGTTCTGGATTCCTGTTGTAACTTAAAGGGAAACTTACACAATGTCCGGAGCCCTTGATGCCCTGCAAATGAAGGAGGAGGATGTCCTTAAGTTCCTTGCAGCAGGAACCCACTTAGGTGGCACCAATCTTGACTTCCAGATGGAACAGTACATCTATAAAAGGAAAAGTGATGGCATCTTTATCATAAATCTGAAGAGGACCTGAGAGAAGCTTCTGCTGGCAGCTCGTGCTATTGTTGCCATTGAAAACCCTGCTGATGTCAGTGTTATATCCTCCAGGAATACTGGCCAGAGGGCTGTGCTGAAGTTTGCTGCTGCCACTGGAGCCACTCTAATTGCTGGCCGCTTCACTGGAACCTTCACTAACCAGATCCAGGCAGCCTTCCGGGAGCCACGGCTTCTTGTGGTTACTGACCCCAGGGCTGACCACCAGCCTCTCACGGAGGCATCTTATGTTAACCTACCTACCATGGCGCTGTGTAACACAGATTCTCCTCTGCGCTATGTGGACATTGCCATCCCATGCAACAACAAGGGAGCTCACTCAGTGGGTTTGATGTGGTGGATGCTGGCTCGGGAAGTTCTGCGCATGCGTGGCACCATTTCCCGTGAACACCCATGGGAGGTCATGCCTGATCTCTACTTCTACAGAGATCCTGAAGAGATTGAAAAAGAAGAGCAGGCTGCTGCTGAAAAGGCAGTGACCAAGGAGGAATTTCAGGGTGAATGGACTGCTCCAGCTCCTGAGTTCACTGCTACTCAGCCTGAGGTTGCATACTGGTCTGAAGGTGTACAGGTGCCCTCTGTGCCTATTCAGCAGTTCCCTACTGAAGACTGGAGCGCTCAGCCTGCCACGGAAGACTGGTCTGCAGCTCCCACTGCTCAGGCCACTGAATGGGTAGGAGCAACCACTGACTGGTCTTAAGCTGTTCTTGCACAGGCTCTTAAGCAACATGGAAAAATGGTCGATGGAAAATAAACATGAGTTTCTGAAAAAAACAAAAAACAAAAAACGAAAAACAAAACAAAACAAAACAAAAACAGTGCCCCAAAGGTGTCTGCCTGTGTAATTGCTGAGTTGAAAGAGTTTTCCTTTTCTTCTGGAGTTTATAATTCTACTCCCATTATTCTGGCTCCCTTGCCTAAAAAAAAGCATATATAAACCATCATAATTTCCATCTTCGACTGACATAACTCTGCCATTCACTAATCAAATGTGAACTCATTAGTGCTGGTAGAATAGACTCTATATTTTTTTCTGTTTGATACTTGCTGGACATCACCTTACTTTTCAGCTTGTAATGCTATTTACTGCTATTTATATACTATTATTTATATTATTTACTATTTACTGCTATCTCTTTAAAATAATTATTTATTCTCAGACTCATTTATTCCTGTCTCTTATGCTGATTTAAGCTTTGTTTTCTCTTGTATCTTCTATTTCTCCATCCTGATTTTCTCTGGGATTTTATTATCAAAATTATTTATTTTCAAATAGCTTCATATGGTATATCTTATTTCTATAAGCAGATTGTGGGTTCCTAGAGGACAAGATCCATGTGTTTATAATACTCTTTTTATATCTCCTCCTACATACGAGGGTATCAGCAAATGCTTATTGGTTAGTTGATTTAAAATCACAAATGTATTATTTCAAATTTACTATTATATTAGTTAATTTTTTAAATGGACAAAAGAAAATTCACAAGGAAGTTAACATAATGTAGGGAAAAAAGCATGGACTTCTGAATTAGATCACTCTGGATTCAAATTCAAGGTCTACCACTGATTAGCACGTGATCTCAGGCAAATTACTTAATGTTTCCGAGTTTCAGTTTTCTTAATAACCCAGAAAAAATTAACCTAGTTCTACGTTTTTTGTAAACAAGAATTACACGAATTAACGAGATAATACTTTAATCAATTAAGAACTTCATAGAGTATGAATACTTGATGGGTGGTCGATAATTAGAGGCTCCAGGATCTTGAGGGATAATCAGCCAGTACCTCGTTATTACCAGCCACATAAGGAAGAAAAACTCTGGAGTTTGCAGGATATAAATAATTAGAATTTGTGATTTTATATATGCATTTCCTAAGTTCTGCCTTTTGCTAGACTAAGCACTTTACATTCACTGTCTTACATCATCTTCGTAGCACTCATCACAGGTGGGTATTATTAGGAGCATTTACAGATAAATAAATTAAAGGTCTTAGCCAGCAGGGAAAGGCCAAACTTGAGATAGAAACCCTGGTGTCTGACTCTAATGTCTGTTATTTTGTTTGTTTGTTTTTTTAAATCAGTAATAGACTCTTCACTCCCTTTTTTTGGGGGGTTATGTTACACTAATACAGAGTATGTATCACATAAGTTAAGAGCACAGTTCTCCAAAGAGATGGAGCCTTCAATCTCATTGTTTTGAATCTTGAGGCTCCATCAGTTTTCAAGGTATTGGAGGTCCTCTTTTAGGTGGATAACTGACATAGATGGAGAAAATCACTTATGCATGCGAACACACTGAATACTTCTGAAAATTACCCCTTTCATTACATTCTTAAGTTAGAAAAATAGCCAATTCCTCTGTAATGAACCGAATTATGAATTACTAATTTCTGTCTTCTCCTTTAGGGTGACTCTGGAGGACCACTGGTTAGTTCAGATGCTAGAGATATCTGGTACCTTGCTGGAATAGTGAGCTGGGGAGATGAATGTGTGAAACCCAATAAGCCTGGTGTTTATACTAGAGTTACGGCCTTGCGGGACTGGATTACTTCAAAAACTGGTATCTAAGAGAGAAAAGCCTAATGGAACAGACAACATTTTTTTGTTTTTTGGGTGTGGAGGCCATTTTTAGAGATACGGAATTGGAGAAGAAGACTTGCAAAACAGCTAGATTTGACGGATCTCACTAAACTGTTTGCTTGATGCATATATTTTCTTCCCAGCTCTGTTCCACACATAAGCATCCTGCTTCTGCCAGATCAACTCTGTCATCTGTGAGCAATAGTTGAAACTTTATGTACATAGAGAAATAGATAATACAATATTACATTACAGCTTGTATTCATTTGTTCTCTAGAAGTTTTGTCGTCAGAATTTTGACTTGTTGACGTAAATTTGTAATGCATATATACAATTTAAAGCACTCCTTTTCTTCAGTTCCTCAGCTCCTCTAATTTCAGCAAATATCCACTTGCAAGGTGCAGAACAAGGAGTGAAAGAAAATATAAGAAGAAAAACATCCCCTACATTTTATTGGCACAGAAAAGTATTAGGTGTTTTTCTTTTTCTTAGTGGAATATTGGAAATGATCAAGCAAAGACAGCAGAATGCCAATCACTTCGTCATTTAAGAAGTATGGGAACTAAGTTAAGGAAATCCAGAAAGAAGCCAAGATATATCTTTATTTTCATTTCCAAACAACTACTATGATAAATGTGAAGAAGATTCTGTTTTTTTGTGACCTATAATTATACAAACTTCATGCAATGTACTTGTTCTAAGCAAATTAAAGCAAATATTTATTTAACATTGTTACTGAGGATGTCAACATATAACAATAAAATATAAATCACCCATTTGCTTGACATTATGATATGATAATCCACAAAGAAGGGGAAGATGGGAAAAATGTTACTATGCAATTTATTGTAAATTATTTTAAAATTTGAGGCTAGGATGAAAATTAATTTAAAAACAGTCAGCATGCCTATGTACTAAAATAATTGTGTTGTGGAATGGGAGGGAACAAAGAGTTCAAACAATTGACTGGAAAGGTTTTATCCATCTAAGACTTTCCCAAACAGCAAATCCTTGAAGGGAATGAGATCCAGGTGTTAGTGTATAGTCTAGTGATGCAACTAAACTGGGGCTCAGACCTCTATTCTGAGATGATTGCAGATATTTTTCTTCCCCTGCTGCTGTGTTTACAGTTCATGCATGGCTAATGGTCCTGTTAGACTCCTCTGGGCGGAGATGGAAAGATATCATAGAGAAGATATCCTGGAAGCTGCTTCGCTGCTCCATCTAGTGTGACACTGAATGGCTAACTGCCTGGATAACAAACATGAACAGTAAAATCATGATATTGGCCACCTTCATGATTTTAGTTTTGGTAAATTATTACTGAGCTGTTAGAGACACAGCTTTCAAGTAATCTAGACCGTAATGAAGTTAGGACTGGTACCATGATGTATGGGATGTTAATGGTGAGATTTCACCAAGTCTGTCCTCATTGCGTATAGCTACTCATATAAGTTCTATATTGTACAATAATTACCTTGAAAACCAGTATTGCCAGGAAAAATTTGAGTTTATTGATCTGAATAACATTGGCGTATGAACTGATAACATGTAGGCCCTTGGCAAAAATATGAAAACTGACATGAATTGGTATGTTAAATATTTTGCGTAAGCTATTTTTGTTTCATTTGAAAAAGTGCTCTGGGAAAAAGCAAAATTGAGGAAAACCTTGAATTTTAAGCAAGGATATAAGTACGTTTAAAACTAGTCTCAGTGTCCTATTCAACATAGTGCTGGAAGTTCTGGCCAGAGCAATCAGGCAGGAGAAGGAAATAAAGGGTATTCAATTAGGAAAAGAGGAAGTCAAATTGTCCCTGTTTGCAGATGACATGATTGTATATCTAGAAAACCCCATTGTCTCAGCCCAAAATCTCCTTAAGCTGATTAGCAACTTCAGCAAAGTCTCAGGATACAAAATTAATGTACAAAAATCACAAGCATTCTTGTACACCAGTAACAGACAAACAGAGAGCCAAATCATGAGTGAACTCCCATTCACAATTGCTTCAAAGAGAATAAAATACCTAGGAATCCAACTTACAAGGGATGTGAAGGACCTCTTCAAGGAGCACTACAAACCACTGCTCAATGAAATAAAAGAGGATACAAACAAATGGAAGAACATTCCATGCTCATGGGTTGGAAGAATCAATATCGTGAAAATGGCCATACTGCCCAAAGTAACTTATAGATTCAATGCCATCCCCATCAAGCTACCAATGACTTTCTTCACAGAATTGGAAAAAACTACTTTAAAGTTCATATGGAACCAAAAAAGAGCCCGCATTGCCAAGTCAATCCTAAGCCAAAAGAACAAAGCTGGAGGCATCACGCTACCTGACTTCAAACTATACTACAAGGCTACAGTAACCAAAACAGCATGGTACTGGTACCACAACAGAGACATAGATCAATGGAACAGAACAGAGCCCTCAGAAATGATGCCGCATATCTACAACTATCTGATCTTTGACAAACCTGACAAAAACAAGAAATGGGGAAAGGATTCCCTATTTAATAAATGGTGCTGGGAAAACTGGCTAGCCATATGTAGAAAGCTGCAACTGGATCCCTTCCTTACACCTTATACAAAAATTAATTCAAGATGGATTAAAGACTTATATGTTAGACCTAAAACCATTAAAATCCTACAAGAAAACCTAGGCAATACCATTCAGGACATAGGCGTGGGCAAGGACTTCATGTCTAAAACACCAAAAGCAATGGCAACAAAAGCCAAAATCGACAAATGGGATCTCATTAAACTAAAGAGCTTCTGCACAGCAAAAGAAACTACCATCAGAGTGAACAGGTAACCTACACAATGGGAGAAAATTTTTGCAACCTACTCATCTGACAAAGGGCTAATATCCAGAATCTACAATGAACTCAAACAAATTTACAAGAAAAAAACAAACAACCCCATCAAAAAGTGGGCCGAGGACATGAACAGACACTTCTCAAAAGAAGACATTTATGCAGCCAAAAAACACATGAAGAAATGCTCATCATCACTGGCCATCAGAGAAATGCAAATCAAAACCACAGTGAGATACCATCTCACACCAGTTAGAATGGCCATCATTAAAAAATCAGGAAACAACAGGTGCTGGAGAGGATGTGTAGAAATAAGAACACTTTTACACTGTTGGTGGGACTGTAAACTAGTTCAACCATTGTGGAAGTCAGTGTGGCGATTCCTCAGGGATCTCGAACTAGAAATACCATTTGACCCAGCCATCCCATTACTGGGTATATACCCAAAGGACTATAAATCATGCTGCTATAAAGACACATGCACACGTATGTTTATTGCGGCACTATTCACAATAGCAAAGAGTTGGAACCAACCCAAATGTCCAACAACGATAGACTGGATTAAGAAAATGTGGCACATATACACCATGGAATACTATGCAGCCATAAAAAATGATGAGTTCGTGTCCTTTGTAGGGACATGGATGAAACTGGAAAACACCATTCTCAGTAAACTATCACAAGGACAAAAAACCAAATACCGCATGTTCTCACTCATAGGTGGGAATTGAACAATGAGAACTCATGGACACAAGAAGGGGAACATCACACTCCGGGGACTGTTGTGGGGTGGGGGGAGGGGGGAGGGACAGCATTAGGAGATACACCTAATGCTAAATGACGAGTTGATGGGTGCAGGAAATCAACATGGCACATAGATACATATGTAACAAACCTGCACATTGTGTACATGTACCCTAAAACCCTAAAGTATAATAAAAAAAACAAACAAACAAAACAAAAGAAAACAAAAAAACTACTCTAAGTGTTCTGTTAAAAATGGATGCCCCTTGTTTCAGTGTATTCTGTAGCTGGGCCTCTAGGTGGCACCCACAAGCTGTAGGAAGCTACGGGGAAGCCTGACATCAAGAAGGATGTCTAGATCTATAAGTAATAATGAGAACTGTACCTGAAATTAGAGTCTTGCGAAACCAAAAGAATACAATTTATCTTTGCAAGTGGCATTTAAAAATTAATTCGTGTTGATTTACATCATTATTAGTATTTTTCAAATTTCTGGAGATTTGATTCCAAACTAAAATAAAATTTATGATGCATGATTTGAGGAACTCCCTCTGCAAAAGCACCTGGCACAATTTAAATTAAGAAGAAATTTTAAAAGCTTCATTTTACAATGACATCTTATTCCTAAGAGAAATACTTTTGATATTTCCTTCTACGAAGGATTTGAGAAATAGAAATTTGGGTCAAAGTGAAAATATGAGCAATAGTTCAAACTTTATGTACATAGAGAAATAGGTAATACAATACTACATTTCTAAAATGGTAACTTCTTTTGAAAAATAATTTGCAAAGGGTTTTATCATTCTTTGGCATGTCTGTGTTAACTGTTTCATTGGAGAAAGTTAAGATGTGACTATAATATTTATTAATTTTTTAAAGAGGGCAGGCAGTTCCTCTTCTATATCTTCAATCTTTCTTCCTACAGCACCTAGTAAAGTACTCTGTATATAACAGTCCTTCAATAAATGTTGTTGAATGACTCTTTTGTTTTTACATTATGCAGAAAACATAGCTTTATTATTATTTACACATTGATTTTTAAAAGTAATCCCAGATTTTACACTAACTGAGTGAATTAAGCTGGTTACTATTTATCTAAGCCTATAATCTCACCCATAAGATAGAGATGATATTTGCTCAAATGATTGTTGTAGAAATAAAACTGTGAGTGTTTAAAAAGTGCTTAGCACAGTTCTTGGAACATTAGTAGGTGTTCAAGAAACCATAGTCATAATAACTGTTGCTATAATGAAACTATACTCTTGTTTTAAAAATATGGTATTTGATTATAATAGGCTGAATACCTTTTTTTTTGAAATGACAAGATAAATTAGACCAACAAAATGTGCTAGTTAAAAAAATGTCTGATTCTACAAAAAGTTTTACTGGAATAATTCCGAAACATATTTATCAAAGTGGTCTGTCAATGTGAGGGTTCATTCTAACTTTTGATTTCAATTTTAAAAAATGATAAACCTTGTTAACCACCGAGTGGCTGGATTATATCGAGATCTATGGTGTAGTTCAAATGTCGCCTCTTCCCTGAAGCCATTTTTTACTTCCTCAAGTGGATGTACTATACGTTTTTTCTGAACTTCCTTACCATTAATTATTTTATTTTCAGATAATCATTGATTCAGATACAGTTAAGATATAACTGTAAGATATAATTCACAGAGATTCTGTGTACCCTTTACTCAGTTTACCTCAATAGTAAGAGCTTGCTTAGGTGTAGTATAATATTACAGTGAAGAAGTTGACATTGAGACAATCCATTAACTTTATTAGGATGCAATCAATTATATATGTGTGTGTAGGTGTGTGTGTAATTAGTTCTATGTAATTTAATTACATATGTAGATTCATGTGATTACCAAGATACAGATAGTTTGTTCACAAGGCTACACCACGCTACCGACAGCCATCCAGCTCCCTCCCTATGCCTGTGTCTAGTCTCTAATCCCTGGCAACCACTAATCTCCTCTCCATCTTTATAATTTTTATTGTTTCAAGAATGGTATATAACACGTAACTTTTTCAAGTTGGCTTTTTCGCTCAGTATAATTTTCTTGAGATCTGTCCAAGTTGTTATGTGTGTCAGTAGTTAATTCTTTTTTTATTACTGAGTAGTATTACATGATACGGCTGTATCTCAGTTTGTTAACTGTATGCCCATTGAAGGGCATTTGGATTGTCCTCAGGTTTTGGCTATTACAAATAAAGCTGCTATGAAGATTTGTGTGTAAGCTTTTTGTGTGGACATAAGTTTTTATTGTTCTGAGATTTATGGCCTAGAGTATGCTGGGTCATATGGTAAGTACATGTTTAGATTTTTAAGAAACAGCTATATTCTTTTGACATGGCTCCTTACTACTTGTAAAACTCTCTGGACTTAGAATCTCTACCTGTGTATTTCAGATGTGCAGATAGATGTGATTTCAACAACTAGACTGTAAATTCCATGAGGGTGGGGATGGTAACTGGTTCATTTTTATATCCTTCACAGTTCACAGGAAACTATAATATTGTTTATGGCAGTTGTTCTATAAAGATTTATTTAATAAAAGTAAAGACAGTAATAAAAGCAAACAAATAAATATACATGAAATAAAAAGAAGAAATGACTTTGGGTAAAAAAGAATGAACAGTATTTCCTTCATGAAGGTATTATTGCTCAATTTCTCTAATTCTGCATGGACTTTACCATGGCACCTCCATGTATCTTATGTTGGTTGATATAAAATCTGTTTTTCACTTTTCCACAGGGTACACAATCAAACACAGACTAAAGACATGGTTGATATGGAGAATCTCTCTTTATACCTGAATTTATTTTCTGATACATGTTATATTTAATAGTTTCCTGACACATCTGTATCAGCTTCTACTGTATTTGTGGAATGGATTCCAGTTTAGGAGTACAATCAATAAATATTTGTTGCTCTTACTTTTTATAACCATGATTCTATAATTTGTCCTAATGTAATTTTTATTATATAACTCAAGGTGGAGTGAAAGAAACCTGTGAAATATAATCAGAAGTTCTTTCTTAATTGTCCCTAACACATTAATCAGTACCTCTTTGGTGTAGATGTAGTCAGCTTAAATTTCACGATCACTGTACTCACTGCCTTGCATATACCCCTCACCTGCTTGTTCTCTTGCTCCACCATCTGTGACACTTGCTTTTTACTATGATCCTGGTAAAATTTAACTCTCCACTCACTGTTTTTAAAAACTAATTAATTTCCCCCAATTTTACTAAAGTATAATTGGCTAATAAAAATTGTATATAGTTACAGTGTACAATTTGATGTTTTGATATATGTATACATTGTGAAATTATTAATTCAAGCTAATTAGTATATTCATTACCTCAATACTTATTATTTTTAAAAGAACATTTAATATCTACTCAGCAATATCTACTTTTAACAATTTAAAAATACGCAATACATTATTATTAACTGTAGTCCCCATGCTGTAAATAGGCCTCCAGAACTTATTTCTATGTAACTGAAACTTTGTACCTTTTAACCAGTATCTTCTCATTTCTACCACACTCCAGCCTCTAGCAACCACCATTGTACTCTCTGCTTCTATTACTTCAGCTTCTTTAGATTCCACATATAAGTGAGATCATGTAACAATCAGCACTCTGTGTTTGGCTTATTTCAGCAGTTATTAACATAATAACATATTAACATAATATCCTCCAGATTCATCTATGTTGTCACAAATGACACGATTCCCTTCTTTTTTAAAGCTGAATCGTATTCAATGTGTGTATTTCTTTATTCTTCCACCAATGGACATGTAGGTTGATTCTATATTTTGGCTATTGTGAATAATGCTACAATAAACATGAGAATGCAAGTATTTCTGTACTGAAAGTGAAAAACAGAATGGTTGTATGGTACTTAAAGCATGGTTTCTACTGAATATTTCAATTAATCACTGCTGAGATAACCAAAATACTGTGTAAAAAACAAGCAAATCAGCAAAACCAAAATTGCACTTTTTCAAAATGTCAGATAAATGACTAATCTTTTAACTAGACTGAACTCCCATAAAAGAGATGATTCACATTTTAATAATAAAGTCAGATAAAATAGTAAAGACATTATTACCAATCATACAGAAATAAAAGAATTATAATTGTATATTAGGAGCACTTGTATGTCAACAAATTATAATAACTTAGATGAAATGAACAAATCTCTAAAAGACATAGTCATACAGACTCAAGAGCTCTAACACAATTCCATTATGTTCAAAGGACACACTTTGTATGATTTCAGTACTTTCATTGAGAGCTTTATATGGCCTAGCAATGGCCTATCTTGGAAAATGTTAATGTACTTGAGAATATTATATACAGTCATGCATTGCTGAACAACAGGGATACAGGAACTGCATTGTTACATGATTTTGTTGTGTGAACATCACACAGTGTACTCACATAAATCTACATGGCATAGCCTACTACAGACCTAGGCTGTACGGCATAATCTATTGCTCCTAACTTACAACCTGTACAGCATATTACTGTACTGAATACTATAGGGAATTGTAACACAGTGGGCAGCATTTGTGTATTTAAACATAACTACACATAGAAAAGTTACTGTACAAATACAATATAAAAAATTTAAAAATGGTATACCTGTATAAAATTCTTATCATGAATGGAGTTTTCAGGGCTAGAAGTTGCTCTGGGTGAGTCAGTGAGTGAGTGGTGAATGAGTGTGAAGGCATAGGACATTATTATACACTACTGTAGACTTTATAAACACCATGCACTTAGGCTACACTAAATTTGTAAACAATTTTCCTTCTTCAATGAAAAATTAACTTTAGCTTACTGTAACTCTTTTAATTTATAAACTTTCAATTTCTTTTACTTTTTGACTCTTTAATAATAGCACTTAGCTTAAAAACAAACATATTTTTCAGCCATACAAAAATATTTTATCTTTATACCCTTATTCTATAAGCTTTTAAAAATATTTTAATAATTTATTATTTTTTACCTTTAAACTTTTTGGTTAAAAACTAAGAGCCCACCACAGCTCAGCAAGGCCACTGTGGCCAGACTGACTCTCTAGATTCCCTCCTCTCTGGGCAGAATATCTCTGAAAAGAAGGCAGCAGCCCAAGTGAGGGACTTATAGATAAAACCCCCATCTCCTGGGACAGAGCAGCTTGGGGAAGGGGTGGTTGTGGGCGCAGCTTCAGCAGACTTAAATGTTCCTACCTGGCAGCTCTGAAGACATCAGTGGATCTCCCCGTATAGTGTTCAAGCTCTGATAAGGGACAGCCTGTCTCCTCAAGTGGGTCACTGACACCTCCCAGTAGAGGTGTCTCCCAGACAGACACCTCATACAGGAGAGCTCTGGCTGGCATCTAGTGGGTGCTCCTCTGGGATGAAGCTTCCAGAGGAAGGAAGAGGCAGCAATTTTTGCTGTTCTGTAGCCTCCGCTAGTGATAGCCAGGCAAAGAGTTTCTGGAGTGGACCTCCAGCAAACTCCAGCGGACCTGCAGCAGAGGGGCCTGAATGTTAGAAGGAAAACTAACAAACAGAAAGGAATAGTATCAACATCAACAAAAAGGATGTCTACTCAGAGACCCCATCTGAAAGTCACTGACTTCAAAGACCAAAGGTAGATAAATCCACGAAGATGGGGAGAAACCAGTGCAAAAAGGCTGAAAATCCAAAAACCAGAACACTTCTTCTCCTCCAAAGGATCGCAACTCCTCACCAGCAAGGGAACAAAATGGGATGGAGAATGAGTTTGATGAATTGACAGAAGTAGGCTTCAGAAGGTGGGTAATAACAAACTCCTCCGAGCTAAAGGAGCACGTTCTAACCCAATGCAAGGAAGCAAAGAACCTTGAAAAAAGGTTAGACGAGTTGCTAACTAGAATAACCAGTTTAGAGAAGAGCATAAATGACCTGATAGAGCTGAAAAACACAGCACGAGAACTTCATGAAGCATACACAAGTATCAATAGCTGAACCAATCAAGCAGAAGAAAGGATTTCAGAGATTGAAGATCAACTCAACGAAATAAAGCGAGAAAACAAGATTAGAGCAAAAAGAGTGAAAAGAAAAGAACAAAGCATCCAAGAAATATAGGACTATGTGAAAAGACCAAATCTATGTCTGATTGGTGTACCTGAAAGTGATGGGGAGAATGGAACCAAGTTGGAAAACACTCTTCAGGATATTATCCAGGAGAACTTCCCCAACCTAGCAAGGCAGGCCAACATTCAAATTCAGGAAATACAGAGAACACCACAAAGATATTCGTGGAGAAGAGCAACCCCAAGACACATAATTGTCAGATTCACCAAGGATGAAATGAAGGAAAAAATGTTAAGGGCAGCCAGAGAGAAACGTTGGGTTACCCACAAAGGGAAACCAATCAGACTAACAGCAGATCTCTCTGCAGAAACCCTACAAGCCAGAAGAGAGTGGGGGCCAATATTCACCATTCTTAAAAAAATTTTCAACCCAGAATTTCATATCCAGACAAACTAAATTTCCTAAGCGAAGGAGAAATAAAATCCTTTGCAGAAAAGGAAATACTGAGAGATTTTTGTCATCACCAGGCCTGCCCTGCAAGAACTCCTGCAGAAGTTTCTGCTGCCTTTTCTTCAGCTATGACCTGCCACCAGAGGTGGAGTCTACAAAGGTAGGCAGGCCTCCTTGAGCTGCAGTGGGCTCCACACAGTTCGAGCTTCCTGGCTGCTTTGTTTACCTACTCAAACCTCAGCAATGGTGAATGCCCCTCCCCCAGCCAGTCTGCCGCCTCACAGTTCTATCTGGGACTGCTGTGCTAGCAGTGAGCAAGGCTCTGTGGGCATGGGACCCGCTGAGCCAGGCACGGGATATAATCTCCTGGTGTGCTGTTTGCTGAGACCATTGGAAAAGTGCAGTATTAAGGCGGGAGTGTCCCGATTTTCCTGGTAGAGTGGTCATGGCTTCCCCTGGCTAGGAAAGGGAAATCCCCCAACCCCTTGCACTTCTGGGGTGAGGCAATGCCCTGCCCTGCTTCAGCTTGCCTTCTGTGGGCTGCACCCACTGTCCAACCAGTCCCAGTGAGATGAACTAGGTACCTCAGTTGAAAATGCAGAAATCACCTGTCTTCTGCATTGATCATGCTGGGAGCTGCAGACCAGAGATGTTCCTATTTGGCCATCTTGGTTCATCACTACAGACACGTTTCAAAGGAAGATACACAAGCAGCCAACAAGCATATGAACAAAAAGGTCAATATCACTGATCGTTAGGGAAATGCAAATTGAAACCACAGTGAGATACCGCTGATCATTAGATAAATACAAATCAAAACCACAGTGAGATACTATTTCACACTAGTTAGAATGGCTATAATTAGTCAAAAAATAGCAGATACTGGTGAGATTGCAGAGAAAAGGGAACACTTATACACTGTTGGTGGGAGTGTAAATTAGTTCAACCATTGTGGAAAGAGGTGCGGTGATTACTCGAAAAGCTAAAAGCAGTACTATCATTTAACCCAACAATCCTATTACTGGATATATGCCCAAAGGAATATATATCATTCTACCATAAAGACACATGTACATTTATGTTCATTGTAGCACTGTTCACAATAGCAAAGACATGGAATCAACCTAAATGCGCATCAATGGTAGACTGGATAAAGAATATGTGGTACATATACACCATGGAATACTATGCAGTCATAAAAAAGAATGAGATCATGTCCTTTGCAGGAACATGGATGGCGCTGGAGATCATCATCCTTAGTAAACTAACACAGGAACAGAAAACCAAATGCTGCATGTACTCACTTATGAGGGGGAGCTAACTGATGAGAACACATGGATGCAAAGAGACAACAGACACTGGGGTCTACTTGAGGGTGGAGGGTTGGGGAGAAGAATAGGATAAGAAAAAATAACTATTGGGTCCTAGGCTTTGTACCTGGGTGATGAAATAGTCTGCACAACAAACTCCCATGACAGGAGATCACCTATATTAGAAGCCTGCACTTTCACCCCTGAACCTAAACTATAAATTTAAAAAAAAAATCTTAAGAAAGAAACGTAAAGTCAAAAGTTTTGTGAATATTATGTCAAAATTATATGCTCATCTTTTGTTGCTGTTCCTTTTTTAAAAAAATGCATTTTTTTCTCTCTCTGTAAAATAACGGTGTTTCCTTTCCAATGGAAACATATTTTCAGATCCTAATCATTGGGGTAAACATTCTTTTTAAAACTATTGTTTCCAAAAATAAAAATCTGACTTTGTCCATGCAGATCACATATTGCCAAGTATTTTTCAACAACATAATTTCAACCTTATGATATCAGTTTTAATAGCAGTCATTATACTATTATTCCAGGTGATTCATGGGGCATCTGGGTACTCTGTGTAATTGAAATTATCTGTAGCCACATTTAATATGACATGTTCAATGTTTTGTCTCACAAGCTCACTGCTTAGAGTCTTCTTCACCCACCCAATATTGAAGTAATGAAATGTCTGTTAATAGATTCATCACTGATCTCATTCTGTGACATCTTTATCAGAATAATATAAAATCAATGTAAGAAATTTTGTGAAATTATGAAAATTTAGAAAAAAATAAATTTCATTATAAAATCTGTGTGCTTTCATTATGGTTTTATTCTATTTATATAACTCAATGTACATATATTATATTTATATAAAAAATTTTTATCTGATTGCACATGCCTTTTCTTCTGACACAAAAATTGTGATGTTGTGCTGTTCATCATTTTGTTCCGTAGTATTCAACAATACCTGTACTATGGCTGACAGTGTAATTTAACATTTTTTGATAAAATAATTGTAATGGCATAGTGCACACATTGTATACATTTTAAATCATTTCTCAATTTAAGATATTTGAATTATCTCCAGTGTTTATTTTATGAATGTCTGCCACAAATATTGAATCTGACCATCGTGATTTAGTTGTTCTCTGTATAGTTTCATGAGTATATTATGAAGACAATGTCTATATGCATTTTTATAATACTTAATACTTTTCCCCAAGTGTCTTATTCTTTTAAAATATACAAACATTATCTGAGAATGTAATACATAATGGAAAAGTAAGCAAATTTGTGGCAACAATTATTTTATGTAAGAAAGAATGAGAGGACAGGCTGCACAACTATTGACTTGGATTCGAACTTACCTTCTGCAAGTGAATAACAACAGCTAGTATTAGTATATATCACTATTGTACTGATAGTCATTCTTGCCCTTGTCTTCCTTCTCCACCTACTTTCTTCCCCCTTCTAATGGCACCATCACTTTCCTCTAACATGAATGGGGAAATTTTTTGAGAATAAGGTTAGAGTGCATAGAATTTTCATTGGTCTTACCTCTGCCTTTGTCCTTTGGGAAATTACCACATAGAGACTATGCAATTTTCATTCAACATAAACATTGGGTTTTAACTCGACTAAGATTTCAGTTTTCTGTTGCTGCTAATAAGAAGGTAGACAAAAAGATCTCTTAAGGATTATATAATAAAGTAGTGAGGAATGCTTGCTTTCTACTTATGTCTCAAAAGAATAACATTAAAGTAAAATATATGAGGTTCTTTTGTTTCTTCATAAGGAAGATCATCCTATATCCTGACAGAATTCTTTTGTAAATCTCAGTGTAGTTTTCAGATGCAAGTGGTAGACATTATTTAGATCTTATTATACATGCATTGCTCATTTTTTTTTTTTTTTTTTTTTTTTTTTTTTGGTGCTTCTCTGTCAGGCAGCTGTGATGATGAGTCCCAAGTTTCCCAGAGATTTTTACTGAAGTGTCCTATAGGATTGGCATAAGGCAGAAAACATTAAAAGGGTAAGCTGACCCTTTTATGCTCTAAGATATAAACCTCTGGGATCTCACTGACTAACGTTTTAAATGCTAGAGTGAAAGCAAGTAAACATTGGCTTTGGCTGTGAATATTCTGGTGGCACACATTTATGTCATTGAGGAATAGTGTACCTTGAAAAGCCTTAACCCTTACATGGTTAGCATTTCATCTTGTTCATCTGACTGACCAAACATCTATATTTAAACAAGTCCACAGGGGATCTATTCTCTAGGACTTTGCTGGAGAACCTTGATGTGTTGGAAAACCGTTCCTATTAATAGAGGAATTATATCTAAAGTGGGTGGCATATGTTAACTAATGGATACTATTAATAGTAATAACAAAAATAAAAATCATTACAATCTTACTACTATTTGAATCACTGACTATGTACCAGAGACATTTCAAGTGTTTTATCTGTATTAAATATATTTTCAACACAACACAATAGGAAGTAATTGCCATTATTATAGAAGTAGGCATAATTATCTCTATCAACATTCTAGTCCACTTTTCCATTATCTGCTGCATAAACTCATGCAAAATCTTTTAAATGATCTATGCTTTTCACAATCTGGCCTTTTTGCAATGTAATCCATTGACAGCATTGAGAGCTTTTTAAAGAAAGGGAATCTGATCATATCTCTCCATTTCTTAACTCTGTGCAGTAGCTCCCCTTTGCCCTTAATAGACACTTCGATCTCCTTATAATTATATTGCTTCAACTTACCTCTTTAGCATCATCTGCTACTTTACTCAGCTTTTTCCTGCATACTAATTAGAAATCTTAGGAACTGCCTGTACTTCACTACCTGCTTTTCTTTTTGTGTTTTCCTCTTCCTCTCATCTTTTCACCTATTCCTACACATTATTGAGGACTCCCTTTATCAATGACTTTGAGATCTCTTCCAGATGTTTCCTTAGCATTGTGGTCTTATAAGACTTTTAGACTTTTCCTTTTTACTTGCTTATAGTCTATCTTTCAAAGTGCAATGTAAGGCATGAGGGAGCAGAAAGTGCCTACATTTCATTCAATAAATGAAAATGGGATGCCTTTCTATTTATTTAGATGTTCTTATTTCCACAGTGTGTTGTAGATTTTGTTACAGTGGCTAGCTAGTCAGACACAAACAGGGCAGAAGAGGGCTCCCACACCCTACCAGGAAAGTCAGGTGACCACAAGTTAATGGTCAGGCAGTTATCACACTGTCTCTCTAAAACAATAATTGGTTGCAGCCAGCCAGGGAAAGGCAGCTTTCTTACAGATAGAAAAAAAACAAATCTGGTAATCAGCAGCTTCCTGATAAGATCTCAGGAGTTGGGTGAGTGGGCTCACGCATGCACATAAAGAGGCCAAATGGTGGAGTACGACATTCCAGGGGCACCAGAAAAGGGAGGAATGCCTCAGGGGAGCATGCTCACGACTCCAGTAAACATACTGTGCATGCTCATCTCCCAAGTGCTAGCAGGCCATCACACATGCCAGCAGGTCACTCTAAGGAAAGAATCAAGGAAAAGGGAAGCAGGACCCAGAACGTATGCCAACATATAAAACCCTAAGTCAAAGGTCAAACACTGCACTTTACCTTCAAAATGGCTGCTTGGATATACCCCAAGTGTACTTTCCTTTCTTTCCTGCTATAAACCTTTTTAATAAATTTTCACTTCTGTTTCTGAAACTTGTCCTGGTCTCTTTTTCTGCCTTATGCCCCCAAGTCAAATTCATTCTTCCGAGGAGGCAAGAATTCAGGTTGCTGCAGAACCATAAATACTTGCTGCAGTAACCACCACTGGTAATAATTTCACAGTGAGAGTTGTACAATTTTTTGTTAAACTTATTGTAAGAATTATATTTTTTCACGGTAGTATAAGGGTGACTGTTTAATCTTTATTTTAGTTTAAATTTCCATTGCAATTGTGTAGATTTTTTGTTTATTTACCTTGTATCCCAAAGTCTTGTTTTATTGATTTACTTGAATATTTTTTAGTGGATTTGTAAAAATTTTCTATTATAAGATAATGATATATGCCAATAGAGATAGTTTAACTTCTTTCTTTCTAATGTGGATTCCTTTTATTTCATTTTCATTCCTATTTGTTGGCTGAAAGTTCTACTGCAATATTGAGTGAAAGTGAGAAGAGTCAATTTAGTGTGATGTTAGCTGTGTGTTTTTTTATAGATATTATTGATCAGTTTTAGAATGTTCCCCTTTACTTCTAGTTTAAGTGTTCTTATGATGAAGAATATTGAATTTCATTAAATAAGTTTTTCTGCAGTTATTGAAATGATTATGCAGTTTTTTCCTTTATTCTAATGATATGTTAGTTGGCTTTTTCAGATGTTAACATAACTTTGCATTCCTGAAGTTCATTTATTTATGGCATTTAAGTTCATTTATTTATTGCATATGTTCCTGAATTTTGTTTGCTAGTGTGAAAAGAAAGTAAAAATCTTGAGACATTAAACTCACTATGTCAAAGAGAAAAGTTAATCTTGGGAAATGAAGCATGTAAAACTGGCTCCCATTTTGTTCCTAAACAGATAGCTGCAAAGATAGAAGGCCACATACCTCCCCAGAGGGCCTCCTTCCCAATTTACTCACAAGGAAATTCACAAGGCCCTAAAATAGAGTTCTCTTGAATTTTACCCCGACAGTATAAATTAACATTTTATATTCGCAGGTATATAAAAGAAAGGACTTGAAGCCATTGTGTGGTTTTTATCATAAGGGCTTAGTGAATGGTGGTTATGTTTTCTCCTCTTTTATTTTTTGGAGAATTAATTATTTTAAATACTTGATAGAAGTATGGAGCTTTGATATTTTCGACTCTACCATTTCCAGTTATTACCCCACTATATTTTTCTAAATAATATTTCACTGGAAGCCATCAGACACTGGGCTTTTCTTTTATGGGAGACTTTTTCTTACAGCTTCAATCTTGTTACTTGTTATTAGTTTGTTCAGGTTATTTCTTCATGGGTCTATCTTGGTCAGTTATATGTTTCCAGGAACTTACTAATATCATCTAGGTTTTCCAATTCGTTGGTATATAGTTGTTCATAATATTCTGTAATAATTTGTGTTTCTGTAATCTCAGTTTTTATGTCTCCCCTTTCACTTCTGATTTTATTTAGTGGGTCTGTTTTCACTTTTTCTTACTTAGTCTAGCTAACAGTTTGTTGATTTTGTTTACTTTTATGGAGTTTACCTTATTGTCTATGGCTGCTTTTGTACTACAATGGAAGAGTTGAATAGGCACAGGAGTCCAAAGGGTTTGCAAATTCCAAAATTATTTACCATCTGAGGCTTTACAGAACCTATTCTGATCTCTGCTCTATAGGAAGCAGGTTCATTTTTTCCATTAACCTTTCTATATATTCAATGCAATTTTACTAAAACAGTATAGATTTTTAGTGAGTGAGCCAGATGGTTTATGTTTAATTTTGTTAATAATGAGTTAATAAATTAATCTATTTGTATTTCCATTTTATTTAGAATAGGTGAATGGTGCTTCTGTTTTACCTTTTTTTTGAGAAACCTCTAAACTGCTTTCCACGGTAGTTCAACTAATTTGCATTCCACCAACAGTGTAGAAGCATTTCCTTTTCTCTGGATCCTCACTAGCATCTGGCATTATTATTAATTTTTACTTTTTAGTAATAGCCATTATGACTAGTGTGAGATGGTCTCATTGTGGTTTTGATTTGCATTTCTACAATGATTAGTGATGTTGACCATTTTTGTCATATGTTTGTTGGTTCCTTGCATGTCATCTTTTGAGAAGTACCTGTTCACATATTTTGCCTAGTTTTTCATGGGGTTACTTGATTTTTGCTTGTGGAATTATTCAAGTTTCTTATGGATTCTAGATATTAGACCTTTAACAGATGTGTAGTTTGCTAATATTTTCTTCCATTCAATAGGTTGTTTGTTTATTCTCTTGATGGTTTGCTGTGCAGAAGCTCTTCAGTTTTCATCTCACTTGTGAATTTTGAGTTTTGTTGCAATTGCTATTAAGGACTTAGTTATAAATTCTTTCCCAAGGCTGATGTCTAGAATGGTTTTTTCTAGATTTTCTTCAATAATTCTTATAGCTTTAGGTCTTATATTTAAACATTTAATTCATCTTGGGTTAATTTTTGCATGGTGAAAAGTAGAGGTCCAGTTTTGTTCTTTTTCTCATGGCTAGCAAGCTATCCCACCATCATTTATTGAATAGGGAGTCCTTTTCTCCTTTGCTTTTTTTTGTTGCCTTAGTGATAGATGACTATAGGTCTGTTACTGTATTTCTGGGCTCTGTATTCCGTTTCATTGATTTATGTGTCTGTTTTTGTAACAGAACCATGCTGTTTTGTGTCTGTGGCCTTATAACATAGTTTGAAGTTGGGTAATGTGATGCCTCTGGCTTTGCTCTCTTTGCTCAGGAATGCTTCAGCTATTTGGACTAACTTTTGGTTTTATGGAAATTTTTGAATATTTTTTTCTAATTCTGTGAATAATGACATTGGCATTTTAATAGGAATAGCATTTAATCTGTTGATGGCTTTGCTTAGGATGGTTGTTTTAATGATACTGATTCTTCCAACCCTGAGCATAAAATGTTCTGCCATTTGTTTGAGTCATCTATGATTTATTTCAGCAGTGCTTTGTAGTTCTTGTAGAAATCTTTTGCCTCCTTGGTTAGATGTATTTTTAAGTATATTTTGTTTGTACGACTGGTGTAAATGTGATTGTGTTCTTGATTTGACTCTCAGCCTGAATTCTTATTGGTGTATAGAAACGGTATTGATTTTTGTACATTGATTTTGCATCTTGAAACCTTACTGAAGTCATTTCTCAGTTCTAGCAGGCTTTAGGCAGTCTTTAGGATTTTCTAGGTATAGAATCATATCATCACCAAAGAGAGATACCTTGAATTCTTTTCCTATTTGGATGCCTTTTATAGCTTTCTCTTGCCTAAGTGCTCAATTAGTACATTATTGAAATAGAAAGTGCTGTTATTTTAATCATTTATATTTGAAATATAAAATTTAAACAATGTATTAGCCTATGTTAAGTCCAAATTCATTGTGGAAATGTACTTATTTGTTTAATAATAATAATAGTTATAGCAAATTGAATTTTGCTATATACAGCAATTACATACAGCAACTCTTTTAGCCTCAGCAATGCTATTAAGTAGGTAGTGCCATTGCCTCATCTCCATTTCACTGAAGGAGAATGTGAGGCATAGATCTGATAAGTAATTTGCTTAACTATATCTGATTCTGTAATGGTTTTGCAAAGATGATATAGGTTATCTGGATTCAGAGTGCAGGCTCTTACCCACCATCCTATGCTGACTACTCTCTCTGGATTACAGGTAGTTACAAAATGTAACATAGATTCACATTTTTTTCATAGGTATATATTAATTATAATATTATTACAGGTGTATAATTCAAATATGTAAAAATATTTTTCTGGTTGTCTATCACTGCTTAACCAACTGCTCTCAAACGAAGGTGCTTAGAACAGCAATATTTTATCATCATCTGTTTTAATTCTAGGTTGTTGGCCAGGCTCAATTAGGGGTTTATGGCACAGCATTTCTCAATTGGTTACTGTCCTAAGGTAGCTTAGGCTAATCATCTGAAGGTTAATCACTCACGTATCTGGTGATTAGTATTAAAAGTCTCAAGCTACTGGAGTGCTGGACCACTTGTGACTTCTTAGGCACACATATGTATTTCTACACCAAATGGTATATTTCTCCTGGGGACTGTGGATATGGCACAGGGCTCCAAAGTGAGTGGAGAGACAAGAGAGAAAGGAAAAAAGAATGACAGTAACACAGAGAAAAGGACAGAAAGACAGACAGAGAAAATGTATTTACAATTTTTTTGAGCTTTGGAAGTTAAGCTCCTCACTTACACTATATTCTCTTTTTTGAGACAGCCACAAAGTTTGCTAAATTTCACGGGAAGGGTATATGACTTGATGAGAGGATTGCCAATGCATTTGTAATCACATCTCAAAATTACTGCAAATATAACCTTAAAAATTAGAAGAAATCACTAAACTACTATAAAATTCATAAAATGGTGATATAAGATAGTAAAATTTTAAAGATTTGTGTGTTTAAATTTTAACCATGATTAAAAATTTTAATTAACATTCTAATATATTTATTCATAAATATTTAAAATATCAAGTAGGTGTCCAAAAACAGGCTGACAATTTATCAGATAGAGAGTACCAGATTCCTGGTCAATTTAAGTTTTCTAAATGGCACTAATGGATTGATAATATTACATTAAAACCTAAGAACATGCTATCTCAAATAAATGTTTATTTCACTAACTAATTTTTTTTTTTTTTTTTTTTTAGATGGAGTCTTGCTCTGTCGCCCAGGCTGGAGTGCAGAGGCGCGATCTCAGCTCACTGCAAGCTCCGCCTCCCGGGTTCCCGCCATTCTCCTGCCTCAGCCTCCCGAGTAGCTGGGACTACAGGCGCCCGCCACCACGCCCGGCTAATTTTTTGTATTTTTAGTAGAGACGGGGTTTCACCATGTTAGCCAGGATGGTCTCGATCTCCTGACCTCGTGATACACCCACCTCAGCCTCCCAAAGTACTGGGATTACAGGCTTGAGCCACCGTGCCCGGCCACTACTTAATTTTTAAAACTATATAATTAAATATAAAAACAAATTTGTGAAAGGTTAGTGAAAGAAGTATGCAGAATCAAAATTAAAAGTAGAATCCTCTATGTTTATACAGATTTACAGATTCTTAATTTTATTTCAAAGAAGAATTTTGTACTCATTTTTTTCTGGAACTTGTTTTTCATTTAGCAATGTGATGTGGAGAGCATTCCCTGATATTGTCTGTAATATGCCTGCTCTCTGTAATTGCTGCATACCTTCTACTTTTTTGGGAGGTATGTATGTTCATTGACTGATAGCCGTGTAAGTGATGGAGGGAACATCCTGTAGATACATGCACTCAGGTGCAAGTGTATCTGGATGGCAGATGACTAGATGTAGAATTGCAGAGTCAAACTGTACGTTTAATTTTTTTTGTAAGGGTTATTTCACTTTATACTCTCTCACAAACTCTTTTCTCAGATTCTTATGTTTGATCAATCTTCTGTGGGAAAATAATTCATTGACTTTTTATGGCTACATAGTAATCCATGGTGTATACATACTGCACTTTCCTTATTCAGTCTATCATTGATCCACATTTAGGTTGATTTCATGTCTTTGCTATTGTCAATAGTGTTGCAATCAACATATATGTGCATGTGTCTTCATAATAGAATGATTATATTCCTTTGGGTATATACCCAGTAATGGGATTGCTAGGTCAAATGGTATTTCTGTCATTAGGTATTGGAACAGACAACCAAATGCTGCATGTTCTCCCTTACAAGTGGAAGCTAAATGATGAGAACACATGGCCACACAGGAAGCTAAATGATGAGCACACATGGAACACATGAACAACACAGACTGGGGCCTATTGGAGGGTAGAAGGTGGGAGAGGGGAGAGGATCAGGAAAAATAAGTAGTGGGTACTGGGCTTAATACCTGGGTGATGACACTTATTTACCTATGTAACAAACTTGCACATGTACCCATGAGCTTAAAATAAAAGTTAAAAAAATTCATTGACTTAACATTATTGATTTAACAAATTATAATGTCCGATTTTCTAGTACAAGTAGCTTTTGTCATCTTTTTTATGTGATTGGCCATTTTTACTTCTGTGAATTGTCAATTCATATTCTTCATCTATTTTCATATTGGTCTGTTTGTCTTTTTGGTTGGTGATATGTAATAGCTCTCACTATACAAGGGATACCAGACCCTTATCTATGTGTTGCAGGGTAGGCTTGATGTTAATTACTTTAGGTTTGTATGCATGATTTAACAATATTATCTGCTATGACACTATATTCATTCAATATTTCTTAAAAATGTTTCATTTATCTAGATACATTTTATAAAAATTCTGCTGCAATCTCTTCTAATAATTCTCTTTGCATCAAAGTTTTAATTTATTTTTAGAATACATTCATGCCATAGGTCATACAGTGGTTGTTGTGAGACTTGGATGATGGTCTTCTTACCAATAAAGACACATAGGTTTGTGTTAACCCATACTACTTTGATCATAAAGTGTTTCCTTGATGTGTAGCTTTTAAGAGGGCCTTGAGAATTCCTGAGATTTTATTATTTGCCGTTTTTTTGTAATTTTTGTGTTCTTTTTATTGTTACTGATTATGATTAGTTGCAATATGCTTACATTTTAAAAAATGATTGTCCTATTTTTGGTCATGCTAAATGACTTATGTTTTCCTATTAGTGTTATGGGCAATGAGATTGTTTTTGTCAGTTATCAGTGAGTTATTAAATTCCAAAGTCCCATGTTGAGGGTCTGCTTTTTAGTGCCACTTGCCCAAGCTGCCATAGTCTATTTCTTTCAGAAAGCAAAGCCTGAGATAAGAATTAGTGCACAACAACTTAATTTGAGAAATGTGCTTAGGGTACAGGAGTAGGGGACAGGAAAGGGTGAAACAAGAAGGGAGAAAAGTCAGTCCAAGAATGTTACAAAGCTGATCATCACCGTGACTGTTGGGACTTAAGCTCATGGGGACCCAGCAGGAAGCTGTGTGGATGTAAAGCATGATCATTAACCATCACTTTCTATTGCTCACACTGCCCAGTTATGCATATGTGAGTGAGTGCTAGCTGAGTTTCTTCGACGGTTCCATGAAGAGATGTTAAAGAAGCCTGGTGCAGAAAATGAGACCTGTCCTATCAGAAGATGACTTTACAAAGCTGCTTGACAGAGCAAAGGCTAGAGAAAAAAATTAACTGAAAAAATATGAGGTGCAACCTAATTTGATCAAATATATTAGAGCTTTCTTTTTTCTTTTGTTTCATTTTCACAGTATATTACTTTTCATATGATTAAATACTGTAAATTTTCTCAGGTTTCTGATAAATTTATGCCTGTGATACAGAAGCTAGAAAGAAATTATTCAGGCAGATAGTGAGGGTGAGAGTCCTCAGGAAGGTTTCATTTTAATAAAAAGCAGCCCCCCAAATCATTTCCTTGCTAAGAAAAAGCAGCCTGAAAAATCAAGCTACAAACATAGCTAAACAAGATAAAAGCTTGCATAGGTGGGGAAAAGAGAGATCAGACTGTCACTGTGTCTACGTAGAAAGGGAAGACATAAGAGACTCCATTTTGAAAAAGACCTGTACTTTAAACAATTGCTTTGCTGAGATGTTGTTAATTTGTAGCTTTGCCACAGCCACTTTTCCCCAGCTACTTTGACCCAACCTGGAGCTCACAAAATCATGTGTTGTATGAAATCAAATTTTAAGGGATCTAGGGCTGTGCAGGACGTGCCTTGTTAACAAAATGTTTACAAGCAGTATGCTTGGTAAAAGTCATCGCCATTCTCTAGTCTCAATAAACCAGGGGCACAATGCACTGTGGAAAGCTGCAGGGACCTCTGCCCTGGAAGGCAGGGTATTGTCCAAGGTTTCTTCCAATGTGATAGTCTGAAATATGGCCTCGTGGGATGAGAAAGACCTGACCATCCCCCAGTCTGACACCCATAAAGAGTCTGTGCTGAGGTGGGTTAGTAAAAGAGGAAAGCCTCTTGCAGTTGAGACAGAGGAAGTCCACTGTCTCCTGCCTGTCCCTGGGAACTGAATGTCTCGGTATAAAACCCGATTGTACATTTGTTCAATTCTGAGATAGGAGAAAAACTGCCCTATGGTGGGAGGCGAGACATGTTTGCAGCAATGTTGCCTTGTTATTCTTTACTCCACTGAGATGTTTGGCTGGAGAGAAACATAAATCTGGCTTACGTTCACGTCCAGCCATAGTACCTTCCCTTGAACTTAATTATGACATAGATTCTATTGCTCACATGTTTGTTGCTGACCTTCTCCTTATTATCACCCTGCTCCCTACTACATTCCTTTCTGCTGACATAATGAAGACAATAATCAATAAAAATTGAGGGAACTCAGAGACCAGTGCCAGTGGAGGTCCTTGGTATGCTGAGTGCTGGTCCCCTGGGCCCACTGTTGTTTCTCTATATTTTGTCTCTGTGTCTCATTTCTCTTTCTCAGTCTCTCATCCCACTCACCTAGAAATACCCACAGGTGTGGAGGAGCAGGCCACCCCTTCATCTGCCACACAACGTGGGTGCCTTTCTCTAGGGTGAAGGTACACTAAGAACGTGAGCATTGAGGACAGCCGACGAGAGATTCCCGGGTACATCCATGGTCAGCTTTGTGGTAAGCTTGCGTGCTCGGAGGAAACCAGGGTAACAATGGGGCAAACTGAAAGTAAATATGCCTCTCATCTCAACTTCATTAAAATTCTCTTAAGAAGAGGGGGAGTTAAAGCTTCTACAGAAAATCTAATTACGCTATTTCAAACAATAGAACAATTCTGGCCATGGTTTCCAGAACAGGGAACTTTAGATTTAAAAGATTGGGAAAAAATTGGCAAAGAAGGAAAACAAGCAAGCAGGGAAGGTAAAATCATCCCACTTACAATATGGAATATTTGGGCCATTATTAAAGCAACTTTAGAATCATTTCAAATAGAAGAAGATAGCGTTTCAGTTTCTGATGCCCCGAAAGCTGTGTAATAGATCGTGAAGAAGAGGCAAGAACAGAGTTCAAGAAAGGAATGGAAAGTTCGTATTGTAAAAATGTAGTAGGGTCTGTAATGGCTCGGTCAATGCAAAATGTTGACTATAATCAATTACAAGAGGTAATCTATCTTGAGTCATCAAAATTGGGGGAAGGAGGTCCAGAATTATTTGGGCCATCAGAGTTTAGAACACCACCAACTCCTTCTCCCAAGGTTCAGATACCTGTGACATTACAACCTCAAATGCCAATCCAGACATAGTATCCACAATATCAGCTGGTAGAAAATAAAACCCAACCACCGGTAGTTTATCAACACCGGCCACCAGCCGAATTTCAGTATCGGCCACCTCCAGAGGTTCAGTATAGATCTCAGGCGCTGTGTCCTGTGCCAAATAGCAGGGCGGTACAGCAACAACCCACAGCGATGGTGTTTGATCCTACATTACCACCTAGTGGACAAGATCGTGCACTGCATGAAACCATTGATACAGCCAGAAAACAGGGAGATCTTGAGGCATGGCAGTACCCGGTAATTTTACAACGGACACTGGCCGGGAAAGGGAGTCAAGAAGGAGCATCTGTCCGAACTGAGGCTAGATATGAATCTTTCACCATGAAAATGTTAAAAGATATGAAGGAAGGAGTTAAACAATATGGACCCAACCCTCCTTATATGAAAACATTATTAGATTCCATTGCTCATGGAAATAGACTTATTCCTTATGATTGGGAAAATTTGGCTAAATCTTCCCTTTCACCCTCTCAGTTTCTACAGTTTAAAACCTGGTGGAATGATGGAGTACAAGAACAGGTAGGAAAAAATCAGGCTACCAATCCTGTTGTTAATATAGATGCAGACCAATTGCTAGGAACAGGTCCAAATTGGAGCGCTATTAAACAACAATCAGTAATGCAGAATGAGGCTATTGAACAACTAAGGGCTATTTGCCTCAGGGCCTGGGAAAAGATTGAGGACCCAGGAACCTCCTGCCCTTCTTTTAGTTCAATCAGACAAGTCTCTAAAGAGCCATATCCAGACTTTGTGGCAAGGCTGCAAGATGCAGCTCAAATATCTATTAGAGATGATAATGCCCGAAAAGTTGTTGTAGAAATAATGACTTATCAAAATGCAAATCCAGAATGTCAATCGGCCATAAGGCCATTAAGAGGAAAGGTTTCAGCAGGCGTTGATGTAATTACAGAATATGTGAAGCCTTGTGATGCGATTGGAGGAGCTGTGCATAAGGCAATGCTATTGGCTCAGGCAATTACAGGGGTTGCTTTAGGAGGACAAGTTAGAACATTTGGGGGGAAATGTTATAATTGTGGTCAAATCAGTCATCTAAAAAAGAATAGCCCAGGCTTAAATAAACAGAGCAAAAATAAAGAGCCACCTGGCCTGTGTCCAAAATGTGGAAAAGGAAAACATTGGGCTAAGGAATGTCGTTCTAAATTTGACAAAAATGGACAACTATTGTCGGGAAATGGGAAGAGGGGCCAGCCTTAGGCCCCGCAACAAAGTAGGGCATTCCCGATTCAGCCATTTGTTCCTCAGGGTTTTCAGGGACAACAACCCCCACGGTGAACACCACCATTTCAGGGAATCAGCCAATTACAACAATAAAACAGTTATCCCCCGCCACAGCAGGCAGCGCAGCAGTAGATTTATATTCTACCCAAATGGTTTCTTTACTCCCTGGAGAGCCCCTGCAAAAGATTCCTACAGGGGTATATGGCCTGCTGCCAGAAGGGACAGTAGGCCTTATTTTATGAAGATCAAGTCTAAACCTGAAAGGAGTCCAAATTCATACTGGGGTAATTGGTTCAGATTATAAAGGGGAAATTCAGTTAGTGATCAGCTATACTGTTCCCTGGAGTGCCAATCCAGGTGACAGATTTGCTCAATTATTGCTTTTGCCTTATATTAAAATTGGGGATAGCAAAAGAGAAAGAACAGGAGGGTTTGGAAGTACCAACCCTGCTGGGCTAGTCAGCTCTCAGAGAATAGACCTGTGTGTAGAGTCACTATTCAGGGAAAGCAGTTTGAAGGATTAGTGGATATTGGGGCTGATGTTTCTATCATTGCCTTAAATCAATGGCCAAAAAATTGGCCTAAACAAAAGTCTGTTACAGGACTTGTTGGTGTGGGCACCGCCTCAGAAGTGTATCAAAGTGCCATGATTTTACACTGTCTAGGACCTGATAATCAAGAGAGTACAGTTCAGCCTATGATTATTCCTATTCCAATTAACTTATGGGGCCGAGACGTGTTACAACAGTGGCATGCAGAGATTACTATTCCAGTCTCCCTATACAGCCCCAAGAGTCAAAAAATCATGACTAAATTGGGATATCTCCCTGGCAAAGCACTAGGGAAGAATGCAGAAGGCATTAAAGTCCCAATCGAGGCTAAGGAAAATCCAGAAAGAAAAGGAATAGGGTATCCTTTTTAGGCGTGGCCACTGTAGAGCCTCCAAAACCCATCCCATAACTTGGAAAACAGAAAAGCCTGTATGGGTAAATCAGTGGCCACTAACAAAACAAAAGCTGGAGGCTTTACAGTTACTGACGAAGGAACAATTAGAAAAGGGACATAGTGAGCGTTCATTTTCGCCTTGGAATTCTCCTGTGTTTGTAATTCAGAAAAAGTCCGGCAGATGGCGCATGCTAACTGATTTGAGAGCTGTTCACGCAGTAATTCAACCCATGGGGCCTCTCCAACCTGGGCTGCCCTCTCCAGCCACGATCCCCAAAGATTGGCCTTTAATTATAATTGATCTGAAGGATTGCTTTTTTACCATTCGTCTGGCAAAACAGGATTTTGAAAAATTTGCTTTTACTATACCAGCCATAAATAATAAAGAACCAGCCACCAGATTTCAGTGGAAAGTGTTGCCTCAGGGAATGCTTAATTGTCTGTTTGTCAGACTTTTGTAGCTCAAGTTCTTCAACCAGTTAGAGAAAAGTTTTCAGACTGTTATATCATTCATTATGGTGATGATATTTTGTGTGCTGCTGAAATGAGAGACAAATTAATTGACTGTTACACATTTCTACAGACAGAGGTTGCAAACGCAGGCCTAACAATAGCATCTGATAAGATTCAGACCTCCACTCCTTTTCATTATTTGGAAATACAGGTAGAGGAAAGAAAAATTAAACCACAAAAAATAGAAATAAGAAAAGACACATTAAGAACATTAAATGACTTTCAAAAATTGCTAGGAGATATTAATTGGATTTGGCCAACTCTAGGCATTCCTACTTATGCCATGTCAAATTTGTTTTCTATCCTGAGAGGGGATCCAGATTTGAGTAGTAAAAGAACATTAACTCCAGAGGCAACTAAAGAAATTGAATTAGTTGAAGAAAAAATTCAGTCAGCACAAGCAAATAGAATAGATCACTTATCCCCATGCCAACTTTTGATTTTTGCTACTGCACACTCTCCAACAGGCATTATTGTTCAAAATACAGATCTTGTGGAGTGGTCATTCCTTCCTCACAGTACAGTTAAGGCTTTTAAATTGTAGTCAGATCAAATGGCTACATTAATTGGTCAGGCAAAACTACGAATAGTAAAACTGTGTGGAAGTGACCCAAATAAAATCATTGTTCCTTTAAACAAGGAACAGGTTAGACAAGCCTTTATCAATTCTGCTGCATGGCAGATTGGTCTTGCTGATTTTGTGGGAATTATTGATAATCATTACCCAAAAACAAAAATCTTCCAGTTTTTAGAATTGACTACTTGGATTTTACCTAAAATTACCAGACAGAAACCTCTAGAAAATGCTCTGATGGTGTTTACTGATGGTTCCAGCAATGGAAAAGTGGCTTACCCTGGGCCAAAAGAACGAGTCATTGAAACTCAATATCACTCAGCTCAAAGGGCAGAGTTGGTTGCTGTCATTTCAGTGTTACAAGATTTTAATCAGCCTATTAACATTGTTTCAGATTCTGCATATGTAGTACAGGCTATAAAGGATGTTGAGACAGCCCTAATCAAATATAGTATGGATGATCAGTTAAATCAGCTGTTTATAGTGTTACAACAAACTGTAAGAAAAAGAAATTTCCCATTTTATAATACTCATATTCGAGCACATACTAATTTACCAGGGCCTTTAACTAAGGCAAACGAGCAAGTTGACTTGCTAGTATCATCTGCCTTCATGGAAGCACAAGAACTTCATGTCCTGACTCATGTAAATGCAACAGGATTAAAAAATAAATTTGATATCACATGGAAACAGCCAAAAAATATTGTACAACATTGTGCTCAGTGTCAAGTCTTACACCTGCCCACTCAGGAGGCAGGAGTTAATCCCAGAGGTTTATGTCCTAATGCATTACCGCAAATGGATGTCACACATGTACCTTCATTTGGAAAATTGTCATTTGTCCATGTGACAGTTGGTACTTATTCACATTTCATATGGGCAACCTGCCAGACAGGAGAAAGTACTTCCCATGTTAAAGGATATTTATTATCTTGTTTTGCTGTCATGGCATTTCCAGAAAAAATTAAAACAGATAATGGGCCAGGATACTGTAGTAAAGCGTTTCAAAAATTCTTAAATCAGTGGAAAATTACACATACAACAGGAATCCTTCATAATTCCCAAGGACAGCCCATAATTGAAAGAACTAATAGAACACTCAAAGCTCAATGGGTTAAGCAAAAAAGGAAAAAAGACAGTAAGGAGTATAACACTCCCCAGATGCAACTTAATCTAGCACTCTATACTTTAAATTTTTTAAACATTTATAGAAATCAGACTACTATTTCCGCAGAACAACATTTTACTGGTAAAAAGAACAGCCCACATGAGTGAAAACTGATTGTGTGGAAAGACAACAAAAATAAAACATGGGAAATAGGTAAAGTGATAACATGGGGGAGAGGTTTTGCTTGTGTTTCACCAGGAGAAAATCAGCTTCCTGTTTGGATACCCACTAGACATTTGAAGTTCTACAATGAACTCATCAGAGATGCAAATGAAGGTGCCTCTGTAGAGAAAGATAACCCGCAACTGAGCATCATCGACTCCCCAGGTGAACAAAATGGTGATATCAGAAGAACAGATGAAGTTGCCATCCACCAAGAAAGCGGAGCCACCGACCTGGGCCCAGCTAAAGAAGCTGACACAGTTAGCTGAAAAAAGCCTGAAAAACACAAGGGTAACATAAACTCCAGAGAATATGCTGCTTGCAGCTTTAATGATTGTATCAACGGTGGTAAGTCTCCCTATGTCTGTAGGAGCAGCTGCAGCTAATTATACTTACTGGGCCTATGTGCCTTTCCCACACTTAATTCGGGCAGTCATTTGGATAGATAATCCTACTGAAGTATATGTTAATAATAGTGCATGGGTACCAGGCCCCACAGAGGACCATGGCCCTGCTCAACCTGAAGAAGGAATGACGATCAACATTTCCGTTGGGTATCATTATCCTATTTGCCTGGGGAAGGCACCAGGTTGCTTAATGCCTACAACCCAAAATTAGTTGGTAGAAGTACCTACTGTCAGTGCCACCAGTAAATTTACTTATCACATGGTTAGTGAAATGCCACTCGGGTCACAAATGAATAATTTACAGGACTCTTCCTATCAAAGATCATTAAAATTTACGCCTAAGGGAAAACCTTGCCCCAAGGAAATTCCCAAAGAATCAAAAGACCCAGAAGTCTTAATTTGGGAAGAATGTGTGGCTGATATTGCAGTGGTATTACAAAACAATAAATTTGGAGCTATTATAGACTGGGCCCCTCAAGGCCAATTACATTATGATTGTATGGGCCAGACCCACTCATGTTCACAGGCTCCATTTGTCTGGTCCACTAATCCGGCCTATGATAGTGATTTAACTAAAAGGCTAGACCAGGTAACAGAAGTATTAAAAGGAGTTCTAACTAGATCTGAAAGATTCGTTTTTACTTTGATTGCAGTGATTCTGGGTCTTATTGCAGTCACAGCTACTGCTGCGGCTGCTGGAATTGCTTTACACTCCTCTGTTCAAACCGCAGAATATGTGAATAATTGGCAAAAGAATTCCTCAAAATTGTGGAATTCTCAGACTCAGGTCAAAAATTGGCAAATCAAATTAATGATGTTAGACAAACTGTCATTTGGATGGGAGATAGGCTCATGAGCTTGGAATATCTTTTCAGTTACAGTGTGACTGGAATATGTCAGATTTTTGTATTACATCTCAAGCCCATAATAAATCTGAACATCATATTAGTCTTTAGTATCAGATTGGCTCTGATAGTAAGAACTGTATCTTTTTCATGGATCCCCAGCGCATAACATGGTTTCTGGCACAGAAGGGACACAATAAATAATTAATGAGGAAACAGATGATATCATAGCATACAGCACAATGCTGTGCCAGGTATTCATCTTCTGCTGTTTGCCTAGTTCTTCTTGGTAAAATCTTCAGTGTGGCAAAAGGTCACATATTCTAAATAATATGTGAGAAAGGTGATCTGAATAAATAAAAAGTCTGAATTTCAGTACTGCAGAATCAGGAAGAGATAGTAACTTTCTTAGCTGCAAATATTATTTTTCAAGGAGACATTTTGGCCTCTTTTCATAAATAGTTAAGACTAGCTTGGAATTAGCAGGGTCTATTTTTATGCATAATTAATATGCCAAAGGCACACAAACATTAGTTCTAAGTCTGTTAGATCCGTCTTCAGCAATTTTGGTTTTAATGAATTTTTTATAACATCCTTTTTCATAGCAAGTATAGCATAGGATTTTCACAACCTTAAAATTGATGAAACTCTTTCACTCTTTCCACAAATATTAACTTAGCAATTGCTTTGTGGCAGCCACTCTTCTAGGTATTGGAGATATAATGGTAGACAAGATCTCCTACCTTCTCATTTTATTGGTGAATTCTAAAAACTCCTAACAAGGAACAAACTAGACTTGTAAGCAATAAAATATCACATTTATCTAAGGGAAATATACCTAGATATTATGATAAATTATCAATCTACAGAAATTTCTATATTCATATTAGAAGAGATGTTTAAAGTAGCAGATAACATTACTATAAATGTGCTGGAAAAGTCATGTGTTGCCTCCAATTTCTATTCGCAAATGAGGCTATTGATTGTTGTTACTTTATTTTTTATTTATTCAGTTATTTATTTTTTGAGAGGGAGTCTCACTCTGTTGCCCAGGCTGGAGTGCAGTGGCATGACTCGGCTCACCACAACCTCTGCCTCCCGGGTTCAAGTGATTCTCCTGCCTCAGCCCCTCAGCCCAGAGTAGCTGGGATTACAGGCATGCACCACCACACCCGGCTAACTTTTGTATTTTTAGTAGAGAAAGGGCTTCACTATGTTAGTCAGGTTGATCTCGAACTGCTGATCTCAGGTGATCTGCCCACCTAAGCCTCCCAAAGTGTTGGGATTACAGATGTGAACCACCATGCCCAGCCTGTTGTTACTTTAAATCAGGTGAATGCTACTCCATCCATTCCCTACCCATTCCATCATATTTGTCACAGAAAATTTGGACAACGAAGAAAGTAAAAGGAAGAAAATTTAAATCCCCTGTGATCCACATCATCGCTGTTAACATACAGGTTTATTTCCCTCTGGTCTAGTCATATATATGTGTATTTTAAACAAAATTGAGGTCATATGTATTGTATCATTTTTTCATTTATCTTTTATAAATGATTATCCTTGTTATTAGTTTTTGAAACTCTTATTTTAATGTCTGTATACTAATCCCTTGTATTAGTATATTTTATAAAATATACTAAATCAGATTATTTAATCATTCTTTTACTACAGGACATTTGTGTTGTTTTCATGCTGCAGTAAATGTTCTTGAATATATTTGTCCAAATTAGTGAATTTTTTTTTTTTTGAGACAAAGTCTCACTCTCATCACCCAGGCTGGAGCACAGTGGTGCAATCTTGGCTCACTGCAACTTGTGACTGTCATGCCTCAGGCACTGGAGTAGCTGGGATTACAAGTGCACACCACTACACCCAGCTACTTTTTGCATTTTTAGTAGACATGGGGTCTCACCACGTGGGCCAGGCTGGTCTCTAACTCCTGGTCTCAAGTGATCCACCTACCTCGGCCTCCCAAAGTGCTGAGATCACAGGTGTGAGGCACCACACTCAGTCCGAATCAGTGAATAATTTCTTAGAATAGACTCCTAGATTGGGATTATTGGGTCTAGAGACAAAAAGTTTTCATGAACTCATGAGCCTTTAAATATCAACAAGTTGCTCCAGAAAGCAGTGTATGAGCAACCATTTCAGCATATCCATCCCAATATTGGTGTTTAAGGTTTTCAGAAATCTTTGCTTTTTTAGTAGTGACAAAATAGCATCTTCTTGTTTGAACCTGCATTTCTTGAATTACTGGAGAAGCGTAACAGTTTTTAACATGTATGAAGTGAGACTGTTTTAAAACAAAAGTAAAAGAATCTTCAACCAGCATAAGCTTCCATTTGGGTACACAGAAGGCTGGTCAGAGGCAGAATTGAGAACAGCCTCTCTGAGCTGTGTGTAGTGAACATAGAGTCGCTGGCCAGGCTGACACCTGACCTGCAGATGAAGGAACAGATGCAGGCTGGATTAGCTTGACTGCTGAACACTGACATGACTTAATACAGCCACAACCCAAGTCAGCCTGACAGCAATCTTTTGAGAAGGCACCACCATGAGAGTGGTTAACCAGCTGTCCTGATGTAAGCCACTTCCAAGTGATAAAAATAAGCACTCAGGAATCCATTAGGCTTTCACAGGAATCAGTAATACTTTTAAGGAAAGTTTCGGGATTCAAGAGCACTACTGGTTGTTCTTTCAGGTCAGTAAAGTGCTACCTAATAATTAAACACAACTTAAGCATCCATGTTGCCATCTGCACAGTCTAAATTCATCCAGAGATAATGCAGACCAACTTGGAGAACTTGGCCTAATTGTGTATGGATGGTATATTGGCCTAATTGTATACTGGACTCCAGACTAATAAAACTCATCAAATGGCAAAACACCAATTGATTTGCTTTGTTTTTTAAAATTGCTCCCTGAAACGAAGCAAACCCAACCCAGACTCTTGCAGTAATTTAAGTAATTTCCACTGTTTACATAAAAGAAATAAACTGCCATTAACATTCTGCTCTTATTCCCTGACCTTATTTTAACTCAGTAAAAATGTATTGACATTCATTTATTTATGTCACTGTTGCTTAACTCATTTTGATTTTGCAACTGCATAATTTTAACTAATGAACTCTGATAGTTCAGATTCAAATGCTAGCTCATGGTTGAACTGTTACTTTGTTTATAAATTACATATAGGACAATATGGTGGAATGGCAATCCCAAAAAACCTCCTGCTACAAAATACCCACTAACTTATTTTTGAAAGTTTTTAGGTGATTACAAATGTACAGCCAAGTCTGAGAACTGATGACCTAAAGGGAAAAAAAAGCAGCTACTGGATAGAAACTTAAACATAGAACCAGGTGAAAATTGGGGGCGGGAGGGGAATATATATATACATATATGGGGAGTGGGGAGGGGGGTGAGAAAGAGGATTTTCAGATGTGAATAAACAAGAAATAAGGCCATGGAAACAAGGCCCACATTCTGTGTGTAACTTGCACAGCCAGTCTCATTATTTCGCACCCTGTTTGGTTGTGATTATATCTCCCAAAATTGAAATAAGTAATATTTTCATTACCTACCTATTTCTAGGTCTCCTCTTCCATTACTGTTGATTATCAGAAGTACAGTGTCAAAAGAAAATATCCTTAAAATGGGAATTGTGGGGGCCAGGAGGACTGGTGAGATGTTAGCCAAAGGACACAAAAATTTCAGTTTGATATAAACAAATTCAAGAGATCTAAGGTACATCATGGTGATTACACTGAATAACAATATATAGGGCCAGGCACAGTAGCTCATGCCTATAATCCCAGCACTTTAGGTGGCAAAGGCGGTAGGATTGCTTAAGCTCAGGAATTTGAGACCGGCCTGGGCAACACAGCAAGACCCCAACTCTACAAAAAAATATTTAAAAATTAGCCTGGCATGGTGCACACCTGTAGTTCCAGCAACTTTAGAGGTTAAGGCAGGAGGATGGCTTGAACCCAGGAGGTCAAAGCTGCAGTGAGCCATGGTAGTGGCACTGTACTCCAGCCTGGGTGATAGAGAGAAGCCCTATTTCAAAACAAAAACAAAAACAAAAATAGAACAAAAAAAACTCCCAAAGTATTGTATACTTGAAAAATGCTGAGATTAGATTTTAAGTGTTCTTACCACAAAACAAAGATAAGTGAGGTAGGCCAGGCGCAGTGGCTTACGCCTGTAATCCCAGTACTATGAGAGGCTGAGACGGGCAGATCACGAGGTCAGGAGATCGAGACCATCCTGGCTAACATGGTGAAACCCCGTCTCTAGTAAAAATACAAAAAAATTAGCCAGGCGTAGTGGCGAGAGTACCAGCTACCTGGGAGGCTGAGGCAGGAGAATGGCGTGAACCCACTGCACTCCAGCCTGGGCAACAGAGTGAGACTCCGTTTCAAAAAAAAAAAAAGATAAGTGAGGTAATGTGTATGTTAAACAGATTGATTTAGCCATTCCACTATGTATATCTATCTACATCTATCTCTCTCAAAACATCATGTTGCATGCCCTAAATATGTACAATTTTGACTTGTCAATTAAAAATGAATTTAAAAAATGGGACTTTTTAAAAAAATTCATTTCAATTTGAGTGATTACTGCAACAATGGCACTCTGCCTCACACTGTCTCTGGAAAGTGTATAAAATTCAGATGCTGAAGGGACCCGATGGCTAGGGCAAATGAGTGACACAGGCGGTGGGTTTGTACATTTGTTTGCATGTGAAACCCCAGCAGCAATATTCATTTCTACAAAGAAACATGCCCTCCCCCATTTCTGTTAAACACATGATCCTCTCAAGCTATCTTTCATTTTCCTTCTTTTGGTAAGGAGTGTCAGATATAGAGAAATATTTCTCTACTCTAAGAAACACAACAGCACATGCACAACAACAGATACCTTCACTGGGCCTTGGGAGCCAATAAGGGTGCAAAGGATGGTGGGTGCTGTGGTCTGAATGTTTATGTCCCCTCAAAACTCCTTTGTTGATATCCTTACCCCCAAGGTGGTGAGATTAGGAGGTGGGGCCGTTGGAGGTGATTAGGTCATGAGCGTAGAACCCTCTCAAATGGGATTAGTTCTCATAAAAGGTACCCCAGAGAGCTCACTTGCCATGTGAGGTTAGAGTGAGAAGACCATAATCCATGAGGCAGTGGACCCTCACCACATCCCAAATCTGCCAGGGCCTTGATCTTGGACTTCCCAGCCTCCAGAACTGTAAGAAATAAATTTCTGTTGTCTATAAGCCACCCAGTCTATGCTATTTTGTGACAGCAGCCTGAATGGACTAAGACAGTGGGAAACAGGGAAGGCAGGTCTCTTCTAAGGGTCAGCCTCTTTTCTGCCAAGACGGCTACCACACAGAACTTGGTATGACGAGTACCAAAGAACATCCACATGTTTGGAGAGAAGCTGGAAATCTGGACCAATAGGTGAAGTTTCCAGATTTTAAAGGCATAAATCATTCATGAGACAAACATGTGACCACTGGCCTACAGAGTGAGGCAAAATGTGAGATTAAACAATAAAATGCAAACAAAATCATTTCCAAAGATATTATTTTCTCTATTCATCCAAGTAATACTTACTGATCATCTATTTTGAATAAGACATTGCATTTGGCAGTAAGAAAAGACACAAAACTAAATATGACAGGACCTCTACCTTCAAAGAGAGCTTTCATACTAGATTAAAATACCAAACTACATCATACGAGTTGAAAATCCCTGCAGGGCTGAAGCCAGAAGGGAATTATTGAGTAATTCAACTATGGAGATATGAATGCTCTTGTCTACTTTGATCAGCACTCAGGGAAAGACAGGAGATTGTAGAACTGGAATTACTGATGGCCCAAACTCCTCTTTTTAACACTGGACTCACGGGAAGCCAAAAGGACACAGCAAATGAAAGACACCAAGCAAAATCCTAGTTGTTTGAAAACGTTAACAAGATAGCTTCCAAACTGCCTTACAGGAATGTAAAACAGGGATATTATGTATTTTTAAAAATATTATAAAAATCAAAATAATTAATTAAATGAAAACTAGATCAATAGTTCTCAAAGTGTGATCTCAGGACCCCTGGGGAGCCCCAAGACCTTCTTAGGAGGGGCCCACAAGGTCAAAACTATTTTAATACTAAGGTATCATTTGCCTTTTTAATTCTATTATTTCTATGAGTGTACAGTGGAGTTTTCCAGAGGTTACGTCATGTGTAATGATGTCATATTGGAATATGTGCTTGTGTATTCTTCTGTTTAAACATTTCTCAAAAATACATATCAGTTTCAATTTCTAATATTGTAAATATCAATACGCATAACCCATGGAAACATAAGTTCTTTGGGGTCCTCAATAATTTTTAAGAGTATGAGGGGCCTAGGAGTTTAAATTGGATTATAAAATCTGTAAGGGTAGAGACTGCATCTTGTTTAGTGTTATATCCATAGCTCTTAGCACACTGCCTTGCAAATGGTACACACTCAGTAAATATTTGTCAAATAAAAGAATGACTGCCAAAGCATGTACCTAAAGGTGCTTTTAGATATAGAAAGCAAACACCTAAAGTGGTCTTTATTTTCCCTTGGTTGTTTTTTGCAGTCACCAGCTTGGGTTAAAAATGGTCCCTTCCTTAGTGTATAGTGTATAGATAGTGCATATCTTAATGATATGGCCAGGAATGTCTAGTCACTTGGCCAACATCCTGTGTTTTCATTAATGAGCTTATAATTCCACCTTCTGATTCTTCCTGGGAAACAAGCAAAAGTCTGGCAGAACAGATGGCCACTCTGCTGTGGCCTGACAGAATGAAATCTTGGATTTTATTTAACAATAAAGCTAAGTAGTTTCCACAGGCAGGAACCTTCCCCTCCTCACCAAATAATATTTCCTTTAATGTAAACTTGCAGATTAATAGTAATAATTAATATTATTAGTAGTAATATCCTCAATTAGAATTACCATCTTAAGGAATGAAGACATGGTGTAAAATAATCACTACACAAATATAAACAACTTTTTAAAAAATGCATATTCCCAAAATTGCAGACTACGATCCCACAGCAACCTGCCTCCAGTAATGGATTTTATGGTAAGCACTTTAACCTGAGTTCTGTTCCTAATAAGTCTGATTCAGCAAGTCTGGGATGGGGTCTGGTATTTTCTAAATCTTTGTAAGTGATTTAGAAGCATCTCCCAGAGTCTAGGGGCTACGCTGACAACTGTTAGCCTACTATATTGTCTTAATCATTAATAAGGAATGCACTTATAGGCAACATGAATTAGTAAGGCACTGAAAGAAACTTAATTTGATTTTGATATCACAAGATCCTGTTTCTAAAAGCCAGGAAAGAATTTGGATAATTTTGCTTAGGAGTTAGAGAATCTTGCAAGGAAATTAATGACACTGCCTCTGTTTACAGCACTATAGTTTCTTCCTGTGCTGAGCCAATCACATTGCTCCGTTATAAACGTGGAAAAGAGAAACTAGGAGATGAAGCATATTTATGAGAGGTCAGCAGCTGGAAAGTCACACCAAGGCAGGGCTGAGCAAGCCCGGATGAGTACAGATCAAGGCTGAGTAAACAGAGGAAGCCTGTTGGTGGAGAAAGCAGAGGAAAAAGTGGGAGGCAGAGTGTGTCTGGTTCCTGCTGACTTTCCACTTTCGATTGTCCTCTCAGGAGGCCTTACTGTGCCGTGGTTCTTGCCCTTTGATTTCTATGAGCTTCCCCTTCTAGATTTACAAAAAGAAAAAGAGAATCCCATCTTGCCTGAGCTAGTCTGAGTAGGCCTCAACTCCTTAAGACAGCCAGGAAGTGGGATACATTGTGGTCTGTAAGGACAATGTGGCATGAGAGGTGAGGGATGGCCATAGAATTTATTGTCCAAAGCAGAAATCTTTTGGAGGAAAGGGGGTGTTAGTGATTACACCAGAACAACAGGTACACAGAAACCCGGTAGGATTATTCCAGGCAAATGGGATGTATGGTCATCCTTGAGATGGGAAAAGTGGGTTCAGGATCAGGAGGCCAGCTGGCATGCCAAGCTCTCTCCCTCCCTCTCCATTTGACTTTAGATAAGTCACTTCTGTTCCAAGAGCCTCAATTTCCTTGACTGTAAGATAACAGATTTAAGATATCTTTACTGGTTTTTTCTGATCAAGAAAAATCTCAGACTAAGATAAGTCATCTTTGAATAGAGGCAACTCAGGAGATGGAGTAAATATGTGAGAAGGACCCTTTTAAAATTGTATAGAGCTGAATGCCTTTACATACACATCAATAAATATGTTTTACTGATTTGACTTTTTAAAACAAGATACTAAATAGTCATCAATCAAAGCAATCTGGTTATCAGTGATTACATTTTGCATTTTATTTTTTTATTTTTATTTTTTTTGAGACAGGCTGGAGTTCAATGGAGTCATCTTGGCTCACTGCAACCTCTGCCTCCTGGGTTTAAGCGATTCTCCTGCCTCAGCCTCCCCAGTAGCTGGGACTACAGGTGCCCGCCACCACGCCCAGCTAATTTTTCTATTTTTAGTAGAGACGGTGAGAGGTGACAGAGTACTGGCAGTCCTCGCAGCCCTCGCTCGCTCTCGGCACCTCCTCTGCCTGGGCTCCCACTTTGGCAGCACTTGAGGAGCGCTTCAGCCCACCGCTGCACTGTGGGGGCCCCTTTCTGGGCTGGCCAAGGCGGGAGCTGGCTCCCTCAGCTTGCAGGGAGGTGTGGAGGGAGAGGCGCGAGTGGGAACCGGGGCTGCGTGTGGTGTTTGTGGGCCGGCTGGAGTTCCGGGTGAGTGTGGGCTTGGCGACCCCTCACTCAGAGCAGCTGGCAGGCCCCGCCGGCCCCGGGCAATGAGGGGCTTAGCATCTGGGCCAGCAGCTGAGGAGGGTGTACTGGGTCCCCCAGCAGTGCCAGCCCACTGGCGCTGTGCTTGATTTCTCACCGGGCCTTAGCTGCCTTCCTGCAGGGCAGGGCTTGGGACTGCAGCCCGCCATGCCTGAGCCTCCCACCCCCTCCATGGGCTCCTGTGCGGCCCGAGCCTCCCCAACGAGTGCCACCCCTTGCTCCAAGGCGCCCAGTCCCATCAACCACCCAAGGGCTGAGGAGTGAGGGTACATGGCATGGGACTGGCAGGCAGCTCCACCGGCAGCCCCGGTGCAGGATCCACTGGGTGAAGCCAGCTGGGCTCCTGAGTCTGGTGGGGATGTGGGGAACCTTTATGTCTAGCTCAGGATCTGTGAATGCACCAATCAGCACTCTGTATCTAGCTACACTGGCGGGGCCTTGGAGAACCTTTGTCTATATATCTAACTGATCTGATGGGGACCTGGAGAACTTTTATGTCTAGCTCAGGGATTGTAAACACACCAATCAGCGCCCTGTCAAAACAGACCAGTTGGCTCTACCAATCAGCAGGATGTGGGTGGGGCCAGATAAGAGAATAAAAGCAGGCTGCCCGAGCCAGCAGCGGCAACCCGCTGGGGTCCCCTTCCACACTGTGGAAGTTTGTTCATTCGTTCTCTGCAATAAATCTTGCTGCTGCTCACTCTTCGGGTCCATGCTGCTTTTATGAGCTGTAACACTCACCGCGAAGATCTGCAGCTTCACTCCTGAAGCCACCTAGACCACGCGCTCACCAGGAGGAATGAACAAGTCCAGACGCGCCACCTTAAGAGCTGTAACACTCACCACGAAGGTCTGCAGCTTCACTCCTGAGCCAGCGAGACCACGAACCCACCAGAAGGAAGAAACTCCGAACAGATCCGAACATCAGAAGAAACAAACTCCAGACGCGCTACCTTAAGAGCTGTCACTGCGAGGGTCTGCGGCTTCATTCTTGAAGTCAGTGAGACCAAGAACCTACCAATTCCAGACGCAACGGGGTTTCACCATATTGGCCAGGCTGGTCTTGAACTCCTGACCTTGTGATCCGCCAGCCTCAGCCTCCCAAAGTGTTAGGATTACAGGCGTGAGCCACCATGCCTGGCCTATATTTTACTTCTTGAGGCATCAATAAAACAGCTCCAGAGTTGCTATGACTCCCAAAAGAAACCAGCTGGTACTGACTTGCCCAGAGTCTCAGGTCCAGATGAAGGGGAAGTGTATTTTTCCTGTTCATTGCATCTCTGAGACCTAATGCTACAGTCCTGCCTTGACCTGTGAAGAGGAAGTCAAAGGTGTAAACAGTCTCCCACTGGTTCCCTTGCCAGCCCATCCCTTGTTGGCCAGCCCTTACTGTGGCAAGTTCTGCATTCCTATTACTGGGAGATGGTCAAACTGCCAGCATGTCTGCAGAGATTAGGAGCGCAAACTTAATATTCTCAATTGCATAGCTGCTCTTAAAGGTCATGGGATCTCAGAATTTTGGAGCTAGGAGGAACCATAGCTTGTATAATAAGTTTCAATTCACAGATGACAAATAATAGCTAAAGATATAACAAATGTTAACGTTCAGGCATTGTGTGAAGCATCATGCTGGGTGCTTTACAGCAATCGTATTATTTCATTCTTGTGACAGCTCTATGAGGTAGGTATTCTTATCCTTATTATTCCTATTTTCAAAATGAGGATCCTTAGGTTTTCAGGGATTAAATAACTTGACACTCTGCTTGTTCAGCTTAGTGCAAGAAATCCTTAGGGACAGAATAAAAAAATGTTTGACTCAGTTCTGCTGATTCTCAGGACACTCTTCTTTCTATTAAAACGATCACAGGTGAGTCAAGAGGCATTTAATATGTATCTCAGGCACTGTGCTAGGTGTCAAGGCAGTTCACTGGGATACCAGATGAAATGTAACATAAACTCCTGCCTTTCCAGGCCTAAGGGAGGAAAAGGAACTGCTGGGTCTCTGCAAAGCTCTCTCTTCATGAAGGCCCAAACGCTTGTAAGGAAATGCCTTATTAATGCTCATAATATCCCCTAGGAAGAGGGTGTGGGAAAAAGAGAAGAGAAGTACTATTACGCCTCTCTTGCAAATGAGAAAATTGAAGCAGAAACAATTACAGGCCTTGCCCAATATGAGGCAGTCACCACTGAGGCTAAGAATGAAACAAAATTATCTTGGTTCCTTCTAATATATTCACTGGCCAAAATAAAAAGTCTCTCTTCAGTTACCTGTGGTCACTGCAGGGTTCAAGGACAATTATCATTTGAGACAACTTTTTGGATAGGAATTATCTTACTAAGCTTCCCACACCTACTCATTTGAATTTCATCCCTTTTCCCTCTCCCCTTTTTGATGTAGACAAGTCAGGGCATAGACAATCTTCAAATGAAAAAACAAAGAACTGGAAATATCAGAGTAGATTATATTATAACTACATTAGAATCAAGTTATGAATGAATTCTCCCATGGTAATACTAGTGGCAATAAAGATGACTGCCATATATTGATTACCTATTCTGTGCCTGATACTATGCTAAGTGCATTATACTTGGTCCTACAATAATACACATGCAGAGACAAATACAGGTTTTGTGGGTCCTGAAGCTTATACAATTTGAAGGGCCCTTCTTGAGAAAAAAGAAAATTTGGGATAAAGGGTTTTGCAAGGGCCTGTGCAAGTGAAGGACCCAAAGCTTAACTTTGCGAGTTTCATGGTAAATGCATCACTGTGCCCAAGTCAGCTAACAGCTCATATCCCCAGTTTTACAAGCAATGAAATTGAGGACCAGGTAAGTTAAGCAACTTGACGTAAGTCATAAAGCTTATACTGGCAAGGATAGGATTTGAACATATGGAATCTGACTCCAAATCTCATGTATTTTCTTTGTGTGGCTTCTAATAAAAATAAAATTGCTGGCCGGGCGCGGTGGCTCACGCTTGTAATCCCAGCACTTTGGGAGGCCGAGGCGGGCGGATCACGAGGTCAGGAGATCGAGACCACGGTGAAACCCCGTCTCTACTAAAAATACAAAAAAATTAGCCGGGCGTAGTGGCGGGCGCCTGTAGTCCCAGCTACTCGGAGAGGCTGAGGCAGGAGAATGGCGTGAACCCGGGAGGCGGAGCTTGCAGTGAGCCGAGAGGGCGCCACTGCACTCCAGCCTGGGCGACAGAGCGAGACTCCGTCTCAAAAAAAAAAAAAAAAATAAAAAAAAAATAAAAAATAAAATAAAATAAAATTGCTATCACTTATTAAGTACTAACTATATGCCAGAAAGATCACGCCTTAAGGTTATAAGAATTATTTGACAAAGCAGATGTGATTGTTAGTCCTTATTATCCCTATTTACACAGGGGGAAAACATGAATCAAGTAAGATTAAATAGCCCATGGTCACCCAGCTGGGACACGGTGGAAGCTAGGTTTCATGTCCAGGAGTGTGAGATCCTCACTCTTTCCCACCATCCCATGCTACATACCACCCTACAGGTAATCCAGGAAAAAGCAAAATAGCGATGTGTGACTTACCTCTAATGACAAGAGTATTTCCACATCTGCCCACTGAAACTAGCCCTGTCCTTTAGTTTCATACAATACACCATGCAGTCCTCCTTAGCTGGGATTGAGCAGCTCTGAAAATCCACTTCCCTGTACTATTACCTATCAGAACAGAGTCCATTCCTCATGGAGAAAACCACTTGGAAATACCAACAGAAACTCAGTCCCCAGCCAAGCTGCCTTACAGCCACCCCCTCACCCAGAGAAATGGAGACACACAGAGAATCTAAGGGCTGGCTATATGGGAACCACGGGGAAGATCACTCATCCTATAGGGCTCCTTGAAGCAGCCTTTCAAAGCCATATAAGAAAACTCACATATTGACTATAATTGGATTGCTTTACTTTAGTCACTCAAGGCGAGAGTTTACGTCCTCAAACGCAGCTCACCATGGATTTGGACATGGACAGGAGTGGAGAAAGGATTCAGTTTCTTTTTTCCTTGAACATGATTGCTCAGAGGAAACTGACCCTTGAGACGCTCAAACAGTGGGCCTTGTCTTCCCTTGGCAATGTGAACTTTAAAAATTACATTATACTTTGCCATGGTGCTTTTTGAAAAACCGCCTTTAACTGCCAGATTTCAGGTACTCAATTACTTTTGGAAACTCAAAGGAATATATCCATTGCCACCTGGAATAAAACAGCTTTACTAACTGGAAAGTGCAGTGATTCAAAGTAGACTGGGCCTGGGCTTTTTTATCTGGCCACAGCAAGTGCAGACCAGTGGGAGAAACGATGCGTGCAGTGATGGATGCTAACAAGAAAGGCTGCTGCTCCAGTGATTTTTTTTCCTTTTTAAGGAAAAAATGATCCCAGTAACTCTCTCTTGTTCCTCTTTTGACACAGCTTGGTGGATGTGGGGGAAAGGGCAGATGAAATGACCAGTGAAATCAAAAGATGAAGTCTTCTTAAAGGACTGGCTCTCCAGACCAATCATCTAGAGGAAGTGACAAGTTCAGATTCTTGTAGGGAATCTAAATGCATCTGTGCCTGAAAAGTATGGCCGTTTGAGAAGAATAAGAATTCATGGAGAGACAAAGCAACACAGACTGTTAGTACAGGATACAAAGCCACTAAGTCAGCGTTCAGCAAAGACTGAAGGATGAAATGTCACCCAGCCTAAGAACTGGCCCAGCTACAAACTGCCCCTGCCCAGCCCAAGAAGGCAAGAACACAATAGACGGCACACCCGCGTCTCATCCCCGGGCGCACACCACTTCAAAGGCCACAGCAAGCAGACCACATAACCTGCCTCTTCTGCGGTGGCTTTCATTCAGGTCTGTTTCTTCATGAAGTGGGAGGGAAACAAGTTTGGGCCCACCTGAGATTGGGGTGTAGACGGAAGGAGTGGGGAGAAATGCAAACCACAGAACACAACCGAAGGCCTTTTTAAAAGTCAGGATCCATAGCCTTACTTATTACTGTAAAGGGAACAGAGTCGGCTCCATCCTTCCCCGTCCTTCTTTAACCCTCGCCTACCAAGCCCTGGAAGACAGGGAGGCAAGAAGAGCTGTAGTGCACAGGGTCTGCCCGAGTGCAGGTCTTCCCTATGCAAGATGCAGCAGCAGGGGTGGGACAGTGGGCTGGAAGACTCCACAACACACACACACACACACACACACACACACACACACACACACACAGCCCGCCCCGCCTCACCTTCTCTATACTCTGGTCCACAGCGTCCCCGCCGTGTAAAAGCCGCATCGGCCCATTCTGTGTGCCGCTCACGGGCCGGGCCGGGCCGGGTCGCACCCGCCCAGGATCCAACTGCAAGGAGGGAAGAGCCGCCGCAGAGGCGTCGGGGGGAGCCTTCGGCGCTGCGCCCTCCCGGCGCCCGGTTTGTGCGCGCAGTTCTGGGTTCCGCGACCTGGCGAGCGCGGCCGCGGGTGTCCTGGGCGCATGGGCCCGCGGAGGGACGGCCGGACATCGGTTTCGGTTTCCTTCCCTGGGCAGCCGTGGCGCCCGCCTGGCGCCGCTGGGGAGAGTGCAGGAGAGCGCAGATGAGAGGTGACAGCATGCTGGCAGTCCTCACGGCCCTTGCTCAATCTCGGCGCCTCCTCTGCCTGGGCTCCCGTTTTGGCGGCACTTGAGGAGCCCTTCAGCCACCGCTGCACTGTGGGAGCCCCTTTCTGGGCTGGCCAAGGCGGGAGCTCCCTCAGCTTGCAGGGAGTGTGGAGGGAGAGGCGCGAGCGGGAACCGGGGCTGCGCACTGCGCTTGCGGCCCGGCTGGAGCTCCGGGTGGGCGTGGACTTGGCAGGCCCCCCGCCCCGCCCCCCCCCCCCGCTCAGAGCAGCCGGCCGGCCGTGCAGACCCCAGGCAATGAGGGGCTTAGCACCCGGGCCAGGGGCTGCAGAGGGTGTACTGGGTCCCCCAGCAGTGCCGACCCACTGGCGCTGCGCTCGATTTCTCACTGGGCCTTAGCTGCCTTCCCACAGGGCAGGGCTTGGGACTGCAGCCTGCCATGCCTGAGCCTCCCACCCCCTCCATGGGCTCCTGTGCGGCCTGAGCCTCCCCAACGAGCGCCACCCCCTGCTCCAGGGCACCCAGTCCCATCGACCACCCAAGGGCTGAGGAGTGCGATTGCACGGCGCGGGACTGGTAGGCAGCTCCACCTGCAGCCCTGGTGCAGGATCCACTGGGTGAAGCCAGCTGGGCTCCTGAGTCTGGTGGAGACGTGGAGAACCTTTATGTCTAGCTCAGGGATTGTAAATACACCAATCAGCACCCTGTGTCTAGCTCAGGGTCTGTGAATGCACCAATCGACACTCTGTATCTAGCTGCTCTGGTGGGGCCTTGGAGAACCTTTGTGTGGATACTCTGTATCTAACTGATCTGATGGGGACATGGGGAACCTTTATGTCTGGCTCAGGGATGGTAAACGCACCAATCAGCACCCTGTCAGAACAGACCACTCGGCTCTACCAATCAGCAGGACGTGGGTGGGGCCAGATAAGAGAATAAAAGCAGGCTGCCCGAGCCAGCAGCGGCAACCCCTTCGAGTCTCTCTCCACGCTGTGGAAGCTTTGTTCATTCGCTCTTTGCAATAACTCTTGCTACTGCTCACTGTTTGGGTCCACGCTGCTTTTATGAGCTGTAACACTCACCGCAAAGGTCTGCAGCTTCACTTCTGAAGCAGAGAGACTACGAGCCCACCGGGAGGAATGAACAACTCCAGACGCGCCGCCTTAAGAGCTGTAACACTCACCGCGAAGGTCTGCAGCTTCACTCCTGAGCCAGCGAGACCACGAACCCACCAGAAGGAAGAAACTCCAAACACATCCGAACATCAGAAGGAGCGAAAAACTCCAGACACGCCACCTTAAGAGCTGAAACACTCACCGCGAGGGTCTGCGGCTTCATTCTTGAAGTCAGTGAGACCAAGAACCCACCAATTCCCGACACACAGGGACATGACGTTCGCGGGCCGGGCTCGCCGCAACCCGGGGTGGAGAAGGCCAGAGACTGCGCGGGGAGGCGGGAGGGGCGGAGACCGCGGTCCTGTGCCCTGTGGTGGCGGCAGTGATTCGGCCCACGCCCTACCCGGCTGGTCCCCGGTGGCCCTGAGTGGCTGCGGCGCCTGAGCCAGGCCCGGCCTGGCCGCTCCCAGTGCCTTGCACCGCAGGCCCAGAGCTCACCTCACTGAAATCGCCGATGCTGGTTTGCACACTCATTTACTCATTCTGCAGGTAGGTCTGAGGGCCTCGCATGGGCCACCCATGGGGGATTCAAGGTGGCTGGGACATTCCCCTGCTCTAGAAGCGCTCACAAGTTAGCAGGGACACTATTACGGCAATTATAACACACTGTAACAAGTGCTTCTACCAGGTGCCTGCTGACTTCATGCCAGCAAGCACGTTCTGCCTGGATGACCTAGAGCCCCCACATTGAACTGGGGCCTGGAGGATGCATAAAAGTTTTTCACGTAAGGGGCATGTGCAAGAAAGGAAAATGTGCAAAAAAGGGAGGAGGAGGCATTTCACGGAGAAGGAAACGGTGAGCAAAGGCATTGGGGGTGAAAGAGCAAAACCTGTAGGAAGCAAGAAGGAAATTCCTTTTGACTGTAGGCTCACGTGTTTAGAGTGTGGAGTCAGAGGTGTTGAGGCCCCAAGGGGTCAGGCTTTGAAGGGCTCTTGGTATCCTGTTGAAGAGGTGGAAGTTGGGAAGGAGCTTAAAGCAGGCAGCACTGGTGTTCTTGCCTGCTTAGCTCACTGTCATGTCCCAGACACCGAGGACCAAGACCTGCACACAGCTAGGACTCAAGAAGTGTTCGTTAAATGAGTGTTTCTTCTATGCCAGCCCTTTACTAGGTTCTTTGCACAGTTCTACTCATTTAATACCCTTGACAGTCTTATGAATAGGAGGTTGTGTTTGTCCCAGTCCTCCAGAAACAGTCCCAGATAGGGGTACTATGCAAGAGAGTTTTGAGGGAAAACAGGGAGCTGGACCTGGGATGCAGGTGTGATCCTTGTGAAGGAAAGAGGCAAGCAAGCAGGAAGGTTGGGTGGAAGGAAGCATTTGATACTATATACAGTTTATTTCTAAAAAGTTCAGCAAGGCCATTGGGGTGGGGAATCCTTTAGCCAAATGGGCTTGTCCCAGAAGTCTGGCATCTCCCAGAAAGAGGCCTGCCTTAGTATCCTTGCTGTGCTCAGTCATGAGCTGGGAGCAGCCTTAAGAAGCTGGCCTTTGCAGCAACCTGGGGATAAAAATCAGCGGATGGATTTCAGCAGAGCTCAGCAGTTGAGGTGGAGCCATTTGTCAGTTATGCTATCTACACTGCGAGATCCAAGAAGTACATTTTCTTGGCAACTGTAGTGTATTATCCTCATTTTACATTCAATAACACTGGGGCTCTGAGTTAAGTAACCTAACAAGCTCAAGTGGTTGCTGAGTGGTGGATCCTGCCTGAACCAGGATGTAGGGCTGGCTGTTGACCTCCAAAACTCTCACTTTCTCTACTCTGTGCATTGCTGCCTCCCAATCTGTCACTAATGAGAATCTGGGGACAGCAAATCAGTTAGGAGGCTTTGTTGAGGACTTGGAGAGATAGCATGATGGTTTAAAAATGGTGGCAAATTATTTGTTACTCCTTTCGTTGAGAGGTAGGGGCTATACTTTCTCGCTTTGAATTTGGGCAGGTTTTAGCAATTTGTTAAACCAATAGAATACAGAGGAAATGACCATATCCTGGAACTTCTGAAGCTAGGTCACAAATGCCTTGCAACTTCTGCTGAGGCCTCTGGAAATTCTTGCTCTTGGAGCCTCAAGTCACCCCTAAGTTCAGCTACCCGGAGACCACTGCAGAGAACGTGGGAAAGACTGTGGGGAGAAGCCCTGAGTCTGTAGGAAATGTCCCACCAGTCCCCAGCTGTCCCTAGCCTTTTGAGTCACAGGCCCTAGACATCATAGAGCAGAGGTGAGTGGTCCCTGCTGAGCCCTGCTCAAAACGCAAAATAAAGGATTGTTGTTTAAGCCATTGAGTGTTGGTGTGGTATGTTACTCAGTAGATAGCTGGAGCAGATGGTGAGGGCAGGACTGAGGCTGGGACATTTTGCAGCTACCAAAGCTCTTCAAGCAGCAGCCCCAGAGGACCAACCCTGTGTTCAAATAGATCCTGGTGGGGTCCTGAATGATTCAACTGTCCCCAGCCTGATGGGTGGGTGGTCTCCAGTCCTCAGGTGTCCACAATCAGCAGACTTTCTCTTCCCCTAATCCTGCTTCTTCTCTGCTGTTAAGTTCCAGTTAGCTACATTAACTCTGCTCTGTGCCCCAGTTTGCTTAAGGAGCAATGCTAGCCCACTAACTCTCACGTCCCCTACCTAGGCATTGGTTGAAGTCCTCCTGTCATCTGTATGTCCTCTCCTTCCCTGACTAGAAAAAAATACTTGGTAACTTGCCTGCCTAGGTACTTTGGCACTCAGAAGTTCATGTTCACATTGAACTTCCACTCCCTACTCTCTGTCTGCTACAATCAGATTTTCTGTTTGCTGGCTCCATTCTGGAGGGCAAACTCCATAGGTACCCAACCCTTCCACCACTGGACCACCAATCCCAGGATACTCTTCCCTTTCATTGTTCATTGAGGTCCCTTCTTGTCTCTTGTCTGGGCCACCAGGAGAGTAACAGACTGTGGAGTTGGAGAGATGGAGACAGATTTGATAAATGTATCTCAGTGTGGGAGAGTGTCTAAACAAGGGCTTTCAGCTCAAGTTGCCCTCAGTTTACCTTCTCTCTGAGGATCTCACTCTGTTTCCAGTATGTCAGGCGGTTAGTAAGCTGCTTTCCCTTTAAAACTCTGGACAAGCCAAATGAAAACCTCTTTCTTGGTTCTTCTTAACACAGCTGACCAGACTAGCATTTTTTAAATGTGTTAACATAAGACAGAACAAAAAGGACCTAATTACAGAAAATATAAACAGCTTTTAAGAAAATAATGTATGTTTCCAAAATAGCAGTCTGTGATCCTGCAGTAATCTGTCTTATCACCGAGGCTGGCACAACTTTTTAGCAGCTGGCCTGGCTGTCTTTCTGTTCAGTTTTATCTTCTCTACCCACAGCTATGTTCAGAAGCTTTTGACACAAAGCCCCAAAATCCAGATTTAAGTTTCTCAATGCCCTTTGGGACTTCCTCCTCATTTCTGATCTATAGGACATGTCTGCACCGCTAATTGACATTGTTAGTTTATTGCCACAAGATCATCTCACCCTATGAGAGACTTTGCCCTCTCATCCAGGGAGTAGCCCCTGCTTGCCAGGCACTAATAACCCTGAACACACTCTGGAGGGGCAGATGGCTTGGGAAGGGGTTACTGCTCCCAGAGTTTAGATGAGAAGGCTGATGCCAGGGCAGGAAGACAATCAGGAATCTTCCTGGTGACTTCTCTGCTATGGTCGGGATTCGTGTTCCCTCCAAATCTCATGTTGAAATTTGATCCCCAGTGTTGGAGATGGGGCCTAATGGGAGGTGTTTGGGTCCTGAGGAGAGATTGTTCATGAATAGATTAATGCCCTCCCTCAAGCATGAGTGAGTTGTCAGAGAGCGGGTTGTTGAAAAGACCTGGCACCTCCTCCTCCTCTCTCTAGCTTCCTCTCTGCCCATGTGCCTCACACACGTGTGCTCCCTTTCTGCCTTCCCATGAGTGGAACCAGCCTGAGGCCCTCGCCCAATCCGGGTGCCTGTGCCGTGTGTCTTGTCCAGCCTGCAGAACCATGAGCCAAATAAACCTCTTTTCACTACCCAATCTCAGGTATTGTTATAGCAACACAAACAGACAAGGGTGGAAAATGAGGAGGCTGATGCTGTGGCAAGGAGATATGGTGACCTTTCTATACCTAAAATCAGAAGACTTTATCTGAGAAGAACAAGTACACTTAATGAATGATTGCTGATGCCTGTTGAAATTATGCAATCATTTGGGACTTAGAAAAAGAGCTATCTTCATAGACTCTAAGGGCTATCATGGGGAAGCAAGGGGGCTCTTTGGGCTCTACCTTAAATTTAGAATGTTGATACTATACTCACATGAGTTTAATGATGTAGTCATTGTATACTTTTATGTTCAAAGTGTTAATGTGTTAAATATAAGCATTTAAAATACACCACAGGCAGGGCAAGGTGGCTCATGCCTGTAATCCCAGCATTTTGGGAAGCCAAGGCAGGAGAATCACTTGATCCCAGGAGTTTGAGATCAGCCTGGGCAATGTAGCAAGACTTCATCTCTATAAAAAAATAAAAAAAATTAGCAGGGCATGGTTGGACCTGCTTATGGTCCCAGCTACTTGAGAAGCTGAAGTGGGAAGATCACTTGAGCCCAGAAGGTCAAGGCTGCAGTGAGCAGTGACTGTGTCACTGTACTCCAACCTGGGTGACAGAGTGAGACCCTATCTCAATGAAATAAAACAAAAAATACACCACAATGTCTATAACCTTGTATGGTAGAGAATCTCCAAATAGGACTACCAACAATTCCTCCTGTTTTTGTAGGCTCACGCTGCTCCTCAGGTCAAAGTTGGAGTCTGTTTCCTCCCTGTAATCTGGGCTGGCCTTGTGACCTGCTTTGACCAGTAGAATATGAGAGAACCCATATGTGCCAGTGCCAGGTTTAGATCTGGCAGCTTCTTTATTTGCCTTCTTGGGACCCAACTGCCATGTCAGAAGCTCAGATTAGACTACTGAATGATAAGAGACCATGTGGGGAGGGACACTGGAGAATGAGAGGCCACATGGATGTCACAATTCCAACCAAGTTTCCAGATGAATACAACCTCATGCCCCACAGAACAGAGATAATGAGCTGTCCCTGCTGAGTCCTGTCCAAATTGAAGAATTGTGAGCAAATGAATGGCTGTATATCAAGCTACTAAGTTTTGGGGTGGTTTGTTATGCCATGATAAATAACAGAAACAGTATTTTTATCATTTATTAATCATTTTAATGTTCCAGGTGCCTAAAAATGAATGGAAATGGCCCCAGGCCTTGCCTACTTTGGGATAGGTCAGGCTCTAAGATACTTCTAAAAGTCTTGGCTTTCTTCTTATTGAAGGGATCTATAAAATGTACCATCACACCCTAGCGATTTGGCATATGTTATTCCTAAATGTTTGTGGAGCATCCTAAATCCTGAGCAATACAGGATCCACAAGAAAAAATTACTCTCTCCTCCCTCCTCCCCTACCCATCATTCTGAAGTTCTTACATTACAGAACTATTTTATGCAGATAGGCTTACAGATCCCAGAGGAGAGCTCGTAAACCATTTATATTATATCACATGCACCTGTGCCAGGCCACAGGGCCTCTCTGTGAAGTAACCCATGTCCCTGTCTGTTGCCTCCTCCGATCAAGAAGCCCTCATGGCTTCCTCATTATCATCTTTGCACCCCCAACTAGGGGAATCTTTTCCAGTTTGTTTTTGTTTGGTTTGGTTTTTATTTTGTTTTGGGTTATTGGAAAATGAGAATTCCCCTCTTCAAATTCTTATTTTCCTTTTTGTTCCTCTAAGAATGCAGACTTTTTAAAACACGGAACTAGGAGGAGATATCCTATTCGCCTTTTTCTCTTCGCTTTCCTGAAAACAAAGTGTGGTGTTGTCTAACTAACAGAATGTGTGGTTGGAGGGTGAGGAATCAGGAGATCAAAGAGGAGAAAAATATAGTGGGCAAAAAGGGTGAATATGTTAGCAATATTATCTGCTACTTGTACATATGCCAAGCAGTAGGCTAGACAGTGGGCTTGCATTATTTCCTTTACTCCTCACAATGCCCTATGATGTAGACATTCTATTTTAAGGATAAGGAAACTGAGGCACACAGAGATTGACCAAGTATTCCAATGCTACTGGCCAGTAGGAAGCAAAGGTAATACTAAATCCAAATCAGTCAGATGCTTTAGCCAGGCTCTTAATCCCTTAGCCACTGCTTGGGACTTCTGGCCTCATGCTTATTGAGGGTAAAAGGAAAGCAGTGAAAATTGCAAAAAAAAAAAAAAAAAAAAAAAAAAAAAAGCTATGGCATTGGAATACTCATGGTGACCTGGGCATCCAGGAAGGGAAGAGGTTGGAATTAGTGCATGTGACAGATAATGCCTCTGCTTGAACCTGATGTTAAACTAGAATGGAGAGCCAGGAAGGAGTTGCCAGTCCGGTGGCCAACAATATACTTCCCAATATATCCAATGTATATTCTGACAGGAAATGTATTCTAATCTGTTCTCAGCTGAGGTACTTTGATGGTACTTTCTAGAAGCAAATGAAGCTTGGGTTGGGTTTAAACTTACTGTGGCAAAGCCAGCATATTATGAAATATCAAGGCTGTCTGATTTCTTGCATGTTGTGAAATCAGGGCTAAATAAACAACACAAGAGGTCACAGTTACTCTTTAATGATGCGTTCCATGGGGAGAAGCTGTATCAACGAGAGAGCCAGGTTTACTCAGCATCTCTTTCTGAGGGGAGAAAGGGGGGATGGAGAGTGAAGAAGGGACTGTCTGAGGGTAGAGGCAGACTTTGTCAGCCTGGAGTCGTGGGGAGAAGAAGATATTTGGCCAGAGATAGGGGTGCAGTGGTGGAATGGGGAATGGGGGGCTTAGATAATAGACTATAGAAAGGGTAAAAATAAGCCCCGCCCCTCACCACTAACCGGTCCCTGCATGACTCCTAACCACTGCATTCACCACATATCCTGAGACTCTGAAATGATTACCCAGAAGCCTCCTATACTCATCAAACCTCAGACAAGAGTGCTATTCAGTTAACTTTACAACAGTTGTAAGCATTTCCACTTCTTTCATAAATAAATACTATTTCTTATTAGTATCAATGAAAAACGTTTCAGAATATTAATGAGTAGTGTTTGCTTCAATCGCACTGCAAGCTATCTTAAGCAGCAGTGTTTCCTCCACTTTGAATCAAACCAGAGGAGATAGAGATGCAAATCACAGTTCTTCAAAAAGTTAAACAGAACTATCATATGACCTAGCAACTCTCTTCCTAGGTATATAACCCCCAAAATTGAAGACAGGTACTCAAACAAATACTTGTAAACCAGTGTTCATAGAAGCATTGTTCACAATAGTCAAAAGGTGGAACCGACTCAAATGTCATCAGACAATAATAGATACACAAAATATGTTATAGACATACAATGAAAAATACTATTCAGCTATCAAAAGGAAAGAAATAGGTTGGGTGTGGTGGCTCATACCTGTAATACCAGTATTTTGGGAGACTGAGGCAGGAGGATTGCTTTGGGCCAGGAGTTCAAGACTAGCCTGGGCATCATAGCAAGACCCTATCTCTACAAAAAAATTAAAAATTAGATGGGCATGGTGGCATGCACCTATAGTCCCAGCTTACTTATGAGGTGAGATAGGAAGATTCCTCGAGTCCAGGAGTTCAAGGCTTCAGTGAGCTATGATTGTGCCATTGTACTCCAGCCTGTGACAGAGCTAGATCCTGTCTCAAAGAATGAAGTCCTGATACATTCTACTACAATGTAGACTTCTTTTCTTTTCTTTCTTATCTGCCATTTCTGATGTGAGTAATGGTCCCTCTTAGAATATGATCTTTTTAAAAATCAGTGATGGGAAAAGAATTCTAGAAAGTTCTGGCAGTTTTTTACCCAGGGAGAAATAAAAGGGATAGCGAGTCATAAGTGCATTTTCTGTTACATAAGAAGAAAGATTGTACAAGAATGCCTCCAGGTGCTCACTTGGGGTCAGCTGGGACCACAGGAGTTTCTTCATTCTCTCAGCAGAGACAGTACACACACTCAGCTTCCCCTGGGGATGGCAGCTTCCTCCTGGTCCTCTTTATTTCCCCATGGGAAACTGTACAACTCACAGGCCCCAAGGTCCCTAGTTGATTCCTAATCAACTCCTGTAAAGAGCCAGCTCCTTAACTCCAGACTGCCTGGCACCATGCAATCTGTATATTCCCTTATGAACAAGGCCACTTTCTCATACCTGCCCACAGGAAGAAAAACCCATTGTGGCAGGGGAAGGGGACAGGCTTTCTCCTCTGGAACAGAACCATACAGCCCAGCAGCCTTCACCTGCTTCACTGATGGTGAGCTTGGACAACAACTGCCTCACTGGTCCTGGCCTGGGGAGTTTTTCCTTTCCCCACTAAAGCCTGTTCCCCATCATTCCTCTTTTTTTTTTTTGGCGTGGGGAAGATGAAGTTTCACTCTTGTTGCCCCAGCTGGAGTGCAGTGGTGCAATCTCAGCTCACTGCAACCTCTGCCTCCTGGGTTCAAGTGGTTCTCCTGCCTCAGCCTCCCTAGTAGCTGGGATTACAGGTGCCTGGTACCATGTCTGGCTAATTTTTTGTATTTTTAGCAGAGGCGGGGTTTCATCACATTGGCCAGGCTGGTCTTGAACTCCTGACCTCGTGAGTTCAATCCACCTCGGCTTCCTAAAGTGCTGTGATTACAGGCGTGAGCCACTGCATCCGGCCTATTCTCCATTATTCCAAGCGAACTACTGCAAGAACAGAAAACAAAATACCGCATGTTATCACTTATTAGCTAAAGAGCTAAGCATCAAACATGCATGGACACAAATATGGGAACAATTGACACTGGAGACTACTTGAAGGGGGATGTGGGTGAGGAGTGTCGGTTGAAAACCTACCTATTGGTATCATGCTCACTACCTGGGCGACAGGATCCTTCATACACCAAACCTCAGTGGCATGCAGTTTACCTGTGTAACAAACTTGCACATGTACCACCTGAACATAAAATAAAAATCAAAGGAAAAAATGCATATTCCTTAATCTATGCCACATGATGTTGTGGAATTCATCCCAAACTCTGTAACAATAAGTGACTACCATGAAGGGATCCACCCAGTATACTAATATCTCTATATGAAACAACAAAAAGAAACTGCACATTTAAGAATGAGGCCTACACAGAATTTCAGGGAGGCTGGGCAGGCCCAATCCTTTATCTGAAGAAAAATCTTAATATTCAGTGGTACAAAATACTACTTTTAAATTCAGTCTCCAATCCTTCCAGTGTCCAATTCATGAACATCTGGGCATCATCTTTCCTATTTTTTTTTGAGACTGAGTCTCACTATGTTGCCCAGGCTGGAGTGCAGTGGCATGATCTCAGCTCACTGCAACCTTCATCTCCTGGGTTCAAGCAATCCTTGTGCCTCAGCCTCCCCAGTAGCTGAGACTATAGGCGTGAGCCACCATGCCTGGCTAATTTTTGTATTTTTTAGTAGAGACGGGGTGTCACCATGCCGTCTTAGCCAGGCCGGTCTCAAACTCCTGATGTCAGGTGATCCACCCGCCTCGGCCTCCCAAAGTGCTGGGATTATAGGTGTGAGCCACCGTGCCCAGCCTTTTTCCTATCTTCTCCTTAGTCCTTTTCTCTCCACTGCCTCCACCAACCCTGTTCTAGAGGAGCGTCTCAAGTTCTGGGTAATCATCAGAGGAGGGTTTTTGTCGTTCACATTCTTTCAGAGTCAACAGCACAAACCCATCCTTTGCTTGTCACTGTTGAAGTTCTCTCAAACTCTATTTACTATGTCTTAGCCAAAGGTAAATATTACTTGCTATATGCCAAGCTCTGTTCTAAGGACTTCATATCTATTAATTTTTCAAAGGTCTGGGTAGGGGAAGAAGACCCTGGTCATGGATATTTCTACCATGGAGGACTAGTAAGCCCCAGCTGATCGCCTAGTTTAAGTCATGGTCAGGCAAGAGTTCCAAGCTGAAGCTCAGAAGAAAGGCAGGTGGGAAGAGGCCCAGGTGAAGGGAATGGGAATGGAGCATGTAGGTGTAAGAATTCTCTGGCAGGATCAGACCTTGACAGGTGGATGCATCAGGCTAATGATAATGTCACATCCCTTCAAAGCCATATTTTTGTTCAATATCAAAGGTAAGGCTTTGTGGGGGCGGGTGGCAGATGTCAACCTTTTGTCAATACAGCTGTGGGGGCATGTTTGTACACCATTCGGTAAAACAGTCCTCCAGGTGTTAATGAAAACTACCCTCCTTGGAAGTACTTTATTTTAACCTCAGCTCTTTTCTGCAAGTGGCTTAACCAAGTGTTCCCTCCAAACACATAGAGTGCTTGGCCTATGAAATGCTTTGGGAGACAGAATTGTCTCCTTCTTGGTAGATTTCCAGTGAGTTTTGGGTAATCTGCATCCTGGGGAATGGTACAGTAGCCCACCCCTTATTGGATCCTACTTAGTCAGAAGTCTGACTTTAAGAATTCACCAAAATTTGGCTGGGCACTGTGAGAAGATAGAAGAATCCTGTATAATCCAGAATCAGAATCAGAATGTGATGTGCATCACAATATTACCGCATCTGTCTTTATTATCACCCCTGTCTTCCTCTAATCCCTTGCTACTCAAAGTGTGATCCCAAGACGTTGCATTGGAACCACCTAGGAGATTGTTAGAAATAGACTCTCAGGCCCTGGTCTGGGCCAATTGAACAAAATTTGCAGTTGAACAAGAATAACCTATGACCCATGAGTAAAGTGTGAGAAGCATAGCAGGTTAGTCCATAGTCCCTCAAGGCCCAGTCACAACCGTGCTTTTCCATAACCCTCCTTCAGGGGACCTCAAAACTGGTATTTGGACTCTCCACTCTCACTCCACTTCACTAAAAGGAGAGGGTCCCTGGCCTGCTTTCCACCTTCAGAGTCTCCCTGGACTACTGAAGATCAGTATGTCTTAGGACATTCAGGCTTGATCTTTGGACTGCTACCCTACCCCTGAGGGATGTGTGACAGAGTCATGCCCTGTCTTCCCAGGTTCTGATGATGTTGGGGGAACGTAATTAAAAATAAAATCTCCTGCCAAACCAGGAGACCTCCCCATAAACACAGAAGGGAAAGACAATTTATTATTAAATAGGTATTAAACCAGAATGTGACATGCATTACAGGCAATCTTCTAAAGAGATTGCAGATTGCAAAGTCAGAAAGAAATCTTACCCTTTTCTATATCTAGGCAGATCCACTCCATTATATACATGTTTTCAGGTAAGAGGACTTGACAGCACCATTGTCACACATAGTTCATCCTAAATTCACTGGATATTAGGGCTGGCCATCTGTGTTAATTGCCTTTATCTGAAGGAAAAATAAAACTTCTCATATCTTTATGACAGGAGGTAGTTTTGCAACTTAGAGACAGGCATCTTAGAGTTAGGCTCCTGCCTTCCCACAGAAATGGAGAGAGAAGGGGGCTGTCTTTCTTGATGATTACACTTCAAAGGGTTCACTCCCAAGTCCTTAAGAGAAATATTCCCGTGTTGCAAATGTGGTAGGAGACTTTTTTAAAGCTTTTAAGAAGATTTACATACATCTTAAAAGGGCAGAGAAAAAATTTACAATTATAACCTTTTTTAAAATTCTTTTTTATTGAGACAGTATCTCTGTCACTCAGTCAGAGCGCAGTGGCATGATCTTGGTTCACTGCAACCTCTGCCTCCTAGACTCAAGCAATTCTCCCAGGTCAGTCTTCCAAGTAACTGGGACTACAGATGCATGCCACTAGGCCCAGCTAATTTTTGTTATTTTGTTTTATTTATTTTTTATTTCAGTAGTTTTTTGGGAACAGGTGGTGTTTGGTTGCATGGAAAAGTTCCTCAGTGGAGATTTCTGAGATTTTGGTGCACACATCACCCAAGCAGTAGACTCGGTATCCAATATGTAGTCTTTTATCCCTCACCCCCCCTCCTACCCTGCCCCGCAAGTCCCCAGAGTCCATTATATCTTTCTTATGCCTTTGCATCCTCATAGCTTAGCTCCTACTTGTGAGAACATATGATATTTGGTTTTCTATTCCTGAGTTATTTCACTTAGAATAATGGTCTCCAACTCCACCCAGGTTGCTGCAAATACTATTATTTTGCTCCTTTTTATGGCTGAGTAGTATTCCATAGTAAATATGTATATCACATTTTCTTTATCCACTCGCACTCGTTGGCATTTGAGCTGGTTGCATATTTTTTCAGTTGCATATTGTGCTGCTATAAAGACACGTGTGCAAGTGTCTTTTTCATATGATTTCTTTTCTTCTGGATAGATAAAGTCTTCAGCATTTTCTAGGTATATGATCATATCATCAGCGAACAGTGACAGTTTGACTTCTTTACTGATTTGGATGCCTTTCTTCCCTTGTCTGACTCCTCTCGCTGGGACTTCTAATACAATGTTGAATAGCAGTGATGAAAATGGGCATCCTTGTGGTGTTGCAGTTCTTAGGGAAATGCTTTCAACTTTTCCCCATTCAGTATAATGTTGGCTGTGGGTTTGGCATAGATGACTTTTATTGCCTTAAGGTATGCCCCTTCTATGCCGATTTTACCAAGGGTTTTAATCATAAAGGGATGCTGGATTTTCTCAAGTGCTTTTTCTGCATCTATTGAGATGATCAAATGATTTTTGCTTTTAATTTCTGTTCATGTATCATGTTTATCAACTTGCATAAGTTAAACCACCCCTGTATCCCTGGTATGAAACTCACTTGATCATTGTGTATTATCTTTTTGATATGCTGTTGGATTCTGTTAGCGAGTATTTTGTTGTGGATTTTTGTTTCTATGTTCATCAGGGATATTAGCCTATAATTGTTTTTGTTGTTATGTCTTTTCCTGGTTTTGGTATTAGGGTGATACTGGCTTCATGGAATGATTTAGGAAGGATTTCCTCTTTCTCTATCATTGCAATAATTTCAGTGAAATTGGTACCAATTCATCTTTGAATATCTGATATAATTTAGCTGTGAATCCATCTGGTCCTGGATTTCTTTTTGTCGGCAATTTTTTTTTATTATTGTTTGTTGGGGTGATCAGACCCAACACCTGGTCGTCAGGGCTACAAAGTCCAGCGGAGTCAAACGAATGAGACAAGACAAGTTAAGAGTAAATAAGGTAGGTCCAGGGGGCCAACGCTAGTATAGAGGCTGTGAAGGCCCTGATTTCTGGGAGCCTGTGCTATTTATTGGTAATCAAACAAAGAAGCAGGTGGTGAGGACGTGCGGACGTGGGGGTAAACAGGTGAGGACATGAGGACGTTGAAGGTAGAAAGGTAGCGGTGCATCAAGTGTAGCTGTGACAGTTTAGCATATGCTCTGCTACTTGAGATAATGGAGAACAGGTTCTTCTAATTCAAGATACAATCAATTTATGATTTTCGGAGAGCAAGGAGCAAGGGGCCAGCAAGTCTGGACACATTCGAGAGGCCAGGAGGGGTTTTATGCACTCAGCCCTGGATTCCATCCAAGCCACAAGGAGTTTTATGCCCTGGGTTTAGATTGTAGTGCAGCGGGGCAGCCTTCCACCCTTTGGCACAGAGCTTGGTGTTCCATAGGCCATGAGCGGTTTTGGACCCTGGACCCAGGACATGTTCCAAACTCTTCTACATTATGTCAGACAAAAAAACCCTGCCTCAGCCCTTCTACCAATACTGTTTAAGTCTCACTGCTTGTTATTGGTCTGTTCAGAGTTTCCATTTCTTCCTGATTTAATCAGGAGAGTTGTATATTTCCAGGAATTTGTTCATCTTCTCTAGATTTCCTAGTTTGTGTGAATTAAAGGTGTTCATAGTATCCATAAATGATCTTTTGTATTTCTGTGATATTCATGTAATAGCTCCCATTTCAGTTCTAATTGAGCTTATTTGAAACTTCTCTCTTCTTTTCTTGGTTAATCTCACTAATGGTCTACCAATTTTGTTTATCATTTCAAAGAACCAAGTTTTTTTTCATTTGTCTTTTGAATGTTTTTGTTTGTTTGTTTAAATTTCATGTAGTTCTGCCCTGATCTTTGTTATTTCTTTTCTTCTGCTGGGTTTGGGTTTGGTTTGTTCTTGTTTCTCTAGTTGCCTGAGGTGTGACCTTAGAGTGTCTATTTGTGCTCTTTCAGACTTTTTGATGTAGTCAAAAATTTGATGAACTTTCCACTTAGCACCACTTTTGCTCTGTGCCAGAGGGTTTGATAAGTTTTGTCACTACTATCATTCAAAGAATTTTTTTTTAAATTTCCGTTTTGATTTCATTGTTGTTCCAAAGATGATTTAATGTCCAAAGATCATTCAGGAGTGGATTATTTAATGTCCATGTATTTGTATAGTTTTGAGTGTTCCTTTTGGAGTTAATTTTCAGTTTTATTTCACTGTGGTTTGAGAGGATACTTGATATAATTTTGACTTTTTAAAATTTATTGAGACCTGTTTTGTGGCCTATCCTATGGGGTATCTTGGAGAATGTTCCACGTGCTGATGACAAGAAAGAGTATTCTGCAGTTGCTAGGTATAATGTTCTATAAATATCTATCCAGGGTATAGTTTCAGTCCATTGTTTCTTTGTTGACTTTCTGTCTTGATGATCTGTCTAGTGCAGTCAGTGGAGTATTGAAGTCCCCCACTATTATTGTGTTACCATCTATCTCATTTCTCAGGTCTAGTAATATGTTTTATAAATTTGGGAGCTCCAATGTTAGGTGAATATATATTTAGGATTGTGATATTTTCCTGTCGGACTGATCCTCTTGTCATTATATAATGTGCCGCCTCTTTGTCTTTTTTAACTGTTGTTGCTTTAAAGTCTGTTTTTGTCTGATATAAGAATAGGTATTCCGGCTTGCTTTTGGTGTTCATTTGCTGGAATATCTTTTTCTAGCCTGTTACATTAAGCTTATGTGAATTCTCATGCATTAGGTGAGTCTCTTGAAGATAGCAGATACCTGGTTACTTGATTTTTATCCATTCTGCCATTCTGTATCTTTTAAGTGGAACATTTAGGCCATTTACATTCAACTTTAGTATTGAGATGTATGGTACTTTTTTATTCATTGTGCTAGTTGGTGCCTGAATACCTTTTTCTCTCATTGTGTTGTTGTTTTATAGGCCCTGAGAGATTTCTGCTTTTAGGAGGTTCTATTTTTGTTTGTTTTGAGGTTTTATTTCAAGATTTAGAATCCCAGCTGGGCATGGTGGCTCACACCTGTAATCCCAGCACTTGGGGAGGCTGAGGGGGGCAGATCATTTGAGGTCAGGAGTTAGAGACCAGCCTGGCCAATATGGTGAAACCCCATCTCTACTAAAATAAAAAAAATTAGCTGGGCGTGGTAGTGCACGCCTGTAATCCCAGCTACTCAGGAGATGGAGGCAGGAGAATCACTTGAACCTGGAAGGTGGAGGTTACAGTGAGCTGAGATTGTGCCACTGCACTCCAGCCTGGGCAATGGAGTAAGCCTTCATCTAATAAAAAAAAAGAAAAAGAAAGAAAAAAATTTAGAATTCCTTTTAGCATTTCTTGTAGTGCTGGCTTGTGGCAAATTCTCTCAGCATTTGTTTATCTGAAAAACACTTTATCTCTTATTTATTTATGAAGCTTAGTTTTGCTGGATAAACTATTGTTGGCTGCAAATTATTTTGCTTAAGGAGGCTAAAGATAGTATCCCAATCCCTTCTGGCTTGTAGAGATTCTGTTGAGAAATCTGCTATTAATCTGATAGATTTTCCTTTATAGGTTACGTGATGCTTTTGCCTCATAGCTCTTAAGGTTCTTTCCTCCATCTTGATGTTAGATAACTTGGTGACTATGTGCCCGGGTGATGATCTTTTTGTAATGAATTTCTTGGGTGTTCTTTGAGCTTCTTATATTTGGATATCTACATCTCCAGCAAGGCCAGGGAATCTCTCAAATAAAATTTCCAAACTTTTAGATTTCTCTTCTTCCAAAGGAACACCAATTATTCTTAGGGTTGGCTGTTTAACATAATCCCTAATTTCATAGAAGTTTATTCATTTTTTAAATTGTTTTTTCTTTGTCTTTGTCAGAGTGAGTTAATTCAAAAGCCTTGTTTTCAAGCTCTGAAATTCTTTCTTCTACTTGTTCTAGTCTATTGTTGACAATTTCCAGTGCACTTTGTATTTTTCTAAATGTGTCTTTGATTTCCAGAAGTTGCGATTGTTTTTTCTTTAAGATGTCTGTTTCTCTGGAAAATTGTTCATCCATGTCCTGTATTGTTTTTTAAATTTCTTTACCTTGGTTTTCACTTTTCCCTGGTGTCTCCTTGAGTAGCCTTAAAAATCAACCTTCTGAATTCTTCATGTGGCAGTTCAGAAATGTTTTTCTTGGTTTGGATCCATTGCTAGGGAGCTAGTGCGGTCTTTTGTGGGGTGTTATAGAACCTTATTTTGTCATATTACCAGAATTACTTTTCTGATTCCTTCTCATTTGGGTAGACTGTTTCAGTGGAAAAAGCTGGAACTCAAGGCCACTGTTCAGATTCTTTTGTCCTATAGGGTGATTCCTTGATGTGGTATGCTCTCCCTTCCCCTAGGGATGTGGCTTTCTGGGAGCTGAACTGAATGATTATTATTGCTCTTCTGGGTCCAGCCACCAAGTGCGGCTACCAGGCTCCAGGTTGGTGCTGAGAAATACCTGATTCCTGTGATGTGATCCATCTTCAGGTTTCCCAGCTGTGCATACCAGCACCTGCTCTGATGGAGGTGTCAGGGGAGTGAAGTAGACTCTATGAGAGTCCTTGGTTGTAGATATGTTTAGTGTGCTGGCTTTCTTGAATGCTGGTTATGCTAGCAGTGAAGTTTTTATGTGGACGGACACAAGCCCTCTGGTTAGCCATGATGTTGCAGGCAGTGGAATTAGGTGTTGTTTTCTTTTTTTTTTTTTTTATTATACTTTAGGGTTTTAGGGTACATGTGCACAATGTGCAGGTTTGTTACATATGTATCCATGTGCCATGTTGATTTCCTGCACCCATTAACTCGTCATTTAGCATTAGGTGTATCTCCTAATGCTGTCCCTCCCCCCTCCCCCCACCCCACAACAGTCCCCAGAGCGTGATGTTCCCCTTCCTGTGTCCATGAGTTCTCATTGTTCAATTCCCACCTATGAGTGAGAACATGCGGTGTTTGGTTTTTTGTCCTTGCGATAGTTTACTGAGAATGATGTTTTCCAGTTTCATCCGTGTCCCTACAAAGGACACGAACTCATCATTTTTTATGGCTGCATAGTATTCCATGGTGTTGGAGCAGGGTTATTCTGTCATTAATTGCTATAATGTCCTGAGTTGGATGGTCTCCAGCCAGGAGGTGGTGCTTTCAAGACAGCATCAGCTACGATAATAAAATGGGGATATAAGCTTGCCGTAAGTTGGCCAGGATATGTATTTTGGTTTCTTAGGTAATGGTCAGGGCCATGAAGCTCCCAAAAGTTTATGTCTTTTGTGATTGGCTGTTGGGATGGGTAGAGAAGAACCATGAGGTAGGCACAGGGTTAGACAAGTCTGAGCTCAGACTCTCCTTGGGCAGGGCTTGCTGTGGCTACTGTAGGGGTTGTGGGGTGGTTCTTGGGCTAATGAGGTTATGTTCCAGAGGGGATTATGGCCATTTCTGTCACTAAGACAGTAGGGGAAAGCCAGTAACGATAGGCCTAACTTAGCTCCCACACAGTTGGTGAGGCTGGTCTCGCTCCCTCTGTGCCCTCCTAACAGTGGCAAATTAATCTCCAGGAAGCCCGTGGGAGAACTCAGACCTTGCCCCAGGCTCTAAGATTCCCTGCTGAGAAAGCAAGCATGACTTTCAGGCCTCACCTGCCCCTCCCTGTCTGCCCACATGATGGTCCATGGCTCCTGTGCTCCTTTCTGTAGCAGTTCCTCTTCAACACCTGGATTCTGCTCAAAAGAGTTTATGTCCAGTAAAATTACTATAAAGTTCATTTGGAAGCTTCCCTTCTCTTCCTAGCAGATACCTGGGGTATGTGAGAGAGAGAGGGAAGAGCATCCTCTTTCCCTCTTCTGTAGCAGGACGACCCACAGACAAAACCTCTCAGACACTGAGTAATAGAAGGAAGGGCTTTATTCAGCTGGGAGCATCGGCAAGCTTCTGCCTTAAAATCCCAGCTCCCTGAGTGCACAATTTCTGTCCTTTTTAAGGGCTCACAACACTAAAGATTTCACATGAAAGGGTCATGATTGATTTGAGCAAGCCGGGGGTACATGACAGGGGCTGCAAGGACTGGTGGTCAGAGAGAAACAGAACAGGGCAGAGAGTTTCACAATGTTCTCCTATATACTGTCTGGAATCTATGAATAACATCAGTTTCTAAGTTATGAGTTGATTTTTAACTACTGGGTTTAGGCTAGGCAGGCCCAGGCCTGGTTTTGGGCCTGGCACCAGGCTGCCTGTCTTTGGTTTTACTTCCTTGTTGTTTTCTCTTAAAACAGGTACTGAGTATAAAACAACATAAAATAATATGAGAGGGTCATTCTCTTCCTTCATTCCCCCCTTTTGAGACTCTCACTTTTTATTAGTGGGAGTTCTCACTCTTATTTTTGTTACTGATGTCTTTTTGTGCAATAGATTGATAGTGGTTCATATAGTACACTTGTGCTGAAGCATTTTTGGTGAACTAAGGTAGCAATGAAGCTTTTTATCATTTGAAGAAGTACAGGTAGCAAACAAGGGAGCAGTAAGCAGGTTTTTATTATTATTATAATTTTTATTATAAGAATTTTAAATTTTTCTAGTGCTGGGAATCACCTTCTAAACATGGCTTCAGGGTTGAATGCGTGCTGCAGTTGCAAGGGTACATGTGCCAGTTTTGTCATATTTTTAACTATGTCTTTAACTACTTGCCTTTGATTATCTATGTGTAGACAGTAATTAGTAAGGTTAAATTTTTTACAAACTCCTCCTTTAGCTGCTAGCAAGTAGTCAAGAGCTAGTCTATTTTGATAGATAGCGTTTCTCATCTGAGTCTCTTGCCGGGCAAAAATAGTCAAGGCGTGACCGGTTTTATTAGTAATTATTTCTAAAACAGCTTGTAACCATATGATTCAGTTGAGCATGTATATGGGGATCTGATATCTCCATGAGCCATCTCGTGTCCAAGTGGCGGGTCCATAGTATTGTGTGATTTTTTTTTTCAGGGGGCCATTTATCATCTTTTCAATCACCTATGGCTATGCTTCTTTTATTTTTTTTCTGGGAAGCATAGACTGGGAAGCCTAGAAGTTTACCTGTTTTTATGGGCAGTAAGAAGAAAGATGGCTTAATGGTGCCAGTTACATGGCTACCTGTCCACTGATCAGGCAGCTTAGCATAAGCTTTGTGTCCACATATCTAGTATAACCCGGCGGGTGCTGTCCAGTCCTGGTGGAATTCTGGATGGGCCTAAACAGTCTGCAAATTGGAAATTTACTGAATAGATTTATTTCTGTGTTATTGGAACTCCACTATGTAACTGTTTTTGTGGCACTATTATACAGCTTTTGCCTAAGACAACTAGGCCGCCCTACAGGATGAATGAATCCTTTTCCTTCTTTAGCTATGCAATACTGTCTAATAATTGAGACTTTTAGAACCTGGAGATGATCAGGGTGATTCTTTTCGGCTGGGAACTCATCAGCTGGGTCTGTAGGAACTAATTCTCAGGATTCCTATGGCTATTTATTTCCCGTTATGGTTTCTCTACAAAAATAACATGAGGTGACTTGTAGAGATTGGGCTACATGTTTGGCTAATTGCAAAGAGAAATTTTTAGATTTTCCTGGAATCTCAGGTACTGGCACATTTAGTTCATCATAGAAAGTCTGAAACACTGGTTCTGGAGAGCGTTTTTGAACCTCTCCTTTTATTAGGATGCTTACACTAGGATCTAGTCCCTTTTTGTCCATGTCTAATGATACATATTTTTCTTTTATTTTACTTTGGGTCTGAGGGGCTCGTGATTATCAATTCTAAAAGGTTGCAGCTCCTATTCATGCAGGAGGGGCTGACTTTTCCTTTTTGGAGTCAAACAGTATCTTTTTTATTTTCCTTTTAAGTAGTCTAAATGACACAAGACCAGTATTGACACATCTCACATAAATATGATTTTTGACAGATATACTTATCTTTTTTACCCTGTAACTTTCTTTTTAATTTAGAGAACCACATCCTATTTCATGCTGCTTACTATTAATAGCAGCACAAGCATCAAATTTTAAGGTTACATTTTGGGTAACTCTCTTTTTTTCTGTTCTAGCTAATACCTTACTTGTGTCACCTAGAAAAGGACCAGTCCTTAATTTTATTTTAAAAATTGTGATCATGGGAGGCTTAAAATGGGTCATAACATGCATCAGGTTGGTTATTCCTGGGCTACATACCTTGGATAGAATAGCATTATACTAACAAGTTGTTGTTGTGTTTTTTTTTTTTTTTTTAGAGTCCTTGGGCGTCCGTGATATTAATGTTAGTCAGTTTTGTTGTGAGTGTTAGAAAGAGGGCATATAGAACCAGGAAGCTGATAAGAAAGATGATTATGAGGGCATGATCATGGAAGGCAATTAGCTCTTTTATAATAATCATAAAGTAATTAGCTCTTTTATAATAACCATAAAGTAATAGAACTGTAGCAATCTTTTGTCCCACCTCAGTGACTTGATGTATATGCTGGAAACAGTTCTCAGTCTGAGGAAGGTCAGTTGAAGTCCTTACTGTACAAGTCCAAATTTTAAGGAAAATGAGTCCCGCAATGAGTTTCCTCATGCTTCGGCCATGCGTGGACCAGTCAGCTTCCGGGTGTGACTGGAGCAGGGCTTGTCGTCTTCTTCAGAGTCACTTTGCAGGGGTTGGTGAAGCTGCTCCCATCCACGTACAGTTCCCAGTCTACTGATGTTTAAGGGTGGTCTCGGAGGTTGGGCCTACTAGAATAAACTGCGTCCAGCACCTCCAAACAGTTATGCTTAACTGGGCTCTCTGATAATAGGAGTAAGGTGGCGGGGTTAGGGTGTTGCAAACTTCAACGGTTATGCAGGGATTTTCACAGAGCAAGCTTTGGTATCTAGTTAGTCTATCATTTATTAGCTAATGATGTCCTTTGGTATTTATTAAAATTACCACAGCTTGGGGAGGCTTTATGTTTAGGTTTTGCCTAAGAGTTAGCTTATTTGCTTCTTAACAGGGCCATTGCTGCCAGGGCCCTTGGACATGGGGGCCAGCCTTTGGAAACCCCGCCTAGGTGTTTTGAGAGATAGGCCACTGGCCTTGGCCAGGGCCCTACAGTCTGGGTTAAAACTCCAACTGCCATTTTTTCTCTTTCTGACACATAGAGTGCAAAGAGTTTTGTCAGGTCAGGTAGCCTCAGGGCTGGGGCCAACATGAGTTTTTTTTTTTTTTTTTAACTCATGAAAAGCTCTTTGCTGTTGGTTGTAATAGATGTAGTTTATCTAATCTACATTTTTATTGACTGTCATCTACTAAAATATTGACTTTAATCTTGTGACTATTTGATTTCAAGCTTTAAATTGATCTGGTATTCTTTGCGGGGCTTCAATTGCATCTAAATAGATGTGAGAGTTGAAAGACTTATAAGGGGCTTCTCTCACTTCACGATGTCTTATTATTATTTTTTCCTTCCTCTGGTTGATGAAATGCCAGGGTGAAAGGGATAGCCAAATGGACTAAAGCACAAGTGCCACTCTAGTTATTTGGCAGAGTGCCCAGTAAAGGTCTACCACAATATTACCACACATCTGCTTGGGGATGAACAAGGGCTTACGGATTGATAAGCTCTTGAAAATTCTTAAGCTCACTGCATCCCTTTAGGTCTCCAAGGAATGCTAATTTTCCTCCCTGCCGTGAGAGACAGGAAGTGAACTTAGTGTTGAGAGATGGAAGCTGGATGGCCCTCCGGGGCTGACCGGCAGGGACTTCGGGATATAGCAGAGAGAGCTTGGCATGACTTATTACCCCAGGCTGTAGAATCCTGGAAAAGAGCTACCATGCAGCCCATGCCTGGTGGACTGGAGGACCACCATAGTGGAAGGGGGACAGTTAGGGCCTCTGGCCTGCCATGTGCACAAACATAACAATTGCTTTTGTTTAAAGTGCAGATGGAATATTTGATCCATTTCAACCAGGTATTTGCATCTTGGTATGCTATCTTAATTCCTAAAGTTTGTTTTAAGTCTTTAACTTTTATGATCCTCTAGTAAAATGAAAGTTTCCATTAGCACTAATTTTTATTAGTTTTTAGACCAAAGACAGCTAAACATCATTTTGTATTTAATAATGTTTCTTGTATGATTTTTATACCAGATAAGTTAAATTTTACTTTTATATTAGTGTGTTATTAATATTAAACTTAATTTTAATAAAACCTCATAGACATACTTATCCAATTTTTCATATTTGACCATAAGGTAAGATTTTATAGACTCTGTTTAAACTTTTATAATTTTTGTTAAGGAGCAGGTTGATGCTTTAAGAAAAAAACCTGTTGCATTTTTACTTTCATGCCTAGTTCACAGAAAAACTGGATGATACTTTTTTAACTTTATTTACACACAGAATTTTCTTTACAATTAACGTTTTAAAACTTGCTTAAACTTTTAAAACAATAATTTTTTTTAACTTTTTAATGTAGGTAAAAATCCACATTCTTATGCCTCCTTATAATCTTTTTATTAAAGGTATATTTTACTTTTTTATACACCTGCACATAAACTATTTCTTCAATAGTACTCAGGAGGCCCTATTACTTTTAAATTATGCAACATTTTTTGCATAAAATTTTTAATAACCTTTTTTATGACTTTCGCCGACAATTTTTCAACATGTCTCAACTTTCTGACTTATTACGAACATTTTTTTCTTCTCTTTAAACAACCAGTTAATTTATTTCAGGACAAGAATTTACCATATAACACTCTTTTTACATAAATTTTGCCTCCGACCCCCCCTTTTTTTGAACCATTCCTTTTTTTTTAAAAGTGAATTTTCTTTATGTCTTTGGACTAGACTGTCTAAGGCCACAAAATTAGGAGTTACCATAATATATGTTACACTGTCAACTTTTAGCAAACTTCACTTTTGTTGAAAATCTTCTAAGTTTGAAATTTCAATTATCCTTTGCTATTAATAAGACCTTGTTTCGTCTAAATTAACTTAGAATTGGCATAGATGGCCTTTTTTTTTTTTCTCTGTTGGTCTTTCCTTGCCTTTGCCAGCTGCTTATGCTGCTGTTCTCTTAACTACTTTGCAGGGGGAAAGGGGTCTAAAACCAGCTGTAACTGTCGATGTACAGAAACTAGTCTGGGTGCCTTGGCTTACAGGTTACCTTGTGCCATACCTTAGAAACTAAAGACCTATCTAGCCTTCTTTCTGATGGCTAGCCTACCTCTAATGCTGGCCAGTCTATTTCACACAAAGTTTTAAGTTTTCCTGGAGTCATAGTGACTCCATAGTCTCTATTAAATCCTTTCTTGAAATTCATTAACATAGTTCCCAGTGCAGTGGGCTTACTTTGCGCCTGACCTATGTTTCTTTGAGACAAAACACCATGCTCACACCACACACACACCACAAAACAAAGAATAGGTAAAAGGGCACACACAAACTTTTGCAGTTTACACCAAACCAAAATCAAAACCAAAATCAGAGTATCCAGAAATCCAAGCCAGGTCAAAAACAGAAACCAAAGTATCCAGCAATTCAAGTCAAGTCAAAACCAGAACAAAAGTGCCGATACAGGCACACTGTGGGGTGTTCAGGCCATGCTTCCAGTCAGATGGAGTGGGGCAAGTTCAAAAGACTAGTCCTACCAAGTCAAGCCAAGTGAAAACCAGAACAAAGGTGCCAATACAGGCACATCGTGGGTGATCAGGCCACACTTCCACTCAGGTGGAGTGGGGAGAGTTCAAAAGACTAGTCCTACCAAGTCTAGCCAAGTCAAAACCAAAACAAAGGTGCCAACACAGGCACACCATGGGTGATCAGGCCAAGCTTCTACTCAGGTGGAGTGGGGCAAGTTCAAAAGACTAGTCTTATCAAGTTTCAGATGTCCGGACTCCAGGTGCCAGTTCCTTCCCGGTGTTCAGCCACTGTGTTAATCCTCCATGGGGGTCTGCTATGTGCTGCTCTGGTGAGGCATTACACCAGGGCAATTTGCTACCTGGGAGTGCTCTTTGGATCACGTCACTCAGGCTGGCCAGAGTCCCCCGCAGGGATACTCCACAGGGCAGGCTTAAGCTGCCTAAGGGGCTGACTCGGCCTTCTGTCAGTCACCTCGCTTCTGGGTCAGGAGACCAAGAAATGTAGCAGGACGAGCCACAGACAAAACCTCTCAGACAATGAGTTGTAGAAGGAAGGGCTTTATTCAGCTGGGAGCATGGGCAAGTTACTGCCTTAAAATCTGAGCTCCACGAGTGCACATTTTCTATCCTTTTTAAGGGCTCACAACACTAAAGATTTCACATGAAAGAGTCGTGATTGATTTGAGCAAGCAGTGGGTATGTGACAGGGGCTGCATGCACTAGTGGTCAGAGAGAAACAGAACAGGGCAGGGAGTTTCACAGTGTTCTTCTACACAATGTCTGGAATCTATGAATAACATCGGTTTCTAAGTTATGAGTTGATTTTTAACTACTGAGTTTAGGCCAGGCAGGCCCATGCATAGTTTCAGGCCTGGCGCAGGGCTGCCTGTCTTTGGTTTCACTTCCTTGTTTTTTCTTAAAACAGGAACTGAGTGTAAAACAATATAAAATAATATGAGAAGGTCTTTCTCTTCCTTCACATGCACATCAGTCACTGATCTCGCCTACTGCTAAGTTTCCCTGGGAACCCAGTTAACAGGGGAAAATCTGCATGACCTCTATTGGTTTCTCCTGTCCAAAAATCCAACATTGATCCAAGAAGGGTCCAGTATGTGCCAGGCACTCGCTGATCATCTGGTCTTAGGGGGACACCTCTAAGCCATTTTATACTGTTCCGGGAACAAAAAAGGCAGAGGTTATGATAGCTCCTTTTATTGTCTTCCTCCAGGTGTCCAGGACGGTCTTCTTTTTCCCTGTTCTCCAGAGCCTACCCTTTGATATGGAAAACTCCCAGTCCTCCATATCAAAAAACTGCCCTCCAGGATGCCTCATAAAAAATCTGCAAACCTTAGGCGTCAGGCAAGATACCCACCCTAAGCGCCTTGTCTTTTTTATACAATAAAACCTGGCCGCAGTATGAATTAGATAATGGGTCCAAATGGCCAGCAAATGGAACACTCGACTTTACAATTTTAACTGACTTAAGCAATTATTGCCGATGACTGGAAAAATGGGGAGAATTTCCTTGTGTCCAGGCCTTTTTGCACTCAGATCACAATGTGACCTCTGCAGTCCTTGCTTACCTGTTCAAATCGTTCTCCATCCTCGCCGCCCTCATAACCTTTCTCCTCCCGACCCTACTTCTTTTTCCTTGTTGGATCCAGCAGACTGCTCTCCATCCCTCTCAGCCCCTACCCCCACGTCTCAACCATCTTCATTAACTCCCCAAGCTTCCTCATTGTCTTCTCAGCCACCATTTTCCCAGCCACTATCTTCCCAGCCGGCATCACCTCCAAAAGTACCACTTCTTTTCCTACACCGTCCTCTCCTCAGGAAAACTCTAGCATTACCTGTACTCATTCTCCTTCCTCACTGCCCTCTCCTGAAGCCTGTAAACCCATCAAGCCACCTTACACTCCTATGTATCCTCCACTGCCTGTCAACTCAACCCGCCTTCCCCTTCAAACCCTCAGCGGGAACCCCTTCTGGCTTCTTCCTTCCCTCCTGTCCATACCAGCTCCGGCACCATCTTTGGCCCATGCCCCACCTGTACTTCAGTGCCGGTGCTAGAATGCCCCCTTCAGGAAGTAGCAGGAACTGAATGTATCATTATAGTTCATGTTGCCTTCTCCTTCACTGATCTCTCAAACTAACAAGACTCAGTTCATTTCCAGAAGACCCTACCTCTTATATTAGGGAGTTTCAGTACCTTACCCAGTCTTATGAACTAACCTTGTATGACCTCTACTTATCCTCTCTTCCACCCTCACCCCAGAAGACCAGGACCGTACTTGGACCCTAGCTCAGGTGCATGCTAATCATCATCATCATCATCAAGCTCCTGCCCAGCATACTGGCACAGAGGCAGTCCCCAACCAGGAGCCCCACCGGGATTATCAAGACAGGGCCCCTGGACACAGCCATCAAGACCACATGATTGTGTATCTGCTTGCAGGACTCAAAAAGGGTGCCCAAAAAGTGGTAAACTATGAAAACATTTCAGAAATCACCCAAGGTCCTGAGAGAAACCCAGCCCTTTTTCTCTCTCATTTAACTGAAGCCATGAGAAAATATACCAACCTAGACCCAGCCAACCCAGAAAGAACCACTATTTTAAACCTTCAATTCCTCATCCAATCTACCCCGATATTTGGCGCAAGCTTCAGAAGCTTGACAATGGCCCTGAAACCCTACAATGAGATCTTCTTAATTTAGCCTTCAAAGTCTTTAACAGTTTTGATGAGGAAAGTAAAAGAAAGAAAAAAAAAGACAGAGTTTCAAATGCTTGCCTGCACCATCAGGGGCCCTGCAGGCCCACGGGCTGCAGCTCCACACAGATGCCTCCTAGCAATCCACCTCCACCTGTCACCTGTTTCAAGTGTGGCAATGAAGGCCACTGGTCCAGGCAATGCCAAACCCAGGTAAGCCCACCAGGCTCTACCCCTTCTGCGGAGGACCCCACTGGAAGTCAGACTGTGAGGTGCCCCAGCAAGGACTGCCCCAGCCGGCCAAAACCTCCTACTAGGATCTCATCAGCCTTGCCGCTGAAGACTGACAGTGCCCTGGAACAGATTCCCCAGCAACTACCATTGCTTCGTTTGAGCCAAGGATAACCTTGATTGTGGCAGATAGGCCAGTATTTTTTTTTTAATTAATATTGGGGCAACCTACTCTGCTTTACCTAAATTTTCAGGACCCACCCAGTTCTCCCAAGTCTCTGTTGTGGGAATCAATGGACAAGTCTCCAAATCCCAAGCGCCCCTCCACTTTTCTGCTCCCTGCACACCTTTTCCTTCAGTCACTATTTCTTAGTCCTGCCCTCATGCCCAGCTACGCTCCTAGGCGGAGATATCCTTTCAAAACTCCACACTATTCTCCACTTCCATGTTCCCCATAGTGCCCAACACACCAACCCAGACTTCTCCAAGGCTTCTAACTTTCTTCTGCTCCTCCGAACTCCCACCTAAAACATGCAACTTTCCTTATCCCCCATCTGTAGTTAACCCCACTGTTTGGGATACTTCCACACCCTCAGTCACAGAGCACCACACCCCCATCTGCATCACCCTTAAAGAGCCCACCCAGTTCCTATCACAGAGGCAGTATCCCATCCCCCAAGCAGCTCTCATAGGCCTAAAGCCTACCATTTCTCTCCTCACCAGTCATCTACTCGGCCCAACAAATTCTCCTTTTAACACATCAGTTCTACCTGTTAAAAATCCAGATGGAACTTATCACTTAGTCCAGGACCTCAGGTTCATTAACCAAGCTGTACTCCCAGTATGTCCAGTAGTTCCTAACCCATACACTTTACTTTCCTCACTTCCCTCCAATACCACCCATTTTTCTGTTCTAAACCTAAAGGATGCATTTTCACAATTCCTTTACACCCTGATTCCCAAAACCTCTTTGCCTTTACGTGGGAAAACCCCGACACCCACCTTTCACGTTAGCTCACTTGGTGCGTACTACCTCAAGGTTTTAGAGACAGCCCCCACTTTTATGGACAGGCCTTTGCTACTGACTTCTGTACTTTATCCCTAAAATTGTCCTCTCTCTTTTAATATGTTAATAATCTGCTCCTGTGTAGCCCCTTTCAAAGAGACTGCAACACCCATACATACTATCTCTCTTTTAAACTTCTTGGCAGAAGGGGGTATCAGGTCTCCCCTAAGAAAGCACAAATATGCACCCCCTCAGTCACTATCTAGGCCTAGCTCTTTCCCCGTGAGCCCAAGGGCTAACAACAGACCACATATTCCCTCCTCCAGTCCCTCCCGCCTCCACAAGCTAAGCAAGAAATTCTCTCTTTTCCAGGATTAGCGGCATATTTTAGGCTCTGGGTTTCCTCCTTTGCTCTACTTGCCAAACCGTTGTACCAAGCTGCTAAAGGCCCTCTCCATGAGTCTTTAAAACCAGCACAGCCTATTACCCAACCTTTCCATCTACTCCAAAAGGCTCTCATCTCAGCCCCCGTGTTCACTCTCCCAGACCTCACCAATCCTTTCTCCCTCTATACCGATGAATGGCGTAAGGTGCACTTGGTGTTCTAACCCAGTCTAAGGGACCTATCCGCCCAGGTTGCTGCCTACCTCCCTAAACAGCTTGAGGCCACAGTTCTCGGATGGCCTGCCTGCCTCTGAGCATTGGTGGCAGCTGCTCTCCTCACTCTTAAAAGCCTAATACTGTCTCTTCATGCCAACCTAACAGTTTATTCAACCCATAACATCAAAGACATGTTAGCTCACCGCAGTGTACTAAGTCTTTTCTCTGCCCCACAGCTCCTCCAGCTGTATGCTCTATTCACAGAAACTCCCCACATCACCATGCTAACCACCTCCCATCTAAACCCGGCCGTGCTCTTACCTGAAGCTAAAACTGCCCAAGACTCTACACCCTTCTTTGTAAATGATGCTCAAACTTTTCTTATACCTTTTCCAAACCTAACAGAACAATCCCTTCCAGATGCTTCCTTTACTTGGTTTGTAGATGGTAGCTCCTTCCTACATCAAGGACACTGACATGCGGGCTATGCTATAGTGTCACTCCCAACACTATTGAAGCCAATCTGCTCCTCTGAGGCACCACCTCTCAAAAGGCTGAACTCATTGCCTTCACTCCAGCTTTCACTGTCGCATCCAGAAAACCGATCAATAGATTCAAATTCTCATTATGCGTTCCATGTAGTGCACTCACACTCATCCATCTGGAAAGAAGAGGGTTTCCTAACTGCAAACAATACTCCTTTCATAAGTGGCTCTCTCATCAGCAAGCTCCTTCAAGCTGCCAGGCTCCCGCAGAAAGTTGTCATCATTCATTGCAGGGGCCACCAAACTCCAGACAATCCTAAATCATCTGGAAATGCACTAGCAGATCAGGTAGCCAAACAAGTAGCCCTACTACCCTTGCAAGGCCAGTTGCTGTCCCTGTCCTTGTTCTCTCCTCTTTACTCCTCAGAAGAAAAAGAAGACTTCCGAGCCCAAAACCTTCAAAGGCAAGGACCATGTTATGTGAAGGAAGGGTTCTTAGTTCTTCCTCACTCTCAAAGCCTTCCTCACCTCCAAAGCCTCCACAACTCTTTCCATGTTGGTTACCAATCTCTCTTGCAACTTCTCCGCCCTATTCTCACTTGTCCTCACCTTTCCAGAAATGTTCAAGAAATTATCCAGTCCTGCTCTATCTGCCACTCAGTGTAACCCCAGGGCTCCCTCCAGCCTCCGCCTTTTTCTACCCACCAAGGCTGGGGCCAGGTACCTGGGGAAGGTTGGCAAGTAGACTTCATTCATATGCTGCTGCATGATAAATGGCTCCACTATCTTCTAGTCTTTGTCTGTACTTTCTCTGGGTAAGTAGAAGCATTCCCAACAACTTCAGAAGGTGCAACTATCATCACACAAACTCATCATGCATACATGCAATTCCCCGTTTCGGACTCCCAACATCCATCCAGTCTGATAACAGTCCCACCTTCATCAGCCAAATTACCTAAGGCATTTCTACATCCTTAAGAATAAAGTAAGCTCTCCACACACCCTACAGGCCTCAATCTTCAGGCAAAGTTGAAAAAATTAACTCTGTCTTTAAAGCCCAACTCACCAAGCTGGCTCTAGAAACCCACCAGTCGTGGACAAAAAAAATCTCCCTTTCGCCCTCATGAGACTTTGCACAATACCAAAAGCACACTCTTTTTACAGTCCCTTTGAAATCACGTATGGCCAAACTTTTGTCTTGGGGCCTCCACCCTTACCAGAATCTGGGCCATTCAGGAATTAGCTCCGCTCCTTAATCCAGACATGGTCTTTCATTTGTGAAGCAGCAAATGAGGTCATGCTTCTCCCTGTCGACACCTCCTGGTCCTTTCAACATAACTGTCTTGCAGGCACAGACATGTTTCCAGACAATACAGATGGTGCTCCTGCTACAACGACATGGTGGATACCAACCTGTCTCTCAAGAATAACCCAAAAGTTAAGTTTTTTTTTCCAAGGTGCCCACTTCAACCCCTGTGTCATGCCTGAAGTAGTTATTGAGAAAGTCACCACTTTTCCCTTTATTCTATAACCAAATAAACAGGAAGATTCTCCCTGGGGCCTGAAAGCCTGAAGGGATGAGTAACTCCTCCTCTCAGGCCCAGTTCCAAGATGCAAGGCCACTTGCATCAACAGTGTGCATCAGAAAGATAGCAGAAGCAGGAGAGAGCCAACTGGAAGACACCTACCCTGATTGGAAGACACATACCCCTGAAGATCAAGAAAAAGGCCGTCTGGGTACTACATAGCCATCACATCAAACTGGGACACTTACTGTTTACAGAGGACTATAACACCCTTGTCCCATCCTCACTTGGGGCTGACGCCCTTTTAAGCCTCAGCCCTCCCACACCCAGGTGCTCATTAAAACAGCATGTTGCTCCATACCGCCTCGTGGTTTCTGTTGGCACGCTCTCAGGGTTTGAACTGATACAAGAATATTACAGGGGTAAAACTCCACAGTGAGAGGGACTTCTCTAGCTGAACTTTGTAACAATTTGAACAGGCAAGAAGCCTCATGGCCAGAAATTGGGGGAGGCCACGAATCCAGCTTGCAGACTTCACAGGCAGGGGAAGAACTAAAGCCCTTTTCTTTGCAGCTGGGAGGTGGAAAATCTCAGACAAATATTCAAGTCCAACTCACCCTCCTCCTGGAAAAAGACTCGGGACTGTTGTAGGGGCCATGGTGGAAGTGAGAGTGGCCCTTCAGTGTACATGGGAGCTGGGTTAGACCTGAGACTGCTGGCTTTCCCCCACTTCCCTGACGACCTCATGACTCAGCAGAGGCAGCCAAAATCCACCTAGGTACACAACTCCATTAACCTGAGAATCTCACTCCCATCCCCAGCAGCAACCAAAGCAAGGCCCGCCCAAGGAGGGTCTGAGCTCAAACATGCCTATACCTGCCCCCACCTGATGGTCCTTCCCTATCCCCTGGTAGCAGAAGACAGAGGACCTACAATCTTGGGAGTTTTAGGGCCATGCCCACCACCAGTCCCTCTCCACACTACTACAGCTGATGCTTTCTGGAAAGCACCACCTCCTGGAAGGAGGCCAACCAGCAGAAAATAGAGCATTAAGCCACCAAAGCTAAGGACCCCCACAGAGTCATTTGCACCCTCCACCTGAACAGGCACTGGTATTCACAGCTGAGAGATCCATAGATATTTCATATCACAGGACTCTGCAGACAACCCCCAGTACCAGCCTAGAGCTGGGTAGACTTGCTCGGTGGCTAGACCCAGAAGAGAGACAACAATCACTGTAGTTTGGCTCACAGGAAGCCACATCCACAAAAAAAGGGAGAGTACCACAACAAGGGAACACCCCATGGGACAAAAAAAATCTGAACAACAGTCTTCAGCCATAGACCTTCCCTCTGACAGAGGCTACACAAATGAGAAGGAACCAGAAAACCAGCCCTGGGAATAGGACAAAACAAAGCTCATTAATACCGCGCCAAAAATCACACTAGTTCACCAGTAATGGATCTAAACCAAGAAGTCCCTGATTTACCTGAAAAAGAATTCAGGAGGTTAGTTATGAAGCTAATCAGGGAGGGAACAGAGAAAGGCAAAGCCCAGTGCAAGGAAATCCAAAACATAATACAAGAAGTGAGGAGAGAAATATTCAATGAAATAGATAGCTGAAAGACAAAACAGTAAAAAATTAAGGAAACTTTGGACATACTTTTAGAAATGCAAAATGCTCAGGAAAGTCTCAGCAATAGAATTGAACAGATAGAAGAAAGAAATTCAGAGCTCACAGACAAGGTCTTCAAATTAACTTGTTCCAATAAAGAAAAAGAAAAAAGAAAAAGAAAATATGGACAAGAGCTCCAAGAAGTCTAGGATTATGTTAAATAACCAAATCTAAGAGTAATCGGTATTCCTGAGGAAGAAGACAATTCAAAAAGTTTGGAAACATATTTGGGGGAACAATTGAGGAAAAATTCCTCAGTCTTGCTACAGACCTACACAAGAAGCACAAAGAACACCTGAGAAATTCGTTGCAAAAAGGTCTTCACCTAGGCACATTGTCATCAGGTTATTCAAAGTTAAGATGAAGGAAAGAAGCTGGGCATAATGGCTCACGCCTGTAATCCCAGACCTGATCAGGTGGTCAGAGGTGGGTGGACAACCTGAAGTCAGGAGTTTGAGACCAGCCTGACCAACATGGAGAAACCCTGTCTCTACTAAAAATACAAAACTTAGCTGGGTGTGGTGGCACATGTCTCTAATCCCAGCTACTTGAGAGGCTGAGGTAAGAGAATCACTTGAACCCAAGAGGTAGAGGTTATGGTGAGCTGAGATTGCGCCATTGCACTCTAAGCTGGGCAACAAGAGTGAAACTCCATCTCAAAAAAAAAAAAAGATGAAGGAAAGAATCTTAAGAGCTGTGAGAGAGAAGCAGCAGGTAACCAATAAAGGACAACCTATTTGATTAACAGCAGATTTCTCAACAGAAACCCTGCGATGGGGGTCCTCAGAGCCGGGGGGGCAAGAGGGGCTGGCTCTCAGTCCCCGCCTCGCGGGAGGCGCCTCGCCCCCCTGCGATGGGGGTCTTAAGAGCCAGGGGGGCAGAGGGGCTGGCTCTCATTCCCCATCTCCCGAGGGGCGCCTCGCCCCCCTGCCTCTCCCGCCCTGCATATTACGAAAAATATCACAGAGTGGGTGTGCACCTCCTGCGATATGGGAGGTAATATCATCTTGTCTTCTTCTGGATAGTAGGAACAATATCCCACAGGTGTGTACACTTTCTCTGATATTGGGAGTAATATCAGCCTCTCTGCCTTGGAATATTAAGAACATTATCACAGAATGGATGTACACCCCCTGCGATATTGGGAGTAATAGCAGCCTCTCCTCTCCGTGGATGTTCGGAATCATATCCCAGGGTGGCTGTACACCTCCTGCTGTATCGGGAGTCATAGCGTCCTCTCCCTTCCTGGCCATTGGGAACAATGTCACAGCGTGGGTGTACACTGCTTGTGATATTGGGAGTGATATAACCCTTTCCCCCCCCTCCCCGGATATTAGGAACAATATCACCGAAGGGGTGTACACTTCCTGAGATACTGGGAGTATTAGCGTTCTCTTCTTCCGTGAATATTCAGAGCAATATCACCGGGTGGATGTACACCCACTGCTCTATTGGGAGGAACGTCATACTCCACCCCCTGGAGATTCTATTCGGATCAATATCGGTAGGTGCGTGTACACCTATTGCGATATTGAAAGTAATACCATGCTCTCTCCCTCCCTGGACATTGGGAACACTATCGCAGGTGGGGGTACTCCCACTGCGGTATTAGGAGTCATATTAGTATTACTTGTTACTCATTTATGATTCACATTAATATGAATTACCAATATTAATGTTAAGAAATAATTGCTAATAAAAAGTTTTCGGGTTATTAATATTAATATTAATTATTAGGAGCTAATATTACTGTATTCTACTGAATGTGATCAGTCCCAGTTGTTAATATCAGGCGTTATTAATAGTTAATATTAATAATTTATTGTTATCGTCAGTATGACTCTTGAATATTAATTATCATTATTATCGGTATTGATTTTAAAAATTATACGATCAGTTATTAATGTTGATCATTATTAATATCAATTAATAATTGATATTATTAATTGTGATAAGTAATATTGCGACCTTCCTCACAGTATTACTGGGAGTCATATCATCCTGTGGCCCTGAGGAGAGAAGGCATTTCTCTTTCTGTCTCCTGTCTCTGAAGAGGAGGAGGAAGTAAAAGTTGAAAACCAAGAGGATTGAAGTCAGTGGCAAGACCAGCCGCTGCCACTGATGAGCCGGCCTGAGGTGAAAAGATGAACCCCCCCTCCCCCACTCTAAGCACATGTGCTCTCAATCCATCAGGACCCTTTCACGTGGAACCTCTTAGAGCTGTAAGCCCTGAGAAAAGGCCTAGGAAGTCTGTCTTTCTTCGGGGCGCTCGGCTCTTAAGATGCGAGTCTGCCGACGCCCCCGGCCGATTAAAAGGAACCTCTTCCTTCTTGAATCCGGCGTCTGAAGGGTTTTGTCCGCGGCTCGTCCTGCTCCACTTTTTGGTTCCCATGACCGGGAATCGAACCTGGGCCACGGCGGTGAGAGTGCCGACTCCTAACCAGCAGACCACCGGGGAACTTCAAACTTTGTGGGCAATAGATTGCCCAACATTAGAAGTGGGTTGGCTGTCAGAAGTAAGCCTGGACAGGTCCCTTGTTTCTCAAGTGTGGCACAAGGCAACTGGGAAAGGATACCTAGACCGCTTCCCATACATAGACACTTGGTGACAGCTGGCGCTAGACCCCCCACAGTGGCTAAGAGGGCAGGCGGCAGCAATACTAGTAGCCAAGGGACAGACAGCTAAGGAAGGATCCCGCTCCACCCGCCCAGGGAAATCAACTCCTCAAGTTCTGTTCGACCCAACGTCAGAAGATCCATTGCAGGAGATGGCACCAGTGATCCCAGTGGTGCCCTCCCCTTACCAGGGAAAGAGGCTCCCCACTCTTGAGCCCACAGTGCTTGTGCCTCCGCAAGACAAGCGTATCCCTAGGCCACCCAGAGGAGACAAGAGAGGAGGTGAGGCCTCGGGAGAAACCCCTCCCTTGGCAGCTCCTTGACGACCCAAAACGGAGATACAAATGCCCCTGACAGAGCAGCGGTATACTGGGATAGATGAGGATGGTCACGTGGTGGAGAGGCGTGTTTTTCTCTACCAGCCCTTCACCTGTGCCGACCTTCTCAACTGGAAAAACCATACCCCGTCCTATACCGAAAAGCCACAAGCTTGAATTGATTTGCTCCAAACTATTATCCAGACCCACAACCCCACCTGGGCTGATTGCCACCGGTTGCTCATGTTCCTCTTTCACAGAGATGAAAGGCGGAGAGCGCTCCTAGCAGCAACTAAGTGGCTAGAGGAACATGCACCAGCTGATTATCAAAACCCCCAAGAGTATGGAAGGACCCAGTTACCAGGAACCGGCCCCCAGTGGGACCCAAATGAAAGAGAGGATATGCAAAGGCTAAACCGAGACAGGGAAGCTCTCTTGGAAGCATTCAAGAGGGGAGCTCAGAAGGCCACAAACGTTAACAAGGTCTCTGAGGTCATTCCGGGAAAAGAAGAAAGTCCAGCACAATTCTATGAGAGATTGTGTGAGGCCTATCGTATGTATACTCCCTTTAATCCCAATAGCCCTGAAAATCAGCACATGCTTCACATGGCTTGAGTCCGTCAAAGCGCAGAAGACATGAGAAGAAAACTGCAGAAACAGGCTGGGCTTGCAGGGACGAATACATCACAATTATTAGAAAGAGCTAAGCAGGTGTTTGTAAACAGGGATGCAGTAAGCCGTAAGGAACACCGCACAGAGAATGAATGTCAGGCCTGGCGAGATGCCGACCTGCCTGTTAGCTGCAGGAATCAGAGGGGTCCCCCCAAAGAGGCAAGGGAAGGGGGGCCCTGGGAAAGAAACTCAGCTTGGCTGTCAGAGTTGGCAGCGTAACCAGTGTGCTTATTGTAAAGCAATAGGACATTGGAAGAATAAATGCCCTCAGCTTTAAAGAAAACAAGGTGACTCAGAGCAGGAGGCCCCAGACAAGGAGGAAGGGGCCCTGCTCAACCTGGCAGAAGGGTTCTTGGACTGAGGGAGAGCAGGCTCAAGTGTCCCCAAAGAGCCTATGGTCAGAATGACAGTCGGGGGTAGAGGCGTTGATTTTCTCGTAGATACCGGTGCTGGACATTCGCTAGTAACTGCCCCGGTCGCCCCCTTCTCCAGAAAGACTATTGACATCATTGGAGCCACGGGGGTTTCAGCAAAGCAAGCTTTCTGCTTGCCTGGGACTTGCACTGTAGGACGACATAGAGTGACTCATCAGTTTTTGTCCATGCCTGACTGTCCCTTGCCCTTGTTGGGGAGGGACTTGCTTAACAAGCTGAGAGCCACTGTGTCTTTGACAGAGCACGGCTCTTTGCTGCTAAAGTTACCCGGAATGGGAGTCATTATGACCCTTACGGTCCCCTGAGAGGAGGAATGGAGACTTTTCTTCACTGAGCCGGGCCAAGAGAGAAGACCAGCTCCGGCTAAGCGGTGGCCAAGAGTAGGGGTGGAAGATAACCCTCTAGGGTTGATATGGGGAGTAATATCATCCTCTCCCCGTTGGGATATTCGGAACCGTATACCAGGGGGGTGTCCACCCTCCGCGATATTGGGAGTAATGTCATCCTCTGTTTCCTTGGATATTAGACACAATATCACAAAAAGGTGTACACCCCCTGTGATACTGGGAGTAATATCATACTCTCCTTCCCTGGATATTAGAAAACAATATCATCAGGGCTGAACACCCCCTGCGATAATGGGAGTAATATTTTCTTTTTTTTCTTCTTTTCTTTTTCTTTCTTTGTTTTCTGTTTTTTGAGACAGAGTTTCACTCTTGTTGCCCAGGCTGGAGTGCGATGGCACGATCTCGGCTCACTGCAACCTCTGCCTCCCGTATGCAAGCGATTCTCCTGTCTCAGCCTTCCGAGTAGCTGGGATTACAGGCATGTGCTACCACGCCCCGTTCAGTTTTCTTTTTCTTTTTTTTTTTTGTATTTTTAGTAGAGACATTGTTTCTCCATACCGGTCAGGCTGGTCTTGAACTCCCGACCTCAGGTGATCCGCCTGCTTCGGCCTCCTAAAGTGCTGGGATTACAGGCGTGAGCGACGGCGCCCATCCACCACTTAGCATTTTCATTTTACATTTGTTGAAGTCACAGATCTCTACACACATTGATTGCTGCTTTATTCTACACTTACATATAAATAAAATGGGAAATAGAAAAGAATAAAATGGGCACAGTATCCCTAAAGTTTCACATTCCGAGACATTTTAAAAATATTTGCTTTTTAGAATTTTGTGTCAATGAAGAAACTGTGGTATACACACACTATGCGGTATTATCCAGCCTAGAAAGGCATAAAATCCTCTCCACTGCAGAAAAAATGGATGAGACTGCAGGGTCTGTATGTTAAGTGAAGTAAGGCGGGCACAGAATGACAAATATTACATGTCCTCACTTAGATGTGGGAACAAAAAAGAAAATCTTGGCCAGATGTGGTGGCTCGGGTCTGTAATCCCAGCACTTTGGGAGGCCGAGTCGCACGGATCACTTGAGGCCAGGAGTTGGAGACCCGCCTGGCCAGCATGGTGAAACCCCGTCAATAACACAAACATTTAGCCGGGCGTGGTGACGCGTGCCTGTAGTCTCAGCTACTCGGAAGGCTGAGGCCCAAGAAGCGCTTGAACTCGGGAGGCGGAGGTTGCAGTGAGCCTGGATTGTGCCTGTTTACTCCAACCTGGGCAACAGAAAGAGACTCCATCACACACCTACACACAAACGGAATCTCAGGAAGGTGGAGAGTACAGAGGGGGTTAGCAGACGCCAGGAAGAAAAGGGGTGGGATGAGAAATGAAGAGAAGTGGATAATCGGGTCCCAAAATACAGAAAGATGGAATCGGTGAGTTCTAGTGTTTGACAGTACAGTATGAAAATTTGAGTTCACAAGAATTTCTTGTCTATTTCCAGATGCTTTGGTAAGAAGATTCCTAACTTTCTCATTATGCTGGTTTTGAAGCTCTTCTCCTTCTGCTCTTGAAATCATGCTGGTTTTTTGTTTTTTGTTTTGAGATGGAGTTTCACTCTTGTTGCCCAGGCTGGAGAGTAATGGTGCAATCTGGGCTCACCGCAACCTCTGCCTCCTGGGTTCAAGCGATTCTCCTGCCTCCACCTCCCGAGTAGGTGGGATTACAGGCATGCGCCAGCACGCCCGGCTAATGTCGTATTTGTTGTAGAGACGGGGTTTTCTCCCTGTCGGTCAGGCTGGTCTTGAACTCCTGACCTCAGGTGACCCGCCCGCCTCGGCCTCCCAAAGTGCTGGGATTACAGGCGCGAGCGACTGCGCCCGGCCCATGCTGTATCCTTATCTGTTGTCGCTTGTTGTTTGTTTGTTTTTGAGCCCAGAAATAACTTCTCACCTCTACGTTCAAATGATTTTTCACATGAGTGCTAAGAAAGCTCATTGGTGGAAAAGCAGCCTTTTCAAGAAATGGTGTTGAAGGAACTTGATTTCCACGCGCAGAAGAATGAAGGTGGACCCTATGTCACACCAGGTGCAAAACTTAACACAAACTGGACCAAAGACCTAACCCCAAGTGCTAAAAGTATCATATGCCTAAAAGAAAACACTGGCCACACTTTCATGACGTCAGATTGGGCAATGCTTTCTGGGATATGACACCAAAAGCATAGGCAACAAAAGAAAATTACATTCCTTGGATTCCATCTAAATGACAGACACTTTTGTGCAGCAAAAAACACTGTGAACTCAGTAAAAAGATAACACATGGATTAGGAAAAATATTTGTAAATCATATCTCTGAAAAGAGGATGATATCCGTCGTATATCAAGAACAGCTAGAACTAAACAATGAGAAACCCAAAGTGTCCCATTAACAATGGCCAGAAGACTCGAGTAGACGTGTCCCTAAAGGAGATACAGCAATGGCCAATAAGCATCTAAAATGATGTTCAAAATCACTAATCGTAGGGAAGCGCAAATCAAACCAAGAATGTGACACCACACATTAGGATGGATATGATAAACAATCAAGCATTGGTGAGACTAGAGGGAAGTAGGAATGCTCGAATATGATTGGAGGCAATGTAAAACCGTGAAGGAACGGGGAAAATAGTATGGCGTGTACTGGAAACATCAGAAACAGAATGATCAGATGTTCCCGCAGTTGCATTTGTGGGTACCTACCAAAAAGAATTAGAAGCCAGGAATGGAAGAGAGATTTGTGCACCCATGTTCATAGCAGCATTATTCACAACAGCCAAAATGTGGAAGCACCCCAAGGGTTCGTGGACAGATGAATGAAAAAGCACACTGCAGTTCATTCATACAATGGAAGACTATTCAGCCTTCAAAAGGCAGGCACTTCTGGCCGGTGCGGTGGCTCACGCCTGTAATCCCAGCATCTTGGAAGACCAAGGTGGGCAGATCACCTGAGGTCAGGAGTTCAAGACCAGCCTGGCTATCTTGGTGAAACCCTGTCTCTACTGAAAATGCAAAAAATTAGCCGGGCGCGGTGGCTCAAGCCTGTCATCCCAGCACTTTGGGAGGCTGAGGATGGCGGATCACGAGGTCAGGAGATCGAGACCCTCCTGGCTAACACAGTGAAACCCCGTCTCTCCTAAAAATAAAAAAAAATTAGCTGGGCGTGGTGGCGGGCGGCTGTAGTCCCAGCTACTTGGGAGGCTGAGGCAGGAGAATGGCATGAACCTGGGAGGCAGAGCTTGCAGTGAGCCAAGATCATGCCACTGCACTCCAGCTTGGGCGACAGAGCAAGACTCCGTCTCAAAATAAAAAAAAAAAGACAATGCAAAAAATTAGCCCAGCGTGGTGGCGTGTGCCTATAGTCCCAGCTACTCAGGAGGCTGAGGCACAAGAATCGCTTGAACCCGGGAAGCGGAGGTTGCAGTGAGCCCAGATTGTGCCACTGCACTCCAGCCTGTGTGACAGTGAGACTCCATGTAAACACAAAACAAAACAAAATGAAACAAAACCAAAAAACAAAACCAGACGGGCGCTTCTGACACAGGCTGCAACGTGGATGAACCTTGAAGACATTATCGTCAGTGAAATAAAGAAATCCCAAAAGGATAAACACGACCAGGCTCAGTGGCTCACACCTGTAACCGCAGCGCTTTGGGAGGCTGAGGCAGGCGGATCCCTTAAGGTCAGGAGTTCCAGAGCAGCCTGGCCAATATGCTGAAAGCTCGTCTCTGTTAAAAATACAAAAATTAGCTGGGCGTGGGTGCGCACGCTTGTAATCCCAGCTACTCGGGAGACTGGGGCACAAGAATCACTCGAACCCACGATGTGGAGGTTGCAGTGAGCCGAGATCACGCCACTGCACTACAGCCTGGGCGACAGAGAAAGACTCTGTCTCCAACAAAACAAAACAAAACAGGAAAACAAATTCAACACGGTATGATTCCACTTCTATCAAGTGCCTAGATTAGTTAAACTCATAGAGTTGCGAATCAGAATGGTGGCCCCCAGGGTGGGCGAGAGAGAGGAATGGAGAGTTTGGTGAATGGGCGCCATTTCCATTTTGAAAGATAAAACTGTTCTGGAGATGATGGCGGTGATGGTTGCTAAACAATGTGAATGTACTGAATGTCATTCAACTGTCAACTGAAAAATAGTGGAAATTGTCAATGTTTATAGCTGCCATTCTAGATGAAATCATATCTATTTACAACTTTTAGTATTGATACGTGGTATATTTTCCCATAATAAAAGATGAAAATGAAAGCAGTTGGGTCTTTAGAAAGAAAAGAAAGAAGCGAAGAATACACACAAGCTTCCTCCTGATTACAGGAAGAGCCCCAAAGCTTCTATGGACACTCCCTTTTCTCTTCTTCTTCCTGCATTCTTATGAGGAAATCTTTAGATATTGGGGAGCTTGGGCGACTTTGGCTAATGAGGAGCTCTGTGCCTTGATCCCCCCAGGCCATAGAATAGTCAATACTCAGTCTGTGCCTCCAGCCCTGCAGTCTGAGGTTCCAGTCCTGGGGGTTCCACACCCGTCACCTGTATCAGGAGGCTCATGTCTCACCCTGTCTTCTTGCCAGCCTTGAGGACGGAGTCTGAGCCTCCATCGTGCACCACGCAGGGAGGACCGTGGACCTGTTCTCCATGGTCATGGCCCGGCAGCGGGGAAGGGCAGTTCAGCTGAGGGACGTTCGGGAGCCTCGCTTTGTTTCCTCATCCTCAGGACAAACAGGACAGTGCGGTGGGCAGATGGGAGGAGACCAAGCTGCAACCTGCCAGCTCAGCAGACTGTGGAGTTTCTGTTCTTTCTTGTGGTGAGGGGGCCTCAGAAATCTTATTCAAACTTTGGCCTTCCTCCCCCACTGAGTTGTCCTTTTCATAGACACCTCACCCAAGATAGCAGGGAATGAGTCCCTCTAAACTATTCCCTAAGAACAACAAAGATGATGAAGGTGATGAGGATAAAGAGGATGAAGACAGACACCAGGGCATCATGAACCCTTACTGAGGGCTTCCTAAAGGCCAGGCTCTGAGCTCTGTGCTCTATGCAGCTTGTTTCATTTCATCTGCGTAGTTTCCCAGTTATGAGTGCACATTTCATGATGATTTTACGGACTAGAGAAGGAGCAATGCATTTTCATAGGACTTGTACCAGATCACGAAGTCAAAAAGGGTGAAGTCCAATTTGAACCAGGCAGTCTAAGTCCGGACACATGGCATTTGGCCAATCCTCTCCCTGAATCCAACCTGCCCTCTCAAATCCTTGTCACTCAGGCCGATGCCCCTGTTCACTGTGCCCTTCCTTTGGGGGTTCCTTGTAGACCACAGCTAGACCAGTGGGTGCCACAATCACTGTGTCAAGTAGAGAAAGGGCAGCTGAGATCACATCCAAGGTTCCAGAAAGAATGGGCACAGGATCATTCGGGAGGCATCTCTCCCTTGCCCCTGTTCCTGGCTTTCCTTACAGCTCTCGACTGCCTCAAAGGAGTCATCAATTTGGAGTTTGGCTTCCATTCCTACTGAGGAAGCTGGAAAGTGTTTCAAAAAATGCTCCACAGATGTGCCCGTGGTTAAGACCTCTGAGCTCTGCTTACAACTTTTGGAAGCTGGGCGCGGTGGCTCACGCCTGTAATCCCAGCACTTTGGGAGGCTGAGGCAGGCGAATCACAAGGTCAGGTGTTCGAGACCAGCCTGGACAACACGGGGAAACCCCGTCTCTGCTAAAAATAGAAAAAAAGGAGCCTGGCGTAGTGGTGGGCGCCTGTCCTCTCAGCTGCTCGGCAGGCTGAGGCAGGAGAATAGCTTGAATCTGGGATGCGGAGGCTGCAGTGAGCCGAGATCACTCCACTGCACTCCAACCTGGGCCACAGAACGAGACTCCATCTCAAAAAAGCAAAAACAAAAACAAAACCCAAACCACAACTTTTTGAGAGTTGGAAGACCATGAAGTAGAGTACCCGGGACTTAGAGTCTGGCCATGAATTTGGAATACCACCCTTTCTACTTCTGTGTATGGCAGGCGGTGAGATGTCCATCCTCTGAGACTCAGCACTCTCATCTGAGCTGATTTCTAGGTGATCTAATGGAAGCGAGCGATGATGAAACCGATCGTGGGTGCCCGCTGCATGATCTCTCTGTGATGGCTGCGGAAAGTCAAGGCAAAGTGAATCTCCCATACATTCGTTACTATTTTAAGCTTCAACTCCATACAGTTCAAAGGAAATATCCCCTGACCTGAAGTTCCGGTTTCCCTGCATTCCAGACAGGACATTTTCCTTTGTCCTTATCTCAGTAAGTACTGAGTATTGTGAGAGGAACAAGTGAGTCTCTTTTGTTTCTGATTCCCCAGAGCCTGCATCTTGCTTGGCACAGAAGAAGTAGCAAAAGTCAAAATCTATGTTAATTCTTGAATTGACACTTCCTTGGTTCACAACAATTGGCTGTCATCAGTGTGACTTCGACTTACTTGATTCTTTTTGTTTTTTGTGTTTTGAGACGGAGTTTTGCTCCCATTGCCCAGGCTGGAGTGCAGTGGTGTGATCTCGGCTCACCGTAGCCTCTGCCTCCCAGGTTCAAGCCATTGTCCCGCCTCAGCCTCCCGAGTAGTTGGGGCTACAGGCGCCCGCCGCCATACTGGGAGAAGTTTTCATATTTTTAGTAGAGGTGGGGTTTCACCATGTTGGCCAGGATGGTCTTGATCTCCTGACCCCGTGATCCGCCCTCCTTGGCCTTCCAAAGTGCTGGGATTACAGGCGTGAGCCACCGCGTCCGGCCGAACTTTCTGATGAAAACTGAGTCCACCTAAGCTAAGGACAGGAGTTGTAGCTGACGTGAGTTTTCAAAGAAGACCCACCGATTTGAGGAAGCAATTACTCTCCTGCTGAAGGTGAAAAGTCAGAAAACGGAACGATGACATCACTAGGACCTAACCGGCATGTGGAACTATTTTCTGCTTAGGGACTATCAACTTTCATTTCATTTCCAGCTGACATGGTCTCAGCTCTTGTTGCCCAGGCTGGAGTGCAATGGCTCGATCTCGGCTCACCGCAAACTCCGCCTCCCAGGTTCAAGCAATTCTCCTGCCTCAGCCTCCCGAGTAGCTGAGATTACAGGCACGCACCACTATGCCCGGCTAATGTTGTATTTTTAGTAGAGACGGGGTTTCCCCACGTTGAGGCTGGTCTCGAACTCCTGACCTCAGGTGATCCGCCCACCTCAGCCTCCCAAAGTGCTGGGATTACAGGCGTGAGCCACTGCGCCCCGCCCGGTCTCAGCTGCTATAGAGTGTTTATAAATGTTCTAAATCAAGGGAATTTGTATCAATCTAGTAGAATAAAATAAAATATTTGAGTTCTTAATTTCCTTTAATTCGGATAACCTTTTTCTTCAAGTGAAGAGAACAGCTTTGTTACGTATTTTTCTTCGGACAAGATAGGCTGTATTTTCTAGCAGTTACGCATTTGTTATATATGATGATCTGGTTCTTGGAACATTCTTGAATCTAGTGTCTCTAAGGCAGGCGTGTACAGCAAGAAGTGAAGAACACAGAAATCAATGATGAAAGCATTAGAAGACAATTGAGTTTGTCAGAACTGCAAAATATTGCTGAGCGTGGATTGCTCTGAAATCTGAAAACATGACTTGTGAATTGCTTCTATCCAAAATGCAGACACAATGCCGGGTGTTGGTTTACTTGTTTCCCATTTTTCAACCCCCTTTTCTAGGCAAAAGGTGTCCAAACCATGCAGACCCACAGAATCTAACCGATGTCTCTAGATTCCTCCTCCTAGAACTCTCAGGGGATCCAGAACTGCAGCCGACCCTCGCCGGGCTGTTCCTGTCCATGTGCCTGGTCACGGTCCTGGGGAACCTGCTCATCATCCTGGCCATCAGCCCTGACTCCACCTCCACACCCCCCTGTACTTCTTCCTCTCCAACCTGTCCTCGCCTGACATGGGTTTCACCTCCACCACGGTCCCCGAGACGATTGTGGACATCCAATCTCACAGCAGAGTCATCTCCTAGGCAGGCCGCCTGACTCAGATGTCTCTGTTTGCCATTTTTCGAGGCATGGAAGAGAGACACGCTCCTGAGTGTGATGGCCTATGACCGGTTTGTAGCCATCTGTCACCCTCTATATCATTCGGCCATCATGAACCCGTGTTTCTGTGGCTTCCTAGTTTGGTTGTCTTTTTTTTTTTTTCTTCTCAGTCTTCTAGACTCCCAGCTGCACAACTTGATTGCCTTGCTAACGACCTGCTTCAAGGGTGCGGAAATTCCTAATTTCTTCTGTGACCCTTCTCAACTCCCCCATCTTGCATGTTGTGACACCTTCACCAATAACATAATCCTGTATTTTCCTGCTGCCGTATTTAGGTTCCTTCCCATCTCGGGGACCCTTTCCTCTTACTATAAAATGGTTTCCTCCATTCTGAGGCTTTCACCGTCAGGTGGGACGTATAAAGCCTTCTCCACCTGTGGGTCTCACCTGTCAGTTGTTTGCTGAGTTTATGGAAGAGGCGTTGGAGGGTACCTCAGTTCAGATGTGTCCTCTTCCCCCAGAAAGGTTGCAGTGGCCTCAGTGATGTACACGGTGGTCACCCCCATGCTGAACCCCTTCATCGACAGCCTGAGAAACAGGGATATTAAAGGTGTCCTGCAGCGGCCACACGGCAGCACGGTCCAATCTCCATATCTTTGTATCTGTTCCATTCCTTTTGTAGTGTGGGTTAAAAAAGGCAGTCAGGTCAAATAAGAATGATAACACAGGGTGAACACCCACTGTGACATTAGGAGTAATACCTCCTTAGGATATAAAAAACACTGTCACAGAGTATACACACAAGGAGTACACCCACTGTGATATTAGAAGCAATATCTCCCTATAATATGAAGAAAAATATCACAGGGTGATTTTATTCCCGATGTTGGTAATAAAACAATGATAAATACTAAGATTAATAAGTAATATTAAAAATGACATTAATAGTAATAATTCTAATCATGCATAATCCTCTCTTTAAAATAATCATTAATGATTAATAACGTTATACTATGAATTAATATTACCATTGATAGTTATTAATGAGACTGATGTTTAATAATTCACAATATTATGACTCCTAATACCGCAGGAGGTGTACACCTGCCTGTGATATTGTTCCTAATATCCAGGGATGGACAGCATGATATTAGTTTTAATATCGCAGTAGGTGTACACTCACCCTGTGACACTGATCCTAATATCCAGCGGGTAGAGTATGACATGACTGCAACATAGCAATGAATGTACAGCCACCCGGTGATATTGCTCCTAACATTCACGGAAGAAGCGTATGACGTTACTCCCAATATCGCAGGGAGTGTCCACCCCTTCTGTGATATTGTTCCTAGTATCCCGAGGGGGAGAGAATGATAATAATTCCAGCATCGCAGGCTGTGTTCACCCACTCTGTGATATTGTTATTAATATCCTGAAAGGGAGAGGATGATGTTACTCCCCATAATAGATAGATATTCTTCCCCATAGTAGGGCAGGAGGTGTACATCCACCCTGTGATATTCCTCCTAATATTCAGAGGCCGAGAGGTTGATATTACCCCCAATATCGCAGGAAGTGTACAAGCCCGTGTGAGATGATCCTTAATAATATTCCAAGGCGGAGGGGGTGATATGACTACATGTATTGCCGAAAGTGTACACCCCCCAGGGATATAGTTCCCATGATCCTGGACGGAAGGGGCTGATATTACTTTAAATATCACAGAAGGTGGACACGCCCCGACTGAAATTGCTTCTAATTGCAACGTGGGAGTGGAGGACGTGACACCCAATATCGCAGGGTGTAGAAACACCCTGTGATACTGTTGTTAATCTTCAGGGAGGAAGAGGATAATATTACTCGAATACAGACGGGTGTACGTCCTCTGTACAAAGCCGGTGTACACCCGTCTGTGCAATAGTTGGCAATTTCCAGAGGGGGAGATGATATTACTCACAATACGGTAAACAGGCTGTGAGTCCACCGCAGGTCCTAAGAGCCAGGGGGGCAGAGGGGCTGGCTCTCAGTCCCCACCTCGCGGGGGGCGCCTCGCCCCCCTGCCTCTCCCGCCCTGCATATTACCAAAAATATCACAGAGTGGGTGTACACCTCCTGCGATATGGGGGGTAATATCATCTTGTCTTCTTTTGGATAATAGGAACAATATCACACGGGTTTGTACACTTTCTGTGATATTGGGAGTAATATCAACCTCTCTGCCTTGGAATATTAAGATCAATGTCACAGAATGGATGTACACCCCCTGCGATATTGGGAGTAATAGCAGCCTCTCCTCTCCGTGGATGTTCGGAGTCATATCCCAGGGTGGCTGTACACCTCCTGCTGTATGCACCCTATTTGTAATCTTTTATCCCTCGCCCCCCTCCCTGTTAAATAATAGACAAAAAATAATGGGTTTAGAATAAATGAGTTCAAACAAATTGTCAAACATATGTGGGAAAATTGGAATCAGTTTCTGAGGAAAAGCAAAAAACTCAACAGAAATGCTCATAAAGCATCATCCCTTCATGGCTAGAGCTGCCAGGACACCAGAACACCAAAATCAGCTAGGGAAATTTTGTAGCAGTCCTAGATGTACTAATTGTTCTGTGAATACACAGAGATGTAATTATAATTGTTACCTGCATGTAGAGTAAAGATGAGAAGGCATTAGTCATGGTAGCAGCTACCTCAGGAGTTACAAAGCAGACGTGGTTCCAGGACAGTATGTGTCAGGGCAGCGGGGTCCTCGGAGGCTATTAGAAGCTGGTCATGGCACAGACATTGTAAGTCAGATGGTCTCATTACTTTCAATGATGAAACCAAAATTGCTTTTGCATCAGCCTAATACAACGGCCTGGCAAGAGCACAGGAAAAGTCCCTGTGGTATTAGATGGGGACCTCTGATGCAGCACAATTCCTTCATCCCCTTCTCCAAATCCCCCTCTTCCAATTCCACTGAAGAGAAAATCTGATGGAAGTCCGGTGTAAGCAGGCTCAGATATATCTACCACTATAGATAGTAGAGGTGACTCACAAATCCAAGCCTATCAAATACATCACTAACAAATTACATGTTTAATTTTTTTTGAAATTAGGGATCGTGATATGAAAGTTATCAGAATCAAAACTGTCACTAATGTTTAAAAGGAAAAGAAAATCCTGGACAAATAGATTCAGAGAAGGCCTTGAAGAGAGGGTTCTCATGCTTCTAGGCCTGATAACAAAAACTATCACAAAATACCACAAAAACCACAACCTTGCACAAAGGCCATAGCAACCTTACACAAAATACACTTCCGTGAGGACATCTATCCAGCAACCACCTGCCCAACCTTCAACTGACATCGACCTTGTTGTTGATCTTTATAGTTGAAGATAACTATATCGAAACAATTATATAAGCCTCTTCATTTTTCCTTTATTTGTTTCTACTCCCCCATGCTTCCAGGTTGATCGTTTTTCTTTTAAAGACCTTGTCTTCCTTCACCATTTGAATCTACATAGTTTATTTTGTCAGGCATGTTCCCATTGCAATGTCCTCCTCCCTAAGGTGTGTCTTTTTCCATCAGAGAGCCTTTCTCTGTTTTTTAGGTTTACAATGAGAAGGGGTCTAAAGCATTTTTGTAAAATTTTTACTGTCTTCCTAGGAAAAAATCATTGACTTACAGTATTTATATTGACTTATTTACATTTCTGGGGATGAGGAATTAAAGATTTCACAAATTTTCTTCTTGAGAAGATCCAAGTTTTCACGTGAGCAAAACTGAATATGTAAATTGATATGTAAATTATGCTGCAGATAATATAGTCAAATGTTACTTGTATTTAATTTGTTACACATGAAAATTGCATATGTGAGATAATATACTAAGAAATTATCACATTTAATGAAATGCTTTAATCAAATTCCCGATTGAATTTTTGATATCAATATCTTTTTCATTGTTTAATCCATCTTTAGAGTGAACAGGGCTGTCTAGGCCAAAGTCCTCACTTCTATCTACATTGTCTGAGTTACAGAACTTTTTGAATTTATTATGTTGTCACAGGAAGTTTCCTATTGCTTGTTTAAAGGAGTCTCTCTCAATATGATGCAGAATCCAAAAGCCCTGAAAGGCGTATATCCTGAGTTTCTGTTACCGGAGCCAAAGGTTGCCAATTTCTTGTGGATCCTGCTACAGTTATACTTCATTTAAGTAATCATTAAAAGCTGCATTTATTCCCTCACTTGAAATTTTGATTTCACACTATTAGGACTAATTCTCTAAGTCTTTGCTAAGTAATGTTCCTCCTTTTCTTGTAGCTTGACTCTGATGATCTCTATATGCAACATCAATTGACATAAAGTACATTTGGGGCAAGAGAGTTTCCTTAAATATTACTTCGTTATTCAAAATAATCACAAAAGCACTCAACGTAGGAAAACTTGTGAGGATTCATATATAGGGAAATACTTTTTCTGAGGCATAATTCTGTAAAGAAATTCACCTTAATTTAAATATATATGGGAAAATATCCTTGTTCACTAGTAGTCTATATTCACTGTTTTCTTCCCTCATAGACCAGCCAGTTCACTATTATTCTCCAAATGATGTGTGCCTCTGTAGAGTCTAGGCTATCTGCATACCTAATTTTTCCCACAAATTACTGTTTTGAATTGCACTGAATTCAATTCAAGGGGATGTCATTTATAAACAGTGCAAATATATACTGCACAAGGGATCTTAGAAATCATATGCATGGTTTGATCCATAAGCTCTTATGAGCGTGCAATGTCAATTTTTTTCATGTTTTTTTAAACCCACTTAAATTCTACTTTAAGCCACCATCTGTCTGTGCTCTTAGGGCAGTTAGCCTTAAATCATTTTAAGTTGCTCCCCTCTAAGTACTGTGATAGTGATAGAGATGTCACCAGTCAGGTGTCCTAGGAAACTGACTCGGAGTTGGAGATTTGCATGCAAGGAAGTTGAAATGGATATTCTCAACACCTGCGAAGAGTGAAAGAAATAGGATTGGGCAGAGCAGGAAGCTGGCAAGAATGCACTCACTATCATGGCCGCAGCCTGCTCTACAGGGATCTTGGTGAGTTTGCCTAATGAGCTCAAATTGGAGCAAGCAAGCCAGGCCGTTATATTTCTGTACCAAGCAGTTCTCGGATGTGGGATGCCTTGAGAAGGGACATGAACTTGGGTGAAGGAACTTTACTGTGCTGTGAGTGTTGTTGCCAGGAGTCAGCTGTCAACACTCCCAGAAGACGGGGAATTATGCTTTAGTCACTGAGGTGGCACCTAGTGCCAGACCACAGCCTTGTTAAACAGAGCCAGAATTTGGAGGATGGATGGTGGGTTTAACATTCGGGGCTTGACATCTTGTCCCCACAAGCTGCTGCTGGCCTATTCCTTGTCCATTTCTGTGTGGCCTGTTTAGGCCCACCGGCTTCCTGCTTCTTCTTTACCATATCTGGAATGCAAAAATCTACTCGTAATTTGGCCCATGGTCCCTTCTGCTTAGACATATCCTTGTAGCTATTTTTTTTAAAGATGACTATGCCTTCTAGAATATTTCTAAGAAACTGCCTAAGTCACCACTGCTACCAAGAGGCCTTTGCTTTTTCCTCTTCTTAACTATGGGAAAGGAAGGTAGGAGTGTAAGGAGTGAGTATTTTCTAACCTGGAAAAAAGTCATTTTACCCTATATAATTTTTGTTAGCGAATTCCTTCTTTGCACTTACTCCACAATCTTTCCACATTCTCCCAAATGCTCAAGCTTTTAAAAAACAAAAGACAGAAATGATAGCAGGTTATTATTTTTTCCACCAAACCTTTTCTTTCTATTCCTTTACGTCAATGAGCTTAGAATAACTGCTCCTGGAACTGGGAAAGGGACTTGTGCAAAGAAAGAAAAAAAATCTCTCAAAGTTTAACATCACAAAACATTATAGTCACTGTTATTTTATATTTATTTATTTATTTATTTATTTTTGAGATGGAATCTTGTTCTGCCACCAGGCTGGAGTGCAGTGGTGCAATCTCAGCTCACTGCAACCTCCGTGTCTTGGGTTCAAGCGATTCTTCTGCCTCAGCCTTCTGAGTAGCTGGGACTACAGGCGCCGCCACCACACCCGGCTAATTTTTGTATTTTTAGTAGAGATGGGTTTCACCGTGTTAGCCAGGATGGTCTCGATCTCCTGATCTTGTGATCCACCCGCCTCGGCCTCCCAAGGTGCTGGGATTACAGGCGTGAGCCACCGCGCGTGGCCTTGTTTTGTAATTTTTACGTCATATATCCCCTGCGTTAGACCAAGAGCTTGAAAAAGCCAGAAGACATACACCATTTGTAGTTCAATTAGAGATCTTTACTGATAAAACTGATTCTTCCATCTGAGGGTGGTATTTGTAGTTACAGTAATGTAGGTGACAATCTAAGTTATGTTCTATAAACTGTGTCACTGACATCTCGATCTACAGCTAACTTTAATTTTTTAGAAGCAGAGGAGTGGGTTGTATAGGTTTAGAAATACATCCATCAAGCTAGTTAAGTGAGATGGATTCAAACCTTCAACTCACTGGAATATTTACCAAATTGACCATTCTCTAAAGGAGCCGTATAAACAACGTACTTTCTAAAATTCAAAATTATGTAAGGTTTTATTTCCTTTTTATGCTGTTATGAATTGGATTGTAGAGGTTATAAGGTGAAATAAGATTACTTTTACAGTAAAACATACAACACATTGTCACAAGAGGGCAGCCTTTGAACATGAATTGCTTCTCAGGCATCCTTGAAATTTTGAGTTACTTTAATTCACACAACTAAATAATAAAACACTACAGAGGATCTAAGAAGATACTTTGACTTATGCATATTGTTACTTTTTTATTACTGCTAGTGGAAGATGTAATCTATAAGGAAGGCAAGGGCTGAATTTGTTTTATGTAAAAAGACAAATTTCTTTGGGTTGTAGCTTTCAAACATCAAGATAGTAGGTCAATGTCTAAATGAGTGTATCAAAGTTCTCACACTAGCACATGTAAATCCACCTCTTATCTATCCAAAATTCTAACCAAGCAAAGGCAAGGTGGAAGAACCAGACAAATGTAAGTGCCTAGGATACATAAATGCCACTGGATTTTATGTTTTTAATTTTCAACCTCCCAAGTTTCACTAAGAGACATGTTATTTGGAGAGGTTGCTAAAGTGTAATTGCATGATGTCTCTGTGTACGATTGGTCTGGACCTCTCTCTGTCCAGTGGTTGCCCTCAACTGGTTAGAGCCACTTCTCTAAAGATCATGCTTAGGCTGGGCGCGGTGGCTCACGCTTGTAATCCCAGCACTTTGGGAGGCCGAGGCGGGCGGATCACGAGGTCAGGAGATCGAGACCACGGTGAAACCCCGTCTCTACTAAAAATACAAAAAATTAGCCGGGCGTGGTGGCGGGCGCCTGTAGTCCCAGCTACTCGGAGAGGCTGAGGCAGGAGAATGGCGTGAACCCGGAAGGCGGAGCTTGCAGTGAGCCGAGATTGCGCCACTGCACTCCAGCCTGGGCGACAGAGCGAGACTCCGTCTAAAAAAAAAAAAAAAAAAAAAGATCATGCTTATGTCCCTGGAGCAGTCCACAGCACTATCAATGTCTGAACTCCACCTTGTTCCAATTAAGATTTCTGTACTTACTGAATTGGAAAACATACAGGTGTTTTCTGCCTGGTCACTTGTGGTTTTACAACACTCTCCCCCTCCCCACCACTGCCCCAGGTGATTTTGATGCCAGCCAAAGTGTGAGAACTACTGGCAGCTGCTGGCAGAGAGCAACAAAGGCCCAAACCCTCTGCGTGATTTGAAGACCTGTATCTGCTTTTCAGCTGTATGTCCTTCTCCTTCTCACAGCTGAGCCCACACCTCCTCCCTCAGCACTTGCAGGCTATGCTTTCCAGCCTGTGTCCAGGATCAGTCCTGACGTAAGGCACGTGGGGTTTAAGGAGTTCTCTCTTCAGTCTTGTTTCCGCACCATCTCTGACAGTTATATTCTAGTTGTAATCATGGGGCTTCCTCCTTTTGTTTCCAGTCCCATGCTCGTTTTCTCTATCACATTCTACCTTGTAATAACCTAAATCTTCTGGTGGGCAAGCTTCTTCCTCAATCCAATTTGTGTTTATGAGTTCCTGCTTTGGGGATTGGCTTAGTAATCCAGGTATTGCTACTGCCTTGAATGCGGAGACTGCATCCTTCTGTCTGGATTTCTTGAGTTTCTGGATCGTAAACATTATTAGGGCCCCTTTCTCCTAGAATTGGAGCCTCTACTTTGTTCTTGCTACTTTAGTTCACCCAGAAAGCGCGATCTCTGCCTAAATTTCAAAGTGTTGTCTAGTTTAAATATCCTTTTGTGAGACTTTTGTCTTCCTGAGGGGTGATTTTTTCATCTTACATACAATTGCGAATCCTTTTATCTTGAATGTAATTGAAATAGTTTAATCTGTGTTACCAGCAACAAGAACCCCTTTTATGAGATGGAGAAGGCAGGTCAGTCTCATAACATGTGTCCCCCTCTGTGTGTTGAATTTATGTCAGAGCCAGGCTCTTTCCTACCTGATGTCTCTCACCAAATTCCAGTGTTTATGTCCTAGGAGGTGCCCAATAAGTTCTAGAGTTGATACAAGCTGTAATTTTAGAGAAATTCAATTAAGTTGCTTAATTTAAGCAAAAGTTGCTTAAATTAAGCAACTTAATTGAATTTCTCTAAAATTAAGCCCAAAGCAAGTAGAATTAGATTATATAGAACCTAATCAACTTTTTTTTTTTTCCTCAGGATGACCAAGATTTGCACTTCAGTGACAACAGTTGTCCCCTAAATATTTATACTCAAAATCTGGAATCACCAGTACAATGTTGAATAGAGGTGACGAACACACACATCCTTTTCTTGTCCTAATCTATGTGGTTTAAACATTGACGCTTTCACCATTAAATATAATATTGTTTATATGTTTTGTTGTGGATGCTTTCCATCACTTCGAGAAAATTTCTTTTTCTAGCTTGCTGAGAGTTTTTTCTTTTTTTAATCAGCAATAGATATTTCTCCAAATGAAATATCCAAATGACCAACAGGTACATGAAAAAAATGCTCAGCATCACTAATCATCAGGGAAATGCAAATCAAAACCACAGAGATATTGCCTCAAGCCTGTTAGAATGGTCTTATTAAAAGAAAAAGATAATGAGTGTTAACAATGGGGAGAAATTGGAACACTTGTACAGTGTTTCTAGGAATGTAAAACTGTGCAGCCTCTATGGAAAGCAGTACGGTGGCTCCTCAAAAAAATTAAGAAAGTAGAACTACTATATGATCTGGCAATCTCACTTCAGGTTATTTATCTGAAAGGATTGAAATTGGGATGATTCTCTGATTCTCAGGCTCATTGCAGCGTTATTTACACAAATCAAAATGTGGGAATAAGGTTAATGTCTATTGGCAGATGAATAGATAAGAAAATGTGGTATATTCATGCAACGGAGTATTATTCAGCTTTAAAAACAGAAAGCCCTGCAATATGCAACATGGATGAACCTAGAGGACATTAATGCTAAGTAAAGGAAATCAGTCACAGAAGGACAAACTGTGTGATTCCACTTGTATAAAGTATCTAAGATAGCCAAATTCATTAGAATCACAGATTAGAATGGTGATAGCTCTTTAAGCTGAAATCAGTTTTGCATTCCTGGGTTTTGTAGTTTTGGTATCAGAATTCTGACTCATAAAACAAGTTTGGAATTTCCCCCTTCTTTATTTCTGAAATAATTTAAACATTTTATTTTTTTAAAATGTTTGAAAGAATTCACCAGCAAAACTCTTTGGATCTGGAGTGTGCTTATTTTTTTATTTTCTTTAGTTTTATGTTTTTATGTGCAAGTATTTGACAATTAATTACTTTAATAAATGTCAATTCATATGTTCCATTTAATCTTGTGAATTTTTTTATAAGTTTTTTTCAACGAATTCACCCTTTCATCCAAGTAATGAAAATTGGTATAAAATGTTTTACAATATTCCATTATCTTGTTAATGTCCCTTGTGTCTACAACTGTACAATCTCATTAATCCCTGATATTTATAATTTGCGTTTTCTTTCTTTCTCACAGAACTAACTTTTGGCCATGTTAATTTTCTCCTGTGTCTGTTCTCTGTCTCATTGATTTCTAATTTCTGTTTTATTTCCTTTCTTCTACTTTTTTTGGACTTAATTTGCTCTCTTGTTTTAGATTTTCTTTTTAAGGTAGAAAATTAGTTCACTTGTTTTGAACTTCTCTTTTTTAGAATAAGCATTTATACAAAAACTTTACTCTGGGTCTGCTTAACTTTATCCCACACATTTTGATATAGTATATTTTTATTTGTATTCAGTTCAATGTATTTTAAGGTGTTTCTCATGATTTCTTCCTTGAGCTAAAGGGCATTTTAAGGTGTATTTAAATCTTCCAGTAGTGTAGACTTTCCTGGGTAGCTTGTTTTTACCCATTTCAACTCATTTTCATTATGGTCAGAAAGCATACTTTCTATGATTACAGTGTTTTGAAACTTCTTGAGGGATATTTTGTGGTCTATAGTCTATTGATAAATGTTTCACGTGTAGCATAATAGAACATATATTCTATCGTCTTGGTCAATATTGATTAGGTCAAGCTGTTGTCAAAATTATTTTATCTTAACTTTCTTTAGTTATTCTATCAGTTAGCAATATAGCATTATGTCTTCATAAGTACTTGACATTTGATCATTATGAAATAGCTTTCTGTTGTAATATTGCTTGTTTGGAGGTCTACTTTTTCTTCTATTAATATAGCCACATAAGATTTCTTGTGCTTGTTGTTTCCATGGTATACTTGGAAATTATTTTACTCTCAGCTTATCTATACCATAATATTTGGCATGCATCTCTTATAGGTACTTTTATTAATGTCTATTGGCAGATGAATAAAGATAATGTGGTATATTCATACAACAGAATATACCGATGGACAATCTGTGTTTTATTTGGAGTATTTAAATTACATTTGAAATAATTATTGATAAGGTTGGATTTAAGCTTGCTATTTTGCTTTTTTTTTCTTTTTTTCTTTTTTTGTTTTTTTTTAGACGGAGTCTTGCTCTGTCGCCCAGGCTGGAGTGCAGTGGCACAATCTCGGCTCACTGCAAGCTCCGCCTCCCAGGTTCACGCCATTCTCCTGCCTCAGCCTCCCGAGTAGCTGGGACTACAGGTGCCGCCACCACGCCCGGCTAATTTTTTGTATTTTTAGTAGAGACGGGGTTTCACCGTGTTAGCCAGGATGGTCTCGATCTCCTGACCTCGTGATCCGCCCGCCTCGGCCTCCCAAAGTGCTGGGATTACAGGCATAAGCCACCGTGCCCGGCCTATTTTGCTCTTATGTTCTCTTTGTTCCATCATTTTTTGCTCCTCTGTTCTTTCTTTCATGCCTTTTTATATTAAGTGAACAATATTCGGCGTTCCATTTTAATTCCTTTATTGGCATTTTAGAAGAATGTCTTCATATGATGTGGTGGTTCTCTAGGGATTATAATCAGCATCCTGGGCTTATCGCAGTCCATTTACTGTTAACAGTCAATGTTTTCATGTAACATAAAGAAATATTGCAGCAAAATTGTTGCGTTTAGTCTCCTGTCAGAGCTATTAATTTAGAAAAGTTTACATACATTATCAACAGTACACTTAATTTTTTATTTAAACCATCAGTTGTTTGTTATAAAACTAAAAGAAAAAAGCATTAGTTTTTCATGTTGATGCACTTGCCATTCCTAGAGCTTCTCCTTGCTTCCTGTAGTTCAGAATTTCCATCTGTTGTTATCTTTCTTTAGCCTGAAAAATTTCCGTTTGCATTTCTTGTATTTAGGTCTGCTAATGACAGATGTTCGAAGCTTTCTTTTATCTGAATAAATCTTTATTTTCTCAAGAATTACTTTTTCTAGTTATAGAATTTAGAGTTGACAGGTTTTTTTTTTAGTTTGAAGATGTGGTTTCATTGCTTCTTAAACTGTCATTTCTGATGACACGTCATCTGTCTATTTGTTTCCATGTATGTACATTATTTTTCTCCCTCCCTTTAGCTACTTTCAAGATTTACTCTTTTTTTGCCCAGTGGTTTGACTATGGTATGTCTGCATTTGGTTCTTTATTTTTATTCTGTTCTTTGAGTTTCTTAAACCTGTAAGTTGATATATGCTGACAATTAGGAAAACTTTTGGTCTTTACTTTTTCAAATAGCTTTTTCTGTCTCATTTTCTCCTTCTCTACTCTTTCTAGGACTCCAATTATATTAGTTCTAGACTGGCCCTATTTTTACTATTTTTCTTCCTCTGTATTCTTAACTGTATTGGGAAATTGTTCTTGATCTGTTTTTAAGTGCACTGATAGTTTTTTTCTGCCATCTTTAATTTACTGTTATGTGCATATGATGTCATTTTTATATAAGATATTGTGTCCCTCAGTTCTAAAATTTGTCCCATTATTTCTTTATCGTTTTTACTTTTCTGTTGAGATTCTCCATATATTCACTCTTATGACCATCTATTCCTTGAATCCTTGAATATGCTTACAATAGCTTACCTTAAATTTCTTATCTTCTAATCCCAGCATGTGGGCCATTTCAATGCCTTAATCCATTGTTTACTATTTTTCTTATGCGTCATATTTTCCTGGTTCTATGTCTAGACAGGTTAAATTATATGTTAGATTATGTGGATGATATTTTGTAGAGATAGGTTCTTTTATTTCTCTTTGAAGAGTGACTCTTTTCTAATATTAGTCTTCTTTGTGTAGTCAAACACCAAACTTTTACTCCTGAGCTTTATGCAATGGTTGAAATATCTGCTCTGTACTAGCAATTTAGCTGTTGTTTTCTGCTGGATTCTTTGGAGTCTCTTTTTATCAATGTGAAATGTAGCAGCCATCATATATCTGAATGAAGTTTAAGTGCTGATTTTAGATTTTTACTCTGTGACATTCTCCTCTGTGACTTTCACTTGTGTGAGATTTCCTCCCATGTCACTCAAATTTCCCAGTTCTTCTTTTCTGTCAGCCTGGAACTCTGTGCTCTTATTCCTCAAGCTAGTAAAACTCACTGCTTTACTCGTAGACATCCAATTTTGCACAGACCAGGGAGTGTCATCAGGTGTGAAGCTGCACTGATGCAAATTTAAATCATTGCAATTTTTCTTTATTCAGTGGTTAAAAACTTCATCAGTGGTCAAATATTCTACTATTTCTGCCTATTTTCTGTTTCTTATTACCATCAAATGTGTATTTATTTTTTTTAGAGTTTATAGTTTTTTTTCCCTGCATTTGAGTAAGACATGAGCTACTACCACATTTTGTAATTCAAACATTTGTCTAACAGTGTTTTAAAAAACTCTTTATTTGGGGGGAATTCTCAAATTTCTAAATACTCTACAAACATTAGGATTGGGGCTCAAATTCCCAGTTTCCCTTGTAACCAGATGTGCGTATGAAACACGGCCTCAGCTAATTAAGCATACCCACATATTTGAAAGTAAGAAAAGTGTTAAGAGGAACTATAGATATCATTTTAGTTGATGCAAGGATGGAAAAAAAAATAACCAACTTTCACTGGTGAACTTTGTCTTCAATTATTGTTTTCCTGGGGGAAGTGGCTAATTTTCTGGCCTAGAGGTGGAATTGGTGTGTTGGTAACAGTTGATTTGATGATAACCTGCGTTCACCGTTTTTAAAATTGCTAATCCACCATTGTTTCTGGTCCTGTTTTTTGCTTATGCAGTGTATAATCTCTCATGCAAAATTTAGTTCTTTGTTTCTCAGCTTAAACTGGATTTTGATGAGCAGTTTTCACCTTCAAATGAAAGAAATGGCTTTGGTTGATGTTACACAAAAATAACAACAAGAGGGAATTAAAGAAATACGTTTGTCACCTTGTGACATTACATAAATGAAACTTTGAAAATTCAACAATTCTGCTTTATAAGAAAATAGAAAGTTTCTACTGTTTTTCTTTATTTTCAAAGCTATATCATTAAATGAAATTTCTGCCTCATGGAAGATTTTTAGAACTATGTAACAATAACATACAGACCATTAGAAGAGAAATGAATAAAGACGGAAAGAAGTAGGCACTGTGTGGTAACGTAGATGGTGCACAGTTGTGTGCCTGGAGCCCTAATACATTTTACCATGGAATTTATACAATAAATGTCAGTTTCCTGTGAACCTGCTAATTAATATGATTTCTGCAGACATTTCATTAACCTGAGCAGTTGAGGTTTCCTGTAGACAGACTGCATGTATTCTCATCTTTAACCTTTCCATAATGTTCCGTAATTAGAGATGTCACTGGTTCTCAAGAGCAAAAGAACAGCAGTAGCTTATAAAGTTACATTATTTGTTTTTTACTAATATGTGAAGTGATTTTGTCTTTCATTTCACCTCTAGAGCTAATTATGTATTCTAGGTTAACAAAAATTCCAGATCATACCATCATTAGTTTAAACTTTACAATGAACTCGTTATTTCCATTTATTACCAGCCTGCATTATAGCAATATTTAGCTAATGAATTCTCAAAATATTTGTTGAAAGGTGAAAGAGTACCTCAAGTAAATGGTGTAATTATTTATTTATCAGAATTTTAAATTAAGTGTTCTGTTTAATCTCAAAGGGATACCAATGAAGTTAGGGCGTAAGGACTCTGTGGTTAATAAAATGGCAAGAATTAAAAAGGATTATTACATTTTTTCCTCATACTATGATGGCTATAATTTTTTAAAACAGTAGAAATGTTTAATTTTTGAAGGCCGCTAGTGTCTATTTTATGCAAAGATGTGAGCTCCCCAGTTCAACTTGTTGTTTGAAATTTGACCAGCTTTTTCTTGCTCTTGTTCAGGACAGTTATTAAACAGTCCAGGCAGGCCTCCGGAGTTACATATATGTATGTGGCTCTGTGTGTATATATACACAGAAGTACAAATAGCAGATAATCAATTTACATAAGACTTTTGCTTTTGATGAAAATTCTTCTAAAAGTGAATATAAATTAATAGCATATGGAGCCTACAAAAATTGTCTAATAGGCAAGTAGGCAAAGATAATCTGTGAACAAAGAGTTTGCTAAAACATACTTTTTTTTTTTACATGTAATAACTTTGTATCGAAGCGTTTCCAGAAATACATAATGTTATAGGGCACTTATCCTGAGACACACAAAGGAGACAAGGGGTAGAGCTAGAATGGAAGGGAAAATAAAGGACAAATAGAGACAGATACTTAAGTGGAAATGTTTTTATAAGAAAATCATCAAACAGGTGGTAATTTTAAAACATGGCTTTTCCAGGCAGCAAATTTTCTGAATTTATTGCAAAAGAAGATAAATCACGTGTCTACGTAGATCATGCCAATGAAATAAACAATAAAGGTTACTTATTAGAATATTGAAAGTGGTTGATAATAAATTATTTATATTTATGGTAAGAGCAATAAACTTGATTTTTAGGGGGTTCAATGACTTCCTGAAAATATCCTTTCACAGATTTTCTCAGAGTGTCTAGTTGGCAAAAGCACAGCTCCAAATAGCTATTTCTGTCAACGTCTACAGAACATTTACAGTTTGATTTCTGAAAGTTTCCATTTCTACCGATCTTACAAATTTGTAAAATGAATGCCCACCAGGACAAAATATTAAGTGATAAAATTAATTGGATCCTACAAGTGAAAATCTAGGCAAGGAAAGTCTTCTTCCTTCTTAATGAATGATTTTTATGTCTCTTTATTCATGTCCTTCTAGGTAGAGCAACATTGCAGACCTTCTTTTGAGGCATTTCACCACCAGAGTAATTGTGATGTATGACTAATTAGTCCACCCACAGGGGGCTGGTGAAATTAAATTGGAAATCATTTCCTAACTGGCATATCTTGGAGTAAAATTAATCTCATAACAGCTTTCACAAGAGAGCATAAGCTTAAAAGACCATTTTTCATTCAACTTTACCAAACAAAGTGCAAATTTAGGACTCCAGTTGTGAAGTTTGGTTGTGTGTGGATTGTACAGTGAAGGTACCAGTGGACAACAGTTGCTCATCAAGCAAGTTTATACAAAAGCTTTGGGACAAGTCCAACTCTAGATAAAATTCTAAAGGATTTCGTGCCTGTGTTCAGAGTTCCTTTTTCTCTCTCCAAGGTAACCCACATATCAAAAGACATATGGGTTGTGGGTAGAACTTCCTAAAATTGCTGGTGAGAAGTGTGCCATGCATAAACATACTTCACTAGCTTGAATTTTCTATTAGTCTCACAGGCAACAATTACAATCCTGTATGTTGTTCTATCTCCACACACTCCTGTACATAGAAAGATCAAGTAACATCCCTGGTTAAGATGTGTACAGGTTACAAGACATGTCTAAATATATTCACCAAGGGGTTTATTATTTTCACAGTGGCATTCACTAAATCAGTTGTCAGTGCAGCAATACTCAAGGAATAAGCAGGGTCTTTACTTTATCAAAGTATGGAGTCAACCCCAAGTTAGATCACTGAAGCACATAACTATAGATAAGGTCACTCAAAAGCACAAATCCAGGTTATAAATATTCAGTTGTCGTTTGTATGCATTTAGCAATTTGAATGCTGGGAAGTGTAGCCCAGAAAATCAATCGACATGGAACTATTGAAGAGGCATGCATGGCACCTGCACTTTGAGTCTCTTCAGACTCAGGTTAAACAGGAGACACAGTAGCTCATATATCCTGCAATAACCCTTCCTCATTGCCTTTTTATCTGCGAACCTGCCCTTTTCAATGTTATCTATATGCCTGAAGGTATGAATACCCTTGATCTTGGTAAAAATGGTACCACCCGTCAGCAAAATCTCACTGATCGGTGTCTATGTTACCTCACCGAGTTAGCCTTTTGTGTTGTTGTGGCCCAGGATGACAATGTTGACACAATCCAAACCAGTATTGGAAAGTTAATGTTGGATGCGTCTTTGACAATTGATGGAATGACCTGAAATCAAATGTGAGGCAGTGGAGACTCAATAATGCTATTCAGGCAGTTAGTGATCTGTGGAGATACTAAATGAAATATCTGGAAGGAATTGTAATCTTGCAACTATGCTTTTATGTGTTTTTTGACATAAACGGTTTCTATTTATGATGGAGCTGCAGAGTGCATTTCCCATGAAGTTCCCACAGTGTTAAATAATATAGTCCTGTGTCACTTAATGACAGGGGTATGTCTGAGAAATGCATTGCTGGACAATTTTATTATTGTATGAACATCACAGAGTTTACTTACACAAACCTAGATGCTATAGCTGATTACATACCTAGGCTATATGGTATAGCCTATTCCTCCTAAGCTACAAACCTGTGCAGCATGTTACTGCACTGAATACTGTAGGCAATTGTAACACAACAGTTAAGTATATCTATATGCTTACTTATATCTATACAGTAAGTGTATCTATACATGTCTAAACATAGAAGAGGTACAGTAAAAATACAGTGTTATGATTTTATTGCACCACTGTCATGTGTGTGCACCATCCTTGACCAAAATGTTGTTATGTGATGCATGATTGTAACAAAAGAATTAATTAAAGATAATATTGAAGGGCCTATTGAAATTTCAATGAAGGAAGGAATATTTGTAAATTCTGATTGCCTTAAGTGGGAGTTGACTTTCTTCCTGTTTCCACGGCTGTTCTTGTGAAAGGGCATAGCTTTCCAAAGACCTGAAATCTCCGACAAATCTTGCAATTCTCTATTGCCTGCATTATGAAGGTCACCTGGTATCAAAAGAAGCAAAATGGTAGATTATAAAGACCTGTACTTTCTTGTCAGTTCCTAAACATAGCAAGCATTGGTCTGTCTTGAACATTTCTGCGGTTATAAACTAGCCTTGGGTCATGATTTTCTGCCTTTTTATCATAGACAAGATTTAATTTAGGAGATGTCCTTTTAATGTGTTATGTGAATAGTAAGTGCCACTTATGAAGCCCTATTTTCTTCCAGTCATTTTAATTGTCGAATCTATCCAGTCAAGATGCATTGTTAGAGGCTTCACTGACGACACCGTCTGTGTGTGTGTGTGTGTGTGTGTGTGTGTATGTGTGTGTGTGTGTGTCTCTGTACATACATATGATTGAGCAGGATTTAATGTAAGTTAAAACAGCCTCAAATTTCTTAGGACAATACAGCTTCCTTGGCCATTCCCTTGGAGCTCTGGGTTGAGGAGCTGGTGATGTGTATTTCTTTTGTGTGTTCTACACGTTATCCCTATGCAGGCCTTCCTTGGGCTTGGTTTTGGAACCAGTGATGAGGAATATCATTAGAATTGTTGTGCTCAAAAAGATTCCTCCATTCTTCTGTATAAGCAATGGCAATTTTCCCAGACCAATATTTCTTCTTTTGAAATGGTAAATTTTGAATATTAACAGGTTAGTATAATCCCATAAAATAACAAAGTTTGAGTCCTATGAACTGTGTTTTATGCTAAATCATCATTTACTCCTTGTATGATCTTTTTTTTTTTTTTTGAGATGGAGTCTCACACTGTCACCCAGGCTGGAGTGCAGTGGCATGATTTTGGCTCACTGCAAGCTCCACTTCCCGGATTCACACCATTCTCCTGCCTCAGCCTCCTGAGGAGCTGGGACTACAGGTGCTGCCACCATGCCTGGCTAATTGTTTTTTAAGATTAAGGGCAAAATCAAAGCTGCTCCCCTATATTATATTCATAAACCAGAATGATTAAAACAAGCTATTTATTTATTAGAAGCACATACTCCAAATTTAGCATCTAAGACATGACAGCCTTTCAAAAGACATCAATTTACTTTTTAGTGTCTATAGCTATGTTTGTATTCATGTTATTGGTGTCCATAATATTTCATTAGATGTTCTGGGCAAATCGATAAATGAAAATAATGTATATGATAAGGAGAACAATCTAGGCCTCCTGGAGGCCCCTTACAACTCAGCTGGTGAAGCGGGAATGCCTGGGTGTAATAGTGAGAAACAACTTTTCAAACGTGTTGGGCACTTTTCAGGCAGCGGAATATGTATGCCAATCCAGGCAGCAAGATAAGTGGAGGCCAGTTAAAAGATCAGGTTGTGATTACACGTTTTTTGTTCGTTTGTTTCTACTGAGGAAATATAACACTTAGTTATTATTTTCTCCATCTATCCCGCTATTTTGTCAAAACCTTTCATGTAAGTTACTACCAAACACTGGGTTATCCAAGATCTGTGGGTCGTATTCAATATTTGCTTTTCCCTCAACTACTAACACATTTGATTCCCTTTGTAACTTTCTCCCGTTTCTCCTTTCAGCCTGTTTTCTCTAACCACACTGAGTTTATGAGCCTCCCTATGTACTCTCACACCCTGTTTCATCTCTAAGCTCCCTTGACCTAAAGAGATTTCCTTTTTCTACTATTGTACTCATCTCATTCCCTAATTTATTTCTTCTTATTTCTCTGTATATTTTTTATTCTTTTAGGCACAGCTCATGTCTCATGACTTTCAAAAAGTTTTTCTTCCGATATTCCCAGCTTGAATTACGTACATCCTAATCAGTTTCCTTAGACTCACCACTCTGCGTATTAGTTGCTTGCAGTCTGTCTTAGGCTGGGAATTAGCTGCTTGTAGGCAGGGGCTAGAAGTTATTTACTCTTATGTCCATAATGCCTGACACAGGAACTGTTCCCACATACAAATTGTAGGGCCATAATTCCTGAGAACATATGTATATTGTAGTGACTCATAAAGGCTTGAAATAAATTTTTAAAATGATGAATTGGGAAGTCCATGAACTTGATATCTTGATGTAGAAGAAAAGCAAGGGCAGATGAAGAAGTTATACAGGATACTTGAAATACCAGAAGATATAGTCAGAGGGCAATAAATCAATCCTAGATTTTTAGATGTGAAGAAGTTCTGAGAAATATTTGAAGACATGGCTCTAGGAATGAGTACATAACAGAGACCAGTAGCCAGAGTCAGAGATTTTCAGAGTGAAGAAATTGCATTGCAGGGAGAAGGGCTGTTGTATACTAAACAGAAATTGTCATTAAATGGAAGACTAAGCAAGAGGCTGATGATCTGTGGCTGAGAGATGCAAAAAGGTGTGGAGATAGAGGTAAATGCCATAATCTACAAAGAAGATATTTTTGTGCCAGGAAGAAAGAATAGGTGTAGAATGTAATAAAAGATAAATAGGTAACTACATTGTAATGTGGTCTGAGAACTCACTGAAGGCATAGCCGTTGATGTTAACTTCCACTTTGCTTCCAGACAAAAGATTTTAAATATCTTAAAAATTGCATTTGATATTGTATGATTCATCAAGACAGAAAGTAAAGCTGTAGTTGCCCTGGGAGGGCGGGGAATAGGGAGTCACTGTTTAATGGGTACAGGATTTTAATTTTACAAGACAAAAAGAATTATGGAGATGGGTGGTGGTGACGCTTGCACAACATTGTGAATACATTTAATAACACTGAATTGTATACTTAACAGTGGTTAAGATGCGAATTGTTGAGTGTATTTTGCCACAACTAAAAAATGGAAAACAATAGTATTTGAAGATAAAGCCCATTTCATCTGGTAGCTAGCTGTATGTGTCTGCTCAGCTGTGGATAGATATTTATGCTGTCTCTGAACTGGAGGTTACTGGTATCCTCTAAGGTATAGGAAAATTGATCTTATGTGGCTAACTGAAGTGGGAATAGTTGTATCCGTCAGACAGTAATGATATAATCATGATAGTTTACATTTAACACAATTTACATGTGTCATACTTTCAAAAGCACTTCATAGATTTTATTACTTAATACCATTTTCCCCTTACCATATTTGTCTGTCCTTTCTCTGCTGACTTCAGAAAATGTCTCTTCCACACTACTCAATTCATCTCCTTATCTTTGTCACAATTTTAAGTCTCAGAGTGTCCAGAAAATTCCAGACAAGTCTCATCAGCTTCAGGTCATTGATTAATCGATGCCCTTAGAGGCTTTCCCTTCCCCTTCTCAATTGAACATAGCTTCCAAATATACTTGCCAGTAAAACAAAGTTGTTTATAAGGTTTTGTATTTCTTCCTGTTGAGTTATGAACATTTTTTCATATTTTTTCATATTCCATCTGCCCATGAAATACTCAAGGTGAAGAAAATAATACAAAATGGTTACAATGTATCAAGAGCCAGGTAGTTTTAAGTGTCCTAGAAGCATAAACTAGTGTGATGCTCACCAGCTCATATGAGAGGCAAAAATGGATGAAACGGTAAAACCAAGACACAGAGAGTTAAGGGAAATTTCCCAAGATCACACAGCCACTAAGGATATGAGCTAGATTTTGACTTCAGGCTACTTACCCCAGAGCCTGTTCTTTCAACCATCATTTGTACTGCTTCCCTAAATTACACTCGACTACACTGTGACATCAAATTTCACCTATGACACTGATTATCTGGGGAACTTTTCAACTTATTCTGAATATGACTCAGTTTTCTTCTCTGTGCAGAGATAAAGTCAGTATATACCTCTTAGATTCGTTGTAAGGATTATATGAAATGACACATGAGAAGGCTTTAAAAGGACTTGGAAAGCAATAAGCTTTTTTGTTTTCAATCATTTTTCAATAGGTTATCAGTGTTGTGAATGGTTCATGAAAAATGACTTTGGGCTCAGTGAGTAACTGAAATGTTGATGCTTAATAGTGTGTTTATATTAGTATAATAGTAATAAATGTTGTTATTGTTGAGTAATAGTTATTTTGCTTTTCACTGCTTTTCTTTTCCAGTGCTTTAGTCAGAGACTTCTTAAGCCTCCTCGAGAGTGTACACATTTCTTAAATTTGTTGGAAAGTACCAAATTTAAGATATCTTGCATTTTTTTCCTTAGTGAACACTAAATTCTATCACGCAGCAGAAAAAGGGCTCTGTGATTGTCGGTACAATGGTTTCATATTCACTTTTATTCCCTGTATGGTAGTTCTGATTTAATTGCTATTTAGAATAAAACTTGTTCCTTATATGCTTTCATAATTATAAAATTTATGTTTTAATGCCTTCTACACATATACTGTGCTTTTCTTTATTTCTTTATATCTCTCACTGTTTCATAATCCTGGTATTTGAAATCTCATTAAGTGTTATTTGGGGATTTGCTGGGAATGTCATCTACATAGTCATGTCTCAAGTTTGTAGCATCTTTAAAACATAATAGGAGATGGAATTCACAGCAGAGTAATAAGCCTCCCGCTTTAGGCAATGTATTTGTGATTGGTATGACTTCGTTCCCAGAGGGCAGTCAGCAACACAATATTATGGCTATGTGTACAAGGAAAACAAACAAATTTTTAAAAATCTCCTTTAAAAAAAACAGTGCCCGAGCCTAACCAGTGTCATGCACAGAATCCGTTTCCACCTCTTCATATGGAAGTAGCTCTGGGTGGACGTCTAGAAAGTTGGATAACTATTTATCACATATGATCTGCAAAGGAAGAGATTTATAAGAAAGTGTTAAATTTAATCCATAGGAAAGCAAAATCAAAAATCAATGAATTTTCCATTTGTACTTTTCTCTGGGGCTCTACCCTCAAGATGGCTTAAATGCATTAGAATTCAATGACTCGGCACAAGTGTTTGTTAGTGACATCAAAGCAAGGTAAACATTCCTGCTGTGTGAGTCCAAGCACAGGGACACTTGGTTTCCTTTGGAAGGATATCATAAAGGCAATGTTTATGAGTAATCATTGTCTTTTCTTCTGTAGCATTCAATGGTATGTACTATAATTTAGAAACGAAAACTACTTAAAGACCACTTGCTAAGTTTCATGTATTTCAAACTCTCAGATCCTGAGTGTTTAAATATGCCTATATTTCTTCATGAAAAAAACATAATCTTTGCCAAGTTAGAAAAAGTCATATTCCCATTTTTAACTAAATGTAGTCAGAAATTTGGACAGTTTTTAGCCTTCAATACATTATGTAATTTGGGTAATAGGCTGAATAAAAGTAAGGAACTTCAGTTAAATTCAGAGAGAAGCTAGTAATTGTTTCTAAGACTGAAATGTATAGAACAGATCTCTGATATTAAGGATAAGACCCTCAAAGGTGACCCAAATTGGGTCATTGTGGGATTATTTTGGGAGGAATCATCATAGATTCTTACTGTTATAAATACAGTCAAATGTCAGATGAATATACTCCACTGAAATGTCCTCTAGGAATGATGTTGGAACCAATGTTGGTAATTTGGAAAGTCATGGAGAGGATTTCAGATGATTGAAGTTGGGCAACTATCCCAGGTTTAATAAATAAGCAAATGGTGAATTCCAAAAATGCCGTATCAATGAGACTCATATTGATCCAGAGCACAGTTTCAGGAAGTTCCATTTAATGTGTCTTTTTAGAGCATTAGGATAAAAGGCTGGCAGCAGAGATTCACTAAGAGCAATGGTGCCAAGCTTGCCTCTTGGACATTGTTATCTGACTGATAAAGGTAGGCCATAGCGGCGCACAATACGGATATTTCCAGGGTAACGCTGTCGAGCTGCTGTAACTTTCCTTGCCTCTTTGCTATCTTCTCCTATAGTCGACTCCCAAGAAAAAGATAATTGACTTTTAATCCAGAAATGTATGTTAATTGGCAAAAGCAAACAAATGAAGCCATAAACTATCCTTTAGGCTTCTCTCTGCTCAGTTATGAGATCATATGAATGTGCCCTTAGGAAACACAGAAGGCCCACACTATTATAGAGACACATTTCTTACATTCTCTGCTGTTTAATGCTCTTCAAAAGACTTACCATACTTCACCAATTTGATTGCCAACTACTTGAACACAGGGACTTATTAAAAATTTTGCATATTATGAGGGCATTAACTTTTAAGTATTCGATTGTTAAGACAATGCATATTATTATAAAGCATAGAAGGCACACTTATTACCTCCTTAAGAACCAGTCTCTATTTCTCTGGTTCATAGAACTCCCAGGTCATAGAGGGATTGGACATTTGTGTCTTCAATTGGCCCTCTTCAGCCCTAGGATAAATAGTGATTAATCTAAGCCAATGGTTTTCAGCTCTGTCTGACCCAATGCCTCTACTTCATAAGAAATTCTTCAAAGACCCCTTTACTATTCTAAACTATTAGTGAGAACACAATGTATGCATTCAAGTTGTTGAAAATATTAATGTTATGCTGCAGCTAACAAAGGAGAAATAATTACTGTCAATATATAATCCAAAATGTATATAATTGTGCCAGAACATTTACATATCAAATGCAATAGAACATAATGAAATTTTCATATCTTCACCCATACCTTGAAACATTGTAAATAAAAAGCTACAAATATAGTTTCATTGAATAACCAAATGCCAAAACTGCCGTTTCTATTGTTGACATGATTGATCTGCACTGGTAAATGTGATAGATTCTTTCTGCTTGATCCTTATCCCCTGTTATACTCCCCTATTTACTGGCTTTTGTCCAAGTGGAATGGTCCATATTGAATATCTCAATAGCTTCCCTTGCTCATTGCCTTCTATGCATGTTCATGAGATTAAAGGGAAGGAGGAAGTGGGATTGGGGATTATTGCATAAACACCCTCTCTGCTGGGTCTCTTTGACTTCTCTTTTTCATAAGAAAATCAGTGTTTCCTTGTGTGATCAGGGCAGTTTACTCCCCGGAAATCTGCCCGCTGCTACTAACAGAATTATTGTGGGGTGTGATCTCTGTGATTCCTTCACCCTTCTCCCCTGACGTTTTCATAAGTAGTCTCTTTGGAAATAAACCCATGTTAAATTATCTTAGTTTGAGTGTGTTCTCTTTTTCCTATTGAGACTCTGAAATGAGTATCTAAACGAAAAATTCTACCATCTTTTCTCATGTACATAGTAGTTTCATTCCTGCAAAATTCATGGCACATTAAAACCATGCAAAAGTACTTGGCACTTAGGCAGTTACATTTCGGTTTGTGTAATTAAACGAAGCAGGTTATTCACCTTCATTACGTTAGAAAGTCATTCAGGACATATAGCAATCCTTGATTAGGAGCGGTTATCCCATGTTACTGGACATTTGGCATCCCTGTTTTCCAATCCTTAAAGTTCCAAAATGCCCTCACTTATTCTTTCCTGCCATTGGATTTTGTCCCATTAAGCTGTAAGGCTGGGAATGCCATAGCCATCTTGAAAACTGGTAGAAAGATAAGAGAATCACAAAGACGTGGATCATGTTGAATTAACTAATCATTGATACCATCTACTTGTTGTGCGATTTGGTAAAAATTGCTCCTTGTTTTTTTCTACAATTAGTTGACTATTCTGTTACTCGAAGCTAAAAACATTTTTTTCTTTTCTTTCTTTCTTTTTTTTTTTGACAGAATCTTACTGTGTTGCCCAGGCTGGAGTGCAATGGCATGATCTTGGCTCACTGCAACCTCTGCTTGCCTGATTCAAGCAATTCTCCCACCTAAGCCTCCAAAGTAGCTGGGATTACTGACACACGCCACCACACTCAGATAATTTTTGTATTTTTAGTAGAGATGGAGTTTCACCATGTTTGCCAGGCTGGTCTCAAACTCTTGACCTCAAGTGATGAACCCACCTTGGTCTCCCAAAGTGCTAGGATTACAGGCATGAGCCACTGCCCCGGCCAAAAGCATTTTAACCAATAGCAAAGCATATTACTTCATTTTTTCAAAAGTGGCCAGTAATTTCAATAAAAAATATTATATAACATGCTTAATGCAATAGAAATGCTTTTCAATGTACAATGGGGTTGTCTTGATAAGATGATCATAAATTTAAAATACTGTAGTTAAAATGTATTCAATATGCCTAACATACTGAACATCACAACTTAGCCTGGCATACCTTTAATGTGCTCAGTACACTTACATCAGCTGACAGTTGGGCAAAATCATTGAATACAAAACCCACTTTATAATAAAGTATTAGATATTTCATGTAATTTGTTGAGTTGAAAAGCAGAATAGTTATATTCTATTCAAAGCTATCACTTTTGCTTCATCATAAAGTTAAAAAAATCATAAATTGAACCATTATAAGTTGGTGACCATCTGTGTATATGTATGTGTGTGTGTATCTTTATAAATATGTATGTTTATATATATATTTGTGTGTATATATATCCTCTGTGTGTGCGTGTGTGTGTGAGAGAGAGTGTGTGTGTATGTATGAAATTGTAGGAAAGTAAAATTTCGTATCTTATAGATACAGCATGTTAACATGTTGGTACCTATCCTCCTGAGATGTAAAACTTTACATGGATAGATGTGTGCATTTACAGTTGTACACAAAGAGAAGCATATTCGCTAGGCTCTTTAGTTTTCTGTAGTTTCATTCAACACTATCTGGTTTATATGGATGATTACAAATATAATGCTAGGGTGAAGGTTCTTCTCTATAACTTTGACACTTCCTTGATTATCAACCCTTGGCATATTCTTAGAATAGGATTTTATTTTAGAATTAAGATCCTTGTTTTAGGACTGTAGCCTGTTAACACACAGAGCCAATAATTATTCAGAATGGTTGGGTTAATTCACATTCCCACAGATGGGACCTGAAATGTCCAGGCTGCACAGCCTCATTAACAGTAGATTTTCTGGACATTTTATATAGTATTTCATCTGATATAAAAAGTAGAATTCTAATTTAATTATGGTTGTTAATTTATTTTTATATTTTTAGTCATTATGAAAATGTTTAACTACATGAAAAGCCAGGAAAGTGTTGTTTTTTTTTTTAAGGTAGTACTTCAGAAATATTTGTGATACTTAATTTTTAAAAATTCACTGTAAAAGAATCTTGAAATGTCTCTTTAATGAAATAGGACATAAATGCTCGTCACATTAGTGAAAAATATGTGTTTAAAATTAAAATCTCTGCAGCAATCCTGTAAATATTAATAATTTTTTTAAAAATTGACATCTTCAAAATATAAATGTTCTAACTTATCAGTTAAATATGTCTCTATTAATACATATAGATACATATATCTAAATAAATTTGAAGACTTCAAATTCCAGGTACAATATAATTTTTTTCTATCCTGTGATTTGTCATTCAGGATTTTGTAATTTGAACAGAAATATTTTGCCCTAACCACATGTCTTTTCTCTTACCTAAAAATGTTATTTTATGAAAAATTGTTTTAAAGATCAGTTTGCATGTTTGAAAGCATCTTGTACGATGTTACATAACATATTTCATATTTGGATGTATTGTTTTAACTGTGTAAATATGGTTTAAATCTATGATGCTCTTTAGTGCCGATCATGAGGCAAAGCAAATTTATCTGTATGAAAGGCTCCTGTTAATTTTTAACTTTCAAAAGATTAGATACATTCACCCTTTTCTGAATTTTAATTCCTGAGGCAAAGATTATGAAATCTCGAGAGGATAATGAATCAGCTTCTGATTATATTCTGGAATCACGATTTGATCACCCATCCAAGAATGCGTATTCACTTTCCTTTACATTACACACATGTGTAATACCATGCTGAGTGACGCTGGGAAAGGTGAGTCTTCAGTGATGCCTTCATGAAGTTACAGTCTCACCACACCGAGATATTTTCTTTTTAACCCTTTCTTTTCTGCTGTGAATAAGTGCCTAAGAGATGAACAAGTGGGAAAAACTGAAAAAGAACCTTCATCTAATTCAGTATCTAGCTTTCGTATCTTCTAAGAATCTTTGTCTCCAAAAAGCTCTAATTTTCATTCCTTTACAAGCTTTATTTCTCTCTCCTTTCCACACCAGACTTTGCTCTGTTTGTTTTCTCTACCTTTTTTAGAGATGCCTACCATAGAAAAAAACTATGACATATTCAATACATCTGAAAATTTTGCATTGCCATAAATAAGAATGAATTATCTGTTTATAAAGAAAAAAATAAAAATATGAACCAAGAAAGCACAGAAGGTAGTAACCACATTTCGATGTTTATCATGGAATCATCTTTATAATCCATCTGTTACAACTCCACAGAGCAAATTACAAGTAATTGTGGAGTTTCCCCTCATTGTATAGGTTTGGTCTTGTAAGGCATACAACACAAATTTTATTTACTTTTCTTTTTGGTATTTGGATCTTAATTTGGTCAAGTGGCCACTGGGTGGATGATGGAGCCTCTTGGGACGTACAGTCTTCTTCTAGTTTTGTTGATGTAAATATTACTGTGTGTTTTTCATTCACTTGTCATTTTACAAAGCATGCTTCATTAAAAATATGTCAGCATCACATTGACAAATCACAAAATTTAAAAGGCACAAGAAAATAACAATTTATTTAAAACATTCCTGTGTAAAAGTAGTCACCACTCTTACTACTCTTCAACTATTTTTATTCTATTTAAATGCAAGCCTAGTTTTATCTCGAGTGTCTGACCTTGATGCTATGGTATACTTTAAACTTAGAAAAAATTGAACTCTATTGGAAATTTCCTACAGATCAGCTTTTCTAGACACCAAGTGCCTTGTTTTAGCCACAGTGATGACAGCAGTTGGGTTCTCAGGGATTCTGGCCTCTGGCATCATCTCAGTTGTTTATAATTGAAGTTGGCTCTGATGAGAACTCAGCTTAGATGCATGGTTGGACTGCTGGGCTTAAGGCTGGCCTGCCAGGAGGTTGCCTTGAGGTGTAACTAGGCAAAGAAAGAAGGAGTTTGGGCAAAATTACCAACAATCTTCAACTATGAATTTTTATGAGTAGGGGCTTCCCACACCATCAGGCACTCTGAGCTGGAGAAACAAGGGATGTTGAATTGAATGTTTAGATTTTTAGGCTTGACAATCAGATTAGGGAAGTTTTGGGTACACCTTTCCCACTCTAGAGTCCTCTCCCTAACTCAGGGCCAATTTGGAACGTGGGCTCAATGGAAAAGAGTGCCGAGACCAATTAGAAATATCCATCATGAACATAGGAGGCAGGCATTCTGGCCAAGGGGTGTGTCTTCCCACTTTGTATTCCAGAGTGCCATTTCTTCTTGCTATCTGTCCCTCCATAAATAAGCGTTGGGTGGAGAACAAGCTGGTTACAATTGAGGATGGAAGGAGATTCTAGCAGAATTGCAAAATGAACTGAGAGCCACCAAAGTGTGCCTCTGTGAACCAGCAGAGAGAGCTGTGGAAGGTAAAGGAAGAGGAGCCAAGAGGCCAGATAATATTCCTGCTTCCCCTACGTTGTGAGAGTGAAATTGTCAGCAACCTATGTCAGTAATTAACCAGAGGCTTTTTAGAGAGTAAGAATTCTGATAGACACTTCAATAGCTGAAGTCGCTCTTCAGCACTGCACATAACCTGTGGACAGATTTTCATCATTATTAATTCATTTATTCAACAGATAGATATTAAATTCAAGGCATAGTTCTAAACTATGCAGTCAATTACAAAAAATAAATAATAATGAAGGGCATTAGCTCTGCCTCATAGGACGTTAAAGCTCTAGCTGCTAAATGAGACAAGTAGGGTTCCCACATCAAGTGCCTGGTCTCCTGTTATAACCTGGACTCTGCTTCCGATGGCTTCTCTTGTTTCCGTTTTGGTAAAGCCGTCATTTGGCTTAGTCCCTATCCTTGCCATGGTCACCCACCAGCAGGTGGACCTCCTTGACCGTAACTACACGCATAGATCTTTGATTGTTTCTTTTCAAATGTTTGCTTACTTTAGAGCTGCAGTCGAATGTTGTTTGGACCATAAGACTCTGAGGCTGTGTGTGGTTGAAGCTGTCTTGAGACTCAAAGAGCTATTGAGGAAGGGATTTGGTAGCTGAACTTTTTTGAAGTTTTTCTCTGTCTCTCACACATCTTGGGCTGAACAGCTGAATATATTGTTTAATTTCTACATCGATAATAGTTTAATAGGCATTCATGCAAATAAGTTCTGCTGGGAGTTTATTGTCCTACTCCAATAACCAGTAATGCATTCCTTGAATTCAGTGTAGGTATAAATTCTACATGGTAAGTGAAACTGTCTTTATGAATTGCTGCTATAGAATATACTAGATTTTGTAGGTTTTAGTACAATCCAGGTAATTATCAAGCCTTGTAATATTTTCAGGAAAGTGATCCTTTCACTTCAGTTTATGGAACTTGGAAATTTTTCAGTTGCCACCCACTAGTTAATCATAAACTTAATTCTATGTATCTGAATTTATTTTTCTATTTATAAATGTATCTGGATGCTTTCTCAAGGGTTTCCCAGATTAAAAACCTATGACTTTGAAAAATTAAAAGAGAAGTAATTAGAATTGTGTTAAAAAACAGAATCAGGCCGAGCATGGTGGCTTATGCCTGTAATGCCAGCACTTTGGGAGGCTGAGGTGGGAGGATCATTTGAGGTCAGGAGTTCGAGACCAGCCTGGCCAACATGGCAAAACCCCACCTGTAATAAAAAAAAATACACAAATTAGCTGGGTGTGGTTGTGAATGCCTTTAGTCCTAGCTACTCAGGAGTCTAAGGCATTAGAATCGCTTGAACCCAGGAGGCTGAGGTTGCAGTGAGCCAAGATAGTGCCACTGCACTCCAGCCTGGGTGACACAGTGAGATCCTGTCTTAAAAAAAGAAAAAAGGAAAAGAAAAAGAAAGAAAACCAGAATCATACAATGAGAGAGGTTGTATAGCCCTTTTAATTGTCCATAATGGATACATTTTTTTTTCTGTGTAATAGTTTATCAGCATGAAAAAAAAAAAAGAATCACTGAACACTGATAATTTTCTTCTCTCTCTCTTTTTTTTTCCTTTTTTTTGAGATGAAGTCTTGCTCTGTTGCCCAGGGCTGGAGTGCAATGGCAACATCTCTGTTCATTGCGACCTTCACATCCTGGGTTCAGGCTATTCTCCTGCCTCAGCCTCCCAAGTAGCTGAGATTACAGGTGCATCCCACCATGCCTGGATAAGTTTTTGTATTTTCAGTACAGATGGGGTTTCATCATGTTGGCCAGGCTGGTCTCAAACTCCTGACCTCCAATGATCTGCCCGTCATAGCCTCCCAAAGGGCTGGTGATGATTTTCATTTAATGGTGTTCTACAAAGTGAGTTCAGGCAGTGAAAGGGCACATGTCATCTATAGTTTACCAGAAAGTAGTACCGGTCACCAGCATTGAAGCATACTCCTAACCCTGGAAAATTTCTTCAGCTGCCAGAATTAATCTCAGATTTTAAGACTGGAGCAAAGACTAATTTGGTATGTGTTCATTTAGATTAGTAAATCTCCATGGTGTTCGAGCTGTATAATATCAAATCTATAATAAGCCAAGAGAGTTGAACAATTTCTCATCTCTCAGAAAAAAATGCATCATTTTCAAGAGATTTAAGATTGAATTTAAAATCCAACTGCCTATTCCAGTGTATGTTTCTCCAGAATAAGGCCAAGCCCTAAAATTCTGGAGAGTGTCCTCCAAGTTGTGTTTAAGTAATAATTGATAAATCTATGGTTTAGATACGTATGGAATTCCATATAACTCTAGCTCCAGCCTTTGCGAGTAAAAATTGGCAGTGACCATGGCCTTAATGGAGGCATGTGGTTAATTGGAATTTTCGGTACCAAAAGTCTTCTTGTTACTAGGTTATCGGGGTACCCTATAATAGTATCCATAACTCATTGCCCACTTGTCTGTTTTGATTTCTTTTTTAAAAAGACAATTTTAGGGTGGGCGCGGTGGCTCATGCCTGTAATCCCAGCACTTTGGGAGGCCCAGGCGGGTGGATCACAAGGTCAGGAGATCGAGACCATCCTGGCCAACATGGTGAAACCCCGTCTCTACTAAAAATACAAAAAATTAGCCGGGCATGGTGGCGGCGCCTGTAGTTCCAGCTACTTGGGAGGCTGAGGCAGGAGAATGGGGTGAACCCGGGAGATGGAGCCTGCAGTGAGCAGAGATCGTGCCACTTCCAACCTGGGCTACAGTGACACTGCGTCTCAAAACAAACAAACAAACAAAGACAATTTTAAACTTGGAGGTTTTGTACCTCAATTCACATATGTGGCATATTTATAAAATAATCATGCCTTTGCATATTTTTCCTTTGATATCTTGGCTATATATCCAAGAAATTTATGTTTTTTAATTGCCACAAATATCGCACCGAAATAGAGCACTAGGTACAAAAATGCCTGGTATAACATTTCTTCTTGTTCTTGAAAGTTATTTTAATCCCCGTGTTTAAGATATTCCTAGACAGCTATATGTAACTATAATTACTTCTGCTAGGTAGAAACATCTCTGTGGTCAACACTTGTGAAGTACCTTGTAAATAAAAATATGCTTGAGTAGAAATAGTATTTTGCAAATATAGCCCTAAATACAACTACTGATTTTACCAAGAATTAAAGACTCCAAACTCTTTGTCTTTCAACTTTGGTTGATAGGAACATCTCATTACAATGAGCCAAAAGCCTATGTGATCATTAATGAGGTAATTTTGACACTTACAAATGACACAGCTAATTTGTAATAGGTTTTTGAAGTGCAAATTGCATGTTTCTGTTTAAATAATGAGAGTAAAATATGGACACTATTCACACTCTATATACACAACTAACTCCAACTTGTCTCTAGAAGAAAGGTCTAATTTTTCAGGTCTCATCCACAAAATGAAGAGTTGATAAGCTGTATCTTTATTCTCACTTTAAGTGATTTTTTAACCACTGTATAACACTACTACAGTTTGTTTGGAGATAAAATAACTCATGGTGAGAAATCCAGTTCTTGAAAGAAATCATTTTACCTTCAATCACATTTAGTATATCTATGCTTTTAGGGTAAGGATGAAAATTTATAAACATTTGTTAAATTATGCAACTGTTTTTGAAGATGTTTCAAAATTACATTTTCCTTATTGTACAACTAGTTTTCATGTATTCACAAATGAGACACATGAGAATTATTAATGCAAAAGCATAGCATATTGACAAAGTTTATAATGTAAATAGTTTAGTTAGGAAAGAATGTAATAAGTGAATTATCAAAGCTATTTTATTGGTCCCTAGATTTACCATAGAAGAAAATGAAGCACCCTTATAAAAATTTCTCAGCACTGAGTCCGTTTAAGGTCTATTTTGTATGCCGTAAGATCTAAAAAATGTTATTGCCAATAAAAATAGGGTGCCTGATAATAAAACACAATCTAAAATTGTCTTTTTAAAGGTTCACTCTTATTCTTCTTCCCTTCCTATGTGTGCACAGAATACTGTCGCTGTCTTGATTGGAACACTGTCTCTCTGTCTCGGAGGGTGTACAGTTGTAGAAGGGAGAAAATATTTGTTCATTTTGCTTCCTATAAGGTAAGGTCTCAGTGGTTGAAGGTCAATTAACAAACTTTTTGTCTTCATACTACTATCTTGGAATTACCAACTGGCTTCTATTTAGATTTTGAAAAATAAAAGAAAAGAACTAGCATTTGTTAGAACTTACTGTGTTCCAGAAACTTTGTTGATACCATTTCTTCTCATTATCACATTCATTCTTTCAATTAGTATTATTTTTTCCATCTTAAGAAGGTGGGACCAGAGGTTTTGTAATGTCCACTAACCCACTGTGGATTTCATGGCTTGCAAGAAGAAGAAAGCGTGGTGGAACTCAGGTTTGTCTGATTCCAAATTCATATCCTTTCATGTCTCCATGAAAGATAGAAAAGATAAATTGGGCTCTATTCTAACAAGAGAAACACAATTTTCCATCAGATAAATGAACGATTCTTAAACCTCAAAAATAAAACATGTAGCAAAAGCTCAATTCAAGAGTAGACATAAAGGTTGTGACATGGGTAGTAGGGATATATGTCTAGTGACATAGATTTGCTATGCATATCTGACCAAAAATCTCCCTCATGATTTTCAAATCAGATGCACAACTGCATTTAATGAGTTTCACAAATCATTAATATCAGTCTCTGAAAACAAGATTGTTAAAAAATATTAAGATTTTCAACAACAAAGTTCTTATCTAAATAGTAAGGAGATTATATTAGATGGCTCGATTCCCTGGGCAGTCTAGTTGACAATTCAACTTGTTCAAAGCTATAACATATGGCAACTTAAAAAATTATGAAAGTTTTTCTAACTTTGTGCTTAAGGTAGTTGGCCATTCTTCCTCTTGGGAATAAAAAGGGCAGATTTTCTGTCGAAGCATTTTGCTATTGTTTTTCAATTTCCATTTATGAGAAATACATAAAATAGCAACTTTTTAGTTACAAATTTAAAGTCAAAATGGAGATAATTAAGTATCTCCATTAATTAAGTAAAGATTAATTTTTTTAAAAATAGCATTTACTAAATTCTAATCAATCAGTTGATTGACTATTTTTATCCCTGGCTCAATGTAACTCTCTGACATACTCTTGTCTCAATTCTAGTTTATGTCAACAATGTGTCATCACAGATGACCCTTTGTCATCTTGAACTCTCAGTTCTATGAACACCTTTGATCTAATGACAATGTTTTCCAATAGAATTGCTTCTATTCAAACTTCTGAGATCAAATTTGTGGATTTAGTCTCACCCCAATCAATTCTTCAACTCTCAGCGCACCAACTGGTGTCCTACAGTTCAATTCAATCCTGAGACTGTCTATCTGGAGATAGCATCAGATCCCACAAGTTCAGGGTTCAGGCCCACAAGACTGCCCCCCCACCATTAGAGATGAGTTGTGGGCCTCCCATATTCCTGACCAACTGGCTATAAATTAGGACTTCCATGGATTGCTTCCCCAGGTTCTATAATTTCCTAAGACGGCTCACAGAACCCAAGAAAGCACTTTGCTTACAGTTACTGTCTGATACAAATCAGGAACAGTCAAATAGAAGAGACACATAGGGCCAGGTATGGTGAAAAGGGGCACAAAGAGGGCTGACAGTTTCAACCTTCTAGTTAGGTCTTCATCTTTCTGGTGTCCAGCACCCACCCTGAAGCTCTACGGGTCTCCAGCCACCACTCATGTCATGTTAATAGCATAAACTCAGGTATGGCTAAAAGGGACTTATGACTAGTAAAGGATGGTCCTCTCATCTCTATCAGGAAATTTCAAGTTTTAGGGGCTCTGTACAGTGAACTGGGGAAGAAGACCAAATACGACATACACTAGACCAGTTGTGCTAACTACTGTATGCCTCAAAATTGCCTACAGTTGTGTTAAAATAAGAGATTGCTGAGACCTGCTATTGGAATTTCAGATTTGGTAGATCTGGAGGTGTAACCTGAGAATTTGCAGTTCTAGTAAGTTCCCAGGTGATGCTGATGCTGCTAGCACAGGGACCACACTTCCAGAAGGACTGAGCGAAGCATTGTCATTACTTATAATAGCAACTTCTCTGTAGTCACAATTTCATTCATCCCATTCTCTGAGCTCCTCCTTTAATCATTCCCTTTCATATACTGACATAAAATTTTTCAATCTCTCTGAGACCTCCAAACTATTATTTTATCATATTCACAATGACCCTTACCTCCTTGATGTGTACTCTATTGCCTGTTCTCCTGCCTAAATTCCATGGCCAACCATTCCCAGGAAACTTCAACTTCCTTGTTTCTCTTTCACTTTGCTGAATCTAACCAGGAAAATAACCCTGGTTAGATCCAAATTTACACCAAATCCTCACATATATTTGAGCAACTAGCTATATGGAGCAATTTGAAAAATATCCCACTTGAAACTGAGAATCTCAGTGCCGCCTATCAATCAGTCATACTACATATGTTCCAATCTATTGACCCTCTAATTTACTTAGTTTTGTATCTTATCCTGTCTCTAATCCCTAACACTTCCCCAGAAATCCTCATTCTCTTTTTGGTTATGCTTCCCTGAGAACATTGCATTACTCAAAGACAACTTCCACAGACTCCTGAAACAATTTAAACTCACTTTCCCACGTCTATATCCACTTACTCTTCCTTTTCACCTATTATTATCGTGAACTAACTGGCCCCTGTCTGTATATTGTCTGATGATGATTTCTATATTACAGGGTTAGAGCTACTTTCTCATTATAGCATAGCTTAGAATCAAATCCATGCAGTCTACCACTGAAACTGGGGTTCCAAGTCAGTGTATTTGGAGAAGGAGAGCTAGTAGAAAAACAAGGATGAAAAGATCCAGGATGAAGCTTCTGATGGAAGAAAAGGCCATTTTTACTATTATGAACCCCTTGAAGTAGACCATAAGCATTCTCATCTGGACAAATATCCATTCATCCACACCAGTGAGCTGATTAAGTTTTAGGGTTTTAAGGGTCAATGAACAATTATTCCTCATTCAGCAATTAAAGAAGGATTAATATGAATATTATCTTGAAGAAGTTTAATTTAAAATGTATTTCATTGATCTTTGGCAATTGTCTTCTATCAGATCATTACCAATCAATATGAGTTGGGAGGAAGAGAGAAAACCCAAAACTTAATCAGATGCCTGAAGTTAGGGAGCATTTTATAACCAACCCAGGGAAAAAAAAAGGCTCAAAAAGGGAAAGAAGAGGACATAGAAAATACATTTCAAATATTTTAGCTTTTTGACAAAATGTCAGTTCTGTGCAAGAAAAACTGATGATTGTGTGAATATAACTTTGTCATTTACATCTGCCAATGTGTTCAGAAATATATAACCTATAAGTTTTTTTAATAGTTTGACACAAAATTTATTCATCAAAGTATCTAAAACATTCTGAAAATACTAAAAATTTTCAATTTAAATATTAAGCTAAACAGCTCTGTATATATAAATAAGCTCAAACAAACATGCACGCTCCCCAACAATAACACTGCTACAGATATTGACTGGTGGTTTTGGTTTCATTTCATCTTATAATGGCAAATCTGGTTAAAACCTAGATTCTGGGCTGGGCACAGTGGCTCACGCCTGTAATCCCAGCACTTTGGGAGGCCGAGGCAGGCAAATCACAAGGTCAACAGATCGGGACCATCCTGGCCAACATGGTGAAACCCCATCTCTACTAAAGAAACATACAAAAATTAGCTGGGCGTGGTGGCACGTGCCCGTAGTCCCAGCTACTCAGGAGGCTGAGGCAGGAGAATTGCTTGGACCTGGGAGGCGGAGGTTGCAGTGAGCTGAGATTGTGCCACTGTACTCCAGCCTGGTGACAAAGAGAGACTCCGTCTCAAAATAAAACAAAACAAAACCTCAGATTCTGAACTGAATCTCAGAATAAGGATCTCAAAGAGGTCAATATGTATGTAATCTATTCTTAAAGAAAAATTTTCTCTAATTGTTTATTGAACTGTCACACAGGCTCTGACTTTGTTTATACCCTTAAAAAGTATCTAGATTTATGTGTAGCTTTTGTAAAGTGAAAGCTCAGAATGTCTACTCTCTCCTGGTACCACTTTAGTTTAATTGCTGGAAAATATTTAATGAATTGGTCAACAAATGGAAAATTTGAACATTGCATACTAAATTTTTACTTCATATTATCAACTCTTGAAAACTAAGTGTGTATATTAGAAATGACACTCATTTGACTATACCATAATGCATTTCAGACTTTTTATCTTCAGCTACAGAATTTCTCCATCCTTTGAATTATGTTAGCTGGCTTTAGTTGCCCAGTGTTGGTGATCCGCTTCCACTAATTCACAGCTCTATTGTACTGCCCCCGGGGGTGCATTTCCATAGCTCTGCCTTGTTATGAGTGTCATTTTTTTCTTCTATTTTGTTGACTGCCATTCAAATATTTTTGGCTTTATCAGAGAGTTTCACTTTATTGTTTGTCACCTCCTCATTTTTTTAGCTTTTCATAATTTACTGTGTTATATCTGCCTGGGCTTTTGGTTCCTTTACAGATTTGTTTTATATTATTTTTAGCTTATGATACTTCTAAAGTCTGTACCCTTTTAATTTTCGCTTGCTTCATCTTCATATTCTTGTGTTTTGTTTTCATTTCAAAATACCAGAAAGTAAAATGTCTCAGCAGCTTGGTGAGTGGAATAGTTTATTTATAATCCAAAGAAAATCCATACTTTTTGTGAGCTATCTGCTTATAAGTAAAAATTTTATATAGAAATTCTTGAAAAAAAATCTTAAATTTCTGGGGGATTGAATGAGATTTTAAAAATCATTCTATACAACAACAGGTGCAAAATTTGTATTCCTCTACTCAAGAGAAATAATGAACATTTGTTATTAGTTTACTAACATCTAAATGTTAATGTATTCAATTATACATTATTAAAACACAATTAAGCTTAAGAGGTGGAAAAGTATAAAACAAACCAGTGCATAATTTACCTTTATTCATATGAAACATCTTTTTCTCTCCTGAAAATAGAGATTAACCAGTGGTGTGCTGGGGCGGGAGGGGGTGTGTTGGAGGGAGAAAAGCCATGATTTGTACAATTTGCCCATTTCCATGTGTTAAATACTCCCACCCTGGCCAATTTCAAGCTACCAGCAATTTGATAACCAGTTCACAACATTTTTGAAAATTTAATAATCAGCTCTCAGTAGCCGGTACAGGCCAGGATAGGCCAGCTTCAGCACAAAACTGAAAATGATTATTAATCTTTACTAGCTCCAGATATCTTTTAACATATATTGAAATCTATGACCCTTAAAAAGAAAACATATATACAGATTTTGACAAAACTTTGCAGTTCCACTCATGGATCCCTGTATAAGAATCCCCTTTCTATGTGTGTTTGCAATTTGAAGAGTTCAGACTTTATGATTCACAGGTGATAACTAATGATTTAATCTCAACACTTAGGCTTTTATAATTTGGGAGTCAGGTGTTTAACTGCTGTAGTAGTAACTGCTTCTTCTCAGAGAAGCTTAGAAGCTAAGACCAGGGCAATATCCCTTGGTCTGCAACACACCTCTTCTTTCTGAACATATCGTATAAGAAGCTAACTTTGTCTCAAAGTTCATATGACTTTTGCATTTTCAATTACTAGCTATTTTCTTTTGGAACTGTAGGACTGGCAGAACTTTCCCTCTACCCTCTGAAGGTATGAGAACTGAGTCTATGAAATAAATGGATAACGGGCATGTCAAAAGAAGAAAAGGTGTACACATTTATTACACGCATGGGGAAATCACAGGAAAGAAAAGTGGATGCAAAAACAAAACAAAACAAAACAAAACACCACCAAGAAAAAACCCAAGTGAGATTTAGGAGCTTATAGGGAAGGCAGGAGGGAGAATGTAGGAAACTTAGGGGAGGGGAAATGCCTTTTGGGAAAGATGACCAGACCCTTAGCAGAATAGATGACAGTTTGTGACAGTCTGTCTTGGTGTGATTTGGACTCTTAGTCTTCTCTCCTGTGATACGAGGAGTCAATTTTCCCTGGCTGATGACACTCCTAGGAAGGAGATGAATGTCTTTGTGCTGATAAGACAGTATCTTGAAGCTTTATTTTCCAATTCAGTTCTAAATCTGCAGTGTATCAAAATCTCCTCATTATGCTTTGGATGTTATGGTAGATAAATGGTATCTTAACAAAGATACATTCATTCTGGTATTGAAACTTCCTTTTGGGGGGTTTCTCTTTAGGAAGCTAAAGGGAGTGCAGAGAAAGCATGTCCCACATTTGTTGTTTTTCAAATATTTTCAGTTCGATGTAATCAGTACACCAAAGCAATCCACTCAGGGCTGGCATTTCCTGAACACCTTCAGAACTCTTTTCCATCCCCTGTTATTTCTATCAGATCATGTGATTTAAGAACAACTTTTACTTGCCACTTATATATTGAAAAGGCAAACTTTCCTTTCATAATTTGCTAATTTTGGCAAAGTACATTAACAAAAATTAAGTAAGTTAAATTTTCTGTTCTATTGTTTTGAAAACAATTCTAGAAACTGTCCTTGTAAGAACAGCAAAAAGAGAAAAAGATAATTCTCAACTGCTGCTTCAACCATTCTTTGCTTAACAATGTATCCAATTAAAAGGCAAAACTCTCATTTCAGGTTTATATGTATCAATTGCTTAATTAGAAAGCAAATGCTCCACCCCATATAATCTGGTGTCAAAAAACGTATAATAAAATTATTTTGATTTTGTTGCTGATAAGTTTGTGAATTTAAATCTCAACTTACAGTGATGAATTTATTTGCTTTGTGCTGACGAGACAGTATCTTGAAGTTTTGTTTTCCAACTCAGTTCTAAATCTGCAGTGTATCACAATCTCCTCAATATGCTTTGGATGTTATGCTACATAAATGGCATCTTCACAAGGATACATTCATTCTGGTATTGAAAGTGCCTACTTAAAATTCTGCACGAGCAGTTTTATTGAAAAAATATGTAGACAAGCCATTAATTATACACAGTGACTTGGAACAAATTCTTATAAGAAGCATAGCATGTCTTCCATTAAATGTATACATTTTATAAAAAGTTACTGAAAGTCTTCCAGAGGTTAAACAATAAATCTTTTAAATTTAATCACTGTGCTACCTCAAAGGTATTTTTTTCTTTAGGACACTCACTTAGGGCATACAGTCAGATTTCAGCCTACTTTAAACAACTAGGCAGTATTTTTAGTGCATTTTTCTGTTTGTTAAAAAGCTAGTTGTTGAGAATAAGTTGCTCAATTATCTTCCTCAATTACTTTTTGTTTTGTTTTGTAATTATTATCCTATTTTGGTTTTCCTTTAGAATTGTGAAATATCTTGAATCAGAAATTGCAGAGAATATATAAATGAGTAAGCATGCACTCTGCAATCAAACTAGATCTCGAAAGTGTTTTGTTGTAGTTTATACCTTGAATTCAAAGTGCCATTTTATACAAGGCACTTGAAAAATTTTCAAGCTCATCTATTTCATAATAGTACAAAATTTATTGTTCTTTTATTTGCAAGGAGATAGAGCAGATAAAAGATCACTTTATTTCTTACAGTGTTGACTTTGATATTCTAAACTTGTCAGTTTATACAGATTAATGAAGACTCCGTACATGTAAAATTCACTATAATTTTTTTTCTGGCATGAGAGTCCAAACAAATAGTCAAACAGGTAACTACATATTCAAACACGTAAAGTAAAAATATACAATAGCTTGACAAAAAAGAAAAAAGAAGAAAAAAGAAACCCCTATACATGCCTTAACATTCTTAAACTCTGAGGACCAAATCAGATTCAAAAGAAACATTTCTGGTGGGCAGGGAAAAGGCTAAAAAGCTAAAGTATATAATAAGTAAATTCCCCATTGCTGTCAAATATATGACCAGCATGACATTTCAACACATGTTAAAGTTTTCTGAAAAAAGTTCTAGGATAATAGGATTTCAACTTTGGATTCTACAGACACCAATCTTGGGATTGGTATGGGAGAATCATCCTCTTCATGTATTAGTGGATTCAAATGAAAAAAAATCAGGAAACTAGTTCCTTTCCAAGAAGCCTTAGAGATTGTTGCACATAAAAATATGAACCATATTTCTGATTCAAACTTTAATTAGAGAATTCTCTTTATTCCCTCTTCTGCATAAAATTATGCACCGGCACTCTGCTCTCCAGACAAGTAAAACTTCTTACCTGCTATCATTTGAGACACCCAAGACTCAGAACATATTATTTCCTAGCTGAAAGTCCCAACAAAGCTTCTGAGAACAAAAACAACAGAAAGTTAAATACACAGAGACAGGGTATAAAACAGTGGCTACCAGGGGCTGGGGGTGAGGAGAGAAAATGGAGACAGAGAATTCAGAGGATGCAAAGTTGCAGATATGTAGAATTAACAAGTTGAGGGACCTGATGCACAACATGAGGACTGTAGGTATTAATATTTACTGTATTTGGCATTTTACTAAAAGGGTAGTTTGTGGGTACTATTTCCTCACACACATATCCAGAAAAAAGGTAACTGAGATTTTCAAAGGGAATGCTTCCAGATTTTGCCCATTCAGTATGATATTGGCTGTGGGTTTGTCATAGATAGCTCTTATTATTTTGATATACGTCCCATCAATACCTAATTTATTGAGAGTTTTTAGCATGAAGGGCTGTTGAATTTTGTCAAAGGCCTTTTCTGCATCTACTGAGATAATCATATGGTTTTTGTCATTGGTTCTGTTTATATGCTGGATTACATTTATTGATTTGTGTATGTTGAACCAGCCTTGCATCCCAGGGATGAAGCCCACTTGATCATGGTGGACAAGCTTTTTGATGTGCTGCTGGATTCAGTTTGCCAGTATTTTATTGACGATTTTTGCATCAATGTTCATCAAGGATATTGGTCTGAAGTTCTCTTTTTTGGTTGTGTCTCTGTCAGGCTTTGGTATCAGGATGATGCTGGCCTCATAAAATGAGTTAGGGAGGATTCCCTCTTTTTCTATTGATTGGAATAGTTTCAGAAGGAATGGTACCAGCTCCTCCATGTACTTCTGGTAGAATTCTGCTGTGAATCCATCAGGTCCTGGACTTTTTTTGTTGGTAAGCTATTAATTATTGTCTCAATTTCAGAGCCTGTTATTGATCTATTCAGAGATTCAACTTCGTCCTGGTTTAGTCTTGGGAGGGTATATGTGTCCAGTAATTTATCCGTTTCTTCTAGATTTTCTAGTTTATTTGCATAGAGGTGTTTATAGTATTCTCTGATGGTAGTTTGCATTTCTGTGGGATCAGTGGTGATATCCCCTTTTTCGTTTTTTATTGCATCTATTTGATTCTTCCCTCTTTTCTTCATTAGTCTTGCTAGCAGTCTATCAATTTTGTTGATCTTTTCAAAAATCCAGCTCCTGTATTCATTGATTTTTTGAAGACAGGGATGCTCTCTCTCACCACTCCTATTCGACATAGTGTTGGAAGTTTGGGCCAGGGCAATCAGGCAGGAGAAAGAAATAAAAGGTATTCACTTAGGAAAAGAAGAAGTCACATTGTCTGTTTGCAGATGACGTGATGGTATATCTAGAAAACCCCATCGTCTCAGCCCAAAATCTCCTTAAGCTGATTAGCAACTTCAGCAAAGTCTCAGGATACAAAATCAATGTGCAAAAATCACAAGCATTCTTATACACCAGTGACAAACAGAGAGCCAAATCATGAGTGAACTCTCATTCACAATTGCTTCAAAGAGAATAAAATACCTAGGAATCCAACTTACAAGCGATGTGAAGGACCTCTTCAAGGAGAACTACAAACCACTACTCAATGAAATAAGAGAATACAAACAAATGGAAGAACATTCCATGCCCATGGGTAGGAAGAATCAATATCGTGAAAATGGCCATACTCCCCAAGGTAATTTATAGATTCAATGCCATCCCCATCAAGCTACCAGTGACTTTCTTCACAAGATTGGAAAAAACTACTTTAAAGTTCATAAGGAACCAAAAAGGAGCTCACATCACCAAGTCAATCCTAAGGCAAAAGAGTAAAGCTGGAGGCATCACACTACCTGACTTCAAACTATACTACAAGGCTACAGTAACCAAAACAGCATGGTACTGGTACCACAACAGAGACATAGATCAATGGATCAGAACAGAGGCCTCAGAAATAATGCCACATATCTACAACTATCTGATCTTTGGCAAGCCTGACAAAAACAAGCAATGGGGAAAGGATTCCCTATTTAATAAATGGTGCTGGGAAAACTGGCTAGCCATATGTAGAAAGCTGAAACTGGATCCCTTCCTTACACCTTATACAAAAATTAATTCAAGATGGATTAAAGACTTAAATGTTAGACCTAAAAGCATAAAAACCCTAGAAGAAAATCTAGGCAATACCATTCAGGACATAGGCATGGGCAAGGACTTCATGTCTAAAACACCAAAAGCAATGGCAACAAAAGCCAAAATCGACAAATGGGATCTAATTAAACTAAAGAGCTTCTGCACAGCAAAAGAAACTACCATCAGAGTGAACAGGCAACCTACAGAATGGGAGAAAAGTTTTGCAGTCTACCCATCTGACAAAGGGCTAATATCCAGAATCTACAATGAACTCAAACAAATTTACAAGAAAAAAACAACCCCATCAACAAGTGGGTGAAGGATATGAACAGACACTTCTCGAAAGAAGACATTTATGCAGCCAACAGACACATGAAAAAATGCTCATCATCACCAGCCATCAGAGAAATGCAAATCAAAACCACAATGAGATAGCATCTCACACCAGTTAGAATGGCGATCATTAGAAAGTCAGGAAACAACTGGTGCTGGAGAAGATGTGGAGAAATAGGAACACTTTTACACTGTTGGTGGGACTGTAAAGTAGTTCAACTATTGTGGAAGTCGGTGTGGCAATTCCTCAGGGATCTAGAACTAGAAATACTATTTGACCCAGCCATCCCATTACTGGGTATATACCCAAAGGATTATAAATCATGCTGCTATAAAGACACATGCACACGTATGTTTATAGCGGCACTATTCACAATAGCAAAGACTTGGAACCAACCAAAATATCCAACAATGATAGACTGGATTAAGAAAATGTGGCACATATACACCATGGAATACTATGCAGCCATAAAAAATGATGAGGTCATGTCCTTTGTAGGGACATGGATGAAGCTGGAAACCATCATTCTCAGCAAACTATTGCAAGGACAAAAAACCAAACACCGCTTGTTCTCACTCATAGGTGAGAATTGAACAATGAGAACACATGGACACAGGAAGGGGAACATCACACACCAGGGTCTGTTGTGGGGTGGGGGGCAGGGATAGCATTAAGAGATATACCTAATGTTAAATGACGAGTTAATGGGTGCAGCACACCAACATGGCATATGTATACATACGTAACAAACCTGCATATTGTGCACATGTACCCTAAAACTTAAAGTATAAAAAAAAAAAAGAAAGGTAACTGAGATGACGGATATGTTAATTTGCTTGACTATAGAAACCATTTCACTATGTATATGTGTATCAAAACAACTTAAATATGCAATAAAAATGAATGAATATGACATTAACTTCTCATGTGCTGTCACTTTGGATCTAATCTTGCTACTGAATAACAAAAGGTATAGAGATATAATAATCACTCACCATCCTCTAGGTGTTATGGAATATGTTGGGGGAGTGGTGATAGAAAAATGGGTAATTCACAATTAGTAACCTCAGGTTGCTTGAAGTTGATCCTATGTGCCCTGTAGCTAAATTTTCATTAATTCACGGGATAATCCCAACTGATACAAACATTATAAAGTTGCCAATAGTGCCAGCCTTGAAGTGTTGGTCAAACTTTTGATTCTTGGCTGTATTCATTTGCAGGCTCCAGTTTCTGTTTTGTTTTTTATGTAAGTAAGTATATGGACGTTGGCCTCTCATTCTTTAAATTACCTTCTGTTATAAGCTTCTGTGACTCCATGTTTGCTTGGCTTACTTATGCCTCTAAGGTCTCCCGTTGCTATTCTTTCTAGGCTTCTCTCATCAGCTCTTAAATTCTGGTGCTTCTCAGGAGCTGGTCCTCCATCCTCTGCTCTTATGATCTATAACCTCTTAAGAGTTATTTAATTTGCAGCCATGCCTCCAGAAACACCTGTCATTTTATTCCTCTTGAATCTGTACCTATATTTTCAACATTCCTTTTCTGCTAGAGACACACATGGGCCTCCCATGGTACTCACGATCTCCACATGCTCGTTATGGAACTCCTCCTCTTCTCTTCTCCCATGCTTCCTCTTCCAACTTACTCCTCTCCTGCTTTGCACAGGCAAGTTATAGGAATTCGACACACCTGGTTATCAAATCCAGACACTCCACCTTTTTTTTTTACCTCCTGTCCATTCATCTCACCCCCTTCCTCCACTGTATCTGTTACATCGCCAAACCCACTTAATTTTACCTCTGATATAATTCTACTCTATCTAGCCTCATATTCCCTACCATCATCCTCTCTCACGTGGACTATATTATATTTTTTAAACTGGTCTTTTCTTCTTTTCATTTTTATTCCTCTACAGTCCATCTTTTTGACATTGCTATGGCACTCAAATCTTCAGAATAAAACAAACTCTTTTTTGGAAATTTAGGCCCTTCAGGATTTAGAGACAGCAGCTATCATCCTTTGCTTGATATTCAGAATATCTGGGTAACTTTTTAAAAACACAGGCTCACAGGCCACTCATCTGAAATTCTGATTTAATTGGTCTGGAATAGGTTCTAAGCATAAGTAAGTATTTCTTAAACAAAAAACCAAGGGATGGAAATATGCAGTAAGATTATATGTAACAAACCTGCATGTTCTGCACATGTATCCCAGAACTTAAAGCATTAAAAAAAGTTGTATTCATCGAAGAATAATGGTTCCCAGAGGCAGTGGGTAGGTGAGGAGTGAAGGAATGGGGAATTACTGGTCCAAAGTTACAAAGTTTCAGCTAGACAAGAGGAATAAATTTTGAGATCTACTGCAAAGCAGGATGACTCTAATCAATAATAATATGTTGTATATTTCAAAATAACTAAGAGTAGTTTCAAATGTATCACCACAAAAATATCAAGGAAGTGAAGTGATGGATATGTTAATTAGCTCGATTTAATCACTCTAAATTGTAGACATATCAAAACATCACATTGTACTATATAAATATAATTATGAAAAGAAATCAGACCTGATGTTTGAAATGATAATTATTTTTATAACCTCATTTCAGATTTAACAATGTCATATTATATCTTAGTATGTATCCATATTACCCACATGGGAACTACATGTCTCTATAAAGTTACCCAGGTGTGATATCCAAGATATTCCGTCAAGAGGGAGTGTATAACTGTTACTTTTAGTCTTCATTCATGTTAGTACTGCCCAGCCACAGTTTGTACAATAGTTTTCCCACTTTACAATTTTAAAAACCTATCATTCTTGATTTTATTAACTTGCCATTCTATCAAATTTAAACATGCTTTTATTTTTTAAAAGACCATGTCCAAGTGGCAATTCTATCTGTATCTCCCTCAAAAAAGCATCAGTTGAAGAAATCTGAGAAATTCAACCAGCTCTGAACTCATCACTATTTCAATGTCTGTTATTTATTTATTATTTTTTTTTTGAGGTGGATTCTCACTTTGTTGTCCAGGCTGGAGTACAGTCATGCGATATCAGCTCACTGCAACTTCTGCCTCCTGGGTTTAAGTGATTCTCCTGCCTTAGCCTTCTGAGTAGCTGGTATTACAGGTGCCCCCAACCATGCCCAGCTAATTTTTGTATTTTTAGTAGAGACGGGGTTTCACCGTGTTGGCCAGGCTGGTCTCGTACTCCTGAGCTCAAGTGATCCACCCGCCTCAGCCTCCCAAAGTGCTGGGAGTAGAGGTGTGAGCCACTGGCCCAGCCCCAAGGTATTTTTTTAAACCAGGACTTCTGTATAATGAAACATTTCCCGATACCTTTTTAACCACATCCTCTTACTTATTACATCCATTCCAACTACCTGTCTTCATCTCATCACACTGAAGTACTCAAACTGTCCACAGGCTGCAGAATGAATTCATTAGGACTTTATATAATTTTTCAAATCATGGAATTGCACAATATTTTGAATATGGAATTGGAAGGCCTTTATAGTTCATTCAGTAGAAAACTGGAACATTTTTGAAAGGTGATCTGCTTGACACCTTTCAAAGAGTACAAAACCTTGTGAAGTAGCAGATGCAATGATTGCCAATATACTTTATGAAATGACTTTCAGAGCTCGAGATTAAATTGGCTTTTCTGAAATATGTAAGTCTGGAAAAACACATTTCTAATCTTGCTTTGGAAAGGCTTTAAGTAAAAATCAATGTCTTATCTTCTTTGAAATAAACATGGAATATCCTAAGGTTTTATTCATGTTTCATGAATTTCGCAGTATTCATCACATTTTAAAGTTATTTTTGATGCTTTGCATTGTATTAAAATCTCTCTTGGAATGAGAGGCCTGAAAAACAATCGTAATATACTGCTGTTGTCTAACAATATATCAAGTTTTTAATGACTCTTACAATGCAATATTTTTATCATTCTTGTAGTTTATCCACATGTATTTAATATTACTAGCAGAAATTTAGATTTTAGTAAATTAATTCTGATCTTTGTAAAATAAAACTATATCTATATCTATTAATTCTTTAGTCCATGAATCCATCTAACAATTTTTATTGAACAAGTTCTAGGAGATAAGTACTATATAGTGGCTAAGAATTCTGAAAAATCATCTTATACCTATTATACAGAAGCAGAGCAAGACAAATGAACCAAAACTTACATAACACTGTGAATGTGTTTCAAGTTTAAAGATCTTAAAAAATACCTTTCATAAAACTAAAGATAAAACTTGATACTTGTTTCTACTACATTTGGTTTTATATACTTAGGCATATTATTTTTGAGTCTGGTATTAAATAAGCCAACGTATGTTTGCAGTCTATATCTTTATTCATGCCTTTGATTAAAATATTGAATAAGCAAGATCTAAAGAAAAGTAACATACTGAATATGCGACTAGAAACCTCTCTCCAAGTGACCAGGCTGGGCAAAATGCTGAAATCCCATCTCTACCAAAAAATAAGAGGTGGTGGTGCACCCCTGTAGCCCGAGACAGGAGGCTCACTCGAGCTCAGAAGGTAGAGGCTACAGTGAGCTATGACTGCCACTGCACTCAGCCTGACTGACAAAGTGAGACACTGTCTCACAAAAAAGGGAAGAAAACCTCTCTCTAAGATGAAAAAGGAGTAAGAGGGTATTTAAGGCACACGTCCCCAATGAGGCAGTCTAAATCAATATGAGGTTAAAATCCTTCCTAAACAATATTTAGTTCACTTATATTGCTCTGTTATGCAAAATCAAAGTATTCCTCTTAGAAACAATATTTACCAAATTTTCCTTTAGTATACCAATTGTGGTACAATTATGCCACTTCTCTTTAATCCTGCCTAGTAGTCCATGCTATCTGGTACAGTGTTCAAGTGTGCAGGCTTTGAGCCACACCATATGGGCACAAAAATTTCTTCTGCCACTTAAAATTGGGTGACTTACTTCACCTTTGTATGCCTCAGTATGACACTAGTTGCTACCTCCTATAGTTGTGAGGATAAAATGTGTGTATACAGGCAAAGCACTTAGTATTTAAATACAACTTAATTATAGTCATAATTATTACTATTACTATGATTATGGTTATTATTTGATTAACTCCCTCGATGAAAACAAAGCATAGGGAGTTGAATTAGAAAAAATTAGAATGGTGTTAAAGTTGGGTCCTGTGAAGTAAAGAGAAGAGTCATGACAATTCCTTTGGCAAGAGAAGCCTCAAAATAGAATCTGGGTTTCAAAATCTACCTCCAAAGTAGAGAGATATGAAAGCTGGAAATGACATAAAGCTGTTTAGGTAGTCAAGTGGGTTTTCTTCTAAATCCATAGCTTTCTTCTAAATCTATAACAACCAGATGAATTAACCCTTTTCTTTGCTCAGGTACCTATTCTCAAAGTTAAGCCATTCTGGATGCAAATTCCTTTGAGTTTTGAGATGATCATGATGGTCTTCATGCAGTCTTTCCCCCAGGTTGACACGTGGTTATTGCATTTAGTCAGATTAAAATCAATACCTGGAAATACAAAGAAATGTATTTTTTAATTTCTCAAAAGCTAATATTCACCAGTATGGAAGGAATAATTGCATGCCTAGTTCTCCGTGTACTTGCTCTTTTAAGTAATATAGCTTGGTTTGCTTTCTTTTTCTTTTCTATCTACAATCAAATTCAAACTGCTATCACTGGGTCATACATAATCAATCAAATAACCTAAAAACTACTGAAAGACTTTCCCATCAATAAGCTGCCTTTTGGCAGCTGTATAATTGGTCTGCTTTACTAGACAGTCAAGTGCATGCAAATGCGTTAGTGCTCATGACTTGCTTCCAGGCCATCCAAAGGCTCACACTGCCAATTTTTTTTGTCATTGTAGGTAGGTGACTTTATGTATTTTTGGACTTTTATTGTACAATAATAGGGACAAGAAAAATAAATGTTCACCTAGGCGTCAAAGATAATTGTTAAGCCACTATTTTAAGTGATAGTTAACTATGGGAGTCTATTGTTTTGTGAGGAATATAGAAAAATGTTTTGAATAATTACTCTTCCTGGGACACTTTGAGGGGTCAAATGTATTCTGTTCTTAAGTATCAGATAAAACGTCTTTTGCATTCTCCCTGATCTGAGTGTTTTGATTTTTTTTTTTTTTTTTTTTGCTTTTTGGATTTTTCTTTGTGATTTTTATTTTATTTTATTTTTTTATTATTATTATTTTTTTCATACTAGACCTTTTTTTTTATTATACTTTAGGGTTTTAGGGTACATGTGCACAATGTGCAGGTTTGCTGCATATGTATCCATGTGCCATGTTGATTTCCTGCACCCATTAACTCGTCATTTAGCATTAGGTGTATCTCCTAATGCTGTCCCTCCCCCCTCCCCCCACCCCACAACAGTCCCTGGAGTGTGATGTTCCCCTTCCTGTGTCCATGAGTTCTCATTGTTCAATTCCCACCTATGAGTGAGAACATGCGGTGTTTGGTTTTTTGTCCTTGCGATAGTTTACTGAGAATGATGTTTTCCAGTTTCATCCATGTCCCTACAAAGGACATGAACTCATCATTTTTTATGGCTGCATAGTATTCCATGGTGTATATGTGCCACATTTTCTTAATCCAGTCTATCGTTGTTGGATATTTGGGTTGGTTCCAACTCTTTGCTATTGTGAATAGTGCCGCAATAAACATACATGTGCATGTGTCTTTATAGCAGCATGATTTATAGTCCTTTGGGTATATACCCAGTAATGGGATGGCTGGGTCAAATGGTATTTCTAGTTTGAGATCCCTGAGGAATCGCCACACTGACTTCCACAATGGTTGAACTAGTTTACAGTCCCACCAACAGTGTAAAAGTGTTCCTATTTCTCCACATCCTCTCCAGCACCTGTTATTTCCTGATTTTTTAATGATGGCCATTCTAACTGGTGTGAGATGGTATCTCACTGTGGTTTTGATTTGCATTTCTCTGATGGCCAGTGATGATGAGCATTTCTTCATGTGTTTTTTTGGCTGCATAAATGTCTTCTTTTGAGAAGTGTCTGTTCATGTCCTCTGCCCACTTTTTGATGGGGTTGTTTGTTTTTTTCTTGTAAATTTGTTTGAGTTCATTGTAGATTCTGGATATTAGCCCTTTGTCAGATGAGTAGGTTGCAAAAATTTTCTCCCATTCTGTAGGTTGCCTGTTCACTCTGATGATAGTTTCTTTTGCTGTGCAGAAGCTCTTTAGTTTAATGAGATCCCATTTGTCGATTTTGGCTTTTGTTGCCATTGCTTTTGGTGTTTTAGACGTGAAGTCCTTGCCCACGCCTATGTCCTGAATAGTATTGCCTAGGTTTTCTTGTAGGATTTAAATGGTTTTAGGTCTAACATATAAGTCTTTAATCCATCTTGAATTAATTTATGTATAAGGTGTAAGGAAGGGATCCAGTTGCAGCTTTCTACGTATGGCTAGCTAGTTTTCCCAGCACCATTTATTAAATAGGGAATCCTTTCCCCATTTCTTGTTTTTGTCAGGTTTGTCAAAGATCAGATAGTTGTAGCTATGCAGCATCATTTCTGAGGGCTCTGTTCTGTTCCATTGATCTATGTCTCTGTTGTGGTAGCAGTACCATGCTGTTTTGGTTACTGTAGCCTTGCAGTATAGTTTAAAGTCAGGTAGCGTGACGCCTCCAGCTTTGTTCTTTTGGCTTAGGATTGACTTGGCGATGCAGGCTCTTTTTTGGTTCCATATGAACTTTAAAGTAGTTTTTTCCAATTCTGTGAAGAAAGTCATTGGTAGCTTGATGGGGATGGCATTGAATCTACAAATTACCTTGGGCAGTATGGCCATTTTCACGATATTGATTCTTCCAACCCATGAGCATGGAATGTTCTTCCATTTGTTTGTATCCTCTTTTATTTCATTGAGCAGTGGTTTGTAGTTCTCCTTGAAGAGGTCCTTCACAACCCTTGTAAGTTGGATTCCTAGGTATTTCATTCTCTTTGAAGCAATTGTGAATGGGAGTTCACTCATGATTTGGCTCTCTGTTTGTCTGTTATTGGTGTACAAGAATGCTTGTGATTTTTGTACATTAATTTTGTATCCTGAGACTTTGCTGAAGTAGCTAATCAGCTTAAGGAGATTTTGGGCTGAGACAATGGGGTTTTCTAGATATACAATCATGTCATCTGCAAACAGGGACAATTTGACTTCCTCTTTTCCTAATTGAATAACCTTTATTTCCTTCTCCTGCCTGATTGCTCTGGCCAGAACTTCCAGCACTATGTTGAATAGGAGCGGTGAGAGAGGGCATCCCTGTCTTGTTCCAGTTTTCAGAGGGAATGCTTCCAGTTTTTGCCCATTCAGTACGATATTGGCTGTGGGTTTGTTGTAGATAGCTCTTATGATTTTGAGATACGTCCCATCAATACCTAATTTATTGAGAGTTTTTAGCATGAAGGGTTGTTGAATTTTGTCAAAGGCCTTTTCTGCATCTATTGAGATAATCATGTGGTTTTTGTCTTTGGTTCTGTTTATATGCTGGATTACATTTATTGATTTGCGTATGTTGAACCAGCCTTGCATCCCAGGGATGAAGCCCACTTGATCATGGTGGATAAGCATTTTGATGTGCTGCTGGATTCGGTTTGCCAGTATTTTATTGAGGATTTTTGCATCAATGTTCATCAAGGATATTGGTCTGAAATTCTCTTTTTTGGTTATGTCTCTGCCAGGTTTTGGTATCAGGACGATCCTGGCTTTGTAAAATGTGTTAGGGAGGATTCCCTCTTTTTCTATCGATTGGAATAGTTTCAGAAGGAATGGTACCAGTTCCTCCTTGTACCTCTGGTAGAATTCAGCTGTGAATCCATCAGGTCCTGGACTCTTTTTGGTTGGTAAGCTATTGATTATTGCCACAATTTCAGAACCTGTTATTGGTCTATTCAGAGATTCAACTTCTTCCTGGTTTAGTCTTGGGAGGGTGTATTTGTCAAGGAATTTATCCATTTCTTCTAGATTTTCTAGTTTATTTGCATAGAGGTGTTTGTAGTATTCTCTGATGGTAGATTGTATTTCTGTGGGATCGGTGGTGATATCCCCTTTTTCGTTTTTTATTGCATCTATTTGATTCTTCTCTCTTTTCTTCTTTATTAGTCTTGCTAGCGGTCCATCAATTTTGTTGATCTTTTCAAAAACCAGCTCCTGGATTCATTAATTTTTTGAAGGGCTTTTTGTGTCTCTATTTCCTTCAGTTCTGCTCTGATTTTAGTTATTTCTAGCCTTCTGCTAGCTTTTGAATGTGTTTGCTCTTGCTTTTCTAGTTCTTTTAATTGTGATGTTAGGGTGTCAATTTTGGATCTTTCCTGCTTTCTCTTGTGGGCATTTAGTGCTATAAATTTCCCTCTACACACTGCTTTGAATGTGTCCCAGACATTCTGGTATGTTGTGTCTTTGTTCTCATTGGTTTCAAAGAACATCTTTATTTCTGCCTTCATTTCATTATGTACCCAATAGTCATTCAGGAGCAAGTTGTTCAGTTTCCATGTAGTTGAGCGGTTTTGAGTGAGTTTCTTAATCCTGAGTTCTAGTTTGATTGCACTGTGGTCTGAGAGACAGTTTGTTATAATTTCTGTTCTTTTACATTTGCTGAGGAGAGCTTTACTTCCAACTATGTGGTCAATTTTGGAATAGGTGTGGTGTGGTGCTGAAAAAAATGTATATTCTGTTGACTTGGGGTGGAGATTTCTGTAGATGTCTATTAGGTCTACTTTATGTAGAGCTAAGTTCAATTCCTGGATATCCTTGTTAACTTTCTGTCTCGTTGATCTGTCTAATGCTGACAGTGGGGTGTTAAAATCTCCCATTATTATTGTGTGGGAGTTTAAGTCCCTTTGTAGGTCACTGAGGACTTGCTTTATGAATCTGGGTGCTCCTGTGTTGGGTGCATATATATTTAGGATAGTTAGCTCTTCTTGTTGAATTGATCCCTTTACCATTATGTGATGGCCTTCTTTGTCTCTTTGATCTTTGTTGGTTTAAAGTCTATTTTATCAGAGACTAGGATTGCAACCCCTGCCTTTTTTTGTTTTCCAGTTGCTTGATAGATCTTCCTCCATCCCTTTATTTTGAGTCTATGTGTGTCTCTGCACGTGAGATGGGTTTCCTGAATACAGCACACTGATGGATCCTGACTCCTTATCCAGTTTGCCAGTCTGTGTCTTTTGATTGGAGCATTTAGCCCATTTACATTTAACGTGAATATTGTTATGTGTGAATCTGATCCTGTCATTATGATGTTAGTTGGTTATTTTGCTGGTTAGTTGCTATAGTTTCTTCCTAGCCTCGATGGTCTTTACAATTTGGCATGTTTTTGCAGTGGCTGGTACCGGTTGTTCCTTTCCATGTTTAGTGCTTCCTTCAGGAGCTCTTTTAGGGCAGGCCTGGTGGTGACAAAATCACTCAGCATTTGCTTGTCTGTGAAGTATTTTATTTCACCTTCACTTATGAAGCTTTGTTTGGCGGGATAGGAAATTCTGGGTTGAAAATTCTTTTCTTTACGAATGTTGAATATCGGCCCCCACTCTCTTCTGGCTTGTAGAGTTTCTGCTGAGAGATCAGCTGTTAGTCTGATGGGCTTCCCTTTGTGGGTAACCCTACCTTTCTCTCTGGCTTCCCTTAACATTTTTTCCTTCATTTCAACTTTGGTGAATCTGACAATTATGTGTCTTGGAGTTGCCCTTCTCGAGGAGTATCTTTGTGGTGTTCTCTGTATTTCCTGAATCTGAATGCTGGCCTGCCTTGCTAGATTGGGGAAGTTCTCCTGGATAATATCTTGCAGAGTGTTTTCCAACTTGGTTCCATTCTCCCCATCATTTTCAGGTACACCAATCAGACGTAGGTTTGGTCTTTTCACATAGTCCCAAATTTCTTGGAGGCTTTGTTCATTTCTTTTTATTCTTTTTTCTCTAAACTTCCCTTCTCTCTTCATTTCATTCATTTCATCTTCCATCAGCGATACCCTTTCTTCCAGTTGATCGCATCTGCTACTGAGGCTTCTGCAATCTTCGCGTACTTCTTGAAACTTGGCTTTCAGCTCCATCAGCTCCTTTAAGCCCTTCTCTCCATTGGTTATTCTAGTTATCCATTCTTGTAATTTTTTTTCAAAGTTTTTAACTTCTTTGCTATTGTTTTGAATTTCCGCCTGTAGCTCAGAGTAGTTTCATCGTCTGAAGCCTTCTTCTCTCAACTCATCAAAGTCATCCTCCATCCAGCTTTGTTCCGTTGCTGGTGAGGAACTGCATTCCTTTGGAGGAGGAGAGGTGCTCTGTTTTTTAGAGTTTCCAGTTTTTTTGCTCTGTTTTTTCTCCATCTTTGTGGTTTTATCTACTTTTTGTCTTTGATGATGGTGATGTACAGATGGGTTTTTGGTGTGGATGTCCTTTCTGTTTGTTAGTTTTCCTTCTACCAGGCAGGACCCTCAGCTGCAGGTCTGTTGGAGTTTACTAGAGGTCCACTCCAGACCCTGTTTGGCTGGGTGTCAGCAGCAGTGGCTGCAGAACAGCGGATTTTCGTGAGACCACAAATTCAGCTGTCTGATAGTTCCTCTGAAAGTTTTGTCTCAGAGGAGTACCTGGTTGAATGAGGTGTCAGTCTGTCCCTACTGGGGGGGTGCCTCCCAGTTAGGCTGCTCAGGGGTGAGGGACCCACTTTAGGAGGCAGTCTGTCCGTTCTCAGATCTCCAGCTGCTTGCTGGGAGAACCAATACTCTCTTCAAAGCTGTCAGTCAGACAGGGACATTTAAGTCTGTGGAGGTTCTTGCTGAGTTTTTGTTTGTCTGTGCCCTGCCCCCAGAGGTGGAGCCTACAGAGGCAGGCAGGCCTCCTTGAGCTGTGGTGGGCTTCACCCAGTTCGAGCTTCCTGGCTGCTTTGTTTACCTAAGCAAGCCTGGGCAATGGCGGGTGCCCCTCCCCCAGCCTCACTGCCGCCTTGCAGCTTGATCTCAGACTGCTATGCTAGCAATCAGTGAGACTCCGTGGGCATAGGACCCTCCGAGCCAGGTGCAGGACACAATCTCCTGTTGTGCCGTTTTCCAGGCCCGTTGGAAAAGCGCAGTATTAGGATGGGACTTACCCGATATTCCAGGTGCCGTCTGTTTCCTCTTTCTTTGACTAGGAAAGGGAACTCCCTGACCCCTTGTGCTTCCCGAGTTAGGCAATGCCTCGCCCTTCTTCGACTCGCACACAGTGTGCTTCACCGACTGTCCTGCACCCACTGTTAGGCACTCCCTAGTGAGATGAAACTGGTACCTCAAGCAGAAATGCAGAAATCACCCGTCTTCTGTGTCGCTGGGGCTGGGTGCTGGAGACCGGAGCTGTTCCTATTCGTCCATCTTGGCTCCACTGAGTGTTTTGATGTTGTGTGCAATGAACCAAAACATTGCATTACAAAAAGAAATCTTTATACAGTTGACAGCTTGTAGGTCTCTGAGGAATCTATTCAATTAGTGTCATGTCCTGGTTCCCTATAGTATCAAAATTCACAGAGAATTGAAATGTCTTAGAAGTTGTGTCCAATAAACCAAAACATTGCATTACAAAAAGAAATCTTTATACAGTTGACAGCTTGTAGGTCTCTGAGGAATCTATTCAATTAGTGTCATGTCCTGGTTCCCTATAGTATCAAAATTCACAGAGAATTGAAATGTCTTAGAAGTTGTGTCCAATAAACCAAGAAAAGCATCATGAAATTTTTTCCTTAAAATGAAAGATAGAAAAACATGTGTTTCTGCATAACTCATGTAAAAACAGTAGCCTAGAATCTGGCACTTAGTTGTTCATCACTGAAATGTGTTATCTGGGTCTGCTAACTTGACGTTATATAGCTATAATTTAAATCAAACCTACCTTGACTTTGACTCATGCTGCCTATTTTTTTCTCAAGGGAATCTGAGAAAATCCTATTTCTTGGGGAGGAAAGGACATCAATTTGATATTATAGATTGGAGTCCAGCATTGGGATCAGGTGGAATAGGATAGATGCTCAGTGTGGATGGGAATGAGTAGAATCTTCTGGGTGAATGTCAACTGCTATCCATGGAAGGCACAGAAAATGAAGACTAGACCAGAAGCCATATTGAACTTTATAAAGGCCTTTTCTGCATATATTGAGATAATCATGTGGTTTTTGGGTTTAGTCCAGTTTATGTGATGAATCACTTTTATTGATTTGTGTATGTTGAACTAGACTTGCACCCTGGGGATGAAGCCTACTTGATCATGGTGGATAAGCTATTTGATGTGTGTCTGGATTTGGTTTGCCAGTATTTTGTTGAGGATTTTTGCATTGATGTTCATCAAGGATATTGGCCTGAAGTTTTCTTTTTCTGTTGTGTCTTTGCCAGGATTTGGTATCAGGATAATGGTGGCCTCACAGAATGAGTTAGGGAGGAGTCCCTTCTCCTCAGTTTCTTGGAATAGTTTAAGTAGGAATTGTTCCAGCTCTTCTTTATACCTCTGGTAGAATTCAGCTGTGAATCCTTCTGGTCCTGAACTTTTTTTGGTTGGTAGGACTCTCAGTAAAGTAGGTATTAAAGGAATATACCTCGAAATAATAAGAGCCATACATGCAAACCCAGAGCCAATATCATACTTAATGGGCAATATCTGGAAGCATTCCCCTTGAAAAACAGCACAAGACAAGGTTGTCCTCTCTCACTATCCCTATTCAGCATAGCATTGGAAGTCCTGGCCAGGGCAATCAGGCAAGAGAAAGAAATAAAGCATATTCAAATAGAAAGAGAAATCCAACTATCTTTGTTTTCAGACATGATCTAGAAAACCCCATCATTTCCACCCAAAAGCCTCTTAAGCTCATAAGCAAATTCATCAAAGTCTCAGGATACAAAATCAATGTGCAAAAATTACCAGCATTTCTGTATGCTAACAACAGGCAAGCCGAGGGCCAAATCAGGAATGAACTCCCCTTCACAATTGCTACAAAATGAATAAAATAGCTAGGAATACAGCTAACAAGGGAAGTGAAGGACATCTCCAAAGGGAACTACAAACCACTGCTCAAAGTAGAGAAGACACAAACAAATGGAAAACATTCCACGCTCATGAATAGGAAGAATCAATATCATTAAAAAGGCCATACTGCCCAAAGCAATGTACAGATTCAATGCATCCTATTAAACTACCATAGATATTCTGTACGTAATTAGAAAAAAAAAACTATTTTAAAATTTATATGGACCCAAAAAAGAGCCTGAATAGCCAAGGCAACCCTCAGCAAGAAGGACAAGGCTGAAAGTTATCACACTGCCTGACTTCAAACTATACAACAGGGCTCCAGTAACCAAAACAGCATGGTACTGGTACAAGAACAGACAGATAGACCAATGGAACAGGATAGAGAACCCAGAAATAATGCTGCACACCTACAACCATCTGATCTTTGACAAACCTGACAAAAACAAGCAATGGGGAAATGATTCCCTATTTAATAAATGATGCTGGGATAACTGGCTGGCATTAGTTGAAAAAACTGGAACTGGACCCCTTCTTTACACCATATACAAAATCAATTCATGATGGAATAAGACTTAAATGTGAAATGCAAAACTATAAAAACCCTAGAAGAAAACCTAGGCAATATTATTCAGGACACAGACACTGACAAAGATTTCATGACCAAGATGCCAAAAGCAATTACAAAAAAAGCAAAAGTTGACAAATAGAACCCAGTTAAACTAAAGCGTTTCTTCACAGCACGTGTGCACGCACACACACACACACCCACACACACAAAAAAAACAACTATCAACAGAGTAAACAACCTACAGAAAGGGAGAAAATTTTTGTCATCAATCCGTCTAGCAAATGTCTAATATCCAGCATCTATAAAGAACTCAAACAAATTTACAAGAAAAGACAAATAACCTCATTAAAAAGTGGGCAAAGGACATGAATAGACACTTCTCAAAAGAAGACATACATGTGGCCAACAAACATATGCAAAAAAACTCATCAGTCATCATTAGAGAAATGCAAATCAAAACCACAATGAGATACCATTTAACACCAGTCAGAATGGCAATTATTAAAAAGTCAAAAATAACGGATGCTAGTGAGGTTGTGGAGAAAAAGGAACTCTTTCACACTGTTGTTGGAAGCGTAAATTAATTCAACCATTGTGGATGACAGTGTGGCGATTATTCAAAGACCTAAAGCCAAAAATACCGTTCAACCTAGCAATCCCATTACTGGGTAATTCCTAAAGGAATATAAATTATTCTATTATAAAGATACATGCACAAGTATAGCATTGCAGCACTATTCACAACAAAGACACAGAATTAACTTAAACGCCCATCAGTGATAGACTGGATGAAGAAAATGTCACACATATACACCAAGAAATATTTTGCAGCTGTAAAAACAAACCAGATCATGTCCTTTGTAAGGACGTGGATGAAGTTGGAGGCCATTATCCTTATAAAACTAATGCAGGAACAGAAAAACCAAACACCATATGTTCTCACTTATAAGTGGGAGATAAATGATGAGAACACATGGACACATGGGGTGAGGAACAGCACACACTAGGATCTGCTGGTGGGGGGCAGGAGGAGGGAGAGCATCAGGAAAAATAGCTAATGCAAGCTGAGCTTAATACCTAGGTGATGGGATGATCTGTGCAGCAAATCCCCATGACACACATGTACCTATGTAATAAACCTGCACATCTGCACATGTACCCTTAAAATAAAAGTTGGAAATAAAAAAATCCATATAAAAAAAGAAAATGAAGAGTAGAGAAGTTGGCTCTACTACCAACATCAAATAATGAACAAAGTTCTATGAATGACATTAAAATCTTACCAAAAAAAGTAGTTGAGGAGTTAAATATAGGCAGAAAATAAAGAGCAAGGAGCAAGTAGCAGGAGGAAGCAACCCAGGAATATTTTGTTTTTAGCTCCTCAAGCTCACTTTAATTGGTTATTGTCACTATATTGTATAGCTTTTTGGTTATTGATTGTGTAATATTTGGTTGAAAGATTTGGCATAAAGGTGCAGTTTTTACGTAGACAGCTTCCTTCCCAGGCTGCAATGACTGTACATCTGCTCCCACCTGCTTGATACTGGCCTCTGCTCTTGGAGAATATAGAGCGACGGATGGCTGCTTATGGCGCCATCGGTGCCCCGATGGCTTGAATGATTTCTGACTCTACCTAGACCCACAGTCTGACTCCTTCAAATCTTTTGATTTTTTTTCCTTTCTATGCCTATGTTCTTCTAGTTTTTCTTATTTACTGCCTATTTGATAGACTTCTTTGTCTCAATTTCCATTTCTGGCATGATGTCAATTCCTGGTTGCCTACTTGCCTTGTGTGCAGGTGTATCTTGATCTCTACTCTGTTATTGGTCCTGACTCTGCTCTATTCAAGTGGTCACAATTTATCAACAGCCTCACACTTCACTCTTCATTCAGTTAATGGGCCCACTATTTGCCAAATTTTGTTTTTATCTTATAATCCTAGAAGGTTAATAATTAAACAGCAAGCATAAAATACATTTTCTCCTTTAATGAGAATTTGGTACCTGGAGACTATAATAATGACTGTCATCCTGGCAAACAAATTGATGATTTTTGCTGGTGGGAGAGTTCTTATTTTGGAAATACTTTTGGCAAGAGATGCCTGATTTTCTATCCTTGTCAATAGCAAACAGCCATGCATTTCAAAGATTTATGAGGCATGATTATCGGAAGACAAATGACTATATTTTATACCAAAAGTTACTCCTCCTGTGTATGTGATGTGACTCCATATGTGTTCTGGAGAACTTCGTATTTTAATCTGTGCCAGGTGTATCCTCACAGCGTAAGAAAAGGCCTAGAGAGTCAAGTTCGTCGTCTTGGACCCATTTTTGTTTGTTCTTTGTCTCATGATAAATTGTTTCCTTTGAATAATTAGTAAAACTTACATTGGATAAGCTTTCTGATTCTCATAATACTGAATGCACAATCTAATCCTTTTTGCATTACTATTTACTCAATATCGTTTTGCTGTTATTAATCAATGTCCACAGTTCTAAGGCTGAAATCTACTAAAATCTCCAAGAGTAAGATCGTTTCATTATAAAGTCCTGTCATGAGAAAATAAATCATTGTGAATATATGAAAGAACTTATTTGAGCACTGCAAGGCAGATCATGGCTTTTACTTGAAGTTATTTATGTTTAATATATAACTTCTGTAATCTCTCTCAGAAATATTCATCAAGAAAAACTACCAATTATGTTAGTGCCATTTCTAAAAAGCTACCTTTTCTTTTTCTAGAAATATGGGAAAGTTGTAAAAAATTATATTTCCTCAAAATTTTGGGTAAATATAATTGCCTAATACAACCTATGGCAAATATTTAAATCTTTATTAATCCAAAGGAAAATAAATTGGCTTTGTCTAATAATTACTAAATATCTACTAAATACTAGGACATGTGCTATGATTAACATGTGTTAATTAAATCTCATATGCCCCACAATTTTTTTCAGGTAGCAATTATTATTTATAGGTGAGAAAACAGATTTGAGAAGTTAAGGAGTAGGTAGTCCCTGGATTATATTCACAAAATGACAGAGGACAAGTTAAATCAGAGCTAGTTTAATGAATGCCCATCCTGTCTTTCCTACAGCATGCTATGTAATGTAACACTGATCTAAGCACACATTAGTATACGGTAAACTGGGAAAAGAGTTGCTCTGGATTCTGTACAATTATTAGAACATTTAATAATAATTTTATAGGAACTATTGATTTTTAGTTTAAAATTCAAAACAATTGATAGCAATTCATCTTTTAATATTTTAAATACATTTAGTTATATCTCTGTTTGTAACTGAATCAAACATTGTCAAATTAATTCCAACAAAACTACATTATTTATCATTTGATATAAATTATTAATTGTAATTTATTGATTGTGTGGTTATACATGTATTGGATTTGTTTTATAATTGCATAAGAACTGTAAACATGAAAAGTTTGATAGAGATTTATGAAAGAATTTAAATCAACAGTAGGAGCTGAGACTTTTTTTTTTTTTGAAAAGGTGAATACCTTGGACATTTTCAGAAACAGAGACTAAAATTCCTTGTGCTTTGACAATTATGGTGGCCAAAGCTAAGAGATTACAGTTTGGCAGGGAACAGAATGCTCAGGCATTTTGGATCTCATGGTGGTTGTTTCTCAATGCAAATCAACAATCTTTTAATTAAGTTATCTTTCCCAAATTTGTATATATTTTCAGTAGTGCCAGTTTCTTAGAGCCTGATTAGTTCTGGGCCCTCGTTTAAAAAGTGAAAGATGAGATAATAGAAAATAATCCCCAAATATTGTTGTTACTAGCCCACCTTCAACTCCATATTAAATTTTATACAAAAAGCTAAATATTTCTAGGTTTTTAAAATGAGAAATTGAGGCACAAAATGTTTACTTCATCAAAATTGGGACATATGCCATACATGAATGGGGAAAGATGGAAGGGAGACAGGAAGCACAGGTAGAAAGAGAAATGCATCCTACAATTTGACTTGAATTTAGGCATTGGGATAAGGATGTTTAGGCATTCGAGTTAAACAATCAGCTACCTGCTTTCAGTATTTCTTCCAAGTCTGGTTTTGCTGTACGTGGATATTTGTTTTTCTAATAGAATGAATTAGTTTGAGAGAAACTACCACCGCTCAAAATTGAGGTATCATTTTAGCTATCATTAACAGCTAAGAAAGTAGTGGTATTCTAAAATTCCTGCATTTTTAACTCAATGTAATATCATGATGTTTCAGAGAGGTGGGTACTGGGATTATGCCCATTTTACTGATGGAGAAGTAGAGAAATAGAAAGATGATGTAATTTAAACAGACTGTAGGGATAAATTCAAACCAGTGTGCAGCTCCTCAGTCACTATATTGTATAGCCTTTTCCTGACCTGGCAAATCACTTTTGGCAGTCAATGGTTTGGCTTTTGTTTTGTTTTGTTTTTGAGACAGTCTCACTCTGTCGCCCAGACTGGAGTGCAGGGGCGCGATCTGGGCTCACTGCAAGCTCTGCCTCCCGGGTTCCCGCCATTCTCCTGCCTCAGCCTCCTAAGTAGCTGGAGCTACAGGCGCCGCCACCGCGCCTGGCTAGTTTTTTGTATTTTTTTTAGTAGAAACGGGGTTTCACCGTGTTGGCCAGGATGGTCTCGATCTCCTGACTTCTTGATCGGCCCAGCTCAGCCTCCCAAAGTGCTGGAATTAATGGTTTGGCTTTTTAAAAGCCTCACTAGTGAACATATTTATGGACAATTTAGTTTAAGACATGGAATCTACAATGGTTGCTATTAAAGAGTATTGATTGTCTGTTGGGCGTGTCACAGCTAACTGCTATTCAGTAACTAAAGCTGGTATGTGATGCCAAGGATTGAGCACAGAACGCATGCCTGCTGGTCACTGTGATCTCTTTATAATACTATTCTAAGGACTGTGCATCACTATTTCATAATCTATAGGCTCAATATTTGATGAGATATTGTATCTCTATTAAACTTATTTTGCAATTAAAATTTTTTAAATAAATGGGTTATTATTTTGAGGTTTATGCCATATAGGTTGAAAATGTTACAGTAATCCTCATGATTTTATGAGTAAAAGTGAGGACTGTTTAAAGTGGAATGACTGGGAATATGTACACACTGAGGCAGCCTTACGCTCAATATCTCACAAATCAGTTGGTAGAATTAACTTTTAACATGGTTAAAGTTTTGACTAAACCTACATCCTTATTATGATTAAAAATGGGCTATGTATGAAGTGCAGTTTATGTAAAGAAATCTAATCATATTTTATTTTCCTCACAGGAATATTTTATTTTACTTTGATTTGATTTCTATTTATAATTGATTTGTATCAAATAATGCTGCTTAAAATAATTATCATATTAATTAATATAAATAAAATATCCCAATCATAAATTAATTCTATTTTCCTTTGGTAGATATTTCAAAGCATTTTGTCATTATTTATGACAGATACACAGATGTACATACACCTTCTTAATCTGTTAATTTTCCTTGTGGAGCCATCAGATTAAGCTTCTTTCTACTGAATTTCTAATTTGTGGTAGGTAGCCAGATGTAACTCTTTCAGTTGATTTAGTAGCAGGAGACAGATTCACCCACACTCCTTCTGCTAACATTATGGTGGTATAGTGAGAAGAGAGCTTACAAAAAGAAGCATGCATAGTATTATGATCAGACACTTGAAAAAAATTATAATGCCAGTGAAAAACTCAATGACGCTTCAGTATCCTTATATTCATTTCCAAATTCAAGTACCTTTTATTCCTTCACACAAGTGTCATATCACAGCTATGCTTTCACCAAACCAATAGCTGGCAAACATCTACCTCTGTGAGTAAACTCAGTAGTTCCATCTATAATCAGTTATTTCTATATCAGCTGCTTGGTTGTTAAAATTATTTAGCTGTTGTTGAAAGATTATGATCCTTGTTCCATTAGATAAGTTGATACATATGTAAAATATTTTGACCAGTGCCAGGATATAGTAAGCAATATAGAATGTGATGTGTTATATTTTTTTCTCAAATTGAAGCTTGGCTCTTTTGGTGGATGAGACAATACATCTAACTTTCTAGATTTAAAATATCATACACACACTAACACATATTATTTAAAATATATCTTTTAATTTCATCCAGCAACCCTAATAGTGGGTATATCCCCAAAGGAAAAGAAATCATTATACCAAAAATACACCTTTACTTGTATGTTTATTGTAGCACTTTGCACAATAGCAAAGATATAAAATCAACCTGTATCCATTAATGGATGACTGGATAAAGAAAATGTGGTATATTTACACAATGAAATATTACTTATATTAGTCCATTTTCACACCGATGATAAAGACATACCTAAGACTGGGCAATTTACAAGAGAAAGAGTTTTATTGGACTTACAGTTCCATAAGGCTGAAGAGGCCTCACAATTATAGCGGAAGGTGAAAGGCACGTCTTACATGGTTACAGATAAGAGAGATTTTATATGGAAACTCCCCTTTTTAAAACCATCAGATCTCATGAGATTTATTAGTGATCATGAGAACAGCATGGGAAAGACCTGCCCCCATGATTCAATTACCTCCTACCGGGTCCCTCCTACGACACATGGGAACTCAAGATGAGATTTGTGTGGGGGCACAGCCAAACCATTTAATTCTGCCCCAACCCCTCCCAAATCTCATGTCGTCACGTGGCAAAACGAATCATGTGCTCTCAAATATCCCCCAAAGTCTCAACATTTCAGCACCAACTCAAAAGCCCACAGTCCAAAGTCTCATTCAAGACAAGGCAAGTCCCTTCTGCCTAAGAGCCTGTAAAGTCAAAAGCAAGTTTGTTACTTCCTAAATATAATGTGGGTATGGGTATTGAGTAAATATAGCTATACCAAATGGGAAAAATTGGCCAAAACAAAGGGGCTACAGGCCCTGTGCAAGTCCAAAATCCAGCAGGGCAGTCAAGTCTTAAAAGCTCCAAAATGATCTCTTTTGACTCCATGTCTCAATTCGAGGTCATGCCAATGCAAGGGATGGGTTTCCATGGTCTTGGGCAGCTCTGCCCCTGTGGCTTTGCTGGGCATAGCCCCCCTCCTGGCTGCTTTCATGGGCTGGCATTGAGCATCTGTGGCTTTTCCAGGTGCATGGTGTAAGCTCTCAGAGGATCTACCATTCTGGGGTCTGGAAGATGCGGGCCCTCTTCTCACAGCTCCACTAGGTGGTGCCCAGTAGGGACTCTCTGTGGGGGATTAGACCCCACATTTCCCTTCTGCACTGCCCTAGCAGACATTCTCCATGAGGGCCCCACCCATGCAGAAAACTTCTACCTGGGCATCCAGGCATTTCTATATATCCTCTGAAACTTAGCAGAGGTTCCCAAACCTCAATTCTTGCTTTCTGTGCCCCTGCAGGCTCAACATCATGTGGAAGCTGCCAAGGCTTGGGGCTTCCACCCTCTGAAGCCACAGCCCAAGCTGTACCTTGGCCTTTTTAGTCACAGCTGGAGTGGCTAGGACACAGGGCACCAAGTCCCTAGACTGCACACAGCAGAGGGTCCCTGGGCCCAGCCCACGAAACCATATTTTCCTCCTAAGCCTCAGGGCCTGTGATGGGAGGTGCTGCTGCAAAAGTCTCTGACATGCCCTGGAGACATTTTACCCACTGTCTTGGTGATTAACATTCAGCTCCTCTTTACTTATGCAAATTTCTGCAACTGGCTTGAATTTCTCCTCAGAAAATGAGATTTTCTTTTGTATTGCATTGTCAAGCTGCAAATTTTCCAAACTTTTATGCTCTGTTTCCCTTTTAAAACTGAATGCTTTTAACAGCACCCAAGTCACCAAGCAGCACCTCTTTGCTGCTTAGAAGTTTTTTCAGCCAGATACCCTAAATCATTGCTCTCTAGTCCAAAATTCCACAAATCTCTAGGGCAGGGGCAAAATGACTCCAGTCTCTTTATTAAAACATAACAGGGGCCACTTTTGCTCCAGTTCCCAAGAAGTTTCTCATCTCCATCTGAGACCACCTCAACCTGGATTTCATTGTCCATATCATTATTAGCATTTTGTTCAAAGCCATTCCACAAATCTCTAGGGAGTTCTGAACTTTCCCACATTTTCCTGTCTTTTCCTCAGCCTTCCAAACTGTTCCAACCTCTGACTGTTACCCAGTTCCAAAGTTGCTTCCACATTTTTGGCTATCTTTTCAGGAGTGCCCCATTCTACTAGTACCAATTTACTGTATTAGTCTGTTTTCATGCTGCTGATAAAGACATACTTGAGACTGGGCAATTTACTAAAGAAAGAGATTTATTGGACTTACAGTTCTACATGGCTGGAGAGGCCTCACAATTAGAGGTGAAGGTGAAAGGCACGTCTCATATGGTGGCAGAAAAGAGAAGAGAGCTTGTGCATGGAAACTCCCCTTTTTAAAACCATCAGATCTCGTGAGACTTATTAGTGATCATGAGAAGAGTATGGGAAAGACCTGTCCCCATGATTCAATTACCTCCTACAGGGTGTCTCCCACAACATATGGGAATTCAAGATGAGATTTGGGTTAGGACACAGCCAAACCATGTTATTACTCAATGATAAAACATGGAATCATGTCTTTTGTACCAACATGGATTGAATTGGAGGCCATTATCTTAAGTGAAAGAAGTCAGAAACAGAAACAAATACCACATGTTCTCAATTATAAATGGGAGCCAAATAATGTGTCCACGTGAACATAGAGTGTGGAATAATAGACATTGGAGACTCAGGTGGTTGAAGTGGTGCTAGAAGCCAATGATGAGAAATTACTTACACAACCTACATTACTCAAGTGCTGAATACCCTAATAGCCCTGATGTCACACTGTGCAATATATCCCTGTAACAAAATTATACAAGTATTTCATACATTTATAGAAATGAAAAAGTAACAAAAGTAATATACATGAATTTATTTTGGATTTCAATGATTGTTTTCATTCATTTTTAAAACACTGCTTCTCAGGAAAATATGATTATGAATTTATTCCTTATGCCAGAAATAACTAACTCATGGGTATCATCTTACATAAATTTCATAAAATATAATTGTCTACTTTAAGTATAGCTACTTTTCTTACACATACAGTACACTTTGTGAGGGTGTTTGCCTTGTGAACCTATGAAGTAATTCTGAAAACTTTGTATAATTAAAACTTTCTAGATGCCTACTTTAAAAAGCATACTATAAATATTTTATATAACATTTCCCCTTTTCTAGCAATGAATTTCACCCACAGAGATATGATTGGAAGAATGTATGGGTAAGCATGAGCATTGGGACTGTACACACTGTAATAGATATGTAAGGATTTATAAATAACCATGTGGGAGCTCTGAATAGAGATGAATTGAAAAAAAATCCTGCTTTGTGCTAGCCAACATGAACTACGGCCCAAACAACTAAAAGAAAGACTATATTTATAGTTTTGCTGACCCCAAACTGATATATAACAGAAAATTACTGCTAAACATGATGTCAGCAGAAGCTACCTCTAATTTTTTTCAATTGCTTTTTGCTGAAAAAAAGTCTGTTTTCTCAGATTAAAAACTTAACCCTCAAAATAGTTTTAAAAATCCAGTCCCAATAAATTTTGATTATTACCTGCTAAAGTTTATTTAACTGTTAAGATAAACAGAAAGAGAACTCTAACATGGCATTTCATTGCTGATCTTTATTTTTAAAATGGTTATCTTGCAGTCATCCGATTTTATTATCATTATTATACTTTAAGTTTTAGGGTACATGTGCACAATGTGCAGGTTTGTTACATATGCATCCATGTGCCATGTTGGTGTGCTGCACCCATTAACTCGTCATTTAGCATTGGGTATATCTCCTAATGCTGTCCCTCCCCTCTCCCCCCACCCCACAACAGTCCCCAGAGTGTGATGTTCCCCTTCCTGTGTCCATGCGTTCTCATTGTTCAATTCCCACCTAGGAGTGAGAACATGCAGTGTTTGGTTTTTTGTCCTTGCGATAGTTTACTGAGAATGATGGTTTCCAGTTTCATCCATGTCCCTACAAAGGACATGAACTCATCATTTTTTATGGCTGCATAGTATTCCATGGTGTATATGTGCCACATTCTCTTAATCCAGTCTATCGTTGTTGGATATTTGGGTTGGTTCCAACTCTTTGCTATTGTGAATAGTGCCGCAATAAACATACGTGTGCATATGTCTTTATAGCAGCATGATTTATAGTCCTTTGGGTATATACCCAGTAATGGGATGGCTGGGTCAAATGGTATTTCTAGTTCGAGATCCCTGAGGAATCGCCACACTGACTTCCACAATGGTTGAACTAGTTTACGTCCCACCAACAGTGTAAAAGTGTTCCTATTTCTCCACATCCTCTCCAGCACCTGTTGTTTCCTGTCTTTAGTTCTGTTTATATGCTGGATTACATTTATTGATTTGCGTATGTTGAACCAGCCTTGCATCCCAGGAATGAAGCCCACTTGATCATGCTGGATAAGCTTTTTGATGTGCTGCTGGATTTGGTTTGCCAGTATTTTATTGAGGATTTTTGCATCAATGTTCATGAAGGATATTGGTCTGAAATTCTCTTTTTTGGCTGTGTCTCTGCCAGACTTTGGTATCAGGATGATGCTGGCCTCATAAAATGAATTAGGGAGGATTCCCTCTTCTTCTATCGATTGCAATATTTTCAGAAGGAATGGTACCAGTTCCTCCTTGTACCTCTGGTAGAATTCGGCTGTGAATCCATCAGGTCCTGGACTCCTTTTGGTTGGTAAGCTATTGATTATTGCTGCAATTTCAGAGCCTGTCATTGGTCTATTCAGAGATTCAATTTCTTCCGGTTTTAGTCTTGGGAGGGTGTATTTGTCGAGGAATTTATCCATTTCTTCTAGATTTTCTAGTTTATTTGCATAGAGGTGTTTGTAGTATTCTCTGATGGTAGATTTTATTTCTGTGGGATCGGTGGTGATATCCCCTTTTTCATTTTTATTGTGTCTATTTGATTCTTCTCTCTTTTCTTTATTATTCTTGCTAGCAGTCTGTCAATTTTATTGATCTTTTCAAAAAACCAGCTCCTGGATTCATTAATTTTTTGAAGGGTTTTTTGTGTCTCTATTTCCTTCAGTTCTGCTCTGATTTTAGTTGGCCTTCTGCTAGCTCTTAAATGTGTTTGCTCTTGCTTTTCTAGTTCTTCTAATTGTGATGTTAGGGTGTCGATTTTGGATATTTTCCTGCTTTCTCTTGTGGGCATTTAGTCCTATAAATTTCCCTCTACATGCTACTTTGAATGTGTCCCAGAGATTCTGGTATGTCGTGTCTTTGTTCTCATTGGTTTCAAAGAACATCTTTATTTCTGCCTTCATTTCATTATGTACCCAGTAGTCATTCAGGAGCAGGTTGTTCAGTTTCCATGTAGTTGTGCAGTTTTGAGTGAGTTTCTTAATCCTGAGTTCCAGTTTGATTGCACTGTGGTCTGAGAGACAGTTTGTTACAATTTCTTTTCTTCTACATTTGCTGAGGAGTGCTTTACTTCCAACTATGTGGTCAATTTTGGAATAGGTGTGTTGTGGTGCTGGAAAAAATGTATATTCTGTTGATTTGGGGTGGAGAGTTCTGTAGATGTCTATTAGGTCTACTTGGTGCAGAGCTGAGTTCAATTCCTGGGTATCCTTGTTAACTTTCTGTCTCATTGATCTGTCTAATGTTGACAGTGGGGTGTTAAAATCTCCCATTATTATTGTGTGGGAGTCTAAGTCTCTTTGTAGGTCACTCAAGGCTTGCTTTATGAATCTGGGTTCTCCTGTATTGGGTGCATATATATTTAGGATAGTTAGCTCTTCTTGTTGAATTGATCGCTTTACCATTATGTAATGGCCTTCTTTGTCTCTTTTGATCTTTGTTGGTTTAAAGTCTATTTTATCAGAGACTAGGATTGCAACCCCTGCCTTTTTTTGTTTTCCATTTGCTTGATAGATCTTCCTCCATCCCTTTGTTTTGAGATTATGTGTGTCTCTGCACGTGAGATGGGTTTCCTGAATACAGCACACTGATGGGTCTTGACTCCTTATCCAATTTGCCAGTCTGTGTCTTTTAATTGGAGCATTTAGCCCATTTACATTTAACATTAATATTGTTATGTGTGAATTTGATCCTGTCATTATGATGTTAGCTGGTTATTTTGCTCGTTAGTTGATGCAGTTTCTTCCTAGCCTCAATGGTCTTTACAATTTGGCATTTTTTTGCAGCGGCTGGTACCGGTTGTTCCTTTCCATGTGTAGTGCTTCCTTCAGAAGCTCTTTAAGGCAGGCCTGGTGGTGACAAAATCTCTCAGCATTTGCTTGTCTGTAAAGGATTTTATTTCTCCTTCACTTTTGAAGCTTAGTTTGTCTGGATATGAAATTCTGGGTTGAAAATTCTTTTCTTTAAGAATGTTGAATATCGGCCCCCACTCTCTTCTGGCTTGTAGAGTTTCTGCTGAGAGATCAGCTGTTAGTCTGATGGGCTTCCCTTTGTGGGTAACCCGACCTTTCTCTCTGGCCGCCCTTAACATTTTTTCCTTCATTTCAACTTTGGTGAATCTGACAATTATGTGTCTTGGAGTTGCTCTTCTCGAGGAGTATCTTTGTGGCGTTCTCTGTATTTCCCGAATGTGAATGTTTGCCTGCCTTACTAGATTGGGGAAGTTCTCCTGGATAATATCTTGAAGAGTGTTTTCCAACTTGGTTCCATTCTCCCCATCACTTTCACTTACACCAATCAGACATAGGTTTGGTCTTTCCACATAGTCCCATATTTCTTGGAGGCTTTGTTCATTTCTTTTTATTCTTTTTTCTCTAAACTTCCCTTCTGGCTTCATTTCATTCATTTCATCTTCCATCACTGATACCCTTTCTTCCAGTTGATTGCATTGGCTACTGATGCTTCTGTATTCTTCACGTAGTTCTTGAAACTTGGCTTTCAGCTCCATCAGCTCCTCTAAGCACTTCTCTACATTGGTCATTTTAGTTATACATTCATCTAATTTTTTTTCAAAGTTTTTAACCTCTTTGCAATTGGTTTGAATTTCCTCCCGTAGCTCAGGGTAGCTTGATCGTCTGAAGCCTTCTTCTCTCAACTCGTCAAAGTCATTCTCCGTCCAGCTTTGTTCCATTGCTGGTGAGGAACTGCGTTCCTTTGGAGGAGGAGAGGCACTCTGCTTTTTAGAGTTTCCAGTTTTTCTGCTCTGTTTCCTCACCATCTTTGTAGGTTTTTCTACTTTTGGTCTTTGATGATGGTGATGTACAGATGGGTTTTTGGTGCGGGTGTCCTTTCTGTTTGTTGGTTTTCCTTCTAACAGACAGGACCCTCAGCTGCAGGTCTGTTGGAGTTTGCTAGAGGTCCACTCCAGACCCTGTTTGCCTGGGTATCAGCAGCGGTGGCTGCAGAACAGTGGATTTTCGTGAACCGCAAATTCAGCTGTCTGATCATTCCTCTGGAAGTTTTGTCTCAGAGGAGTACCTGGCTGAGTGAGGTGTCAGTTTGTCCCTACTAGGGGGTGCCTCCAAGTTAGGCTGCTCAGGGTTCAGGGTCCCAGTTTAGGAGGCAGTCTGCCTGTTCTCAGATCTCCAGCTGCATACTGGGAGAACCACTACTCTCTTCAAAGCTGTCAGACAGGGACATTTAAGTCTGCGGAGGTTCCTGCTGACTTTTTGTTTGTCTGTGCCCTGTCCCCAGAGGTGGAGCCTACAGAGGCAGGCAGGCCTCCTTGAGCTGTAGTGGACTCCACCCAGTTCGAGCTTCCTGGCTTTGTTTACCTAAGCAAGCCTGGGGAATGGAGGGCACCCCTCCCCCAGCCTTGCTGCTGCCTTGCAGTTTGATCTCAGACTGCTGTGTTAGCAATCAGTGAGACTCCGTGGGCATAGGACCCTCCGAGCCAGGTGCGGGACACAATCTCCTGGTCTGCCGTTTTCCAAACCCATTGGAAAAGCGCGGTATTAGGGTGGGAGTGACCCGATTTTCCAGGTGCCATCTGTCACCCCTTTCTTTGACTAGGAAAGGGAACTCTCTGACCCCTTGCACTTTCCGAGTGAGGCAATGCCTTGCCCTGCTTCAGCTTGTGCACAGTGCACTGCACCAACTGTCCTGCACCCACTGTTGGCACTCCCTAGTGAGATGAACCTGGTACCTCAGATGGAAATGCAGAAATACCCGTCTTCTGCATCACTCACGCTGGGAGCTGTAGACCGGAGCTGTTCCTATTCAGCCATCTTGGCTCCAGCCAGCTTTTTTTTTTAATAAAGTAAGTTTAGGATACTCTTGTTTATTGTTTATCTAGGCTATGCTTTTAAAATAAATGACTCATTCGTCATTTGAGACCATTTTTAAGCAAGCTAGATTTCAATAATAACAAAAAGCCATTATAGCTAAATTTATTTTTATTTTTTCTTCCTAGTATGCATCATGATGCATGAACTAACCAGATTAATTATCATAGTACAGTATAGAATTTGTCCTTAATGGGTAGACTTCCATAGGCCCAGAAGTAGATTGATTCTATGATCTAAAAAAATCTATATGTGAAGAAAAATGCATGAAGGCATTTGCATACTCAACTCAGTCAGCTTTTTATCTTAAGTCTGTAAGGATCTACCACTTGGGATGGAATTTGTTTACCTTAGGGAAACATCTCATGAGTAAATAGTGATTATAAAGTATCATTTAATATGTTATCAATAAATTAAGAGATCTCCCCCAGAGTCCCCAGGTAACAGGTAACATAAAAAGCAATCAATGAGATATAAACTTATTTGTAAATTTGGAAAATTGACATCTGCTCTGTAACTGGGTTAAAATGAATCAGGGAATAATGTCATTGAGTAAAAGGAGAAAGAAAATAGTACAGATGTTAGTACCAACATTGAGAGTTAAGCCTACAATTCAGAGGGATGTAGCTGACAACTTTCTAGCTGTGTGACACTGGTCAAGTTTCCAAACCTCTCTGAGCTCAACTCCTCTTAGATATAAAACGTAGTTAATAAAATTCTTCTCATTGTGTTGCTACAAGACATAAATGAGGAGTACTTAGATAAGTCTTGGTACACAGTTTGTACTCAATAAATCGAAGTTGTAATTACTATTGTAATTGTTATTAGTATAACATATTAGAGTTGGACATTTTGAAAAAATGAACATTGAACATTTTTTTCACTGTACCTCTAATGATATTCACCATTTCTGACAATGGATAAGTAATTTCAAAGATAAATTTTACAAACTTTTTTTGTCTATGGAGAGTGACTATTCTTTACCTACTTTTAAAAAATCTTATTATTTTACTCTCAGTGGCACTGTTGTCATAGCTTCTTGGATCTCTCTGCTTCCTCTTTTAACCTGTTTGTTCTCTAAAGCGACGGCTTTTTAAAAATTCTTCAATGGCATTAATTACTATGAGGGTAAAGGCAACTCTGTTTATCACAGTGACAAGGCATCCCAGCCTGACATCTTACTTGGTCCCTGCCCCAGGACCATGCACTTCCTCTGTCTGGAAATCTCTTCCCTCCCACAAACTTTAATCTGAAACCCTAAGGACCACTGTACATGGCTGTGTGCTTAGTGTACTTCAGTATCTTTCACATCTTCTCCCAAACTCTATATTCTGAAATTTTTATTTGAAAATATTTATTCGCTGATATTTTTGACAGGAAAGAATTAAAGCCCTCAAACTGTCTTTTCAAGATCGCATATTTGATCACATAGGACGCTAGGATTTTCAATTCTTCAGAGTCAACATCCATTCCACTCCATCATTTTAGGCAAACTTTAGTTCCTTTTACGCCATATGTCAGAAAGTAAATTTCTATAATCAGTCCCCATATGCTATCAATGACTTTAACGAGTTATTTCAGACTTTTATTTCTACTTCTGTACACCTGATTATAATTTATATTCTCCACTCCAGGTCTAACCCAGGAACCATTTAATCAATTCCCTCCCCACATCCCAAATTTACATCAGTGCCTACCACATCACGCTTCTGCAATAATCTTTCTAGCTTCCAGATCTAATATTGTCTCTCTCTTACTCTTAAAAGGCTTAAAGTTTTTTCAAGAAATACAACATTAGCTTCTATCTACAGTTTTAGGTGTAACTAGATAACTCACTGTATCTCCACTCTCTCCCACCTGACTGCACTAAAGGGCAGGAATTGTATATTGCTCAGTTTTGAACGAACCCACCCCCCTGTAAGTACACACTCAACCAGCCAGCCTCTAGCAACGTGGCACCTACTGAATATTGCTGTTGATAAACTTCATGATCACATAGCACTGTGACGTAAACCATGTTGCTATAGTCAAATTCTAAGGATAAATTTAATGCATATTTAAAAATTGTTCTTTTGTAAGATGTTAGCCTTTAGAAAAGATATGTATAATCTTAATTCTCATATGAGCTGTAACTGACACTTTTCAAATAAGCAAACTCAAAATTGTGAACAAAAGAGAAGAAACAGCCTGAACAGGAGCAATTCCTGTGTCCTTTGTCTGAGAAAACCTAGGGAATAAAGCTTTAGATAAAATGCCATTTTCAAACAGCAGGTTGAGTCAGAATAAATGAATAATTTAAGGAAACTTATTTTCTGGCTTTAATATCTTTAGTAAAGCATTAAGGTCTAGGCACCCCTCCCCACTCTCCACTGCTGTCCCCACTCACCTTCAACAACAATGGTCAACATCAAAGTGATTTGCTGCTGGGCATTTCAGCATATTAATATGACATTCTAATTAATCCAAACAAGAAGTCTGGTTGCTTTCAAAAGCTAATGATCAGAGGAAAGCCATGATTAGTCATGTCAGGTTAAAAAATTTCATCAGTCTCATACTTTCTTACATTACCAAATTGTCAGAAAGTGACAGTCCTTGAAAAAGATGACAGCTGTTTACCACTATTTCAGATAGAATCAAAACAAATCCAAACAGCACAGAACAGATAAAGGGAGATGAAGAAATAGAGCAAGAGTAAAAAAACGAGAAGAAAGGGATTATTTAGCTACTACTTTCTATCCTGTAGTAGCAGCTTTCCATTCCAAGTAGAAAAGTCTAAGACATCCAGAAGTTCTCTTCAGCAGTTGGTGACACTTGCACCATATGCTCATCTTTCGAGCCTTTTCCTATCAGTGGGGTGTAGGACGGAACTAGCCAATCACACCAAATGTGCCTTTCAGAAGGAAGTCAACTAGTTCGCCATGATACAAGCATAACATAATTAAAAGATGATGAGATTGATATAAGTAATTTTCAAATTATACTTAAAAATGTATAGCAAGATTTTATTCAATGATACTTTTGGTAAATACTTTTAAATATGAAAGTTTCATATTTCTTCCTAAGAAATAAAAAAGTTGACATGTGTTACATGGAATGCGTAATTATATTGTGCTAACTGAATTGTTAAGATTTGAAAATGTATTTTTATGTTTTGGCACATTTGGCGTTCTAAAATGGTGAACATTAAAGAAATTGATAGTGACATTCACAGAGCAGTATTTAGTTTCTTACAAATTATTTATAGAAGTACATGTGGTGGATGCTAAGACCCCATGTACAGTCACGTAATATAAACAAAATTAATTTTTACTAGCCAAAATTCCAATGGAAAAAACGTACTGAAAATAAAATGCAAAACATCTCCATCTAAAGAGCAAACGACTTCCCTTTTAAAGCAGCTTGAAATCACTCCTAACTAGCTCAAAATCAGGAATCACGTTACCTAGGATGTCTTGATCCAACTTCTTACAATGAAGATGTCCTCACATAGTTGCAGAATACTCCCTAGTTCAGCAAGTGCTGCCAACAGTCAGCATGTTTAATTGATGGTGGAGAATGGGAACTGTGGTGGTTTTTATAAAATAGCCTCCACAAATTTTTTAGAACTTTTTTCCTTTTATCAATGGTCTATGTTGCCTACCCATGGAAATCTCAGCAGACTTGGGCTGGCTGAGAAGAAAGTGACACAGCCTGTCATCTGAGGCTCAGTCATAAAAGGCCATGCAGCTTCCAACTGGTTATCCTGGAATGTTTGCTCCCGGAGTGGTTTGTCTTGGGTGTGTGCTACTGGGACACAACTGTCATGCTGTAGGAAGCCCAAACCACACAAAGAGAATACATATAGGTGTTCCTGTTTATAGTTCTAGCCTTTGAGTGATTCCAACCCAGAGTCCAGACAAGTTAATGAAGACAACTCTAGACAATTCCACCTACTTAGGTCTTCCCAGCTGAGGCCCCAGAGTTTGTGGGCAGATTAGCCTTCCTCTCTGTACCCCATCTACACCCCTGACCTTCAGAACCATGAGCATCTTAAAATGTTTGCTATTTTATGCCACAAATTTTAAGGTGGCTAATATACATGAATAGATAACCAGGAAACAAAAAACTAATTATGAAGGTAGTTTTATGTACTAAATCTGTGTATTTAGAATCCTACATATACTTCATTTAATCTTTACCACAACCTAAGAGACAGGTATTTTTAAGACAGGTATTTTTAATCTGCTTACACATGGAAAATTGAACTTCAAAGAAGTTAAGCAACTTTCCTGAGAGCATTCTACTTTTAAGTGGCAAGGTTGCAATTACTCATGTCTGAAGTCTATTTTTAAAATGTTATTGAGTTTTTCCAGTCATGTTTATAAAAACTAAAAAAAAATGGTCTTCCTAAGTGGTTATTTTAATGTTTCTCAAGCTCAATATTCTAGATATTGTCAAACATGATTCAAATCAACATCTCATCATTTCAATGAAAAAGCACTTTTACATAACATGATCTGAAAGAAGGGGCAGTTGCTGAGTTCATATTTTCATTAGTCTGATGTCTGACTCTTTCTAGTAGATAATTAAACACACTTCTTCAAAAGATGAGTGCATGAACCAGTTCATGTTAAACTTAGAGTTCTTTGAGGAATGTTCTCGCAGATTGCTTGATACTTTCAAAGAAGCATGCAATAATCTTTCATGATCGTATTTCCTTTTTGCTGCTCTATTTATTGTAAGATGAGAGTGACAGATATTTATTCCTTTCATTACTTCAAACCAGTAAAATATTTTATTTAAGTGAATACTTAATACTTTTTGATAATGCCTTAAACTAGAAAGTATAGAATGGAGATGCAGAATGAATTAACATTATTGAGCCATTTCTTCAAAGTGAACATGAAATTACTGCACAGCAAGAATAGGTATCTTCCAAATCTCATAGAAGTGCTACAAGGTTAAAAATGGTAAGACACAGGAAACATTTTTAATATTTTGGAAGTTAAAATGCTGTTTGTAATAATGTCCCTTATTATCATCATTAAAATATTGCCATCTTTAAAGAAATGATATTAACGTGTTTGTTGAAGACTTTTTTTGATGTTTCTATAATACTAAAAATCAGATAAGTAAAGACAAAAGATTGTAAGCCTCTACAAGTAGTTCAATACATCTTATATTATCATTGCTTAATTATTAGGTTAATGATGATTTTAAGTGAAAAATATCTTCAGGGAGTCATGGAGGCTAGGAAGGTTAAGCACTTAACTGACAGAAACCTGCCCCTTCATCTCAGATTTATCATGACCCAATCTCATATTGATTTCATTTCATCATGGATTACCTTAGCTTTATAAGATTTCATAGGGGGAAATTTTTCTATAAAGATATGGGCAAAACATTATTAAAAAACATTTGGACTATAGAGGAAAATTCTTAAAAGACACAATTCTGTTACAGAAATATGCAGTTAACAGATGTCTTCTGAAGACCTTTTGCTAATTACAAGTACTACTTGCAAATATAATCCATCAAACTAACAGAGATTAACACATTAGTTAAGTAGCTGCAGCTATTTTTAAAAGTATTTCTGGTTTTAGTTTTTTCTTTGAAAAGTACCTACAGTCTAATTGGGGACCCAGATACTAAGCAATCACTCGAACTTCGTTGAGAACAAAGCTTAGAATCCAGCTACATATTGCTGTAAGAGTGTATTTAATAGGACCATTTTACTCATTAAATGAAGTGAGTGGATGTTTACTAAGAAATTGCTATGCTGAATTAAAATGCTGCTTCATCTGGCAGGGCTGAGATTAACTTTACTAATTAAGGGGTTTGAAATTCTTGGGGCACTACCATTTGAGGCTAAACAAAGTTGAAAGCCTGTTTTTGTGCTCATCAAAGTCCTTCCTCCCTGATTCTCATCTCCTTTCTGGAGATCAGTCTTTTCTTAAGATGATTTAAAGAAGAAAATATGATCTGTCTTTAAGATAAATCTTACTCTACACACTACAACTGTATCCCAACTGGCAAGGCCACAAACCTGTGAAATCATACTCATTTAATGAAAACAGGTCTCGTACATCAAGCATCCAGGCCTGGTGAAACTTTGCCATGCTGGGGTTCATTTTTTTTTTTTTTGAGACAGAGTCTCGCTCTGTTGCCCAGGCTGGAGTGCAGTGGGGTGATCTCGGCTCACTGCAACCTCCACCTCCCGGTTCAAGCTATTCTCCTGCCTCAGCCTCCAGAGTAGCTGGGACTACAGGTGCCCACCACCTCGCCCAGCTAATTTTTTTGTATTTTTAGTAGAGATGGGGTTTCACTGTGTTACCCAGGATGGTCTTGATCTCCTGACCTCGTGATCCACCTGCCTCGGCCTCCCAAAGTGCTGGGATTACAGGCGTGAGCCACTGCACCCGGCCTAATTTCTTACAATCTTTCTACCTCAGAAGGAAGATCAATGCTACATGTCTTGTCTCCAGTGCTCTTTCTCCTCATTCCTTATTTCTAACTAGTGACTCTACTTCACTAGTGCTTGAGAACCACCCACAGTTCATCACATCTACTACCACACGAGAACACAAACACTTTCCCCAAAGAAGTTGCAGTATCTATAGAACCATAACTTTTAAAACAATTGAACAGCAATTTGAATTTCCTTCACAGCTGGATTTTTGGATTAAAGTATCTGCAATCAGGATATTCTAGTTTCTTTCAAGATAATGGGTCATATTTGCTTCATATATATGTAAAGAAATGATTGATTTTTATATTTTTCATAAAACCAAGGAATGCTATTTCTTATATTTGAATTTGTGTCCACCTCTTGCTAAACTGAAATAATATATGGCTGTTAAATAGTTGTTTCTGCTCCAGGTACCACTCAACATGGTTCAAAAATTTCAAGGTTGTTAGAGCCAGGACACACTTTGCTATTTACAAAATAATGAATTCTGAATTCTAACAGTGAGGAGGCAAAACTGATGAGCATATTAAAAATTGAGTTCTATGTGGCAATACATCAAGTTACAAAGTACAACTCTGAACTGTAGACTTTTAAGTTACTGTTTGCGTATACGGTTTTCGCATATTTACGGTGGGAGAAATATAAATCAAAATATTAGCTTAGATCATTCATTCTTTACATATTTTTATTTAGACCCTGTAGATAGAAAGATGAATAAGACATTCTTAAGAGTTGATTGTGGAGAGTTATATAAATAAAGAAGTATATCAAAAGATGTTTATAGAGTGAGAATGGCATTTAATAGGGGCATTTTACTCATCAAGTATAGAGGTTATGCTGAGTGTACCCAGGTGAGAGCTGATCATTTAACGTGGAACCAAAATTTAAAGGTCATAATAAATTAATTGAGGAAATGTTTTTAGGTGAAATATACATTTTTAAATATGACTGAGTCCTTTTGTAATTATCAACAGTTTAACATTAAGTGCCTCTTTGATACACTCTTTCTTAATTCTTCACCAGCTTTCCCTGCCACCTGCTACACATTACGGTTCCCCCAACTACCTTTTGTGCCCTATAAAATGAAACTCATCTTAATTTTAGTATGAATAAAACATAATAAGCAGGATGAATCAGCCACCAGAAGCTCACATAATATATTCCAGGAACAAATTATAGTGACATTTGTTTAATAAACTTCTTTTATATCCATGAACTGGCTTGTCTTCATTGAAAGTAAACATTCAAAGCCACTGTGATTGAACTAAAAAGTCAGAGTAACATTTTTGTACTCTCCCAATTTATTCTTGATTAGTGAGTAAGGTATTAGGTTTCATTTCTTCTCAGTTTCAATAAAAATCAACTGTAGTTTCTGCTAATGCCTTTTCATAAAATGTAAAATACGGATTACTAATGATTTTCTTGTGTTGTGTAATTTAAAAAAATAAGATTTAATTTTCCCAGTAATAAGCAGAGTTTAAAATTTTTTTTCCACATAAGTTTGTCATTCAAAATTTCAGAACTTGCTATAATTGCCACAAAAAAGTCTCGATGTCACCTCCTCTGAAAACTATTTTAGGCAGAATAGATGGGCCAATCTGAGTCACAAGCAATAACTGTGTCTTGTAACTCTACATACTATTATCCAGAGTTTCTGCTGTGCCACAATGGTGTCTAGAAGAGGAGAAATTTTCCTTCCTCTGGTGTTCCGTTTAATTAAGAGGGCTCCACGTAGCAGATGAGCTCCCAGTGTTAATTTAGTCAAATTCTTTGAATTCACTTGGCATTATTTTCCCCAGTACACACCCTGCCAGTAGGATGGTTGGACTAGAAGGGATTGTGGTGTCATTTGTTTTGCATATATCAAACTAAAATTTCTTCTCCATCCAGCTTTTGTGGCAGAGAATTTGTTAACAAATTTGTTCTTTTCCAATTTCTACAATCGGTTCCCTAAGACAATTTATTTTCCTTTGCTCCCATTTGGCCTTGGTCAAGTATCATAGCCTATGTCATCAGCTAAGTTATAGTAACTGTAACCTAAAAAGACACAACAGGTCGTGAGCCCGGGTGGCCATCCCCTCCCTGTGTAAATCTGTGGGCACAAACAGAAATGTGCTCTTACTGAATACAGCATAATCCTGTACGTTCTACAAATGTTCTTACTTATTCAGGAAATTATTGACGTTTTGTGGCCTAACACAGCAGTAATGTTCATAATTATGCTGTGAATACTTAGGAAATATAGATCCTATAAAGTAGAGATTTTACTATAGAGCTACTTGGTCGTTCTTACTGGTGTTATTATTCCAGGATCATTTCTACTTTATTTACGGGACTTTTTACTTTGTCAGAGGCGATTTCAAGTCTCTCTGTACGGTCATGCTTATTTCACTTTGTATTTCTTGAATTTGTCCAAATTTTATGTATTTCTACAGTATCTTATTTGGGACATAAAGATTTCTAAATATTATATATTTATTATAAATTGTATCTTTCAATATTAAGATTTCCTAATTCTGAAACTACAATTTCAATTCCTAGTTTCTTCTCTTGTTTCTTTCCCAGGTTATATTTTTTGCTGTCATTTTACTTTCTGTTTAGGCACTCTCACTGGGTCTATAGTATATACTTGCTGTGTGTTGTGTGTGCTTTTGTGTTTTCATAACACACTTTAATGATCTGTTTTTCATGTTTTCCCCCAATTTTTGGTTGTAATAGGTATTTTTTCAATTTCTGACATGAAGGTTTTTTCCCCTATTTTTAATAGTTTCTATTTTATTTGACTCCATATTTGTCATATTTTTTATTGCTATGTAGTATTTTTTGCTATTTCCCAGTAATTTTAAAAGATTATAGTATTTTAAATATAATTTTAATAATTTTACACTTTTCAATCATATGTTTAAATGCACATTTCTCAGTTTCATCATACGAATGATCATTATTTGTAAAGGGAAGAAAGCTTATATATACACGTCTTCTTTGTCCCTTAATTGGGTCTAAATACATACTGAAGTCTTGACCACGGATTATTGAGCCTGTCAACTTACGTCCTGTTTTATACCTCTAAGTATAATTTTTCTTTGAAAAGGGACTTAATTCTATTTACCAATACATTATTAACATCAGTACTTTCATCCTAACACATTTCTTGTGAGTTATTTATTTTGCGCTGTCAAAATAAAGTCATCTTCTAGTGGACCCTTTAAGGGAGACGGGTACATGGATAATAGATTTCCAGATTTTGTTTTTAGTAAGCAACGTTTTTCCATGATCTGGGAATATATAAATGTCAACTGCACTTAGCATAGAATATTTTGTTCTCATATTAAGACTTTGTCAACATCTTTTCATTTGTCTTTTGACATCAAGTATTCTGAAATGAAGCCTAATAAACAATCACTGTGACAAATTTTAGGAAATTTATTAACTATCACAGTTTAAGAGAGAAGCTTTTTTTTATTATAATTTAGGTTTTAGGGTACATGTGCACAATGGGCAGGTTTGTTACATATGTGTCCATGTGCCATGTTGATTTCCTGCACCCATTAACTCGTCATTTAGCATTAGGTATATCTCCTAATGCTGTCCCTCCCCACTCCCCCAATCCCACAACAGTCCCCGGAGTGTGATGTTCTCCTTCCTGTGTCCATGAGTTCTCATTGTTCAATTCCCACCTATGTGTGAGAACATGCGGTGTTTGGTTTTTTGTCCTTGCGATAGTTTACTGAGAATGATGTTTTCCAGTTTCATCCATGTCCCTACAAAGGACATGAACTCATCCTTTTTTATGGCTGCATAGTATTCCATGGTGTATATGTGCCACATTTTCTTAATCCAGTCTATCATTGTTGGACACTTGGCTTGGTTCCAACTCTTTGCTATTGTGAATAGTGCCGCAATAAACATACGTGTGCATGTGTCTTTATAGCAGCATGATTTATAGTCCTTTGGGTATATACCCAGTAATGGGATGGCTGGGTCAAATGGTATTTCTAGTTCGAGATCCCTGAGGAATCGCCACACTGACTTCCACAATGGTTAAACTAGTTTACAGTCCCATCAACAGTGTAAAAGTGTTCCTATTTCTCCACATCCTCTCCAGCACCTGTTGTTTCCTGATTTTTTAATGATGGCCATTCTAACTGGTGTGAGATGGTATCTCACTGTGGTTTTGATTTGCATTTCTCTGATGGCCAGTGATGATGAGCATTTCTTCATGTGTTTTTTGGCTGCATAAATGTCTTCTTTTGAGAATTGTCTGTTCATGTCCTCTGCCCACTTTTTGATGGGGTTGTTTGCTTTTTCTTGTAAATTTGTTTGAGTTCATTGTAGATTCTGGATATTAGCCCTTTGTCAGATGAGTAGGTTGCAAAAATGTTCTCTCATTCTGTAAGTTGCCTGTTCACTCTGATGGTAGTTTCTTTTGCTGTGCAGAAGCTCTGTAGTTTAATTAGATCCCATTTGTCAATTTTGGCTTTTGTTGCCATTGCTTTTGGTGTTTTAGACATGAAATCCTTGCCTACACCTATGTCCTGAATGGTATTGCCTAGGTTTTCTTGTAGGATTTTAATGGTTTTAGGTCTAACATTCAAGTCTTTAATCCATCTTGAATTAATTTTTGTATAAGGTGTAAGGAAGGGATCCAGTTGCAGCTTTCTACATAAGCTAGCCAGTTTTCCCAGCACCATTTATTAAATAGGGAATCCTTTCCCCATTTCTTGTTTTTGTCAGGTTTGTCAAAGATCAGATAGTTTTAGATATGCAGCATCATTTCTGAGGGCTCTGTTCTGTTCCATTGATCTATGTCTCAGTTGGTACCAGTACCATGCTGTTTTGGTTACTGTAGCCTTGTAGTATCGTTTAAAGTCAGGTAGCATGATGCCTCCAGCTTTGTTCTTTTGGCTTAGGATTGACTTGGCGATGCAGGCTTTTTTGGTTCCATATGAACTTTAAAGTAGTTTTTTCCAATTCTGTGAAGAAAGTCATTGGTAGCTTGATGGGGATGGCATTGAATCTATAAATTACCTTGGGCATTATGGCCATTTTCACGATATTGATTCTTCCAACCCATGAGCATGGAATGTTCTCAGCAAATGTAAAAGAACAGAAATTATAACAAACTGTCTCTCAGACCACAGTGCAATCGAACTAGAATTCAGGATTAAGAAACTCACTCAAAACCGCTCAACTACATGGAAACTGAACAACCTGCCCCTGAGTGACTACTGGGTACATAATGAAATGAAGGTAGAAATAAAGATTTTCTTTGAAACCAACTAGAACAAAGACACAACATACCAGAATCTCTGGGACACATTCAAAGAAGTGTGTAGAGGGAAATTTATAGCACTAAATGCCCACAAGAGAAAGCAGGAAAGATCCAAAATTGACACCCTAACATCACATCTAAAAGAACTAGAAAAGCAAGAGCGAAAACACTCAAAAGCTAGCAGAAGGCTAGAAATAACTAAAATCAGAGCAGAACTGAAGGAAATAGAGACACAAAAAACCCTTCAAAAAATTAATGAATCCAGGAGCTGGTTTTTTGAAAAGATCAACAAAATTGATGGACCGCTAGCAAGACTAATAAAGAAGAAAAGAGAGAAGAATCAAATAGATGCAATAAAAAACAAAAAAGGGGATATCACCACCGATCCCACAGAAATACAATCTACCATCAGAGAATACTACAAACACCTCTATGCAAATATACTAGAAAATCAAGAAGAAATGGATAAATTCCTCAACAAATACACCCTCCCAAGACTAAACCAGGAAGAAGTTGAATCTCTGAATAGACCAATAACAGGTTCTGAAATTTTGGCAATAATCAATAGCTTGCCAACCAAAAAGAGTCCAGGACCTGATGGATTCACAGCTGAATTCTACCAGAGGTACAAGGAGGAACTGGTACCATTCCTTCTGAAACTATTCCAATTGATAGAAAAAGAGGGAATCCTCCCTAACACATTTTATGAAGAAAGCATCATCCTGATACCAAAGCATGGCAGAGACATAACCAAAAAAGAGAATTTCAGACCAATATCCTTGATGAACATTGATGCAAAAACCCTCAATAAAATACTGGCAAACCGAATCCAGCAGCACATCAAAAAGCTTATCCACCATGATCAAGTGGGCTTCATCCCTGGGATGCAAGGCTGGTTCAACATACGCAAATCAATAAATGTAATCCAGCATATAAACAGAACCAAAGACAAAAACCACATGATTATCTCAATAGATGCAGGAAAGGCCTTTGACAAAATTCAACAACCCTTCATGCTAAAAACTCTCAATAAATTAGGTATTGATGGGACGTATCTCAAAATCATAAGAGCTATCTACGACAAACCCACAGCCAATATCATACTGAATGGGCAAAAACTGGAAGCATTCCCTCTGAAAACTGGCACAAGACAGGCATGCCCTCTCCCACCGCTCCTATTCAACATAGTGCTGGAAGTTCTGGCCAGAGCAATCAGGCAGGAGAAGGAAATAAAGGGTATTCAATTAGGAAAAGAGGAAGTCAAATTGTCCCTGTTTGCAGATGACATGATTGTATATCTAGAAAACCCCGTTGTCTCAGCCCAAAATCTCCTTAAGCTGATTAGCAACTTCAGCAAAGTCTCAGGATACAAAATCAACGTACAAAAATCACAAGCATTCTTGTACACCAATAACAGACAAACAGAGAGCCAAATCATGAGTGAACTCCCATTCACAATTGCTTCAAGGAGAATAAAATACCTAGGAATCCAACTTACAAGGGATGTGAAGGACCTCTTCAAGGAGAACAACAAACCACTACTCAATGAAATAAAAGAGGATACAAACAAATGGAAGAACATTCCATGCTCAAGAGAGAATCTTAAAAACATTTACGAGAAGCATGAGGTCATTAACAAAGGTTTCCGCATCCCACTTTTTCTTTCTCACATATCCAAGTGAATAGTATGTGGTCATTATTTTTGGAGTTTGTATGAGATTGTTTTATTTCCTTGTTTCTTAGTAAAGTTGTTTTCTTGATTTGGTGAATATTTTAGTTCATTTTGCTGCCACTCAGGGGAGGATAATCTGTAAACAGGAAATACCACCACATTCTCAAGAGTTGTATTTTCTCCTTTAATAATGGATTGCTAGCTACAAATGCAATAAAATAATCAAAAAGAGATAACAATTTAATTAAGCTAATTACAGAAAAAATAGATCTGTCTGCATCAACAGTCTTAAAAATAGTACTTCATTGGATTAAAATTCAGCTAATCTGAGCATTTTAATTTTTTAGATGGACCCATGGTCTGAAGATTTATCTGTGTATAACATCTATTACCTAAATATTTAACAGCAACCCCAGGAATATAACAAGGTTTTCCCATTATCGAACCAGATTTTCATCTATCATTTTATATTGTTCATAAATATATGTGGGAGCTAATATGGCTGGTAGAATGAAACAGCCACTCTGTTTCAATTATGACTTGAAGATAATTGCAACATGATTACATGGGCCTCTGTGATATACTGTCTTGTACATCTTTTATGAATGAAGGACTGATTTTCCTAGCTAGTGGGAGAACTGTGGAAGAGAGCCCTTAGCTGGCAGCCTTCTATGGGAAATTTCTTGGTTGTAGAAATTCCCGTGGTCATGTTCCTTTACAGGGAAGCCTTTATAAAGTGACTGACTGATGTGTGAGGTACAGAAGCCCACCCTCCATGTCCCAATTCAGACACCTCTGAAGAACTCTATAAGTTTGGCTAAAGAATGTGTTGAGACTGCATCAGAGCTAACATTCCTCTGCCCAATATTGCTTCCTTTTAATCCCAAGGGTATTTCTTAATACAGTTCCGAAACACTGTTTCTGTAGAAAATGCAAGTGGACATTTCGAGCGCTAAGAGGCCTATAGTGGAAAAAGGAATATCTTCAAATAAAAACTAAACAGAAGCATTCTGCTAAACTTCTTGCTGTTCTGCGCATTCAAATAACAGAGTTGAAACCTACTTTCCATTGAGCAGTTCTGAAACATTCTTTCTGCAGAAACTGCAAGTGGACATTCGGAGCGCTAAGAGGCCTATAGTGGAAAAAGGAATATCTTCAAATAAAAACTACACAGAAGCATTCTGTGAAACTTCTTTCTGTTCTGTACATTCAACTAACAGAGTTGAACCTTACTTTTGATTGAGCAGTTCTGAAACACCCTTTGTGTAGAAACTGCAAGTGGACAGTCAGTGCGCTGAGAGGCCTATAGTGGAAAAACGAATATCTTCAAATAAAAACTACACAGAAGCGTTCTGTGAAACTTCTTTCTGATCTGTGCATTCAACTAAGAGAGTTGAACCTTACTTTTGATTGTACAGTTCTGAAACAATCTTTTTGTAGAAACTACAAGTGGACATGCGGAGCGCTAGGAGACATTTAGTGGAAAAAGGAATATCTTCTAGTAAAAACTACACAGAAGCATTCTGTGAAACCTTTTTCTGATCTGTGCATTCGTCTATCAGAGTTGAACCTTACTACTGATTGTGCAGTTCTGAAACACTCTTTCTGTAGAAACTGCAAGTGGACATTCGGAGCGCTAAGAGGCCTATAGTGGAAAAAGGAATATCTTCAAATAAAAACTACAGAGAAGCATTCTGTGAAACTTCTTTCTCTTCTGTGCATTCACGTAACAGAGTTGAACCTTAGTTTTGATTCAGCTGCTCTGAAACATTCTTTCTGTAGAAACTGCAAGCGGACATTCAGAGTGTTAAGAGGGCTATAGTGGAAAAAGGAATATCCTCAAATAAAAACTACACAGAAGCATTCTGTGAAACTTCTTTCTGTTCTGTGCATTCAACTAACATAGTTGAACCTTACTTTTGATTCAGCAGTTCTGAAACACCCTTTCTGTAGAAACTGCAAGTGGATATTCAGAGCGCTAAGAGGCCTATAGTGGAAAAAGGAATATCTTCAAATACAAACTACCTGTAAGCATTCGGTGAATCTTCTTTCTCTTCTGTGCATTCAACAAACAGATTTTAACCTTTCTTCTGACTCAGCATTTCTGAAGCACTCTCTCTGTAGAAAATGCAACTGGACATTCGGAGCACTAAGGTGTAAATAGTGGAAAAAGAAATACCTTCAAATAAAAACTACAGAAAAGCATTCTGTGAAACTTCTTTCTGTTCTTTGTGTTCAACTAACAGAGTTGAACCTTACTTTTGAATGTGAAGTTCTGAAACAATATTTCTGTAGAAAATGCAAGTGGACATTTGGAGCGCTTAGACACCTATAGTGGAAATAAGAATATCTTCAAATAAAAAATACACAGAAGCATTCAGTGAAACTTCTTTCTATTCTGTGCATTCAACTAACAGAGTTGAACCTTACTTTTGATTGAGCAGTTCTGAAACACTCGTTCCGTAGAAACTGCCATTGGACATTCAGAGCGCTTAGAGGCCTATAGTGGAAAAATGAATATCTCCAAATAAAAACAACACAGAAGAATTCTGTGAACTTTTTTCTGTTCTGTGCATTCAACTAACAGACTTGAACCTTACTTTTGATTGAGCAGTTTTGAAAAACACTTTTTGTAGAAACTGCAAGTCGACATTCTGAGCGCTATGCGGGCTACAGTGGAAAAAGGAATATCTTAAAAATAAAACTACACAGAAGCATTCTGTGAAACTTCTTTCTGATCTGTGCATTCAAATAACAGAGTTGAACCTTACTTTGGATTGAGGAGTTGTGAAACACTCATTCTGCAGAAACTGGAAGTGGACATTCATAGCCCTCAGAGGTCTATAGTTGAAAAAGAATTATCTTCAAATAAAGACTACACAGAAGCTTTCTGTGAAACTGCATTCTGTTCAGTGCATTCAACTAACAGGGTTGAACATTACTTTTGATCGAGCAGTTCGGAAACACTCTTTCAAAGAAAACTGAAAGTGGACATTCGGAGCGCTAAGAGGCCTATAGGGGAAGGGGGATATCGGCAACTAAAAACACAGAAGCATTCTGTGAAACTTCTTTCCGTTCTGTGCATTCAACTAAAGGAGTCAAACATTACTTTTGATTGAGCAGTTCTGAAACACACTTTCTGTAGAACCTGAAAGTGGACATTTGAAGACCTAAATGGACTATGGTGGAAAAAGTAATATCTTCAAATAAGAACTACACAGAAGTATTCTGTGAAATTTCTTTGTGTTCTGTGCATTCAACTAACAGAATTGAACCTTACTTTTGATTCAGCTTCGCTGAAACACTCTTTCTGTAGTAACTGCAAGTGAACATTCGGAACGCTAAGAGGTCTATAGTGGAGAAAGGAATATCTTCAAATAAAAACTACATAGAAGCATTCTGTGAAACTTCTTTCTGTTCTGTGCATTCAATTAACAGAGGTGAACCTTACTTTTCATTGAGCAGTTCTGAAAGACTCCTTCTGTCAAAACTTCAAGTGGACATTCGGAGCACTTAGAGACCTAAGGTGGGAAAAGGAATATCTTCAAATAAAAAATACACAGAAGCATTCTGTGAAACTTCTTTCTGTTCTGTGCATTCAACTAACAGAGTTCAACCTTACTTTTGATTGAGCAGTTCTGAAACACTCTTTCTGTAGAAAGTGCAAGTAAACATTAGGAACTCTAAGATGCCTATAGGGGAAAAAGGAATATCTTCAAATAAAAATTACACAGAAGCATTCTGTGAAACTTCTTTCTGTTCTGTACATTCAACTAACAGAGTTGATGCTTACTTTTGATTGTGCAGTTCTGAAACACTCCTTCTGTAGAAACTGCATGTGGACATTCGGAGCGCAAATAGGCCTATAGTTGAAAAAGGAATACCTTCAAATAAAGACAACACAGAAGCATTCTGTGAAACTTCTTTCTGATCTGTGCATTCAAGTAAATGAGTTTAACCTTACTTTTGACTGAGCACTTCTCAAACACACTTTCTGTAGAAACTGCAATTGGACATCCGGAGCGCTAAGAGGCCTATAGTGGAAAAAGGAATATCTTCAAATACAAACTACCCAGAAGCATTCTGTGAAACTTCTTTCTGACCTGTGCATTCAACTAACAGAGTTGAACTTTACTTTTGATTGAGCAGTTCTGAAACACTCTTTCTGTAGAAACTGCAAGTGGACATTTGGAGCGCTAAGCGGACTACAGTGGAAAAAGGAATATCTTCAAATAAATACTACACAGAAGCATTCTGTGAAACTTCTTTGTGTTCCGTGCATTCAACTCACATAGTTGAACCTTACTTTTGATTGAGCAGTTCTGAAACATTCTTTCCATAGAAACTGCAAGTGGACATTCGGTGCGCTAAGAGGCCTGTAGTGGAAAAAGGATTATCTTCAAAAAAAAACTACACAGAAGAATTATGCAAAACTTCTTTCTCTTCTGTGCATTCAACTAACATAGTTCAACCTTAGTTTTGATTGAGCAGTTCTGAAACACTCTTTCTGCAGAAACTGCAAGTGGACATTCGGAGCGCTAAATGGTCGATAGTGGAAAAAGGAATATGCTGGCCAGAGCAATCAGGCAGGAGAAGGAAAGAAAGTGTATTCAATTAGGAAAAGAGGAAGTCAAATTGTCCCTGTTTGCAGATGACATGATTGTATATCTAGAAAAGCCCGTTGTCTCAGCCCAAAATCTCCTTAAGCTGATTAGCAACTTCAGCAAAGTCTCAGGATACAAAATTAATGTACAAAAATCACAAGCATTCTTGTACACCAATAACAGACAAACAGAGAGCCAAATCATGAGTGAACTCCCATTCACAATTGCTTCAAAGAGAATAAAATACCTAGGAATCCAACTTACAAGGGATGTGAAGGACCTCTTCAAGGAGAACTACAAACCACTGCTCAATGAAATAAAAGAGGATACAAACAAATGGAAGAACATTCCATGCTCATTGGTTGGAAGAATCAATATCGTGAAAATGGCCATACTGCCCAAGGTAATTTATAGATTCAATGCCATCCCCATCAAGCTACCAATGACTTTCTTCACAGAATTGGAAAAACTACTTTAAAGTTCATATAGAACCAAAAAAGAGCCTGCATCGCCAAGTCAATCCTAAGCCAAAAGAACAAAGCTGGAGGCATCACGCTACAGTAACCAAAACAGCATGGTACTGGTACCACAACAGAGACATAGATCAATGGGACAGAACAGAGCCCTCAGAAATGATGCCGCATAGCTACAACTATCTGATCTTTGACAAACCTGACAAAAACAAGAAATGGGGAAAGGCTTCCCTATTTAATAAATGGTGCTGGGAAAACTGGCTAGCCATATGTAGAAAGCTGCAACTGGATCCCTTCCTTACACCTTATACCAAAATTAATTCAAGATGGATTAAAGACTTATATATTAGTCTTAAAACCATTAAAATCCTACAAGAAAACCTAGGCAATACCATTCAGGACATAGGCGTGGGCAAGGACTTCATGTCTAAAACACCAAAAGCAATGGCAACAAAAGCCAAAATCGACAAATGGGATCTCATTAAACTAAAGAGCTTCTGCACAGCAAAAGAAACTATCATCAGAGTGAACAGGCAACCTACACAACGGGAGAAAATTTTTGCAACCTACTCATCTGACAAAGGGCTAATATCCAGAATCTACAATGAACCCAAACAAATTTACAAGAAAAAAACAAACAACCCCATCAAAAAGTGGGCAGAGGACATGAACAGACAATTCTCAAAAGAAGACATTTATGCAGCCAAAAAAACACATGAAGAAATTCTCCTCATCACTGGCCATCAGAGAAATGCAAATCAAAACCACAGTGACATACCATCTCACACCAGTTAGAATGGCCATCATTAAAAAAATCAGGAAACAACAGGTGCTGGAGAGGATTTGGAGAAATAGGAACACTTTTACACTGTTGGTGGGACTGTAAACTAGTTCAACCATTGTGGAAGTCAGTGTGGCGATTCCTCAGGGATCTAGATGTAGAAATACCATTTGACCCAGCCATCCCATTACTGGGTATATACCCAAAGGACTATAAGTCATGCTGCTATAAAGACACATGCACACATATGTTTATTGCGGCACTATTCACAATAGCAAAGAGTTGGAACCAACCCAAATGGCCAACAACGATAGACTGGATTAAGAAAATGTGGCACATATACACCATGGAATACTATGCAGCCATAAAAAATGATGAGTTCGTGTCCTTTGTAGGGACATGGATGAAACTGGAAAACATCATTCTCAGTAAACTATCGCAAGGACAAAAAACCAAACATCGCATGTTCTCACTCATAGGTGGGAATTGAACAATGAGAACTCATGGAAACAGGAAGGGGAAGATCACGCTCCGGGGACTGTTGTGGGGTGGGGGGACGGGGGAGGGACAGCATTAGGAGATACACCTAATGCTAAATGACGACTTAATGGGTGCAGGAAATCAACATGGCACATGGATACATATGTAACAAACCTTCACATTGTGCACATGTACCCTAAAACCCTAAAGTAGAATAATAAAAAAAAAAAATCATAAAAAAAAAAAAAGGAATATCTTCCAATAAAGACTACACAGAAGCATTCTGTGAAACTTCTTTCTGATCAGTGCATTCAACTAACAGATTTGAATCTTACTTTTGATTGAGGAGTTGTGAAACACTCTTTCTATAGAAATTGAAAGTGGATATTCGGAGCGCTAAAAGGCCTATAGGGGAAGAAGGAATATCGGCAAATAAAAACTACAGAGAAGCATTCTGTGAAACATCTTTCTGTTCTGTGCATTCAACTAACAGAGTTGAACCTTACTTTTGATTGAGGATTTCTAAAACACTCTTTCTGTAGAAACTGCAAGTGGACATTCAGACCGCTAAGCGGACTACAGTGGAAAAAGGGTTATCTTCAAATAAAGACTATACAGAAGCATTCTGTGAAACTTCTTTCTGATCAGTGCATTCAACTAACAGATTTGAATCTTACATTTGATTGAGGAGTTGTGAAAAACTCTTTCTACAGAGATTTCAAGTGGACATTCGGAGCGCTAAGAGGCCTATAGTGGAAAAGGGAATATATTCAAATAAAAACTACACAGAAGCATTCTGTGAAACTACTTTCTGATCTGTGCATTCAACTAACTGAGTTTAACCTTACTTTGACTGAGCACTTCTGAAACACACTTTTTGTAGAAACTGCAATTGGACATCCGGAGCGTTAAGAGGCCTATAGTGGAAAAAGGAATATGTTCAAATACAAACTACCCAGAAGCATTCTGTGAAACTCCTTTCTGATCTGTGCATTCAACTAACAGAGTTGAACCTTACTTTTGATTGAGCAGATCTGAAACACTCTTTCTGAATAAACTGCAAGTGGACATTCGGAGAGCTAAGAGGCCTATAGTAGAAAAGGAATATCTTCAAATAAGAACTACAGAGAAGCATTCTGTGAATCTTGTTCCGTGCATTCCACTAACATAGTTGAACTTTACTTTTGATTGAGCAGTTCTGAAACACTTTTTCTGTAGAAACTGCAAGTGGACATTCTGAGCGCTAAGTGGACTACAGTGGAAAAAGGAATATCTTCAAATAAATACTGCACAGAAGCATTCCGTGAAACTCCTTCCTGATCTGTGCATTCAACTAACTGAGTTTAACCTTACTTTTGACTGAGCACTTCTGAAGCCCACTTTCTGTAGAAACTACAATTGGACTTCCGGAGCGCAATGAGGCCTATAGTGGAAAAAGGAATATCTTCAAATACAAACTACCCAGAAGCATTCTGTGAAACTTCTTTCTGATCTGTGCATTCAACTAACAGAGTTGAACCTTACTTTTGATTGAGCAGATCTGAAACACTCTTTCTGAATAAACTGCAAGTGGACATTCGGAGCGCTAAGAGGCCTATAGTGGAAAAGGAATATCTTCAAATAAGAACTACACAGAAGCATTCTGTGAAACTTCTTTGTGTTCGGTGCATTCAACTAACATAGTTGAACCTTACTTTTGATTGAGCAGTTCCGAAACACTCTTTCTGTAGAAACTGCAAGTGGACATTCGGAGCGCTATGCGGACTACAGTGGAAAAAGGAATATCTTCAAAAAATACTACACAGAAGCATTCTGTGAACCTCCTTTCTGATCTGTGCATTCAACTAACAGAGTTGATCCTTACTTTTGATTGTGCAGTTCTTAAACACTCTTTCCGTAGAAACTGCATGAGGACATTCGGAGCGCAATTAGGCCTATAGTTGAAAAAGTAATATCTTCAAATAAAAACTACACAGGCGCATTCTGTGAAACTACTTTCTGATCTGTGCATTCAACTAACTGAGTTTAACCTTACTTTTGACTGAGCACTTCTGAAACACACTTTCTGTAGAAACTGCAATTGGACATCCGGAGCGCTAAGAGGCCTATAGTGGAAAAAGGAATGTCTTCAAATACAAATTACCCAGAAGCATTCTGTGAAAATACTTTCTGATCTGTGCATCCTACTAGCAGAGTTGAACCTTACATTTTATTGAGCAGTTCTGAAACACTGTTTCTGTAGAAACTGCAAGTGGACATTCTGTGCGCTAAGAAGCCTATAGTGGAAAAAGATATATCTTCAAATAAAAACTACACAGAAGCATTCTGTGAAACTTTTTTCTGTTCTGTGCATTCAAATAACAGAGTTGAACCTTACTTTGAGGAATTAAGAAACACTCTTTCATTAGAAACTGCAAGTGCACCTTCGGAGTGCTATGAGGCCTCAAGTGCAAAAAGGAATCTCTTCAAATGAAAACTACAAAGAAGCATTCTGTGAAGCTACTTTCTGTTCTGTGCATTGAACTCACATAGCTGAACCTTACTTTTGACTGAGCAGTTCTGAAACAACACTCTGTCTGTAGAAACTGCAAGGAGACATTCGGAGAGCTATGAGGCCTATACTGGAAAAAGGAATATCTTCAAATACAAACTACCCAGAAGCATTCGGTGAAACTTCTTTCTGTTCTGTGCATTCAACTAACAGACTTGAACCTTGCTTCTGACTGAGCATTTCTGAAACACTTTTTCTGTAGAAATTGCACGTGTACATTCGGAGCGCAAAGAGGCCTATACAAGAAACAGGAATATATTTAAATAAAAACTGCAAGAAACTTTCTGTGAAACTTCTTTCTGTTCTGTGCATTCAAACAACAGAGTTTAACCTTACTTTTGATTGAGCAGATCTGAAACACTCCTTCGGTAGAATCTGCAAGTGGACATTCAGAGCGCTAAGGAGCCTATAAAAGAAAAAGTAATATCTTGAAATAAAAACTACAGAGAAGCATTCTGTGAAACTTCTTTCTGTTCTGTGCATTCAAATAACAGAGTTGAAACTTACTTTGTTTGAGCAGTTAGGAAACACTCAGTAGCAACTGCAAGTGCACATTAGGAGCGCTATGAGGCCTCAACTGCAAAAAGGAATATCTTCAAATACAAACTACCCAGAAGCATTCTGTGAAACTTCTTTCTGACCTGTGCATTCAAGAAAATGAGTTTAACCTTACTTTTGACTGAGCACTTCTGAAACACACTTTCTGTAGAAACTGCAATTGGACAACTGGAGCGCTAAGAGGCCTATAGTGGAAAAAGGAATATCTTCAAATACAAACTACCCAGAAGAATTCTGTGAAACTTCTTTCTGACCTGTGCATTCAACTAACAGAGTTGAAATTTACTTTTGATTCAGCAGTTCTGAAACGCTCTTTCTGTAGAAACTGCTAGTGGACATTCGGAGCGCTAAGCGGACTACAGTGGAAAAAGTAATATTTTCAAATAAATACTACACAGAAACATTCTGTGAAACTTCTTTCTGATCTCTGAATTCAATTGACAGAGTTGAACCTTACTTTTGATTGAGCAGATCTTAAACACCCTTTCTGAATACACGGCAAGTGGACATTCGGAGCGCTAAGAGGCCTATAGTTGAAAAGGAATATCTTCAAATAAGAACTACACAGAAGCATTCTGTGAAACTTCTTTGTGTTCCGTGCATTCAACTAACATAGTTGAACCTTACTTTTGGTTGAGCAGTTCTGAAACACTCTTTCTACAGAAACTGCAAGTGGACATTCGGTGCGCTAAGAGGCCTGTAGTGGAAAAAGGAATATCTTCAAAAAAAACTACACAGAAGAATTCTGCGAAACTTCTTTCTCTTCTGTGCATTCAACTAACATAGTTCAACCTTAGTTTTGATTGAGCAGTTCTGAAACACTCTTTCTGCAGAAACTGCAAGTGGACATTCGGAGCACTAAATGGTCGATAGTTGAAAAAGGAATATCCTGGCCAGAGCAATCAGGCAGGAGAAGGAAAGAAAGTGTATTCAATTAGGAAAAGAGGAAGTCAAATTGTCCCTGTTTGCAGATGACATGATTGTATATCTAGAAAACCCCGTTGTCTCAGCCCAAAATCTCCTTAAGCTGATTAGCAACTTCAGCAAAGTCTCAGGATACAAAATTAATGTACAAAAATCACAAGCATTCTTGTACACCAATAACAGACAAACAGAGAGCCAAATCATGTGTGAACTCCCATTCACAATTGCTTCAAACAGAATAAAATACCTAGGAATCCAACTTACAAGGGATGTGAAGGACGTCTTCAAGGAGAACTACAAACCACTGCTCAATGAAATAAAAGAGGATACAAACAAATGGAAGAACATTCCATGCTCATGGGTTGGAAGAATCAATATCGTGAAAATGGCCATACTGCCCAAGGTAATTTATAGATTCAATGCCATCCCCATCAAGCTACCAATGACTTTCTTCACAGAATTGGAAAAAACTACTTTAAAGGTCATATGGAACCAAAAAAGAGCCCGCATTGCCAAGTCAATCCTAAGCCAAAAAACAAAGCTGGAGGCATCATGCTACCTGACTTTTAACTATACTACAAGGCTACAATAACCAAAACAGCATGGTACTGGCACCACAACAGAGACATAGATCAATGGGACAGAACAGAGCCCTCAGAAATGATGCCGCATAGCTACAACTATCTGATCTTTGACAAACCTGACAAAAACAAGAAATGGGGAAAGGCTTCCCTATTTAATAAATGGTGCTGGGACAACTGGCTAGCCATATGTAGAAAGCTGCAACTGGATCCCTTCCTTACACCTTATACCAAAATTAATTCAAGATGGATTAAAGACTTATATATTAGTCTTAAAACCATTAAAATCCTACAAGAAAACCTAGGCAATACCATTCAGGACATAGGCGTGGGCAAGGACTTCATGTCTGAAACACCAAAAGCAATGGCAACAAAAGCCAAAATCGACAAATGTGATCTCATTAAACTAAAGAGCTTCTGCACAGCAAAAGAAACTATCATCAGAGTGAACAGGCAACCTACACAATGGGAGAAAATTTTTGCAACCTACTCATCTGACAAAGGGCTAATATCCAGAATCTACAATGAACCCAAACAAATTTACAAGAAAAAAACAAACAACCCCATCAAAAAGTGGGCAGAGGACATGAACAGACAATTCTCAAAAGAAGACATTTATGCAGCCAAAAAACACATGAAGAAATGCTCCTCATCACTGGCCATCAGAGAAATGCAAATCAAAACCACAGTGACATACCATCTCACACCAGTTAGAATGGCCATCATTAAAAAATCAGGAAACAACAGGTGCTGGAGAGGATTTGGAGAAATAGGAACACTTTTACACTGTTGGTGGGACTGTAAACTAGTTCAACCATTGTGGAAGTCAGTGTGGCGATTCCTCAGGGATCTAGAACTAGAAATACCATTTGACCCAGCCATCCCATTACTGGGTATATACCCAAAGGACTATAAGTCATGCTGCTATAAAGACACATGCACACATATGTTTATTGCGGCACTATTCACAATAGCAAAGAGTTGGAACCAACCCAAATGTCCAACAACGATAGACTGGATTAAGAAAATGTGGCACATATACACCATGGAATACTGTGCAGCCATAAAAAATGATGAGTACGTGTCCTTTGTAGGGACATGGATGAAACTGGAAAACATCATTCTCAGTAAACTATCGCAAGGACAAAAAACCAAACATCGCATGTTCTCCCTCATAGGTGGGAATTGAGCAATGAGAACTCATGGAAACAGGAAGGGGAAGATCACGCTCCGGGGACTGTTGTGCGGTGAGGGGACGGGGGAGGGACAGCATTAGGAGATACACCTAATGCTAAATGACGACATAATGGGTGCAGGAAATCAACATGGCACATGGATACATATGTAACAAATCTTCACATTGTGCACATGTACCCTAAAACTCTAAAGTATAATAAAAAAAAAAAAATCATAAAAAAAAGGAATATCCTCCAATAAAGACTACACAGAAGCATTCTGTGAAACTTATTTCTGATCAGTGCACTCAACTAACAGAGTTGAAAATTCGTTTTGATTGAGCAGTTCTGAAACACTCTTTGTACAGAAATTGAAAGTGGACATTCGGACCGCTAAAAGGCCTATAGGGGAAGAAGGAATATCGGCAAATAAAAACTACAGAGAAGCATTCTGTGAAACATCTTTCTGTTCTGTGCATTCAACTAACAGAGTTGAACCTTACTTTTGATTGAGGATTTCTAAAACACTCTTTCTGTAGAAACTGCAAGTGGACATTCGGACCGCTAAGCGGACTACAGTGGAAAAAGGGTTATCTTCAAATAAAGACTATACAGAAGCATTCTGTGAAATTTCTTTCTGATCAGTGCATTCAACTAACAGATTTGAATCTTACTTTTGATTGAAGAGTTGTGAAACACTCTTTCTACAGAGATTTCAAGTGGACATTCGGAGCGCTAAGAGGCCTATAGTGGAAAAGGGAATATCTTCAAATAAGAACAACACAGAAGCATTCTGTGAAACTTCTTTGTGTTCGGTGCATTCAACTAACATAGTTGAACCTTACTTTTGATTGAGCAGTTCCGAAACACTCTTTCTGTAGAAACTGCAAGTGGACAACCGGTGCGCTAAGAGGCCTATAGTGGAAAAAGGAATGTCTTCAAAAAAAACTACACAGAAGAATTCTGTGAAACATCTTTCTGTTCTCTGCATTCCACTAACATAATTGAACCTTACTTTTGATTGAGCAGTTCTGAAACACTCTTTCTATAGAAACTGCAAGTGGACATTCGGTGCGCTAAGAGGCCTGTAGTGGAAAAAGGAATATCTTCAAAAAAAAACTACACAGAAGAATTCTGCGAAACTTCTTTCTCTTCTGTGCATTCAACTAACATAGTTCAACCTTAGTTTTGATTGAGCAGCTCTGAAACACTCTTTCTGCAGAAACTGCAAGTGGACATTCGGAGCGCTAAATGGTCGATAGTTGAAAAAGGAATATCCTGGCCAGAGCAATCAGGCAGGAGAAGGAAAGAAAGTGTATTCAATTAGGAAAAGAGGAAGTCAAATTGTCCCTGTTTGCAGATGACATGATTGTATATCTAGAAAAGCCCGTTGTCTCCGCCCAAAATCTCCTTAAGCTGATTAGCAACTTCAGCAAAGTCTCAGGATACAAAATTAATGTACAAAAATCACAAGCATTCTTGTACACCAATAACAGACAAACAGAGAGCCAAATCATGAGTGAACTCCCATTCACAATTGCTTCAAAGAGAATAAAATACCTAGGAATCCAACTTACAAGGGATGTGAAGGACCTCTTCAAGGAGAACTACAAACCACTGCTCAATGAAATAAAAGAGGATACAAACAAATGGAAGAACATTCCATGCTCATTGGTTGGAAGAATCAATATCGTGAAAATGGCCATACTTATTGCCCAAGGTAATTTATAGATTCAATGCCATCCCCATCAAGCTACCAATGACTTTCTTCACAGAATTGGAAAAAACTACTTTAAAGTTCATATGGAACCAAAAAAGAGCCCGCATCGCCAAGTCAATCCTAAGCCAAAAGAACAAAACTGGAGGCATCACGCTACAGTAACCAAAACAGCATGGTACTGGTACCACAACAGAGACATAGATCAATGGGACAGAACAGAGCCCTCAGAAATGATGCCGCATAGCTACAACTATCTGATCTTTGACAAACCTGACAAAAACAAGAAATGGGGAAAGGCTTCCCTATTTAATAAATGGTGCTGGGAAAACTGGCTAGCCATATGTAGAAAGCTGCAACTGGATCCCTTCCTTACACCTTATACCAAAATTAATTCAAGATGGATTAAAGACTTATATATTAGTCTTAAAACCATTAAAATCCTACAAGAAAACATAGGCAATACCATTCAGGACATAGGCGTGGGCAAGGACTTCATGTCTAAAACACCAAAAGCAATGGCAACAAAAGCCAAAATCGACAAATGGGATCTCATTAAACTAAAGAGCTTCTGCACAGCAAAAGAAACTATCATCAGAGTGAACAGGCAACCTACACAACGGGAGAAAATTTTTGCAACCTACTCATCTGACAAAGGGCTAATATCCAGAATCTACAATGAACACAAACAAATTTACAAGAAAAAAACAAACAACCCCATCAAAAAGTGGGCAGAGGACATGAACAGACAATTCTCAAAAGAAGACATTTATGCAGCCAAAATACACATGAAGAAATGCTCCTCATCACTGGCCATCAGAGAAATGCAAATCAAAACCACAGTGAGATACCATCTCACACCAGTTAGAATGGCCATCATTAAAAAATCAGGAAACAACAGGTGCTGGAGAGGATTTGGAGAAATAGGAACACTTTTACACTGTTGGTGGGACTGTAAACTAGTTCAACCATTGTGGAAGTCAGTGTGGCGATTCCTCAGGGATCTAGAACTAGAAATACCATTTGATCCAACCATCCCATTACTGGGTATATACCCAAAGGTCTATAAATCATGCTGCTATAAAAACACATGCACACGTATGTTTATTGCGGCACTATTCACAATAGCAAAGAGTTGGAACCAACCCAAATGTCCAACAACGATAGACTGGATTAAGAAAATGTGGCACATATACACCATGGAATACTATGCAGCCATAAAAAATGATGAGTTCGTGTCCTTTGTAGGGACATGGATGAAACTGGAAAACATCATTCTCAGTAAACTATCGCAAGGACAAAAAACCAAACATCGCATGTTCTCACTCATAGGTGGGTATTGAACAACGAGAACTCATGGAAACAGGAAGGGGAAAATCACGATCCGGGGACTGTTGTGGGGTGGGGGGACGGGGGAGGGACAGCATTAGGAGATACACCTAATGCCAAATGACGACTTAATGGGTGCAGGAAATCAACATGGCACATGGATACATATGTAACAAACCTTCACATTGTGCACATGTACCCTAAAACCCTAAAGTATAATTAAAAAAAAAAAATCATAAAAAAAAAGGAATATCCTCCAATAAAGACTACACAGAAGCATTCTGTGAAACTTCTTTCTGATCAGTGCATTCAACTAACAGAGTTGAAAATTCGTTTTGATTGAGCAGTTCTGAAACACTCTTTCTATAGAAATTGAAAGTGGACATTCGGAGCGCTAAAAGGCCTATAGGGGAAGAAGGAATATCGGCAAATAAAAACTACAGAGAAGCATTCTGTGAATCATCTTTCTGTTCTGTGCATTCAACTAACAGATTTGAAACTTACTTTTGATTGAGGATTTCTAAAACACTCTTTCTGTAGAAACTGCAAGTGGACATTCGGACCGCTAAGCGGACTACAGTGGAAAAAGGGTTATCTTCAAATAAAGACTATACAGAAGCATTCTGTGAAACTTCTTTCTGATCAGTGCATTCAACTAACAGATTTGAATCTTACTTTTGATTGAGGAGTTGTGAAACACTCTTTCTACAGAGATTTCAAGTGGACATTCGGAGCGCTAAGAGGCCTATAGTGGAAAAGGGAATATATTCAAATAAAAACTACACAGAAGCATTCTGTGAAACTACTTTCTGATTTGTGCATTCAACTAACTGAGTTTAACCTTACTTTTGACTGAGCACTTCTGAAACACACTTTTTGTAGAAACTGCAATTGGACATCCGGAGCGTTAAGAGGCCTATAGTGGAAAAAGGAATATGTTCAAATACAAACTACCCAGAAGCATTCTGTGAAACTTCTTTCTGATCTGTGCATTCAACTAACAGAGTTGAACCTTACTTTTGATGGAGCAGATCTGAAACACTCTTTCTGAATAAACTGCAAGTGGACATTCAGAGAGCTAAGAGGCCTATAGTAGAAAAGGAATATCTTCAAATAACTACACAGAAGCATTCCGTGAAACTTGTTTGTGTTCCGTGCATTCAATTAACATAGTTGAACTTTACTTTTGATTGAGCAGTTCTGAAACACTTTTTCTGTAGAAACTGCAAGTGGACATTCTGAGCGCTAAGCGGACTACAGTGGAAAAAGGAATATCTTCAAATAAATACTACACAGAAGCATTCCGTGAAACTCCTTCCTGATCTGTGCATTCAACTCACTGAGTTTAACCTTACTTTTGACTGAGCACTTCTGAAGCCCACTTTCTGTAGAAACTACAATTGGACTTCCGGAGCGCAATGAGGCCTATAGTGGAAAAAGGAATATCTTCAAATACAAACTACCCAGAAGCATTCTGTGAAACTTCTTTCTGATCTGTGCATTCAACTAACATAGTTGAACCTTACTTTTGATTGAGCAGTTCCGAAACACTCTTTCTGTAGAAACTGCGAGTGGACAATCAGTGCACTAAGAGGCCTATAGTGGAAAAAGGAATGTCTTCAAAAAAAACTACACAGAAGCATTCTGTGAAACATCTTTCTGTTCTCTGCATTCCACTAACATAATTGAACCTTACTTTTGATTGAGCAGTTCTGAAACACTCTTTCTGTAGAAACTGCAAGTGGACATTCGGAGCGCTACGCGGACTACAGTGGAAAAAGGAATATCTTCAAAAAATACTACACAGAAGCATTCTGTGAAACTCCTTTCTGATCTGTGCAGTCAACTAACAGAGTTGATCCTTACTTTTGATTGTGCAGTTCTTAAACACTCTTTCCGTAGAAACTGCGTGAGGACATTCGGAGCGCAATTAGGCCTATAGTTGAAAAAGTAATATCTTCAAATAAAAACTACACAGGCGCATTCTGTGAAACTACTTTCTGATCTGTGCATCCAACTAACTGAGTTTAACCTTACTTTTGACTGAGCACTTCTGAAACACACTTTCTGTAGAAACTGCAATTGGACATCCGGAGCGCTAAGAGGCCTATAGTGGAAAAAGGAATATCTTCAAATACAAATTACCCAGAAGCATTCTGTGAAAATACTTTCTGATCTGTGCATCCTACTAGCAGAGTTGAACCTTACATTTTATTGAGCAGTTCTGAAACACTGTTTCTGTAGAAACTGCAAGTGGACATTCTGTGCGCTAAGAAGCCTAGAGTGGAAAAAGATATATCTTCAAATAAAAACTACACAGAAGCATTCTGTGAAACTTTTTTCTGTTCTGTGCATTCAAATAACAGAGTTGAACCTTACTTTCAGGAATTAAGAAACACTCTTTCATTAGAAACTGCAAGTGCACCTTCGGAGCGCTATGAGGCCTCAAGTGCAAAAAGGAATATCTTCAAATGAAAACTACAAAGAAGCATTCTGTGAAGCTACTTTCTCTTCTGTGCATTGAACTCACATAGCTGAACCTTACTTTTGACTGAGCAGTTCTGAAACACTCTGTCTGTAGAAACTGCAAGGGGACATTCGGAGAGCTATGAGGCCTATACTGGAAAAAGGAATATCTTCAAATACAAACTACCCAGAAGCATTCGGTGAAACTTCTTTCTGTTCTGTGCATTCAACTAACAGACTTGAACCTTGCTTCTGACTGAGCATTTCTGAAACACTTTTTCTGTAGAAACTGCACGTGTACATTCGGAGCGCTAAGAGGCCTATACAAGAAACAGGAATATATTCAAATAAAAACTGCAAAGAAGCTTTCTGTGAAACTTCTTTCTGTTCTGTGCATTCAAACAACAGAGTTTAACCTTACTTTTGATTGAGCAGATCTGAAACACTCCTTCGGTAGAATCTGCAAGTGGACATTCAGAGCGCTAGGGAGCCTATAAAAGAAAAAGTAATATCTTGAAATAAAAACTACACAGAAGCATTCTGTGAAACTTCTTTCTGTTCTGTGCATTCAAATAACAGAGTTGAAACTTACTTTGTTTGAGCAGTTAGGAAACACTCAGTAGCAACTGCAAGTGCACATTAGGAGCGCTATGAGGCCTCAACTGCAAAAAGGAATATCTTCAAATACAAACTACCCAGAAGCATTCTGTGAAACTTCTTTCTGACCTGTGCATTCAACTAACAGAGTTGAACTTTACTTTTGATTGAGCAGTTCTGAAACACTCTTTCTCTAGAAACTGCAAGTGGACATTCGGAGCGCTAAGCGGATTACAGTGGAAAAAGGAATATCTTCAAATAAATACTACACAGAAGCATTCTGTGAAACTTCATTCTGATCTGTGAATTCAATTGACAGAGTTGAACCTTACTTTTGATTGAGCAGATCTTAAACACTCTTTCTGAATACACGGCAAGTGGACATTCGGAGCGCTAAGAGGCCTATAGTGGAAAAGGAATATCTTCAAATAAGAACTACACAGAAGCATTCTGTGAAACTTCTTTGTGTTTCGTGCATTCAACTCACATAGTTGAACATTACTTTTGATTGAGCAGTTCTGAAACACTCTTTCTATAGAAACTGCAAGTGGACATTCGGTGCGCTAAGAGGCCTGTAGTGGAAAAAGGAATATCTTCAAAAAAAAACTACACAGAAGAATTCTGCGAAACTTCTTTGTCTTCTGTGCATTCAACTAACATAGTTCAACCTTAGTTCTGATTGAGCAGTTCTGAAACACTCTTTCTGCAGAAACTGCAAGTGGACATTCGGAGCGCTAAATGGTCGATAGTTGAAAAAGGAATATCCTGGCCAGAGCAATCAGGCAGGAGAAGGAAATAAAGTGTATTCAATTAGGAAAAGAGGAAGTCAAATTGTCCCTGTTTGCAGATGACATGATTGTATATCTAGAAAACCCCGTTGTCTCAGCCCAAAATCTCCTTAAGCTGATTAGCAACTTCAGCAAAGTCTCAGGATACAAAATTAATGTACAAAAATCACAAGCATTCTTGTACACCAATAACAGACAAACAGAGAGCCAAATCATGAGTGAACTCCCATTCACAATTGCTTCAAAGAGAATAAAATACCTAGGAATCCAACTTACAAGGGATGTGAAGGACCTCTTCAAGGAGAACTACAAACCACTGCTCAATGAAATAAAAGAGGATACAAACAAGTGGAAGAACATTCCATGCTCATTGGTTGGAAGAATCAATATCGTGAAAATGGCCATACTTACTGCCCAAGGTAATTTATAGATTCAATGCCATCCCCATCAAGCTACCAATGACTTTCTTCACAGAATTGGAAAAAACTACTTTAAGGTTCATATGGAACCAAAAAATAGCCCGCATCGCCAAGTCAATCCTAAGCCAAAAGAACAAAGCTGGAGGCATCACGCTACGGTAACCAAAACAGCATGGTACTGGTACCACAACAGAGACATAGATCAATGGGACAGAACAGAGCCCTCAGAAATGATGCCGCATAGCTACAACTCTCTGATCTTTGACAAACCTGACAAAAACAAGAAATGGGGAAAGGCTTCCCTATTTAATAAATGGTGCTGGGAAAACTGGCTAGCCATATGTAGAAAGCTGCAACTGGATCCCTTCCTTACACCTTATACCAAAATTAATTCAAGATGGATTAAAGACTTATATATTAGTCTTAAAACCATTAAAATCCTACAAGAAAACCTAGGCAATACCATTCAGGACATAGGCGTGGGCAAGGACTTCATGTCTAAAACACCAAAAGCAATGGCAACAAAAGCCAAAATCGACAAATGGGATCTCATTAAACTAAAGAGCTTCTGCACAGCAAAAGAAACTATCATCAGAGTGAACAGGCAACCTACACAATGGGAGAAAATTTTTGCAACCTACTCATCTGACAAAGGGCTAATATCCAGAATCTACAATGAACCCAAACAAATTTACAAGAAAAAAACAAACAACCCCATCAAAAAGTGGGCAGAGGACATGAACAGACAATTCTCAAAAGAAGACATTTATGCAGCCAAAAAAACACATGAAGAAATGCTCCTCATCACTGGCCATCAGAGAAATGCAAATCAAAACCACAGTGAGATACCATCTCACACCAGTTAGAATGGCCATCATGAAAAAAATCAGGAAACAACAGGTGCTGGAGAGGATTTGGAGAAATAGGAACACTTTTACACTGTTGGTGGGACTGTAAACTAGTTCAACCATTGTGGAAGTCAGTGTGGCGATTCCTCAGGGATCTAGAACTAGAAATACCATTTGACCCAGCCATCCCATTACTGGGTATATACCCAAAGGACTATAAGTCATGCTGCTATAAAGACACATGCACACATATGTTTATTGCGGCACTATTCACAATAGCAAAGAGTTGGAACCAACCCAAATGTCCAACAACGATAGACTGGATTAAGAAAATGTGGCACATATACACCATGGAATAGTATGCAGCCATAAAAAATGATGAGTTCGTGTCCTTTGTAGGGACATGGATGGAACTGGAAAACATCATTCTCGGTAAACTATCGCAAGGACAAAAAACCAAACATCGCATGTTCTCACTCATAGGTGGGAATTGAACAACGAGAACTCATGGAAACAGGAAGGGGAAGATCACGCTCCGGGGACTGTTGTGGGGTGGGGGGACGGGGGAGGGACAGCATTAGGAGATACACCTAATGCTAAATGACAACTTAATGGGTGCAGGAAATCAACATGGCACATGGATACATATGTAACAAACCTTCACATTGTGCACATGTACCCTAAACCCCTAAAGTATAATAATAATAAAAAAAATCATAAAAAAAAAGGAATATCCTCCAATAAAGACTACACAGAAGCATTCTGTGAAACTTCTTTCTGATCAGTGCATTCAACTAACAGAGTTGAAAATTCGTTTTGATTGAGCAGTTCTGAAACACTCTTTCTATAGAAATTGAAAGTGGACATTCGGAGCGCTAGAAGGCCTATAGGGGAAGAAGGAATATCGGCAAATAAAAACTACAGAGAAGCATTCTGTGAAACATCTTTCTGTTTTGTGCATTCAACTAACAGAGTTGAACCTTACTTTTGATTGAGGATTTCTAAAACACTCTTTCTGTAGAAACTGCATGTGGACATTCGGACCGCTAAGCGGACTAGAGTGGAAAAAGGGTTATCTTCAAATAAAGACTATACAGAAGCATTCTGTGAAACTTCTTTCTGATCAGTGCATTCAACTAACAGATTTGAATCTTACTTTTGATTGAGGAGTTGTGAAACACTCTTTCTACAGAGATTTCAAGTGGACATTCGGAGCGCTAAGAGGCCTATAGTGGAAAAGGGTATATATTCAAATAAAAACTACACAGAAGCATTCTGTGAAACTACTTTCTGATCTGTGCATTCAACTAACTGAGTTTTACCTAACTTTTGACTGAGCACTTCTGAAACACACTTTTTGTAGAAACTGCAATTGGACATCCGGAGCGTTAATAGGCCTATAGTGGAAAAAGGAATATGTTCAAATACAAACTACCCAGAAGCATTCTGTGAAACTTCTTTCTGATCTGTGCATTCAACTAACAGAGTTGAACCTTACTTTTGATTGAGCAGATCTGAAACACTCTTTCTGAATAAACTGCAAGTGGACATTCGGAGAGCTAAGAGGCCTATAGTAGAAAAGGAATATCTTCAAATAAGAACTACACAGAAGCATTCTGTGAAACTTGTTCCGTGCATTCAACTAACATAGTTGAACTTTACTTTTGATCGAGCAGTTCTGAAACACTTTTCCTGTAGAAACTGCAAGTGGACATTCTGAGCGCTAAGCGGACTACAGTGGAAAAAGGAATATCTTCAAATAAATACTACACAGAAGCATTCCGTGAAACTCCTTCCTGATCTGTGCATTCAACTCACTGAGTTTAACCTTACTTTTGAGTGAGCACTTCTGAAGCCCACTTTCTGTAGAAACTACAATTGGACTTCCGGAGCGCAATGAGTCCTATAGTGGAAAAAGGAATATCTTCAAATACAAACTACCCAGAAGCATTCTGTGAAACTTCTTTCTGATCTGTGCATTCAACTAACAGAGTTGAACCTTACCTTTGATTGAGCAGATCTGAAACACTCTTTCTGAATAAACTGCAAGTGGACATTCGGAGCGCTAAGAGGCCTATAGTGGAAAAGGAATATCTTCAAATAAGAACTACACAGAAGCATTCTGTGAAACTTCTTTGTGTTCGGTGCATTCAACTAACAGAGTTGAACCTTACCTTTGATTGAGCAGATCTGAAACACTCTTTCTGAATAAACTGCAAGTGGACATTCGGAGCGCTAAGAGGCCTATAGTGGAAAAGGAATATCTTCAAATAAGAACTACACAGAAGCATTCTGTGAAACTTCTTTGTGTTCGGTGCATTCAACTAACATAGTTGAACCTTACTTTTGATTGAGCAGTTCCGAAACACTCTTTCTGTAGAAACTGCAAGTGGACAATCGGTGCGCTAAGAGGCCTATAGTGGAAAAAGGAATGTCTTCAAAAAAAACTACACAGAAGCATTCTGTGAAACATCTTTCTGTTCTCTGCATTCCACTAACATAATTGAACCTTACTTTTGATTGAGCAGTTCTGAAACACTCTTTCTGTAGAAACTGCAAGTGGACATTCCGAGCGCTACGCGGACTACAGTGGAAAAAGGAATATCTTCAAAAAATACTACACAGAAGCATTCTGTGAAACTCCTTTCTGATCTGTGCATTCAACTAACAGAGTTGATCCTTACTTTTGATTGTGCAGTTCTTAAACACTCTTTCCGTAGAAACTGCATGAGGACATTCGGAGCGCAATTAGGCCTATAGTTGAAAAAGTAATATCTTCAAATAAAAACTACACAGGCGCATTCTGTGAAACTACTTTCTGATCTGTGCATTCAACTAACTGAGTTTAACCTTACTTTTGACTGAGCACTTCTGAAACACACTTTCTGTAGAAACTGCAATTGGCCATCCGGAGTGCTAAGAGGCCTATAGAGGAAAAGGGAATATCTTCAAATACAAATTACCCAGAAGCATTCTGTGAAAATACTTTCTGATCTGTGCATCCTACTAGCAGAGTTGAACCTTACATTTTATTGAGCAGTTCTGAAACACTGTTTCTGTAGAAACTCCAAGTGGACATTCTGTGCGCTAAGAAGCCTAGAGTGGAAAAAGATATATCTTCAAATAAAAACTACACAGAAGCATTCTGTGAAACTTTTTTCTGTTCTGTGCATTCAAATAACAGAGTTGAACCTTACTTTGAGGAATTAAGAAACACTCTTTCATTAGAAACTGCAAGTGCACCTTCGGAGCGCTATGAGGCCTCAAGTGCAAAAAGGAATATCTTCAAATGAAAACTACAAAGAAGCATTCTGTGAAGCTACTTTCTGTTCTGTGCATTGAACTCACATAGCTGAACCTTACTTTTGGCTGAGCAGTTCTGAAACACTCTGTCTGTAGAAACTGCAAGGGGACATTCGGAGAGCTATGAGGCCTATACTGGAAAAAGGAATATCTTCAAATACAAACTACCCAGAAGCATTCGGTGAAACTTCTTTCTGTTCTGTGCATTCAACTAACAGACTTGAACCTTGCTTCTGACTGAGCATTTCTGAAACACTTTTTCTGTAGAAACTGCACGTGTACATTCGGAGCGCTAAGAGGCCTATACAAGAAACAGGAATATATTCAAATAAAAACTGCAAAGAAGCTTTCTGTGAAACTTCTTTCTGTTCTGTGCATTCAAACAACAGAGTTTAACCTTACTTTTGATTGAGCAGATCTGAAACACTCCTTCGGTAGAATCTGCAAGTGGACATTCAGAGCGCTAAGGAGCCTATAAAAGAAAAAGTAATATCTTGAAATAAAAACTACACAGAAGCATTCTGTGAAACTTCTTTCTGTTCTGTGCATTCAAATAACAGAGTTGAAACTTACTTTGTTTGAGCAGTTAGGAAACACTCAGTAGCAACTGCAAGTGCACATTAGGAGCGCTATGAGGCCTCAACTGCAAAAAGGAATATCTTCAAATACAAACTACCCAGAAGCATTCTGTGAAACTTCTTTCTGACCTGTGCATTCAACTAACAGAGTTGAACTTTACTTTTGATTGAGCAGTTCTGAAACACTCTTTCTCTAGAAACTGCAAGTGGACATTCGGAGCGCTAAGCGGACTACAGTGGAAAAAGGAATATCTTCAAATAAATACTACACAGAAGCATTCTGTGGAACTTCATTCTGATCTGTGAATTCAATTGACAGAGTTGAACCTTACTTTTGATTGAGCAGATCTTAAACACTCTTTCTGAATACACGGCAAGTGGACATTCGGAGCGCTAAGAGGCCTATAGTGGAAAAGGAATATCTTCAAATAAGAACTACACAGAAGCATTCTGTGAAACTTCTTTGTGTTCCGTGCATTCAACTCACATAGTTGAACCTTACTTTTGATTGAGCAGTTCTGAAACACTCTTTCTATAGAAACTGCAAGTGGACATTCGGTGCGCTAAGAGGCCTGTAGTGGAAAAAGGAATATCTTCAAAAAAAAACTACACAGAAGAATTCTGCGAAACTTCTTTGTCTTCTGTGCATTCAACTAACATAGTTCAACCTTAGTTCTGATTGAGCAGTTCTGAAACACTCTTTCTGCAGAAACTGCAAGTGGACATTCGGAGCGCTAAATGGTCGATAGTTGAAAAAGGAATATCCTGGCCAGAGCAATCAGGCAGGAGAAGGAAAGAAAGTGTATTCAATTAGGAAAAGAGGAAGTCAAATTGTCCCTGTTTGCAGATGACATGATTGTATATCTAGAAAACCCCGTTGTCTCAGCCCAAAATCTCCTTAAGCTGATTAGCAACTTCAGCAAAGTCTCAGGATATAAAATTAATGTACAAAAATCACAAGCATTCTTGTACACCAATAACAGACAAACAGAGAGCCAAATCATGAGTGAACTCCCATTCACAATTGCTTCAAAGAGAATAAAATACCTAGGAATCCAACTTACAAGGGATGTGAAGGACCTCTTCAAGGAGAACTACAAACCACTGCTCAATGAAATAAAAGAGGATACAAACAAATGGAAGAACATTCCATGCTCATTGGTTGGAAGAATCAATATCGTGAAAATGGCCATACTTACTGCCCAAGGTAATTTATAGATTCAATGCCATCCCCATCAAGCTACCAATGACTTTCTTCACAGAATTGGAAAAAACTAAAGTTCATATGGAACCAAAAAAGAGCCCGCATCGCCAAGTCAATCCTAAGCCAAAAGAACAAAGCTGGAGGCATCACGCTACGGTAACCAAAACAGCATGGTACTGGTACCACAACAGAGACATAGATCAATGGGACAGAACAGAGCCCTCAGAAATGATGCCGCATAGCTACAACTATCTGATCTTTGACAAACCTGACAAAAACAAGAAATGGGGAAAGGCTTCCCTATTTAATAAATGGTGCTGGGAAAACTGGCTAGCCATATGTAGAAAGCTGCAACTGGATCCCTTCCTTACACCTTATACCAAAATTAATTCAAGATGGATTAAAGACTTATATATTAGTCTTAAAACCATTAAAATCCTACAAGAAAACCTAGGCAATACCATTCAGGACATAGGCGTGGGCAAGGACTTCATGTCTAAAACACCAAAAGCAATGGCAACAAAAGCCAAAATCGACAAATGGGATCTCATTAAACTAAAGAGCTTCTGCACAGCAAAAGAAACTATCATCAGAGTGAACAGGCAACCTACACAATGGGAGAAAATTTTTACAACCTACTCATCTGACAAACGGCTAATATCCAGAATCTACAATGAACTCAAACAAATTTACAAGAAAAAAACAAACAACCCCATCAAAAAGTGGGCAGAGGACATGAACAGACAATTCTCAAAAGAAGACATTTATGCAGCCAAAAAACACATGAAGAAATGCTCCTCATCACTGGCCATCAGAGAAATGCAAATCAAAACCACAGTGAGATACCATCTCACACCAGTTAGAATGGCCATCATTAAAAAATCAGGAAACAACAGGTGCTGGAGAGGATTTGGAGAAATAGGAACACTTTTACACTGTTGGTGGGACTGTAAACTAGTTCAACCATTGTGGAAGTCAGTGTGGCGATTCCTCAGGGATCTAGAACTAGAAATACCATTTGATCCAGCCATCCCATTACTGGGTATATACCCAAAGGTCTATAAATCATGCTGCTATAAAAACACATGCACAGGTATGTTTATTGCGGCACTATTCACAATAGCAAAGAGTTGGAACCAACCCAAATATCCAACAACGATAGACTGGATTAAGAAAATGTGGCACATATACACCATGGAATACTATGCAGCCATAAAAAATGATGAGTTCGTGTCCTTTGTAGGGACATGGATGAAACTGGAAAACATCATTCTCAGTAAACTATCGCAAGGACAAAAAACCAAACATCGCATGTTCTCACTCATAGGTGGGAATTGAACAACGAGAACTCATGGAAACAGGAAGGGGAAAATCACGCTCCGGGGACTGTTGTGGGGTGGGGGGACGGGGGAGGGACAGCATTAGGAGATACACGTAATGCCAAATGACGACGTAATGGGTGCAGGAAATCAACATGGCACATGGATACATATGTAACAAACCTTCACATTGTGCACATGTACCCTAAAAACCTAAACTATAATTAAAAAAAAAAAAAATCATAAAAAAAAAGGAATATCCTCCAATAAAGACTACACAGAAGCATTCTATGAAACTTCTTTCTGATCAGTGCATTCAACTAACAGAGTTGAAAATTCGTTTTGATTGAGCAGTTCTGAAACACTCTTTCTATAGAAATTGTAAGTGGACATTCGGAGCGCTAAAAGGCCTATAGGGGAAGAAGGAATATCGGCAAATAAAAACTACAGAGAAGCATTCTGTGAATCATCTTTCTGTTCTGTGCATTCAACTAACAGAGTTGAACCTTACTTTTGATTGAGGATTTCTAAAACACTCTTTCTGTAGAAACTGCAAGTGGACATTCGGACCGCTAAGCGGACTACAGTGGAAAAAGGGTTATCTTCAAATAAAGACTATACAGAAGCATTCTGTGAAACTTCTTTCTGATCAGTGCATTCAACTAACAGATTTGAATCTTACTTTTGATTGAGGAGTTGTGAAACACTCTTTCTACAGAGATTTCAAGTGGACATTCGGAGCGCTAAGAGGCCTATAGTGGAAAAGGGAATATATTCAAATAAAAACTACACAGAAGCATTCTGTGAAACTACTTTCTGATCTGTGCATTCAACTAACTGAGTTTAACCTTACTTTTGACTGAGCACTTCTGAAACACACTTTTTGTAGAAACTGCAATTGGACATCCGGAGCGTTAAGAGGCCTATAGTGGAAAAAGGAATATGTTCAAATACAAACTACCCAGAAGCATTCTGTGAAACTTCTTTCTGATCTGTGCATTCAACTAACAGAGTTGAACCTTACTTTTGATGCAGCAGATCTGAAACACTCTTTCTGAATAAACTGCAAGTGGACATTCGGAGAGCTAAGAGGCCTATAGTAGAAAAGGAATATCTTCAAATAAGAACTACACAGAAGCATTCTGTGAAACTTGTTCCGTGCATTCAACTAACATAGTTGAACTTTACTTTTGATCGAGCAGTTCTGAAACACTTTTCCTGTAGAAACTGCAAGTGGACATTCTGAGCGCTAAGCGGACTACAGTGGAAAAAGGAATATCTTCAAATAAATACTACACAGAAGCATTCCGTGAAACTCCTTCCTGATCTGTGCATTCAACTCACTGAGTTTAACCTTACTTTTGACTGAGCACTTCTGAAGCCCACTTTCTGTAGAAACTACAATTGGACTTCCGGAGCGCAATGAGGCCTATAGTGGAAAAAGGAATATCTTCAAATACAAACTACCCAGAAGCATTCTGTGAAACTTCTTTCTGATCTGTGCATTCAACTAACAGAGTTGAACCTTACTTTTGATTGAGCAGATCTGAAACACTCTTTCTGAATAAACTGCAAGTGGACATTCGGAGCGCTAAGAGGCCTATAGTGGAAAAGGAATATCTTCAAATAAGAACTACACAGAAGCATTCTGTGAAACTTCTTTGTGTTCGGTGCATTCAACTAACATAGTTGAACCTTACTTTTGATTGAGCAGTTCCGAAACACTCTTTCTGTAGAAACTGCAAGTGGACAACCGGTGCGCTAAGAAGCCTATAGTGGAAAAAGGAATGTCTTCAAAAAATACTACACAGAAACATTCTGTGAAACATCTTTCTGTTCTCTGCATTCCACTAACATAATTGAACCTTACTTTTGATTGAGCAGTTCTGAAACACTCTTTCTGTAGAAACTGCAAGTGGACATTCGGAGCGCTATGCGGACTACAGTGGAAAAAGGAATATCTTCAAAAAATACTACACAGAAGCATTCTGTGAAACTCCTTTCTGATCTGTGCATTCAACTAACAGTGTTGATCCTTACTTTTGATTGTGCAGTTCTTAAACACTCTTTCCGTAGAAACTGCGTGAGGACATTCGGAGCGCAATTAGGCCTATAGTTGAAAAAGTAATATCTTCAAATAAAAACTACACAGGCGCATTCTGTGAAACTACTTTCTGATCTGTGCATTCAACTAACTGAGTTTAACCTTACTTTTGACTGAGCACTTCTGAAACACACTTTCTGTAGAAACTGCAATTGGACATCCGGAGCGCTAAGAGGCCTATAGTGGAAAAAGGAATATCTTCAAATACAAATTACCCAGAAGCATTCTGTGAAAATACTTTCTGATCTGTGCATCCTACTAGCAGAGTTGAACCTTACATTTTATTGAGCAGTTCTGAAACACTGTTTCTGTAGAAACTCCAAGTGGACATTCTGTGCGCTAAGAAGCCTATAGTGGAAAAAGATATATCTTCAAATAAAAACTACACAGAAGCATTCTGTGAAACTTTTTTCTGTTCTGTGCATTCAAATAACAGAGTTGAACCTTACTTTGAGGAATTAAGAAACACTCTTTCATTAGAAACTGCAAGTGCACCTTCGGAGCGCTATGAGGCCTCAAGTGCAAAAAGGAATATCTTCAAATGAAAACTACAAAGAAGCATTCTGTGAAGCTACTTTCTGTTCTGTGCATTGAACTCACATAGCTGAACCTTACTTTTGACTGAGCAGTTCTGAAACAACACTCTGTCTGTAGAAACTGCAAGGGGACATTCGGAGAGCTATGAGGCCTATACTGGAAAAAGGATTATCTTCAAATACAAACTACCCAGAAGCATTCGGTGAAACTTCTTTCTGTTCTGTGCATTCAACTAACAGACTTGAACCTTGATTCTGACTGAGCATTTCTGAAACACTTTTTCTGTAGAAACTGCACGTGTACCTTCGGAGCGCTAAGAGGCCTGTACAAGAAACAGGAATATATTCAAATAAAAACTGCAAAGAAACTTTCTGTGAAACTCCTTTCTGTTCTGTGCATTCAAACAACAGAGTTTAACCTTACTTTTGATTGAGCAGATCTGAAACACTCCTTCGGTAGAATCTGCAAGTGGACATTCAGAGCGCTAAGGAGCCTATAAAAGAAAAAGTAATATCTTGAAATAAAAACTACAGAGAAGCATTCTGTGAAACTTCTTTCTGTTCTGTGCATTCAAATAACAGAGTTGAAACTTACTTTGTTTGAGCAGTTAGGAAACACTCAGTAGCAACTGCAAGTGCACATTAGGAGCGCTATGAGGCCTCAACTGCAAAAAGGAATATCTTCAAATACAAACTACCCAGAAGCATTCTGTGAAACTTCTTTCTGACCTGTGCATTCAACTAACAGAGTTGAACTTTACTTTTGATTGAGCAGTTCTGAAACACTCTTTCTCTAGAAACTGCAAGTGGACATTCGGAGCGCTAAGCGGATTACAGTGGAAAAAGGAATATCTTCAAATAAATACTACACAGAAGCATTCTGTGAAACTTCATTCTGATCTGTGAATTCAATGGACAGAGTTGAACCTTACTTTTGATTGAGCAGATCTTAAACACTCTTTCTGAATACACGGCAAGTGGACATTCGGAGCGCTAAGAGGCCTATAGTGGAAAAGGAATATCTTCAAATAAGAACTACACAGAAGCATTCTGTGAAACTTCTTTGTGTTCCGTGCATTCAACTCACATAGTTGAACCTTACTTTTGATTGAGCAGTTCTGAAACACTCTTTCTATAGAAACTGCAAGTGGACATTCGGTGCGCTAAGAGGCCTGTAGTGGAAAAAGGAATATCTTCAAAAAAAAACTACACAGAAGAATTCTGCGAAACTTCTTTCTCTTCTGTGCATTCAACTAACATAGTTCAACCTTAGTTTTGATTGAGCAGTTCTGAAACACTCTTTCTGCAGAAACTGCAAGTGGACATTCGGAGCGCTAAATGGTCGATAGTTGAAAAAGGAATATCCTGGCCAGAGCAATCAGGCAGGAGAAGGAAATAAAGTGTATTCAATTAGGAAAAGAGGAAGTCAAATTGTCCCTGTTTGCAGATGACATGATTGTATATCTAGAAAAGCCCGTTGTCTCAGCCCAAAATCTCCTTAAGCTGATTAGAAACTTCAGCAAAGTCTCAGGATACAAAATTAATGTACAAAAATCACAAGCATTCTTGTACACCAATAACAGACAAACAGAGAGCCAAATCATGAGTGAACTCCCATTCACAATTGCTTCAAAGAGAATAAAATACCTAGGAATCCAACTTACAAGGGATGTGAAGGACCTCTTCAAGGAGAACTACAAACCACTGCTCAATGAAATAAAAGAGGATACAAACAAATGGAAGAACATTCCATGCTCATTGGTTGGAAGAATCAATATCGTGAAAATGGCCATACTGCCCAAGGTAATTTATAGATTCAATGCCATCCCCATCAAGCTACCAATGACTTTCTTCACAGAATTGGAAAAAACTAAAGTTCATATGGAACCAAAAAAGAGCCCGCATCGCCAAGTCAATCCTAAGCCAAAAGAACAAAGCTGGAGGCATCACGCTACAGTAACCAAAACAGCATGGTACTTGTACCACAACAGAGACATAGATCAATGGGACAGAACAGAGCCCTCAGAAATGATGCCGCATAGCTACAACTATCTGATCTTTGACAAACCTGACAAAAACAAGAAATGGGGAAAGGCTTCCCTATTTAATAAATGGTGCTGGGAAAACTGGCTAGCCATATGTAGAAAGCTGCTACTGGATCCCTTCCTTACACCTTATACCAAAATTAATTCAAGATGGATTAAAGACTTATATATTAGTCTTAAAACCATTAAAATCCTACAAGAAAACCTAGGCAATACCATTCAGGACATAGGCGTGGGCAAGGACTTCATGTCTAAAACACCAAAAGCAATGGCAACAAAAGCCAAAATCGACAAATGGGATCTCATTAAACTAAAGAGCTTCTGCACAGCAAAAGAAACTATCATCAGAGTGAACAGGCAACCCACACAACGGGAGAAAATTTTTGCAACGTACTCATCTGACAAACTGCTAATATCCAGAATCTACAATGAAACCAAACAAATTTACAAGAAAAAAACAAAAAACCCCATCAAAAAGTGGGCAGAGGACATGAACAGACAATTCTCAAAAGAAGACATTTATGCAGCCAAAAAACACATGAAGAAATGCTCCTCATCACTGGCCATCAGAGAAATGCAAATCAAAACCACAGTGAGATACCATCTCACACCAGTTAGAATGGCCATCATTAAAAAATCAGGAAACAACAGGTGCTGGAGAGGATTTGGAGAAATAGGAACACTTTTACACTGTTGGTGGGACTGTAAACTAGTTCAACCATTGTGGAAGTCAGTGTGGCGATTCCTCAGGGATCTAGAACTAGAAATACCATTTGATCCAGCCATCCCATTACTAGGTATATACCCAAAGGTCTATAAATCATGCTGCTATAAAAACACATGCACACGTATGTTTATTGCGGCACTATTCACAATAGCAAAGAGTTGGAACCAACCCAAATGTCCAACAACGATAGACTGGATTAAGAAAATGTGGCACATATACACCATGGAACACTATGCAGCCATAAAAAATGATGAGTTCGTGTCCTTTGTAGGGACATGGATGAAACTGGAAAACATCATTCTCAGTAAACTATCGCAAGGACAAAAAACCAAACATCGCATGTTCTCACTCATAGGTGGGAATTGAACAACGAGAACTCATGGAAACAGGAAGGGGAAAATCAGGCTCCGGGGACTGCTGTGGGGTGGGGGGACGGGGGAGGGACAGCATTAGGAGATACACCTAATGCCAAATGACGACTTAATGGGTGCAGGAAATCAACATGGCACATGGATACATATGTAACAAACCTTCACATTGTGCACATGTACCCTAAAACCCTAAAGTATAATTAAAAAAAAAAAAAATCATAAAAAAAAAGGAATATCCTCCAATAAAGACTACACAGAAGCATTCTATGAAACTTCTTTCTGATCAGTGCATTCAACTAACAGAGTTGAAAATTCGTTTTGATTGAGCAGTTCTGAAACACTCTTTCTATAGAAATTGAAAGTGGACATTCGGAGCGCTAAAAGGCCTATAGGGGAAGAAGGAATATCGGCAAATAAAAACTACAGAGAAGCATTCTGTGAATCATCTTTCTGTTCTGTGCATTCAACTAACAGAGTTGAACCTTACTTTTGATTGAGGATTTCTAAAACACTCTTTCTGTAGAAACTGCAAGTGGACATTCGGACCGCTAAGCGGACTACAGTGGAAAAAGGGTTATCTTCAAATAAAGACTATACAGAAGCATTCTGTGAAACTTCTTTCTGATCAGTGCATTCAACTAACAGATTTGAATCTTACTTTTGATTGAGGAGTTGTGAAACACTCTTTCTACAGAGATTTCAAGTGGACATTCGGAGCGCTAAGAGGCCTATAGTGGAAAAGGGAATATATTCAAATAAAAACTACACAGAAGCATTTTGTGAAACTACTTTCTGATCTGTGCATTCAACTAACTGAGTTTAACCTTACTTTTGACTGAGCACTTCTGAAACACACTTTTTGTAGAAACTGCAATTGGACATCAGGAGCGTTAAGAGGCCTATAGTGGAAAAAGGAATATGTTCAAATACAAACTACCCAGAAGCATTCTGTGAAACTTCTTTCTGATCTGTGCATTCAACTAACAGAGTTGAACCTTACTTTTGATTGAGCAGATCTGAAACACTCTTTCTGAATAAACTGCAAGTGGACATTCGGAGCGCTAAGAGGCCTATAGTGGAAAAGGAATATCTTCAAATAAGAACTACACAGAAGCATTCTGTGAAACTTCTTTGTGTTCGGTGCATTCAACTAACATAGTTGAACCTTACTTTTGATTGAGCAGTTCCGAAACACTCTTTCTGTAGAAACTGCGAGTGGACAATCAGTGCACTAAGAGGCCTATAGTGGAAAAAGGAATGTCTTCAAAAAAAACTACACAGAAGCATTCTGTGAAACATCTTTCTGTTCTCTGCATTCCACTAACATAATTGAACCTTACTTTTGATTGAGCAGTTCTGAAACACTCTTTCTGTAGAAACTGCAAGTGGACATTCGGAGCGCTACGCGGACTACAGTGGAAAAAGGAATATCTTCAAAAAATACTACACAGAAGCATTCTGTGAAACTCCTTTCTGATCTGTGCAGTCAACTAACAGAGTTGATCCTTACTTTTGATTGTGCAGTTCTTAAACACTCTTTCCGTAGAAACTGCATGAGGACATTCAGAGCGCAATTAGGCCTATAGTTGAAAAAGTAATATCTTCAAATAAAAACTACACAGGCGCATTCTGTGAAACTACTTTCTGATCTGTGCATTCAACTAACTGAGTTTAACCTTACTTTTGACTGAGCACTTCTGAAACACACTTTCTGTAGAAACTGCAATTGGCCATCCGGAGCGCTAAGAGGCCTATAGTGGAAAAAGGAATATCTTCAAATACAAATTACCCAGAAGCATTCTGTGAAAATACTTTCTGATCTGTGCATCCTACTAGCAGAGTTGAACCTTACATTTTATTGAGCAGTTCTGAAACACTGTTTCTGTAGAAACTGCAAGTGGACATTCTGTGCGCTAAGAAGCCTAGAGTGGAAAAAGATATATCTTCAAATAAAAACTACACAGAAGCATTCTGTGAAACTTTTTTCTGTTCTGTGCATTCAAATAACAGAGTTGAACCTTACTTTGAGGAATTAAGAAACACTCTTTCATTAGAAACTGCAAGTGCACCTTCGGAGCGCTATGAGGCCTCAAGTGCAAAAAGGAATATCTTCAAATGAAAACTACAAAGAAGCATTCTGTGAAGCTACTTTCTGTTCTGTGCATTGAACTCACATAGCTGAACCTTACTTTTGACTGAGCAGTTCTGAAACACTCTGTCTGTAGAAACTGCAAGGGGACATTCGGAGAGCTATGAGGCCTATACTGGAAAAAGGAATATCTTCAAATACAAACTACCCAGAAGCATTCGGTGAAACTTCTTTCTGTTCTGTGCATTCAACTAACAGACTTGAACCTTGCTTCTGACTGAGCATTTCTGAAACACTTTTTCTGTAGAAACTGCACGTGTACATTCGGAGCGCTAAGAGGCCTATACAAGAAACAGGAATATATTCAAATAAAAACTCCAAAGAAGCTTTCTGTGAAACTTCTTTCTGTTCTGTGCATTCAAACAACAGAGTTTAACCTTACTTTTGATTGAGCAGATCTGAAACACTCCTTCGGTAGAATCTGCAAGTGGACATTCAGAGCGCTAAGGAGCCTATAAAAGAAAAAGTAATATCTTGAAATAAAAACTACACAGAAGCATTCTGTGAAACTTCTTTCTGTTCTGTGCATTCAAATAACAGAGTTGAAACTTACTTTGTTTGAGCAGTTAGGAAACACTCAGTAGCAACTGCAAGTGCACATTAGGAGCGCTATGAGGCCTCAACTGCAAAAAGGAATATCTTCAAATACAAACTACCCAGAAGCATTCTGTGAAACTTCTTTCTGACCTGTGCATTCAACTAACAGAGTTGAACTTTACTTTTGATTGAGCAGTTCTGAAACACTCTTTCTCTAGAAACTGCAAGTGGACATTCGGAGCGCTAAGCGGACTACAGTGGAAAAAGGAATATCTTCAAATAAATACTACACAGAAGCATTCTGTGAAACTTCATTCTGATCTGTGAATTCAATTGACAGAGTTGAACCTTACTTTTGATTGAGCAGATCTTAAACACTCTTTCTGAATACACGGCAAGTGGACATTCGGAGCGCTAAGAGGCCTATAGTGGAAAAGGAATATCTTCAAATAAGAACTACACAGAAGCATTCTGTGAAACTTCTTTGTGTTCCGTGCATTCAACTCACATAGTTGAACATTACTTTTGATTGAGCAGTTCTGAAACACTCTTTCTATAGAAACTGCAAGTGGACATTCGGTGCGCTAAGAGGCCTGTAGTGGAAAAAGGAATATCTTCAAAAAAAAACTACACAGAAGAATTCTGCGAAACTTCTTTGTCTTCTGTGCATTCAACTAACATAGTTCAACCTTAGTTCTGATTGAGCAGTTCTGAAACACTCTTTCTGCAGAAACTGCAAGTGGACATTCGGAGCGCTAAATGGTCGATAGTTGAAAAAGGAATATCCTGGCCAGAGCAATCAGGCAGGAGAAGGAAATAAAGTGTATTCAATTAGGAAAAGAGGAAGTCAAATTGTCCCTGTTTGCAGATGACATGATTGTATATCTAGAAAACCCCGTTGTCTCAGCCCAAAATCTCCTTAAGCTGATTAGCAACTTCAGCAAAGTCTCAGGATACAAAATTAATGTACAAAAATCACAAGCATTCTTGTACACCAATAACAGACAAACAGAGAGCCAAATCATGAGTGAACTCCCATTCACAATTGCTTCAAAGAGAATAAAATACCTAGGAATCCAACTTACAAGGGATGTGAAGGACCTCTTCAAGGAGAACTACAAACCACTGCTCAATGAAATAAAAGAGGATACAAACAAATGGAAGAACATTCCATGCTCATTGGTTGGAAGAATCAATATCGTGAAAATGGCCATACTTACTGCCCAAGGTAATTTATAGATTCAATGCCATCCCCATCAAGCTACCAATGACTTTCTTCACAGAATTGGAAAAAACTACTTTAAAGTTCATATGGAACCAAAAAAGAGCCCGCATCGCCAAGTCAATCCTAAGCCAAAAGAACAAAGCTGGAGGCATCACGCTACGGTAACCAAAACAGCATGGTACTGGTACCACAACAGAGACATAGATCAATGGGACAGAACAGAGCCCTCAGAAATGATGCCGCATAGCTACAACTATCTGATCTTTGACAAACCTGACAAAAACAAGAAATGGGGAAAGGCTTCCCTATTTAATAAATGGTGCTGGGAAAACTGGTTAGCCATATGTAGAAAGCTGCAACTGGATCCCTTCCTTACACCTTATACCAAAATTAATTCAAGATGGATTAAAGACTTATATATTAGTCTTAAAACCATTAAAATCCTACAAGAAAACCTAGGCAATACCATTCAGGACATAGGCGTGGGCAAGGACTTCATGTCTAAAACACCAAAAGCAATGGCAACAAAAGCCAAAATCGACAAATGGGATCTCATTAAACTAAAGAGCTTCTGCACAGCAAAAGAAACTATCATCAGAGTGAACAGGCAACCTACACAATGGGAGAAAATTTTTGCAACCTACTCATCTGACAAAGGGCTAATATCCAGAATCTACAATGAACCCAAACAAATTTACAAGAAAAAAACAAACAACCCCATCAAAAAGTGGGCAGAGGACATGAACAGACAATTCTCAAAAGAAGACATTTATGCAGCCAAAAAAACACATGAAGAAATGCTCCTCATCACTGGCCATCAGAGAAATGCAAATCAAAACCACAGTGAGATACCATCTCACACCAGTTAGAATGGCCATCATTAAAAAATCAGGAAACAACAGGTGCTGGAGAGGATTTGGAGAAATAGGAACACTTTTACACTGTTGGTGGGACTGTAAACTAGTTCAACCATTGTGGAAGTCAGTGTGGCGATTCCTCAGGGATCTAGAACTAGAAATACCATTTGACCCAGCCATCCCATTACTGGGTATATACCCAAAGGACTATAAGTCATGCTGCTATAAAGACACATGCACACATATGTTTATTGCGGCACTATTCACAATAGCAAAGAGTTGGAACCAACCCAAATGTCCAACAACGATAGACTGGATTAAGAAAATGTGGCACATATATACCATGGAATACTATGCAGCCATAAAAAATGATGAGTTCGTGTCCTTTGTAGGGACATGGATGGAACTGGAAAACATCATTCTCGGTAAACTATCGCAAGGACAAAAAACCAAACATCGCATGTTCTCACTCATAGGTGGGAATTGAACAACGAGAACTCATGGAAACAGGAAGGGGAAGATCACGCTCCGGGGACTGTTGTGGGGTGGGGGGACGGGGGAGGGACAGCATTAGGAGATACACCTAATGCTAAATGACAACTTAATGGGTGCAGGAAATCAACATGGCACATGGATACATATGTAACAAACCTTCACATTGTGCACATGTACCCTAAACCCCTAAAGTATAATAATAATAAAAAAAATCATAAAAAAAGGAATATCCTCCAATAAAGACTACACAGAAGCATTCTGTGAAACTTCTTTCTGATCAGTGCATTCAACTAACAGAGTTGAAAATTCGTTTTGATTGAGCAGTTCTGAAACACTCTTTCTATAGAAATTGAAAGTGGACATTCGGAGCGCTAGAAGGCCTATAGGGGAAGAAGGAATATCGGCAAATAAAAACTACAGAGAAGCATTCTGTGAAACATCTTTCTGTTTTGTGCATTCAACTAACAGAGTTGAACCTTACTTTTGATTGAGGATTTCTAAAACACTCTTTCTGTAGAAACTGCATGGGGACATTCGGACCGCTAAGCGGACTAGAGTGGAAAAAGGGTTATCTTCAAATAAAGACTATACAGAAGCATTCTGTGAAACTTCTTTCTGATCGGTGCATTCAACTAACAGATTTGAATCTTACTTTTGATTGAGGAGTTGTGAAACACTCTTTCTACAGAGATTTCAAGTGGACATTCGGAGCGCTAAGAGGCCTATAGTGGAAAAGGGTATATATTCAAATAAAAACTACACAGAAGCATTCTGTGAAACTACTTTCTGATCTGTGCATTCAACTAACTGAGTTTAACCTAACTTTTGACTGAGCACTTCTGAAACACACTTTTTGTAGAAACTGCCATTGGACATCCGGAGCGTTAATAGGCCTATAGTGGAAAAAGGAATATGTTCAAATACAAACTACCCAGAAGCATTCTGTGAAACATCTTTCTGATCTGTGCATTCAACTAACAGAGTTGAACCTTACTTTTGATTGAGCAGATCTGAAACACTCTTTCTGAATAAACTGCAAGTGGACATTCGGAGAGCTAAGAGGCCTATAGTAGAAAAGGAATATCTTCAAATAAGAACTACACAGAAGCATTCTGTGAAACTTGTTCCGTGCATTCAACTAACATAGTTGAACTTTACTTTTGATCGAGCAGTTCTGAAACAATTTTCCTGTAGAAACTGCAAGTGGACATTCTGAGCGCTAAGCGGACTACAGTGGAAAAAGGAATATCTTCAAATAAATACTACACAGAAGCATTCCGTGAAACTCCTTCCTGATCTGTGCATTCAACTCACTGAGTTTAACCTTACTTTTGAGTGAGCACTTCTGAAGCCCACTTTCTGTAGAAACTACAATTGGACTTCCGGAGCGCAATGAGGCCTATAGTGGAAAAAGGAATATCTTCAAATACAAACTACCCAGAAGCATTCTGTGAAACTTCTTTCTGATCTGTGCATTCAACTAACAGAGTTGAACCTTACTTTTGATTGAGCAGATCTGAAACACTCTTTCTGAATAAAATGCAAGTGGACATTCGGAGCGCTAAGAGGCCTATAGTGGAAAAGGAATATCTTCAAATAAGAACTACACAGAAGCATTCTGTGAAACTTCTTTGTGTTCGGTGCATTCAACTAACATAGTTGAACCTTACTTTTGATTGAGCAGTTCCGAAACACTCTTTCTGTAGAAACTGCAAGTGGACAATCGGTGCGCTAAGAGGCCTATAGTGGAAAAAGGAATGTCTTCAAAAAAACTACACAGAAGCATTCTGTGAAACATCTTTCTGTTCTCTGCATTCCACTAACATAATTGAACCTTACTTTTGATTGAGCAGTTCTGAAACACTCTTTCTGTAGAAACTTCAAGTGGACATTCGGAGCGCTACGCGGACTACAGTGGAAAAAGGAATATCTTCAAAAAATACTACACAGAAGCATTCTGTGAAACTCCTTTCTGATCTGTGCATTCAACTAACAGAGTTGATCCTTACTTTTGATTGTGCAGTTCTTAAACACTCTTTCCGTAGAAACTGCATGAGGACATTCGGAGCGCAATTAGGCCTATAGTTGAAAAAGTAATATCTTCAAATAAAAACTACACAGGCGCATTCTGTGAAACTACTTTCTGATCTGTGCATTCAACTAACTGAGTTTAACCTTACTTTTGACTGAGCACTTCTGAAACACACTTTCTGTAGAAACTGCAATTGGCCATCCGGAGCGCTAAGAGGCCTATAGTGGAAAAAGGAATATCTTCAAATACAAATTACCCAGAAGCATTCTGTGAAAATACTTTCTGATCTGTGCATCCTACTAGCAGAGTTGAACCTTACATTTTATTGAGCAGTTCTGAAACACAGTTTCTGTAGAAACTGCAAGTGGACATTCTGTGCGCTAAGAAGCCTAGAGTGGAAAAAGATATATCTTCAAATAAAAACTACACAGAAGCATTCTGTGAAACTTTTTTCTGTTCTGTGCATTCAAATAACAGAGTTGAACCTTACTTTCAGGAATTAAGAAACACTCTTTCATTAGAAACTGCAAGTGCACCTTCGGAGCGCTATGAGGCCTCAAGTGCAAAAAGGAATATCTTCAAATGAAAACTACAAAGAAGCATTCTGTGAAGCCACTTTCTGTTCTGTGCATTGAACTCACATAGCTGAACCTTACTTTTGGCTGAGCAGTTCTGAAACACTCTGTCTGTAGAAACTGCAAGGGGACATTCGGAGAGCTATGAGGCCTATACTGGAAAAAGGAATATCTTCAAATACAAACTACCCAGAAGCATTCGGTGAAACTTCTTTCTGTTCTGTGCATTCAACTAACAGACTTGAACCTTGCTTCTGACTGAGCATTTCTGAAACACTTTTTCTGTAGAAACTGCACGTGTACATTCGGAGCGCTAAGAGGCCTATACAAGAAACAGGAATATATTCAAATAAAAACTGCAAAGAAGCTTTCTGTGAAACTTCTTTCTGTTCTGTGCATTCAAACAACAGAGTTTAACCTTACTTTTGATTGAGCAGATCTGAAACACTCCTTCGGTAGAATCTGCAAGTGGACATTCAGAGCGCTAAGGAGCCTATAAAAGAAAAAGTAATATCTTGAAATAAAAACTACACAGAAGCATTCTGTGAAACTTCTTTCTGTTCTGTGCATTCAAATAACAGAGTTGAAACTTACTTTGTTTGAGCAGTTAGGAAACACTCAGTAGCAACTGCAAGTGCACATTAGGAGCGCTATGAGGCCTCAACTGCAAAAAGGAATATCTTCAAATACAAACTACACAGAAGCATTCTGTGAAACTTCTTTCTGACCTGTGCATTCAACTAACAGAGTTGAACTTTACTTTTGATTGAGCAGTTCTGAAACACTCTTTCTCTAGAAACTGCAAGTGGACATTCGGAGCGCTAAGCGGACTACAGTGGAAAAAGGAATATCTTCAAATAAATACTACACAGAAGCATTCTGTGAAACTTCATTCTGATCTGTGAATTCAATTGACAGAGTTGAACCTTACTTTTGATTGAGCAGATCTTAAACACTCTTTCTGAATACACGGCAAGTGGACATTCGGAGCGCTAAGAGGCCTATAGTGGAAAAGGAATATCTTCAAATAAGAACTACACAGAAGCATTCTGTGAAACTTCTTTGTGTTCCGTGCATTCAACTCACATAGTTGAACATTACTTTTGATTGAGCAGTTCTGAAACACTCTTTCTATAGAAACTGCAAGTGGACATTCGGTGCGCTAAGAGGCCTGTAGTGGAAAAAGGAATATCTTCAAAAAAAAACTACACAGAAGAATTCTGCGAAACTTCTTTGTCTTCTGTGCATTCAACTAACATAGTTCAACCTTAGTTCTGATTGAGCAGTTCTGAAACACTCTTTCTGCAGAAACTGCAAGTGGACATTCGGAGCGTTAAATGGTCGATAGTTGAAAAAGGAATATCCTGGCCAGAGCAATCAGGCAGGAGAAGGAAATAAAGTGTATTCAATTAGGAAAAGAGGAAGTCAAATTGTCCCTGTTTGCAGATGACATGATTGTATATCTAGAAAACCCCGTTGTCTCAGCCCAAAATCTCCTTAAGCTGATTAGCAACTTCAGCAAAGTCTCAGGATACAAAATTAATGTACAAAAATCACAAGCATTCTTGTACACCAATAACAGACAAACAGAGAGCCAAATCATGAGTGAACTCCCATTCACAATTGCTTCAAAGAGAATAAAATACCTAGGAATCCAACTTACAAGGGATGTGAAGGACCTCTTCAAGGAGAACTACAAACCACTGCTCAATGAAATAAAAGAGGATACAAACAAATGGAAGAACATTCCATGCTCATTGGTTGGAAGAATCAATATCGTGAAAATGGCCATACTTACTGCCCAAGGTAATTTATAGATTCAATGCCATCCCCATCAAGCTACCAATGACTTTCTTCACAGAATTGGAAAAAACTACTTTAAAGTTCATATGGAACCAAAAAAGAGCCCGCATCGCCAAGTCAATCCTAAGCCAAAAGAACAAAGCTGGAGGCATCACGCTACGGTAACCAAAACAGCATGGTACTGGTACCACAACAGAGACATTGATCAATGGGACAGAACAGAGCCCTCAGAAATGATGCCGCATAGCTACAACTATCTGATCTTTGACAAACCTGACAAAAACAAGAAATGGGGAAAGGCTTCCCTATTTAATAAATGGTGCTGGGAAAACTGGCTAGCCATATGTAGAAAGCTGCAACTGGATCCCTTCCTTACACCTTATACCAAAATTAATTCAAGATGGATTAAAGACTTATATATTAGTCTTAAAACCATTAAAATCCTACAAGAAAACCTAGGCAATACCATTCAGGACATAGGCGTGGGCAAGGACTTCATGTCTAAAACACCAAAAGCAATGGCAACAAAAGCCAAAATCGACAAATGGGATCTCATTAAACTAAAGAGCTTCTGCACAGCAAAAGAAACTATCATCAGAGTGAACAGGCAACCTACACAATGGGAGAAAATTTTTGCAACCTACTCATCTGACAAAGGGCTAATATCCAGAATCTACAATGAACCCAAACAAATTTACAAGAAAAAAACAAACAACCCCATCAAAAAGTGGGCAGAGGACATGAACAGACAATTCTCAAAAGAAGACATTTATGCAGCCAAAAAAACACATGAAGAAATGCTCCTCATCACTGGCCATCAGAGAAATGCAAATCAAAACCACAGTGAGATACCATCTCACACCAGTTAGAATGGCCATCATGAAAAAATTCAGGAAACAACAGGTGCTGGAGAGGATGTGGAGAAATAGGAACACTTTTACACTGTTGGTGGGACTGTAAACTAGTTCAACCATTGTGGAAGTCAGTGTGGCGATTCCTCAGGGATCTAGAACTAGAAATACCATTTGACCCAGCCATCCCATTACTGGGTATATACCCAAAGGACTATAAGTCATGCTGCTATAAAGACACATGCACACATATGTTTATTGCGGCACTATTCACAATAGCAAAGAGTTGGAACCAACCCAAATGTCCAACAACGATAGACTGGATTAAGAAAATGTGGCACATATACACCATGGAATACTATGCAGCCATAAAAAATGATGAGTTCGTGTCCTTTGTAGGGACATGGATGAAACTGGAAAACATCATTCTCAGTAAACTATCGCAAGGACAAAAAACCAAACATCGCATGTTCTCACTCATAGGTGGGAATTGAACAACGAGAACTCATGGAAACAGGAAGGGGAAGATCACGCTCCGGGGACTGTTGTGGGGTGGGGGGACGGGGGAGGGACAGCATTAGGAGATACACCTAATGCTAAATGACGACTTAATGGGTGCAGGAAATCAACATGGCACATGGATACATATGTAACAAACCTTCACATTGTGCACATGTACCCTAAAACCCTAAAGTATAATAATAAAAAAAAAAATCATAAAAAAAAAAAGGAATATCTTCCAATAAAGACTACACAGAAGCATTCTGTGAAACTTCTTTCTGATCAGTGCATTCAACTAACAGAGTTGAAAATTCGTTTTGATTGAGCAGTTCTGAAACACTCTTTCTATAGAAATTGAAAGTGGACATTCGGAGCGCTAGAAGGCCTATAGGGGAAGAAGGAATATCGGCAAATAAAAACTACAGAGAAGCATTCTGTGAAACATCTTTCTGTTCTGTGCATTCAACTAACAGAGTTGAACCTTACTTTTGATTGAGGATTTCTAAAACACTCTTTCTCTAGAAACTGCATGTGGACATTCGGACCGCTAAGCGGACTACAGTGGAAAAAGGGTTATCTTCAAATAAAGACTATACAGAAGCATTCTGTGAAACTTCTTTCTGATCAGTGCATTCAACTAACAGATTTGAATCTTACTTTTGATTGAGGAGTTGTGAAACACTCTTTCTACAGAGATTTCAAGTGGACATTCAGAGCGCTAAGAGGCCTATAGTGGAAAAGGGAATATATTCAAATAAAAACTACACAGAAGCATTCTGTGAAACTACTTTCTGATCTGTGCATTCAACTAACTGAGTTTAACCTTACTTTTGACTGAGCACTTCTGAAACACACTTTTTGTAGAAACTGCAATTGGACATCCGGAGCGTTAAGAGGCCTATAGTGGAAAAAGGAATATGTTCAAATACAAACTACCCAGAAGCATTCTGTGAAACTTCTTTCTGATCTGTGCATTCAACTAACAGAGTTGAACCTTACTTTTGATTGAGCAGATCTGAAACACTCTTTCTGAATAAACTGCAAGTGGACATTCGGAGAGCTAAGAGGCCTATAGTAGAAAAGGAATATCTTCAAATAAGAACTACACAGAAGCATTCTGTGAAACTTGTTCCGTGCATTCAACTAACATAGTTGAACTTTACTTTTGATCGAGCAGTTCTGAAACACTTTTTCTGTAGAAACTGCAAGTGGACATTCTGAGCGCTAAGCGGACTACAGTGGCAAAAGGAATATCTTCAAATAAATACTACACAGAAGCATTCCGTGAAACTCCTTCCTGATCTGTGCATTCAACTCACTGAGTTTAACCTTACTTTTGAGTGAGCACTTCTGAAGCCCACTTTCTGTAGAAACTACAATTGGACTTCCGGAGCGCAATGAGGCCTATAGTGGAAAAAGGAATATCTTCAAATACAAACTACCCAGAAGCATTCTGTGAAACTTCTTTCTGATCTGTGCATTCAACTAACAGAGTTGAACCTTACTTTTGATTGAGCAGATGTGAAACACTCTTTCTGAATAAACTGCAAGTGGACATTCGGAGCGCTAAGAGGCCTATAGTGGAAAAGGAATATCTTCAAATAAGAACTACACCGAAGCATTCTGTGAAACTTCTTTGTGTTCGGTGCATTCAACTAACAGAGTTGAACCTTACTTTTGATTGAGCAGATCTGAAACACTCTTTCTGAATAAACTGCAAGTGGACATTCGGAGAGCTAAGAGGCCTATAGTAGAAAAGGAATATCTTCAAATAAGAACTACACAGAAGCATTCTGTGAAACTTGTTCCGTGCATTCAACTAACATAGTTGAACTTTACTTTTGATCGAGCAGTTCTGAAACATTTTTTCTGTAGAAACTGCAAGTGGACATTCTGAGCGCTAAGCGGACTACAGTGGAAAAAGGAATATCTTCAAATAAATACTACACAGAAGCATTCCGTGAAACTCCTTCCTGATCTGTGCATTCAACTCACTGAGTTTAACCTTACTTTTGAGTGAGCACTTCTGAAGCCCACTTTCTGTAGAAACTACAATTGGACTTCCGGAGCGCAATGAGGCCTATAGTGGAAAAAGGAATATCTTCAAATACAACCTACCCAGAAGCATTCTGTGAAACTTCTTTCTGATCTGTGCATTCAACTAACAGAGTTGAACCTTACTTTTGATTGAGCAGATCTGAAACACTCTTTCTGAATAAACTGCATGTGGACATTCGGAGCGCTAAGAGGCCTATAGTGGAAAAGGAATATCTTCAAATAAGAACTACACAGAAGCATTCTGTGAAACTTCTTTGTGTTCAGTGCATTCAACTAACATAGTTGAACCTTACTTTTGATTGAGCAGTTCCGAAACACTCTTTCTGTAGAAACTGCAAGTGAACAATCGGTGCGCTAAGAGGCCTATAGTGGAAAAAGGAATGTCTTCAAAAAAAACTACACAGAAGCATTCTGTGAAACATCTTTCTGTTCTCTGCATTCCACTAACATAATTGAACCTTACTTTTGATTGAGCAGTTCTTAAACACTCTTTCTGTAGAAACTGCTAGTGGACATTCGGAGGGCTATGCGGACTACAGTGGAAAAAGGAATATCTTCAAAAAATACTACACAGAAGCATTCTGTGAAACTCCTTTCTGATCTGTGCATTCAACTAACAGAGTTGATCCTTACTTTCGATTGTGCAGTTGTTAAACCCTCTTTCCGTAGAAACTGCATGAGGACATTCGGAGCGCAATTAGGCCTATAGTGGAAAAAGTAATATCTTCAAATACAAATTACCCAGAAGCATTCTGTGAAAATGCTTTCTAATCTGTGCATCCTACTAGCAGAGTTGAACCTTACATTTTATTGAGCAGTTCTGAAACACAGTTTCTGTAGAAACTGCAAGTGGACATTCTGTGCGCTAAGAAGCCTATAGTGGAAAAAGATATATCTTCAAATAAATACTACACAGAAGCATTCTGTGAAACTTTTTTCTGTTCTGTGCATTCAAATAACAGAGTTGAACCTTACTTTGAGGAATTAAGAAACACTTTTTCATTAGAAACTGCCAGTGCACCTTCGGAGCGCTATGAGGCCTCAAGTGCAAAAAGGAATATCTTCAAATGAAAACTACAAAGAAGCATTCTGTGAAGCTACTTTCTGTTCTGTGCATTGAACTCACATAGCTGAACCTTACTTTTGACTGAGCAGTTCTGAAACACTCTGTCTGTAGAAACTGCAAGGGGACATTCGGAGAGCTATGAGGCCTATACTGGAAAAAGGAATATCTTCAAATACAAACTACCCAGAAGCATTCGGTGAAACTTCTTTCTGTTCTGTGCATTCAACTAACAGACTTGAACCTTGTTTCTGACTGAGCATTTCTGAAACACTTTTTCTGTAGAAACTGCACGTGTACATTCGGAGCGCTAAGAGGACTATACAAGAAAGAGGAATATATTCAAATAAAAACTGCAAAGGAGGTTTCTGTGAAACTTCTTTCTGTTCTGTGCATTCAAACAACAGAGTTTAACCTTACTTTTGATTGAGCAGATCTGAAACACTCCTTCGGTAGAATCTGCAAGTGGACATTCAGAGCGCTAAGGAGCCTATAAAAGAAAAAGTAATATCTTGAAATAAAAACTACACAGAAGCATTCTGTGAAACTTCTTTCTGTTCTGTGCATTCAAATAACAGAGTTGAAACTTACTTTGAGCAGTTAGGAAACACTCAGTAGCAACTGCAAGTGCACATTAGGAGCGCTATGAGGCCTCAACTGCAAAAAGGAATATCTTCAAATACAAACTACCCAGAAGCATTCTGTGAAACTTCTTTCTGACCTGTGCATTCAACTAACAGAGTTGAACTTTACTTTTGATTGAGTAGTTCTGAAACACTCTTTCTGAATACACGGCAAGTGGACATTCGGAGCGCTAAGAGGCCTAGAGTGGAAAAGGAATATCTTCAAATAAGGACTACACAGAAGCATTCTGTGAAACTTCTTTGTGTTCCGTGCATTCACCTAGCATAGTTGAACCTTACTTTTGATTGAGCAGTTCTGAAACACACTTTCTATAGAAACTGCAAGTGGACATTCGGTGCGCTAAGAGGCCTGTAGTGGAAAAAGGAGTATCTTGAAAAAAAAACTACACAGAAGAATTCTGCGAAACTTCTTTCTCTTCTGTGCATTCAACTAACATAGTTCAACCTTAGTTTTGATTGAGCAGTTCTGAAACACTCTTTCTGCAGAAACTGCAAGTGGACATTCGGAGCGCTAAATGGTCGATAGTTGAAAAAGGAATATCCTGGCCAGAGCAATCAGGCAGGAGAAGGAAATAAAGTGTATTCAATTAGGAATAGAGGAAGTCAAATTGTCCCTGTTTGCAGATGACATGATTGTATATCTAGAAAACCCCGTTGTCTCAGCCCAAAATCTCCTTAAGCTGATTAGCAACTTCAGCAAAGTCTCAGGATACAAAATTAATGTACAAAAATCACAAGCATTCTTGTACACCAATAACAGACAAACAGAGAGCCAAATCATGCGTGAAGTCCCATTCACAATTGCTTCAAAGAGAATAAAATACCTAGGAATCCAACTTACAAGGGATGTGAAGGACCTCTTCAAGGAGAACTACAAACCACTGCTCAATGAAATAAAAGAGGATACAAACAAATGGAAGAACATTCCATGCTCATTGGTTGGAAGAATCAATATCGTGAAAATGGCCATACTGCCCAAGGTAATTTATAGATTCAATGCCATCCCCATCAAGCTACCAATGACTTTCTTCACATAATTGGAAAAAACTACTTTAAAGTTCATATGGAACCAAAAAAGAGCCCGCATCGCCAAGTCAATCCTAAGCCAAAAGAACAAAGCTGGAGGCATCACGCTTCAGTAACCAAAACAGCATGGTACTGGTACCACAACAGAGACATAGATCAATGGGACAGAACAGAGCCCTCAGAAATGATGCCGCATAGCTACAACTATCTGATCTTTGACAAACCTGACAAAAACAAGAAATGGGGAAAGGCTTCCCTATTTAATAAATGGTGCTGGGAAAACTGGTTAGCCATATGTAGAAAGCTGCAACTGGATCCCTTCCTTACACCTTATACCAAAATTAATTCAAGATGGATTAAAGACTTATATATTAGTCTTAAAACCATTAAAATCCTACAAGAAAACCTAGGCAATACCATTCAGGACATAGGCGTGGGCAAGGACTTCATGTCTAAAACACCAAAAGCAATGGCAACAAAAGCCAAAATCGACAAATGGGATCTCATTAAACTAAAGAGCTTCTGCACAGCAAAAGAAACTATCATCAGAGTGAACAGGCAACCTACACAATGGGAGAAAATTTTTGCAACCTACTCATCTGACAAAGGGCTAATATCCAGAATCTACAATGAACCCAAACAAATTTACAAGAAAAAAACAAACAACCCCATCAAAAAGTGGGCAGAGGACATGAACAGACAATTCTCAAAAGAAGACATTTATGCAGCCAAAAAAACACATGAAGAAATGCTCCTCATCACTGGCCATCAGAGAAATGCAAATCAAAACCACAGTGAGATACCATCTCACACCAGTTAGAATGGCCATCATGAAAAAATTCAGGAAACAACAGGTGCTGGAGAGGATGTGGAGAAATAGGAACACTTTTACACTGTTGGTGGGACTGTAAACTAGTTCAACCATTGTGGAAGTCAGTGTGGCGATTCCTCAGGGATCTAGAACTAGAAATACCATTTGACCCAGCCATCCCATTACTGGGTATATACCCAAAGGACTATAAGTCATGCTGCTATAAAGACACATGCACACATATGTTTATTGCGGCACTATTCACAATAGCAAAGAGTTGGAACCAACCCAAATGTCCAACAACGATAGACTGGATTAAGAAAATGTGGCACATATACACCATGGAATACTATGCAGCCATAAAAAATGATGAGTTCGTGTCCTTTGTAGGGACATGGATGAAACTGGAAAACATCATTCTCAGTAAACTATCGCAAGGACAAAAAATCAAACATCGCATGTTATCACTCATAGGTGGGAATTGAACAACGAGAACTCATGGAAACAGGAAGGGGAAGATCACGCTCCGGGGACTGTTGTGGGGTGGGGGGACGGGGGAGGGACAGCATTAGGAGATACACCTAATGCTAAATGACGACTTAATGGGTGCAGGAAATCAACATGGCACATGGATACATATGTAACAAACCTTCACATTGTGCACATGTACCCTAAAACCCTAAAGTATAATAATAAAAAAAAAAATCATAAAAAAAAAGGAATATCTTCCAATAAAGACTACACAGAAGCATTCTGTGAAACTTCTTTCTGATCAGTGCATTCAACTAACAGAGTTGAAAATTCGTTTTGATTGAGCAGTTCTGAAACACTCTTTCTATAGAAATTGAAAGTGGACATTCGGAGCGCTAGAAGGCCTATAGGGGAAGAAGGAATATCGGCAAATAAAAACTACAGAGAAGCATTCTGTGAAACATCTTTCTGTTCTGTGCATTCAACTAACAGAGTTGAACCTTACTTTTGATTGAGGATTTCTAAAACACTCTTTCTGTAGAAACTGCATGTGGACATTCGGACCGCTAAGCGGACTAGAGTGGAAAAAGGGTTATCTTCAAATAAAGACTATACAGAAGCATTCTGTGAAACTTCTTTCTGATCAGTGCATTCAACTAACAGATTTGAATCTTACTTTTGATTGAGGAGTTGTGAAACACTCTTTCTACAGAGATTTCAAGTGGACATTCGGAGCGCTAAGAGGCCTATAGTGGAAAAGGGAATATATTCAAATAAAAACTACACAGAAGCATTCTGTGAAACTACTTTCTGATCTGTGCATTCAACTAACTGAGTTTAACCTTACTTTTGACTGAGCACTTCTGAAACACACTTTTTGTAGAAACTGCAATTGGACATCCGGAGCGTTAAGAGGCCTATAGTGGAAAAAGGAATATGTTCAAATACAAACTACCCAGAAGCATTCTGTGAAACTTCTTTCTGATCTGTGCATTCAACTAACAGAGTTGAACCTTACTTTTGATTGAGCAGATCTGAAACACTCTTTCTGAATAAACTGCAAGTGGACATTCGGAGAGCTAAGAGGCCTATAGTAGAAAAGGAATATCTTCAAATAAGAACTACACAGAAGCATTCTGTGAAACTTGTTCCGTGCATTCAACTAACATAGTTGAACTTTACTTTTGATCGAGCAGTTCTGAAACACTTTTTCTGTAGAAACTGCAAGTGGACATTCTGAGCGCTAAGCGGACTACAGTGGCAAAAGGAATATCTTCAAATAAATACTACACAGAAGCATTCCGTGAAACTCCTTCCTGGTCTGTGCATTCAACTCACTGAGTTTAACCTTACTTTTGAGTGAGCACTTCTGAAGCCCACTTTCTGTAGAAACTACAATTGGACTTCCGGAGCGCAATGAGGCCTATAGTGGAAAAAGGAATATCTTCAAATACAAACTACCCAGAAGCATTCTGTGAAACTTCTTTCTGATCTGTGCATTCAACTAACAGAGTTGAACCTTACTTTTGATTGAGCAGATGTGAAACACTCTTTCTGAATAAACTGCAAGTGGACATTCGGAGCGCTAAGAGGCCTATAGTGGAAAAGGAATATCTTCAAATAAGAAATACACCGAAGCATTCTGTGAAACTTTTGTGTTCGGTGCATTCAACTAACAGAGTTGAACCTTACTTTTGATTGAGCAGATCTGAAACACTCTTTCTGAATAAACTGCAAGTGGACATTCGGAGAGCTAAGAGGCCTATAGTAGAAAAGGAATATCTTCAAATAAGAACTACACAGAAGCATTCTGTGAAACTTGTTCCGTGCATTCAACTAACATAGTTGAACTTTACTTTTGATCGAGCAGTTCTGAAACACTTTTTCTGTAGAAACTGCAAGTGGACATTCTGAGCGCTAAGCGGACTACAGTGGAAAAAGGAATATCTTCAAATAAATACTACACAGAAGCATTCCGTGAAACTCCTTCCTGATCTGTGCATTCAACTCACTGAGTTTAACCTTACTTTTGAGTGAGCACTTCTGAAGCCCACTTTCTGTAGAAACTACAATTGGACTTCCGGAGCGCAATGAGGCCTATAGTGGAAAAAGGAATATCTTCAAATACAACCTACCCAGAAGCATTCTGTGAAACTTCTTTCTGATCTGTGCATTCAACTAACAGAGTTGAACCTTACTTTTGATTGAGCAGATCTGAAACACTCTTTCTGAATAAACTGCATGTGGACATTCGGAGCGCTAAGAGGCCTATAGTGGAAAAGGAATATCTTCAAATAAGAACTACACAGAAGCATTCTGTGAAACTTCTTTGTGTTCAGTGCATTCAACTAACATAGTTGAACCTTACTTTTGATTGAGCAGTTCCGAAACACTCTTTCTGTAGAAACTGCAAGTGAACAATCGGTGCGCTAAGAGGCCTATAGTGGAAAAAGGAATGTCTTCAAAAAAGACTACACAGAAGCATTCTGTGAAACATCTTTCTGTTCTCTGCATTCCACTAACATAATTGAACCTTACTTTTGATTGAGCAGTTCTTAAACACTCTTTCTGTAGAAACTGCTAGTGGACATTCGGAGGGCTATGCGGACTACAGTGGAAAAAGGAATATCTTCAAAAAATACTACACAGAAGCATTCTGTGAAACTCCTTTCTGATCTGTGCATTCAACTAACAGAGTTGATCCTTACTTTCGATTGTGCAGTTGTTAATCCCTCTTTCCGTAGAAACTGCATGAGGACATTAGGAGCGCAATTAGGCCTATAGTGGAAAAAGTAATATCTTCAAATACAAATTACCCAGAAGCATTCTGTGAAAATACTTTCTGATCTGTGCATCCTACTAGCAGAGTTGAACCTTACATTTTATTGAGCAGTTCTGAAACACAGTTTCTGTAGAAACTGCAAGTGGACATTCTGTGCGCTAAGAAGCCTATAGTGGAAAAAGATATATCTTCAAATAAATACTACACAGAAGCATTCTGTGAAACTTTTTTCTGTTCTGTGCATTCAAATAACAGAGTTGAACCTTACTTTGAGGAATTAAGAAACACTTTTTCATTAGAAACTGCCAGTGCACCTTCGGAGCGCTATGAGGCCTCAAGTGCAAAAAGGAATATCTTCAAATGAAAACTACAAAGAAGCATTCTGTGAAGCTACTTTCTGTTCTGTGCATTGAACTCACATAGCTGAACCTTACTTTTGACTGAGCAGTTCTGAAACACTCTGTCTGTAGAAACTGCAAGGGGACATTCGGAGAGCTATGAGGCCTATACTGGAAAAAGGAATATCTTCAAATACAAACTACCCAGAAGCATTCGGTGAAACTTCTTTCTGTTCTGTGCATTCAACTAACAGACTTGAACCTTGTTTCTGACTGAGCATTTCTGAAACACTTTTTCTGTAGAAACTGCACGTGTACATTCGGAGCGCTAAGAGGACTATACAAGAAAGAGGAATATATTCAAATAAAAACTGCAAAGGAGGTTTCTGTGAAACTTCTTTCTGTTCTGTGCATTCAAACAACAGAGTTTAACCTTACTTTTGATTGAGCAGATCTGAAACACTCCTTCGGTAGAATCTGCAAGTGGACATTCAGAGCGCTAAGGAGCCTATAAAAGAAAAAGTAATATCTTGAAATAAAAACTACACAGAAGCATTCTGTGAAACTTCTTTCTGTTCTGTGCATTCAAATAACAGAGTTGAAACTTACTTTGAGCAGTTAGGAAACACTCAGTAGCAACTGCAAGTGCACATTAGGAGCGCTATGAGGCCTCAACTGCAAAAAGGAATATCTTCAAATACAAACTACCCAGAAGCATTCTGTGAAACTTCTTTCTGACCTGTGCATTCAACTAACAGAGTTGAACTTTACTTTTGATTGAGTAGTTCTGAAACACTCTTTCTGAATACACGGCAAGTGGACATTCGGAGCGCTAAGAGGCCTAGAGTGGAAAAGGAATATCTTCAAATAAGAACTACACAGAAGCATTCTGTGAAACTTCTTTGTGTTCCGTGCATTCACCTAGCATAGTTGAACCTTACTTTTGATTGAGCAGTTCTGAAACACTCTTTCTATAGAAACTGCAAGTGGACATTCGGTGCGCTAAGAGGCCTGTAGTGGAAAAAGGAGTATCTTGAAAAAAAAACTACACAGAAGAATTCTGCGAAACTTCTTTCTCTTCTGTGCATTCAACTAACATAGTTCAACCTTAGTTTTGATTGAGCAGTTCTGAAACACTCTTTCTGCAGAAACTGCAAGTGGACATTCGGAGCGCTAAATGGTCGATAGTTGAAAAAGGAATATCCTGGCCAGAGCAATCAGGCAGGAGAAGGAAATAAAGTGTATTCAATTAGGAATAGAGGAAGTCAAATTGTCCCTGTTTGCAGATGACATGATTGTATATCTAGAAAACCCCGTTGTCTCAGCCCAAAATCTCCTTAAGCTGATTAGCAACTTCAGCAAAGTCTCAGGATACAAAATTAATGTACAAAAATCACAAGCATTCTTGTACACCAATAACAGACAAACAGAGAGCCAAATCATGCGTGAAGTCCCATTCACAATTGCTTCAAAGAGAATAAAATACCTAGGAATCCAACTTACAAGGGATGTGAAGGACCTCTTCAAGGAGAACTACAAACCACTGCTCAATGAAATAAAAGAGGATACAAACAAATGGAAGAACATTCCATGCTCATTGGTTGGAAGAATCAATATCGTGAAAATGGCCATACTGCCCAAGGTAATTTATAGATTCAATGCCATCCCCATCAAGCTACCAATGACTTTCTTCACAGAATTGGAAAAAACTACTTTAAAGTTCATATGGAACCAAAAAAGAGCCCGCATCGCCAAGTCAATCCTAAGCCAAAAGAACAAAGCTGGAGGCATCACGCTTCAGTAACCAAAACAGCATGGTACTGGTACCACAACAGAGACATAGATCAATGGGACAGAACAGAGCCCTCAGAAATGATGCCGCATAGCTACAACTATCTGATCTTTGACAAACCTGACAAAAACAAGAAATGGGGAAAGGCTTCCCTATTTAATAAATGGTGCTGGGAAAACTGGTTAGCCATATGTAGAAAGCTGCAACTGGATCCCTTCCTTACACCTTATACCAAAATTAATTCAAGATGGATTAAAGACTTATATATTAGTCTTAAAACCATTAAAATCCTACAAGAAAACCTAGGCAATACCATTCAGGACATAGGCGTGGGCAAGGACTTCATGTCTAAAACACCAAAAGCAATGGCAACAAAAGCCAAAATCGACAAATGGGATCTCATTAAACTAAAGAGCTTCTGCACAGCAAAAGAAACTATCATCAGAGTGAACAGGCAACCTACACAATGGGAGAAAATTTTTGCAACCTACTCATCTGACAAAGGGCTAATATCCAGAATCTACAATGAACCCAAACAAATTTACAAGAAAAAAACAAACAACCCCATCAAAAAGTGGGCAGAGGACATGAACAGACAATTCTCAAAAGAAGACATTTATGCAGCCAAAAAAACACATGAAGAAATGCTCCTCATCACTGGCCATCAGAGAAATGCAAATCAAAACCACAGTGAGATACCATCTCACACCAGTTAGAATGGCCATCATGAAAAAATTCAGGAAACAACAGGTGCTGGAGAGGATGTGGAGAAATAGGAACACTTTTACACTGTTGGTGGGACTGTAAACTAGTTCAACCATTGTGGAAGTCAGTGTGGCGATTCCTCAGGGATCTAGAACTAGAAATACCATTTGACCCAGCCATCCCATTACTGGGTATATACCCAAAGGACTATAAGTCATGCTGCTATAAAGACACATGCACACATATGTTTATTGCGGCACTATTCACAATAGCAAAGAGTTGGAACCAACCCAAATGTCCAACAACGATAGACTGGATTAAGAAAATGTGGCACATATACACCATGGAATACTATGCAGCCATAAAAAATGATGAGTTCGTGTCCTTTGTAGGGACATGGATGAAACTGGAAAACATCATTCTCAGTAAACTATCGCAAGGACAAAAAATCAAACATCGCATGTTATCACTCATAGGTGGGAATTGAACAACGAGAACTCATGGAAACAGGAAGGGGAAGATCACGCTCCGGGGACTGTTGTGGGGTGGGGGGACGGGGGAGGGACAGCATTAGGAGATACACCTAATGCTAAATGACGACTTAATGGGTGCAGGAAATCAACATGGCACATGGATACATATGTAACAAACCTTCACATTGTGCACATGTACCCTAAAACCCTAAAGTATAATAATAAAAAAAAAAATCATAAAAAAAAAAGGAATATCTTCCAATAAAGACTACACAGAAGCATTCTGTGAAACTTCTTTCTGATCAGTGCATTCAACTAACAGAGTTGAAAATTCGTTTTGATTGAGCAGTTCTGAAACACTCTTTCTATAGAAATTGAAAGTGGACATTCGGAGCGCTAGAAGGCCTATAGGGGAAGAAGGAATATCGGCAAATAAAAACTACAGAGAAGCATTCTGTGAAACATCTTTCTGTTCTGTGCATTCAACTAACAGAGTTGAACCTTACTTTTGATTGAGGATTTCTAAAACACTCTTTCTGTAGAAACTGCATGTGGACATTCGGACCGCTAAGCGGACTAGAGTGGAAAAAGGGTTATCTTCAAATAAAGACTATACAGAAGCATTCTGTGAAACTTCTTTCTGATCAGTGCATTCAACTAACAGATTTGAATCTTACTTTTGATTGAGGAGTTGTGAAACACTCTTTCTACAGAGATTTCAAGTGGACATTCGGAGCGCTAAGAGGCCTATAGTGGAAAAGGGAATATATTCAAATAAAAACTACACAGAAGCATTCTGTGAAACTACTTTCTGATCTGTGCATTCAACTAACTGAGTTTAACCTTACTTTTGACTGAGCACTTCTGAAACACACTTTTTGTAGAAACTGCAATTGGACATCCGGAGCGTTAAGAGGCCTATAGTGGAAAAAGGAATATGTTCAAATACAAACTACCCAGAAGCATTCTGTGAAACTTCTTTCTGATCTGTGCATTCAACTAACAGAGTTGAACCTTACTTTTGATTGAGCAGATCTGAAACACTCTTTCTGAATAAACTGCAAGTGGACATTCGGAGAGCTAAGAGGCCTATAGTAGAAAAGGAATATCTTCAAATAAGAACTACACAGAAGCATTCTGTGAAACTTGTTCCGTGCATTCAACTAACATAGTTGAACTTTACTTTTGATCGAGCAGTTCTGAAACACTTTTTCTGTAGAAACTGCAAGTGGACATTCTGAGCGCTAAGCGGACTACAGTGGCAAAAGGAATATCTTCAAATAAATACTACACAGAAGCATTCCGTGAAACTCCTTCCTGGTCTGTGCATTCAACTCACTGAGTTTAACCTTACTTTTGAGTGAGCACTTCTGAAGCCCACTTTCTGTAGAAACTACAATTGGACTTCCGGAGCGCAATGAGGCCTATAGTGGAAAAAGGAATATCTTCAAATACAAACTACCCAGAAGCATTCTGTGAAACTTCTTTCTGATCTGTGCATTCAACTAACAGAGTTGAACCTTACTTTTGATTGAGCAGATGTGAAACACTCTTTCTGAATAAACTGCAAGTGGACATTCGGAGCGCTAAGAGGCCTATAGTGGAAAAGGAATATCTTCAAATAAGAACTACACCGAAGCATTCTGTGAAACTTCTTTGTGTTCGGTGCATTCAACTAACAGAGTTGAACCTTACTTTTGATTGAGCAGATCTGAAACACTCTTTCTGAATAAACTGCAAGTGGACATTCGGAGAGCTAAGAGGCCTATAGTAGAAAAGGAATATCTTCAAATAAGAACTACACAGAAGCATTCTGTGAAACTTGTTCCGTGCATTCAACTAACATAGTTGAACTTTACTTTTGATCGAGCAGTTCTGAAACACTTTTTCTGTAGAAACTGCAAGTGGACATTCTGAGCGCTAAGCGGACTACAGTGGAAAAAGGAATATCTTCAAATAAATACTACACAGAAGCATTCCGTGAAACTCCTTCCTGATCTGTGCATTCAACTCACTGAGTTTAACCTTACTTTTGAGTGAGCACTTCTGAAGCCCACTTTCTGTAGAAACTACAATTGGACTTCCGGAGCGCAATGAGGCCTATAGTGGAAAAAGGAATATCTTCAAATACAACCTACCCAGAAGCATTCTGTGAAACTTCTTTCTGATCTGTGCATTCAACTAACAGAGTTGAACCTTACTTTTGATTGAGCAGATCTGAAACACTCTTTCTGAATAAACTGCATGTGGACATTCGGAGCGCTAAGAGGCCTATAGTGGAAAAGGAATATCTTCAAATAAGAACTACACAGAAGCATTCTGTGAAACTTCTTTGTGTTCAGTGCATTCAAGTAACATAGTTGAACCTTACTTTTGATTGAGCAGTTCCGAAACACTCTTTCTGTAGAAACTGCAAGTGAACAATCGGTGCGCTAAGAGGCCTATAGTGGAAAAAGGAATGTCTTCAAAAAAGACTACACAGAAGCATTCTGTGAAACATCTTTCTGTTCTCTGCATTCCACTAACATAATTGAACCTTACTTTTGATTGAGCAGTTCTTAAACACTCTTTCTGTAGAAACTGCTAGTGGACATTCGGAGGGCTATGCGGACTACAGTGGAAAAAGGAATATCTTCAAAAAATACTACACAGAAGCATTCTGTGAAACTCCTTTCTGATCTGTGCATTCAACTAACAGAGTTGATCCTTACTTTCGATTGTGCAGTTGTTAAACCCTCTTTCCGTAGAAACTGCATGAGGACATTAGGAGCGCAATTAGGCCTATAGTGGAAAAAGTAATATCTTCAAATACAAATTACCCAGAAGCATTCTGTGAAAATACTTTCTGATCTGTGCATCCTACTAGCAGAGTTGAACCTTACATTTTATTGAGCAGTTCTGAAACACAGTTTCTGTAGAAACTGCAAGTGGACATTCTGTGCGCTAAGAAGCCTATAGTGGAAAAAGATATATCTTCAAATAAATACTACACAGAAGCATTCTGTGAAACTTTTTTCTGTTCTGTGCATTCAAATAACAGAGTTGAACCTTACTTTGAGGAATTAAGAAACACTTTTTCATTAGAAACTGCCAGTGCACCTTCGGAGCGCTATGAGGCCTCAAGTGCAAAAAGGAATATCTTCAAATGAAAACTACAAAGAAGCATTCTGTGAAGCTACTTTCTGTTCTGTGCATTGAACTCACATAGCTGAACCTTACTTTTGACTGAGCAGTTCTGAAACACTCTGTCTGTAGAAACTGCAAGGGGACATTCGGAGAGCTATGAGGCCTATACTGGAAAAAGGAATATCTTCAAATACAAACTACCCAGAAGCATTCGGTGAAACTTCTTTCTGTTCTGTGCATTCAACTAACAGACTTGAACCTTGTTTCTGACTGAGCATTTCTGAAACACTTTTTCTGTAGAAACTGCACGTGTACATTCGGAGCGCTAAGAGGACTATACAAGAAAGAGGAATATATTCAAATAAAAACTGCAAAGGAGGTTTCTGTGAAACTTCTTTCTGTTCTGTGCATTCAAACAACAGAGTTTAACCTTACTTTTGATTGAGCAGATCTGAAACACTCCTTCGGTAGAATCTGCAAGTGGACATTCAGAGCGCTAAGGAGCCTATAAAAGAAAAAGTAATATCTTGAAATAAAAACTACACAGAAGCATTCTGTGAAACTTCTTTCTGTTCTGTGCATTCAAATAACAGAGTTGAAACTTACTTTGAGCAGTTAGGAAACACTCAGTAGCAACTGCAAGTGCACATTAGGAGCGCTATGAGGCCTCAACTGCAAAAAGGAATATCTTCAAATACAAACTACCCAGAAGCATTCTGTGAAACTTCTTTCTGACCTGTGCATTCAACTAACAGAGTTGAACTTTACTTTTGATTGAGTAGTTCTGAAACACTCTTTCTGAATACACGGCAAGTGGACATTCGGAGCGCTAAGAGGCCTAGAGTGGAAAAGGAATATCTTCAAATAAGAACTACACAGAAGCATTCTGTGAAACTTCTTTGTGTTCCGTGCATTCACCTAGCATAGTTGAACCTTACTTTTGATTGAGCAGTTCTGAAACACTCTTTCTATAGAAACTGCAAGTGGACATTCGGTGCGCTAAGAGGCCTGTAGTGGAAAAAGGAGTATCTTGAAAAAAAAACTACACAGAAGAATTCTGCGAAACTTCTTTCTCTTCTGTGCATTCAACTAACATAGTTCAACCTTAGTTTTGATTGAGCAGTTCTGAAACACTCTTTCTGCAGAAACTGCAAGTGGACATTCGGAGCGCTAAATGGTCGATAGTTGAAAAAGGAATATCCTGGCCAGAGCAATCAGGCAGGAGAAGGAAATAAAGTGTATTCAATTAGGAATAGAGGAAGTCAAATTGTCCCTGTTTGCAGATGACATGATTGTATATCTAGAAAACCCCGTTGTCTCAGCCCAAAATCTCCTTAAGCTGATTAGCAACTTCAGCAAAGTCTCAGGATACAAAATTAATGTACAAAAATCACAAGCATTCTTGTACACCAATAACAGACAAACAGAGAGCCAAATCATGCGTGAAGTCCCATTCACAATTGCTTCAAAGAGAATAAAATACCTAGGAATCCAACTTACAAGGGATGTGAAGGACCTCTTCAAGGAGAACTACAAACCACTGCTCAATGAAATAAAAGAGGATACAAACAAATGGAAGAACATTCCATGCTCATTGGTTGGAAGAATCAATATCGTGAAAATGGCCATACTGCCCAAGGTAATTTATAGATTCAATGCCATCCCCATCAAGCTACCAATGACTTTCTTCACAGAATTGGAAAAAACTACTTTAAAGTTCATATGGAACCAAAAAAGAGCCCGCATCGCCAAGTCAATCCTAAGCCAAAAGAACAAAGCTGGAGGCATCACGCTTCAGTAACCAAAACAGCATGGTACTGGTACCACAACAGAGACATAGATCAATGGGACAGAACAGAGCCCTCAGAAATGATGCCGCAGAGCTACAACTATCTGATCTTTGACAAACCTGACAAAAACAAGTAATGGGGAAAGGCTTCCCTATTTAATAAATGGTGCTGGGAAAACTGGCTAGCCATATGTAGAAAGCTGCAACTGGATCCCTTCCTTACACTTTATACCAAAATTAATTCAAGATGGATTAAAGACTTATATATTAGTCTTAAAACCATTAAAATCCTACAAGAAAACTTAGGCAATACCATTCAGGACATAGGCGTGGGCAAGGGCTTCATGTCTAAAACACCAAAAGCAATGGCAACAAAAGCCAAAATCGACAAATGGGATCTCATTAAACTAAAGAGCTTCTGCACAGCAAAAGAAACTATCATCAGAGTGAACAGGCAACCTACACAATGGGAGAAAATTTTTGCAACCTACTCATCTGACAAAGGGCTAATATCCAGAATCTACAATGAACCCAAACAAATTTACAAGAAAAAAACAAACAACCCCATCAAAAAGTGGGCAGAGGACATGAACAGACAATTCTCAAAAGAAGACATTTATGCAGCCAAAAAATACATGAAGAAATGCTCCTCATCACTGGCCATCAGAGAAATGCAAATCAAAACCACAGTGAGATACCATCTCACACCAGTTAGAATGGCCATCATTAAATATCAGGAAACAACAGGTGCTGGAGAGGATTTGGAGAAATAGGAACACTTTTACACTGTTGGTGGGACTGTAAACTAGTTCAACCATTGTGGAAGTCAGTGTGGCGATTCCTCAGGGATCTAGAACTAGAAATACCATTTGACCCAGCCATCCCATTACTGGGTATATACCCAAAGGACTATAAGTCATGCTGCTATAAAGACACATGCACACATATGTTTATTGCGGCACTATTCACAATAGCAAAGAGTTGGAACCAACCCAAATGTCCAACAACGATACACTAGATTAAGAAAATGTGGCACATATACACCATGGAATAGTATGCAGCCATAAAAAATGATGAGTTCGTGTCCTTTGTAGGGACATGGATGAAATTGGAAAACATCATTCTCAGTAAACTATCGCAAGGACAAAAAACCAAACATCGCATGTTCTCACTCATAGGTGGGAATTGAACAATGAGAACTCATGGAAACAGGAAGGGGAAAATCACGCTCCGGGTACTGTTGTGGGGTGGGGGGACGGGGGAGGGACAGCATTAGGAGATACACCTAATGCTAAATGACGACTTAATGGGTGCAGGAAATCAACATGGCACATGGATACATATGTAACAAACCTTCACATTGTGCACATGTACCCTAAAACCCTAAAGTATAATAATAAAAAAAAAAATCATAAAAAAAAAAGGAATATCCTCCAATAAAGACTACACAGAAGCATTCTGTGAAACTTCTTTCTGATCAGTGCATTCAACTAACAGAGTTGAAAATTCGTTTTGATTGAGCAGTTCTGAAACACTCTTTCTATAGAAATTGAAAGTGGACATTCGGAGCGCTAAAAGGCCTATAGGGGAAGAAGTAATATCGGCAAATAAAAACTACAGAGAAGCATTCTGTGAAACATCTTTCTGTTCTGCGCATTCAACTAAGAGAGTTTAACCTTACTTTTGATTGAGGAATTCGAAAACACTCTTTCTGTAGAAACTGCAAGTGGACATTCGGACCGCTAAGCGGACTACAGTGGAAAAAGGGTTATCTTCAAATAAAGACTATACAGAAGCATTCTGTGAAACTTCTTTCTGATCTGTGCATTCAACTAACAGAGTTGAACCTTACTTTTGATTGAGCAGATCTGAAACACTCTTTCTGTAGAAACTGCAAGTGGACAATCGGTGCGCTAAGAGGCCTATAGTATAAAAAGGAATGTCTTCAAAAAAAACTACACAGAAGCATTCTGTGAAACATCTTTCTGTTCTGTGCATTCCACTAACATAATTGAACCTTACTTTTGATTGATCACTTCTGAAACACTCTTTCTGTAGAAACTGCAAGTGAACATTCGGAGCGCTATGCGGACTACAGTGGAAAAAGCTATATCTTCAAAAACTACTACACAGAAGCATTCTGTGAAACTCCTTTCTGATCTGTGCATTCAACTAACAGAGTTGATCTTTACTTTTGATTGTGCAGTTCTTAAACACTCTTTCCGTAGAAACTGCATGAGGACATTCGTAGCGCAATTAGGCCTATAGTTGAAAAGGTAATATCTTCAAATAAAAACTACACAGGCGCATTCTGTGAAACTACTTTCTGATCTGTGCATTCAACTAACTGAGTTTAACCTTACTTTTGACTGAGCACTTCTGAAACACACTTTCTGTAGAAACTGCAATTGGACATCCGGAGTGCTAAGAGGCCTATAGTGGAAAAAGGAATATCTTCAAATACAAATTACCCAGAAGCATTCTGTGAAAATACTTTCTGATCTGTGCATCCTACTAGCAGAGTTCAACCTTACATTTTATTGAGCAGTTCTGAAACCCTGTTTCTGTAGAAACTGCAAGTGGACATTCGGTGCGCTAAAAAGCCTATAGTGGAAAAAGATATATCTTCAAATAAAAACTACACAGAAGCATTCTGTGAAACTTTTTTCTGTTCTGTGCATTCAAATAACAGAGTTGAACCTTACTTTGATTGAGGAATTAAGAAACACTCTTTCATTGGAAACTGGAAGTGCACCTTCGGAGCGCTATGAGGCCTCAAGTGCAAAAAGGAATATCTTCAAATGAAAACTACCAAGAAGCATTCTGTGAAGCTACTTTCTGTTCTGTGCATTGAACTCACATAGCTGAACCTTACTTTTGACTGAGCAGTTCTGAAACACTCTGTCTGTAGAAACTGCAAGGGGACATTCGGAGAGCTATGAGGCCTATACTGGAAAAAGGAATATCTTCAAATACAAACTACCCAGAAGCATTCGGTGAAACTTCTTTCCTGTGCATTCAACAAACAGACTTGAACCTTACTTCTGACTGAGCATTTCTGAAACACTTTTTCTGTAGAAACTGCACGTGTACCTTCGGAGCGCTAAGAGGCCTGTACAAGAAACAGGAATATATTCAAATAAAAACTGCAAAGAAGCTTTCTGTGAAACTTCTTTCTGTTCTGTGCATTCAAACAACAGAGTTTAACCTTACTTTTGATTGAGCAGATCTGAAACACTCCTTCGGTAGAATCTGCAAGTGGACATTCAGAGCGCTAAGGAGCCTATAAAAGAAAAAGTAATATCTTGAAATAAAATCTACACAGAAGCATTCTGTGAAACTTCTTTCTGTTCTGTGCATTCAAATAACAGAGTTGAAACTTACTTTGTTTGAGCAGTTAGGAAACACTCTTTCAGTAGCAACTGCAAGTGCACATTAGGAGTGCTACGAGGCCTCAACTGCAAAAAGGAATATCTTCAAATAAAAACTACACAGAAGCATTCTGTGAAGCTACTTTCTGTTCTGTGCATTGAACTAACAGAGTTGAACCTTACTTTTGACTGAGCAGTTCTGAAACACTCTTTCTGTAGAAACTGCAAGTGGACATTCTGAGATGTATGAGGCCTATACTGGAAAAAGGAATATCTTCAAATAGAAACTATCCAGAAGCATTTGGTGAAACTTCTTTTTGTTCTGTGCATTCAACTAACAGAGTATAACATTACTTCTGACTGAGGATTTCTGAAACACTTTTTCTGTAGAAACTGCAAGTGGACATTCGTAGCGCTAAGAGGCCTATGCAAGAAACAGGAATATCTTCAAATAAAAACCACACAGAAACATTCTGTGAAACTTCTTTCTGTTCCGTGCATTCAAACTATCGAGTTGAACCTTACTTTTGAATCAGCAGTTCTGAAACACACTTTCTATAGAAACTTCAAGTGGACATTCTGAGCGCTAGGCGGGCTATAGTGGAAAATGTAATATCTTAAAAATAAAACTACACAGAAGCATTCTGTGAAACTTCTTTCTGATCTGTTCATTCAACTAACAGAGTTGAACCTTACTTTTGATTGAGGAGTTGTGAAACACTCTTTCTGTGGAAACTGGAAGTGGACATTCATAGCCCTAAGAGGTCGAGAGTTGAAAAAGGAATATCTTCAAATAAAGACTACACAGAAGCATTCTGTGAAACTTCTTTCTGATCAGCGCATTCAAGTAACACAGTTGAACATTATTTTTGATTGAGCAGTTCTGAAACACACTTTCCGAAGAAACTGAAATTGGACATTCAGAGTGCTAAGTGGCCGATAGTGGAAAAAGGAATATCTTCAAATAAGAACTACACAGAAGCATTCTGTGTAACTTCTTCCTGTGCTGTGCATTCAACTAACAGAATTGAACCTTACTTTTGATTTAGCTTTGCGTAAACACTCTTTCTGTAGAAACTGCAAGTGGACATTCGGAGCTCCAAGAGGTCTATAGTGGAAAAAGGGATATCTTCAATCAAAAACTACACAGAAGCATTCTGTGAATCTTCTTTCTGTTCTGTGCATTCAATTAACAGAGTTGAACCTTACTTTTGATTGAGCAGTTCTGAAAGACTCCTTCTGTAAAATCTTCAAGTGTACATTCGGAGCACTTAGAGACACAAAGTGGGAAAAGGAATATCTTCAAATAAAAAATACACAGAAGCATTCTGTGAAACTTCTTTCTCTTCTGTGCATTCAACTAACAGAGTTCAACCTGACTTTTGATTGAGCAGTTCTGAAACACTCTTTCTGTAGAAAGTGCAAGTATATAATCGGAGCGCTAAGACGCCTATAGGGGAAGAAGGAATATCTTCAAATAAAAATTACACTGAAGAATTCTGTGAAACTTCTTTCTGTTCTGTGCATTCAACTAAAAGAGTTCATCCTGACTTTTGATTGTGCAGTTCTGAAACACTCTTTCTGTAGAAACTGCATGTGGACACTCGGAGCGCAAATAGGCCTACAGTTGAGAAAGGAATATCTTCAAATAAAGACTACACAGAAGCATTCTGTGAAACTTCTTTCTAATCAGTGCATTCAACTAACAGAGTTGAACCTTACTTTTGATTGAGGAGTTGTGAAACACTCTTTCTATAGAGATTTCATGTGGATATTTGGAGAGCTAAGTGGCCTATATTGGAAAAAGGAATATCTTCAAATACAAACTACCCAGAAGCATTCTGTGAAACTTCTTTCTGATCTGTGCATTCAACTAACAGAGTTTAACCATACTTTTGATTGAGCAGATCTGAAACCCTCTTTCTGAATAAACTTCAAGTGTACATTTAGAGCACTTAGAGGCCTATAGTGGAAAAGGAATATCTTCAACTAAGAACTACACAGAAGCATTCTGTGAAACTTCTTTGTGTTCTGTGCATTCAACTAACATAGTTGAATCTTACATTTGACTGAGCAGTTTTGAAACACTCTTTCTGTAGAAATTGATAGTGGACATTCGGAGCGCTAAGAGGCCTATAGGGAAAGAAGGAATATCGGCAAATAAAAACTACACAGAAGCATTCTGTGAAACGTCTTTCTGTTCTGTGTATTCAACTAAAAGTGTTGAACTTTACTTTTGATTGAGCAGTTCTGAAACACACTTTCTGTAGAACCTGAAAGTGGACATTTGGAGCGCTAACTGGATTACAGTGGAAAAGGGAATATCTTCAAATAAGAACTACACAGAAGCATTCTGTGAAACTTCTTTCTGTTCTGTGCATTCAACTAACAGAACTGAACATTACTTTTGATTCGGCTTTGCTGATAAACTCTTTCTGTAGTAACTGCAAGTGGACATTCAGAGCGCTAAGAGGTCTACAGTGGAAAAAGGAATATCTTCAAATAAAAACCACACAGAAGCATTCTGTGAAACGTGTTTCTGTTCTGTGCATTCAATTAACAGAGTGGAACCTTACTTTTGATTGAGCAGTTCTGAAACACTCCTTCTGTAAAAACTTCAAGTGGACATTCGGAGCACTTAGAGACATAAAGTGGGAAAAGGTATTTCTTCAAATAAAAAATACGCAGAAGCATTCTGTGAAACTTCTTTCTGTTCTGTGCATGCAACTTACAGACTTGAACCTTACTTTTGATTGAGCAGTTCTGAGACACACTTTCTGTAGAAACTGCCAGTGGACATTCTGAAGGCTTGGCGGGCTATAGTGAAAAAAGGAATATCTTAAAAATAAAACTACACAAAGCATTCTGTGAAACTTCTTTCTGATCTGTGCATTCAACTAACAGATTTGAACCTTACTTTTGATTGAGGAGTTGTGAAACACTCTTTCTGTAGAAACTGGAAGTGGACATTCCTAGCCCTAAGAGGTCTATAGTTGAAAAAGGAATATCTTAAAATAAAGACTACACAGAAGCATTCTGTGAAACTTCTTTCTGTTCTGTGTATTGAACTAACAGGGTTGAACCTTACTGTTGGTTGAGTAGTTCTGAAACACTCTTTCTGTAGAAACTGCAAGAGGACATTCGGAGTGCTTAGAAGGCTAAAGTGGAAAAAGGATTATCTTCAAAAAAAGCTACACAGAAGCATTCTGTGAAACATCTTTCTGTTCTGTTCATTCAACTAACAGAGTTGAACCTCACATTTGATTGAGCATTTCTGAAACATTCTTTCTGTAGAAACTGAAAGTGGACATTCGGACCGCTAAGCGGACTACAGTAGAAAAAGTAATATCTTCAAATGAAAACTACACAGAAGCATTCTGTGAAACTTCTTTCTGATCTGTGCATTCAACTAACTGAGTTTAACCTTAGTTTTGATTGAGCACTTCGGAAACACACTTTCTGTAGAAACTGCAAATGGACATTCTGAGCGCTAAGAGGCCTATAGGGGAAGAAGGAATATCGGCAAATAAAAACTACACAGAAGCATTCTGTGAAACTTCTTTCTGTTCTGTGCATTCAACTAACAGTGTTTAACCATACTTTTGATTGAGGAGTTCTGAAACACACTTTCCGTAGAACCTGAAAGTGGACATTTGGAGCGCTAACTGGCCTATAGTGGAAAAAGGAATATCTTCAAATAAGAACTACACAGAAGCATTCTGTGAAACTTCTTTCTGTTCTGTGCATTCAACTAACAGAATTGAACCTTACTTTTGATTCAGCTTTGCTGAAACACTCTTTCTGTAGTAACTGCAAGTGGACATTCGGAGCGCTAAGAGGTCTATAGTGGAAAAAGGAATATCTTCAAATAAAAACTACACAGAAGCATTCTGTGAAACTTCTTTCTGTTCTGTGCATTAAATTAACAGAGTTGAACCTTAATTTTGATTGAGCAGTTCTGAAAGACTCCTTCTGTAAAAACTTCAAGTGGACATTCAGAGCACTTAAAGACCTAAAGTGGGAAAAGGAATATCTTCAAATAAAAAATACACAGAAGCATTCTGTGAAACTTCTTTCTGTTCTGTGCATTCAACTGAGTTCAACCTTACTTTTGATTCAGGAGTTCTGAAACACTCTTTCTGTAGAAAGTGCAAGTATATATTCGGAGCGCTAAGACGCCTATAGGGGAAAAAGGATTATCTTCAAATATAAATTACACCGAAGCATTCTGTGAAACTTCTTTATGTTCTGTGCATTCAACTAACAGAGTTGATCCTTACCTTTGATTGTGCAGTTCTGAAACACTCTTTCTGCCGAAACTGCAAGGGGATATTCGGAGCGCTAAGAAGCCTATAGTGGAAAAAGGAATATCTTCAAATAAAAACTACATAGAAGCATTCTGTGAAACTTCTTTCTGTTCTACGCATTCTACTAAGAGAGTTGAACCTTAGTTTTGATTGAGCAGTTCTGAAACACTCTTTCTGTAGAAACTGCAAGTGGACATTCTGTGCGCTAAGAGGCCTATAGTGGAAAAAGATATATCTTCAAATAAAAACTACACAGAAGCATTCTTTGAAACGTCTATTGTTCTGCGCATTCAACTAACAGAGTTGAACCTTCCTTTTGATTGAGCAGTTATGAAACACACTTTCTGTAGAAACTGCAAGTGCACATTCCGAGAGCTAAGAGGCCAATACTGGAAAAAGGAATATCTTCAAATACAAACTACCCAGAAGCATTCTGTGAAACTTCTTTCCTTTCTGTGCATTCAACTAACAGAATTGAACTTTACTTCTGACTGAGCATTTCTGAAACACTCTTTCTGTAAAAACTGCATGTGGACATTCGGAGCGCTAAGATGTCTATAGTGGAAAAAGGAATATCTTCAAATAAAAACTACACAAAAGCATTCTGTGAAACTTCTGTCTGTTCTGTGTATTCAACTAACAGAGTTGAACCTTATTCTTGGTTGAACAGTTCTGAAACACTCCTTCTGTAGAAGCTGCAAGTGGACATTCGGAGTGCTTAGAGGCCTATAGTGGAAAAAGTAATATATTCAAGAAAAACTACAGAGAAGCATTCTGTGAAACATCTTTCTGTTCTGTGCATTCCACTAACTGAGTTTAACCTTACATTTGATTGAGCATTTCTGAAACACTCTTTCTGTAGAAACTGCAAGTGGACATTCGGAGCTCTAAGAGGCCTGTGGTGGGAAAGGGAATATCTTCAAATAAAAACTACATAGAAGCATTCCATGAAACTTCTTTCTGTTCTGTGCATTCAACTAACAGATTTGAACCTTACTTTTGATTGAGCAGTTCTGAAACACTCTTTCTGCAGAAACTGCAAGTGGACATTCAGAGCGCTAAGAGGCCTATAGTGGAAAAAGGAATATCTTCAAATAAAAACTACTCATAAGCACTCTGTGAAACTTCTTTCTGTTCTGTGCTTTCAACTAACAGAGTTGAACGCTACTTTTTATTGAGCAGTTCTGAAACACTCTTTCTGTAGAAACTGCAAGTGGACATTGGAGCACTAAGAGGCCTACGGAGGAAAAAGGAATATCTTCAAATAAAAACTACACAGAAGCATTCTGTGAAACTTCTTTCTATTCTGTGCATTCAACTAACAGATTTGAACCTTACTTTTGATTGAGCAGTTCTGAAACACTCTTTCTGCAGAAACTGCAAGTGGACATTCAGAGCGCTAAGAGGCCTATAGTGGAAAAAGGAATATCTTCAAATAAAAACTACTCATAAGCACTCTGTGAAACTTCTTTCTGTTCTGTGCTTTCAACTAACAGAGTTGAACGCTACTTTTTATTGAGCAGTTCTGAAACACTCTTTCTGTAGAAACTGCAAGTGGACATTGGAGCACTAAAAGGCCTACGGAGGAAAAAGGAATATCTTCAAATAAAAACTACACAGAAGCATTCTGTGAAACTTCTTTCTATTCTGTGCATTCAACTAACAGATTTGAACCTTACTTTTGATTGAGCAGTTCTGAAACACTCTTTCTGCAGAAACTGCAAGTGGACATTCAGAGTGCTAAGAGGCCTATAGTGGAAAAAGGAGTATCTTCAAATAAATACTACACAGAAGCATTGTGTGAAACTTCTTCCTTTTCTGTGCATTCAACTAACAGAGTTGAACCTTACTTTTGATTGTGGAGTTGTGAAATACTGTTTCTGTAGAAACTGGAAGTGGACATTCGGAGTGCTAAGAGGCCTATAGTGGAAAATGGAATATCTGCAAATAAAAAGTACACAGTAGCATTGTGTGAAACTTCTTTCTGTTCTGTGCATTCAACTAACAGAGTTGAACCTTACTTTTCGTTGAGCATTTCTGCAACACTCTTTCTGTAGAAACTGCAAGTGGACATTCGGAACGCTAATAGGGGTATATTGGGAAAAGGAGTATCTTCAAATAAAAACTACACAGAAGCATTCTGTTAAACTTCTTTCTCATCTGTGCATTCAACTTACAGAGTTGAACCTTACTTTTATTGAGCATTTCTGAAACTCTCTTTCTGTAGAAACTGCAAGTTGAAATTTGGAGCGCTAAGAGGCCTATAGTGGAAAAAGGAATATCTTCAAATAAAAACTATACAGAAACATTTTGTGAAACTTCTTTCTGATCTGTGCATTCAACTAACAGAGTTGAACCTTACTTTTGATTGAGCAGTTTGGAAACACTCTTTCTGTAGAAACTGGAAGTGGACATTCGAAGCAATATAACATGAATATATTTTCACTTGAATCATAAGAGTATAAGAGTAAGAGAACATGTCTGCCGTTCCCCAAGGTTTGATTTTATCTTACATGCAGTTCGTTATCCATTCAGTAAGTGTTTGTTGTACTCGATCCTGTGCCAAGTGCTGGGAATTGAGGAATGGGGAGAAAGGAGTAGAAACTTGGCCTATTGAGATACTATTCAAAAGGCTCTCCTCAGTATAAGTTACTAATCACATAAATAGACGAGATATTGACATATTATAATATATGCTTTGAAGAAAAATCAAGTTGAGGATTTTTAAAGAGGTTGAAGATGAAGTGAGATAAGGTGGGGTCAAGAAAGGCCAGTTTGAGGAAATTAATCTCAGGCCTGAAAGAGGGGAAGATGACAAGATAATTCCAGACAACCAGAAGAACACATGACAAGGCCTTCTAACAGGAGAATGTTCAGCGTGTATGAGTAATAGAAGTCGATGGTGGCCGGAGCATAGTAAATGAGGGATGCATGACATGAGGTTATACAGACATTTAGAGTTAGAAGGTCAGAATATGGGGTGTGAGCTTTCTTGCACAAGTATTGGGAAGCTTCTGGAAGATTTTTCTAGGGCAATGACCTGATGTTATTCCTTTCCTGTTTTCTTTTTCTTTTTCTTTTTTTGGTGATTACTCTCTTTGCTTTCTAGAGAACAGATGGTAGAAGGGGGAAGTGGAAATATGTAGTCACATTAGGGATCCATCAAAATATTGAGCTGAACTGATGGGTTTGGCCGTGGTTTGACCTAGAGTGGTTATTATAGAGAATGAGCAGAATGGATGCATTAGAGAGATTTCTCAAGTTTGAAATGGTTGAGCTACAGATTGGATACAGGTAGGAAGATGGTAAAGGAAGGATGACATCAGGTATACTTCGAATTTGGTGTTTACAAGCAGGGTGCATGGTAGAGCCATTTATGAGAAGGCTTCAGGAGAAAAAGGAGACTTGGAAACTATTGAGAAAGGTCAGAGACTGTGTTCTGAATCTCATGGTAGAAACAGGAAGGATTCTATTGTATACAGTAACAGGAAGAAGAATGCAAATGCAACTCTTTTGACCAGCTTTACAGAGTTCAGCCAAACAAGCCATACCTAGTTCAACCTCATGTTAGAGATGAGCAAACTGAACTTCAGAACCTGTAAACAACCTGTCAGAATCAAAAACGAGCCAGAAGAATATTTCGCCCATTACATGATACTTTGTTTAAATAGTTATAATTATTTTAGATATTTTACTTTCTTGATTTTATTATTAAGCACAAATAACATTGTACTTAAAGTTTATCTCTATTTTTCACTTTTCTTATTTTATCATAATTTCAGGTAAAAATCAATCAAAAAATTATATTGAAATTGAAATACTGAATTTTATACTAAAGACAAGGCATCCAAATGAAAATGAAATTTTTCAGGTGAAAATTTCCAAATCATAAATATGTAGGGACAAAAAACTTTATTTATAAAGAAAAAGATAATTCTAATTAATTGATGATTCAAAGGTTTACAACTTTAAAAGTAAATATTATCTTTGAAGTAAAGTCCATTTAAATTATTTATGCAGCCAAAGTTTTAGTAATTGTATATGTATGTCATGTAAACTTTTTCGAGAAAAAAGGAATTGGAAATGTTAGGGTATTATGCATTAAAAATCACCTAAAGGAAAAAATTATCTCCTCATGAAGGATTACTTTAGCCACTTTGACAGGTGTAGGTAAAAGAACACTAAATGCACATCAATATGATTAGCAGATGCGCGCTTAGAAATACGTTATCATTGAAAAGAGAATTGTATTATCAGCTTTGCAGGGGCCCTTCTTATCCTTCATATTTACGTAACTTTGTCATCTATAGAAAGATTATGGGAATTTTAAAAATAGCTGATAGTTAAGAAACATCACCATAACACTGTACTGAATGCATAATAAAACATTTCCCTTCTTTCTAAAAGCCTTTTAAAATTATGTACCATAATCAGTATGGCTAGCAGAGGGTAATTTCCATGTTCAAGTTCCTCTGTTTCTCGAGGTTGAGAATCCTTCTATAGTCTTCTGAGGGGGACACTGTAGTGTTTTCTTAGCCTGATTATTTTTACCTATTTTTTCTGATCCTTTCCTTTGTATATTTACATTTTACATATTGAAAGTTATTTTTTCAAATATTTTATATGCAAGTTTACAAAGTACAACGACTGTACATTAAAATAACTTATTTATGCCATATGGAAGTTTAAATATAATTTTAAAATATCTAATATTGATTGTTTAGTTTCTAATCATTGATACTTGACATGATTTTTCCCAGCATACCTCAAAATATTCTTCAAAATCCTGCGAATTAATTCCTGTAACACTTCTGAGGTGTATTAATAAGCTAGAGATGTAAAGAAGATTTGCAGAGAAAATTAGGTTCCCAAATTAGAAATTTTGTCCCACTATAGACTAGAAACCTCTTGAAATGATCAAAAACAATAATAATGCATGTCATAGAGGAAAACTAATAAGCCTGCTGCAGCATGACTACCTCTGTGACCTCAGACAAGTTACGTGTGGGTCCCTACTTCTGTGACCTCAGACAAGTTACGTGTGGGTCCGCACTTATTTTCTTCATCTCTAATAAATATTTGACAAATCTCATTTTCAAAAGTCCTTTAAGGCCTTTCCACCTTTTTTTTTTGAGATGGAGTTTTGCTCTCATTGCCCAGGCTGCAGTGCAATGTCATGGTCTCGGCTCACACAACCTCCAACTCCCGGGATCACGTGATTCTCCTGCATCCACCTCCTGAGTAGCTGGGGTTACAGGTGCACAACACAACGCCCAGCTAATTTTTTGTATTTTTAGTAGAGATGGGGTTTCACCATGTTGGTCAGGCTGGTCTTGAACTCCCGACCTCAGGTGATCTGCACGCCTCGTCCTCCCAAAGTGCTGGGATTACAGGCACGATCAACCGCGGCCTGTGAAGGGCTTTCTACTTTTAAGATTTCAGGACGTAATTATGGAGCCAAGATGGCCGAATAGGAACAGCTCTGGTCTCCAGCTCCCAGCCCGAGCGACACAGAAGACTGGTGATTTCTGCATTTCTGCTTGAGGTACCTGTTTCTTCTCACTAGGGAGTGCCAAGCAGTGGCTGCAGGACAGTTGGTGAAGCGCAATGTGCACGAGCCGAAGCAGGGCGAGGCACTGCCTCACTCGGGAAGCACAAGGGGTCAGGGAGTTCGCTTTCCTAGTCAAAGAAAGAGGTAACAGATGGCACCTGGAAAATCGGGTCAGTCCCACCCTCATACTGCGCTTTACCAATGGGCCTGGAAAACGGCACACTAGGAGATTGTGTCCCGCACCTGGCTTGGAGGGTCCTATGCCCACGGAGTCTCGCTGATTGCTAGCACAGCAGTCTGAGATCAAGCTGCAAGGCAGCAGCGAGGCTGGGGGAGGGGTGCCCGCCATTGCCCACCCTTGCTTAGGTAAACAAAGCAGCCAGGAAGCTGGAACTGGGTGGAGCCCACCACAGCTCAAGGAGGCCTGTCTGCCTCTGTAGGCTCCACCTCTGGGGGCAGGGCACAGACAAACAAAAAGTCAGCAGGAATCTCCAGAGATTTAAAGGTCCCTGTCTGACTGACAGCTTTGAAGAGAGTAGTGGTTCTCCCAGCAAGCAGCTGGAGATCTGAGAACGGATAGACTGCCTCCTAAAGTGGGTCCCTCACCCCTGAGCAGCCTAACTGGGAGGAACCCCCCCAGTAGGGAAAGGCTGACACCTCACTGGGCCCAGTACTCCTCTGAGACAAAACTTCCAGAGGAACTATCAGACAGCTGAATTTGTGGGCTCACGAAAATCCGCTGTTCTGCAGCCACCACTGCTGACACCCAGCCAAACAGGGTCTGGAGTGGACCTCTAGTAAACCCCAACAGACCTGCAGCTAAGGGTCCTGTCTGGTAGAAGGAAAACTAACAAACAGAAAGGACATCCACACCAAAAACCCATCTGTACATCACCATCATCAAAGCCCAAAAGTAGATAAAACCGCAAAGATGGGGAAAAAACAGAGCAGAAAAACTGGAAACTCTAAAAAGCAGAGCACCTCTCCTCCTCCAAAGGAACGCAGTTCCTCACCAGCAACGGAACAAAGCTGGATGGAGGATGACTTTGACGAGTTGAGAGAAGAAGGCTTCAGACGACCAAACTACTCTGAGCCACGGGAGGAAATTCAAAACAATAGCAAAGAAGTTAAAAACTTTGAAAAAAAATTAGAAGAATGGATAACTAGAATAACCAATGGAGAGAAGGGCTTAAAGGAGATGATGGAGCTGAAAGCCAAGTTTCGAGAACTACATGAAGATTGCAGAAGCCTCAGTAGAAGATGCGATCAACTGGAAGAAAGCGTATCACTGATGGAAGATGAAATGAATGAAATGAAGCGAGAAGGGAAGTCTAGAGAAAAAAGAATAAAAAGAAATGAACAAAGCCTCCAAGAAATTTGGGACTGCGTGAAACGACCAAACCTACGTCTGATTGGTGTACCTGAATATGACGGGGAGAATGGAACCAAGTTGGAAAACACTGCAAGATATTATCCAGGAGAACTTCCCCAATCTAGCAAGGCAGGCCAACATTCAGATTCAGGAAACACAGAGAACGCCACAAAGATACTCCTCGAGAAGAGCAACTCCAAGACACATAATTGTCAGATTCACCAAAGTTGAAATGAAGGAAAAAATGTTAAGGGCAGCCAGAGAGAAAGGTGGGGTTACCCACAAAGGGAAGCCCATCAGACTAACAGCTGATCTCTCGGCAGAAACTCTACAAGCCAGAAGAGAGTGGGGGCCGATATTCAACATTCTTAAAGAAAAGAATTTTCAACCCAGAATTTCCTATCCAGCCAAACTAAGCTTCATAAGTGAAGGAGAAATAAAATACTTTACACACAAGCAAACGCTGAGTGATTTTGTCACCACCAGGCCTGCCCTAAAAGAGCTCCTGAAGGAAGCACTAAACATGGAAAGGAAAAACCAGTACCAGCCACTGCAAAAACATGCCAAATTGTAAAGACTATCAAGGCTAGGAAGAAACTGCATCAACTAATGAGCAAAATAACCAACTAACATCATAATGACAGGATCAAATTCACACATAACAATATTAACGTTAAATGTAAATGGGCTAAATGCTCCAATTAAAAGACACAGACTGGCAAACTGGATAAGGAGTCAGGACCCATCAGTGTGCTGTATTCAGGAAACCCATCGGACGTGCAGAGACACACATAGACTCAAAATAAAGGGATGGAGGAAGATCTATCAAGCAACTGGAAAACAAAAAAAGGCAGGGGTTGCAATCCTAGTCTCTGATAAAATAGACTTTAAACCAACAAAGATCAAAAGAGACAAAGAAGGCCATTACATAATGGTAAAGGGATCAATTCAACAAGAAGAGCTAACTATCCTAAATATATATGCACCCAACACAGGAGCACCCAGATTCATAAAGCAAGTCCTCAGTGACCTACAAAGGGACTTAAACTCCCACACAATAATAATGGGAGATTTTAACACCCCACTGTCAACATTAGACAGATCAACGAGACAGAAAGTTAACAAGGATATCCAGGAATTGAACTCAGCTCTGCACAAAGTGGACCTAATAGACATCTACAGAACTCTCCACCCCAAATCAACAGAATATACATTTTTTTCAGCACCACACCACACCTATTCCAAAATTGACCACATAATTGGAAGTAAAGCTCTCCTCAGCAAATGTAAAAGAACAGAAATTATAACATACTGTCTCTCAGACCACAGTGCAATCAAACTAGAACTCAGGATTAAGAAACTCAGTCAAAACCGCTCAACTACATGGAAACTGAACAACCTGCTCCTGAATGACTATTGGGTACATAATGAAATGAAGGCAGAAATAAAGATGTTCTTTGAAACCAACGAGAACAAAGACACAACATACCAGAATCTGTGGGACACATTCAAAGCAGTGTGTAGAGGGAAATTTATAGCACTAAATGCCCACAAGAGAAAGCAGGAAAGATCCAAAATTGACACCCTAACATCACAATTAAAAGAACTAGAAAAGCAAGAGCAAACACATTCAAAAGCTAGCAGAAGGCTAGAAATAACTAAAATCAGAGCAGAACTGAAGGAAATAGAGACACAGAAAACCCTTCAAAAAATTAATGAATCCAGGAGCTGGTTTTTTGAGAAGATCAACAAAATTGATAGACCGCTAGCAAGACTAATAAAGAAGAAAAGAGAGAAGAATCAAATAGATGCAATAACAAATGAAAAAGGGAATATCACCACCGATCCCACAGAAATACAATCTACCATCAGAGAATACTACAAACACCTCTATGCAAATAAACTAGAAAATCTAAGAGAAATGGATAAATTCCTCGACAAATACACCCTCCCAAGACTAAATCAGGAAGAAGTCGAATCTCTGAATAGACCAATAACAGGTTCTGAAATTGTGGCAATAATCAATAGCTTACCAACCAAAAAGAGTCCAGGACCTGATGGATTCACAGCTGAATTCTACCAGAGGTACAAGGAGGAACTGGTACCATTCCTTCTGAAATTATTCCAATCGATAGAAAAAGAGGGAATCCTCCCTAACACATTTTATGAAGCCGGCATCGTCCTGATACCAAAGCCAGGCAGAGACACAACCAAAAAAGAGAATTTTAGATCAATATCCTTGATGAACATTGATGCAAAAATCCTCAATTAAATACTGGCAAACCGAATCCAGCAGCACATCAAAAAGCTTATACACCATGATCAAGTGGGCTTCATCCCTGGGATGCAAGGCTGGTTCAACATACGCAAATGAATAAATGTAATCCAGCATATAAACAGAACCAAAGACAAAAACCACATGATTATCTCAATAGATGCAGTAAAGGCCTTTGACAAAATTCAACAATGCTTCATGCTAAAAACTCTCAATAAATTAGGTATTGATGGGATGTATCTCAAAATAGTAAGAGCTGTCTATGACAAACCCACAGCCAATATCGTACTGAATGGGCAAAAACTGGAAGCATTCCCTCTGAAAACTGGCACAAGACAGGGATGCCCTCTCTCACCGCTCCTATTCAATATAGTGCTGGAAGTTCTGACCAGAGCAATCAGGCAGGAGAAGGAAATAAAGGGTATTCAATTAGGAAAAGAGGAAGTCACATTGTCCCTGTTTGCAGATGACATGATTGTATATCTAGAAAATCTCATTGTCTCAGCCCAAAATCTCCTTAAGCTGATTAGCAACTTCAGCAAAGTCTCAGGATACAAAATCAATGTACAAAAATCACAAGCATTCTTGTACACCAATCACAGACAAACAGAGAGCCAAATCATGAGTGAACTCCCATTCACAATTGCTTCAAAGATAATAAAATACCTAGGAATCCAACATACAAGGGATGTGAAGGACCTCTTCAAGGAGAACTACAAACCACTGCTCAATGAAATAAAAGAGGATACAAACAAATGGAAGAACATTCCATGCTCATGGGTTGGAAGAATCAATATCGTCAAAATGGCCATACTGCCCAAAGTAATTTATAGATTCAATGCCATCCCCATCAAGCTACAAATGACTTTCTTCACAGAATTGGAAAAAACTACTTTAAAGTTCATATGGAACCAAAAAAGAGCCCGCATCGCCAAGTCAATCCTAAGCCAAAAGAACAAAGCTGGAGGCATCACGCTGCCTGACTTCAAACTATACTACAAGGCTACAGTAACCAAAACAGCATGGTACTGGTACCACAACAGAGATATAGATCAATGGAGCAGAACAGAGCCCTCAGAAATGATGCCGCATATCTACAGTGATCTGATCTTTGACAAACCTGACAAAAACAAGAAACGGGGAAAGGATTCCCTAATTAATAAATGGTGCTGGGAAAACTGGCTAGCCATATATAGAAAGTTGAAACTGGATCCCTTCCTTACACCTTATACAAAAATTAATTCAAGATGGATTAAAGACTTAAATGTTAGACCTAAAACCATTAAAATCCTACAAGAAAACCTAGGCAATACCATTCAGGACATAGGCATGGGCAAGGACTTCATGTCTAAAACACCAAAACAATGGCAACAAAAGCCAAAATTGACAAATGGGATCTAATTAAACTAAAGAGCTTCTGCACAGCAAAAGAAACTACCATCAGAGTGAACAGGCAACCTAGAGAATGGGAAAAAATTTTTGCAGCCTACTCATCTGACAAAGGGCTAATATCCAGAATCTACAATGAACTCAAACAAATTTACAAGAAGAAAACAAACAAAACCCCATCAAAAAGTGGGCAAAGGACATGAACAGACACTTCTCAAAAGAAGACATTTATGCAGCCAAAAAACACATGAAGAAATGCTCCTCATCACTGGCCATCAGAGAAATGCAAATCAAAACCACAGTGAGATACCATCTCACACCAGTTAGAATGGCCATCATTAAAAAGTCAGGAAACAACAGGTGCTGGAGAGGATGTGGAGAGATAGGGACACTTTTACACTGTTGGTGGGACTGTAAACTAGTTCAACCATTGTGGAAGTCAGTGTGGCGATTCCTCAGGGATCTAGAACCAGAAATACCATTTGATCCAGCCATCCCATTACTGGGTATATACCCAAAGGTCTATAAATCATGCTGCTATAAAAACACATGCACACGTATGTTTATTGCGGCACTATTCACAATAGCAAAGAGTTGGAACCAACCCAAATGTCCAACAACGATAGACTGGATTAAGAAAATGTGGCACATATACACCGTGGAATACTATGCATCCATAAAAAATGATGAGTTCGTGTCCTTTGTAGGGACATGGATGAAACTGGAAAACATCATTCTCAGTAAACTATCGCAAGGACAAAAAACCAAACACCGCATGTTCTCACTCATAGGTGGGAATTGAACAATGAGAACTCATGGACACAGGAAGGGGAACATCACACTCCGGGGACTGTTGTGGGGTGGGGGGGAGGGGGGAGGGACAGCATTAGGAGATATACCTAATGCTAAATGACGAGTTAATGGGTGCAGGAAATCAACATGGCACATGGATACATATGTAACAAACCTGCACATCGTGCACATGTACCCTAAAACCTAAAGTATAATAAATAAATAAATTAATAAATTAATTAATTAATTAAAAAAAATAAATAAATAAAAAATAAGATTTCAGGACGTATAGCCTGGGAGGTAAATGGTAGTATATATATATATATATACACACACACCCCCACAAACACACACACACACTGTATATATATACATATATACGGTATATTATACTATATATACATATATACTGAATATTATACTCTATATATACATATCTACTGTATATTATACTGTATATATATACACTTACACACATACACACATGAGACAGAGAGAAGAGATAGACAATTTCATGTGAAAATATAAACTGTCAACATAAAATTTTGCTTCTCTGAGGAATATTTAGCATTTTTCTCAATCTTCTCTGCAGAATTTAAGCATTTTTCTCAGAACTCACCAGATAGAATGAGGGAGGGGCCGTATGATAGGAGCCAGAGATGAAGGGAGAACAATAGAGAGGATGCTTTTGGAAAAATAGTACAGTAAGGCTTGGGAATACTTCTCTCCAACAAAAAGACCAAGGTCACAGCTATAGCTCTTCAGAAGCCAATCTTTCTTTTAAAATGTCAATTTCCATCTATTTCTTGCTTCACAGACATTCCATTCCTTGCTGGATTTAAAATAAAGCCTTTCCATGTGCAACCTTTCTATAGAAAAAGAGAAATATGGGAGACAGTACAGTCTAAAAAGTGATTAAGAATATCTAGTGGACTTTCCCAGACTGTAAATCTTTACATATATCTGAGCCTAATGAGGTGATTTATTGTGCTATAATGCACAGTGAATTATACAGATGCTTCTTTTTGATCATGCTGCAGAATGGAACTAAATACTAAATACCAAATAGCACTCCCATGATTCTTATAGATGTCATTCATATGGCATATTTATGCTTTTTTATATAGCAATTCTTATTCTTAGCTCTTAGGCAATTACGGAATCTTTTTTGTCATTTTAATAATCATGCTCCATTTGAGTTATGCAAGGTAGAATTTCTAAGTAGAAAGTCTTGTTTTTATTGAACGTTTTTAGTAAACATTTTGGAAAAAGTCTGTTTTTTGATGCTACTTCTGCACGCTTTCTCAACATGATATTACTTTGTATTGTCCTTATTAACCACAGTACACCATATTCTGAAAATATTAGAGAGGGTTAAAAATCAGTCATGTATAAGTAAAGTTAATGAAATAGAAAGGAAACCACATTTAGGAAATGGAAGGCAGAAGCAAATGTATTAACCGTGAGTTAGAAACGGTTTAGTCTTTGGAATGAAGCAGCAAGAGTTTAAAAATCTTGTTTGTGATTCACTAGCTTTGTGACCTTGGAGAATTACTTCAGATTTCTGAGTATCAGTTTAGTAGGTGATATCAATTGCAACTTCGCAGAATTATCACAAGTATTAAATAAAGGACTTAGTATCTGGGAGAGCATATAAAATTACTAATAGTTACATTTTTGTTAATATTACCGTTATTATTATCATACGTATAGTATTTTCTTTCACTGACAATGCATTTAGGACATAAGGAGAACTATAGAACAGTGCTTCTCCAACTTAAATGCAGAGCATGAATCACCTGGAGTTTTGTCAAAATGCGAATTCTGACTCAGTAGTCCTGCAAACTAAGGAACTCTTGGTAATGCTGGTGCTGCTAGTTCACCAACAGACCACACGTTTTGCAACAGCTATATAGAATGTCCTGTTTCTTTTTTTAATCACAAAACATGGCAAGCTCTAAAATAAAGCAGAATAACAGATTTAAATGTTAATACTCATGTCCTCAATTTATAATTTCTCCCTCCCTAACAATGGTATAATTCTGATTAAAAATTAGCAAAGAAAAAAATGGAAATTAATCTTCCTATGTTTATTCTTTTAACAAATTCTGGGTGATTACTACTGGGTTACTTGCTGTAGGAAATAGAAAAATCGCTTTGACATAGATCCTTAAGAATCTGTCCCACTACAAGCTTATTTTTGTAGGAAGCTAAAAGATTTATATAAATAACCGTAATTAAAGAGACAAATGAAGAAGTGCAATGAAAGACGTAGGGAAAGTGCTAGAGGAGTTCGGGGTGGAGTAAAATTATCCTAAAATAATATCTATGCGTAACATTATGCTATCTTCCCTAACCAGCGCTTGACCAAATTGTCACAGTGAACTTTCGTCCTTTCTTATATCTTAGTTTTGGTTCCCACATCCTTCTGTTTGGGGAAGTTCTTGGTTTCCTCAGGTAATAACAACAACACTTAAACAATGTATACTAGATAAAAGGAACTATATTGCTTGCTTTATTTACATAGTTAATTTAATTTTCACAATGAACTACGAAGTAATCAGCATTATTTCCTTCATTTTACATATGAGAAAATGGAGAATCAGCGAGATTGAATCATCTCAAGTTTCTAAAATATCCACTCTCACCAGGCTGTTTACCCTGTTTTTGTCTGTATGCTGCTATAACAAAATGCCACAGATTGAGTAATTTATAAAAAACAGAAATGTATTTCTCACAGTTCTAGGGCTGAGAAGTCCGAAATCAAGGCAGCGGAGATTTGGCAGTTGGTCCCGAGGTGGCACCTTCTTGCTTCGTCTTCACGTGACAAAAGTGGGCAAAAACCGACAATGTAAGGACATGGCAGAAGAGACTGAGGAGCCTGGCATTCCTCTAAAGCATCTTTTACGAGGACATTTATCTCATTCATGAGGGTGGATCCTTCTTCACTTAATCACTTAACCAAAAGCCCCATCTCTTGATATCATTGTCCTGGGATTTTAGTTTCAACATACAAACTTTGGATGGGCACATAGGTTCAAATCATAGCACCCTCCAAATTATAATGCCTCTCTCATACCTGTTCTCCTTGAAGTACCCTCTGGTTTTGCTCTCTTCATTCTTGCCATCACAGTTAACCCTTCAGTTCCATTTCTTTAAGTAATCTCTAAATTTGTAAGATGGTTCCATCTTTTTTTTTTGTATATGGCAGTCTCTCAAACATATTTGTCATATGAACTAAGTAGGTAAATATGTAAATGCCTGCTAAATTTTAGTGAATGATATAATGGCCTAAAGATGTATCTGCCCTTCAGCCAAATATATTTACTTTTAGTAGCAATCTCCTGTCATATACAAAGTCACGACTCTAGGGGTAAGCATTTTAGCCTGTGGGTAAGATGTAAAGCAGTGGTATGTTATAGTGACAACTCACTGTCATAGCACTGGGACATGCTCCTCTATCTGCTACAAATTGAATCAACAAAATATATATGATTTTGTGAGATTTAAATGTATGCTCCTGTTAGTAAAATAAAAGTATGGGAAAACTTTACGGAGTAGATTTAATAGAAATGTTTTCCTGAGTTATCTGCCTTCTTTATTTTTATGTTATGCTTTAAGTCTATGGTCAATGTATACAGCTATGATTGATGTGCTTTTCCAATTCTGTTCAGAACAGACAGGTTAATTTTCTTCTTTTAAATCTTCTTGAATTTTGTCTAACATTTTTTGTTCCAATTTCTTACTAGATTATACTCCCTTCCCTAACTGCTTCATGATTACTTATACACAAACAATATTATGATATTGACACATTGAATTCATTTTAGGTGATGATTTTGGTCATAAACATGAGCAGGTTGTGAAGTGTTTCAGCCATCCCAGGGCATGGCTGTCAGTCCTTTGTCTAATGTTTCAAAAAAATCTTGAATTTGTGATGATGCTGTGATGGCCCCTCAGATATTCTTACACACATCTTTGCCCCTTGTTCTCTCTAACTTTCCTCTTCTGATAAAAAAGCAAACACTGCCAAGCTCAAATGGAATTAAATTTGGATGCAAATGTCACTATGCCATGGTTGCCAATAAAAGTACACAAGGAATTTTATTATGGTAAATTAAAGGCAAACAGACTTCAGAGAAATGAGCACGAACATGAAAATGGCACATGGTACGCAGATCTCACTGGAAAGTCATTCGGTACACAATGCTTTCACTAGAAAAATCCATTAGCTTTAGCTAGAAATTGAAATTACTTTGTAGGAAATCAGAATAAAATATGTGAAAACATTATATTGTGCGCAAGATTAATACCACGCATGGTGTTGAAAGGTTTGTGGTCTTGCTTCGACGATGCTAAAAGGTCAGAAACCACAAAGATGCATATGTGCTGTCATTTGCACAGTTACTAATTTTTCTCATTATTTCCATAATGAGATGTGCTGTTTCAACAGAGAAACCCTCTGGAGAGTGGCTTGCACTGTTTTCAGGCAGCTCTTTTGCTTTCATGTTTTGGCCTTGGCCAGGGAATTCAGACAGACTTTTCATTTATTTTCCACAAGAATGTATTCATTTATTGTTTTAAATAATAATAAATAGATTTTAAAATTACTGTACATTTCTGCACTTTAAACTCCATGAGGTCAAGGACTCTAAAGTCTGGACATCATTGTATACCCTACATCTTGCACAAGGTTTAGAAAAAATGGCATGGACACCTATTTTTTGAATCAATAAATGAATACATAAAAGAATTCCAAACTCTGGTCCAAGGTTTTAGATTAATAATGTATTAAAATGCATAAAATTTATAGACAAAACTATTCTTATTTAGAAGTTTATTCTTTAGTTGGAGAGATAAAATATATGCACATAAAAGCTTAAGGAAAAATAATAAGGGTTTTGAAGTACTTACTATGTGAAAAATTTAGCATAAACCTTATATCCATTTATTTAACACATTTTATACGTTTCATTATTTATATATAGTGCTGATTGGTAGAATTCATACGTGAACGGAACTATAAAAATTTTGAGGATAAGCACTAGAAGCACAGAATAAATAGAGTGTTAACATGCAAAACACAGAAATACTTACATTGACTAGGTGAAAGAAAAGATTTCTGGTTACATGTACACTGATTATTGAGGGATGAGTATGACATTATTATGCCAGAATCAATAAATATTTTAAATAGGGAGAAAACTATAATTATATATCTTTGTGTTCAGCAGGAGTAGCAGTATTGATAAGGTAGAAGTTTGTTATACCTTGTTTATAGTCTTTTAAAGTTGTTTATAAATAAAATCTACTCCTAGTTAATTAATGGTTGATGTTCATTGAAGTGTTTTAAAATTTTTGACCTCTGAATTGCCTTGTACATATGGAGAAATAAAGCTTGACTAGAATAATTTCTTGAGTGGAGAATGAATGATCTGGATAGATTTGTTGACAATAAATATGTCTGTACTTATTTCATTAATTCTTTAATCTTCATGAAGAAAAATATAAAAGTCATATTCTAGTATTTTATACCATGGAAAAAATGTCTTATCCTTTTCCTAAGGAAAAATACATCATGACACAAACGTAAAGTTAATTAAATTACTTACTTTATTAATTAACTGTCTATTATTTCTATGGGTTGAAGTAAATTTGATACTCAATGCTATTTAATCTAATTCTAAAAGCTTGAATGAGTAATGATTTTTTCATGTAAGGTTAGTTGAAATAAATTATCATTGATTTTCAGATTTAATATTAATTAGCTATTGCATATTCTTAATGGGAAACAAGTGTTTAAAAAGCCCTTTTTGGTTGCAAAAAGACCACGCCCATTGTAGACTTCTCAGAATACATCACATCTGGCCTCTTTTTTAGAGTGGGGAATTCAACTCATAAGTGGCTGGACATTGATTCTGAACATTTTGAACATTATTTGCCTGTCTTAACTCATACTGGTTGCTGTTCTTTTATAAGTAATCACCATGTTTAGCATGCACTTGAACTATTGTTACTTAGGGTGCTTGACTATTTACAAGTCTCACTAGGATTCCAGGTATTCATTAGTCTCGTGGTGTGTATTTGCTGATGGTCCTATTATCTTTGTTGGTTCAGTTACACAGTACCATCCAAGATGCTGCAACACATTATACACAGGGTATGGGTTGTGGGAGCTACAGATTTCAGTTATTATTTAGGCTCAGAAACTTAGAATCTCTGCAAGGTTGGACATGTTCCTTAGTCTTGTTTTAAGACCATCTTGTTTTAAAAGTTAGTCCCAAATTCTTAAAATATAGAATTGGGGTGCTAGTAGTGCTCACAGAATTGTAGTAAAGATCAGCTGGGAAAAAAAGAGCCTATTAAACACAGCCTGGTATTTAATAAGTATCAGCTGCCTTCAATTAGGAATCTGTGTTGTCATGATTAGAAGATTGCTGGTTTATTTTGCAGATCTGTAAGTATAGCCAAAATATGTCAAAATAACAACCAGAAAGAATCATATACCGTCCCTTGAACATTTCATCCCTAGAATCTAGCCAGATTAGCATCTCTATACTGACAATACTGTTAACACAGATTGTGCCCAAACCCCTCATTGACTTTTCAGCACCTGTAAATTACTGGAGATTTAGGAAGAAGTCTGAGGTTATGGCTTAGTTAAGCTGAGTGGCCAGAAAGTGTGAGATGCTGGATGCCTCCTCCAGTTAATTTCTCCAGCGGCCGCACCAGGCGTATCCATAGCTCCGCTCCCAGGAGCTCGTCTCCGGCGTGGGGCGTGTGCGCACCCCTGGCCGGGCGGAGCCTGGAGCCTGCTCATTAGCAGCGCGGGCAGCTCGTGCGCCCGCAGGAGGGAGGCGGAAGCACAGCCCTGCGCCGCCAGCAGGAGGAGGGAGCGCGGCGGCTGCAGGCAGGGGAGGGAGAGGAAAGAATGGAGGGACGGCTCCCGGACAGAGTGGGAGGAATCGGGGAGCGGCCGGTCCGGGGGAAGCTGGTCCGCTGCGCTGCGCTCGTTATTCACAGGACGCGGCGGCGCTTCCCGGGGCCGCTTCCCGGTCCCCTGGGTGGAGGCTGCCGTCTAAACCTGACTCCAGGTGAGTTCCCCAAAGAGGTGAACCGAGGGGTCTCGAACCAGAGACGTGGAACTGGCGAGGCTGCTCGGCTCCCCAAGCGCTGCTGCCTTTACATTTCCCGATTCACGGGAGGTTTTGGGGGCGGCTGCACAGGCTGGAGGGGCGGATGGGCGGTCGCGATCCTCAGCCGGCGTGGGGGCGTTCGGGAGGAATTAGCTTCAGTGAACGGGGTTTTAGGAGATGTCCCCAAGGCACGCGCTATGTATGCGTTTCTAGACGAGCTTTTGAGACAGAAATTTGGCTTCCCGGATGCCCGTTTTGGCCTTCTGTCCTTCCTTTTGCTTGCCTCATGCCCAATTTTCCAAGCCGAGGAAAGGACTGGAAGGGCGTGGAAGCAGGAGGTCTGGGCACAGAATGCGGCAGGGCAGCCCTGGTCTCCAAGTTTGGGGGTGGGGGGTGGGACTCTTTTCCTTTCAGCCTAATTTACCAGGGGAAAACCCGCAGAGCAACTTGAGGTGCCTTTGCTCCGCACCCTCCATAAGCTTATTAGAGGGAACTTCAGGCTCGCTAGACAGCCTGTGACAGGTGACGGCAATTTAGCTTAAAAGACATGTTGGTTCACTTCGTCTCCTCTTTATCCTTTGTTGCAAAATTGATACCTTTTTGGATTTCTTTAACAGCACAAAGTTTAAGTGGCCGGCTGACAGGAAATATTTCTTTTGAAAATGTAACGTTGAGAGAAAGGCAACTTTATTTTCTTGGAAGAACTTTGGGGAAAGAGATTGATAGAGAAATTCTGGGCATGAAATTATGGACATTTCCCACAGAACTTCCTTCATTTATTTATTTTTTTACATTTCCTTCATTTTTTTAATCGTGTGTGTGTGTGTGTGTGTGTATCAGAGAGGCAAAATTCCTTGGAGGTATTAGGACTTTATTTGGTTTAGAAGTTTCTTTCTTACTAATAGCACTAATCTGTGATCATCATGATTGTAAGAATTTACTAAGTGTTTTGCTTTTAGGTGTTTTGGGTCTGTTTTTTTAAAAAATTCAATACTTTGTGGGCCTTGCTGAATACCTGTCAATAAAATCGGTGGGCATACAGTTAGTCACATGACCCCTGTGGATTTAATAGCAGGTAAGTATACAAATGATAAGTTTAGGAAATAAATGTCAGAATCAACATTTAGGTGTGAAATTGAAATATCTTTCAAATATTTACCAAATTCTCTTTTAGGATCCAATGTCATTTTATGGTCAAGAGAGCTTAAAGCTTTCTCAGATTGAGATACATGTATCTACTTTGTTAATCAAAATGTAGTGTTTTATTTTGTTCTTTCTTTAATGACTGTTTGAATTCAACAAATAAAACTTGCATATTTAATGTAAGGTTCTTTCACATATATTACTTCTCCAATTTTTAATATAAATTTAAGGAGAAAAGCAATATTAATTCCATTTTGTAGATGAAGAGACTGTGTCACAGAAGTATTACTTTACCTAGATTTCTGTAATTATTATATTATAAACTTAGAAATTACATATTATTATGGAACATATAAAATATATGAATGTTATAAACCATAAGAATTCAGATCTATGCTATTTAACTTCAAGTTTAGTTCTTTACCCAAACAATTGCATGACTACATTGAGACTACTGAAGTAATTATATATGAACATGCTATATGAAAAAATACTTAAAACATTTCTTATTTTTCTGGTTTCTCTTTGATATAAAATATACTATAATTTTATGGAGTTATATTCCATATTTAGATGCTCCTAACATCCAAATAACACCTAAACTCCTAAAAACTGACCTGTGTCCTTCTTAATAGGAGTGGCTTGACAGGGAGACTCAATTTTTACCAAGAATATTCTTGGGATAATTTATGTCTTATAATCAAGATAAAGACAGGCCACATTTAGTTGTATTTTTAAACCACTTAGTGTGAACTTGCAACGCAGACATAACTTGCTTTCAGGCTACACTGCCAGCTTTGCAGTGAATAGTCTTTAAGATTCCGTGGAAACATTGGCAGATATAGCTAATGTATACCTGATGTAGGATTTATGAGAAAAGGGGAGGTAGAAACTGAATGCTCTTATATTTCATATGTGACCACATTCATAAAACTTCATTGATAAGTACTTTGTTGTCTGACACGGGCTGATACAAATAGGCTTCTTCAAGAGTTGAGGAAGAAAACAAAATCCCTATAATACAGCCTTTTTCCTCCTTTTCTTTCTTAAGCGGTAATAGTTGATCCTAGCTTTTGTGTGTCTATGCATGCTTAATACAGTTAGGGGTATAAGGAGAAGTTAAGAAAGAATATTGAATGCTAGCTAGGAAACTTTTTGGAGTCTCAAATACTTTGGAACGATTTTTCACATTATATACATAAAATTCATAGTTACATTTGGGAACTAAGTATATCATACACAACTTTGCATCTGATTACAGGATTCCCTGTACATTTATAGCTCAGGTATTCTGGAAAGAGTCAAGATAATTAGTTTTATGGCTCTTGCCCGTGTGACCTGTTCCTTTCTGGTCCTGATATTAAAAGGATGACTTAAATTTTCTGGAATGTCAAAATTTTCTCTTCCCTCAGATCCTACAAAATACTTCAAGCAGTGTATGTGTGATACTCGCTGTCATTCCAACATTTCCAATCCTCCTGAGAATGCTAAACAATGCCCTAGATTTCTTCCTTTGTAATTCTTTCAGATAGAGTGTTAGCTGAGTTAGGAAGAAAGGAGAGAGGGAGAGAAGAAGAGAGATGACATTTTATCCCTCAGGAAAGAACAAGACCAATTGTATTCCTAATTTAGAAATATTATTCTACAAACATTCCTGAACAAGAGGGCTTTGCATATACATTAAAGCAGAATACCTAGTCAACTTCTAGTTGTGCCATGTAGTGAGATGGAAGTAAGATGAGCAAGCCGAGATCATTTTTGTTGGAGAACTGAGACCACATGAAATAGGTAACAGAGTTACCCCAACTGGGGGGCAAGAGGACTTGAAAGTTTCCTCCATAAATTTGCAGTTAGTACAGGGCTGCTCCAGTGATCAGAGTCATGAATGCCCTAGAGTGTCTGTATAACCCTGTACACAGGCTGAGACAGCTCTAATGGCCCAGAAAAGCCTCTGGACAGAATCACTGCACCCTTGGACATTGTCCGACCGCATGTATGAGAATAGTGAGTGCTGAGGAGTTGTGGGTAGCTCGGTACAACTCTTGCTAAAGGAGTGTCATCAACATTCATTGCTGAAAGTGAATTTTTTCATTCACATATGTGATGCCTATTAGGTCATGCTTTCTTGGATACACATTTGTACAAGATATGAATTAATTTTTGAACATCCTTTCTTAAAAGTACCATGTTCATATAGTTGCTCATTTTAATATGAGTAGTTCAGGTGGGACATAATATAGTAAGGAGATGATTGAACATCCTAAGATCTAGTGTATATACCTTTGTTCATGATGAGATTCATCCCCTGTCCCCCTTTGTAGTGACACTGATGGCATAAGGGAGTATTAGATGAAATTTAATGCAGAAAACAATGGGATATGTGAATGGTAGATATGGTTGACAACCACCATTTTCACTGAAATTGTTTCAAAGCAAAGAAATTTGGGATAAATTCATTTTATTTGCTCCTGAAGGGTAATTAGGAATAAGTAGGAATTGTGAAGAAGCTGTAGTGTTGACATTAAGAGAAGTTTTTGATTCTTAAAATAGGATATATTACACAAGAGTGAACAAACAGAAGATACTGAACAAATATTCTGTCATAAGTAAGTGATGGATTATTCGGACTTGTTGAACTATGTTTTTAAATGTATTATTTAAATATTTAAATATTAAAACCTTAAATAATATTTAAATATTATAAAAGTTATAGAAAATTATGTTTTCAATACAAATATACACTTACAAGCTATATTGTAGATATGGGAGTAAACAATGCAATTTTTTTAACTGAGTGAAAAATTTAGTTTTTTAAAATTCCAAATGGAGCTAACAGCTTAGTGTGATACACATTTTGAATTTCAAAATTTGTAACCAAATAGGACAAATGTGTTGAACTGTACTTTTCTTGAAGAACTGTGATAAGAATGAGAGGTGAAAAAATTACAGCATACTTACCAGGGATCAAATACTTGCTTAGGGTTAATAAGAAAAATCTCAGCAAACGCTAGAAATGAGGTACACGATCTATCACAGACCCATGATTAAAGTGGTATCTTGTTAGGTATATGAGCTTGAAAAGAAACAGCATAGCTTCAGTTTACCTCAGTTGCTTCTTTTGTAAAACGGGGAGACTAAGAGTGTGGTAACTCAAAATCTTTGTTAATGATTTGCTTCTTAGAACAGTGCCAGGTCCAATTAGGATTAGATTGCTATTTTTATTATTGATATTTGCCCTAGTTCTGCCTTTTATTGACTGTGTGAAATTGGTGAAGATCCCTTTCTGAAGCTTTGTTTCTTACCTACAAGCTGGGAATAGAATACCTGCTATGAAGAGTGGTTGTTAGTACATTAGAAAGGCTGGATATTTGTTTATATAAGGGGCTCAGCGCATGGTAGAAATTTGATAGCATTTTTTTCTTGCCCTCCCATGTATTACTGTGGAGACATCCCACATATTATGTCCAAGTTTTTATTTTCCCCTCAAATGCAATGTCAAGCACAAAACATTCCCATCTCCTAATTCTCTTCTGATGTTCTACAACCATTAAAGTATAGAAAACTAGAATGAGTGTTTTTATAACTTTTGCTGTACTTAAGCATGTGGAGAGAAGAGCGCTAGATCACAGGACACACTTTGATAGGAAAAGGGAAATATTTACACCACAAACAACTTTCTCCTCATGCTTAACAGTTTTATGCTGTCATTCTGTCAGCACCAAGTGAGATTTTTCTATTTAAATAGTTTTCTATTTGTGGTATGGTAATTCATGTATGGACTTCATGTAATTAACATAAATATAATGGATGGTTGAGAAGTGGTTTATTTTTACCAAGAGGAAAAAATTTGTACACGATTTTTAAAAATATTGCTTTGAAAATATTTAAAATTAATTTTGATTCAGTTGGTGGAAGATAGCGTCACAAACTCACTGCTAGTGGTATTCTTGAGAAGTAATGTTTGAATTTTCTAGGTATTGTCCCCAGACTGGCTTAAAAGAATTTAATTTTAGATGTAAATTTTCTGCTTAACATGGAAGATTTTTCCCTGAAAATATTAGCTTCATCAGATACACAGTTGCTTAGGGGTAGCTGCATGGAATTATGGGAAGGGTGAAATAGAAAAAAATTTTCATGTCTAAGTTATACATACTGGTGTAATCATATTGATTGGATGATAATGATAATTACAGCAATAATGTGATTGAAAGGGTAAGCAAGTAACATATAATACAGTTACTAATATAATCCTGTGATTGAGTTTACCACTTCGTTTCTCTTTTCTGGAATCCCTTAAGTTTGTCACTATTGCACTTTATTTCCTTTGCTTATTGTAGTGGTGTATTAGTTGTATTACTGCTGCTATGACAAATTACCACATATTTACATAACTTAACACATATTTATTGTCTTGCAGTTTCAAAGGTCAGAAGTCCAAAATCACTTTAATTAGGCTAAGTCAATGTGTCTGCAGTGTGGGTTCCTTCTCGAGGTGCTGAGGGGAGAATCCATTCTCTTGCATTTTCTGCTTCTGGTGGCACCTGTCTTCATTGTCTTTTACCCATTCCTCCATTTTCAAGGTGCGTTGCTTTTATTTCTGTTTCTGGCTCCGCGTTGTCTCCTCCTTTAACTTTGAGTCCTTCTCTCCACTTCATCTAAGGACTCCTGTGATTACTTTGGACTCACATGGATGATCTGGGATAATCACCTTGTCTCCAGATCCTTCACTGAATCGTATCTACAAGTCCCTTTGGCTGTGTAAGGCAGCACATTCCCAGGGCCTGGAGATTAGGTCAAGAACATCTTTTGGGACTATTATGCAGCCTATCACAAGTGGTAATAACACTTTTATGCCTTGAGACCCTGAAATTAATGTACTTATGCATGGAAAAACAATGTATCTGTGGGGGTAACAGTTTATTTTTGAACATTAGAAGGTATTGATGGGGAAGTTTTCATCTGACAACAGATACTGATAAATTAAATACCCTTAGATTTGTCAAAACTAGCTTTAGTAAAATATAAGTAAAAGTATTTGCACTGCTAGGGTCAAAAATATTAATTAAACCCATTATTTATCAAGGCCAAGTCCTGAATGAGTTAGGTTTAAATTAACATAGAACATTATCTTCCATAGTGCTTATTTGTGAAGCTTAGTTCTTGTTTACAAAACCTCATCCATATAAGAAAGCATGGAAAGGTTGGTGTTTTTTTAACCTTTGCAGAATATAAATTTTCAAAGGGATGTTAGACAGTAGTTCCATCATAATTGATGCAGTTCACAAAGATTCATTGTGAATATTTTATCTCATGAGTTATATCTATGACACTAATCATAGAGTTCTAGAAGAAATTTAGCAATGGTCATGTCAGCCTTTCATATCTTTCTGTAACCTAGAAGAGGATCATTGCATAAGATAGATTCATTTTCCCCTTTATTCCATTGTTGCCAGAGAGAACTTGAAATGCCCTGTTCAAATTAATTTAATGCAAATGAATTCTTGCTGCCTCACAAGTAGTTTGTCCTTCATTTTTCTTAAAATTATATTGAAAATGGATGTGACATGCTTTACTGGTTGTTGTGCAGGGAGCATTGTCCTTCCTAAAAGCTCCCTCATTTGTCAAAATGAAGCCATTAAGAGTAAAGTGAATTATATTATCTGATCATAGTATCACGATTGACCTTAAAACAATAAATTTTATAATCAGTGCAAATTGCTGAATAGTGTTTGCAGTTGTAGAAATTCAAAGGAAACCCTGGTTGAGATACAAAGCTGCTATAATCATTTTTATAATCTTTGTTTTTCTTTTGCTTTGGAACAGTAGTGCAGTAAGTACTTTTGCCTTATTGTTCTCTCTGCCTTCCAGAAACCCTCATTCAAATATTCTAAGTTTTTAAGTCTTTTTCATTTCTTTTAATATTGTAACATTTAACAATGTCAAAGAAAGTATTATTTTTCTGGAAATCAAGCCAAAACTAAAGAGAAGCTGATGTAAATGAACACCAAATTAACAAGATTGATTAGGAAAAGTAATTTTTGAAAAGGGCCCAAAATCCCTTTGCACATAAATGAAAAAGAATTTAGTGAAAGAAGGTGAAACTGGAGTAAAGAACTCTACGGATGCGTAAGTAACTCTTAATGAGAATGAGTAACGTACATGCATATCCTTAGCTCCCAGTTCCAGAGATACAGTAGTTGTACAACAAATGGTCCTTTCCTGCTGTTAAGGAAGCCTCTCCTCCTCCAGCCATGCTATTCCTCAGAGCAAGCTCTTCCACTGAGTTTTCAGCAAGCATAAGTAAGAAGGATGGTACGATAGGCTGCGTGTATATATGGCCCTCGTTAGCAGGCCAATTGTTCCTTTTGCCCACCCACATCACTGGGGACATATGGCGTTACTTTGACTGTGGAAACAAGTGTGTGTGGACATATCTTGGTATGAGTAAAAGACTGTTGATTGTCTTTCTCTTGTCGCTCGTGCAACCGTCTCCTTGTGGAGATCATATTATCCATAACACTAGATTTGAGGATGATAAATGACGTTGTTATTATTAACTGAATTTGCCTCTCTAATTTGATCACAAAACCAGTGAATGTTTGCTTATGGAACATGTAAAGCTTATAGAAGATGGAAAGCTTACAGAAAGAAATGATGGCTTTTCTAAGCATAAGAGTCAGGTCTTTTTCAATCAAAAACTAACTCATTCAAAAATTCAAGAGTTATGTAAAGCCAGAACAGCAGAGGGTTCAGAAATGCTATTGAGATCATTTATTATAAAATAGCCATTAATGAAATGTAATAGTGAGTCTGTTGTGACTATATGGAGAAATTAATGAGAAAATATAAGATAGGCTGGAATGAAGAGAGTCATCTGATCCCAGCATAATTCATTTTATATAGTTCACAGTATTGTAACTTTAAAAAAATTATGAATTTTTTCAATACTGTGAATTCTGAATTTGCAATATGAGGCTTTTCAATCCTTGCAACAAGTGTGTATTTTTCAGTGGTTCTAGAATTATCGGGGCTTTCGAGCTGCTTCTGATAAGAAGGCAAGGCTAGAGGACTCGTGTTGAGGTGGCATTTGCACAGGACTTTAGATAACATACATCGATGATGTAGAGAGAAGAGCGGGTGATATTGCTGAGGATTATAGGGGAAAGGCACCTTTTGCTCCCTCTGCTGACCTATTTGTGTATTCAGCTGTGTAGCATATTTCTTGTATAATTACATAGTAATTTCACACACTACATTAAGAAAATCTGAACAATTTTTACTAAACTCATGTTTTCTAAATATTAAGTAAATAAAACCAATATTTGGCTAGGTAACATTTATAAAAACAGGATTTCTAGATAGATGATGATAAATTTTCATCTATATCTATAGAGCTGATAAATTTTCAAAACCCTTTGAATATCACTTGTACTACAAAGTCTCGTTTCAGTTTCAGTGCCATGGCACATTGACTAATCACCACTAAAGCGGTACATGAAATATTTGGCAATATAGCTATCAAGATATTTGGTAATGGTGATTGATGCACAGAATACAGCACCATTATTATGCACTGGCCTTGAGAACTTTAGTTTTCATCTTTGTTCACCTGATAGAGAACAAACTAACAGCTTTTTTCTTTCACCTTGCTGGAGGATAAACTAACAACTTCAAGTTATCTGATCCATCCAAAAACTTATTTCCTTGAAACTCACTGATTTATTTATTATTTCGGGGGATCCCTATTATTTGCTGTAGTAAAATATCAAATGATCAATGTTTTATACCAACATGGCAGCTCACATGGTAGGCAACAGAATGGAAACAAACAGGTTTACTACCAAGAATTATACTATATTGCTTTTATTCACAGTAAAAGCATACAGATAATTTTATTCAGAGATTTTGTGAATTATTTTGATAAGTGTACACATATATTTATAACTGACCTTTCTTTGTCAAGTGTGTGCCCACACACGTATTCATACTAAATCAATCTTAGAGATCTTATCCAAAGATTGAATTTCTTACAGTGACTGTTCCAAATATGTATAATTTATGGCAAAAAAAGTCACAAAATGGCAATACAAGGAGGCATAAAAGTGAAGATAAAGGGGGAGATAATGGTTAAATACACCTGTAAATGAATAATTGATTTTGATTTAAATTCTCTTTAGTTCTTAGCTGATGAAATGAATATAAATGAAATTATTATGCAAAACACCTCTATTTGTTGTATATGCATGTATATATATGTGTTACAAATACAAAACTGATAGGATATTATTTAACATATATTCACACTCATAATGTGCATATATGTACATAATGAAAATGAGTGCTTGTTTTATATGTATGTATACACACACATACACATATTGCATACTTTCATTTTTTAAAATTTTACTTTAAGTTCTGGGATACATGTGCTGAACATGCAGGTTTGTTACATAGGTATACTTGTGCCATGGTAATTCGCTGCACCCATCAACCCGTCATCTAGGTTTTAAGCTCCACATGCATTAGCTATTTGTCCTAATGCTCTCCCTCCCCTTTCCCCCCACCCACCTACAGACCCCAGTGTGTGATGTTCCTCTCCCTATGTCAACATGTTCTCATTGTTCAGCTCCCACTTATGAGTGAGAACATGCAGTGTTTGGTTTTCTGTTCCTGTGTTAGTTTGCTGAGGATGATGGTTTCCAGCTTCATCCATATCCCTGCAAAGGACATGAACTCATCCTTTTTTATGGCTGTGTAGTATTCCATGGTGAATATGTGCCACATTTTCTTCATCCAGTCTATCATTGATGGGCATTATGTTGGTTCCAAGTCTTTGCTATTGTAAATAGTGCCATGATAAACATATGTGTACTTGTGTCTTTAGAGTAGAATGATTTATAATCCTTTGGTATATACCCAGTAATGGGATTGCTGGGTCAAATGATATTTCTGGTTTTATATCCTTGAGGAATCACCACATTGTATTCCACAATGGTTGAACTATTTTACAAGCCCACCAACAGTGTAAAAGTGTTCCTATTTCTCTGCATCTTCTCCAGCATCTGCTGTTTCCAGAATTTTTAATGATCACCATTCTAACTGGTGTGAGATGGTATGTCATTGTGGTTTTGATTTGCATTTCTCTAATGACCAGTGATAATGAGCTTTTTTCATATGTTTATTGGTCACATACATGTCTTCTTTTGAGAAGTGTCTGTTCATATCCTTTGCCCACTTTTTGATGGGGTTGTTTTTTTTTCTTGTAAATTTGTTTAAGTTCCTTCTAGATTCTGGATATTAGACCTTTGCCAGATGGATAGATTGCAAAAATTTTCTCATATTTTGTAGGTTGCCTGTTCGCTCTTGTGATAGTTTATTTTACTGAGCAGAAGCTCTTTAGTTTAATTAGATTCCATCTGTCAATTTTGGCTGTTGTTTCAAGTGCTGTTGGTGTTTTAGTCATGAAGTCTTTGCCCACACCTATGTCCTGAATCATATTGCCTAGGTTTTCTTCTAGGGTTTTTATAGTTTTAGGTTTTACATTTATGTTTTTAATCCACCTTGAGTTAATTCTTTTATAAGGTATAATGAAGGGGTCCAGTTTCTCTTTTCTGCATATGGCTAGCCAGTTTTCCCAGCGCCATTTATTACATAGGGAATCCTTTCCCATTGCTTGCTTTTGTCAGGTTTGTTGAAGATCAGATGGTTGTAGATGTGTGGTGTTATTTCTGAGGCCTCTGTTCTGTTTCATTGGTCTATATATCTGTTTTGGTATTAGCACCATGATGTTTTGGTTTACTGTAGCTTTGTAATATAGTTTGAAGTCAGGCAGCATCATGCCTCTAGCTTTGTTCTTTTTGCTTAGGTTAGTCTTGGCTCCACAGGCTCTTTTTTGCTTCCATATGAAATTCAACGTAGTTTTTTTCTAGTTCTGTGAAGAAAGTCAATGGTAGCTTGATGGGAATAGCATTGAATCCGTAAATTACTTTGGGCAATATGGCCATTTTCATGATACTGAGTCTTCCTATCCATGAGGATGGAATGTTTCTCTATATGTTTGTGTCCTGTCATTTCCTTGAGCTCTGGTTTGTAGTTCTCCTTGAAGAGGTCTTTCACATCCCTTGTAGGTTGTATTCCTAGGTATTTTGCTTTCCTTATAGCAATTGTGAATGGGAGTTAACTAATGATTTGGGTCTCTGCTTGTCTATTATTGTTATATGAGAATGATTGTGATTTTTGCACATTAATTTTATATCCTGAGACTTTGCCAAAGTTGCTTATCAGGTTAAGGAATTTTTGGGCTGAGGTGGTGGCGTTTTGTAAATATACAATCATGTCATCTGCAAACAGAGACAATTTGATTTCCTCTCTTCCTATTTGCATACTTTTATTTCTTTCTCTTACTCGATTGCCCTGGCCAGAACTTCCAATACTATGTTGATAAGAGTGGGGAGAGAGGGCATCCTTCTCTTGGGCCAGTTTTCAAAGGGAATGCTTCCAGCTTTTGGCCATTTAGCATGATATTAGCTATGCATTTGTCATAAATAGCTCTTATTTTGAGATATGTTACATCAATACCTAGTTTATTGAGAGTTTTTAGTATGAGGGGTATTAAATTTTATTGAAGGCCTTTTCTGCATCTATTGAGTTAATCATGCGGTTTTTGTCATTGGTTCTGTTTATGTGATGGATTATGTTTATTGATTTGCATATGTTGAACCAGCCTTGCATGCCAGGCATGAAGCCAACTTGATCATGGTGGATAAGCTTTTTGATGTGCTGCTGGATTTTCTTGCCAGTATTTTATTCAGGATTTTCACATCGATGTTCATCAGTGATATTGGCCTGAAATTTTCTTTTTCTATTGGGTCTCTGCCAGGTTTTGGAATCAGAGTGACGCTGGCCTCATAAAATGAGTTAGGGAGGAGTCTTTCTTTTTCTATTGTTCAGAATAGTTTCAGAAGGAATGGTACCAGCTCCTCTTTGTACCTCTGGTAGAACTCGGCTGTGAATACATCTGGTCCTGGGCTTTTTTTGGTTGGTAGGCTAGTAATTACTGACTCAATTTCAGAACTTGTTATTGGTCTATTCAGGGATTTGACTTCTTCCTGGTTTAGTCTTGGGAGGGTGTATGTGTCCAGGAATTTATCCATTTCTTCTAGATTTTCTAGTTTATTTGTGTAGAGGTGTTTACAGTATTCTCTGATAATAGTTTGTATTTCTGTGGGATCAGTGGTGATATCCTCTTTATCGTTTTTTAATGTGTCTATTTGATCTTTCTCTCTTTTCTTCCTTGTTAGTCTGGCTACCGGTCTATCTATTTTGTTAATCTTTTCAAAAAACCCACTCCTAGATTCATTGATTTTTTTTTGAAGGTTTTTTTGTGTTTCTCTCCCATTCAGTTCTGCTGTGATCTTAGTTATTTCTTGTCTTATACTAGGTTTTTAATGTGTTTTCCATTGCTTCTTTTGATTGTGGTGTTAGGGTGTCTATTTTAGATCTTTCCCACTTTCTGATGTGGACATTTAATGCTGTAAATTTCCCTCTAAACACTGTTTTACCTGTATCCCAGAGATTCTGATATGTTGTGTCTTTGTTCTCATTGGTTTCAAAGAACTTATTTATTTCTGCCTTAATTTTGCTATTTACCCAGTAGTCATTCAGAAGCAGGTTGTTCAGTTTCCATGTAGTTGTGCAGTTTTGAGTGAGTTTCTTAATTCTGAGTTCTAATTTGATTACACTGTGGTTTGAGAGATTGTTTGTTATGATTTTCATTCTTTTCCATTTGCTGAGGAGTGTTTTACTTCCAATTATGTGGTTGATTTTAGAATAAGTGCTATGTGGTGCTGAGAAGAATGTATATTCTGTTGATTTGGGGTGGAGAGTTCTGTAGGTATGTATTAGGTCCACTTGGACCAGAGCTGAGTTCAAGTCTGAATATCCTTGTTAATTTCCTTTCTTGTTGATCTGTCTAATATTGATAGTGGGTTGTTAAAATTTCCCACTATTATTGTGTGGGAGTCTAAGTCTCCTTGTAGGTCTCTAGGAACTCGTTTTATGAATCCTGGTGCTCCTGTATTTGGCATATATATATTTAGGATAGTTAGCTCTTCTTGTTGCATTGATCCCTTTACTACTATGTAATGCCCTTCTTTGTCCTTTTTTATCCTTGTTGGTTTAAAGTCTGTTTTATTATAGACTAGGATTGCAACCCCTGCTTTTTTTTTCTTTCATTCCATTTGCTTGGTAAATATTCCTCCATCCCTTTATTTTGAGCCTATGTGTGTCCTTGCAAGTGAGATGTGTCTCCTGAATACAGCACACCTGTGGGTATTGACTCTTTATCCAATTTGCCAGTGTATGTCTTTTAATTGGGGCATTTAGCCCATTTATATTTACAGTTAATATTGTTATGTGTGAATTTGATCCTGTCATCATGATGCTAGCTGGTTATTCTGCACATTAGTTGAAGCAGTTTCTTCCTAGTTTCATTGGTTTTTATATTTTGGTGTGTTTTTGCAGTGGCTGGTACTGGTTTTTCCTTTCCATGTTTAGTGCTTCCTTTAGGAGGTCTTGGAAGGCAGGTCTGATGGTGACTAAATCTCTCAGCATCTGCTTGTCTGTAAAGGATTTTATTTCTCATTCACTTATGAAGCTTAGTTTGGCTGGTTATGAAATTCCATGTGTACATCATGGAAACGAGTGCATGTGATACACACACACACACACACGCACACACACATTGCATACTTTCATTTTTGTGTCCATTTCTTTTCTGATTTCATCAGCAGCCAACTAAAGAAAATAGAAAAAAAAATTGGTAATTCGATCTTTCATGTTCTGCATCTTCCAGCTTCACAACTTATAGTTTTCTATTTTTATTGTTATTGTGATCAGAATGAAAAAGTATACAATAGAATCAGAATCAGGTCAGAATCAACAAATATACTATAATGTTTGTACATGCTTTCAATGCAGTTTGTCTCTGCAAAGGGTGTGTGTGTTTCTATGCACATGTGCATGTACACAAGTGTGTAAATAAGTGTTTTATTCATGATGGAGAAAGGCTGGTCAAAATGATTCTGAATGAGATAGCACCACTACAGCAGATAATTAGGTCTCTAGCAATAAAACAAGTCATTAAACATATTTCTAAGCATCTACTCAGTATCTGGCACAATGTTAAGTAGTATAAATATAATCATTAGCAAAATTCAGCTTCTACCCTCAATGGTATATGTGTAGAACAAATTGGTAAAGCTGGAGTACATTTCAGGACCAAAAACAGTTTCTGTGTAGTTCCCACTTCATCAAGACCATGTTGTATACCTCTCATACACTTAAGCCATAGGGAAGCAATTATTCCATCCACCCTTTTACAGGGTAGTGGTGGGGAAGAAGAGCTGACTGTCATGCTTGAATTCACATAATTTCATAATTAAATAATTTCATGTTACATAATGTAGATAAACCTAAAATCCAATATATGATAAAGATAGTGTTTCAAATCAGTAGATAAATGATAAACAGTTCATAAAATGGTGTTCAGATAATTGGCTATATGTATTTTATAGTTGTACAAAGGTATAATATGTCATTCATATGTACTAATTCCAGAGTGGATGTCAAATACACTTTTTCAAAATATAAAGAAAAAATACCATAGACAAATATCACTTGCAACATTATGGTTAAAATTAAATATCTAAACATAGCCCTAACCACTTGCAATATTACGGTTAAAACTAAATATCTAAACATAGCCCTAACCAATAACAGAAAATTTTTTTAAAAAATTTATGGATTGGAATTTGTTAAAATATAAAACTTTTCTTTTTCAGAGGATACCATGAATATGTGTAAAAAGCAAATATCAAATCAGCAACCAGTGCTTGCAATTCACTTGACATATTTAAAATATGAGTAGTTCCAACAAATCATAAATAAATGATTAGTAGTCCAATTAAAAGAAGACAAAGTACATAGACAGGAAACTGTATGAAACTCATGAACACTAAATGTATTAGATTCTCTATTGTTAAACAAAATGCAAAAACAATAGAGAACATTATTAATATGGAGTTAATATTTAACAAAATTATTTTATCCATGTTATAAGTAAATATATACATCCAAAAACCCTTATTTTCTCTGATAGTTGTCACTTATGAGTCTATTTTGAAAATGTTTAAAGAATAGTAATTAATTAACTTTAATAAATAGGTACTCCCATTGAGGGAAAACAGACATTTCCATAATTTTTCTTCTGTTTCTAATATAGTAGATGGCAGGAAAATAATGACAATTGCATGTTCATACCTGGAGAACATGCATTCCATTTCTTTTAAACTTTTGCATTCTGAAAACTATATTGATACCTCAAAGCATACCCTTTGCTGTTGAAAGCAGCCTTTCAAGTATAAAGACACACACATCACTTTCCTTAAATCTTATATGAGGCAAGGGCCTAGATGCCTATCAGAAAATGTATTTCAAGAATGCTTTTTTAGTAGTTCCTGTGGCCTTATCTTATAGAGGACGGTTTTTTTTAAACATACACACAGTTTTTGATGCACATTTTTATTGGAAAGAGCTTTTATTTCCTTAAATGTTTTGTTGTCTAAGTGTGAAAAGTATCCTGCAGTGGAATTTAGTGGCACAGATGCTTATTGTGATAGATGAGATGAACTTGCTTCCCTAAGCATGCATGGGCATGAAATGCATCTGGCTTCTGTACATAAAAGTCAGTTATGTTCCCAAATGTGCCTCTGCATTTACACAGACGTTTAGGGGCAGACACCCTACTGTTCCCTCAAAAGGCGGCTCTGCTTAATTATGAAGTTCAAGTTAGACCAGAAGTTGGAAAATACTAAATTCCACATTGCAGACAGAGCCTGAGCAGGTGATGTCACCAGTGCATTCTAAGGTGGCAAGTCCTCAGAGAAGTCACTTATCACCTTACCATGGAGAAAAATAACCTTGTCCAGAACACAAGAGGATGCTTTAAGGTAGCGTACAATCAAGTGTGCAAGCCTGTGCAATACATACCAGATGAAATCCAGTTCAGAGGCTCAGGAAAACAAACAAATGAGGATATGCTTTAAAAAATAGGACTTAATATAAACAGTCGTGAGTGTAAAACTATTGCTAAGCACATAGGAAACATAAACCAGGCTTTCAGGAAGGAGTTTGGCATATGTGTGCACTGGTAGTAGGTGTAATGTGCAGAAATCCGGCCTTTTGTGGCATAGCAACTAAAGTTCCTTTTCTATTGTCCAGACAACCTTAAATATTCCTTTATACAGTAATATTTTAAAAAGGCCATCTACTGTGCACAATGTGTTAGCATCAAGGACATGAAATTTATCTGGAATATACCAAAACTTTAATCAATAGACTAGGACCAAAGCTTTTAAAAACAGGTTTTTTTAGGTAAATCATTATAAGTTATTATTTCCTCGCCATAGGTAAGGCATGATACATAACTTTACTTTTTCTCAGTCACCTAGTGTGTAGGTAGAATAATGACCCTTAGCAGGATGACCTTTTGAATGTGTTGTTAGGCAGCATGGAAGCATTATGGTTAGAGGTGGAATTAAGATTGCTAATCACCTGACCTTAAAATGGAGCGATTATCCTGAATTATCTAGGTGGGCCCACTGTAGTCACAAAGAACCTTCAGACAGGAAGGCGGAGAGACCAGAGTGAGCAGAAGAGCTTGGGGAAACTGGAGCCGAGGCTGAAGTGATGTGCTGTGTCCAAGATGTGCAGAGGCCAAGAGCTCAGGGATACATGTGACCCCTCAAACCTGGTGAATTCTCTCCTGGAATCTCCAGACAAAATATAGACTTGATGATAACTTGATTTTAGCACACTAAGATCCATTTTGGACTTCTGACCCCCAGAAGTATAAAGAAAAAAAATGTGTTGTTTTAAGCCTCTGAGTTTATGTTAATTTACTGTAACAGCAGTAAGAAACTAACACAGTAAGATGGCTTTTATTTTTATGTGATGTATAGAATTAAATTGGATATTCTAGGAAATATTGGAAATTTATTTATTTATTTTTTTGTCTGAGCTGGAGTCTCGCTCTGTCTCCCAGGCTGAAGTGCAGGGGCGTGATCTCGGCTCACTGCAAGCTCCGCCTCCTGGGTTCCCGCCATTCTCCTGCCTCAGCCTCCCGAGTAGCTGGGACTACAGGCGCCCGCCACCACGCTGGCTAATTTTCTGTATTTTTAGTAGAGACGGGGTTTCACCGTGGTCTCGATCTCCTGACCTCGTGATCCACCCACCTCGGCCTCCCAAAGTGCTGGGATTACAAGCGTGAGCCACCGCGCCCGGCCGGGAATTTATTTTCTTTATATAGTTCTTCATATTAGAATAATGAGAACCATCGAGTAATTAAGTGTTCTATTTTGTGAAGGATGATTATATAAACAGTACGAAGGTTAAAAACCGGGCGGGGCCGGCTGGGCACAGTGGCTCGTTCATGTAATCCCAGCACTTTGGGAGGCCGGGGCAGGTGGATCTCTTGAGCCCAGGAGTCTCAGATCAGCCTGGGCAACATGTGAAACCCCATCTCCACAAAAATACAAAAACCAGGCAGACGTGGTGGCGGCGCCTGTGGTCCCAGCCACTCAGGAGGCTGCGGTGGAAGGATCGGAGCCCGGCAGGTGCAGGCTGAGGTGGACCGTGATTATGCCACTGCGCTCCAGTCTGGGTGACAGAGTGAGACCCTGTCTCCATTAAATAAATAGATAAATAAATATATATATAAGTAAAAGAGGAGGGTGTCTTTTGAAGGCTATTAAAGTCGTCTAAGTGTCCTCTGATTGTATGAGGCTGGGACGGTGCATGGAAGGTTGTGTTGAATAACCTGATACTGTCTCTGAAACTATAGAAGCATTAGTAATTTTAGCCTGAGAGTGCTATAATCTGGGATAATTTGGTCCAATACTTCCAGGGAGGGTTGAAGTTTTGAGATAGCTGGAGTTATTTCAGTTGAAGACCAGAATATGAGGCAACTGGATACTCAATTATAATTCAATTTCTACTCTTTATATTAGGTAGAAATGGGTAACATGTGGGACACTATGTTAAAAGTAATGCAGCCATAGTGTAGTGGTAGAAGCAGATGAAAAGTACTACAATAGTCGTATAGATGAGGTACTGGAAAGAAACAGAGTTGAAAAATTGGAGATAAATGTCAGTTTTCCAGAGCCATGGGATGAAAACCAAACAGGATTACAACAGATTCAATTCACTCAAGATGTCTAACTTGGTAATAGGTCAGAAAACTAAATTTGTCGTATTTTCTTAAAAGTAAACAAAAATGTTCCTTTTGATAAAACACGTGTAGTGCACCTTCGGATTTGATTTTTCTTTATATTCTGTAAACTGCTCACAGTAAAACAGAAAAAAAAGTCTGACAAATATGATGGTCCTTAAATCTTGTAGGAGTATTATGCTTCTCCAAAGAATAGAGGTTTTGCTAGGAAGGCCCTAAGCAAGGAATCAAATTTCCTTTTGCAAGAAATAAAATTCTCAAAAGTTCCCTGCACCTTGGAAAGGCTCTGGTTGAAATTAATAGCACAACGTTATTTATTTAAATTTTAACTTTTAAGTTCAGGGGTACAAGTGTAGGTTTGTTAGAGAGGTAAGCTTGTGCCATGGGGTTGGTTGTACAGTTTATTTCATCACCCAGGTATTAAGCCTAAAATCCATTAGTTGTTTTTCCTGATCCTCATAGCAAATATTACCCCCATAAAGTTTTATGGTTACTTTTTTCTTATCTTCTGATTAATGCCATTAGATTCACAAATTGAAATTATTTTTCAGTAGTTTAATTCCCTCTAGAAGGTTTAAAAAATGTTTCTGAATTTCCTAAGTCTTCTTTCTTTGTTAGTCTTCTGAAAAGCTATATTCAATAGAATTCATGTGCTTAGGTACAGTTTCACTAAAAGCGTATCTTCAACATTTGACCTGTTTAAAAGTTCTTAAGGTGTTAAGGAACATTAGGTATCAGAGTTTATGGCATTTGATTAATCTGAATAAATCTTGGCATCAAATTGAATTCAGCAAAAGTAACAGTGATAAATCAGAGAGCAATATTTGAAATGTCTCCATGAAACATTTTAAAACAATTTTTAAGTTCACTAATTTGAGTCATTACACTTGGCCCTAATATAGTAGATTTTAAGTGAAGCTCAGTCGAACCTGGCAGATATCATATACAAACTTTTAATAGTCATAACAATTCCTGTACCTCATTTGGAAAAAGATTATTTCCAGAGTATCAGTGCTTTGACCAGAAAGGCATTTATTATTCTGTAACACTTTTCTTGAGAAATTAGCATGATTCATCATTTGAGTATGCTCTCTCAGATAAGATTCTAATATTTGGGTGTGAATAAAACTTCAGGGCATTGAAAGCAGCTGGAAGATAGACAATAGGGCGATCATCCTCTCTTGTCATTCTCTATCAAGGTCCTCTTTAATTATTGGCATAAACAGCTATAACTTTATGGTGAAAACAAACCGCTTGGATATAGCGTTAAAGGTTGAAATAATGAATTATACATAAATCTATTTAGTTCAGTTATATTCTGTTGAATTGGGAGAACATCTAAGTTTTAAATTTCTCTGGATTTCTTGAAGTTAGGAATAAAAGCTGGGGTGGGGTCTCCTGAAATAATGAGGTCTAGAATAATTTCTGTTAAATTTACTTTTTAGCAGGATAAGTCTACTAAAATCAATATGAATGGAACCTTCAATGTACCACTGAAGATAATTAATCTTTGAGAGGTTAAGTAACCATTACAAGGTAATTTACCTAATTAGCAACTAAACCAACCAATTTTTAGATTTCTTAACTGTAAGACTATTTCTCACATAGTCACGTAAAGTATATCTTCCACATAGTCACAGGCAATCACAAGCTAACACGAGCAGTTAGCACAAAATATATGTTCCACACAGAATGCAGAACAAAAAAAGACACTTTAAAAATCCTTTTCCCTTTTCCAAATTCATATTTAAAAAGTTTCTTGTGGAATTTCCCAAATGCCAGCATGGCCACATATAATACAGATTGATACTCAGACCTCTAATGAGAAACACTTAGAATTATGCTAAACAAGGAACATTCTATATTGATTTAACAAATTCTCCTCTTTCCACTTATAGTTTCTCATAAAATGTAACATGTTTGTCTTGTGTTGAGTCTGTATAGAAAAAGTGTGATAACTGAAGATATAGACACACAGGTGTATGTGTGTCTGTGTGTTCCTGTGTATTATAGCCTTTCTTTAATGTTTTCTCTTTTTTTTATATATATATACGTTAAGTTCTAGGACACATGTGCACAACGTGCAGGTTTGTTACATATGTATACATGTGCTATGTTGGTGTGCTGCACCCAGTAACTCATCATTTACATTAGGCATATCTCCAAATGCTGTCCCTCCCCATCACCCCACCCCATGACAGGCCCCGGAGTATGATGTTCCCCTTCCTGGGTCCACGTGTTCTCATTGTTCAATTCACACCTATGAGTGAGAACATGCAGTGTTTGGTTTTTTTTGTCCTTGTGATAGTTTGCTGAGAATTATGGTTTCCAGCTTCATCCATGTGTCTACAAAGGACATGAACTCATCCTTTTTTATGGCTGCATAGTATTCCATGGTGTATATGTGCCACATTTTCTCAATCCAGTCTATCATTGTTGGACGTTTGGGTTAGTTCCAAGTCTTTGCTATTGTGAATAGTGCCGCAATAAACATACGTGTGCATGTGTCTTTATAGCAGCATGATTTATAATCCTTTGGGTATATATACATATATATATATATATATATATATACTATATATATATTTTCTTGGGACGGAGTTTCGCTCTGTCACCCAGCTGGACTGCAGTGGCGCGATCTCGGCTCACTGCAAGCTCCGCCTCCCGGGTTCACACCATTCTCCTGCCTCAGCCTCCAGAGTAGCTGGGACTACAGGTGCCCGCCACCATGCCCGGCTAATTTTTTGCATTTTTAGTACAGACGGGGTTTCACCGTGTTAGCCAGGATGGTCTCGATCTCCTGACCTCATGATCCACCCTCCTCGGCCTCCCAAAGTGCTGGGATTACAGGCATGAGCCACCGCGCCTGGTCTCTATTTAAGTTAGCTCTGTCCAGGGCAAACCAGCATTTCAAAGATACAAACTGTTTTTGCAAAAAGCAGGTATACACCTATTCATAGTGCAGACTTTATGTCTACTTATTTCTAAATAGATCTTTCATTTTAACAAGTACTTCACCTTCACAAAATTTAGTTGAGTCAGTGAACTCTTATCCAGATGCTATATCTTGGCCAGATTATCAAGAATTAAGCCTCACAGATAGGCTGTTTCCATTTCCTTTAACAAAGTTTATCAGTCCTGGGTTACTTCTTGATTTCTTGCCAGTGGCATATAATGATGACTCAGCCAAGTCAGTTCCCAGAGTTGGACTCTTTTTTTTCTTATACACAGGAAACTTCTTTTCCAAGAATACTTGTTCCAGTTGCTCACAATCTTCATAGTTGATGATTATAGAATGATCTATGTACTTTCAATGTACCTTCAAAAATGAGATCTGCAGCTGATAAGACGTGTGTGTGTGTGTGTGTGTGTGTGTGTGTGTCTTAGTAGACTTAAACCGTTGATTGAATAAGAAGCCTAGTTGATAGTGTAAGGAGAGAGTTAGAAGAACAGGGAATTATTTGGTTTAAGGAATTGTGAAGAAAGGTGCTATGCCATTAAAGTTTTTCTATACTTTTGTGTTAAATCTTAATTTTTTGCAGAATTTACTAAGCTGCAGGAAACTGTCAAAATTGACTGTTGCTAAGTTCCATATTGCTTTGAAATTATCTTAAAACAAAAGTTGGTTGATACCAAAGTGCAATTTTTCCTCTAGCTTTCATAAATTGAGACAGGTCTTTTTCTCACCCTCCACATACCTATGGCTGGAAGCCGAGGGGGTTGTTCTTGGTTCCCATTACAACTTCTAGACTGTTAATTTCTCCGCTCCTTGCAAATTAGACTGTTCCTTTGAAACTCAAACCCTTTGGAAATATCAGCCATGCCCCTTTGGTATTACCGTCATCAACAGACCTCCCTCCTGGGCACTCTTGTTTTTTTTTTTTTTTTTTTGATATGGAGTCTTGCTCTGTCACCCATGCTGGAGGGTAATGGTGTGATCTCGGCTCACTGCAACCTCCTCCTCCCGGTTTCAAGTGATTCTCCTGCCTCAGCTTCCTGAGTAACTGGGATTACAGGTGCATACCACCACACCCAGCTAATTTTTGTATCTTTGGTAGAGACAGGGTTTCGCCATGTTGGCCAGGCTGGTCTCGAACTCCTGACCTCAGGTGATCTGCCTGCCTCAGCCCCCCAAAGTGCTGGGATTACAGGCATGAGCCACTGCACCTGGCCTCTTGTCATTTATTTAAGGCTTTAGATCTTTTGCTCAATATCATCTTCAGGCAAGTTCAGCCATCATTTCAGTGGCTCTGCTTTCAGGTGAAAGGACCAGTACAAACCTCGGTTCCCCGTTTTTTGACATCTTTATTTCCATTACTTTTTTCTTTCCTCCACTTTATTGTCATTAAATCTGAAACATTTTCTATAAGGGTATGTACCACCAGGATCTAGATGCAAATATTCTGCCTCCTGGACATCACTCCTTGCCAGCTCATTGGCCCAGATGTCCTCATTCCTACAACCCTTCATTTTCACTGAGACTCTCCTTAGGACACAGCTGCTGCTGCTCCCTCACGATCCATCCGTACTCTCTTGCTTTCAGTTTCCACGTTTTCCTCCTCAAATGCCGTAGTTCATTTTTAGCATTCCCTTGCAACTACCCTGAGCTTCATTTTCCCACAATTTATTTGTTTCTATTTCTCTTCCCAAATTTTAAATATTGATGTTTCTAAGGGTTCTGTCCTAATTGCTCTTCTTTTCTCTCTACACACAAACTCTCTCTAAGCTCTAAACACTACTCAACAGCTAATAATTTCCAGTTTTAGAGTTTGGCCCAGACCTTTATTCTGGGAGTTGATGATTTACATGACAATAGCACTCGAATAATTCAGAGGTAACATGTCCTGGTTTCCCACATGTCAGTAAGTGGCACTGCCAGCCATGCTAGACGCTTATAAGTCATTTTTGGCCCGTCCTCAATATTCTGACAATATCCAATTCAACATTCATTTAAAAAATATTTTGGTTCCAAATACATCTGTAATTTCCTCCACTTATTTTGATTTCCAATGTCCCCAGCCTAGCCAGAGCAACATATTTTCTTACCTACCCTTATTTTCTTAGGTCATCCTTAGTCAACTTATTTTAATTCTTAATCTCCTACACCCTGTTAGCTACAGAGAAACCAAAGTGATCTCTTAACATGTCTTTCAGTTTCCAACTCTCCCACTTTTCTGGTGTACTTGGACTAAGACCTATGTTCCTCATGATTACTAATGAAGACCTGTACTGTTTCACATATCCTTCTCTTTCAGCCACGTCTCACATTAGTCTTTCTCCCTTCTGTACTTCATCCAGATTCCTACTTTTCAGTTTTTCATTTCATCCAATTCACAGGTTTCTTCTACACGCCAAGATCTTGCTCATATATTAGGGTCCTTGAACACTGGGGGTTTTTCCTAACAGACGAACCTTTCTGTATTGTATGAAAAGCTAACTCTTTTTATTCTCAGGTCTTAGCTTAAATATTCTCACTTGAAAGAAGTGGTTAAAATCTGTATAATCCAAATTAATATTTCTTTTTTTCTTTTTCTTTTGAGACAGGGTCTTGCTGTGTCACCCAGGCTGGAGTGCAGTGGCACAATCTTGGCTCACTGAAACCTCTGCCTCCTGGGTTCAAGCAGTTTTCCTTTCTCAGCCTCCTGAGTAGCTGGGACTACAAGCGCACACCACTACACCCGGCTAACTTTTTTATTTTTAGTAGAGATGAGGTTTTGCCATGTTGATCAGACTGGTCTCAAACTCCTGGACTCAAGTGATCCATCCGCCTTGGCCTCCCAAAATGCTGGGATTACAGGCATAAGCCACCACGCCCGGCCCAAATTAATATATCTATATATAAAAATTATATGTATGAATCTTATATAATCTGAATTAAGATTATATCTAATGTTCGCCCCAACACTCTTGTTGTATATTCAGTCCCTTGTTTCACTTTGCATGTGAACACATTTTGTAATAATCTCTTCTCTTTGCTCAGTTGGGTTTCTGTGCCTGTCTTCGTCTTCAGAATTGAAACCCTAGGAGTACAGGACTGTGGCTTTCTTATTCACCACTGCAGCTCCGTAACTAAGAGAGCATCTGATACATATGTGTGAAGGGAATTGGTTAAATATAGACCACTAGGTCCAGTGGAGTCCACAGCCTATTCACTTCATGTAGTTTCCAAGAAACAAAGGCTTCTCAACATATATTAATGAATGAGATATGGGCCAGGGTATCTGGTCTGGCTGGAGATGGCTTAACTTTGAGTTCACTTGAGAGGGTATCAGTGTGAGCAGGAATGCTTTCACTCACTTCAAGAATTGCATGGTGTTTAAGGGGAAGAATCACCCTGCTTCTCTGGAGAGACATGAGGGCTCTGTGGCTCCTGTGGGCTCTCAAACTGTTGGAAGATGACTGCTAAACCTGAGTTTTCAGGTCTCCTAGTTATATTCATTTAAACTTATAGATGATTTGTCACTATTTTAAGTTGTTTTTCACTGAAAAGTCAGTCTGAATATAGAGCCTTATTTCATTCAGATCAGAAAAACTGGGTTAGGGTGAAATCTGTTTATCTATAATTTTTAAGTAAGTACAATTTTATAAACCAGTTATTCCTAACTTGAGAGGCCTGGAGGATTTATTACAATGTGTATTTCAGGGCCACATCTGCAGAAGTTTTGATACAACATTTCCTTACTAATACCCCTGACAGCACATTTTAGCAGGCATCCTGTGTTATTCAGAAGCAGAACGTTTATGCACTACACTTTGGGAGAGAGAAGTGCATGTTATGTTACCATTTAAAGATGCCTGGTTCTTGTGGGGCAAATTGGCAAATGATTTATCTGAACTAATGGCAGAGTGGAATTTTAATACTTTAGGGTTTTCAGGAATCTTAGAGCTGTTTTCATTTGTCTCATACATACAGCCTGAACCTTGAAGACATTAATGAATTTGTCACAGAAATTAAATGGGGTCAAAATTTACATTTCCAACCCATGTCTGTGCTCTTCATTCTAAAGCACAATGGCCTAGAGTCATATTTTAACCTCTAAGTTTTATCTTATTAAAAAATAAAATAAAATAAATAATTGTAAATACGTGCATGTATTATACCTATATATACAATTTATATACATTACAATATTAATTTGAATTACACATGACATCACTAGTAAAGGCCAGTTACAGTTTAGACTGAGATAAGCCCTGTGAGAATTTACTAAGGTCAAAAAGACTCCTTTTAATAGTGACTCAGTGGCACCTACTCTAAGGACAAAGGCTCCAGTATGTATCCTAATCTAAGTTACTACTGAATGTGAGTCCTGTGATGGCTTCTAATGAAAATTTTCCATTGAAAAAAATCAATGTTAATAACTGGAACTCGAGAGCTGTAATGGGTTCTGCTGTGTTTGTCGGGCTTAGACTGTGTGCTATAATATGCTAAGAAGAGGAGTTGATGACCTGTGAGCTCTGGTCACTTCCTGATCTCATTTGATTCTTTGGTCTTTAGTTTTAAAAGGGTGATCAGAGAGGTTGCTTTATAATGGAGAAGTTGAACAAAAGGACCATCAACCTGCAGGCTCACTGTCACAGCGCAAGTTTCACCGGATAAGCATTTCAGTAAAGAGGACTATTGCCAACAGCAATACTTGCAAGGAAGCTTTGTTCCAGAGAGGATTTTTTTTTTTAAAGAAGCTGCTAGAAAAACTGACACTAGAAGCTAACTAGAGTCACTCTTTCTAGATATCAATGAAATTGCAAGTCTGAAGACATTACTTACCTAGATACAGAAATGGACTTTATTTAAGAACCAACTTTATACATACCTAATATACCTAGGCTTGTTGATCAAGTTGGCTGGCTGGGGAGGAATAAGACCATCTAGAAGATCCACATGATCAGAGAAAGCATTGGGGGAGGGCAGACAGATACTTGATGCTGGCCACAGATAGAACCCAGAGACGCTCTGTGATTGAAGTGTTTCTAATACCTGGAAGCTTCGATTTGCTCTTATAACGTGTTCTAAAGCCATTTAATTCAAGACTACCCTTCCTAGTTGGTACCTGTAGATGTAACGAATCTCCTAAGGTATTACTCTGGGCTCCATCGGACAGAACAACTACCTGGAGGTAGGTTGTGGAGCCTCCAGACTCCACGACACATTTCACAGTGCTGTTTACTCCAAAACACTGGCCTAATTGAACTAATGTAGCTGTTGTATAAGACGAGAAGTAATACACGAACATTCTTAAAGTCTGTTCTCTTTTGCCTTGTGACCTTAAACATTTGAAAGACCAAGATGAACACTATTGAATGGAATTGTGTTTCCATCGTCATAACTAATCTGAAAGCCTAAGTTTTACCTCTTTCACTGCACATCCAATCTATTTTATGGGCAGAAGAGCACAATGGGCTCAGCTATCCAGGCTTTAGGGGTTATTTTAATCTTTAAAGAACAATAGACACAAGTAAAAGTACATACATAAAGTAGGTATTTTATATTTAATTTTTATTTTCATATGCATGAAAAGGGTGTTCCAAAAAAAGATTAGAGAAGTCCATGGCGTGTCTTTCTGGTTAATGTTACTTTATTTTTTGGTTCATCTACCATACTGCTTACAAGTTACTTGTTTTTTTTTCCATGGAAAATTTTTTTTAAATGAATTGATTTTACTTTTCATCAGCACAGTTGTTGACTAATACCAAAGTTAGTTAGAAGGTTATGATTTTTATATTTATAGAATGGCAGGGGCAGCATTTAGATAATACATCATAGTAACTTGGCATTTATGAAATATTAGTTTTCCATAAACATGAACTCAGAGAGGAAGGTTACATTTTTTTAAATTATAATAACATTTTGAAAACCATCTGTCCTTTAAAATGTTACTAAAATATATATTGGAACTGGTGTTTTAGATGCCAGTCCTTCCTGAAGAGTGTTTTGAGATTTTTTTCAAATACTGCCTCAGTTCTATATAAAATAGTAAAAATTCTGCCTTCTAAAATGACTACTGGATGTACGTAAGAAGTAGTTAAGGAAATATTACATAAAAATAGATTTGCAAAGGTAATTTACTGAGGGATTATTTACACTTTGATGAGTGGATCTGGATATTTTGATACTAAATGAAAGTGCTTCCACTGGAATTAGAAGGGAACAGAGATCTGCAAGCAGGAGTGAAAAGAATGTATGTAAGCCGGGCACGGTGGCTCATGCCTGACCTCAGGTGAGCCGCCCACCTCAGCCTCCCAAAGTGCTGGGATGACACGCTTGTTAAGTGGTACTCTAATTAATCAGTAACTTAAACCTCAAAAGAGATTCATTATGTACACAAAATTAATCTTGTGTAATCAAGTGTATAAGTAAAATTAATTGAAGAAATCAAAAAACGCACAGTGGCTGACACCTGTAATCTCAGTGCTTTCGCAAGTCTAGGTGGGAGGATCCCTTGACCTAAGGAGGCTGAGACCAGTGAAGCAGCACGGTGGGACCCCATCTCTGTAAAAAAATTAGCCAGGGATGGTGGTGCGTGCCTGTAGTCCGAGCTACTTGAGAGGCCAAGGAAAAAGTATCGCTTGAACCTAGGACTTGGAGTCTGCAGTAAGCTATGATCACACCACTGACTCCAGCCAGAGCAACAGAGGGAGACAATGAGAACACATGGACACAGGAAGGGGAACATCACACTCTGGGGACTGTTGTGGGGTGGGGGGAGGGGGCAGGGACAGCATTAGGAGATACAGCTAATGCTAAATGACGAGTTAATGGGTGCAGCACACCAACATGGCACATGGATACATATGTAACTAACCTGCACGTTGTGCCCATGTACCCCAAAACTCAAAGTATAATAATAAATAAATGATAAATCACAAAACACTTGTAATTCCAAATCCAGATATATAAACCACAGGAACACTTAGATAAACACAGGTTATACACACATATAGTATATGTATGATAAAATATACTTGTATGTTCAACTTGGGAAAGGTTGATGATTTTAGAAACAAACTAATAATTCTATTGCCTTGTGCTCTAATGATTTTCAATTTGAAGATGTATTTGGGTTCAAATACATGAGGCTCCATATACAAAACATCTTTCTTTCCCCTCTTCTCAGCATCATTTTTTTGGCTGATTATTGGACTACAACTGGGAGATCTAGAACTAAATTCCTGCTTAGTGTTTACTTGTTCAGAGCATAGGCTTTGAAATCGTCCTGTTTTTCCTCAGTCTCCACAGTGGTACCTAGTAACCTTATGATTAGGGGATCGTGTAGCATTTCTCTAAGCCTTGTTTTCTTAGCTGTGAAGTGGTAAATTTTGGAAGCGCTTTGTTCATAGGATTTCTGTGAAAACTGAATTGGGTAAAGAATGTAAGGCATTTAGCACAGTAAAATAACTTGGATTACAGTAACTTTTCAAGGGGTGTTTATTAGTACTTAAACTGTCATTGTCATCAAAATTCTGTTTTTACATATGAACTTAGAAATGTCATTGTAACCTTCTCAACTCACTTGGTCATTTGAAATGGAGAGGTTGAGTTAGGTGTTTCTTAAATTTCTCTTTAGCTCTGATACTATGAGTCTGACGTTAAGTAATGCAAAGTTGGTAATTAAATCTTCCCCTTTCGTGATGTAGGAGAAAGGCATAAAAAACTTCTGGGTGACTGGATTCCCTTGCAAGTTTATTAGAATTGTAATTACGTAGCATTTTGAATAAAGCGTTCATTCTGGAAATCGTTAAGTTTACTTTTCTTAACTCCGTATTTTGTCAACTGTGGAAAAATTGGGATTTAGGAGTAACCTCTGATTTAAAATTCCACCTACTAACCATTTAAATTGTAGTCTTGTAATTTCCTAACTTTGGTCTTGAAGGTGTTTATCATTCTTATGCGTTATTATACTGTATTATATATTTATGCAACATAAAATGTATAGTTTTAACTATTGCACATGTTTACATATGAAAGGTGTAGTTTTGAACTTATCATTATTAAATTTGCTAGTTTTGCTTCACTATTCATTTTGGACACTTATCCATATTAGTACATGCAACTCAAGTTTATTCTTTTGAGCTACTGTATATCATTCAAATGTATGAATGAATAACCTTGCTTTGGTGGACATTTAAGTATTTTCATGTATCAGTATGAAAAGCAGTTTCAAAATGAACATTCAAATATACATTGTCATATATGTGTATAACATTTGTATATATGAAGGTTCCTGTGGGTCATATATCTGAAATCAAAATTACAAGTGTTTTGTACCTTCTATAATTAATTTTACTCTCAATTTTAAGTAAACAAGATTAGTTTTTGCACATGATGCCTCTCTTTATTCAGTTAAAATTACTGACATAATTAGAATACCACTTAAAACTTGAGAATATTTTCAAGGGTATTTATGCAAAACTTACATAAATGTGTTGAAAAGTCCTTTTGTATATATGTAGAGATTACATGGTATGTTAAATTTATCAATTTGCCTAAATATCAAGTTATACTTAAGTAGTGTCCATACACCATGCTTTTGCTTGACTGAACTCCAATATGTATATCGGGAGTACTTTTTAACATTCATAGGTTAAGTGGCCTGTTTTGGCAAATGATATTAAAAATGGAATTCAGATGAATGCTTAGAGTAAAGATTAAAGATGAATGAGCTTTCATATTAATCATCAATATGACAACCCTAAAGGGAAGCATGATTTTCAAATGTACCTCCTTGTAGGCAGGATAATTCAGAAATGCACAGTGCATATTAGATATGGGATTTGAGTCATAGTGTATTTCTCTGAGAATGTAATTTATTGTACTTTCACATCCACCCCACTGAATATGCAGAGTTTAAGATGCAATGGCCAGAAGACATGAGCGTGTCACTAGAAGGATGTGGACGTGGGCTCCGGGGCTGTTGATGAGGACGGTGGTCTTTTGGGGTCATCTGGGGAATGGACAAGGCCAAGGTAAGTGCAAGGATTTTCTAATTCTTTGCGAGTTGGATGCGAATTTAGCTTTGTGATGAAATTATGCTGAGTCTTTGGTTTGATGTTTAAGCAATTTGTTATAATCTTCCGTCAGGTTTTTGTTACAGGGCATTGTAATGTCTCTGCATCAGTTAAATTGAAATAGAACTAGGTGTGAGTAAATGCATCACAATTGAAGCCATCTTTCTGAAATTGGCTTTTCTCTGTTGTAATTGGTGATATGTATATATATGTGAGGTATTATGAGGCTATATATATGCGTGTGTCTCTGTTGTAATTGGTGATATGTATATATATGTGAGGTACTATGAGGCCATATATATGGGTGTGTCTCTGTTGTAATTGGTGATATGTATATATATGTGAGGTATTATGAGGCCATATATATGCGTGTGTGTGTGTTTTGGGTGGGTGGGTGTGCCTGTGTGTTTGTGTGTGTGGTATTTTACAGGAACACGTAGCATATAAAGTTGTTGTGATTTTGAAGAAAAGTTTTTGGATGTTTGTCTCTTTAGGGTTTTTATGTTTTTGGATGTTTGTCTCTTTAGGGTTTTTATGTTTTTGGATGTTTGTCTCTTTAGGGTTTTTATGTTTTACATTTTAGAATTTCAAGAACCTATTCTTAAAGGATGTGATGTTCTTTAGAAATTAAATGCAAAATGTGACGTTTCTCGTTCTTCTGCCAAGTGTATTTAGGGGAAATTAATGATAGAGTGGAACTGCAAGGTTGTGGCATCCTGAAATGTCTGTTGGAGAGTAGAAAAGGGCCATAGATTTTGTAATAAGGCTTTCAATACTGATTTGATCAATAGCTGTATGGAGTGGTTTGTGCCAAATCTAGTATCTGTGAATGTATTTTGTGATAAGTATTGTATTATTTTTGGAGGTGTGTTGCCTGCTCAGATACAAATTGCAATTCTGTATTTGATGTGATAAAACATCCTGACACCCCTGAAATTTTCTTTTCCTTTCGGGGCAAGTATATTCGGCACTGATTTTCTGCATTTTCAAGGCTTGAAATGAAATCTGTGAGCAGGAAGTTTACAGAGTTATTTCAAGGGATAGGTATATTTCTCCAGATAAAATTGAAAGTGTGCAGTGTTATTATATAATTGTGATGAAGTTGAGCTTTGCTAGTTTGAAGTATCTAATAAACACTTTTTAAAAGATCCTTCAAAAAGAGCAGTTTTCTTGCCATATGTAATATTGTTCAATGAAGTTTTGAAATGAAATAGATATTTTTCAAAACCACAAATGCATCTCTGCCTTTGTATATGAACAGTTGTATATACATGTAAGCAGATAATACATTTTGTTAATTAAGATCAGCTTTGATTTTAATTTTTCTTTCCTGTCATTCAGAATTTGTATTTGCATCTAATAGAATTCTCATTTTTCTTTTTTGTGATAAAATTAATGTAAAATATATTCAATACACATAGTAGTTTTTTTCACCAAAGGTCTAAAACAAGAATATGTAGACAGTAGCTACGTTGGATTTCTGTGGCTATAAGAGTTGTCTATTTCTCTGGTAATGTGTAGAATTACTAAAATGCAGCATGACAACTGTTTCTCTGTAATAGTGATCCAACATGACATGTAGTATTACACAGGGTTGCTAAAACCTTCCTCTGACCATCATTTCCAGTAATTGTGGCTTGTTTTAGATGAGGAATAGGTTATTAGATATTTAAAATATTTGAGAAAAATAGGTATCTTCTCTCTTATTTACCCAAACCCTTTTATTTACTCAATATTGATGGCTCCAGTATTCTATCTTTCACTAGGGACCATCATTTATTAAAAAATGGCCTGAAATCAATTCCAAGTCTAGCTGTAGTGAAGCTTCTAGTGGGAAATGCAAGTTAAGTAATTTGTTTTCTTTCTAAAAGGATAAATTAAAATAGACAATGATTCAAAGAACAAAACAACTTAATAGAAAACATAATGGAATGCTTTGATATTATGATTCAGGGAATTTTGCTTCCTTAGTGGTAGCTAGATTGAGTGAAGGAGATTGCTTAGGTGTAATGAGCAAATCTTATAATTGCAAGTATAACACAAGCTGCATATCATCATTTAGCTCAATAAGCCTCATTAAATATTAAATATTACCTTTTAACTTTTATGCAATTAAGCAGAATTTAAAAATAAAAGATTTAAAAATTAAAGTTTTTATTACTAAGTATCCTTTAAAATACAAATCTCACAGCTCCTTATTGTCAAGAAAAGAACACATGAAAATTTATAAATAAGGTTTTCTCTCTATTAAGTTTACAGTCTTGCATTAAATATTGGTTATCGGGACCCACCATGTCCGAGATTATGATTAAGTATCAATGAAGTATGACTCTTGCAGCAAATATGCATGCAAATGTTATAAGATTATTTTCACATTATTTCACATAATTTCTTAAGCATAATAGGATAAGTAAATTATAGTTTCTACACAAGCTCTTCATATTTATGAATGGACCATGTTCTAAATGTTTCAGTCATTGGGGAATCCCAATGTCATATTTACGAATGGACCACGTTCTAAATGTTTCAGTCATTGGGGAATCCCAATGTCATATTTATGAATGGACCATGTTCTAAATGTTTCAGTCATTGGGGAATCCCAATGTCATATTTATGAATGGACCATGTTCTAAATGTTTCAGTCATTGGGGAATCCCAGTGTCATATTTATGAATGGACCATGTTCTAAATGTTTCAGTCATTGGGGAATCTTCTTAGAGAAACCGTGGGAGAAATTGTAGCTAAGCTCAAAAACGGAAGACAAAAATCCATTTAACGAGGAATGTAGATTAATGTCATAGTATTATCGCGACTGTGTGCAACCACTACTTATAAACAATGATATAAGAAATGCAGTCTGAAATCTGAATTCTAAATAGGAATGTAGGGCCATTATCCCTCTGGGACCCTTAGGGTCAAAATAAGAGAAAAGGGATGAATGGTGGGTTGGAAGTAAGTCAGTGATCCTTGTCAATTTTTTGTATCTGTCAAGAAAAGCATCTGCTTGAGGACATCCATTTTCCTACTTCTGAGTTACAGAATAATAGGTACTTATCCTGAATGTGACATTCCCTGACGTGGACTCTGTGTCTTTGCTGCTCAGGTGGTGTGTGCATGAGAAAGTGCTTAACATCTGAAAACGGAGACAATCCTTAGAGAAAGATATATATGAATTTTAAAAGGAAATATACCTACGATGGAAATAAAACAAATAGCATAAATTTCTAGCTGTATTTTGTCTTTTTGGTAACTATTACAATATATACATTTTCAAACAACCAAGTTCAGCACTGACTTTGGGAGAATCTAGATAAAACTGAACTGACATATAATAAGCATTGGTGTAATTAATAGCACAGCGGGCAGAACCATGGGGGTATTTCCTGAGGAAGAGGGACTATAGAGAGGCAAAAGAAAACCCAGGTCATTCTGGGGAGTGCCAGGAGCGGTTATTATATTCAGAACTGAGAACTTATTTCTAACTCATCAACCCATAGTTCTGGCTGAAGTGCAGTGGTGCAGTCATAGCTCATTCACAGCCCCAAACTCCTGGGTTCATATGGTCCTCTCATCTCAGCCTCCTGGTAGCTGTGACCACAGGTGTGCACTACTATGCCCAGCCAGTTTATTTTATATTTTATTTTCATTTCATTTGTAAAGACTGGGTCTTGCTATGTTGCCCAGGCAGGTCACAAACTCCTATCCTCAAGCAGTCCTCTAACCTAGGCCTCCCAAAGTACTGACATTACAGGCATGAGCCATTGCATCTGGCTCAAAAATATTTCTGTCCTAATGGCTTTAACAAAGAAGTGCCATTTTGGGGATATATACAATGGTGTGCTGTTTGAGAGTGACACAAAAATAATTATAAGAAGAATGGAACGAATATGTCAGTATGTTTTCAAAAGCAAGTTAGCCCAAGTTTTTAAACAAGCATAATTTTAGAGTTTTTGTAACTAACTTAGGGTTTAAATGTAGCAAAAATTTTAAACATTATCATGAATACACAGAAAATTTTAATCAATTTGGTTTCCACGATGAATTTACATGCTTAAATTCCTAATTTCAATTTGCTGCTAGTTATGAGAAAGTTTGAGATTTTGAAGAAGCAAGTGGTTCTTACAAGTGTAGCAAACTTAAATTTTGAGTACAATTTAATTTAACTTCCATTTTTATGACCAGATTTTGGGTCAGCCGTTAAGCATTCAAAAAATAAAATCTGTTAATATCTGGCAATTCCAATTTTCAGTTTTATTGATCTTCACCATGAAATAATATATAAGTTAAGGGGCACAATTTTGGAAAAGCAGATCACTTTGTTGTCCTATTTAGCAGGTTCTCAAATTATGCCATCTTGGAATCATTACAAGTAATTATATGAAGACAATATCTTGTGTTTTGTATTTCATTGTTACACATCCAATTATTCTCTAGAGATATCAGAGAAAACCCACTCAAGAAGGGAAGGTTAGATAAACAGCCCTCTCTCTCTCTCTGCCTTTGCCTCCATTTGGTTCCTTGTGTTCATTTCTCAGTGCATTTCAAAGTTACTTTTATTGTTCCCTTCATTTTCTCTTTCATTCCAGAAGTTTAAGTGATTGCATAATTCTTTTGACAGCTGAAGGTAGTATCCGACTTTGAATTAAAGGTTTACAGCTTCTCAGATCATGTGATCTATGAGTTTTAACATCTTAGGATCGCGACCAGTAAGGAATAATCACTTTGAAAAACCTTGATGCTACCTAGAGTTTGTGTTTTGTGAGGTTGCTTGGTAAATTATTTTCATTTGATAATTGAATATTGCTTCAAGAGAGGTAAGCTCAGACATTTGGCAATGAATATTGAGTGTGTATTCCAAGAGACATGACCTTAAAATATCATCAAGCTAAGTAGTAGTGAAATTGAACTCTGCTGTATAATAGAAGTCAGTGTTTCTTACATCTTTGTGATATATAAATATTTTTACATTGTGGTAGATAATAATTTGTATGGGAATATTTAATAGAATTTAATTTATCCTATGGCAGTATTATGTTACATAGGTTATTTTAGTTTTTAATTTCAGCATCTTAAAATTATAAATGCAAATATTCAACACATAAAACCCACATGAATACACACTCCCAAACATTTGAAATCCTAACAGTCATTTCCAACAGCTCTTTCCTACAAAAGAAGTCAGCTATTCTTAGAGATGACATGCATTCCCATAGCTTGAGAGGTTCACACTATAAGGTAAACAGAGAAAGGATTACAGCAGTTTAAGAATACCAGTGGATTTACTTTAAAGACAATAGACTTTTGAATTACTTGTCTTCAAAATTTGGTTTCTTGAGAAAATTATCTGTGTAGATTAATCATGCATTTCAGATACTTTCCAGACATCTGAATGTTGTTTTCTTAAAAGTAGCCAGCAAGCCTTTTTATGCAGTCTGCATGGGAGATAGTAAGAGATGTGTATGCTGTATATCTACTAGTAGAGATTTGTTTTTGAGTGCTTCCTTAAAAAATTATTTTTTCTGAAGAAAGGGATTTCTTTTTTATAATTTAGATTAGATGATTTTACATGTTTTTAGGTTTTAACCTCTCTGATCATCAGGGTCATTGCCGTGGAAAAAATGCAAGTTATAGCATATTTCATTTTTAGAAGGAAAGAAGTTGATAATTTAGACTTTTTTCTTTTACTAAATTGAATTACATCACTCAATATTTGGATGGCATTAATTCACAATAGTAACAAAAAAATCTTACTATTCAACCTAATAAAGTATGATTTCCTTCACATTTAACTTAATTTGCTCTTTAAAACTTCTCCTAATGAAGGTTTTCTCATCCTCTGAAGCTGAATTTATTTAGGAAAAAATATTTTAAACACCATCCCAAGTGATATAACTATTTTTATTGAGCTTTGATGTTCTATTTGAACATATTTGAAGACTGTACAAGCACTCAATTTAGAATTAAGATTTTATTTGGAGATTTTGGTTGTATTTGAAATCTGTCGTGGAATTAAACATGAAGAATATGTAAATTTACTAGATGTCATTGTCTATGGCACATTTTAGTCTTATCTTTCTGCCTATATGTAAAGAGGAATAGAAATAATTGGTATAAACAGGAAAAAAGAAGTAAAGTAGTAGGATCAGATGTGAGAAATATATAAGCTAAGATACTCTTTTTTTGTTTGTTTTTTGTTTTTGTGAGACAGAGTCTTGCTCTGTTGCCCAGGCTGGAGTGCAGTGACACAGTCTTGGCTCACTGCGGCCTCCACCTCCCGGGCTCAATGGTTCTCCTGCCTCAGCCTCCCGCGTAGCTGGGATTACAGGTACGCATCACCACACCCGGCTAATTTTTGGATTTTTAGTAGAGACTAGGTTTGACCATGTTGGCTAGGCTAGTCTCAAACTCCTGACTTCAGGTGATCCATCCACTTCAGCCTCCCAAAGTGCTGGGATTTCAAGTGTGAGCCACAAGGGCCAGCCTAAGCTAAGATATTCTAGAAGCTAATAATAGTAAAATATAATGTAAATTGTTTAAAATTAAGCTGTATATGAAATATTTTCTAGGACTTTCCTGCCAGAAAAGTAGGAATAGAGTGGCAGAAGGAACGAGGTTCCTTCTACAAGCAGGCACACATCCTATTTCACTTTATCCTGTGATCAGTCTCATAACCATCTCCTGGTGTGAAGTGCTAAAACTGTGCTTTAAGAATAACTTAAGTCCTTTATGTACAAACTAAAGTATGAGAGCCTGAACCTTGGAAACCAAGAGATTCCAAAAAGCCTTATGTGTGAGACTGGGTGCCACAGATCTTGGCAGAAATTACTGCTTATTCTTAATTCTTATTGTTCCTTTCTAACACTTCAATTTATAATGCCAATATCTACCTCAGCCTAAAGACAAGCTCTAGAATCACTTGTGTTACTTATTACATTTCTTTTGAAAAACTCATGAATTACACATGAATTTCAAAGTTGCCAACTGAGATTCCAAAGACTTAAAAAAAAAAAACGTGGCACCTTTCCATTATAAAGGCTGTACGCAGTCTTCATAGTGTTTGTCTTTAAGGGACAACATGCCTCATCCATCAGCAACTTTTCTTCCTTAAATCATCATATCTTGCCTAAAAATGTTTTCTCAAAAGTTAGGAAGCACTAAGATTTGCAGATTGTTATATCACATCTTAATCTACGTATCAACTTTAGCATTATCAAAGCATGAACTGTTCTGGGTTTTCATAGTTAATTATGTTTGTCATAATAACTGGGATGCAATTGTTTTTCTTATGATGATTTTGTACTTGCTTTTCTTATGGTAACTTCTGATGCTTGTTTGTAAGATCTTCCTCTCTTTTCTCCATCTGGTTATCTTCTTACCTTCTGTCCTTTAACTCAGATGTCACCCACACTGTGTGTCTTTCTGGATTGCTTCTTATTTAACTGTTGCTTCTCATAATTTACATACCTCCTCCTATACCACACTATCGATAATTCTCAAACCGCACTATATGCTGGGTTGTGTCTTTATTTATTTATAAGCTCCTTGATAATTCGGACTATATATTTGTATATTCAAAAAATACTTATGAAGTGTTTACTTTGGGTCAGGAATTATTGAGTGAAGGAAATTGACCAAAACTCTGCCATCATGAAGCTCGCATTCTAACTTAGGGAGACAGATAACAGACAATGAGCCACATAAATATGCAAAGTATCGTAAGTTAGATGGTGAAAAGTAATCCTGGATGGGGATCAGATAATTTTCAAAGGGTAATTTTTAACTGGGTAGTCAAGAAAGGCCGCACAGAGAAGATGGCAATTGGAAGAACAAGGTGGTGAGAACTGCTGAGTCTGGAGCAAACACACAATTTGGAGTAGTAGAAGATTCCAGAAGTAACAGAATAGAGGCAAAGAAGTGGGAATTGTGTGGAGTCTTACTTCCTGTTGTAATGACCTTGGCTATGCTTTGAAGTGAGGTGGAAAGTTGGTAGGGACCTTAGTTTTCTTTTTAATAATTCATTATGAATTTTGAACGGTCACTATTAAAGACTCAATAATTTTGCTTTATTACTCTTGCAATTGACTACAAAACAGTGTATTGAAGAAATGTTAAATTCTAATTTAAACTGATTGAAATAGGTTTTTATCTTTTTATATTTCTCATCACTGAATATCTCATTTTTAATTAATTTGAAAGCATTCTAGGATAGTGAGCCAGTGCAATTTAGCATAATGCATAACTTATTATTCATCAGATTTAGGTATTTAACTGAAGATGCTAATTAGGAAAGTAACTTGTTCTGTTGGATGATTTTGATAAAGCTACTTTCAAATGATTATCACATCCATTGATGTCATATTAAGTTGTGTTTCTGGAAGCCAAATTTAGGCAGTGGTAATGAGTTAATATCTCTAAGTGGATACCTTTTATCTCTACAGTCAAGGATACTTGAAAGTGTAAAAACATACTGGCTTCAAGTCTTGGGAACTAGGACTTACCGGAAATGTTTTGGTTTGTCTTGTTTTCTGTGGAATTGTCTTCTCGGAAAGATGGTGTTTCCTTTTCAATAGGAAAAAATTGATCCTATGCTGCTTTACTTTAATGCTTTGCTTTTGTCAAAATAGTGTTTTCTTAGGAAAATTAACCTATCATAATATAATGAAAAGAGAAATGCTGAAGACACAAAATGATGTCCATGTTAATATTGAGTAGGAAGCATCAAGGGACATGAGAAGAGGGAAGCGAAGAGAGGGAGAAGAGAAATATATAGTGTAACAAAAATTAGTAAAAAGGATTAGCATATACATGTAGTCAATAAGTCAATAAATGGCTGTTTATAGAAAGCCTACCAGGCACAAGGGGATATAGCAGTGAAGAAGGCAAAGACACAATTGGCTATACTGTAGTGAGGAGGGAAAGAGGACGAAGACATACAAATACCTAAACAAAGCAATGGTGTGAAGGGCTATAAGGTACACTACTACGAAGAAGATTACATGTGATAACATGACTGAGTAAAACTGGCAAGTAGGAAGGCACTGATCTGGCTGTAGGTATTTCAGAGCATTTTTCTCTCTGAGGAGGTAATATTTCATTTGAGAGTTGAGTGAAGACAAATAGGAAGGTACTTTGAAGATCTGGGGTGCTCTGAGCAGAAAGAAGGGCAGATTATAAAGATTCTGTAATTTAAAAACAGAGCTTGATCGTTTCTTACAAAGAAAAGAAGGCCGGTTTGGCTGGAATGTCCATGAAGGAAGAGCATGGAGAGAGATTACATGAGTGTTCTCAGGGACCAAATCTAGATCTTATATCAAAGTGTGAATATAAATTAACTACATTGAAAAGTGTATGATGGATGTGTGATACGATGAGGTTAGCGCTTAGGAGGGTGTACTATTGTGGAAGGGTACAGTAGTGAAGGAAGGGGGTTCATTTAGCTGACTGTTGCACCTGTCCAGTTGAAGGATGATGGTAGTTGGGATTATGAGTGTAGCAATAAAGTTGGAGAAAATCAGTTGAGATTGGAAGTTGATTTGAAGATGACTGAATTTACTGAGCAAGAATTATATCAAGGTATTTGGATTTAGGGACATGGGGGATTATGGTCACTTTTAGTGATATGGCAAAGTCTTGATGATGTGAGGCAGTTTGCAAGTGACAGAGGTGTGGGTAGGTGCGTATGTGTGATTGATTTTACATTTTTTTAATCTTAAATTAAGACGCCAGTTAGAATCCAAGTGGAGACATCAAGTAGGCACTGACAAGTTGACTTGGCTAGAGATGTGAGTTAGATCATCGTAGCCTATAGATCATGCCTCAAGTCATGAATCTAGGTGAGGGGTTGGCAAACTATTATAGCCCATGAGCCAGATCTGGTCTGCCGCCTGTTTTTGTATGGCTCATGAGTTATAAGTAGGTGTGGCATTTATAAGTCTAAAATGTAAAATACAGGGAAATTTTTCAGCAGGGAAAGTTCCATAAATTTGCCTCTTGGCAACACAAAGCCTGCAATATTTACTATCTGGCTGTTTGTCAAAAATGTTACTGACTCCTGATCTGGATGAAACCCTGTGAGGAGAGAGTGTTGATAGAAGAGAGAGAAGCATCATAGTGGAAATTAAAATTATGTCAACTGAAGTGTGTAGGGTAGAGAATTTAAGCCTGAGTATAACAGTAAGAGATTAAAATAACAGTAAATTCATTATCAGCGTGATCAATGAAACCTTTGGGGGCAAAGAGGAACTATCTTCATCAGACCTTTCACTCACTCATACAAAGATCTTAGGCAGGAAATATAACTTGTTTGAAGATCTGAGATAAGGGTAATGTAGTTTGGACAAAGAAAGCCAATGGGAGGATGACATTACGTCTGGCCAAAGATTTAGGGAAGAGCCAAATACTTCAGGCTTTTTAAAGTGATCTTTAGATAAAGAGGAGGTCATCAAGGCATTCCGAAGTTGGAAGATCACATCACATCTGATGGGAAAAAATCTGGCTGTATGTGCATCTAGGATGTAAGGAAGCCAACGTGGATGTGAAGTTAAAATTGTCCATTGCAAATAATAAAATGAAGGCCCCAGGTAGGCTTGGCAAGGGCAGATTTGGTACAAAATCCTTATTGGAATGGGCTTAAGCAGTAACGGGAATAAGGATCTAGCTGTTGTGTTTAGTGGAATTTTATCAGTCTTTTTATTGTGTATGATATATAGATGGTCAAAATAAGGAACTTCTGCATTTTCGGTTTTTGTTTTATTTTAATTGAGATTTGAATTAAAAATAAGAAACTTTTATTTTCAAAATTGGAGACTGTGTTTAAAAAGTATAGAGTAGGGCTAGAAAAAAACATAAAACTCTCCTGATGAGAGTGCTAATCATGACTCTAATCATAATAAAATACTTTTCTGATAATTTTTTGTGTGTTTCATTATTTATGTATGTATGGGAAGTTGTACCCTAGCCACCTGCCAATTCACCTGGTGAACTTGCTCTTCAACGTGCCACAAATATTTCCTTCTATCTTTAGCCTTCCGGGGTTTCTCACATGGACTATTGGCTCTTCCTACTTGAACCTGCTGGTAGTACCCTGTAGGAGACATGCTACTCCATGACAACAGGCACCACGCTGTAGGGGAATTACCACACCTGTCAATCACTATCTCTAGAATGTGGCCTTTCATGAGCCCTGAGATTTCATACTGTTTCTCTGAGCTGTAACAATATTTATATTGAAAAAATAAACATGTTCTTCTATCTTTAATATTTTATATCTTATAATTTGAATATCCCATTTTCATTATACTGCTTAGCTGCTAAGTTATGTTATAAAAACAAGTTTTAATTATCTGCAAACACCTTCAAATCTAATCCTTACCGGTGAAGACTGATGTCTGGTTAACATCTGCTAGGACATTTATTTCCATAAAGTATTTATAGCGCCTTTTTGTTATTGATTGGTATGATAAATGTGTAACTCTTACACAAAGATAAAATTTTTAGATTTTTGTATTTAAAATACTGGTTATCGAAAGAAAAACCCAGATGTTATTTGTTTCTCTTTCTGCTTGAGGTACTGAATCTATTTCAAGTCATATCTCTCAGTATTGATATACTTAATTTTGCTGAAATAATAACACACTATCTTTAGCTACTTTTTTTCTCAGTATGTCTCCTTGCCGCTCACCATTTCCGCCTCATCTCTCTTCTCATCTTTATTTCTTTTTCTTTGGTCTTCTTTTACTTTAGGGATTCTTTCAATTTAGAAGTGTTCTTGTTTTCTGATAATTACTATTCTTCTTGGATATACACAGATATCCTTTTCCGTTTCATTTGTGAATTCATCTCAGAGGCATTTTGTGTGTGCCTTTTACTCATAGCTTCTCGGAAGTCCCTTTCGAGGTTACCGATTTAACATGTCATGTACTATAAGGTTTGCATGGCATGGTGGCAGCTGACTTTTGCCTTTACATGGATTGAAATGTTCACTCAACATGGATTGGTAGAATTTTTTTTTTCCTTAAACATTACATTGCCTTGTAAACAAACAAAAGCAAACCCAAGACTCAAAACAGACATCAGTATTGGTGCCCCTGGAAATAGCTGCCTTCTCACTAAAGTAGATTTTGTCATCCAACTTTATGTGTTGTTGAACACACATGGTGCTGTATGAGCACTCACTCACTAGTCTAGAAAACATTGCTGTGACCAGTTACCAGAAGAATAAATTCAGATTGCTCTTCACATTCCACAGATGACCCTTCTGAAAGCCATTTGAATTCATTATAAATTATAGTTATATTAGTATGGCTTTAATTCATTTGTAATCTGAACTTTATGTGCAATGCATTTTTTCTCGTGTTTAATCGTTTTTGAATGCTAAATCATTTGCAAACAAATGGCTTGTCCTTGAGAAAGAATTTAAGGCTGGAAGTACATTAAGTGCCATCTGGGTATCTGTGTCAATGGTTTTGTCACTACGTGTGTGTGTGTGTGTGTGTGCATATCACCTACTTTATCACATTTATTTGATAAAATTGATATGCAATCTCTAAATCATTGTGTCTCCAACTTGTGTCATCCCACAAATACAAATTTTTGTCCTAAAATTGGTGGTACCCTTTGTAAAACTAGAAGTTCTCATTTGTGCAAAGGAAGGAAAAATAAAACAAGAAACAAATTCAATAAAAAAATTAAAGGTCAGATTTCTTTTATAGCTGCTGAGTTCCTTTCTTTCCTTTCCATCATCCTCACATTCCCAAATCTCAACGAAGTTGAGAAATTAAAACACAAATCATGAGATCATATATTCACCTTGTTCAGGAACTGAAGGATTACATATACAAGACTGTACCTTAATAAGTAGAGGGAGAAATAGGAAGATCTAAATAGAATATGAAAATTTATTATAATGCAGTTCTCTTCTAAAGTGTTTCCTAGGCAGGCTAAGAGTATGTTGCCAGGAAATTTTAAGAGACCCACTCCATTATATAGAAGAGGATGTGTGTAGATCTCTTAATTCTGAAATGTTTAGAACTGAGTACAACAGTTCTTCGAATAACGACGTTTCATTCAATGTCATTTCATTATAATGTTGATGAGAAAAACAAATTGATTCCAATTGGGGTTCACTGTCTGTGTAGAGCTTATGTATTCTCCCCATGTCTGCATGGATATTCTCTGGATGCTCCAGTTTCCTCTCACTTCCCAAGGCTGTGCATGTGAGGTTGATTGACGTGTCTATGTGGTCCCAGTCTGAGTAACTGTGGGTATGTGTGAGTGCACCTGCAATGCGACGGCGTCCTGTCCAGGGCTGGTTCCCACATTGCGTCCTGAGCTGACAGGATAGGCTGTGGTCAACTGCAACCCTAAACTGAAATAAGTAGGTAAATAATGATTTTACTAGCTTTTATTAATCTTAAACGTATGAATAGCTGAAATTTATTTCAGCATTTAATATTAGAAGTGTTTTGATCTTTATTTACAAGTTTGTTGACGTTTTAGTTACCAAAAGCCATAGAAGCTTAACTCTTTTGATGTCAACCTATGGTAAAATCGGTTTCGCTTACTGTATTTTTGTACCAATTAACCATCCGCAATTTATCCCCCCGTATGCGTGTATCAAAACATCACGTGACCATAAATCTATATACCTATGACCAGTTTTCAAGCACCTGTCGATGATGTTAAGTGAAGACTTATTGTAGTCCTTTTCTGGCATAACAAAGATGTGTGTGTTTTGTTCAAGATTGGAAAACTTCTTTCTGTAAAGAACTAGACAGTAAATATTATAGGCTTTGCTGGCCATATGTAGTCTCTGTCTCTCCTTCATCTACTCATTCTTCTTCTCCCCTTCCTTCTCCTTCTTTAAACACTTCAAAAATGCCAAAACAATTTTTAGCTCTCAGCCATATGAAGCAAGCCATTGATTAAATTTGGCTTGTAGGCCCATAATGTGTGAATTCCTTTACATCATCAGAATGCCACATATATATGAAATGTTATCTATGAGAAATTAATGGTGCTCCCAGCAGAGAGAAATTAGCCTAAGTTAAGTTTGGGCTTTGGAATTCAGGGGAATGCCATGCACAAAAATGCTCTGCTTTTAAAACTAGTTACTAACAGTCCATTTCTGATATCAGAAATACATGAAAACTACCAATTGAACGGACATTATTCACTACTTTAGTGCTGCTACTCATGTGTGGTGGAAAAAGAATCCAGAAAATTTTCCTTTCCGTTTGAACATTCATGCAATAAAAATTTCCAAATCTTTTTTTGAACAAATTTTTATCTGATAGCTCTCTTGTGTACTTTATAAGTACGTTTTGCTGCTTATTCTCAGTAACTGTATTGAAACAATCTGTTTTCCTTTATCAATCAAAATAAAATAAGAAATTTAGCTTAATACTAATATTAAGCTGAAGTGCAAGATATATGAAAAAGAGAGAAAAGAAGCAGGATAAACTGACCTTTTGATAACTGCAGAGGACAGCAGATCAAAGACTGGACTTTAACGTCTTACATTTTCAGAATCTATCACAGTAAGTCCACTGGGTCCAGAAATAGGTTTTAATCCTAGATTGAAATGACTCACAATGCTGTCATGACATTGAGTTTGATGGAAAAAGTGAAGTTAATGTTTTTCTCAATATTTTTTTAAGATCAATGATTGATTTAACTATAAAATGGACTGATTCTGAAGAAATTCTGACGTTGGAGGTGAAAATGCTTTTACTCTAATAATTAAAATCAATTTCTCTAGATATCTGACTTTATTCTGCTTTATAACATGAAGAATGAAACTATATTTATTAATGAAGTGTAATCTAGCAAAGCGGCATAAGCATAATTATCAGTCATTTACTAAAATTGTGTGTTTTTTTCCATTGCATGAAAACCCTGCCTTGTTTTAATTTGTATTGACTTTTTAAAAGCAATTTTAGGTTTGTAGAAAGAAGTGAATAAGCATTCACACGTCATCCTCAGCCTCTACCCCAATTTCCCCGATTTTTAACATCTTGCAATAGTGTGGTACATTTGTTATAGTTGATGAGTCAATATTGGTACATTATTATTGACTAAAGTATGTAGTTTATATTAGAGTTTACTCCTTGTCTTATGAATTCTATAGGTTCTGTCAAATGTGTAATGACAAATAATCCTCACTACAGTGTCATACAGAATAATGGATTCACTCTCCTAAAATTCTTCCTTGCTCCATCCGTTCATCGCTTCCTCTACTAATTTATGTAGAAGATAAATTAGTAGATTGAGTTGATGGTTATAGGAGTTTAAAGCACAGATAGAAAACTAGATTGTCCTACCTACCCAGACTGTGCTTCTCACTCTCACTGTGCCCTTTCTTAACCTTTGGAAATGCTTTTATTCATATATAAAATAGGCTATAACTTCATATAGTTGTATTACAAAAAGTTAATGCACAGAAAAAGACTTGTGCTAGGTATATGGTTTCTTCTCAATTAAATGGAAGCCATTGCGTGTGTTTGTCAATAGAATTCGTCATACTTTATCTCACATATCTTTACATCATTGTTGGCACATGACATGTTTAGACTGTGCAAACCTCCTCCAAATCCCTAATAGCCACTGATCTCTTTACTGTCTCCATAGTTTTGCTTTCTCCAGAAGGTCATGTAGTTGAATCATACGGTATGTAGACTTTTCAGACTGGCTTCTTTCACTTGGCAATATGCATTTAAAGGTTCCTGTGTGTCTTCTGTAGCTTGACAGAATAATATTCCATTGCCTGGATGTACCACAGTTTATTTTTCCATTCACTTCCTGAAGGACATTTCGATTTTAGTGATCATGAATAAGGCTCCTGTAACATTCATGGGAAGAAGGTTTTTGTGTGCATGTAAGTTTTCAAATCCTTTAAGTAAATACCAGGGAATGTAATTGCTGGGTTGTGTGGTAGGAGTATGTTTAGTTTTATAAGAAACTGTCAAACTGACTCCCAAAGTAGCTGTACTATTCTGCATTCTCACCAGCAATGAATAAAAGTTCCTGTTTCTCCTCACATTTGCCAACTTTTTGTATTATCAGACTTTTGGATATTGGTCATTTTAATAGTCATGTAATAATATCTCACGGTTGCTGTGACTTGCAGTTCCCTAATGATACATGACTAGTAACTTCAACATCCGTATTTGACAGCTGTATTTAGACCTTTGGCCTATTTTTTAAATGAGTTGTTTTCTTTCTTATTTTCGAGTTCTTTGTATATTTTAAATACCACTAATTTATCTGATATGTTTTGAAAATGTTTTGAATATGTTTTGAAAAGATTTTCTCCCAACCTGTGGCTTTTCTTTTCATTCTAAGCACAGTTTGAATAACAAAGGTCTTTAATTTTAATGATGCTCAATTTCTCAATTTTTTCTTTGTCTAACCCAATAAATCAGAAAGCTTTTTATCATTTCACATGACTTAATATTCAGGCAAGGTCTATATAGGCCCCTTTCAAACAGTCATAAAGTGTAGAAGCTCTCACCTCACAAACAATAACAACAACAACATAGAAACAAAAATGACAGCTTTTGATATTGTCTCAGTAATTTCTCAATTCAAGAACAGATTACTGAGCTTTATAAGCAATACGTATAGATATCAATTTCACAATAAAATACCTTATGATATTTATCAAATCACCTTAGTTTTGGTCACTTATTACTATTAGACTAAAATGTAATTTGTCAGACGTGAGAAATCTTTTTGTAGTATTTTTTAGAGAACCAACTATTTATTTTAGCCTTTTCAGTTCTTCCCTTGCTGTTTCTCCAGTATAGTCATTCCAATTGTCTCTATAGATATATTAAAACCAAGTACATAATAAACACAATTATCTCCCACGTGTACCCCAACCCCCTTCCCTGTTCATGCAATCAACATAAAGGAAGCAGGTCAAAAGGAAGCAGGTCATGTACCTGTGATGTGCTGGGTTGTAAGGAAAGGTACACAATTAATTTACCATATCTGAGTTTTCTTCTTCTGTGTATTTGTTCCATTTAATGCATGTATGTTTTTTATTCCTCAGGCCTCTCCAGTCCTAACACACTCAGGGATACTTGATACAGCTATAAGGCTGTGTCTTTATCAGGTACCTTTGGGTTACCCCCAGCCAGGGGTGGGAAATAGAGGAAGTGAATGTCTGTATCCTCATTATGTATCACACAGAGCAGAAACATAAAGAAGCCTGTGCCATGAATGGGTCTCTTCTTTCTCCAAAAACCACCTACACCTTCAACTCCCACTGCTTAAAGGAAAATCTTGTATTAGTCTCCCCATTTTCTCCTCAAACTTGCTTTAGCAAAGCAGTTCCTAAACCTCTGTTAATGTATGTCCCCACCCCCAACTCAACACACAGTGTTATGTCACATCACAGAAAAGAAGTTCAAAACAAAAAAAAACAAAGCCACAGTCTTACAAGAAAAATAGGTAAGTTTTACAAAAGTTGTATACTGTATCTCTTCTTTGAATTTTGTCATTGGCTAAGGATAGTAAAACTCCTGGAAAACTATAAAACAGGAACTTACTTAATATGTTTTACCCAAGATTTTTCAAACATTTTTGGAAGGATACGTATTAACATCTTGCAGAGGTAATGTTACATGAAAAACTTAGCATAAGACCAATCAGGTATTCTATGCAATAATGCAGATATATGAAAAAATAATATAATGAAATAAATGACTTTTCAAAAGGTATTGATCCTAGATCCACATTCTTTTTTTGGTTCAGGTGAGGCAATTAGAATGTGAAAAAAAGAAGCATAGAACAACTGTCTAATGAGAGGGACGAATGCTCCTGGGTGGAAAGTTATCAGAAGATAAATTAGTAGATTCAGCATTTTGCTGTCTATGTAGTTTTTTGTTTGTTTGTTTGTTTGTTTTGCTAGTACCAATAGAAACAAATTCATTTTCTGGTTTGTGTCACTGGAAATGTATAAATTAGTGGTAGCTGTATAGCAAACTTTCAATATGTAATAATAAGAGATTAGATGTAGATTTAATATCATTATTTAATTTATTTGCTTGAATACCAGTGAGGAATTTCCACTTAAGCTCTCGTTTTCAAGATGAGTGCTTAATTGAATTCCAGAATTCATTTTGAAATAGAACTTTGTGTAGAATATGAATTTCTTTGCAAGAAGAATCATTTGTACACTTGGGTTTGAGAGCAGTTTAATGTCAATATAACTTCTTTCCAGGCTTTCATTTCCTACTTTTTGATATGGGAATAATCTCATGGCGTGATTGTGAAAGTCTTAAAAGATAATGTTTGGGGGGAGGGGAAGGGATAGCATTAGGAAATATACCTAATGTTAAATGATGAGTTAATGGGTGCAGCACCCCAACATGGCACATGTATACATATGTAAGAAACCTCCACGTTGTGCACATGTACCCTAAAACTTAAAGTATAATAAAAAAAAGATAATGTTTGCAAAGATACTCTGTGCACTCAAAGCGTGCTCTATGAACTTCATTGCCGTTCACATTTTGGGTTTATGAGGCTTCCATTTGCTGTCAATTCAAATGTGACTCTGAGTTAGATGCCATGGTGTGGGAGATGATGTTTATTGGAGTTTAAAGCACAGATAGACAACTAGATTGTCCTGCCCACCCAGACTGTGCTTCTCACTCTCACCGTGCCCTTTCTTAACCTTTGGAAACACTTTTATTTATATATAAAATAGTTTCATATACTGTTTTATACTATATACTTCATATAGTTGTATTATGAAAAGTTAATGCACAGGAAAAGACTTGTGCTAGGTATACGGTTTCTTCTCAATTAAATGGAAGCTATTGCCTGTATTTGTCAATCGAATTCATCATACTTTATCTCACATATTCAGTGCTTTACATCATTTTTGGCACATGGTATGTTTAGACTGCTCAAGGGTTAATTACGCCAAATTTATCTATCTACAGTAAATATAGCCCAAGGTACCTTGTTTAGCTGAGCCAAAGTTTGCATTTATTAAAAATGTAAATTTTATCTTGAAATGATGCCTGATCTCACAGAACTATGGTTTCCAATCTCTAAATCACTGTGATCAGTAGTAAAACTATGTACTCTGTGTCTGTCCTACTAGCTATATTGCCGGGATCTGGAGCATGACTTTTGGGTCTTTCTGTAATGCCTTACCTCTCATCAAAATTCACAAAATTCACAAGACCTGCTCTCTGGATTGTGAGACTTTTTCATTACAAAGAAAAAGGTGCTGTCCTAATGCCATTCCAAAGCCATTTGAAATGAGTTGCTTTCGTTTCCAGGGAGTCATTTTTATGTTGGTTATCATTACTTCACCATTACCTTTTAATTTGGAAATGTTAAAATCCATTGCCATGCTCCTTGGAATATAAAGATCATATAGGGTCATTGAGATGAGTCTGAAAGTATCAGTCACTGGAGACCTTCTAGTGGGATAATGTTGTTAATATTGCTGGTATTCTATTCTTCACGTTTCCTCCAGTAAAATGTAAAGTGACCAAAATATAAGCGTCATACAGGCAAAGATTCTTTTATTTGTTCAACGAACACTGCCTTCACATAGTAGTCAGTTAATATTCACTACTAGAATGCATGTTGAATGGCAGCTCTTTTATTTGCCATTAGCATTGGCCCACTTTATAGCAGTTGGACAAAAAAGTTGGACAAAGTGTGTTGATATTTTATGAAAAAATAGATACCTCTTTCTTTCATTGTTGCGTTTTCTGTGGGCAAGTTGATAGACACTGTAGTCCTGATGTTATTTTAGGACATACAGTTGAAGTTACTAGATCCTTTAGAGTTTATTTAATTATAATATGAAGCTTTGAGTTTCTGTTTCATTATTAAATAATTTATTTTATGATAATGTTGCTTAACTTAGTGTGCAAGGCCTACAAATAAACCTAATAAATATCTTACAAACTACCTTAAAATAAATCTAACATTTTTTACTGAAATATTTTTAAACATGTTGAAGTTGGAATGCCAGGTAATTGTATACACACACACACACATTAGGTTTTCATTTGGTTTCTTTGTTCCTATTATTGAAATTCCTATGCTAATAACCATATCAATTTATGAAACTCATTTTGAGAAAAAAGGCCTAAAATATAACTCATTTTTAAAATGATTTTCTCTTAATTTATAATGTAATACTTTAATAAAATATGGTAGGGCAATTTTGTATAAATATTTATGCTAAGTTTTCTACATAAGTTACTGCATATAGTCTAGTTTTTAATAGAAGGGTTTTTTTTGCTTCAGTATCCACTTTAAAGTCAATGACATTTAGTGTTTTTTACTTTACAGTTCTAAGTTACTTATGCTTAAATAGTCATCTGACTTTTAAGTTAATGTCCAACTTGATTGTTATCTCTCTGTATCTTATCGATGTGTTCTTGAAAGTAGTTAGATTTTGAAAAACATTACTAAGAGGGCATTTTTTCATCTTTGGAAAGTAACTTGGGATAAATGGTTGTCTTTCGTCTTTGTCCTCCTCTCTACCCACAACTCCCCATCCCCGATCATTAGCTGAACTTGTGTGCTGAGGTTAATATTCTGTTTCACCTTTCTTGTCAAATTGCTAGATAAAACTCTCTTCAGTTATATACTGTACAAACAGAATCTCATCTTTTTAATCACTCTCTTTTAAACAAATGTGTTCACCCTCAGATTTGTTGTCATTTAGAACAGGACTTCCTATTAGAAATATAATAATTTTCATTCATGTGGAATCTTCAATACAAAAAAAAACAGAAAAACACATATCAATGGTTTGCATGTGTCATGCTGATAGTTGGGGGGCAGCTGATATTAGAAAAATTGACACTATATTTCTGAACACAAACCTTGTTTCATCTTAGAATTTGGTGTTGAACCAATTTTGTACCTCATTGCTATAAACCTTATGTATCTAATGAGTTGTTAATATGTGATTAACTGCCTTGGCCAAACTCAAAATCTTATTCACACATACAGTACACACAGAGAACTTATTTTTATTTGTTCAGTCACTCCTTTAGTCCTTCATTTATTTCACAAACATTCATTGACACTTACGTGGCAGCACTCTTATAAGAATAGAATATACCCTGTTAAATCAGACATGATTCTTGCTTTTGTGGAGCTTATGCTTTAATGGAGAAACAGAAAGTCAAGCAAAAACTCAAACTATATAACTTTAAATTGGATATGTGCTAACGAAGGAAAATGTGGCACTGTAAGAAAAAATAATAGGGAGTTAAAGGATAAATAGGAGTTTGGTGGATGAAATTTATGAAGGGCTGAAGATTTCAAACAAAAGAAACTGATGCAGGAGGGTGCAGCTTTGGAGTCAAGAATGAAGTTCTAGGAGATAGCAAAGAAATGGTAGGAGAGGAGGTCAAAGTAGGTAGGATTTTATATATTATCAATGGGAAAATATTGAACAACCCTAAGCAGAAAGGCAATGATAGGAGGTCAAAGTAGGTAGGATTTTATATATTATCAATGGGAAAATATTGAACAACCCTAAGCATAAAGGCAATGATATATGTTCATCTTCATTACAAATTCTTCCATCTTTAGTAGACCTGTTTTCAGGCAAAACTTCATGACAGAATAGTAACAAAGAGAAAAAAAGTGGTGTTCTCAGATTATCTCTAACTCACCTGATGACTTTAAGATAAATGACCTCAACATTTTGTGAGGCTTTCCCTTCTTATAAAGTAAGGAGTTTAGATGAGGTGAGGTGTCCAATTTCATTTAGCTTCAATTTCCTGTAATTTGACGGCTGTCAAGTCATGCTTTGATTTGTTCTGTTTGTGAGCCAGAGTAACTTTAAGGCAGTATATTAACTAGGAGATCTATTTCTTTACTTTTAAACTTCAAAATTATGATGATGTAAGTATTTTAAAGAGCATTTAGAAAGTAGACAAATGAGAAATTTTTAACATTTTGGAATGCTTCTATTTCTTTTTGAAACCTAGGTTTTTGGTGGTAGTGGTGATATTTATTTTTGCCAAACTAACCATTCCATGTAATTTTGTAGCATTTTGGGTTGATGACCACCGTAAGTCTAGTATTCCCATATGTGTTAAAATTTATCTTTACAATTAATATATTTTCACTGAATTATTTAATTAAAAATTAAACTACGATTTCTAATACATGTTCAGTGAGATATTATTAGGCATTACCTGAAAGGGATTTCTGGAGAAAGAAAGAATTTCTGGTTAAAAAGAGTTGAGCAGGTTTTCCTAGAGCGGTTCTCTCGGTCTCTAGGATGGAGCTACAGCATAAAATATCCCCCAAATTTACTTCACAAATTAGTCCTTAGATTTCATGAATTACTTATAATTTTTTTTGTAGACCACAGTTTCTTTGCTCTTCAGTATTACACTTGCTTATGTGAGTTTCTAAAACTAAGTTTAATTTTGGAAATTCTTAATTTTATGTTTATATTTTGAATTGTGTTTAAAATTAAGTTTAGTAAAAAGCTAGGATTTTATTTCTACCTACAAATTCAGTGTCCCGTCAATAGAAAAAAAATTCTCAATAATATTTTGAAGTTACTTTAGTCTTTGTAATTAAAGAATAAAAATTTACCAGGCAGAAATGCCCCAGAAGCTACCTATGGAGGAAATATAAATATTATTATTACCTACTAATATTAGTATACAAAATAGTCAATTATGTGTATAGAAGTTAAATTATATAAAAGTTAAATATTTATAAATGATACAGGACTCACGTGTTTGTGTGCTCTGACTGCTGTGCAGTCACAGTCTGATAAATTGATAAACAGAGTTTGCAGTAAAGAAGGAGTTTAATGATTGCAGGACAGCTGAGTGAGGAGATGCGAGCACCCTCCAATCTGTCTTTCCAGAGAGTACTTGGTTGGGGTGAAGGGATTGTAGAGGACCACGGGCTGGATAAATGGGGTCACTGACTGGTTTGGGTTAGGGGGATTAAATCTTAAATCACCAGGATGTAGAAACTTCGCCCTTTAGTGAGTCAGCTTCTCCTGGAACCCTTCGGAGGAGCTGATGTCAGTAGTTTCACTGGTATGTAGGATCTGAAAGAATACCTCAGAGAGAAAACTTAACATTTCACAATGCTCAAGTTGTTATCTATGAGTAGTTAAGTTTAACTATAATCTTGTGACAGGATATAAATGATTGTGGGGCTGTACCTAATAAACAATTATGAGGAAGCAGGACAGATAGCAAGTTAACTTAATGTTTAAGGCTGGATGTGCTGGAAACTTATTTTTATTTCATCCCCTCCCTCCTTTCCCAAATAATTTTATAAAGATTATAGGGATGGTTTCATTATATATATATATATATTTATAACTTCTAATATTTTATCAGTTAATAAAAGCTCAAATTTTCTAGACATTTTTGTTGATTAAGCTAATAAGATCGCCTTTACCAATGGATCTTGAAATGTGGTATGCTAAATGAATTTCTGTTTTCAAGAAGAATTGTGCATGATCAATAATTCACTAAAACAGTAGGCAAGTAAACTATATCACTAAGATACTAGGCAAGTAAACTATATTTTTAAATTTACTAGTGGTGCAATCTTGTGCAAGTCACCTGACACTTTATGCCTTAATTTCTAAAAGAAAAAAGAGAACTTCCTAAATTACAGAGTTGGGTTCAAATATGAATGAGAAACATAAATATGAAGGTATTGGAAATATTAGAAATAGGAATATGAAGGTATCTGCTATAGTGTTAGTGACTGACATGTACTTAACTATCATTGACAAAATTATTATTCTTTTCTTTTTTGAAATAATGGAGACACAGTAGAGAAGATTTTGTTAATTTCAGGTGTTTTAACTCTTTATTCAGTAAGTTCTTTGTAAAAATTTATAGGAAGAACTGAAGGGATATAAAGGGTTCATAATAAACACAGCAGATGATTTCTGATCCTTAAATCCAGAAACTGGGCCCTAGTCTATTTTACTTTCTTATTTCTAGCAAACTACCTAGAAAAAGTTGGAGAATGGCACTATTTTTTTTATTGATCTCAGCTTCAAAAATTTCAAAATGTAGTTTTTCATTAGTAGTAGTAATTCAAGCTAGAACATATAATATATTCAACATTACACAAAGTGATTTACTTTTCTATAAGTTATTTCATTTAACCTTAAGAATACTTCGTGGATATATTTATATTTATTTTTACAGATTAATAGATTGTTATTAGCAGAGGTTGGGTAACTTGCCAAACTCTGATGCATTGCTAAGGAGTGATTGACCTATAGTTGAGCCATGTTTCTTCTAAATACTATGCTCCACTGTAAATACATGAGATTAGAGGTTAAAGTTTGAAAATTACTTCTAAGTAAGAAATACCTCACTCAATTTTAATATTGATTCTGGTAAAATTCTTTATAAAGGGTTTAGCATTCTTTATAATGTTTGGGGTTGGGTCAGAGAGAAGATAATGAAAAGAGAACAGAGCAGATAAGAAACATTTTGCACATCTGACTTCCAAACTGATCCTCTAAATAGATTTTTTACGCTATCTCATCAAATTGAAACTTTTTGATGGATATAGAAACAAAAAATATTGTATTAAAAATATTGGGAAAGATTGAGGAGAAAGAAAATTTTTTTCAAGAGAATCAAACTATATTATTTAAGGTATATTTCTGTGTGAATCTTGAAAGTAGGGAAAGAAATATGTCAGCGAAAATACTAGAAGTCATTTATTATTTGATTGTCACAAAAACATTAATTGATTGTTTAATATGTAGCAATCACTAATCTAGAATGCTCTTGCTCTGACTTATATTCCTTTCCCAAATATTCCAAACCATGACCTTGTATTAATAAAAGAAGACGTTAAAGTAGTATCTTGATAGTTTACAAGCACTTAGAATGTATATTTTGAAATTTTGTGGTGATCTGATGAGTGACTTTGAGTCTCAAAATTAGAGAAGTTTCTAATAATTCTGGATTAAACAAAATGTGAAGGGAATTAATCTTGAAACAAAAGGAAAAGAACTCATCCATACAAGGAAACGACTTTGTGATTAACACCTGACTTTTCATCAGAAACAATGATAGTCAGAACACAATGGGATAGCACATCCAAAGTGCTGAAAGAAAGAATAATTGTCTTGTTCTGTTTATGTTACCAAAGTTGTAATGTGAGTAGGATTTATATTTAAAGGGGAAAAACTTTAAGAGGAATTAGACATAGTCAATGGAAAGAATATGACCAATAATGTGTTCTAGATCTCGCTTGGTTCGATATAATGCGTTTAACTTTGGATAATTCAGGAATCTTTTGCAAATCTTTGTTTCTTTGCCTCCAATATAACCGGGCTGGAGTCAACACTAAAAAGCTTGAACTCTCAATATCGTGTATATCTGTTATTTCAAGTTATCTTTGCCTCCGATATAACTGGGCTGGAGTCAACACTAAAAAGCTTGAACTCTCAATATTGTGTATATCTGTTATTTCAAGTTATCTTTGCCTCCGATATAACTGGGCTGGAGTCAACACTAAAAGGCTTGAACTCTCAATATTGTGTATATCTGTTATTTCAAGTTAGTATATTTTATCTTTCCTTCTTGATGGAGGCTTGTCTTATTTTGTTCTCAACAGTTAGTATTTTTTTCTTTTCATAGTTCTGTAGCAATTGTTTTTCAAATATAAAAATAATTCTTTTGTGCTGTGTGAAAATATGCGTCCTTTTATTTAAGCTGCCAGACAGATGTGTTATTTCAAGTGGGAGACTATGATTTTTCTCTATAGATGATGGGTAGGGTTTTGTTGTTGTTGTTGCCATTTGTTTGTTTGTCTAACTTTACTAGTAGGTAGATTATTTGAATGACTGATCTGATTAACCATCATTCCTTCTAAATCTGTCTCCTTTCCTTCAGGTCTCTCATCTGAACACATTAGAAATTCTCAATACAGTTGGTATTGTGCCCAGCTAAATCCATCTGATTTTTATTTTTAAAAATGGCAAGTTGATGTAACATTTCATCATACTATATAAAAGAGAAAAATCAGAACAAAATGTAATTGACAGTTTTCTGAGTTTCTTTTAGTCTTAAGTTTTGAAATTGTTTTTGTCTATTTTTATTTAGGGTCTCACTCTGTCACCCAGGTTGGAGTGCAGTGGTGCAATTATGGCTCACTGTACTCTTGATCTCCTGGGCTCAAGCAGTCCTCCCAACTCAGCCCCCAAGTAGCTAGAACTACAGGTGTGTGCCACCACACCCAGCTTTATTTTTTATTAAAGAAAAAAAATTGTAGACCTTAGCTTTCATTATGTTGCTCTGGCTGGTCTTGAACTTCCAACCTCACGTGATCCTCCCACCTTTGCCTCCCAAAGTGCTGGGATTAAAAGTGTGAACGACCTCACGGAACTGTTTTTTTAAATTATCATTATAATACTTGATAAAATAAACTAAAACAAACATCTGAAAATGATGCTGACATAGTTGGGTGCTGGCTTTAAAAAGTCCATTATGTCTGTTTTCTAAGGTGGCATTTAAACACATGCACACACGCACAGACTGGGTGCCTTAAACAACAGATACTTATTTTCTCACAGTTCTAGAGGCTGTAAATCCAAGGTCAAAGTGCTCCTCTGAGGACCATGATGGAAGGATCTGTTTTAGGCCTCTCTTCTTGGCTTGTAGGTGTCTGCCTTCATGCTGTTGTACTTCTGTGCATGCATGTAGCTGATTTTTACCCCTTTCCAAATTTTATTTTATATGGACATCATTTTTGTTGGATTAGGACCCACCCCGAGGGCCTCATTTTAACTGAACTCTTATTTAAAACATCCAAATATGGTTACTTTCAGAAATACTAGGCTTTAGATTTTCACCATATGAATTTGGAGAGAGGGGAGCACAGTTCAGCCCATAACTAACACACGGTAAGTAACTATTGACCAAGTTACTCATGTTACTCAAGAGAGATAATTCACTTTGTTTTTTTTTGTTTTTTTTTTTGAGATGGAGTCTCGCTCTGTCGCCCAGGCTGGAGTGCAGTGGCGCGATCTCGGCTCACTGCAAGCTCCACCTCCCAGGTTCACGCCATTCTCCTGCCTCAGCCTCTCTGAGTAGCTGGGACTACAGGCGCCGCCACCACGCCCGGCTATTTTTTATTGTATTTTTAGTAGAGACGGGGTTTCACCGTGGTCTCGATCTGCTGACCTCGTGATCCACCCGCCTCGGCCTCCCAAAGTGCTGGGATTACAAGCGTGAGCCACCGTGCCCGGCCCACTTTGTTAATACAAAGCAATTTTTTTCCTCAGTAGGTGTAAGAGTGTGTCAAACAGAAGTAGCATTTTAACATATAAGATACGTAGCTGAGCTCTAAATATAGGAGACAGTATGATAATTTTTACACTTCAAATTCTCTGCCTGCATTAGAATATTTTTGCAGAATGTGTAAAACAATCTAATGAATTGATTGGAATGTGTGGGAACAAGAAATATGGTTGTGATTTTTACATAAAGCTTTTATATAGTTCCTTTAAAAATATAATTCTCATTTACGTATTTCCCTAAGGCAATGGGTATATTTTGTTTTATTATTTTTGATCCCTTGATTTTTCTGACTATGGTTCACAAAGTAAACATAAGATAAAGTACCATCCTGTACCTTATTTTCATGCAACAGTTTTTTTCTGCTAAATTAATATTTTGTATATTTTTATTTTGTATATATTTGGTATAATTCTGTTAATATTTTATATATTTTGCATATTTGTATATGAGATGCAGATGCCTTAGACAACATGAAAATATCTTTGAACATCCCTATTTTACCAACGAAGAAAGATAAGCAAAGCACATGATTAATAGATTTTAGAATTAACTGGTAAGTTACACGAGTTTCAATTTCCCAGAACTCTAATATATATCCCTGCATTCTTATCATGAAATATACAGAAAACACCATTTTGTTGCCTATTGTTACATTTATTTATATTGTACACATAATCTCAAAGTTTATATTTTGCCACCATTTATGCATGAATTTTTCATGACAAATATTTCTAAGTATTCCCATTATAGGTATATGTTTCCCAGAATAGTGGTTTCAGGAAGTCGTACTATTATCCAACTGTCAATTTACTTATTTATTTTATTTATTTTTTTCTGTTTATTTTTAAGGCTAAGTGCGAGTGGAAAAGAAAACAAGAAATCTGTAACTGGTTGTGATTAATTAGTTTTGAACACCACTACATTTGGACTAGCCTGCTAATTTATTTTTCATCTATACTTAACTCATCAGCACTCCCTAATTCTTGCTTATCTTAAGCAATTGAAATTTTCACCCAAGCTTTAACCTAGTTAGAAATATATTTTTCTAAAATTCAAACTCCATATTGTTAAGGTCATACCTTCTGAAAAGTAGTAATATTTTCACTACTTTTTAAATCCAAACATTTCTAACTCTGTGTTGCAGATATGGATACGAAGAGGCCTACTGCTACAAGTTTATATAGGCTGGCTATTTTGCACTTTAGTGACTGATTACTGTTTCTTTAGGAATGCACATATTTGTCTTGCTCTATAGTTACCATTCATTGAATTGTTAAATGTGTGGTCAATATTGTATATGAGCTATTCAGATATGTGTGATGTGCACGTGCACAGGGATCTTTGTCCTTTGTGATTAGTATAACTGTGCATACCCATCTTTTTGTGAGTCTCTTGGTCATTCAAACTGATCTACTCATCCTGTACTTTATCTTCATGCAACAGTTTTTTTTCTGCTAAATTAATATTTTGTATATTTTATTTTGTATATATTTGGCATAATTCTGTTAATATTTTATATATTTTGTATATTTGCATATGAGATGCAGATGCTTTAGACAACATGAAAATATCTTTCAACATCCCTATTTTACCAAGGAAGAAAGATAAGCAAAGCACATGATTAATAGATTTTAGAATTAACTGGTAAGTTACACAAGTTTCAATTTCCCAGAACTCTAATATATATCCCTGCATTCTTATCATGAAATATACAGTAACAAGGAATGAAATTAATGTATTAAAGTATCTTAACCTATCCAATTAAATGGTATTTTGAAAAGGACTTTAATGCTCTTTTGACATTGAAATAAAGTGAGTTTATCTTGAGATTCCATCAGATAATGAAGAGCTGGTAATTACATCTTTACATTTTATTGCTCTTTAAATGGCAGAATCTTCATTATTTCTGCAAGAGGTCACAAGCATGTTCATCTTAACTTGACTGTTATACCAATAAGGCTTTATTAATACATCTATAGAAGTAGCCAAATCATTCATTCCATGACTACGCAATTAACTAATCCTGTTAAGCTAAAGAAGTAATGACTCAAATGTGTTGGGTAAAACTGTAAGACACAGTGTCAGCAAGGTGAAGTGACTTCTCTTTAGCACTTTGCCTAAATAACGTTTTTTTAAAGAGACATATGCAAAAAAACATGAATGTATCATGAATTAATTTGTGCATGGTTTCCCTATAAACTAGTCACAGTAGCAACCACAATTATGGTAAATTATCCACGATAAGGTGCTGATTTTTCTTTTAAGGAGTATACCAATATAACTATTTAAACTTGGAACTATTAAGCTATCTTTTTTCTCTTTTTGTAAGTATCTCAAGCTGAAATGACTGTCAGCAGGATGAGGCACATGCCAGTATATGCTGCCAATTTGAGATAGTTCATATCCCAGGACTTTTTTAGTATTGTCTATATGCCAATCTTGAGAAAATTTCAGTTACTTGCAGAGTTTTCCTTTGTGCAGAAGTGAACTCAGTTCGGATATTTTGACTTCACTACTAAAAGTGTGTAAGTCTGTTTTCTATAACTGGAGACAACTGACTCAACTTTTTAAATAATTCTAGGTGTCTCTAGGATTACTATATATTAACGCAAAAAGGGTTATAACCACATACTACAATAACTACAATAATTAAAATAACATAAAATTACAAACAAATTCATGGCACTCAGATTTAGTAGGTATGTATGGCCCTTACACATTTATTTATCCTAATAATTTGTTCTGATGGCAAAAAGGTACCCAAGTAGAAAGAATAATGTTAGAAGGCATGGAGTAATCTTGCATTTTTCATTATAATTTCATATATAATTTCATTTTTCATATATAATTTTGTTTTTAATGCATAGTTACCATGCATTAAAAACCAACCTTCTTTTTAGCCTCTTTAAATAAACACAGTTAACACAATCAAGATGATGGAGATTTTCAGGGATCACCTTATCAAGTTGCCCATTTCTAAGAGTATTTGGAAGCAGATATTACTAAAAACAGTAGTTAGGGTGCCATAATTGCCTTGAGGTAATATTGACTGTAAGTATCTTCAGTGTCCAGAAGTTTTCCTGAAAAATAACTTCAAATATAAACTTCACGTGATAATTTATTTTTTTAATTTACAATAGTTTATCTTTGTTGTTTTCGAAAATGGTTGCGATCAAGGTGACACATGCATACATGATCAGAGAGGCAGTTAATTAGGACGATAGATGCCTGAATCAAGATTTGCTGTTCTGTTTGTGTTTCATATGTTGCAAAAATAATATATTCACAGCAAAGTTTTTGATGGTTTGGCTGTCAATGCTATGGATGTTATTACTGTCCCTCAGGCTTTGCTGATGAGTCTACATGTATCAGGTTGTCTCCTTCCTCTACTTATCTTCCGTCATTGCCACTCTAATAGGATTGAAGTAATTGTAAATCTCTCCCATTGAGTTATTTTTTCAAGTTTTGAAATTTTTAGTGTATAAATTGTTAAGTTTTGATAACCTACATTTTAGTTTATTTACTTATTTTCATGGTACATATTTAAGGCATACATATATGCCATGAAATTATTACTACCATCAAGCCAATTAACATATCCATCACCTTTCATAGTTTTATTTTTATGTGATTGGCAAGAGCACCTGAAAAATATACTTTTGGAAAATTTTCAGTATAGAGTACAATATTATTAACAATTGGTATCATACTATAGGTTAGATACAAGTTACTCATCCTACATGACTGCCAGTTTGTACCCTTTGATCTGCTTTTTTTCATTTAATCTTAATCCTTATCCCTGATGACCACCATTCTACTGTTTCTGTATACTTGGCTTGTTTTTAGATAGCACATAGAAGTGAGATCATGAAGCATTTTTCTTTCCATGTCTGGTTTTATTTTACATAGCATAATGCCATCCAGGTTCATCCATATCATCAAAAATGGCAATTTTAATCTTTTTTTAAGATTGAATACTATATACATAATATTTATATTATTATTACAGAGTTTATAAGATTATAATATGATATATATCATAACTATATATCATAATTTGTTTATCCAATTGTTTTCATAGCTTGGCTATTGTGAACTATACTGCAATAAACATGGGAATACAGATAGATCTTTCATACACTGATTTCAGTTCCTTTGGGTGTATACCCAGCAGGGGGATTGTGGAGTCATACAGTAACTCTATTTTAAATTTTTGAGGAACCCTCATACCGTTTCCCAAAATGGATATATCAGTTTACATTCCCACCAGCAGTGAACATGGGTTTCCTTTTTCCACACCCTCATCACACTTCTCTCTTTTTTATATAATAACCATCCTAACAGTTGTGAAATGATATATTTGTTTTGATTAACATTTTTCTGATTAATGATGTTGAGAACTGTTTCATACACTTGTTGCCCTTCGTATGTCTTTTTTAAATAACGTCTATTCAGATACTTTGGCTATTTATCAGTCGGATTGTTTTTTGACATTGAGTTGTGTGAGATTTTTATTTCACATGTCAACCCCTATCTGACATATGGTTTGTAAATATTCTCTCCCATTCTGCAGGCTGTCTTTTCATTTTGTTGAGTGTTTGCTGTGCAGAAGCTTTTTATGCACTGCATTTTGATGCAGTCTCACTTGTTTATTTTTGCTTTTGTTGCCTGAGCTTTTGGTGTGATAGCCAAAAAACCATTGTCAAGGCCCGTATCAAAGAGTTGTTTTCTCTGTGTTTTCTTCTGGGAATTTTATACTTTCAGGTCTTACACGTAGGCTTTAATCCACCTTGAGTTGGTTTTGTTCACAGTCTAAGATAAGGGTCCAGTTTTATTCTTTTATATGTAGATAACCAGACTCTCACTGTTGCTTCTTCACAGGAACCATTCTTTGCCCCAATTTTGGCCAAGTACCTTCTACACCACCTTGACGTCTAAGTGCAACAGAAAATGTACCTTTCTCAGGAAAGACATTTATTGTTCACTCATAATTCGGTATTTAATAGACATATCCAATAGAATATACAGCTCGCAAGATTAAAAACAAGGTTTATATTGCTTCATAAGGAGCAAGCACATTTTTGAAGCACAGGGTAATTCTTGAAAATGAAACCTGCAACTCATTATGATTTTTAAGTTGTGTGACGTGGATACCCAGCATTCTCATGATGAGGCTGTGCTTTCTTACATTTTCAGTGATGAAGAAGACATGCCAACAGAGGGTTAGTTCCAGATAAAATGAAATGTTCCAAACAGTATGTATTGTTTATTTGAATCATCTGTGGGGGAAGGAAAGATAATTTTCCAAAGGACATTCCTCCTAAATTCTGTCTTAAAGTTGTTTGTAAGTAGAAGATTGAGTTTATATTACAAGACTATAATGTCTTTATTAAATTGACTGTGCAATCTTTAATCAAATAAGTAAATGCATTGTTTATTTCCAAGTTTGAAGCACACATTCTCTTCAGCTGAAATGCCAGTTCTGGAGGAAAACATATCCAATAATATATGAAACTGAAGGCCATTTTTACTTTTTATTATTCTTGTAGCATTTAAAGACCAAAAGCCTGTCTTATATCTAGCTGCATGTTTTCAGGAAATATGCTTTTTGAAACTATTCTCATGAATGTGAAATTAACCTCAATAAATAATTTATTTTTGAACTCTTATTTCTTGCTAATTAAATATCATTGGCCAAAACATTTTTAACCCTCCTATTTGTTCTTTGAGAAATTTTGACAACAAATTCAAAACTTTTAATGGAGAATATTTAAAAGGTCTTCTTAGAATAAAAAAAAATTTTACTGTTTTTTCATCAAAGTTGTATATCCCTATATTTCTAATGTTTAGGACATAAACAATTAGATGTGATTATGACCACTAAATAACTAAGAACAATATACATTTTTAGATTTCAGGCTTTAAAGGTAAAACACTTGTTAGAATTTTATGGTTAAATCATGTTCTTTGTACCATGAAAGAAAAGAAAATCATCGTGTTATATATCAAAATATAATAATGAGGTATCATCTCTTTCAGAGATCTCTGAACAACATCATAAAACCTGAACATGTTTCTTTTCAGTAATATTTGAGTGATGAAGGCATCAAAAACTTGGAACAAAATAAGATTAAAGCAGAATAATAGTTTAAAAATTAGGTCTAAATTCTAGTTCTCTTGCTTCTGGCAAAACTTTGGTCAAGTAAGTAACCTCTGATTTCTCATTTTCTTCATCTATAAAGACAGAAAAATTCAATTCATCCTACTTTGTCAAACTCTGTGAGAAAGCTGCATAACTTTGAAATTTTGTGGTAGCATAGAATTTTTTAACCATCTAGATTATTAAAAATTCATTTAAAAATTAGCTATTTTTTGAAGTACAAATTCTAATAAATTCTATAACTTTGAAAAAATAATTTTTCAAATTTGGAAAACTTCAGGCTACATGGCTAAATCAGAGGGTAATACAGCATGTATACACCAATATATATCAAATTTTTCTTGTAAAATTTTAGAGATTCTTAAGTTTTACAGAAGCTTATTCACAAAAAGGGTTGCTACAAATTCAGAAATATATCCTTCAGCCTCTTCCATTAATTGGAAAACATTATATAATCAGAGTCCCACCTGTCAAAAGTACATAATAAAATATAGCATCCTGAAATAAGTATTTGTTATTTTGATTGCTTATGTTGTGAAATCGAAGCTTATTGCAAAGTAAATCAAATAAATTATTCTGTTCTGTGCTTATAAAAGTGAGATTTCAGACCCAATTTTAGATAATTCGCCATCATCATGGAAACGGAAAAGGTTGCTAAGTCAGTTATTTGTTCTTTCTTTCCCTTCTCCTGGGGGTCCAGCAAATGATTATTGAAAAAGTGCTTATCAAAAAACTATTTTGAGCAACATAATTTAGAAGCAATATTATTAAGACACAAGCATTTTTAAGAGAGTTATGAAATATGCATAGAAATGATCAATAAAATCAAAATGTGTGAAATACCACAAAATAGTATACTTGATTGTTATGGGGGTGCAAAGTTAAAGTATTCTAAGGTGAGTGTGAAGTTCTGGAAAGTACTTTTTGGCCATTGACGAGGACTTTGTTTCAGTGAAGGAAGCAAGAAGGGAGTGGTGAGGCAGGGACACTAGGCATCATGTTGAACACGTAGTAAAGACCAAAGACAGATTCTGGAAAATGGATGGCCTCTTGAGAGAAAAATTATGTTTGTGCTACCAGCTTGACTTATTACTCTTATATAAGCAACTTCCAAATAAATGAAACCAAATTTGATTATGTTAGGGATTGCCTGGACAGAGACTTGGATTTTGGAGAAATTCAGGGCATAATTTTCTTGAATTCAAATCATGTAGATTATTGATTCTCAAAGAGTGGTCTTACATTGAGACGTCAATTCTTGGACCCCCAGATCTGTTGAATCAGAAACTCAGGAAATCTCAGCAGTCTCTTTTCCAGCACGTCCCCTGGGTGACTCCATTGCACAGTGGAGTTTGAAAACCACTGCTGTGGACAAACAACCGAAGTCCCTCGAAGGCCGTCTGGCACTAGCTGTGGCAGCCCGTTAAGTGTGGCTCCTGCAGGACCATCCCTTGTTCACTCTGTCTATTAAAGTTTAGTGGCAGATGGAAAGATAACAAATGATAGGGTACAATTTTGTATCTAAACCATAATCCGCGAAATAATCTATTTTCAATCTTCTAACTAGAAGGTACTTCACTCAAATTTAAGCTATTCTAAATAACAACATTTTTCTGAATTAAGAAGACATAGAGTCAAAGGACCAAGCAATCAATTACTAATTAGTGGTTAGTTAACAAGAAATAAATAAAACTATTATCAGAATGTTATTTACATAGGCAAAGCATAGCCAGGTCGGTAGATCATATTAGAAGGATTATAAGATGAATAACTACAAATCTATTCTGTAACACTAGAAATTATAAAAATGACAAAAATTTAATTATCAAATGAAGAAATATTGTAAGATTCCTTCACAGTGGTTTATCTTCATTATTGGAAGAGTGCTTTAGTACAAACTTTCTAGGCTCAGTTTGGCAGAATTTATCAAGAATTTTAAAAATATAGCCATTGATACAATAATACGGTTAAACAATCATCTTAAGGGAATAGAAATCTAAGCCAAGCACTAAAGAACCAGGAACTGAAAAGGCAAAAGGGACTAAGTGATGGAAAGAGCAAGAGGGAGAGATGTGAGACCTTGCACCAAAGATAAAACTTAAAACTACAACAACGAAAAGTATAGATAGACTCTGTTACCTGAATATGAACATAAAGGAAAAGTAACAGTCAAAATTTTGTCTGGAATAATAGAAATTTTGTAAAATCAGGAGAGTAAGAAAAGGAAACTGATTTTATAGAATGTTAAGTTTGATTTTGGATTACTCTCTGATATAGAGAGCTCATCACAGTACTGACAAATAATTGTGTGTGTGTATACCTAAATTGCCAAAAATCAGAACAATTTATTTTATGGCCACACGATACCATAATATATAGACATAAAACTATGAAATCATAAAGCAAGAAATGAAATTATACATGGAATTGTCAACTTTGTCAAAATAAAAACATGCATAGAAAAAATGAAAAGTTAATTCAGCAAAACAATGCATAAGGCTGATTATCTCACACTGGCAGATTCATTGGTAATTACGTAATAATAAATATTATTATTATCATTATTGATTTGCAGCATAGTGTTTAACAGAGCACTCTCTAGAGCCTGACTAACTCATATGAACCTTGATCCCATCACTTTGTGTGAACTCAAGTAATTTAGCCTCTCAGAACCTCAGTTTTTCCATCTCTAAAACAGTAGTAAGGTAATGCCTATCTTTAATCAGGGCTAAATGAACAAATTATTTATAGGGGTTGGGAAGGTGCTTGGTGTTGTAATTACTCAATAAATAAGATATCCAATAAATTTTTAAAAATAAAAGTATAAAAATTATGTAAGATTTATAATCATAAAAATACTTGAATCCAGGCCGGGCGCGGTGGCTCACGCTTGTAACCCCAGCACTTTGGGAGGCCGAGGTGGGCGGATCACGAGGTCAGGAGATCGAGACCATGGTGAAACCCCGTCTCTACTAAAAATACAAAAACTTAGCCGGGGGTGGTGGCGGGCGCCAGTAGTCCCAGCTACTCAGGAGGCTGAGGCAGGAGAATGGTGGGAACCCGGGAGGCGGAGCTTGCAGTGAGCCGAGATTGTGTCACTGCACTCCAGCCTGGGCGACAGAGCGAGACTCCGTCTCAAAAAAAAAAAAAAAAAAAAAAAATACACGAATCCAAAGATATTTACAACACAATGATGTATTCTTTTTTAAAAATACTAAGATGTAGGTTAGCTAATATTTGATGTCCTATATATGAACAACAACAACATAAGGCTACATGTGAAAGAAGCAAGTGGATGTCCACTTCAATAAGAGTGAGGGTTCAGAGGAAGGTTAATTTGTGCTTCGTGATAAATAGTGTTGCACGGAGGGAAGTTCAGGGACGTTTCTTAGAGGAAGTAATTTGGGCTTTATGGAAGACTAATTGTAAAGTAAGGCTGAGAGCAAGGGTATTCGAATGCTGAAATATGATCCATGCAAAGTATGAAAATGTAAAGGGTTGTCCAGGTGGCAATGTGCAGAGTTGTGGCCATTCGTGATGGCAGATATGGTTTTGTTTGCCATCTCTAGTTGAGTCTAGAACAGCTGTTTTTGGCCAGACTATCCAGGAATTTGATGATCCAAATTAATGAATCTGGTGTCGGAGTATAAAGATAGAATTAGGCTTTTAGGAAGACTAACGTGGCAATAGTGTGTGTTATGAGCAACAGGAAAGAGGAATTGCCCTACAGAAGGCCTAAAAGCCCAGAAACTAAAAAGGCAAGGAATAGTGATGGAAGGAGCAAGAGGGAGAGATGTGAGACCTCGCACCAAAAATAAAAATTAAAACAACAAAAAAAGTATAGACTCTGTTACCTGAAAGCAACAGTGAAAATTTTGTCTGGAATAATAGAAATTTTGAAAAAACAGGAGAGTAAGAAAAGGGAACTAATTTTATAGAAAGAATGTTAATTTGATTTTGGATTACTGAAATGACAGCAGACCATGGAAATGAAAGGAGCTAAGTAGCAGAGGGAATTGGTGATATGAAATTTTAGATGGAGTGGCTTCCGATTCATCAAATAAAAATAATAGTTGAGATTTCAGAGGTAGAAGAAAAGAAAATTTGAAGGCAGAAGATTAAAATTAATTATCCAGGGTTAGAAAAATATCATAAAAAAGAAGCCAGTAAAGATGGTGGGATAGGGCTCATGAGTAGTTAAGGTAGGGATGAGGGAGGAGAAAAACCATGGTAATGTGGTTATATAACATGAGAATAATATGGAAGGAAGGGGTAATTATTTTAAAGAAGAAAGTGAAGGAAAACAGCAATAGGTAATGGTGAGGACCAAATACTGCGAACAGCTTACAGTTTGCTGAAACTAAAGGGACATTGGGATTGACCATTGTGAGGTCATTATGATTGCTAAATATAGTGCATTTGGTGAATACAAAATGTAGAGAGTGAAAGAAGCAATGTATGAAAATATTTAAATGCAAGAAAGAATAGATTCAGGCATTTGGTAAATGTAAAATATAGTAGGCAAAAAATGTATAGCAGTGCATAGAAACAGATAGATAAGTATTAATTTTTTGTTCAGAGGCACTCAGTTAAAAAAGAAATTATGTTGGCTGTTGCAATTATTATCAGCATAATAGGAGGAAATATTATGCACCCTGTATTTTGAAAGATAGGTGCATTTGAACAGTTGAGAGTAGCTATACTTCAAAGTAGCTATCATGGGAATGTTTCGGAGGTTAAAATCCATTAATTAAGTAAAATTTATCAAAAATTTGTCAAAGTATTGTTGGCATTAACAGACAATTTAATTTTATGAATTATGGCTTGTCTTGTAATTCTATGTACTGCGTCAAATGTAAATTTGGCTAAACAATGTTTCAAATTTTACTGTTAGCAGTTATTCTCTAATGTTAGGTAAACATTTATAATGTTTTCAATTATTTGAGTTTAATTTTGCAAGAGATTTATTGAAAAGTTTAGTGTGTTGTAAATTTCCATATTGCACAATAAGAGGCAGTTTTGAGAGGCTAAAATATGTAGATACAGTTACTTTCACAACTTTTTAGACAAGTCACATTATATTTATTCGATGGCAGTAGGAAAATAGTTTGTTGATGCCATGTAAAACATACAGAGATGTGTGTTTATACAGATAGTATTTTTGATAAATTGATGAGCTTTATTTTATTTTTGTCGGGCTATAAGATATTTTTAACCTGTCCTCAAAATATAAATAATAACAAGTAAAATGAACTTGTTAACAAGTATAATAATCTTTTTCACAGTGGCTGAAAAAAATTGAATTATTTTTGAGATTCATAATGTATGCTTAAAATTTGGAAGAAGATACATACTTTGGGATTAGAGTTGGCTACATATAAAATAGTTGGCAGATATCTAGACGATTATCACTGTCATATATTGGTTTATTTTGTAATTGGGTACAACATGAATATTGGCAAATTGGGTAAATAAGGTCTTCCACAGATACAAATTTAAACATATTTGTACCAATTTAATAGTTTGTTGGCCTCTTTATAGGTACTTTTGCAAGGCCAAATTCTTTATCAAATTATTTATATAAAAATGAATAATTTTTATAAATGACTAAGATATTTGAATATTTGAAGAGCAATTTCGTCTACCCTTTATTTATATGTACTAATATATTTTGGTAGCCTCTGTTTAGATCAATTTCATCTACTCTTTATTTATATATACTCTTTATATATATATACTTTATATATACTCTTTATTTATATATACCTTTTTATATGTATATTAAATATACTTTATATATATATAAACTCTTTTTTTCCCATTATTTGGCTATCACTAGTTACCAGTGTTTATGTTTTCAAGTAATATGATCCTTGATATCAACAATTATGACATTCAATCAACAATGTGGTTGATAGAAGCCTTAAGAAAATTACCTGCTCTGATTACTTCTCAGTAAACAGGAGATGCTAACATGACTATATAGAAATAGTGTGTGAGAATTAAATCAAAGATTATGTGTGAATCTGTGATCTATAATTTATTAGCATAAAATCACTAAACAGCACAATCCCATCTGGCTATAATTGGGAGAGATACTCACTAATGGAAGACAGGAAGTAGTATTAATCTGATTTCTACAGGACCAGGGGGCTTTTTATTGGTTGAGCCTAAGTTGGAGACTGTTCTATTCCCATCAAATCTCAAGGATTTGGGGCCATAGAACTCCAGTCACTGCCATGAAATTCTGAAAATCATTGAATAGCAACTCTCAGTGTACATGAAGCAGAAGTCCCATTGCCAGGTAATAGAGGTCTTTGGCTTGTGCCTATGAGCCTTCATTGGAGAGGAGAGAATAGTGTCAATATCCATGCAGATGGGAACAGCAGAAGCACAAGTTATAAAACTTAATTAAAAAGAAACTCTGCCAAAAATTTACATGTGACTATGCATATACCATGACCCAGAAACTCAATAAAAATGTGTACATGTGTTTAAAAAACCGTACTGAAATGTTTGTGTTAGCAGTATTCAAAATAGCCACACACTGGAGATCACTCAAATGCCCAGAAAATGTAGAAGAGATAAATTAATTATTGCACATTCATGCAGTGTAATACTATTAAGCAATAAGATTGAACTACAACCGTGGGCTGTAGTTAAATGACTCTCCAAAATACAGTGTTGAGTGAAGAAATCTAGACACAGAAGATACATACTGTATAATTCCACTTATACAAAGTAGAAAGGAGGGAAATTTTTTGTTACTCTTGGAGTGGAAGAGACGAACTTCAAAGACATTAGCAATATTTCTTATCTGATTTGACTATTGGCTACATGGGTATTAACGTATAATACATTTTCCAAATATATTACATGTTAATAAAAGTTTAAAAATCAATTTTTCATTGTCACAAAGAAAGAATGGTTATTTTCAATAATTCATATTAAAAACCCAAATCTAAGGAAGTTCCATTGTGACACAGAGCATTTTAAGACAAGGAGGATGTAATACATGGAAGAGGAATTAGAAACAAAAAGAAGACTCGGAGGAAATAAATGGGAGAGAAATCCACTTATGAATGGCACAAACCATGTTTCTTTGCCACATGTCTGTGGAAAGGGTTACTCCATACCATAGAATGGAATAATTAAAGACTCATTATCTATACAGTGTGTTTTATTTTTAGTTGGTTGCCTCTAAAGTTATGTTACCTATCAAGGAAATGGCTTAGTGTTTGCTTCCCATTATGTAGCTTAGGTATTCTCAATTATCCCTACATTCTTTATAATGTGTTGTGTTGCATCACTCTTTCATATAGTATCAAAGAATTGCAAAATAATACTTTTGTGCATAGAGTTCTACAATATGATTAAAAGCAACCATTTCAGTAAAACATGCTAATTAACAGATCAAACACTTAACGAAAGGAATTCTCGCCTGGCCTTACTCTGTCTCACAAATGTGCCTGGCAACGTAATAGACACTTGATACGTTCTGACAAGACTAGAGCACACATCACAAGAAAGGTCCAAACATACACCAAACACATAGCTGAAAAGTAAAGTCGAAGAAAAATTCATGGTCTGTGCTTGGTAGAATCGATTATCTCAAACTACTACTACTTGTCGGAAATATCTAACTTAAAGTCAAATAGCTAATTGTAGACATAAAAAAGTTGCGTCTCCATATTTGGTTTTCAGTTGATTCAATGGAGAATAATTTTATTTTTGAATCCATAAAGTTGAAAACTCTTCCTTTTTGAAAATGCTTAAAAAGGTTTTTCTGCCACAAGCAACTCTTTCTACATGCCATATTTTATACTAGTTAGAGCCATTATTTGAGTTTACTTGAAATATAAGGATATGAATTTAGCTAAATAAATGAGTAGGGGTATGCTAGTTGCAATTTAACTAGGATGGATCAATGTTCATGATAAGGAAATTTGAAAAGCGTGAACTGCCATATTGATACATACACATCAGCATATACTTTGTACTCAAAGATCCAGAAAAGGTAGAGTGACAAAGATAAATTTCACTATACATTATTTTCTGCTATTGATTATTTTCACTATTTACAACTTGTGGTATTTTGGGTAACAATGAGACATTCTTGTATACCACATGAACAATTTTGAAAACAATGAGTAAATTATTATAGCTTTATCATTTTCTCATTGAACTTGTCAATTTAGAGACACTATCCTGAAACCAGCTCTATGGAAAGATGTTATAATGTAAAGGAAGTTAAATTAGCAAGAAGTAATACAACGTTAGTTAAAATATGTCCCAATTTTTCAAAATAGTGATATATTACACATCAAAACAGTTTGTAAAGCTATATCTGAAAAAATCAGCAATAGTAGTTTTCTGTAGATATTAAATTTTACCGTCATAAATATGGTGTAGAGAATTATAGTTCAGAGTAACTTGAATTGGAATCATGGTGCCTCCACTTAAAAACTGGTTGGCTTTTGTTCAACATTTCACTTCTTTGCTTTTCTGTTTTTTCGTAAGTCTAGTGAATATAATAATGGGCTCTCCTTTTGCAGGGTTTTGTAGAGCAGTCAAGAATTTTAAAGAAGTACTGACAATGCCAAAATTATTCAATAGGGTTTAGTTATTATTTTACTAATATTTTGTGTCAGCTAGTATTTCAAACTTCAAGATCTTTTCATGCATCAGCATCCGTGACTGTGGAAGAGGCAGTAGTTTATTTTCGAATGAAATATGTCAAGTTTCTGTAGTCAAACTATACGAAGCTGGGCTGCACCTAATTATTGTATAAATTACATAAGGCATCTAAACAGTGATAATTTGGAAGACTCAAAGCATTGCTATTCACTTAAATCTGAAGAGGATCTTACTGGACACATATATCTCTGACAAAAAGTCCGAGTGCCATGTAGATGTTTATGTTGGCTTTCCTTGATTCTCGGCGAGTAACTTCTCCCCACCAATTCTCTCACTATTTTCTGAAGAATACACTGTTAAGTGCAGGAACAAACATTATTAATAAGATAGGGAATAATAAACATGTATTATAAGATACACATTGATGTTAAAATAAATTAATATTTACACTTCTATGTAGAAAATATTTTTGCAAATATTTTTACCATGTGAAGTATTCAAATAATTATTTTGTGCAACAGAAACAAGATGGTTAATACTTTTTATATGATAACATTACAACTAGCTCAAATATTAGCCAAGCATTTCTATTTTAATATCAGAAATGAATAAACAGATTATATTTGCCATAATGTAACATCATTTTCTGTATTATGCAAGATCAATGAAGACAAGGGCCCGTGTGTTTTTTCAGCAATATTTTAGAGCGTTAGCATTCACAGTGGTGAAGAAATTGGGCAAAATGATTACACAACATTATATTTTATTCCTTGTTCTGCCATTTAATTGCTGGAACAAATTATTTAACTATTCAGTTCCCCAAGTTTTCCATTTGTACAAAGGAATTATCTATGTCCTATATTCTATATCTACATCATAGGGTTGTTGTGAGGAATAAAGTAGGATGTTCGTATATCTTGAAAGACAGTGTTAATTATATAGTATGTATTAAATGTTAGTTTTTGATTATTATTATTCACAAATAATAACTGATGTGACTCTATGTTGAATGCCTACTATGTGTGAGAGATGTGGGTTGCAGTTTATATAAATATTTTAATTAATTATTAAATATTAATATTTGTATTGATATTACACAAGTACTATAAAACTGTAATATATATTTAAATTGTTTTTTATTTCTATTATTTTTAAATTTTTTCTGGGTCCATAGTAGGTGTGTATATTTATGGGGTACATGAGATATTTTGATACAAGCATGCAACGTGAAATAAGTACATCATGGAGAATGGGGTATCCATTCCCTAAGCATTTATCCTTTGAGTTACAAACAATCCAGTTACACTCTTTAGGTGAATTTGAAATATACAATTAAGTTATTATTGACTATAGTCACCCTGTTGTGCTATCAAGTAGTAGGTCTCATTCATTCTATTTTTTGTACCTATTAACAATCTCCACCCTCCGCCCCCTCCCAAAAACCCACTACCCTTCCCAGCCTCTGGTAACCACCCTTCTACTTTCTATGTCCATGAATTCAACTGTTTTGATTTTTAGATCCCACAAATAATTGAGAACATGCGATGTTTGTCCTTCTGTGCCTGGCTGGTTTCCAGTAACCTAATGATCTCCAGTTCCATCCATATTGTTGCAAATAACTGACTCTCATTCTTTTTTATGGCTGCATAGTACTCCATTGTGTATATGAACCACATTTTCTTTATCCATTCTTCTGTTGATGGACACTTAGCTTTCTTCCAAATCTTAGCTGTTGTAAATAGTGCTGCAATAAACAAAGAAGTGCAGATATCTCTTTGATTTACTCATTTTTTTCTCTTTGGTATATACTCACCAGTGGGATTGTTGGATCATGTGGTAACTCAATTTTTAGTTTTTTGAGGAACTGCCAAACTGTTCTCCATCGTGGGTGGTTGTACAAATTTACATTCCCGCCAACAGTGTACAAATGTTTCCTTTTTTCCACACCCTTCTCAGCATTTGTTACTGCCTGTCTTTTGGATAAAAGCCATTTTAACTGGGGTAAGGTAATATCTATTGTAGCTTTGGTTTGCATTTCTCTGGTGATCAGTGATGTTGAACATCTTTTCATAGGCTTGTTTGCTATTCTTAATGTGTTCTTTTAATAATATATTTAAATTTTTAAAGCCCCGATTTTTCAGTAGAAGAAAATAAGTCCCAGGATTCTGTCTTCCATTTGTGATTTCAATCACATCTTTGTTTTACCTAATAAATCACTGCTGTTGTCTTCTTCCTAGGATGAATGCAAAAGTTTGCTAACACTTTTGACACTTGACTGTGGCAGTGGTCTGCTAGTCACCCTTCAACCTTGCCAGCAAATCCAATCAGCTTAAGAGCGTTTTAATGTACCTATGCAAGTCCTCAGCATTTAAGATTAGGAAAGAAAGCAGGTCTTGTGATCTTCATAAGTGGTATTTAATGGTTACTCTGGAAATGATAAAATTAGCTTAATTTAAGCTGCAATTTGATGGAAATGTTTTCTAATTTTAAATTGGACACTCTACTAGCACCCACAATGTGAGGAAGGTTATATGCTGTGCATTTCTAATGCAGTAGAAATGCAGTTGAGTCCAACAAAATCATTTGTCATCAGTAATCAGGAAAAGGTTGCCCTAGACCTTTTACATCCCAATTTTAACAAGAAAGCTTAAGTGTACAGTAGGATAGAGTATATTTGACTCAGCTCTTTTTCCTTAGAAAAAAAGTGCAATATTTTACTTCATTCTGACCTTGAGTCAAAAGCTTTAGAAGTATGTGAAGAATCTGATTCTGAGTGGATTGAGGGTAAGCTGAAATGAAAAAGAAGGAAGAGTTGCTTTTAACATAACCAGATGGTAATTTTTACTAGTTGGCAGTGTACTGAAAGCACATTTTCTGAAAGGGAAGTATACATAATAGACTGGCACAATGAAATGTGTAAAACCATTCCCAAAATAGATTTAAAATATTCTTTAGTTTTAAAGTAAAGTTATGATAAATTTGTGTGGTACATGTTTCTCTTTAAGGTAAAGATAGTAACAGACTAACTGTACAGTCAGAAGTCCTGTTGAAATTAGAATTGATTTGATGGTATTTAACATTTGACATTATGTTCTAAAAAGCTGAATTGTGCCCCTTACATTGCCAGCTTCAGGATAAATAATAAACTGTGTATAATAATTGAATATTGACTGTTTCCTTGTTCCACTGAGATCCTGGCCAGCCTCACTAACCCACATCCTGGTTTTCCTAACTAAGTTTCTGATGTCAACTGCAGTCATCACAGGGTAGACATTTTGAAGTCTGCATTTAAACAGTTTATTTCATTCCTTTATGCACATTCATAGAGTTGGCATGACGTTATCTGAAAACTATTAAAACTCACTTGTCAAAAGTCTGGAAAACACAGACATTTAATTACTTATTCATAATTAGTTTCGTTTGTCTTATTTTTGGCATGGCCAAGCTGGTTAGACACAATCACTCTGCCTGATCCTTTGCTCACTAATTCGGTTTATCTATGTGCTCCTTGAGAAATAATAGCAATCTTCAAACCTTTCCAGTAGGGGGATACCTAAATATTCCCATCTGGAAGTGACTGAAACATCGTTACAACACACCACTGCAAGTGGAAGCTGGAACACGCCCACGTTTCCATAAAGGCCACTGTCAATCCTTAATATCACTGAACAGGTCAATGTGTTATTCAGAGATATACAGTTAGAAGAATAATAGAGTACATTGTTGAGCAGCCACATTTGTATTAATTAAAAACTCACTGCTTTAAAGGAGTTACTAGACTGATCACTAAGTGGATTTGCCTTTCACTTTAGGTTTTGAAATAACCAGCATGGTTAGAGTAAAATGCCCATGATGGTAGTTTATTTCCCTTGTTTATTAACTGTAAAAAACACAGAGTGATATTTATTCTTTGTTTGAGTTTTCAGAGGCAAGCTTGGAAAATGACTGTAACACAGATTCGGATCTCTGGATAAACCAGTAATTAGCATTTGATGAAAAGAACTGAGAGCATTTGAATACTCAGTACTATGAGATAAGCATAAATATTTAAAATAAATTTGTAGCATAAATTTAAATTTTTATACTATAGTCATTAACAGGAATGAACACAAATAGCCAAATAGGATAATAAAAATACAAAAACCAGTATTTTTCTGCATGCTGTGTACATGCATACATCTATAAGTACATGTATTCGCATACTGAATTCTTGACAGAAATTTATGAGGAATGGAGAAGTTAACGCTAATGGTTAATCACACAACCGGTGAGTGATAGAAGACCTGAAAATCCAACCCAGAAAACCTGGCTTAGGGGTCTATTTCTGATCATTACATAATTCTGGCTTTCTTAGATAATTAGAAGAATTTGGTTTCAATTTAATAGTAGCATATTTTGTATAATGTATTGGTTTATTTTACAAGCATGATATACACTTGGAACATAAGGGTAATACTCTTTTATTTAAATGGACATCAATTCTACCAAAGCTTTCTAATCCCTATTAGTATCTACATGTTTCCTTGGAGATCTTTATTCTAATCATATAAAATATACACACATATGTCATTTTTATTTAGATTTATCTAAATAGAATAATGTTGCATATACTCTTCTAAAAATTGTTATTCTTCATGTAATAATGAATGACTGTTCTTATGCATCGGATCTTGACAGTAAATTCTGTCAAACTCTCACTGCCCCACCTAACAAACTTTCCTACTCATTTTATTATCATGGCTCTCACCTGCTTCAGACTTTGGCCAATATCTGTAAGTGAAGACAGAGATGCTAACTTTGCAAAATAAAATGTGAAATTTATTATCTTAATTATTTTAAAGTAGACCATGCATCACTTAAAAGACAGTGATACATTCTGTCCATAGTTTACAAACCTGTAAAGCATGTTACTGTATTGAATATTACAGATAATTGTAAGACAATGTTAAATATTTGTGTATCTAAATATAGAAAAGGCAATGCATTGATGCATTGTACTATGATATGATAGCTTCAATTTCACTAGGCAATAGGAATTTTTCAGCTGCATAACAAACTTATGGCAACAATGACCTGTAAGTGGTCTGTTTGTTGACAGAAACATCATTATGTGGTGTATGGCTATATATAGGTCAGTGATACTAAGTACATTTATATTGTGCAATAATCATAACCGTCCATCTCCAGAGCTCTTTAGTCTTGTGAAACCGAAGCTTTCGACCCATTAATCAATATATATCTCTGGAAACTACCATTGTTTTTGTCTGTGATTTTGACTATTCTAAGAACCTCATACAAATGAAATCATACAGTATTTGTCTTTTGTTATTGGCTTATTTAGTTTAGCATAATGACCTCCATTTCATCCTATTGTAGAATATGTCAGACTTGTATTCATTTTTAAGGCTGAATAATATTCTTTTGTTTGTGTACACTACATTTTGCTTATCCATTAATCCACTGACAGACACTTGGATTGCTTCCATTTTAGCTATTTTGAATAATATTGCTGTGAACATGTGTGTACAAATATCTCTTCAAGACCTTGCTTTAAATTCTCTTGGGTATATACCTGGATTGGGGTTGCTGGATTATATGTACTTATATTTTTAATCTTTAAAAGAACTGATGTATTGCTTTCTACAGTGGCTGTATCATTTTACATCCTCACCAACACTGCACAAGTGTTACAGTTTCCCACATTCTTGCCAACAGTTTTTATTTTCTGTTTTTTTAATAGTAACTATCGTAATGGGTATGAGGTGTTATGTTATTGTAGCTTTGATTTGCTAATTGATTAATTATGTTGATTAATGATTAATTATGTTGAGGCTCCTTTTATGTACTTATTGACCATTTCTATTCTTTGGAGAAAAGTTCTTTGCCCATTTTTGAATCAGGCTATTTGTTTTATTTTGTTGATGAGTTTTTAAAATTCCCCATGTATTCTGAATCTCAGTCCCTTGTCAAATATCATTTGCAAATTTTTTTTTTCATTCTCTGGGTTGCCGTTTTATCCTGATGATAGTATTTTTTGAACGCAGTTTTTTAAAAAAGTTTAACTACAGTTTTTAAATTTTTTTCTTTTGTTGCCTGTGCCTTTGATGTCACATTGCAGAAATTATTGCCAACTCCAATGCTGTGAAGCTTTTGTTCTATTATTTCTTCTCAGAGTTTTATAGTATTTTTTGTATTACATTTAGGTCTTTGATTAATTTTGAGTCAGTTTCTCCACATAGTGTTATACAAGGGTCCAACTTCATTATTTTATATGTGATTTTTCAGTTGTTCCACCACCATCCCACCATTTTTTTTTTTTTTTTTTAAGATTGTTCTTTCTCTCATTGAATGATCTTGGACCCATGGTCAAAAATCATTTCACCATATATGTGAAGATTTATTTCCGGGATCTCGATTTTACTTCATTGGCCTGTAAGTCTGTATTTAGGCCTGTGGCACCCTGTTTTGATTACTGAAGCTTTGTAATAAATTTTGAAACCAGGAAGTGTGAGTTCTCCAGCTTTGTTCTTTTTCAAGATTGTTTTGGCTATTTGGTGTCCCTTGGTTTTTCCATATACATTTTAGAATAGATTATTTCTTCTATAAAAATTCCTGAAGGTTTGAAAGGCATAGTATTTAATGTTAAGATTGCTTTGGGTAGTGTTAACATCTTAAAAATATTAAGTCTTCCAACACATGGACATGGAATATCTTTCTGTTTATTTAAGTCTTCCATAGTTTTCGTTTTACAAGTCTTTCATATCCCTGGCTAAGTTGATAAGTGTTTCATTCTTTTTGATGCTATAATCAATGGAATTATTTTGTTAACTTTCTTTTCTGATTGTTCATTGTTAGTAAGTAAAAATGAAACTAATGTTTATGTGTTGCTTTTGTATCCTACTGCTTTCCTAAATTTGTTTATTAGTTTTAACTATGTGTGTGTGCATGTGAGTGTGTGTGTGATCTTTAGAGTTTTATACCTAAAGTATTATGCTGTGTACAAACAGAGATAATTGTACTTCTTCCTTTCCAATTTGGGTGCCTTTTATGTCTTTTCCTTGCCTGATTTCACTGGTTAGGACTTTCAGTATTTTGTTGAATACAAGTGGCAATGTATGCGTCATTGTCTTGTTCCTGATCTTAGAGGTAAAACTTTCAGTCTTTTAACAGTGAGTGTGATGTTGGCTATTGAATATTTATGTATGGATTTTATTATGTTAAGGTAGTTTTCTTCAGTTCCTAGTTTGTTGAGTGCTTTTGAAATGAAAGATGTTGAATTTTACCAAATGCATAATTGAGACAATTATGCTTATTTTTTCCCTTCTGTTAATATGGGGTATTACACTGATCAATTTTCGTGTGTTGAACCATGCTTAGATTCCAGGAATAAATCCCACTTGGTCATTCTAATATGCTGCTGAATTTGGTTTGCTAGTATTTTGTGGAGGATTTTTGCGTTGATGTTCATAATAGATATTAGTCTGTTTTGTTTTCTTGTTTTTTGTTTTTTTGCAACGTCTTTTTCTGGTTTTGGTAGTATGGTAATGCTGGCCTCACATGAAGTATTCCTCCTCTTTAAGTTTTTGGAAATGTTTATGAAGGACTGGCATTATTATACTTCTTCTTTAAATGTTTAGTGTAATTCAGCAGTGAAGCTGCCAGGTCCAGGAATTTTCTTTGTTGCTAGATTTTTTATTAGAGATCCATAATCCTAACTAATTACAGATCTATTCAGATTTTCTATTTTTCATGATTTAGTCTTGGTATGTTGCATATTTCTAGGAATTTGTCGATTTCATCTGGTACATTCAATTGTTGACATATAATTTTTCATAGTACTCTTATAATACTTTTTATTTATGCAGAGTAAGTAATAATGTTCTCACTTTCATTTGTGATTTTGGTGATTTGAGCCTTCTTTATTTTAAGTCAATCTAGCTAAAGGTTTTTCACATTGATTTTTTTTGAAGAATCAACTTTTGATTTCATTGATTTTTCTCTACATTTTAAATTCTCTACATCTGCTGCCTTTGGGTTTTCTTTGTTCTTCTTTTTCTAGTTGTTCAAATGGGTTCTTGATTTAAGATCTGCATTCTGTTTAAATGGAAGCTTTTTAACTATAACTTTTCTCCTTAGCACTTATTTTACTATGTCCCACAATTTTTGTTTTCTTTCTGTTTTTATTCTGTTTAGATGGAAGCTTTTATAACTATAACTTTTCTCCTTAGCACTTATTTTACTATGTCCCATAATGTTTGTTTTGTTTTTGTTTTTATTCATCTCTAAGTATTTTCTAATTTCTTTTTATGATTTCTGTAATGATCCATTAGTTGTTTAGAGAGTGTTTTTAATTCTCAGAAATTGAAGTTCTCTAGTTCTCCGTTACTGATTTCTAACTTCATCCTCTGGTGGTTGGAGAATATATTTTGTATGATGTTTATATATTAAAATCTGATGATATATAATTTATTATGTCAGTTCTATTTTAACTGAAATATTATAAAACATTACTATTAATATAAATTTAAAATCTTATATTGGATTTTTTATAAATCAAATGTGTAAGACTGATTTTTCTTGGATTTGTTTTATAAAGATACTTCACGTTAATATATATGTTAATTTTAAAAATGTGTTTTCGCTACTCTATTTTTCCATGAAGTATTGCATTATTAAATATTCGTTCTGTTGTTGTTGTTGTTTTGTTTGTTTGTTTGTTTTTGAGATGGAGTCTTGCTCTGTTGACCAGGCTGGAGTGCAATGGTGCGATCTGGCTCACTGCAGCCTTCACCTCCCAGGTTCAAGCAATTCTCCTGCCTCAGCCTCCCAAGTAGCTGGGACTACAGGAGCACGCCACCGTGCCTGGCTAATTTTTGTACATTTACTAGAGATGAGGTTTCACCACGTTGGCCAGGCTGGTCTCGAACTCTTGTCCTCATGATCCACCTGCCTCAGCCTCCCAAAGTGCTGGGATTACAGGCAAGAGCCACTGCACGTGGCCAAATATTCTTAAAGGGGCTCTATGTTTTAGGAGCATTTAAAATTGGTTAACCCAGCAAAGTGTTCTTGCTTCTCAAACACAGCTCAAAAATGACTGTTTTCCAGTAATAGCTGGTGGATATTAAGCTACTTTATAATTTACAACAAGAAAAAATAGAAGTTAATAACTTCTTAGGAGTTGCAGGTTTTAAAAGAACACATTAAAGAAGTATGGAGATTACCAAAAAAAGATTTGTCTCTCAGGTTTGTCTGTTCTCACTTCAGCTTTGCTAGAACCGTGTTAATATAAGAATGATGTCAATACAAAATAAAATTTGAACCTGGCCTACAAAATTCACAGAGATATCAGAGGGGCTGTGGACAGAGAAACAGACAAACTGATGAGAAGTTGTAGAAGTATGTGCTAAGGATGCCTAACACACATTCTGTGATTGGTGGCGGTTTTGCATGTCAGCAATTGCAGGCCTATTTTTGGCAATGTTTCTGCCACACTGTTACTGATCACAGCTAGGAATTTCCTTTTAATTGGCATGTGTGTTTTTTTTCTTCAAATTAATAATTGATTTCTCAAGGTATAAAAAATCTCAATTGTATTCATTACAGAATTTCTAAACTGTACCTTTTCTTAAAACCATTGTTAAAATCCTTTTAAAAATTAAATAAGCTTATCAATTATGTTTCTAGAAACATACTTAACATTCTCAAGACATAAAGTATATCTCAACTGTATTTATTACAGAATTACTAAACTTTAACTTTTCTAAAAACTATAATTAAAATCCTTTTAAAAATTAAACAAGCTTATTAGGTATGTTTTTAATACTTTGGTTTATCTCTCAATCACATGATTTCCTGAAAACTCCACTTAAGGGCTAACAGAATTATAGAGATTAGACTTCATAGGGGAAATAATTTGTTTTGGGTCACCTGTCTTTGAGTTTTGTCCACACATTTGTTGGGGACTGGCTCTGGAACAATAAAGGGGAAACTTAGGGATGACTAGGCTTTTGTGAAACGCATTTATAGAGTTGGCCTCTAAAAGTGGCTGAATTTTTGCTCCAGGATAGATTGAGGTGGAGTGCATTAATGCTCAATTTAATTTTGCCAAGGGTTCAATAACAAAATGGTGATTTTTTTTCTAATAAATTACTGAAAGATAGACTAACCTTTTGTAGTCCATTGCTAAAATGGAAATAAGTAATTTAATTGTGAGCTTAAAAAATAACACTCAGCTAGAATTACCACCATTGGAAGGTAAGGTAAGAGTTGTATTTATGCTTTAAACTAAAAATAGCCAGGTGTGGTGGCTCACCCTTGTAATCCCAGCACTTTGGGAAGCCGAGGCGGGCGGATCACCTGAGGTTGGGAGTTCGAGATCACCCTGACCAACATGGAGAAACCCCGTCTCTACTAAAAATACAAAATTAGCTGGGTGTGGTGGCCTGTAATCTCAGCTGCTCGGGAGGCTGAGGCATGAGAATCACTTAACCCAGGAGTCGGAGGTTGTGGTGAGCTGGAGATCATGCCATTGCACTCTAGCCTGGGCAACAAGAGCAAAACTCCATCTCAAAACAAACAAAAAAAACTAAAAGTAAAATATACATTAATCTTTTTGTTCCTTGTCTAGTCCTTGTCTTTTTCATGAAATATTTAATTTTTTGTGTTAACTTTATTCACCTAAGGAATACCCAGGGAGCTGGTAAGACATTATTTATGAGTGTGTCTGTGAGGGTCTTTCCATAAGAGAGTAGTACTTGAATCAGTAAACTAAGTGAAGAAGATCTGCCCTAATAAATGTGAACAGGCATCTTCTAATCCACTGAGGTCGTAAGTAGAACAAAAAGGTAGACTACGTGTGAATTTCCTCTAACTGGAAATTCATCCATGATGACTTTAAACATTGGCACTCCTGGTTCTTTGACCTTGAAACTGAGACTGAATTATATGTAGTACCTGCTTTCCTGGTTCCTAGCTTTCAGACATCGGATGGTGGGACTGGTGGGTCTCCCTAGCCTTGTGAGCCAAGTCCCATAATAAATCTCATCTATGTGTGTATGTATTTATCTATTTATTATTGGTCAATTTCTCTAAAGAACCCTGACTAGTACAATAATTATAATAAGGAAAAGATACAAGATGACAGTTGATATGGTTTGGCTGTGTCCCCACCCAAATCTCATCTTGAATTGTAACTCCTACAATTCACATGTGTCATGGGAGGAATCCAGTGAGAGGTAATTGAATTACGGGTTTAGGTCTTTCCCACACTGTTCTTGTGATCGTGAATAAGTCTCACAAGATCTGATGGTTATAAAACACAAGTTCCCTGCACAAGCTCTCTCTTTGCCTGTTGCCATCCATGTAAGAAGTGAACTTCTCCTCCTTACCTTCCACCATGATTGTGAGGCCTCCCCAGGCATGTGGAACAGTAAGTCTATTAAAATTTTTTTCTTCCCAGTCTCAAGTATGTCTTCATGAGCAGCATGAAAGCAAACTAATACAGTAAATTGGTACCAGTAGAGTGGAGTGTTGCTGAAAAGATACCCCAAAATGTGGAATCAACTTTGGAATTGGGTAACAAGCAGAGGTTGGAAGGGCTCAAAAGTCAGGACAATGTGGGAAAGTTTGGAACTCCCTAGAGACTTGTTGAATGGCTTTGACTAAAATGCTGATAATGATACAGACAATAATATCCAGGTGGGGGAGGTCTGAGATGGAGATGAGGAACTAGACTCGTTTGGAAAAAGGTTACTCTTGTTATGCTTTAGCAAAGAGACTGGTGACATTTTGCCCCTGTCCTAGAGATTTGTGGAACTTTGAACTTCAGAGAAATGATTTGGAGTATCTGGTGGAAGAAATTTCTAAGCAGCAAAGCATTCAAGAAGTGACAGGTGCTGTTAAAGGAAGTCAGTTTTAAAAGAGACACAGAACATAAAAGTTTGGAAAATTTGCAGCCTGTCAATGAGATAGAAAAGAAAATCCCATTTTCTGAGAAGAAATTCCAGCCAGCTGCAAAATTTGCATAAGAAACCAGGAGCTGAATGTTAATCACCAAGACAATGGGGAAAATGTCTCTAGGGCATATGAAAGGTCTTTGTGGTAGCCCTTCCCATCACAGGCCCAGAGGTTTAGGAGAAATAAATGGTTTCATGGGTGGAGCTCAGGGTCCCCCTCTTGTGTGCAGTCTAGGGACTTGGTGCCCTGTATCTCAGTCACACCAGCCATGACTAACAGAGGCCAAGCTCAGCCCATTGCTTCTGAGGGTGGAGCCCCCAAGCCTTGGCATCTCCCACATGGTGTTGAGCCTGCAGGTGCACAAAAGTTAAGAGTTGAGGTGGGGGAACCTCCATCTAGATTTCGGAGGATGTATGGAAACATCTGTATGCCCAGGCAGAAGTTTGCTGCATGGGTGGGGCCCTCAGGGAGAACCTCTGCTAGGAAAGTGCAGAAGGGAAATGTGGAGTTGGAGCCCCTGCAGAGAGTCCTGGGACACCACCTAGTGGAGCTGTGAGAAGAGGGCCACCATCTTCCAGAACTCAGAATCATAGATCCACTGAAAGCTTGCACCATGCACCTGGAAAAGCCACAGTCACTCAATGGCAGCCTGTGAATGCAGCCAGGTGATGGGCTAAACCCTGCAAAGCCACAGGGGCAGAGCTGCCCAAGACCATGCTAATCCACCTCTTCCATCAGCATGACATGGATGTGAGACATGAAGTCAAAGGAGATCTTTTTGGTACTTTAAGTTTTAACTGCCCTGCTGGATTTTGGACTTGCATGGGGCCTTTAGCCCCTTTCTTATGGCCAATGTCTCCCATTTAAAACAGTTGTATTTACACAATACCTGTACCCCGTTGTATCTAGGAAGTAACTAACTTGATTTTGATTTTACAACCTCATAGGCAAAAGTCACCTGCCTTGTCTCACAGGAAACTCTGGACTGTGGACTTTTGGGTTAATGCTGAAATGACTTAAGACTTTGGGGGGCTGTTGGGAAGGCATGATGGGTTTTGAAATGTGAGGACATCAGATTTGGGAGGGTCCAGGGGTGGAATGATATGGTTTGGCTGTGTCCCCACCCAAATCTCATCTGAAGTTGAAACTTTCATAATTCCTGTGTGTCGTGGGAGGGACCCAGTGGGAAGTATTTGAATCATGGGGGTGGACCTTTCTTGTGCTGTTCTCATAATAGTGAATAAGTTTTATGAGATCTGATGGTTTTAAAAAGAAGCGTTCCCCTGCACAAGCCCTCTCTCTCTTTTTGCCTGCTGCCATGCATGTAAGATGTGACTTACTCCTGCTTTCCTTCTGCCATGAATATGAGGCCTCCCCAGCCATGTGGACCTGTAAGTCCATTAAACCTCTTTCTCTTCCCAGTCTCAGGTATGTCTTTATTAGAAGCAAGAAAATGGACTAATAAAGCAGTAAATTAATTTCTAGGACTAGTCCCTTAACTATCTAAACCCCTTTCAGTTTTTCTTAATTCTGCAATTTTAGGTGGAAACTGTACCAGCTTGCTTGTTAACTATACCTTTTCACTTCCTGTAGAGTTTCTTGTCATTAAGCAGTTGTGGTAGGCAGAGAAGGTGTGGCAATGCAGACTTCTGACCTCTTGACTTAATACATTGAACCACCTCATGACAATGAGAAGAAATGACTGGTGGTCATGATATCCAAAAACACACAGGCTTCCAGAGGCCTGTTGATTTACCAGCTATTTTCTTTCTCATATGTTCTTGCTCTTGTTCTCAAACTACTCCCAGTCCCAACCCCTCCACCAAAGTTACATTAGGAACATTTATGCTGCTTTGTTTATCAATACTATGTACTTTATTTACAGGTTGCTTTTTTCATTCTATTCCTTTTAAAGCACGGGGCCAGCTGTGGTAATATCTAGAGCCCTTTTAAAAAATATACTAAGAATATAAAGAAAAGGACAGCCAAGCACAAAACCAATGCAGGAACCTTCTAAGTATAGGGCTCTGTGGCAACTGTACAGGTTACATGTTCATAAGCATGATCCAATTAACATTAGGGGTTCATGCCAAATTTAATCTGGAGTTTCATCAGAGCAGCTTTTTCCTGAGATGGGCTTTTTGCTTCATTTATTCAAACTCCACCTTTGAAGGTGCCTTATTTCATTCTTATAATTTCAAAATTGTCATCACTCTGCAGACTTTTTCAACACTTACACAAAAAAATTGATATGGTTTGGCTGTGGCCCAACCCAAATGAATTTTAATTCCCATAATCCCATGTCATGGGAGAGAACCAGTGGGAGGTAATTGAATCAGGAGGGTGGTTTTCCACCATGCTGTTCTCATGATAGTGAGTTCTCACAAGATATGACGGTTTTATAAGCATTTGGCCTTTCCCCTTCTGGCACTCATTTTCTCTCTTCACCCTTTGAAGAAGTGGCTTCCACCATGATTGTAAGTTTCCTGAGGCTTCCTCAGCCATGTATAGTTAATGAAACATCTTTTCTTTACAAATTATCCAGTGTCAGGTATTTCCTTATAGCAATGTAAAAATGGACTAATATAGTAAATTGGCACCAGGAGTCGGGTACTGCTATCAGGATACCTGAAAATGTGGAAGCAGCTTTGGAACTGAATAATAGGCAGAGGTTGGTACAGTTTGTAGTGCTCAGAAGACAGGAAGAGATGAGATAGCTTGGAACTTCCTAGAGGCTTGTTGAATGGCTTTGTCCAAACTGTTGATGGCAATATGGACAATGAAGTCTAGGCTGAGGTGCTATCAGATGGAGATGAGGAACTTGTTGGGAAATGGAAAGCTTTAGCAAAGAGACTGGCAGCATTTTGTCCCTGCCCTAGAGATCTATGGAACTTTGAACTAGAGAGAAATGATTTCAGGTATCTGGCAGAAGAAATTTCTAAGCATTCAAGAGGTGACAAAGCATAAAAGTTTGGAAAATTTGCAGCCTGACAATGTGATAGACAAGAAAAACATTTTCTGGGGAGAAATTAAAGCCAGCTGCAGAAATTTGCATAAGTAATGAGGAGCTAAATGCTAATCACCAAGACAGTAGGGGAAATGTCTCCAGGGTGTGTCAGAGGTCTTCACAGCAGCCCCTCCCATCACAGGCCTGGAAGCCTAGAAGGAAAAAATGATGTCCAGGGCCAGGTCCAGGACCTTGCTGCTGTGTGCAGTCTCAGGGCTTGGTGCTCTGCATCCCAGCTGTAGCTAAAATGGGCCAATATAAAGCTCAGGCCAATGCTTCAGAGGGCGCAAGCCCCAAGCCTTGGCAACTTACATGTGTTGTTGGGCCCATGGGTACACAGAAGTTAAAAACTGAGGTTTGGGAACCTCTGCCTAGATTTCAGAAGATGTGTGGAAACACCAGAATGTCTAGGCAGAAGTCTGCTGCAGGGGTGGAGCCCTCATGGAGAACCTCTGCTAGGGAAGTGCAGAAGGGAAATGTGGGGTTGGAGTCCCCACAGAGAGTCCCTACTGGTGCACTGCCTAGTGGAGCTGTGAGAAGAGGTTACAATCCTCCAGACCCCAGAATGGTAGATCCACCGATAGCTTGCACTGTGCCCCAGGAAAAGCTGCAGATACTGAAAGCCAGCCCAGGAAAGCAGTTGGGAGAGGGGTTGTACCCTGAAAAGCCTCATGGGCAGAGTTACCAAGGCTGTGGAAGCCCACTTCTTGCATCAGTGTGTCCTAGATGTGAGACATGGAGTTGAAGGAGATTATTCTGGAGCTTTAAGATTTAATTATTACCTCACTGGATTTTGGACTTGTGTGGGCCTGTATCCCCTTTGTTTTGGCCAATTTCTCCCTTTTGGAATGGGTGCATTTACCCAATGCTTATAACCACTTTGTATCATGGGAGCAACTAACTTGATTTGATGTTACAAGCTCCTAGGTGGAAGGGAACTGCCTTGTCTCAGGTAAGACTTTGGACTTGGACTTTTAGGTTAATTCTGGAAGGAGTTAAGACTTCGGGGGACTGTTGGGAAGGCATGGTTTGTTTTTAAACATGAGGACATCAGATTTTGGAGAAGACAGAATGATATGGTTTGTCTGCCCACCTAAATCTCATCTTGAATTTTAATTCCTGTAATCTCTACATGTCATGGGAGGGACCTAGTGGGAGGTAATTGAATAGTGTGGGTGGTTTCCCTCATGCTGTTCTCATGACAGTGAGTGAGTTCTGATGAGCTCACATGGTTTCATAAGCGTCTGTCATTCCCCCCCCCCCGGCACTCATTCTCTCTCCTGCTGCCCCGTGAAGAGGTGACTTCCTCCATGATTTTAAGATTCCTGAGGCCTCCCCAGACATGTGGAACTGTGAGTCAATTAAACGTCTTTCATTTATAAATTACCCAAGCTCTGTTAGTTCCTTATAGCAATGTGAGAATTAGCTAATAATAGACCTTAGAGACTAAGACATCCTCATAAATCCATTAATTTAGGACTTTCCATATCTATATCATAAGATGTATAAGATTTAAAAGTATTTGTAATTATTTGATTGTAACTTTATTCTCTAATAGTGTACACTGTACAAATATTTCTTAATAATTTACCTTTCCTTCCTAAAGTAATATCTACTCTGATATATGTAAGTCATCAATTCTGATATATGTAAATCATCAGTTCTGATATATGTAAATAATCTATTCTGATATATGTAAATCATCTATTCGGATATATGTAAATCATCACTACTCACTATGCTGCATGATCCTTGACAAATTTTCTGATTTCCTTGTATTATTAAATAGCTGCATTCTTTTAGGATACTATTTCATGATTAGCACTCTTCCTTCAGGCTCTGCTTAAAAATTATATAAGAGTACTAAATCAGTTTATGATCTAATTATGTCATTTCTTTATTTGTCTATTATTTGCCACTGTAACTCAATTGTTCAAAGTTTCAATGTAGGAATCATATAATTCAGCCTGATTAATATAAGTATTTGCTCTAAATGACATTGGAAATATATATATCCATTATAGCTCATTTTAGCACATATGTTAATATTTCTGTTGCAGGATTCACTCAGTTATATCCTCATTAAATGTTGGTACAGTTCGAAGATATCAAATGATATCAAATCAGCAATACTGAGCAGCTAGCTACATTTATGAATTTCTTATTTGCTAGTTGAAGTTATATTTGTTACAATCTGGGAAGCTCTTAAAAATATAATTATGCCTTTAAATATATCTCTGCAAAAAAACCTTTTGGAAAAGATTTCTTTGGAGTCTCTGAGAACTGTGAAGTCTTAAGTCTGAATGGAATTAAAGGCATTTGTATTGTTCGTCCATTCTTTTTTTTTTTTTTCCTGAGACGGAGTCTCACTCGGTCGCCCAGGCTGGAGTGCAGTGGTGCGATCTTGGCTCACTGCAAGCTCCACCTCCCAGGTTCACACCATTCTCCTGCCTCAGCCTCCCGAGTAGCTGGGACTACAGGTGTCCGCCACCACGCCCGGCTAATTTTTTTTTGCATTTTTAGTAGAGACGGGGTTTCACCCTGTTAGCCAGGATGGTCTCGATCTCCTGACCTCATGATCTGCCCGCCTCGGCCTCCCAAAGTGCTGGGATTACAGGCCTGAGCCACCGCACCTGGCAAGTGGTATCTTTTCACTTAAAGTTTATTCAGTGACGAGGATATGAACATTTTTCTAATTGGCATTCACTTCCATAACTGTGAACTCTACCCAGTGGCCAGTATCTGTAATGGTATTAATTACCACCTGTTCAAGCTATTTATGTGTTGTAAATTAGTCCCTAATACCTTCTGTTTCCAAAGTCTTATGACATCTAAGATGAAATGATAATAGATAATTTCATTAATTTATAAAACTCTGACTGAAGATGGGAGAAAGATCTCTAAACTAATTATTTTGATTATATTTATCAAGAACCAGACAGATTCTAATCATTCTATATCTACATAAAATATATTGAATTAGATTTCTCTTCTAACCTTTACAATAAATGCTATATGAGCTTGTGTGTTTATTTAGCTCCTGGAAAATGTTAGCTCTAATCTCCCCTATTTCATGCTGTTTATGTTTTAAATCTCGTTTCTGAATGTGTTTTGTTAATTTGAATTTTATTGGCCTAAAGCAATTTTTTCTTATAATAAACATAAATTACATCGCCATAACTCATATGAAGTTTTCTTCCCTCCCTCAGAAAGTTGTGACCAAACAGGATTTTAATACATTGCAGTTTTTGTAGAACTCCTCTACCAACAATTTCATAGCTAGTTAACTGTTTAAATGCACACTTACTGTGCTAATGGTTGGAGAATAAAAGGTCAAGATGGTGGCTTTTACAAGGAACACATATTTCTGAGCATATGGCCTGCAAAGCTAAGATAAATTTTAAGAGAGAGAAAAATATCTTAAGTTATTTATATACTTAATTATGTTATATTTGAAATCACATATTTAGGAAATGAAAGTAGGTGTTTTCAAACAATGTCAGTTTCTATCAGCATGCAGCAGGCGTATCCCTCTCCATGTACAGATGCACAGAAACGAGAGAAAAATTAAGTACTAAATTCTAGTGGCTATTATAGGATGATGCAAGTTTCAAGACATGTGAAAGAAAACACAAACTAAAATAATTAGTGAGGACTGTGATGTCCGATAAGGCAAGCAATGAATTCTCTCTTAGCCTCATCTTCTTCATTTGTAAAGTTGTTAAATATTTTGCATGACTTCTTCATACTCAGAATTTAATTGTGGTTGGCTTAGAACTCTTTCTCTTTCAACATTGTCTTCATTTCTCCACCGTTTTACTAAACCTTAGTCGTGATTGTTGATATGTCCTCAAGTATCATATACGCACCACGTTCCTTGGAGGTGGTAGAGTGTAGTGAATGGTCAAACAGGTTCTGGGCTTAAATCCTGCATCCTCTGCTTTCTAGCTGTGTGATTTGGGTCAGGCTAGTTGCTATCTGAGCCTCATTTTCCTCATCTGATTATTTTAAAGACAAACTAGTATATAAGACAAAAGAGTTAAACAATATGTGAAAATATTCCAGCCTCTGACACATCGAAATTCTCAAGAAATATTTACTGTTCTCAGAACAATATTCTATTCTATTCACAATAACAATTGTTACAATTTTTATGCCTGTTCTAAGCTAAAATCTCTACAAGTCCAAGGGTTAATCAAGAAACATTAAATGTCCCCCAAATAATTATTTCTATTTAACATACTTTAGTTTTAAAACAGTTTTAGGTTCACAGCAAAACTGAGCATTGAAGTGTAAAAGCTTTAAGATAATTTTTTGCCCTTTCAGTATTTAATTTATTTTATTTAGACCTGATTAATTATAAAATTATTTTTCCTTAGCCATGGGAATTCAATATTACGTTATAAAGATATTTCAACTGGAAAGCCTTTTTTTTTTTTTTTTTTGAGACGGAGTCTGGCTCTGTCGCCCAGGCTGGAGTGCAGCAGCACGATCTCGGCTCACTGCAAGCTCCGCCTCCCGGGTTAACCCCGTTCTCCTGCCTCAGCCTCCCTAGCAGCTGGGACTACAGGCGCCTGCCACCACGCCTGGCTAGTTTTTTGTATTTTTAGTAGAGACAGGATTTCACCATATTAGCCAGGATGGTCTCAATCTCCTGACCTCGTGATCTACCCACCTCGGGCTCCCAAATTTAATTTTTGAATATATTTCAGATTTTACTCTAGCATATTTAATGAGATATTAATGTTACTATACAATCTAAATTTTGGCATGATATATCATTTTGTATCCCTCAGTGTTTAAAAATCCTTTGTCATTATAGCTTGCACTCTCTGTCTTTTAATAGTGAACTTAATCTATTCATACTAAATATGATTTTGAAACATACGGATCTATTTCTACATCTTTAGGAAAATTTCACTGTATTTTTACTTCTTTACTTTTTTCATTTGTTTTCTGCTTTTCATTGACTTGATTGCATATTTTTGGGGGATGTGTTGTTTGTTTGTATATTTGCTTTTCCATTTAATCTGTGTCCTTTTTCATTGCTCTTTATTTAGTTATTCTTAAATGTTGAACAAAGTGCATTAGCACTAATGAAGCACAAGATTGCATTAACAAAGTACAACTTGAATCAATCATCTCCTTCTACCTGAACAATTTAAGGGCTATAGAAAATTTTAGATATGATCATCTCTTCCAGTTTTTATGTTATTGCAATTTGTAAATAAAATTATGTATTGTTTTTTAAATTCCAAGCTAAATAGTCATTATCCTTAATGTTATTATTGCTGTTACTTTGGTTATTGATTATTTAGATACACCAACTTGTTTTCAAGTTTCTGTATAACTCAGTGTCACTTAGATCTCACTCATCTCATTGAAGCATATGTTTTGGTGCTCTTTGGTATGTAAACTCAATCATTTATTTGAATGTGTGTGTGTGTATGTGCGTGTGTGTGTCTGTGGCAGGGTCTCAGGGTGTCACCCACGCTGCAGTGCTGTGGTGAAATCATGGTTCACTGCAGCCTTGACTTTCTGGGCTCAAGCAGGTCTCCCACCTCAGCCTCTTGGGTAACTGGGACTACAGGCATTTGCCACCATGCCCACACCAGGCTAATTGTTTGTATTTTTAGTAGAAATGAAGTTTCACCATCTTGTCCAGGCTGGTCTTGAACCCTTGAGCTCAAGCAGTCTGCTCTCCCTAGCCCCCCAAAGTGCTGAGATTACAGGCATGAACAACCACGCCTGTCCTGAAAATTATGTTATTTTATGTATCTTACTCTTAATAATTTAGAAAGGTTTAAAATAATAGATTGATGGATATTTTCTCCTAGCACTTTGAAGAGTTTAAAATCTTAGGTTGATGGGAATTTTCTCTTAGCACTATTGTCTTTTATAATTTCAAGATACTTTCATTTTAAATTATGAGTGGAAAACAGAAATTACCTAAAAGGGCACAATTACTAGACTGACAGTGTTATGGGTTGAATTGTGTACCTTCAGCAAATTATGAGGCAGTAATTCCAGTAGCTGTGAATGTGACCTTGTATGGAAATACAGCCTTTGCAGATGACCAAGTCAGGATGAGGTCATTAGGATGGGCCCAATCCAATATGACTCTGTCCTTACAAAAAGGAGAAATGCGGACACAGGGAAAGATAGGCATACAGAGAAAGCGATGTGAAGACACAGGAAGAATGCCATTGATAAGCCAAGCGATATGGTCTGGCTTAGCTCCCATAACTCCCATGTGTTGTGGGAGGGATCTGGGGGAGGTAATTGAATCATGGTTGTAGCTTCCGTAACTCCCATGTGTTGTGGGAGGGATCTGGTGAGAGATCATTGAATCACGGGGTGGTTTTCCCCATACTGTTCTTGTGGTGGTGAGTGAGTCTCACAAGATCTGTTGGTTTGATAAGGGGTCTCCTCTTTGCTTGGTTCTCATTCTCTCTTGCCTGCCACCATGTGAAATGAGCCTTTCGTCTTCTGCCATGACTATGAGGCCTTCCCAGCACATGGAACTGTGAGTTCAGTAAACCTCTTTTTCTGTATAAATTACCCAGTCTCTGGTATGTCTTCATGAGCAGCAGGAGAACAGACTAAAACACCAAGAAACACCCAAAGCTGCAAGACATTAGGAGAGAGACTTCTCTGGAATAGCTTTTTCCTTGAGGCTCTCAGAAGGAGCCACCTTTCCAACACCATGATTTTAGACTTCTACCCTCCAGAACTCTGAGACAGTACACTTCTGATTAAGCCACCCACTGTGCGCTGTTTTGTTAGGGCAGTCTCAGGAAACTACTACAGGTACAAATCTTAAACAGAAACAAGAGCCAGGAGAAACCAGAACCTTCAACTCTCCATGCAGTACTCTATCCTTTCTTTCTGGAGGTTTTCAGAAGGCATTTCAAGGATTCAGCAGGGGGTTGGTAGACCATGCTGGGCCCACTGTGTCCCATTTCTGCCAGATTCCTGCAGGAACTGCACGGTTTACTAGGTTACACTTTCTTTTCTGTTTATGACTTCTCAGGATACACACTTGACAATATGCCCTCTCTTAATCCTGGCAGCCCCCCATACTCTGCCGAAATAAATACCAGTGGACATAACTACCGACATGCCAAAGTCCTCAACATCTCATATTCCATGCAAGAGTACGTAGACAGGCTCTTTAAATTTATACTGTTATAGATTATACCAGCCGGGTATCCAAGTGATGTCAACAGGGCCCCAATGTTTTTTAGACATTTTAATAAAAATTCCTTTTTAAAAACTCAGATTTTGCTATAAAGTCAGGCTTATAATCCCTATGTTCTCTTCTTGACAGTATGTTTTTCCAAAAGAATCCTCAGCCATCCACATAAAAACAGTTTCCATATATGCGAACTGGAAATTTTTATAACTGGTAGACACAGACTAAAAACTGGACTTTCAAAAAATACAGTTGGCCTTTCATGTGTACGAGCCCCACATTCACAGATTCAACCAACTGTGGATAGAAAATACAGTATTCCCAGATTGAGCCGCCCAAGGATGCAGAGGGCTCACTTTTAATTTTCCCAGGTTATACAGGACCAATGTTGGAATTTTAGCATTTCTGGATTTTGGCATCCATCAAGGTTCTAGAACTAATCCCTCATGGAGAACGTGGAACCACTGTATATACCAATGGCAAATAAGCAGTGAAAATTTGCTTGACACCATTAGTCATTAGGAAAATGCAATTAAAACTGCAATGAGATGCCCTATACAGCTACTAGGATGGCTATAATAAAATCACAGAAGACGGAGTACTGATGAGGTTATGTAGAAACATCAATGGTATAGTTGCTTTGGAAAACAATAGGAAAGTTTCTTTTAAATTTAAATATACATTTATCATATGACTCAACTATCAATTCCTGGATGTTTACCCAAGAGAAATAAAAGCATGTTCATACAGAGGCCCATTTGCTAATGTTTATAGCAACTTTATTTGCATGGCCTTAAACTAGAAATAATCTAGAGGCCCATGTATTAGTAAAGGTGTAATCAAATGGAACACTAGTTTGCGATAAAAAAAATACAATATAGACATATGTAACAGCATGAATAAATCTCCAACGCATTAAGTAAACTCAATAAAAAACAATCAAGGCTACATAGTATATGATTCAATTTTTGTGACATTATTTAATAGCCAAAACTGTAGCCACCCAAATCTGAGTGGGGTAGACAGGGGCTAGGTGTCAGGTTGGGGGCGAGGACTGATTACAAAGGGGCACTAGGTAACATAGTACTTTAGGTTGCTGTAACAGAATATCATAGACTGGGTAGTTTATAAACAACCAAAATTTATTTTTCACAGTTTTGGAGACTAGAAGTTCAAATTCACGTTACTGACAGATGCAGTGCCTGGTAATGACTCACTTCCTGGTTCAGAGGTGGCTGTTATTCTTTTGTCTCCTCACATTGTAGAAGGACGGGATATCTCCAGGGTCTCTTATAAAAAGCATTAACTCCTTTGATTAAGTCTCTCTTCTTATGACCTAATCACCTTCCAAAGCCTCCAACTCCCAATACCATTATATTGGGTATTAGATTTCAGCATAAAATTTCAGAAGAATATAAAAATTGAATCTATAGAACAAGGGAATTTTTAGGATGAAATGTCTCCATTGAAGTGGTTGTTACACTACTGTAAACATTTGTCAAAATTCATCAAAATGAACACTTAGAAAATGCTGTTATATATCATTATCGTTTGGCTGTGTCCCTCCAAAAGGCATGTGTTGGAACATAATCCAATGAACCACTGTTGGGAGGTGGGGCCCAATGGGAGGTGTTTAGGTCATGAAGGCTGAAGCCTTGTGAACAGATTCATGCTGATTTAAAATAACTTAAGGCTGGGAGTTCAATCTCTTGCTGTCTCACCTTCCACCATGAGATGACACAGAAAGAAGGTCCTCACCAGACACTTGCCTTTGCATCTTGGATTTTCCAGTTTCCAGAACCATGAAGAATCTCTACAAATTGCCCAGTCTCTTATATTCCATTATAGCAGCACAGACTGAATGGAACTATACATGTATTGCATTTGAATGAATATTAGTAAGAAATTAAACATTCGCCACAATAAAGGGATCTTTGAATGAGCACTGGGTCCCTCTGGACAAGGACATGGACAGATGTTATGTAAGAGAAAGGACTGGATCAGAACTTTGAGAGCAGAAAGCATCAAATATTCTACAGCTTGAGCCTTCTGTAATGGTAGCAGTTGGAACTGAAGATTCCTATGTTTTTGTTATCTTAGATGGTGAATTGGACTCCACTAATGGAGGGGCTTAAGATATCAGCAGCCATTTATTTTGTATAAACAGTTGTGCAAAATGAATGTGCCAATAAACCATAACAAAATAAATTGGGAGAGCTTCAAATCTAATCCACCTTTTAGGAAGTCTATGATGGATAGACTTGACCTACAGAATCTATGCACGCTTTTGATAAGCCAATAATTTCCTCTCTATATAGATACCCCTAATTCAGGCTTCAGGGGCTAAAAAGTGTTTCCAGAGTTGCAACAAAATGATCAATACTTGAACAATATAACACACACTACAAGATTCCTTACTTTGAATGTTGAATATGTGTAGATATAGAGATACTAACAGAAGAAATTAAAGTTTGGCAGCTTTTGAAAATGCAGTCATTCAAATATGTAAGGCACTGTTTGATGACACAACCAAAAATAAAGTTTTCATATTTCTTTTTTCAGTATTTTACATAATCTAGGGAGATATAAACTTCTGGCTAACAACAAAATAAATGTTTGCTTAGTAAACAAAAGACTCCCAGACTTAAAAATCGTTACAAAAATACATATGTGACCAGCTATGTTTGGTTTCTCCGTTGTCTTTTGGTTGCACTCTAATTTTTCCAGCTTGAAGTATCTTGTCCTTATGCATTTTTGGACATCCAATACACAGGTAATATTTATTTATTCAATATTTGTCACTTTGAGAGTACTATGTTTTCTCAGATGTGAATCATCAAGTTGTTCTTGAATATTATACATTTCATTTTCAGGGTAGAATAAACTTTGTACCGATTATATTTGAATTTGTTACTTGAAGTGGAAATTGTATGTGATAGCAGAAAGGCTGAGTGCTTTGAAATGAGTAATACTGGATAGTGAAATATTGGTTTAAATTCTGGATCTTCCAGTGATAGCTGCCATCAAGGACACATTTCTTATCATTTTTAGCCTTAAATCACTCACTTTGAACATGGAAATAAACACATTTTACAAAGTTATACTGGTGTGATGAGATCAGCATTCAGTAAAGGGAAGCTGATATGACTGTCAGTCAACCGATTCGTCTAGCTATTTACCTACCCTTCTTTTGTTTTCCTCTCTGCAGCCAAAAGATTTCAGTTCAAATTCTGGATTGACAGTTTATTACATCTGTGACTTTTAGCAAGTTATGTACCTTGCAGTCTAAAATTTCACATTTATAAAGTATGATATTAATATTAAAGAGTCTATAAGAATCCAGTTTAGTGCCTGAAATATAGTAGGTGCTCATTTAATGACAGCTACTGTTATTTCAACTTTTAGACATCACTATTACTACAAAACTGGCTTTGATATTTTACCTTTCTAAAATTTATTTTTTTGCTTCCTAAAATGCAGACTATCCTGCATCCAAACTATATTGGAAATTAAATATTTTAGTGGAAAATAAAAATCACACACAGGTCAAGTAAGTTATAGTGGTTTTTAAAAAAAGGCATACAATTTCTTTTTTAAAAAATATAAAAAGTATTAAAACTATGTTCAACACGAATATACTTATATGTGTATTATATACATGCTGGAAATATCAGTTTTTAAGGGACTACATAGCAGCTACATGTTTTGATAATTGACATTATTCAGCAAATTTTTCTAATACATGAAGTATGTCAAATGATGAGTTCAATATAACATTTTTATCTGCATTGCTTTGTTACTTTTGTGCATTACTATTAAATGCATTGTTATGTGTTGCTGTAAGTTGTATTATTGCATATTAAAATCATTCTTAGATAAAATAAAAATCAACAAGGTCATTTGCACAGCTCAAGAAAATGTTTTTATCATACAGAGATTACGCATTTTTCTTTTAGCACTTTTTTTTGCATGAAATCAATTATTTCAGTTTTTTTTTTTAAAAAAGAACAGCTTCCAAGTAAAGTAAATATTTTCACTTTTAGCTACACATGGATATCCTCCATTATTTATGTTGTCATATACTTATCTTAGTAAAAGGTTTGCCTAAAAATAACTGCTTATCCAAAGTGTACTTATGTTAAGTGTAGATATATTTTGAGTAAATAAAAAGCAAGTATTTTCTTCAGAGATAATCTTAAAAATGCTTTTTCATGAATCTGGAGATTAAATAGCTGGAAATGAAATCCAGAAATAAATGATACCACTTGTAAACATACCTCTGACATTAGGAGTATACAGGAAATTATGACAAGTGTCTGTTATCATAGATAAGTAAGGGTATCCCATGGGTAACTAAAAATGAGCATATTTAATGGGAGCCAAGTTTCGTATTTTTAAAAGACATGGAGAAATTTATTTCATAAGAAAAATCTGTTTAAAATGGAAAATCTTTGTAAAAAAACTACTCTTTTTAAAATCCTTTGCTAATGGCCTTCTTGAACTTTATCTTAATGTATATAAGAATTCTTCAAAAATCACTTTATATAATTAATTAAGGATATTAGAGAAAATTAGAAAGATACTGCAATATGTCAACAATGTTTAGAACTGATGTTAAATAAGTCTGGGTGCAGTGCCTCACTCCTGTAATCCCAGCACTTTGGCAGGCGGGTCACCTGAGGTCAGGAGTTCAAGACCAGCTTGGCCAACATGGTGATACCCCAACTCTACTAAAAATATGCAAATTACCTGGGTGTGGTGGTGGATACCTCTAGTTACAACTACTCTGGGAGGCTGAGGCAGGAGAATTGCTTGAACCTGGGAGGTGGAGGTTACAGTGAGCCGAGATCACGCCACTGCACTCCAGCCTGAGAGACAGAACAAGACTTAAAAAAAAAAAAGAAAAAAAATAGCTACTAAATACATTTCTGGCTATTACTAATTTCTATTTGTGATGGTCTAATTTGTGCTTTTCTTTTTAATAAAGACTTGTTTTTTAAAAGAAAGCACAGTGATCTGGATGATGTCTTATGGTAAAGCCTTGGGATAAACTCCAAAGGGTAAGTATTAGCAGTGTTGATGCCACCTCATTACAGTAACCACAATACCACATTTAAAGTGAAAAAAAAAATCAGACTTTTGTGAAGTGTCTTGCAAATTCAAATCCTTTCTATGATGGCAAATAAAACAGGAATTTGGAGCACCAAACTTGCCCCTTCCTCTGCAATAACCTAAACACAAAAGTTTCAAACATGTTTTAGAATGAATTCCTAATTTTATACATCAAATGACCACCCTCTCATCACATTGAATACCTATGGTAAGAAATTAGAATTCTCTCTCTCGTCCTTCCTTGTTAGTGTAGGGTAGAAGGGATTTTTTTTTATCATCCATCACTAGGTTCATGGCTGAAGCACCTATAACAAAAGACAGTTTAACAACAGAAAAGCATACATATTTATTTAATGTAAATTTTATGTGACATGTGGACCTTCAGAAATGAAGACCCAAAGAAATGGGGAAATCTATGTATATTTATGCTTAGGTTGGATGGGGAGTAGACAGTCATGAGGAGGCATGATTGTACGGAGGGAGTATGATCTAATTGTAATAAGCTGGGGGAACTTAGCAAGGCCTGTTTGTTCATATTACGTTCTGTGTCCCAGTGTGACATTCCTTGTCTCCAGATATGAGGCACATGAGGCTCTTATCACATACTTCAGAGGAAGATCAGATTCTTTTTTTTTTTTTTTTTTGAGACAGAGTCTCTCTCTGTCTCCCAGGCTGGAGTGCATCTGCACGATCTCGGCTCACTGCAAGCTCCACCTCCCGGGTTCACACCGCTTTCCTGCCTCAGCCTCCTGAGTAGCTGCGACTACAGGCGCTGCCACCACACCTGGATAATTTTTTGTATTTTTAGTAGAGACGGGGTTTCACCGTGTTAGCCAGGATGGTCTCGATCTCCTGACCTCGTGATCCACCCACCTCGGCCTCCCAAAGTGCTGGGATTACAGGCGTGAGCCACCGCACCCAGCTGAAGATCAGATTCTTTTACAGCTTGCTTCAGAGAAGAAGGATTGGAGAAGGTCAGAGACCTTTGTCCTCTGTGATTTTCTCAAATGCGAAGGTGCCATCTTCTGGGGTAGCACGTTCTGAACCCAATGCTCTGGGGTAGCGTGTTTTTATTTGTAGAGTATCAAGAGAATGGTGTTGCATCTTTCAGAAAACCCAGTCTAGAAAATCATAAGAATGAAATATACAACCTAATTTTATACATTTTTCTAATTTCTATTTATGGTTAATATTTGAAGAAACATTCCCTCATGCATATATAGTTTTAGTTTAATGCAAGTGGATAAGATACATAATAACGCTGGTTGTGAAGATTTTGTGTTCCAGAAGAGTTCAATAATATTTTCCTTAAAGGTTGGCGTGTAAGAAGAAAATTTATTTCCAACATTTTAATCTTTGACTCTGTATTAGCCATTTTCAAGTAGATAAATTAATTTTTTTCACTTGAGTTATTTACTGAAAATTGGTGAACTTAATTGCTGAAAAGCTTTAGCTTTTGCTGTTTTTTTTTTTTTTTTAGCTAATCAGTGATTCAGTGATTACTATTTCTTTCCTATTTTCTTTATATGTACTGTAACTTCTCAGTGGCATTCAAGAAACCCTGGAAAGCACATTGAAAGTGGAATTATTTGAGCTGGACATCTGTAGATACTTGTGCATTAAAAAATTCTCCAAATATGTCTTTAAAACTTAATTAAAAATGTCAACTTAGAAACTTAATGTGCCTGGGGCTTAGTCCAGAGGACAGTGGTATCAGCTCAAACAGGAAGATAATGGAAGGGGATTTGAACTTTATGATAAGGACTCCTGGTCAGTTTAAGAAAGACAATGACAGGATCAGAATATACGTTACTGCCCGCTGTTTATATGCAGCCATAGTGGTTATACCTGGTTCTTTGTCTCCAAATCAGAGCACAGGCCCAACATGAACAATCCTCAGTCCACTTATGAAGGAGACTTATCCACTCAGTTGGAGGTGTGGTTTCCCTGCATATTGCTGCCAACTTCCTGTCACTGCCCCAGAGGTTTAGAATTAGCATTCATGACGTTCAAACAGCTTAATTTCCCCAGAGTCATTGAACACAGCTAGTTGGCCCTATTAGGCTGAAAGCCATATGGCATCAATTGTAAATGTTTTCCTACCATTTCCCAACATAACCACCTGCCTGATTTACTGTTTGCTGGATGCTCACCTTGAATATGAATATGTCCACATAATTTTTTTCTTTAAATTAAGAAATGTAGTTTAAAATTATGATTAATTTTATCCTATTAAGATGTTGAAGGGGGATGCTGAAGAAGATTCACATTGTCAGTTTTGTATAAATCCACTTGTTGGAGAAAAGTGTTGAAATGAAACTAACAAAACCATCATATATATATAAACGTGTAGATTGTTAAACTTACAGTTTTAGGAAATTTGCAACATAAAGTACAAGGTAAATAAATGTCTCATTTTGAACTCACATATTTAATACAAAATATTGCCCAAAATACATCCTAGGGCTTGGGGATATTTAGAAAAGAGAAGACCCCCAGAGCTATAAATCATTAAAAAACCAGACAGCTTAACTTCAAAATGCATTTTACTTTTTAATCTTGGGTTTCAAGATAAAACCTTGAAGAAAACTGCAGAAGCCTTTTCTCTTAACCATAAAATAGACTCCATATCCCTCCCTTTCCTACCATGTATACTCCCTTCACATTTATCTAATTGTATGCTATCATCTATATGCTTTCTTAGAAGTTGCAGGGGCTAATCTTGAGTCTGACAAAGGAAGCTTGGAGACTCAGCTGCAAAATTCCCAAGATTACTTCAAGGTGGCTGGCTAGTCAACAACCCCGCCATTGTTGAGATGCTGCCAGCTCGTGATTCAGGAGGACTGAGACACAAAATAGCCACCAGAGCAAGACACACAGACATCGTACTCAGCACAATTCTTGCACGCCTTCCATATCAATTTTTCCACGTTTAAACCTCTACCCTCACCCCCAAAATTGAAGTGGTTGGTTTGGATGGGAATTCGGCCACATCCCCTTTACTAGTTTTGGTTAGTAAAATCACTTTCTTTCTACCAGACCTCACACTTGTGAATTGGACTCTGCAAGTGGTAAGCATTCAGATCTGTATTCAGTTACAACGAAGTGATCTCTCTGCAATGGATACAGAAAAGATAGGTTCAAGGGGAAATACAGGGGAAGAGGGAGGGGGAACTTAAATATTGGGGATAAATGAATTTGGGATAATTAAAAGCAGACATAGAGAAAATTCTGAAGGGAAACTGGTAATAGTGTATATGGAGACATTGTGCTCCTCAAGGGAAATTTTGAGGGTACAGTATTGTTTCCATGCATCTCCCTTTCAGCAATTCAGCCCAGTGACTTGATGCAATGACATCACCAGTTCTCTTCTGAGGAAACAGTTTTAGACATTCAAAGCCCAGTTGTTCAATGTAGCCGAGATTCTTTAATTTCTATTTCAGCTAATTAGTAGCAATACAAACTCTTGCCAAACAAGAAATGTGAATTCTTAAAGATTAAATTTTATTTTATCTCTATCTAGAGGTAGGAAACCAATCTTTCGGGAGGCACAAATTAGGATGACAGCCAACATTCATTTCTTCATTCCAAAATGAAGCCTTTATGTGTAATGAATTATTTTTCATAATTCTAGAAAGTGGCATGTTCCAGCAATTATAATTATAAAGTGTACTGTTTTTGGAGGGTAAAATAGTAAGTCATATCATTAAGGTCAAAATGATATTTAAAGGAAAATTATAACTACGCCTTTAGTATATTAAAATTAGATAATATTTTATACATCTGTCCCTGCAAAATAGAACACTTTTTATATGTTTTCTTTGGCTGACACACAACTAAATTTGATGAGATAAAATATACAAACATTTGACAGGGTCAATTTCCTTTTCAAGTTGGATTTTAATTAATTCAATAAGCATGTATTGATGACCTACTGTATGCAATACATTTGGCTAAATTTAGCATATCTGATTTTGCTCTATCATCATGGATCGTGATGTTTGTGACGGGGGATGTTTGCGACTGGAGGCTTTTTTTTCCCATTAGCCAAATAAATATGTAGGTAAATGCTTAAAGATTTTTTAAAAAATCCACATGGTGTTATTTTGAGAGGTATAGAATTTATCTAAGCTCCAGTTCCTTCCATTGGAAAAATGCATATTTAAATGAGGTAATATGTACAAAGGCAATGGCGGCTGGGCACGGTGGCTTGTGCGTGTAATCCCTGCATTTTGGGAGGCCCAGGTGGGACGATCGCTTTAGCCCGGGAGTTCAAGATCAGCCTGGGCAACAGGGAAAGACCCAGTTTCTACAAAATATTTTTAAAGTTAGCTGGGTGCAGTGGCACGTGCCTGTAGTCCCAGCTACTTGGGAGGCTGTGGCAGAAGGGTTGCTTAGGCCTGGGAGGTTGAGGTTGCAGTGAGCTGTGATCACGCTACTGCACTCCAATCTGAACCAAAGAGTGAGACCCTGTCTCTAAAAATAAATAAATACATAAATACATACATACATACATACATACATAAAAAATAAAGGCAAAGAGTAGGCCCTCAATAACATGAGCTAATATCAATCTGTATTTCCATAAATTGGTATCATTCTATGTATTCATAGCCTCCAAACCTGTTACAGTCCAGTCTTCGGCTCCTTTTCCTGTGGATTTAAAAATTTATATTAGATAAGGAAAAGAATCACACTATATACTTAACTGTTTTATAGTTATTTTCAGATTTACATTTCCTGTGGTTACCAAATTACAAATGGCTACATGTAAAAACATACCTTTCTAGACAGTTTAGTTTCTCAAAGTTCAGAGGAACTCATATGCACTTACATGTAAAAATTATATAAAATATGCATATGTTAACTTGTCATATATACTTGAAAGATACCTAACAAAATTGAGAGTTCGCAATGGTGTTACACACATTTTTGAAGTTGCAAATAGAAAAAAACAGATATCCAGAAATCAGGCTGAGTTTATACCCTAGGGATATTTGCAATTCCTCCATAATAAAGTGACAAAATTTGTGACTTTGAAGCTAAAAATTATGTATAACTACATTTTACATAATTTTAGCCATCAACAACTTATATTAACAACTAAATTAAGTTATACATCAAGCCAGAAAAGATAGCAAATTTCTTATGTTCTGGTACGGGAAGAAGAAAGGCATTTTTAGTTTAAAATTTAGTATGCGACACAAAATGGCCAGATGGTGCACACAATCCATTTGTTGCAGGGCTTCTAGTTCTTTCTGTGCATTGGAAGAAAACCAGGTGAAAAGTTAGGCAGCAGTTTTTATGTAGGACATTTCCAAATTGCATATAATCAGAGAATAAGGATCTAGAAGATAACTTCCAACTAAAACAAGCTATTCTGACTCAAAGTCACAAGAATTCAGTCTTAATAATCACAAATGCTTTCTGTTCTCAAGCTTAAAAATCTATTCTCTATTTTCTTTGGACTCTCAGTGTCTTAGAATTTTTGCACACATAGTCTTACATTTTCCTCTTCACAGAATGGGATTGGCAGATAAAATGAGAGAACTTTTTGCAGTTAGTGATTTTTTCCAAGATCACAGAGCTAGTAAATACACCATGTGATTCACATAAAACATGAGAATAGCCAGTATGGGGTACCTAGAAATGAGGAGCATTGCAATTATAATACAAACAAAAATTACACCCCATTTTACTAGTTTGAATCATTACCATAGTAAACATGGATTCATACGTTAGGCTGTGATAGAACCAAAAGAAGACATTTATGTGATATTTTTTTGATGGCATGCATCTGCTCGGGACAGGCTGTGCTTTTTAGAGGAACAACTTTAACCTTCAGTAAAAAATTCTGGAGAAGTGTGACATCAAAGCTCAATTAAACTTGATATTTAAAGTCTTTATACCAAAATAATCTATTCATGAACAATACAAGAATAAGATTTGGCATGAAAGCTATGTCAGTATATCTCATATCAGTGCCTAGCTAGGATGCTAATTCACAAGAAAAAATATTGTCATTCTCCAATGTCGGACAGTTATTTGAAGCCTGTCTGCTTTTTTTGGTAAAGATACTTTAAATAAGGAACCTGGGGAAAGAGTTACAGATATCTACCGGCATGAAGAGGAAGACTGTTTACTGAATATAATTGAATGGATTTTTTATGAGTATTTGTATTATTTCAATTTTCAATTAAAAAAATAAACTGGTATATGCAAAATCTTCATGCTGTGGGCCATATTGAAAGATAGTAAATAATTGAAATAAAATGCCAAGATATTGGTGGGGACCTGTCTGCACCTACTAGGGTCTTGATGTTACCTGAGCCCCCTTAGGAATTTTAAATATGTGCCAGAAGACAGTGCTTCTCAGGACATGATTTTTCTATTCCTTAAAATAAGTTACAGGAAAAATAGACAAATGACTAAATGTTTCAAGAGGGAACCCATATAATGGGTTAAATGAGGCATAGGATAGCAGTGTGTGAGGCACTTTGTATTAGAGCTCATTTAAAATACCATCGGTTACACAAGGTTTCAGAAAAAAAGAAAGCAGCCTGTGTTCTGCATAAACAACTGTATGCAATGTATTGTAAAACGGGTATGAGGAATTAAGGAAAGAATGCCTTTTCTTCTGGTGTTCATCTTCCTCCTGGTTCCTAGCCAACTACAACAATTTGTTTTATAATCTTGCTTATGGCACCTTCCATGGCAACAGGTGCTTACTCATTTTGACAAATGTCACTTTATTAACAATCGTGATGTATGCAAAGAAGACTAACAATCCCTCTAGTTATGCAAAGGACAGTCACAGTACCCGCTGGGGATCAGAGCCTACCAACTTTGTGACAGCTCACAGTATATTTTCACTATTGAAGCCAATGGAATATATATTGAATATACACGTTGTTCAAGGATTGGTCCTGCTTTATGCTTGAGGCTTATTTTATTTTCAATGTGTCCTGATTTATTAAACTAGTTTTATGATGGGCACACCTAAAGAGCATCTGTCTCCTATACAAGAAATGGCCATGTTATAGTGACAAACTTGGCAATGTAGAAATAAACTTAGAAATGTAGGCAAATATGAGATGATACCTGAACATCATCTCAGCCACACGACAGTTATTGAGATATTGTTTTCTAAGGCTAAGGTCCAAACAGTTTATCATATTTTTATATCTTGCATGTAGTAGATAATTTATATACATACCAGTCACACACACACACACACACTCAATGTCATAGCAATCTAATTAGAAATAAAAGTTTCTAAATTTCAAATAATGTGGAGCAAAACTATAAAATATTGTCTTAAGTTTTACAAATTTTTTAAAAAGATGATTCACAGAATTATGGAGGATATTGATCCAATTGAATAAAACATAAAGCCCTGAATACTTCTCCACTCTTCCATTTTTATAGAAACTAAGAAGCAATTTAAGGATTTCTTTTTTAATGTGAAGAAAAATGTCTTGTTAGATTTTCTGCTAAATGCCATTTAAATAATCAATTTGCCAACATTTAGGGAAATTGAGTATGCCACTTCTCTAAAAAGCTTGTCATTTCTCTTTAGGGTAACATGTAACAGAGATGCATAGGAAAATTCAGGGATGTGCTTTGAAATACTATTAGTAGATAGCAAATGGGGGATAGATGGATAAAAATTTAATCTATGTATTACTGGGCAATAGTTAAAAGGAATAAAGTATCTCTCTATACACATGGGTCTCAAAATTGGCCTCAAAAATGATACTGAGTTAAAAAACACTAAGTGAAACATGGTGAATATCACATTTCCCTGTGTAAATATAAAAATAGAAAAAATATAACAATCATTGTTGATATATATTTAGGAAAGAAAGGATTAATAGTTTAATATTGAGAGTAGATTAGACACACACATATATTAAGTATATAAGAATTAGCCTTTGGATTTGTTAATCTTTTTGTTTTAATCTGCTGTATCTCTATTTACTATTTCATTCATTATTATTGTTGGTTTTTATAATTGCATTTCTTCTGCTTGGGTTTCTTATGTTTTCCCTAATAAGTTAACTGTTGAATTCATCTGTTTTCAGACTTTATTGCTTTCTTGTATGTTTTAAATATGCTTTCCTATTTCCAAATCTACAAATTTTTCAAAAAAAAAATGATTTTATCTGACTTTGAACTTCGTTGTGCTTAGAGAAATATATCTGTCTGATAATTCCTTGGAATTGGCTGATATGTGCATTATGTCTTCCCCATGTGGTTCGGCTTTCTCTGAAGCTCCGTGCGTACCTGAGAACACTGTGTATTCCTTGGTATGATGGGTTTGTTGACTTCTTTATATGTTTTGAGGCAAGTTATTAGAGGCATCAAAGTTGAAATGAGTGTATAATTATCATTGTTTTATGATGTTTTCCATTCTATATGATGCTTTGTGCCTTAAAGACTTCACTCTATAATATTAATATAGATACACCAGCTTTCCTTTGACTAATATTTAAGCTGCCTAATTTCTTATCCTTTGTGTATCAGTTTTCCCATGTTTTTATTTTCATGTGTGATTCTTCGATAGTATAATCCTGGATCTTATCTTCTATTGAATTTAACCTTTAATTAGAAAGTTAATTTATTTATATTTATTAGGATTGCTGTTATATTTGGATTCATTACGATCCTATTTCTTGTTTTGTATGTTCCTCTTTTGCTTCATCGCTTTTACTTTTTATCACTTTTTCTGCATCCTTTACATGAAGTTTGTATTTAAATTCTATTTCCCTCTTTATTCTTTTAATAGTTACCATGAAATTTTAACAGATTTATTTACTTAAAGTCTACATTAATCATTTTCTCTATTCCTTCTTTATATAACATAGGGACCTTAGAATTATAAAAATCAAATCACCTGCTAGTCTTATTTATTGTCCCATATTTTAATTATATCCTTTCTGTATTCCCAAATTTAATTTTTTTGTTATTTCACACAGACCCTGTGGTTTATCTACATGCTTTCCATGTTCTTCACTCAACATTTCTTCTTGTATCTGCAGCTTTCCTTTTGTAGTTATTTTCCATCTTGCTGACATATCGTCAAAAGTTTGTTGAAGTGTGAATCTATTCACTTTTAGGTTTCCTAAAGGGAGTTTTAGTTTTTCTTTTAGGTTTACTTACATCTTACTTTTGAATTATTTCACACACGACAAAATACCTGAGAGGAGTACAAATATTAATACTTCCTATATACTTTGCGCCCACATCCTTTACTTGTTTATGTTTTACTGAATGCACTTTATCATTCTCTCTCTCTCTTTCTTCATCCTCAGTGTTGATTTTATTACCATGTTGACAGGAAGAGTTGTTCTTGATATTAAGGATTTTAAATCAGCTGATTATCACTGCAAATTTCCAAAAGAGAGAAAGAAGGGTAACAGTGTGAATCTCTCTATGGCTTCTAGTAGAAATGGAAATATTGCTTAGATTGGAGGAAGGTCATAGAGCACTCAGAAGAAATATGATCGTATTGCCATCATAGAAGCAATACGTTTGTCTTTTGTCGCCTTATTTGCTTATATTTTTTCAACTATTTAAATCAAACAATTTGAGGTGAAACTTCACCACCACTCTCACCTACCAATAACAAGATAGAACAGTGGAAATATTATTTCCCAAACATGTGTTTTCATTTTGATGATAGTCAGCTACTAATCTAGATGCTTGATATAAGAGACATTATCTAAGCTCTACCATACCTGTATCAGTAGAATTACTTCCCTATTATACATGAGGATATACAGGCATACCTTGGAGATATTGCAGATTCAGTTCCAGACCACTGCAGTAAAGCAAACATTGCAATAAAGTGAGTCATACAAATTTGTTGGTTTTCCAATGCATAAAAAAGTCACGTTTACATTACAATATAAGCAGCTGAGTGTGCAATAGAAGTATGTCTAAAAAACAATGCACATACTTTAATTTTAAAATACTTTATTGCTAAAATGCTAATGATTATCTGTTCCTTCATCAAGTTGTGATTTTTCACAGGTAAAGGGTTTGGTCCCAGTGTTGGTGGCAGCTGACCAATCAGGGTGGTGGTTTCTTAAGGTTAATGTGGCTGTGGCAATTTCTTCTAACAAGGCAGCAATGAAGTTTGCCACATTGGTTGACTTTTCCTTTCATGAAAGATTTTTTTTTTTTTGTAGCATGTGATGCTGTTTGACAGCTTTTTCCCCACAGTAGAACTTCTTTCAAACCCAAATTCTACCACTGCTTTATCAACTAAGTTTCTGTAATATTCTAAATTCTTTGTTGTTATTTCAAGAATGTTCACAGCATCATTACCAGGAGTAGATTCTATCTCAAGGAACGACTTTCTTTGCTCATCTGTAAGAAACAAATCCTAATGCATTAAAATTGTATCTTGAAACTGCAGCAACTCAGTCACATTTTCAGGCTCCACTTCTAATTCTAGTTGTCTTGCTGTTTCCACCACATCCGCATTTACTTCCACTGAAGAGTTAAACCCCTCAAGGTCATCTGTGAGAGTTGGACTCAACTTCTTCTAAACTCCTGTTATTGTTGATATTTTGGACTCCTCCCAGGAATCACAAATGTCCTTAGTGTCATCTAGAGTGGTGAATCCTTTCCTGAAGATTTTCAATTTATTTTACCCAGATTCATCAGAGGAGTCATTATGGCAGCAATAACCTTACCATATTTAGTTCTTATGTAATAAAACTTGAAAGTTGAAATTACTCCTTGATTCAGAGGCTACAGAATGGATGTTGTGTTAACGAGCTTAAAAACACTAATATCCTTGTTCATCTCCATCAGAACTCTTGGGTGTTCAGGTACATTGTCAATGAACAGCAATATTTTGAAAGGACTCTTTTTTTTCTGAGCAGTAGGTCTCAAGAGCGGGATAAAAATATCCAGTAGACCATACTGTTAACAGATATGCTGTCATTCAGACTTTGCTCCATTTATAGAGTACAGGCACAGTAGATTTAGCATAATTTTTACTATTTTCAGATCATAAATCAGTATTGGCTTCAACTTCAATTTACCAGCTGCATTAGCCCCTACCAAGAGTGTCATCCTGTGCACTGAAGCTTTAAAGCCAGGCATTGACTTATTTTCTAGCCATGAACCTCCTAGACAGCATCTTCTTTCAATATAAGTCTGTTTCATCTACACTGAAAATCTCTTGTTTAGTGTAACAACCTTCATCTATTATCTTAGCTAGATTTTCCAGATTATGTGCTAAAGCTTCTACATCAGCACATGCTACTACTTCACCTTGCACTTTTTCTTTTATTTTGGGATGGCTTCTTTCCTTAAAAATTATCAGCCAACTTCTTCTAGCTTCTCACTTTTCTTCTTCATTTCTCTCAGCCTGAAGAGAATTGAAGATAATTTGGGCCTTGTTGTAGTTGGTTTGATTTTCTATCCAGACTAATAAAACGTTCTTCGTATCAGCAACAAGTCTGTTTTACATTCTTTGTCGTTTGTTTGTTCACTGTAGTAGCACTTTCAATTACCTTCCAGAACTTTCCCTTTGTGTTCATAAGTTGGCTGTTATAAGAGACCTAGCTTTTAGCCTCTCTCAGCTTTCAACATGCCTTCTTCATTAAGTTTAATCATTTCCAGCTTTTGACTTAAAGTGAGAGATGTATGATGCTTTTCTTCTCACTTGAACACTTACAGGCCATTGTAGGGTTATTACTTGGTCTAATTTTAATATTGTTGTGTCTCAGGGAATAGTGAGGCTTGAGGAGAAGAAGAGAGATGGAAGAACAGCTAGTTGCTGAAGAAGTGAGAACACACATGATATTAATTAAGTTCACTATCTTATATGTGCAGAGTGTATGGTGCCCCACAAACAATTACAATAGTGACATAAAAGATCATTGATCACAGATAACCATAAGTAATATAATGACAATGAAAAAATCTGAAATATTGTGAGAAGTACTGGAATATGACACAGAAACCAAAAGTGAGCATATGCTGTTGGAACAAATGGTGTGGATAGAATTGCTCAAGACAGGCTGGCCACAAACCTTCAATTTGTAAAAAACACAATATCTACTAGAAAAGTGCAATGAAACAAAGTACGCTTGCCATTGCTCCAGGTGACAGAGGAAAAAAGTGTAAGAGATTAGATTCAAATCAAATCTCTCTGATGCCAAAATCCATGATCTTAATCATTAAATACATTGCTTCCAATTTTATGTCTAGATAATATATATTTCACAGGTTTTATATAAAAATCTATTGTTTAACATCATCTCATTAGTAATACATATATATTATATTCAGAAAGTTTAATTAAACAATGGTTGCTTAAAAGAACTACTGCTTTATTAAGCAAGAAACAAATCTTAATCTGTAATATATATTTAGAAGTAGCATTTATAACATTAAAATAAGCCATGATGGTTTTTCCAAAATAATGAGAAAATGACCCCTTAAATCAATTATACTTTAAAAAGAAAGATGCCTGTTTTGTCTATCTTTATGAAGGAGATGAAATTTGGCAAGGCAAAAACTTTAGGTTGTTAAAAGAAGCAAGTTAACTCATGTTTATGTTTTATAACTTATTTTTTAAAACAACCTTGAGTTGAGTTTTCTTTGTATTTACTTTGTACTGTTTTAAAATGTATAGGTCATTTGCAAGTAGTTAGTTTCTGAATTTTCGGTGCAATCCAAATACTTAGTTTAGTATTACCTGTGGTTTACCTGCTAATTTAAACAGATGACTGTAACATGCAAATTAAGATTATAACCACGCATTTTCAATTTCAAACTATATGGAGAGAGTATTCGATATGAAAAAGACAAAAAATAAAAATTACATAGTTTCTATTTTCTTAGAAGTTTAAAAATGAATTGGAAAATGAATTAGTAGTAATGTTTAAAATGCATTTAATTCTGTTTTTTAATGTTGCATGGCATAAAATTTTGATAGCTCGGTTGGAAATGTATGTCTGAACTAGATTTCAGAGAAATTGTTTTCCTCTTTGTATTGGTGAAATACTAACTGCTATGTCTTGATATGACCACTTGATGGAACTCTTTCATTTTGCTTTCAGCAATCTCTAAGCAGTGACAAACTTACCTTTCTGGGCAGGTATAAAAGTATATATATGTATGTGTGTGTGTATATATACATGTATATGTATGTGTGTGTGTACATATATGTATATATATGTGTGTATATATATATATGTATATCTATGTGTGTGCGTATATATATATGTATATATATGTGTGTATATATATATGTATGCTTAAAGGAATTCGTTATTTGGCATATTTAGTATTCTCTACCGTTTTTTATGTATGTGAATTTTATTTAATTCTATGGAGAACCACAGTGTTAGCAAGTCGATCTGTAGAAAAAAAATAAAATACTACTTCTTAAATAAACTCGTTCTCATTTCCCTCCAAGAATTTTTGGCAGAAAATTAATTTTAAATAATTCTAAATATTTAAATATAATAATATCTGAGATGTTATTTTCTTTATAATCAAACTGAAACTCTATTTCTGGGATGCCTTCAAAATTAATAGTCAGAAGCATTCACAAGGTCTTGGGAATTAGAGGGTGTTAGGTAGCTGTGGGAACTTCCTAACAATTATTCTTATTAAGAAAGATAGCTTGAGAAGAGGAGAGATTGATTTTGAAGTGAAGCTTTCAATAAAGTCATATAGAACAATTAGGAAAAACTAGAAGTGAAGGACGGGGTGAAAATCACCTTCTCTTCATTGAAAACATTGACGCTATGGATCATCTAAGGGCTGTGGATTAGGTATCAATCTATTTGTGACCTTTCATTTAAACTTTCTGAAGTTTTGCATAAAATAGGAATAATCATAAATCTCTCATGAGGCTCAGATACAATAAAACTCATTATAGTAATACATTTGTAAACTCTAAAAACATCGTGGAACTAGTAGTTGTTGCAATGATCACGTTGTTGTAAAGAAAGCCCACATTAAGCATGTCAGCATATCTCGGAGAAAAAGGCCGTCTTCAGTTACTCTACCTTACAAAATATTTTCCATGCTCTGTAGTGTCTGGCTCCTAGTCACAAGAATCTCAAGGAAGTAAGGCCTCTTTTTTGTTTGCCATTTATTCTAAGTGATCTCTGCCACTTCAGTGGCATCTAGTCCTATGCTAATGGTGGCCAAATCATTTTTCCAGTCCAGAATCTCTACATGAACTCTACCATCCTATTAGACACTTTCTCCCCAATATCCTGGAAACTTAAATTTCTCTTTGTCTTAAACCAAACTCACTGTGTTTATTCTGCAAAACTGTTGAATACACTTGGCTGACAGAGTTTTTGGTTTTTAAATTGATGACTGTGATTAATTTCTCTTTTGGCTCCCCAGTACCCAGCCTAGAGTAGTCAGTGACTGATTAACCATTGAATGAATGAAGTATTTTGAAGCTCAAGACATAGATTTGACCTAATGGTGATAATTTCAAACATTATTTTGTTTTATTGTGACTCTGTTAGAGATTGGTTTATAAAATATTACTTTCCTACTGATTCTTGTTTTTATCTATTTTTGGTTTACACAAGGCATTGAAAATATAAGGCACTGAATGTGCCCTCATTTTCAGAGTTTAAAAGAAATTTCATTGCTGCACTAATGATAAAAATTTAATCAACCCTTTTTTAGCAATAAGTTATAAAATACTATTAATGCTTTTTCTCTATATACACTTTTTCTTCTTGAATTACTGGAGCGAGGAAACTCACTGAAGAGGAATGTCTTTCAATAAGAGCAGCTGTAAGGAAAAAGCATATTTTCACTGCCAAGAAAAACTATCAGATAAAATACATTCATTGTACAAAAAAATTATGAACGATTTCTGTAGACATGCAATATGGTATGTACTATTGAATGTGTTGGGGATAAAGTAATAAACAAAAGTACATGTTCTTACATTCTTTGAGCTTGTGTGGGAAACCCAATATAAACAAATGTGCTATTTATATTTTGGTTTAACTTATTTTATTTCAGGTTGCAACAGAACTATACAAAATGTGAAGTAGGGAAGGTAATGGAGTAACAGAGGCTGCTATTTTCTAGTGGGTTGTCAGAGAAGATCTGTCTAAGGGGAGACTTTATATAGATATCTGAGTGAAATGATGGGCCAAGTCATTTGGGGAAGACATTTTGGATTGCCTTGAGAGGTGTCAAGAACTTTCCAGGGCTCTCCAGAACCCCTCTTCAGCGATCTCTGACAAGGTACTGATTACAGATATGTCTGAGGACTGAGCTGGGACAATCCAACATTTGTAGTACTGATGCAAAGAAAGCCCACCAAAAGAGATTTAGATCATTTCTATAGTTCTATAAAAATATTTTTATGACTCCCAATTTTCATTTAGTTAGCGTATTTTTTCTTCTTCATGTCACCTTTACCCTTTTGTTGACTGTAAAGAAATCCATACACTTACGCAATGTATTCTGTAACAGCATAAGCTGTTTTCAATGATGGGAGCATCAATTTATAGGTAAGTATAACTCAATTAAAGCACATAAGTTCAGGTACTAAAATCAATACAAAGAGCATATTCTGGTACCTCCCAGTCGCCCGCCCCCGGTTTACATATGCTTAACATTTCTGGTGGACAGAATCTTGCTGCTTGTTTGGGATTCTTGACATCACAATATTCATCGTAGAGTAGGCATGCAATGCTTTTAATTTAAATCAATAAGTTAATTTCAAGGGGCAAGGAAGTGAGCAAAAGGGGGCTTATGACCCTTTTTCCTAAAGAGCAACCAATGGTCAGCCACCATTGATTGCTGCGCAAGGCCATTCCTGAGATCCCAGTTCTAATATCATAAATAATCAAGTACATGAAAATAATAGAAAATGAAACGCATGCTTTCCTGACAACAGTGTCTTGCTTCTGGAGATAAAACTAATGATTTTCTCAGAAAATTTTTAAGCAACATTTGCAGGAAAAGCTAAAGAGAGATTTGAATATTATTCCATTAGGACAGGATTGCCTGGTAATTTACAGGACACCTATTTAAATGTGAACTTCAGATAAGCCTCTAAGTATTTAAGATGTTCTTAAACTAAAAAGTTATTTGTTTTTTACATGAAATTGAAATATAAGTAGAAATCCTCTATTTTTATTTGCTAAATCTGACAATCCTATGTTAGGAATACTTTAGACAGATGAGGGTAAGATACTTTTTCTGGAAACATCAAGCAACCTATTTTTGTTAGTCCATCAATCAAAGCCAAGGAACCAATAGGATAGATTAGTATGGCTAAATCTCTTAGGCTATTGGCAAAAAGTGTGGGCGTAGTATTTTTCAAGACAAAATAAAAGAAAGGAAGTTAGCTTTTAGATGGATGAAATGTTCTTTCTTAGCTATGATTTTATTAAAAATATACTGAGATGAGAAAATCAATCCTTTCTCAGATGAGAAGAAATCCAAACATAGGCACAATAAAACGTGTGAAAGAAATAAAATACATGCTATAGAATTCAACCATATTCAAATATGTACTGATAGAGCAAATATGAGAGAGGATAATAATATATGAAGCTAAACTAGGCCCTCTTCCATGAAAAATCATAGGCTCAAATTGTCTATGGAGGGGCTAGGCCACTCATAATGAGAAAAGATGAAGACACTAATAAGAGTTATATAGCATTTTTAGTAGTTATATTAAGCTTCTAAGTGAGGTTAAAAAGTAACAGAAATATTCCCAACCGTGTGATAAAAACATTAAAAAATTACTACAATTGACAGAACTCCAGGATCATGAGAGACTTGTTAGATTCTAAAGGAAGTTGCTAATGAATAAGGAAAGCTGTTAAACAGGCATTGAAAATCTCCAAAGAACTAGGGCATGCATTAAAGAAATCTTCAGGAAAATGCAATATAGTAAAATTCAGAAAAAAATGTTTAACTGTGGTGTGGTATAAAATTCCAGTGGTGTGAATTTCAGAATCAAGAATAGACCTGAGAAGGAAGAGGAGGAGGAGGAGGGGGACCTGTCTAGCAAAGATCATTACCTGTCAAAACCATGAAGTCTCTTAATAAAATAAGCTACTGGTTAGATTTTAAATTTGCATTGGAAATGCCATGGTTATTAAAAATTTTTACATAAAAAAAGGCCTGGGTTATTTGAATGTGTTCTCTAACTCTGGTTGTGTGCTTGGAATTAAAGCCCTATCACTGGCGTTCCAACTCTGCTGTGATCCTATTTTGGGGGCTAGTTCCTGGCAATGATGCTATGAGCATATTTGCCAAATTGTCTAAAGACCACTTTTCTTGTTATGCAAATATCAGTTTAGTCATCCAACTTGTGTATACAGTTCTGGAACAAGAAGCATCTGGAAAAAAAAGAACATATTATGACAGTTAGCTAAAAGTGGGGAATGGGGATATTCTTTGGAGGAAAAGAATTCTATCAAGGACCTAATATATTTAATTTCGTTCGTTAAAAACAAATTTCCAATGGTTTCAAGCCGGAAATTAATTAAAATAAAAATGGGAGTTAACATGAAATATTAACAAAACTTTATCATTTCTATTTGTTTTTGTTAACTGTGCTTAATAAGAGTTCAGAAAAAACATGGCATTATATTAATGTCTCCTAAATATTTGAAAATCTATAATTTAGCACTTCTTACATTTCTTTATTATTATTATTATACTTTAAGTTCTAGGGTACATGTGCACAATGTGCAGGTTTGTATACATGTGCCATGTTGGTGTGCTGCACCCATTAACTCCTCATTTACGTTAGGTATTTCTCCTAATGCTATCCCTCCCCCAACCCCCCACCCCATGACAGGCTGTGGTGTGTGATATTCCCAACCCAGTGTTCAAATGTTCTCATTGTTCAATTCCCACCTGTGAGTGAGAACATGCAGTGTTTGGTTTTCTGTCCTTGCAGTAGTTTGCTCAGAATGATGGTTTCCAGCTTCATCCATGTCCCTACAAAGGACATGAACTCATCCTTTTTTACAGCTGCATAGTATTCCATGGTGTATATGTGCCACATTTTCTTAATCTAATGTATCATTGATGGACACTTGGGTTGGTTGCAAGTCTTTGCTATTGTGAATAGTGCCACAATAAACATATGTGCATGTCTTTATAGTAGCATGATTTATAATCCTTTGGGTATATACCCAGTAATGGAATTGCTGGGTCAAATGGTATTTCTAGTTTGAGATCCTTGAGGAATCACCACACTGTCTTCCACAGTGGTTGAACTACTTTACAGTCCCACCAACAGTGTAAAAGTGTTCCTATTTCTCCACATCCTCTCCAGCACCTGTTGTTTCCTGACTTTTTAATGATGGCCATTCTAACTGGTGTGAGATGGTATCTCATTGTTGTTTTGATTTGCATTTCTCTGATGACCAGTGATGATGAGCCTTTTTTCATGTGTGTGTTGGGTGAATAAAGGTCTTCTTTTGAAAAGTGTCTGTTCATATCCTTTGCCCACATTTTGATGGGGCTGTTCGATTTTTTCTTGTAAATTTGTTAAAGTCTTCGTTGATTCTGGATATTAGCCCTTTGTCAGATGGGTAGATTGCAAAAATTTCCTCCCATTCTGTAGGTTGCCTGTTCACTCTGATGGTAGTTTCTTTTGCTGTGCAGAAGCTCTTTAGTTTAATTAGACCCCATTTGTCTATCTTGGCTTTTGTTGCCACTGCTTTTGGTGTTTTAGTCATGAAGTCCTTGCCCATGCCTATGTCTTGAATGGTATTGCCTAGGTTTTCTTCTGGGTTTTCATGGTTTTACATATAACATTTAAGTCTTTAATCCATCTTGAATTAATTTTTTTATAAGCTGTAAGGAAGGGATCCAGTTTCAGCTTTCTACATATGGCTAGCCAGTTTTCCCAGCACCATTTATTAAATAGGAAATCATTTCCCCATTTCTTGTTTTAGTCAGGTTTGTCAAAGATCAGATGGTTTTAGATGTGTGGTGGTATTTCTGAGGCCTCTGTTCTGTTCCATTCGTCTATGTATCTGTTTTGGTACCAGTACCATGCTGTTTTGGTTACTGTAGCCTTGTAGTATAGTTGGAAGTCGGGTAGCATGGTTCCTCCAGCTTTGTTGTTTTTGCTAAGGATTGGCTTGGCAATACAGGCTCTTTTTTGGTTCCATATGAACTTTAAAGTAGTTTTTTTCCAATTCTGTGAAGAAAGTCATTGGTAGCTTGATGGGGATGGCATTGAATCTATAAATTACCTTGGGGAGTATGGCCATTTTCACAATAGTGATTCTTCCTATCCATGAGCATGGAATTTTCTTCCATTTGTTTGTATCCTCTTTTATTTCATTGAGCAGTGGTTTGTAGTTCTCCTTGAAGAGGTCCTTCACATCCCTTGTGAATTGGATTCTTAGGTATTTTATTCTCTTTGTAGCAATTGTGAATGGGAGTTCACTCATGATTTAGCTCTCTGTCTGTTACTGGTGTGTAGGAATGCTTGTGATTTTTGCACATTGATTTTCATCCTGAGACTTTGCTGAAGTTACTTATCAGCTTAAGGAGATTTTGGGCTGAGATGATGGGGTTTTCTAAATATAAATCATGTCGTCTGCAAACAGGGACAATTTGACTTTCTCTTTTCCTAATTGAATATTTATTTATCTTTATTTCTTTATTTCTTTCTCTTGCCTGATTGCCCTGGCCAGAACTTCCAGCACTATGTTGAATAGGAGTGGTGAGAGAGGGCATCCCTGTCTTGTGCCAGTTTTCAAAGGGAATGCTTCCAGTTTTTGCACATTCAGTAAGATATTGGCTGTGCGTTTGTCATAAATAGCTCTTATTATTTTGAGATACGTCACATCAATACCAAATTTATTGAGAGTTTTTAGCATGAAGCGCAGTTGAATTTTGTCAAGGTCCTTTTCTAAATCTATTGAGATAATCATGTGGTTTTTGTCTTTGGTTCTGTTTATGTGATGGATTATATTTATTGATTCGCGTATGTTAAACCAGCATTGCATCCCAGGGATGAAGCCAACTTGATCTTGGTGGATAAGCTTTTTGATGTGCTGCTGTATTTGGTTTGCCAGTATTTTATTGAGGATTTTCGCATCGATGTTCATCAGGGATATTGGTCTAAAATTCTCTTTTTTTGTTGTGTCTCTGACAGGCTTTGGTATCAGGATGAAGCTGGCCTCATAAAATGAGTTAGGGAGGATTCCCTCTTTTCCTATTGTTTGGATAGTTTCAGAAGGAATGGTACCAGTTCCTCTTTGTACCTCTAGTAGAATTCAGCTGTGAATCCTGGACTTTTTTTGGTTGGTAGGCTATTAATTATTGCCTCAATTTCAGAGTCTGTTGTTGGTCTATTCAGGGATTCAGCATCTTTCTGGTTTAGTCTTGGGAGGGTGTATGTGTCCAGGAATTTATCCATTTCTTCTAGATTTTCTAATTTATTTGCATAGAGGCATTTATAGTATTCTCTGATGGTAGTTTGTATTTCTGTGGGATCGGTGGTGATATCCCCTTTATCATTTTTTATTGCGTCTATTTGATCCTTGTCTCTTTTCTTCTTTATTAGTCTTGCTAGTGGTCTATCAATTTTGTTGATCTTTTCAAAAAACCAGCTCCTGGATTCATTGATTTTTTGAAGGGTGTTTTGTGTCTCTATTTCCTTCAGTTCTGCTCTGATCTTAGTTATTTCCTTACTTCTGCTAGCTTTGGGATGTGTTTGCTCTTGCTTCTCTAGTTCTTTTAATAGTGATGTTAGGGTGTTGATTTTAGATCTTTCCTGCTTTCTCTTGTGGGCATTTAGTGCTATAAATTTCCCTCTACACACTGCTTTAAGTGTGTCCCAGAGATTCTGGTATGTTGTGTCTTTGTTCTCATTGGTTTCAAAGAACATCTTTATTTCTGCCTTCATTTCGTTATGTACCCAGTAGTCATTCAGGAGCAGGTTGTTCAGTTTCCACGTAGTTGTGCAGTTTTGAGTGAGTTTCTTAATCCTGAGTTCTAGTTTGATTGCACTGTGGTCTGAGAGATAGTTTGTTGTGATTTGTGTTCTTTTACATTTGCTGAGGAGAAGCACTTCTTACATTTCTGATGTGAAAACTGTTTAAACACTATGGCATCCTCGTTTAAAAATTACATAATGAGTGGTCCAAACAGACCATAAAGTTTTCTGAAAACAATATTCATATCACACACATTGAAGTTAGTTTCGATTGGATACTATACGATACTGCTTATTTAGGCAAGATAGTGTTTTCTTTTAATATTGCAATGTGTGATGTACTAAAGAACTTTTATGTTGAAGCTTTAAAAAGAAAGAAATAAGAGAAACCCAAACACATTCTGACTGGCTGTAAAAGTAAGAATAGTACTTCCAAAGCATCATGAAATGGATATAATGCAAAAAAAAAACATGGGTAGAAATGTTATCATTGTTTTTTCTTTGTTTCCTCAAGGAGGAAAAAATTGCACTTTTATCATGGTTGGGACATAACTTCTAAAGAAAAACAAGTTTAGAGCTTTCTATGTATTTTCTATTTCTTTCTTTAGACAATATTACCACGTGGTCTGATCTAATGCAGCTGTGACACATACGCACACACACACATCACGGACCAGGGTATGCTGTGCTATTGCTTTTGCTTCTTAGTGTGAATATTGAAAGGCCACAAGGTCACCTTCAGCTCTTTGGACACTGGCTTCCTGTGTGTCCTGCTGTGCATATAGGGCCTGCTACTGTGGTGTTTCCTCTGATTCCCACACGCTGTGCCATTTTTATACGAATTGAGCCAGATATTTTCTACATGGCATCATGGTCTGCCACTGGAATTTTACACTGAAAAGTTAGCAATAAGCATTTTACCACTCATTATTATTTATATGTTGCTATGTAATAAAGCACCCCAAAGCTTAATGACTTCAAATCACAGCCATTTTATTGGGTATGATGCCATGAGACAGCAGTATGGGCAGGATGAAGAAGAGAGAACTCATCCATGATTGACATGGTTTTGGCTGGGACAGCTCACCTGGAGCTAGTGGAACCCATTGGCCTCATTCGCACGTGGGGCCTGGTACTTGCTGTTGGCTGGAATGCCATGGCTCTCATCCATGTAGATTGTGTTTCTGCCTGTGACCTGTCACCCTCCCATCTCTCTGTGTGGTTACCCTCCTTAACAGGAGATTCTGGAATTCTTTATGTGGAGCTGAGTTCTGAAAGGGAAAGTAGAAACTGAAGACCTGAGCTCAAAAGTCCTAGAACGTAACTTCTGTGACATTTCATTGATCAAAGCAAGCCACGTGGGCAACTCAGATTCAGGAGTTAAAGGAACAGACTTCGCCTCTTGACAGGAGGGTGGCAAACACCTTAGAAAACGGGCATAGGCATGACCATTGGTGGGCAGTTTTTATCACTCTAGCACACTGCTTTTATGGGAGATGTGCAGTGGCCTTTGAAATGAACAGCTGTACCCAATATCATTTTGCTTTGAATAAGGCACGAGCATGGATTTTAATTTTTCTCTAAAGTATTTCCTGAAAGAAAAAAATATATATATCCGTTTGTGGTTATAATGTTAAATTAGTTTTAAAAGTTTAACATTTTGATATAATCTCTTCCTCCTCAAGTAGCTTAGCTGGTTAATTCAGAAGGACTAAATGCATCTATTTCTATTTTTCTCCCCGTTTGAAAATAGACAACTCACCTGTACTAATTTTCTATGAGAGGACGTGGAAACTAGGTTATGTATCTTTGCAGATAAGCACGCTCAGAACTGAAAGAACAAAGTTGAAAGTATGTTGTTTCAGTAGGGAACAGTGTGAAATAATTAATAACCCACATTAGTTTTGTGTGTTGGAATGTTTTTGTGGGGGTAGGAAAAGTACTTATTTTGCAGTTAAATTATACAAGCCTACTTCCTAATGCTTCTGCTACAGTAACTTCTTTTTGTCTTACCACCTCGAATCCATGTTTTTTGTGATCGGTTATTATCTTGCTTTAAGCTCTTCAGTTTCTTCCAGTGGCTGGTAGAAAACAGTGAAAATTCCTTAGTGTGACATTTATGAGCCTTGCCTGGTTCCAGCTATCACTCATCATGCCCTACCTCACGGCCTGTGCCCCAGCCAATCAAACTGCCTGTAATTTTCTCAGATGACAGTCTGGGTCAGACCTGCAAGGCTGCTCGTTCAGTGCTCTCTGTTGTAGCTTTCTTTGGTCCCTGACTTCTTTTACTCTCCCACCTCCCAGAAAACTTGGTCCATGAATAATGCTTCTCTCTTTAACCTTAGCTCAGTACTGAATCTTACGTGAATCTTCTTTATAATCGCCTCCTCTTATGTAGAAGTGACTGTTTTATCCCATGTGTGCTAATTTGTAGACCTTCATAGGTTCTGTCTTTGAAGCTATAGTATACTCCTGCATTTAATTATTTACTTATCTTTTTCTATGGCTGGACTACATGTAAATATATCTTTTCTTTTCTTTTTTTCTAAATCTTCTCTTCCTAGGACAATGTCTGGCACGTTTGGTATTTAAGAAATGATGCTTGCTGAATTAATGCACATATGCCAAAATCCCTTTTGATAGTGAGTCTTCCTAGTAAGTATTCTAGACATGTTCTAAGAGAGATGCGTAAGTATTATCTCAGCATGGATTATCCCCGTATGATTCAGAACAGATTACTCATATATGATTCTCTTTTTTGTTTTGTTTTTAATTGAGACTGGAAGCATGATGAGAAGGTGAATGTGATCAGTCTGAGGCTGTGCTCGGCTAGATTTCTGCAGGGTAGATTTTCTCCTCTATTCCATAAAATAACCAGCAGACTTTTTAAGAGCCACCAGGAACTCCAGTTTTTCTTTCAGAAGTCTGTTAAGACGTAATGTTTGATGTGCTTGCTTTCCAAGGCATACATTAGTTGAGTGCAATTATATAAAGGAATGTTGAATCCACAAGCCATATTGCACCAAGTATGTTTTGCAGAAATGTACCTTGATATGCCACATAATTCCCATACACATTTGCGGGCCTGCATTCATTATCAATTGAAAACAATCAGATCAAAAAGTGACAGTCTTGATTGCGATTTTCATTTGATTTTACAAGTTATTTACAAGGGCCACGGTGTTGGCACATTTTTAACTCCTGTGTCTCCTTCACCCTCTACAACAGACTTAGCCCCACCTTTTCCTGGAAAAGCACAAGACCCTCAAATCATCGTATTGTCCTAACAGTTTTCAAAGAATTACTTCCTTCAAAGTTATTTTCCTCTTTTTTTAACTTACGTTTCTAAAGCTAGAGTCAGGATAGTTGATTGTGGTGCTGAAAAAAAATCAGTTAATAACCATTTTTATAAACTTCTACACATTTCCTTGGTGTAGGGTTGGTGTCGTGGAATATTGTGCCTTTGGAGGTTAGAAAGAAACTGGTTCACTTTTTTTTTTTTGAGGCAGGATCTCACTCTGGTGCCCAGGCTGGAGTGCAGTGGTGTGATCTGGGCTCACTGCAACCACCGCATCCTGGGTTCAAGTGATTCTCCTGCCTCAGCCTCCCAAGTAGCTGGGATTACAGGCACCCACCACCACGCCCAGTTAATTTTTGTATTTTTAGTAGAGATGGAGTTTCACCATGTTGGCCAGGCTGGTCTCAAACTCCTGACCTCAGGTGATCTGCCTGCCTCGGCCTCCCAAAGTGCTGGTATTAGAGGTGTGAGCCAACACACCTGGCTGTTTCACATTTTAAATATGCTACTTTTTTTTTTATTATACTTTAGGTTTTAGTGTACATGTGCACAATGCAGGTTTGTTACATATGTATCCATGTGCCATGTTGATTTCTTGCACCCATTAACTCGTCATTTAGCATTAGGTATATCTCCTAATGCTGTCCCTCCCCCCTCCCCCAACCCCACAACAGTCCCCGGAGTGTGATGTTCCCCTTCCTGTGTCCATGAGTTCTCATTGTTCAATTCCCACCTATGAGTGAGAACATGCGGTCTTTGGTTTTTTGTCCTTGCGATAGTTTACTGAGAATGATGTTTTCCAGTTTCATCCGTGTCCCTACAGAGGTCATGAACTCATCATTTTTTATGGCTGCATAGTATTCCATGGTGTATATGTGCCACATTCTCTTAATCCAGTCTATCGTTGTTGGACATTTGGCTTGGTTCCAACTCTTTGCTATTGTGAATAGTGCCGCAATAAACATACATGTGCATGTGTCTTTATAACAGCATGATTTATAGTCCTTTGGGTATATACCCAGTAATGGGATGGCTGGGTCAAATGGTATTTCTAGTTCTAGATCCCTGAGGAATCGCCACACTGACTTCCACAATGGTTGAACTAGTTGACAGTCCCACCAACAGTGTAAAAGTGTTCCTATTTCTCCACATCCTCTCCAGCACCTGTTGTTTCCTGATTTTTTTAATGATGGCCATTCTAACTGGTGTGAGATGGTATCTCATTGTGGTTTTGATTTGCATTTCTCTGATGGCCAGTGATGATGAGCATTTCTTCTTGTGTTTTTTGGCTGCATAAATGTCTTCTTTTCAGAACTGTCTGTTCATGTCCTTTGCCCACTTTTTGATGGGGTTGTTTGTTTTTTTCTTGTAAATTTGTTTGAGTTCATTGTAGATTCTGGATATTAGCCCTTTATTAGATGAGTAGGTTGCAAAAATTTTCTCCCATTCTGTAGGTTACCTGTTCACTCTGATGGTAGTTTCTTTTGCCGTGCAGAAGCTCTTTAGTTTAATTAGATCCCATTTGTCAATTTTGGCTTTTGTTGCCATTGCTGTTAGTGTTTTAGACATGAAGTCCCTGCCCACGCCTATGTCCTGAATGGTATTGCCTAGTTTCTCTTGTAGGATTTTAATGGTTTTAGGTCTAACATTTAAGTCTTTAATCCATCTTGAATTAATTTTTGTATAAGGTGTAAGGAAGGGATCCAGTTACAGCTTTCTACATATGGCTAGCCAGTTTTCCCAGCACCATTTATTAAATAGCGAATCCTTTCCCCATTTCTTGTTTTTGTCAGGTTTGTCAAAGATCAGATAGTTGTAGGTATGTGGCATTATTTCTGAGGGCTCTGTTCTGTTCCATTGATCTATGTCTCTGTTCTGGTACCAGTACCATGCTGTTTTGGTTACTGTAGCCTTGTAGTATAGTTTGAAGTCAGGTAGTGTGATGCCTCCAGCTTTGTTCTTTTGGCTTAAGATTGACTTGGCGATGTGGGCTCTTTTTTGGTTCCATATGAAGTTTAAAGTAGTTTTTCCAATTCTGTGAAGAAAGTCATTGGTAGCTTGATGGGGATGGCATTGAATCTATAAATTACCTTGGGCAGTATGGCCATTTTCACGATATTGATTCTTCCAACCCATCAGCATGGAATGTTATTCCATTTGTTTGTATCCTCTTTTATTTCATTGAGCAGTGGTTTGTAGTTCTCCTTGAAGAGGTCCTTCACATCCCTTGTAAGTTGGATTCCTAGGTATTTTATTCTCTTTGAAGCAATTGTGAATGGGAGTTCACTCATGATTTGGCTCCCTGTTTGTCTGTGATTGGTGTACAAGACTGCTTGTGATTTTTGTATGTTGATTTTGTATCCTGAGACTTTGCTGAAGTTGCTAATCAGCTTAAGGAGATTTTGGGCTGAGTCAATGGGGTTTTCTAGATATACAATCATGTCATCTGCAAACAGGGACAATTTGACTTCCTCTTTTCCTAATTGAATACCCTTTATTTCCTTCTCCTGGCTCATTGCTCTGGCCAGAACTTCCAGCATTATCTTGAATAGGAGTGGTGAGAGAGGGTATCCCTGTCTTGTGCCAGTTTTCAGAGGGAATGCTTCCAGTTTTTGCCCATTCAGTATGATATCGGCTGTGATTTTGTCATAGATAGCTCTTACTATTTTGAGATACATCCCATCAATACCTAATTTATTGAGAGGTTTTAGCATGAAGGGTTGTTGAATTTTGTGAAAGGCCTTTTCTGCATCTATTGAGATAATCATGTGGTTTTTGTCTTTGGTTCTGTTTATATGCTGGATTACATTTATTGATTTGCATATGTTGAACCAGCCTTGTATCCCAGGGATGAAGCCCACTTGATTATGGTGGATAAGCTTTTTGATGTGCTGCTGGATTCGGTTTGCCAGTATTTTATTGAGGATTTTTGCATCAATGTTCATCAAGGATATTGGTCTGAAATTCTCTTTTTTGGTTATGTCTCTGCCAGGCTTTGGTATCAGGACGATGCTGGCTTCATAAAATGTGTTAGGGAGGATTCCCTCTTTTTCTATCGATTGGAATCGTTTCAGAAGGAATGGTACCATTTCCTCCTTGTACCTCTGGTAGAATTTGGCTGTAAATCCATCAGGTCCTGGACTCTTTTTGGTTGGTAAGCTATTGACTATTGCCACAATTTCAGAGCCTGTTATTGGTCTATTCAGATATTCAATTTCTTCCTGATTTAGTCTTGGGAGGCTGTATTTGTTGAGGAATTTATCCATTTCTTCTAGATTTTCAAGTTTATTTGCATAGAGGTGTTTGTAGGACTCTCTGATGGTAGATTGTATTTCTGTGTGATCGGTGGTGATATCCCCTTTTTCATTTTTTATTGCATCTATTTGATTCTTCTCTCTTTTCTTCATTAGTCTTGCTAGCGGTCTATCAATTTTGTTGATCTTCTCAAAAAACCAGCTCCTGGATTCATTAATTTTTTGAAGGGTTTTCTGTGTCTCTATTTCCTTCAGTTCTGCTCTGATTTTACTTATTTCTAGCCTTCTGCTAGCTTTTGAATGTGTTTGCTCTTGCTTTTCTAGTTCTTTTAATTGTGATGTTAGGGTGTCAATTTTGGATCTTTCCTGCTTTCTCTTGTGGGCATTTAGTGCTATAAATTTCCCTCTACACACTGTTTTGAACGTGTCCCAGAGATTCTGGTATGTTGTGTCTTTGTTCTCGTTGGTTTCAAAGAACATCTTTATTTCTGCCTTCATTTCATTATGTACCAAATAGTCATTCAGGAGCAGGTTGTTCAGTTTCCATGTAGTTGAGTGGTTTTCAGTCAGTTTCTTAATCCTGAGTTCTAGTTTGATTGCACTGTGGTCTGAGAGACAGTTTGTTATAATTTCTGTTCTTTTACATTTGCCTAGGAGAGCTTTACTTGCAACTATGTGGTCAATTTTGGAATAGGTGTGGTGTGGTGCTGAAAAAAATGTATATCCTGTTGATTTGGGGTGGAGAGTTCTGTAGATGTCTATTAGGTCCACTTTGTGCAGAGCTGAGTTCAATTCCTGGATATCCTTGTTAACTTTCTGTCTCGTTGATCTGTCTAATGTTGACAGTGGGGTGTTAAAATCTCCCATTATTATTGTGTGGGAGTTTAAGTCCCTTTGTAGGTCACTCAGGACTTGCTTTATGAATCTGGGTGCTCCTGTGTTGGGTGCATATATATTTAGGATAGTTAGCTCTTCTTGTTGAATTGATCCCTTTACCATTATGTAATGGCCTTCTTTGTCTCTTTTGATCTTTGTTGGTTTAAAGTCTATTTTATCAGAGACTAAGATTGCAACCCCTGCCTTTTTCTGTTTTCCATTTGCTTGATAGATCTTCCTCCATCCCTTTATTTTGAGTCTATGTGTGTCTCTGCACGTGAGATGGGTTTCCTGAATACAGCATACTGATGGGTCCTGACTCCTTATCCAGTTTGCCAGTCTGTGTCTTTTAATTGGAGCATTTAGCCCATTTACATTTAACGTTAACATTGTTATGTGTGAATCTGATCCTGTCATTATGATGTTAGTTGGTTATTTTGCTTGTTAGTTGATGCACTTTCTTCCTACCCTCGATGGTCTTTACAATTTGGAATGTTTTTGCAGTGGCTGGCACCGGTTGTTCCTTTCCATGTTTAGTGCTTCCTTCAGGAGCTCTTCTAGGGCAGGCCTGGTGGTGGCAAAATCACTCAGCGTTTGCTTGTGTGTAAAGTATTTTATTTCTCCTTCACTTATGAAGCTTAGTTTGGCTGGATATGAAATTCTTGGTTGAAAATTCTTTTTTTAAGAATGTTGACTATTGGCCCCCACTCTCTTCTGTCTTGTAGAGTTTCTGCCAAGAGATCAGCTGTTAGTCTGATGGGCTTCCCTTTGTGGGTAACCAGACCTTTCTCTCTGGCTGCCCTTAACATTTTTTCCTTCATTTCAACTTTGGTGAATCTGACAATTATGTGTCTTGGAGTTGCTCTTCTTGAGGGAAGAAGAGGCGTTCTTTGTGGCGTTCTCTGTATTTCCTGAATCTGTATGTTGGCCTGCCTTGCTAGATTGGGGAAGTTCTCCTGGATAATATCTTGCAGAATGTTTTCCAACTTGGTTCCATTCTCCCTGTCATTTTCAGGTACACCAATCAGACGTAGGTTTGGACTTTTCACATAGTCCCTAATTTCTTGGAGGCTTTGTTCATTTCTTTTTATTCTTTTTTCTCTAAACTTCTCTTCTCGCTTCATTTCATTCATTTCATCTTCCATCAGCGATACCCTTTCTTCCAGTTGATCGCATGTGCTACTGAGGCTTCTGCAATCTTCGCGTAGTTCTCGAAACTTGGCTTTCAGCTCCATCAGCTACTTTAAGCCCTTCTCACCATTGGTTATTCTAGTTATCCCTTCTTCTAATTTTTTTCCAAAGTTTTTAACTTCTTTGCTATTGTTTTGAAATTCCTCTCGTAGCTCAGAGTAGTTTGATCGTCTGAAGCCTTCTTCTCTCAACTCGTCAAAGTCATCCTCCATCCAGCTTTGTTCCGTTGCTGGTGAGGAACTGCATTCCTTTGGAGGAGGAGAGGTGCTCTGCTTTTTAGAGTTTCCAGTTTTTCTGCTCTGTTTTTTCCCCATCTTTGTGGTTTTATCTACTTTTTGTCTTTGATGATGGTGATGTACAGATGGGTTTTTAATGTGGGTGTCCTTTCTCTTTGTTAGTTTTCCTTCTACCAGACAGGACCCTCAGCTGCAGGTCTGTTGGAGTTTACTAGAGGTTCACTCCAGACCCTGTTTGACTGGGTGTCAGCAGCGGTGGCTGCAGAACAGCGGATTTTCGTGAGACCACAAATTCAGCTGTCTGATAGTTCCTCTGGAAGTTTTGTCTCAGAGGAGTACCCGGCCGAGTGAGGTGTCAGTCTGCCCCTACTGGAGGGGTGCCTCCCAGTTAGGCTGCTCAGGGGTGAGGGACCCACTTTAGGAGGCAGTCTGTCCATTCTCAGATCTCCAGCTGCATGCTGGGAGAGCCACTACTCTCTTCAAAGCTGTCAGTCAGACAGGGACATTTAAGTCTGTGGAGGTTCCTGCTGATTTTTTGTTTGTCTGTGCCCTGCCCCCAGAGGTGGAGCCTACAGAGGCAGGCAGGCCTCCTTGAGCTGTGGTGGGCTCCACCCAGTTCGAGCTTCCTGGCTGCTTCGTTTACCTTAGCAAGCCTGGGCAATGGCGGGTGGCCCTCCCCCAGCCTCGCTGCTGCCTTGCAGCTTGATCTCAGACTGCTGTGCTAGCAATCAGTGAGACTCCGTGGGCATAGGACCCTCCGAGCCAGGTGCGGGACACAATCTCCTAGTGTGCCGTTTTCCAGGCCCATTGGAAAAGCGCAGTATTAGTGTGGGACTGTCCCGATATTCCAGGTGCCGTCTGTTACCCTTTTATTTGACTAGGAAAGGGAACTCCCTGACCCCTTGCACTTCTCGGGTGAGGCAATGCCTCGCCATGATTCCACTCACACACAGTGCGCTTCACCGACTGTCCTGCACCCACTGTTTGGCACTCCCTAGTGAGATGAAACCGGTACCTCAAGCAGAAATGCAGAAATCACCCATCTTCTGTGTCGCTCAGGCTGGGAGCTGGAGACCGGAGCTGTTCCTATTCGGCCATCTTGGCTCCACCCCTCTAAATATGCTACTTTTTAACCAAATGATTTGGGGCAAGTTTCTCCCGTTTTTCTTTTTTGTTTTTGAAAGAGAGTTTCATTCTTGTTGCCCAGGCTGGAATTCAATGGCGCGTTCTCAGCTCACCACAACGTCTGCCTCCCAGGTTCAAGCGATTCTCCTGCCTCAGCTTCCCCAGTAGCTGGGATTACAGGCATGCACCACCATGCCCAGCTAATTTCATGTTTTTAGTAGAGACAGGGTTTCTCCATGTTGGTGAGGCTGGTCTCGAACTCCCGACCTCAGGTGATCTGCCCGCCTCGGCCTCCCAAAGTGCTGTGATTACAGCCATGAGCCACCGTGCCCGGCCATTTCTCCCCTTTTTCACATGTGTTTTCTCGGCTATAAAATATTATTTATCCCTGTAGATCTCTATTCACCTCGAAAGTCAAGATAAAACTTTCCATTTGCTTCCCAGTATATATTTGGACATTTTGCCATAGTGAACTTACCCATGCCTGTTTTTCAGTGTGTTCATTTGTATTACTTTGGAAAAGCAATTATCTTGCCATCCTCTTTGTTGCCTTCTGATTTCTACTCCATATTTTTCATTGAGATTTTCTTCTGCCCTCAGGTAGTACATGCTCATCCATCTCCATTGTATATTAATAAGCCTTTGAAAATAATCCCAGCTGTAAATCCTGACTATTAAATAATTCAGAATTATTTACTCATCTGCATCATCCTGATATATATTCCTATGTTGCCCACACTGTGTTCAGTGGTAGAAACACGTGCTACATTATGCATGTACATTTTCTTTTTTCTTTTCTTTTTTAGACAGAGTATCACTCTGTTGCCCAGGCTGGAGTGCACTGGCACGATCTTGGCTCACTGCAACCTCTGCCTCCTGGCTTCAAGCGATTCTGCTGCCTCAGCTTCCCAAGTAGCTGGGATTACAGATGTCCACCACCATGCCTGGCCAATTTTTGTGTTTTCACTAGAGACGGGGTTTCACTTGTGGGCTGGGCTGGTCTCAAATTCTTGACCTCCTGATCTGCCCTCCTCGGACTCCCAAAGTGCTGGGATTCGCCTGTTCATTTTCCAGTCACTATTTATGCATTCTTCAATCATACTGCTTTTCTCAGCATATACATACATAAAATGTTTTCTGTGCATGAAGCCTTATTCTAGGCACTGGGGATAGACCAAAAACAAAAAAAATAGGATAATCTATTCCCCTGCCCCCTTGAAACTCACAGTCAAACAGGAGAAAAATATATGAAACAAAAGAATAAAGTAAATAATTTTGTCATTTGAATAAACACAGAGATAGAGTGATATTATAGAACAAAATCCTTAAGTACTTTTGGACAATGAATAAGAGTTTTTAAAGAAATGCGATTTAAACAGATACTTTAAAAATAAAGAAAGATTCACCGAATTACAGGGATCAAGGAGGAACTATGAATAAGTAAAATTAACCTAGAGAGGAACTTAAGGAAGAAACGTAGATCAGAATGTGCAGCGCTTTGAAAGAGTCATTTTAAGAATGTTCTTACCTTATCTGAAGGGTACTGGGAGGATACCGAAAAGTTTCAGCAGAAGGGTAACTTGAGCTCATTTGTATTTTTAAAGAAATTATTCTAGTTTCTGTTTGTGGAGGAAGAAAAAAGAAAGATTGTTTGGGAAAGAACAGGAAGTGGGGGAAGATCATGAGTAGAATTCTACAAGTAGGTTTTGCAAATTTATGTCTAGAGCTAGAAGAAATATCTGGTACAGATATAAATTTGGGTCCCTTCAGTCTATCATTACTAAAGGAAAGAATGGGAGTAGGTGAGATTGCATTGAGTGTATATTGCAAGAAGAGTGGGGAAAAGAAATTATGAGGAACTTCAACACTTTAAAATTAAGTAGAAAAGTAGGACCTGGTAATGAACAATCAAGATGCAAGAATTATAGAGGTGTGAGGAACATCCTCAGAATGAGGTTACATTGTATGATGGGTGCTGTGATCACAGCCCTCTTTAAGGGTGGCCTCAACTGCCTGCAACCAATGACTGATCAATAGACGGATATGAAGGCACAGTCTACCCGTTCCAACTAGAACTTGGCCTTTATACAACTCTGAAGTGTTATTTTACCAGTGTCCCCATAGGCTGAAGCTGCATCCAGCCCACTTTCTCTCCTTGTCCTACCATGCTTCTCTCTACTTTCCTAGGTATTGATCCCAAGAGAATTCCATAAAAGACATCCTTCTTGTTAGTATCCATCTGACATTCTCCTTCCCTGGGAAAACAACTGGTAGCACATGGAAAACTGCACCATTTTCTGAGAAGACTGTATTTGTTCCACTGTATTAGCTTCACTCATTCATCAAGATCAGTTAACTCCATTTATGTGGGTCTATTTCTGGGCTCTCTATTCTGTTCTATTTATCTATTTGTCTATTCTTTCACCAACACGACACTAATTTGATTACAAAAAGCTTTATAGTAAGTCAAAGTTTGATAGCATCACTCCTCCAATTTTATTCTTCTTCAATATTAAATTGGCAATTCTGATTCTTTTGCTTCTCTGTATAAACATTAGAATCAGTTTGTTGATATCTATAGAATAACTTGCTAAGATTATTTCGGATTGTGTTGAAACTATAGATCAAGTTTGGGAGAACTGATATCTTGACTACCTTGAGGTTTTTATACAAAAGCATGAAATATATGCTTTTTTTTTTTTTTTTTTTGACAGGATCTCACTCTGTTACCCAGGCTGGAGTGCAGTGGCATGATCTCTCAGATTCAAGCTATTCTCCTGCCTTAGCCTGCGGAGCAGCTGGGATTATAGGCGCCTGCCACTATTCTTAGTAGAGATGGAGTTTCACCATGTCAGCCAGGCTGGTCTCGAAATTCTGACCTCAGGTGGTCTGCCTGCCTCACTCTCCCAAAGTGTTGGGATTACAAGCATGAGCCACCGCACCCAGCCTAGTTCTTTGATATCTTTCATGAGAGTTTCGCTGTGTTCCTTACATAGATTTTGTACATATTTTGTTAGATTTATACCTAAGTATATTATTTTGAGGGATAATAATGTAAATGTTAGTGTGTTTGTAATTTCAAATTGTGCTTGTTCATTGCTAATATGTAGAAAAGCAACTGAGTTTTGTATATTAACCTTATATTCTGATACCTTTCTATAATCACTAATATTCCAGGAGTTTTTCTGAGAATTCTTTTGGATTTTTTTTATGTCAACAATCATGTCATCTGCAAACAAGGAAAGTTCTTTTTATTCCTTTCCACTCTATATTTTAAAATTTTGTTTTCTTATTTGATTAGCTTGAACTTCCAGTACAATCTTGAGAAGAGTGGTGAATTGAATCTCCTTGCATTTTTCCTGATCTTAACGTGGAAGCTTTGAGTTTCTCACTGTTACGTATGATATTAGCTGTAGATTTAGAGCTTTTTCCAGATATGCTTTATCAACTTGAAGAAGTTCTCTGTTCCTAGTTTACTGAGAATTTATCGTGAATGGGTGTTTGATTTTGTCAAATGTTTTTTCTTCATATATTAGTATTATCATGTAATTTTTCTTCTTCAGTCTGTTGATGTGATGCGTTACATTAATTCATTTTTAAATATTTAACGAGACTTGCATGCCTAGATAAATCTAATTTGGTTGTGGTGTATAATTCTTTTTATACATGTTCAATTTAATTTGCTAATATTTTCTTGAGTATTACTGCAGCTATTTTCCTGACAGACATTGTTACGTAGTTTGATTTTCTTATAATATCTTTAGTTTTTCTATTAGGGTAAAGCTGGCCTCAAATAATGAGTTTGAAAGTATCTCCTTTGTTTTTGCCTTCCAAAAGAGACTGTGGAGAATTGGCATAATTTATTTTATAAATGTTTGCTAAAATTCCTCCCTGAACTCATCTGGGTCTGGTGTTTCTATTTTGGTAACTGATTAAGTCAATTTCCTTAATGGATATAAGCCTATTATAACTGTGTTTCCTTCAGTGTAAGATTTGACAGATGGTGTCTTTTAAGGAATTGGTCAATTTTATTTGGATTACCCAATTTGGAAGCATAGATTTGTGTGTAATATTCTTTTACTACCCTTTTAATGCCCATAAATCTATAGTGATGTCCTCTTTTTCATTTCCGATATTGGTAATTCGCGTGGTCTCTCTCATTCTCTCTCTCTTCCACTCCGATCTTTTCAAATAACCAGTTTTTTGTTTCATTGATTATTGGTATCTGTCTTTAGTTTCATTGATTCCTCCACTAAGTTTTATTATTTCTTTTCTCTGCCTACTTTGGATTTAATTTGTTCTGTTTTTCTAGTTTCTTAATGTGGAAGCTTATATTGTTGCTTGTTCTTTCATCTTTCCTAACATGTGCATTCGATGTTTAAATTTCCCTCATGCATTGCTTTTGTTGCCTCCCACAAATTTTGATAAACTGCATTTTCTTTTAAATTCAGTTCAAAATATATTTTTAATTTCTCTTGAGATATTTTATTTGACCCATGGGTAATTTAGAAATGTGTTATTTAACCTCCAAGATTTTGAGATTTTTCCAGCTGTCTTTCTGTGATCGACCTAGTGTAATTCCATTGTAGTCTGATAGCAGACAATGCATGGTTTCTATTTTTTTTAATTTGTTAAGGTGTGTTTTATTGTTCAGATGTAATCTATCTTGGTGAATGTTCTATGTGAGCTTGAAAGACTGTGTAATACGCTATTGTCAGATAAAGTAGTCTATATGTCAGTTACATCCAAATGATTTGGTAATGCTGTACATCCATGTCCTTACCAATTTTCTGCCTGTTGGATTTGTCCATTTATTGTGGCAGGCTATTAAGGTCTCTAATTATAAGAGTGGATTTATGCATTTTTCTTTGCAGTCCTATCAGTTTTTGCCTCACATGTTATAACACTCTGATGTTAGGCGCATACACATTAAGGATTTTTATGTGCTCTTGGAGTATTGACCCTTTATCATTATGTAACATTTTTCTTTATCCCTGATAACTTCCTTTGCTCTGAAGTCTGTTCTGTCTGAAATTGATATAGCTACTCCTGCTTTCTTTTGATTAGTGTTAGCATAGTGTATCTCTCACCATCCTATTTTTTACTTTTAATCTATGAGTCTATAGATTTAAGACTTTTTATAAATAACATATAACTGCTTATAGTTTCTTGATCCATTCTTACAGTCTTTGTCTATAGTGTGTTAATATCATCCATATTACTTACAATTAAAATTACTTGCCCTACAGGTTGCAATATACCTTTACATCTAATCCAAATGCACTTTAAAACAATGCTTTACTGCCTCATGGGTAGTGTGTGAACTTTATAACACAATAATCCTAATTACTCACTCCTGTCTCTTGTATCATTAGTGTCACTCATTTTATTTACACATAGCCATATATATGAACAGAAGTGTAAACAATCTAATTCATTATTGCTATTATTATTTTGAAGCAACTATTAGATAAAATAACAAAAATAAAAGGTTTATCTTCACTTATTCCTTTTCTGATTCTATTCACTTGTTTATGTAGATATGACTTTGTAACCTGTATACTTTTCCTTCTTTCTACATAACTTTTTTTTTAACATTTCTTGCAAGGCAGGTCTACTGACAAAACATTCTCTCAATTTATGTTTCAGGATGTCTTTCTTTCTCTTCCACTTTTGGAGGATAATTTTGCAGGGTACAGAATTCTAGCTTGGAGAGTTTTTTATTTCTACCAAGACATTAAATATTTAAACCCATTCTGTTCTTGCTTGCACAGCTTCTGAAAAGAAGTCAGATATAATATTTTTCTTTGATCTTTTATAAATAGGTATTTTAAAAATCTGGCATCTTTTTAGGCTTTTTCTTTGCCTTTCATTTTCTGAAGTTTGAGTATAATATGCCTACGTGCAGGTTTTCTGGCATTTATCCTCGTTGGTGTTCTCTGAGCTTTCTGGATCTGTGGTTTGGTGTCTGTCATTAATTTGGGAGAAACTCTGTTATTATTGCTTCAAATCCTGCTTCTTTCTTTCTTCTTCTTGTATTCCCTTTATGCATAGTTTTTAGTTGTTTCACATTTCTTGGATATTATATTCTGATTTATTTCATCATTTTTCTCTTTTCTTTTGTATTTTGGATGTTTCTGTAGTCATATTCTCCAGCTCAGAGAGGCTTTTCTCATACACGTCTGTCTGTTAATGAACGCATCAAAGGCACTCGCCCTTGCTGTTAGTGTTTTTAAACTCTAACACTTCTTTTTGATTCTTTTTTATAATTTTCATCTGTTTACATTGTCTATGTGTTCTTCCAAGTTATTTACTTTTTCTATTAAACCTCATAGCATATTGATCATAGTTACTAAATAAAAAATTTCTTGTCTAATAATTCCAACTTTCTTGCCTTATCTGACTCTGATTTTGATGATTGTTCTTTGTTTTCAAATTGTGCTTATTACCTTTTAGTATGCCTCCTAATATTTTGTTGAAAGGAAGACATGATGTACTGGGTAAATAGAACTGCAGCAAACAGGCCTTTAGTAGATTGGTAAGGTGTTGCAGTAGAGGAAGTTATTAGTATTTTGTTGAGCCTGTGACTTCACCTGCTTCTCAGCCCCATCCACAACCTCTGCCCATTGGGTGACATAGGATGACAAGCAGTGGCTGAAGTTGGGTGATATGGTTTGGCTGTGTCCCCACCCAAATCTCATGCTGAACTGTAGTTCCCATAGTCCCCACGGGACATAGGAGGGACTTAGTGGGAGGTGACGGAATCCTGGGGACCGTTACCTCCGTGCTGTTCTCATGGTGGTGAGTGAATTCTCCTGACATCTGGTGGTTTTATAAGCGGCTTTTCCTCCCCTTCGCTTTCACTTCTTGCTGCCACCACGTGAAGAAGGATGTGTTTGCTCCGCTTCCACCATGACTGTAAGTTTCCTGAGGCTGCTGCAGCCAGGCCGTACTGTGAGTCAATTAAACCCCTTTTCTTCAGAAATTACTCAGTCTCAAGTATGTCCTTTTGCTGCGTGAGGACAGACTAATACACAGTATATTTTCCTTCCTCCATGTCAGTTAGGCTTTGACAATACCCCAGAGGGTCAGTCCCTGATAAAATAGTTTCTCTGGAAGACAAGTCTTTAAGAACGGATGCCCTTTTGTATTTCAAATCGGTTCATTTTCCCTCTCCCTTCCAGAAGCTTGAGAGATTTTTATCCAATATTCACTGTGAGGACCTGGTAGAGTTCTTAGAGCTCAAATTCACAAAAGTGTGGGGGCCCTCTGTGACGGGCTCCCTTGGAGCTTTTAATTCTCAGAGTTGTCCACAGTGGGCCTCCAGCAATTCCTCAATTACGGTTCCGGTTTCCCTACTCTGGCACTGGTTCCCACAGGTGTTACTGCTGACGGGTTTCTGTGCAAGTAGGTTTTGAATCTCTGTATCTGCCTGTGTGTCTCTCCGATTTCAGGGGCAACAGTTTGCTCTGTGATCTGACCTCTAGATGGATCTAAAAAGAACTGTTAGTTTTTCATTTGATAAGCTTTTAACTTGTTGTTAGAATGAAGTGGTGACTGCTAAGCTCTTTACATGCTGTAATGAAAACTGCAAGTCTCATGTATATTTTTTATATCTGCTAGATTTACTTCCATTTAAAAGATAAAGATATGCAGTGCTTGTGATTTTTTGTTTACCTTTTTAAAAGTAGAAACAAAAACTGGGATTCCTTGATATCTGATAAATTAGCTTTTGTAAATCAGGTCAAACTTCCATAGCATTCCTATAATACTTAACTAAGGTAAGATAAGAATCAAACATTTGTTAAAGGCGTCTTTGAGAATGAATTGGTTTGTCAATGATTCTTAAGAACTTTAGAAATCCACTTAATGATATGTTTCTATATGCATATACTCAATTTTCCATGCATACATATCATATATGTATGTGTGTGTGTGTGTGTATGTAAACTGGGGGATTTGTGTTACACAAACTCTGAAGCAGATCAGGATAAGCTTTAAGCACAAGAATAGTCAGCATTTCCAAGCACACAGGTGTTACATGAGGTTTCATAAATTTTTTTTTAAAAAGCCTAAATATTACCTAAGTAATGTAGTTGGGCACTAATTCAGACACATTCTGAATCTTTATGTGTTTCATTTTATTTTATTAATTTAATTAAGCTAGGTTTCTATATGTTTCACAGAATAAGATGTGGTCCAAGGATTGGATGAGTCCACAGAGAATACCCTAATTGCCTCTTGAGCAGCAAGGACATATTAATGTGATTTCATTCTGTAAGGTGATAATTCTTCTGTCAGTGTATGTAGATAGAAAAGAAATGTAAACCCCATAATTTAAAAATCCATTTACAGACATGAGAAGATGGAGACAGGGCACTAGTATGGACAGACTTTAGAGGAAACCACATGCCAGATATTATAATGGAAACCCTAATATGTAGCCAAATTCGGGTCAGGACAATGGAATAATATTGAGGGATTTAGAATAGGTTAGGGTTTAATTCCTGCAACTGTGCCTCAATTAACTGTGTAATTTTGAGTAAATTCCTCATCCTTTCTCTTCCTCAGCTTTCTTATCTGTAAAACAGTAGTAATAACTGCCTCATAGAATTGTGCTGAAAATTAAATGATATAATGACATCATGTTCATAAAATATGTAGCACAATTAATGGCACATGATAAATGACTAATTAGGACTCCGGTGGCTGTGGAGAAGACTAAGCAACTCCACGTTAAGGAACAGCCACTTCTTACTTCATATGACTAAAAAGTCTACATGAGTCATATGACGAGCTTACATAACTATTTTCTTTTTGTTTCTTTGTTTCTCAGATCTGCATTCTTCTACATATTTGGCTTCATACTTAAGGTTTGCTTTTATGATTACAACATGGCAGCAGCTGTTTCTCATATTCCCTCACGAAAGAGCAAAAAGGTATCTGCTTTTTTCTAGGAATTCCATTAATTCTTACATATCATTGGTTCTGCATGGATTTTTTTCCCCAACACAATATCCAGCAGTCCCAGTTCCATTAAAAACAATAGACTGAGAGCGGGTAAGTGGCCGTTTCCCAGGTGTCAGTTGGAAGAAGCTCACCAATGGATGGGTGGCTTTCCAATGCCTCCCTGATGAGCATGCAGTTGTGGTAACCGTCATGTTGCCATCATTGTTGACATTGCCATGATGGAATTTTGGTGACCAACTTAGAGGAGAGAGAAAAGGGTGTGCACCTGAGAAAGTCTACATGCTATTCAATTATTTCTGCTTTGTAACATATAGAATAAAAGGAAAGACATTCAAACGGGAAATAAGTACATAGAAGAAGCCATAGGAAGTGTAGACTTTTGGGACAGGAGGGAACATTTCAGATGCTGGTTCTATCAGGGAACTGGTGAAAGACAAAAAGTGCTCTATGAATCTAAACTCAGACGTTGACCTACATATTTTTGAAATCTAAAAGCTTAGTAAGTTTCTACACTTAAATTTAAAGTGCAAAAATCACAAACTAGTCTAGCAAAAAGTGTATTTTTTTTCCTTCCCATGCTGTTGCTAAAAAACAAAACAAAAACAAAAACTTATCTAGTTCTCATGATGAACAGTGGCCAATCTCAAAGGCTCCCAGTGCAACTTCGGAATAATAGAAGTTTTGTCATCCTTAACTCTCATTTTAAAAATATTATCATTTTATTTCCTGATCTTAATATTTTTCCAAATGCTCTAAACTTTGCAGTATTTATATTCTTATGCTCACTATTCATATGACTTTTATACTTGTGTCTTCTACTGCTATCAATTTTTAATGATTTATACATCCCTACCTTAATCTCAGATCCTTCTCCTGGGCCCCAGGCCTGCAATTCCATTCCCTTTTGACTGATAGAGAACTGATGTTCAACACCTCTGATACTGAATTTATGATCTCCTTCCCAAAGGTGTTCACATTACATTTCATTTCAGTGAATGTCATCATAATTCATCCTATCTCCCACACTGTGAAGGAAGCACCTCCTCTTTTGATCTTTCCTCCCTCATTACATATATTCCATCACCAAATACGTTTGGTTGATTTAATTTAGAAAAGCTTCTTAAGTCTGTAGTCTCTACTCTATGTCCGTGGTGATCGACTTGGTCCGGGTCTTCATGAGCTCACATTTTGAAAAAAATCATTGATTTATTCGCAAAATATTTACTGAGTAGCTACTATGTCCCAGGCAACATTCTGGTCACTGAGGCTATGGCAATTATCTCAAAAGATATAAAAAATGGCACACTAATGAGAAAATCATAACTAATCCTGTAATGATTTTTTCAAAGAAAAATAAAATAGGAAATAAGGAAAGAGAGTAGCAGCGATGGTTATTTAAAGGTGATTAAAATCAATCTCTGTAAAGTGACAATATTTGAGCAGAGACTTGAAGGAGGTAAAGACAAAAGTCTTGTCACTCCCTCCAATCTTACTGGCCTCTATTAACTTGTCACTCTCTCCTAAACAATCTTTTCCAGGGAACACGGAGTTATTTTGTATACAGATAAGAGTCAATTATGTAGCTCTTCTATTTAAGAAACTGCCAGTTGTTTACCCTCTTGTTCCTGCTTCTCATTTCCCACTCCACATCCTATACTCTCATCATCTACCCTTCCCATTGATCTCTGCACATAGCATAACTTTTTATGCCTTTACACACTTAGTTTTTAAAAAAAATCGAAAAGGAACTTTCCTCTTCTCAATCCATTAAATTTCTGCTAAACCCTTAAGGACTCATCTTAAATGTCACTTTCTCTGGTGAGTCTTCCCTAATTTCTGGTAGTAACAGTAGTCACATCATCTCTTATGCCTACTTTGTCATGGTATGTAACACAGTGGATTGAAATTTCTTACCTTTTACATCAGTCTACCTTTAGGGCGGTGATTGACATTTATTTGGGCATATGGCTCAGTGACTGAAGCTTGTAGATAGTAAATATGTTTGTTGAATGAATCAAGTAGCTTGGAGTGAAGAAAGGAGATTAACGGTTGGGGGCTTAATTATCTTTGCCAGTCAGAAAAATCTGTGGCTTGACTCTATTTTCATTAGCAAAATAAAGTTATATTTTATATGCATGTCTACACTTCTGCATCTGAGTATTTTGCTCTTGAGGCTTTCCTTTATCTTTTCTTTCAGTTTTTCTGGTGTGTGTGTGTGTATGTGTGTGTGTATTTTCATGTGCCATTTTGTATTCTATATACAGGACAAAGGGAAATTGTACAGATTTAAAACCATGATAGTTTAGCTACTTACCGGCCTTTAAAAGACAGGTATGGTATCCAGCTCGAGAGAAATGAGAACATCTATGAAAAGGGGACCTTAAGCTCTTATCCAGCAGCCTCAGACATGGGTTGCTTTCTGATGGCAAATTTCTCTGCAGGAGCTGAGTGAAATGAAACATATCTAAGTGTTCAATTCACGTCTGCTTTGGTGACATAGGTGAATTTTTCATTCTCATCCAATTCTATGCCAGGTGTTGAAAGATAGGGAAGTATTAAAACAAGTTATTATTTTTATTATTGTTTATTGATTGCCTAACTATGTGAGGCTGAGCTAAATTCATATTATCAAATATTACCCATTTCACTATCCCTTTGTTGAGGCATAATTTTCACCATTTACAGAGAAAATCGGTTCAGATAGGTTCAGTTACATGACTATTCATACATCTATTAGGAAGTAGAGCTGGGACAAAATTCAAGTATCTACATCAGTCTACATAAATCTACGTTTTAGAACCATAGATTGTTAATTTCCATCTAGTAAGCATCTAAGTAATGCCTGCTTAAAAATGTAGTTTGTACATGGAATAGAATATATATATACACATACATGTATGTGTATATATATATGTGTATATATATAAAATTTTGTAAAAAAAGTATAAAACTCTAATTTTCAATGATTCTCATGAATTTTCCCTTAAAGTAACTTGAAAGTGGTTGCTAATACCCCTGATTTCTTGCCACAAAGCCCTTAAAGAGCTGTGTTTTTAAAAGAGGAGCTATAAATTTCACTTGGTTGAATTTTTTTTCCGTTAACAAGCCAGTCTCTTTAGCATTAGAGAATATTTTTATAAAGGAATACTAATAGGACAAACAATTGTAAGATTGCATGTCATACTGGCAAAATCAAGGATTAAAAATAGTTTTAAGAATGCTTTAAATATGGTAATTCCAGTGCCGCAAAGAAAAAGATGATCTATTTTCTCTTCTTTGTTTGCATAAAGAGTCATATATCTTACTACATATCCTTGGCCTATTTAGATCTGTTGTAGATGGTTGAAAAAGAAATTTTAACAGATAATTTGCCCCTGAAATAAGTGAAAATGATGAAAATAAAGACTGACATCTAATTTTAAAATGCTTTCATTTATAAATGTGACAACTGAGTAGACAGTGAGCAGACATACATGATCAAAAAATTCTTTGTAAGCAACTCCTCAGATCCATTTAGGGGTTCTTTGATTAAACAAATAGAGTGAATCTGAAACTTAACAATGGCAGAAATTAGCATCTTTTGCAGAAACGAAAAAGAATGTGTTATCCTCCTACCATCAGGATAAAATACTGTTTTTTACAACATAATCCAGGCTGCAATTCTTCCACCTGAAGTCCTGCACAAGTTGGTCTTTGGGAACAGTAGAAAAAAACATGGTTGAATTTTACTTTAGGACTGAATTATAAATGGTCTTCATGGTCTCACTATGTTAGGATATTTGAAAGCAACCAGGAATAATAAGCGCTGAAGCCACAAATAGAACCGATTTTTCTGTTGGTCAGAATGCAATGAGCCTGGGTCAGAGAGTTAGGCAGCGGTGCTTTCGTCAGCATCCTCTCCGAGGCTTCTAAGCTCGGACTAGAATTGCTGGTCTTCACTAAACAACGGCAGGCGGAGAGCCGGGTCACTACTTGGCTAGATTTAATTTCGCCTTCAACATGAGAAATCAGTGTGTCATGTTTCTACACAAAAGGGAAAAGCATTTAAATATCGTATCTATGTGAAGGCCAATTATGTTATCTCATTCTTATGCATTCCTGCTATAAAATATTTGAGGGCAACAATCAGGCATATCATTGGTTCTATTTTTCTTCTCTCATTTTCCAGATTACAAGATTTTTAGTAAAGCCAATCTTTCAGGATTTTGTAGAAATTTCTTTCTTTCTTTCTTCTTTCTTTTCTTTCATTTTTGTTGCTGTTGTTGTTGTTAGTCCCTTGTTTGTAATTTCTGCCTACTTAGTCACACTTTACTTCATTTAAAAACCTAAATTTTACCTAGCACTCTGGGAGGCCAAGGCAGGCGGATTGCCTGAGCTCAGGAGTTCGAGACCAGCCTGGGCAACATGGTGAAGTCCCGTCTTTACTAAAATACAAAGGAAATTAGCCAGGCGTGGCGGCATGCACCTGTAATCCCAGCTACTTGGGAGGCTGAGATGGAAGAATTGCTTGAACCTGGGAGGCGGAGGTTGCAGTGAGCCCAGATTGCGCCACTGCACTCCAGCTTGGGTGACAGAGCAAGACTCTGTCTCTACAAAAAAAAAAAAAAAAAAAACTAATAATAATAATAAATAAATAAATTTTCAATGTTTAATGATACATCATAATTGCACATATTTATGGGAGTACATGTGATATTTTGATACACACATACAATGTTTAATGATCACATGAGGGTTATTGGGATATTCATCACCTCAAGCATTTATTATTTCATTGTGTTAGGAACACTCCAACTTCACTCTTCTAGTTACTTCGAAATATGCAATAAATTATTGTTACCTGTGGTTACCTTATTGTGATAATGAACACTAGATTTTATTACTTTCATCTAATCGTATTTGTACTCATTAACCAACCCCTCTTAATACTTGTTTCTTCACTACCCTTCCCAGTTTATTATAATCATTGTTCTCCTATCTCTGTAAGATCAGTTTTTTTAGCTCCCACATATGAGTGACAACAGGAGATACTGGTCTTTCTGTGCGTAGCTCATTTCACTTAACGTGGCGCCTTCCAGTTCCGTCCATGTGCTCAGCAGCACTAGTCATCAGAGAAATACAAATCAAAACTACGATGAGCTGTTATCTTGTTATCTCACCCCAATTAAAATGGTTTTATCAAAAATAAAACACAGGCAACAATGAATGTTGATGAGAATGAGGAGAAAGGGGCACTTGCACACTGTTAGTAGAGATGTAAACCAGTAAAACCATGGAGGTCCCTCAAAAAACTCAACATTGAAGTTATTTTATTATGTATCATCTACTCCAATTACATATAGCAAGCTTTTTGTTTTTCTAATTTTTAAAATATTGTGTTACATTAGTTAAGATATTGAACAATTTGATTTTGTTCTTTAAAAGCTTATTACTGAGGCCAGGCATGGTGGCTCACACCTATAATCCCAGCACTTTAGGAGGCCAAGGAAGGAGGATCTCTTGAGTTCAGGAGTTTGAGACCAGCCTGGGCAACATAGGGAGACTCTGTCTCTACAAAAGAATGAAAATTAGCTGGGCAAGGTGGTGTGCGTCTGTAGTCCCAGCTACTTGGGAAGCTGAGGCAGGAGGATTGCTTGAGCCTAGGAGGTCAAGGCTGCAGTGAACTATGATCATGCTATTGCACTCCAGCCTGGGGATGACAGGACAAGATACTGTCATTAAAAATAAATAAGTAAATAAATACATAAATAAATACATCACTGACTGCTAAATCCAACACTAGGACTGAGTTGTGCAAAAGTTGACTCAGATTCAGATTCTCCAAATACATCCAAATCTGTTTCTATGAAACAATGTTATAGGTTAAGTAATGGAACAACTTAAGAATATCAACTCAGAAACATTAACACAAAATATGGCCTACCTCACAACCAATAACGAAAACACAGGTTGTTATGATCCTCTCGCTACCAAACTCTGTCATACGAATGTTGCATTGATTTTCCACTCTTTTCTAATTGCCACTAAAGGAAGATTATATTCCAGTATTGTGAAATTTTGAAAAATTAAGCAGTTCTCTGGGAAGAAGAGAGGGAGTGGAAAGCAGGTTGTTAGCAGTAAATTTATATTGCAGGTTCATTCTAAGAAATGAGGCAATTACGCTCTTCTGTTTTATTTTGGTGGCAAAGGGGGAATGGTTATCAATGGAAGTTGGCAACTAGTGTTTGTCTTAGAATTTGAATAGACTCCTTTAATCAGTTCTTTGATCTTCCAACTCACTTTGCTGATTATCTCCACTTTGTTCCTACTTTTCCACTGCAACTCAGAATCTAAGGTATTTTAATGTTTAATTATCCATTTTTGTCTTTACATCTAACGTTTCTTAAAATTTTAATTTGTCATACCCACATGTGTTTCCTCCTTAGCCATTTGTGTATTACTTCTTTTTTTAAATAATAATAGGAAAAATATTGCTCAAGTCAAAAAGAATCTTTATAATGAAAATTCATTACGATTTTATTATTATTGTTGTTATTATTATTTTGAGATGGAGTCTCACTTTGTCACTCAGGCTGGAGTGCAGTGGCACGATCTCAGTTCACTGCAACCTCCATCTCCGGAGTTCAAGCAATTCTCCTGCCTCAGCCTCCCGGGTACCTGGGACTACAGGTGCCCGCCACCACACATGGCTAATTTTTGTATCTTTGGTAGAGACAGGGTTTTGCCATGTTGGCCAGGCTGGTCTCGAACTCCTGACGTCAAATGATCCACCCACCTCGGCCTCCCAAAGTGCTGAGATTACAGGCATAAGCCACCTCACCCGGCCTCATTAAGATTTTAAAACATTATCAAATTTATATAAGATTTCCAAATTCCCCAATCCCTAGTTTCATGTTGTTTTGCTTTTCTACACATTATGGGAAACGTTTAAAATATTATCACTCCATTCATGGACTCAATTAATTATCGAAGTTGCCATCCACACTGCATTTATTGTGTACTACTGAAAATTATGTTTTTGGGGATAATCAACAACAACTAAAATAAAAACAAACAAAATTCACTTTGCACTACCAGGGAGTAAAATGTTACAGTAGAGAAGTAGAGCCCGAATTAAACAGGAAAATACTGGGCAATACTCCAACTTCACGATAAATCCAATCTAGACGTCTGAGCTTACATAAAAGACCAAAACAACAGTTATAATTTACCGGGGATAGTTCGACAGGACAACAGTTAACGTCACCGAAGTTGTAAAAAGACAATGTATGGCATCTCTTTAATTAGAGTTTAAATCTGCTCATCTTGATGCAGTAATAAACTGAGAAATGCCAGGTTATATGCTCTTTTGGAAGACAGCAATTCTGTATAACACATGTGGCCGTTTCCAGTTCAACCCCTAATTCCTGGCTCGTGCTTCTGAAACACAATGTTTCATTTTAATGAAAAATACATTACTGTGTCATCAGCTGTTAATTTTATTCAGAAATTGCATTACACTTAATTTTATAGCTTGCATAAAAGACTTTACGCAGGTTAAATACTGTTAATTACTAGCTAAATTTTGTTCCTTAGAATGCATAAATGAAGCACCTCCACCCTCTATAAAAATAATGTCTATAGTATAAAATGTCCATAGGATTCTTTATGATTTCCATTTTTTATATCATGCTAAAATGCCAGCCATAGCCAACTGTGAGTTAATATGGCCTTTCATTGGTCACTGAAACAGAGGATATATTTGCTGGTGTCTTAAGACTAAAACAGTTGTGCTGGTGAAAGGCCAGTGCAATTTTCTTCTGGGTTACTTATTTAGAGATAGCAATTCAGACAAAAAAAACTCTGATACATAGTTATAGATTTACGTAAGCTAAGTTAACCATCCAGCAAATGGATGCAGTTGATCTCAAAGGGAGGTGCAGCAGAGTAAAGAACATTCAAACCCCATCTATAACCAACATTGGAAAAACATTTCAATGTGGGTAAAATTACAGTCACATAAAAGGACAACAGAGTATTGGTCAAATGTACATGCGAGCATTAATGCAATAACCTTTTTGTTCTGTGAAAAGTTTTCGTTGAGCTATTTGCTAAAATAATGTTTTAAGTAATAAAGAATTTGGAATTAGTACAGAATATGGAATTGGACAGCTCTGAATTTGAACCCAAGCTTTTTCATCAATTAGTTACTTAGAGCTAGGAAAAGTTACTGTATCTTCCTGATCCTGTTTTATTATCTGCTCTGTAAGTAAGTACAAGACAATTGCCTCACAGTGTTATTGCCATGCTTGAATATAATGATGGATAAAAATTTCTTGGCACTAAGGCGGCCTTTATAGATGTTCCTTTTCCTTCTGTTTTGCTCTTTCTATTGACTCATGGGAGCCGTTAAGGAAGAGATGTGATCAGATTTTAGATGCTCATTTGTTTGTCTACGTTATTGGGATACTGTAGCGAATCGCTGATTTGAATGCGATACCTGGTTTAAAAAGGCACTACACGGTGTAAAATGTTACATTTAATTCAATCTAAGAAATTTTCAATTAGTTTTGCAAATAGCACATCGATGCTTTTTGATACTTGTTATATGGAAAACAGGAAGGCTAGCAAAAAAAAAAAAATAGGAAAAGTCTTCAGGGGAACATTTTTTAAAATATCCCTCATTTAACTCCAGACGGGAGGCAAAGACAGAGGAACAGCGTATAGGAACTCCTGGATGTGGAATGATGTCAGAGATTCTCCACTCTGCATTTGGTCACATTCAGGCTGTAGATATCACCAGTGTACCTTGCTTTCCTGGTAATAAGGACATAATCTTTCTTCCTCCCCTGGCCACTCTCAGCCTTGGAAGTTACTAGCTAGTGGATAGTAGATACTGGATGAGCCATCACAAGGTGGCCCTGGCACAGAAAGCATGGGTGACACGGCTCCACACAGCACAATTGAGACGGGCTGTGGGAAAGATCATGTGGGGAAGCAATGTCGTTTCAACAAAGAACTCAGCAGGATAAATACGACCAAGCTCGTATCTCACAAATGATCACTTGTGTCTGAATGTCTTCCATTTCTGTTCGTATTCATGCCTAATGGGTTAAGCCTCATCCCCAAGTATGTTTCTAGTGAATATGAAAGACCCTATTGTCACATATTTCTTTCTTTATATGCAACTACCATCATTTCATTAACTTTTGCTTAAAGGAACATTTTTTAAAAGTAATCTGACATGTTACTTCACCATTTTTTGATCAATTCATATATTTTGAAGGGCCATATCTGAAACAGAACTTTCTTTTTTCATTAAAAAACTAGCATATGTGGGCTATCTGCCTTTATATTCATTTTATTGACTATTTTACTATGAACAGTCTTATATTTTACTTTATACTAATTCCTCCAGATTAATGACAAGTATTTAACCTAACATATTGATCCATCTCATTTAATACTAGTTTAACTTCATTTAATTCCTTCCTTTTTACTCATAATCAACATTTTTCCTGATGAGAAATTAAGAAAGAAGGTATGTTTGGCACCTCTGTCCATCTCTTTGCCCATTTCTTACTCCTCTAAGAAGGCAAGAAATGCTAATCTGATTACACATTACCAATTAATTGGGCCACATTTACTTGTGGGCCATCTGGCTGAATATTTTTAAATCATGAGCAAACCATGGTGCTCTTCTTCTCTCTTGCCCCTGCCTTAACGAAGTAAGGCATTTTCCTTGGCTTATTTCCTTCTCATTGCAGAAGAGTTGAAATGTGAGACGGGGTGTAGCTTCTCCTAACCCCTGGCATATCATCTGATGGAACTGAAGAGTGAGAAATGACCTCCACGGACCCGGAGCCTCAGCTTCACGTCTCCACCGAGACGCCACATTGGAGGCAACTCAACGCAATGCCTTTATTAGAAACGTTTTTAAAAGGGAACCCATATTCACCTTTGTCAGGACACTGCTTATGTCTCTAGTTGAACCCGTATAACTTACTTTATAAGATGGTAAGATACAAAGACTCTTAATCTTCTATCTACCAGGACTCTTGACATAAATTGAAAGCTCACTTATAACAGCTAGTTTTTATATAACTGTCTTCCTTATATTGTGCTTAATTTTCTTATTAATTTAACATTTTAAGAAGAATACTCATTCTGAGAAGTTCACAAATCAGTTAGGCTTAAGTTTTTAAATAAATGTTTTAAAAATATTAAAGGCACACGTATGAAACAATGATACTAGACTTAATTATGGAGAGCAGCCTCCCCTACAAATTTCAGCCACAGCACAAGAGCAGTAAGCAGATCAGTCCACTCACCTTCATTCCAACATTTCAAGTGACTGGGGAAAGAATAGGGACAAAATAAAATAAAACAAAATAAAGGTTTCTTGTGGAACACTGAAAAATTATTATGTGCCAAAGTGTAAGAATGCTTTATATCCGTCCCATCGTTTGTCCTGGGAGGTACTTTCTATTATTGATTTCATTTGACAAATGAGGAAACAGAGGTCTGAATAGGTAGAGAAACAATTGTCAACTTTCTACTTCTTAGTACAACTTTACTGCCTCTGAGGCCTGCCTGCATTCCTGCACTGGCGTTTCATGGACATTGCTTGAGACCACTGGCCTTTTGTCTGTCATATTTTGTGTTTCATTTATAAACACCCTCAGCTCTTGATCTGTGAGGGTCTTAATAAATATAGTTGTATTAAATTGTTGCACTTTAAAGAATAATATATGATATTACGAAATAGTATTTCTGATAACAGCTTAAGCCATAATATGAAGTGTGCTGATACAAGAGGAGTTTGTAGGTCTTAAAAAAACAAAACAAAAAACTAAGCTTTAATTTAGTACAAGTTTCTGACTTTTCTGCTACAATTTATCTAGGAGTATATATAAAGAAAGGCCTTATTGAATAAACTGGTAAATGCATCTCTCAAGTTTTATTTTATATTCAACATAATATGAAGTAAAAATAAAAATAAAATACAACTAAGAAATATAGCACTGGCTACTTTTTGAAACATTTCTCCACAAAATAGGGGATAAAATATGAAAAAGTTTTGATACAATGTTTTGAATCTCTATTTCTTTATAACCTAAAGGAAATAAGAATTTGATATGCCTCAAGGAAAAAAACTCCAACGAAGAGTTTTTTTGCGGGAGAAAGAAAGTCTACTATCCAGCCTCAGAGATTAGATTTAAAAGCCAAAGAAAACTTTGTTAGATTATAGTGTGACAAAGCAAACCAATCTTTAAATCTACCAAAACACTTCTAGAATGCTAGAACACAGTATGTGTGAGAAAATAACAAGTGTTTTGAGAAACATCATTTTTTTATGTCCTAAACCACTGACTTACAACGTATGAAAAGACGTGGCATGACATGGATTTGAGAATATATACTGTAGAACAGCTATTAACAAGCTTTTCTTGGTACTGAAGTGTGTTCCACAAAACAGTTTTTACTCTTACATGAAGAAGACAGTGAACCAAAGTAAATTAAACTACCAGAAACAGGTGTTAGCTTGACATTAAGAACCTACAAATCTACATTTGTTTCCATTCCTGAAAATCAGCTTTCAATTAATAATAATATTATAATTATTAAAAAATATATATTTTTAAAGCATCTGTTTACTTTCCTTAACTTGTAAATCACTGCTGGTGTTTTCCAGTTCTCTTAGTGAATTTAAATGACAATATCATTCCTTAATTTTTCTATGACCTGAAAAAGTCCGATTAGAAAATGAGCAAATTGCTCACAATGCTGATAGAAATCAAAGTAAAAGCTTGTATTTAAGAACATCAGTCTCTACTAAAACGAGAAATACCTAAAAATACGAATATATCCGAAATGTCGCAAAGCACATAAACCAGGTTGAAATAAAAATTTGAATGGGCAATTATGTAACATAAAGCCAGATAACCCAACCAGTTCATACCTTTTATACTCAACATAGGATATTATAAATTAGATAGTTACTGATGAAATAATAGCTTTTATAGTTAACTCTGTAGTAATTAAGTAGGATGGCAAGGCAGCAAAGAGGTCAAATTAATTTCTGAGTTCTTCCATTTATCTTTAGAAATGATGGGGAAAATTCTAACTCCAAAAGTGTTTTGTGGGAATCTAAAGAACAGTTTTGACAAAGAGGAGGTCTCAAGAAATCATTTATGCTTAAGCAACCTGACATAAACAGTAACTGCAAATTATTAGAACCAGTTGATGTTTATCTAAATGGATAAATCATTCATCTGAATAATTATCAACCCAGACAAACTACAGGCCCTGAAATTGCAATTATGAAAGAGAACCAATCAAATGTTAAGACCAAATTTAAAATTTTAGCAATGGTAGAAATTATGAATCATAAAATGCTACCTTTGACTCAAGAAATGCAACCCTTGGTTAGACAGCATATTAAAAACTAGATGGCTAATGAGGTATTTGTATGGTTTCTTTTTATACTTGTTTTTGTGACATTAAGACTCTCAAGGAATCACAAATTCAAATAAAGCAATAGGCCTCTTCTCTCTGAGTTTAGCTTAGACCTTCCCCTAGCTAACACGTCTGAACGTGTTCTTTGTTCTTGAACAAGATTTCACCATTAAAACTCACACAGAAAGAACTTGTCAAGACTTTACTAAATAAAGTTTAGGATGTTTCTAATTTTCATTAAAAAATAGTGTAGGTATTTTTAATGAGATTACATAATTTCTAAGTCAGTTATTTAAGACCCACCAAATTACAATAATTTATTTCTTTCAGAAAAAAAAAACTAGCAATCAGCCTGCTGTCCGGCTTCATCAGCTCTAGACGCAAACAGGAAACTAAGGCAATATTCCATTGAGAGCTGATGGTGGTTTATACCAAGTAGTGTCAGTGCAAATTACTTCAACAGGTATTCAGTTTAAAAGTAGACTTGCAGGATTTCCTGATGGATTGAATCTGGGAAAAATAGAAATAGCAGGTAAGGATAACTTCATAGAGTTTGGTTTAAATTATCAAAGAATAAAACTGTCATTTATTGAGCTGGCCAAGCTGCGGGAGAACCAGGTTTAGGGAGAAAATCAGAGGGTCAATTTTGCAAATAATAACCTTGAGTTACTTATTAGATTTCAAGAAGTAATATCAACTAGGTGGCTCAATGTACAATTCCAGAGTTCTACAGCACAATGAAGGCTGGGGATTAAAAACTTGAAAATTGGCAGTATATGCATAGGAGTTAAAGCATGACACCATCTGAGATAAAAAAGAAAATGCATTTAAATAAAGTAAATAAATGCCAGAATCATCCCTTCTGTGCTGTAACTGAGAAATCAGGAAGATGGTGGTGAACGAAGGAATGTAGGAAGCAGCAGCTGTAACAAGGTGAATAGAACTGACAATACTGTGACCTGGAACCCAGGTGACAAACATGTTTCAAGGAGAAGTCGAAGATTACCTGTGTCAAATTCTGTGAAAAGGACTAAAAGTTGAAGAATATGGAGATCAATGTTGTCCTTGGCAACAACAAATTTTGGACAGTAGAAAAGGAGAAGGCAGATTGGGGTGGAATTTTTAAAAACCAAGATGAAAGGATTTGGGTATAATGGGTGCATGGAGTTTTGCTCTGAGGATCAGAGAAAGGAGGCAGTATCTTGAGAGATTTGTAGAATATGGAAAGGTATTTTAAAATAAGAATAATTGTAGCATGTTTGCATATGAAGAATATTATTAATTAGCAAGAGGAGAGTTGATGATGCAGAAGAAAGGGAAAAGTTGGGGGAATGATGTTCCTGCATTAGTTGAGAGGTGACAGTGTCTGGCACACAGGTAGAAGGCTTAGCATTTCCTATGAACACACTGTGGCCTCTTAGGGCACCTTCTCCATGGCACGCACAGTGACAGTTTCTCGTATTAAACCAGATCATAAGGTATGGCTGGTTACAAACTCCTCAGTGGCTTTCCATCTCATTCAAAGTAAAAGCCTGAGGTGTTCCAGAGGCCTACAAGGAACTATGTAATTTGGCTCCATTACCCCGCTGTCTCCTTCTGCTCTCACTGTCCTTTTGCTGACTACAGCCCAGTCAGACAGAACTCCTTACCCACCCTCAAACACACCAGACACCTGCACGCCTCTCTACCTGCAAAGTCTGTGCTCTTAACAACTAGGCCATTCTGCATGGCTTGCCTTCTCTTTTCATTTGTGTCTTTGCTCACATTTCACCTGCTTAATGAAGTCTTTCCTGACCTTGTAACCCTCCACCCTCCATGTGTACTTCTTCTCCTTAACACTCACCAATACACGACATATTAAGAGTTTTAAATATTTTCTGATAATTGTCTTACCCCTCTAGATTTTAAGAGAACACAAATTTCTGCCCGTTGCTCACTGCTATATATCCAGCAGCTAAATTACTATCTATCACATATTACATGCTTAGTAAGTTTGCCAGATAAATGAAGAAAATGATATTTTAGGGCTTAACCTCAAATTTTTACTGCTTTGTGTAAAAATCCTAAAATAGCATTAATGTTTAAACTATATGCAATCATGTACACTAAAGGGTATTGTAGTTTTCAGTGAGATTTCTCATATGACAAGACTAGAAGGCAAAAATAAATATTGGTAACTAGAGCATTGGTGAAAGTTTACAAAATAAATACATTTCCTACTTCGTAATTGGCAGAAACCAGGCCCTCTCAGAAACGTTTTTGATATGACACCAAGTACAGATAAATGCTACAGGATAATAATAATATAAAAAAGATTCTTTTTCTACTTAATTGTACGGAGCCTGATATATTTATGGATCTTCAGGTAAACAATAGTTTTGTTTTTTTTTTTTAAAGATTTCCAAGGCTCTGGTATACGCTATTGTAAAGAAAAGCAGTGAGTCGCAGGATTTCTGTAAACTATTTGACTAAATTTGGTTGCCAATCTCTACCATGTTTTCCAAACATTTGTTCAGAAAGATTCCTCTTAGTCCCTGTTACTAGTATACACAATAGCTGTTATTTGTTGATTGTTATGCAGATATTGTCCTCCTTTGATCTTGATATACAATAATCATACAACAGATGTGAGCTGTGTTGTATTCTTTATTATCCCCATTTTTAACAGAAGGGAACTGGGGCTTAGAAAAATCAGATAACTGGCCTGTGATCACATTTCTGATTTGTGTCAAATCTGGGATTCAAACCAAAAAAGCCGACTCCAGAATTCATAGCCTGAAACATTTTGCTCAGCTATTGCCTTGGGCTTCCTGTGTCAGCCACACAACCTCAGGAACCCTACAGTCATCGAGCTGGAGACTCGTATTTGTCCATGGAAAGTGTCTTTGTTTCGAAAGAGCTAATAAAGAATTCACATTAAGGCAAAAAGACAATTGAAAAGAAATTGCTGGCTTCAAACACGCAGCCAAGAAGATAACACCCGGATTCCAAAAGATTCTGATGCAATCTAAGCTAACTTGATTGATTATATCTATCAGCTTAATTATCTTTTAATATTTATATATTATTTCTTAAATTCTTAAAACAATAAACATGAAATTTTAAAGAGAACAGAAAAGAACTTATCATAAAGTACCACTAAGATAAATGTCTGAAAACCTAATTTCATTTCTTTGTCAGTCTAACTGATTGCATTCCTTAACATAGGTGAGCCTGTTTTTTCACATATAAAATTGGCAGACTAAATCATATTTCTCTATTCCTTTCTTCTCTGTGGATTCTAATATCCTTAAAATAAAGTTTCCTCTTATTCTTGCTAATTTGAAAAATGTTCAATAAACATCTCAATTTTTGCAAAGTCTTATTAGTCTTATGTCTATTGTATTATTCTTAAGAAAATGGTTAATTATAAAAAAATATTTGGTTTCGTAATTTAATATTTTGTACAACTAAAGAAATTAACTTATATAAAATATTAGCAAATAATTAAATAATCTTGGGTATTCATTTGCATTATCCATTCTAAGTTATACATTGGTGTAAGACTACAGATTTAATGAAGAGACTGCATGCTGACTAATCATTTTGATGCAAGCTTACAAAGAATAATTTCAACACTCTCCAAAATGGAGTGATTTATTAGCATGTCATGTTATTTATTGTGTGATATGATAAATATAATATGATTCATCATGACATTCTATAAATATTGCAAAGGATTATTAAAGCGATAAAGGCCATTGGCAGAAATATAATGAGATCATGTCACATTTGTATAAAAGCTACATGATAAATTGTGCTCTCTACAGAGGCTGTTGTAACCTTAGATGGATTTAAAGTGAGAATTCTTGGTACAACAAAGCAAAAGAAAACAATCCTAAATCGTACTTAGGGTTCAATTAAGAGCAGCTGTTGAGAGCAGGGAATAATACAGGAGTACAGAAAGCTTATCATCTGCATTGCCATGGGATGGACAATTTTTCAATATAGGGACTATTCTTTAAATAGTCTCAATTCAGACAAAATTCGGAATAACCACTGCACTGAATCAACATGTCTAAGTAAAACTACAAATGGCAGCATATATGTGTGTATATATATATATATATATACACATATGCTTATATTTAGTTTAAAAATTTGTATGAATATGAAAACTCAAATCAGGCTGTATTTTTAAGCATTTAAAATTTTACTTTGTCAAATAATTTTTTTTCTTCCCTAACATAAAAATATACCCCTTTGGAGGAAAGGTTATTATAAGGGAAATTTTATTTCCTAAGTAGAGGCTTTTTAGGCTTCTGATGCTTTTACAGACAGAATTTGCCAAAAATTTGTTTTCTTATAGTGCAAAATATGGTTAATTAGTGGCCAACAATCTTTGGCATCGATTTGGAAGTAATTATTCAACACAACACGATTGTTATGTCTTTACCAATGATTTTTGAATCACATACATTGTTTTAAAAGCCGCTTTGTATTCATCTTCCTTGAGATTGTAAATTGTTCTCACACATTATTTAAAATATCCTGAGAATAAGCACTAATTACTACTTTACAATTGAGCAAAGATTAACATATTCTATAATTCTAGGACGAGCAACCACAGTGATCATTGAAGGCACTTTTTTGGGAGGAAATCAAGTTAACTCTGACAACAGAGAGATACGGAGCCTATGTCTCTCACCACATTAATGAAATCTTTATGGGCTACAAATGTTTCAGTTTCTTACAATAATTTTTATGCTATTATATTTATTAACCACTTTTGCTTCATTTCTTTCTGAAAGTTGTTTCAACTTATCTATTTCCTTATATATGGACTCAATATAATAACAATCTGGGATGCAAATTGATTAATGACTATACATATAATCTTTGTTATACTCCTGTGATAAAGATATACAAGTCAAACACAAACAAACAAAGAAAAAAAACTTACCTTTATTTTATGGCAGAATGGCACATTTGAAATAAAATTGGAAAAGATTGGTATTATTAGGTACATACACCCTTTAAAATATTTAGATCTTTCTCTTTTTTATTTTTAAAATGTTATTTCTAGGAGCACAGATTCAAGCTGCCCTGAATAGACACTTCCTAAAATATCTTAGCTCTATTGTGCTTTTACATTGTATGTATTCTTTCAGGCCCCCAATTTTTATTTTCATTAAAAGAAAATCAGTTTAAAAGACCTGATTCAGATGTACCTATATTTGCTAAAGGAATAAAAATAATTATTAGAAAATCTTTCTTTCTTTTTAAGGATTGTTAGAGCTAATCATATATTAGCATTCAGATAAATTTCAAATCACCAATAATTTGTCTTCAAATTTGGTCATCAGAGGACCAAACCGTAATTCTCTAATGAGAGTGGAACTACCTAGGAGCTTGGCCCAGAGGACAAGGGTTGTGCTAGTTCCCTGGACTGGTTCACGGCTGATTCCTCGAATTTGAAGGCAGCCATCTATAATGGGAGAGGCCAGAGGATTTGCAGCCGAGCTTCCTCAGCAAAATACTTAACTCCTCATCAGCTGTGTAACCTTCATAATATATGTCAGTTTCCTCTTGCTGCATAACAGATTACAACAAAATTAGAAGCGTAACACAACACATGTTTATTATTTCACATTTTCCATGGGTCAGGAATCTGAGTGTGACTCAACTGGATCCTCTGCTCTGGGTCTCACAAGGATGAAATCAAGGTGTCAACCAGTCTGCAATTCTCACATGAAACTCGGAGGTCTTTTTCCAGTCTCATTCTGATTGATGGCAAAACTCAGCTTCTTGCAGTTAGAGGACTGACATCTCTGTTTCTCTGCTGGTTGTCAACGAGAGTTGCTTTCAGCTCTTGGAGGCCACCTTCAGATCCAAGCCATATGGCCCTCTCAACACATAGCAGCTTACTTCTCCAAAGCTGGAGGAAACTCTCCAGCCTGCTATAAGGGAGGCTTTTTTTTTTTTGAGACGGAGTCTCGCTCTGTCACCCAGGCTGGGGTGCAGTGGTGCGATCTCGGCTCACTGCAAGCTCCACCCCCCGGGGTTCACGCCATTCTCCTGCCTCAGCCTCCCGAGTAGCTGGGACTACAGGCGCCCGCCACCACGCCCGGCTAATTTTTTGTATTTTTAGTAGAGACGGGGTTTCACCATGTTAGCCAGGATGGTCTCGATCTCCTGACCTCGTGATCCGCCCGCCTTAGCCTCCCAAAGTGCTGGGATTACAGGCGTGAGCCACCGCGCCCGGCCGGGAGGCTTATTTAACAAGAAATAATTACAAGAGGATCACTCTTGTGGTATAATTTGCTTAGTTATATTCACACACACCAATTCCACTAAAAGATAGGGTATTAAACAAAGCACATGTACACAGGAGACAAAACAGATGTACAGAGATTTTACTCTGCCATAAGTCCGCTGAGTGACCTTTGTCAAGTTATATCTCAGTATATGAATAAGCTTAGCACCTATCTCAAAAGTTTGGTAGAAAGAAAAGTTAACACAGGCTGGGTACAGTGGCTTATGCCTGTAATGCCAGCACTTTGGGAGGTCGAAATGGGAGGATAGCTTGAGGCCAGGAGTTCAAGACAAGCCTGGATCACAGAGTGAGGTCTCATCTCTACAAAAAAAATAATAAAATTAGTCATGTGTGGTGGCAACACCTGCAGTCCCAGCTACCTGGGGGTCTGAGGTGGGAGGATTGCTTGAGCCCAAAGGGAGTCAAGGCTGCAATCAGCCACTGTTGCACCACTGCACTCCAGCCTGGGCAGCAAAGTGAGACTCTGTCTCAAAAAAAAAAAAAAGGCCAGGCACGGTGGCTCACTCTTGTAATCCCAGAACTTTGGGAGGCTGAGGCGGGCGGATCACGAGGTCAGGAGATCGAGACCACGGTGAAACCCCATCTCCACTAAAAATACAAAAAAATTAGCCGGGCGTGGTGGTGGCGCCTGTAGTCCCAGCTACTCAGAGGCTGAGGCAGGAGAATGGCGTGAACCCGGGAGGTGGAGTTTGCAGTGAGCCAAGATTGTGCCACTGCACTCCAACCTGGGTGACAGAGCGAGACTCTGTCTCAAAAAATAAAAAAAAAGGGAGGAGGGCAGCATAAAAAAATTCTCAGAGCAACGTCTACGGTCTGGACTCAGTGAACGGCAGCTATTTTTAGACTTCGCCCAGTAACTCAAAAGGCCCCATGCCCTCTGCCACATTACATTACGCTCATGATTAACAATGCAAAACTTTTGCATAGCTGCCAAGTATGGTGACTCATTCCCTCTTTAAAGACTATAGTTAGTGTTACCTTGCATAAACATAGGTTAAGTATTTGAGTATCAGTTGTTTAAATGAGCTGATATGTGACAAAATGTAACCAGGCTTTTAGAATGAATGAATCTAATAAGCTTAATCAAGAACTTACAGTAATAGATTTCTAACTTATGAATAGAAAATCACTTAAATGAACTCTGATTGTTAAAAATGACATAGACAAATATTAGTATCAGTAGGCATAATTTTCTCCTATATTAACTCCAACATATATGATTTTAACAATTTTGAAATCTCCCCAAATGTTTTCTGTGATTTCTCACCATTATCTGGGGGAAAACAGAACAAAGCTATGATTTGCTAGGGTCAAGCAACGATTCCGTTCTGACAGCCCTATAGCTAACACTGTTCATGATTTTGATCTGCACTTCTTTGAATACTGTGCCTGTGTCTGGGAAAATTTCACCTTATAAATTCTTCTCTAAGATGAAAGCACAAACCCAATTTCCTTTGCATCTAGAACACAGGCCTATAACCCTCATATAAGCACATGTTGCTAATCCCAAGTAAGAAGAAGAATGCCAGGTAAGATTGCGTATTGACTTCACTTCATATCAATGAAGGAGGGAGAAACTTGGATTTGAAATTTCGCGTTTTGTGACTAACAAAACCTGGTACAATGCTTTGCTAATGCTGTAAAACTACAGGGACTCGTACATCTGTAATTGTTTGGGGATCACATTAGTGAAGTAGTCGGACAGCATGTAACTCTGCTAGGATTTCTGATAAAAAAATTATGTTTCAATTGAAATTTGTAAGTTAACTTTTAAAACAAATTATTTTAGACGTGCTGTTTTGATTATCTTATTAATATTTAAATTTTACTGTTACACCCAAAAATCAGTTATGCCTTTCAAAGATTGTTTTAAAAAGTTGGCTCCATCTTTGTGGTGGGCACAACTAGGCCATATCCCCCAAGAACGTCCGCATTCTAATCTCTGTACACCTGTGAATATGTTAGGTTACATGGCACAGGGAAAGTTAAGGTTGCTAGCCAGTTGGCCTCAAAATAGGTAGATTATTTAGAGTCATCCCAGCAAGCCCAGTGACATCAGAATGGTCTCTAAAATGGGAAAGAGAAGCTGAAGAGCGAGAGTCAGAGGGAGATGTGACTATGGAAGAAAGAAAGAAAGAGAGCAGTGTTGCTGGCTTTGAGGATGCTGTGGGACCACAGGAATGCAGGTGGCCCCTGCCGGATAGAAAAAGAAAGGAAATGGACCCTGTAGAACCTCCAGAAAGGAATTCACTCCTGCTGATACCTCGATTTCAGCCCACTGAGACCCTTGTTGAATTTCTAAGCTACATAATTATAAGACAATGGATTTCTGGGGTTTTAGCCACCAAGCCATTAGAGGTAATTTGTTACAGCAGCTGCATAGAACTAACACAATTAAAAAGTGTGACTTTACTTTCTCCAGGAGGGAAATTTCTGGTGCTTCCAGCTGTATATCAAAAAAGTATTTGGAAAACAGGTTCATCTAGATAAAATATGTTTTTTTCACAAATTTCAACAGAACACGTCTCTGCTGTCAAACAACTCTGTTAATAACTCCTGGTCAAATACAGAAAATACAGGCAAGCAGTATTTTATATCTGTGTCCACGTTTAGTTACAGAGTAAACAATGACTACAGGTTCCTTTAAAAGTAAAAAATACAACTTACCAAAAAAAAGAAAAACCCAATCTGAATAATGAGAGTATACTTAAACATAGAGAGCTCAAACAACTCAGCTGAAATGCAATGCGTTTCCTAATTATTAACTTGGTTGCTGACCATGAGATGCAGGATGCAGGTGTTCAAAGGAAGCATGCACTTTACCTGAATTTACTCAGTAAAACAATTCCAGCTTCTAAAATTGGTTTTAGGAATGATAACATTTTTTTTTAAACTTTGACATGAAATTAACTTGTTGCTGAGAATTTGCACATGTGAATTCACCTTGAGATTGATTTTTCACAATCTTTACAAAGAAGAATAACATAAATAAACATGGCATTTTCCAGGTGGCTGCAAATCATACCAGGGAAAATAAAATCCTCAAATCGAGTGGACTTTTGCAATAATCTTGTCCTTGGGGTGAAACTGTAGCAAGAACATGCTTCTAGAATTTCTAATGTTGAAACACTGACCACTGTCCAAGGTGGAAGAACATTAAATCAAATTCCACGGTGGGAACAGGGATGATCATGAGATGGCGAAGTTTGAGATTTCTTATTCTGTTATTTCTCTGCCCATAACAAATCATTTTTCCAAGTTAAGAGTCACAGACAAGATCTATTAATTATCTTTCACACAGCAGTAAGAAGGAGATGTCTATTCCTGACTTGAAAAAATTCAAAAGAGTTGTAACATTGGTGTGACACCTTAAGCAAAAACCTTGGACTAGTTATTTACAGTTGTAAAGGGACCCAAATTAGCCACAGCAGTCAGATTATATTTACACTTCCCATTGTTAGGGATGAAAATCCTCGGTGACAGTCACCAGCAGAAATCGCTGCCAGCCTTCAAAACGACCACCTTCTGTGGAAGCCAGTGTTTTCCCAGAAGAACAACAGATCCGGGGCCAAAATGTCCTGTGCTGATTAAAACAACTAACCCTAACATAATTTTATAAACCTCAGAGAGCTGCAACAGCAGATGGGTTTTATTATTTACTAAAAGGTAAAATATTTCTCAAGATTATGGTTACAGATATACTTAATCGTTCCTTCACCACATGGGATTATTAATACAATACCCATATTAGGTTTTATTCTGTTTCTGATGTACACAAAAATCAGGTCTCTGTGTAAAAATGCTTTTTAATTTATATATGAATGAACATTCAGCATAGATGTGATTGCTAATAATTTTCCCACAGGTAGTTTTTGGATTATAAGAGCATGGAAAGGATTTATAGTTATGGTCAGTGATGATAATCAAATACTCAAATCACATTGTCTTTTTTTAAAAAAAAAACATTTTCTAGCCGATTCTGTTGGAAATCACACCAAAGTACCTTGATGTGATAATGTCTTAAAAAAATATAAAAGAATTTCTCTGGTACCAAAACAGAGATATAGACCAATGGAACAGAACAGAGCCCTCAGAAATAACACCACACATCTAAAACCATCTGATCTTTGACAAACCTGACAAAAACAGGAAATGGGAAAAGGATTCCCTATTTAATAAATGGTGCTGGGAAAACTGGCTAGCCATATGTAGAAAGCTGAAACTGGATCCCTTCCTTACACCTTATACAAAAACTAATTCAAGATGGATTAAAGACTTAAATGTTAGACCTAAAACCATAAAAACCCTAGAAGAAAATCAAGGCAATACCATTCAGGACATAGGCATGTGCAAGGACTTCATGTCTAAAACACCAAAAGCAATGACAACAAAAGCCAAAATTGACAAATGGGATCTAATTAAACTAAAGAGCTTCTGCACAGCAAAAGAAACCACCATCAGAGTGAACAGGCAACCTACAAAATGGGAGAAAATTTTCGCAACCTACTCATCTGACAAAAGGCTAATATCCAGAATCTACAATGAACTCAAACAAATTTACAAGAAAAAAACAACCTCATCAAAAAGTGGGCAAAGGACATGAACAGACACTTCTCAAAAGAAGACATTTATGCAGCCAAAAAACACATGAAAAAATGCTCATCATCACTGGCCATCAGAGAAATGCAAATCAAAACCACAATGAGATACCATCTCACAGCAGTTAGAATGGCGATCATTAAAAAGTCAGGAAACAACAGGTGCTGGAGAGGATGTGGAGAAATAGGAACACTTTTACACTGTTGGTGGGACTGTAAACTAGTTCAACCATTGTGGAAGTCAGTGTGGTGATTCCTCAGGGATCTAGAACTCGAAATACCATTTGACCCAGCCATCCCATTACTGGGCATATACCCAAAGGATTGTAAATCATGCTACTATAAAGACATATGCACACATATGTTTACTGAGGCACTATTCACAATAGCAAAGACTTGGAACCAACCAAATGTCCAACAACGATAGACTGGATTAAGAAAATGTGGCACATATACACCATGGAATACTATGCAGCCATAAAAAAGATGAGTTCATGTCCTTTGTAGGGACATGGATGAAGCTGGAAACCATCATTCTCAGTAAACTATCACAAGGACAAAAAACCAAACACCGCAGGTTCTCACTCATAGGAATTGAACAATGAGAACACATGGACACAGGAAGGGGAACATCACACTCCAGGGACTGTTGTGGGGTGGGGGGAGGGGTGAGGGACAGCATTAGGAGATATACCTAATGCTAAATGACGAGTTAATGGGTGCAGCAAAACAACATGGCACATGGATACATATGTAACAAACCTGCACATTGTGCACATGTACACTACAACCTAAAGTATAATAATAATTAAAAGAAAAAGGCAAGGAAAACATCTTGCAACCAAATAGCAAAAAAAGAAAAAAAAAGAGTTTCTGCTATTTCGACATGTGATAGTTCATGTGTAACGTTCATCAACAAGTGGAAATTGTCACTCTACCTATTTCATCAATTAGGTTGCAATGAGTTTTATAATTAGTAGGTGCTTCATGCAAAAGGCAGTATTACATTCATAATATGAACTTATTAGAACTTCTAAATACATTCAGTAGTAATAACTATAGTATCTGTTTTCCTTTTAAAAATGTTCTTTACAGAAAACCAAACACTGCGTGTTCTCACTCCTAAGTGGGAGTTGAACAATTAGAACACGTGGACACAGGGAGGGGACATCACACACTGGGGCCTGTCAGGGGTGGGGGTTATGGGAGGGAGAGCATTAGGAGAAATACCTAATGGAGGTGACGGGTTGATGGGTGCAGCACACCACCATGGCACGTGTATACCTACGTAACAAACCTGCACATTCCGCACATGTGTCCCAGAAGTGAAAGTATAGTTTAAAAAAAGGGAAAAAAAAGCTCTTTATAATGATTACAATTCTGAACCTTACAACACTATCCTCCTAAAATAACATTATTGGGTTTCTTTTATCTACCTCACTCAGGTTCCATTTTTAATCATAACCCTTCACAAATACATGGTAAAAGCAGCGATTTACTGTACTGGATTTTTAACTACCTATCTAAATTTATGCTTTGCTGTTAAATCTGTCATTCCTGACAAACACAGCTAAACAAAAACATTTGTTTATGGTATGAGATTAGGAACAAAAATCAAGAAAAGTGATGTAGAACAGGGAATGATCTGATTTTTCAGACCAAAAAAACTAATTGAATTGTTACTTCAAAAAGGAAAGACAAGACAAAGGACATTTGGTGAATATTTGCAAAAAGGGAAAAAAAAGGCTGGTCGCATTGGTCAGCAGCAGTAATCTACAGCTCCGTATAATACGGTTCCAGCTCTATAAATCTGTTCTACTCCACAATACTTTCCCGAGAAAGTAATGTATCTCTAAAAAAGTTCCATCTACGTGTCACCCTGAAAGCTTACTATGCTGAGGATAATTCCAAATGCAGAAGTGTGCAGCACAACCCCTTTTTGTGACCCAAAACTGACTTCTCAACCATGAACATGTTTATAAAGTAAATATGGAAATATTCTAGCTTTTTAAGGAGAATGCTTGTCTCCTTTAAAGTTTTTCGAACCTTCCAAAGCTTCTAAATATTAACATCTCTAAGCATAAGAAGCTTTGTTCCTCCTGAAGTACTGAGGACCATTCTTACTGAATTACTGAAGTAAAAAATGTGTCGTATAAACCCAAGGATGGAGAGTCTAAATGACTTTAAGAAACTTCTACAATGTCGTAGGCACTGCAGGCCGTGAGTGGCACACATTTGAATAAGCCTGCATACGCCTAGTATCAGATTGAAGCACGTATAAATAAAAGGCCCTAGAAGGTGAGAGATGATGGTAACTTAAAATATTACACACAAAGGAACGGAATCCAGATGCTCATGATAAAATATTTTAAGATCTCATTTTGTTTCTAACTGGTCTTTAGAAAATTTAGGGAACTCCAAAGTTAAGTAGACAGAATATTCAGGTAAATAAGATAGTTTAAATACATACACATGCATACACAACAATTATTTTTTTTAAAAAAGACCATAATTTTTAGCTGTTTTGTTTTGTTTTAATGAGGGATTGAAACTGCATACTATTAACATATGCCCCAAAATTGCAATTTGCTACATCTGACATTACACTTTCCTCTATTATAGGGTAGACTTTAGCAAATCAATTTGCAGATTATAAAGTTCTACCAATCACCACTTCTGAATTCATAATCTACTGATGTATGTTTAAGATTTGTACCCGTTAAATTGCCATAAACATCTGCAACCCTCCCATCATAAATGTTCCTCAGAATGTTACAAGACTCAAATTTAAGTCTATGCTAAGTATTCTGAAGGCAATTGCTTCAGTGTAGTGATACATGTAAGATCCTTTTTCTTTTTTTTATAACCTCCTCTATAAACAGGCAACAAAACCTCAGTATTTTAAAAGTGAATGGGTTTTTTTTAAATTTTATTTTGGAGACCCTTTTAGAACATGTAGTTAAAATTAAATACAACAAACATGATCATGCCTTTTAAAAAGTCACCATTTTTTAAAGAAAATATCATGTAATTTAAAGGTTTTAAAAGCAGGGTTAGTATTAGAACTTTATTATATGGGCCAATGATTTCTGTTTAAGAATATTTTGTTTCAGTCTGAATACAGTCATCCTTTGGTACCTGTGGGGCACTGCTTCCAGAACGGACCCTCCTCAGAATCTGCAGATACTCAAGTCCTTTACATAAAATGGTGTAATATGTGTATATAATCTATGCACATCCTCCCGTATACTTTAAATTATCTACAGAGTTGTTATAATACTTAATACAATGTGAATGCTATGTAGTTGTTATACTGTATTGTTTTTCATTTGTGTTATTTGTATCTTTTTTTTGTTTTTCATTTTTTCAAATATTTTCAATTAGCACTTGGTTGAATCCATGGATGCAAAACCAGAGGATGTATTTTTATCCCCAAAGTGTTGAATGAGTCGTGAGTCACAAAAACTAGTAAAATTAGTCAATCAAGTTTGTTTTTAAAAGCTGGTGGTCCAGCCGGGTGTGGTGGCGGTGCCTGTAGTCCCAGCTACTTGGGAGGCTGAAGCAGGAGAATCGCTTGAACCCAGGAGGTGGAGGTTGCAGCTAGCCGAGATGGCGCCACTGCACTCCAGCCTGGCAACAGAGTGAGACTCCGTCTCAAAAAATAAAATTAAAAAAAATAAATAAAATAAAAGCTGGTGGTCAACAGTTGATTAGATTTAAAAATGTATATATACACTATGGAATACCATACAGTCATAAAAATAATAAAATCATGCCCTTTGCAGCAATGTGGATGGAGCTGGAGGCTATTATTCTAAGTGAACAAACCCAGAAGCAGGAAATCAAATCATTTCACATTCTCACAAGTAGGAGCTAAATAATGGGGACACATGGACATAAAGATGGAGATAACAGACACTGAAAACTCCAAAAGCAGGGAGGGTGACAGGGGAATGAGGGTTCATAAACTGCCTATTGAGTATAATGTTCACCATTTGGGTGACAGGTGTACTAGAAGCACATACCCTACCATCACGCATGGAATAGCCATGTAACAAATAATCTCTGCATCTAAAATTAGAACATAAGATAAATGCAATAAAAAGATGGTGGTGACAATTAGTAAGGTCTGCCTGATATGGTTTGGCTTTGTGTCCCCACCCAAATCTCATCTTGAATTGTAGCTCCCAGAATCCCCACAGGTTGTGGGAGGGACCCCGTGTGAGATACTGAATCATGGAGTGGTTATTTTCCATGCTGTTCTCATGATGTTGAATAAGTCTCATGAGTGCTGATGGTTTTATAAAGCACATGCCCTCTTCCCTGCTGCCATGTAAGATGTGACTTTGCTCTTCATTTGCCTTCAGCCATGATTGTGAGGCCTCTCCAGCAATGTAGAACTGTGAGTCCATTAAACCTCTTTCCTTCATAAATGACCCAGTCTCGGGTGTGTCTGTATTAGCAGCATGAGAACAGACTAGTACACTGCCCTTTCAAACTGATAGTCAATCAACTCAAGGATATGTCCAGAGATTCCTCATCTCCCCAAACTCCAGCTTAAGGGTTTCAGGGCTGACACGGGATGTGTCAGTTTATGCAAGCTAATGCATAAGCAAGCATACCAAGAGGACAGCTAGAAAATCTCTGCTCTTCTCTCCAACTTTCCCTGATAAACTATGCCAAAAATGCGTTTCAAACTTCCATGTTTAAAATTATTTTTGAAATAATTATTATGCACCTCCACTGATAGGCTCATAGGACTTAATGTGAATAATATAATACATAATCCAAATCCTGTTGGAATTCCCAGTGTCTGTTATCTCTGTTTATGTCCATGTGTCCTTACTCTTCAGCTCCTACTTATAAGTGACAACATGCAATAGGCATGTAAACAAGAAGGCATTAAACTTGGAGGGAATAAAACTAGAAGTATTTTTGGCCAGATAGAAAAATGAAAGTCATGATAACAGTGAACAACAGGGGTATAGTTAACTTTAGTTGACGTTTCTGAATTTCTGTCTAAACTCACTCTATGACTACTACTTTTAGAAGTTTATTCCTCAAGAGAAGTGACTTGACATGTCAGTAAGTAGATTTTCCAATTATTGGAGGTAGGGCTAGGCAGGAGAGGTTTTTCCATCTGACCTAAAGAACTAAATTCAGATAAAATATTTTATACAAATTACACAATATTGTATACAATTTATACAAACATAAACTAAGACATTTCACCTCACCAAATCAGGATTCATTCATGATAGGGGTTGCCTTATGATTGTAATTACATATAACATTTAAATATTCGAGTAAAAATATAACTCTCAATTACAAAAAGACAGGACTTCAAACATATTTCCATAAAGACATAGAACTTAAATTTCCCTATATGTTTGTTAATGTCTTTGGTCAATTTAGTTTCAAATAGATAAATTACACTGTTAGACAATGGTAATAGGTATATAAAGTACAGATTATTGACTTTATATTTAGTATGTTTGCACGATATTTTTGGGAAATAGGCAAATGTTTATTAAACTATAAAAAGCTCTGAAAAGCTATTTTATGAGTACTACTGTATCTGCTAGCCCACTTAATCTACATCAACAAGAGTTCATACAAGAAGATATATCATCAGGAAGCCAGGATTTCAATCTGCCTCTTATCACAGTAATATGAAGTCAATCTCCAAAATAAAAAGGATGGGTGGAAGAAGTTAATGAACCCATTTATCTTAATGTATGTAAAATCTAATGCCAAAACAGCACATGATATTTTATTCACTATTTTCCTAGTGCATCCTACATTATGGAAGAGTTATTTTATAGCATCTGATAACATTTCTTTTGACTTCTATTTGTATGACATAATAGTTTAAATATAAAGAAATGTTTTCATGTAGAATGTATTCAAATGCTAAAATATACATACATGTTATTCTCATCACGGTTGTAACAAATCTTTGCTTATTAATGAACTACCTTTAAATAATAGTACATTGTTTAGGTTTTGAAATGAATGGAAAAGAACATCTACAATGCAGTTTTAACCTTTTTACAAATAGAAAATAGTCTCAGACTTTAAGTGTTTTATTTAAATTTAACTCTAGAAATAACAGTGCACTTCTCAAAGCTCTGTAAGTCTCAGTAACTTTGTATTAGTTGTAAAATTTAAAGAACTAAGTCAGCAGACTTGGCCCTCAGATATTTTATTTTAAAAACAAAAACTAAATGAATCATGTACTTTAACGTAAAAAGTAAAACTGACCCTGATTAAGTTCAGTGGATTATATCAATGTCAGCATCTTTGTTACGATACTGTCCTATAGTTTGGCCTACATTACCACTGCGGGGAGCTAGGCAAGTGGCAATAAAATATCTCTGTATTATTTCTTATAACTGCCTATGAACATATAATTATCTCAGAATTAAAGCTTAATTCATAAAACTAGCTTCTTTCAAATATAAATAACCAAAGGTTATATTTCTTGAGGAAAAATCCAGACTTGAACACTTTCAACGTTTAGAATTTCCCCAGTCAATTTAACATGTGATATGACCACTTAGCTATTTTGAAGGTGACAACTTTGTGTTCACTTGTCCTAAACACAGAATGAGTTTTACAAAATATCACTTACAAACAGATTGGTCAGTTTATCACATCAGATCGGAAGATATGAATGTTAGATTATGCAGGGTAAATGTCAGTTTGGAACGACAAACAATAATTCCTGAGAAATCTGCTGTAAAAAGACATCAACATAGTGAAGGATTACAAAGATTTCTGGTTCTTATATTTTGCTTTATAAAGCAGAAAGAGTATTTGCCAAAGTCCTTACAGAAACACTGAGAAATTTTACTTTAATCAGAAAATAAAATAAGGAGATACCCTAAGTTTTAAAAATACTTCACGCAAAATGTGTATCATGCAGTTTAACAAAAAAAATCTCAAGGACAGCATCTGAAATAATTGGGTATGAAATTCCATAAGCAAACACTACTAATTTAGATTAACCAAGCATTTCTTTGCTAGAAAATAAGCCCATTATTTTATTTCACCAATTAACTTTATTATAGAACACAAACCATCTATGCGTGCATGTGTCGGTCCCAGCATACACATTTGATGCTAGATGATAAATGTTGCAATTTGCAGGGTAAAGTTAGTATTTGCATTACTCCACTGTCTCTTAATTTTAAACAGAATTGGCACCTCTTCCTGGAAGACATCCTGTCCTTTCCTGTGCCATTTCAAGGGTTGTTAACTTTTTCTGACTGCTGTAGTTCTTAACATATCCTATGACACTGTTGTTTACATATGGGTTTTTAAAATAGATTGAGAACTTTTAAATTTATGAAGTGTGTGTAAAAGAATGTATGATCATTCATATTCCCATTTCATGAAAAATTAAGTCATATTTTGGACGTAAAAATTGTTAAAGGAAAGCTTTTCTATAAATATTTTCTTTTAATAGTACTTTTTATCATTGAAATTTAGATCATTCAATTATGGAGATTTCTTCATTGAAGAGAAAATATCTCTTCAAAACTCTAAATAAGCTGAGCTTTATCAACTAAATTTATAGGAATACAGGCTTCAGAGGTATTAATTTATCTTACGATATTTTCCCTTCTAAAATTTGTCATGTTTTGTCACAGGTTTAAAGTGCAAGGCAACTATTGATATGAAAGATAATGTGGTATATGTAGTATAAGTGAACCTGAACTTTTCTCAAATATTTATTATTTTTATTTTCTTTGCTGTCAAGAAGAGTGGTAACAAATATGTATTATTTGTAAAGCCCCACAAAATTTGCATGAAAATTGTTGCATGAACTAGACATGCTTTCTGTGATATTAATCTGCAGTATTCTGCAAGCCACACAAAAAAAAATCACACCCATTGCAAGAAGCTTATTTCAGCATTTTACCTGTCAGAAACAGTGATTAATGTACTTAAAAGTAATTTTTGCAAACATTGTTAAAATATAGTCCATGTGTAATATACATGTGAAAGCAAAGTCTGCAAAAAGTAGGATGTTATCCCTTCCTTGATTAGTTCAAATTATTTCATCAGCTAAATTCCTTTGAGATGTGTAAGATAAGGTGGTTCTTCAGAGGAACTTTGGACGGGAACTTATGACTGTAGTGACATGAATACCTATGAAAGTACTTCATTTTTAAAATATAGAAAACAGACATGAAGAAAATGTACTTTAGAGTTTCAAATAATTGAAACCATCATTTTTTTCAAATGAGGCACTAAATAAGTGCGTAAGTCAATTTTTTTTCCAGCCTAGGCAATATGGCAATATATATAAGAACAAGTAAATATAACAAACAGTACAAGATTCATCTGGAGAAAAATAATTATACACGTGATAAAATACAAAAGAACAGAAGAAAACTCAATTATTGATGTAGGATAAACTCATCACAGGATATCAATATATCACCAAGGTTTGCACATTTAAAACATGGGCAGGCAACAAGGAGGAGCTCTTGTGCAGGAATAGTTGCCTTTAATCTTCTATCTTCACTGTTTAATGAAAACGATAGGAATGTTAGTAATTTCAAAAAGCATCACAGCAGTATTCATTAGAGAAGACTTGTGTGAACTGCCTTTCACCTGCTGAGCCCTGTTGGAAGGAATCAGCTGTAGGAGGGAAGAAGGCATTTATAAAGGCAAAGATCTGGAAACAGCTCTGGCCATCAGGTACTGAGAGAGAAGAGGGAGAGCACAGTAAGCACACAGCCGTTGTGTGCTCGATGGAGAAATAAACACTGTAAGAGAGGCAGTGGCCACAAGAACCAGCCTGTGGGTGGTATTTACAACTTAACTGTACCTCCTAGCTGGGTGTATTAGTCAGGGTTCTCTAGGGCGACAGGACTAATAGGATAGATGTATGCATGAAAGGGAGTTTATTAGGAGAATTGACTCACATGATCTTAAGGTGAAGCCCCCAATACGCCATCTGCAAGCTGAGGACCCAAGAAGCCAGTCTGAGTCCCAAACTGCAAAAGTAGGGAAGCCAGCAGTGTCCCCTTCAGTGTGTGGCCGAAGACGCGAGAGCCCCTGGCAAATCACTGGTGTAATCCAAGAGTCTGAAAGCTGAAGAACTCAGAGTCCGATGTTCGAGGGCAGAAAGCACCCAGCACGGGAGAAAGATGGAGACCTGAGGACTTAGCCAGTCTGGTCCTTCTGCGTTCTCCTGCCTGCTTTTATCTTAGCCACAATGGCAGCTGCTTAGACAGCGCCCACCCAGATTGATGGTGGGTCTGTGTCTCCTAGTCCACTGACTCAAATGCTAATGTCCTTTGGCAATACCCTCAAAGACACACCCAGGAACAGTTATTTGCATCTTTCAACCCAATCAAGTTGACACTCATTATTAACCATCACACTGGGGAATAGCAAGCATCAGCTACCAACTACTGTCAGAAAACCATTCTGTACTCATTTAATCAAAGCTTTGCTATGCTTGGGTTGTATTACAGCACGAAGAAGAAGAGGCCTATCTTTTTATCATTTTTAATACACTGGGGCAGGAGGCAGAAATACAGAGGACTCTACCAATTGACCTGATTTCCAGAGAGGGACTATGCACTACCAGGAGTGAAAAATTTGCAACATGCCACCCAGGGTACGAGGACACACACATATCTTCCTCGTTTGATGAAAAAGTGGCACAAATTAGAGGACACTGGACAATAACTTTTATGAATTAAATTCAGAGAAGAATATGTGTAAATAATAAAGTAAGAGGAGGTGCTTCTCTAAAGAGCATGATATAAATAACTTTACTTAGAAAATATTTAAGGTCTAAATATTTTCTCCTTGTTTGTCCTTGTTGGAATATTTAATACACATACACTAAAGGAACGCTTGTGGCCAGGCTCTGTGGCTCTCGCCTGTAATCCCAGCACTTTGGGATACTGAGGGAGATGGATCACTTGAGTCCAGGAGTTTGAGATCAGCCTGGGCAATATGGCAAAACTCTGTCTCTACACACACACACACACACACACACACACACACACACACACACACACACACTATATATATATATATACACTTAAATTAGCCAGGGGTGGTGGCATGCGCCTGTGGTCTCAGCTACTCCAGAGGCTGAGGTGACAGGATTGCTTGAGCCCAAGAGGTCGTGGCTGCAGCAGTGAGCTGTGGTCACATCATTGCCCTCCAGCCTGGGCAGCACAGCAAAACCCTGTCTCAAAAAAACAAAAGCAAAAACAAAAAATGCTTGTGATAAATGTGAGACACTAAGATTAAATGGAAAAGGGGATTCCTTACACCCACCGCCTAGCTACCCAGCTCAAAATAAGAAGTTGCTGAGGCTGGGCACGGTGGCTCACGCTTGTAATCCCAGCACTTTGGGAGGCCAAGGTGGGCGGATCACGAGGTCAGGAGATCGAGACCACGGTAAAACCCCATCTCTACTAAAAATACAAAAAATTAGCCAGGAGTGGTGGCGGTGCCTGTAGTCCCAGCTACTCGGAGAGGCTGAGGCAGGAGAATGGTGGGAACCCGGGAGGCAGAGCTTGCAGTGAGCCGAGATTGCGCCACTGCACTCCAGCCTGGGTGACAGAGCGGGACTCCATCTCAAAAAAAAAAATAAAAAAAGAAGTTGCCGAAACCCTTAGGGTCCCTGAGGGTCCCTCAACCTGACAACTCTCTCCCCCAGAGAGATTACCACTATCCTGTATCTTGTGTGGTTTTTAATTCCTCTTTATTTTTATTAATAGTTGTACCATCATATGTGCCTCTAATATGTTGTTTAGTGTTGCATGCTTTGAACTTTATTCAAGTATACTCAAGAAGTATGTATCTTTCTGTGGTGTGCTATTTTCATTCAACATTGTGTTCCTGAGATTAATCTTGTTAACATTTACAGTTCTGGTCCCTCATTCACACTGCTGTGTAGTATTCCATTTGTAAACATGCTATGATTTGTTAACTTGCTCTCCTGCTAATCTTCAGTGCCCCGTTACTGTAGACAGAGCTGCCATGGATGCTCTTGTGTGTCCTTATGCACATGTGTCTGAGCTTCCTTGCTAGCTTTTTAGAGGTTGTGAGCATCTTAAAACATATTGTATAATTTCATATTGTTTTTTCAACCAGTGTGACAATCCATAATCTCATCTGCAGTGCATAAGGGCTGCAATATTCCCATGTTCAAATTGTCATTCATATGATCAAAAACATTGACTAATTATTTACTGCTTACTATATTAAGTAAAAATATTTGCAGTTTATGTACAAACTCATTTTTCTGGCTTATCACTGTCTGTTTGCTACTCTAAAACATAAACCTGAGTGCCAATCATGATGTGTGCCTCCCTGTCATTGCAGGAAAAATTCACAATTTTCAAGTTGCACAAATACAAGTTTAATTTTAATTTTGTTTATCTAAAATGGTATGATTTCAATCAGAATGGCCCTATCACTAGCAGAAGATAGAGCTTTGCAAAACCCCACCATGCAAAGGAAGTGTGCATATAGGTTAAGAGATGTGAATGCAACTATTTTCTTTTTTTTTTAGCATAAAAAACCTGCCCACCTAAGGGAATGCAAACAATTTACTCCACTTTTCATTCACAAAATGTTGACAATGCATTCCATAAAATGTTTTACGATGACTAAATGAGATAATACATGAAAAGCCGCTAATAATACAACGCTCAGTATCAAGCAGACATTCAATAAAGCTATTGTTATTCAGCAGCAACGCATTGATAAATCACCAACTTTGAGGGCTACTCTAATAACAAACAGGTATAATATAACCATATTCATTAAAAATATAATTTCTCCAAAGTTGTAACTTCAATAATATTTAATATTCCAGGTAAGATAACCTTACTATATTTTAAAAGCCCAGGTGTTCTTTATCGTAATAAAAATGTAGTAATCTGCAGATGAGATTATTAGACCAGAGACTAACACACTTCTTCGTAGAAATTAACTGGGGTCAAAGAATGTACGTGCTTTCCAGACATACATCATGCACACAGGCATATTGTCTCTGGTCTCAAGACTGAATTCAAGGCTAGCCTTTGGAACATCTACATCTTATTAAATTATGTTTACACTAAGTTAAAAGCATTTTAATATAATTATCGCTGAGGCTTGTCATCACTTACAAATCCCAGAAGGATTGTGTTGCATGACAAAGCAGACCAGAAATCCAGATCCTAAGTGGTAAACAAGACTCGTTCTCACCTCCACACAGTGCTGTCAATCTGCACGGAAGGCAATCTCTGTATCACTAACATCTATTAATGTCACACATGTTGAGGGCAGGCTAGGTCTTTTCATAGAACCAGACGGACAGAGAGAAATGGAGAATGAATATTAGCTTTAATGAATGGATGCAGAGGATCAAATATTATCCTTAGAATATTTTTGGTTCTTTTCATCTCCTTTCTCCCTATTTAGCTATATTTTTCATGAGGAATATTAATGCATTATTAGTCCACAAGTTCAACTTTTGTGCACTGAGAAATAGGATTAGCATGGCTTATAAAATTTATCTGGGGGGAGGCTTCAGCTCTCAAGGAATTATAGGGTGTATTAATTCTTACTTATTTAGGCTACAGACGGTTAAGCCAGGAATTATGTACTTATAATTAGGTACAGAATTGACAGAGATCCCATGGTTGTTACTTATATATCGCTTCTGTTCCAAATGCATTTAAGTTGCTTGCAAATGCATGCAATATAGCAATATAAAATACTTAAACTCTTTAGAAAGAACCTTTAGAAAATACAAAAAATAGGGAAGCGAGATGGTGTCAGAAATGTGGTCAATGAACAAATGGACACTTTGACGAATCATGCACTGAGTCAGGGCAGAGCACAAATTTGACTTTGAGTTTTCTAATTAACATGCAGAAAGGAGAAAATATAACCAGTAACAAGACTATGCATGATATATTCTAGTTATTTGGGAGAACACCAATATGAAATAAGAGAAAATATTTCCTATGGCCCCTCATGAAGAGAAGGTTTTATGATGGCTAAAGCAGTTCAGTAAGAAGCAACTGTGTTGGGCCCAGTATGATGTGGTCCATTTTTTTTTTTTTTTTTTTTTGAGACAGAGTCTCACTCTGTCGCCCAGGCTGGAGTGCAGTGGTGCAATCTCGCCTCATCGCAGGCTCCACCTCCCGGGTCCACCCCATTCTCCTGACTCAGCCTCCCGAGTAGCTGGGACTACAGGCACCCGCCACCATGCTCGGCTAATTTTTTGTATTTTTAGTAGAGATGGGGTTTCACCGTGTTAGCCAGGATGGTCTCGATCTCCTGACCTCGTGATCCGCCCGCCTCGGCCTCCCAAAGTGCTGGGATTACAGGCATGAGACACCGCGCCCGGCCAGTTAGGCATTTTTGATGGTCTCACTTCATCTTGAAACAGATTTTAGATAACATGGCAGAATGGATGGCTTCGTTTCCTCCAGGCCATCTTTCATAAATATTATTTATCTTATCCACGTGTCTGAAAAGTATCCAGCTGCAGTGAATTCGTGATTATAGTCCCTGACAAGTACTGGGAAAGCTGTAATTCTATGTTTTTATTTACAAACAAAGCTTTACACTCCAAAAGTCAACAAAATTGCATGTAGCACAAACATCCTCATGTGAAAAGCAGGAGCTGGATAAAGATGGGCCTGAACAGACCGCTCAATTTCTGACTTGAAAGGTACACAAGCAGTGCTGGCAGTCAAAGTGAAGAGTTCCTCAGAAAACAATTTTGGGACTACTTTAATGCAAAAAAAAGCAGGAAATAAAGTCCAACAGCTGCATTCCATAAAGCATACTGGCAGTCATTTGTCAAAAAAAATAAATAAAAATAAAATTAAAAGTAAAACTCTTCTAGTGAAAAATGGCTCAAGCCTTAGGAGGGAAGAAGGAAGAGAGAGGAAGGGAGAGGAGCAAAGAAACCACCTCCAGCTACAGTGCTTGGTTTTGAGCAACAAAGATTCCTGAAATACTTTACAAAATAAACCTGTGGCAAAATGCTGAACTTGGAAACAGAAATAGACAACTTGATGCACAAAATAATCAGTTCTAAAAGAGTCAAAATGTACAAAAGGATACAAAGCATTTGTGGTGTTGACTGAGAAATTAACCATGTACATTTGCTAAACGTAGAAATCTGGGGACAGAGACTGAAAAACACAGTGGTCTCCAAGGCTATTTATTTTGGCATTACTTATTTATAAAGTAAATACATAAAATTGAGAGTCTTTCCTATAACCTGCTTCTCCAAATCTCTCAGTCTTTGTTTCAGGTCTGGTCTGGCATCCCTCATTTTTGTTCTCAGTCTGCCTGGATCCTGAGGTCACTGGAGTCTGTGCTCCCAGCGTGTGTCCATTCCACAGTGGAATGTGAGAACGTAGTAAAACACAACAATACAAATAAATAAGATTCTCTGTTTGAGTCTGAGTGAGAGCAGCTAGAGGTGACTTAGATTAACTGAAAAAGGTGTAAAAGAATTTTGCTAAAATCATGCCTCAAAGAGTCTACAGTATTAATCATGTAATACAGCACTACGCCACACGAGGGCACTATATGGTCAGCTTACTCAGATGAAAGCAAAATGTAAAAGGAGTTTATAAGAACAAGATTTGATGAAAATAAAATTACATTCTCTCCCAGGTAATTAAAAAAATCAAAATTCTGGAACATTTAAAGACCCTATGTGTGGTTTGTAATAAAATGGAAATAGCTTGACTTGCTTTTATCCATTTCACCTGCAACTTGGCCCCTATCAGTTTTTCAAACAGCTTAGGAATTTTTCAACGTAAACGCCTTTGCGCATTCTATTTATCTCTGCCTAGGACACTCTCTGACCTCACTGTAATCTTTTAGGTCTCAGCTGAAATGCAATTTCCTCAGAGACAGCTAACCTAGACACCTTACCTAACGCAAGTCTCTCTTACGCAACATGCAACTGTATGTCAGCCCTCTGTGTATTTTAGTCATGGCACTTACCGAAAGTATTTTATTTATGCACATCGCACATTCCTATGTGAGTTTTGTCTGTTCCCTTCAATATGCTTTAAGCTCCATGAGGATAAATACCTGTCAGTTTTGGTCACTGTCTAATCGCCAGAGCCTAGGACAGTGGGGCATAATAGAAACAAAGCTACGTGTTGAATGAATGAATGAATGAATGAATCTCTGTGACTGGCTTATTTCTCCCTACAAAGTTTGACTGAGCCCCACACTCTCGCAGAAATCTTTACAATAATAACAAAAAAGTAGTGAATGTCACCATGTGTTTTCTGACCAATAAACCTGAGAACTTGTCTGGAGGTTATATGAATTATGGAGCGTTCTGATATACTCTTTATTCAACATTGCTTCTCTTCTATTTAAAAACCTGCCCTTCTTTGGAAAGGGTGAAGTGGGACAGGCTGAAGAACACAGATGTTTGGGGGAAGAATGCTTACATTCACCCACTTTGTGATAACTTTACCCTTGTTAAAACGGAAATACAGAAAAGAGATTACGGAGGAGTTTAATGCTGCCCTTTCTTAGCACGAGAACAACACAATTCTTTTCTTTGTCTCCAACTTTACAGGTACTTACTGTGGCGTATAAAATGGTCACTTACAAATTAGACCAACAAAAGGGTATTAAAAGTATTTGTTTATGGGACATCGGGGTGTAAAACACACCACTCAACATCGTGATGTAACTTTACACGACAATAGGGAAGGAGATAGACAAGACAAAATGCACGGGGTGGGGGGACAAGAGCAGGGCAAAGTGATCCGAAGACAATCTTCACAGAGTTCCAAGATCATGTGGATTCCAAAAGGCCAGAGGCCATTTGCTCCTTGATATTAACTCCATGCTTAGTGTGATACTACAATGTAATTGTGGATTAAGTAGATAACTGCGTCTTGAAGGCTTAAACCAAAACTATGGTTGGTCATAAAGAGGTGGCCGTGTTTTTTTGTTTTGTTTGGTTTGGTTTTTTGTTTTTTGTTTTTTCTTGGCCGAGGAAGAATTGGTTAGGGTATAAGGTGTGCATTTCAGGCTTCCATCATCAAAGACTGACAAATCCAAGTGAGCTGGAGTGAAGGTTAGGTCTTCCCCAGCCGTGGTCTTTACAGAGTAGAGGATCAGACTCCAGTAGGACTAAGGGGAATTCGGTGACCTTGTTACTCATAGGTCAGTAGCTTGGGGTTGTGCTTTCTCCTTTTTTCAACCTGTAGTCGACGCAGCAAAAAGGCCCAGAACTGGCGAAGGAACAAAGCAGCAAAAAGTGAGGCCCAATAAAAGCTTTAGGCTCAAGAAGACCCCTGAGAAACGAAAGGGAGAGACTATTCCAGGGGACAGTAGGTGAAAAGGAGATAACTAAAAGCACAGTGGCAGAATGTTCTTACACGTAAAGGATGTTCGTTAATGGACAAATGTTCATGGCACTGTGATCTGTTAGGACAAATGTAGAATCATCTGTATGCTTTAAATACCTTGTAAGATTTTAACTGTTTATTAGAAGTCCGAGAACCCCGTTTAAGGTATCTAGATATTCCTTCCCCTTCCCTTCCAAGATTCAGAAACTACTAAGGGTGTAGCAGGATGAGCCGCAGACAAAACCCCTCAGACGCCGAGTTGTCGAAGGAAGGGCTTTATTCAGCGGGGAGCATCAGCAAGCTACTGCCTCAAAATCCGAGCTCCCCAAGTGCACAATTTCTGTCCCTTTTAAGGGCTCACAACACTAAGGATTTCACAAGAAAGGGTCGTGATTGATTTGAGCAAGCAAGGGGTACGTGGCAGGGGCTGCATGCACCGGTGGTCAGAGTGAAATGGAACAGGGCAGGGAGTTTCACAATGTTCTTCCATACAGTGCCTGAAATCTATGGGTAACATCGGGTTCTAAGTCATGAGTTGATTTTTAGCTACTAGGTTTAGGCCAGGCAGGCCCAGGCCAGGTTTTGGGTCTGGCGCTGGGCTGCCTGTCTTTGATTTCACTTCCTTGTTTTTTTCTTAAAACAGGTATTGAGTATAAAACAATATAAAACAATATGAGAGGGTCTCTCTCTTCCCTCAAGGGTAAAAATAAGATTGCAACAAATCTAAACTTTATGGAAGTCAACTAAAAAACACTTAAACATATGTAAATAATTGCATACATAAAATACTGCATTAAAATGCCTCCTAAGTGTCACGTAGTCTTTAAACAAATACACTTTCAATGATGGCACAGCTTTTTGGTTCCGTTTCTATTTTAATCTCTGATATTCGCACATACCTGTGCACACCTGGAACATCTATTACTGTTTCAAAAAGACAACTATTAGCAAAGATCTTACATACACCTGCATATCATGCATTAGAATCAAGTACTTTATTCATTTCATGTCTTCAAAATTATGTTAATGTGCTAATCAGGTATTCCATCCTTTCTACAGTATGATCGTCCTAGAATAAGCCACCCAACTTTCTCAAAGATGCAAAATGACCATATTTAAAGTTTGGATGAAATTTAATTCATCTTTAATTTGTTTCTGTCACTTTACTATGTTCTGGGGTGTTTTTTTTCATCTCTCTCCCTCTCTCACTCTCTGTCACACACACACAAACACACATGGCTGGTGCTGTCAGCTCTGAGATTTCTGATCATCAAGAGAAACAGGACATCTTTTAAACTTGAAGTACATTCATATGTCAATGAATGACAATGTGTTTGCGCCATTACAGACAAAATCACAGCAGTCTTTATTTCCAAAAGCCAAAAATGTAGGGATAAATCAACATAAAATGTCATAAGCAATAATTAAATAAATGCCAATAGAATGACCTTATAATTTTCAAACCCATGTCAGATAAAGCTATAAGAGATATCCAAATGCCAATACATATGATATTAATACCTGTGTTTTGTGGTATTAAGAACATGAAAAAATAGAAAATTCTATGAAGTTCAAAGTTCTTTAAAGTTAGATGGAAAAGGCATTCATTGGTATTCCCACGAAGTTTTACTGTTTAGTTGGAAAATACACATATGTTTCTTAAGAGCTAAAATAATGCATTCGACATACAGACAAAGGACCAATGTAGGTGGGAGGGCAGATTTCTGTGATTAGACAGGAGAATTAGAAAATCTGTTCCAAGTAACTCCAGGGAATGGGTGGTATAACTTCCTCCTTGAGGTCTGAGGGTCTCCAACATAAAAGCTCTACATAAGTTTTTATTAGTAGCTCAGAAAAAAAAAATAGAATCTAAAAACATCAGTCAAAATCCTGGCAAAGATTTCTGGTCATAATAAATCATAGTCACACGGGATGACATGATCTCCCACAGCATAAGATTTAGAATTAAGTGTTTGGTATTGTGAGTATCTTCAGTTACCAGATAGTCATTGCTTTCATGATGTGTACACGTCTCCTTAGCCTCGGCAGGGTTTCCAATTAAGCATAGAAATACTTTAAAATTTTGAAATCCTAGTAAAGATAGTTTGGCATTGGAAAGGAACCAATCTGTGTTGGAAATCTACATACGTGTAATGTTTAAGAGAACTTCGCTTATGAGAGAAAGCTTCGTTTTGTTTTCTGAGAGACAGTCTCACTCTGTCGCCCAGGCTGCAGGGCAGTGGTGGGATCTCAGCTCACTGCAACCTCCCCTCCCAGTTCAAGCAATTCTCCTGCCTCAGCCTCCTGAGTAACTGGCACTACAGTTGCACCCCACCACGACCCGCTAATTTTTGTATTTTTAGTAGAGACAAGGTTTCTCCATGTTGGCCAGGCTGGTCTTGAACTCCTGACCTCAGGTGATCTGCCTTCCTTGGCCTTCCAAAGTGCTGGAATTACAGGCATGAGCCCCCATGCCCAGCAGAGAGTGAGTTTTAAAGGTACAATATCAAATGTGCAGTTGAGTACTTGAAACAGATATTTGATTTTAAATTTCTTACTAATATAAACAGTATTGGAACATTTGGCAAAGCGTTTGGATTCACCATATTGATTGTTCTTACAAAAATAAAATTATCAGGGAAATTGTGTTTGTAGATGCAGACACTAAAGAACTTAAGTGAAATAAAATATATTACATTTGGAATTCCTAGTGAATTGGAATGATGGTTTCATAATTTGAAACTTAATATATGTAATTATTTGCTTGATTTTGACATGGTATTTTGAATTGATATTTTAGTATTTATATATTATTTTGGAACAACTAGATTCATTTTAGGGTCACTATTTTTATTAATAAGATTTATAAAAGTTATTTAGATATGCAGAAAAAATTTACTGTCCTAAATTTGAAGCACTCAAAAAATAAGTTTTAAAGGTTTATAAATAAATTTAAAAATATTTGAAAATGTTTTACATTTGTAAACAAGATTTAAAAAATTCATAAGCCCTTAAAATAATTGCTGCAATTTCCCATTTTAAAAATAAAATAATCTCAGTAATGAAAGAAACCTAGAGAAGAACTAGGCTTATAAATCTATAAATTGAATAGCAAATGTTAAAAATGAGATTTAGAAGTTTTCTCTGCACAAAACAGAAGACAAAAGAAGTCATTAAACCCTACATTCATTTTTAATTACAAGTCAGATATTATTTAACAGAGCAATAATATGTCCCCTTTCATGTAATGTCCAGAATTCAAAGGAACCACAGGATGTCATGTCATTTATTCTCCGAAGTGGAATGCAATCAGTTCTCCAGATAATACTGATTAATTTGAGCCAGCCTTCCACATACATCCCCTATGCAAATAAACTTTACAAAGCCTTTCATTACATTATATACAAATATTTCTTCTCTTCATCAGTCATATTCTAATTATAGAGGCTCAACAAGGTAAGTTTAGACTGGCAAATATCTATGCTTATTATTATAGATTCACAAAGAGCTCCTTCTTGCTTATTAGTCAGATAATGTTCTTTCCTTTTATCCTATAGACAAAGGATGCGATTCATTAGGAAGTATTCCCCAACAGAGAAAATGTTTATGTAAGCTTATTCATGTGTTCTTTTCAAATGCAAGGTAATTTAAATTTTCTTTAAATGGTTTTTTTCTTGAGAGTAAAAAAAAGGGAAACAGATGTTTTCATCACAAACACCGTTTACCAACCAATCCAAAATGCATGGCCATTTATATTAAACAAGAAAACAAGTAGAATATGTGATTGCCTACATTTGTGCCGTATATTACTCTCAACTGAACTCCTGACGCTGCCTAAAAAAAAAGATACCACGTTTATTTTCTCAATTCAACCCATCACCCTTCAGAATGACTATTTTAATCTTTTACCACAAACACAACACTGTATTTACCTCTTCTGTCCTTAATCTTTGTCTCTTTCTTCCCTGAAACAAACAAAAGCCAAGACGGGAAACTGTGCTGCATTCTTCTCTAGTCAACCTAATGCCAGTCTTTACTATGGCCGCCTCCCCCTCCTGTGGAGGAACATTTCAAAGTCAACGTAATTTCTTCCACCTCAAACAAATTTTACATGTGCTACCACTTTCCTGATTTTGTGTTTCCTCCTAAGCTCTTCAGTAAGATTGTCAACATTACCGATCCTAAGTCTGCCTCTCTTCAGTAGCTGCATTCACTACTGAAACAAAAGGGCTAATCTCTACTTTGTTCCTATTGCAGACATTATTTATTGACTGTGCAAGATTACTAGACACAATCTAGCACACTCTTGCTTTAAACACACACATACACACACACACATACACACACACATACACACACACATACACATACATACACACACACACACGCAGTTTTCCATGTGCTACCAGTTGTGTTCCCAGGGAAGGAGAATGTCAGATGGATACTAACAAAAAGGATGTCTTTTATGGAATTCCCTTGGGAGCAATACCTAGGAAAGTAGAGAGAAGCATGGTAGGACAAGGAGAGAAAGTGGGCTGGATGCAGCTTCAGCCTATGGGGACACTGGTGTTAAAATAACACTTCAGAGTTGTATAAAGGCCAAGTTCTAGTTGGAACGGGTAGACTGTGCCTTCATATCTGTCTATTGATCAGTCATTGGTTGCAGGCATTTGAGGCCACCCTTAAAGAGGGCTGTGATCACAGCACCCATCATACAATGTAACCTCATTCTGAGGATGTTCCTCACACCTCTATAATTCTTGCATCTTGATTGTTCATTACCAGGTCCTACTTTTCTACTTAATTTTAAAGTGTTGAACTTCCTCATAATTTCCTTTCCCCACACTTCATGCAATATACACTCAATGCAATCTCACCTACTCCCATTCTTTCCTTTGATAATGATAGACTGAAGGGACCCAAATTTATATCTGTACCAGATATTTCTTCTAGCTCTAGACATATATTTGCAAAACCTACTAGTAGAATTCTACTCACGATCTTCCCCCACTTCCTGTTCTTTCCGAAACAATCTTTCTTTTTTCTTGCTCCACAAACAGAAACTAGAATGATTTCTTTAAAAATACAAATGAGGTCAAGTTACCCTTCTGCTGAAACTTTTCGGTATCTTCCCAGTACCCTTCAGATAAGGTAAGAACATTCTTAAAATGACTCTTTCAAAGCTCTGCACATTCTGATCTACGTTTCTTCCTTAAGTTCCTCTCTAGGTTAATTTTACTTATTCATAGTTCCTCCTTGATCCCTGTCATTCAATGAATCTTTCTTTATTTTTAAAGTATCTGTTTAAATGGCATTTCTTTAAAAACTCTTACTCATTGTCCAAAAGTAGTTAAGGATTTTGTTCTATAATATCACTCTATCATTGTGTTTATTCAAATGACAAAATTATTTACTTTATTCTTTTGTTTCATATATTTTTCTTCTGTTTGACCGTGAGTTTCAAGGGGGCAGGGGAACAGATTATCCTATTTTGTTTGTTTTTAGTCTATCCCCAGTGCCTAGAATAAGGCTTGATGCACAGAAAACATTTTATGTGTGTATACGCTGAGAAAAGCAGTATGATTGAAGAATGCATAAATAGTGATTGGAAAATGAACATGTGAATCCCAGCACTTTGGGAGTCCGAGGAGGGCAGATCACGAGGTCAGGAGTTCGAGACCAGCCCAGCCCACAGGTGAAACCCCGTCTCTAGTAAAAATACAAAAATTAGCCAGGCATGTTGGTGGACATCTGTAATCCCAGCTACTTGGGAGGCTGAAGCAGCAGAATCGCTTGAAGCCAGGAGGCAGAGGTTGCAGTGAGCCAAGATCGTGCCAGTGCACTCCAGCCTGGGCAACAGAGTGATACTCTGTCTAAAAAAAAAAAGAAAAAAGAAAATGTACATGCATAATTTAGCATGTGTTTCTACCACTGAACACAGTGTGGGCAACATAGGAATATATATCAGGATGATGCAGATGAGTAAATAATTCTGAATTATTTAATCGTCAGGATTTATAGCTAGGATTATTTTCAAAGGCCTATTGATATACAATGGAGATGGATGAGCATGTACTACTTGAGGGCAGAAGAAAATCTCAATGAAAAATAGGGAGTAGAAATCAGAAGACAACAAAGAGGATGGCAAGATAATTGCTTTTCCAAAGTAATACAAATGAACACACTGAAAAACAGGCATGGGTAAGTTCACTATGGCAAAATTTCCAAATATATACTGGGAAGCAAATGGAAAGTTTTATCTTGACTTTCGAGGTGAATAGAGATCTACAGGGATAAATAATATTTTATAGCTGAGAAAACATGTGAAAAAGGGGAGAAATGGCCGGGCATGGTGGCTCATGCCTGTAATCCTAGCACTTTGGGAGGCCGAGGCGGGCGGATCACCTGAGGGCGGGAGTTTGAGACCAGCCTCACCAACATGGAGAAACCCCGTCTCTACTAAAAACATGAAATTACCTGGGCATGGTGGCACATGCCTGTAATCCCAGCTACTAGGGAAGCTGAGGCAGGAGAATCGCTTGAACCTGGGAGGCAGAGGTTGTGGTGAGCTGAGATCGCGCCATTGAACTCCAGCCTGGGCAACAAGAATGAAACTCTATTTCAAAAAAGAAAGAAAAACAGGAGAAACTTGCCCCAAATCATTTGGTTAAAAAGTAGCATATTTAAAATGTGAACCAGCCAGGCGTGTTGGCTCACACCTGTAATACCAGCACTTTGGGAGGCCGAGGCAGGCAGATCACCTGAGGTCAGGAGTTTGAGACCAGCCTGGCCAACATGGTGAAACCCCATCTCTACTAAAAATACAAAAATTAACTGGGCGTGGTGGCGGGTGCCTGTAATCCCAGCTACTTGGGGGGCTGAGGCAGGAGAATCACTTGAACCCAGGAGGCGGTGGTTGCAGTGAGCCGAGATCGCACCACTGCACTCCAGCCTGGGCGACAGAGTGAGATCCTGCCTCAAAAAAAAAAAAGTGAACCAGTTTCTTTCTAACCTCCAAATGCACAATATTCCACGACACCAACCCTACACCAAAGAAATGTGTAGAAGTTTATAAAAATGGTTATTAACTGATTTTTTTCAGCACCAGAATCAACTATCCTGACTCTAGCTTTAGAAACGTAAATTAAAAAAAGAGGAAAATAACTTCGAAGGAAGTAATTCTTTGAAAGCCGTTAGGACAATACAATGATTTGAGGGTCTTGTGCTTTTCCATGAAAAGGTGGGGCTAAGTCTGTTGTAGAGGGTGAAGGAGACACAGGAGTTAAAAATGTGCCAACACCGTGGCCCTTGGAAATAACTTGTAAGATCAAATGAAAATCGCAATCGAGACTGTCCCTTTTCGATCAGATTGTTTTCAATCGATAATGAGTGCAGGCCCGCAAATGTGTATGGGAATTATGTGGCATATCAAGGTACATTTCTGCAAAACATACTCGGTGCAACATGGCTTGTGGATTCAACACTCCTTTATATAATTGCACTCAACTAATGTATGCCTTGGAAAGCAAGCACATCAAACATTATGTCTTAACAGACTTCTGAAAGAAAAACTGGAGTTCCTGGTGGCTCTTAAAAAGTCTGCTGGTTATTTTATGGAATACAGGAGAAAATCTACCCTGCAGAAATCTAGCCGAGCACATCCTCAGACTGATCACATTCACCTTCTCATCATGCTTCCAGGATCAATTAAAAAAAAAAAAAAACAGAGAATCATATATGAGTAATCTGTTCTGAATCATACGGGGATAATCCATGCTGAGATAATACTTATGCATCTCTCTTAGAACATGTCTAGGATACTTACTAGGAAGACTCACTATCAAAAGGGATTTTGGCATATGTGCATTAATTCAGCAAGCCTCATTTCTTAAATACCAAACATGTGCAAGACATTGTCCTAGGAAGAGAGGATTTAGAAAAACAAAAAAAAAGATACATTTACATGTAGTCCAGCCATAGAAAAAGATAAGTAAGTAATTAAATGCAGGAGTATACTATAGCTTCAAAGATAGAACTTATGAAGGTCCGGAAATTAGCACACATGGGATAAAACAGTCACTTCTACATAAGAGGAGGCGATTATAAAGAAGATTCACGTAAGATTCAGTATCGAGCTAAGGTTAAAGAGAGAAGCATTGTTCTTGGACCAAGTTTTCTGGGAGGTGGGAGAGTAAAAGAAGTCAGGGACCAAAGGAAGCTACAACAGAGAGCACTGAACGAGCAGCCTTGCAGGTCTGACCCAGACTGTCATCTGAGAAAATTACAGGCAGTTTGATTGGCTGGGGCACAGGCCGTGAGGTGGGGCATGATGAGTGATAGCTGGAACCAGGCAAGGCTCATAAATGTCACACTAAGGAATTTTCACTGTTTTCTACCAGCCACTGAAAGAAACTGAAGAGCTTAAAGCAAGATAATGGCACATCACAAAAAACATGGATTCGAGGTGGTAAGACAAAAAGAAGTTACTGTAGCAGAAGCATTAGGAAGTAGACTTGTATAATTTAACCTCAAAATAAGTACTTTTCCTACCCCACAACAACATTCCAACACACACAACTAATGTGGGTTTTATTTCACATTGTTCCTTGCTGAAACAACATACTTTCAACTTTGTTCTTTCAGTTCTGAGCGTGCTTATCTGCAAAGATACATAACCTAGTTTCCACGTCCTCTCATAGAAAATTAGTACAGGTGACTTGTCTATATTCAAACGGGGAGAAAAATAGAAATAGATGCATTTAGTCCTTCTGAATTAACCAGCTAAGCTACTTGAGGAGGAGGAGATTATATCAAAATTTTAAACTTTTAAAACTAATTTAACATTATAACCACAAACGAACAGATATATATATTTTTTTCCTTCAGGGAATACTTTAGAGAAAAAATCCATGCTCCTGCCTTATTCAAAGCAAAATGATATTGGGTACAGCTGTTCATTTCAAAGGCCACTGCACATCTCCCATAAAAGCAGTGTGTTAGAGTGATAAAAACTGCCCACCAACGGTCATGCCTATGCCCGTTTTCTAAGGTGTTTGCCACCCTCCTGTCAAGAGGTGAAGTCTGTTTCTTTAACTCCTGAATCTGGGTTGCCCGTGTGGCTTGCTTTGATCAATGAAATGTCACAGAAGTTACGTTCTAGGACTTTTGAGCTCAGGTCTTCAGTTTCTACTTTCCCTTTCAGAACTCAGCTCCGCATAAAGAATTCCAGAATCTCCTGTTAAGGAGGGTAACCACACAGAGAGACGGGAGGGTGACAGGTCACAGGCAGAAACACAATCTACATAGAAGAGACCCATGGCATTCCAGCCAACAGCAAGTACCAGGCCCCACGTGCGAATGAGGCCAATGGGTTCCACTAGCTCCAGGTGAGCTGTCCCAGCCAAAACCATGTCAATCATGGACGAGTTCTCTCTTCTTCATCCTGCCCATACTGCTGTCTCATGGCATCATACCCAATAAAATGGCTGTGATTTGAAGTCATTAAGCTTTGGGGTGCTTTATTACATAGCAACATATAAATAATAATGAGTGGTAAAATGCTTATTGCTAACTTTTCAGTGTAAAATTCCAGTGGCAGACCATGATGCCATGTAGAAAATATCTGGCTCAATTCGTACAAAAATGGCACAGCGAGTGGGACTCAGAGGAAACACCACAGTAGCAGGCCCTATATGCACAGCAGGACACACAGGAAGCCAGTGTCCAAAGAGCTGAAGGTGACCCTGTGGCCTTTCAATATTCACACTAAGAAGCAAAAGCAATAGCACAGCATATCCTGGTCGGTGATGTGTGTGTGTGTGTATGTGTCACAGCTGCATTAGACCAGACCACGTGGTAATATTGTCTAAAGAAAGAAATAGAAAATACATAGAAAGCTCTAAACTTGTTTTTCTTTAGAAGTTATGTCCCAACAATGATAAAAGTGCTATTTTTTCCCCCTTGAGGAAACAAAGAAAAAACAACGATAACATTTCTACCCCTTTTTTTTTGTTGTTATATCCATTTTATGATGCTTTGGAAGGATTATTTATTCTTACTTTACAGCCAGTCAGAATGTGTTTGGGTTTCTCTTATTTCTGTCTTTTTAAAGCTTCAACATAAAAGTTCTTTAGTACATCACACATTGCAATATTAAAAGAAAACACTGTCTTGCCTAAATAAGCAGTATCGTATAATATCCAGTCGAAACTAACTTTAATGTGTGTGATATGAATATTGCTTTCTGAAAACTTTACGGTCTGTTTGGACCACTCAATATGTAATTTTTAAACGAGGATGCCATAGTGTTTAAACAGTTTTCACATCAGAAATGTAAGAAGTGCTTCTCCTCAGCAAATGTAAAAGAACACAAATCACAACAAACTATCTCTCAGACCACAGTGCAATCAAATTAGAACTCAGGATTAAGAAACTCACTCAAAACTGCACAACTACATGGAAACTGAACAACCTGCTCCTGAATGACTACTGGGTACATAACGAAATGAAGGCAGAAATAAAGATGTTCTTTGAAACCAATGAGAACAAAGACACAACATACCAGAATCTGTGGGACACATTCAAAGCAGTGTGTAGAGGGAAATTTATAGCACTAAATGCCCACAAGAGAAGGCAGGAAAGATCCAAAATCGACACCCTAACATCACTATTAAAAGAAGAAGAGAAGCAAGAGCAAACACATCCCAAAGCTAGCAGAGGTCAGGAAATAACTAAGATCAGAGCAGAACTGAAGGAAATAGAGACACAAAACACCCTTCAAAAAATCAATGAATCCAGGAGCTGGTTTTTTGAAAAGATCAACAAAACTGGTAGACTGCTAGCAGGACTAATAAAGAAGAAAAGAGACAAGGATCATATAGACGCAATAAAGAATGATAAAGGGGATATCACCACCGATCCCACAGAAATACAAACTACCATCAGAGAATACTATAAATGCCTCTATGCAAATAAATTAGAAAATCTAGAAGAAATGGATAAATTCCTGGACACATACACCCTCCCAAGACTAAACCAGAAAGATACTGAATCCCTGAATAGACCAACAACAGACTCTGAAATTGAGGCAATAATTAATAGCCTACCAACCAAAAAAAGTCCAGGATTCACAGCTGAATTCTACTAGAGGTACAAAGAGGAACTAGTGCCATTCCTTCTGAAACTATTCCAAACAATAGGAAAAGAGGGAATCCTCCCTAACTCATTTTATGAGGCCAGCATCATCCTGATACCAAAGCCTGTCAGAGACACAACAAAAAAAGAGAATTTTAGACCAATATCCCTGATGAACATCGATGCGAAAATCCTCAATAAAATACTGGCAAACCAAATACAGCAGCACATCAAAAAGCTTATCCACCAAGATCAAGTTGGCTTCATCCCTGGGATGCAATGCTGGTTCAACATATGCAAATCAATAAATGTAATCCATCACATAAACAGAACCAAAGACAAAAACCACATGATTATCTCAATAGATTTAGAAAAGGACCTTGACAAAATTCAACAGCGCTTCGTGCTAAAAACTCTCAATAAATTTGCTATTGATGAGACGTATCTCAAAATAATAAGAGCTATTTATGACAAACGCACAGCCAATATCTTACTGAATGTGCAACAACTGGAAGCATTCCCTTTGAAAACTGGCACAAGACAGGGATGCCCTCTCTCACCACTCCTATTCAACATAGTGCTGGAAATTCTGGCCAGGGCAATCAGGCAAGAGAAAGAAATAAAGAAATAAAGAGAAATAAATATTCAATTAGGAAAAGAGAAAGTCAAATTGTCCCTGTTTGCAGACGACATGATTTATATTTAGAAAACCCCATCATCTCAGCCCAAAATCTCCTTAAGCTGATAAGTAACTTCAGCAGTCTCAGGATACAAAATCAATGTGCAAAAATCACAAGCATTCCTATACACCAGTAACAGAGAGCTGAATCATGAGTGAACTCCCATTCACAATTGCTACAAAGAGAATAAAATACCTAAGAATCCAATTCACAAGGGATGTGAAGGATCTCTTCAAGGAGAACTACAAACCACTGCTCAATGAAATAAAAGAGGATACAAACAAATGGAAGAACATTCCATGCTCATGGATAGGAAGAATCACTATTGTGAAAATGGCTATACTCCCCAAGGTAATTTATAGATTCAGTGCCATCCCCATCAAGCTACCAATGACTTTCTTCACAGAATTGGAAAAAAACTACTTTAAAGTTTATATGGAACCAAAAAAGAACCTGTATTGCCAAGCCAATCCTAAGCAAAAACAACAAAGCTGGAGGAATCATACTACCCGACTTCCAACTATACTACAAGGCTACAGTAACCAAAACAGCATGGTTCTGGTACCAAAACAGATACATAGACGAATGGAACAGAACAGAGGCCTCAGAAATACCACCACACATCTAAAACCATCTGATCTTTGACAAACCTGACTAAAACAAGAAACGGGGAAATGATTTCCTATTTAATAAATGGTGCTGGGAAAACTGGCTAGCCATATGTAGAAAGCTGAAACTGGATCCCTTCCTTACACCTTATACAAAAATTAATTCAAGATGGATTAAAGACTTAAATGTTATATGTAGAACCATAAAAACCCAGAAGAAAACCTAGGCAATACCATTCAGGACATAGGCATGGGCAAGGACTTCATGACTAAAACACCAAAAGCAGTGGCAACAAAAGCCAAGATAGACAAATGGGATCTAATTAAACTAAAGAGCTTCTGCACAGCAAAAGAAACTACCATCAGAGTGAACAGGCAACCTAGAGAATGGGAGGAAATTTTTGCAATCTACCCATCGGACAAAGGGCTAATATCCAGAATCAGCGAAGACTTTAACAAATTTACAAGAAAAAATCGAACAGCCCCATCAAAACGTGGGCAAAGTTTATGAACAGAGACTTTTCAAAAGAAGACCTTTATTCAGCCCACACACACATGAAAAAAGGCTCATCATCACTGGTCATCAGAGAAATGCAAATCAAAACCACAATGAGATACCATCTCACACCAGTTAGAATGGCCATCATTAAAAAGTCAGGAAACAACAGGTGCTGGAGAGGATGTGGAGAAATAGGAAGGCTTTTACACTGTTGGTGGGATTGTAAAGTAGTTCAACCATTGTGGAAGACAGTGTGGTGATTCCTCAAGGATCTCGAACTAGAAATACCATTTGACCCAGCAATTCCATTACTGGGTATATACGCAAAAGATTATAAATCATGCTACTATAAAGACATGCACACATATGTTTATTGTGGCAATATTCACAATAGCAAAGACTTGCAACCAACTCAAGTGTCCATCAATGATACATTAGATTAAGAAAATGTGGCACATATACACCATGGAATACTATGCAGCTGTAAAAAAGGATGAGTTCATGTCCTTTGTAGGGACATGGATGAAGTTGGAAACCATCATTCTGAGCAAACTATCACAAGGACAGAAAACCAAACATTGCATGTTCTCACTCACAGGTGGGAATTGAACAATGAGAACATCTGAACACTGCATTGGGAATATCACACACCAGAGCCTGTCATGGGGTGGGGGGTTGGGGGAGGGATAACATTAGGAGAAATACCTAATGTAAATGAGGAGTTAATGGGTGCAGCACACCAACATGGTACATGTATACAAACCTGTACATTGTGCACATGTACCCTAGAACTTAATGTAAAATAATAATAATAAAGAAATGTAAGAAGTGCTAAATTATAGATTTTCAAATATTTAGGAGACATTAATATAATGCCATGTTTTTCTGAACACTTATTAAGCACAGTTAACAAAAACAAATAGAAATGATAAAGTTTTGTTAATTTTTCATATTAACTCCCATTTTTATTTTAATTAATTTCTGGCTTGAAACCATTGGAAATTTGTTTTTAACGAACAAAATTAAATATATTAGGTCCTTGATAGAATTCTTTTCCTCCAAAGAATATCCCCATCCCCCACTTTTAGCTAACTGTCATAATATGTTCTTTTTTTTCCAGATGCTTCTTGTTCCAGAACTGTATACACAAGTTGGATGACTAAACTGATATTTGCATAACAAGAAAAGTGGTCTTTAGACAATTTGGCAAATATGCTCATAGCATCACTGCCAGGAACTAGCCCCCAAAATAGGATCACAGCAGAGTTGGAACGCCAGTGATAGGGCTTTAATTCCAAGCACACAACCAGAGTTAGAGAACACATTCAAATAACCCAGGCCTTTTTTTATGTAAAAATTTTTAATAATCATGGCATTTCCAATGCAAATGTAAAATCTAGTCAGCAGCTTATTTTATTAAGAGACTTCATGGTTTTGACAGGTAATGATCTTTGCTAGAAAGGTCCCCCTCCTCCTCCTCCTCCTCTTCCTTCTCAGGTCTATTCTTGATTCTGAAATTCACACCACTGGAATTTTATACCACACCACAGTTAAACATTTTTTTCTGAATTTTACTATATTGCATTTTCCTGAAGATTTCTTTAATGCATGCCCTAGTTCTTTGGAGATTTTCAATGCCTGTTTAACAGCTTTCCTTACTCATTAACAACTTCCTTTAGAATCTAACAAGTCTCTTATGATCCTGGAGTTCTGTCAATTGTAGTAATTTTTTAATGTTTTTATCACACGGTTGGGAATATTTCTGTTACTTTTTGACCTCACTTAGAAGCTTAATATAACTACTAAAAATGTTATATAACTCTTATTAGTGTCTTCATCTTTTGTCATTATGAGTGGCCTAGCCCCTCCATAGACAATTTGAGCCTATGATTTTTCATGGAAGAGGGCCTAGTTTAGCTTCATGTATTATTATCCTTTCTCATATTTGCTCTACCAGTGTATATTTGAATATGGTTGAATTCTATAGCATGTATTTTATTTCTTTCACACGTTTTATTGTGCTTATGTTTGGATTTCTTCTCATCTGAGAAAGGATTGATTTTCTCATCTCAGTATATTTTTAATAAAATCATAGCTAAGAAAGAACATTTCATCCATCTAAAAGCTAACTTCCTTTCTTTTATTTTGTCTTGAAAAATACTATGCCCACACTTTTTTGCCAATAGCCTAAGACATTTAGCCATACTAATCTATCCTATTGGCTCTTTGGCTTTGATTGATGGACTAACAAAAATAGGTTGCTTGATGTTTCCAGAAAAAGCATCTTACCCTCATCTGTCTAAAGTATTCCTAACATAGGATTGTCAGATTTAGCAAATAAAAATAGAGGATTTCTACTTATATTTCAATTTCATGTAAAAAACAAATAACTTTTTAGTATAAGAACATCTTAAATACTTAGAGGCTTATCTGATGTTCACATTTAAATAGGTGTCCTGTAAGTTACCAGGCAATCCTGTCCTAATGGAATAGTATTCAAATCTCTCTTTAGCTTTTCCTCCAAATGTTGCTTAAAAATTTTCTTGGAAAATCATTAGTTTTATCTCCAGAAGCAAGACACTGTTGTCAGAAAAGGATGGGTTTCATTTTCTATTATTTTCATGTACTTGATTATTTATGATATTAGAACTGGGATCTCAGGAATGGCCTTGCGCAGCAATCAATGGTGGCTGACCATTGGCTGCTCTTTAGGAAAAAGGGTCATAAGCCCCCTTTTGCTCACTTCCTTGCCCCTTGAAATTAACTTATTGATTTAAATTAAAAGCATTGCATGCCTACTCTACGATGAATATTGTGATGTCAAGAATCCCAAACAAGCAGCAAGATTCTGTCCACCAGAAATGTTAAGCATATGTAAACCGGGGGCGGGCGACTGGGAGGTACCAGAATATGCTCTTTGTATTGATTTTAGTACCTGAACTTATGTGCTTTAATTGAGTTATACTTACCTATAAATTGATGCTCCCATCATTGAAAACAGCTTATGCTGTTACAGAATACATTGCGTAAGTGTATGGATTTCTTTACAGTCAACAAAAGGGTAAAGGTGACATGAAGAAGAAAAAATACGCTAACTAAATGAAAATTGGGAGTCATAAAAATATTTTTATAGAACTATAGAAATGATCTAAATCTCTTTTGGTGGGCTTTCTTTGCATCAGTACTACAAATGTTGGATTGTCCCAGCTCAGTCCTCAGACATCTCTGTAATCAGTATCTTGTCAGAGATCCCTGAAGAGGGGATCTGGAGAGCCCTGGAAAGTTCTTGAGACCTCTCGAGGGAATCCAAAATGTCTTCCCCAAATGACTTGGCCCATCATTTCACTCAGATATCTATATAAAGTCTCCCCTTAGACAGATCTTCTCTGACAACCCATTAGAAAATAGCAGCCTCTGTTACTTCATCACCTTCCCCACTTCACATTTTGTATAGTTCCGTTGCAACCAGAAATAAAATGAGTTAAACCAAAATATGAATAGCACGTTTGTTTATATTGGGTTTCCCACACAAGCTCAAAGAATGTAAGAACATGTACTTTTGTTTATTACTTTATCCCCAACACATTCAATAGTACATACCATATTGCATGTCTACAGAAATCGTTCATAATTTTTTTGTACAATGAATGTATTTTATCTGATAGTTTTTCTTGGCAGTGAAAATATGCTTTTTCCTTACAGCTGCTCTTATTGAAAGACATTCCTCTTAAGTGAGTTTCCTCACTCCAGTAATTCAAAAAGAAAAAGTGTATATAGAGGAAAAGCATTAATAGTATTTTATAACTTATTCCTAAAAAAGAGTTGATTAAATTTTTATCATTAGTGCAGCAATGAAATTTCTTTTAAACTCTGAAAATGAGGGCACATTCAGTGCCTTATATTTTCAATGCCTTCTGTAGACCAAAAATAGATAAAAACAAGAATCAGTAGGAAAGTAATATTGTATAAACCAATCTCTAATAGAGTCACAATAAAACAAATTAATGTTTGAAATTATCACCATTAGGTCAAATCTATTTCTTGAGCTTCAAAATACTTCATTCATTCAATGGTTAATCGGTCACTGACTACTGTAGGCTGGATACTGGGGAGCCAAAAGAGAAATTAATCACAGTCATCAATTAAAAAACCAAAAACCCTGTCAGCCAAGTGTATTCAACAGTTTAGCAGAATAAACACAGTGAGTTTGGTTTAAGACAAAGAGAAATTTAAGTTTCCAGGATATTGGGGAGAAAGTGTCTAATAGGATGGTAGAGTTCATGTAGAGATTCTGGACTGGAAAAATGATTTGGCCACCATTAGCATAGGACTAGATGCCACTGAAGTGGCAGAGATCACTTAGAATAAATGGTAAACAAGAAAGAGGCCTTACTTCCTTGAGATTCTTGTGACTAGGAGCCAGACACTACAGAGAATGGAAAATATTTTGTAAGGTAGAGTAACCGAAGACGGCCTTTTTCTCCGAGATATGCTGACATGCTTAATGTGGGCTTTCTTTACAACAATGTGATCATTCCAACAACTGCTAGTTCCACGATGTTTTTAGAGTTTACAAATGTATTACTATAATGAGTTTTATTGTATCTGAGCCTCATGAGAGATTTACGATTATTCCTATTTTATGCAAAACTTCAGAAAGTTTAAATGAAAGGTCACAAATAGATTGATACCTAATCCACAGCCCTTAGATGATCCATAGCGTCAATGTTTTCAATGAAGAGAAGGTGATTTTCACCCCGTCCTTCACTTCTAGTTTTTCCTAATTGTTTTATATGACTTTATTGAAAGCTTCACTTCAAAATCAATCTCTCCTCTTCTCAAGCTATCTTTCTTAATAAGGATAATTGTTAGGAAGTTCCCACAGCTACCTAACACCCTCTAATTCCCAAGACCTTGTGAATGCTTCTGACTATTAATTTTGAAGGCATCCCAGAAATAGAGTTTCAGTTTGATTATAAAGAAAATAACATCTCGGATATTATTATATTTAAAATTAGAATTATTTAAAATTAATTTTCTGCCAAAAATTCTTGGAGGGAAATGAGAACAAGAGTTTATTTAAGAAGTAGTATTTTATTTTTTTTTCTACAGATCGACTTACTAACACTGTGGTTCTCCATAGAAATAAATAAAACTGACATACATAAAAAACGGTAGAGAATACTAAATATGCCAATTAACGAATTCCTTTAAGCATACATATATATATACACATATATACACACATATATATACACACACACATATATATACGTATATATACACACACATACATATACATGTATATATACACACACACATATACCTATATAATTTTATACCTGCCCAGAAAGGTAAGTTTATCACTGCTTGGAGATTGCTGAAAGCAAAATGAAAGAGTTCCATCAAGTGGTCATATCAAGACATAGCAGTTAGCATTTCACCAATACAAAGAGGAAAACAATTTCTCTGAAATCTAGTTCAGACATAAATTTCCAACCGAGCTATCAAAATTTCATGCCATGCAACATTAAAAAACACAATTAAATGTATTTTAAACATTATTACTAATTCATTTTCCAATTCATTTTTAAACTGCAAAGAAAATAGAAACTATGTAATTTTTATTTTTTGTCTTTTTCATATCGAATACTCTCTCCATATAGTTTGCAGTTGAATATGCGTGGTTATAATCCTAATTTGCATGTTATAGTCATCTTTTTAAATTAGCAGATAAACCACAGGTAATACTAAACTAAGTATTTGGATTGCACCGAAAATTCAGAAACTAACTACTTGCAAATGACCTATACATCTTAAAATAGTACAAAATAAATACAAAGAAAACTCAACTCAAGGTTGTCTTAAAAAATAAGTTATAAAACATAAACATGAGTTAACTTGCTTCTTTTAACAACCTAAAGTTTTTGCCTTGCCAAATTTCATCTCCTTCATAAAGGTAGACAAAACAGGCATCTTTCTTTTTAAAGTATAATTGATTTAAGGGGTCATTTTCTCATTATTTTGGAAAAACCATCATGGCTTATTTTAATGTTATAAATGCTACTTCTAAATATATATTACAGATTAAGATTTGTTTCTTGCTTAATAAAGCAGTAGTTCATTTAAGCAACCATTCTTTAATTAAACTTTCTGAATATAATATATATATTAGTAATGAGATGATGTTAAACAATAGATTTTTATATAAAACCTATGAAATATATATTATCTAGACATATAATTGGAAGCAATGTATTAAATGATTAAGATCATGGATTTTGGCACCAGAGAGATTTGATTTGAATCTCATCTCTTCCACTTTTTTTCTCTGTAACCTGGAGCAATGGCAAGCGTACTTTCTTTTATTGCGCTTTTCTTGTAGATGTTGTGTTTTTTACAAATTGAAGGTTTGTGGCCAGCCTGCCTTGAGCAATTCTATCCACACCATTTTTTCCAACAGCATGTGCTCACTTTTGGTTTCTGTGTCATATTCCAGTACTTCTCACAATATTTCAGATTTTTTCATTGTCATTATATTACTTATGGTTATCTGTGATCAATGATCTTTTATGTCACTATTGTAATTGTTTGTGGGGCACCATACACTCTGCACATATAAGATAGTGAACTTAATTAATATCATGTGTGTTCTCACTTCTTCAGCAACTAGCTGTTCTTCCATCTCTCTTCTTCTCCTCAAGCCTCACTATTCCCTGAGACACAACAATATTAAAATTAGACCAAGTAATAACCCTACAATGGCTTGTAAGTGTTCAAGTGAGAAGAAAAGCATCATACATCTCTCACTTTAATCAAAAGCTGGAAATGATTAAACTTAATGAAGAAGGCATGTTGAAAGCTGAGAGAGGCCAAAAGCTAGGTTTCTTATAACAAACAGCCAACTTAGGAACACAAAGGGAAAGTTCTGGAAGGTAATTGAAAGTGCTACTACAGTGAACAAATGAACGATAAAGAATGTAAAACAGACTTGTTGCTGATATGAAGAACGTTTTATTAGTCTGGATAGAAAATCAAACCAACTACAACAAGGCCCAAATTATCTTCAATTCTCTTCAGGCTGAGAGAAATGAAGAAGAAAAGTGAGAAGCTAGAAGAAGTTGGCTGATAATTTTTAAGGAAAGAAGCCATCCCAAAATAAAAGAAAAAGTGCAAGGTGAAGTAGTAGCATGTGCTGATGTAGAAGCTTTAGCATATAACCTGGAAAATCTAGCTAAGATAATAGATGAAGGTTGTGACACTAAACAAGAGATTTTCAGTGTAGATGAAACAGACTTATATTGAAAGAAGATGCTGTCTAGGACGTTCATGGCTAGAAAATACGTCAATGCCTGGCTTTAAAGCTTCAATGCACAGGGTGACACTCTTGGTAGGGGCTATTGCAGCTGGTAAATTGAAGTTGAGGCCAATACTGATTTACGATTCTGAAAATAGTAAAAATTATGCTAAATCTACTGTGCCTGTACTCTATAAATGGAGCAAAGTCTGAATGACAGCATATCTGTTAACATTATGGTCTACTGGATATTTTTATCCTGCTCTTGAGACCTACTGCTCAGAAAAAAAAGAGTCCTTTCAAAATATTGCTGTTCATTGACAATGTACCTGAACACCCAAGAGTTCTGATGGAGATGAACAAGGATATTAGTGTTTTTAAGCTCGTTAACACAACATCCATTCTGTAGCCTCTGAATCAAGGAGTAATTTCAACTTTCAAGTTTTATTACATAAGAACTAAACATGGTAAGGTTATTGCTGCCATAATGACTCCTCTGATGAATCTGGGTAAAATAAATTGAAAATCTTCAGGAAAGGATTCACCACTCTAGATGACACTAAGGACATTTGTGATTCCTGGGAGGAGTCCAAAATATCAACAATAACAGGAGTTTAGAAGAAGTTGAGTCCAACTCTCACAGATGACCTTGAGGGGTTTAACTCTTCAGTGGAAGTAAATGCGGATGTGGTGGAAACAGCAAGACAACTAGAATTAGAAGTGGAGCCTGAAAATGTGACTGAGTTGCTGCAGTTTCAAGATACAATTTTAATGCATTAGGATTTGTTTCTTACAGATGAGCAAAGAAAGTCGTTCCTTGAGATAGAATCTACTCCTGGTAATGATGCTGTGAACATTTTTGAAATAACAACAAAGAATTTAGAATATTACAGAAACTTAGTTGATAAAGCAGTGGTAGAATTTGGGTTTGAAAGAAGTTCTACTGTGGGGAAAAAGCTATCAAACAGCATCACATGCTACAAAAAAAAAAAAATCTTTCATGAAAGGAAAAGTCAACCAATGTGGAAAACTTCATTGCTGCCTTGTTAGAAGAAATTGCCACAGCCACACTAACCTTAAGAAACCACCACCCTGATTGGTCAGCTGCCACCAATACTTGGACCAAACCCTTTACCTGTGAAAAATCACAACTTGATGAAGGAACAGATAATCATTAGCATTTTAGCAATAAAGTATTTTAAAATTAAAGTATGTGCATTGTTTTTTAGACATACTTCTATTGCACACTCAGCTGCTTATATTGTAATGTAAACATGACTTTTTTATGCATTGGAAAACCAACAAATTTGTATGACTCACTTTATTGCAATGTTTGCTTTACTGCAGTGGTCTGGAACTGAATCTGCAATATCTCCAAGGTATGCCTGTATATCTTCATGTATAATAGGGAAGTAATTCTACTGATACAGGTATGGTAGAGCTTAGATAATGTCTCTTATATCAAGCATCTAGATTAGTAGCTGACTATCATCAAAATGAAAACACGTTTGGGAAATTATATTTCCATTTTTCTATCTTGTTATTGGTAGGTGAGAGTGGTGGTGAAGTTTCACCTCAAATTGTTTGATTTAAATAGTTGAAAAAATATAAACAAATAAGGCGACAAAAGACAAACGTATTGCTTCCATGATGGCAATACGATCATATTTCTTCTGAGTGCTCTATGACCTTCCTCCAATCTAAGCAATATTTCCATTTTTACTAGAAGCCATAGAGAGATTCACACTGTTACCCTTCTTTCTCTCTTTTGGAAATTTGCAGTGATAATAAGCTGATTTAAAATCCTTACTTAATATCAAGAACAACTCTTCCTGTCAACATGGTAATAAAATGAACACTGAGGATGAAGAAAGAGAGAGAGAATGATAAAGTGCATTCAGTAAAACATAAACAAGTAAAGGATGTGGGCGCAAGGTATATGGGAATTATTAATATTTGTATTCCTCTCACATATTTTGTCATGTTTGAAATAATTCAAAAGTAAGATGTAAGTAAACCTAAAAGAAAAACTAAAACTCCCTTTAGGAAACCTAAAAGTGAATAGATCACACTTCAACAAACTTTTGACGATATGTCAGCAAGATGGAAAATAACCACAAAAGGGAAGCTGGAGATACAAGAAGAAATGTTGAGTGAAGAACGTGGAAAGCATGTAGATAAACCACAGAGTCTGTGTGAAATAACAAAAATATTAAATTTGGGAATAAAGAAAGGATATAATTAAAATATGGGACAATAAGTAAGATTAAATAGCAGGTGATTTGATTGTTATAATTCGAAGTTCCCTGTGTTATATAAAGAAGGAATAGAGAAAATGATTAATGTAGACTTTAAGTAAATAAATCTGTTAAAATTTCATGGTAACTATTAAAAGAATAAAGAGGGAAATAGAATTTAAATAAAAACTTCATGTAAAGGATGCAGAAAAAGTGATAAAAAGTAAAAGCGATGAAGCAAAAGAGGAACATACAAAACAAGAAATAAGATGGTAATGAATCCAAATACAACAGCAATCCTAATAAATGTAAATAAATTAACTTTCTAGTTAAAGGTTAAATTCAATAAAAGATAAGATCCAGGATTATACTATCGAAGAATCACACATGAAAATAAAAACATGGGAAAACTGACACACAAAGGATAAGAAATTAGGCAGCTTAAATATTAGTCAAAGGAAAGCTGGCGTATCTATATTAATATTATAGAGTGAAGTCTTTAAGGCACAAAGCATCACATAGAATGGAAAACATCATAAAACAATGATAATTATACACTCATTTCAACTTTGATGCCTCTAATAACTTGCCTCAAAACATATAAAGAAGTCAACAAACCCATCATACCAAGGAATACACAGTGTTCTCAGGTACGCACGGAGCTTCAGAGAAAGCCGAACCACATGGGGAAGACATAATGCACATATCAGCCAATTCCAAGGAATTATCAGACAGATATAATTCTCTAAGCACAACGAAGTTCAAAGTCAGAAAAAATTTTTTTTGAAAAATTTGTAGATTTGGAAATAGGAAAGCATATTTAAAACATACAAGAAAGCAATAAAGTTTGAAAACAGATAAATTCAACAGTTAACTTAAGATATTAGGGAAAAAATAAGAAACCCAAGCAGAAGAAATGCAATTATAAAAACCAACAATAATAATGAATGAAATAGTAAGCAGAGATACAGCAGATTAAAACAAAAAGATTAACAAATCCAAAGGCTAATTCTTATATACTTAATATATGTGTGTGTCTAATCTACTCTCAATATTAAACTATTAATCCTTTCTTTCCTAAATATATATCAACAATGATTGTTATATTTTTTCTATTTTTATATTTACACAGGGAAATGTGATATTCACCATGTTTCACTTAGTGTTTTTCAACTCAGTATCATTTTTGAGGCCAATTTTGAGACCCATGTATATATAGAGATACTTTATTCCTTTTAACTATTGCCCAGTAATATAGATTAAATTTTTATCCATCTATCCCCAATTTGCTATCTACTAATAGTATTTCAAAGCACATCCCTGAATTTTCCTATGCATCTCTGTTACACGTTACCCTAAAGAGAAATGACAAGCTTTTTAGAGAAGTGGCATACTCAATTTCCCTAAATGTTGGCAAATTGATTATTTAAATGGCATTTAGCAGAAAATCTAACAAGACATTTTTCTTCACATTAAAAAAGAAATCCTTAAATTGCTTCTTAGTTTCTATAAAAATGGAAGAGTGGAGAAGTATTCAGGGCTTTATGTTTTATTCGATTGGATCAATATACTCCATAATTCTGTGAATCATCTTTTTAAAAAATTTGTAAAACTTAAGACAATATTTTATAGTTTTGCTCCACATTATTTGAAATTTAGAAATTTTATTTCTAATTAGGTTGCTATGACATTGAGTGTGTGTGTGTGATTGGTATGTATATAAATTATCTACTACATGCAAGATATAAAAATATGATAAACTGTTTGGACCTTAGCCTTAGAAAACAATATCTCAATAACTGTCGTGTGGCTGAGATGATGTTCAGGTATCATCTCATATTTGCCTACATTTCTAAGTTTATTTCTACATTGCCAAGTTTGTCACTATAACATGGCCATTTCTTGTATAGGAGACAGATGCTCTTTAGGTGTGCCCATCATAAAACTAGTTTAATAAATCAGGACACATTGAAAATAAAATAAGCCTCAAGCATAAAGCAGGACCAATCCTTGAACAACGTGTATATTCAATATATACTCCATTGGCTTCAATAGTGAAAATATACTGTGAGCTGTCACAAAGTTGGTAGGCTCTGATCCCCAGCGGGTACTGTGCCTGTCCTTTGCATAACTAGAGGGATTGTTAGTCTTCTTTGCATACATCACGATTGTTAATAAAGTGACATTTGTCAAAATGAGTAAGCACCTGTTGCCATGGAAGGTGCCATAAGCAAGATTATAAAACAAATTGTTGTAGTTGGCTAGGAACCAGGAGGAAGATGAACACCAGAAGAAAATGCATTCTTTCCTTAATTCCTCATACTCATTTTACAATACATTGCATACAGTTGTTTATGCAGAACACAGGCTGTTTTCTTTTTTTCTGAAACCTCATGTAACCGATGGTATTTTAAATGAGCTCTAATACAAAATGCCTCACACACTGCTATCCTATGCCTCATTTAACCCATTATATGGGTTCCCTCTTGAAACATTTAGTCTTCATTTGTCTATTTTTCCTGTAACTTCTTTTTAGGAATAGAAAAATCATGTCCTGAGAAGCATGTCTTCTGGCACATATTTAAAATACCTAAGGGGGCTCAGGTAACATCAAGACCCTAGTAGGTGCAGACGGGTCCCCACCAATATCTTGGCATTTTATTTCAATTATTTACTATCTTTCAATATGGCCCACAGCATGAAGATTTTGCATATACCAGTTTATTTTTTTAATTGAAAATTGAAATAATACCAATACTCATAAAAAAATCCATTCAATTATATTCAGTAAACAGTCTTCCTCTTCATGCCAGTAGATATCTGTACAGTTTCCACCTAAAATTGCAGAATTAAAAAAACTGAAAGTTGCTTAGATAGTTAAGGGACTAGTCCTAGAAATTAATTTACTGCTTTATTAGTCCATTTTCTTGCTTCTAATAAAGACATACCTGAGACTGGGAAGAAAAAGAGGTTTAATGGACTTACAGGTCCACATGGCTGGGGAGGCCTCACATTCATGGCAGAAGGAAAGCAGGAGTAAGTCATATCTTACATGCATGGCAGCAGGCAAAAAGAGAGAGAGGGCTTGTGCAGGGGAACGCTTCTTTTTAAAACCATCAGATCTCGTAAGACTTATTCACTATTATGAGAGCAGCGCAAGAAAGATCCACCCCCATGATTCAATTACTTCCCACTGGGTCCCTCCCACGACACACAGGAATTATGAAAGTTCCAACTTCAAATGAGATTTGGGTGGGGATACAGCCAAACCATACCATTCCACCCCTGGACCCTCCCAAATCTCATGTCCTCACATTTCAAAACCCATCATGCCTTCCCAACAGCCCCCAAAGTCTTAAGTCATTTCAGCATTAACCCAAAAGTCCACAGTCCAAAGTTTCCTGTGAGACAAGGCAGGTCACTTTTGCCTATGAGGTTGTAAAATCAAAATCAAGCTAGTTACTTCCCAGATACAACGGGGTACAGGTATTGTGTAAATACAACATTGGCCATAACAAAGGGGCTAAAGGCCCCATGCAGGTCCAAAATCCAGCAGGGCAGTTAAAACTTAAAGTACCAAAAAGATCTCCTTTGACTTCATGTCTCACATCCATGTCATGCTGACGGAAGAGGTGGATTAGCATGGTCTTGGGCAGCTCTGCCCCTGTGGCTTTGCAGGGTTCAGCCCATCACCTGGCTGCATTCACAGGCTGCTATTGAGTGCCTGTGGCTTTTCCAGGTGCATGGTTCAAGCTTTCAGTGGATCTATGATTCTGAGTTCTGGAGGATGGTGGCCCTCTTCTCACAGCTCCACTAGGTGGTGTCCCAGGACTCTCTGCGGGGGCTCCAACCCCACATTTCCCTTCTGCACTTTCCTAGCAGAGGTTCTCCCTGAGGGCCCCACCCATGCAGCAAACTTCTGCCTGGGCATACAGATGTTTCCATACATCCTCTGAAATCTAGATGGAGGTTCCCCCACCTCAACTCTTGACTTTTGTGCACCTGCAGGCTCAACACCATGTGGGAGATGCCAAGGCTTGGGGGCTCCACCCTCAGAAGCAATGGGCTGAGCTTGGCCTCTGTTAGTCATGGCTGGTGTGACTGAGATACAGGGCACCAAGTCCCTAGACTGCACACAAGAGGGGGACCCTGAGCTCCACCCATGAAACCATTTATTTCTCCTAAACCTCTGGGCCTGTGATGGGAAGGGCTACCACAAAGACCTTTCATATGCCCTAGAGACATTTTCCCCATTGTCTTGGTGATTAACATTCAGCTCCCGGTTTCTTATGCAAATTTTGCAGCTGGCTGGAATTTCTCCTCAGAAAATGGGATTTTCTTTTCTATCTCATTGACAGGCTGCAAATTTTCCAAACTTTTATGTTCTGTGTCTCTTTTAAAACTGACTTCCTTTAACAGCACCTGTCACTTCTTGAATGCTTTGCTGCTTAGAAATTTCTTCCACCAGATACTCCAAATCATTTCTCTGAAGTTCAAAGTTCCACAAATCTCTAGGATGGGGCAAAATGTCACCAGTCTCTTTGCTAAAGCATAACAAGAGTAACCTTTTTCCAAACGAGTCTAGTTCCTCATCTCCATCTCAGACCTCCCCCACCTGGATATTATTGTCTGTATCATTATCAGCATTTTAGTCAAAGCCATTCAACTTGAGCCCTTCCAACCTCTGCTTGTTACCCAATTCCAAAGTTGATTCCACATTTTGGGGTATCTTTTCAGCAACACTCCATTGTACTGGTGCCAACTTACTATATTAGTTTGCTTTCATGCTGCTCATGAAGACATACTTGAGACTGGGAAGAAAAAAATTTTAATAGATTTACTGTTCCACATGCCTGGGGAGGCCTCATAATCATGGTGGAAGGTAAAGAGGAGAAGATCACTTCTTACATGGATGGCAACAGGCAAAGAGAGAGCTTGTGCAGGGAACTTGTGTTTTATAACCATCAGATCTTGTGAGACTTATTCACGATCACAAGAACAGTGTGGGAAAGACCTGACCCCATAATTCAATTACCTCTCACTGGATTCCTCCCATGACACATGTGAATTGTAGGAGTTACAATTCAAAATGAGATTTGGGTGGGGACACAGCCAAACCATATCAACTGTCATCTTGTATCTTTTCCTTATTATAATTATTGTACTAGTCAGGGTTCTTTAGAGAAATTGACCAATAATAAATAGATAAATACATACACACATAGATGAGATTTATTATGGGACTTGGCTCACAAGGCTAGGGAGACCCACCAGTCCCACCATCCGATGTCTGAAAGCTAGGAACCAGGAAAGCAGGTACTACATATAATTCAGTCTCAGTTTCAAGGTCAAAGAACCAGGAGTGCCAATGTTTAAAGTCATCATGGATGAATTTCCAGTTAGAGGAAATTCACACGTAGTCTACCTTTTTGTTCTACTTACGACCTCAGTGGATTAGAAGATGCCTGTTCACATTTATTAGGGCAGATCTTCTTCACTTAGTTTACTGATTCAAGTACTACTCTCTTATGGAAAGACCCTCACAGACACACTCATAAATAATGTCTTACCAGCTCCCTGGGTATTCCTTAGGTGAATAAAGTTAACACAAAAAATTAAATATTTCATGAAAAAGACAAGGACTAGACAAGGAACAAAAAGATTAATGTATATTTTACTTTTAGTTTTTTTTTGTTTGTTTGTTTTGAGATGGAGTTTTGCTCTTGTTGCCCAGGCTAGAGTGCAATGGCATGATCTCCAGCTCACCACAACCTCCGACTCCTGGGTTAAGTGATTCTCATGCCTCAGCCTCCCGAGCAGCTGAGATTACAGGCCACCACACCCAGCTAATTTTGTATTTTTAGTAGAGACGGGGTTTCTCCATGTTGGTCAGGGTGATCTCGAACTCCCAACCTCAGGTGATCTGCCCGCCTCGGCTTCCCAAAGTGCTGGGATTACAAGGGTGAGCCACCACACCTGGCTATTTTTAGTTTAAAGCATAAATACAACTCTTACCTTACCTTCCAATGGTGGTAATTCTAGCTGAGTGTTATTTTTTAAGCTCACAATTAAATTACTTATTTCCATTTTAGCAATGGACTACAAAAGGTTAGTCTATCTTTCAGTAATTTATTAGAAAAAAAATCACCATTTTGTTATTGAACCCTTGGCAAAACTAAATTGAGCATTAATGCACTCCACCTCAATCTATCCTGGAGCAAAAATTCAGCCACTTTTAGAGGCCAACTCTATAAATGCGTTTCACAAAAGCCTAGTCATCCCTAAGTTTCCCCTTTATTGTTCCAGAGCCAGTCCCCAACAAATGTGTGGACAAAACTCAAAGACAGGTGACCCCAAACAAATTATTTCCCCTATGAAGTCTAATCTCTATAATTCTGTTAGCCCTTAAGTGGAGTTTTCAGGAAATCATGTGATTGAGAGATAAACCAAAGTATTAAAAACATACCTAATAAGCTTGTTTAATTTTTAAAAGGATTTTAATTATAGTTTTTAGAAAAGTTAAAGTTTAGTAATTCTGTAATAAATACAGTTGAGATATACTTTATGTCTTGAGAATGTTAAGTATGTTTCTAGAAACATAATTGATAAGCTTATTTAATTTTTAAAACGATTTTAACAATGGTTTTAAGAAAAGGTACAGTTTAGAAATTCTGTAATGAATACAATTGAGAGATTTTTTATACCTTGAGAAATCAATTATTAATTTGAAGAAAAAACACACATGCCAATTAAAAGGAAATTCCTAGCTGTGATCAGTAACAGTGTGTCAGAAACATCGCCAAAAATAGGCCTGCAATTGCTGACGTGCAAAACCGCCACCAATCACAGAATGTGTGTTACGCATCCTTAGCACATACTTCTACAACTTCTCATCAGTTTGTCTGTTTCTCTGTCCACAGCCCCTCTGATATCTCTGTGAATTTTGTAGGCCAGCTTCAAATTTTATTTTGTATTGACATCATTCTTATATTAACACGGTTCCAGCAAAGCTGAAGTGAGAACAGACAAACCTCAGAGACAAATCTTTTTTTGATAATCTCCATACTTCTTTAACGTGTTCTTTTAAAACCTGCAACTCCTAAGAAGTTATTAACTTCTATTTTTTCTTGTTGTAAATTATAAAGTAGCTTAATATCCACCAGGTATTGTTGGAAAACAGTCATTTTTGAGCTGTGTTTGAGAAGTAAGAACACTTTGTTGCATTAACCAATTTTAAATGCTCCTAAAACATAGAGCCCCTTTAAGAATATTTGGCCACGTGCAGTGGCTCTTGCCTGTAATCCCAGCACTTTGGGAGGCTGAGGCAGGTGGATCATGAGGACAAGAGTTCGAGACCAGCCTGGCCAACGTGGTGAAACCTCATCTCTAGTAAATGTACAAAAATTAGCGAGGCACGGTGGCGTGCTCCTGTAGTCCCAGCTACTTGGGAGGCTGAGGCAGGAGAATTGCTTGAACCTGGGAGGTGAAGGCTGCAGTGAGCCAGATCGCACCATTGCACTCCAGCCTGGTCAACAGAGCAAGACTCCATCTCAAAAACAAACAAACAAACAAAACAACAACAACAACAAAACGAATATTTAATAATGCAATACTTCATGGAAAAATAGAGTAGTGAAAACACATTTTTAAAATTAACATATATATTAACGTGAAGTATCTTTATAAAACAAATCCAAGAAAAATCAGTCTTACACATTTGATTTATAAAAAATCCAATATAAGATTTTAAATTTATATTAATAGTAATGTTTTATAATATTTCAGTTAAAATAGAACTGATATAATAAATTATATATCATCAGATTTTAATATATAAACATCACACAAAATATATTCTCCAACCACCAGAGGATGAAGTTAGAAATCAGTAACAGAGAACTAGAAAACTTCAATTTCTGAGAATTAAAAACACTCTCTAAACAACTAATGGATCATTACAGAAATCATAAAAAGAAATTAGAAAATACTTAGAGATGAATAAAAACAAAAACAAAACAAACATTATGGGACATAGTAAAATAAGTGCTAAGGAGAAATGTTATAGTTATGAAAGCTTCCATTTAAACAGAATAAAAACAAAAACAAAACAAAAATTATGGGACATAGTAAAATAAGTGCTAAGGCGAAAAGTTATAGTTAAAAAGCTTCCATTTAAATAGAATGCAGATCTTAAATCAAGAACCCATTTGTACAACTAGAAAAAGAAGAACAAAGAAAACCCAAAGGCAGCAGATGTAGAGAATTTAAAATGTAGAGAAAAATCAATGAAATCAAAAGTTGATTCTTCAAAAAAAAAAAATCAATGTGAAAAACCTTTATCTAGATTGACTTAAAATAAAGAAGGCTCAAATCACCAAAATCACAAATGAAAGTGAGAACATTATTACTTACTCTGCATAAATAAAAAGTATTATAAGAGTACTATGAAAAATTATATGTCAACAATTGCATGTACCAGATTAAATTGACAAATTCCTAGAAATATGCAACATACCAAGACTAAAGCATGAAAAATAGAAAATCTGAATATATCTATAATTAGTTAGGATTATGGATCTCTAATAAAAAATCTAGCAACAAAGAAAATTCCTGGACCTGGCAGCTTCACTGCTGAATTACACTAAACATTTAAAGAAGAAGTATAATAATGCCAGTCCTTCATAAACATTACCAAAATCTTGAAGAGGAGGAATACTTCATGTGAGGCCAGCATTACCATACTACCAAAACCAGAAAAAGACGTTGCAAAAAACAAAAAACAAGAAAACACAACAGACTAATATCTATTATGAACATCAACGCAAAAATCCTCCACAAAATACTAGCAAACCAAATTCAGCAGCATATTAGAATGACCAAGTGGGATTTATTCCTGGAATCTAAGCATGGTTCAACACACGAAATTTGATCAGTGTAATACCCCATATTAACAGAAGGGAAAAAATGAGCATAATTGTCTCAATTATGCATTTGGTAAAATTCAACATCTTTCATTTCAAAAACACTCAACAAACTAGGAACTGAAGAAAACTACCTTAACATAATAAAATCCATACATAAATATTCAATAGCCAACATCACACTCACTGTTAAAAGACTGAAAGTTTTACCTCTAAGATCAGGAACAAGACAATGACGCATACATTGCCACTTGTATTCAACAAAATACTGAAAGTCCTAACCAGTGAAATCAGGCAAGGAAAAGACATAAAAGGCACCCAAATTGGAAAGGAAGAAGTACAATTATCTCTGTTTGTACACAGCATAATACTTTAGGTATAAAACTCTAAAGATCACACACACACTCACATGCACACACACATAGTTAAAACTAATAAACAAATTTAGGAAAGCAGTAGGATACAAAAGCAACACATAAACATTAGTTTCATTTTTACTTACTAACAATGAACAATCAGAAAAGAAAGTTAACAAAATAATTCCATTGATTATAGCATCAAAAAGAATGAAACACTTATCAACTTAGCCAGGGATATGAAAGACTTGTAAAACGAAAACTATGGAAGACTTAAATAAACAGAAAGATATTCCATGTCCATGTGTTGGAAGACTTAATATTTTTAAGATGTTAACACTACCCAAAGCAATCTTAACATTAAATACTATGCCTTTCAAAACTTCAGCAATTTTTATAGAAAGAAATAATCTATTCTAAAATGTATATGGAAAAACCGAGGGACACCAAATAGCCAAAACAATCTTGAAAAAGAACAAAGCTGGAGAACTCACACTTCCTGGTTTCAAAATTTATTACAAAGCTTCAGTAATCAAAACAGGGTGCCACAGGCATAAAGACAGACTTACAGGCCAATGAAGCAAAATCGAGATCCCAGAAATAAATCTTCACATATATGGTGAAATGATTTTTTTTTTTTACAGTAAGAAAAGAACTTTATTGTTTATTAATGTTTCTGTGTAAAACTTAAGCTTTTTTCTTTTTTTTTTTTTAAAGAAACACCACCAAAAGGGGTTTAGCTTATTCCATCCCTTCCTCAGTCATCTGCTTCCCACCTTCCTCCAAATGCTATCCCAAAACATTCTGGAGGCAGGGAGAAGGGGAGGCAGCTAATCAGAGTCTGAGAGCACGATGATCTCTTCTGGATCTCATTGTGTGGCCACACTTGTCTGCAGGGAAGTGAGAGACAGAGTCAAAGAGATCTGGAGTACAGGAGAAAAGACACAGGAGGATTTAGAGGATTTAAAACGGTGGGAAAAAGGAAGAGACAGGATGTGGCACGTGCAATATTCAGACAGAGCAGCTTTGCCTTTCCACAGAGCTGTTTCCTAATGGCCCTGATCCTGTTTGCTTCTTCTCCTTCCGAGATTTTTTGCAGGGGGGACCAGAATCTCCCCAGTTGTGAGGAGAGACGCCTCCATTGAAAGAAGTAGAAGAGACCATGCCTGCCCCATTCTCTAAGACAGTGGTGATGGGCTCCTCTGATTGCTTCCTGGAAGAGGAAATGTCTGTCTCCACAGAGGAAGGGGTATCCAGGGGCAAAGCTTCAATCTCTAGATCAAAGAGCTGAGACACAGGGCTTTCTTCCTCCAGGGTCAGCTCCTCAGGCTGTTCTCCATTGCTTTCAGCATCTATGCTGGAGGGGGCCGGGGTTCTTCTGACAGTAACGATGGTGACACTATGCGTCCTTTGTTTTGCTGCTCCCCTGAAGACCTGCTGATCTGTTTGCCAGGTTCCAGGTTCTTTTCAGTGGAGATCTGTGGTGAGGACATGGGGCTCTTGTCTCCATTGTTACCTGCTGCTGCTTCTTCCTCTTCGTCCTCCTCTTCATCGTCCTCCTGACCCTCCTGCATCTGTTCCAGATCCTCCTCCTCTTCAGAATCTGTGGCCTCCTCCTCTTCTTCCTCCTCCTCCTCCTCCTCTTTCTCATCACTCTCCTCATCTTCTTCGTCATCTGTCTCAGCTCTGGAGGCAGAAGGGCACCCCTGGGATGCCATTCCACTAGGGCCCTCACCAGAATCCAAGGAGGCGTTGGGGGTGTCTGCAGAGTGGGAAGAGGTGCCTTGGAACCGAGCTCTTCTCTTTTTTCTCTCGCCCTCCTCACTTTTGTCTTGCATCGTTGCATATTTGGAGATGACCTCATCCAGCCGACTCATGGCCAAACTCCGGTTTTCCCGAAGGCGCCGGGCCAACACAGGATCTGAGAGTGCAGGGTCAGTGCCTGGCCTATAGTCATCTGTGAGGTGGCAGCCAAAGTTGTAGATGAGATGGAGGTGATGTCGTTCCTGTAACCTGATGCCCACATCTCGGAAGGCATCCTGAGACATGAGCTGGAGCTGCTGTCGGGGGAGGCCAAGGCTGTGTCGGGCAGCTACCTTCTCTACAGCCCGAAGCACATCCCCATAGTCAGGGAAGGTATCAGGCCCTGGCTTGTTGATGAGCCGCTCAATGCGCCTGTTAACCTCTGGGTAGCGGGTGCCACGGTAGGGGATGCGCTGCTCTATGACACGGCCAGTCAGTGAAGAGCAGTCTTTCAGCTCACATAGTCGCCCAAAGAGGCGGATCAGCTTACGCTTCAACCGTGCCTCCTGCAAGTATGTGGAGTCTGGGTCATCCAATTCTGAGAGATCCAACTCCTTTTCCTGCAGCCGCCGGATCTCTGCCACATAGAGCGCCAGCAGCTGCTCCAAGCGCTGAATCTGCCGCCGGGAACCACGGGTCCTTGGGGCCTGAGAGGCAGTGTTTTCAGCATTTGTGGGGTCCAAGGAGAGGTGTGTGGGAGGGTTATTCCCAGAGGGCTCATTGGAGGTGGTGGTGGCAGGGGCCAAGTTCAGCTTCTTTTTGGCTGAGTGGGCCCTGAGAACAGTGCAGAGCTCATTGATGTAGACATAGAGCTTAGCTGGCCGGCTCCGGGCCCGAGATAGGACCCTAGAGAGGATGTTGCAGAACTCCGCCGAGGCCAAAAACAGAGAGTGGGCACATTGCTGCCGGTTATAGAGGAATGGGACCACCTCAGAGTGGTCTGCTGTCTGCGTCTTACAAAGTTCAAGGAACTCTTCGAACAGCTTCTCATTCTCCAGCTTGTAGCATTTCTTGCCGCCCGAACTACTGCTTCCTCTGGCCCCATGAGGCTCAGAGGAGCTAGGGGCTTCTGCCCCAGGTGAGGCCGCATTGGGGAGTGGGTGGGAGGGCCCTGGCTGAGCAGCTGCTTCATCTTCATCATCATCATCCAGCATGATGATGCTGTTAGCGGTGGCCATAGGGGATCAAATCCCCCGGAGGGAGGAAGTGGTGGGGATTTCAGAATTCCTGCTCACAAACCGTCTCTGGAGGCGACCCTCGCCGCAGATCTCAGAACCTCGCATGGTTCCCTCCGCCTTCCTTCCCACTCCAGTGAAATGATTTTTGACCATGGGTCCAAGATCATTCAATGAGAGAAAGAACAATCTTAAAAAAAAAAAAAAATGGTGGGATGGTGGTGGAACAACTGAAAAATCACATATAAAATAATGAAGTTGGACCCTTGTATAACACTATGTGGAAAAATTGACTCAAAATTAATCAAAGACCTAAATGTAATACAAAAAATACTATAAAACTCTGAGAAGAAATAATAGAACAAAAGCTTCACAACATTGGAGTTGGCAATAATTTCTGCAATCTGACATCAAAGGCACAGACAACAAAAGAAAAAACTTTAAAAATTGTAGTTGATAAACTTTTTAAAAAAATTGTATTCAAAAAATACTATCATCAGAATAAAACGGCAACCCAGAGAATGAAAAAAAAAAATTTGCAAATGATATTTGACAAGGGACTGAGATCCAGAATACATGGGGAATTTTAAAAACTCATCAACAAAATAAAACAAATAGCCTGATTCAAAAATGGGCAAAGAACTTTTCTCCAAAGAATAGAAATGGTCAATAAGTACATAAAAGGAGCCTCAACATAATTAATCATTAATCAACATAATTAATCAATTAGCAAATCAAAGCTACAATAACATAACACCTCATACCCATTATGATAGTTACTATTAAAAAAAACAGAAAATAAAAACTGGGCCGGGCGCGGTGGCTCACGCTTGTAATCCCAGCACTTTGGGAGGCCGAGGCGGGCGGATCACGAGGTCAGGAGATCGAGACCAAGGTGAAACCCCGTCTCTACTAAAAATACAAAAAATTAGCCAGGCGTGGTGGCGGACGCCTGTAGTCCCAGCTACTCGGAGAGGCTGAGGCAGGAGAATGGCGTGAACCCGGGAGGCGGAGCTTGCAGTGAGCGGAGATCGCACCACTGTACTCCAGCCTGGGTGAAAGAGCGAGACTCCGTCTCAAAAAAAAAAAAAAAAAAAAAAAAATCTGTTGGCAAGAATGTGGGAAACTGTAAAACTTGTGCACTGTTGGTGAGGATGTAAAATGATACAGCCACTGTAGAAAGCAGTACGTCAGTTCTTTTAAAGATTAAAAATATAAGTACATATAATCCAGCAACCCCAATCCAGGTATATACCCAAGAGAATTTAAAGCAAGGTCTTGAAGAGATATTTGTACACACATGTTCACAGCAATATTATTCAAAATAGCTAAAATGGAAGCAATCCAAGTGTCTGTCAATGCATTAATGGATAAGCAAAATGTAGTGTACACAAACAAAAGAATATTATTCAGCCTTAAAAATGAATACAAGTCTGACATATTCTATAAGAGGATGAAATGGAGGTCATTATGCTAAATTAAATAAGCCAATAACAAAAGACAAATGCTGTATGATTTCATTTGTATGAGGTTCTTAGAATAGTCAAAATCACAGATAAAACAATGGTAGTTTCCAGAGAAATATATTGATTAATGGGTCAAAAGCTTCGGTTTCACAAGACTAAAGAGCTCTGGAGATGGACGGTTATGATTATTGCACAATATAAATGTACTTAGTATCACTGACCTATATATAGCCATACACCACATGATGATGTTTCTGTCAACAAACAGACCACTTACAGGTCATTGTTGCCATAAGTTTGTTATGCAGCTGAAAAATTCCTATTGCCTAGTGAAATTGAAGCTATCATGTCATAGTACAATGCATCAATGCATTGCCTTTTCTATGTTTAGATACACAAATATTTAACACTGTCTTACAATTATCTGTAATATTCAGTACAGTAACATGCTTTACAGGTTTGTAACCTATGGACAGAATGTATCACTGTCTTTTAAGTGATGCATGGTTTACTTTAAAATAATTAAGATAATAAATTTCATATTAAGTGTATTTTATTTTGCAAAGTTACCATCTCTGTCTTCACTTACAGATATTGGCCAAAGTCTGAAACAGGTGAGAGCCGTGATACTAAAATGAGTAGGAAAGTTTGTTAGGTGGGGCAGTGAGAGTTTGACAGAATTTACTGTCAAGATCCAATGCATAAGAACAGTCATTCATTATTACATGAAGAATAACAATTTTTAGAAGAGTATATGCAACATTATTCTATTTAGATAAATCTAAATAAAAATGACATATGTGTGTATATTTTATATGATTACAATAAAGATCTCCAAGGAAACATGCAGATACTAATAGGGATTAGAAAGCTTTGGTAGAATTGATGTCCATTTAAATAAAAGAGTATTACCCTTATGTTCCAAGTGTATATCATGCTTGTAAAATAAACCAATACATTATACAAAATATGCTACTATTAAATTGAAACCAAATTCTTCTAATTATCTAAGAAAGCCAGAATTATGTAGTGATCAGAAATAGACCCCTAAGCCAGGTTTTCTGGGTTGGATTTTCAGGTCTTCTATCACTCACCAGTTGTGTGATTAACCATTAGCGTTAACTTCTCCATTCCTCCTAAATTTCTGTCAAGAATTAAGTATGCAAATACATGTACTTATAGAAGTATGCATGTACACAGCATGCAGAAAAATACTGGTTTTTGTATTGTTATTATCCTATTCGGCTATTTGTGTTCATTCCAGTTAATGATTATAGTATAAAAATTTACATTTATGCTACAAATTTATTTTAAATATTTACACTTATCTGATAGTACTGAGTATTCAAATGCTCTCAGTTCTTTTTATCAGATGCTAATTACTGGTTTATCCAGAGATCCGAATCTGTGTTACAGTCATTTTCCAAGCTTGCCTCTGAAAACTCAAACAAAGAATAAATATCACTCTGTGTTTTTACAGTTAAAAAACAAGGGAAATAAACTACCATCACGGGCATTTTACTCTAACCATGCTGGTTATTTCAAAACCTAAAGTAAAAGGCAATTCAACTTAGTGATTAGTTTAATAACTCCTTTAAAAGAGTGAGTTTTTAATTAATACAAATGTGGCTGCTCAACAATGTACTCTGTTATTCTTCTAACTGTACGTCTGAATAACACATTGACCTGTTCAGTGATATTAAGGTTTGACAGTGGCCTTTATGGAAACGTGGGCGTGTTCCAGCTTCCACTTGCAGTGGTGTGTTGTAACGATGTTTCAGTCACTTCCAGATGGGAATATTTAGGTATCCCCCTACTGGAAAGGTTTGAAGATTGCTATTATTTCTCAAGGAGCACATAGATAAACCGAATTAGTGAGCAAAGGATCAGGCAGAGTGATTGTGTCTAACCAGCTTGGCCATGCCAAAAATAAGACAAACGAAACTAATTATGAATAAGTAATTAAATGTCTGTGTTTTCCAGACTTTTGACAAGTGAGTTTTAATAGTTTTCAGATAACGTCATGCCAACTCTATGAATGTGCATAAAGGAATAAAATAAGCTGTTTAAATGCAGACTTCAAAATGTCTACCCTGTGATGACTGCAGTTGACATGAGAAACTTAGTTAGGAAAACCAGGATGTGGGTTAGTAAGACTGGCCAGGATCTCAGTGGAACAAGGAAACAGTCAATATTCAATTATTATACACAGTTCATTATTTATCCTGAAGCTGGCAATGTAAGGGGCACAATTCAGCTTTTTAGAACATAATGTCAAATGTTAAATACCATCAAATCTATTCTAATTTCAACAGGACTTCTGACTGTACAGTTAGTCTGTTACTATCTTTACCTTAAAGAGAAACATATACCACACAAGTTTATCATAACTTTACTTTAAAACTAAAGAATATTTTAAATCTATTTTGGGAACGGTTTTACACATTTCATTGTGCCAGTCTATAATGTATACTTCCCTTTCAGAAAATGTGCTTTCAGTACACTGCCAACTAGTAAAAATTACCATCTGATTATGTTAAAAGCAGTTCTTCCTTCTTTTTCATTTCAGCTTACCCTCAATCCACTCAGAATCAGATTCTTCACATACTTCTAAAGCTTTTGACTCAAGGTCAGAATGAAGTAAAATATTGCACTTTTTTTCTAAGGAAAAAGAGCTGAGTCAAATATACTCTATCCTACTGTACACTTAAACTTTCTTGTTAAATTAAAATTGGGATCTTAAACGTCTAAGGCAACCTTTTCCTGGTTACTGATGACAAATGATTTTGTTGGACTCAACTGCATTTCTACTGCATTAGAAATGCACAGCATATAACCTTCCTCACATCATGGGTGCTAGTAGAGTGTCCAATTTAAAGTTGGAAAACATTTCCATCAAATTGCAGCTTAAATTAAGCTAATTTTATCATTTCCAGAGTAACCATTCAATACCACTTATGAAGATCACAAGACCTGCTTTCTTTCCTAATCTTAAATTCTGAGGACTTGCATAGGTACATTAAAACGCTCTTAAGCTGATTGGATTTGCTGGCAAGGTTGAAGGGTGACTAGCAGACCACTGCCACAGTCAAATGTCAAAAGTGTTACCAAACTTTTGCATTCATCCTAGGAAGAAGACAACAGCAGTGATTTATTAGGTAAAACAAAGATGTGATTGAAATCACAAATGGAAGACAGAATCCTGGGACTTATTTTCTTCTACTGAAAAATCGGGGCTTTAAAAATTTAAATATATTATTAAAAGAACACATTAAGAATAGCAAACAAGCCTATGAAAAGATGTTCAACATCACTGATCACCAGAGAAATGCAAACCAAAGCTACAATAGATATTACCTTACCTCAGTTAAAATGGCTTTTATCCAAAAGACAGGCAGTAACAAATGCTGAGAAGGGTGTGGAAAAAAGGAAACATTTGTACACTGTTGGCGGGAATGTAAATTTGTACAACCACCCACGATGGTGAACAGTTTGGCAGTTCCTCAAAAAACTAAAAATTGAGCTACCACATCATCCAGCAATCCCACTGGTGAGTATATACCAAAGAGAAAAAAATGAGTAAATCAAAGAGATATCTGCACTCCTTTGTTTATTGCAGCACTGTTTACAACAGCTAAGATTTGGAAGAAAGCTAAGTGTCCATCAACAGAAAAATGGATGAAGAAAATGTGGTTCATATACACAATGGAGTTCTATGCAGCCATAAAAAAGAATGAGATTCAGTCATTTGCAACAATATGGATGGAACTGGAGATCATTAAGTTACTGGAAACAAGCCAGGCACAGAAGGACAAACATCGCATATTCTCAATTATTTGTGGGATCTAAAAATCAAAACAGCTGAATTCATGGACATAGAAAGTAGAAGGGTGGTTACCAGAGGCTGGGAAGGGTAGTGGGTTTTTGGGAGGGGGCGGAGGGTGGAGATTGTTAATAGGTACAAAAAATAGAATGAATGAGACCTACTACTTGATAGCACAACAGGGTGACTATAGTCAATAATAACTTAATTGTATATTTCAAATTCACCTAAAGAGTGTAACTGGATTGTTTGTAACTCAAAGGATAAATGCTTAGGGAATGGATACCCCATTCTCCATGATGTACTTATTTCACGTTGCATGCTTGTATCAAAATATCTCATGTACCCCATAAATATACACACCTACTATGGACCCACAAAAAATTTAAAAATAATAAAAAAAATAATGTAAATAAAGATATATTACAGTTTTACAGTACTTGTGTAATATCAATACAAATATTAATATTTAATAATTAATTAAAATATTTATATAAACTGCAACCCACATCTCTCATACATAGTAGGCATTCAACATAGAGTCACATCACTTATTTTTTGTGAATAATAATAATCAAAACCTAACATTTAATACATACTATATAATTAACACTGTCTTTCAAGATATACGAACATCCTACTTTATTCCTCACAACAACCCTATGATGTAGATATAGAATATAGGACATACATAATTCCTTTGTACAAATGGAAAACTTGGGAAACTGAATAGTTAAATAATTAGTTCCAGCAATTAAATGGCAGAACAAGGAATAAAATATAAGGTTGTGTAATCATTTTGCCCAATTTCTTCACCACTGTGAATGCTAACGCTCTAAAGTATTGCTGAAAAAACACACGGGCCCTTGTCTTCATTGATCATGCATAATACAGAAAATGATGTTACATTATGGCAAATATAATCTGTTTATTCATTTCTGATATTAAAATAGAAATGCTTGGCTAATATTTGAGCTAGTTGTAATGTTATCATATAAAAAGTATTAACCATCTTGTTTCTGTTGTACAAAATAATACGTTATTTGAATACTTCACATGGTAAAAATAGTTCCAAAAATATTTTCTACATAGAAGTGTAAATATTAATTTATTTTAACATCAATGTGTATCTTATAATACATGTTTATTATTCCCTATCTTATTAATAATGTTTGTTCCTGCACTTAACAATGTATTCTTCAGAAAATAGTGAGAGAAGTGGTGGGGAGAAGTTACTGGCCGAGAATCTAGGAAAGCCAACATAAACATCTACATGGCACTCAGACTTTTTGTCAGAGATACATGTGTCCACTCAGATCCTCTTCAGATTTAAGTGAATAGCAATGCTTTGAGTCTTCTAAATTATCACTGTTTAGATGCCTTATGTAATTTATACCAATAATTAGGTGCAGCCCAGCTTTGTATAGTTTGACTACAGAAACTTGACATATTTCATGCGAAAATAAACTGCTGCCTCTTCCACAGTCACGGATGCTGATGCATGAAAAGATTTGAGGTAACTTACTTCTGTTTGCTTCACAACAGTTTTTTATAATTTCAAGAGTAAGTGTGACAATGAATACTAAGCAGAATTAAAAGCCATATACATTTGGCTCAGACTGAAAGTCAAATTCAAACATCATCAGAAATGCTTCTATAGAAGATGAATGGAATAAGTAATTGTTGGATCAGGAACCCCTAAAGACACTGAACTGTTTTCCGTTTTCACGCACTGACATCATTCTGAAAGCAGAAGGCAGAGAGGGAGGCTCATGTTCCACATACTCATAAAGTTTATACATTATAGGAGTTCAGAGAATTCATTTAATAAGAGAAATGTAAGCACTTTCTTTATGAAATCTGAAGTCCATGATGGCAAAATACTTTGCCCTGTATCACTTGGAAATGTGGAACGTGAGGACTTCAACTGGTATTACTACTCATCCAGCTAATAGTAACACAAAACACCTACTACAAATGTAAGACAAGTTTATATAACTTGAAAAATGCCACTTACTGATTTTTAATTTTGTATTATGCACATAATTTAGCATTTTCATCCTTATCCAAGGCTCCCATGGGTATTTTTTAGGAAATGGAATTTCTTGAAAAAACAGTGTGAGAAAATAAACTAAGCAACTTACATAAAATTAAATGGCATACTTGTTAAATATTGGATTAAAGGATATCAACATTATCTCTACAAAATTTATACTTTGGAAGAAATTAAGAATTAACTAAAACAATGTGTAGCTTTCAGGCTTAGAAGAAATAAAGGTTGTGTTTTACTGGTCATTATCTGAATTTCAGAATGCTGAGGCTCTTAAGAAGTTTATATAGACATTGAAGGGACACAAGAAACACACAAAGCACCCAACTTATTTTGGACACCAGTAGACAAGGCATTTTAATGCATGTTATGTCCTAAATCTCCATTAACAACTCTAAAAATTATGTGCCAGAAGAGAATTTCCATGTGCTCCCGATAGGTTAGAGTGTGAAAAAAACCTGTCCTCGGAACCATTTTTCCAAAGTAATCACTAACTAGATAAACTTATCCATTCTTGTGGGTTTCAACACTATCCACTGGGGCTGATCCTATTCTCTTCTGCCTATTCAAGACATTGTACAGCACTTCCCCTGCCTGTCTTGGATAAGATAATTAGTATACAATTAAATAAGCAAGTCTATTATTATCTCTCTCTGTATATGTGTGTATATTCCCTTAGTTTAAAAATGTAAGGTTCACTCATCCCTTTATCCTTCACCAGTTACTGTCCCACATATCTTTATCATGCCATCCTAGTATGATAGAGCATGTTAGTTATCACTGCCATAACTTTTTATAACATAACACCTCCAAATTTAATGGCTTAAAACAATCACTTATTATTTTTCAAACGTCTATAGATTAGTTAAGTGGTTCTGCCTATCTGAGCTGGGAGCAGTGGATCTTACACATGCATCGGTTTCCAGCTGGTGGGTCAGGCAGACATTGGTTGACATAGTTTGCCCTCAGCTGAAAGTATTCACCTGTGTTCTAATCTCTCATTCTTTAGCATACTAACCCAGGTATGATCTCATGGTGGAGGGAGGGGAGCCAGTGAGGAAGCAAAAATGCACAAGGACTTACTCACGCTCCATCCTACATGTACTCTGCTCCATTCCAGTGATACTCAATAACAAGATGTGAGCTTGCCAATAAAATGTCATAGTTTTGTAGCAAAACCTCACTTTAAAGAGATTACTGGTATAAATAACTGTGTCTATTTATTCTGTAAAGTTATTCATTTGGTTGGTAAAATTTTCATGGAACTTGCATGTGTCTTTACCATAACAGTGCAGTTTTACTACTGTTGAGAGTTCAGATCAATTATTAACTCTTCAGGACTGATATCAGTTAATAAGCTGAATACCAAATACTCATATTAAATACACATAACTACAGTAATTTTAAAATTTTCAGACAGCTTTTTACTTTTTTGTCTCACTTCCTTTAATCAATTTTTTAAATATTTTGCTTTATTTTAAAATTGTGAAATATTTAGAAAATATTTTGTTTTTGTAAAACATAGGTAAAATTTTGTTGAACACCATCAATTGCATATTAAATTAAAAATGAAAGATCTTGAAGTTTGAAATACTAGCTGACACAAAATATTAGTAAAATAATAACTAAACCCTATTGAATAATTTCGGCATTGTCAGTACTTCTTTAAAATTCTTGACTGCTCTACAAAACCCTGCAAAAGGAGAGCCCATTATTATATTCACTAGACTTACGAAAAAACAGAAAAGCAAAGAAGTGAAATGTTGAACAAAAGCCAACCAGTTTTTAAGTGGAGGCACCATGATTCCAATTCAAGTTACTCTGAACTATAATTCTCTACACCATATTTATGATGGTAAAATTTAATATCTACAGAATACTATTGCTGATTTTTTCAGATATAGCTTTACAAACTGTTTTGATGTGTAATATATCACTATTTTGAAAAATTGGGACATATTTTAACTAACGTTGTATTACTTCTTGCTAATTTAACTTCCTTTACATTATAACATCTTTCCATAGAGCTGGTTTCAGGATAGTGTCTCTAAATTGACAAGTTCAATGAGAAAATGTTAAAGCTATAATAATTTACTCATTGTTTTCAAAATTGTTCATGTGGTATACAAGAATGTCTCATTGTTACCCAAAATACCACAAGTTGTAAATAGTGAAAATAATCAATAGCAGAAAATAATGTATAGTGCAATTTATCTTTGTCACTCTACCTTTTCTGGATCTTTGAGTACAAAGTATATGCTGATGTGTATGTATCAATATGGCAGTTCACGCTTTTCAAATTTCCTTATCATGAACATTGATCCATCCTAGTTAAATTGCAACTAGCATACCCCTACTCATTTATTTAGCTAAATTCATATCCTTATATTTTAAGTAAACTCAAATAATGGCTCTAACTAGTATAAAATATGGCATGTAGAAAGAGTTGCTTGTGGCAGAAAAACCTTTTTAAGCATTTTCAAAAAGGAAGCGTTTTCAACTTTATGGATTCAAAAATAAAATTATTCTCCATTGAATCAACTGAAAACCAAATATGGAGATGCAACTTTTTTTTGTCTACAATTAGCTATTTGACCTTTAAGTTAGATATTTCCGACAAGTAGTAGTAGGTTGAGAGAATCCATTCTACCAAGCACAGACCATGAATTTTTCTTCAACTTTCCTTTTCAGCTATGTGTTTGGTGTATGTTTGGACCTTTCTTGTGATCTGTGCTCTAGTCGTATCAGAACCTATCAAGTGTCTATTACGTTGCCAGGCACATTTGTGAGACAGAGTAAGGCCAGGCGAGAATTCCTTTTGTTATGTGTTTGATCTGTTAATTAGCATGTTTTACTGAAATGGTTGCTTTTAATCATATTGTATAATTCTATGCACAAAAATATTATTTTGCAATTCTTTGATACTATATGAAAGAGTGATCCAACACAACACATTATAAAGAACGGAGGGATAATTGAGAATACCTAAGCTACATAATGGGAAGCAAACACTAAGCCATTTCCTTGATAGGTAACATAACTTTAGAGGCAACCAGCTAAAAATAAAACACACCATATAGATAATGAGTCTTTAATTATTCCGTTCTATGGTATGGAGTAACCCTTTCCACAGACGTGTGACAAAGAAACATGGTTTGTGCCATTCATAAGTGGATTTCCCTCTCTTTTATTTTCTCCGAGTCTTCTTTTTGTTTCTAATTCCTCTTCCGTATATTACATACTCCTTGTCTTACAATGCTCTGTGTCACAAGGGAACTTCCTTAGATTTGGGTTTTTAATATGAATTATTGAAAATAACCATTCTTTTTTGTGACAATGAAAAATTGATTTTTAAACTTTTATTAACATGTAATACATTTGGAGAATGTATTATACGTTAATACCCATGTAGCCAATAGTCAAATCAGATAAGAAATATTGCTAATGTCTTTGAAGTTCGTCTCTTCCACTCCAAGAGTCACAAAAAATTTCCCTCCTTTCTACTTTGTATAAGTGGAATTAAACAGTATGTATCTTCTGTGTCTAGATTTCTTCACTCAACACTGTATTTTGGAGAGTCATTTAACTACAGCCCACGGTTGTAGTTCAATCTTATTGCTTAATAGTATTACACTGCATGAATGTGCAATAATTAATTTATCTCTTCTACATTTTCTGGGCATTTGAGTGATCTCCAATGTGTGGCTATTTTGAATACTGCCAACACAAACATTTCAGTACGGTTTTTTAAACACATGTACACATTTTTATTGAGTTTCTGGGTCATGGTATATGCATAGTCACATGTAAATTTTTGGCAGAGTTTCTTTTTAATTAAGTTTTATAACTTGTGCTTCTGCTGCTCCCATTTGCATGGATATTGACACTATTCTCTCCTCTCCAATGAAGGCTCATAGGCACAAGCCAAAGACCTCTATTACCTGGCAATGGGACTTCTGCTTCATGTACACTGAGAGTTGCTATTCAATGATTTTCAGAATTTCATGGCAGTGACTGGAGTTCTATGGCCCCCAATCCTTGGGATTTGATGGGAATAGAACACTCTCCAACTTAGGCTCAAACAATAAAATGCCCCCCGGTCCTGTAGAAATCAGATTAATACTACTTCCTGTCTTCCAATAGTATCTGTCCCAATTATAGCCAGATGGGATTTTGCTGTTTAGTGATTTTATGCTAGTAAATTATAGATCACAGATTCACACATAATCTTTGATTTAATTCTCACACATTATTTCTATATGGTCATGTTAGCATCTCCTGTTTACTGAGAAGTAATCAGAGCAGGTAATTTTCTTAAGGCTTCTATCAACCACATTGTTGATTGAATGTCATAATTGTTGATATCAAGGATCGTATTACTTGAAAAAATAAACATTGGTAACTAGTGATAGCCAAATAATGGGAAAAAAATAGTTTATATATAAATAAAGTATATTTAATATCTATATAAAGTGTATATAAAGAGTATATATAAAGTATACATATAAATAAAGAGTATATATAAATAAAGAGTAGATGAAATTGATCTAAACAGAGGCTACCAAAATATATTAGTACATATAAATAAAGGGTAGACGAAATTGCTCTTCAAATATTCAAATATCTTAGTCATTTATAAAAATTATTCATTTTTATATAAATAATTTGATAAAGAATTTGGCCTTGCAAAAGTACCTATAAAGAGGCCAACAAACTATTAAATTGGTACAAATATGTTTAAATTTGTATCTATGGAAGACCTTATTTACCCAATTTGCCAATATTCATGTATTGTACCCAATTACAAAATAAACCAATATATGACAGTGATAATCGTCTAGATATCTGCCAACTATTTTATATCTAGCCAATTCTAATCCCAAAGTATGTATCTTCTTCCAAATTTTAAGCATACATATGAATCTTAAAAATAATTCAATTTTTTTCAGTCATTGTGAAAAAGATTATTATACTTGTTAACAAGTTCATTTTACTTGTTATTATTTATATTTTGAGGACAGGTTAAAAATATGTTATAGCCCGACAAAAATAAAATAAAGCTCATCAATTTATCAAAAATACTATCTGTATAAACACACATCTCTGTATGTTTTACATGGCATCAACAAACTATTTTCCTACTGCCATCGAAAAAATATAATGTGTCTTAAGTCTAAAAAGTTGTGAAAGTAAATGTATCTACATATTTTAGCCTCTCAAAACTGCCTCTTATTGTGCAATACGGAAATTTACAACACACTAAACTTTTCAATAAATCTCTTGCAAAATGAAACTCAAATAATTGAAAACATTATAAATCTTTACCTAACATTAGAGAATAACTGCTAACAGTAAAATCTGAAACATTGTTTAGCCAAATTTACATTTGAAGCAGTACATAGAATTACAAGAAAAGGCATAATTCATAAAATTAAATTGTCTGTTGATGCCAAGAATACTTTGACAAATTTTTGATAAATTTTACTTAATTAATGGATTTTAACCCCCAAAACATTCCCATGATAGCTACTTTGAAGTATAGCTACTCTCAACTGTTCAAATGCACCTATCTTTCAAAATACAGGGTGCATAATATTTCCTCCTATTATGCTGATAATAATTGCAACAGCCAACATAATTTCTTTTGTAACTGAGTGCCTCTGAACAAAAAATTAATACTTATTTATCTGTTTCTATGCACTGCTATACATTTTGTGCCTACTATATTTTACATTTACCAAATGCATTAATCTATTCTTTCTTGCGTTTAAATATTTTCATACATTGCTTCTTTCACCCTCTATATTTTGTATTCACCAAATGCACTATATTTAGCAATCATAATGACCTCACAATGGTCAATCCCAATGTCCCTTCAGTTTCAGCAAACTGTAAGCTGTTCGCAGTATTTGGTCCTCACCATTACCTATTGCTGTTTTCCTTCACTTTCTTCTTTAAAATAATTACCCCTTCCTTCCATATTATTCTCATGTTATATAACCACATTACCATGGTTTTTCTCCTCCCTCATCCCTACCTTAACTACTCATGAGCCCTATCCCACCATCTTTACTGGCTTCTTTTTTACGATCTTTTTCTAACCCTGGGTAATTAATTTTAATCTTCTGCCTTCAAAATTTCTCTTTTCTTCTACCTCTGAAATCTCAACTATTATTTTTATTTGATGAATCGGAAGCCACTCCATCTAAAACTTCATATCACCAATTCCCTCTGCTACTTAGCTCCTTTCATTTCCATAGCCTGCTGTCATTTCAGTAATCCAAAATCAAATTAACATTCTTTCTATAAAATTAGTTTCCTTTTCTTACTCTCCTGTTTTTTCAAAATTTCTATTATTCCAGACAAAATTTTCACTGTTGCTTTCAGGTAACAGAGTCTATCTATACTTTTTTTGTCGTTTTAATTTTTATTTTTGGTGCGAGGTCTCACATCTCTCCCTCTTGCTCCTTCCATCACTATTCCTTGCCTTTTTAGTTTCTGGGCTTTTAGGCCTTCTGTAGTGCAATTCCTCTTTCCAGTTGCTCATAACACACACTATTGCCACGTTAGTCTTCCTAAAAGCCTAATTCTATCTTTATACTCCGACACCAGATTCATTAATTTGGATCATCAAATTCCTGGGTAGTCTGGCCAAAAACAGCTGTTCTAGACTCAACTAGAGATGGCAAACAAAACCATATCTGCCATCACGAATGGCCACAACTCTGCACATTGCCACCTGGACAACCCTTTACATTTTCATACTTTGCATGGATCATATTTCAGCATTCGAATACCCTTGCTCTCAGCCTTACTTTACAATTAGTCTTCCATAAAGCCCAAATTACTTCCTCTAAGAAACGTCCCTGAACTTCCCTCCGTGCAACACTATTTATCACGAAGCACAAACTTACCTTCCTCTGAACCCTCACTCTTATTGAAGTGGACATCCACTTGGTTCTTTCACATGTAGCCTTATGTTGTTGTTGTTCATATATAGGACATCAAATATTAGCTAACCTACATGTTAGTATTTTTTAAAAAGAATACATCATTGTGTAGTAAATATCTTTGGATTCGAGTATTTTTTTTTTTTTTTTTTTTTTTTTTTTTTTTTTTTTTTGAGACGGAGTCTCGCTCTGTCGCCCAGGCTGGAGTGCAGTGGCGCAATCTCGGCTCACTGCAAGCTCCGCCTCCCGGGTTCACGCCATTCTCCTGCCTCAGCCTCTCCGAGTAGCTGGGACTACAGGCGCCGCCACCACGCCAGCTAATTTTTTGTATTTTTAGTAGAGACGGGGTTTCACCATGGTCTCGATCTCCTGACCTCGTGATCCGCCCGCCTCCGCCTCCCAAAGTGCTGGGATTACAAGCGTGAGCCACCGCCCCCGGCCTGGACTCGAGTATTTTTATGATTATAAACCTTACATAATTTTTACACTTTTATTTTTAAAAATTTATTGGATATCTTATTTATTGAGTAATTACAACACCAAGCACCTTCCCAACCGCTATAAATAATTTGTCCATTTAGCCCTGATTAAAGATAGGCATTACCTTATCACTATTTTAGAGATGGAAAAACTGAGGTTCTGAGAGGCTAAATTACTTGTGTTCACACAAAGTGACGGGATCAAGGTTCATATGAGTTAGGCTCTAGAGAGTGCTCTGTTAAACACTATGCTGCAAATCAATAATGATAATAATAATATTTATTATTATGTAATTACCAATGAATCTGCCAGTGTGAGATAATCAGCCTTATGCATTGTTTTGCTGAATTAACTTTCCATTTTTTCTATGCATGTTTTTATTTTGACAAAGTTGACAATTCCATGTATAATTTCATTTCTTGCTTTATGATTTCATAGTTTTATGTCTATATATTATGGCATCATGTGTCCATAAAATAAATTGTTCTGATTTTTGGCAATTTAGGTATACACACACACACAATTATTTGTCAGTATGTGATGAGCTCTCAGTATCAGAGAGTAATCCAAAATCAAACTTAACATTCTATAAAATCAGTTTCCTTTTTTTACTCTCCTGTTTTTACAAAATTTCTATTATTCCAGACAAAATTTTGACTGTTACTTTTCCTTTATGTTCATATTCAGGTAACAGAGTCTATCTATACTTTTCGTTGTTGTAGTTTTAAGTTTTATCTTTGGTGCAAGGTCTCACATCTCTCCCTCTTGCTCTTTCCATCACTTAGTCCCTTTTGCCTTTTCAGTTCCTGGTTCTTTAGTGCTTGGCTTAGATTTCTATTCCCTTAAGATGATTGTTTAACCGTATTATTGTGTCAATGGCCATATTTTTAAAATTCTTGATAAATTCTGCCAAACTGAGCCTAGAAAGTTTGTACTAAAGCACTCTTCCAATAATGAAGATAAACCACTGTGAAGGAATCTTACAATATTTGTTCACTTGATAATTAAATTTTTGTCATTTTTATAATTTCTAGTGTTACAGAATAGATTTGTAGTTATTCATCTTATAATCCTTCTAACATGATCTACCTACCTGGCTATGTTTTGCCTATGTAAATGACATTCTGATAATAGTTTATTTCTTGTTAACTAACAACTAATTAGTAATTGATTGCCTGGTCCTTTGACTCTATGTCTTCTTAATTCAGAAAAATATTGTTATTTAGAATAGCTTAAAGTTGAGTGAAGTACCTTCTAGTTAGAAGATTGAAAATAGATTATTTCGCGGATTATGGTTTAGATACAAAATTGTACCCTATCATTTGTTATCTTTCCATCTGCCACTAAACTTTAATAGACAGAGTGAACAAGGGATGGTCCTGCAGGAGCCACACTTAATGGGCTGCCACAGCTAGTGCCAGACGGCCTTCGAGGGACTTCGGTTGTTTGTCCACAGCAGTGGTTTTCAAACTCCACTGTGCAATGGAGTCACCCAGGGGACGTGCTGCAAAAGAGACTGCTGAGATTTCCTGAGTTTCTGATTCAACAGATCTGGGGGTCCAAGAATTGACGTCTCAATGTAACGCTGATGTTGTTGGATCAAAGACCACTCTTTGAGAATCAATGATCTACATGATTTGAATTCAAGAAAATTATGCCCTGAATTTCTCCAAAATCCAAGTCTCTGTCCAGGCAATCCCTAACATAATCAAATTTGGTTTCATTTATTTAGAAGTTGCTTATATAAGAGTAATAAGTCAAGCTGGTAGCACAAACATAATTTTTCTCTCAAGAGGCCATCCATTTTCCAGAATCTGTCTTTGGTCTTCACTATTTGTTCAACATGATGCCCAGTGTCCCTGCCTCACCACTCCCTTCTTGCTTCCTTCATTGAAACAAAGTCCTCGTCAATGGCCAAAAAGTACTTTCCAGAACTTCACATTCACCTTAGACTACTTTAACTTTGCACCCCCATAACAATCAAGTATACTATTGTGTGGTATTTCACACATTATGATTTTATTGATCATTTCTATACATATTTCATAACTCTCTTAAAAATGGTTGTGTCTTAATAATATTGCTTCTAAATTATGTTGCTCAAAATAGTTTTTTGATAAGCACTTTTTCAATAATCATTTACTGGACCCCCAGGAGAAGGGAAAGAAAGAACAAATAACTAACTTAGCAACCTTTTCCGTTTCCATGATGATGGTGAATTATCTAAAATTGGGTCTGAAATCTCACTTTTATAAGCATAGAACAGAATAATTTATTTGATTTACTTTGCAATAAGCTTCGATTTCACAACATAAGCAATAAAAATAACAAATACTTATTTCAGGATGCTATATTTTATTATGTACTTTGGACAGATGGGACTCTGATTATATAATATTTTCCAATTAATGGAAGAGGCTGAAGGATATTTTTCTGAATTTGTAGCAACCCTTTTTGTGAATAAGCTTCTGTAAAACTTAAGAATCTCTAAAATTTTACAAGAAAAATTTGATATATATTGGTGTATACATGCTGTATTGCCCTCTGATTTAGCCATGTAGCCTGAAGTTTTCAAAATTTGAAAAATTATTTTTTCAAAGTTATAGAATTTATTAGAATTTGTACTTCAAAAAATAGCTAATTTTTAAATGAATTTTTAATAATCTAGATGGTTAAAAAATTCTATGCTACCACAAAATTTCAGTTATGTAGCTTTCTCACAGAGTTTGACAAAGTAGGAAGAATTGTATTTTTCTGTCTTTATAGATGAAGAAAATGAGAAATCAGAGGTTACTTACTTGACCAAAGTTTTGCCACAAGCAAGAGAACTGGAATTTAGACCTAATTTTTAAGCTATTATTCTGCTTTAATCTTATTTTGTTCCAAGTTTTTGATGCCTTCATCACTCAAATATTACTGAAAAGAAACATGTTCAGGTTTTATGATGTTGTTCAGAGATCTCTGAAAGAGATGATACCTCATTATTATATTTTGATATATAACACGATGATTTTCTTTTCTTTCATGGTACAAAGAACATGATTAAACCATAAAATTCTAACAAGTGTTTTACTTTTAAAGCCTGAAATCTAAAAATGTATATTGTTCTTAGTTATTTAGTGGTCATAATCACATCTAATTGTTTATGTCCTAAACATTAGAAATATAGGGATATACAGCTTTGATGAAAAAAAGTAAATTTTTTTTTATTCTAAGAAGACCTTTTAAATATTCTCCATTAAAAGCTTTGAATTTATTGTCAAAATTTCTCAAAGAACAAATAGGAGGATTAAAAATCTTTTGGCCAAAGATATTTAATTAGCAAGAAATAAGAGTTCAAAAATAAATTATTTATTGAGGTTAATTTCATATTCATGAGAATAGTTTCAAAAAGCATATTTCCTGAAAACATGCAACTAGATATAAGACAGGCTTTTGGTCTTTAAATGCTACAAGAATAATAAAAAGTAAAAATGGCCTTCAGTTTCATATATTATTGGATATGTTTTCCTCCAGAACTGGCATTTCAGCTGAAGAGAATGTGTGCTTCAAACCTGGAAATAAATAATGCGTTTACTTATTTGATTAAAGATTGCACAGTGAATTTAATAAAGACATTATAGTCTTGTAATGTAATATAAACTCAATCTTCTACTTATAATCAACTTTAAGACAGAATTTAGGAGGAATGTCCTTTGGAAAATTATCTTTCCTTCCCCCACAGATGATTCAAATAAACAATACATACTGTTTGGAACATTTCATTTTATCTGGAACTAACCCTCTGTTGGCATGTCTTCTTCATCACTGAAAATGTAAGAAAGCACAGCCTCATCATGAGAATGCTGGGTATCCACGTCACACAACTTAAAAATCATAATGAGTTGCAGGTTTCATTGTCAAGAATTACCCTGTGCTTCAAAAATGTGCTTGCTCCTTATGAAGTAATGTAAACCTTGTTTTTAACCTTGCAAACTGTATATTCTATTGGATATGTCTATTAAGGACCGAATTATGAGTGAACAATAAATGTCTCTCCTGAGAAATTTGCATTTTCTGTTGCACTTAGACTTGAAGGTGGTGTAGAAGGTACTTGGCCAAAATTGGGGCAAAGAATGGTTCCTGTGAAGAAGCAACAGTGAGAGTCTGATTATCTACATATAAAAGAATAAAACTGGACCCTTACCTTAGACTGTACACAAAACCAACTCAAGGTGGATTAAAGGCCTACGGGTAAGACCTGAAAGTATAAAATTCCCAGAAGAAAACACAGAGAAAACAACTCCTTGATATGGGCCTTGACAATGGTGTTTTGGCTATCACACCAAAAGCTCAGGCAACAAAAGCAAAAATAAACAAGTAAGACTGCATCAAAATGCAGTGCATAAAAAGCTTCTGCACAGCAAACACTCAACAAAATGAAAAGACAGCCTGCAGAATGGGAGAGAATATTTACAAACCATATGTCAGATAGGGGTTGGCATGTGAAATAAAAATCTCACACAATTCAATGTCAAAAAACAATCCGACTGATAAATAGCCAAAGTATCTGAATAGATGTTATTTAAAAAAGACATACGAACGGCAACAAGTGTATGAAAAGGTGCTCAACATCATTAATCAGAAAAATGTTAATCAAAACAAATATATCATTTCACAACTGTTAGGATGGTTATTATATAAAAAAGAGAGAAGTGTGATGAGGGTGTGGAAAAAGGAAACCCATGTTCACTGCTGGTGGGAATGTAAACTGATACATCCATTTTGGGAAACGGTATGATGGTTCCTCAAAAATTTAAAATAGAGTTACTGTATGACTCCACAATCCCCCTGCTGGGTATACACCCAAAGGAACTGAAATCAGTGTATGAAAGATCTATCTGTATTCCCATGTTTATTGCAGTATAGTTCACAACAGCCAAGCTATGAAAACAATTGGATAAACAAATTATGATATATAGTTATAATATATATAATAATCTTATAAACTCTGTAATAATAATATAAATATTATGTATATAGTATTCAATCTTAAAAAAAGATTAAAATTGCCATTTTTGATGATATGGATGAACCTGGATGGCATTATGCTAAGTAAAATTAAACCAGACATGGAAAGAAAAATGCTTCATGATCTCACTTCTATGTGCTATCTAAAAACAAGCCAAGTATACAGAAACAGTAGAATGGTGGTCATCAGGGATAAGGATTAAGAGGAAATGAAAAAAAGCAGATCAAAGGGTACAAACTGGCAGTCATGTAGGATGAGTAACTTGTATCTAACGTATAGTATGATACCAATAGTTAATAATATTGTACTCTATACTGAAAATTTTCTAAAAGTATATTTTTCAGGTGCTCTTGCCAATCACATAAAAATAAAACTATGAAAGGTGATGGATATGTTAATTGGCTTGATTGTAGTAATAATTTCACGGCATATATGTATGCCTTAAATATGTACCATGAAAATAAGTAAATAAACTAAGATGTAGGTTATCAAAACTTAACAATTTATACACTAAAAATTTCAAAACTTGAAAAAATAACTCAATGGGAGAGATTTACAATTACTTCAATCCTATTAGAGCGGCAATGACGGAAGATAAGTAGAGGAAGGATACAACCTGATACATGTAGACTCATCAGCAAAGCCTGAGGGACAGTAATAACATCCATAGCATTGACAGCCAAACCATCAAAAACTTTGCTGTGAATATATTATTTTTGCAACATATGAAACACAAACAGAACAGCAAATCTTGATTCAGGCATCTATCGTCCTAATTAACTGCCTCTCTGATCATGTATGCATGTGTCACCTTGATCGCAACCATTTTCGAAAACAACAAAGATAAACTATTGTAAATTAAAAAAATAAATTATCACGTGAAGTTTATATTTGAAGTTATTTTTCAGGAAAACTTCTGGACACTGAAGATACTTACAGTCAATATTACCTCAAGGCAATTATGGCACCCTAATTACTGTTTTTAGTAATATCTGCTTCCAAATACTCTTAGAAATGGGCAACTTGATAAGGTGATCCCTGAAAATCTCTGCCATCTTGATTGTGTTAACTGTGTTTATTTAAAGAGGCTAAAAAGAAGGTTGGTTTTTAATGCATGGTAACTATGCATTAAAAACAAAATTATATATGAAAAATGAAATTATATATGAAATTATAATGAAAAATGCAAGATTACTCCATGCCTTCTAACATTATTCTTCCTACTTGGGTACCTTTTTGCCATCAGAACAAATTATTAGGATAAATAAATGTGTAAGGGCCATACACACCTACTAAATCTGAGTGCCATGAATTTGTTCATAATTTTATGTTATTTTAATTATTGTAGTTATTGTAGTACGTGGTTATAACCCTTTCTGTGTTAATATATAGTAATCCTAGAGACACCTAGGATTATTTTAAAAGTTGAGTCAGTTGTCTCCAGTTATAGAAAACTGACTTACACACTTTTAGTAGTGAAGTCAAAATATCTGAACTGAGTTCACTTCTGCACAAAGGAAAACTCTGCAAGTAACTGAAATTTTCTCAAGACTGGCATATAGACAATTCTAAAAAAGTCCTGGGATATGAACTATCTGAAATTGGCAGCATATACTGGCATTTGCCTCATCCTGCTGACAGTCATTTCAGCTTGAGATACTTACAAAAAAGAGAAAAAAGATAGCTTAATAGTTCCAAGTTTAAATAGTTATATTGGTATACTCCTTAAAAGAAAAATCAGCACCTTATCGTGGAGTAAAAATTTTACTTATGATTTCTTCACTTTTCTCCCATCAACTCAACAGCCAGAAAATAAAGCATATTAATAAATACACATGCAGACACACACATTGTGGAAATCAAAGACCTGGGTCTATGTGTAGCAGTGTGTTGATAAACTATCTGTAGAGACCGGAGGTCAAATTAATTGTATATATGAAAATTATACAACTCTAGAGACTCAAGAAGATATACAGATAAAAGTTACTACATAACAAAACACAGATTTCTCTATTTTTCCACAACAGAAATTATAGAGTGGAATAGTGATTTTAAATGTAGCTTCTGTTATCATTTGGGGAAATAGAAAAGTGAGGGCAACAGAGATCAGAATATAGGCACTAATACTTGAATGCCTGTTATATGTAGCTATTGTGCTTTGACAGTTTTACATAACTTTCTTATTTAACCAACACACAACATTATGAGATTGATGTTTCTATGACTATTTTTCTGTATGAGAAAACGCAGGTTCTGACTTGACGTCATTCATGCCATATTGGGTGGCTGAGGCAGGATTCAAATGCAAACATGGCAGCACCACAGTCTATATTTTATTAATCATACAACCACTGTATCCAACTAATTATAAAGTCTGTATGGAAGCCCAGAAAAATAGGCCAGCATTAAATTGAAAACAGCATTAAAGAGAAAACTGTTGATCTAAAAACATTTAGTTTTACAACTTTTAATTTACCATAATTGGGGTTGCTACTGTGACTATTTTATAGGGAAACCATGCACAAATTAATTCATGATACATTCATGTTTTTTTGCATATGTCTCTTTAAAAAAAAAAGTTATTTAGGCAAAGTGCTAAAGAGAAGTTACTTCACCTTGCTGACACTGTGTCTTACGGTTTTACCCAACACATTTGAGTCATTACTTCTTTAGCTTAACAGGATTACTTAATTGCCTAGTCATGGAATGAATGATTTGGCTATTTCTATAGATGTATTAATAAAGGCTTATTTGTATAATAGTCAAGTTAAGATGAACATGCTTGTGACTTCTTGCAGAAATAATGAAGATTCTGCCATTTAAAGAGCAATAAAATGTAAAGATGTAATTACCAGCTCTTCATTATCTTATGGAATCTCAAGATAAACTCACTTTGTTTCAATGTCAAAAGAGCATTAAAGTCCTTTTCAAAATACCACTTAATTAGATAGATTAAGATACTTTAATACATTAATTTCATTCCTTGTTACTGTATATTTCACGATAAGAATGCAGGGATATATATTAGAGTTCTGGGAAATTGAAACTTGTGTAACTTACCAGTTAATTCTAAAATCTATTAATCATGTGCTTTGCTTATCTTTCTTCGTTGGTAAAATAGGGATGTTCAAAGATATTTTCATGTTGTCTAAAGCATCTGCATCTCATATGCAAATATACAAAATATATAAAATATTAACAGAATTATGCCAAATATATACAAAATAAAAATATACAAAATATTATTTTAGCAGAAAAAAAACTGTTGCATGAAGATAAAGTACAGGATGAGTAGCTGAGTTTGAATGACCAAGAGACTCATAAAAAGATGGGTATGCACAGTTATACTAATCACAAAGGACAAAGATCCCTGTGCACGTGCACATCACACATATCTGAATAGCTCATATACAATATTGACCACACATTTAACAATTCAATGAATGGTAACTATAGAACAAGAGAAATATGTCCATTCCCAAAGAAACAGTAATCAGTCACTAAAGTGCAAAATACCCAGCCTATATAAACTTGTAGCAGTAGCCTCTTCATATCCATATCTGCAACACAGAGTTAGAAATGTTTGGATTTAAACAGTAGTGAAGATATTACTACATTTCAGAAAGGTATGACCTTAACAGTATGGAGTTTGAATTTTAGAAAAATATAATTCTAACTAGGTTAAAGCTTGGGTGAAAATTTCAATTGCTTAAGATAAACAAGAATTAGAGAGTGCTGATGAGGTAAGTGTAGATGAAAAATATATTGGCAGGCTAGTCCAAATGTAGTGGTGTTCAAAACTAATTAATCACAACCAGTTACAGATTTCTTGTTTTCTTTTCCATTCGCACTTAGCCTTAAAAATAAACAGAAAAAATAAATAAAATAAATAAATAAGTAAATTGACAGTTGGATAATAGTACGACTTCCTGAAACCACTATTCTGGGAAACATATACCTATAATGGGAATACTTAGGAATATTTGTCATGAAAAATTCATGCATAAATGGTGGCAAAATATAAACTTTGAGATTATGTGTACAATATAAATAAATGTAACAATATGCAACAAAATGGTGTTTTCTGTATATTTCATGATAAGAATGCAGGGATATATATTAGAGTTCTGGGAAATTGAAACTCGTGTAAGTTACCAGTTAATTCTAAAATCTATTAAATCATGTGCTTTGCTTATCTTTCTTCGTTGGTAAAATAGGGATGTTCAAAGATATTTTCATGTTGTCTAAGGCATCTGCATCTCATATACAAATATGCAAAATATACAAAATATTAACAGAATTATACCAAATATATACAAAATAAAAATATACAAAATATTAATTTAGCAGAAAAAAACTGTTGCATGAAAATAAGGTACAGGATGGTACTTTATCTTATGGTTTTTTTGTGAAACATAGTCAGAAAAATCAAGGGATCAAAAATAATAAAACAAAATATACCCATTGCCTTAGGGAAATCGGTAAATGAGAATTATATTTTTAAAGGAACAATATAAAAGCTTTATGTAAAAACCACAACCATATTTCTTGTTCCCACACATTCCAATCAATTCATTAGATTGTTTTACACATTCTGAAAAAATATTCTAATGCAGGCAGAGAATTTGAAATGTAAAAATTATCATACTGTCTCCTATATTTACAGCTCAGCTACGTATCTTATATGTTAAAATGCTACTTCTGTTTGACACACTCTTACACCTACTGAGGAAAAAAATTGCTTTGTATTAACAAAGTGAATTATCTCTCTTGAGTAACATGAGTAACTTGGTCAATAGTTACTTACTGTGTGTTAGTTATGGGCTGAACTGTGCTCCCCTCTCTCCAAATTCATATGGTGAAATTCTAAAGCCTAGTATTTCTGAAAGTAACCATATTTGGATGTTTTAAATAAGAATTCAGTTAAAATGAGGCCTTCAGGGTGGGTTCCAATCCAACAAAAATGATGTCCATATAAAATAAAATTTGGAAAGGGGTAAAAATCAGCTACATGCATGCACAGAAATACAACTGCATGAAGGCAGACACCTACAAGCCAAGAAGAGAGGCCTAAAACAGATCCTTCCATCATGGTCCTCAGAGGAGCACTTTGACCTTGGATTTACAGCCTCTAGAACTGTGAGAAAATAAGTATCTGTTGTTTAAGCCACCCAGTCTGTGCGTGTGTGCATATGTTTAAGTGCCACCTTAGAAAACGGACATAATGGACTTTTTAAAGCCAGCACCCAACTATGTCAGCATCATTTTCAGATGTTTATTTTATTTTATTTTATCAAGTATTATAATGATAATTTAAAAAAACAGTTTCGTAAGGTGGTTCACACTTTTAATCCCAGCACTTTGGGAGGCAAAAGTGGGAGGATCACTTGAGGTTGGAAGTTCAAGACCAGCCAGAGCAGCATAATGAAAGCTAAGGTCTACAATTGTTTTTCTTTAATAAAAAATAAAGCTGGGTGTGGTGGCACACACCTGTAGTTCTAGCTACTTGGGGGCTGAGTTGGGAGGATTGCTTGAGCCCAGGAGATCAAGAGTACAGTGAGGCATAATTGCACCACTGCACTCCACCCTGGGTGACAGAGTGAGACCCTAAATAAAAATAGACAAAAACAATTTCAAAACTTAAGACTAAAAGAAACTCAGAAAACTGTCAATTACATTTTGTTCTGATTTTTCTATTTTATATAGTATGATGAAATGTTACATCAACTTGCCATTTTTAAAAATAAAAATCAGATGGATTTAGCTGGGCACAATACCAACTGTATTGACAATTTCTAATGTGCTCAAATGAGAGACCTGAAGGAAAGGAGACATATTTAGAAGGAATGATGGTTAATCAGATCGGTCATTCAAATAATCTACCTACTAGTAAAGTTAGACAAACAAACAAATGGCAACAACAACAACAAAACCCTACCCATCATCTATAGAGAAAAATCATAGTCTCCCACTTGAAATAACACATCTGTCTGGCAGCTTAAATAAAAGGACGCATATTTTCACACAGCACAAAAGAATTATTTTTATATTTGGAAAACAATTGCTACAGAACTATGAAAAGAAAAAACTACAGACTGTAGAGAACAAAATAAGACAAGCTTCCATCAAAAAGGAAACATAAAATATACTAACTTGAAATAACAGATATACACAATATTTGGAGTCCAAGCTTTTAGTGTTGACTCCAGCCCAGTTATATCGGAGGCAAAGATAACTTGAAATAACAGATATACACAAAATTGAGAGTTCAAGCTTTTTAGTGTTGACTCCAGCCCAGTTATATTGGAGGCAAAGAAACAAAGATTTGCAAAGGATTCCTGAATTATCCAAAGTTAAACACGTTATATCTAACCAAGCCAGATCTAGAACACATTATTGGTCATATTCTTTCCATTGACTATGTCTAATTCCTCTTAAAGTTTTTCCCCTTTAAATATAAATCCTACGCACATTACAACTTTGGTAACATAAACAGAACAAGACACTTATTCTTTCTTTCAGCACTTTGGATGTGCTATCCCATTGTGTTCTGACTATCATTGTTTCTGATGAAAAGTCAGGTGTTAATCACAAAGTCGTTTCCTTGTATGGATGAGTTCTTTTCCTTTTGTTTCAAGATTAACTCCCTTCACATTTTGTTTAATCCAGAATTATTAGAAACTTCTCTAATTTTGAGACTCAAAGTCACTCATCAGATCACCACAAAATTTCAAAATATACATTCTAAGTGCTTGTAAACTATCAAGATACTACTTTAATGTCTTCTTTTATTAATACAAGGTCATGGTTTGGAATATTTCGGAAAGGAATATAAGTCAGAGCAAGAGCATCATAGATTAGTGATTGCTACATATTAATCCATCAATGTTTTTGTGACAATCAAATAATAAATTACTTCTAGTATTTTTGCTGACATATTTCTTTCCCTACTTTCAAGATTCACACAGAAATATACCTTAAATAATATAGTTTGATTCTCTTGAAAAAAATTTTCTTTCTCCTCAATCTTTCTCAATATTTTTAATACAATATTTTTTGTTTCTATATCTATCAAAAAGTTTCAATTTGATGAGATAGCATAAAAAAATCTATTTAGAGGATCAGTTTGGAAGTCAGATGTGCAAAATGTTTTTTATCTGCTCTGTTCTCTTTTCATTATCTTCTCCCTGACCTAACCCCAAACATTATAAAGAATGCTAAACCCTTTATAAAGAATTTTACCAGAATCGATATTAAAATTGAGTGAGCTATTTATTACTTAGAAGTAATTCTCAAACTTTAACCTGTAATCTCATGTATTTACACTGGAGCATAGTATTTAGAAGAAACCTGGCTCAATTATAGGCCAATCACTCCTTAGCAATGTATCAGAGTTTGGCAAGTTACCCAACCTCTGCTAATAAAAATCTATTAATCTGTAAAAATAAATATAAGTATATCCACGAAGTATTCTTAAGGTTAAATGAAATAACTTACATAAAAGTAAATCACTTAGTGTAATGTTGAATATATTATATGTTCTAGCTTGAATTACTACTACTAATGAAAAACTACATTTTGAAATTTTTGAAGCTGAGATCAATAAAAAAAATAGTGCCATTCTCCAACTTTTTCTAGGTAGTTTGCTAGAAATAAGAAAGTAAAATAGACTAGGGCCCAGTTTCTGGATTTAAGGATCAGAAATCATCTGCTGTGTTTATTATGAACCCTTTATATCCCTTCAGTTCTTCCTATAAATTTTTACAAAGAACTTACTGAATAAAGAGTTAAAACACCTGAAATTAACAAAATCTTCTCTACTATGTCTCCATTATTTCAAAAAAGAAAAGAATAATTTTGTCAATGATAGTTAAGTACATGTCAGTCACTAACACTATAGCAGATACCTTCATATTCCTATTTTTAATATTTCCAATACCTTCATATTTATATTTCTCCTTCATATTTGAACCCAACTCTGTAATTTAGGAAGTTCTCTTTTTTCTTTCAGAAATTAAGGCATAAACTGTCAGGTGACTTGCACAAGATTGCACCGGTAGTAAATTTAAAAATATAGTATACTTGCCTACTGTCTTAGTGATATAGTTTACTTGCCTACTGTTTTAGTGAATTATTGATCATGCACAATTCTTTTTGAAAACAGAAATTCATTTAGCATACAACATTTCTTTTTTTTTTATTATTTTTTTATTTTTTTTTTTATTTTTTATTATTATTATTTTTTTATTATACTTTAAGGTTTTAGGGTACATGTGCACAATGTGCAGGTTTGTTACATATGTATCCATGTGCCATGTTGAATTCCTGCACCCATTAACTCGTCATATAGCATTAGGTGTATCTGCTAATGCTGTCCCTCCCCCCTCCCCCCACCCCACAACAGTCCCAGGAGTGTGATGTTCCCCTTCCTGTGTCCATGAGTTCTCATTGTTCAATTCCCACCTATGAGTGAGAACATGCGGTGTTTGGTTTTTTGTCCTTGCGATAGTTTACTGAGAATGATGTTTTCCAGTTTCATCCATGTCCCTACAAAGGACACGAACTCATCATTTTTTATGGCTGCATAATATTCCATGGTATATTTGTGCCACATTTTCTTAATCCAGTCTATTGTTGGACATTTGGGTTGGTTCCAACTCTTTGCTATTGTGAATAGTGCTGCAATAAACATATGTGTGCATGTGTCTTTATAGCAGCATGATTTATAGTCCTTCGGGTATATACCCAGTAATGGGATGGCTGGGTCAAATGGTATTTCTAGTTCGAGATCCCTGAGGAATCGCCACACTGACTTCCACAATGGTTGAACTAGTTTACAGTCCCACCAACAGTGTAAAAGTGTTCCTATTTCTCCACATCCTCTCCAGCATCTGTTGTTTCCTGATTTTTTAATGATGGCCATTCTAACTGGTGTGAGATGGTATCTCATTGTGGTTTTGATTTGCATTTCTCTGATGGCCAGTGATGATGAGCATTTCTTCATGTGTTTTTTGGCTGCATAAATGTCTTCTTTTGAAAAGTGTCGGTTCATGTCCTTTGCCCACTTTTTGATGGGGTTGTTTGTTTTTTACTTGTAAATTTCGAGTTCATTGTAGATTCTGGATATTAGCCCTTTGTCAGATGAGTAGGTTGCAAAAATTTTCTCCCATTCTGTAGGTTGCCTGTTCATTCTGATGGTAGTTTCTTTTGCTGTGCAGAAGCTCTTTAGTTTAATGAGATCCCATTTGTCAATTTTGGGTTTTATTGTCATTGCTTTTGGTGTTTTAGACATGAAGTCCTTGCCCATGCCTATGGCCTGAATGGTATTGCCTAGGTTTTCTTGTAGGATTTTAATGGTTTTAGGTCTAACATTTAAGTCTTTAATCCATCTTGAATTAATTTTTGTATAAGGTGTAAGGAAGGGATCCAGTTTCAGCTTTCTACATATGGCCAGCCAGTTTTCCCAGCACCATTTATTAAATAGGGAATCCTTTCCACATTTCTTGTTTTTGTCAGGTTTGTCAAAGATCAGATAGTTGTAGATATGCGGCATCATTTCTGAGGACTCTGTCCTGTTCCATTGATCTATGTCTCTGTTGTGGTATCAGTACCATGCTGTTTTGGTTACTGTAGCCTTGTAGTATAGTTTGAAGTCAGGTAGCGTGATGCCTCCAGCTTTGTTCTTTTGGCTTAGGATTGACTTGGTGATGCGGGCTCTTTTTTGGTTCCATATGAAGTTTAAAGTAGTTTTTTCCAATTCTGTGAAGAAAGTCATTGGTAGCTTGATGGGGATGGCATTGAATCTATAAATTACCTTGGGCAGTATGGCCATTTTCACGATATTGATTCTTCCAACCCATGAGCATGGAATGTTCTTCCATTTGTTTGTATCCTCTTTTATTTCATTGAGCAGTGGTTTGTAGTTCTCCTTGAAGAGGTCCTTCACATCCCTTGTAAGTTGGATTCCTAGGTATTTTATTCTCTTTGAAGCAATTGTGAATGGGAGTTCACTCATGATTTGGCTCTCTGTTTGTCTGTTATTGGTGTACAAGAATGCTTGTGATTTTTGTACATTGATTTTGTATCCTGAGACTTTGCTGAAGTTGCTAATCAGCTTAAGGAGATTTTGGGCTGAGACAATGGGGTTTTCTAGATATACAATCATGTCATCTGCAAACAGGGACAATTTGACTTCCTCTTTTCCTAATTGAATACCCTTTATTTCCTTCTCCTGCCTGATTGCTCTGGCCGGAACTTCCAGCACTATGTTAAATAGGAGCAGTGAGAGAGGGCATCCCTGTCTTGTGCCAGTTTTCAGAGGGAATGCTTCCAGTTTTTGCCCATTCAGTATGATATTGGCTGTGGGTTTGTCATAGATAGCTCTTATTATTTTGAGATACGTCCCATCAATACCTAATTTATTGAGAGTTTTTAGCATGAAGGGTTGTTGAATTTTGTCAAAGGCCTTTTCTGCATCTATTGAGATAATCATGTGTTTATATGCTGGATTACATTTATTGATTTGCGTATGTTGAACCAGCCTTGCATCCCAGGTATGAAGCCCACTTGATTATGGTGGATAAGCTTTTTGATATGCTGCTGGATTCAGTTTGCCAGTATTTTATTGAGGATTTTTGCATCAATGTTCATAAAGGATATTGGTCTGAAATTCTCTTTTTTGGTTATGTCTCTGCCAGGCTTTGGTATCAGGACGATGCTGGCTTCGTAAAATGTGTTGGGGAGGATTCCCTCTTTTTCTATCGATTGGAATAGTTTCAGAAGGAATGGTACCAGTTCCTCCTTGTACCTCTGGTAGAATTCAGCTGTGAATCCATCAGGTCCTGGACTCTTTTTGGTTGGTAAGCTATTGATTATTGCCACAATTTCAGAACCTGTTATTGGTCTATTCAGAGATTCAACTTCTTCGTGGTTTAGTCTTGGGAGGGTGTATTTGTTGAGGAATTTATCCATTTCTTCTAGATTTTCTAGTTTATTTGCATAGAGGCGTTTGTAGTATTCTCTGATGGTAGATTGTATTTCTGTGGGATCAGTGGTGATATCCCCTTTTTCGTTTTTTATTGCATCTATTTGATTCTTCTCTCCTTTCTTCTTTATTAGTCTTGCTAGTGGTCTATCAATTTTGTTGATCTTTTCAAAAAACCAGCTCCTGCATTCATTAATTTTTTGAAGGGTTTTTGTGTCTCTATTTCCTTCAGTTCTGCTCTGATTTTAGTTATTTCTAGCCTTCTGCTAGCTTTTGAATGTGTTTGCTCTTGCTTTTCTAGTTCTTTTAATTGTGATGTTAGGGTGTCAATTTTGGATCTTTCCTGCTTTCTCTTGTGGGCATTTAGTGCTATAAATTTCCCTCTACACACTGCTTTGAACGTGTCCCAGAGATTCTGGTACATTGTGTCTTTGTTCTCATTGGTTTCAAAGAACATCTTTATTTCTGCCTTCATTTCATTATGTACCCAATAGTCATTCAGGAGCAGGTTGTTCAGTTTCCATGTAGTTGAGCGGTTTTGAGCGAGTTCCTTAATCCTGAGTTCTAGTTTGATTGCACTGTGGTCTGAGAGACAGTTTGTTATAATTTCTGTTCTTTTACATTTGCTGAGGAGAGCTTTACTTCCAACTATGTGGTCAATTTTGGAATAGGTGTGGTGTGGTGCTGAAAAAAATGTATATTCTGTTGACTTGGGGTGGAGAGTTCTGTAGATGTCTATTAGGTCCACTTTATGTAGAGCTGAGTTCAATTCCTGGATATCCTTGTTAACTTTCTGTCTCGTTGATCTGTCTAATGTTGACAGTGGGGTGTTAAAATCTCCCATTATTATTGTGTGGGAGTTTAAGTCCCTTTGTAGGTCACTCAGGACTTGCTTTATGAATCTGGGTGCTCCTGTGTTGGGTGCATATATATTTAGGATAGTTAGCTCTTCTTGTTGAATTGATCCCTTTACCATTATGTAATGGCCTTCTTTGTCTCTTTTGATCTTTGTTGGTTTAGTCTATTTTATCAGAGACTAGGATTGCAACCCCTGCCTTTTTTTGTGTTCCAGTTGCTTGATAGATCTTCCTCCATCCCTTTATTTTGAGTCTATGTGTGTCTTTGCACGTGAGATGGGTTTCCTGAATACAGCACAATGATGGGTCCTGACTCCTTATCCAGTTTGCCAGTCTGTGTCTTTTGATTGGAGCATTTAGCCCATTTACATTTAACGTGAATATTGTTATGTGTGAATCTGATCCTGTCATTATGATGTTGGTTGGTTATTTTGCTCGTTAGTTGCTATAGTTTCTTCCTAGCCTCGATGGTCTTTACAATTTGGCGTGTTTTTGCAGTGGCTGGTACTGGTTGTTCCTTTCCATGTTTAGTGCTTCCTTCAGGAGCTCTTTTAGGGCAGGCCTGGTGGTGACAAAATCACTCAGCATTTGCTTGTCTGTAAAGTATTTTATTTCTCCTTGACTTATGAAGCTTAGTTTGGCTGGATAGGCAATTCTGGGTTGAAAATTCTTTTCTTTAACAATGTTGAATATCGGCCCCCACTCTCTTCTGGCTTGTAGAGTTTCTGCCGAGAGATCAGCGGTTAGTGTGATGGGTTTCCCTTTGTGGGTAACCCGACCTTTCTCTCTGGCTGCCCTTAACATTTTTTCCTTCATTTCAACTTTGGTGAATCTGACAATTATGTGTCTTGGAGTTGCTCTTCTCAAGGAGTATCTTTGTGGCATTCTCTGTATTTCCTGAATCTTAATGTTGGCCTGCCTTGCTAGATTGGGGAAGTTCTCCTGGATAATATCTCGCAGAGTGTTTTCCAACTTGGTTCAATTCTCCCCATCATTCAGGTACACCAATCAGATGTAGGTTTGGTCTTTTCACATAGTCCCAAATTTCTTGGAGGCTTTGTTCATTTCTTTTTATTCTTTTTTCTCTAAACTTCCCTTCTCTCTTCATTTCATTCATTTCATCTTCCATCAGTGATACCCTTTCTTCCAGTTGATCGCATCTGCTACTGAGGCTTCTGCAATCTTCGCCTAGTTCTCGAAACTTGGCTTTCAGCTCCATCAGCTCCTTTAAGCCCTTCTCTCCATTGGTTATTCTAGTTATCCATTCTTCTAATTTTTTTTCAAAGTTTTTAACTTCTTTGCTATTGTTTTGAATTTCCTCTCGTAGCTCAGAGTAGTTTGATCATCTGAAGCCTTCTTCTCTCAACTCGTCAAAGTCATCTTCCATCCAGCTTTGTTCCATTGCTGGTGAGGAACTGCATTCCTTTGGAGGAGGAGAGGTGCTCTGTTTTTTAGAGTTTCCAGTTTTTTTGCTCTGTTTTTTCCCCATCTTTGTTGTTTTATCTACTTTTTGTCTTTGATGATGGTGATGTACAGATGGGTTTTCGGTGTGGATGTCCTTTCTGTTTGTTAGTTTTCCTTCTACCAGACAGGACCCTCAGCTGCAGGTCTGTTGGAGTTTACTAGAGGTCCACTCCAGACCCTGTTTGGCTGGGTGTCAGCAGCGGTGGCTGCAGGACAGCGGATTTTCGTGAGACCACAAATTCAGTTGTCTGATAGTTCCTCTGAAAGTTTTGTCTCAGAGGAGTACCCAGCTGAATGAGGTGTCAGTCTGTCCCTACTGGGGGGGTTCCTCCCAGTTAGGCTGCTCAGGGGTGAGGGACCCACTTTAGGAGGCAGTCTGTCCGTTCTCAGATCTCCAGCTGCTTGCTGGGAGAACCACTACTCTCTTCAAAGCTGTCAGTCAGACAGGGACATTTAAGTCTGTGGAGGTTCTTGCTGAGTTTTTGTTTGTCTGTGCCCTGCCCCCAGAGGTGGAGCCTACAGAGGCAGGCAGGCCTCCTTGAGCTGTGGTGGGCTCCACCCAGTTCGAGCTTCCTGGCTGCTTTGTTTACCTAAGCAAGCCTGGGCAATGGCGGGCGCCCCTCCCCCAGCCTCGCTGCTGCCTTGCAGCTTTATCTCAGACTGCTGTGCTAGCAATCAGTGAGACTCCGTGGGCATAGGACCTTCCAAGCCAGGTGCGGGACACAATCCCCTAGTGTGCCGTATTCCAGGCCCGTTGGAAATGCGCAGTATTAGGATGGGACTGACCTGATATTCCAGGTGCCGTCTGTTTCTCCTTTCTTTTTTTTTTTTTTTTTTTTTTTTTGAGACGGAGTCTCGCTCTGTCGCCCAGGAGTGCAGTGGCGCAGTCTCGGCTCACTGCAAGCTCCGCCTCCCGGGTTCACGCCATTCTCTTGCCTCAGCCTCTCCGAGTAGCTGGGACTACAGGCGCCGACCACCACGCCCAGCTAATTTTTTTTTTGTATTTTTAGTAGAGACGGGGTTTCACCATGGTCTCGATCTCCTGACCTCGTGATCCGCCCGCCTCGGCCTCCCAAAGTGCTGGGATTACAAGCGTGAGCCACCGAGCCCGGCCTGTTTCTCCTTTCTTTGACTAGGAAAGGGAACTCCCTGACCCCTTGCGCTTCCCGAGTGAGGCAATGCCTCGCCGTGCTTCGGCTCGCACACAGTGCGCTTCACCGACTGTCCTGCACCCACTGTTAGGCACTCCCTAGTGAGATGAAAACGGTACCTCAAGCAGAAATGCAGAAATCACCCATCTTCAGTGTCACTGGGGCTGGGAGCTGGAGACCGGAGCTGTTCCTATTCGGCCATCTTGGCTCCAACTAGCATACCACATTTCAAGATACATTGGTAAAAGCCATCTTATTAGCTTAATCAACAAAAATGTCTAGAAAATGTGAGCTTTTATTAACTGATAAAATATTAGAAGTTATATATGCATATATATATATATATATATATATATATAGATGTATAAACCACCCCTATAATCTTTATTAAATTATTTGGGAAAGGAGGGAGGGGATGAAATAAAAATAAGCTTCCAGCACATCCAGCCTTAAACATTAAGTTAACTTGCTATCTCTCCTGCTTCCTCATAATTGTTTATTAGGTACAGCCCCACAATCATTTATATTCTGTCACAAGATTATAGTTAAACTTAACTACTCATAGATAACAACTTGAGCATTGTGAAATGTTAAGTTTTCTCTCTGAGGTATTCTTTCAGATCCTACATACCAGTGAAACTACTGATATCAGCTCCTCCGAAGGGCTCCAGGAGAAGCTGACTCACTAAAGGGTGAAGTTTCCACATCCTGGTGATTTAATCCCCCTAACCCAAACCAGTCAGTGACCCCATTTATCCAGCCCGTAGTCCTCTACAGTCCCTTCACCCCAACCAAGTACTCTCTGGAAAGACAGATTTGAGGGTGCTCGCATCTCCTCACTCAGCTGTCCTGCAATCATTAAACTCCTTCTTTACTGCAAACTCTGTTTATCAATTTATCAGACTGAGACTGCACAGCAGTCAGAGCATACAAACACGTGAGTCCTGTATCATTTATAAATATTTAACTTTTATATATATTTAACTTCTATACACATAATTGACTATTTTGTATATTAATATTAGTAGGTAATAATAATATTTATATTTCCTCCATAGGTAGCTTCTGGGGCATTTCTGCCTGGTAAATTTTTATTCTTTAATTACAAAGACTAAAGTAACTTCAAAATATTATTGAGAATTTTTTTTCTGTTGATGGGACACTGAATTTGTAGGTAGAAATAAAAACCTAGCTTTTTACTAAACTTAATTTTAAACACAATTCAAAATATAAACATAAAATTAAGAATTTCCAAAATTAAACTTAGTTTTAGAAACTCACATAAGCAAGTGTAATACTGAAGAGCAAAGAAACTGTGGTCTACAAAAAAAATTATAAGTAATTCATGAAATCTAAGGGCTAATTTGTGAAGTAAATTTGGGGGATATTTTATGCTGTAGCTCCATCCTAGAGACCGAGAGAACCGCTCTAGGAAAACCTGCTCAACTCTTTTTAACCAGAAATTCTTTCTTTCTCCAGAAATCCCTTTCAGGTAATGCCTAATAATATCTCACTGAACATGTATTAGAAATCGTAGTTTAATTTTTAATTAAATAATTCAGTGAAAATATATTAATTGTAAAGATAAATTTTAACACATATGGGAATACTAGACTTACGGTGGTCATCAACCCAAAATGCTACAAAATTACATGGAATGGTTAGTTTGGCAAAAATAAATATCACCACTACCACCAAAAACCTAGGTTTCAAAAAGAAATAGAAGCATTCCAAAATGTTAAAAATTTCTCATTTGTCTACTTTCTAAATGCTCTTTAAAATACTTACATCATCATAATTTTGAAATTTAAAAGTAAAAAATAGATCTCCTAGTTAATATACTGCCTTAAAGTTACTCTGGTTCACAAACAGAACAAATCAAAGCATGACTTGACAGCTGTCAAATTACAGGAAATTGAAGCTAAATGAAATTGGACACCTCACCTCATCTAAACTCCTTACTTTATAAGAAGGAAAAGCCTCACAAAATGTTGAGGTCATTTAACTTAAAGTCATCATGTGAGTTAGAGATAATCTGAGAACACCGCCTTTTTTCTCTTTGTTACTATTCTCTCATGACATTTTGCCTGAAAACAGGTCTACTAAAGATAGAAGAATTTGTAATGAAGATGAACATATATCATTGCCTTTCTGCTTAGGGTTGTTCAAAATTTTCCCATTGATAATATATAAAATCCTACCTACTTTGACCTCCTCTCCTACCATTTCCTTGCTATCTCCTAGAACTTCATTCTTGACTCCAAAGCTGCACCCTCCTGCATCAGTTTCTTTTGTTTGAAATCTTCAGCCCTTCATAAATTTCATCCACCAAACTCCTATTTATCCTTTAACTTCCTATTATTTTTTCTTACAGTGCCACATTTTCCTTCATTAGCACATATCCAATTTAAAGTTATATAGTTTGAGTTTTTGCTTGACTTTCTGTTTCTCCATTAAAGCATAAGCTCCACAAAAGCAAGTATCATGTCTGATTAACAGGGTATACTCTATTCTTATAAGAGTGCTGCCACGTGAGTGTCAATGAATGTTTGTGAAATAAATGAAGGACTAAAGGAGTGACTGAACAAATAAAAATAAGTTCTCTGTGTGTATTGTATGTGTGAATAAGATTTTGAGTTTGGCCAAGGCAGTTAATCACATATTAACAACTCATTAGATACATAAGGTTTATAGCAATGAGGTACAAAATTGGTTCAACACCAAATTCTAAGATGAAACAAGGTTTGTGTTCAGAAATATAGTGTCAATTTTTCTAATATCAGCTGCCCTCCAACTATCAGCATGACACATGCAAACCATTGATACGTGTTTTTCTGTTTTTTTTTTTTTGTATTGAAGATTCCACATGAAGGAAAATTATTATATTTCTAATAGGAAGTCCTGTTCTAAATGACAACAAATCTGAGGGTGAACACATTTGTTTAAAAGAGAGAGATTAAAAAGTTAAGATGAGTTTCTGTTTGTACAGTATATAACTGAACAGAGTTGTATCTAGCAATTTGACAAGAAAGGTAAAACAGAACATTAACTTCAGCACACAAGTTCAGCTAATGATCTGGGATGGGGAGTTGTGGGTAAAGAGGAGGACAAAGACGAAAGACAACCATTTATCCCAAGTTACTTTCCAAAGATGAAAAAAAGCCCTCTTAGTAATGTTTTTCAAAGTCTAACTACTTTCAAGAACATATCGATAAGATACAGAGAGATAACAATCAAGTTGGACATTAACTTAAAAGTCAGATGACTTTTTAAGCATAAGTAACTTAGAACTGTAAAGTAAAAAACAATAAATGTCATTGACTTTAAAGTGGATACTGAAGTAAAAAAAAACCCTTCTATTAAAAACTAGACTATATGCAGAAACTTATGTAGAAAACTTAGCATAAATATTTATACAAAGTTGCCCTACCATATTTTATTAAAGTATTACATTATAAATTAAGAGAAAATCATTTTAAAAATGAGTTATATTTTAGGCCTTTTTTCTCAAAATGAGTTTCATAAATTGATATGGTTATTAGCATAGGAATTTCAATAATAGGAACAAAGAAACCAAATGAAAACCTAATGTGTGTGTGTGTGTGTGTGTGTTTTGTGTGTGTGTGTATACAATTACCTGGCATTCCAACTTCAATATGTTTAAAAATATTTCAGTAAAAAATGTTATATTTATTTTAAGGTAGTTTGTAAAATATTTATTAGGTTTATTTGTAGGCCTTGCACATTAAGTTAAGCAATACTATCATAAAATAAATTATTTAATAAGGAAACAGAAACTCAAAGCTTCATATTACAATTAAATAAACTCTAAAGGATCTAGTAACTTCAACTGTATGCCCTAAAATAACATCAGGACTACAGTGTCTATCAACTTGCCCACAGAAAATGCAACAATGAAAGAAAGAAAGATATCTATTTTTTCATAAAAGATCAACACACTTTGTCCAATTTTTTTGTCCAACTGCTATAAAGTGGGCCAATGCTAATGGCAAATAAAAGAGCTGCCATTCAACATGCATTCTAGTAGTGAATATTAACTGACTACTATGTGAAGGCAATGTTCGTTGAACAAATAAAATAATCTTTGCCTGTGTGACGCTTATATTTTGGTCACTTTACATTTTACTGGAGGAAATGTGAAGAATAGAATACCATCAATATTAACAACATTATCCCACTAGAACGTCTCCAGTGACTGATACTTTCAGACTCATCTCAATGACCCTATATGATCTTTATATTCCAAGGAACATGGCAATGGATTTTAACATTTCCAGATTAAAAGGTAATGGTAAAGTAATGATAACCAACGTAAAAATGACTCCCTGGAAACGAAAGCAACTCATTTCAAATGGCTTTGGAATGCCATTAGGACAGCACCTTTTTCTTTGTAATGAAAAAGTCTCACAATCCAGAGAGCAGGTCTTGTGAATTTTGATGAGAGGTAAGGCATTACAGAAAGACCCAAAAGTCATGCTCCAGATCCCGGCAATATAGCTAGTAGGACAGACACAGAGTACATAGTTTTACTACTGATCACAGTGATTTAGAGATTGGAACCCATAGTTCTGTGAGATCAGGCATCATTTCAAGATAAAATTTACATTTTTAACAAATGCAAACTTTGGCTCAGCTAAACAAGATACCTTGGGCTATATTTACTGTAGATAGATAAATTTGGCGTAATTAACCCTTCCACAGTCTAAACATACCATGTGCCAAAAATGATGTAAAGCACTGAATATGTGAGATAAAGTATGATGAATTCTATTGACAAATACAGGCAATAGATTCCATTTAATTGAGAAGAAACCTTATACCTAGCACAAGTCTTTTTCTGTGCATTAACTTTTCATAATACAAATATATGAAGTTATAGCCTATTTTATATGTAAATAAAAGTGTTTCCAAAGGTTAAGAAAGGGCACGGTGAGAGTGAGAAGCACCGTCTGGGTGGGAAGGACAATCTAGTTGTCTATCTGTGCTTTAAACTCCTATAAACATCATCTCCCACACCACGGCATCTAACTCAGAGTCACATTTGAATTGCCAGCAAATGGAAGCCTCATAAACCCAAAATGTGAACGGCAATGAAGTTCATAGAGCACGCTTTGAGTGCACAGAGTATCTTTGCAAACATTATCTTTTTTTTTTATTATACTTTAAGTTTTAGGGTACATGTGCACAACGTGGAGGTTTGTTACATATGTATACATGTGCCATGTTGGTGTGCTGCACCCATTAACTCATCATTTAACATTAGGTATATTTCCTAATGCTATCCCTTCCCCTCCCCACAAACATTATCTTTTAAGACTTTCACAATCACGCCATGAGATTATTCCCATATCAAAAAGTAGGAAATGAAAGCCTGGAAAGAAGTTATATTGACATTAAACTGCTCTCAAACCCAAGTGTACAAATGATTTTTCTTGCAAAGAAATTCATATTCTACACAAAGTTCTATTTCAAAACGAATTCTGGAATTCAATTAAGCACTCATCTTGAAAACGAGAGCTTAAGTGGAAATTCCTCACTGGTATTCAAGCAAATAAATTAAATAATGATATTAAACCTACATCTAATCTATTATTATTACATATTGAAAGTTTGCTATACAGCTACCACTAAGTTATACATTTCCAGTGACACAAACCAGAAAATGAATTTGTTTCTATTGGTACTAGCAAAACAAACAAACAAACAAAAAACTACATAGACAGCAAAATGCTGAATCTACTAATTTATCTTCTAATAACTTTCCACCCAGGAGCATTCGTCCCTCTCATTAGACAGTTGTTCTATGCTTCTTTTTTTCACATTCTAATTGCCTCACCTGAACCAAAAAAAGAATGTGGATCTAGGATCAATACCTTTTGAAAAGTCATTTATTTCATTATATTATTTTTTCATATATCTGCATTATTGCATAGAATACCTGATTGGTCTTATGCTAAGTTTTTCATGTAACATTACCTCTGCAAGATGTTAATACGTATCCTTCCAAAAATCTTTGAAAAATCTTGGGTAAAACATATTAAGTAAGTTCCTGTTTTATAGTTTTCCAAGAGTTTTACTATCCTTGGCCAATGACAAAATTCAAAGCAGAGATACAGTACACAACTTTTGTAAAACTTACCTATTTTTCTTGTAAGACTGTGGCTTTGTTTTGTTTTGAACTTCTTTTCTGTGATATGACATAAGACTGTGTGTTGAGTTAGGGGTGGGGACATACATTAACAGAGGTTTAGGAACTGCTTTGCTAAAGCAAGTTTGAGGAGAAAATGGGGAGACTAATACAAGATTTTCCTTTAAGCAGTGGGAGTTGAAGGGGTAGGTGGTTTTTGGAGAAAGAAGAGACCCATTCATGGCACAGGCTTCTTTATGTTTCTGCTCTGTGTGATACATAATGAGGATACAGACATTCACTTCCTCTATTTCCCACCCCTGGCCGGGGGTAACCCAAAGGTACCTGATAAAGACACAAACTTATAGCTGTATCAAGTATCCCTGAGTGTGTTAGGACTGGAGAGGCCTGAGGAATAAAAAACATGCATGCATTAAATGGAACAAATACAGAGAATAAGAAAACTCAGACATGGTAAAATAACTGTGTACCTTTCCTTACAACCCAGCACATCACAGGGTACATGACTTCCTTTTGACCTGCTTCCTTTATGTTGACTGCATGAACAGGGAAGGGGGTTGGGGTACACGTGGGAGATAATTGTATTTATTATGTACCTGCTATTAATACATCTATAGAGACAATTGGAATGACTATACTGAAGAAACAGCAAGGGAAGAACTGAAAACGCTAAAATAAATACTTCGTTCTCTAAAAAATACTACAAAAAGACTTCTCACGTCTGACAAATTACATTTTAGTCTAATAGTAATAAGTGACCAAAACTAAGGTGATTTGATAAATATCATAAGGTATTTTATTGTGAAATTGATATGTATACGTATTGCTTATAAAGCTCAGTAATCTGTTATTGAATTGAGAAATTACTGAGACAACATCAAAAGCTGTCATTTTTGTTTCTATGTTGTTATTGTTATTGTTTGTGAGGTGAGAGCTTCTAAACTTTATGACTGTTTGAAAGGGGCCTATATAGACCTTGCCTGAATATCAAGTCAGGTGAAATGACAAAAACCTTTCTGATTTATTGGGTTAGACAAAGAAAAAATTGAGAAATTGAGCATCATTAAACTTAAAGACTTTTGTTATTCAAACTGTGCTTAGAATGAAAAGAAAAGCCACAGGTTGGGAGAAAATCTTTTCAAAACATATTCAAAACATTTTCAAAACATATCAGATAAATTAGTGGTATTTAAAGTATACAAAGAACTCAAAAATAAGAAAGAAAACAACTCATTTAAAAAATAGGCCAAAGGTCTAAATACAGCTGTCAAATAGGGATATTGAAGTTACTAGTCATGTATCATTAGGGAACTGCAAGTCACAGCAACCGTGAGATATTATTACATGACTATTAAAATGACCAATATCCAAAAGTCTGATAATACCAAGAGCTGGCAAATGTGAGGAGAAACAGGAACTTTTATTCATTGCTGGTGAGAATGCAGAATAGTACATCTCCTTTGGGAGTCAGTTTGGCAGTTTCTTATAAAACTAAACATACTCCTACCACACAACCCAGCAATTACATTCCCTGGTATTTACTTAAAGTATTTGAAAACTTACATGCACACAAAAGCCTTCTTCCCATGAATGTTACAGGAGCCTTATTCATGATCACTAAAATCGAAATGTCATTCAGATTCAGGAAGTGAATGGAAAAATAAACTGTGGTACATCCAGGCAATGGAATATTATTCTGTCAAGCTACAGAAGACACACAGGAACCTTTAAATGCATATTGCCAAGTGAAAGAAGCCAGTCTGAAAAGTCTACATACCGTATGATTCAACTACATGACCTTCTGGAGAAAGCAAAACTATGGAGACAGTAAAGAGATCAGTGGCTATTAGGGATTTGGAGGAGGTTTGCACAGTCTAAACATGTCATGTGCCAACAATGATGTAAAGATATGTGAGATAAAGTATGACGAATTCTATTGACAAACACACGCAATGGCTTCCATTTAATTGAGAAGAAACCATATACCTAGCACAAGTCTTTTTCTGTGCATTAACTTTTTGTAATACAACTATATGAAGTTATAGCCTATTTTATATATGAATAAAAGCATTTCCAAAGGTTAAGAAAGGGCACAGTGAGAGTGAGAAGCACAGTCTGGGTAGGTAGGACAATCTAGTTTTCTATCTGTGCTTTAAACTCCTATAACCATCAACTCAATCTACTAATTTATCTTCTACATAAATTAGTAGAGGAAGCGATGAACGGATGGAGCAAGGAAGAATTTTAGGAGAGTGAATCCATTATTCTGTATGACACTGTAGTGAGGATTATTTGTCATTACACATTTGACAGAACCTATAGAATTCATAAGACAAGGAGTAAACTCTAATATAAACTACATACTTTAGTCAATAATAATGTACCAATATTGACTCATCAACTATAACAAATGTACCACACTATTGCAAGATGTTAAAAATCGGGGAAATTGGGGTAGAGGCTGAGGATGACGTGTGAATGCTTATTCACTTCTTTCTACAAACCTAAAATTGCTTTTAAAAAGTCAATACAAATTAAAACAAGGCAGGGTTTTCATGCAATGGAAAAAAACACACAATTTTAGTAAATGACTGATAATTATGCTTATGCCGCTTTGCTAGATTACACTTCATTAATAAATATAGTTTCATTCTTCATGTTATAAAGCAGAATAAAGTCAGATATCTAGAGAAATTGATTTTAATTATTAGAGTAAAAGCATTTTCACCTCCAACGTCAGAATTTCTTCAGAATCAGTCCATTTTATAGTTAAATCAATCATTGATCTTAAAAAAATATTGAGAAAAACATTAACTTCACTTTTTCCATCAAACTCAATGTCATGACAGCATTGTGAGTCATTTCAATCTAGGATTAAAACCTATTTCTGGACCCAGTGGACTTACTGTGATAGATTCTGAAAATGTAAGACGTTAAAGTCCAGTCTTTGATCTGCTGTCCTCTGCAGTTATCAAAAGGTCAGTTTATCCTGCTTCTTTTCTCTCTTTTTCATATATCTTGCACTTCAGCTTAATATTAGTATTAAGCTAAATTTCTTATTTTATTTTGATTGATAAAGGAAAACAGATTGTTTCAATACAGTTACTGAGAATAAGCAGCAAAACGTACTTATAAAGTACACAAGAGAGCTATCAGATAAAAATTTGTTCAAAAAAAGATTTGGAAATTTTTATTGCATGAATGTTCAAACGGAAAGGAAAATTTTCTGGATTCTTTTTCCACCACACATGAGTAGCAGCACTAAAGTAGTGAATAATGTCCGTTCAATTGGTAGTTTTCATGTATTTCTGATATCAGAAATGGACTGTTAGTAACTAGTTTTAAAAGCAGAGCATTTTTGTGCATGGCATTCCCCTGAATTCCAAAGCCCAAACTTAACTTAGGCTAATTTCTCTCTGCTGGGAGCACCATTAATTTCTCATAGATAACATTTCATATATATGTGGCATTCTGATGATGTAAAGGAATTCACACATTATGGGCCTACAAGCCAAATTTAATCAATGGCTTGCTTCATATGGCTGAGAGCTAAAAATTGTTTTGGCATTTTTGAAGTGTTTAAAGAAGGAGAAGGAAGGGGAGAAGAAGAATGAGTAGATGAAGGAGAGACAGAGACTACATATGGCCAGCAAAGCCTATAATATTTACTGTCTAGTTCTTTACAGAAAGAAGTTTTCCAATCTTGAACAAAACACACACATCTTTGTTATGCCAGAAAAGGACTACAATAAGTCTTCACTTAACATCATCGACAGGTGCTTGAAAACTGGTCATAGGTATATAGATTTATGGTCACGTGATGTTTTGATACACGCATACGGGGGGATAAATTGCGGATGGTTAATTGGTACAAAAATACAGTAAGCGAAACCGATTTTACCATAGGTTGACATCAAAAGAGTTAAGCTTCTATGGCTTTTGGTAACTAAAACGTCAACAAACTTGTAAATAAAGATCAAAACACTTCTAATATTAAATGCTGAAATAAATTTCAGCTATTCATACGTTTAAGATTAATAAAAGCTAGTAAAATCATTATTTACCTACTTATTTCAGTTTAGGGTTGCAGTTGACCACAGCCTATCCTGTCAGCTCAGGACGCAATGTGGGAACCAGCCCTGGACAGGACGCCGTCGCATTGCAGGTGCACTCACACATACCCACAGTTACTCAGACTGGGACCACATAGACACGTCAATCAACCTCACATGCACAGCCTTGGGAAGTGAGAGGAAACTGGAGCATCCAGAGAATATCCATGCAGACATGGGGAGAATACATAAGCTCTACACAGACAGTGAACCCCAATTGGAATCAATTTGTTTTTCTCATCAACATTATAATGAAATGACATTGAATGAAACGTCGTTATTCGAAGAACTGTTGTACTCAGTTCTAAACATTTCAGAATTAAGAGATCTACACACATCCTCTTCTATATAATGGAGTGGGTCTCTTAAAATTTCCTGGCAACATACTCTTAGCCTGCCTAGGAAACACTTTAGAAGAGAACTGCATTATAATAAATTTTCATATTCTATTTAGATCTTCCTATTTCTCCCTCTACTTATTAAGGTACAGTCTTGTATATGTAATCCTTCAGTTCCTGAACAAGGTGAATATATGATCTCATGATTTGTGTTTTAATTTCTCAACTTCGTTGAGATTTGGGAATGTGAGGATGATGGAAAGGAAAGAAAGGAACTCAGCAGCTATAAAAGAAATCTGACCTTTAATTTTTTTATTGAATTTGTTTCTTGTTTTATTTTTCCTTCCTTTGCACAAATGAGAACTTCTAGTTTTACAAAGGGTACCACCAATTTTAGGACAAAAATTTGTATTTGTGGGATGACACAAGTTGGAGACACAATGATTTAGAGATTGCATATCAATTTTATCAAATAAATGTGATAAAGTAGGTGATATGCACACACACACACACACACACGTAGTGACAAAACCATTGACACAGATACCCAGATGGCACTTAATGTACTTCCAGCCTTAAATTCTTTCTCAAGGACAAGCCATTTGTTTGCAAATGATTTAGCATTCAAAAACGATTAAACACGAGAAAAAATGCATTGCACATAAAGTTCAGATTACAAATGAATTAAAGCCATACTAATATAACTATAATTTATAATGAATTCAAATGGCTTTCAGAAGGGTCATCTGTGGAATGTGAAGAGCAATCTGAATTTATTCTTCTGGTAACTGGTCACAGCAATGTTTTCTAGACTAGTGAGTGAGTGCTCATACAGCACCATGTGTGTTCAACAACACATAAAGTTGGATGACAAAATCTACTTTAGTGAGAAGGCAGCTATTTCCAGGGGCACCAATACTGATGTCTGTTTTGAGTCTTGGGTTTGCTTTTGTTTGTTTACAAGGCAATGTAATGTTTAAGGAAAAAAAAAATTCTACCAATCCATGTTGAGTGAACATTTCAATCCATGTAAAGGCAAAAGTCAGCTGCCACCATGCCATGCAAACCTTATAGTACATGACATGTTAAATCGGTAACCTCGAAAGGGACTTCCGAGAAGCTATGAGTAAAAGGCACACACAAAATGCCTCTGAGATGAATTCACAAATGAAACGGAAAAGGATATCTGTGTATATCCAAGAAGAATAGTAATTATCAGAAAACAAGAACACTTCTAAATTGAAAGAATCCCTAAAGTAAAAGAAGACCAAAGAAAAAGAAATAAAGATGAGAAGAGAGATGAGGCGGAAATGGTGAGCGGCAAGGAGACATACTGAGAAAAAAAGTAGCTAAAGATAGTGTGTTATTATTTCAGCAAAATTAAGTATATCAATACTGAGAGATATGACTTGAAATAGATTCAGTACCTCAAGCAGAAAGAGAAACAAATAACATCTGGGTTTTTCTTTCGATAACCAGTATTTTAAATACAAAAATCTAAAAATTTTATCTTTGTGTAAGAGTTACACATTTATCATACCAATCAATAACAAAAAGGCGCTATAAATACTTTATGGAAATAAATGTCCTAGCAGATGTTAACCAGACATCAGTCTTCACCGGTAAGGATTAGATTTGAAGGTGTTTGCAGATAATTAAAACTTGTTTTTATAACATAACTTAGCAGCTAAGCAGTATAATGAAAATGGGATATTCAAATTATAAGATATAAAATATTAAAGATAGAAGAACATGTTTATTTTTTCAATATAAATATTGTTACAGCTCAGAGAAACAGTATGAAATCTCAGGGCTCATGAAAGGCCACATTCTAGAGATAGTGATTGACAGGTGTGGTAATTCCCCTACAGCGTGGTGCCTGTTGTCATGGAGTAGCATGTCTCCTACAGGGTACTACCAGCAGGTTCAAGTAGGAAGAGCCAATAGTCCATGTGAGAAACCCCGGAAGGCTAAAGATAGAAGGAAATATTTGTGGCACGTTGAAGAGCAAGTTCACCAGGTGAATTGGCAGGTGGCTAGGGTACAACTTCCCATACATACATAAATAATGAAACACACAAAAAATTATCAGAAAAGTATTTTATTATGATTAGAGTCATGATTAGCACTCTCATCAGGAGAGTTTTATGTTTTTTTCTAGCCCTACTCTATACTTTTTAAACACAGTCTCCAATTTTGAAAATAAAAGTTTCTTATTTTTAATTCAAATCTCAATTAAAATAAAACAAAAACCGAAAATGCAGAAGTTCCTTATTTTGACCATCTATATATCATACACAATAAAAAGACTGATAAAATTCCACTAAACACAACAGCTAGATCCTTATTCCCGTTACTGCTTAAGCCCATTCCAATAAGGATTTTGTACCAAATCTGCCCTTGCCAAGCCTACCTGGGGCCTTCATTTTATTATTTGCAATGGACAATTTTAACTTCACATCCACGTTGGCTTCCTTACATCCTAGATGCACATACAGCCAGATTTTTTCCCATCAGATGTGATGTGATCTTCCAACTTCGGAATGCCTTGATGACCTCCTCTTTATCTAAAGATCACTTTAAAAAGCCTGAAGTATTTGGCTCTTCCCTAAATCTTTGGCCAGACGTAATGTCATCCTCCCATTGGCTTTCTTTGTCCAAACTACATTACCCTTATCTCAGATCTTCAAACAAGTTATATTTCCTGCCTAAGATCTTTGTATGAGTGAGTGAAAGGTCTGATGAAGATAGTTCCTCTTTGCCCCCAAAGGTTTCATTGATCACGCTGATAATGAATTTACTGTTATTTTAATCTCTTACTGTTATACTCAGGCTTAAATTCTCTACCCTACACACTTCAGTTGACATAATTTTAATTTCCACTATGATGCTTCTCTCTCTTCTATCAACACTCTCTCCTCACAGGGTTTCATCCAGATCAGGAGTCAGTAACATTTTTGACAAACAGCCAGATAGTAAATATTGCAGGCTTTGTGTTGCCAAGAGGCAAATTTATGGAACTTTCCCTGCTGAAAAATTTCCCTGTATTTTACATTTTAGACTTATAAATGCCACACCTACTTATAACTCATGAGCCATACAAAAACAGGCGGCAGACCAGATCTGGCTCATGGGCTATAATAGTTTGCCAACCCCTCACCTAGATTCATGACTTGAGGCATGATCTATAGGCTACGATGATCTAACTCACATCTCTAGCCAAGTCAACTTGTCAGTGCCTACTTGATGTCTCCACTTGGATTCTAACTGGCGTCTTAATTTAAGATTAAAAAAATGTAAAATCAATCACACATACGCACCTACCCACACCTCTGTCACTTGCAAACTGCCTCACATCATCAAGACTTTGCCATATCACTAAAAGTGACCATAATCCCCCATGTCCCTAAATCCAAATACCTTGATATAATTCTTGCTCAGTAAATTCAGTCATCTTCAAATCAACTTCCAATCTCAACTGATTTTCTCCAACTTTATTGCTACACTCATAATCCCAACTACCATCATCCTTCAACTGGACAGGTGCAACAGTCAGCTAAATGAACCCCCTTCCTTCACTACTGTACCCTTCCACAATAGTACACCCTCCTAAGCGCTAACCTCATCGTATCACACATCCATCATACACTTTTCAATGTAGTTAATTTATATTCACACTTTGATATAAGATCTAGATTTGGTCCCTGAGAACACTCATGTAATCTCTCTCCATGCTCTTCCTTCATGGACATTCCAGCCAAACCGGCCTTCTTTTCTTTGTAAGAAACGATCAAGCTCTGTTTTTAAATTACAGAATCTTTATAATCTGCCCTTCTTTCTGCTCAGAGCACCCCAGATCTTCAAAGTACCTTCCTATTTGTCTTCACTCAACTCTCAAATGAAATATTACCTCCTCAGAGAGAAAAATGCTCTGAAATACCTACAGCCAGATCAGTGCCTTCCTACTTGCCAGTTTTACTCAGTCATGTTATCACATGTAATCTTCTTCGTAGTAGTGTACCTTATAGCCCTTCACACCATTGCTTTGTTTAGGTATTTGTATGTCTTCGTCCTCTTTCCCTCCTCACTACAGTATAGCCAATTGTGTCTTTGCCTTCTTCACTGCTATATCCCCTTGTGCCTGGTAGGCTTTCTATAAACAGCCATTTATTGACTTATTGACTACATGTATATGCTAATCCTTTTTACTAATTTTTGTTACACTATATATTTCTCTTCTCCCTCTCTTCGCTTCCCTCTTCTCATGTCCCTTGATGCTTCCTACTCAATATTAACATGGACATCATTTTGTGTCTTCAGCATTTCTCTTTTCATTATATTATGATAGGTTAATTTTCCTAAGAAAACACTATTTTGACAAAAGCAAAGCATTAAAGTAAAGCAGCATAGGATCAATTTTTTCCTATTGAAAAGGAAACACCATCTTTCCGAGAAGACAATTCCACAGAAAACAAGACAAACCAAAACATTTCCGGTAAGTCCTAGTTCCCAAGACTTGAAGCCAGTATGTTTTTACACTTTCAAGTATCCTTGACTGTAGAGATAAAAGGTATCCACTTAGAGATATTAACTCATTACCACTGCCTAAATTTGGCTTCCAGAAACACAACTTAATATGACATCAATGGATGTGATAATCATTTGAAAGTAGCTTTATCAAAATCATCCAACAGAACAAGTTACTTTCCTAATTAGCATCTTCAGTTAAATACCTAAATCTGATGAATAATAAGTTATGCATTATGCTAAATTGCACTGGCTCACTATCCTAGAATGCTTTCAAATTAATTAAAAATGAGATATTCAGTGATGAGAAATATAAAAAGATAAAAACCTATTTCAATCAGTTTAAATTAGAATTTAACATTTCTTCAATACACTGTTTTGTAGTCAATTGCAAGAGTAATAAAGCAAAATTATTGAGTCTTTAATAGTGACCGTTCAAAATTCATAATGAATTATTAAAAAGAAAACTAAGGTCCCTACCAACTTTCCACCTCACTTCAAAGCATAGCCAAGGTCATTACAACAGGAAGTAAGACTCCACACAATTCCCACTTCTTTGCCTCTATTCTGTTACTTCTGGAATCTTCTACTACTCCAAATTGTGTGTTTGCTCCAGACTCAGCAGTTCTCACCACCTTGTTCTTCCAATTGCCATCTTCTCTGTGCGGCCTTTCTTGACTACCCAGTTAAAAATTACCCTTTGAAAATTATCTGATCCCCATCCAGGATTACTTTTCACCATCTAACTTACGATACTTTGCATATTTATGTGGCTCATTGTCTGTTATCTGTCTCCCTAAGTTAGAATGCGAGCTTCATGATGGCAGAGTTTTGGTCAATTTCCTTCACTCAATAATTCCTGACCCAAAGTAAACACTTCATAAGCATTTTTTGAATATACAAATATATAGTCCGAATTATCAAGGAGCTTATAAATAAATAAAGACACAACCCAGCATATAGTGCGGTTTGAGAATTATCGATAGTGTGGTATAGGAGGAGGTATGTAAACTATGAGAAGCAACAGTTAAATAAGAAGCAATCCAGAAAGACACACAGTGTGGGTGACATCTGAGTTAAAGGACAGAAGGTAAGAAGATAACCAGATGGAGAAAAGAGAGGAAGATCTTACAAACAAGCATCAGAAGTTACCATAAGAAAAGCAAGTACAAAATCATCATAAGAAAAACAATTGCATCCCAGTTATTATGACAAACATAATTAACTATGAAAACCCAGAACAGTTCATGCTTTGATAATGCTAAAGTTGATATGTAGATTAAGATGTGATATAACAATCTGCAAATCTTAGTGCTTCCTAACTTTTGAGAAAACATTTTTAGGCAAGATATGATGATTTAAGGAAGAAAAGTTGCTGATGGATGAGGCATGTTGTCCCTTAAAGACAAACACTATGAAGACTGCGTACAGCCTTTATAATGGAAAGGTGCCACGTTTTTTTTTTTTAAGTCTTTGGAATCTCAGTTGGCAACTTTGAAATTCATGTGTAATTCATGAGTTTTTCAAAAGAAATGTAATAAGTAACACAAGTGATTCTAGAGCTTATCTTTAGGCTGAGGTAGATATTGGCATTATAAATTGAAGTGTTAGAAAGGAACAATAAGAATTAAGAATAAGCAGTAATTTCTGCCAAGATCTGTGGCACCCAGTCTCACACATAAGGCTTTTTGGAATCTCTTGGTTTCCAAGGTTCAGGCTCTCATACTTTAGTTTGTACATAAAGGACTTAAGTTATTCTTAAAGCACAGTTTTAGCACTTCACACCAGGAGATGGTTATGAGACTGATCACAGGATAAAGTGAAATAGGATGTGTGCCTGCTTGTAGAAGGAACCTCGTTCCTTCTGCCACTCTATTCCTACTTTTCTGGCAGGAAAGTCCTAGAAAATATTTCATATACAGCTTAATTTTAAACAATTTACATTATATTTTACTATTATTAGCTTCTAGAATATCTTAGCTTAGGCTGGCCCTTGTGGCTCACACTTGAAATCCCAGCACTTTGGGAGGCTGAAGTGGATGGATCACCTGAAGTCAGGAGTTTGAGACTAGCCTAGCCAACATGGTCAAACCTAGTCTCTACTAAAAATCCAAAAATTAGCCGGGTGTGGTGATGCGTACCTGTAATCCCAGCTACGCGGGAGGCTGAGGCAGGAGAACCATTGAGCCCGGGAGGTGGAGGCCGCAGTGAGCCAAGACTGTGTCACTGCACTCCAGCCTGGGCAACAGAGCAAGACTCTGTCTCACAAAAACAAAAAACAAACAAAAAAAGAGTATCTTAGCTTATATATTTCTCACATCTGATCCTACTACTTTACTTCTTTTTTCCTGTTTATACCAATTATTTCTATTCCTCTTTACATATAGGCAGAAAGATAAGACTAAAATGTGCCATAGACAATGACATCTAGTAAATTTACATATTCTTCATGTTTAATTCCACGACAGATTTCAAATACAACCAAAATCTCCAAATAAAATCTTAATTCTAAATTGAGTGCTTGTACAGTCTTCAAATATGTTCAAATAGAACATCAAAGCTCAATAAAAATAGTTATATCACTTGGGATGGTGTTTAAAATATTTTTTCCTAAATAAATTCAGCTTCAGAGGATGAGAAAACCTTCATTAGGAGAAGTTTTAAAGAGCAAATTAAGTTAAATGTGAAGGAAATCATACTTTATTAGGTTGAATAGTAAGATTTTTTTGTTACTATTGTGAATTAATGCCATCCAAATATTGAGTGATGTAATTCAATTTAGTAAAAGAAAAAAGTCTAAATTATCAACTTCTTTCCTTCTAAAAATGAAATATGCTATAACTTGCATTTTTTCCACGGCAATGACCCTGATGATCAGAGAGGTTAAAACCTAAAAACATGTAAAATCATCTAATCTAAATTATAAAAAAGAAATCCCTTTCTTCAGAAAAAATAATTTTTTAAGGAAGCACTCAAAAACAAATCTCTACTAGTAGATATACAGCATACACATCTCTTACTATCTCCCATGCAGACTGCATAAAAAGGCTTGCTGGCTACTTTTAAGAAAACAACATTCAGATGTCTGGAAAGTATCTGAAATGCATGATTAATCTACACAGATAATTTTCTCAAGAAACCAAATTTTGAAGACAAGTAATTCAAAAGTCTATTGTCTTTAAAGTAAATCCACTGGTATTCTTAAACTGCTGTAATCCTTTCTCTGTTTACCTTATAGTGTGAACCTCTCAAGCTATGGGAATGCATGTCATCTCTAAGAATAGCTGACTTCTTTTGTAGGAAAGAGCTGTTGGAAATGACTGTTAGGATTTCAAATGTTTGGGAGTGTGTATTCATGTGGGTTTTATGTGTTGAATATTTGCATTTATAATTTTAAGATGCTGAAATTAAAAACTAAAATAACCTATGTAACATAATACTGCCATAGGATAAATTAAATTCTATTAAATATTCCCATACAAATTATTATCTACCACAATGTAAAAATATTTATATATCACAAAGATGTAAGAAACACTGACTTCTATTATACAGCAGAGTTCAATTTCACTACTACTTAGCTTGATGATATTTTAAGGTCATGTCTCTTGGAATACACACTCAATATTCATTGCCAAATGTCTGAGCTTACCTCTCTTGAAGCAATATTCAATTATCAAATGAAAATAATTTACCAAGCAACCTCACAAAACACAAACTCTAGGTAGCATCAAGGTTTTTCAAAGTGATTATTCCTTACTGGTCGCGATCCTAAGATGTTAAAACTCATAGATCACATGATCTGAGAAGCTGTAAACCTTTAATTCAAAGTCGGATACTACCTTCAGCTGTCAAAAGAATTATGCAATCACTTAAACTTCTGGAATGAAAGAGAAAATGAAGGGAACAATAAAAGTAACTTTGAAATGCACTGAGAAATGAACACAAGGAACCAAATGGAGGCAAAGGCAGAGAGAGAGAGAGGGCTGTTTATCTAACCTTCCCTTCTTGAGTGGGTTTTCTCTGATATCTCTAGAGAATAATTGGATGTGTAACAATGAAATACAAAACACAAGATATTGTCTTCATATAATTACTTGTAATGATTCCAAGATGGCATAATTTGAGAACCTGCTAAATAGGACAACAAAGTGATCTGCTTTTCCAAAATTGTGCCCCTTAACTTATATATTATTTCATGGTGAAGATCAATAAAACTGAAAATTGGAATTGCCAGATATTAACAGATTTTATTTTTTGAATGCTTAACGGCTGACCCAAAATCTGGTCATAAAAATGGAAGTTAAATTAAATTGTACTCAAAATTTAAGTTTGCTACACTTGTAAGAACCACTTGCTTCTTCAAAATCTCAAACTTTCTCATAACTAGCAGCAAATTGAAATTAGGAATTTAAGCATGTAAATTCATCGTGGAAACCAAATTGATTAAAATTTTCTGTGTATTCATGATAATGTTTAAAATTTTTGCTACATTTAAACCCTAAGTTAGTTACAAAAACTCTAAAATTATGCTTGTTTAAAAACTTGGGCTAACTTGCTTTTGAAAACATACTGACATATTCGTTCCATTCTTCTTATAATTATTTTTGTGTCACTCTCAAACAGCACACCATTGTATATATCCCCAAAATGGCACTTCTTTGTTAAAGCCATTAGGACAGAAATATTTTTGAGCCAGATGCAATGGCTCATGCCTGTAATGTCAGTACTTTGGGAGGCCTAGGTTAGAGGACTGCTTGAGGATAGGAGTTTGTGACCTGCCTGGGCAACATAGCAAGACCCAGTCTTTACAAATGAAATGAAAATAAAATATAAAATAAACTGGCTGGGCATAGTAGTGCACACCTGTGGTCACAGCTACCAGGAGGCTGAGATGAGAGGACCATATGAACCCAGGAGTTTGGGGCTGTGAATGAGCTATGACTGCACCACTGCACTTCAGCCAGAACTATGGGTTGGTGAGTTAGAAATAAGTTCTCAGTTCTGAATATAATAACCGCTCCTGGCACTCCCCAGAATGACCTGGGTTTTCTTTTGCCTCTCTATAGTCCCTCTTCCTCAGGAAATACCCCCATGGTTCTGCCCGCTGTGCTATTAATTACACCAATGCTTATTATATGTCAGTTCAGTTTTATCTAGATTCTCCCAAAGTCAGTGCTGAACTTGGTTGTTTGAAAATGTATATATTGTAATAGTTACCAAAAAGACAAAATACAGCTAGAAATTTATGCTATTTGTTTTATTTCCATCGTAGGTATATTTCCTTTTAAAATTCATATATATCTTTCTCTAAGGATTGTCTCCGTTTTCAGATGTTAAGCACTTTCTCATGCACACACCACCTGAGCAGCAAAGACACAGAGTCCACGTCAGGGAATGTCACATTCAGGATAAGTACCTATTATTCTGTAACTCAGAAGTAGGAAAATGGATGTCCTCAAGCAGATGCTTTTCTTGACAGATACAAAAAATTGACAAGGATCACTGACTTACTTCCAACCCACCATTCATCCCTTTTCTCTTATTTTGACCCTAAGGGTCCCAGAGGGATAATGGCCCTACATTCCTATTTAGAATTCAGATTTCAGACTGCATTTCTTATATCATTGTTTATAAGTAGTGGTTGCACACAGTCGCGATAATACTATGACATTAATCTACATTCCTCGTTAAATGGATTTTTGTCTTCCGTTTTTGAGCTTAGCTACAATTTCTCCCACGGTTTCTCTAAGAAGATTCCCCAATGACTGAAACATTTAGAACATGGTCCATTCATAAATATGACACTGGGATTCCCCAATGACTGAAACATTTAGAACATGGTCCATTCATAAATATGACATTGGGATTCCCCAATGACTGAAACATTTAGAACATGGTCCATTCATAAATATGACATTGGGATTCCCCAATGACTGAAACATTTAGAACGTGGTCCATTCGTAAATATGACATTGGGATTCCCCAATGACTGAAACATTTAGAACATGGTCCATTCATAAATATGAAGAGCTTGTGTAGAAACTATAATTTACTTATCCTATTATGCTTAAGAAATTATGTGAAATAATGTGAAAATAATCTTATAACATTTGCATGCATATTTGCTGCAAGAGTCATACTTCATTGATACTTAATCATAATCTCGGACATGGTGGGTCCCGATAACCAATATTTAATGCAAGACTGTAAACTTAATAGAGAGAAAACCTTATTTATAAATTTTCATGTGTTCTTTTCTTGACAATAAGGAGCTGTGAGATTTGTATTTTAAAGGATACTTAGTAATAAAAACTTTAATTTTTAAATCTTTTATTTTTAAATTCTGCTTAATTGCATAAAAGTTAAAAGGTAATATTTAATATTTAATGAGGCTTATTGAGCTAAATGATGATATGCAGCTTGTGTTATACTTGCAATTATAAGATTTGCTCATTACACCTAAGCAATCTCCTTCACTCAATCTAGCTACCACTAAGGAAGCAAAATTCCCTGAATCATAATATCAAAGCATTCCATTATGTTTTCTATTCAGTTGTTTTGTTCTTTGAATCATTGTCTATTTTAATTTATCCTTTTAGAAAGAAAACAAATTACTTAACTTGCATTTCCCACTAGAAGCTTCACTACAGCTAGACTTGGAATTGATTTCAGGCCATTTTTTAATAAATGATGGTCCCTAGTGAAAGATAGAATACTGGAGCCATCAATATTGAGTAAATAAAAGGGTTTGGGTAAATAAGAGAGAAGATACCTATTTTTCTCAAATATTTTAAATATCTAATAACCTATTCCTCATCTAAAACAAGCCACAATTACTGGAAATGATGGTCAGAGGAAGGTTTTAGCAACCCTGTGTAATACTACATGTCATGTTGGATCACTATTACAGAGAAACAGTTGTCATGCTGCATTTTAGTAATTCTACACATTACCAGAGAAATAGACAACTCTTATAGCCACAGAAATCCAACGTAGCTACTGTCTACATATTCTTGTTTTAGACCTTTGGTGAAAAAAACTACTATGTGTATTGAATATATTTTACATTAGTTTTATCACAAAAAAGAAAAATGAGAATTCTATTAGATGCAAATACAAATTCTGAATGACAGGAAAGAAAAATTAAAATCAAAGCTGATCTTAATTAACAAAATGTATTATCTGCTTACATGTATATACAACTGTTCATATACAAAGGCACAGATGCATTTGTGGTTTTGAAAAATATCTATTTCATTTCAAAACTTCATTGAACAATATTACATATGGCAAGAAAACTGCTCTTTTTGAAGGATCTTTTAAAAAGTGTTTATTAGATACTTCAAACTAGCAAAGCTCAACTTCATCACAATTATATAATAACACTGCACACTTTCAATTTTATCTGGAGAAATATACCTATCCCTTGAAATAACTCTGTAAACTTCCCGCTCACAGATTTCATTTCAAGCCTTGAAAATGCAGAAAATCAGTGCCGAATATACTTGCCCCGAAAGGAAAAGAAAATTTCAGGGGTGTCAGGATGTTTTATCACATCAAATACAGAATTGCAATTTGTATCTGAGCAGGCAACACACCTCCAAAAATAATACAATACTTATCACAAAATACATTCACAGATACTAGATTTGGCACAAACCACTCCATACAGCTATTGATCAAATCAGTATTGAAAGCCTTATTACAAAATCTATGGCCCTTTTCTACTCTCCAACAGACATTTCAGGATGCCACAACCTTGCAGTTCCACTCTATCATTAATTTCCCCTAAATACACTTGGCAGAAGAACGAGAAACGTCACATTTTGCATTTAATTTCTAAAGAACATCACATCCTTTAAGAATAGGTTCTTGAAATTCTAAAATGTAAAACATAAAAACCCTAAAGAGACAAACATCCAAAAACATAAAAACCCTAAAGAGACAAACATCCAAAAACTTTTCTTCAAAATCACAACTTTATATGCTACGTGTTCCTGTAAAATACCACACACACAAACACACAGGCACACCCACCCACCCAAAACACACACACACGCATATATATGGCCTCATAATACCTCACATATATATACATATCACCAATTACAACAGAGACACACCCATATATATGGCCTCATAGTACCTCACATATATATACATATCACCAATTACAACAGAGACACACGCATATATATAGCCTCATAATACCTCACATATATATACATATCACCAATTACAACAGAGAAAAGCCAATTTCAGAAAGATGGCTTCAATTGTGATGCATTTACTCACACCTAGTTCTATTTCAATTTAACTGATGCAGAGACATTACAATGCCCTGTAACAAAAACCTGACGGAAGATTATAACAAATTGCTTAAACATCAAACCAAAGACTCAGCATAATTTCATCACAAAGCTAAATTCGCATCCAACTCGCAAAGAATTAGAAAATCCTTGCACTTACCTTGGCCTTGTCCATTCCCCAGATGACCCCAAAAGACCACCGTCCTCATCAACAGCCCCGGAGCCCACGTCCACATCCTTCTAGTGACACGCTCATGTCTTCTGGCCATTGCATCTTAAACTCTGCATATTCAGTGGGGTGGATGTGAAAGTACAATAAATTACATTCTCAGAGAAATACACTATGACTCAAATCCCATATCTAATATGCACTGTGCATTTCTGAATTATCCTGCCTACAAGGAGGTACATTTGAAAATCATGCTTCCCTTTAGGGTTGTCATATTGATGATTAATATGAAAGCTCATTCATCTTTAATCTTTACTCTAAGCATTCATCTGAATTCCATTTTTAATATCATTTGCCAAAACAGGCCACTTAACCTATGAATGTTAAAAAGTACTCCCGATATACATATTGGAGTTCAGTCAAGCAAAAGCATGGTGTATGGACACTACTTAAGTATAACTTGATATTTAGGCAAATTGATAAATTTAACATACCATGTAATCTCTACATATATACAAAAGGACTTTTCAACACATTTATGTAAGTTTTGCATAAATACCCTTGAAAATATTCTCAAGTTTTAAGTGGTATTCTAATTATGTCAGTAATTTTAACTGAATAAAGAGAGGCATCATGTGCAAAAACTAATCTTGTTTACTTAAAATTGAGAGTAAAATTAATTATAGAAGGTACAAAACACTTGTAATTTTGATTTCAGATATATGACCCACAGGAACCTTCATATATACAAATGTTATACACATATATGACAATGTATATTTGAATGTTCATTTTGAAACTGCTTTTCATACTGATACATGAAAATACTTAAATGTCCACCAAAGCAAGGTTATTCATTCATACATTTGAATGATATACAGTAGCTCAAAAGAATAAACTTGAGTTGCATGTACTAATATGGATAAGTGTCCAAAATGAATAGTGAAGCAAAACTAGCAAATTTAATAATGATAAGTTCAAAACTACACCTTTCATATGTAAACATGTGCAATAGTTAAAACTATACATTTTATGTTGCATAAATATATAATACAGTATAATAACGCATAAGAATGATAAACACCTTCAAGACCAAAGTTAGGAAATTACAAGACTACAATTTAAATGGTTAGTAGGTGGAATTTTAAATCAGAGGTTACTCCTAAATCCCAATTTTTCCACAGTTGACAAAATACGGAGTTAAGAAAAGTAAACTTAACGATTTCCAGAATGAACGCTTTATTCAAAATGCTACGTAATTACAATTCTAATAAACTTGCAAGGGAATCCAGTCACCCAGAAGTTTTTTATGCCTTTCTCCTACATCACGAAAGGGGAAGATTTAATTACCAACTTTGCATTACTTAACGTCAGACTCATAGTATCAGAGCTAAAGAGAAATTTAAGAAACACCTAACTCAACCTCTCCATTTCAAATGACCAAGTGAGTTGAGAAGGTTACAATGACATTTCTAAGTTCATATGTAAAAACAGAATTTTGATGACAATGACAGTTTAAGTACTAATAAACACCCCTTGAAAAGTTACTGTAATCCAAGTTATTTTACTGTGCTAAATGCCTTACATTCTTTACCCAATTCAGTTTTCACAGAAATCCTATGAACAAAGCGCTTCCAAAATTTACCACTTCACAGCTAAGAAAACAAGGCTTAGAGAAATGCTACACGATCCCCTAATCATAAGGTTACTAGGTACCACTGTGGAGACTGAGGAAAAACAGGACGATTTCAAAGCCTATGCTCTGAACAAGTAAACACTAAGCAGGAATTTAGTTCTAGATCTCCCAGTTGTAGTCCAATAATCAGCCAAAAAAATGATGCTGAGAAGAGGGGAAAGAAAGATGTTTTGTATATGGAGCCTCATGTATTTGAACCCAAATACATCTTCAAATTGAAAATCATTAGAGCACAAGGCAATAGAATTATTAGTTTGTTTCTAAAATCATCAACCTTTCCCAAGTTGAACATACAAGTATATTTTATCATACATATACTATATGTGTGTATAACCTGTGTTTATCTAAGTGTTCCTGTGGTTTATATATCTGGATTTGGAATTACAAGTGTTTTGTGATTTATCATTTATTTATTATTATACTTTGAGTTTTGGGGTACATGGGCACAACGTGCAGGTTAGTTACATATGTATCCATGTGCCATGTTGGTGTGCTGCACCCATTAACTCGTCATTTAGCATTAGCTGTATCTCCTAATGCTGTCCCTGCCCCCTCCCCCCACCCCACAACAGTCCCCAGAGTGTGATGTTCCCCTTCCTGTGTCCATGTGTTCTCATTGTCTCCCTCTGTTGCTCTGGCTGGAGTCAGTGGTGTGATCATAGCTTACTGCAGACTCCAAGTCCTAGGTTCAAGCGATACTTTTTCCTTGGCCTCTCAAGTAGCTCGGACTACAGGCACGCACCACCATCCCTGGCTAATTTTTTTACAGAGATGGGGTCCCACCGTGCTGCTTCACTGGTCTCAGCCTCCTTAGGTCAAGGGATCCTCCCACCTAGACTTGCGAAAGCACTGAGATTACAGGTGTCAGCCACTGTGCGTTTTTTGATTTCTTCAATTAATTTTACTTATACACTTGATTACACAAGATTAATTTTGTGTACATAATGAATCTCTTTTGAGGTTTAAGTTACTGATTAATTAGAGTACCACTTAACAAGCGTGTCATCCCAGCACTTTGGGAGGCTGAGGTGGGCGGCTCACCTGAGGTCAGGCATGAGCCACCGTGCCCGGCTTACATACATTCTTTTCACTCCTGCTTGCAGATCTCTGTTCCCTTCTAATTCCAGTGGAAGCACTTTCATTTAGTATCAAAATATCCAGATCCACTCATCAAAGTGTAAATAATCCCTCAGTAAATTACCTTTGCAAATCTATTTTTATGTAATATTTCCTTAACTACTTCTTACGTACATCCAGTAGTCATTTTAGAAGGCAGAATTTTTACTATTTTATATAGAACTGAGGCAGTATTTGAAAAAAATCTCAAAACACTCTTCAGGAAGGACTGGCATCTAAAACACCAGTTCCAATATATATTTTAGTAACATTTTAAAGGACAGATGGTTTTCAAAATGTTATTATAATTTAAAAAAATGTAACCTTCCTCTCTGAGTTCATGTTTATGGAAAACTAATATTTCATAAATGCCAAGTTACTATGATGTATTATCTAAATGCTGCCCCTGCCATTCTATAAATATAAAAATCATAACCTTCTAACTAACTTTGGTATTAGTCAACAACTGTGCTGATGAAAAGTAAAATCAATTCATTTAAAAAAAATTTTCCATGGAAAAAAAAACAAGTAACTTGTAAGCAGTATGGTAGATGAACCAAAAAATAAAGTAACATTAACCAGAAAGACACGCCATGGACTTCTCTAATCTTTTTTTGGAACACCCTTTTCATGCATATGAAAATAAAAATTAAATATAAAATACCTACTTTATGTATGTACTTTTACTTGTGTCTATTGTTCTTTAAAGATTAAAATAACCCCTAAAGCCTGGATAGCTGAGCCCATTGTGCTCTTCTGCCCATAAAATAGATTGGATGTGCAGTGAAAGAGGTAAAACTTAGGCTTTCAGATTAGTTATGACGATGGAAACACAATTCCATTCAATAGTGTTCATCTTGGTCTTTCAAATGTTTAAGGTCACAAGGCAAAAGAGAACAGACTTTAAGAATGTTCGTGTATTACTTCTCGTCTTATACAACAGCTACATTAGTTCAATTAGGCCAGTGTTTTGGAGTAAACAGCACTGTGAAATGTGTCGTGGAGTCTGGAGGCTCCACAACCTACCTCCAGGTAGTTGTTCTGTCCGATGGAGCCCAGAGTAATACCTTAGGAGATTCGTTACATCTACAGGTACCAACTAGGAAGGGTAGTCTTGAATTAAATGGCTTTAGAACACGTTATAAGAGCAAATCGAAGCTTCCAGGTATTAGAAACACTTCAATCACAGAGCGTCTCTGGGTTCTATCTGTGGCCAGCATCAAGTATCTGTCTGCCCTCCCCCAATGCTTTCTCTGATCATGTGGATCTTCTAGATGGTCTTATTCCTCCCCAGCCAGCCAACTTGATCAACAAGCCTAGGTATATTAGGTATGTATAAAGTTGGTTCTTAAATAAAGTCCATTTCTGTATCTAGGTAAGTAATGTCTTCAGACTTGCAATTTCATTGATATCTAGAAAGAGTGACTCTAGTTAGCTTCTAGTGTCAGTTTTTCTAGCAGCTTCTTTAAAAAAAAAAATCCTCTCTGGAACAAAGCTTCCTTGCAAGTATTGCTGTTGGCAATAGTCCTCTTTACTGAAATGCTTATCCGGTGAAACTTGCGCTGTGACAGTGAGCCTGCAGGTTGATGGTCCTTTTGTTCAACTTCTCCATTATAAAGCAACCTCTCTGATCACCCTTTTAAAACTAAAGACCAAAGAATCAAATGAGATCAGGAAGTGACCAGAGCTCACAGGTCATCAACTCCTCTTCTTAGCATATTATAGCACACAGTCTAAGCCCGACAAACACAGCAGAACCCATTACAGCTCTCGAGTTCCAGTTATTAACATTGATTTTTTTCAATGGAAAATTTTCATTAGAAGCCATCACAGGACTCACATTCAGTAGTAACTTAGATTAGGATACATACTGGAGCCTTTGTCCTTAGAGTAGGTGCCACTGAGTCACTATTAAAAGGAGTCTTTTTGACCTTAGTAAATTCTCACAGGGCTTATCTCAGTCTAAACTGTAACTGGCCTTTACTAGTGATGTCATGTGTAATTCAAATTAATATTGTAATGTATATAAATTGTATATATAGGTATAATACATGCACGTATTTACAATTATTTATTTTATTTTATTTTTTAATAAGATAAAACTTAGAGGTTAAAATATGACTCTAGGCCATTGTGCTTTAGAATGAAGAGCACAGACATGGGTTGGAAATGTAAATTTTGACCCCATTTAATTTCTGTGACAAATTCATTAATGTCTTCAAGGTTCAGGCTGTATGTATGAGACAAATGAAAACAGCTCTAAGATTCCTGAAAACTCTAAAGTATTAAAATTCCACTCTGCCATTAGTTCAGATAAATCATTTGCCAATTTGCCCCACAAGAACCAGGCATCTTTAAATGGTAACATAACATGCACTTCTCTCTCCCAAAGTGTAGTGCATAAACGTTCTGCTTCTGAATAACACAGGATGCCTGCTAAAATGTGCTGTCAGGGGTATTAGTAAGGAAATGTTGTATCAAAACTTCTGCAGATGTGGCCCTGAAATACACATTGTAATAAATCCTCCAGGCCTCTCAAGTTAGGAATAACTGGTTTATAAAATTGTACTTACTTAAAAATTATAGATAAACAGATTTCACCCTAACCCAGTTTTTCTGATCTGAATGAAATAAGGCTCTATATTCAGACTGACTTTTCAGTGAAAAACAACTTAAAATAGTGACAAATCATCTATAAGTTTAAATGAATATAACTAGGAGACCTGAAAACTCAGGTTTAGCAGTCATCTTCCAACAGTTTGAGAGCCCACAGGAGCCACAGAGCCCTCATGTCTCTCCAGAGAAGCAGGGTGATTCTTCCCCTTAAACACCATGCAATTCTTGAAGTGAGTGAAAGCATTCCTGCTCACACTGATACCCTCTCAAGTGAACTCAAAGTTAAGCCATCTCCAGCCAGACCAGATACCCTGGCCCATATCTCATTCATTAATATATGTTGAGAAGCCTTTGTTTCTTGGAAACTACATGAAGTGAATAGGCTGTGGACTCCACTGGACCTAGTGGTCTATATTTAACCAATTCCCTTCACACATATGTATCAGATGCTCTCTTAGTTACGGAGCTGCAGTGGTGAATAAGAAAGCCACAGTCCTGTACTCCTAGGGTTTCAATTCTGAAGACGAAGACAGGCACAGAAACCCAACTGAGCAAAGAGAAGAGATTATTACAAAATGTGTTCACATGCAAAGTGAAACAAGGGACTGAATATACAACAAGAGTGTTGGGGCGAACATTAGATATAATCTTAATTCAGATTATATAAGATTCATACATATAATTTTTATATATAGATATATTAATTTGGGCCGGGCGTGGTGGCTTATGCCTGTAATCCCAGCATTTTGGGAGGCCAAGGCGGATGGATCACTTGAGTCCAGGAGTTTGAGACCAGTCTGATCAACATGGCAAAACCTCATCTCTACTAAAAATAAAAAAGTTAGCCGGGTGTAGTGGTGTGCGCTTGTAGTCCCAGCTACTCAGGAGGCTGAGAAAGGAAAACTGCTTGAACCCAGGAGGCAGAGGTTTCAGTGAGCCAAGATTGTGCCACTGCACTCCAGCCTGGGTGACACAGCAAGACCCTGTCTCAAAAGAAAAAGAAAAAAAGAAATATTAATTTGGATTATACAGATTTTAACCACTTCTTTCAAGTGAGAATATTTAAGCTAAGACCTGAGAATAAAAAGAGTTAGCTTTTCATACAATACAGAAAGGTTCGTCTGTTAGGAAAAACCCCCAGTGTTCAAGGACCCTAATATATGAGCAAGATCTTGGCGTGTAGAAGAAACCTGTGAATTGGATGAAATGAAAAACTGAAAAGTAGGAATCTGGATGAAGTACAGAAGGGAGAAAGACTAATGTGAGACGTGGCTGAAAGAGAAGGATATGTGAAACAGTACAGGTCTTCATTAGTAATCATGAGGAACATAGGTCTTAGTCCAAGTACACCAGAAAAGTGGGAGAGTTGGAAACTGAAAGACATGTTAAGAGATCACTTTGGTTTCTCTGTAGCTAACAGGGTGTAGGAGATTAAGAATTAAAATAAGTTGACTAAGGATGACCTAAGAAAATAAGGGTAGGTAAGAAAATATGTTGCTCTGGCTAGGCTGGGGACATTGGAAATCAAAATAAGTGGAGGAAATTACAGATGTATTTGGAACCAAAATATTTTTTAAATGAATGTTGAATTGGATATTGTCAGAATATTGAGGACGGGCCAAAAATGACTTATAAGCGTCTAGCATGGCTGGCAGTGCCACTTACTGACATGTGGGAAACCAGGACATGTTACCTCTGAATTATTCGAGTGCTATTGTCATGTAAATCATCAACTCCCAGAATAAAGGTCTGGGCCAAACTCTAAAACTGGAAATTATTAGCTGTTGAGTAGTGTTTAGAGCTTAGAGAGAGTTTGTGTGTAGAGAGAAAAGAAGAGCAATTAGGACAGAACCCTTAGAAACATCAATATTTAAAATTTGGGAAGAGAAATAGAAACAAATAAATTGTGGGAAAATGAAGCTCAGGGTAGTTGCAAGGGAATGCTAAAAATGAACTACGGCATTTGAGGAGGAAAACGTGGAAACTGAAAGCAAGAGAGTACGGATGGATCGTGAGGGAGCAGCAGCAGCTGTGTCCTAAGGAGAGTCTCAGTGAAAATGAAGGGTTGTAGGAATGAGGACATCTGGGCCAATGAGCTGGCAAGGAGTGATGTCCAGGAGGCAGAATATTTGCATCTAGATCCTGGTGGTACATACCCTTATAGAAAATGTTTCAGATTTAATGACAATAAAGTGGAGGAAAGAAAAAAGTAATGGAAATAAAGATGTCAAAAAACGGGGAACCGAGGTTTGTACTGGTCCTTTCACCTGAAAGCAGAGCCACTGAAATGATGGCTGAACTTGCCTGAAGATGATATTGAGCAAAAGATCTAAAGCCTTAAATAAATGACAAGAGGCCAGGTGCAGTGGCTCATGCCTGTAATCCCAGCACTTTGGGGGGCTGAGGCAGGCAGATCACCTGAGGTCAGGAGTTCGAGACCAGCCTGGCCAACATGGCGAAACCCTGTCTCTACCAAAGATACAAAAATTAGCTGGGTGTGGTGGTATGCACCTGTAATCCCAGTTACTCAGGAAGCTGAGGCAGGAGAATCACTTGAAACCGGGAGGAGGAGGTTGCAGTGAGCCGAGATCACACCATTACCCTCCAGCATGGGTGACAGAGCAAGACTCCATATCAAAAAAAAAAAAAAAAAACAAGAGTGCCCAGGAGGGAGGTCTGTTGATGACGGTAATACCAAAGGGGCATGGCTGATATTTCCAAAGGGTTTGAGTTTCAAAGGAACAGTCTAATTTGCAAGGAGCGGAGAAATTAACAGTCTAGAAGTTGTAATGGGAACCAAGAACAACCCCCTCGGCTTCCAGCCATAGGTATGTGGAGGGTGAGAAAAAGACCTGTCTCAATTTATGAAAGCTAGAGGAAAAATTGCACTTTGGTATCAACCAACTTTTGTTTTAAGATAATTTCAAAGCAATATGGAACTTAGCAACAGTCAATTTTGACAGTTTCCTGCAGCTTAGTAAATTCTGCAAAAAATTAAGATTTAACACAAAAGTATAGAAAAACTTTAATGGCATAGCACCTTTCTTCACAATTCCTTAAACCAAATAATTCCCTGTTCTTCTAACTCTCTCCTTACACTATCAACTAGGCTTCTTATTCAATCAACGGTTTAAGTCTACTAAGACACACACACACACACACACACACACACGTCTTATCAGCTGCAGATCTCATTTTTGAAGGTACATTGAAAGTACATAGATCATTCTATAATCATCAACTATGAAGATTGTGAGCAACTGGAACAAGTATTCTTGGAAAAGAAGTTTCCTGTGTATAAGAAAAAAAAGAGTCCAACTCTGGGAACTGACTTGGCTGAGTCATCATTATATGCCACTGGCAAGAAATCAAGAAGTAACCCAGGACTGATAAACTTTGTTAAAGGAAATGGAAACAGCCTATCTGTGAGGCTTAATTCTTGATAATCTGGCCAAGATATAGCATCTGGATAAGAGTTCACTGACTCAACTAAATTTTGTGAAGGTGAAGTACTTGTTAAAATGAAAGATCTATTTAGAAATAAGTAGACATAAAGTCTGCACTATGAATAGGTGTATACCTGCTTTTTGCAAAAACAGTTTGTATCTTTGAAATGCTGGTTTGCCCTGGACAGAGCTAACTTAAATAGAGACCAGGCGCGGTGGCTCATGCCTGTAATCCCAGCACTTTGGGAGGCCGAGGAGGGTGGATCATGAGGTCAGGAGATCGAGACCATCCTGGCTAACACGGTGAAACCCCGTCTGTACTAAAAATGCAAAAAATTAGCCAGGCATGGTGGCGGGCACCTGTAGTCCCAGCTACTCTGGAGGCTGAGGCAGGAGAATGGTGTGAACCCGGGAGGCGGAGCTTGCAGTGAGCCGAGATCGCGCCACTGCAGTCCAGCTGGGTGACAGAGCGAAACTCCGTCCCAAGAAAATATGTATATAGTATATATATATATATATATATATATATATATGTATATATATATATATATATATATATATATATATATATGTATATATACCCAAAGGATTATAAATCATGCTGCTATAAAGACACATGCACACGTATGTTTATTGCGGCACTATTCACAATAGCAAAGACTTGGAACTAACCCAAACGTCCAACAATGATAGACTGGATTGAGAAAATGTGGCACATATACACCATGGAATACTATGCAGCCATAAAAAAGGATGAGTTCATGTCCTTTGTAGACACATGGATGAAGCTGGAAACCATAATTCTCAGCAAACTATCACAAGGACAAAAAAAACCAAACACTGCATGTTCTCACTCATAGGTGTGAATTGAACAATGAGAACACGTGGACCCAGGAAGGGGAACATCATACTCCGGGGCCTGTCATGGGGTGGGGTGATGGGGAGGGACAGCATTTGGAGATATGCCTAATGTAAATGATGAGTTACTGGGTGCAGCACACCAACATAGCACATGTATACATATGTAACAAACCTGCACGTTGTGCACATGTGTCCTAGAACTTAACGTATATATATATAAAAAAAAGAGAAAACATTAAAGAAAGGCTATAATACACAGGAACACACAGACACACATACACCTGTGTGTCTATATCTTCAGTTATCACACTTTTTCTATACAGACTCAACACAAGACAAATATGTTACATTTTATGAGAAACTATAAGTGGAAAGAGGAGAATTTGTTAAATCAATATAGAATGTTCCTTGTTTAGCATAATTCTAAGTGTTTCTCATTAGAGGTCTGAGTATCAATCTGTATTATATGTGGCCATGCTGGCATTTGGGAAATTCCACAAGAAACTTTTTAAATATGAATTTGGAAAAGGGAAAAGGATTTTTAAAGTGTCTTTTTTTGTTCTGCATTCTGTGTGGAACATATATTTTGTGCTAACTGCTCGTGTTAGCTTGTGATTGCCTGTGACTATGTGGAAGATATACTTTACGTGACTATGTGAGAAATAGTCTTACAGTTAAGAAATCTAAAAATTGGTTGGTTTAGTTGCTAATTAGGTAAATTACCTTGTAATGGTTACTTAACCTCTCAAAGATTAATTATCTTCAGTGGTACATTGAAGGTTCCATTCATATTGATTTTAGTAGACTTATCCTGCTAAAAAGTAAATTTAACAGAAATTATTCTAGACCTCATTATTTCAGGAGACCCCACCCCAGCTTTTATTCCTAACTTCAAGAAATCCAGAGAAATTTAAAACTTAGATGTTCTCCCAATTCAACAGAATATAACTGAACTAAATAGATTTATGTATAATTCATTATTTCAACCTTTAACGCTATATCCAAGCGGTTTGTTTTCACCATAAAGTTATAGCTGTTTATGCCAATAATTAAAGAGGACCTTGATAGAGAATGACAAGAGAGGATGATCGCCCTATTGTCTATCTTCCAGCTGCTTTCAATGCCCTGAAGTTTTATTCACACCCAAATATTAGAATCTTATCTGAGAGAGCATACTCAAATGATGAATCATGCTAATTTCTCAAGAAAAGTGTTACAGAATAATAAATGCCTTTCTGGTCAAAGCACTGATACTCTGGAAATAATCTTTTTCCAAATGAGGTACAGGAATTGTTATGACTATTAAAAGTTTGTATATGATATCTGCCAGGTTCGACTGAGCTTCACTTAAAATCTACTATATTAGGGCCAAGTGTAATGACTCAAATTAGTGAACTTAAAAATTGTTTTAAAATGTTTCATGGAGACATTTCAAATATTGCTCTCTGATTTATCACTGTTACTTTTGCTGAATTCAATTTGATGCCAAGATTTATTCAGATTAATCAAATGCCATAAACTCTGATACCTAATGTTCCTTAACACCTTAAGAACTTTTAAACAGGTCAAATGTTGAAGATACGCTTTTAGTGAAACTGTACCTAAGCACATGAATTCTATTGAATATAGCTTTTCAGAAGACTAACAAAGAAAGAAGACTTAGGAAATTCAGAAACATTTTTTAAACCTTCTAGAGGGAATTAAACTACTGAAAAATAATTTCAATTTGTGAATCTAATGGCATTAATCAGAAGATAAGAAAAAAGTAACCATAAAACTTTATGGGGGTAATATTTGCTATGAGGATCAGGAAAAACAACTAATGGATTTTAGGCTTAATACCTGGGTGATGAAATAAACTGTACAACCAACCCCATGGCACAAGCTTACCTCTCTAACAAACCTACACTTGTACCCCTGAACTTAAAAGTTAAAATTTAAATAAATAACGTTGTGCTATTAATTTCAACCAGAGCCTTTCCAAGGTGCAGGGAACTTTTGAGAATTTTATTTCTTGCAAAAGGAAATTTGATTCCTTGCTTAGGGCCTTCCTAGCAAAACCTCTATTCTTTGGAGAAGCATAATACTCCTACAAGATTTAAGGACCATCATATTTGTCAGACTTTTTTTTCTGTTTTACTGTGAGCAGTTTACAGAATATAAAGAAAAATCAAATCCGAAGGTGCACTACACGTGTTTTATCAAAAGGAACATTTTTGTTTACTTTTAAGAAAATACGACAAATTTAGTTTTCTGACCTATTACCAAGTTAGACATCTTGAGTGAATTGAATCTGTTGTAATCCTGTTTGGTTTTCATCCCATGGCTCTGGAAAACTGACATTTATCTCCAATTTTTCAACTCTGTTTCTTTCCAGTACCTCATCTATACGACTATTGTAGTACTTTTCATCTGCTTCTACCACTACACTATGGCTGCATTACTTTTAACATAGTGTCCCACATGTTACCCATTTCTACCTAATATAAAGAGTAGAAATTGAATTATAATTGAGTATCCAGTTGCCTCATATTCTGGTCTTCAACTGAAATAACTCCAGCTATCTCAAAACTTCAACCCTCCCTGGAAGTATTGGACCAAATTATCCCAGATTATAGCACTCTCAGGCTAAAATTACTAATGCTTCTATAGTTTCAGAGACAGTATCAGGTTATTCAACACAACCTTCCATGCACCGTCCCAGCCTCATACAATCAGAGGACACTTAGACGACTTTAATAGCCTTCAAAAGACACCCTCCTCTTTTACTTATATATATATTTATTTATCTATTTATTTAATGGAGACAGGGTCTCACTCTGTCACCCAGACTGGAGCGCAGTGGCATAATCACGGTCCACCTCAGCCTGCACCTGCCGGGCTCCGATCCTTCCACCGCAGCCTCCTGAGTGGCTGGGACCACAGGCGCCGCCACCACGTCTGCCTGGTTTTTGTATTTTTGTGGAGATGGGGTTTCACATGTTGCCCAGGCTGATCTGAGACTCCTGGGCTCAAGAGATCCACCTGCCCCGGCCTCCCAAAGTGCTGGGATTACATGAACGAGCCACTGTGCCCAGCCGGCCCCGCCCGGTTTTTAACCTTCGTACTGTTTATATAATCATCCTTCACAAAATAGAACACTTAATTACTCGATGGTTCTCATTATTCTAATATGAAGAACTATATAAAGAAAATAAATTCCCGGCCGGGCGCGGTGGCTCACGCTTGTAATCCCAGCACTTTGGGAGGCCGAGGTGGGTGGATCACGAGGTCAGGAGATCGAGACCACGGTGAAACCCCGTCTCTACTAAAAATACAGAAAATTAGCCAGCGTGGTGGCGGGCGCCTGTAGTCCCAGCTACTCGGGAGGCTGAGGCAGGAGAATGGCGGGAACCCAGGAGGCGGAGCTTGCAGTGAGCCGAGATCACGCCCCTGCACTTCAGCCTGGGAGACAGAGCGAGACTCCAGCTCAGACAAAAAAATAAATAAATAAATTTCCAATATTTCCTAGAATATCCAATTTAATTCTATACATCACATAAAAATAAAAGCCATCTTACTGTGTTAGTTTCTTACTGCTGTTACAGTAAATTAACATAAACTCAGAGGCTTAAAACAACACATTTTTTTTCTTTATACTTCTGGGGGTCAGAAGTCCAAAATGGATCTTAGTGTGCTAAAATCAAGTTATCATCAAGTCTATATTTTGTCTGGAGATTCCAGGAGAGAATTCACCAGGTTTGAGGGGTCACATGTATCCCTGAGCTCTTGGCCTCTGCACATCTTGGACACAGCACATCACTTCAGCCTCGGCTCCAGTTTCCCCAAGCTCTTCTGCTCACTCTGGTCTCTCCGCCTTCCTGTCTGAAGGTTCTTTGTGACTACAGTGGGCCCACCTAGATAATTCAGGATAATCGCTCCATTTTAAGGTCAGGTGATTAGCAATCTTAATTCCACCTCTAACCATAATGCTTCCATGCTGCCTAACAACACATTCAAAAGGTCATCCTGCTAAGGGTCATTATTCTACCTACACACTAGGTGACTGAGAAAAAGTAAAGTTATGTATCATGCCTTACCTATGGCGAGGAAATAATAACTTATAATGATTTACCTAAAAAAACCTGTTTTTAAAAGCTTTGGTCCTAGTCTATTGATTAAAGTTTTGGTATATTCCAGATAAATTTCATGTCCTTGATGCTAACACATTGTGCACAGTAGATGGCCTTTTTAAAATATTACTGTATAAAGGAATATTTAAGGTTGTCTGGACAATAGAAAAGGAACTTTAGTTGCTATGCCACAAAAGGCCGGATTTCTGCACATTACACCTACTACCAGTGCACACATATGCCAAACTCCTTCCTGAAAGCCTGGTTTATGTTTCCTATGTGCTTAGCAATAGTTTTACACTCACGACTGTTTATATTAAGTCCTATTTTTTAAAGCATATCCTCATTTGTTTGTTTTCCTGAGCCTCTGAACTGGATTTCATCTGGTATGTATTGCACAGGCTTGCACACTTGATTGTACGCTACCTTAAAGCATCCTCTTGTGTTCTGGACAAGGTTATTTTTCTCCATGGTAAGGTGATAAGTGACTTCTCTGAGGACTTGCCACCTTAGAATGCACTGGTGACATCACCTGCTCAGGCTCTGTCTGCAATGTGGAATTTAGTATTTTCCAACTTCTGGTCTAACTTGAACTTCATAATTAAGCAGAGCCGCCTTTTGAGGGAACAGTAGGGTGTCTGCCCCTAAACGTCTGTGTAAATGCAGAGGCACATTTGGGAACATAACTGACTTTTATGTACAGAAGCCAGATGCATTTCATGCCCATGCATGCTTAGGGAAGCAAGTTCATCTCATCTATCACAATAAGCATCTGTGCCACTAAATTCCACTGCAGGATACTTTTCACACTTAGACAACAAAACATTTAAGGAAATAAAAGCTCTTTCCAATAAAAATGTGCATCAAAAACTGTGTGTATGTTTAAAAAAAACCGTCCTCTATAAGATAAGGCCACAGGAACTACTAAAAAAGCATTCTTGAAATACATTTTCTGATAGGCATCTAGGCCCTTGCCTCATATAAGATTTAAGGAAAGTGATGTGTGTGTCTTTATACTTGAAAGGCTGCTTTCAACAGCAAAGGGTATGCTTTGAGGTATCAATATAGTTTTCAGAATGCAAAAGTTTAAAAGAAATGGAATGCATGTTCTCCAGGTATGAACATGCAATTGTCATTATTTTCCTGCCATCTACTATATTAGAAACAGAAGAAAAATTATGGAAATGTCTGTTTTCCCTCAATGGGAGTACCTATTTATTAAAGTTAATTAATTACTATTCTTTAAACATTTTCAAAATAGACTCATAAGTGACAACTATCAGAGAAAATAAGGGTTTTTGGATGTATATATTTACTTATAACATGGATAAAATAATTTTGTTAAATATTAACTCCATATTAATAATGTTCTCTATTGTTTTTGCATTTTGTTTAACAATAGAGAATCTAATACATTTAGTGTTCATGAGTTTCATACAGTTTCCTGTCTATGTACTTTGTCTTCTTTTAATTGGACTACTAATCATTTATTTATGATTTGTTGGAACTACTCATATTTTAAATATGTCAAGTGAATTGCAAGCACTGGTTGCTGATTTGATATTTGCTTTTTACACATATTCATGGTATCCTCTGAAAAAGAAAAGTTTTATATTTTAACAAATTCCAATCCATAAATTTTTTAAAAAAATTTTCTGTTATTGGTTAGGGCTATGTTTAGATATTTAGTTTTAACCGTAATATTGCAAGTGGTTAGGGCTATGTTTAGATATTTAATTTTAACCATAATGTTGCAAGTGATATTTGTCTATGGTATTTTTTCTTTATATTTTGAAAAAGTGTATTTGACATCCACTCTGGAATTAGTACATATGAATGACATATTATACCTTTGTACAACTATAAAATACATATAGCCAATTATCTGAACACCATTTTATGAACTGTTTATCATTTATCTACTGATTTGAAACACTATCTTTATCATATATTGGATTTTAGGTTTATCTACATTATGTAACATGAAATTATTTAATTATGAAATTATGTGAATTCAAGCATGACAGTCAGCTCTTCTTCCCCACCACTACCCTGTAAAAGGGTGGATGGAATAATTGCTTCCCTATGGCTTAAGTGTATGAGAGGTATACAACATGGTCTTGATGAAGTGGGAACTACACAGAAACTGTTTTTGGTCCTGAAATGTACTCCAGCTTTACCAATTTGTTCTACACATATACCATTGAGGGTAGAAGCTGAATTTTGCTAATGATTATATTTATACTACTTAACATTGTGCCAGATACTGAGTAGATGCTTAGAAATATGTTTAATGACTTGTTTTATTGCTAGAGACCTAATTATCTGCTGTAGTGGTGCTATCTCATTCAGAATCATTTTGACCAGCCTTTCTCCATCATGAATAAAACACTTATTTACACACTTGTGTACATGCACATGTGCATAGAAACACACACACCCTTTGCAGAGACAAACTGCATTGAAAGCATGTACAAACATTATAGTATATTTGTTGATTCTGACCTGATTCTGATTCTATTGTATACTTTTTCATTCTGATCACAATAACAATAAAAATAGAAAACTATAAGTTGTGAAGCTGGAAGATGCAGAACATGAAAGATCGAATTACCAATTTTTTTTTCTATTTTCTTTAGTTGGCTGCTGATGAAATCAGAAAAGAAATGGACACAAAAATGAAAGTATGCAATGTGTGTGTGCGTGTGTGTGTGTGTGTGTATCACATGCACTCGTTTCCATGATGTACACATGGAATTTCATAACCAGCCAAACTAAGCTTCATAAGTGAATGAGAAATAAAATCCTTTACAGACAAGCAGATGCTGAGAGATTTAGTCACCATCAGACCTGCCTTCCAAGACCTCCTAAAGGAAGCACTAAACATGGAAAGGAAAAACCAGTACCAGCCACTGCAAAAACACACCAAAATATAAAAACCAATGAAACTAGGAAGAAACTGCTTCAACTAATGTGCAGAATAACCAGCTAGCATCATGATGACAGGATCAAATTCACACATAACAATATTAACTGTAAATATAAATGGGCTAAATGCCCCAATTAAAAGACATACACTGGCAAATTGGATAAAGAGTCAATACCCACAGGTGTGCTGTATTCAGGAGACACATCTCACTTGCAAGGACACACATAGGCTCAAAATAAAGGGATGGAGGAATATTTACCAAGCAAATGGAATGAAAGAAAAAAAAAGCAGGGGTTGCAATCCTAGTCTATAATAAAACAGACTTTAAACCAACAAGGATAAAAAAGGACAAAGAAGGGCATTACATAGTAGTAAAGGGATCAATGCAACAAGAAGAGCTAACTATCCTAAATATATATATGCCAAATACAGGAGCACCAGGATTCATAAAACGAGTTCCTAGAGACCTACAAGGAGACTTAGACTCCCACACAATAATAGTGGGAAATTTTAACAACCCACTATCAATATTAGACAGATCAACAAGAAAGGAAATTAACAAGGATATTCAGACTTGAACTCAGCTCTGGTCCAAGTGGACCTAATACATACCTACAGAACTCTCCACCCCAAATCAACAGAATATACATTCTTCTCAGCACCACATAGCACTTATTCTAAAATCAACCACATAATTGGAAGTAAAACACTCCTCAGCAAATGGAAAAGAATGAAAATCATAACAAACAATCTCTCAAACCACAGTGTAATCAAATTAGAACTCAGAATTAAGAAACTCACTCAAAACTGCACAACTACATGGAAACTGAACAACCTGCTTCTGAATGACTACTGGGTAAATAGCAAAATTAAGGCAGAAATAAATAAGTTCTTTGAAACCAATGAGAACAAAGACACAACATATCAGAATCTCTGGGATACAGGTAAAACAGTGTTTAGAGGGAAATTTACAGCATTAAATGTCCACATCAGAAAGTGGGAAAGATCTAAAATAGACACCCTAACACCACAATCAAAAGAAGCAATGGAAAACACATTAAAAACCTAGTATAAGACAAGAAATAACTAAGATCACAGCAGAACTGAATGGGAGAGAAACACAAAAAAACCTTCAAAAAAAAATCAATGAATCTAGGAGTGGGTTTTTTGAAAAGATTAACAAAATAGATAGACCGGTAGCCAGACTAACAAGGAAGAAAAGAGAGAAAGATCAAATAGACACATTAAAAAACGATAAAGAGGATATCACCACTGATCCCACAGAAATACAAACTATTATCAGAGAATACTGTAAACACCTCTACACAAATAAACTAGAAAATCTAGAAGAAATGGATAAATTCCTGGACACATACACCCTCCCAAGACTAAACCAGGAAGAAGTCAAATCCCTGAATAGACCAATAACAAGTTCTGAAATTGAGTCAGTAATTACTAGCCTACCAACCAAAAAAAGCCCAGGACCAGATGTATTCACAGCCGAGTTCTACCAGAGGTACAAAGAGGAGCTGGTACCATTCCTTCTGAAACTATTCTGAACAATAGAAAAAGAAAGACTCCTCCCTAACTCATTTTATGAGGCCAGCGTCACTCTGATTCCAAAACCTGGCAGAGACCCAATAGAAAAAGAAAATTTCAGGCCAATATCACTGATGAACATCGATGTGAAAATCCTGAATAAAATACTGGCAAGAAAATCCAGCAGCACATCAAAAAGCTTATCCACCATGATCAAGTTGGCTTCATGCCTGGCATGCAAGGCTGGTTCAACATATGCAAATCAATAAACATAATCCATCACATAAACAGAACCAATGACAAAAACCGCATGATTAACTCAATAGATGCAGAAAAGGCCTTCAATAAAATTTAATACCCCTCATACTAAAAACTCTCAATAAACTAGGTATTGATGTAACATATCTCAAAATAAGAGCTATTTATGACAAATGCATAGCTAATATCATGCTAAATGGCCAAAAGCTGGAAGCATTCCCTTTGAAAACTGGCCCAAGAGAAGGATGCCCTCTCTCCCCACTCTTATCAACATAGTATTGGAAGTTCTGGCCAGGGCAATCGAGTAAGAGAAAGAAATAAAAGTATGCAAATAGGAAGAGAGGAAATCAAATTGTCTCTGTTTGCAGATGACATGATTGTATATTTACAAAACGCCACCACCTCAGCCCAAAAATTCCTTAACCTGATAAGCAACTTTGGCAAAGTCTCAGGATATAAAATTAATGTGCAAAAATCACAATCATTCTCATATAACAATAATAGACAAGCAGAGACCCAAATCATTAGTTAACTCCCATTCACAATTGCTATAAGGAAAGCAAAATACCTAGGAATACAACCTACAAGGGATGTGAAAGACCTCTTCAAGGAGAACTACAAACCAGAGCTCAAGGAAATGACAGGACACAAACATATAGAGAAACATTCCATCCTCATGGATAGGAAGACTCAGTATCATGAAAATGGCCATATTGCCCAAAGTAATTTATGGATTCAATGCTATTCCCATCAAGCTACCATTGACTTTCTTCACAGAACTAGAAAAAAACTACGTTGAATTTCATATGGAAGCAAAAAAGAGCCTGTGGAGCCAAGACTAACCTAAGCAAAAAGAACAAAGCTAGAGGCATGATGCTGCCTGACTTCAAACTATATTACAAAGCTACAGTAAACCAAAACATCATGGTGCTAATACCAAAACAGATATATAGACCAATGAAACAGAACAGAGGCCTCAGAAATAACACCACACATCTACAACCATCTGATCTTCAACAAACCTGACAAAAGCAAGCAATGGGAAAGGATTCCCTATGTAATAAATGGCGCTGGGAAAACTGGCTAGCCATATGCAGAAAAGAGAAACTGGACCCCTTCATTATACCTTATAAAAGAATTAACTCAAGGTGGATTAAAAACATAAATGTAAAACCTAAAACTATAAAAACCCTAGAAGAAAACCTAGGCAATATGATTCAGGACATAGGTGTGGGCAAAGACTTCATGACTAAAACACCAACAGCACTTGAAACAACAGCCAAAATTGACAGATGGAATCTAATTAAACTAAAGAGCTTCTGCTCAGTAAAATAAACTATCACAAGAGCGAACAGGCAACCTACAAAATATGAGAAAATTTTTGCAATCTATCCATCTGGCAAAGGTCTAATATCCAGAATCTAGAAGGAACTTAAACAAATTTACAAGAAAAAAAAACAACCCCATCAAAAAGTGGGCAAAGGATATGAACAGACACTTCTCAAAAGAAGACATGTATGTGACCAATAAACATATGAAAAAAGCTCATTATCACTGGTCATTAGAGAAATGCAAATCAAAACCACAATGACATACCATCTCACACCAGTTAGAATGGTGATCATTAAAAATTCTGGAAACAGCAGATGCTGGAGAAGATGCAGAGAAATAGGAACACTTTTACACTGTTGGTGGGCTTGTAAAATAGTTCAACCATTGTGGAATACAATGTGGTGATTCCTCAAGGATATAAAACCAGAAATATCATTTGACCCAGCAATCCCATTACTGGGTATATACCAAAGGATTATAAATCATTCTACTCTAAAGACACAAGTACACATATGTTTATCATGGCACTATTTACAATAGCAAAGACTTGGAACCAACATAATGCCCATCAATGATAGACTGGATGAAGAAAATGTGGCACATATTCACCATGGAATACTACACAGCCATAAAAAAGGATGAGTTCATGTCCTTTGCAGGGATATGGATGAAGCTGGAAACCATCATCCTCAGCAAACTAACACAGGAACAGAAAACCAAACACTGCATGTTCTCACTCATAAGTGGGAGCTGAACAATGAGAACATGTTGACATAGGGAGAGGAACATCACACACTGGGGTCTGTAGGTGGGTGGGGGGAAAGGGGAGGGAGAGCATTAGGACAAATAGCTAATGCATGTGGAGCTTAAAACCTAGATGACGGGTTGATGGGTGCAGCGAATTACCATGGCACAAGTATACCTATGTAACAAACCTGCATGTTCAGCACATGTATCCCAGAACTTAAAGTAAAATTTTAAAAAATGAAAGTATGCAATATGTGTATGTGTGTGTATACATACATATAAAACAAGCACTCATTTTCATTATGTACATATATGCACATTATGAGTGTGAATATATGTTAAATAATATCCTATCAGTTTTGTATTTGTAACACATATATATACATGCATATACAACAAATAGAGGTGTTTTGCATAATAATTTCATTTATATTCATTTCATCAGCTAAGAACTAAAGAGAATTTAAATCAAAATCAATTATTCATTTACAGGTGTATTTAACCATTATCTCCCCCTTTATCTTCACTTTTATGCCTCCTTGTATTGCCATTTTGTGACTTTTTTTGCCATAAATTATACATATTTGGAACAGTCACTGTAAGAAATTCAATCTTTGGATAAGATCTCTAAGATTGATTTAGTATGAATACGTGTGTGGGCACACACTTGACAAAGAAAGGTCAGTTATAAATATATGTGTACACTTATCAAAATAATTCACAAAATCTCTGAATAAAATTATCTGTATGCTTTTACTGTGAATAAAAGCAATATAGTATAATTCTTGGTAGTAAACCTGTTTGTTTCCATTCTGTTGCCTACCATGTGAGCTGCCATGTTGGTATAAAACATTGATCATTTGATATTTTACTACAGCAAATAATAGGGATCCCCCGAAATAATAAATAAATCAGTGAGTTTCAAGGAAATAAGTTTTTGGATGGATCAGATAACTTGAAGTTGTTAGTTTATCCTCCAGCAAGGTGAAAGAAAAAAGCTGTTAGTTTGTTCTCTATCAGGTGAACAAAGATGAAAACTAAAGTTCTCAAGGCCAGTGCATAATAATGGTGCTGTATTCTGTGCATCAATCACCATTACCAAATATCTTGATAGCTATATTGCCAAATATTTCATGTACCGCTTTAGTGGTGATTAGTCAATGTGCCATGGCACTGAAACTGAAACGAGACTTTGTAGTACAAGTGATATTCAAAGGGTTTTGAAAATTTATCAGCTCTATAGATATAGATGAAAATTTATCATCATCTATCTAGAAATCCTGTTTTTATAAATGTTACCTAGCCAAATATTGGTTTTATTTACTTAATATTTAGAAAACATGAGTTTAGTAAAAATTGTTCAGATTTTCTTAATGTAGTGTGTGAAATTACTATGTAATTATACAAGAAATATGCTACACAGCTGAATACACAAATAGGTCAGCAGAGGGAGCAAAAGGTGCCTTTCCCCTATAATCCTCAGCAATATCACCCGCTCTTCTCTCTACATCATCGATGTATGTTATCTAAAGTCCTGTGCAAATGCCACCTCAACACGAGTCCTCTAGCCTTGCCTTCTTATCAGAAGCAGCTCGAAAGCCCCGATAATTCTAGAACCACTGAAAAATACACACTTGTTGCAAGGATTGAAAAGCCTCATATTGCAAATTCAGAATTCACAGTATTGAAAAAATTCATAATTTTTTTAAAGTTACAATACTGTGAACTATATAAAATGAATTATGCTGGGATCAGATGACTCTCTTCATTCCAGCCTATCTTATATTTTCTCATTAATTTCTCCATATAGTCACAACAGACTCACTATTACATTTCATTAATGGCTATTTTATAATAAATGATCTCAATAGCATTTCTGAACCCTCTGCTGTTCTGGCTTTACATAACTCTTGAATTTTTGAATGAGTTAGTTTTTGATTGAAAAAGACCTGACTCTTATGCTTAGAAAAGCCATCATTTCTTTCTGTAAGCTTTCCATCTTCTATAAGCTTTACATGTTCCATAAGCAAACATTCACTGGTTTTGTGATCAAACTAGAGAGGCAAATTCAGTTAATAATAACAACGTCATTTATCATCCTCAAATCTAGTGTTATGGATAATATGATCTCCACAAGGAGACGGTTGCACGAGCGACAAGAGAAAGACAATCAACAGTCTTTTACTCATACCAAGATATGTCCACACACACTTGTTTCCACAGTCAAAGTAACGCCATATGTCCCCAGTGATGTGGGTGGGCAAAAGGAACAATTGGCCTGCTAACGAGGGCCATATATACACGCAGCCTGTCGTACCATCCTTCTTACTTATGCTTGCTGAAAACTCAGTGGAAGAGCTTGCTCTGAGGAATAGCATGGCTGGAGGAGGAGAGGCTTCCTTAACAGCAGGAAAGGACCATTTGTTGTACAACTACTGTATCTCTGGAACTGGGAGCTAAGGATATGCATGTACGTTACTCATTCTCATTAAGAGTTACTTACGCATCCGTAGAGTTCTTTACTCCAGTTTCACCTTCTTTCACTAAATTCTTTTTCATTTATGTGCAAAGGGATTTTGGGCCCTTTTCAAAAATTACTTTTCCTAATCAATCTTGTTAATTTGGTGTTCATTTACATCAGCTTCTCTTTAGTTTTGGCTTGATTTCCAGAAAAATAATACTTTCTTTGACATTGTTAAATGTTACAATATTAAAAGAAATGAAAAAGACTTAAAAACTTAGAATATTTGAATGAGGGTTTCTGGAAGGCAGAGAGAACAATAAGGCAAAAGTACTTACTGCACTACTGTTCCAAAGCAAAAGAAAAACAAAGATTATAAAAATGATTATAGCAGCTTTGTATCTCAACCAGGGTTTCCTTTGAATTTCTACAACTGCAAACACTATTCAGCAATTTGCACTGATTATAAAATTTATTGTTTTAAGGTCAATCGTGATACTATGATCAGATAATATAATTCACTTTACTCTTAATGGCTTCATTTTGACAAATGAGGGAGCTTTTAGGAAGGACAATGCTCCCTGCACAACAACCAGTAAAGCATGTCACATCCATTTTCAATATAATTTTAAGAAAAATGAAGGACAAACTACTTGTGAGGCAGCAAGAATTCATTTGCATTAAATTAATTTGAACAGGGCATTTCAAGTTCTCTCTGGCAACAATGGAATAAAGGGGAAAATGAATCTATCTTATGCAATGATCCTCTTCTAGGTTACAGAAAGATATGAAAGGCTGACATGACCATTGCTAAATTTCTTCTAGAACTCTATGATTAGTGTCATAGATATAACTCATGAGATAAAATATTCACAATGAATCTTTGTGAACTGCATCAATTATGATGGAACTACTGTCTAACATCCCTTTGAAAATTTATATTCTGCAAAGGTTAAAAAAACACCAACCTTTCCATGCTTTCTTATATGGATGAGGTTTTGTAAACAAGAACTAAGCTTCACAAATAAGCACTATGGAAGATAATGTTCTATGTTAATTTAAACCTAACTCATTCAGGACTTGGCCTTGATAAATAATGGGTTTAATTAATATTTTTGACCCTAGCAGTGCAAATACTTTTACTTATATTTTACTAAAGCTAGTTTTGACAAATCTAAGGGTATTTAATTTATCAGTATCTGTTGTCAGATGAAAACTTCCCCATCAATACCTTCTAATGTTCAAAAATAAACTGTTACCCCCACAGATACATTGTTTTTCCATGCATAAGTACATTAATTTCAGGGTCTCAAGGCATAAAAGTGTTATTACCACTTGTGATAGGCTGCATAATAGTCCCAAAAGATGTTCTTGACCTAATCTCCAGGCCCTGGGAATGTGCTGCCTTACACAGCCAAAGGGACTTGTAGATACGATTCAGTGAAGGATCTGGAGACAAGGTGATTATCCCAGATCATCCATGTGAGTCCAAAGTAATCACAGGAGTCCTTAGATGAAGTGGAGAGAAGGACTCAAAGTTAAAGGAGGAGACAACGCGGAGACAGAAACAGAAATAAAAGCAACGCACCTTGAAAATGGAGGAATGGGTAAAAGACAATGAAGACAGGTGCCACCAGAAGCAGAAAATGCAAGAGAATGGATTCTCCCCTCAGCACCTCGAGAAGGAACCCACACTGCAGACACATTGACTTAGCCTAATTAAAGTGATTTTGGACTTCTGACCTTTGAAACTGCAAGACAATAAATATGTGTTAAGTTATGTAAATATGTGGTAATTTGTCATAGCAGCAGTAATACAACTAATACACCACTACAATAAGCAAAGGAAATAAAGTGCAATAGTGACAAACTTAAGGGATTCCAGAAAAGAGAAACGAAGTGGTAAACTCAATCACAGGATTATATTAGTAACTGTATTATATGTTACTTGCTTACCCTTTCAATCACATTATTGCTGTAATTATCATTATCATCCAATCAATATGATTACACCAGTATGTATAACTTAGACATGAAAATTTTTTTCTATTTCACCCTTCCCATAATTCCATGCAGCTACCCCTAAGCAACTGTGTATCTGATGAAGCTAATATTTTCAGGGAAAAATCTTCCATGTTAAGCAGAAAATTTACATCTAAAATTAAATTCTTTTAAGCCAGTCTGGGGACAATACCTAGAAAATTCAAACATTACTTCTCAAGAATACCACTAGCAGTGAGTTTGTGACGCTATCTTCCACCAACTGAATCAAAATTAATTTTAAATATTTTCAAAGCAATATTTTTAAAAATCGTGTACAAATTTTTTCCTCTTGGTAAAAATAAACCACTTCTCAACCATCCATTATATTTATGTTAATTACATGAAGTCCATACATGAATTACCATACCACAAATAGAAAACTATTTAAATAGAAAAATCTCACTTGGTGCTGACAGAATGACAGCATAAAACTGTTAAGCATGAGGAGAAAGTTGTTTGTGGTGTAAATATTTCCCTTTTCCTATCAAAGTGTGTCCTGTGATCTAGCGCTCTTCTCTCCACATGCTTAAGTACAGCAAAAGTTATAAAAACACTCATTCTAGTTTTCTATACTTTAATGGTTGTAGAACATCAGAAGAGAATTAGGAGATGGGAATGTTTTGTGCTTGACATTGCATTTGAGGGGAAAATAAAAACTTGGACATAATATGTGGGATGTCTCCACAGTAATACATGGGAGGGCAAGAAAAAAATGCTATCAAATTTCTACCATGCGCTGAGCCCCTTATATAAACAAATATCCAGCCTTTCTAATGTACTAACAACCACTCTTCATAGCAGGTATTCTATTCCCAGCTTGTAGGTAAGAAACAAAGCTTCAGAAAGGGATCTTCACCAATTTCACACAGTCAATAAAAGGCAGAACTAGGGCAAATATCAATAATAAAAATAGCAATCTAATCCTAATTGGACCTGGCAATGTTCTAAGAAGCAAATCATTAACAAAGATTTTGAGTTACCACACTCTTAGTCTCCCCGTTTTACAAAAGAAGCAACTGAGGTAAACTGAAGCTATGCCGTTTCTTTTCAAGCTCATATACCTAACAAGATACCACTTTAATCATGGGTCTGTGATAGATCGTGTACCTCATTTCTAGCGTTTGCTGAGATTTTTCTTATTAACCCTAAGCAAGTATTTGATCCCTGGTAAGTATGCTGTAATTTTTTCACCTCTCATTCTTATCACAGTTCTTCAAGAAAAGTACAGTTCAACACATTTGTCCTATTTGGTTACAAATTTTGAAATTCAAAATGTGTATCACACTAAGCTGTTAGCTCCATTTGGAATTTTAAAAAACTAAATTTTTCACTCAGTTAAAAAAATTGCATTGTTTACTCCCATATCTACAATATAGCTTGTAAGTGTATATTTGTATTGAAAACATAATTTTCTATAACTTTTATAATATTTAAATATTATTTAAGGTTTTAATATTTAAATATTTAAATAATACATTTAAAAACATAGTTCAACAAGTCCGAATAATCCATCACTTACTTATGACAGAATATTTGTTCAGTATCTTCTGTTTGTTCACTCTTGTGTAATATATCCTATTTTAAGAATCAAAAACTTCTCTTAATGTCAACACTACAGCTTCTTCACAATTCCTACTTATTCCTAATTACCCTTCAGGAGCAAATAAAATGAATTTATCCCAAATTTCTTTGCTTTGAAACAATTTCAGTGAAAATGGTGGTTGTCAACCATATCTACCATTCACATATCCCATTGTTTTCTGCATTAAATTTCATCTAATACTCCCTTATGCCATCAGTGTCACTACAAAGGGGGACAGGGGATGAATCTCATCATGAACAAAGGTATATACACTAGATCTTAGGATGTTCAATCATCTCCTTACTATATTATGTCCCACCTGAACTACTCATATTAAAATGAGCAACTATATGAACATGGTACTTTTAAGAAAGGATGTTCAAAAATTAATTCATATCTTGTACAAATGTATATCCAAGAAAGCATGACCTAATAGGCATCACATATGTGAATGAAAAAATTCACTTTCAGCAATGAATGTTGATGACACTCCTTTAGCAAGAGTTGTACCGAGCTACCCACAACTCCTCAGCACTCACTATTCTCATACATGCGGTCGGACAATGTCCAAGGGTGCAGTGATTCTGTCCAGAGGCTTTTCTGGGCCATTAGAGCTGTCTCAGCCTGTGTACAGGGTTATACAGACACTCTAGGGCATTCATGACTCTGATCACTGGAGCAGCCCTGTACTAACTGCAAATTTATGGAGGAAACTTTCAAGTCCTCTTGCCCCCCAGTTGGGGTAACTCTGTTACCTATTTCATGTGGTCTCAGTTCTCCAACAAAAATGATCTCGGCTTGCTCATCTTACTTCCATCTCACTACATGGCACAACTAGAAGTTGACTAGGTATTCTGCTTTAATGTATATGCAAAGCCCTCTTGTTCAGGAATGTTTGTAGAATAATATTTCTAAATTAGGAATACAATTGGTCTTGTTCTTTCCTGAGGGATAAAATGTCATCTCTCTTCTTCTCTCCCTCTCTCCTTTCTTCCTAACTCAGCTAACACTCTATCTGAAAGAATTACAAAGGAAGAAATCTAGGGCATTGTTTAGCATTCTCAGGAGGATTGGAAATGTTGGAATGACAGCGAGTATCACACATACACTGCTTGAAGTATTTTGTAGGATCTGAGGGAAGAGAAAATTTTGACATTCCAGAAAATTTAAGTCATCCTTTTAATATCAGGACCAGAAAGGAACAGGTCACACGGGCAAGAGCCATAAAACTAATTATCTTGACTCTTTCCAGAATACCTGAGCTATAAATGTACAGGGAATCCTGTAATCAGATGCAAAGTTGTGTATGATATACTTAGTTCCCAAATGTAACTATGAATTTTATGTATATAATGTGAAAAATCGTTCCAAAGTATTTGAGACTCCAAAAAGTTTCCTAGCTAGCATTCAATATTCTTTCTTAACTTCTCCTTATACCCCTAACTGTATTAAGCATGCATAGACACACAAAAGCTAGGATCAACTATTACCGCTTAAGAAAGAAAAGGAGGAAAAAGGCTGTATTATAGGGATTTTGTTTTCTTCCTCAACTCTTGAAGAAGCCTATTTGTATCAGCCCGTGTCAGACAACAAAGTACTTATCAATGAAGTTTTATGAATGTGGTCACATATGAAATATAAGAGCATTCAGTTTCTACCTCTCCTTTTCTCATAAATCCTACATCAGGTATACATTAGCTATATCTGCCAATGTTTCCACGGAATCTTAAAGACTATTCACTGCAAAGCTGGCAGTGTAGCCTGAAAGCAAGTTATGTCTGCGTTGCAAGTTCACACTAAGTGGTTTAAAAATACAACTAAATGTGGCCTGTCTTTATCTTGATTATAAGACATAAATTATCCCAAGAATATTCTTGGTAAAAATTGAGTCTCCCTGTCAAGCCACTCCTATTAAGAAGGACACAGGTCAGTTTTTAGGAGTTTAGGTGTTATTTGGATGTTAGGAGCATCTAAATATGGAATATAACTCCATAAAATTATAGTATATTTTATATCAAAGAGAAACCAGAAAAATAAGAAATGTTTTAAGTATTTTTTCATATAGCATGTTCATATATAATTACTTCAGTAGTCTCAATGTAGTCATGCAATTGTTTGGGTAAAGAACTAAACTTGAAGTTAAATAGCATAGATCTGAATTCTTATGGTTTATAACATTCATATATTTTATATGTTCCATAATAATATGTAATTTCTAAGTTTATAATATAATAATTACAGAAATCTAGGTAAAGTAATACTTCTGTGACACAGTCTCTTCATCTACAAAATGGAATTAATATTGCTTTTCTCCTTAAATTTATATTAAAAATTGGAGAAGTAATATATGTGAAAGAACCTTACATTAAATATGCAAGTTTTATTTGTTGAATTCAAACAGTCATTAAAGAAAGAACAAAATAAAACACTACATTTTGATTAACAAAGTAGATACATGTATCTCAATCTGAGAAAGCTTTAAGCTCTCTTGACCATAAAATGACATTGGATCCTAAAAGAGAATTTGGTAAATATTTGAAAGATATTTCAATTTCACACCTAAATGTTGATTCTGACATTTATTTCCTAAACTTATCATTTGTATACTTACCTGCTATTAAATCCACAGGGGTCATGTGACTAACTGTATGCCCACCGATTTTATTGACAGGTATTCAGCAAGGCCCACAAAGTATTGAATTTTTTAAAAAAACAGACCCAAAACACCTAAAAGCAAAACACTTAGTAAATTCTTACAATCATGATGATCACAGATTAGTGCTATTAGTAAGAAAGAAACTTCTAAACCAAATAAAGTCCTAATACCTCCAAGGAATTTTGCCTCTCTGATACACACACACACACACACACACGATTAAAAAAATGAAGGAAATGTAAAAAAATAAATAAATGAAGGAAGTTCTGTGGGAAATGTCCATAATTTCATGCCCAGAATTTCTCTATCAATCTCTTTCCCCAAAGTTCTTCCAAGAAAATAAAGTTGCCTTTCTCTCAACGTTACATTTTCAAAAGAAATATTTCCTGTCAGCCGGCCACTTAAACTTTGTGCTGTTAAAGAAATCCAAAAAGGTATCAATTTTGCAACAAAGGATAAAGAGGAGACGAAGTGAACCAACATGTCTTTTAAGCTAAATTGCCGTCACCTGTCACAGGCTGTCTAGCGAGCCTGAAGTTCCCTCTAATAAGCTTATGGAGGGTGCGGAGCAAAGGCACCTCAAGTTGCTCTGCGGGTTTTCCCCTGGTAAATTAGGCTGAAAGGAAAAGAGTCCCACCCCCCACCCCCAAACTTGGAGACCAGGGCTGCCCTGCCGCATTCTGTGCCCAGACCTCCTGCTTCCACGCCCTTCCAGTCCTTTCCTCGGCTTGGAAAATTGGGCATGAGGCAAGCAAAAGGAAGGACAGAAGGCCAAAACGGGCATCCGGGAAGCCAAATTTCTGTCTCAAAAGCTCGTCTAGAAACGCATACATAGCGCGTGCCTTGGGGACATCTCCTAAAACCCCGTTCACTGAAGCTAATTCCTCCCGAACGCCCCCACGCCGGCTGAGGATCGCGACCGCCCATCCGCCCCTCCAGCCTGTGCAGCCGCCCCCAAAACCTCCCGTGAATCGGGAAATGTAAAGGCAGCAGCGCTTGGGGAGCCGAGCAGCCTCGCCAGTTCCACGTCTCTGGTTCGAGACCCCTCGGTTCACCTCTTTGGGGAACTCACCTGGAGTCAGGTTTAGACGGCAGCCTCCACCCAGGGGACCGGGAAGCGGCCCCGGGAAGCGCCGCCGCGTCCTGTGAATAACGAGCGCAGCGCAGCGGACCAGCTTCCCCCGGACCGGCCGCTCCCCGATTCCTCCCACTCTGTCCGGGAGCCGTCCCTCCATTCTTTCCTCTCCCTCCCCTGCCTGCAGCCGCCGCGCTCCCTCCTCCTGCTGGCGGCGCAGGGCTGTGCTTCCGCCTCCCTCCTGGGGGCGCACGAGCTGCCCGCGCTGCTAATGAGCAGGCTCCAGGCTCCGCCCGGCCAGGGGTGCGCACACGCCCCACGCCGGAGACGAGCTCCTGGGAGCGGAGCTATGGATACGCCTGGTGCGGCCGCTGGAGAAATTAACTGGAGGAGGCATCCAGCATCTCACACTTTCTGGCCACTCAGCTTAACTAAGCCATAAACCCAGACTTCTTCCTAAATCTCCAGTAATTTACAGGTGCTGAAAAGTCAATGAGGGGTTTGGGCACAATCTGTGTTAACAGTATTGTCAGTATAGAGATGCTAATCTGGCTAGATTCTAGGGATGAAATGTTCAAGGGACGGTATATGATTCTTTCTGGTTGTTATTTTGACATATTTTGGCTATACTTACAGATCTGCAAAATAAACCAGCAATCTTCTAATCATGACAACACAGATTCCTAATTGAAGGCAGCTGATACTTATTAAATACCAGGCTGTGTTTAATAGGCTCTTTTTTTCCCAGCTGATCTTTACTACAATTCTGTGAGCACTACTAGCACCCCAATTCTATATTTTAAGAATTTGGGACTAACTTTTAAAACAAGATGGTCTTAAAACAAGACTAAGGAACATGTCCAACCTTGCAGAGATTCTAAGTTTCTGAGCCTAAATAATAACTGAAATCTGTAGCTCCCACAACCCATACCCTGTGTATAATGTGTTGCAGCATCTTGGATGGTACTGTGTAACTGAACCAACAAAGATAATAGGACCATCAGCAAATACACACCACGAGACTAATGAATACCTAGAATCCTAGTGAGACTTGTAAATAGTCAAGCACCCTAAGTAACAATAGTTCAAGTGCATGCTAAACATGGTGATTACTTATAAAAGAACAGCAACCAGTATGAGTTAAGACAGGCAAATAATGTTCAAAATGTTCAGAATCAATGTCCAGCCACTTATGAGTTGAATTCCCCACTCTAAAAAAGAGGCCAGATGTGATGTATTCTGAGAAGTCTACAATGGGCGTGGTCTTTTTGCAACCAAAAAGGGCTTTTTAAACACTTGTTTCCCATTAAGAATATGCAATAGCTAATTAATATTAAATCTGAAAATCAATGATAATTTATTTCAACTAACCTTACATGAAAAAATCATTACTCATTCAAGCTTTTAGAATTAGATTAAATAGCATTGAGTATCAAATTTACTTCAACCCATAGAAATAATAGACAGTTAATTAATAAAGTAAGTAATTTAATTAACTTTACGTTTGTGTCATGATGTATTTTTCCTTAGGAAAAGGATAAGACATTTTTTCCATGGTATAAAATACTAGAATATGACTTTTATATTTTTCTTCATGAAGATTAAAGAATTAATGAAATAAGTACAGACATATTTATTGTCAACAAATCTATCCAGATCATTCATTCTCCACTCAAGAAATTATTCTAGTCAAGCTTTATTTCTCCATATGTACAAGGCAATTCAGAGGTCAAAAATTTTAAAACACTTCAATGAACATCAACCATTAATTAACTAGGAGTAGATTTTATTTATAAACAACTTTAAAAGACTATAAACAAGGTATAACAAACTTCTACCTTATCAATACTGCTACTCCTGCTGAACACAAAGATATATAATTATAGTTTTCTCCCTATTTAAAATATTTATTGATTCTGGCATAATAATGTCATACTCATCCCTCAATAATCAGTGTACATGTAACCAGAAATCTTTTCTTTCACCTAGTCAATGTAAGTATTTCTGTGTTTTGCATGTTAACACTCTATTTATTCTGTGCTTCTAGTGCTTATCCTCAAAATTTTTATAGTTCCGTTCACGTATGAATTCTACCAATCAGCACTATATATAAATAATGAAACGTATAAAATGTGTTAAATAAATGGATATAAGGTTTATGCTAAATTTTTCACATAGTAAGTACTTCAAAACCCTTATTATTTTTCCTTAAGCTTTTATGTGCATATATTTTATCTCTCCAACTAAAGAATAAACTTCTAAATAAGAATAGTTTTGTCTATAAATTTTATGCATTTTAATACATTATTAATCTAAAACCTTGGACCAGAGTTTGGAATTCTTTTATGTATTCATTTATTGATTCAAAAAATAGGTGTCCATGCCATTTTTTCTAAACCTTGTGCAAGATGTAGGGTATACAATGATGTCCAGACTTTAGAGTCCTTGACCTCATGGAGTTTAAAGTGCAGAAATGTACAGTAATTTTAAAATCTATTTATTATTATTTAAAACAATAAATGAATACATTCTTGTGGAAAATAAATGAAAAGTCTGTCTGAATTCCCTGGCCAAGGCCAAAACATGAAAGCAAAAGAGCTGCCTGAAAACAGTGCAAGCCACTCTCCAGAGGGTTTCTCTGTTGAAACAGCACATCTCATTATGGAAATAATGAGAAAAATTAGTAACTGTGCAAATGACAGCACATATGCATCTTTGTGGTTTCTGACCTTTTAGCATCGTCGAAGCAAGACCACAAACCTTTCAACACCATGCGTGGTATTAATCTTGCGCACAATATAATGTTTTCACATATTTTATTCTGATTTCCTACAAAGTAATTTCAATTTCTAGCTAAAGCTAATGGATTTTTCTAGTGAAAGCATTGTGTACCGAATGACTTTCCAGTGAGATCTGCGTACCATGTGCCATTTTCATGTTCGTGCTCATTTCTCTGAAGTCTGTTTGCCTTTAATTTACCATAATAAAATTCCTTGTGTACTTTTATTGGCAACCATGGCATAGTGACATTTGCATCCAAATTTAATTCCATTTGAGCTTGGCAGTGTTTGCTTTTTTATCAGAAGAGGAAAGTTAGAGAGAACAAGGGGCAAAGATGTGTGTAAGAATATCTGAGGGGCCATCACAGCATCATCACAAATTCAAGATTTTTTTGAAACATTAGACAAAGGACTGACAGCCATGCCCTGGGATGGCTGAAACACTTCACAACCTGCTCATGTTTATGACCAAAATCATCACCTAAAATGAATTCAATGTGTCAATATCATAATATTGTTTGTGTATAAGTAATCATGAAGCAGTTAGGGAAGGGAGTATAATCTAGTAAGAAATTGGAACAAAAAATGTTAGACAAAATTCAAGAAGATTTAAAAGAAGAAAATTAACCTGTCTGTTCTGAACAGAATTGGAAAAGCACATCAATCATAGCTGTATACATTGACCATAGACTTAAAGCATAACATAAAAATAAAGAAGGCAGATAACTCAGGAAAACATTTCTATTAAATCTACTCCGTAAAGTTTTCCCATACTTTTATTTTACTAACAGGAGCATACATTTAAATCTCACAAAATCATATATATTTTGTTGATTCAATTTGTAGCAGATAGAGGAGCATGTCCCAGTGCTATGACAGTGAGTTGTCACTATAACATACCACTGCTTTACATCTTACCCACAGGCTAAAATGCTTACCCCTAGAGTCGTGACTTTGTATATGACAGGAGATTGCTACTAAAAGTAAATATATTTGGCTGAAGGGCAGATACATCTTTAGGCCATTATATCATTCACTAAAATTTAGCAGGCATTTACATATTTACCTACTTAGTTCATATGACAAATATGTTTGAGAGACTGCCATATACAAAAAAAAAAGATGGAACCATCTTACAAATTTAGAGATTACTTAAAGAAATGGAACTGAAGGGTTAACTGTGATGGCAAGAATGAAGAGAGCAAAACCAGAGGGTACTTCAAGGAGAACAGGTATGAGAGAGGCATTATAATTTGGAGGGTGCTATGATTTGAACCTATGTGCCCATCCAAAGTTTGTATGTTGAAACTAAAATCCCAGGACAATGATATCAAGAGATGGGGCTTTTGGTTAAGTGATTAAGTGAAGAAGGATCCACCCTCATGAATGAGATAAATGTCCTCGTAAAAGATGCTTTAGAGGAATGCCAGGCTCCTCAGTCTCTTCTGCCATGTCCTTACATTGTCGGTTTTTGCCCACTTTTGTCACGTGAAGACGAAGCAAGAAGGTGCCACCTCGGGACCAACTGCCAAATCTCCGCTGCCTTGATTTCGGACTTCTCAGCCCTAGAACTGTGAGAAATACATTTCTGTTTTTTATAAATTACTCAATCTGTGGCATTTTGTTATAGCAGCATACAGACAAAAACAGGGTAAACAGCCTGGTGAGAGTGGATATTTTAGAAACTTGAGATGATTCAATCTCGCTGATTCTCCATTTTCTCATATGTAAAATGAAGGAAATAATGCTGATTACTTCGTAGTTCATTGTGAAAATTAAATTAACTATGTAAATAAAGCAAGCAATATAGTTCCTTTTATCTAGTATACATTGTTTAAGTGTTGTTGTTATTACCTGAGGAAACCAAGAACTTCCCCAAACAGAAGGATGTGGGAACCAAAACTAAGATATAAGAAAGGACGAAAGTTCACTGTGACAATTTGGTCAAGCGCTGGTTAGGGAAGATAGCATAATGTTACGCATAGATATTATTTTAGGATAATTTTACTCCACCCCGAACTCCTCTAGCACTTTCCCTACGTCTTTCATTGCACTTCTTCATTTGTCTCTTTAATTACGGTTATTTATATAAATCTTTTAGCTTCCTACAAAAATAAGCTTGTAGTGGGACAGATTCTTAAGGATCTATGTCAAAGCGATTTTTCTATTTCCTACAGCAAGTAACCCAGTAGTAATCACCCAGAATTTGTTAAAAGAATAAACATAGGAAGATTAATTTCCATTTTTTTCTTTGCTAATTTTTAATCAGAATTATACCATTGTTAGGGAGGGAGAAATTATAAATTGAGGACATGAGTATTAACATTTAAATCTGTTATTCTGCTTTATTTTAGAGCTTGCCATGTTTTGTGATTAAAAAAAGAAACAGGACATTCTATATAGCTGTTGCAAAACGTGTGGTCTGTTGGTGAACTAGCAGCACCAGCATTACCAAGAGTTCCTTAGTTTGCAGGACTACTGAGTCAGAATTCGCATTTTGACAAAACTCCAGGTGATTCATGCTCTGCATTTAAGTTGGAGAAGCACTGTTCTATAGTTCTCCTTATGTCCTAAATGCATTGTCAGTGAAAGAAAATACTATACGTATGATAATAATAACGGTAATATTAACAAAAATGTAACTATTAGTAATTTTATATGCTCTCCCAGATACTAAGTCCTTTATTTAATACTTGTGATAATTCTGCGAAGTTGCAATTGATATCACCTACTAAACTGATACTCAGAAATCTGAAGTAATTCTCCAAGGTCACAAAGCTAGTGAATCACAAACAAGATTTTTAAACTCTTGCTGCTTCATTCCAAAGACTAAACCGTTTCTAACTCACGGTTAATACATTTGCTTCTGCCTTCCATTTCCTAAATGTGGTTTCCTTTCTATTTCATTAACTTTACTTATACATGACTGATTTTTAACCCTCTCTAATATTTTCAGAATATGGTGTACTGTGGTTAATAAGGACAATACAAAGTAATATCATGTTGAGAAAGCGTGCAGAAGTAGCATCAAAAAACAGACTTTTTCCAAAATGTTTACTAAAAACGTTCAATAAAAACAAGACTTTCTACTTAGAAATTCTACCTTGCATAACTCAAATGGAGCATGATTATTAAAATGACAAAAAAGATTCCGTAATTGCCTAAGAGCTAAGAATAAGAATTGCTATATAAAAAAGCATAAATATGCCATATGAATGACATCTATAAGAATCATGGGAGTGCTATTTGGTATTTAGTATTTAGTTCCATTCTGCAGCATGATCAAAAAGAAGCATCTGTATAATTCACTGTGCATTATAGCACAATAAATCACCTCATTAGGCTCAGATATATGTAAAGATTTACAGTCTGGGAAAGTCCACTAGATATTCTTAATCACTTTTTAGACTGTACTGTCTCCCATATTTCTCTTTTTCTATAGAAAGGTTGCACATGGAAAGGCTTTATTTTAAATCCAGCAAGGAATGGAATGTCTGTGAAGCAAGAAATAGATGGAAATTGACATTTTAAAAGAAAGATTGGCTTCTGAAGAGCTATAGCTGTGACCTTGGTCTTTTTGTTGGAGAGAAGTATTCCCAAGCCTTACTGTACTATTTTTCCAAAAGCATCCTCTCTATTGTTCTCCCTTCATCTCTGGCTCCTATCATACGGCCCCTCCCTCATTCTATCTGGTGAGTTCTGAGAAAAATGCTTAAATTCTGCAGAGAAGATTGAGAAAAATGCTAAATATTCCTCAGAGAAGCAAAATTTTATGTTGACAGTTTATATTTTCACATGAAATTGTCTATCTCTTCTCTCTGTCTCATGTGTGTATGTGTGTAAGTGTATATATATACAGTATAATATACAGTAGATATGTATATATAGAGTATAATATTCAGTATATATGTATATATAGTATAATATACCGTATATATGTATATATATACAGTGTGTGTGTGTGTTTGTGGGGGTGTGTGTGTATATATATATATATATATATACTACCATTTACCTCCCAGGCTATACGTCCTGAAATCTTATTTTTTATTTATTTATTTTTTTTAATTAATTAATTTATTTATTAATTTATTTATTTATTATACTTTAGGTTTTAGGGTACATGTGCACGATGTGCAGGTTTGTTACATATGTATCCATGTGCCATGTTGATTTCCTGCACCCATTAACTCGTCATTTAGCATTAGGTATATCTCCTAATGCTGTCCCTCCCCCCTCCCCCCCACCCCACAACAGTCCCCGGAGTGTGATGTTCCCCTTCCTGTGTCCATGAGTTCTCATTGTTCAATTCCCACCTATGAGTGAGAACATGCGGTGTTTGGTTTTTTGTCCTTGCGATAGTTTACTGAGAATGATGTTTTCCAGTTTCATCCATGTCCCTACAAAGGACACGAACTCATCATTTTTTATGGATGCATAGTATTCCACGGTGTATATGTGCCACATTTTCTTAATCCAGTCTATCGTTGTTGGACATTTGGGTTGGTTCCAACTCTTTGCTATTGTGAATAGTGCCGCAATAAACATACGTGTGCATGTGTTTTTATAGCAGCATGATTTATAGACCTTTGGGTATATACCCAGTAATGGGATGGCTGGATCAAATGGTATTTCTGGTTCTAGATCCCTGAGGAATCGCCACACTGACTTCCACAATGGTTGAACTAGTTTACAGTCCCACCAACAGTGTAAAAGTGTCCCTATCTCTCCACATCCTCTCCAGCACCTGTTGTTTCCTGACTTTTTAATGATGGCCATTCTAACTGGTGTGAGATGGTATCTCACTGTGGTTTTGATTTGCATTTCTCTGATGGCCAGTGATGAGGAGCATTTCTTCATGTGTTTTTTGGCTGCATAAATGTCTTCTTTTGAGAAGTGTCTGTTCATGTCCTTTGCCCACTTTTTGATGGGGTTTTGTTTGTTTTCTTCTTGTAAATTTGTTTGAGTTCATTGTAGATTCTGGATATTAGCCCTTTGTCAGATGAGTAGGCTGCAAAAATTTTCTCCCATTCTCTAGGTTGCCTGTTCACTCTGATGGTAGTTTCTTTTGCTGTGCAGAAGCTCTTTAGTTTAATTAGATCCCATTTGTCAATTTTGGCTTTTGTTGCCATTGTTTTGGTGTTTTAGACATGAAGTCCTTGCCCATGCCTATGTCCTGAATGGTATTGCCTAGGTTTTCTTGTAGGATTTTAATGGTTTTAGGTCTAACATTTAAGTCTTTAATCCATCTTGAATTAATTTTTGTATAAGGTGTAAGGAAGGGATCCAGTTTCAACTTTCTATATATGGCTAGCCAGTTTTCCCAGCACCATTTATTAATTAGGGAATCCTTTCCCCGTTTCTTGTTTTTGTCAGGTTTGTCAAAGATCAGATCACTGTAGATATGCGGCATCATTTCTGAGGGCTCTGTTCTGCTCCATTGATCTATATCTCTGTTGTGGTACCAGTACCATGCTGTTTTGGTTACTGTAGCCTTGTAGTATAGTTTGAAGTCAGGCAGCGTGATGCCTCCAGCTTTGTTCTTTTGGCTTAGGATTGACTTGGCGATGCGGGCTCTTTTTTGGTTCCATATGAACTTTAAAGTAGTTTTTTCCAATTCTGTGAAGAAAGTCATTTGTAGCTTGATGGGGATGGCATTGAATCTATAAATTACTTTGGGCAGTATGGCCATTTTGACGATATTGATTCTTCCAACCCATGAGCATGGAATGTTCTTCCATTTGTTTGTATCCTCTTTTATTTCATTGAGCAGTGGTTTGTAGTTCTCCTTGAAGAGGTCCTTCACATCCCTTGTATGTTGGATTCCTAGGTATTTTATTATCTTTGAAGCAATTGTGAATGGGAGTTCACTCATGATTTGGCTCTCTGTTTGTCTGTGATTGGTGTACAAGAATGCTTGTGATTTTTGTACATTGATTTTGTATCCTGAGACTTTGCTGAAGTTGCTAATCAGCTTAAGGAGATTTTGGGCTGAGACAATGAGATTTTCTAGATATACAATCATGTCATCTGCAAACAGGGACAATGTGACTTCCTCTTTTCCTAATTGAATACCCTTTATTTCCTTCTCCTGCCTGATTGCTCTGGTCAGAACTTCCAGCACTATATTGAATAGGAGCGGTGAGAGAGGGCATCCCTGTCTTGTGCCAGTTTTCAGAGGGAATGCTTCCAGTTTTTGCCCATTCAGTATATTGGCTGTGGGTTTGTCATAGACAGCTCTTACTATTTTGAGATACATCCCATCAATACCTAATTTATTGAGAGTTTTTAGCATGAAGCATTGTTGAATTTTGTCAAAGGCCTTTACTGCATCTATTGAGATAATCATGTGGTTTTTGTCTTTGGTTCTGTTTATATGCTGGATTACATTTATTCATTTGCGTATGTTGAACCAGCCTTGCATCCCAGGGATGAAGCCCACTTGATCATGGTGTATAAGCTTTTTGATGTGCTGCTGGATTCGGTTTGCCAGTATTTAATTGAGGATTTTTGCATCAATGTTCATCAAGGATATTGATCTAAAATTCTCTTTTTTGGTTGTGTCTCTGCCTGGCTTTGGTATCAGGACGATGCCGGCTTCATAAAATGTGTTAGGGAGGATTCCCTCTTTTTCTATCGATTGGAATAATTTCAGAAGGAATGGTACCAGTTCCTCCTTGTACCTCTGGTAGAATTCAGCTGTGAATCCATCAGGTCCTGGACTCTTTTTGGTTGGTAAGCTATTGATTATTGCCACAATTTCAGAACCTGTTATTGGTCTATTCAGAGATTCGACTTCTTCCTGATTTAGTCTTGGGAGGGTGTATTTGTCGAGGAATTTATCCATTTCTCTTAGATTTTCTAGTTTATTTGCATAGAGGTGTTTGTAGTATTCTCTGATGGTAGATTGTATTTCTGTGGGATCGGTGGTGATATTCCCTTTTTCATTTGTTATTGCATCTATTTGATTCTTCTCTCTTTTCTTCTTTATTAGTCTTGCTAGCGGTCTATCAATTTTGTTGATCTTCTCAAAAAACCAGCTCCTGGATTCATTAATTTTTTGAAGGGTTTTCTGTGTCTCTATTTCCTTCAGTTCTGCTCTGATTTTAGTTATTTCTAGCCTTCTGCTAGCTTTTGAATGTGTTTGCTCTTGCTTTTCTAGTTCTTTTAATTGTGATGTTAGGGTGTCAATTTTGGATCTTTCCTGCTTTCTCTTGTGGGCATTTAGTGCTATAAATTTCCCTCTACACACTGCTTTGAATGTGTCCCACAGATTCTGGTATGTTGTGTCTTTGTTCTCGTTGGTTTCAAAGAACATCTTTATTTCTGCCTTCATTTCATTATGTACCCAATAGTCATTCAGGAGCAGGTTGTTCAGTTTCCATGTAGTTGAGCGGTTTTGACTGAGTTTCTTAATCCTGAGTTCTAGTTTGATTGCACTGTGGTCTGAGAGACAGTATGTTATAATTTCTGTTCTTTTACATTTGCTGAGGAGAGCTTTACTTCCAATTATGTGGTCAATTTTGGAATAGGTGTGGTGTGGTGCTGAAAAAAATGTATATTCTGTTGATTTGGGGTGGAGAGTTCTGTAGATGTCTATTAGGTCCACTTTGTGCAGAGCTGAGTTCAATTCCTGGATATCCTTGTTAACTTTCTGTCTCGTTGATCTGTCTAATGTTGACAGTGGGGTGTTAAAATCTCCCATTATTATTGTGTGGGAGTTTAAGTCCCTTTGTAGGTCACTGAGGACTTGCTTTATGAATCTGGGTGCTCCTGTGTTGGGTGCATATATATTTAGGATAGTTAGCTCTTCTTGTTGAATTGATCCCTTTACCATTATGTAATGGCCTTCTTTGTCTCTTTTGATCTTTGTTGGTTTAAAGTCTATTTTATCAGAGACTAGGATTGCAACCCCTGCCTTTTTTTGTTTTCCAGTTGCTTGATAGATCTTCCTCCATCCCTTTATTTTGAGTCTATGTGTGTCTCTGCACGTCCGATGGGTTTCCTGAATACAGCACACTGATGGGTCCTGACTCCTTATCCAGTTTGCCAGTCTGTGTCTTTTAATTGGAGCATTTAGCCCATTTACATTTAACGTTAATATTGTTATGTGTGAATTTGATCCTGTCATTATGATGTTAGTTGGTTATTTTGCTCATTAGTTGATGCAGTTTCTTCCTAGCCTTGATAGTCTTTACAATTTGGCATGTTTTTGCAGTGGCTGGTACTGGTTTTTCCTTTCCATGTTTAGTGCTTCCTTCAGGAGCTCTTTTAGGGCAGGCCTGGTGGTGACAAAATCACTCAGCGTTTGCTTGTGTGTAAAGTATTTTATTTCTCCTTCACTTATGAAGCTTAGTTTGGCTGGATAGGAAATTCTGGGTTGAAAATTCTTTTCTTTAAGAATGTTGAATATCGGCCCCCACTCTCTTCTGGCTTGTAGAGTTTCTGCCGAGAGATCAGCTGTTAGTCTGATGGGCTTCCCTTTGTGGGTAACCCCACCTTTCTCTCTGGCTGCCCTTAACATTTTTTCCTTCATTTCAACTTTGGTGAATCTGACAATTATGTGTCTTGGAGTTGCTCTTCTCGAGGAGTATCTTTGTGGCGTTCTCTGTGTTTCCTGAATCTGAATGTTGGCCTGCCTTGCTAGATTGGGGAAGTTCTCCTGGATAATATCTTGCAGAGTGTTTTCCAACTTGGTTCCATTCTCCCCGTCATATTCAGGTACACCAATCAGACGTAGGTTTGGTCGTTTCACGCAGTCCCAAATTTCTTGGAGGCTTTGTTCATTTCTTTTTATTCTTTTTTCTCTAGACTTCCCTTCTCGCTTCATTTCATTCATTTCATCTTCCATCAGTGATACGCTTTCTTCCAGTTGATCGCATCTTCTACTGAGGCTTCTGCAATCTTCATGTAGTTCTCGAAACTTGGCTTTCAGCTCCATCATCTCCTTTAAGCCCTTCTCTCCATTGGTTATTCTAGTTATCCATTCTTCTAATTTTTTTTCAAAGTTTTTAACTTCTTTGCTATTGTTTTGAATTTCCTCCCGTGGCTCAGAGTAGTTTGGTCGTCTGAAGCCTTCTTCTCTCAACTCGTCAAAGTCATCCTCCATCCAGCTTTGTTCCGTTGCTGGTGAGGAACTGCGTTCCTTTGGAGGAGGAGAGGTGCTCTGCTTTTTAGAGTTTCCAGTTTTTCTGCTCTGTTTTTTCCCCATCTTTGCGGTTTTATCTACTTTTGGGCTTTGATGATGGTGATGTACAGATGGGTTTTTGGTGTGGATGTCCTTTCTGTTTGTTAGTTTTCCTTCTACCAGACAGGACCCTTAGCTGCAGGTCTGTTGGGGTTTACTAGAGGTCCACTCCAGACCCTGTTTGGCTGGGTGTCAGCAGTGGTGGCTGCAGAACAGCGGATTTTCGTGAGCCCACAAATTCAGCTGTCTGATAGTTCCTCTGGAAGTTTTGTCTCAGAGGAGTACTGGGCCCAGTGAGGTGTCAGCCTTTCCCTACTGGGGGGGTTCCTCCCAGTTAGGCTGCTCAGGGGTGAGGGACCCACTTTAGGAGGCAGTCTATCCGTTCTCAGATCTCCAGCTGCTTGCTGGGAGAACCACTACTCTCTTCAAAGCTGTCAGTCAGACAGGGACCTTTAAATCTCTGGAGATTCCTGCTGACTTTTTGTTTGTCTGTGCCCTGCCCCCAGAGGTGGAGCCTACAGAGGCAGACAGGCCTCCTTGAGCTGTGGTGGGCTCCACCCAGTTCCAGCTTCCTGGCTGCTTTGTTTACCTAAGCAAGGGTGGGCAATGGCGGGCACCCCTCCCCCAGCCTCGCTGCTGCCTTGCAGCTTGATCTCAGACTGCTGTGCTAGCAATCAGCGAGACTCCGTGGGCATAGGACCCTCCAAGCCAGGTGCGGGACACAATCTCCTAGTGTGCCGTTTTCCAGGCCCATTGGTAAAGCGCAGTATGAGGGTGGGACTGACCCGATTTTCCAGGTGCCATCTGTTACCTCTTTCTTTGACTAGGAAAGCGAACTCCCTGACCCCTTGTGCTTCCCGAGTGAGGCAGTGCCTCGCCCTGCTTCGGCTCGTGCACATTGCGCTTCACCAACTGTCCTGCAGCCACTGCTTGGCACTCCCTAGTGAGAAGAAACAGGTACCTCAAGCAGAAATGCAGAAATCACCAGTCTTCTGTGTCGCTCGGGCTGGGAGCTGGAGACCAGAGCTGTTCCTATTCGGCCATCTTGGCTCCATAATTACGTCCTGAAATCTTAAAAGTAGAAAGCCCTTCACAGGCCGCGGTTGATCGTGCCTGTAATCCCAGCACTTTGGGAGGACGAGGCGTGCAGATCACCTGAGGTCGGGAGTTCAAGACCAGCCTGACCAACATGGTGAAACCCCATCTCTACTAAAAATACAAAAAATTAGCTGGGCGTTGTGTTGTGCACCTGTAATCCCAGCTACTCAGGAGGTGGATGCAGGAGAATCACGTGATCCCGGGAGTTGGAGGTTGTGTGAGCCGAGACCATGACATTGCACTGCAGCCTGGGCAATGAGAGCAAAACTCCATCTCAAAAAAAAAAGGTGGAAAGGCCTTAAAGGACTTTTGAAAATGAGATTTGTCAAATATTTATTAGAGATGAAGAAAATAAGTGCGGACCCACACGTAACTTGTCTGAGGTCACAGAAGTAGGGACCCACACGTAACTTGTCTGAGGTCACAGAGGTAGTCATGCTGCAGCAGGCTTATTAGTTTTCCTCTATGACATGCATTATTATTGTTTTTGATCATTTCAAGAGGTTTCTAGTCTATAGTGGGACAAAATTTCTAATTTGGGAACCTAATTTTCTCTGCAAATCTTCTTTACATCTCTAGCTTATTAATACACCTCAGAAGTGTTACAGGAATTAATTCGCAGGATTTTGAAGAATATTTTGAGGTATGCTGGGAAAAATCATGTCAAGTATCAATGATTAGAAACTAAACAATCAATATTAGATATTTTAAAATTATATTTAAACTTCCATATGGCATAAATAAGTTATTTTAATGTACAGTCGTTGTACTTTGTAAACTTGCATATAAAATATTTGAAAAAATAACTTTCAATATGTAAAATGTAAATATACAAAGGAAAGGATCAGAAAAAATAGGTAAAAATAATCAGGCTAAGAAAACACTACAGTGTCCCCCTCAGAAGACTATAGAAGGATTCTCAACCTCGAGAAACAGAGGAACTTGAACATGGAAATTACCCTCTGCTAGCCATACTGATTATGGTACATAATTTTAAAAGGCTTTTAGAAAGAAGGGAAATGTTTTATTATGCATTCAGTACAGTGTTATGGTGATGTTTCTTAACTATCAGCTATTTTTAAAATTCCCATAATCTTTCTATAGATGACAAAGTTACGTAAATATGAAGGATAAGAAGGGCCCCTGCAAAGCTGATAATACAATTCTCTTTTCAATGATAACGTATTTCTAAGCGCGCATCTGCTAATCATATTGATGTGCATTTAGTGTTCTTTTACCTACACCTGTCAAAGTGGCTAAAGTAATCCTTCATGAGGAGATAATTTTTTCCTTTAGGTGATTTTTAATGCATAATACCCTAACATTTCCAATTCCTTTTTTCTCGAAAAAGTTTACATGACATACATATACAATTACTAAAACTTTGGCTGCATAAATAATTTAAATGGACTTTACTTCAAAGATAATATTTACTTTTAAAGTTGTAAACCTTTGAATCATCAATTAATTAGAATTATCTTTTTCTTTATAAATAAAGTTTTTTGTCCCTACATATTTATGATTTGGAAATTTTCACCTGAAAAATTTCATTTTCATTTGGATGCCTTGTCTTTAGTATAAAATTCAGTATTTCAATTTCAATATAATTTTTTGATTGATTTTTACCTGAAATTATGATAAAATAAGAAAAGTGAAAAATAGAGATAAACTTTAAGTACAATGTTATTTGTGCTTAATAATAAAATCAAGAAAGTAAAATATCTAAAATAATTATAACTATTTAAACAAAGTATCATGTAATGGGCGAAATATTCTTCTGGCTCGTTTTTGATTCTGACAGGTTGTTTACAGGTTCTGAAGTTCAGTTTGCTCATCTCTAACATGAGGTTGAACTAGGTATGGCTTGTTTGGCTGAACTCTGTAAAGCTGGTCAAAAGAGTTGCATTTGCATTCTTCTTCCTGTTACTGTATACAATAGAATCCTTCCTGTTTCTACCATGAGATTCAGAACACAGTCTCTGACCTTTCTCAATAGTTTCCAAGTCTCCTTTTTCTCCTGAAGCCTTCTCATAAATGGCTCTACCATGCACCCTGCTTGTAAACACCAAATTCGAAGTATACCTGATGTCATCCTTCCTTTACCATCTTCCTACCTGTATCCAATCTGTAGCTCAACCATTTCAAACTTGAGAAATCTCTCTAATGCATCCATTCTGCTCATTCTCTATAATAACCACTCTAGGTCAAACCACGGCCAAACCCATCAGTTCAGCTCAATATTTTGATGGATCCCTAATGTGACTACATATTTCCACTTCCCCCTTCTACCATCTGTTCTCTAGAAAGCAAAGAGAGTAATCACCAAAAAAGAAAAAGAAAAAGAAAACAGGAAAGGAATAACATCAGGTCATTGCCCTAGAAAAATCTTCCAGAAGCTTCCCAATACTTGTGCAAGAAAGCTCACACCCCATATTCTGACCTTCTAACTCTAAATGTCTGTATAACCTCATGTCATGCATCCCTCATTTACTATGCTCCGGCCACCATCGACTTCTATTACTCATACACGCTGAACATTCTCCTGTTAGAAGGCCTTGTCATGTGTTCTTCTGGTTGTCTGGAATTATCTTGTCATCTTCCCCTCTTTCAGGCCTGAGATTAATTTCCTCAAACTGGCCTTTCTTGACCCCACCTTATCTCACTTCATCTTCAACCTCTTTAAAAATCCTCAACTTGATTTTTCTTCAAAGCATATTATAATATGTCAATATCTCGTCTATTTATGTGATTAGTAACTTATACTGAGGAGAGCCTTTTGAATAGTATCTCAATAGGCCAAGTTTCTACTCCTTTCTCCCCATTCCTCAATTCCCAGCACTTGGCACAGGATCGAGTACAACAAACACTTACTGAATGGATAACGAACTGCATGTAAGATAAAATCAAACCTTGGGGAACGGCAGACATGTTCTCTTACTCTTATACTCTTATGATTCAAGTGAAAATATATTCATGTTATATTGCTTCGAATGTCCACTTCCAGTTTCTACAGAAAGAGTGTTTCCAAACTGCTCAATCAAAAGTAAGATTCAACTCTGTTAGTTGAATGCACAGATCAGAAAGAAGTTTCACAAAATGTTTCTGTATAGTTTTTATTTGAAGATATTCCTTTTTCCACTATAGGCCTCTTAGCGCTCCAAATTTCAACTTGCAGTTTCTACAGAAAGAGAGTTTCAGAAATGCTCAATAAAAGTAAGGTTCAACTCTGTAAGTTGAATGCACAGATGAGAAAGAAGTTTAACAGAATGCTTCTGTGTAGTTTTTATTTGAAGATACTCCTTTTCCCAATATACCCCTATTAGCGTTCCGAATGTCCACTTGCAGTTTCTACAGAAAGAGTGTTGCAGAAATGCTCAACGAAAAGTAAGGTTCAACTCTGTTAGTTGAATGCACAGAACAGAAAGAAGTTTCACACAATGCTACTGTGTACTTTTTATTTGCAGATATTCCATTTTCCACTATAGGCCTCTTAGCACTCCGAATGTCCACTTCCAGTTTCTACAGAAACAGTATTTCACAACTCCACAATCAAAAGTAAGGTTCAACTCTGTTAGTTGAATGCACAGAAAAGGAAGAAGTTTCACACAATGCTTCTGTGTAGTATTTATTTGAAGATACTCCTTTTTCCACTATAGGCCTCTTAGCACTCTGAATGTCCACTTGCAGTTTCTGCAGAAAGAGTGTTTCAGAACTGCTCAATCAAAAGTAAGGTTCAAATCTGTTAGTTGAATGCACAGAATAGAAAGAAGTTTCACAGAATGCTTCTGTGTAGTTTTTATTTGAAGATATTCCTTTTTCCTCCGTAGGCCTTTTAGTGCTCCAATGTCCACTTGCAGTTTCTACAGAAAGAGTGTTTCAGAACTGCTCAATAAAAAGTAGCGTTCAACTCTGTTAGTTGAAAGCACAGAACAGAAAGAAGTTTCACAGAGTGCTTATGAGTAGTTTTTATTTGAAGATATTCCTTTTTCCACTATAGGCCTCTTAGCGCTCTGAATGTCCACTTGCAGTTTCTGCAGAAAGAGTGTTTCAGAACTGCTCAATCAAAAGTAAGGTTCAAATCTGTTAGTTGAATGCACAGAATAGAAAGAAGTTTCACAGAATGCTTCTGTGTAGTTTTTATTTGAAGATATTCCTTTTTCCTCCGTAGGCCTCTTAGTGCTCCAATGTCCACTTGCAGTTTCTACAGAAAGAGTGTTTCAGAACTGCTCAATAAAAAGTAGCGTTCAACTCTGTTAGTTGAAAGCACAGAACAGAAAGAAGTTTCACAGAGTGCTTATGAGTAGTTTTTATTTGAAGATATTCCTTTTTCCACTATAGGCCTCTTAGCGCTCTGAATGTCCACTTGCAGTTTCTGCAGAAAGAGTGTTTCAGAACTGCTCAATCAAAAGTAAGGTTCAAATCTGTTAGTTGAATGCACAGAACAGAAAGAAGTTTCATGGAATGCTTCTATGTAGTTTTTATTTGAAGATATTCCCTTTCCCACCACAGGCCTCTTAGAGCTCCGAATGTCCACTTGCAGTTTCTACAGAAAGAGTGTTTCAGAAATGCTCAATCAAATGTAAGGTTAAACTCAGTTAGTGGAATGCACAGAACAGAAAGATGTTTCACAGAATGCTTCTCTGTAGTTTTTCTTGAATATATTACTTTTTCCACTATAGGCCTCTAAGCACTCCGAATGTCCACTTGCAGCTTCTACAGAAGGAGTGTTTCAGAACTGTTCAACCAAGAATAAGGTTCAACTCTGTTAGTTGAATACACAGAACAGACAGAAGTTTCACAGAATGCTTTTGTGTAGTTTTTATTTGAAGATATTCCTTTTTCCACTATAGACATCTTAGCGCTCCGAATGTCCACATGCAGTTTTTACAGAAAGAGTGTTTCAGAAATGCTCAGTCAGAAGTAAAGTTCAATTCTGTTAGTTGAATGCACAGAAAGGAAAGAAGTTTCACAGAATGCTTCTGGGTAGTTTGTATTTGAAGATATTCCTTTTTCCAGTATTGGCCTCTTAGCTCTCGTAATGTGCACTTGCAGTTTCTACAGAAAGTGTGTTTCATAACTGCTCAATCAAAAGGAAGGTTCAACTCTGTTAGTTGAATGCGCAGAACAATAGACGTTTCAAAGAATGCTTCTGTGTAGTTTTTATTTGAAGATATATCTTTTTCCACTATAGGCCTCTTAGCGCACAGAATGTCCACTTGCAGTTTCTACAGAAAGAGTGTTTCAGAACTGCTCAATCAAAACTAAGGTTCAACTCTCTTAGTAGAATGCGTAGAACAGAAAGAAGTTTCACAGAATGCTTCTATGTAGTTTTTATTTGAAGATATTCCTTTTTCCACTATAGGCTTCTTAGCGCTCCGAATATCCCCTTGCAGTTTCGGCAGAAAGAGTGTTTCAGAACTGCACAATCAAAGGTAAGGATCAACTCTGTTAGTTGAATGCACAGAACATAAAGAAGTTTCACAGAATGCTTCGGTGTAATTTATATTTGAAGATAATCCTTTTTCCCCTATAGGCGTCTTAGCGCTCCGAATATATACTTGCACTTTCTACAGAAAGAGTGTTTCAGAACTCCTGAATCAAAAGTAAGGTTGAACTCAGTTGAATGCACAGAACAGAAAGAAGTTTCACAGAATGCTTCTGTGTATTTTTTATTTGAAGATATTCCTTTTCCCACTTTAGGTCTTTAAGTGCTCTGAATGTCCACTTGAAGTTTTTACAGAAGGAGTCTTTCAGAACTGCTCAATCAAAATTAAGGTTCAACTCTGTTAATTTAATGCACAGAACAGAAAGAAGTTTCACAGAATGCTTCTGTGTAGTTTTTATTTGAAGATATTCCTTTTTCCACTATAGACCTCTTAGCGCTCCGAATGTCCACTTGCAGTTACTACAGAAAGAGTGTTTCAGCAAAGCTGAATCAAAAGTAAGGTTCAATTCTGTTAGTTGAATGCACAGAACAGAAAGAAGTTTCACAGAATGCTTCTGTGTAGTTCTTATTTGAAGATATTCCTTTTTCCACTATAGGCCAGTTAGCGCTCCAAATGTCCACTTTCAGGTTCTACGGAAAGTGTGTTTCAGAACTCCTCAATCAAAAGTATGGTTAAACACTGTTAGTTGAATGCACAGAACAGAAAGAAGTTTCACAGAATGCTTCTGTGTAGTTTTTATTTGCCGATATTCCTTCTTCCCCTATAGGCCTCTTAGCGCTCAGAATGTCCATTTGCAGTTTCTACAGAAAGTGTGTTTCCGAAGTGCTCAATCAAAACTAAGGTTAAACTCAGTTAGTTGAATGCACAGATCAGAAAGAAGTTTCACAGAATGCTTCTGTGTAGTTTTCATTTGAAGATATTACTTTTTCTACTGTAGTCCGCTTAGCGGTCCGAATGTCCACTTTCAGTTTCTACAGAAAGAATGTTTCAGAAATGCTCAATCAAATGTGAGGTTCAACTCTGTTAGTTGAATGAACAGAACAGAAAGATGTTTCACAGAATGCTTCTGTGTAGCTTTTTTTGAAGATAATCCTTTTTCCACTTTAGCCTTCTAAGCACTCCGAATGTCCTCTTGCAGTTTCTACAGAAAGAGTGTTTCAGAACTACTCAACCAACAGTAAGGTTCAACCCTGTTAGTTCAATACACAGAACAGAAAGAAGTTTCACAGAATGCTTCTGTGTAGTCTTTATTTTAAGATATTCCTTTTTCAACTATAGACCTCTTAGGGCTAGGAATGTCCACTTCCAGTTTCTACAGAAAGAGTGTTTCACAACTCCTCAATCAAAAGTAAGGTTCAAATCTGTTAGTTGAATGCACAGATCAGAAAGAAGTTTCACAGAATGCTTTGTGTAGTTTTATTTTTAAGATATTCCTTTTTTCACTATAGCCCGCCAAGCCTTCAGAATGTCCACTGGCAGTTTCTACAGAAAGTGTGTCTCAGAACTGCTCAATCAAAAGTAAGGTTCAAGTCTGTAAGTTGCATGCACAGAACAGAAAGAAGTTTCACAGAATGCTTCTGCGTATTTTTTATTTGAAGAAATACCTTTTCCCACTTTATGTCTCTAAGTGCTCCGAATGTCCACTTGAAGTTTTTACAGAAGGAGTGTTTCAGAACTGCTCAATCAAAAGTAAGGTTCCACTCTGTTAATTGAATGCACAGAACAGAAACACGTTTCACAGAATGCTTCTGTGTGGTTTTTATTTGAAGATATTCCTTTTTCCACTGTAGACCTCTTAGCGCTCTGAATGTCCACTTGCAGTTACTACAGAAAGAGTTTATCAGCAAAGCCGAATCAAAAGTAATGTTCAGTTCTGTTAGTTGAATGCACAGAACAGAAAGAAGTTTCACAGAATGCTTCTGTGTAGTTCTTATTTGAAGATATTCCCTTTTCCACTGTAATCCAGTTAGCGCTCCAAATGTCCACTTTCAGGTTCTACAGAAAGTGTGTTTCAGAACTGCTCAATCAAAAGTAAAGTTCAACACTTTTAGTTGAATACACAGAACAGAAAGACGTTTCACAGAATGCTTCTGTGTAGTTTTTATTTGCCGATATTCCTTCTTTCCCTATAGGCCTCTTAGCGCTCCGAATGTCCACTATCAATTTCTACAGAAAGAGTGTTTCAAAACTGCTCAGTCAAATGTAAGATTCAACTATGTTAGTTGAATGCACAGAACACAAAGAAGTTTCACAGAATGCTTCTGTGTAGTTCTTAGTTGAAGATATTCCTTTTCCACTATAGGCCTCTAAGCGCTCTAAATGTACACTTGAAGTTTATTCAGAAAGAGGGTTTCAGATCTGCTCAATCAAAAGTATGGTTAAACTCTGTTAGTTGAATGCACAGATCAGAAAGAAGTTTCACAGAATGCTTCTGGGTAGTTTGTATTTGAAGATATTCCTTTTTCCAATATAGGCCACTTAGCTCTCCAAATATCCACATGAAATCTCTATAGAAAGAGTGTTTCACAACTCCTCAATCAAAAGTAAGGTTCAACTCTGTTAGTTGAATGCACTGATTAGAAAGAAGTTTCACAGAATGCTTCTGTGTAGTCTTTATTTGAAGATATTCCTTTCTCAACTGTAGGCCTATTTGCGCTCCGAGTGTCCACATGCAGTTTCTACAGAAAGAGTGTTTCAGAACTGCACAATCAAAAGTCAGGATGAACTCTTTTAGTTGAATGCACAGAACAGAAAGAAGTTTCACAGAATTCTTCAGTGTAATTTTTATTTGAAGATATTCCTTCTTCCCCTATAGGCGTCTTAGCGCTCCGATTATATACTTGCACTTTCTACAGAAAGAGTGTTTCAGAACTGCTCAATCAAAAGTCAGGTTGAACTCTGTTAGTTGAATGCACAGAAGAGAAAGAAGTTTCACAGAATGCTTCTGTGTATTTTTTATTTGAAGATATTCCTTTTCCCACTTTGTGTCTCTAAGTGCTCCGAATGTACACTTGAAGATTTTACAGAAGGAGTCTTTCAGAACTGCTCAATCAAAAGTAAGGTTCAACTCTGTTAATTGAATGCACAGAACAGAAAGAAGATTCACAGAATGCTTCTGTGTAGTTTTTGATTGAAGATATCCCTTTTTCCACTATAGACCTCTTGGAGCTCCGAATGTCCACTTGCAGTTTCTACAGAAAGAGTGTTTACGCAAAGCTAAATCAAAAGTAAGGTTCAATTCTGTTAGTTGAATGCACATCACAGGAAGAAGTTACACAGAATGCTTCTGTGTAGTTCTTATTTGAAGATATTCCTTTTTCCACTATCGGCCACTTAGCACTCTGAATGTCCAATTTCAGTTTCTTCGGAAAGTGTGTTTCAGAACTGCTCAATCAAAAATAATGTTCAACTGTGTTACTTGAATGCGCTGATCAGAAAGAAGTTTCACAGAATGCTTCTGTGTAGTCTTTATTTGAAGATATTCCTTTTTCAACTCTCGACCTCTTAGGGCTATGAATGTCCACTTCCAGTTTCCACAGAAAGAGTGTTTCACAACTCCTCAATCAAAAGTAAGGTTCAACTCTGTTAGTTGAATGAACAGATCAGAAAGAAGTTTCACAGAATGCTTCTGTGTAGTTTTATTTTTAAGATATTACATTTTCCACTATAGCCCGCCTAGCGCTCAGAATGTCCACTTGAAGTTTCTATAGAAAGTGTGTTTCAGAACTGCTGATTCAAAAGTAAGGTTCAACTCGATAGTTTGAATGCACGGAACAGAAAGAAGTTTCACAGAATGTTTCTGTGTGGTTTTTATTTGAAGATATTCCTGTTTCTTGCATAGGCCTCTTAGCGCTACGAATGTCCACTTGCAGTTTCTACAGAAAAAGTGTTTCAGAAATCCTCAGTCAGAAGTAATGTTATACTCTGTTAGTTGAATGCACAGAACAAAAAGAAGTTTCACCAAATGCTTCTGGATAGTTTCTATTTGAAGATATTCCTTTTTCCAGTATAGGCCTCATACATCTCAGAATGTCCACTTGCAGTTTCTACAGAAAGAGTGTTTCAGAACTGCTCAGTCAAAAGTAAGGTTCAACTCTGTTAGTTCAATGCACAGAACAGAAAGTAGCTTCACAGAATGCTTCTGTGTAGTTTTTATTTGAAGATATTCCTTTTTGCAGTTGAGGCCTCGTAGCACTCCTAATGTGCACTTGCAGTTGCTACTGAAAGAGTGTTTCCTAACTGCTCAAACAAAGTAAGTTTCAACTCTGTTATTTGAATGCACAGAACAGAAAGAAGTTTCACAGAATGCTTCTGTGTAGATTTTATTTCAAGATATTACTTTTTCTTTTATAGGCTCCTTAGCGCTCTGAATGTCCACTTGCAGATTCTACCGAAGGAGTGTTTCAGATCTGCTCAATCAAAAGTAAGGTTAAACTCTGTTGTTTGAATGCACAGAACAGAAAGAAGTTTCACAGAAAGCTTCTTTGCAGTTTTAATTTGAATATATTCCTGTTTCTTGTATAGGCCTCTTAGCGCTCTGAATGTACACGTGCAGTTTCTACAGAAAAAGTGTTTCAGAAATGCTCAGTCAGAAGTAAGGTTCAAGTCTGTTTGTTGAATGCACAGGAAAGAAGTTTCACCGAATGCTTCTGGGTAGTTTGTATTTGAAGATATTCCTTTTTCCAGTATAGGCCTCATAGCTCTCCGAATGTCCCCTTGCAGTTTCTACAGACAGAGTGTTTCAGAACTGCTCAGTCAAAAGTAAGGTTCAGCTATGTGAGTTCAATGCACAGAACAGAAAGTAGCTTCACAGAATGCTTCTTGGTAGTTTTCATTTGAAGATATTCCTTTTTGCACTTGAGGCCTCATAGCGCTCCGAAGGTGCACTTCCAGTTTCCAATGAAAGAGTGTTTCTTAATTCCTCAATCAAAGTAAGGTTCAACTCTGTTATTTGAATGCACAGAACAGAAAAAAGTTTCACAGAATGCTTCTGTGTAGTATTTATTTGAAGATATATCTTTTTCCACTATAGGCTTCTTAGCGCACCGAATGTCCACTTGCAGTTTCTACAGAAACAGGGTTTCAGAACTGCTCAATAAAATGTAAGGTTGAACTCTGCTAGTAGGATGCACAGATCAGAAAGTATTTTCACAGAATGCTTCTGGGTAATTTGTATTTGAAGATATTCCTTTTTCCACTATAGGCCTCTTAGCACTCCGGATGTCCAATTGCAGTTTCTACAGAAAGTGTGTTTCAGAAGTGCTCAGTCAAAAGTAAGGTTAAACTCAGTTAGTTGAATGCACAGATCAGAAAGTAGTTTCACAGAATGCGCCTGTGTAGTTTTTATTTGAAGATATTACCTTTTCAACTATAGGCCTAATTGCGCTACGAATGTCCTCATGCAGTTTCTACGGAAAGAGTGTTTAAGAACTGCACAATCAAAAGTAAAGATCAACTCTGTTAGTTGAATGCACAGATCAGAAAGGAGTTTCACAGAATGCTTCTGTGTAGTAGTTTTTGAAGATATAGCTTTTTCCACTGTAGTCCGCATAGCGCTCCGAATGTTCACTTGCAGTTTCTACAGAAAGAGTGTTTCAGAAGTGATCAATCAAAAGTAAGGTTCAATTATGTTAGTGGAATGCACAGAACAGAAAGATGTTTCACAGAATGCTTCTGTGTAGTTTTTTTTGAAGACATTCCTTTTTATACTATAGGCCTCTTAGCGCACCGATTGTCCACTTGCAGTTTCTACAGAAAGAGTGTTTCAGATCTGCTCAATCAAAAGTAAGGTTCAACTCTGTTAGTTGAATGCACAGATCAGAAAGAAGTTTCACAGAATGCTTCTGTATAGTCTTTATTTGAAGATAACCCTTTTTCCACTGTAGTCCGCTTAGCGGTCCGAATGTCCACTTGCAGTTTCTACAGAAAGAGTGTTTTAGAATTCCTCAATCAAAAGTAAGGTTAAACTCTCTTAGTTGAATGCACAGAACAGAAAGATGTTTCACAGAATGCTTCTCTGTAGTTTTTATTTGCCGATATTACTTCTTCCCCTATAGGCCTTTTAGCGCTCCGAATGTCCACTTTCAATTTCTATAGAAAGAGTGTTTCAGAACTGCTCAATCAAAACGAATTTTCAACTCTGTTAGTTGAATGCACTGATCAGAAAGAAGTTTCACAGAATGCTTCTGTGTAGTCTTTATTGGAGGATATTCCTTTTTTTTTTTTTATGATTTTTTTTTATTATTATACTTTAGGGTTTTAGGGTATATGTGCACAATGTGAAGGTTTGTTACATATGTATTCATGTGCCATGTTGATTTCCTGCACCCATTAAGTCGTCATTTAGCATTAGGTGTATCTCCTAATGCTGTCCCTCCCCCGTCCCCCCACCCCACAACAGTACCCGGAGCGTGATTTTCCCCTTCCTGTTTCCATGAGTTCTCATTGTTCAATTCCCACCTATGAGTGAGAACATGCGATGTTTGGTTTTTTGTCCTTGCGATAGTTTACTGAGAATGATGTTTTCCAGTTTCATCCATGTCCCTACAAAGGACACGAACTCATCATTTTTTATGGCTGCATACTATTCCATGGTGTATATGTGCCACATTTTCTTAATTTAGTCTATCGTTGTTGGACATTTGGGTTGGTTCCAACTCTTTGCTATTGTGAATAGTGCCGCAATAAACATATGTGTGCATGTGTCTTTATAGCAGCATGACTTATAGTCCTTTGGGTATATACCCAGTAATGGGATGGCTGGGTCAAATGGTATTTCTAGTTCTAGATCCCTGAGGAATCGCCACACTGACTTCCACAATGGTTGAACTAGTTTACAGTCCCACCAACAGTGTAAAAGTGTTCCTATTTCTCCAAATCCTCTCCAGCACCTGTTGTTTCCTGATATTTAATGATGGCCATTCTAACTGGTGTGAGATGGTATCTCACTGTGGTTTTGATTTGCATTTCTCTGATGGCCAGTGATGAGGAGCATTTCTTCATGTATTTTTTGGCTGCATAAATGTCTTCTTTTGAGAATTGTCTGTTCATGTCCTCTGCCCACTTTTGGATGGGGTTGTTTGTTTTTTTCTTGTAAATTTGTTTGGGTTCATTGTAGATTCTGGATATTAGCCCTTTGTCAAATGAGTAGGTTGCAAAAATTTTCTCCCATTGTGTAGGTTGCCTGTTCACTCTGATGATAGTTTCTTTTGCTGTGCAGAAGCTCTTTAGTTTAATGAGATCCCATTTGTCGATTTTGGCTTTTGTTGCCATTGCTTTTGGTGTTTTAGACATGAAGCCCTTGCCCACGCCTATGTCCTGAATGGTATTGCCTAAGTTTTCTTGTAGGATTTTAATGGTTTTAAGACTAATATATAAGTCTTTAATCCATCTTGAATTAATTTTGGTATAAAGTGTAAGGAAGGGATCCAGTTGCAGCTTTCTACATATGGCTAGCCAGTTTTCCCAGCACCATTTATTAAATAGGGAAGCCTTTCCCCATTACTTGTTTTTGTCAGGTTTGTCAAAGATCAGATAGTTGTAGCTCTGTGGCATCATTTCTGAGGGCTCTGTTCTGTCCCATTGATCTATGTCTCTGTTGTGGTACCAGTACCATGCTGTTTTGGTTACTGTAGCGTGATGCCTCCAGCTTTGTTCTTTTGGCTTAGGATTGACTTGGCGATGCGGGCTCTCTTTTGGTTCCATATGAACTTTAAAGTAGTTTTTTCCAATTATGTGAAGAAAGTCATTGGTAGCTTGATGGGGATGGCATTGAATCTATAAATTACCTTGGGCAGTATGGCCATTTTCACGATATTGATTCTTCCAACCAATGAGCATGGAATGTTCTTCCATTTGTTTGTATCCTCTTTTATTTCATTGAGCAGTGGTTTGTAGTTCTCCTTGAAGAGGTCCTTCACATCCCTTGTAAGTTGGATTCCTAGGTATTTTATTCTCTTTGAAGCAATTGTGAATGGGACTTCACGCATGATTTGGCTCTCTGTTTGTCTGTTATTGGTGTACAAGAATGCTTGTGATTTTTGTACATTAATTTTGTATCCTGAGACTTTGCTGAAGTTGCTAATCAGCTTAAGGAGATTTTGGGCTGAGACAACGGGGTTTTCTAGATATACAATCATGTCATCTGCAAACAGGGACAATTTGACTTCCTCTATTCCTAATTGAATACACTTTATTTCCTTCTCCTGCCTGATTGCTCTGGCCAGGATATTCCTTTTTCAACTATCGACCATTTAGCGCTCCGAATGTCCACTTGCAGTTTCTGCAGAAAGAGTGTTTCAGAACTGCTCAATCAAAACTAAGGTTGAACTATGTTAGCTGAATGCACAGAAGAGAAAGAAGTTTCGCAGAATTCTTCTGTGTAGTTTTTTTTTCAAGATACTCCTTTTTCCACTACAGGCCTCTTAGCGCACCAAATGTCCACTTGCAGTTTCTATAGAAAGAGTGTTTCAGAACTGCTCAATCAAAAGTAAGGTTCAACTATGCTAGGTGAATGCACGGAACACAAAGAAGTTTCACAGAATGCTTCTGTGTAGTTCTTATTTGAAGATATTCCTTTTCCACTCTAGGCCTCTTAGCGCTCCGAATGTCCACTTGCCGTGTATTCAGAAAGAGTGATTCAGAACTACTCAATCAAAAGTAAAGTTCAACTCTGTTAGTTGAATGCACAGGTCAGAAAGAAGTTTCACAGAATGCTTCTGGGTAGTTTGTATTTGAAGATATTCCTTTTTGCAGTTGAGGCCTCATAGCGCTCCTAATGTGCACTTGCAGTTGCTACTGAGTGTTTCCTAACTGCTCAAAGTAAGTTTCAAATCTGTTATTTGAATGCACAGAACAGAAAGAAGTTTCACAGAATGCTTCTGTGTAGTTTTTATTTCAAGATATTACTTTTTCTTTTATAGGCTCCTTAGCGCTCTGAATGTCCACTTGCAGATTCTACCGAAGGAGTGTTTCAGATCTGCTCAATCAAAAGTAAGGTTAAACTCTGTTGTTTGAATGCACAGAACAGAAAGAAGTTTCACAGAAACCTCCTTTGCAGTTTTTATTTGAATATATTCCTCTTTCTTGTATAGTCCTCTTAGCGCTCCGAATGTACACGTGCAGTTTCTACAGAAAAAGTGTTTCAGAAATGCTCAGTCAGAAGCAAGGTTCAAGTCTGTTAGTTGAATGCACAGAACAGAAAGAAGTTTCACCGAATGCTTCTGGGTAGTTTGTATTTGAAGATATTCCTTTTTCCAGTATAGGCCTCATAGCTCTCCGAATGTCCCCTTGCAGTTTCTACAGACAGAGTGTTTCAGAACTGCTCAGTCAAAAGTAAGGTTCAGCTATGTGAGTTCAATGCACAGAACAGAAAGTAGCTTCACAGAATGCTTCTTTGTAGTTTTCATTTGAAGATATTCCTTTTTGCACTTGAGGCCTCATAGCGCTCCGAAGGGCACTGGCAGTTTCTAATGAAAAAGTGTTTCTTAATTCCTCAAAGTAAGGTTCATCTCTGTTATTTGAATGCACAGAACAGAAAAAAGTTTCACAGAATGCTTCTGTGTAGTATTTATTTGAAGATATATCTTTTTCCACTATAGGCTTCTTAGCGCACAGAATGTCCACTTGCAGTTTCTACAGAAACAGTGTTTCAGAACTGCTCAATAAAATGTAAGGTTCAACTCTGCTAGTAGGATGCACAGATCAGAAAGTATTTTCACAGAATGCTTCTGGGTAATTTGTATTTGAAGATATTACTTTTTCCACTATAGGCCTAATTGCGCTCCGAATGTCCTCATGGAGTTTCTACGGAAAGAGGGTTTAACAACTGCACAATCGAAAGTAAGGATCAACTCTGTTAGTTGAATGCACAGATCAGAAAGGAGTTTCACAGAATGCTTCTGTGTAGTATTTTTTGAAGATATTCCTTTTTCCACTGTAGTCCGCATAGCCCTCCGAATGTCCACTAGCAGTTTCTACAGAAAGAGTGTTTAAGAACTGCTCAATCAAAAGTAAGGTTCAATTATGTTAGTGGAATGCAGAGAACAGAAAGATGTTTCACAGAATGCTTCTGTGTAGTTTTTTTTGAAGACATTCCTTTTTCCACTATAGGCCTCTTAGCGCACCGATTGTCCACTTGCAGTTTCTACAGAAAGAGTGTTTCGGAACTGCTCAATCAAAAGTAAGGTTCAACTATGTTAGTTGAATGCACCGAACACAAAGAAGTTTCACAGAATGCTTCTGTGTAGTTCTTATTTGAAGATATTCCTTTTCCACTATAGGCCTCTTAGCGCTCCGAATGTCCACTTGCAGTTTATTCAGAAAGAGTGTTTCAGATCTGCTCAATCAAAAGTAAGGTTCAACTCTGTTAGTTGAATGCACAGATCAGAAAGAAGTTTCACAGAATGCTTCTGGGTAGGTTGTATTTGAAGATATTCCTTTTTCCACTATAGGCCTCATTGCGCTCCGGAAGTCCAATTGTAGTTTCTACAGAAAGTGGGCTTCAGAAGTGCTCACTCAAAAGTAAGGTTAAACTCAGTGAGTTGAATGCACAGATCAGGAAGGAGTTTCACGGAATGCTTCTGTGTAGTATTTATTTGAAGATATTCCTTTTTCCACTGTAGTCCGCTTAGCGCTCAGAATGTCCACTTGCAGTTTCTACAGAAAAAGTGTTTCAGAACTGCTCGATCAAAAGTAAAGTTCAACTATGTTAGTTGAATGCACGGAACAAGTTTCACAGAATGCTTCTGTGTAGTTCTTATTTGAAGATATTCCTTTTCTACTATAGGCCTCTTAGCTCTCCGAATGTCCACTTGCAGTTTATTCAGAAAGAGTGTTTCAGATCTGCTCAATCAAAAGTAAGGTTCAACTCTGTTAGTTGAATGCACCGAACACAAAGAAGTTTCACAGAATGCTTCGGTGTAGTTCTTATTTGAAGATATTCCTTTTCCACTATAGGCCTCTTAGCGCTCCGAATGTCCACTTGCAGTTTATTCAGAAAGAGTGTTTCACATCTGCTCAATCAAAAGTAAGGTTCAACTCTGTTAGTTGAATGCACAGATCAGAAAGAAGTTTCACAGAATGCTTCTGGGTAGTTTGTATTTGAAGATATTCCTTTTTCCACTATAGGCCTCATTGCGCTCCGGAAGTCCAATTGTAGTTTCTACAGAAAGTGGGCTTCAGAAGTGCTCACTCAAAAGTAAGGTTAAACTCAGTGAGTTGAATGCACAGATCAGGAAGGAGTTTCACGGAATGCTTCTGTGTAGTATTTATTTGAAGATATTCCTTTTGCCACTGTAGTCCGCTTAGCGCTCAGAATGTCCACTTGCAGTTTCTACAGAAAAAGTGTTTCAGAACTGCTCAATCAAAAGTAAAGTTCAACTATGTTAGTTGAATGCACGGAACAAGTTTCACAGAATGCTTCTGTGTAGTTCTTATTTGAAGATATTCCTTTTCTACTATAGGCCTCTTAGCTCTCCGAATGTCCACTTGCAGTTTATTCAGAAAGAGTGTTTCAGATCTGCTCAATCAAAAGTAAGGTTCAACTCTGTTAGTTGAATGCACAGATCAGAAAGAAGTTTCACAGAATGCTTCTGGGTAGTTTGTATTTGAACATATTCCTTTTTCCACTATAGGCCTCTTAACGCTCCGGATGTCCAATTGCAGTTTCTACAAAAAGTGTGTTTCAGAAGTGCTCAGTCAAAAGTAAGGTTAAACTCAGTTAGTTGAATGCACAGATCAGAAAGTAGTTTCACAGAATGCTTCTGTGTAGTTTTTATTTGAATATATTCCCTTTTCCACTATAGGCCTCTTAGCGCTCCGAATGTCCACTTGAAATCTCTGTAGAAAGAGTGTTTCACAACTCCTCAATCAAAAGTAAGATTCAAATCTGTTAGTTGAATGCACTGATCAGAAAGAAGTTTCATAGAATGCTTCTGTGTAGTCTTTATTGGAGGATATTCCTTTTTTTTTTTATGATTTTTTTTTTTTTAATTATACTTTAGGGTTTTAGGGTACATGTGCACAATGTGAAGGTTTGTTACATATGTATCCATGTGCCATGTTGATTTCCTGCACCCATTAAGTCGTCATTTGGCATTAGGTGTATCTCCTAATGCTGTCCCTCCCCCGTCCCCCCACCCCACAACTGTACCCGGAGCGTGATTTTCCCCTTCCTGTTTCCATGAGTTCTCATTGTTCAATTCCCACCTATGAGTGAGAACATGCGATGTTTGGTTTTTTGTCCTTGCGATAGTTTACTGAGAATGATGTTTTCCAGTTTCATCCATGTCCCTACAAAGGACACGAACTCATCATTTTTTATGGCTGCATACTATTCCATGGTGTATATGTGCCACATTTTCTTAATCTAGTCTATCGTTGTTGGACATTTGGGTTGGTTCCAACTCTTTGCTATAGTGAATAGTGCCGCAATAAACATATGTGTGCATGTGTCTTTATAGCAGCATGACTTATAGTCCTTTGGGTATATACCCAGTAATGGGATGGCTGGGTCAAATGGTATTTCTAGTTCTAGATCCCTGAGGAATCGCCACACTGACTTCCACAATGGTTGAACTAGTTTACAGTCCCACCAACAGTGTAAAAGTGTTCCTATTTCTCCAAATCCTCTCCAGCACCTGTTGTTTCCTGATATTTAATGATGGCCATTCTAACTGGTGTGAGATGGTATCTCACTGTGGTTTTGATTTGCATTTCTCTGATGGCCAGTGATGAGGAGCATTTCTTCATGTATTTTTTGGCTGCATAAATGTCTTCTTTTGAGAATTGTCTGTTCATGTCCTCTGCCCACTTTTGGATGGGGTTGTTTGTTTTTTTCTTGTAAATTTGTTTGGGTTCATTGTAGATTCTGGATATTAGCCCTTTGTCAAATGAGTAGGTTGCAAAAATTTTCTCCCATTGTGTAGGTTGCCTGTTCACTCTGATGATAGTTTCTTTTGCTGTGCAGAAGCTCTTTAGTTTAATGAGATCCCATTTGTCGATTTTGGCTTTTGTTGCCATTGCTTTTGGTGTTTTAGACATGAAGCCCTTGCCCACGCCTATGTCCTGAATGGTATTGCCTAAGTTTTCTTGTAGGATTTTAATGGTTTTAAGACTAATATATAAGTCTTTAATCCATCTTGAATTAATTTTGGTATAAAGTGTAAGGAAGGGATCCAGTTGCAGCTTTCTACATATGGCTAGCCAGTTTTCCCAGCACCATTTATTAAATAGGGAAGCCTTTCCCCATTACTTGTTTTTGTCAGGTTTGTCAAAGATCAGATAGTTGTAGCTCTGCGGCATCATTTCTGAGGGCTCTGTTCTGTCCCATTGATCTATGTCTCTGTTGTGGTACCAGTACCATGCTGTTTTGGTTACTGTAGCGTGATGCCTCCAGCTTTGTTCTTTTGGCTTAGGATTGACTTGGCGATGCGGGCTCTCTTTTGGTTCCATATGAACTTTAAAGTAGTTTTTTCCAATTATGTGAAGAAAGTCATTGGTAGCTTGATGGGGATGGCATTGAATCTATAAATTACCTTGGGCAGTATGGCCATTTTCACGATATTGATTCTTCCAACCAATGAGCATGGAATGTTCTTCCATTTGTTTGTATCCTCTTTTATTTCATTGAGCAGTGGTTTGTAGTTCTCCTTGAAGAGGTCCTTCACATCCCTTGTAAGTTGGATTCCTAGGTATTTTATTCTCTTTGAAGCAATTGTGAATGGGACTTCACGCATGATTTGGCTCTCTGTTTGTCTGTTATTGGTGTACAAGAATGCTTGTGATTTTTGTACATTAATTTTGTATCCTGAGACTTTGCTGAAGTTGCTAATCAGCTTAAGGAGATTTTGGGCTGAGACAACGGGGTTTTCTAGATATACAATCATGTCATCTGCAAACAGGGACAATTTGACTTCCTCTATTCCTAATTGAATACACTTTATTTCCTTCTCCTGCCTGATTGCTCTGGCCAGGATATTCCTTTTTCAACTATCGACCATTTAGCGCTCCGAATGTCCACTTGCAGTTTCTGCAGAAAGAGTGTTTCAGAACTGCTCAATCAAAACTAAGGTTGAACTATGTTAGTTGAATGCACAGAAGAGAAAGAAGTTTCGCAGAATTCTTCTGTGTAGTTTTTTTTTCAAGATACTCCTTTTTCCACTACAGGCCTCTTAGCGCACCGAATGTCCACTTGCAGTTTCTATAGAAAGAGTGTTTCAGAACTGCTCAATCAAAAGTAAGGTTCAACTATGCTAGGTGAATGCACGGAACACAAAGAAGTTTCACAGAATGCTTCTGTGTAGTTCTTATTTGAAGATATTCCTTTTCCACTCTAGGCCTCTTAGCGCTCCGAATGTCCACTTGCCGTGTATTCAGAAAGAGTGATTCAGAACTACTCAATCAAAAGTAAAGTTCAACTCTGTTAGTTGAATGCACAGGTCAGAAAGAAGTTTCACAGAATGCTTCTGGGTAGTTTGTATTTGAAGATATTCCTTTTTGCAGTTGAGGCCTCATAGCGCTCCTAATGTGCACTTGCAGTTGCTACTGAGTGTTTCCTAACTGCTCAAAGTAAGTTTCAAATCTGTTATTTGAATGCACAGAACAGAAAGAAGTTTCACAGAATGCTTCTGTGTAGTTTTTATTTCAAGATATTACTTTTTCTTTTATAGGCTCCTTAGCGCTCTGAATGTCCACTTGCAGATTCTACCGAAGGAGTGTTTCAGATCTGCTCAATCAAAAGTAAGGTTAAACTCTGTTGTTTGAATGCACAGAACAGAAAGAAGTTTCACAGAAACCTCCTTTGCAGTTTTTATTTGAATATATTCCTCTTTCTTGTATAGTCCTCTTAGCGCTCCGAATGTACACGTGCAGTTTCTACAGAAAAAGTGTTTCAGAAATGCTCAGTCAGAAGCAAGGTTCAAGTCTGTTAGTTGAATGCACAGAACAGAAAGAAGTTTCACCGAATGCTTCTGGGTAGTTTGTATTTGAAGATATTCCTTTTTCCAGTATAGGCCTCATAGCTCTCCGAATGTCCCCTTGCAGTTTCTACAGACAGAGTGTTTCAGAACTGCTCAGCCAAAAGTAAGGTTCAGCTATGTGAGTTCAATGCACAGAACAGAAAGTAGCTTCACAGAATGCTTCTTTGTAGTTCTCATTTGAAGATATTCCTTTTTGCACTTGAGGCCTCATAGCGCTCCGAAGGGCACTGGCAGTTTCTAATGAAAAAGTGTTTCTTAATTCCTCAAAGTAAGGTTCATCTCTGTTATTTGAATGCACAGAACAGAAAAAAGTTTCACAGAATGCTTCTGTGTAGTATTTATTTGAAGATATATCTTTTTCCACTATAGGCTTCTTAGCGCACAGAATGTCCACTTGCAGTTTCTACAGAAACAGTGTTTCAGAACTGCTCAATAAAATGTAAGGTTCAACTCTGCTAGTAGGATGCACAGATCAGAAAGTATTTTCACAGAATGCTTCTGGGTAATTTGTATTTGAAGATATTACTTTTTCCACTATAGGCCTAATTGCGCTCCGAATGTCCTCATGGAGTTTCTACGGAAAGAGGGTTTAACAACTGCACAATCGAAAGTAAGGATCAACTCTGTTAGTTGAATGCACAGATCAGAAAGGAGTTTCACAGAATGCTTCTGTGTAGTATTTTTTGAAGATATTCCTTTTTCCACTGTAGTCCGCATAGCCCTCCGAATGTCCACTAGCAGTTTCTACAGAAAGAGTGTTTAAGAACTGCTCAATCAAAAGTAAGGTTCAATTATGTTAGTGGAATGCAGAGAACAGAAAGATGTTTCACAGAATGCTTCTGTGTAGTTTTTTTTGAAGACATTCCTTTTTCCACTATAGGCCTCTTAGCGCACCGATTGTCCACTTGCAGTTTCTACAGAAAGAGTGTTTCGGAACTGCTCAATCAAAAGTAAGGTTCAACTATGTTAGTTGAATGCACCGAACACAAAGAAGTTTCACAGAATGCTTCTGTGTAGTTCTTATTTGAAGATATTCCTTTTCCACTATAGGCCTCTTAGCGCTCCGAATGTCCACTTGCAGTTTATTCAGAAAGAGTGTTTCAGATCTGCTCAATCAAAAGTAAGGTTCAACTCTGTTAGTTGAATGCACAGATCAGAAAGAAGTTTCACAGAATGCTTCTGGGTAGGTTGTATTTGAAGATATTCCTTTTTCCACTATAGGCCTCATTGCGCTCCGGAAGTCCAATTGTAGTTTCTACAGAAAGTGGGCTTCAGAAGTGCTCACTCAAAAGTAAGGTTAAACTCAGTGAGTTGAATGCACAGATCAGGAAGGAGTTTCACGGAATGCTTCTGTGTAGTATTTATTTGAAGATATTCCTTTTTCCACTGTAGTCCGCTTAGCGCTCAGAATGTCCACTTGCAGTTTCTACAGAAAAAGTGTTTCAGAACTGCTCGATCAAAAGTAAAGTTCAACTATGTTAGTTGAATGCACGGAACAAGTTTCACAGAATGCTTCTGTGTAGTTCTTATTTGAAGATATTCCTTTTCTACTATAGGCCTCTTAGCTCTCCGAATGTCCACTTGCAGTTTATTCAGAAAGAGTGTTTCAGATCTGCTCAATCAAAAGTAAGGTTCAACTCTGTTAGTTGAATGCACCGAACACAAAGAAGTTTCACAGAATGCTTCGGTGTAGTTCTTATTTGAAGATATTCCTTTTCCACTATAGGCCTCTTAGCGCTCCGAATGTCCACTTGCAGTTTATTCAGAAAGAGTGTTTCACATCTGCTCAATCAAAAGTAAGGTTCAACTCTGTTAGTTGAATGCACAGATCAGAAAGAAGTTTCACAGAATGCTTCTGGGTAGTTTGTATTTGAAGATATTCCTTTTTCCACTATAGGCCTCATTGCGCTCCGGAAGTCCAATTGTAGTTTCTACAGAAAGTGGGCTTCAGAAGTGCTCACTCAAAAGTAAGGTTAAACTCAGTGAGTTGAATGCACAGATCAGGAAGGAGTTTCACGGAATGCTTCTGTGTAGTATTTATTTGAAGATATTCCTTTTGCCACTGTAGTCCGCTTAGCGCTCAGAATGTCCACTTGCAGTTTCTACAGAAAAAGTGTTTCAGAACTGCTCGATCAAAAGTAAAGTTCAACTATGTTAGTTGAATGCACGGAACAAGTTTCACAGAATGCTTCTGTGTAGTTCTTATTTGAAGATATTCCTTTTCTACTATAGGCCTCTTAGCTCTCCGAATGTCCACTTGCAGTTTATTCAGAAAGAGTGTTTCAGATCTGCTCAATCAAAAGTAAGGTTCAACTCTGTTAGTTGAATGCACAGATCAGAAAGAAGTTTCACAGAATGCTTCTGGGTAGTTTGTATTTGAACATATTCCTTTTTCCACTATAGGCCTCTTAACGCTCCGGATGTCCAATTGCAGTTTCTACAAAAAGTGTGTTTCAGAAGTGCTCAGTCAAAAGTAAGGTTAAACTCAGTTAGTTGAATGCACAGATCAGAAAGTAGTTTCACAGAATGCTTCTGTGTAGTTTTTATTTGAATATATTCCCTTTTCCACTATAGGCCTCTTAGCGCTCCGAATGTCCACTTGAAATCTCTGTAGAAAGAGTGTTTCACAACTCCTCAATCAAAAGTAAGATTCAAATCTGTTAGTTGAATGCACTGATCAGAAAGAAGTTTCATAGAATGCTTCTGTGTAGTCTTTATTGGAGGATATTCCTTTTTTTTTTTATGATTTTTTTTTTTAATTATACTTTAGGGTTTTAGGGTACATGTGCACAATGTGAAGGTTTGTTACATATGTATCCATGTGCCATGTTGATTTCCTGCACCCATTAAGTCGTCATTTGGCATTAGGTGTATCTCCTAATGCTGTCCCTCCCCCGTCCCCTCACCCCACAACAGTACCCGGAGCGTGATTTTCCCCTTCCTGTTTCCATGAGTTCTCATTGTTCAATTCCCACCTATGAGTGAGAACATGCGATGTTTGGTTTTTTGTCCTTGCGATAGTTTACTGAGAATGATGTTTTCCAGTTTCATCCATGTCCCTACAAAGGACACGAACTCATCATTTTTTATGGCTGCATACTATTCCATGGTGTATATGTGCCACATTTTCTTAATCTAGTCTATCGTTGTTGGACATTTGGGTTGGTTCCAACTCTTTGCTATTGTGAATAGTGCCGCAATAAACATATGTGTGCATGTGTCTTTATAGCAGCATGACTTATAGTCCTTTGGGTATATACCCAGTAATGGGATGGCTGTGTCAAATGGTATTTCTAGTTCTAGATCCCTGAGGAATCGCCACACTGACTTCCACAATGGTTGAACTAGTTTACAGTCCCACCAACAGTGTAAAAGTGTTCCTATTTCTCCAAATCCTCTCCAGCACCTGTTGTTTCCTGATATTTAATGATGGCCATTCTAACTGGTGTGAGATGGTATCTCACTGTGGTTTTGATTTGCATTTCTCTGATGGCCAGTGATGAGGAGCATTTCTTCATGTATTTTTTGGCTGCATAAATGTCTTCTTTTGAGAATTGTCTGTTCATGTCCTCTGCCCACTTTTTGATGGGGTTGTTTGTTTTTTTCTTGTAAATTTGTTTGGGTTCATTGTAGATTCTGGATGTTAGCCCTTTGTCAAATGAGTAGGTTGCAAAAATTTTCTCCCATTGTGTAGGTTGCCTGTTCACTCTGATGATAGTTTCTTTTGCTGTGCAGAAGCTCTTTAGTTTAATGAGATCCCATTTGTCGATTTTGGCTTTTGTTGCCATTGCTTTTGGTGTTTTAGACATGAAGCCCTTGCCCACGCCTATGTCCTGAATGGTATTGCCTAAGTTTTCTTGTAGGATTTTAATGGTTTTAAGACTAATATATAAGTCTTTAATCCATCTTGAATTAATTTTGGTATAAAGTGTAAGGAAGGGATCCAGTTGCAGCTTTCTACATATGGCTAGCCAGTTTTCCCAGCACCATTTATTAAATAGGGAAGCCTTTCCCCATTACTTGTTTTTGTCAGGTTTGTCAAAGATCAGATAGTTGTAGCTCTGCGGCATCATTTCTGAGGGCTCTGTTCTGTCCCATTGATCTATGTCTGTGTTGTGGTACCAGTACCATGCTGTTTTGGTTACTGTAGCGTGATGCCTCCAGCTTTGTTCTTTTGGCTTAGGATTGACTTGGCGATGCGGGCTCTCTTTTGGTTCCATATGAACTTTAAAGTAGTTTTTTCCAATTATGTGAAGAAAGTCATTGGTAGCTTGATGGGGATGGCATTGAATTACCTTGGGCAGTATGGCCATTTTCACGATATTGATTCTTCCAACCAATGAGCATGGAATGTTCTTCCATTTGTTTGTATCCTCTTTTATTTCATTGAGCAGTGGTTTGTAGTTCTCCTTGAAGAGGTCCTTCACATCCCTTGTAAGTTGGATTCCTAGGTATTTTATTCTCTTTGAAGCAATTGTGAATGGGACTTCACGCATGATTTGGCTCTCTGTTTGTCTGTTATTGGTGTACAAGAATGCTTGTGATTTTTGTACATTAATTTTGTATCCTGAGACTTTGCTGAAGTTGCTAATCAGCTTAAGGAGATTTTGGGCTGAGACAACGGGGTTTTCTAGATATACAATCATGTCATCTGCAAACAGGGACAATTTGACTTCCTCTATTCCTAATTGAATACACTTTATTTCCTTCTCCTGCCTGATTGCTCTGGCCAGGATATTCCTTTTTCAACTATCGACCATTTAGCGCTCCGAATGTCCACTTGCAGTTTCTGCAGAAAGAGTGTTTCAGAACTGCTCAATCAAAACTAAGGTTGAACTATGTTAGTTGAATGCACAGAAGAGAAAGAAGTTTCGCAGAATTCTTCTGTGTAGTTTTTTTTTCAAGATACTCCTTTTTCCACTACAGGCCTCTTAGCGCACCGAATGTCCACTTGCAGTTTCTATAGAAAGAGTGTTTCAGAACTGCTCAATCAAAAGTAAGGTTCAACTATGCTAGGTGAATGCACGGAACACAAAGAAGTTTCACAGAATGCTTCTGTGTAGTTCTTATTTGAAGATATTCCTTTTCCACTCTAGGCCTCTTAGCGCTCCGAATGTCCACTTGCCGTGTATTCAGAAAGAGTGATTCAGAACTACTCAATCAAAAGTAAAGTTCAACTCTGTTAGTTGAATGCACAGGTCAGAAAGAAGTTTCACAGAATGCTTCTGGGTAGTTTGTATTTGAAGATATTCCTTTTTGCAGTTGAGGCCTCATAGCGCTCCTAATGTGCACTTGCAGTTGCTACTGAGTGTTTCCTAACTGCTCAAAGTAAGTTTCAAATCTGTTATTTGAATGCACAGAACAGAAAGAAGTTTCACAGAATGCTTCTGTGTAGTTTTTATTTCAAGATATTACTTTTTCTTTTATAGGCTCCTTAGCGCTCTGAATGTCCACTTGCAGATTCTACCGAAGGAGTGTTTCAGATCTGCTCAATCAAAAGTAAGGTTAAACTCTGTTGTTTGAATGCACAGAACAGAAAGAAGTTTCACAGAAACCTCCTTTGCAGTTTTTATTTGAATATATTCCTCTTTCTTGTATAGTCCTCTTAGCGCTCCGAATGTACACGTGCAGTTTCTACAGAAAAAGTGTTTCAGAAATGCTCAGTCAGAAGCAAGGTTCAAGTCTGTTAGTTGAATGCACAGAACAGAAAGAAGTTTCACCGAATGCTTCTGGGTAGTTTGTATTTGAAGATATTCCTTTTTCCAGTATAGGCCTCATAGCTCTCCGAATGTCCCCTTGCAGTTTCTACAGACAGAGTGTTTCAGAACTGCTCAGCCAAAAGTAAGGTTCAGCTATGTGAGTTCAATGCACAGAACAGAAAGTAGCTTCACAGAATGCTTCTTTGTAGTTCTCATTTGAAGATATTCCTTTTTGCACTTGAGGCCTCATAGCGCTCCGAAGGGCACTGGCAGTTTCTAATGAAAGAGTGTTTCTTAATTCCTCAAAGTAAGGTTCATCTCTGTTATTTGAATGCACAGAACAGAAAAAAGTTTCACAGAATGCTTCTGTGTAGTATTTATTTGAAGATATATCTTTTTCCACTATAGGCTTCTTAGCGCACAGAATGTCCACTTGCAGTTTCTACAGAAACAGTGATTCAGAACTGCTCAATAAAATGTAAGGTTCAACTCTGCTAGTAGGATGCACAGATCAGAAAGTATTTTCACAGAATGCTTCTGGGTAATTTGTATTTGAAGATATTACTTTTTCCACTATAGGCCTAATTGCGCTCCGAATGTCCTCATGGAGTTTCTACGGAAAGAGGGTTTAACAACTGCACAATCGAAAGTAAGGATCAACTCTGTTAGTTGAATGCACAGATCAGAAAGGAGTTTCACAGAATGCTTCTGTGTAGTATTTTTTGAAGATATTCCTTTTTCCACTGTAGTCCGCATAGCCCTCCGAATGTCCACTAGCAGTTTCTACAGAAAGAGTGTTTAAGAACTGCTCAATCAAAAGTAAGGTTCAATTATGTTAGTGGAATGCAGAGAACAGAAAGATGTTTCACAGAATGCTTCTGTGTAGTTTTTTTTGAAGACATTCCTTTTTCCACTATAGGCCTCTTAGCGCACCGATTGTCCACTTGCAGTTTCTACAGAAAGAGTGTTTCGGAACTGCTCAATCAAAAGTAAGGTTCAACTATGTTAGTTGAATGCACCGAACACAAAGAAGTTTCACAGAATGCTTCTGTGTAGTTCTTATTTGAAGATATTCCTTTTCCACTATAGGCCTCTTAGCGCTCCGAATGTCCACTTGCAGTTTATTCAGAAAGAGTGTTTCAGATCTGCTCAATCAAAAGTAAGGTTCAACTCTGTTAGTTGAATGCACAGATCAGAAAGAAGTTTCACAGAATGCTTCTGGGTAGGTTGTATTTGAAGATATTCCTTTTTCCACTATAGGCCTCATTGCGCTCCGGAAGTCCAATTGTAGTTTCTACAGAAAGTGGGCTTCAGAAGTGCTCACTCAAAAGTAAGGTTAAACTCAGTGAGTTGAATGCACAGATCAGGAAGGAGTTTCACGGAATGCTTCTGTGTAGTATTTATTTGAAGATATTCCTTTTTCCACTGTAGTCCGCTTAGCGCTCAGAATGTCCACTTGCAGTTTCTACAGAAAAAGTGTTTCAGAACTGCTCGATCAAAAGTAAAGTTCAACTATGTTAGTTGAATGCACGGAACAAGTTTCACAGAATGCTTCTGTGTAGTTCTTATTTGAAGATATTCCTTTTCTACTATAGGCCTCTTAGCTCTCCGAATGTCCACTTGCAGTTTATTCAGAAAGAGTGTTTCAGATCTGCTCAATCAAAAGTAAGGTTCAACTCTGTTAGTTGAATGCACCGAACACAAAGAAGTTTCACAGAATGCTTCGGTGTAGTTCTTATTTGAAGATATTCCTTTTCCACTATAGGCCTCTTAGCGCTCCGAATGTCCACTTGCAGTTTATTCAGAAAGAGTGTTTCACATCTGCTCAATCAAAAGTAAGGTTCAACTCTGTTAGTTGAATGCACAGATCAGAAAGAAGTTTCACAGAATGCTTCTGGGTAGTTTGTATTTGAAGATATTCCTTTTTCCACTATAGGCCTCATTGCGCTCCGGAAGTCCAATTGTAGTTTCTACAGAAAGTGGGCTTCAGAAGTGCTCACTCAAAAGTAAGGTTAAACTCAGTGAGTTGAATGCACAGATCAGGAAGGAGTTTCACGGAATGCTTCTGTGTAGTATTTATTTGAAGATATTCCTTTTGCCACTGTAGTCCGCTTAGCGCTCAGAATGTCCACTTGCAGTTTCTACAGAAAAAGTGTTTCAGAACTGCTCAATCAAAAGTAAAGTTCAACTATGTTAGTTGAATGCACGGAACAAGTTTCACAGAATGCTTCTGTGTAGTTCTTATTTGAAGATATTCCTTTTCTACTATAGGCCTCTTAGCTCTCCGAATGTCCACTTGCAGTTTATTCAGAAAGAGTGTTTCAGATCTGCTCAATCAAAAGTAAGGTTCAACTCTGTTAGTTGAATGCACAGATCAGAAAGAAGTTTCACAGAATGCTTCTGGGTAGTTTGTATTTGAACATATTCCTTTTTCCACTATAGGCCTCTTAACGCTCCGGATGTCCAATTGCAGTTTCTACAAAAAGTGTGTTTCAGAAGTGCTCAGTCAAAAGTAAGGTTAAACTCAGTTAGTTGAATGCACAGATCAGAAAGTAGTTTCACAGAATGCTTCTGTGTAGTTTTTATTTGAATATATTCCCTTTTCCACTATAGGCCTCTTAGCGCTCCGAATGTCCACTTGAAATCTCTGTAGAAAGAGTGTTTCACAACTCCTCAATCAAAAGTAAGATTCAAATCTGTTAGTTGAATGCACTGATCAGAAAGAAGTTTCATAGAATGCTTCTGTGTAGTCTTTATTGGAGGATAGTCCTTTTTTTTTTTTATGATTTTTTTTTTTTTAATTATACTTTAGGGTTTTAGGGTACATGTGCACAATGTGAAGGTTTGTTACATATGTATCCATGTGCCATGTTGATTTCCTGCACCCATTAAGTCGTCATTTGGCATTAGGTGTATCTCCTAATGCTGTCCCTCCCCCGTCCCCTCACCCCACAACAGTACCCGGAGCGTGATTTTCCCCTTCCTGTTTCCATGAGTTCTCATTGTTCAATTCCCACCTATGAGTGAGAACATGCGATGTTTGGTTTTTTGTCCTTGCGATAGTTTACTGAGAATGATGTTTTCCAGTTTCATCCATGTCCCTACAAAGGACACGAACTCATCATTTTTTATGGCTGCATACTATTCCATGGTGTATATGTGCCACATTTTCTTAATCTAGTCTATCGTTGTTGGACATTTGGGTTGGTTCCAACTCTTTGCTATTGTGAATAGTGCCGCAATAAACATATGTGTGCATGTGTCTTTATAGCAGCATGACTTATAGTCCTTTGGGTATATACCCAGTAATGGGATGGCTGTGTCAAATGGTATTTCTAGTTCTAGATCCCTGAGGAATCGCCACACTGACTTCCACAATGGTTGAACTAGTTTACAGTCCCACCAACAGTGTAAAAGTGTTCCTATTTCTCCAAATCCTCTCCAGCACCTGTTGTTTCCTGATATTTAATGATGGCCATTCTAACTGGTGTGAGATGGTATCTCACTGTGGTTTTGATTTGCATTTCTCTGATGGCCAGTGATGAGGAGCATTTCTTCATGTATTTTTTGGCTGCATAAATGTCTTCTTTTGAGAATTGTCTGTTCATGTCCTCTGCCCACTTTTTGATGGGGTTGTTTGTTTTTTTCTTGTAAATTTGTTTGGGTTCATTGTAGATTCTGGATGTTAGCCCTTTGTCAAATGAGTAGGTTGCAAAAATTTTCTCCCATTGTGTAGGTTGCCTGTTCACTCTGATGATAGTTTCTTTTGCTGTGCAGAAGCTCTTTAGTTTAATGAGATCCCATTTGTCGATTTTGGCTTTTGTTGCCATTGCTTTTGGTGTTTTAGACATGAAGCCCTTGCCCACGCCTATGTCCTGAATGGTATTGCCTAAGTTTTCTTGTAGGATTTTAATGGTTTTAAGACTAATATATAAGTCTTTAATCCATCTTGAATTAATTTTGGTATAAAGTGTAAGGAAGGGATCCAGTTGCAGCTTTCTACATATGGCTAGCCAGTTTTCCCAGCACCATTTATTAAATAGGGAAGCCTTTCCCCATTACTTGTTTTTGTCAGGTTTGTCAAAGATCAGATAGTTGTAGCTCTGCGGCATCATTTCTGAGGGCTCTGTTCTGTCCCATTGATCTATGTCTGTGTTGTGGTACCAGTACCATGCTCTTTTGGTTACTGTAGCGTGATGCCTCCAGCTTTGTTCTTTTGGCTTAGGATTGACTTGGCGATGCGGGCTCTCTTTTGGTTCCATATGAACTTTAAAGTAGTTTTTTCCAATTATGTGAAGAAAGTCATTGGTAGCTTGATGGGGATGGCATTGAATCTATAAATTACCTTGGGCAGTATGGCCATTTTCACGATATTGATTCTTCCAACCAATGAGCATGGAATGTTCTTCCATTTGTTTGTATCCTCTTTTATTTCATTGAGCAGTGGTTTGTAGTTCTCCTTGAAGAGGTCCTTCACATCCCTTGTAAGTTGGATTCCTAGGTATTTTATTCTCTTTGAAGCAATTGTGAATGGGACTTCACGCATGATTTGGCTCTCTGTTTGTCTGTTATTGGTGTACAAGAATGCTTGTGATTTTTGTACATTAATTTTGTATCCTGAGACTTTGCTGAAGTTGCTAATCAGCTTAAGGAGATTTTGGGCTGAGACAACGGGGTTTTCTAGATATACAATCATGTCATCTGCAAACAGGGACAATTTGACTTCCTCTATTCCTAATTGAATACACTTTATTTCCTTCTCCTGCCTGATTGCTCTGGCCAGGATATTCCTTTTTCAACTATCGACCATTTAGCGCTCCGAATGTCCACTTGCAGTTTCTGCAGAAAGAGTGTTTCAGAACTGCTCAATCAAAACTAAGGTTGAACTATGTTAGTTGAATGCACAGAAGAGAAAGAAGTTTCGCAGAATTCTTCTGTGTAGTTTTTTTTTCAAGATACTCCTTTTTCCACTACAGGCCTCTTAGCGCACCGAATGTCCACTTGCAGTTTCTATAGAAAGAGTGTTTCAGAACTGCTCAATCAAAAGTAAGGTTCAACTATGCTAGGTGAATGCACGGAACACAAAGAAGTTTCACAGAATGCTTCTGTGTAGTTCTTATTTGAAGATATTCCTTTTCCACTCTAGGCCTCTTAGCGCTCCGAATGTCCACTTGCCGTGTATTCAGAAAGAGTGATTCAGAACTACTCAATCAAAAGTAAAGTTCAACTCTGTTAGTTGAATGCACAGGTCAGAAAGAAGTTTCACAGAATGCTTCTGGGTAGTTTGTATTTGAAGATATTCCTTTTTGCAGTTGAGGCCTCATAGCGCTCCTAATGTGCACTTGCAGTTGCTACTGAGTGTTTCCTAACTGCTCAAAGTAAGTTTCAAATCTGTTATTTGAATGCACAGAACAGAAAGAAGTTTCACAGAATGCTTCTGTGTAGTTTTTATTTCAAGATATTACTTTTTCTTTTATAGGCTCCTTAGCGCTCTGAATGTCCACTTGCAGATTCTACCGAAGGAGTGTTTCAGATCTGCTCAATCAAAAGTAAGGTTAAACTCTGTTGTTTGAATGCACAGAACAGAAAGAAGTTTCACAGAAACCTCCTTTGCAGTTTTTATTTGAATATATTCCTCTTTCTTGTATAGTCCTCTTAGCGCTCCGAATGTACACGTGCAGTTTCTACAGAAAAAGTGTTTCAGAAATGCTCAGTCAGAAGCAAGGTTCAAGTCTGTTAGTTGAATGCACAGAACAGAAAGAAGTTTCACCGAATGCTTCTGGGTAGTTTGTATTTGAAGATATTCCTTTTTCCAGTATAGGCCTCATAGCTCTCCGAATGTCCCCTTGCAGTTTCTACAGACAGAGTGTTTCAGAACTGCTCAGCCAAAAGTAAGGTTCAGCTATGTGAGTTCAATGCACAGAACAGAAAGTAGCTTCACAGAATGCTTCTTTGTAGTTCTCATTTGAAGATATTCCTTTTTGCACTTGAGGCCTCATAGCGCTCCGAAGGGCACTGGCAGTTTCTAATGAAAAAGTGTTTCTTAATTCCTCAAAGTAAGGTTCATCTCTGTTATTTGAATGCACAGAACAGAAAAAAGTTTCACAGAATGCTTCTGTGTAGTATTTATTTGAAGATATATCTTTTTCCACTATAGGCTTCTTAGCACACAGAATGTCCACTTGCAGTTTCTACAGAAACAGTGTTTCAGAACTGCTCAATAAAATGTAAGGTTCAACTCTGCTAGTAGGATGCACAGATCAGAAAGTATTTTCACAGAATGCTTCTGGGTAATTTGTATTTGAAGATATTACTTTTTCCACTATAGGCCTAATTGCGCTCCGAATGTCCTCATGGAGTTTCTACGGAAAGAGGGTTTAACAACTGCACAATCGAAAGTAAGGATCAACTCTGTTAGTTGACTGCACAGATCAGAAAGGAGTTTCACAGAATGCTTCTGTGTAGTATTTTTTGAAGATATTCCTTTTTCCACTGTAGTCCGCATAGCCCTCCGAATGTCCACTAGCAGTTTCTACAGAAAGAGTGTTTAAGAACTGCTCAATCAAAAGTAAGGTTCAATTATGTTAGTGGAATGCAGAGAACAGAAAGATGTTTCACAGAATGCTTCTGTGTAGTTTTTTTTGAAGACATTCCTTTTTCCACTATAGGCCTCTTAGCGCACCGATTGTCCACTTGCAGTTTCTACAGAAAGAGTGTTTCGGAACTGCTCAATCAAAAGTAAGGTTCAACTATGTTAGTTGAATGCACCGAACACAAAGAAGTTTCACAGAATGCTTCTGTGTAGTTCTTATTTGAAGATATTCCTTTTCCACTATAGGCCTCTTAGCGCTCCGAATGTCCACTTGCAGTTTATTCAGAAAGAGTGTTTCAGATCTGCTCAATCAAAAGTAAGGTTCAACTCTGTTAGTTGAATGCACAGATCAGAAAGAAGTTTCACAGAATGCTTCTGGGTAGGTTGTATTTGAAGATATTCCTTTTTCCACTATAGGCCTCATTGCGCTCCGGAAGTCCAATTGTAGTTTCTACAGAAAGTGGGCTTCAGAAGTGCTCACTCAAAAGTAAGGTTAAACTCAGTGAGTTGAATGCACAGATCAGGAAGGAGTTTCACGGAATGCTTCTGTGTAGTATTTATTTGAAGATATTCCTTTTGCCACTGTAGTCCGCTTAGCGCTCAGAATGTCCACTTGCAGTTTCTACAGAAAAAGTGTTTCAGAACTGCTCGATCAAAAGTAAAGTTCAACTATGTTAGTTGAATGCACGGAACAAGTTTCACAGAATGCTTCTGTGTAGTTCTTATTTGAAGATATTCCTTTTCTACTATAGGCCTCTTAGCTCTCCGAATGTCCACTTGCAGTTTATTCAGAAAGAGTGTTTCAGATCTGCTCAATCAAAAGTAAGGTTCAACTCTGTTAGTTGAATGCACCGAACACAAAGAAGTTTCACAGAATGCTTCGGTGTAGTTCTTATTTGAAGATATTCCTTTTCCACTATAGGCCTCTTAGCGCTCCGAATGTCCACTTGCAGTTTATTCAGAAAGAGTGTTTCACATCTGCTCAATCAAAAGTAAGGTTCAACTCTGTTAGTTGAATGCACAGATCAGAAAGAAGTTTCACAGAATGCTTCTGGGTAGTTTGTATTTGAAGATATTCCTTTTTCCACTATAGGCCTCATTGCGCTCCGGAAGTCCAATTGTAGTTTCTACAGAAAGTGGGCTTCAGAAGTGCTCACTCAAAAGTAAGGTTAAACTCAGTGAGTTGAATGCACAGATCAGGAAGGAGTTTCACGGAATGCTTCTGTGTAGTATTTATTTGAAGATATTCCTTTTGCCACTGTAGTCCGCTTAGCGCTCAGAATGTCCACTTGCAGTTTCTACAGAAAAAGTGTTTCAGAACTGCTCGATCAAAAGTAAAGTTCAACTATGTTAGTTGAATGCACGGAACAAGTTTCACAGAATGCTTCTGTGTAGTTCTTATTTGAAGATATTCCTTTTCTACTATAGGCCTCTTAGCTCTCCGAATGTCCACTTGCAGTTTATTCAGAAAGAGTGTTTCAGATCTGCTCAATCAAAAGTAAGGTTCAACTCTGTTAGTTGAATGCACAGATCAGAAAGAAGTTTCACAGAATGCTTCTGGGTAGTTTGTATTTGAACATATTCCTTTTTCCACTATAGGCCTCTTAACGCTCCGGATGTCCAATTGCAGTTTCTACAAAAAGTGTGTTTCAGAAGTGCTCAGTCAAAAGTAAGGTTAAACTCAGTTAGTTGAATGCACAGATCAGAAAGTAGTTTCACAGAATGCTTCTGTGTAGTTTTTATTTGAATATATTCCCTTTTCCACTATAGGCCTCTTAGCGCTCCGAATGTCCACTTGAAATCTCTGTAGAAAGAGTGTTTCACAACTCCTCAATCAAAAGTAAGATTCAAATCTGTTAGTTGAATGCACTGATCAGAAAGAAGTTTCATAGAATGCTTCTGTGTAGTCTTTATTGGAGGATATTCCTTTTTTTTTTTATGATTTTTTTTTTTTTAATTATACTTTAGGGTTTTAGGGTACATGTGCACAATGTGAAGGTTTGTTACATATGTATCCATGTGCCATGTTGATTTCCTGCACCCATTAAGTCGTCATTTGGCATTAGGTGTATCTCCTAATGCTGTCCCTCCCCCGTCCCCCCACCCCACAACAGTACCCGGAGCGTGATTTTCCCCTTCCTGTTTCCATGAGTTCTCATTGTTCAATTCCCACCTATGAGTGAGAACATGCGATGTTTGGTTTTTTGTCCTTGCGATAGTTTACTGAGAATGATGTTTTCCAGTTTCATCCATGTCCCTACAAAGGACACGAACTCATCATTTTTTATGGCTGCATACTATTCCATGGTGTATATGTGCCACATTTTCTTAATCTAGTCTATCGTTGTTGGACATTTGGGTTGGTTCCAACTCTTTGCTATTGTGAATAGTGCCGCAATAAACATATGTGTGCATGTGTCTTTATAGCAGCATGACTTATAGTCCTTTGGGTATATACCCAGTAATGGGATGGCTGGGTCAAATGGTATTTCTAGTTCTAGATCCCTGAGGAATCGCCACACTGACTTCCACAATGGTTGAACTAGTTTACAGTCCCACCAACAGTGTAAAAGTGTTCCTATTTCTCCAAATCCTCTCCAGCACCTGTTGTTTCCTGATATTTAATGATGGCCATTCTAACTGGTGTGAGATGGTATCTCACTGTGGTTTTGATTTGCATTTCTCTGATGGCCAGTGATGAGGAGCATTTCTTCATGTATTTTTTGGCTGCATAAATGTCTTCTTTTGAGAATTGTCTGTTCATGTCCTCTGCACACTTTTTGATGGGGTTGTTTGTTTTTTTCTTGTAAATTTGTTTGGGTTCATTGTAGATTCTGGATGTTAGCCCTTTGTCAAATGAGTAGGTTGCAAAAATTTTCTCCCATTGTGTAGGTTGCCTGTTCACTCTGATGATAGTTTCTTTTGCTGTGCAGAAGCTCTTTAGTTTAATGAGATCCCATTTGTCGATTTTGGCTTTTGTTGCCATTGCTTTTGGTGTTTTAGACATGAAGCCCTTGCCCACGCCTATGTCCTGAATGGTATTGCCTAAGTTTTCTTGTAGGATTTTAATGGTTTTAAGACTAATATATAAGTCTTTAATCCATCTTGAATTAATTTTGGTATAAAGTGTAAGGAAGGGATCCAGTTGCAGCTTTCTACATATGGCTAGCCAGTTTTCCCAGCACCATTTATTAAATAGGGAAGCCTTTCCCCATTACTTGTTTTTGTCAGGTTTGTCAAAGATCAGATAGTTGTAGCTCTGCGGCATCATTTCTGAGGGCTCTGTTCTGTCCCATTGATCTATGTCTGTGTTGTGGTACCAGTACCATGCTGTTTTGGTTACTGTAGCGTGATGCCTCCAGCTTTGTTCTTTTGGCTTAGGATTGACTTGGCGATGCGGGCTCTCTTTTGGTTCCATATGAACTTTAAAGTAGTTTTTTCCAATTATGTGAAGAAAGTCATTGGTAGCTTGATGGGGATGGCATTGAATCTATAAATTACCTTGGGCAGTATGGCCATTTTCACGATATTGATTCTTCCAACCAATGAGCATGGAATGTTCTTCCATTTGTTTGTATCCTCTTTTATTTCATTGAGCAGTGGTTTGTAGTTCTCCTTGAAGAGGTCCTTCACATCCCTTGTAAGTTGGATTCCTAGGTATTTTATTCTCTTTGAAGCAATTGTGAATGGGACTTCACGCATGATTTGGCTCTCTGTTTGTCTGTTATTGGTGTACAAGAATGCTTGTGATTTTTGTACATTAATTTTGTATCCTGAGACTTTGCTGAAGTTGCTAATCAGCTTAAGGAGATTTTGGGCTGAGACAACGGGGTTTTCTAGATATACAATCATGTCATCTGCAAACAGGGACAATTTGACTTCCTCTATTCCTAATTGAATACACTTTATTTCCTTCTCCTGCCTGATTGCTCTGGCCAGGATATTCCTTTTTCAACTATCGACCATTTAGCGCTCCGAATGTCCACTTGCAGTTTCTGCAGAAAGAGTGTTTCAGAACTGCTCAATCAAAACTAAGGTTGAACTATGTTAGTTGAATGCACAGAAGAGAAAGAAGTTTCGCAGAATTCTTCTGTGTAGTTTTTTTTTCAAGATACTCCTTTTTCCACTACAGGCCTCTTAGCGCACCGAATGTCCACTTGCAGTTTCTATAGAAAGAGTGTTTCAGAACTGCTCAATCAAAAGTAAGGTTCAACTATGCTAGGTGAATGCACGGAACACAAAGAAGTTTCACAGAATGCTTCTGTGTAGTTCTTATTTGAAGATATTCCTTTTCCACTCTAGGCCTCTTAGCGCTCCGAATGTCCACTTGCCGTGTATTCAGAAAGAGTGTTTCAGAACTACTCAATCAAAAGTAAAGTTCAACTCTGTTAGTTGAATGCACAGGTCAGAAAGAAGTTTCACAGAATGCTTCTGGGTAGTTTGTATTTGAAGATATTCCTTTTTGCAGTTGAGGCCTCATAGCGCTCCTAATGTGCACTTGCAGTTGCTACTGAGTGTTTCCTAACTGCTCAAAGTAAGTTTCAAATCTGTTATTTGAATGCACAGAACAGAAAGAAGTTTCACAGAATGCTTCTGTGTAGTTTTTATTTCAAGATATTACTTTTTCTTTTATAGGCTCCTTAGCGCTCTGAATGTCCACTTGCAGATTCTACCGAAGGAGTGTTTCAGATCTGCTCAATCAAAAGTAAGGTTAAACTCTGTTGTTTGAATGCACAGAACAGAAAGAAGTTTCACAGAAACCTCCTTTGCAGTTTTTATTTGAATATATTCCTCTTTCTTGTATAGTCCTCTTAGCGCTCCGAATGTACACGTGCAGTTTCTACAGAAAAAGTGTTTCAGAAATGCTCAGTCAGAAGCAAGGTTCAAGTCTGTTAGTTGAATGCACAGAACAGAAAGAAGTTTCACCGAATGCTTCTGGGTAGTTTGTATTTGAAGATATTCCTTTTTCCAGTATAGGCCTCATAGCTCTCCGAATGTCCCCTTGCAGTTTCTACAGACAGAGTGTTTCAGAACTGCTCAGCCAAAAGTAAGGTTCAGCTATGTGAGTTCAATGCACAGAACAGAAAGTAGCTTCACAGAATGCTTCTTTGTAGTTCTCATTTGAAGATATTCCTTTTTGCACTTGAGGCCTCATAGCGCTCCGAAGGGCACTGGCAGTTTCTAATGAAAAAGTGTTTCTTAATTCCTCAAAGTAAGGTTCATCTCTGTTATTTGAATGCACAGAACAGAAAAAAGTTTCACAGAATGCTTCTGTGTAGTATTTATTTGAAGATATATCTTTTTCCACTATAGGCTTCTTAGCGCACAGAATGTCCACTTGCAGTTTCTACAGAAACAGTGTTTCAGAACTGCTCAATAAAATGTAAGGTTCAACTCTGCTAGTAGGATGCACAGATCAGAAAGTATTTTCACAGAATGCTTCTGGGTAATTTGTATTTGAAGATATTACTTTTTCCACTATAGGCCTAATTGCGCTCCGAATGTCCTCATGGAGTTTCTACGGAAAGAGGGTTTAACAACTGCACAATCGAAAGTAAGGATCAACTCTGTTAGTTGAATGCACAGATCAGAAAGGAGTTTCACAGAATGCTTCTGTGTAGTATTTTTTGAAGATATTCCTTTTTCCACTGTAGTCCGCATAGCCCTCCGAATGTCCACTAGCAGTTTCTACAGAAAGAGTGTTTAAGAACTGCTCAATCAAAAGTAAGGTTCAATTATGTTAGTGGAATGCAGAGAACAGAAAGATGTTTCACAGAATGCTTCTGTGTAGTTTTTTTTGAAGACATTCCTTTTTCCACTATAGGCCTCTTAGCGCACCGATTGTCCACTTGCAGTTTCTACAGAAAGAGTGTTTCGGAACTGCTCAATCAAAAGTAAGGTTCAACTATGTTAGTTGAATGCACCGAACACAAAGAAGTTTCACAGAATGCTTCTGTGTAGTTCTTATTTGAAGATATTCCTTTTCCACTATAGGCCTCTTAGCGCTCCGAATGTCCACTTGCAGTTTATTCAGAAAGAGTGTTTCAGATCTGCTCAATCAAAAGTAAGGTTCAACTCTGTTAGTTGAATGCACAGATCAGAAAGAAGTTTCACAGAATGCTTCTGGGTAGGTTGTATTTGAAGATATTCCTTTTTCCACTATAGGCCTCATTGCGCTCCGGAAGTCCAATTGTAGTTTCTACAGAAAGTGGGCTTCAGAAGTGCTCACTCAAAAGTAAGGTTAAACTCAGTGAGTTGAATGCACAGATCAGGAAGGAGTTTCACGGAATGCTTCTGTGTAGTATTTATTTGAAGATATTCCTTTTTCCACTGTAGTCCGCTTAGCGCTCAGAATGTCCACTTGCAGTTTCTACAGAAAAAGTGTTTCAGAACTGCTCGATCAAAAGTAAAGTTCAACTATGTTAGTTGAATGCACGGAACAAGTTTCACAGAATGCTTCTGTGTAGTTCTTATTTGAAGATATTCCTTTTCTACTATAGGCCTCTTAGCTCTCCGAATGTCCACTTGCAGTTTATTCAGAAAGAGTGTTTCAGATCTGCTCAATCAAAAGTAAGGTTCAACTCTGTTAGTTGAATGCACAGATCAGAAAGAAGTTTCACAGAATGCTTCTGGGTAGTTTGTATTTGAACATATTCCTTTTTCCACTATAGGCCTCTTAACGCTCCGGATGTCCAATTGCAGTTTCTACAAAAAGTGTGTTTCAGAAGTGCTCAGTCAAAAGTAAGGTTAAACTCAGTTAGTTGAATGCACAGATCAGAAAGTAGTTTCACAGAATGCTTCTGTGTAGTTTTTATTTGAATATATTCCCTTTTCCACTATAGGCCTCTTAGCGCTCCGAATGTCCACTTGAAATCTCTGTAGAAAGAGTGTTTCACAACTCCTCAATCAAAAGTAAGATTCAAATCTGTTAGTTGAATGCACTGATCAGAAAGAAGTTTCACAGAATGCTTCTGTATAGTCTTTATTTGAAGATAACCCTTTTTCCACTCTAGTCCGCTTAGCGGTCCGAATGTCCACATGCGGTTTCTACAGAAAGAGTGTTTTAGAAATCCTCAATCAAAAGTAAGGTTCAACTCTGTTAGTTGAATGCACAGAACAGAAAGATGTTTCACAGAATGCTTCTCTGTAGTTTTTATTTGCCGATATTCCTTCTACCCCTATAGGCCTTCTAGCGCTCCTAATGTCCACTTTCAATTTCTATAGAAAGAGTGTTTCAGAACGGCTCAATCAAAACGAATTTTCAACTCTGTTAGTTGAATGCACTGATCAGAAAGAAGTTTCACGGAATGCTTCTGTGTAGTCTTTATTGGAAGATATTCCTTTTTTTTTTTATGATTTTTTTTTTTATTATTATACTTTAGGGTTTTAGGGTACATGTGCACAATGTGAAGGTTTGTTACATATGTATCCATGTGCCATGTTGATTTCCTGCACCCATTAAGTCGTCATTTAGCATTAGGTGTATCTCCTAATGCTGTCCCTCCCCCGTCCCCCCACCCCACAACAGTCCCCGGAGCGTGATCTTCCCCTTCCTGTTTCCATGAGTTCTCGTTGTTCAATTCCCACCTATGAGTGAGAACATGCGATGTTTGGTTTTTTGTCCTTGCGATAGTTTACTGAGAATGATGTTTTCCAGTTTCATCCATGTCCCTACAAAGGACACGAACTCATCATTTTTTATGGCTGCATAGTATTCCATGGTGTATATGTGCCACATTTTCTTAATCCAGTCTATCGTTGTTGGACATTTGGGTTGGTTCCAACTCTTTGCTATTGTGAATAGTGCCGCAATAAACATATGTGTGCATGTGTCTTTATAGCAGCATGACTTATAGTCCTTTGGGTATATACCCAGTAATGGGATGGCTGGGTCAAATGGTATTTCTAGTTCTAGATCCCTGAGGAATCGCCACACTGACTTCCACAATGGTTGAACTAGTTTACAGTCCCACCAACAGTGTAAAAGTGTTCCTATTTCTCCACATCCTCTCCAGCACCTGTTGTTTCCTGAATTTTTTCATGATGGCCATTCTAACTGGTGTGAGATGGTATCTCACTGTGGTTTTGATTTGCATTTCTCTGATGGCCAGTGATGAGGAGCATTTCTTCATGTGTTTTTTTGGCTGCATAAATGTCTTCTTTTGAGAATTGTCTGTTCATGTCCTCTGCCCACTTTTTGATGGGGTTGTTTGTTTTTTTCTTGTAAATTTGTTTGGGTTCATTGTAGATTCTGGATATTAGCCCTTTGTCAGAGGAGTAGGTTGCAAAAATTTTCTCCCATTGTGTAGGTTGCCTGTTCACTTTGATGATAGTTTCTTTTGCTGTGCAGAAGCTCTTTAGTTTAATGAGATCTCATTTGTCGATTTTGGCTTCTGTTGCCATTGCTTTTGGTGTTTTAGACATGAAGTCCTTGCCCACGCCTATGTCCTGAATGGTATTGCCTAGGTTTTCTTGTAGGATTTTAATGGTTTTAAGACTAATATATAAGTCTTTAATCCATCTTGAATTAATTTTGGTATAAGGTGTAAGGAAGGGATCCAGTTGCAGCTTTCTACATATGGCTAGCCAGTTTTCCCAGCACCATTTATTAAATAGGGAAGCCTTTCCCCATTTCTTGTTTTTGTCAGGTTTGTCAAAGATCAGATAGTTGTAGCTATGCGGCATCATTTCTGAGGGCTCTGTTCTGTCCCATTGATCTATGTCTCTGTTGTGGTACCAGTACCATGCTGTTTTGGTTACCGTAGCGTGATGCCTCCAGATTTGTTCTTTTGGCTTAGGATTGACTTGGCGATGCGGGCTCTTTTTTGGTTCCATATGAACTTTAAAGTAGTTTTTTCCAATTCTGTGAAGAAAGTCATTGGTAGCTTGATGGGGATGGCATTGAATCTATAAATTACCTTGGGCAGTAAGTATGGCCATTTTCACGATATTGATTCTTCCAACCAATGAGCATGGAATGTTCTTCCATTTGTTTGTATCCTCTTTTATTTCATTGAGCAGTGGTTTGTAGTTCTCCTTGAAGAGGTCCTTCACATCCCTTGTAAGTTGGATTCCTAGGTATTTTATTCTCTTTGAAGCAATTGTGAATGGGAGTTCACTCATGATTTGGCTCTCTGTTTGTCTGTTATTGGTGTACAAGAATGCTTGTGATTTTTGTACATTAATTTTGTATCCTGAGACTTTGCTGAAGTTGCTAATCAGCTTAAGGAGATTTTGGGCTGAGACAACGGGGTTTTCTAGATATACAATCATGTCATCTGCAAACAGGGACAATTTGACTTCCTCTTTTCCTAATTGAATACACTTTATTTCCTTCTCCTGCCTGATTGCTCTGGCCAGGATATTCCTTTTTCAACTATCGACCATTTAGCGCTCCGAATGTCCACTTGCAGTTTCTGCAGAAAGAGTGTTTCAGAACTGCTCAATCAGAACTAAGGTTGAACTATGTTAGTTGAATGCACAGAAGACAAAGAAGTTTCGCAGAATTCTTCTGTGTAGTTTTTTTTTGAAGATATTCCTTTTTCCACTACAGGCCTCTTAGCGCACCGAATGTCCACTTGCAGTTTCTATAGAAAGAGTGTTTCAGAACTGCTCAATCAAAAGTAATGTTCAACTATGTGAGTTGAATGCACGGAACACAAAGAAGTTTCACAGAATGCTTCTGTGTAGTTCTTATTTGAAGATATTCCTTTTCCACTATAGGCCTCTTAGCGCTCCGAATGTCCACTTGCCGTGTATTCAGAAAGAGTGTTTAAGATCTGCTCAATCAAAAGTAAGGTTCAACTCTGTCAATTGAATTCACAGATCAGAATGAAGTTTCACAGAATGCTTCTGTGTAGTATTTATTTGAAGATATTCCTTTTTCCACTGTAGTCCGCTTAGCGCTCCGAATGTCCACTTGCAGTTTCTAGAGAAAGAGTGTTTCAGAACTGCTCAATCAAAAGTAAAGTTCAACTCTGTTAGTTGAATGCACAGGTCAGAAAGAAGTTTCACAGAATGCTTCTGGGTAGTTTGTATTTGAAGATATTCCTTTTTGCAGTTGAGGCCTCATAGCGCTCCTAATGTGCACTTGCAGTTGCTACTGAGTGTTTCCTAACTGCTCAAACAAAGTAAGTTTCAACTCTGTTATTTGAATGCACAGAACAGAAAGAAGTTTCACAGAATGCTTCTGTGTATTTTTTATTTCAAGATATTACTTTTTCTTTTATAGGCTCCTTAGCGCTCTGAATGTCCACTTGCAGATTCTACCGAAGGAGTGTTTCAGATCTGCTCAATCAAAAGTAAGGTTAAACTCTGTTGTTTCAATGCACAGAACAGAAAGAAGTTTCACAGAAAGCTTCTTTGCAGTTTTTATTTGAATATATTCCTGTTTCTTGTATAGGCCTCTTAGCGCTCCGAATGTACACGTGCAGTTTCTACAGAAAAAGTGTTTCAGAAATGCTCAGTCAGAAGCAAGGTTCAAGTCTGTTAGTTGAATGCACAGAACAGAAAGAAGTTTCACCGAATGCTTCTGGGTAGTTTGTATTTGAAGATATTCCTTTTTCCAGTATAGGCCTCATAGCTCTCCGAATGTCCCCTTGCAGTTTCTACAGACAGAGTGTTTCAGAACTGCTCAGCCAAAAGTAAGGTTCAGCTATGTGAGTTCAATGCACAGAACAGAAAGTAGCTTCACAGAATGCTTCTTTGTAGTTTTCATTTGAAGATATTCCTTTTTGCACTTGAGGCCTCATAGCGCTCCGAAGGTGCACTTGCAGTTTCTAATGAAAGAGTGTTTCTTAATTCCTCAAAGTAAGGTTCAACTCTGTTATTTGAATGCACAGAACAGAAAAAAGTTTCACAGAATGCTTCTGTGTAGTTTTTATTTGAAGATATATCTTTTTCCACTATAGGCTTCTTAGCGCACAGAATGTCCACTTGCAGTTTCTACAGAAACAGTGTTTCAGAACTGCTCAATAAAATGTAAGGTTCAACTCTGCTAGTAGGATGCACAGATCAGAAAGTATTTTCACAGAATGCTTCTGGGTAATTTGTATTTGAAGATATTACTTTTTCCACTATAGGCCTAATTGCGCTCCGAATGTCCTCATGGAGTTTCTACGGAAAGAGGGTTTAACAACTGCACAATCGAAAGTAAGGATCAACTCTGTTAGTTGAATGCACAGATCAGAAAGGAGTTTCACAGAATGCTTCTGTGTAGTATTTTTTGAAGATATTCCTTTTTCCACTGTAGTCCGCATAGCCCTCCGAATGTCCACTAGCAGTTTCTACAGAAAGAGTGTTTAAGAACTGCTCAATCAAAAGTAAGGTTCAATTATGTTAGTGGAATGCAGAGAACAGAAAGATGTTTCACAGAATGCTTCTGTGTAGTTTTTTTTGAAGACATTCCTTTTTCCACTATAGGCCTCTTAGCGCACCGATTGTCCACTTGCAGTTTCTACAGAAAGAGTGTTTCGGAACTGCTCAATCAAAAGTAAGGTTCAACTATGTTAGTTGAATGCACCGAACACAAAGAAGTTTCACAGAATGCTTCTGTGTAGTTCTTATTTGAAGATATTCCTTTTCCACTATAGGCCTCTTAGCGCTCCGAATGTCCACTTGCAGTTTATTCAGAAAGAGTGTTTCAGATCTGCTCAATCAAAAGTAAGGTTCAACTCTGTTAGTTGAATGCACAGATCAGAAAGAAGTTTCACAGAATGCTTCTGGGTAGGTTGTATTTGAAGATATTCCTTTTTCCACTATAGGCCTCATTGCGCTCCGGAAGTCCAATTGTAGTTTCTACAGAAAGTGGGCTTCAGAAGTGCTCACTCAAAAGTAAGGTTAAACTCAGTGAGTTGAATGCACAGATCAGGAAGGAGTTTCACGGAATGCTTCTGTGTAGTATTTATTTGAAGATATTCCTTTTGCCACTGTAGTCCGCTTAGCGCTCAGAATGTCCACTTGCAGTTTCTACAGAAAAAGTGTTTCAGAACTGCTCGATCAAAAGTAAAGTTCAACTATGTTAGTTGAATGCACGGAACAAGTTTCACAGAATGCTTCTGTGTAGTTCTTATTTGAAGATATTCCTTTTCCACTATAGGCCTCTTAGCTCTCCGAATGTCCACTTGCAGTTTATTCAGAAAGAGTGTTTCAGATCTGCTCAATCAAAAGTAAGGTTCAACTCTGTTAGTTGAATGCACAGATCAGAAAGAAGTTTCACAGAATGCTTCTGGGTAGTTTGTATTTGAACATATTCCTTTTTCCACTATAGGCCTCTTAACGCTCTGGATGTCCAATTGCAGTTTCTACAAAAAGTGTGTTTCAGAAGTGCTCAGTCAAAAGTAAGGTTAAACTCAGTTAGTTGAATGCACAGATCAGAAAGTAGTTTCACAGAATGCTTCTGTGTAGTTTTTATTTGAATATATTCCCTTTTCCACTATAGGCCTCTTAGCGCTCCGAATGTCCACTTGAAATCTCTGTAGAAAGAGTGTTTCACAACTCCTCAATCAAAAGTAAGATTCAAATCTGTTAGTTGAATGCACTGATCAGAAAGAAGTTTCATAGAATGCTTCTGTGTAGTCTTTATTGGAGGATATTCCTTTTTTTTTTTATGATTTTTTTTTTTTTAATTATACTTTAGGGTTTTAGGGTACATGTGCACAATGTGAAGGTTTGTTACATATGTATCCATGTGCCATGTTGATTTCCTGCACCCATTAAGTCGTCATTTGGCATTAGGTGTATCTCCTAATGCTGTCCCTCCCCCGTCCCCCCACCCCACAACAGTACCCGGAGCGTGATTTTCCCCTTCCTGTTTCCATGAGTTCTCATTGTTCAATTCCCACCTATGAGTGAGAACATGCGATGTTTGGTTTTTTGTCCTTGCGATAGTTTACTGAGAATGATGTTTTCCAGTTTCATCCATGTCCCTACAAAGGACACGAACTCATCATTTTTTATGGCTGCATACTATTCCATGGTGTATATGTGCCACATTTTCTTAATCTAGTCTATCGTTGTTGGACATTTGGGTTGGTTCCAACTCTTTGCTATTGTGAATAGTGCCGCAATAAACATATGTGTGCATGTGTCTTTATAGCAGCATGACTTATAGTCCTTTGGGTATATACCCAGTAATGGGATGGCTGGGTCAAATGGTATTTCTAGATCTAGATCCCTGAGGAATCGCCACACTGACTTCCACAATGGTTGAACTAGTTTACAGTCCCACCAACAGTGTAAAAGTGTTCCTATTTCTCCAAATCCTCTCCAGCACCTGTTGTTTCCTGATATTTAATGATGGCCATTCTAACTGGTGTGAGATGATATCTCACTGTGGTTTTGATTTGCATTTCTCTGATGGCCAGTGATGAGGAGCATTTCTTCATGTATTTTTTGGCTGCATAAATGTCTTCTTTTGAGAATTGTCTGTTCATGTCCTCTGCACACTTTTTGATGGGGTTGTTTGTTTTTTTCTTGTAAATTTGTTTGGGTTCATTGTAGATTCTGGATGTTAGCCCTTTGTCAAATGAGTAGGTTGCAAAAATTTTCTCCCATTGTGTAGGTTGCCTGTTCACTCTGATGATAGTTTCTTTTGCTGTGCAGAAGCTCTTTAGTTTAATGAGATCCCATTTGTCGATTTTGGCTTTTGTTGCCATTGCTTTTGGTGTTTTAGACATGAAGCCCTTGCCCACGCCTATGTCCTGAATGGTATTGCCTAAGTTTTCTTGTAGGATTTTAATGGTTTTAAGACTAATATATAAGTCTTTAATCCATCTTGAATTAATTTTGGTATAAAGTGTAAGGAAGGGATCCAGTTGCAGCTTTCTACATATGGCTAGCCAGTTTTCCCAGCACCATTTATTAAATAGGGAAGCCTTTCCCCATTACTTGTTTTTGTCAGGTTTGTCAAAGATCAGATAGTTGTAGCTCTGCGGCATCATTTCTGAGGGCTCTGTTCTGTCCCATTGATCTATGTCTCTGTTGTGGTACCAGTACCATGCTGTTTTGGTTACTGTAGCGTGATGCCTCCAGCTTTGTTCTTTTGGCTTAGGATTGACTTGGCGATGCGGGCTCTCTTTTGGTTCCATATGAACTTTAAAGTAGTTTTTTCCAATTATGTGAAGAAAGTCATTGGTAGCTTGATGGGGATGGCATTGAATCTATAAATTACCTTGGGCAGTATGGCCATTTTCACGATATTGATTCTTCCAACCAATGAGCATGGAATGTTCTTCCATTTGTTTGTATCCTCTTTTATTTCATTGAGCAGTGGTTTGTAGTTCTCCTTGAAGAGGTCCTTCACATCCCTTGTAAGTTGGATTCCTAGGTATTTTATTCTCTTTGAAGCAATTGTGAATGGGAGTTCACTCATGATTTGGCTCTCTGTTTGTCTGTTATTGGTGTACAAGAATGCTTGTGATTTTTGTACATTAATTTTGTATCCTGAGACTTTGCTGAAGTTGCTAATCAGCTTAAGGAGATTTTGGGCTGAGACAACGGGGTTTTCTAGATATACAATCATGTCATCTGCAAACAGGGACAATTTGACTTCCTCTTTTCCTAATTGAATACACTTTATTTCCTTCTCCTGCCTGATTGCTCTGGCCAGGATATTCCTTTTTCAACTATCGACCATTTAGCGCTCCGAATGTCCACTTGCAGTTTCTGCAGAAAGAGTGTTTCAGAACTGCTCAATCAAAACTAAGGTTGAACTATGTTAGTTGAATGCACAGAAGAGAAAGAAGTTTCGCAGAATTCTTCTGTGTAGTTTTTTTTTCAAGATACTCCTTTTTCCACTACAGGCCTCTTAGCGCACCGAATGTCCACTTGCAGTTTCTATAGAAAGAGTGTTTCAGAACTGCTCAATCAAAAGTAAGGTTCAACTATGCTAGGTGAATGCACGGAACACAAAGAAGTTTCACAGAATGCTTCTGTGTAGTTCTTATTTGAAGATATTCCTTTTCCACTCTAGGCCTCTTAGCGCTCCGAATGTCCACTTGCCGTGTATTCAGAAAGAGTGTTTCAGAACTACTCAATCAAAAGTAAAGTTCAACTCTGTTAGTTGAATGCACAGGTCAGAAAGAAGTTTCACAGAATGCTTCTGGGTAGTTTGTATTTGAAGATATTCCTTTTTGCAGTTGAGGCCTCATAGCGCTCCTAATGTGCACTTGCAGTTGCTACTGAGTGTTTCCTAACTGCTCAAAGTAAGTTTCAAATCTGTTATTTGAATGCACAGAACAGAAAGAAGTTTCACAGAATGCTTTTGTGTAGTTTTTATTTCAAGATATTACTTTTTCTTTTATAGGCTCCTTAGCGCTCTGAATGTCCACTTGCAGATTCTACCGAAGGAGTGTTTCAGATCTGCTCAATCAAAAGTAAGGTTAAACTCTGTTGTTTGAATGCACAGAACAGAAAGAAGTTTCACAGAAACCTCCTTTGCAGTTTTTATTTGAATATATTCATCTTTCTTGTATAGTCCTCTTAGCGCTCCGAATGTACACGTGCAGTTTCTACAGAAAAAGTGTTTCAGAAATGCTCAGTCAGAAGCAAGGTTCAAGTCTGTTAGTTGAATGCACAGAACAGAAAGAAGTTTCACCGAATGCTTCTGGGTAGTTTGTATTTGAAGATATTCCTTTTTCCAGTATAGGCCTCATAGCTCTCCGAATGTCCCCTTGCAGTTTCTACAGACAGAGTGTTTCAGAACTGCTCAGTCAAAAGTAAGGTTCAGCTATGTGAGTTCAATGCACAGAACAGAAAGTAGCTTCACAGAATGCTTCTTTGTAGTTTTCATTTGAAGATATTCCTTTTTGCACTTGAGGCCTCATAGCGCTCCGAAGGGCACTGGCAGTTTCTAATGAAAAAGTGTTTCTTTATTCCTCAAAGTAAGGTTCATCTCTGTTATTTGAATGCACAGAACAGAAAAAAGTTTCACAGAATGCTTCTGTGTAGTATTTATTTGAAGATATATCTTTTTCCACTATAGGCTTCTTAGCGCACAGAATGTCCACTTGCAGTTTCTACAGAAACAGTGTTTCAGAACTGCTCAATAAAATGTAAGGTTCAACTCTGCTAGTAGGATGCACAGATCAGAAAGTATTTTCACAGAATGCTTCTGGGTAATTTGTATTTGAAGATATTACTTTTTCCACTATAGGCCTAATTGCGCTCCGAATGTCCTCATGGAGTTTCTACGGAAAGAGGGTTTAACAACTGCACAATCGAAAGTAAGGATCAACTCTGTTAGTTGAATGCACAGATCAGAAAGGAGTTTCACAGAATGCTTCTGTGTAGTATTTTTTGAAGATATTCCTTTTTCCACTGTAGTCCGCATAGCCCTCCGAATGTCCACTAGCAGTTTCTACAGAAAGAGTGTTTAAGAACTGCTCAATCAAAAGTAAGGTTCAATTTTGTTAGTGGAATGCAGAGAACAGAAAGATGTTTCACAGAATGCTTCTGTGTAGTTTTTTTTGAAGACATTCCTTTTTCCACTATAGGCCTCTTAGCGCACCGATTGTCCACTTGCAGTTTCTACAGAAAGAGTGTTTCGGAACTGCTCAATCAAAAGTAAGGTTCAACTATGTTAGTTGAATGCACCGAACACAAAGAAGTTTCACAGAATGCTTCTGTGTAGTTCTTATTTGAAGATATTCCTTTTCCACTATAGGCCTCTTAGCGCTCCGAATGTCCACTTGCAGTTTATTCAGAAAGAGTGTTTCAGATCTGCTCAATCAAAAGTAAGGTTCAACTCTGTTAGTTGAATGCACAGATCAGAAAGAAGTTTCACAGAATGCTTCTGGGTAGGTTGTATTTGAAGATATTCCTTTTTCCACTATAGGCCTCATTGCGCTCCGGAAGTCCAATTGTAGTTTCTACAGAAAGTGGGCTTCAGAAGTGCTCACTCAAAAGTAAGGTTAAACTCAGTGAGTTGAATGCACAGATCAGGAAGGAGTTTCACGGAATGCTTCTGTGTAGTATTTATTTGAAGATATTCCTTTTTCCACTGTAGTCCGCTTAGCGCTCAGAATGTCCACTTGCAGTTTCTACAGAAAAAGTGTTTCAGAACTGCTCGATCAAAAGTAAAGTTCAACTATGTTAGTTGAATGCACGGAACAAGTTTCACAGAATGCTTCTGTGTAGTTCTTATTTGAAGATATTCCTTTTCTACTATAGGCCTCTTAGCTCTCCGAATGTCCACTTGCAGTTTATTCAGAAAGAGTGTTTCAGATCTGCTCAATCAAAAGTAAGGTTCAACTCTGTTAGTTGAATGCACCGAACACAAAGAAGTTTCACAGAATGCTTCGGTGTAGTTCTTATTTGAAGATATTCCTTTTCCACTATAGGCCTCTTAGCGCTCCGAATGTCCACTTGCAGTTTATTCAGAAAGAGTGTTTCACATCTGCTCAATCAAAAGTAAGGTTCAACTCTGTTAGTTGAATGCACAGATCAGAAAGAAGTTTGACAGAATGCTTCTGGGTAGTTTGTATTTGAAGATATTCCTTTTTCCACTATAGGCCTCATTGCGCTCCGGAAGTCCAATTGTAGTTTCTACAGAAAGTGGGCTTCAGAAGTGCTCACTCAAAAGTAAGGTTAAACTCAGTGAGTTGAATGCACAGATCAGGAAGGAGTTTCACGGAATGCTTCTGTGTAGTATTTATTTGAAGATATTCCTTTTGCCACTGTAGTCCGCTTAGCGCTCAGAATGTCCACTTGCAGTTTCTACAGAAAAAGTGTTTCAGAACTGCTCGATCAAAAGTAAAGTTCAACTATGTTAGTTGAATGCACGGAACAAGTTTCACAGAATGCTTCTGTGTAGTTCTTATTTGAAGATATACCTTTTCTACTATAGGCCTCTTAGCTCTCCGAATGTCCACTTGCAGTTTATTCAGAAAGAGTGTTTCAGATCTGCTCAATCAAAAGTAAGGTTCAACTCTGTTAGTTGAATGCACAGATCAGAAAGAAGTTTCACAGAATGCTTCTGGGTAGTTTGTATTTGAACATATTCCTTTTTCCACTATAGGCCTCTTAACGCTCCGGATGTCCAATTGCAGTTTCTACAAAAAGTGTGTTTCAGAAGTGCTCAGTCAAAAGTAAGGTTAAACTCAGTTAGTTGAATGCACAGATCAGAAAGTAGTTTCACAGAATGCTTCTGTGTAGTTTTTATTTGAATATATTCCCTTTTCCACTATAGGCCTCTTAGCGCTCCGAATGTCCACTTGAAATCTCTGTAGAAAGAGTGTTTCACAACTCCTCAATCAAAAGTAAGATTCAAATCTGTTAGTTGAATGCACTGATCAGAAAGAAGTTTCACAGAATGCTTCTGTATAGTCTTTATTTGAAGATAACCCTTTTTCCACTCTAGTCCGCTTAGCGGTCCGAATGTCCACATGCGGTTTCTACAGAAAGAGTGTTTTAGAAATCCTCAATCAAAAGTAAGGTTCAACTCTGTTAGTTGAATGCACAGAACAGAAAGATGTTTCACAGAATGCTTCTCTGTAGTTTTTATTTGCCGATATTCCTTCTTCCCCTATAGGCCTTCTAGCGCTCCGAATGTCCACTTTCAATTTCTATAGAAAGAGTGTTTCAGAACTGCTCAATCAAAACGAATTTTCAACTCTGTTAGTTGAATGCACTGATCAGAAAGAAGTTTCACAGAATGCTTCTGTGTAGTCTTTATTGGAAGATATTCCTTTTTTTTTTATGATTTTTTTTTTATTATTATACTTTAGGGTTTTAGGGTACATGTGCACAATGTGAAGGTTTGTTACATATGTATCCATGTGCCATGTTGATTTCCTGCACCCATTAAGTCGTCATTTAGCATTAGGTGTATCTCCTAATGCTGTCCCTCCCCCGTCCCCCCACCCCACAACAGTCCCCGGAGCGTGATCTTCCCCTTCCTGTTTCCATGAGTTCTCGTTGTTCAATTCCCACCTATGAGTGAGAACATGCGATGTTTGGTTTTTTGTCCTTGCGATAGTTTACTGAGAATGATGTTTTCCAGTTTCATCCATGTCCCTACAAAGGACATGAACTCATCATTTTTTATGGCTGCATAGTATTCCATGGTGTATATGTGCCACATTTTCTTAATCCAGTCTATCGTTGTTGGACATTTGGGTTGGTTCCAACTCTTTGCTATTGTGAATAGTGCCGCAATAAACATATGTGTGCATGTGTCTTTATAGCAGCATGACTTATAGTCCTTTGGGTATATACCCAGTATTGGGATGGCTGGGTCAAATGGTATTTCTAGTTCTAGATCCCTGAGGAATCGCCACACTGACTTCCACAATGGTTGAACTAGTTTACAGTCCCACCAACAGTGTAAAAGTGTTCCTATTTCTCCACATCCTCTCCAGCACCTGTTGTTTCCTGAATTTTTTCATGATGGCCATTCTAACTGGTGTGAGATGGTATCTCACTGTGGTTTTGATTTGCATTTCTCTGATGGCCAGTGATGAGGAGCATTTCTTCATGTGTTTTTTTGGCTGCATAAATGTCTTCTTTTGAGAATTGTCTGTTCATGTCCTCTGCCCACTTTTTGATGGGGTTGTTTGTTTTTTTCTTGTAAATTTGTTTGGGTTCATTGTAGATTCTGGATATTAGCCCTTTGTCAGATGAGTAGGTTGCAAAAATTTTCTCCCATTGTGTAGGTTGCCTGTTCACTTTGATGATAGTTTCTTTTGCTGTGCAGAAGCTCTTTAGTTTAATGAGATCTCATTTGTCGATTTTGGCTTCTGTTGCCATTGCTTTTGGTGTTTTAGACATGAAGTCCTTGCCCACGCCTATGTCCTGAATGGTATTGCCTAGGTTTTCTTGTAGGATTTTAATGGTTTTAAGACTAATATATAAGTCTTTAATCCATCTTGAATTAATTTTGGTATAAGGTGTAAGGAAGGGATCCAGTTGCAGCTTTCTACATATGGCTAGCCAGTTTTCCCAGCACCATTTATTAAATAGGGAAGCCTTTCCCCATTTCTTGTTTTTGTCAGGTTTGTCAAAGATCAGATAGTTGTAGCTATGCGGCATCATTTCTGAGGGCTCTGTTCTGTCCCATTGATCTATGTCTCTGTTGTGGTACCAGTACCATGCTGTTTTGGTTACCGTAGCGTGATGCCTCCAGCTTTGTTCTTTTGGCTTAGGATTGACTTGGCGATGCGGGCTCTTTTTTGGTTCCATATGAACCTTAAAGTAGTTTTTTCCAATTCTGTGAAGAAAGTCATTGGTAGCTTGATGGGGATGGCATTGAATCTATAAATTACCTTGGGCAGTAAGTATGGCCATTTTCACGATATTGATTCTTCCAACCAATGAGCATGGAATGTTCTTCCATTTGTTTGTATCCTCTTTTATTTCATTGAGCAGTGGTTTGTAGTTCTCCTTGAAGAGGTCCTTCACATCCCTTGTAAGTTGGATTCCTAGGTATTTTATTCTCTTTGAAGCAATTGTGAATGGGAGTTCACTCATGATTTGGCTCTCTGTTTGTCTGTTATTGGTGTACAAGAATGCTTGTGATTTTTGTACATTAATTTTGTATCCTGAGACTTTGCTGAAGTTGCTAATCAGCTTAAGGAGATTTTGGGCTGAGACAACGGGGTTTTCTAGATATACAATCATGTCATCTGCAAACAGGGACAATTTGACTTCCTCTTTTCCTAATTGAATACACTTTATTTCCTTCTCCTGCCTGATTGCTCTGGCCAGGATATTCCTTTTTCAACTATCGACCATTTAGCGCTCCGAATGTCCACTTGCAGTTTCTGCAGAAAGAGTGTTTCAGAACTGCTCAATCAGAACTAAGGTTGAACTATGTTAGTTGAATGCACAGAAGACAAAGAAGTTTCGCAGAATTCTTCTGTGTAGTTTTTTTTTGAAGATATTCCTTTTTCCACTACAGGCCTCTTAGCGCACCGAATGTCCACTTGCAGTTTCTATAGAAAGAGTGTTTCAGAACTGCTCAATCAAAAGTAATGTTCAACTACGTGAGTTGAATGCACGGAACACAAAGAAGTTTCACAGAATGCTTCTGTGTAGTTCTTATTTGAAGATATTCCTTTTCCACTATAGGCCTCTTAGCGCTCCGAATGTCCACTTGCCGTGTATTCAGAAAGAGTGTTTAAGATCTGCTCAATCAAAAGTAAGGTTCAACTCTGTCAATTGAATTCACAGATCAGAATGAAGTTTCACAGAATGCTTCTGTGTAGTATTTATTTGAAGATATTCCTTTTTCCACTGTAGTCCGCTTAGCGCTCCGAATGTCCACTTGCAGTTTCTAGAGAAAGAGTGTTTCAGAACTGCTCAATCAAAAGTAAAGTTCAACTCTGTTAGTTGAATGCACAGGTCAGAAAGAAGTTTCACAGAATGCTTCTGGGTAGTTTGTATTTGAAGATATTCCTTTTTGCAGTTGAGGCCTCATAGCGCTCCTAATGTGCACTTGCAGTTGCTACTGAGTGTTTCCTAACTGCTCAAACAAAGTAAGTTTCAACTCTGTTATTTGAATGCACAGAACAGAAAGAAGTTTCACAGAATGCTTCTGTGTAGTTTTTATTTCAAGATATTACTTTTTCTTTTATAGGCTCCTTAGCGCTCTGAATGTCCACTTGCAGATTCTACCGAAGGAGTGTTTCAGATCTGCTGAATCAAAAGTAAGGTTAAACTCTGTTGTTTGAATGCACAGAACAGAAAGAAGTTTCACAGAAAGCTTCTTTGCAGTTTTTATTTGAATATATTCCTGTTTCTTGTATAGGCCTCTTTGCGCTCCGAATGTACACGTGCAGTTTCTACAGAAAAAGTGTTTCAGAAATGCTCAGTCAGAAGCAAGGTTCAAGTCTGTTAGTTGAATGCACAGAACAGAAAGAAGTTTCACCGAATGCTTCTGGGTAGTTTGTATTTGAAGATATTCCTTTTTCCAGTATAGGCCTCATAGCTCTCCGAATGTCCCCTTGCAGTTTCTACAGACAGAGTGTTTCAGAACTGCTCAGCCAAAAGTAAGGTTCAGCTATGTGAGTTCAATGCACAGAACAGAAAGTAGCTTCACAGAATGCTTCTTTGTAGTTTTCATTTGAAGATATTCCTTTTTGCACTTGAGGCCTCATAGCGCTCCGAAGGAGCACTTGCAGTTTCTAATGAAAGAGTGTTTCTTAATTCCTCAAAGTAAGGTTCAACTCTGTTATTTGAATGCACAGAACAGAAAAAAGTTTCACAGAATGCTTCTGTGTAGTTTTTATTTGAAGATATATCTTTTTCCACTATAGGCTTCTTAGCGCACAGAATGTCCACTTGCAGTTTCTACAGAAACAGTGTTTCAGAACTGCTCAATAAAATGTAAGGTTCAACTCTGCTAGTAGGATGCACAGATAAGAAAGTATTTTCACAGAATGCTTCTGGGTAATTTGTATTTGAAGATATTCCTTTTTCCACTATAGGCCTCTTAGCGCTCCGGATGTCCAATTGCAGTTTCTACAGAAAGTGTGTTTCAGAAGTGCTCAGTCAAAAGTAAGGTTAAACTCAGTTAGTTGAATGCACAGATCAGAAAGTAGTTTCACAGAATGCGGCTGTGTAGTTTTTATTTGAAGATATTACTTTTTCCACTATAGGCCTAATTGCGCTCCGAATGTCCTCATGCAGTTTCTACGGAAAGAGTGTTTAAGAACTGCACAATCAAAAGTAAGGATCAACTCTGTTATTTGAATGCACAGATCAGAAAGGAGTTTCACAGAATGCTTCTGTGTAGTATTTTTTGAAGACATTCCTTTTTCCACTATAGGCCTCTTAGCGCACCGATTGTCCACTTGCAGTTTCTACAGAAAGAGTGTTTCGGAACTGCTCAATCAAAAGTAAGGTTCAACTATGTTAGTTGAATGCACCGAACACAAAGAAGTTTCACAGAATGCTTCTGTGTAGTTCTTATTTGAAGATATTCCTTTTCCACTATAGGCCTCTTAGCGCTCCGAATGTCCACTTGCAGTTTATTCAGAAAGAGTGTTTCAGATCTGCTCAATCAAAAGTAAGGTTCAACTCTGTTAGTTGAATGCACAGATCAGAAAGAAGTTTCACAGAATGCTTCTGGGTAGTTTGTATTTGAAGATATTCCTTTTTCCACTATAGGCCTCATTGCGCTCCGGAAGTCCAATTGTAGTTTCTACAGAAAGTGGGCTTCAGAAGTGCTCACTCAAAAGTAAGGTTAAACTCAGTGAGTTGAATGCACAGATCAGGAAGGAGTTTCACGGAATGCTTCTGTGTAGTATTTATTTGAAGATATTCCTTTTGCCACTGTAGTCCGCTTAGCGCTCAGAATGTCCACTTGCAGTTTCTACAGAAAAAGTGTTTCAGAACTGCTCGATCAAAAGTAAAGTTCAACTATGTTAGTTGAATGCACGGAACAAGTTTCACAGAATGCTTCTGTGTAGTTCTTATTTGAAGATATTCCTTTTCTACTATAGGCCTCTTAGCTCTCCGAATGTCCACTTGCAGTTTATTCAGAAAGAGTGTTTCAGATCTGCTCAATCAAAAGTAAGGTTCAACTCTGTTAGTTGAATGCACAGATCAGAAAGAAGTTTCACAGAATGCTTCTGGGTAGTTTGTATTTGAACATATTCCTTTTTCCACTATAGGCCTCTTAACGCTCCGGATGTCCAATTGCAGTTTCTACAAAAAGTGTGTTTCAGAAGTGCTCAGTCAAAAGTAAGGTTAAACTCAGTTAGTTGAATGCACAGATCAGAAAGTAGTTTCACAGAATGCTTCTGTGTAGTTTTTATTTGAATATATTCCCTTTTCCACTATAGGCCTCTTAGCGCTCCGAATGTCCACTTGAAATCTCTGTAGAAAGAGTGTTTCACAACTCCTCAATCAAAAGTAAGATTCAAATCTGTTAGTTGAATGCACTGATCAGAAAGAAGTTTCATAGAATGCTTCTGTGTAGTCTTTATTGGAGGATATTCCTTTTTTTTTTTATGATTTTTTTTTTTAATTATACTTTAGGGTTTTAGGGTACATGTGCACAATGTGAAGGTTTGTTACATATGTATCCATGTGCCATGTTGATTTCCTGCACCCATTAAGTCGTCATTTGGCATTAGGTGTATCTCCTAATGCTGTCCCTCCCCCGTCCCCCCACCCCACAACAGTACCCGGAGCGTGATTTTCCCCTTCCTGTTTCCATGAGTTCTCATTGTTCAATTCCCACCTATGAGTGAGAACATGCGATGTTTGGTTTTTTCTCCTTGCGATAGTTTACTGAGAATGATGTTTTCCAGTTTCATCCATGTCCCTACAAAGGACACGAACTCATCATTTTTTATGGCTGCATACTATTCCATGGTGTATATGTGCCACATTTTCTTAATCTAGTCTATCGTTGTTGGACATTTGGGTTGGTTCCAACTCTTTGCTATTGTGAATAGTGCCGCAATAAACATATGTGTGCATGTGTCTTTATAGCAGCATGACTTATAGTCCTTTGGGTATATACCCAGTAATGGGATGGCTGGGTCAAATGGTATTTCTAGATCTAGATCCCTGAGGAATCGCCACACTGACTTCCACAATGGTTGAACTAGTTTACAGTCCCACCAACAGTGTAAAAGTGTTCCTATTTCTCCAAATCCTCTCCAGCACCTGTTGTTTCCTGATATTTAATGATGGCCATTCTAACTGGTGTGAGATGATATCTCACTGTGGTTTTGATTTGCATTTCTCTGATGGCCAGTGATGAGGAGCATTTCTTCATGTATTTTTTGGCTGCATAAATGTCTTCTTTTGAGAATTGTCTGTTCATGTCCTCTGCACACTTTTTGATGGGGTTGTTTGTTTTTTTCTTGTAAATTTGTTTGGGTTCATTGTAGATTCTGGATGTTAGCCCTTTGTCAAATGAGTAGGTTGCAAAAATTTTCTCCCATTGTGTAGGTTGCCTGTTCACTCTGATGATAGTTTCTTTTGCTGTGCAGAAGCTCTTTAGTTTAATGAGATCCCATTTGTCGATTTTGGCTTTTGTTGCCATTGCTTTTGGTGTTTTAGACATGAAGCCCTTGCCCACGCCTATGTCCTGAATGGTATTGCCTAAGTTTTCTTGTAGGATTTTAATGGTTTTAAGACTAATATATAAGTCTTTAATCCATCTTGAATTAATTTTGGTATAAAGTGTAAGGAAGGGATCCAGTTGCAGCTTTCTACATATGGCTAGCCAGTTTTCCCAGCACCATTTATTAAATAGGGAAGCCTTTCCCCATTACTTGTTTTTGTCAGGTTTGTCAAAGATCAGATAGTTGTAGCTCTGCGGCATCATTTCTGAGGGCTCTGTTCTGTCCCATTGATCTATGTCTCTGTTGTGGTACCAGTACCATGCTGTTTTGGTTACTGTAGCGTGATGCCTCCAGCTTTGTTCTTTTGGCTTAGGATTGACTTGGCGATGCGGGCTCTCTTTTGGTTCCATATGAACTTTAAAGTAGTTTTTTCCAATTATGTGAAGAAAGTCATTGGTAGCTTGATGGGGATGGCATTGAATCTATAAATTACCTTGGGCAGTATGGCCATTTTCACGATATTGATTCTTCCAACCAATGAGCATGGAATGTTCTTCCATTTGTTTGTATCCTCTTTTATTTCATTGAGCAGTGGTTTGTAGTTCTCCTTGAAGAGGTCCTTCACATCCCTTGTAAGTTGGATTCCTAGGTATTTTATTCTCTTTGAAGCAATTGTGAATGGGACTTCACGCATGATTTGGCTCTCTGTTTGTCTGTTATTGGTGTACAAGAATGCTTGTGATTTTTGTACATTAATTTTGTATCCTGAGACTTTGCTGAAGTTGCTAATCAGCTTAAGGAGATTTTGGGCGGAGACAACGGGGTTTTCTAGATATACAATCATGTCATCTGCAAACAGGGACAATTTGACTTCCTCTTTTCCTAATTGAATACACTTTATTTCCTTCTCCTGCCTGATTGCTCTGGCCAGGATATTCCTTTTCAACTATCGACCATTTAGCGCTCCGAATGTCCACTTGCAGTTTCTGCAGAAAGAGTGTTTCAGAACTGCTCAATCAAAACTAAGGTTGAACTATGTTAGTTGAATGCACAGAAGAGAAAGAAGTTTCGCAGAATTCTTCTGTGTAGTTTTTTTTTCAAGATACTCCTTTTTCCACTACAGGCCTCTTAGCGCACCGAATGTCCACTTGCAGTTTCTATAGAAAGAGTGTTTCAGAACTGCTCAATCAAAAGTAAGGTTCAACTATGCTAGGTGAATGCACGGAACACAAAGAAGTTTCACAGAATGCTTCTGTGTAGTTCTTATTTGAAGATATTCCTTTTCCACTCTAGGCCTCTTAGCGCTCCGAATGTCCACTTGCCGTGTATTCAGAAAGAGTGTTTCAGAACTACTCAATCAAAAGTAAAGTTCAACTCTGTTAGTTGAATGCACAGGTCAGAAAGAAGTTTCACAGAATGCTTCTGGGTAGTTTGTATTTGAAGATATTCCTTTTTGCAGTTGAGGCCTCATAGCGCTCCTAATGTGCACTTGCAGTTGCTACTGAGTGTTTCCTAACTGCTCAAAGTAAGTTTCAAATCTGTTATTTGAATGCACAGAACAGAAAGAAGTTTCACAGAATGCTTTTGTGTAGTTTTTATTTCAAGATATTACTTTTTCTTTTATAGGCTCCTTAGCGCTCTGAATGTCCACTTGCAGATTCTACCGAAGGAGTGTTTCAGATCTGCTCAATCAAAAGTAAGGTTAAACTCTGTTGTTTGAATGCACAGAACAGAAAGAAGTTTCACAGAAACCTCCTTTGCAGTTTTTATTTGAATATATTCATCTTTCTTGTATAGTCCTCTTAGCGCTCCGAATGTACACGTGCAGTTTCTACAGAAAAAGTGTTTCAGAAATGCTCAGTCAGAAGCAAGGTTCAAGTCTGTTAGTTGAATGCACAGAACAGAAAGAAGTTTCACCGAATGCTTCTGGGTAGTTTGTATTTGAAGATATTCCTTTTTCCAGTATAGGCCTCATAGCTCTCCGAATGTCCCCTTGCAGTTTCTACAGACAGAGTGTTTCAGAACTGCTCAGTCAAAAGTAAGGTTCAGCTATGTGAGTTCAATGCACAGAACAGAAAGTAGCTTCACAGAATGCTTCTTTGTAGTTTTCATTTGAAGATATTCCTTTTTGCACTTGAGGCCTCATAGCGCTCCGAAGGGCACTGGCAGTTTCTAATGAAAAAGTGTTTCTTTATTCCTCAAAGTAAGGTTCATCTCTGTTATTTGAATGCACAGAACAGAAAAAAGTTTCACAGAATGCTTCTGTGTAGTATTTATTTGAAGATATATCTTTTTCCACTATAGGCTTCTTAGCGCACAGAATGTCCACTTGCAGTTTCTACAGAAACAGTGTTTCAGAACTGCTCAATAAAATGTAAGGTTCAACTCTGCTAGTAGGATGCACAGATCAGAAAGTATTTTCACAGAATGCTTCTGGGTAATTTGTATTTGAAGATATTACTTTTTCCACTATAGGCCTAATTGCGCTCCGAATGTCCTCATGGAGTTTCTACGGAAAGAGGGTTTAACAACTGCACAATCGAAAGTAAGGATCAACTCTGTTAGTTGAATGCACAGATCAGAAAGGAGTTTCACAGAATGCTTCTGTGTAGTATTTTTTGAAGATATTCCTTTTTCCACTGTAGTCCGCATAGCCCTCCGAATGTCCACTAGCAGTTTCTACAGAAAGAGTGTTTAAGAACTGCTCAATCAAAAGTAAGGTTCAATTTTGTTAGTGGAATGCAGAGAACAGAAAGATGTTTCACAGAATGCTTCTGTGTAGTTTTTTTTGAAGACATTCCTTTTTCCACTATAGGCCTCTTAGCGCACCGATTGTCCACTTGCAGTTTCTACAGAAAGAGTGTTTCGGAACTGCTCAATCAAAAGTAAGGTTCAACTATGTTAGTTGAATGCACCGAACACAAAGAAGTTTCACAGAATGCTTCTGTGTAGTTCTTATTTGAAGATATTCCTTTTCCACTATAGGCCTCTTAGCGCTCCGAATGTCCACTTGCAGTTTATTCAGAAAGAGTGTTTCAGATCTGCTCAATCAAAAGTAAGGTTCAACTCTGTTAGTTGAATGCACAGATCAGAAAGAAGTTTCACAGAATGCTTCTGGGTAGGTTGTATTTGAAGATATTCCTTTTTCCACTATAGGCCTCATTGCGCTCCGGAAGTCCAATTGTAGTTTCTACAGAAAGTGGGCTTCAGAAGTGCTCACTCAAACGTAAGGTTAAACTCAGTGAGTTGAATGCACAGATCAGGAAGGAGTTTCACGGAATGCTTCTGTGTAGTATTTATTTGAAGATATTCCTTTTTCCACTGTAGTCCGCTTAGCGCTCAGAATGTCCACTTGCAGTTTCTACAGAAAAAGTGTTTCAGAACTGCTCGATCAAAAGTAAAGTTCAACTATGTTAGTTGAATGCACGGAACAAGTTTCACAGAATGCTTCTGTGTAGTTCTTATTTGAAGATATTCCTTTTCTACTATAGGCCTCTTAGCTCTCCGAATGTCCACTTGCAGTTTATTCAGAAAGAGTGTTTCAGATCTGCTCAATCAAAAGTAAGGTTCAACTCTGTTAGTTGAATGCACCGAACACAAAGAAGTTTCACAGAATGCTTCGGTGTAGTTCTTATTTGAAGATATTCCTTTTCCACTATAGGCCTCTTAGCGCTCCGAATGTCCACTTGCAGTTTATTCAGAAAGAGTGTTTCACATCTGCTCAATCAAAAGTAAGGTTCAACTCTGTTAGTTGAATGCACAGATCAGAAAGAAGTTTCACAGAATGCTTCTGGGTAGTTTGTATTTGAAGATATTCCTTTTTCCACTATAGGCCTCATTGCGCTCCGGAAGTCCAATTGTAGTTTCTACAGAAAGTGGGCTTCAGAAGTGCTCACTCAAAAGTAAGGTTAAACTCAGTGAGTTGAATGCACAGATCAGGAAGGAGTTTCACGGAATGCTTCTGTGTAGTATTTATTTGAAGATATTCCTTTTGCCACTGTAGTCCGCTTAGCGCTCAGAATGTCCACTTGCAGTTTCTACAGAAAAAGTGTTTCAGAACTGCTCGATCAAAAGTAAAGTTCAACTATGTTAGTTGAATGCACGGAACAAGTTTCACAGAATGCTTCTGTGTAGTTCTTATTTGAAGATATACCTTTTCTACTATAGGCCTCTTAGCTCTCCGAATGTCCACTTGCAGTTTATTCAGAAAGAGTGTTTCAGATCTGCTCAATCAAAAGTAAGGTTCAACTCTGTTAGTTGAATGCACAGATCAGAAAGAAGTTTCACAGAATGCTTCTGGGTAGTTTGTATTTGAACATATTCCTTTTTCCACTATAGGCCTCTTAACGCTCCGGATGTCCAATTGCAGTTTCTACAAAAAGTGTGTTTCAGAAGTGCTCAGTCAAAAGTAAGGTTAAACTCAGTTAGTTGAATGCACAGATCAGAAAGTAGTTTCACAGAATGCTTCTGTGTAGTTTTTATTTGAATATATTCCCTTTTCCACTATAGGCCTCTTAGCGCTCCGAATGTCCACTTGAAATCTCTGTAGAAAGAGTGTTTCACAACTCCTCAATCAAAAGTAAGATTCAAATCTGTTAGTTGAATGCACTGATCAGAAAGAAGTTTCACAGAATGCTTCTGTATAGTCTTTATTTGAAGATAACCCTTTTTCCACTCTAGTCCGCTTAGCGGTCCGAATGTCCACATGCGGTTTCTACAGAAAGAGTGTTTTAGAAATCCTCAATCAAAAGTAAGGTTCAACTCTGTTAGTTGAATGCACAGAACAGAAAGATGTTTCACAGAATGCTTCTCTGTAGTTTTTATTTGCCGATATTCCTTCTTCCCCTATAGGCCTTCTAGCGCTCCGAATGTCCACTTTCAATTTCTATAGAAAGAGTGTTTCAGAACTGCTCAATCAAAACGAATTTTCAACTCTGTTAGTTGAATGCACTGATCAGAAAGAAGTTTCACAGAATGCTTCTGTGTAGTCTTTATTGGAAGATATTCCTTTTTTTTTATGATTTTTTTTTATTATTATACTTTAGGGTTTTAGGGTACATGTGCACAATGTGAAGGTTTGTTACATATGTATCCATGTGCCATGTTGATTTCCTGCACCCATTAAGTCGTCATTTAGCATTAGGTGTATCTCCTAATGCTGTCCCTCCCCCGTCCCCCCACCCCACAACAGTCCCCGGAGCGTGATCTTCCCCTTCCTGTTTCCATGAGTTCTCGTTGTTCAATTCCCACCTATGAGTGAGAACATGCGATGTTTGGTTTTTTGTCCTTGCGATAGTTTACTGAGAATGATGTTTTCCAGTTTCATCCATGTCCCTACAAAGGACATGAACTCATCATTTTTTATGGCTGCATAGTATTCCATGGTGTATATGTGCCACATTTTCTTAATCCAGTCTATCGTTGTTGGACATTTGGGTTGGTTCCAACTCTTTGCTATTGTGAATAGTGCCGCAATAAACATATGTGTGCATGTGTCTTTATAGCAGCATGACTTATAGTCCTTTGGGTATATACCCAGTATTGGGATGGCTGGGTCAAATGGTATTTCTAGTTCTAGATCCCTGAGGAATCGCCACACTGACTTCCACAATGGTTGAACTAGTTTACAGTCCCACCAACAGTGTAAAAGTGTTCCTATTTCTCCACATCCTCTCCAGCACCTGTTGTTTCCTGAATTTTTTCATGATGGCCATTCTAACTGGTGTGAGATGGTATCTCACTGTGGTTTTGATTTGCATTTCTCTGATGGCCAGTGATGAGGAGCATTTCTTCATGTGTTTTTTTGGCTGCATAAATGTCTTCTTTTGAGAATTGTCTGTTCATGTCCTCTGCCCACTTTTTGATGGGGTTGTTTGTTTTTTTCTTGTAAATTTGTTTGGGTTCATTGTAGATTCTGGATATTAGCCCTTTGTCAGATGAGTAGGTTGCAAAAATTTTCTCCCATTGTGTAGGTTGCCTGTTCACTTTGATGATAGTTTCTTTTGCTGTGCAGAAGCTCTTTAGTTTAATGAGATCTCATTTGTCGATTTTGGCTTCTGTTGCCATTGCTTTTGGTGTTTTAGACATGAAGTCCTTGCCCACGCCTATGTCCTGAATGGTATTGCCTAGGTTTTCTTGTAGGATTTTAATGGTTTTAAGACTAATATATAAGTCTTTAATCCATCTTGAATTAATTTTGGTATAAGGTGTAAGGAAGGGATCCAGTTGCAGCTTTCTACATATGGCTAGCCAGTTTTCCCAGCACCATTTATTAAATAGGGAAGCCTTTCCCCATTTCTTGTTTTTGTCAGGTTTGTCAAAGATCAGATAGTTGTAGCTATGCGGCATCATTTCTGAGGGCTCTGTTCTGTCCCATTGATCTATGTCTCTGTTGTGGTACCAGTACCATGCTGTTTTGGTTACCGTAGCGTGATGCCTCCAGCTTTGTTCTTTTGGCTTAGGATTGACTTGGCGATGCGGGCTCTTTTTTGGTTCCATATGAACCTTAAAGTAGTTTTTTCCAATTCTGTGAAGAAAGTCATTGGTAGCTTGATGGGGATGGCATTGAATCTATAAATTACCTTGGGCAGTAAGTATGGCCATTTTCACGATATTGATTCTTCCAACCAATGAGCATGGAATGTTCTTCCATTTGTTTGTATCCTCTTTTATTTCATTGAGCAGTGGTTTGTAGTTCTCCTTGAAGAGGTCCTTCACATCCCTTGTAAGTTGGATTCCTAGGTATTTTATTCTCTTTGAAGCAATTGTGAATGGGAGTTCACTCATGATTTGGCTCTCTGTTTGTCTGTTATTGGTGTACAAGAATGCTTGTGATTTTTGTACATTAATTTTGTATCCTGAGACTTTGCTGAAGTTGCTAATCAGCTTAAGGAGATTTTGGGCTGAGACAACGGGGTTTTCTAGATATACAATCATGTCATCTGCAAACAGGGACAATTTGACTTCCTCTTTTCCTAATTGAATACACTTTATTTCCTTCTCCTGCCTGATTGCTCTGGCCAGGATATTCCTTTTTCAACTATCGACCATTTAGCGCTCCGAATGTCCACTTGCAGTTTCTGCAGAAAGAGTGTTTCAGAACTGCTCAATCAGAACTAAGGTTGAACTATGTTAGTTGAATGCACAGAAGACAAAGAAGTTTCGCAGAATTCTTCTGTGTAGTTTTTTTTTGAAGATATTCCTTTTTCCACTACAGGCCTCTTAGCGCACCGAATGTCCACTTGCAGTTTCTATAGAAAGAGTGTTTCAGAACTGCTCAATCAAAAGTAATGTTCAACTATGTGAGTTGAATGCACGGAACACAAAGAAGTTTCACAGAATGCTTCTGTGTAGTTCTTATTTGAAGATATTCCTTTTCCACTATAGGCCTCTTAGCGCTCCGAATGTCCACTTGCCGTGTATTCAGAAAGAGTGTTTAAGATCTGCTCAATCAAAAGTAAGGTTCAACTCTGTCAATTGAATTCACAGATCAGAATGAAGTTTCACAGAATGCTTCTGTGTAGTATTTATTTGAAGATATTCCTTTTTCCACTGTAGTCCGCTTAGCGCTCCGAATGTCCACTTGCAGTTTCTAGAGAAAGAGTGTTTCAGAACTGCTCAATCAAAAGTAAAGTTCAACTCTGTTAGTTGAATGCACAGGTCAGAAAGAAGTTTCACAGAATGCTTCTGGGTAGTTTGTATTTGAAGATATTCCTTTTTGCAGTTGAGGCCTCATAGCGCTCCTAATGTGCACTTGCAGTTGCTACTGAGTGTTTCCTAACTGCTCAAACAAAGTAAGTTTCAACTCTGTTATTTGAATGCACAGAACAGAAAGAAGTTTCACAGAATGCTTCTGTGTAGTTTTTATTTCAAGATATTACTTTTTCTTTTATAGGCTCCTTAGCGCTCTGAATGTCCACTTGCAGATTCTACCGAAGGAGTGTTTCAGATCTGCTCAATCAAAAGTAAGGTTAAACTCTGTTGTTTGAATGCACAGAACAGAAAGAAGTTTCACAGAAAGCTTCTTTGCAGTTTTTATTTGAATATATTCCTGTTTCTTGTATAGGCCTCTTTGCGCTCCGAATGTACACGTGCAGTTTCTACAGAAAAAGTGTTTCAGAAATGCTCACTCAGAAGCAAGGTTCAAGTCTGTTAGTTGAATGCACAGAACAGAAAGAAGTTTCACCGAATGCTTCTGGGTAGTTTGTATTTGAAGATATTCCTTTTTCCAGTATAGGCCTCATAGCTCTCCGAATGTCCCCTTGCAGTTTCTACAGACAGAGTGTTTCAGAACTGCTCAGCCAAAAGTAAGGTTCAGCTATGTGAGTTCAATGCACAGAACAGAAAGTAGCTTCACAGAATGCTTCTTTGTAGTTTTCATTTGAAGATATTCCTTTTTGCACTTGAGGCCTCATAGCGCTCCGAAGGAGCACTTGCAGTTTCTAATGAAAGAGTGTTTCTTAATTCCTCAAAGTAAGGTTCAACTCTGTTATTTGAATGCACAGAACAGAAAAAAGTTTCACAGAATGCTTCTGTGTAGTTTTTATTTGAAGATATATCTTTTTCCACTATAGGCTTCTTAGCGCACAGAATGTCCACTTGCAGTTTCTACAGAAACAGTGTTTCAGAACTGCTCAATAAAATGTAAGGTTCAACTCTGCTAGTAGGATGCACAGATCAGAAAGTATTTTCACAGAATGCTTCTGGGTAATTTGTATTTGAAGATATTCCTTTTTCCACTATAGGCCTCTTAGCGCTCCGGATGTCCAATTGCAGTTTCTACAGAAAGTGTGTTTCAGAAGTGCTCAGTCAAAAGTAAGGTTAAACTCAGTTAGTTGAATGCACAGATCAGAAAGTAGTTTCACAGAATGCGGCTGTGTAGTTTTTATTTGAAGATATTACTTTTTCAACTATAGGCCTAATTGCGCTCCGAATGTCCTCATGCAGTTTCTACGGAAAGAGTGTTTAAGAACTGCACAATCAAAAGTAAGGATCAACTCTGTTAGTTGAATGCACAGATCAGAAAGGAGTTTCACAGAATGCTTCTGTGTAGTATTTTTTGAAGATATTCCTTTTTCCACTGTAGTCCGCGTAGCGCTCCGAATGTCCACTTGCAGTTTCTACAGAAAGAGTGTTTCAGAACTGCTCAATCAAAAGTAAGGTTCAATTATGTTAGTGGAATGCAGAGAACAGAAAGATGTTTCACAGAATGCTTCTGTGTAGTTTTTTTTGAAGACATTCCTTTTTCCACTATAGGCCTCTTAGCGCACCGATTGTCCACTTGCAGTTTCTACAGAAAGAGTGTTTCGGAACTGCTCAATCAAAAGTAAGGTTCAACTATGTTAGTTGAATGCACCGAACACAAAGAAGTTTCACAGAATGCTTCTGTGTAGTTCTTATTTGAAGATATTCCTTTTCCACTATAGGCCTCTTAGCGCTCCGAATGTCCACTTGCAGTTTATTCAGAAAGAGTGTTTCAGATCTGCTCAATCAAAAGTAAGGTTCAACTCTGTTAGTTGTATGCACAGATCAGAAAGAAGTTTCACAGAATGCTTCTGGGTAGTTTGTATTTGAAGATATTCCTTTTTCCACTATAGGCCTCATTGCGCTCCGGAAGTCCAATTGTAGTTTCTACAGAAAGTGGGCTTCAGAAGTGCTCACTCAAAAGTAAGGTTAAACTCAGTGAGTTGAATGCACAGATCAGGAAGGAGTTTCACGGAATGCTTCTGTGTAGTATTTATTTGAAGATATTCCTTTTTCCACTGTAGTCCGCTTAGCGCTCAGAATGTCCACTTGCAGTTTCTACAGGAAAAGTGTTTCAGAACTGCTCGATCAAAAGTAAAGTTCAACTATGTTAGTTGAATGCACGGAACAAGTTTCACAGAATGCTTCTGTGTAGTTCTTATTTGAAGATATTCCTTTTCTACTATAGGCCTCTTAGCTCTCCGAATGTCCACTTGCAGTTTATTCAGAAAGAGTGTTTCAGATCTGCTCAATCAAAAGTAAGGTTCAACTCTGTTAGTTGAATGCACAGATCAGAAAGAAGTTTCACAGAATGCTTCTGGGTAGTTTGTATTTGAACATATTCCTTTTTCCACTATAGGCCTCTTAACGCTCCGGATGTCCAATTGCAGTTTCTACAAAAAGTGTGTTTCAGAAGTGCTCAGTCAAAAGTAAGGTTAAACTCAGTTAGTTGAATGCACAGATCAGAAAGTAGTTTCACAGAATGCTTCTGTGTAGTTTTTATTTGAATATATACCCTTTTCCACTATAGGCCTCTTAGCGCTCCGAATGTCCACTTGAAATCTCTGTAGAAAGAGTGTTTCACAACTCCTCAATCAAAAGTAAGATTCAAATCTGTTAGTTGAATGCACTGATCAGAAAGAAGTTTCACAGAATGCTTCTGTATAGTCTTTATTTGAAGATAACCCTTTTTCCACTCTAGTCCGCTTAGCGGTCCGAATGTCCACATGCGGTTTCTACAGAAAGAGTGTTTTAGAAATCCTCAATCAAAAGTAAGGTTCAACTCTGTTAGTTGAATGCACAGAACAGAAAGATGTTTCACAGAATGCTTCTCTGTAGTTTTTATTTGCCGATATTCCTTCTTCCCCTATAGGCCTTCTAGCGCTCCGAATGTCCACTTTCAATTTCTATAGAAAGAGTGTTTCAGAACTGCTCAATCAAAACGAATTTTCAACTCTGTTAGTTGAATGCACTGATCAGAAAGAAGTTTCACAGAATGCTTCTGTGTAGTCTTTATTGGAGGATATTCCTTTTTTTTAATGATTTTTTTTATTATTATTATACTTTAGGGGTTTAGGGTACATGTGCACAATGTGAAGGTTTGTTACATATGTATCCATGTGCCATGTTGATTTCCTGCACCCATTAAGTTGTCATTTAGCATTAGGTGTATCTCCTAATGCTGTCCCTCCCCCGTCCCCCCACCCCACAACAGTCCCCGGAGCGTGATCTTCCCCTTCCTGTTTCCATGAGTTCTCGTTGTTCAATTCCCACCTATGAGTGAGAACATGCGATGTTTGGTTTTTTGTCCTTGCGATAGTTTACTGAGAATGATGTTTTCCAGTTCCATCCATGTCCCTACAAAGGACACGAACTCATCATTTTTTATGGCTGCATAGTATTCCATGGTGTATATGTGCCACATTTTCTTAATCCAGTCTATCGTTGTTGGACATTTGGGTTGGTTCCAACTCTTTGCTATTGTGAATAGTGCCGCAATAAACATATGTGTGCATGTGTCTTTATAGCAGCATGACTTATAGTCCTTTGGGTATATACCCAGTAATGGGATGGCTGGGTCAAATGGTATTTCTAGTTCTAGATCCCTGAGGAATCGCCACACTGACTTCCACAATGGTTGAACTAGTTTACAGTCCCACCAACAGTGTAAAAGTGTTCCTATTTCTCCAAATCCTCTCCAGCACCTGTTGTTTCCTGATTTTTTTCATGATGGCCATTCTAACTGGTGTGAGATGGTATCTCACTGTGGTTTTGATTTGCATTTCTCTGATGGCCAGTGATGAGGAGCATTTCTTCATGTGTTTTTTTGGCTGCATAAATGTCTTCTTTTGAGAATTGTCTGTTCATGTCCTCTGCCCACTTTTTGATGGGGTTGTTTGTTTTTTTCTTGTAAATTTGTTTGGGTTCATTGTAGATTCTGGATATTAGCCCTTTGTCAGATGAGTAGGTTGCAAAAATTTTCTCCCATTGTGTAGGTTGCCTGTTCACTCTGATGATAGTTTCTTTTGCTGTGCAGAAGCTCTTTAGTTTAATGAGATCCCATTTGTCGATTTTGGCTTTTGTTGCCATTGCTTTTGGTGTTTTAGACATGAAGTCCTTGCCCACGCCTATGTCCTGAATGGTATTGCCTAGGTTTTCTTGAAGGATTTTAATGGTTTTAAGACTAATATATAAGTCTTTAATCCATCTTGAATTAATTTTGGTATAAGGTGTAAGGAAGGGATCCAGTTGCAGCTTTCTACATATGGCTAGCCAGTTTTCCCAGCACCATTTATTAAATAGGGAAGCCTTTCCCCATTTCTTGTTTTTGTCAGGTTTGTCAAAGATCAGATAGTTGTAGCTATGCGGCATCATTTCTGAGGGCTCTGTTCTGTCCCATTGATCTATGTCTCTGTTGTGGTACCAGTACCATGCTGTTTTGGTTACCGTAGCGTGATGCCTCCAGCTTTGTTCTTTTGGCTTAGGATTGACTTGGCGATGCGGGCTCTTTTTTGGTTCCATATGAACCTTAAAGTAGTTTTTTCCAATTCTGTGAAGAAAGTCATTGGTAGCTTGATGGGGATGGCATTGAATCTATAAATTACCTTGGGCAGTAAGTATGGCCATTTTCACGATATTGATTCTTCCAACCAATGAGCATGGAATGTTCTTCCATTTGTTTGTATCTTTTATTTCATTGAGCAGTGGTTTGTAGTTCTCCTTGAAGAGGTCCTTCACATCCCTTGTAAGTTGGATTCCTAGGTATTTTATTCTCTTTGAAGCAATTGTGAATGGGAGTTCACTCATGATTTGGCTCTCTGTTTGTCTGTTATTGGTGTACAAGAATGCTTGTGATTTTTGTACATTAATTTTGTATCCTGAGACTTTGCTGAAGTTGCTAATCAGCTTAAGGAGATTTTGGGCTGAGACAACGGGGTTTTCTAGATATACAATCATGTCATCTGCAAACAGGGACAATTTGACTTCCTCTATTCCTAATTGAATACACTTTATTTCCTTCTCCTGCCTGATTGCTCTGGCCAGGATATTCCTTTTTCAACTATCGACCATTTAGCGCTCCGAATGTCCACTTGCAGTTTCTGCAGAAAGAGTGTTTCAGAACTGCTCAATCAGAACTAAGGTTGAACTATGTTAGTTGAATGCACAGAAGACAAAGAAGTTTCGCAGAATTCTTCTGTGTAGTTTTTTTTTGAAGATATTCCTTTTTCCACTACAGGCCTCTTAGCGCACCGAATGTCCACTTGCAGTTTCTATAGAAAGAGTGTTTCAGAACTGCTCAATCAAAAGTAATGTTCAACTATGTGAGTTGAATGCACGGAACACAAAGAAGTTTCACAGAATGCTTCTGTGTAGTTCTTATTTGAAGATATTCCTTTTCCACTATAGGCCTCTTAGCGCTCCGAATGTCCACTTGCCGTGTATTCAGAAAGAGTGTTTAAGATCTGCTCAATCAAAAGTAAGGTTCAACTCTGTCAATTGAATTCAGAGATCAGAAAGAAGTTTCACAGAATGCTTCTGTGTAGTATTTATTTGAAGATATTCCTTTTTCCACTGTAGTCCGCTTAGCGCTCCGAATGTCCACTTGCAGTTTCTAGAGAAAGAGTGTTTCAGAACTGCTCAATCAAAAGTAAAGTTCAACTCTGTTAGTTGAATGCACAGGTCAGAAAGAAGTTTCACAGAATGCTTCTGGGTAGTTTGTATTTGAAGATATTCCTTTTTGCAGTTGAGGCCTCATAGCGCTCCTAATGTGCACTTGCAGTTGCTACTGAGTGTTTCCTAACTGCTCAAACAAAGTAAGTTTCAACTCTGTTATTTGAATGCACAGAACAGAAAGAAGTTTCACAGAATGCTTCTGTGTAGTTTTTATTTCAAGATATTACTTTTTCTTTTATAGGCTCCTTAGCGCTCTGAATGTCCACTTGCAGATTCTACCGAAGGAGTGTTTCAGATCTGCTCAATCAAAAGTAAGGTTAAACTCTGTTGTTTCAATGCACAGAACAGAAAGAAGTTTCACAGAAAGCTTCTTTGCAGTTTTTATTTGAATATATTCCTGTTTCTTGTATAGGCCTCTTTGCGCTCCGAATGTACACGTGCAGTTTCTACAGAAAAAGTGTTTCAGAAATGCTCAGTCAGAAGCAAGGTTCAAGTCTGTTAGTTGAATGCACAGAACAGAAAGAAGTTTCACCGAATGCTTCTGCGTAGTTTGTATTTGAAGATATTCCTTTTTCCAGTATAGGCCTCATAGCTCTCCGAATGTCCCCTTGCAGTTTCTACAGACAGAGTGTTTCAGAACTGCTCAGCCAAAAGTAAGGTTCAGCTATGTGAGTTCAATGCACAGAACAGAAAGTAGCTTCACAGAATGCTTCTTTGTAGTTTTCATTTGAAGATATTCCTTTTTGCACTTGAGGCCTCATAGCGCTCCGAAGGTGCACTTGCAGTTTCTAATGAAAGAGTGTTTCTTAATTCCTCAAAGTAAGGTTCAACTCTGTTATTTGAATGCACAGAACAGAAAAAAGTTTCACAGAATGCTTCTGTGTAGTTTTTATTTGAAGATATATCTTTTTCCACTATAGGCTTCTTAGCGCACAGAATGTCCACTTGCAGTTTCTACAGAAACAGTGTTTCAGAACTGCTCAATAAAATGTAAGGTTCAACTCTGCTAGTAGGATGCACAGATCAGAAAGTATTTTCACAGAACGCTTCTGGGTAATTTGTATTTGAAGATATTCCTTTTTCCACTATAGGCCTCTTAGCGCTCCGGATGGCCAATTGCAGTTTCTACAGAAAGTGTGTTTCAGAAGTGCTCAGTCAAAAGTAAGGTTAAACTCAGTTAGTTGAATGCACAGATCAGAAAGTAGTTTCACAGAATGCGCCTGTGTAGTTTTTATTTGAAGATATTACTTTTTCAACTATAGGCCTAATTGCGCTCCGAATGTCCTCATGCAGTTTCTACGGAAAGAGTGTTTAAGAACTGCACAATCAAAAGTAAGGATCAACTCTGTTAGTTGAATGCACAGATCAGAAAGGAGTTTCACAGAATGCTTCTGTGTAGTATTTTTTGAAGATATTCCTTTTTCCACTGTAGTCCGCGTAGCGCTCCGAATGTCCACTTGCAGTTTCTACAGAAAGAGTGTTTCAGAACTGCTCAATCAAAAGTAAGGTTCAATTATGTTAGTGGAATGCAGAGAACAGAAAGATGTTTCACAGAATGCTTCTGTGTAGTTTTTTTTGAAGACATTCCTTTTTCCACTATAGGCCTCTTAGCGCACCGATTGTCCACTTGCAGTTTCTACAGAAAGAGTGTTTCGGAACTGGTCAATCAAAAGTAAGGTTCAACTATGTTAGTTGAATGCACCGAACACAAAGAAGTTTCACAGAATGCTTCTGTGTAGTTCTTATTTGAAGATATTCCTTTTCCACTATAGGCCTCTTAGCGCTCCGAATGTCCACTTGCAGTTTATTCAGAAAGAGTGTTTCAGATCTGCTCAATCAAAAGTAAGGTTCAACTCTGTTAGTTGAATGCACAGATCAGAAAGAAGTTTCACAGAATGCTTCTGGGTAGTTTGTATTTGAAGATATTCCTTTTTCCACTATAGGCCTCATTGCGCTCCGGAAGTCCAATTGTAGTTTCTACAGAAAGTGGGCTTCAGAAGTGCTCACTCAAAAGTAAGGTTAAACTCAGTGAGTTGAATGCACAGATCAGGAAGGAGTTTCACGGAATGCTTCTGTGTAGTATTTATTTGAAGATATTCCTTTTTCCACTGTAGTCCGCTTAGCGCTCAGAATGTCCACTTGCAGTTTCTACAGGAAAAGTGTTTCAGAACTGCTCGATCAAAAGTAAAGTTCAACTATGTTAGTTGAATGCACGGAACAAGTTTCACAGAATGCTTCTGTGTAGTTCTTATTTGAAGATATTCCTTTTCTACTATAGGCCTCTTAGCTCTCCGAATGTCCACTTGCAGTTTATTCAGAAAGAGTGTTTCAGATCTGCTCAATCAAAAGTAAGGTTCAACTCTGTTAATTGAATGCACAGATCAGAAAGAAGTTTCACAGAATGCTTCTGGGTAGTTTGTATTTGAACATATTCCTTTTTCCACTATAGGCCTCTTAACGCTCCGGATGTCCAATTGCAGTTTCTACAAAAAGTGTGTTTCAGAAGTGCTCAGTCAAAAGTAAGGTTAAACTCAGTTAGTTGAATGCACAGATCAGAAAGTAGTTTCACAGAATGCTTCTCTGTAGTTTTTATTTGAATATATACCCTTTTCCACTATAGGCCTCTTAGCGCTCCGAATGTCCACTTGAAATCTCTGTAGAAAGAGTGTTTCACAACTCCTCAATCAAAAGTAAGATTCAAATCTGTTAGTTGAATGCACTGATCAGAAAGAAGTTTCACAGAATGCTTCTGTATAGTCTTTATTTGAAGATAACCCTTTTTCCACTCTAGTCCGCTTAGCGGTCCGAATGTCCACATGCGGTTTCTACAGAAAGAGTGTTTTAGAAATCCTCAATCAAAAGTAAGGTTCAACTCTGTTAGTTGAATGCACAGAACAGAAAGATGTTTCACAGAATGCTTCTCTGTAGTTTTTATTTGCCGATATTCCTTCTTCCCCTATAGGCCTTCTAGCGCTCCGAATGTCCACTTTCAATTTCTATAGAAAGAGTGTTTCAGAACTGCTCAATCAAAACGAATTTTCAACTCTGTTAGTTGAATGCACTGATCAGAAAGAAGTTTCACAGAATGCTTCTGTGTAGTCTTTATTGGAGGATATTCCTTTTTTTTAATGATTTTTTTTATTATTATTATACTTTAGGGGTTTAGGGTACATGTGCACAATGTGAAGGTTTGTTACATATGTATCCATGTGCCATGTTGATTTCCTGCACCCATTAAGTTGTCATTTAGCATTAGGTGTATCTCCTAATGCTGTCCCTCCCCCGTCCCCCCACCCCACAACAGTCCCCGGAGCGTGATCTTCCCCTTCCTGTTTCCATGAGTTCTCGTTGTTCAATTCCCACCTATGAGTGAGAACATGCGATGTTTGGTTTTTTGTCCTTGCGATAGTTTACTGAGAATGATGTTTTCCAGTTCCATCCATGTCCCTACAAAGGACACGAACTCATCATTTTTTATGGCTGCATAGTATTCCATGGTGTATATGTGCCACATTTTCTTAATCCAGTCTATCGTTGTTGGACATTTGGGTTGGTTCCAACTCTTTGCTATTGTGAATAGTGCCGCAATAAACATATGTGTGCATGTGTCTTTATAGCAGCATGACTTATAGTCCTTTGGGTATATACCCAGTAATGGGATGGCTGGGTCAAATGGTATTTCTAGTTCTAGATCCCTGAGGAATCGCCACACTGACTTCCACAATGGTTGAACTAGTTTACAGTCCCACCAACAGTGTAAAAGTGTTCCTATTTCTCCAAATCCTCTCCAGCACCTGTTGTTTCCTGATTTTTTTCATGATGGCCATTCTAACTGGTGTGAGATGGTATCTCACTGTGGTTTTGATTTGCATTTCTCTGATGGCCAGTGATGAGGAGCATTTCTTCATGTGTTTTTTTGGCTGCATAAATGTCTTCTTTTGAGAATTGTCTGTTCATGTCCTCTGCCCACTTTTTGATGGGGTTGTTTGTTTTTTTCTTGTAAATTTGTTTGGGTTCATTGTAGATTCTGGATATTAGCCCTTTGTCAGATGAGTAGGTTGCAAAAATTTTCTCCCATTGTGTAGGTTGCCTGTTCACTTTGATGATAGTTTCTTTTGCTGTGCAGAAGCTCTTTAGTTTAATGAGATCTCATTTGTCGATTTTGGCTTCTGTTGCCATTGCTTTTGGTGTTTTAGACATGAAGTCCTTGCCCACGCCTATGTCCTGAATGGTATTGCCTAGGTTTTCTTGTAGGATTTTAATGGTTTTAAGACTAATATATAAGTCTTTAATCCGTCTTGAATTAATTTTGGTATAAGGTGTAAGGAAGGGATCCAGTTGCAGCTTTCTACATATGGCTAGCCAGTTTTCCCAGCACCATTTATTAAATAGGGAAGCCTTTCCCCATTTCTTGTTTTTGTCAGGTTTGTCAAAGATCAGATAGTTGTAGCTATGCGGCATCATTTCTGAGGGCTCTGTTCTGTCCCATTGATCTATGTCTCTGTTGTGGTACCAGTACCATGCTGTTTTGGTTACCGTAGCGTGATGCCTCCAGCTTTGTTCTTTTGGCTTAGGATTGACTTGGCGATGCGGGCTCTTTTTTGGTTCCATATGAACCTTAAAGTAGTTTTTTCCAATTCTGTGAAGAAAGTCATTGGTAGCTTGATGGGGATGGCATTGAATCTATAAATTACCTTGGGCAGTAAGTATGGCCATTTTCACGATATTGATTCTTCCAACCAATGAGCATGGAATGTTCTTCCATTTGTTTGTATCCTCTTTTATTTCATTGAGCAGTGGTTTGTAGTTCTCCTTGAAGAGGTCCTTCACATCCCTTGTAAGTTGGATTCCTAGGTATTTTATTCTCTTTGAAGCAATTGTGAATGGGAGTTCACTCATGATTTGGCTCTCTGTTTGTCTGTTATTGGTGTACAAGAATGCTTGTGATTTTTGTACATTAATTTTGTATCCTGAGACTTTGCTGAAGTTGCTAATCAGCTTAAGGAGATTTTGGGCTGAGACAACGGGGTTTTCTAGATATACAATCATGTCATCTGCAAACAGGGACAATTTGACTTCCTCTTTTCCTAATTGAATACACTTTATTTCCTTCTCCTGCCTGATTGCTCTGGCCAGGATATTCCTTTTTCAACTATCGACCATTTAGCGCTCCGAATGTCCACTTGCAGTTTCTGCAGAAAGAGTGTTTCAGAACTGCTCAATCAGAACTAAGGTTGAACTATGTTAGTTGAATGCACAGAAGACAAAGAAGTTTCGCAGAATTCTTCTGTGTAGTTTTTTTTTGAAGATATTCCTTTTTCCACTACAGGCCTCTTAGCGCACCGAATGTCCACTTGCAGTTTCTATAGAAAGAGTGTTTCAGAACTGCTCAATCAAAAGTAATGTTCAACTATGTGAGTTGAATGCACGGAACACAAAGAAGTTTCACAGAATGCTTCTGTGTAGTTCTTATTTGAAGATATTCCTTTTCCACTATAGGCCTCTTAGCGCTCCGAATGTCCACTTGCCGTGTATTCAGAAAGAGTGTTTAAGATCTGCTCAATCAAAAGTAAGGTTCAACTCTGTCAATTGAATTCACAGATCAGAATGAAGTTTCACAGAATGCTTCTGTGTAGTATTTATTTGAAGATATTCCTTTTTCCACTGTAGTCCGCTTAGCGCTCCGAATGTCCACTTGCAGTTTCTAGAGAAAGAGTGTTTCAGAACTGCTCAATCAAAAGTAAAGTTCAACTCTGTTAGTTGAATGCACAGGTCAGAAAGAAGTTTCACAGAATGCTTCTGGGTAGTTTGTATTTGAAGATATTCCTTTTTGCAGTTGAGGCCTCATAGCGCTCCTAATGTGCACTTGCAGTTGCTACTGAGTGTTTCCTAACTGCTCAAACAAAGTAAGTTTCAACTCTGTTATTTGAATGCACAGAACAGAAAGAAGTTTCACAGAATGCTTCTGTGTAGTTTTTATTTCAAGATATTACTTTTTCTTTTATAGGCTCCTTAGCGCTCTGAATGTCCACTTGCAGATTCTACCGAAGGAGTGTTTCAGATCTGCTCAATCAAAAGTAAGGTTAAACTCTGTTGTTTGAATGCACAGAACAGAAAGAAGTTTCACAGAAAGCTTCTTTGCAGTTTTTATTTGAATATATTCCTGTTTCTTGTATAGGCCTCTTTGCGCTCCGAATGTACACGTGCAGTTTCTACAGAAAAAGTGTTTCAGAAATGCTCACTCAGAAGCAAGGTTCAAGTCTGTTAGTTGAATGCACAGAACAGAAAGAAGTTTCACCGAATGCTTCTGGGTAGTTTGTATTTGAAGATATTCCTTTTTCCAGTATAGGCCTCATAGCTCTCCGAATGTCCCCTTGCAGTTTCTACAGACAGAGTGTTTCAGAACTGCTCAGCCAAAAGTAAGGTTCAGCTATGTGAGTTCAATGCACAGAACAGAAAGTAGCTTCACAGAATGCTTCTTTGTAGTTTTCATTTGAAGATATTCCTTTTTGCACTTGAGGCCTCATAGCGCTCCGAAGGAGCACTTGCAGTTTCTAATGAAAGAGTGTTTCTTAATTCCTCAAAGTAAGGTTCAACTCTGTTATTTGAATGCACAGAACAGAAAAAAGTTTCACAGAATGCTTCTGTGTAGTTTTTATTTGAAGATATATCTTTTTCCACTATAGGCTTCTTAGCGCACAGAATGTCCACTTGCAGTTTCTACAGAAACAGTGTTTCAGAACTGCTCAATAAAATGTAAGGTTCAACTCTGCTAGTAGGATGCACAGATCAGAAAGTATTTTCACAGAATGCTTCTGGGTAATTTGTATTTGAAGATATTCCTTTTTCCACTATAGGCCTCTTAGCGCTCCGGATGTCCAATTGCAGTTTCTACAGAAAGTGTGTTTCAGAAGTGCTCAGTCAAAAGTAAGGTTAAACTCAGTTAGTTGAATGCACAGATCAGAAAGTAGTTTCACAGAATGCGGCTGTGTAGTTTTTATTTGAAGATATTACTTTTTCAACTATAGGCCTAATTGCGCTCCGAATGTCCTCATGCAGTTTCTACGGAAAGAGTGTTTAAGAACTGCACAATCAAAAGTAAGGATCAACTCTGTTAGTTGAATGCACAGATCAGAAAGGAGTTTCACAGAATGCTTCTGTGTAGTATTTTTTGAAGATATTCCTTTTTCCACTGTAGTCCGCGTAGCGCTCCGAATGTCCACTTGCAGTTTCTACAGAAAGAGTGTTTCAGAACTGCTCAATCAAAAGTAAGGTTCAATTATGTTAGTGGAATGCAGAGAACAGAAAGATGTTTCACAGAATGCTTCTGTGTAGTTTTTTTTGAAGACATTCCTTTTTCCACTATAGGCCTCTTAGCGCACCGATTGTCCACTTGCAGTTTCTACAGAAAGAGTGTTTCGGAACTGCTCAATCAAAAGTAAGGTTCAACTATGTTAGTTGAATGCACCGAACACAAAGAAGTTTCACAGAATGCTTCTGTGTAGTTCTTATTTGAAGATATTCCTTTTCCACTATAGGCCTCTTAGCGCTCCGAATGTCCACTTGCAGTTTATTCAGAAAGAGTGTTTCAGATCTGCTCAATCAAAAGTAAGGTTCAACTCTGTTAGTTGTATGCACAGATCAGAAAGAAGTTTCACAGAATGCTTCTGGGTAGTTTGTATTTGAAGATATTCCTTTTTCCACTATAGGCCTCATTGCGCTCCGGAAGTCCAATTGTAGTTTCTACAGAAAGTGGGCTTCAGAAGTGCTCACTCAAAAGTAAGGTTAAACTCAGTGAGTTGAATGCACAGATCAGGAAGGAGTTTCACGGAATGCTTCTGTGTAGTATTTATTTGAAGATATTCCTTTTTCCACTGTAGTCCGCTTAGCGCTCAGAATGTCCACTTGCAGTTTCTACAGGAAAAGTGTTTCAGAACTGCTCGATCAAAAGTAAAGTTCAACTATGTTAGTTGAATGCACGGAACAAGTTTCACAGAATGCTTCTGTGTAGTTCTTATTTGAAGATATTCCTTTTCTACTATAGGCCTCTTAGCTCTCCGAATGTCCACTTGCAGTTTATTCAGAAAGAGTGTTTCAGATCTGCTCAATCAAAAGTAAGGTTCAACTCTGTTAGTTGAATGCACAGATCAGAAAGAAGTTTCACAGAATGCTTCTGGGTAGTTTGTATTTGAACATATTCCTTTTTCCACTATAGGCCTCTTAACGCTCCGGATGTCCAATTGCAGTTTCTACAAAAAGTGTGTTTCAGAAGTGCTCAGTCAAAAGTAAGGTTAAACTCAGTTAGTTGAATGCACAGATCAGAAAGTAGTTTCACAGAATGCTTCTGTGTAGTTTTTATTTGAATATATACCCTTTTCCACTATAGGCCTCTTAGCGCTCCGAATGTCCACTTGAAATCTCTGTAGAAAGAGTGTTTCACAACTCCTCAATCAAAAGTAAGATTCAAATCTGTTAGTTGAATGCACTGATCAGAAAGAAGTTTCACAGAATGCTTCTGTATAGTCTTTATTTGAAGATAACCCTTTTTCCACTCTAGTCCGCTTAGCGGTCCGAATGTCCACGTGCGGTTTCTACAGAAAGAGTGTTTTAGAAATCCTCAATCAAAAGTAAGGTTCAACTCTGTTAGTTGAATGCACAGAACAGAAAGATGTTTCACAGAATGCTTCTCTGTAGTTTTTATTTGCCGATATTCCTTCTTCCCCTATAGGCCTTCTAGCGCTCCGAATGTCCACTTTCAATTTCTATAGAAAGAGTGTTTCAGAACTGCTCAATCAAAACGAATTTTCAACTCTGTTAGTTGAATGCACTGATCAGAAAGAAGTTTCACAGAATGCTTCTGTGTAGTCTTTATTGGAGGATATTCCTTTTTTTTAATGATTTTTTTTATTATTATTATACTTTAGGGGTTTAGGGTACATGTGCACAATGTGAAGGTTTGTTACATATGTATCCATGTGCCATGTTGATTTCCTGCACCCATTAAGTTGTCATTTAGCATTAGGTGTATCTCCTAATGCTGTCCCTCCCCCGTCCCCCCACCCCACAACAGTCCCCGGAGCGTGATCTTCCCCTTCCTGTTTCCATGAGTTCTCGTTGTTCAATTCCCACCTATGAGTGAGAACATGCGATGTTTGGTTTTTTGTCCTTGCGATAGTTTACTGAGAATGATGTTTTCCAGTTCCATCCATGTCCCTACAAAGGACACGAACTCATCATTTTTTATGGCTGCATAGTATTCCATGGTGTATATGTGCCACATTTTCTTAATCCAGTCTATCGTTGTTGGACATTTGGGTTGGTTCCAACTCTTTGCTATTGTGAATAGTGCCGCAATAAACATATGTGTGCATGTGTCTTTATAGCAGCATGACTTATAGTCCTTTGGGTATATACCCAGTAATGGGATGGCTGGGTCAAATGGTATTTCTAGTTCTAGATCCCTGAGGAATCGCCACACTGACTTCCACAATGGTTGAACTAGTTTACAGTCCCACCAACAGTGTAAAAGTGTTCCTATTTCTCCAAATCCTCTCCAGCACCTGTTGTTTCCTGATTTTTTTCATGATGGCCATTCTAACTGGTGTGAGATGGTATCTCACTGTGGTTTTGATTTGCATTTCTCTGATGGCCAGTGATGAGGAGCATTTCTTCATGTGTTTTTTTGGCTGCATAAATGTCTTCTTTTGAGAATTGTCTGTTCATGTCCTCTGCCCACTTTTTGATGGGGTTGTTTGTTTTTTTCTTGTAAATTTGTTTGGGTTCATTGTAGATTCTGGATATTAGCCCTTTGTCAGATGAGTAGGTTGCAAAAATTTTCTCCCATTGTGTAGGTTGCCTGTTCACTCTGATGATAGTTTCTTTTGCTGTGCAGAAGCTCTTTAGTTTAATGAGATCCCATTTGTCGATTTTGGCTTTTGTTGCCATTGCTTTTGGTGTTTTAGACATGAAGTCCTTGCCCACGCCTATGTCCTGAATGGTATTGCCTAGGTTTTCTTGAAGGATTTTAATGGTTTTAAGACTAATATATAAGTCTTTAATCCATCTTGAATTAATTTTGGTATAAGGTGTAAGGAAGGGATCCAGTTGCAGCTTTCTACATATGGCTAGCCAGTTTTCCCAGCACCATTTATTAAATAGGGAAGCCTTTCCCCATTTCTTGTTTTTGTCAGGTTTGTCAAAGATCAGATAGTTGTAGCTATGCGGCATCATTTCTGAGGGCTCTGTTCTGTCCCATTGATCTATGTCTCTGTTGTGGTACCAGTACCATGCTGTTTTGGTTACCGTAGCGTGATGCCTCCAGCTTTGTTCTTTTGGCTTAGGATTGACTTGGCGATGCGGGCTCTTTTTTGGTTCCATATGAACCTTAAAGTAGTTTTTTCCAATTCTGTGAAGAAAGTCATTGGTAGCTTGATGGGGATGGCATTGAATCTATAAATTACCTTGGGCAGTAAGTATGGCCATTTTCACGATATTGATTCTTCCAACCAATGAGCATGGAATGTTCTTCCATTTGTTTGTATCCTCTTTTATTTCATTGAGCAGTGGTTTGTAGTTCTCCTTGAAGAGGTCCTTCACATCCCTTGTAAGTTGGATTCCTAGGTATTTTATTCTCTTTGAAGCAATTGTGAATGGGAGTTCACTCATGATTTGGCTCTCTGTTTGTCTGTTATTGGTGTACAAGAATGCTTGTGATTTTTGTACATTAATTTTGTATCCTGAGACTTTGCTGAAGTTGCTAATCAGCTTAAGGAGATTTTGGGCTGAGACAACGGGGTTTTCTAGATATACAATCATGTCATCTGCAAACAGGGACAATTTGACTTCCTCTATTCCTAATTGAATACACTTTATTTCCTTCTCCTGCCTGATTGCTCTGGCCAGGATATTCCTTTTTCAACTATCGACCATTTAGCGCTCCGAATGTCCACTTGCAGTTTCTGCAGAAAGAGTGTTTCAGAACTGCTCAATCAGAACTAAGGTTGAACTATGTTAGTTGAATGCACAGAAGACAAAGAAGTTTCGCAGAATTCTTCTGTGTAGTTTTTTTTTGAAGATATTCCTTTTTCCACTACAGGCCTCTTAGCGCACCGAATGTCCACTTGCAGTTTCTATAGAAAGAGTGTTTCAGAACTGCTCAATCAAAAGTAAGGTTCAACTATGTTAGTTGAATGCACGGAACACAAAGAAGTTTCAGGGAATGCTTCTGTGTAGTTCTTATTTGAAGATATTCCTTTTCCACTATAGGCCTCTTAGCGCTCCGAATGTCCACTTGCCGTGTATTCAGAAAGAGTGTTTAAGATCTGCTCAATCAAAAGTAAGGTTCAACTCTGTCAATTGAATTCAGAGATCAGAAAGAAGTTTCACAGAATGCTTCTGTGTAGTATTTATTTGAAGATATTCCTTTTTCCACTGTAGTCCGCTTAGCGCTCCGAATGTCCACTTGCAGTTTCTAGAGAAAGAGTGTTTCAGAACTGCTCAATCAAAAGTAAAGTTCAACTCTGTTAGTTGAATGCACAGGTCAGAAAGAAGTTTCACAGAATGCTTCTGGGTAGTTTGTATTTGAAGATATTCCTTTTTGCAGTTGAGGCCTCATAGCGCTCCTAATGTGCACTTGCAGTTGCTACTGAGTGTTTCCTAACTGCTCAAACAAAGTAAGTTTCAACTCTGTTATTTGAATGCACAGAACAGAAAGAAGTTTCACAGAATGCTTCTGTGTAGTTTTTATTTCAAGATATTACTTTTTCTTTTATAGGCTCCTTAGCGCTCTGAATGTCCACTTGCAGATTCTACCGAAGGAGTGTTTCAGATCTGCTCAATCAAAAGTAAGGTTAAACTCTGTTGTTTCAATGCACAGAACAGAAAGAAGTTTCACAGAAAGCTTCTTTGCAGTTTTTATTTGAATATATTCCTGTTTCTTGTATAGGCCTCTTTGCGCTCCGAATGTACACGTGCAGTTTCTACAGAAAAAGTGTTTCAGAAATGCTCAGTCAGAAGCAAGGTTCAAGTCTGTTAGTTGAATGCACAGAACAGAAAGAAGTTTCACCGAATGCTTCTGCGTAGTTTGTATTTGAAGATATTCCTTTTTCCAGTATAGGCCTCATAGCTCTCCGAATGTCCCCTTGCAGTTTCTACAGACAGAGTGTTTCAGAACTGCTCAGCCAAAAGTAAGGTTCAGCTATGTGAGTTCAATGCACAGAACAGAAAGTAGCTTCACAGAATGCTTCTTTGTAGTTTTCATTTGAAGATATTCCTTTTTGCACTTGAGGCCTCATAGCGCTCCGAAGGTGCACTTGCAGTTTCTAATGAAAGAGTGTTTCTTAATTCCTCAAAGTAAGGTTCAACTCTGTTATTTGAATGCACAGAACAGAAAAAAGTTTCACAGAATGCTTCTGTGTAGTTTTTATTTGAAGATATATCTTTTTCCACTATAGGCTTCTTAGCGCACAGAATGTCCACTTGCAGTTTCTACAGAAACAGTGTTTCAGAACTGCTCAATAAAATGTAAGGTTCAACTCTGCTAGTAGGATGCACAGATCAGAAAGTATTTTCACAGAATGCTTCTGGGTAATTTGTATTTGAAGATATTCCTTTTTCCACTATAGGCCTCTTAGCGCTCCGGATGGCCAATTGCAGTTTCTACAGAAAGTGTGTTTCAGAAGTGCTCAGTCAAAAGTAAGGTTAAACTCAGTTAGTTGAATGCACAGATCAGAAAGTAGTTTCACAGAATGCGCCTGTGTAGTTTTTATTTGAAGATATTACTTTTTCAACTATAGGCCTAATTGCGCTCCGAATGTCCTCATGCAGTTTCTACGGAAAGAGTGTTTAAGAACTGCACAATCAAAAGTAAGGATCAACTCTGTTAGTTGAATGCACAGATCAGAAAGGAGTTTCACAGAATGCTTCTGTGTAGTATTTTTTGAAGATATTCCTTTTTCCACTGTAGTCCGCGTAGCGCTCCGAATGTCCACTTGCAGTTTCTACAGAAAGAGTGTTTCAGAACTGCTCAATCAAAAGTAAGGTTCAATTATGTTAGTGGAATGCAGAGAACAGAAAGATGTTTCACAGAATGCTTCTGTGTAGTTTTTTTTGAAGACATTCCTTTTTCCACTATAGGCCTCTTAGCGCACCGATTGTCCACTTGCAGTTTCTACAGAAAGAGTGTTTCGGAACTGGTCAATCAAAAGTAAGGTTCAACTATGTTAGTTGAATGCACCGAACACAAAGAAGTTTCACAGAATGCTTCTGTGTAGTTCTTATTTGAAGATATTCCTTTTCCACTATAGGCCTCTTAGCGCTCCGAATGTCCACTTGCAGTTTATTCAGAAAGAGTGTTTCAGATCTGCTCAATCAAAAGTAAGGTTCAACTCTGTTAGTTGAATGCACAGATCAGAAAGAAGTTTCACAGAATGCTTCTGGGTAGTTTGTATTTGAAGATATTCCTTTTTCCACTATAGGCCTCATTGCGCTCCGGAAGTCCAATTGTAGTTTCTACAGAAAGTGGGCTTCAGAAGTGCTCACTCAAAAGTAAGGTTAAACTCAGTGAGTTGAATGCACAGATCAGGAAGGAGTTTCACGGAATGCTTCTGTGTAGTATTTATTTGAAGATATTCCTTTTTCCACTGTAGTCCGCTTAGCGCTCAGAATGTCCACTTGCAGTTTCTACAGGAAAAGTGTTTCAGAACTGCTCGATCAAAAGTAAAGTTCAACTATGTTAGTTGAATGCACGGAACAAGTTTCACAGAATGCTTCTGTGTAGTTCTTATTTGAAGATATTCCTTTTCTACTATAGGCCTCTTAGCTCTCCGAATGTCCACTTGCAGTTTATTCAGAAAGAGTGTTTTAGATCTGCTCAATCAAAAGTAAGGTTCAACTCTGTTAGTTGAATGCACAGATCAGAAAGAAGTTTCACAGAATGCTTCTGGGTAGTTTGTATTTGAACATATTCCTTTTTCCACTATAGGCCTCTTAACGCTCCGGATGTCCAATTGCAGTTTCTACAAAAAGTGTGTTTCAGAAGTGCTCAGTCAAAAGTAAGGTTAAACTCAGTTAGTTGAATGCACAGATCAGAAAGTAGTTTCACAGAATGCTTCTGTGTAGTTTTTATTTGAATATATACCCTTTTCCACTATAGGCCTCTTAGCGCTCCGAATGTCCACTTGAAATCTCTGTAGAAAGAGTGTTTCACAACTCCTCAATCAAAAGTAAGATTCAAATCTGTTAGTTGAATGCACTGATCAGAAAGAAGTTTCACAGAATGCTTCTGTATAGTCTTTATTTGAAGATAACCCTTTTTCCACTCTAGTCCGCTTAGCGGTCCGAATGTCCACATGCGGTTTCTACAGAAAGAGTGTTTTAGAAATCCTCAATCAAAAGTAAGGTTCAACTCTGTTAGTTGAATGCACAGAACAGAAAGATGTTTCACAGAATGCTTCTCTGTAGTTTTTATTTGCCGATATTCCTTCTTCCCCTATAGGCCTTCTAGCGCTCCGAATGTCCACTTTCAATTTCTATAGAAAGAGTGTTTCAGAACTGCTCAATCAAAACGAATTTTCAACTCTGTTAGTTGAATGCACTGATCAGAAAGAAGTTTCACAGAATGCTTCTGTGTAGTCTTTATTGGAGGATATTCCTTTTTTTTAATGATTTTTTTTATTATTATTATACTTTAGGGGTTTAGGGTACATGTGCACAATGTGAAGGTTTGTTACATATGTATCCATGTGCCATGTTGATTTCCTGCACCCATTAAGTTGTCATTTAGCATTAGGTGTATCTCCTAATGCTGTCCCTCCCCCGTCCCCCCACCCCACAACAGTCCCCGGAGCGTGATCTTCCCCTTCCTGTTTCCATGAGTTCTCGTTGTTCAATTCCCACCTATGAGTGAGAACATGCGATGTTTGGTTTTTTGTCCTTGCGATAGTTTACTGAGAATGATGTTTTCCAGTTCCATCCATGTCCCTACAAAGGACACGAACTCATCATTTTTTATGGCTGCATAGTATTCCATGGTGTATATGTGCCACATTTTCTTAATCCAGTCTATCGTTGTTGGACATTTGGGTTGGTTCCAACTCTTTGCTATTGTGAATAGTGCCGCAATAAACATATGTGTGCATGTGTCTTTATAGCAGCATGACTTATAGTCCTTTGGGTATATACCCAGTAATGGGATGGCTGGGTCAAATGGTATTTCTAGTTCTAGATCCCTGAGGAATCGCCACACTGACTTCCACAATGGTTGAACTAGTTTACAGTCCCACCAACAGTGTAAAAGTGTTCCTATTTCTCCAAATCCTCTCCAGCACCTGTTGTTTCCTGATTTTTTTCATGATGGCCATTCTAACTGGTGTGAGATGGTATCTCACTGTGGTTTTGATTTGCATTTCTCTGATGGCCAGTGATGAGGAGCATTTCTTCATGTGTTTTTTTGGCTGCATAAATGTCTTCTTTTGAGAATTGTCTGTTCATGTCCTCTGCCCACTTTTTGATGGGGTTGTTTGTTTTTTTCTTGTAAATTTGTTTGGGTTCATTGTAGATTCTGGATATTAGCCCTTTGTCAGATGAGTAGGTTGCAAAAATTTTCTCCCATTGTGTAGGTTGCCTGTTCACTCTGATGATAGTTTCTTTTGCTGTGCAGAAGCTCTTTAGTTTAATGAGATCCCATTTGTCGATTTTGGCTTTTGTTGCCATTGCTTTTGGTGTTTTAGACATGAAGTCCTTGCCCACGCCTATGTCCTGAATGGTATTGCCTAGGTTTTCTTGAAGGATTTTAATGGTTTTAAGACTAATATATAAGTCTTTAATCCATCTTGAATTAATTTTGGTATAAGGTGTAAGGAAGGGATCCAGTTGCAGCTTTCTACATATGGCTAGCCAGTTTTCCCAGCACCATTTATTAAATAGGGAAGCCTTTCCCCATTTCTTGTTTTTGTCAGGTTTGTCAAAGATCAGATAGTTGTAGCTATGCGGCATCATTTCTGAGGGCTCTGTTCTGTCCCATTGATCTATGTCTCTGTTGTGGTACCAGTACCATGCTGTTTTGGTTACCGTAGCGTGATGCCTCCAGCTTTGTTCTTTTGGCTTAGGATTGACTTGGCGATGCGGGCTCTTTTTTGGTTCCATATGAACCTTAAAGTAGTTTTTTCCAATTCTGTGAAGAAAGTCATTGGTAGCTTGATGGGGATGGCATTGAATCTATAAATTACCTTGGGCAGTAAGTATGGCCATTTTCACGATATTGATTCTTCCAACCAATGAGCATGGAATGTTCTTCCATTTGTTTGTATCCTCTTTTATTTCATTGAGCAGTGGTTTGTAGTTCTCCTTGAAGAGGTCCTTCACATCCCTTGTAAGTTGGATTCCTAGGTATTTTATTCTCTTTGAAGCAATTGTGAATGGGAGTTCACTCATGATTTGGCTCTCTGTTTGTCTGTTATTGGTGTACAAGAATGCTTGTGATTTTTGTACATTAATTTTGTATCCTGAGACTTTGCTGAAGTTGCTAATCAGCTTAAGGAGATTTTGGGCTGAGACAACGGGGTTTTCTAGATATACAATCATGTCATCTGCAAACAGGGACAATTTGACTTCCTCTTTTCCTAATTGAATACACTTTATTTCCTTCTCCTGCCTGATTGCTCTGGCCAGGATATTCCTTTTTCAACTATCGACCATTTAGCGCTCCGAATGTCCACTTGCAGTTTCTGCAGAAAGAGTGTTTCAGAACTGCTCAATCAGAACTAAGGTTGAACTATGTTAGTTGAATGCACAGAAGACAAAGAAGTTTCGCAGAATTCTTCTGTGTAGTTTTTTTTTGAAGATATTCCTTTTTCCACTACAGGCCTCTTAGCGCACCGAATGTCCACTTGCAGTTTCTATAGAAAGAGTGTTTCAGAACTGCTCAATCAAAAGTAATGTTCAACTATGTGAGTTGAATGCACGGAACACAAAGAAGTTTCACAGAATGCTTCTGTGTAGTTCTTATTTGAAGATATTCCTTTTCCACTATAGGCCTCTTAGCGCTCCGAATGTCCACTTGCCGTGTATTCAGAAAGAGTGTTTAAGATCTGCTCAATCAAAAGTAAGGTTCAACTCTGTCAATTGAATTCACAGATCAGAATGAAGTTTCACAGAATGCTTCTGTGTAGTATTTATTTGAAGATATTCCTTTTTCCACTGTAGTCCGCTTAGCGCTCCGAATGTCCACTTGCAGTTTCTAGAGAAAGAGTGTTTCAGAACTGCTCAATCAAAAGTAAAGTTCAACTCTGTTAGTTGAATGCACAGGTCAGAAAGAAGTTTCACAGAATGCTTCTGGGTAGTTTGTATTTGAAGATATTCCTTTTTGCAGTTGAGGCCTCATAGCGCTCCTAATGTGCACTTGCAGTTGCTACTGAGTGTTTCCTAACTGCTCAAACAAAGTAAGTTTCAACTCTGTTATTTGAATGCACAGAACAGAAAGAAGTTTCACAGAATGCTTCTGTGTAGTTTTTATTTCAAGATATTACTTTTTCTTTTATAGGCTCCTTAGCGCTCTGAATGTCCACTTGCAGATTCTACCGAAGGAGTGTTTCAGATCTGCTCAATCAAAAGTAAGGTTAAACTCTGTTGTTTGAATGCACAGAACAGAAAGAAGTTTCACAGAAAGCTTCTTTGCAGTTTTTATTTGAATATATTCCTGTTTCTTGTATAGGCCTCTTTGCGCTCCGAATGTACACGTGCAGTTTCTACAGAAAAAGTGTTTCAGAAATGCTCACTCAGAAGCAAGGTTCAAGTCTGTTAGTTGAATGCACAGAACAGAAAGAAGTTTCACCGAATGCTTCTGGGTAGTTTGTATTTGAAGATATTCCTTTTTCCAGTATAGGCCTCATAGCTCTCCGAATGTCCCCTTGCAGTTTCTACAGACAGAGTGTTTCAGAACTGCTCAGCCAAAAGTAAGGTTCAGCTATGTGAGTTCAATGCACAGAACAGAAAGTAGCTTCACAGAATGCTTCTTTGTAGTTTTCATTTGAAGATATTCCTTTTTGCACTTGAGGCCTCATAGCGCTCCGAAGGAGCACTTGCAGTTTCTAATGAAAGAGTGTTTCTTAATTCCTCAAAGTAAGGTTCAACTCTGTTATTTGAATGCACAGAACAGAAAAAAGTTTCACAGAATGCTTCTGTGTAGTTTTTATTTGAAGATATATCTTTTTCCACTATAGGCTTCTTAGCGCACAGAATGTCCACTTGCAGTTTCTACAGAAACAGTGTTTCAGAACTGCTCAATAAAATGTAAGGTTCAACTCTGCTAGTAGGATGCACAGATCAGAAAGTATTTTCACAGAATGCTTCTGGGTAATTTGTATTTGAAGATATTCCTTTTTCCACTATAGGCCTCTTAGCGCTCCGGATGTCCAATTGCAGTTTCTACAGAAAGTGTGTTTCAGAAGTGCTCAGTCAAAAGTAAGGTTAAACTCAGTTAGTTGAATGCACAGATCAGAAAGTAGTTTCACAGAATGCGGCTGTGTAGTTTTTATTTGAAGATATTACTTTTTCAACTATAGGCCTAATTGCGCTCCGAATGTCCTCATGCAGTTTCTACGGAAAGAGTGTTTAAGAACTGCACAATCAAAAGTAAGGATCAACTCTGTTAGTTGAATGCACAGATCAGAAAGGAGTTTCACAGAATGCTTCTGTGTAGTATTTTTTGAAGATATTCCTTTTTCCACTGTAGTCCGCGTAGCGCTCCGAATGTCCACTTGCAGTTTCTACAGAAAGAGTGTTTCAGAACTGCTCAATCAAAAGTAAGGTTCAATTATGTTAGTGGAATGCAGAGAACAGAAAGATGTTTCACAGAATGCTTCTGTGTAGTTTTTTTTGAAGACATTCCTTTTTCCACTATAGGCCTCTTAGCGCACCGATTGTCCACTTGCAGTTTCTACAGAAAGAGTGTTTCGGAACTGCTCAATCAAAAGTAAGGTTCAACTATGTTAGTTGAATGCACCGAACACAAAGAAGTTTCACAGAATGCTTCTGTGTAGTTCTTATTTGAAGATATTCCTTTTCCACTATAGGCCTCTTAGCGCTCCGAATGTCCACTTGCAGTTTATTCAGAAAGAGTGTTTCAGATCTGCTCAATCAAAAGTAAGGTTCAACTCTGTTAGTTGTATGCACAGATCAGAAAGAAGTTTCACAGAATGCTTCTGGGTAGTTTGTATTTGAAGATATTCCTTTTTCCACTATAGGCCTCATTGCGCTCCGGAAGTCCAATTGTAGTTTCTACAGAAAGTGGGCTTCAGAAGTGCTCACTCAAAAGTAAGGTTAAACTCAGTGAGTTGAATGCACAGATCAGGAAGGAGTTTCACGGAATGCTTCTGTGTAGTATTTATTTGAAGATATTCCTTTTTCCACTGTAGTCCGCTTAGCGCTCAGAATGTCCACTTGCAGTTTCTACAGGAAAAGTGTTTCAGAACTGCTCGATCAAAAGTAAAGTTCAACTATGTTAGTTGAATGCACGGAACAAGTTTCACAGAATGCTTCTGTGTAGTTCTTATTTGAAGATATTCCTTTTCTACTATAGGCCTCTTAGCTCTCCGAATGTCCACTTGCAGTTTATTCAGAAAGAGTGTTTCAGATCTGCTCAATCAAAAGTAAGGTTCAACTCTGTTAGTTGAATGCACAGATCAGAAAGAAGTTTCACAGAATGCTTCTGGGTAGTTTGTATTTGAACATATTCCTTTTTCCACTATAGGCCTCTTAACGCTCCGGATGTCCAATTGCAGTTTCTACAAAAAGTGTGTTTCAGAAGTGCTCAGTCAAAAGTAAGGTTAAACTCAGTTAGTTGAATGCACAGATCAGAAAGTAGTTTCACAGAATGCTTCTGTGTAGTTTTTATTTGAATATATACCCTTTTCCACTATAGGCCTCTTAGCGCTCCGAATGTCCACTTGAAATCTCTGTAGAAAGAGTGTTTCACAACTCCTCAATCAAAAGTAAGATTCAAATCTGTTAGTTGAATGCACTGATCAGAAAGAAGTTTCACAGAATGCTTCTGTATAGTCTTTATTTGAAGATAACCCTTTTTCCACTCTAGTCCGCTTAGCGGTCCGAATGTCCACATGCGGTTTCTACAGAAAGAGTGTTTTAGAAATCCTCAATCAAAAGTAAGGTTCAACTCTGTTAGTTGAATGCACAGAACAGAAAGATGTTTCACAGAATGCTTCTCTGTAGTTTTTATTTGCCGATATTCCTTCTTCCCCTATAGGCCTTCTAGCGCTCCGAATGTCCACTTTCAATTTCTATAGAAAGAGTGTTTCAGAACTGCTCAATCAAAACGAATTTTCAACTCTGTTAGTTGAATGCACTGATCAGAAAGAAGTTTCACAGAATGCTTCTGTGTAGTCTTTATTGGAGGATATTCCTTTTTTTTAATGATTTTTTTTATTATTATTATACTTTAGGGGTTTAGGGTACATGTGCACAATGTGAAGGTTTGTTACATATGTATCCATGTGCCATGTTGATTTCCTGCACCCATTAAGTTGTCATTTAGCATTAGGTGTATCTCCTAATGCTGTCCCTCCCCCGTCCCCCCACCCCACAACAGTCCCCGGAGCGTGATCTTCCCCTTCCTGTTTCCATGAGTTCTCGTTGTTCAATTCCCACCTATGAGTGAGAACATGCGATGTTTGGTTTTTTGTCCTTGCGATAGTTTACTGAGAATGATGTTTTCCAGTTCCATCCATGTCCCTACAAAGGACACGAACTCATCATTTTTTATGGCTGCATAGTATTCCATGGTGTATATGTGCCACATTTTCTTAATCCAGTCTATCGTTGTTGGACATTTGGGTTGGTTCCAACTCTTTGCTATTGTGAATAGTGCCGCAATAAACATATGTGTGCATGTGTCTTTATAGCAGCATGACTTATAGTCCTTTGGGTATATACCCAGTAATGGGATGGCTGGGTCAAATGGTATTTCTAGTTCTAGATCCCTGAGGAATCGCCACACTGACTTCCACAATGGTTGAACTAGTTTACAGTCCCACCAACAGTGTAAAAGTGTTCCTATTTCTCCAAATCCTCTCCAGCACCTGTTGTTTCCTGATTTTTTTCATGATGGCCATTCTAACTGGTGTGAGATGGTATCTCACTGTGGTTTTGATTTGCATTTCTCTGATGGCCAGTGATGAGGAGCATTTCTTCATGTGTTTTTTTGGCTGCATAAATGTCTTCTTTTGAGAATTGTCTGTTCATGTCCTCTGCCCACTTTTTGATGGGGTTGTTTGTTTTTTTCTTGTAAATTTGTTTGGGTTCATTGTAGATTCTGGATATTAGCCCTTTGTCAGATGAGTAGGTTGCAAAAATTTTCTCCCATTGTGTAGGTTGCCTGTTCACTCTGATGATAGTTTCTTTTGCTGTGCAGAAGCTCTTTAGTTTAATGAGATCCCATTTGTCGATTTTGGCTTTTGTTGCCATTGCTTTTGGTGTTTTAGACATGAAGTCCTTGCCCACGCCTATGTCCTGAATGGTATTGCCTAGGTTTTCTTGAAGGATTTTAATGGTTTTAAGACTAATATATAAGTCTTTAATCCATCTTGAATTAATTTTGGTATAAGGTGTAAGGAAGGGATCCAGTTGCAGCTTTCTACATATGGCTAGCCAGTTTTCCCAGCACCATTTATTAAATAGGGAAGCCTTTCCCCATTTCTTGTTTTTGTCAGGTTTGTCAAAGATCAGATAGTTGTAGCTATGCGGCATCATTTCTGAGGGCTCTGTTCTGTCCCATTGATCTATGTCTCTGTTGTGGTACCAGTACCATGCTGTTTTGGTTACCGTAGCGTGATGCCTCCAGCTTTGTTCTTTTGGCTTAGGATTGACTTGGCGATGCGGGCTCTTTTTTGGTTCCATATGAACCTTAAAGTAGTTTTTTCCAATTCTGTGAAGAAAGTCATTGGTAGCTTGATGGGGATGGCATTGAATCTATAAATTACCTTGGGCAGTAAGTATGGCCATTTTCACGATATTGATTCTTCCAACCAATGAGCATGGAATGTTCTTCCATTTGTTTGTATCTTTTATTTCATTGAGCAGTGGTTTGTAGTTCTCCTTGAAGAGGTCCTTCACATCCCTTGTAAGTTGGATTCCTAGGTATTTTATTCTCTTTGAAGCAATTGTGAATGGGAGTTCACTCATGATTTGGCTCTCTGTTTGTCTGTTATTGGTGTACAAGAATGCTTGTGATTTTTGTACATTAATTTTGTATCCTGAGACTTTGCTGAAGTTGCTAATCAGCTTAAGGAGATTTTGGGCTGAGACAACGGGGTTTTCTAGATATACAATCATGTCATCTGCAAACAGGGACAATTTGACTTCCTCTATTCCTAATTGAATACACTTTATTTCCTTCTCCTGCCTGATTGCTCTGGCCAGGATATTCCTTTTTCAACTATCGACCATTTAGCGCTCCGAATGTCCACTTGCAGTTTCTGCAGAAAGAGTGTTTCAGAACTGCTCAATCAGAACTAAGGTTGAACTATGTTAGTTGAATGCACAGAAGACAAAGAAGTTTCGCAGAATTCTTCTGTGTAGTTTTTTTTTGAAGATATTCCTTTTTCCACTACAGGCCTCTTAGCGCACCGAATGTCCACTTGCAGTTTCTATAGAAAGAGTGTTTCAGAACTGCTCAATCAAAAGTAATGTTCAACTATGTGAGTTGAATGCACGGAACACAAAGAAGTTTCACAGAATGCTTCTGTGTAGTTCTTATTTGAAGATATTCCTTTTCCACTATAGGCCTCTTAGCGCTCCGAATGTCCACTTGCCGTGTATTCAGAAAGAGTGTTTAAGATCTGCTCAATCAAAAGTAAGGTTCAACTCTGTCAATTGAATTCAGAGATCAGAAAGAAGTTTCACAGAATGCTTCTGTGTAGTATTTATTTGAAGATATTCCTTTTTCCACTGTAGTCCGCTTAGCGCTCCGAATGTCCACTTGCAGTTTCTAGAGAAAGAGTGTTTCAGAACTGCTCAATCAAAAGTAAAGTTCAACTCTGTTAGTTGAATGCACAGGTCAGAAAGAAGTTTCACAGAATGCTTCTGGGTAGTTTGTATTTGAAGATATTCCTTTTTGCAGTTGAGGCCTCATAGCGCTCCTAATGTGCACTTGCAGTTGCTACTGAGTGTTTCCTAACTGCTCAAACAAAGTAAGTTTCAACTCTGTTATTTGAATGCACAGAACAGAAAGAAGTTTCACAGAATGCTTCTGTGTAGTTTTTATTTCAAGATATTACTTTTTCTTTTATAGGCTCCTTAGCGCTCTGAATGTCCACTTGCAGATTCTACCGAAGGAGTGTTTCAGATCTGCTCAATCAAAAGTAAGGTTAAACTCTGTTGTTTCAATGCACAGAACAGAAAGAAGTTTCACAGAAAGCTTCTTTGCAGTTTTTATTTGAATATATTCCTGTTTCTTGTATAGGCCTCTTTGCGCTCCGAATGTACACGTGCAGTTTCTACAGAAAAAGTGTTTCAGAAATGCTCAGTCAGAAGCAAGGTTCAAGTCTGTTAGTTGAATGCACAGAACAGAAAGAAGTTTCACCGAATGCTTCTGCGTAGTTTGTATTTGAAGATATTCCTTTTTCCAGTATAGGCCTCATAGCTCTCCGAATGTCCCCTTGCAGTTTCTACAGACAGAGTGTTTCAGAACTGCTCAGCCAAAAGTAAGGTTCAGCTATGTGAGTTCAATGCACAGAACAGAAAGTAGCTTCACAGAATGCTTCTTTGTAGTTTTCATTTGAAGATATTCCTTTTTGCACTTGAGGCCTCATAGCGCTCCGAAGGTGCACTTGCAGTTTCTAATGAAAGAGTGTTTCTTAATTCCTCAAAGTAAGGTTCAACTCTGTTATTTGAATGCACAGAACAGAAAAAAGTTTCACAGAATGCTTCTGTGTAGTTTTTATTTGAAGATATATCTTTTTCCACTATAGGCTTCTTAGCGCACAGAATGTCCACTTGCAGTTTCTACAGAAACAGTGTTTCAGAACTGCTCAATAAAATGTAAGGTTCAACTCTGCTAGTAGGATGCACAGATCAGAAAGTATTTTCACAGAATGCTTCTGGGTAATTTGTATTTGAAGATATTCCTTTTTCCACTATAGGCCTCTTAGCGCTCCGGATGGCCAATTGCAGTTTCTACAGAAAGTGTGTTTCAGAAGTGCTCAGTCAAAAGTAAGGTTAAACTCAGTTAGTTGAATGCACAGATCAGAAAGTAGTTTCACAGAATGCGCCTGTGTAGTTTTTATTTGAAGATATTACTTTTTCAACTATAGGCCTAATTGCGCTCCGAATGTCCTCATGCAGTTTCTACGGAAAGAGTGTTTAAGAACTGCACAATCAAAAGTAAGGATCAACTCTGTTAGTTGAATGCACAGATCAGAAAGGAGTTTCACAGAATGCTTCTGTGTAGTATTTTTTGAAGATATTCCTTTTTCCACTGTAGTCCGCGTAGCGCTCCGAATGTCCACTTGCAGTTTCTACAGAAAGAGTGTTTCAGAACTGCTCAATCAAAAGTAAGGTTCAATTATGTTAGTGGAATGCAGAGAACAGAAAGATGTTTCACAGAATGCTTCTGTGTAGTTTTTTTTGAAGACATTCCTTTTTCCACTATAGGCCTCTTAGCGCACCGATTGTCCACTTGCAGTTTCTACAGAAAGAGTGTTTCGGAACTGGTCAATCAAAAGTAAGGTTCAACTATGTTAGTTGAATGCACCGAACACAAAGAAGTTTCACAGAATGCTTCTGTGTAGTTCTTATTTGAAGATATTCCTTTTCCACTATAGGCCTCTTAGCGCTCCGAATGTCCACTTGCAGTTTATTCAGAAAGAGTGTTTCAGATCTGCTCAATCAAAAGTAAGGTTCAACTCTGTTAGTTGAATGCACAGATCAGAAAGAAGTTTCACAGAATGCTTCTGGGTAGTTTGTATTTGAAGATATTCCTTTTTCCACTATAGGCCTCATTGCGCTCCGGAAGTCCAATTGTAGTTTCTACAGAAAGTGGGCTTCAGAAGTGCTCACTCAAAAGTAAGGTTAAACTCAGTGAGTTGAATGCACAGATCAGGAAGGAGTTTCACGGAATGCTTCTGTGTAGTATTTATTTGAAGATATTCCTTTTTCCACTGTAGTCCGCTTAGCGCTCAGAATGTCCACTTGCAGTTTCTACAGGAAAAGTGTTTCAGAACTGCTCGATCAAAAGTAAAGTTCAACTATGTTAGTTGAATGCACGGAACAAGTTTCACAGAATGCTTCTGTGTAGTTCTTATTTGAAGATATTCCTTTTCTACTATAGGCCTCTTAGCTCTCCGAATGTCCACTTGCAGTTTATTCAGAAAGAGTGTTTCAGATCTGCTCAATCAAAAGTAAGGTTCAACTCTGTTAGTTGAATGCACAGATCAGAAAGAAGTTTCACAGAATGCTTCTGGGTAGTTTGTATTTGAACATATTCCTTTTTCCACTATAGGCCTCTTAACGCTCCGGATGTCCAATTGCAGTTTCTACAAAAAGTGTGTTTCAGAAGTGCTCAGTCAAAAGTAAGGTTAAACTCAGTTAGTTGAATGCACAGATCAGAAAGTAGTTTCACAGAATGCTTCTCTGTAGTTTTTATTTGAATATATACCCTTTTCCACTATAGGCCTCTTAGCGCTCCGAATGTCCACTTGAAATCTCTGTAGAAAGAGTGTTTCACAACTCCTCAATCAAAAGTAAGATTCAAATCTGTTAGTTGAATGCACTGATCAGAAAGAAGTTTCACAGAATGCTTCTGTATAGTCTTTATTTGAAGATAACCCTTTTTCCACTCTAGTCCGCTTAGCGGTCCGAATGTCCACATGCGGTTTCTACAGAAAGAGTGTTTTAGAAATCCTCAATCAAAAGTAAGGTTCAACTCTGTTAGTTGAATGCACAGAACAGAAAGATGTTTCACAGAATGCTTCTCTGTAGTTTTTATTTGCCGATATTCCTTCTTCCCCTATAGGCCTTCTAGCGCTCCGAATGTCCACTTTCAATTTCTATAGAAAGAGTGTTTCAGAACTGCTCAATCAAAACGAATTTTCAACTCTGTTAGTTGAATGCACTGATCAGAAAGAAGTTTCACAGAATGCTTCTGTGTAGTCTTTATTGGAGGATATTCCTTTTTTTTAATGATTTTTTTTATTATTATTATACTTTAGGGGTTTAGGGTACATGTGCACAATGTGAAGGTTTGTTACATATGTATCCATGTGCCATGTTGATTTCCTGCACCCATTAAGTTGTCATTTAGCATTAGGTGTATCTCCTAATGCTGTCCCTCCCCCGTCCCCCCACCCCACAACAGTCCCCGGAGCGTGATCTTCCCCTTCCTGTTTCCATGAGTTCTCGTTGTTCAATTCCCACCTATGAGTGAGAACATGCGATGTTTGGTTTTTTGTCCTTGCGATAGTTTACTGAGAATGATGTTTTCCAGTTCCATCCATGTCCCTACAAAGGACACGAACTCATCATTTTTTATGGCTGCATAGTATTCCATGGTGTATATGTGCCACATTTTCTTAATCCAGTCTATCGTTGTTGGACATTTGGGTTGGTTCCAACTCTTTGCTATTGTGAATAGTGCCGCAATAAACATATGTGTGCATGTGTCTTTATAGCAGCATGACTTATAGCCCTTTGGGTATATACCCAGTAATGGGATGGCTGGGTCAAATGGTATTTCTAGTTCTAGATCCCTGAGGAATCGCCACACTGACTTCCACAATGGTTGAACTAGTTTACAGTCCCACCAACAGTGTAAAAGTGTTCCTATTTCTCCAAATCCTCTCCAGCACCTGTTGTTTCCTGATTTTTTTCATGATGGCCATTCTAACTGGTGTGAGATGGTATCTCACTGTGGTTTTGATTTGCATTTCTCTGATGGCCAGTGATGAGGAGCATTTCTTCATGTGTTTTTTTGGCTGCATAAATGTCTTCTTTTGAGAATTGTCTGTTCATGTCCTCTGCCCACTTTTTGATGGGGTTGTTTGTTTTTTTCTTGTAAATTTGTTTGGGTTCATTGTAGATTCTGGATATTAGCCCTTTGTCAGATGAGTAGGTTGCAAAAATTTTCTCCCATTGTGTAGGTTGCCTGTTCACTCTGATGATAGTTTCTTTTGCTGTGCAGAAGCTCTTTAGTTTAATGAGATCCCATTTGTCGATTTTGGCTTTTGTTGCCATTGCTTTTGGTGTTTTAGACATGAAGTCCTTGCCCACGCCTATGTCCTGAATGGTATTGCCTAGGTTTTCTTGAAGGATTTTAATGGTTTTAAGACTAATATATAAGTCTTTAATCCATCTTGAATTAATTTTGGTATAAGGTGTAAGGAAGGGATCCAGTTGCAGCTTTCTACATATGGCTAGCCAGTTTTCCCAGCACCATTTATTAAATAGGGAAGCCTTTCCCCATTTCTTGTTTTTGTCAGGTTTGTCAAAGATCAGATAGTTGTAGCTATGCGGCATCATTTCTGAGGGCTCTGTTCTGTCCCATTGATCTATGTCTCTGTTGTGGTACCAGTACCATGCTGTTTTGGTTACCGTAGCGTGATGCCTCCAGCTTTGTTCTTTTGGCTTAGGATTGACTTGGCGATGCGGGCTCTTTTTTGGTTCCATATGAACCTTAAAGTAGTTTTTTCCAATTCTGTGAAGAAAGTCATTGGTAGCTTGATGGGGATGGCATTGAATCTATAAATTACCTTGGGCAGTAAGTATGGCCATTTTCACGATATTGATTCTTCCAACCAATGAGCATGGAATGTTCTTCCATTTGTTTGTATCCTCTTTTATTTCATTGAGCAGTGGTTTGTAGTTCTCCTTGAAGAGGTCCTTCACATCCCTTGTAAGTTGGATTCCTAGGTATTTTATTCTCTTTGAAGCAATTGTGAATGGGAGTTCACTCATGATTTGGCTCTCTGTTTGTCTGTTATTGGTGTACAAGAATGCTTGTGATTTTTGTACATTAATTTTGTATCCTGAGACTTTGCTGAAGTTGCTAATCAGCTTAAGGAGATTTTGGGCTGAGACAACGGGGTTTTCTAGATATACAATCATGTCATCTGCAAACAGGGACAATTTGACTTCCTCTTTTCCTAATTGAATACACTTTATTTCCTTCTCCTGCCTGATTGCTCTGGCCAGGATATTCCTTTTTCAACTATCGACCATTTAGCGCTCCGAATGTCCACTTGCAGTTTCTGCAGAAAGAGTGTTTCAGAACTGCTCAATCAGAACTAAGGTTGAACTATGTTAGTTGAATGCACAGAAGACAAAGAAGTTTCGCAGAATTCTTCTGTGTAGTTTTTTTTTGAAGATATTCCTTTTTCCACTACAGGCCTCTTAGCGCACCGAATGTCCACTTGCAGTTTCTATAGAAAGAGTGTTTCAGAACTGCTCAATCAAAAGTAATGTTCAACTATGTGAGTTGAATGCAGGGAACACAAAGAAGTTTCACAGAATGCTTCTGTGTAGTTCTTATTTGAAGATATTCCTTTTCCACTATAGGCCTCTTAGCGCTCCGAATGTCCACTTGCCGTGTATTCAGAAAGAGTGTTTAAGATCTGCTCAATCAAAAGTAAGGTTCAACTCTGTCAATTGAATTCACAGATCAGAATGAAGTTTCACAGAATGCTTCTGTGTAGTATTTATTTGAAGATATTCCTTTTTCCACTGTAGTCCGCTTAGCGCTCCGAATGTCCACTTGCAGTTTCTAGAGAAAGAGTGTTTCAGAACTGCTCAATCAAAAGTAAAGTTCAACTCTGTTAGTTGAATGCACAGGTCAGAAAGAAGTTTCACAGAATGCTTCTGGGTAGTTTGTATTTGAAGATATTCCTTTTTGCAGTTGAGGCCTCATAGCGCTCCTAATGTGCACTTGCAGTTGCTACTGAGTGTTTCCTAACTGCTCAAACAAAGTAAGTTTCAACTCTGTTATTTGAATGCACAGAACAGAAAGAAGTTTCACAGAATGCTTCTGTGTAGTTTTTATTTCAAGATATTACTTTTTCTTTTATAGGCTCCTTAGCGCTCTGAATGTCCACTTGCAGATACTACCGAAGGAGTGTTTCAGAACTGCTCAATCAAAAGTAAGGTTCAATTATGTTAGTGGAATTCAGAGAACAGAAAGATGTTTCACAGAATGCTTCTGTGTAGTTTTTTTTGAAGACATTCCTTTTTCCACTATAGGCCTCTTAGCGCACCGATTGTCCACTTGCAGTTTCTACAGAAAGAGTGTTTCGGAACTGCTCAATCAAAAGTAAGGTTCAACTATGTTAGTTGAATGCACCGAACACAAAGAAGTTTCACAGAATGCTTCTGTGTAGTTCTTATTTGAAGATATTCCTTTTCCACTATAGGCCTCTTAGCGCTCCGAATGTCCACTTGCAGTTTATTCAGAAAGAGTGTTTCAGATCTGCTCAATCAAAAGTAAGGTTCAACTCTGTTAGTTGAATGCACAGATCAGAAAGAAGTTTTACAGAATGCTTCTGGGTAGTTTGTATTTGAAGATATTCCTTTTTCCACTATAGGCCTCATTGCGCTCCGGAAGTCCAATTGTAGTTTCTACAGAAAGTGGGCTTCAGAAGTGCTCACTCAAAAGTAAGGTTAAACTCAGTGAGTTGAATGCACAGATCAGGAAGGAGTTTCACGGAATGCTTCTGTGTAGTATTTATTTGAAGATATTCCTTTTTCCACTGTAGTCCGCTTAGCGCTCAGAATGTCCACTTGCAGTTTCTACAGGAAAAGTGTTTCAGAACTGCTCGATCAAAAGTAAAGTTCAACTATGTTAGTTGAATGCACGGAACAAGTTTCACAGAATGCTTCTGTGTAGTTCTTATTTGAAGATATTCCTTTTCTACTATAGGCCTCTTAGCTCTCCGAATGTCCACTTGCAGTTTATTCAGAAAGAGTGTTTCAGATCTGCTCAATCAAAAGTAAGGTTCAACTCTGTTAGTTGAATGCACAGATCAGAAAGAAGTTTCACAGAATGCTTCTGGGTAGTTCGTATTTGAACATATTCCTTTTTCCACTATAGGCCTCTTAACGCTCCGGATGTCCAATTGCAGTTTCTACAAAAAGTGTGTTTCAGAAGTGCTCAGCCAAAAGTAAGGTTAAACTCAGTTAGTTGAATGCACAGATCAGAAAGTAGTTTCACAGAATGCTTCTGTGTAGTTTTTATTTGAATATATACCCTTTTCCACTATAGGCCTCTTAGCGCTCCGAATGTCCACTTGAAATCTCTGTAGAAAGAGTGTTTCACAACTCCTCAATCAAAAGTAAGATTCAAATCTGTTAGTTGAATGCACTGATCAGAAAGAAGTTTCACAGAATGCTTCTGTATAGTCTTTATTTGAAGATAACCCTTTTTCAACTCTAGTCCGCTTAGCGGTCCGAATGTTCACATGCACTTTCTACAGAAAGAGTGTTTTAGAAATCCTCAATCAAAAGTAAGGTTCAACTCTGTTAGTTGAATGCACAGAACAGAAAGATGTTTCACAGAATGCTTCTCTGTAGTTTTTATTTGCCGATATTCCTTCTTCCCCTATAGGCCTTCTAGCGCTCCGAATGTCCACTTTCAATTTCTATAGAAAGAGTGTTTCAGAACTGCTCAATCAAAACGAATTTTCAACTCTGTTAGTTGAATGCACTGATCAGAAAGAAGTTTCACAGAATGCTTCTGTGTAGTCTTTATTGGAGGATATTCCTTTTTTTTATGATTTTTTTTATTATTATTATACTTTAGGGTTTTAGGGTACATGTGCACAATGTGAAGATTTGTTACATATGTATCCATGTGCCATGTTGATTTCCTGCACCCATTAAGTTGTCATTTAGCATTAGGTGTATCTCCTAATGCTGTCCCTCCCCCGTCCCCCCACCCCACAACAGTCCCCGGAGCGTGATCTTCCCCTTCCTGTTTCCATGAGTTCTCGTTGTTCAATTCCCACCTATGAGTGAGAACATGCGATGTTTGGTTTTTTGTCCTTGCGATAGTTTACTGAGAATGATGTTTTCCAGTTCCATCCATGTCCCTACAAAGGACACGAACTCATCATTTTTTATGGCTGCATAGTATTCCATGGTGTATATGTGCCACATTTTCTTAATCCAGTCTATCGTTGTTGGACATTTGGGTTGGTTCCAACTCTTTGCTATTGTGAATAGTGCCGCAATAAACATATGTGTGCATGTGTCTTTATAGCAGCATGACTTATAGTCCTTTGGGTATATACCCAGTAATGGGATGGCTGGGTCAAATGGTATTTCTAGTTCTAGATCCCTGAGGAATCGCCACACTGACTTCCACAATGGTTGAACTAGTTTACAGTCCCACCAACAGTGTAAAAGTGTTCCTATTTCTCCAAATCCTCTCCAGCACCTGTTGTTTCCTGATTTTTTTCATGATGGCCATTCTAACTGGTGTGAGATGGTATCTCACTGTGGTTTTGATTTGCATTTCTCTGATGGCCAGTGATGAGGAGCATTTTTTCATGTGTTTTTTTGGCTGCATAAATGTCTTCTTTTGAGAATTGTCTGTTCATGTCCTCTGCCCACTTTTTGATGGGGTTGTTTGTTTTTTTCTTGGAAATTTGTTTGGGTTCATTGTAGATTCTGGATATTAGCCCTTTGTCAGAGGAGTAGGTTGCAAATATTTTCTCCCATTGTGTAGGTTGCCTGTTCACTCTGATGATAGTTTCTTTTGCTGTGCAGAAGCTCTTTGTTTAATGAGATCCCATTTGTCGATTTTGGCTTTTGTTGCCATTGCTTTTGGTGTTTTAGACATGAAGTCCTTGCCCACGCCTATGTCCTGAATGGTATTGCCTAGGTTTTCTTGTAGGATTTTAATGGTTTTAAGACTAATATATAAGTCTTTAATCCATCTTGAATTAATTTTGGTATAAGGTGTAAGGAAGGGATCCAGTTGCAGCTTTCTACATATGGCTAGCCAGTTTTCCCAGCACCATTTATTAAATAGGGAAGCCTTTCCCCATTTCTTGTTTTTGTCAGGTTTGTCAAAGATCAGATAGTTGTAGCTATGCGGCATCATTTCTGAGGGCTCTGTCCTGTCCCATTGTTCTATGTCTCTGTTGTGGTACCAGTACCATGCTGTTTTGGTTACCGTAGCGTGATGCCTCCAGCTTTGTTCTTTTGGCTTAGGATTGACTTGGCGATGCGGGCTCTTTTTTGGTTCCATATGAACCTTAAAGTAGTTTTTTCCAATTCTGTGAAGAAAGTCATTGGTAGCTTGATGGGGATGGCATTGAATCTATAAATTACCTTGGGCAGTAAGTATGGCCATTTTCACGATATTGATTCTTCCAACCAATGAGCATGGAATGTTCTTCCATTTGTTTGTATCCTCTTTTATTTCATTGAGCAGTGGTTTGTAGTTCTCCTTGAAGAGGTCCTTCACATCCCTTGTAAGTTGGATTCCTAGGTATTTTATTCTCTTTGAAGCAATTGTGAATGGGAGTTCACTCATGATTTGGCTCTCTGTTTGTTATTGGTGTACAAGAATGCTTGTGATTTTTGTACATTAATTTTGTATCCTGAGACTTTGCTGAAGTTGCTAATCAGCTTAAGGAGATTTTGGGCTGAGACAATGGGGTTTTCTAGATATACAATCATGTCATCTGCAAACAGGGACAATTTGACTTCCTCTTTTCCTAATTGAATACACTTTATTTCCTTCTCCTGCCTGATTGCTCTGGCCAGGATATTCCTTTTTCAACTATCGACCATTTAGCGCTCCGAATGTCCACTTGCAGTTTCTGCAGAAAGAGAGTTTCAGAACTGCTCAATCAGAACTAAGGTTGAACTATGTTAGTTGAATGCACAGAAGACAAAGAAGTTTCGCAGAATTCTTCTGTGTAGTTTTTTTTTGAAGATATTCCTTTTTCCACTACAGGCCTCTTAGCGCACCGAATGTCCACTTGCAGTTTCTATAGAAAGAGTGTTTCAGAACTGCTCAATCAAAAGTAAGGTTCAACTATGTGAGTTGAATGCACGGAACACAAAGAAGTTTCACAGAATGCTTCTGTGTAGTTCTTATTTGAAGATATTCCTTTTCCACTATAGGCCTCTTAGCGCTCCGAATGTCCACTTGCCGTGTATTCAGAAAGAGTGTTTAAGATCTGCTCAATCAAAAGTAAGGTTCAACTCTGTCAATTGAATTCACAGATCAGAATGAAGTTTCACAGAATGCTTCTGTGTAGTATTTATTTGAAGATATTCCTTTTTCCACTGTAGTCCGCTTAGCGCTCCGAATGTCCACTTGCAGTTTCTAGAGAAAGAGTGTTTCAGAACTGCTCAATCAAAAGTAAAGTTCAACTCTGTTAGTTGAATGCACAGGTCAGAAAGAAGTTTCACAGAATGCTTCTGGGTAGTTTGTATTTGAAGATATTCCTTTTTGCAGTTGAGGCCTCATAGCGCTCCTAATGTGCACTTGCAGTTGCTACTGAGTGTTTCCTAACTGCTCAAAGTAACTTTCAACTCTGTTATTTGAATGCACAGAACAGAAAGAAGTTTCACAGAATGCTTCTGTGTAGTTTTTATTTCAAGGTATTACTTTTTCTTTTATACGCTCCTTAGCGCTCTGAATGTCCACTTGCAGATTCTACCGAAGGAGTGTTTCAGATCTGCTCAATCAAAAGTAAGGTTAAACTCTGTTGTTTGAATGCACAGAACAGAAAGAAGTTTCACAGAAAGCTTCTTTGCAGTTTTTATTTGAATATATTCCTTTTTCTTGTATAGGCCTCTTAGCGCTCCGAATGTACACGTGCAGTTTCTACAGAAAAAGTGTTTCAGAAATGCTCAGTCAGAAGCAAAGTTCAAGTCTGTTAGTTGAATGCACAGAACAGAAAGAAGTTTCACCGAATGCTTCTGGGTAGTTTGTATTTGAAGATATTCCTTTTTCCAGTATAGGCCTCATAGCTCTCCGAATGTCCCCTTGCAGTTTCTACAGACAGAGTGTTTCAGAACTGCTCAGCCAAAAGTAAGGTTCAGCTATGTGAGTTCAATGCACAGAACAGAAAGTAGCTTCACAGAATGCTTCTTTGTAGTTTTCATTTGAAGATATTCCTTTTTGCACTTGAGGCCTCATAGCGCTCCGAAGGTGCACTTGCAGTTTCTAATGAAAGAGTGTTTCTTAATTCCTCAAAGTAAGGTTCAACTCTGTTATTTGAATGCACAGAACAGAAAAAAGTTTCACAGAATGCTTCTGTGTAGTTTTTATTTGAAGATATATCTTTTTCCACTCTAGGCTTCTTAGCGCACAGAATGTCCACTTGCAGTTTCTACAGAAACAGTGTTTCAGAACTGCTCAATAAAATGTAAGGTTCAACTCTGCTAGTAGGATGCACAGATCAGAAAGTATTTTCACAGAATGCTTCTGGGTAATTTGTATTTGAAGATATTCCTTTTTCCACTATAGGCCTCTTAGCGCTCCGGATGTCCAATTGCAGTTTCTACAGAAAGTGTGTTTCAGAATTGCTCAGTCAAAAGTAAGGTTAAACTCAGTTAGTTGAATGCACAGATCAGAAAGTAGTTTCACAGAATGCGCCTGTGTAGTTTTTATTTGAAGATATTACTTTTTCAACTATAGGCCTAATTGCGCTCCGAATGTCCTCATGCAGTTTCTACGGAAAGAGTGTTTAAGAACTGCACAATCTAAAGTAAGGATCAACTCTGTTAGTTGAATGCACAGATCAGAAAGGAGTTTCACAGAATGCTTCTGTGTAGTATTTTTTGAAGATATTCCTTTTTCCACTGTAGTCCGCGTAGCGCTCCGAATGTCCACTTGCAGTTTCTACAGAAAGAGTGTTTCAGAACTGCTCAATCAAAAGTAAGGTTCAATTATGTTAGTGGAATTCAGAGAACAGAAAGATGTTTCACAGAATGCTTCTGTGTAGTTTTTTTTGAAGACATTCCTTTTTCCACTATAGGCCTCTTAGCGCACCGATTGTCCACTTGCAGTTTCTACAGAAAGAGTGTTTCGGAACTGCTCAATCAAAAGTAAGGTTCAACTATGTTAGTTGAATGCACCGAACACAAAGAAGTTTCACAGAATGCTTCTGTGTAGTTCTTATTTGAAGATATTCCTTTTCCACTATAGGCCTCTTAGCGCTCCGAATGTCCACTTGCAGTTTATTCAGAAAGAGTGTTTCAGATCTGCTCAATCAAAAGTAAGGTTCAACTCTGTTAGTTGAATGCACAGATCAGAAAGAAGTTTCACAGAATGCTTCTGGGTAGTTTGTATTTGAAGATATTCCTTTTTCCACTATAGGCCTCATTGCGCTCCGGAAGTCCAATTGTAGTTTCTACAGAAAGTGGGCTTCAGAAGTGCTCACTCAAAAGTAAGGTTAAACTCAGTGAGTTGAATGCACAGATCAGGAAGGAGTTTCACGGAATGCTTCTGTGTAGTATTTATTTGAAGATATTCCTTTTTCCACTGTAGTCCGCTTAGCGCTCAGAATGTCCACTTGCAGTTTCTACAGGAAAAGTGTTTCAGAACTGCTCGATCAAAAGTAAAGTTCAACTATGTTAGTTGAATGCACGGAACAAGTTTCACAGAATGCTTCTGTGTAGTTCTTATTTGAAGATATTCCTTTTCTACTATAGGCCTCTTAGCTCTCCGAATGTCCACTTGCAGTTTATTCAGAAAGAGTGTTTCAGATCTGCTCAATCAAAAGTAAGGTTCAACTCTGTTAGTTGAATGCACAGATCAGAAAGAAGTTTCACAGAATGCTTCTGGGTAGTTTGTATTTGAACATATTCCTTTTTCCACTATAGGCCTCTTAACGCTCCGGATGTCCAATTGCAGTTTCTACAAAAAGTGTGTTTCAGAAGTGCTCAGTCAAAAGTAAGGTTAAACTCAGTTAGTTGAATGCACAGATCAGAAAGTAGTTTCACAGAATGCTTCTGTGTAGTTTTTATTTGAATATATACCCTTTTCCACTATAGGCCTCTTAGCGCTCCGAATGTCCACTTGAAATCTCTGTAGAAAGAGTGTTTCACAACTCCTCAATCAAAAGTAAGATTCAAATCTGTTAGTTGAATGCACTGATCAGAAAGAAGTTTCACAGAATGCTTCTGTATAGTCTTTATTTGAAGATAACCCTTTTTCCACTCTAGTCCGCTTAGCGGTCCGAATGTCCACGTGCGGTTTCTACAGAAAGAGTGTTTTAGAAATCCTCAATCAAAAGTAAGGTTCAACTCTGTTAGTTGAATGCACAGAACAGAAAGATGTTTCACAGAATGCTTCTCTGTAGTTTTTATTTGCCGATATTCCTTCTTCCCCTATAGGCCTTCTAGCGCTCCGAATGTCCACTTTCAATTTCTATAGAAAGAGTGTTTCAGAACTGCTCAATCAAAACGAATTTTCAACTCTGTTAGTTGAATGCACTGATCAGAAAGAAGTTTCACAGAATGCTTCTGTGTAGTCTTTATTGGAGGATATTCCTTTTTTTTAATGATTTTTTTTATTATTATTATACTTTAGGGGTTTAGGGTACATGTGCACAATGTGAAGGTTTGTTACATATGTATCCATGTGCCATGTTGATTTCCTGCACCCATTAAGTTGTCATTTAGCATTAGGTGTATCTCCTAATGCTGTCCCTCCCCCGTCCCCCCACCCCACAACAGTCCCCGGAGCGTGATCTTCCCCTTCCTGTTTCCATGAGTTCTCGTTGTTCAATTCCCACCTATGAGTGAGAACATGCGATGTTTGGTTTTTTGTCCTTGCGATAGTTTACTGAGAATGATGTTTTCCAGTTCCATCCATGTCCCTACAAAGGACACGAACTCATCATTTTTTATGGCTGCATAGTATTCCATGGTGTATATGTGCCACATTTTCTTAATCCAGTCTATCGTTGTTGGACATTTGGGTTGGTTCCAACTCTTTGCTATTGTGAATAGTGCCGCAATAAACATATGTGTGCATGTGTCTTTATAGCAGCATGACTTATAGTCCTTTGGGTATATACCCAGTAATGGGATGGCTGGGTCAAATGGTATTTCTAGTTCTAGATCCCTGAGGAATCGCCACACTGACTTCCACAATGGTTGAACTAGTTTACAGTCCCACCAACAGTGTAAAAGTGTTCCTATTTCTCCAAATCCTCTCCAGCACCTGTTGTTTCCTGATTTTTTTCATGATGGCCATTCTAACTGGTGTGAGATGGTATCTCACTGTGGTTTTGATTTGCATTTCTCTGATGGCCAGTGATGAGGAGCATTTCTTCATGTGTTTTTTTGGCTGCATAAATGTCTTCTTTTGAGAATTGTCTGTTCATGTCCTCTGCCCACTTTTTGATGGGGTTGTTTGTTTTTTTCTTGTAAATTTGTTTGGGTTCATTGTAGATTCTGGATATTAGCCCTTTGTCAGATGAGTAGGTTGCAAAAATTTTCTCCCATTGTGTAGGTTGCCTGTTCACTCTGATGATAGTTTCTTTTGCTGTGCAGAAGCTCTTTAGTTTAATGAGATCCCATTTGTCGATTTTGGCTTTTGTTGCCATTGCTTTTGGTGTTTTAGACATGAAGTCCTTGCCCACGCCTATGTCCTGAATGGTATTGCCTAGGTTTTCTTGAAGGATTTTAATGGTTTTAAGACTAATATATAAGTCTTTAATCCATCTTGAATTAATTTTGGTATAAGGTGTAAGGAAGGGATCCAGTTGCAGCTTTCTACATATGGCTAGCCAGTTTTCCCAGCACCATTTATTAAATAGGGAAGCCTTTCCCCATTTCTTGTTTTTGTCAGGTTTGTCAAAGATCAGATAGTTGTAGCTATGCGGCATCATTTCTGAGGGCTCTGTTCTGTCCCATTGATCTATGTCTCTGTTGTGGTACCAGTACCATGCTGTTTTGGTTACCGTAGCGTGATGCCTCCAGCTTTGTTCTTTTGGCTTAGGATTGACTTGGCGATGCGGGCTCTTTTTTGGTTCCATATGAACCTTAAAGTAGTTTTTTCCAATTCTGTGAAGAAAGTCATTGGTAGCTTGATGGGGATGGCATTGAATCTATAAATTACCTTGGGCAGTAAGTATGGCCATTTTCACGATATTGATTCTTCCAACCAATGAGCATGGAATGTTCTTCCATTTGTTTGTATCCTCTTTTATTTCATTGAGCAGTGGTTTGTAGTTCTCCTTGAAGAGGTCCTTCACATCCCTTGTAAGTTGGATTCCTAGGTATTTTATTCTCTTTGAAGCAATTGTGAATGGGAGTTCACTCATGATTTGGCTCTCTGTTTGTCTGTTATTGGTGTACAAGAATGCTTGTGATTTTTGTACATTAATTTTGTATCCTGAGACTTTGCTGAAGTTGCTAATCAGCTTAAGGAGATTTTGGGCTGAGACAACGGGGTTTTCTAGATATACAATCATGTCATCTGCAAACAGGGACAATTTGACTTCCTCTATTCCTAATTGAATACACTTTATTTCCTTCTCCTGCCTGATTGCTCTGGCCAGGATATTCCTTTTTCAACTATCGACCATTTAGCGCTCCGAATGTCCACTTGCAGTTTCTGCAGAAAGAGTGTTTCAGAACTGCTCAATCAGAACTAAGGTTGAACTATGTTAGTTGAATGCACAGAAGACAAAGAAGTTTCGCAGAATTCTTCTGTGTAGTTTTTTTTTGAAGATATTCCTTTTTCCACTACAGGCCTCTTAGCGCACCGAATGTCCACTTGCAGTTTCTATAGAAAGAGTGTTTCAGAACTGCTCAATCAAAAGTAATGTTCAACTATGTGAGTTGAATGCACGGAACACAAAGAAGTTTCACAGAATGCTTCTGTGTAGTTCTTATTTGAAGATATTCCTTTTCCACTATAGGCCTCTTAGCGCTCCGAATGTCCACTTGCCGTGTATTCAGAAAGAGTGTTTAAGATCTGCTCAATCAAAAGTAAGGTTCAACTCTGTCAATTGAATTCACAGATCAGAATGAAGTTTCACAGAATGCTTCTGTGTAGTATTTATTTGAAGATATTCCTTTTTCCACTGTAGTCCGCTTAGCGCTCCGAATGTCCACTTGCAGTTTCTAGAGAAAGAGTGTTTCAGAACTGCTCAATCAAAAGTAAAGTTCAACTCTGTTAGTTGAATGCACAGGTCAGAAAGAAGTTTCACAGAATGCTTCTGGGTAGTTTGTATTTGAAGATATTCCTTTTTGCAGTTGAGGCCTCATAGCGCTCCTAATGTGCACTTGCAGTTGCTACTGAGTGTTTCCTAACTGCTCAAAGTAACTTTCAACTCTGTTATTTGAATGCACAGAACAGAAAGAAGTTTCACAGAATGCTTCTGTGTAGTTTTTATTTCAAGGTATTACTTTTTCTTTTATACGCTCCTTAGCGCTCTGAATGTCCACTTGCAGATTCTACCGAAGGAGTGTTTCAGATCTGCTCAATCAAAAGTAAGGTTAAACTCTGTTGTTTGAATGCACAGAACAGAAAGAAGTTTCACAGAAAGCTTCTTTGCAGTTTTTATTTGAATATATTCCTGTTTCTTGTATAGGCCTCTTAGCGCTCCGAATGTACACGTGCAGTTTCTACAGAAAAAGTGTTTCAGAAATGCTCAGTCAGAAGCAAAGTTCAAGTCTGTTAGTTGAATGCACAGAACAGAAAGAAGTTTCACCGAATGCTTCTGGGTAGTTTGTATTTGAAGATATTCCTTTTTCCAGTATAGGCCTCATAGCTCTCCGAATGTCCCCTTGCAGTTTCTACAGACAGAGTGTTTCAGAACTGCTCAGCCAAAAGTAAGGTTCAGCTATGTGAGTTCAATGCACAGAACAGAAAGTAGCTTCACAGAATGCTTCTTTGTAGTTTTCATTTGAAGATATTCCTTTTTGCACTTGAGGCCTCATAGCGCTCCGAAGGTGCACTTGCAGTTTCTAATGAAAGAGTGTTTCTTAATTCCTCAAAGTAAGGTTCAACTCTGTTATTTGAATGCACAGAACAGAAAAAAGTTTCACAGAATGCTTCTGTGTAGTTTTTATTTGAAGATATATCTTTTTCCACTCTAGGCTTCTTAGCGCACAGAATGTCCACTTGCAGTTTCTACAGAAACAGTGTTTCAGAACTGCTCAATAAAATGTAAGGTTCAACTCTGCTAGTAGGATGCACAGATCAGAAAGTATTTTCACAGAATGCTTCTGGGTAATTTGTATTTGAAGATATTCCTTTTTCCACTATAGGCCTCTTAGCGCTCCGGATGTCCAATTGCAGTTTCTACAGAAAGTGTGTTTCAGAATTGCTCAGTCAAAAGTAAGGTTAAACTCAGTTAGTTGAATGCACAGATCAGAAAGTAGTTTCACAGAATGCGCCTGTGTAGTTTTTATTTGAAGATATTACTTTTTCAACTATAGGCCTAATTGCGCTCCGAATGTCCTCATGCAGTTTCTACGGAAAGAGTGTTTAAGAACTGCACAATCTAAAGTAAGGATCAACTCTGTTAGTTGAATGCACAGATCAGAAAGGAGTTTCACAGAATGCTTCTGTGTAGTATTTTTTGAAGATATTCCTTTTTCCACTGTAGTCCGCGTAGCGCTCCGAATGTCCACTTGCAGTTTCTACAGAAAGAGTGTTTCAGAACTGCTCAATCAAAAGTAAGGTTCAATTATGTTAGTGGAATTCAGAGAACAGAAAGATGTTTCACAGAATGCTTCTGTGTAGTTTTTTTTGAAGACATTCCTTTTTCCACTATAGGCCTCTTAGCGCACCGATTGTCCACTTGCAGTTTCTACAGAAAGAGTGTTTCGGAACTGCTCAATCAAAAGTAAGGTTCAACTATGTTAGTTGAATGCACCGAACACAAAGAAGTTTCACAGAATGCTTCTGTGTAGTTCTTATTTGAAGATATTCCTTTTCCACTATAGGCCTCTTAGCGCTCCGAATGTCCACTTGCAGTTTATTCAGAAAGAGTGTTTCAGATCTGCTCAATCAAAAGTAAGGTTCAACTCTGTTAGTTGAATGCACAGATCAGAAAGAAGTTTCACAGAATGCTTCTGGGTAGTTTGTATTTGAAGATATTCCTTTTTCCACTATAGGCCTCATTGCGCTCCGGAAGTCCAATTGTAGTTTCTACAGAAAGTGGGCTTCAGAAGTGCTCACTCAAAAGTAAGGTTAAACTCAGTGAGTTGAATGCACAGATCAGGAAGGAGTTTCACGGAATGCTTCTGTGTAGTATTTATTTGAAGATATTCCTTTTTCCACTGTAGTCCGCTTAGCGCTCAGAATGTCCACTTGCAGTTTCTACAGGAAAAGTGTTTCAGAACTGCTCGATCAAAAGTAAAGTTCAACTATGTTAGTTGAATGCACGGAACAAGTTTCACAGAATGCTTCTGTGTAGTTCTTATTTGAAGATATTCCTTTTCTACTATAGGCCTCTTAGCTCTCCGAATGTCCACTTGCAGTTTATTCAGAAAGAGTGTTTCAGATCTGCTCAATCAAAAGTAAGGTTCAACTCTGTTAGTTGAATGCACAGATCAGAAAGAAGTTTCACAGAATGCTTCTGGGTAGTTTGTATTTGAACATATTCCTTTTTCCACTATAGGCCTCTTAACGCTCCGGATGTCCAATTGCAGTTTCTACAAAAAGTGTGTTTCAGAAGTGCTCAGTCAAAAGTAAGGTTAAACTCAGTTAGTTGAATGCACAGATCAGAAAGTAGTTTCACAGAATGCTTCTGTGTAGTTTTTATTTGAATATATACCCTTTTCCACTATAGGCCTCTTAGCGCTCCGAATGTCCACTTGAAATCTCTGTAGAAAGAGTGTTTCACAACTCCTCAATCAAAAGTAAGATTCAAATCTGTTAGTTGAATGCACTGATCAGAAAGAAGTTTCACAGAATGCTTCTGTATAGTCTTTATTTGAAGATAACCCTTTTTCCACTCTAGTCCGCTTAGCGGTCCGAATGTCCACGTGCGGTTTCTACAGAAAGAGTGTTTTAGAAATCCTCAATCAAAAGTAAGGTTCAACTCTGTTAGTTGAATGCACAGAACAGAAAGATGTTTCACAGAATGCTTCTCTGTAGTTTTTATTTGCCGATATTCCTTCTTCCCCTATAGGCCTTCTAGCGCTCCGAATGTCCACTTTCAATTTCTATAGAAAGAGTGTTTCAGAACTGCTCAATCAAAACGAATTTTCAACTCTGTTAGTTGAATGCACTGATCAGAAAGAAGTTTCACAGAATGCTTCTGTGTAGTCTTTATTGGAGGATATTCCTTTTTTTTAATGATTTTTTTTATTATTATTATACTTTAGGGGTTTAGGGTACATGTGCACAATGTGAAGGTTTGTTACATATGTATCCATGTGCCATGTTGATTTCCTGCACCCATTAAGTTGTCATTTAGCATTAGGTGTATCTCCTAATGCTGTCCCTCCCCCGTCCCCCCACCCCACAACAGTCCCCGGAGCGTGATCTTCCCCTTCCTGTTTCCATGAGTTCTCGTTGTTCAATTCCCACCTATGAGTGAGAACATGCGATGTTTGGTTTTTTGTCCTTGCGATAGTTTACTGAGAATGATGTTTTCCAGTTCCATCCATGTCCCTACAAAGGACACGAACTCATCATTTTTTATGGCTGCATAGTATTCCATGGTGTATATGTGCCACATTTTCTTAATCCAGTCTATCGTTGTTGGACATTTGGGTTGGTTCCAACTCTTTGCTATTGTGAATAGTGCCGCAATAAACATATGTGTGCATGTGTCTTTATAGCAGCATGACTTATAGTCCTTTGGGTATATACCCAGTAATGGGATGGCTGGGTCAAATGGTATTTCTAGTTCTAGATCCCTGAGGAATCGCCACACTGACTTCCACAATGGTTGAACTAGTTTACAGTCCCACCAACAGTGTAAAAGTGTTCCTATTTCTCCAAATCCTCTCCAGCACCTGTTGTTTCCTGATTTTTTTCATGATGGCCATTCTAACTGGTGTGAGATGGTATCTCACTGTGGTTTTGATTTGCATTTCTCTGATGGCCAGTGATGAGGAGCATTTCTTCATGTGTTTTTTTGGCTGCATAAATGTCTTCTTTTGAGAATTGTCTGTTCATGTCCTCTGCCCACTTTTTGATGGGGTTGTTTGTTTTTTTCTTGTAAATTTGTTTGGGTTCATTGTAGATTCTGGATATTAGCCCTTTGTCAGATGAGTAGGTTGCAAAAATTTTCTCCCATTGTGTAGGTTGCCTGTTCACTCTGATGATAGTTTCTTTTGCTGTGCAGAAGCTCTTTAGTTTAATGAGATCCCATTTGTCGATTTTGGCTTTTGTTGCCATTGCTTTTGGTGTTTTAGACATGAAGTCCTTGCCCACGCCTATGTCCTGAATGGTATTGCCTAGGTTTTCTTGAAGGATTTTAATGGTTTTAAGACTAATATATAAGTCTTTAATCCATCTTGAATTAATTTTGGTATAAGGTGTAAGGAAGGGATCCAGTTGCAGCTTTCTACATATGGCTAGCCAGTTTTCCCAGCACCATTTATTAAATAGGGAAGCCTTTCCCCATTTCTTGTTTTTGTCAGGTTTGTCAAAGATCAGATAGTTGTAGCTATGCGGCATCATTTCTGAGGGCTCTGTTCTGTCCCATTGATCTATGTCTCTGTTGTGGTACCAGTACCATGCTGTTTTGGTTACCGTAGCGTGATGCCTCCAGCTTTGTTCTTTTGGCTTAGGATTGACTTGGCGATGCGGGCTCTTTTTTGGTTCCATATGAACCTTAAAGTAGTTTTTTCCAATTCTGTGAAGAAAGTCATTGGTAGCTTGATGGGGATGGCATTGAATCTATAAATTACCTTGGGCAGTAAGTATGGCCATTTTCACGATATTGATTCTTCCAACCAATGAGCATGGAATGTTCTTCCATTTGTTTGTATCCTCTTTTATTTCATTGAGCAGTGGTTTGTAGTTCTCCTTGAAGAGGTCCTTCACATCCCTTGTAAGTTGGATTCCTAGGTATTTTATTCTCTTTGAAGCAATTGTGAATGGGAGTTCACTCATGATTTGGCTCTCTGTTTGTCTGTTATTGGTGTACAAGAATGCTTGTGATTTTTGTACATTAATTTTGTATCCTGAGACTTTGCTGAAGTTGCTAATCAGCTTAAGGAGATTTTGGGCTGAGACAACGGGGTTTTCTAGATATACAATCATGTCATCTGCAAACAGGGACAATTTGACTTCCTCTATTCCTAATTGAATACACTTTATTTCCTTCTCCTGCCTGATTGCTCTGGCCAGGATATTCCTTTTTCAACTATCGACCATTTAGCGCTCCGAATGTCCACTTGCAGTTTCTGCAGAAAGAGTGTTTCAGAACTGCTCAATCAGAACTAAGGTTGAACTATGTTAGTTGAATGCACAGAAGACAAAGAAGTTTCGCAGAATTCTTCTGTGTAGTTTTTTTTTGAAGATATTCCTTTTTCCACTACAGGCCTCTTAGCGCACCGAATGTCCACTTGCAGTTTCTATAGAAAGAGTGTTTCAGAACTGCTCAATCAAAAGTAATGTTCAACTATGTGAGTTGAATGCACGGAACACAAAGAAGTTTCACAGAATGCTTCTGTGTAGTTCTTATTTGAAGATATTCCTTTTCCACTATAGGCCTCTTAGCGCTCCGAATGTCCACTTGCCGTGTATTCAGAAAGAGTGTTTAAGATCTGCTCAATCAAAAGTAAGGTTCAACTCTGTCAATTGAATTCACAGATCAGAATGAAGTTTCACAGAATGCTTCTGTGTAGTATTTATTTGAAGATATTCCTTTTTCCACTGTAGTCCGCTTAGCGCTCCGAATGTCCACTTGCAGTTTCTAGAGAAAGAGTGTTTCAGAACTGCTCAATCAAAAGTAAAGTTCAACTCTGTTAGTTGAATGCACAGGTCAGAAAGAAGTTTCACAGAATGCTTCTGGGTAGTTTGTATTTGAAGATATTCCTTTTTGCAGTTGAGGCCTCATAGCGCTCCTAATGTGCACTTGCAGTTGCTACTGAGTGTTTCCTAACTGCTGAAACAAAGTAAGTTTCAACTCTGTTATTTGAATGCACAGAACAGAAAGAAGTTTCACAGAATGCTTCTGTGTAGTTTTTATTTCAAGATATTACTTTTTCTTTTATAGGCTCCTTAGCGCTCTGAATGTCCACTTGCAGATTCTACCGAAGGAGTGTTTCAGATCTGCTCAATCAAAAGTAAGGTTAAACTCTGTTGTTTCAATGCACAGAACAGAAAGAAGTTTCACAGAAAGCTTCTTTGCAGTTTTTATTTGAATATATTCCTGTTTCTTGTATAGGCCTATTTGCGCTCCGAATGTACACGTGCAGTTTCTACAGAAAAAGTGTTTCAGAAATGCTCAGTCAGAAGCAAGGTTCAAGTCTGTTAGTTGAATGCACAGAACAGAAAGAAGTTTCACCGAATGCTTCTGCGTAGTTTGTATTTGAAGATATTCCTTTTTCCAGTATAGGCCTCATAGCTCTCCGAATGTCCCCTTGCAGTTTCTACAGACAGAGTGTTTCAGAACTGCTCAGCCAAAAGTAAGGTTCAGCTATGTGAGTTCAATGCACAGAACAGAAAGTAGCTTCACAGAATGCTTCTTTGTAGTTTTCATTTGAAGATATTCCTTTTTGCACTTGAGGCCTCATAGCGCTCCGAAGGTGCACTTGCAGTTTCTAATGAAAGAGTGTTTCTTAATTCCTCAAAGTAAGGTTCAACTCTGTTATTTGAATGCACAGAACAGAAAAAAGTTTCACAGAATGCTTCTGTGTAGTTTTTATTTGAAGATATATCTTTTTCCACTCTAGGCTTCTTAGCGCACAGAATGTCCACTTGCAGTTTCTACAGAAACAGTGTTTCAGAACTGCTCAATAAAATGTAAGGTTCAACTCTGCTAGTAGGATGCACAGATCAGAAAGTATTTTCACAGAATGCTTCTGGGTAATTTGTATTTGAAGATATTCCTTTTTCCACTATAGGCCTCTTAGCGCTCCGGATGGCCAATTGCAGTTTCTACAGAAAGTGTGTTTCAGAAGTGCTCAGTCAAAAGTAAGGTTAAACTCAGTTAGTTGAATGCACAGATCAGAAAGTAGTTTCACAGAATGCGCCTGTGTAGTTTTTATTTGAAGATATTACTTTTTCAACTATAGGCCTAATTGCGCTCCGAATGTCCTCATGCAGTTTCTACGGAAAGAGTGTTTAAGAACTGCACAATCAAAAGTAAGGATCAACTCTGTTAGTTGAATGCACAGATCAGAAAGGAGTTTCACAGAATGCTTCTGTGTAGTATTTTTTGAAGATATTCCTTTTTCCACTGTAGTCCGCGTAGCGCTCCGAATGTCCACTTGCAGTTTCTACAGAAAGAGTGTTTCAGAACTGCTCAATCAAAAGTAAGGTTCAATTATGTTAGTGGAATGCAGAGAACAGAAAGATGTTTCACAGAATGCTTCTGTGTAGTTTTTTTTGAAGACATTCCTTTTTCCACTATAGGCCTCTTAGCGCACCGATTGTCCACTTGCAGTTTCTACAGAAAGAGTGTTTCGGAACTGGTCAATCAAAAGTAAGGTTCAACTATGTTAGTTGAATGCACCGAACACAAAGAAGTTTCACAGAATGCTTCTGTGTAGTTCTTATTTGAAGATATTCCTTTTCCACTATAGGCCTCTTAGCGCTCCGAATGTCCACTTGCAGTTTATTCAGAAAGAGTGTTTCAGATCTGCTCAATCAAAAGTAAGGTTCAACTCTGTTAGTTGAATGCACAGATCAGAAAGAAGTTTCACAGAATGCTTCTGGGTAGTTTGTATTTGAAGATATTCCTTTTTCCACTATAGGCCTCATTGCGCTCCGGAAGTCCAATTGTAGTTTCTACAGAAAGTGGGCTTCAGAAGTGCTCAGTCAAAAGTAAGGTTAAACTCAGTGAGTTGAATGCACAGATCAGGAAGGAGTTTCACGGAATGCTTCTGTGTAGTATTTATTTGAAGATATTCCTTTTTCCACTGTAGTCCGCTTAGCGCTCAGAATGTCCACTTGCAGTTTCTACAGGAAAAGTGTTTCAGAACTGCTCGATCAAAAGTAAAGTTCAACTATGTTAGTTGAATGCACGGAACAAGTTTCACAGAATGCTTCTGTGTAGTTCTTATTTGAAGATATTCCTTTTCTACTATAGGCCTCTTAGCTCTCCGAATGTCCACTTGCAGTTTATTCAGAAAGAGTGTTTCAGATCTGCTCAATCAAAAGTAAGGTTCAACTCTGTTAGTTGAATGCACAGATCAGAAAGAAGTTTCACAGAATGCTTCTGGGTAGTTTGTATTTGAACATATTCCTTTTTCCACTATAGGCCTCTTAACGCTCCGGATGTCCAATTGCAGTTTCTACAAAAAGTGTGTTTCAGAAGTGCTCAGTCAAAAGTAAGGTTAAACTCAGTTAGTTGAATGCACAGATCAGAAAGTAGTTTCACAGAATGCTTCTGTGTAGTTTTTATTTGAATATATACCCTTTTCCACTATAGGCCTCTTAGCGCTCCGAATGTCCACTTGAAATCTCTGTAGAAAGAGTGTTTCACAACTCCTCAATCAAAAGTAAGATTCAAATCTGTTAGTTGAATGCACTGATCAGAAAGAAGTTTCACAGAATGCTTCTGTATAGTCTTTATTTGAAGATAACCCTTTTTCCACTCTAGTCCGCTTAGCGGTCCGAATGTCCACATGCGGTTTCTACAGAAAGAGTGTTTTAGAAATCCTCAATCAAAAGTAAGGTTCAACTCTGTTAGTTGAATGCACAGAACAGAAAGATGTTTCACAGAATGCTTCTCTGTAGTTTTTATTTGCCGATATTCCTTCTTCCCCTATAGGCCTTCTAGCGCTCCGAATGTCCACTTTCAATTTCTATAGAAAGAGTGTTTCAGAACTGCTCAATCAAAACGAATTTTCAACTCTGTTAGTTGAATGCACTGATCAGAAAGAAGTTTCACAGAATGCTTCTGTGTAGTCTTTATTGGAGGATATTCCTTTTTTTTAATGATTTTTTTTATTATTATTATACTTTAGGGGTTTAGGGTACATGTGCACAATGTGAAGGTTTGTTACATATGTATCCATGTGCCATGTTGATTTCCTGCACCCATTAAGTTGTCATATAGCATTAGGTGTATCTCCTAATGCTGTCCCTCCCCCGTCCCCCCACCCCACAACAGTCCCCGGAGCGTGATCTTCCCCTTCCTGTTTCCATGAGTTCTCGTTGTTCAATTCCCACCTATGAGTGAGAACATGCGATGTTTGGTTTTTTGTCCTTGCGATAGTTTACTGAGAATGATGTTTTCCAGTTCCATCCATGTCCCTACAAAGGACACGAACTCATCATTTTTTATGGCTGCATAGTATTCCATGGTGTATATGTGCCACATTTTCTTAATCCAGTCTATCGTTGTTGGACATTTGGGTTGGTTCCAACTCTTTGCTATTGTGAATAGTGCCGCAATAAACATATGTGTGCATGTGTCTTTATAGCAGCATGACTTATAGTCCTTTGGGTATATACCCAGTAATGGGATGGCTGGGTCAAATGGTATTTCTAGTTCTAGATCCCTGAGGAATCGCCACACTGACTTCCACAATGGTTGAACTAGTTTACAGTCCCACCAACAGTGTAAAAGTGTTCCTATTTCTCCAAATCCTCTCCAGCACCTGTTGTTTCCTGATTTTTTTCATGATGGCCATTCTAACTGGTGTGAGATGGTATCTCACTGTGGTTTTGATTTGCATTTCTCTGATGGCCAGTGATGAGGAGCATTTCTTCATGTGTTTTTTTGGCTGCATAAATGTCTTCTTTTGAGAATTGTCTGTTCATGTCCTCTGCCCACTTTTTGATGGGGTTGTTTGTTTTTTTCTTGTAAATTTGTTTGGGTTCATTGTAGATTCTGGATATTAGCCCTTTGTCAGATGAGTAGGTTGCAAAAATTTTCTCCCATTGTGTAGGTTGCCTGTTCACTCTGATGATAGTTTCTTTTGCTGTGCAGAAGCTCTTTAGTTTAATGAGATCCCATTTGTCGATTTTGGCTTTTGTTGCCATTGCTTTTGGTGTTTTAGACATGAAGTCCTTGCCCACGCCTATGTCCTGAATGGTATTGCCTAGGTTTTCTTGAAGGATTTTAATGGTTTTAAGACTAATATATAAGTCTTTAATCCATCTTGAATTAATTTTGGTATAAGGTGTAAGGAAGGGATCCAGTTGCAGCTTTCTACATATGGCTAGCCAGTTTTCCCAGCACCATTTATTAAATAGGGAAGCCTTTCCCCATTTCTTGTTTTTGTCAGGTTTGTCAAAGATCAGATAGTTGTAGCTATGCGGCATCATTTCTGAGGGCTCTGTTCTGTCCCATTGATCTATGTCTCTGTTGTGGTACCAGTACCATGCTGTTTTGGTTACCGTAGCGTGATGCCTCCAGCTTTGTTCTTTTGGCTTAGGATTGACTTGGCGATGCGGGCTCTTTTTTGGTTCCATATGAACCTTAAAGTAGTTTTTTCCAATTCTGTGAAGAAAGTCATTGGTAGCTTGATGGGGATGGCATTGAATCTATAAATTACCTTGGGCAGTAAGTATGGCCATTTTCACGATATTGATTCTTCCAACCAATGAGCATGGAATGTTCTTCCATTTGTTTGTATCCTCTTTTATTTCATTGAGCAGTGGTTTGTAGTTCTCCTTGAAGAGGTCCTTCACATCCCTTGTAAGTTGGATTCCTAGGTATTTTATTCTCTTTGAAGCAATTGTGAATGGGAGTTCACTCATGATTTGGCTCTCTGTTTGTCTGTTATTGGTGTACAAGAATGCTTGTGATTTTTGTACATTAATTTTGTATCCTGAGATTTGCTGAAGTTGCTAATCAGCTTAAGGAGATTTTGGGCTGAGACAACGGGGTTTTCTAGATATACAATCATGTCATCTGCAAACAGGGACAATTTGACTTCCTCTTTTCCTAATTGAATACACTTTATTTCCTTCTCCTGCCTGATTGCTCTGGCCAGGATATTCCTTTTTCAACTATCGACCATTTAGCGCTCCGAATGTCCACTTGCAGTTTCTGCAGAAAGAGTGTTTCAGAACTGCTCAATCAGAACTAAGGTTGAACTATGTTAGTTGAATGCACAGAAGACAAAGAAGTTTCGCAGAATTCTTCTGTGTAGTTTTTTTTTGAAGATATTCCTTTTTCCACTACAGGCCTCTTAGCGCACCGAATGTCCACTTGCAGTTTCTATAGAAAGAGTGTTTCAGAACTGCTCAATCTAAAGTAATGTTCAACTATGTGAGTTGAATGCAGGGAACACAAAGAAGTTTCACAGAATGCTTCTGTGTAGTTCTTATTTGAAGATATTCCTTTTCCACTATAGGCCTCTTAGCGCTCCGAATGTCCACTTGCCGTGTATTCAGAAAGAGTGTTTAAGATCTGCTCAATCAAAAGTAAGGTTCAACTCTGTCAATTGAATTCACAGATCAGAATGAAGTTTCACAGAATGCTTCTGTGTAGTATTTATTTGAAGATATTACTTTTTCCACTGTAGTCCGCTTAGCGCTCCGAATGTCCACTTGCAGTTTCTAGAGAAAGAGTGTTTCAGAACTGCTCAATCAAAAGTAAAGTTCAACTCTGTTAGTTGAATGCACAGGTCAGAAAGAAGTTTCACAGAATGCTTCTGGGTAGTTTGTATTTGAAGATATTCCTTTTTGCAGTTGAGGCCTCATAGCGCTCCTAATGTGCACTTGCAGTTGCTACTGAGTGTTTCCTAACTGCTCAAACAAAGTAAGTTTCAACTCTGTTATTTGAATGCACAGAACAGAAAGAAGTTTCACAGAATGCTTCTGTGTAGTTTTTATTTCAAGATATTACTTTTTCTTTTATAGGCTCCTTAGCGCTCTGAATGTCCACTTGCAGATACTACCGAAGGAGTGTTTCAGAACTGCTCAATCAAAAGTAAGGTTCAATTATGTTAGTGGAATTCAGAGAACAGAAAGATGTTTCACAGAATGCTTCTGTGTAGTTTTTTTTGAAGACATTCCTTTTTCCACTATAGGCCTCTTAGCGCACCGATTGTCCACTTGCAGTTTCTACAGAAAGAGTGTTTCGGAACTGCTCAATCAAAAGTAAGGTTCAACTATGTTAGTTGAATGCACCGAACACAAAGAAGTTTCACAGAATGCTTCTGTGTAGTTCTTATTTGAAGATATTCCTTTTCCACTATAGGCCTCTTAGCGCTCCGAATGTCCACTTGCAGTTTATTCAGAAAGAGTGTTTCAGATCTGCTCAATCAAAAGTAAGGTTCAACTCTGTTAGTTGAATGCACAGATCAGAAAGAAGTTTTACAGAATGCTTCTGGGTAGTTTGTATTTGAAGATATTCCTTTTTCCACTATAGGCCTCATTGCGCTCCGGAAGTCCAATTGTAGTTTCTACAGAAAGTGGGCTTCAGAAGTGCTCACTCAAAAGTAAGGTTAAACTCAGTGAGTTGAATGCACAGATCAGGAAGGAGTTTCACGGAATGCTTCTGTGTAGTATTTATTTGAAGATATTCCTTTTTCCACTGTAGTCCGCTTAGCGCTCAGAATGTCCACTTGCAGTTTCTACAGGAAAAGTGTTTCAGAACTGCTCGATCAAAAGTAAAGTTCAACTATGTTAGTTGAATGCACGGAACAAGTTTCACAGAATGCTTCTGTGTAGTTCTTATTTGAAGATATTCCTTTTCTACTATAGGCCTCTTAGCTCTCCGAATGTCCACTTGCAGTTTATTCAGAAAGAGTGTTTCAGATCTGCTCAATCAAAAGTAAGGTTCAACTCTGTTAGTTGAATGCACAGATCAGAAAGAAGTTTCACAGAATGCTTCTGGGTAGTTCGTATTTGAACATATTCCTTTTTCCACTATAGGCCTCTTAACGCTCCGGATGTCCAATTGCAGTTTCTACAAAAAGTGTGTTTCAGAAGTGCTCAGTCAAAAGTAAGGTTAAACTCAGTTAGTTGAATGCACAGATCAGAAAGTAGTTTCACAGAATGCTTCTGTGTAGTTTTTATTTGAATATATTCCCTTTTCCACTATAGGCCTCTTAGCGCTCCGAATGTCCACTTGAAATCTCTGTAGAAAGAGTGTTTCACAACTCCTCAATCAAAAGTAAGATTCAAATCTGTTAGTTGAATGCACTGATCAGAAAGAAGTTTCACAGAATGCTTCTGTATAGTCTTTATTTGAAGATAACCCTTTTTCAACTCTAGTCCGCTTAGCGGTCCGAATGTTCACATGCACTTTCTACAGAAAGAGTGTTTTAGAAATCCTCAATCAAAAGTAAGGTTCAACTCTGTTAGTTGAATGCACAGAACAGAAAGATGTTTCACAGAATGCTTCTCTGTAGTTTTTATTTGCCGATATTCCTTCTTCCCCTATAGGCCTTCTAGCGCTCCGAATGTCCACTTTCAATTTCTATAGAAAGAGTGTTTCAGAACTGCTCAATCAAAACGAATTTTCAACTCTGTTAGTTGAATGCACTGATCAGAAAGAAGTTTCACAGAATGCTTCTGTGTAGTCTTTATTGGAGGATATTCCTTTTTTTTATGATTTTTTTTATTATTATTATACTTTAGGGTTTTAGGGTACATGTGCACAATGTGAAGATTTGTTACATATGTATCCATGTGCCATGTTGATTTCCTGCACCCATTAATTTGTCATTTAGCATTAGGTGTATCTCCTAATGCTGTCCCTCCCCCGTCCCCCCACCCCACAACAGTCCCCGGAGCGTGATCTTCCCCTTCCTGTTTCCATGAGTTCTCGTTGTTCAATTCCCACCTATGAGTGAGAACATGCGATGTTTGGTTTTTTGTCCTTGCGATAGTTTACTGAGAATGATGTTTTCCAGTTCCATCCATGTCCCTACAAAGGACACGAACTCATCATTTTTTATGGCTGCATAGTATTCCATGGTGTATATGTGCCACATTTTCTTAATCCAGTCTATCGTTGTTGGACATTTGGGTTGGTTCCAACTCTTTGCTATTGTGAATAGTGCCGCAATAAACATATGTGTGCATGTGTCTTTATAGCAGCATGACTTATAGTCCTTTGGGTATATACCCAGTAATGGGATGGCTGGGTCAAATGGTATTTCTAGTTCTAGATCCCTGAGGAATCGCCACACTGACTTCCACAATGGTTGAACTAGTTTACAGTCCCACCAACAGTGTAAAAGTGTTCCTATTTCTCCAAATCCTCTCCAGCACCTGTTGTTTCCTGATTTTTTTCATGATGGCCATTCTAACTGGTGTGAGATGGTATCTCACTGTGGTTTTGATTTGCATTTCTCTGATGGCCAGTGATGAGGAGCATTTTTTCGTGTGTTTTTTTGGCTGCATAAATGTCTTCTTTTGAGAATTGTCTGTTCATGTCCTCTGCCCACTTTTTGATGGGGTTGTTTGTTTTTTTCTTGGAAATTTGTTTGGGTTCATTGTAGATTCTGGATATTAGCCCTTTGTCAGAGGAGTAGGTTGCAAATATTTTCTCCCATTGTGTAGGTTGCCTGTTCACTCTGATGATAGTTTCTTTTGCTGTGCAGAAGCTCTTTGTTTAATGAGATCCCATTTGTCGATTTTGGCTTTTGTTGCCATTGCTTTTGGTGTTTTAGACATGAAGTCCTTGCCCACGCCTATGTCCTGAATGGTATTGCCTAGGTTTTCTTGTAGGATTTTAATGGTTTTAAGACTAATATATAAGTCTTTAATCCATCTTGAATTAATTTTGGTATAAGGTGTAAGGAAGGGATCCAGTTGCAGCTTTCTACATATGGCTAGCCAGTTTTCCCAGCACCATTTATTAAATAGGGAAGCCTTTCCTCATTTCTTGTTTTTGTCAGGTTTGTCAAAGATCAGATAGTTGTAGCTATGCGGCATCATTTCTGAGGGCTCTGTCCTGTCCCATTGTTCTATGTCTCTGTTGTGGTACCAGTACCATGCTGTTTTGGTTACCGTAGCGTGATGCCTCCAGCTTTGTTCTTTTGGCTTAGGATTGACTTGGCGATGCGGGCTCTTTTTTGGTTCCATATGAACCTTAAAGTAGTTTTTTCCAATTCTGTGAAGAAAGTCATTGGTAGCTTGATGGGGATGGCATTGAATCTATAAATTACCTTGGGCAGTAAGTATGGCCATTTTCACGATATTGATTCTTCCAACCAATGAGCATGGAATGTTCTTCCATTTGTTTGTATCCTCTTTTATTTCATTGAGCAGTGGTTTGTAGTTCTCCTTGAAGAGGTCCTTCACATCCCTTGTAAGTTGGATTCCTAGGTATTTTATTCTCTTTGAAGCAATTGTGAATGGGAGTTCACTCATGATTTGGCTCTCTGTTTGTCTGTTATTGGTGTACAAGAATGCTTGTGATTTTTGTACATTAATTTTGTATCCTGAGACTTTGCTGAAGTTGCTAATCAGCTTAAGGAGATTTTGGGCTGAGACAATGGGGTTTTCTAGATATACAATCATGTCATCTGCAAACAGGGACAATTTGACTTCCTCTTTTCCTAATTGAATACACTTTATTTCCTTCTCCTGCCTGATTGCTCTGGCCAGGATATTCCTTTTTCAACTATCGACCATTTAGCGCTCCGAATGTCCACTTGCAGTTTCTGCAGAAAGAGTGTTTCAGAACTGCTCAATCAGAACTAAGGTTGAACTATGTTAGTTGAATGCACAGAAGACAAAGAAGTTTCGCAGAATTCTTCTGTGTAGTTTTTTTTTGAAGATATTCCTTTTTCCACTACAGGCCTCTTAGCGCACCGAATGTCCACTTGCAGTTTCTATAGAAAGAGTGTTTCAGAACTGCTCAATCAAAAGTAAGGTTCAACTATGTGAGTTGAATGCACGGAACACAAAGAAGTTTCACAGAATGCTTCTGTGTAGTTCTTATTTGAAGATATTCCTTTTCCACTATAGGCCTCTTAGCGCTCCGAATGTCCACTTGCCGTGTATTCAGAAAGAGTGTTTAAGATCTGCTCAATCAAAAGTAAGGTTCAACTCTGTCAATTGAATTCACAGATCAGAATGAAGTTTCACAGAATGCTTCTGTGTAGTATTTATTTGAAGATATTCCTTTTTCCACTGTAGTCCGCTTAGCGCTCCGAATGTCCACTTGCAGTTTCTAGAGAAAGAGTGTTTCAGAACTGCTCAATCAAAAGTAAAGTTCAACTCTGTTAGTTGAATGCACAGGTCAGAAAGAAGTTTCACAGAATGCTTCTGGGTAGTTTGTATTTGAAGATATTCCTTTTTGCAGTTGAGGCCTCATAGCGCTCCTAATGTGCACTTGCAGTTGCTACTGAGTGTTTCCTAACTGCTCAAAGTAACTTTCAACTCTGTTATTTGAATGCACAGAACAGAAAGAAGTTTCACAGAATGCTTCTGTGTAGTTTTTATTTCAAGGTATTACTTTTTCTTTTATACGCTCCTTAGCGCTCTGAATGTCCACTTGCAGATTCTACCGAAGGAGTGTTTCAGATCTGCTCAATCAAAAGTAAGGTTAAACTCTGTTGTTTGAATGCACAGAACAGAAAGAAGTTTCACAGAAAGCTTCTTTGCAGTTTTTATTTGAATATATTCCTGTTTCTTGTATAGGCCTCTTAGCGCTCCGAATGTACACGTGCAGTTTCTACAGAAAAAGTGTTTCAGAAATGCTCAGTCAGAAGCAAAGTTCAAGTCTGTTAGTTGAATGCACAGAACAGAAAGAAGTTTCACCGAATGCTTCTGGGTAGTTTGTATTTGAAGATATTCCTTTTTCCAGTATAGGCCTCATAGCTCTCCGAATGTCCCCTTGCAGTTTCTACAGACAGAGTGTTTCAGAACTGCTCAGCCAAAAGTAAGGTTCAGCTATGTGAGTTCAATGCACAGAACAGAAAGTAGCTTCACAGAATGCTTCTTTGTAGTTTTCATTTGAAGATATTCCTTTTTGCACTTGAGGCCTCATAGCGCTCCGAAGGTGCACTTGCAGTTTCTAATGAAAGAGTGTTTCTTAATTCCTCAAAGTAAGGTTCAACTCTGTTATTTGAATGCACAGAACAGAAAAAAGTTTCACAGAATGCTTCTGTGTAGTTTTTATTTGAAGATATATCTTTTTCCACTCTAGGCTTCTTAGCGCACAGAATGTCCACTTGCAGTTTCTACAGAAACAGTGTTTCAGAACTGCTCAATAAAATGTAAGGTTCAACTCTGCTAGTAGGATGCACAGATCAGAAAGTATTTTCACAGAATGCTTCTGGGTAATTTGTATTTGAAGATATTCCTTTTTCCACTATAGGCCTCTTAGCGCTCCGGATGTCCAATTGCAGTTTCTACAGAAAGTGTGTTTCAGAAGTGCTCAGTCAAAAGTAAGGTTAAACTCAGTTAGTTGAATGCACAGATCAGAAAGTAGTTTCACAGAATGCGCCTGTGTAGTTTTTATTTGAAGATATTACTTTTTCAACTATAGGCCTAATTGCGCTCCGAATGTCCTCATGCAGTTTCTACGGAAAGAGTGTTTAAGAACTGCACAATCAAAAGTAAGGATCAACTCTGTTAGTTGAATGCACAGATCAGAAAGGAGTTTCACAGAATGCTTCTGTGTAGTATTTTTTGAAGATATTCCTTTTTCCACTGTAGTCCGCGTAGCGCTCCGAATGTCCACTTGCAGTTTCTACAGAAAGAGTGTTTCAGAACTGCTCAATCAAAAGTAAGGTTCAATTATGTTAGTGGAATTCAGAGAACAGAAAGATGTTTCACAGAATGCTTCTGTGTAGTTTTTTTTGAAGACATTCCTTTTTCCACTATAGGCCTCTTAGGGCACCGATTGTCCACTTGCAGTTTCTACAGAAAGAGTGTTTCGGAACTGCTCAATCAAAAGTAAGGTTCAACTATGTTAGTTGAATGCACCGAACACAAAGAAGTTTCACAGAATGCTTCTGTGTAGTTCTTATTTGAAGATATTCCTTTTCCACTATAGGCCTCTTAGCGCTCCGAATGTCCACTTGCAGTTTATTCAGAAAGAGTGTTTCAGATCTGCTCAATCAAAAGTAAGGTTCAACTCTGTTAGTTGAATGCACAGATCAGAAAGAAGTTTTACAGAATGCTTCTGGGTAGTTTGTATTTGAAGATATTCCTTTTTCCACTATAGGCCTCATTGCGCTCCGGAAGTCCAATTGTAGTTTCTACAGAAAGTGGGCTTCAGAAGTGCTCACTCAAAAGTAAGGTTAAACTCAGTGAGTTGAATGCACAGATCAGGAAGGAGTTTCACGGAATGCTTCTGTGTAGTATTTATTTGAAGATATTCCTTTTTCCACTGTAGTCCGCTTAGCGCTCAGAATGTCCACTTGCAGTTTCTACAGGAAAAGTGTTTCAGAACTGCTCGATCAAAAGTAAAGTTCAACTATGTTAGTTGAATGCACGGAACAAGTTTCACAGAATGCTTCTGTGTAGTTCTTATTTGAAGATATTCCTTTTCTACTATAGGCCTCTTAGCTCTCCGAATGTCCACTTGCAGTTTATTCAGAAAGAGTGTTTCAGATCTGCTCAATCAAAAGTAAGGTTCAACTCTGTTAGTTGAATGCACAGATCAGAAAGAAGTTTCACAGAATGCTTCTGGGTAGTTCGTATTTGAACATATTCCTTTTTCCACTATAGGCCTCTTAACGCTCCGGATGTCCAATTGCAGTTTCTACAAAAAGTGTGTTTCAGAAGTGCTCAGTCAAAAGTAAGGTTAAACTCAGTTAGTTGAATGCACAGATCAGAAAGTAGTTTCACAGAATGCTTCTGTGTAGTATTTATTTGAATATATACCCTTTTCCACTATAGGCCTCTTAGCGCTCCGAATGTCCAGTTGAAATCTCTGTAGAAAGAGTGTTTCACAACTCCTCAATCAAAAGTAAGATTCAAATCTGTTAGTTGAATGCACTGATCAGAAAGAAGTTTCACAGAATGCTTCTGTATAGTCTTTATTTGAAGATAACCCTTTTTCCACTCTAGTCCGCTTAGCGGTCCGAATGTTCACATGCACTATCTACAGAAAGAGTGTTTTAGAAATCCTCAATCAAAAGTAAGGTTCAACTCTGTTAGTTGAATGCACAGAACAGAAAGATGTTTCACAGAATGCTTCTCTGTAGTTTTTATTTGCGATATTCCTTCTTCCCCTATAGGCCTTCTAGCGCTCCGAATGTCCACTTTCAATTTCTATAGAAAGAGTGTTTCAGAACTGCTCAATCAAAACGAATTTTCAACTCTGTTAGTTGAATGCACTGATCAGAAAGAAGTTTCACAGAATGCTTCTGTGTAGTCTTTATTGGAGGATATTCCTTTTTTTTTATAATTTTTTTTATTATTATTATACTTTAGGGTTTTAGGGTACATGTGCACAATGTGAAGATTTGTTACATATGTATCCATGTGCCATGTTGATTTCCTGCACCCATTAAGTTGTCATTTAGCATTAGGTGTATCTCCTAATGCTGTCCCTCCCCCGTCCCCCCACCCCACAACAGTCCCCGGAGCGTGATCTTCCCCTTCCTGTTTCCATGAGTTCTCGTTGTTCAATTCCCACCTATGAGTGAGAACATGCGATGTTTGGTTTTTTGTCCTTGCGATAGTTTACTGAGAATGATGTTTTCCAGTTTCATCCATGTCCCTACAAAGGACACGAACTCATCATTTTTTATGGCTGCATAGTATTCCATGGTGTATATGTGCCACATTTTCTTAATCCAGTCTATCGTTGTTGGACATTTGGGTTGGTTCCAACTCTTTGCTATTGTGAATAGTGCCGCAATAAACATATGTGTGCATGTGTCTTTATAGCAGCATGACTTATAGTCCTTTGGGTATATACCCAGTAATGGGATGGCTGGGTCAAATGGTATTTCTAGTTCTAGATCCCTGAGGAATCGCCACACTGACTTCCACAATGGTTGAACTAGTTTACAGTCCCACCAACAGTGTAAAAGTGTTCCTATTTCTCCAAATCCTCTCCAGCACCTGTTGTTTCCTGATTTTTTTCATGATGGCCATTCTAACTGGTGTGAGATGGTATCTCACTGTGGTTTTGATTTGCATTTCTCTGATGGCCAGTGATGAGGAGCATTTCTTCATGTGTTTTTTTGGCTGCATAAATGTCTTCTTTTGAGAATTGTCTGTTCATGTCCTCTGCCCACTTTTTGATGGGGTTGTTTGTTTTTTTCTTGTAAATTTGTTTGGGTTCATTGTAGATTCTGGATATTAGCCCTTTGTCAGTTGAGTAGGTTGCAAAAATTTTCTCCCATTGTGTAGGTTGCCTGTTCACTCTGATGATAGTTTCTTTTGCTGTGCAGAAGCTCTTTAGTTTAATGAGATCCCATTTGTCGATTTTGGCTTTTGTTGCCATTGCTTTTGGTGTTTTAGACATGAAGTCCTTGCCCACGCCTATGTCCTGAATGGTATTGCCTAGGTTTTCTTGTAGGATTTTAATGGTTTTAAGACTAATATATAAGTCTTTAATCCATCTTGAATTAATTTTGGTATAAGGTGTAAGGAAGGGATCCAGTTGCAGCTTTCTACATATGGCTAGCCAGTTTTCCCAGCACCATTTATTAAATAGGGAAGCCTTTCCCCATTTCTTGTTTTTGTCAGGTTTGTCAAAGATCAGATAGTTGTAGCTATGCGGCATCATTTCTGAGGGCTCTGTTCTGTCCCATTGATCTATGTCTCTGTTGTGGTACCAGTACCATGCTGTTTTGGTTACCGTAGCGTGATGCCTCCAGCTTTGTTCTTTTGGCTTAGGATTGACTTGGCGATGCGGGCTCTTTTTTGGTTCCATATGAACTTTAAGTTGTTTTTTCCAATTCTGTGAAGAAAGTCATTGGTAGCTTGATGGGGATGGCATTGAATCTATAAATTACCTTGGGCAGTAAGTATGGCCATTTTCACGATATTGATTCTTCCAACCAATGAGCATGGAATGTTCTTCCATTTGTTTGTATCCTCTTTTATTTCATTGAGCAGTGGTTTGTAGTTCTCCTTGAAGAGGTCCTTCACATCCCTTGTAAGTTGGATTCCTAGGTATGTTATTCTCTTTGAAGCAATTGTGAATGGGAGTTCACTCATGATTTGGCTCTCTGTTTGTCTGTTATTGGTGTACAAGAATGCTTGTGATTTTTGTACATTAATTTTGTATCCTGAGACTTTGCTGAAGTTGCTAATCAGCTTAAGGAGATTTTGGGCTGACACAACGGGGTTTTCTAGATATACAATCATGTCATCTGCAAACAGGGACAATTTGACTTCCTCTTTTCCTAATTGAATACACTTTATTTCCTTCTCCTGCCTGATTGCTCTGGCCAGGATATTCCTTTTTCAACTATCGACCATTTAGCGCTCCGAATGTCCACTTGCAGTTTCTGCAGAAAGAGTGTTTCAGAACTGCTCAATCAGAACTAAGGTTGAACTATGTTAGTTGAATGCACAGAAGACAAAGAAGTTTCGCAGAATTCTTCTGTGTGGTTTTTTTTTGAAGATATTCCTTTTTCCACTACAGGCCTCTTAGCGCACCGAATGTCCACTTGCAGTTTCTATAGAAAGAGTGTTTCAGAACTGCTCAATCAAAAGTAATGTTCAACTATGTGAGTTGAGTGCACGGAACACAAAGAAGTTTCACAGAATGCTTCTGTGTAGTTCTTATTTGAAGATATTCCTTTTCCACTATAGGCCTCTTAGCGCTCCGAATGTCCACTTGCCGTGTATTCAGAAAGAGTGTTTAAGATCTGCTCAATCAAAAGTAAGGTTCAACTCTGTCAATTGAATTCACAGATCAGAATGAAGTTTCACAGAATGCTTCTGTGTAGTATTTATTTGAAGATATTCCTTTTTCCACTGTAGTCCGCTTAGCGCTCCGAATGTCCACTTGCAGTTTCTAGAGAAAGAGTGTTTCAGAACTGCTCAATCAAAAGTAAAGTTCAACTCTGTTAGTTGAATGCACAGGTCAGAAAGAAGTTTCACAGAATGCTTCTGGGTAGTTTGTATTTGAAGATATTCCTTTTTGCAGTTGAGGCCTCATAGCACTCCTAATGTGCACTTGCAGTTGCTACTGAGTGTTTCCTAACTGCTCAAACAAAGTAAGTTTCAACTCTGTTATTTGAATGCACAGAACAGAAAGAAGTTTCACAGAATGCTTCTGTGTAGTTTTTATTTCAAGATATTACTTTTTCTTTTATAGGCTCCTTAGCGCTCTGAATGTCCACTTGCAGATTCTACCGAAGGAGTGTTTCAGATCTGCTCAATCAAAAGTAAGGTTAAACTCTGTTGTTTGAATGCACAGAACAGAAAGAAGTTTCACAGAAAGCTTCTTTGCAGTTTTTATTTGAATATATTCCTGTTTCTTGTATAGGCCTCTTAGCGCTCCGAATGTACACGTGCAGTTTCTACAGAAAAAGTGTTTCAGAAATGCTCAGTCAGAAGCAAGGTTCAAGTCTGTTAGTTGAATGCACAGAACAGAAAGAAGTTTCACCGAATGCTTCTGGGTAGTTTGTATTTGAAGATATTCCTTTTTCCAGTATAGGCCTCATAGCTCTCCGAATGTCCCCTTGCAGTTTCTACAGACAGAGTGTTTCAGAACTGCTCAGCCAAAAGTAAGGTTCAGCTATGTGAGTTCAATGCACAGAACAGAAAGTAGCTTCACAGAATGCTTCTTTGTAGTTTTCATTTGAAGATATTCCTTTTTGCACTTGAGGCCTCATAGCGCTCCGAAGGTGCACTTGCAGTTTCTAATGAAAGAGTGTTTCTTAATTCCTGAAAGTAAGGTTCAACTCTGTTATTTGAATGCACAGAACAGAAAAAAGTTTCACAGAATGCTTCTGTGTAGTTTTTATTTGAAGATATATCTTTTTCCACTCTAGGCTTCTTAGCGCACAGAATGTCCACTTGCAGTTTCTACAGAAACAGTGTTTCAGAACTGCTCAATAAAATGTAAGGTTCAACTCTGCTAGTAGGATGCACAGATCAGAAAGTATTTTCACAGAATGCTTCTGGGTAATTTGTATTTGAAGATATTCCTTTTTCCACTATAGGCCTCTTAGCGCTCCGGATGTCCAATTGCAGTTTCTACAGAAAGTGTGTTTCAGAAGAGCTCAGTCAAAAGTAAGGTTAAACTCAGTTAGTTGAATGCACAGATCAGAAAGTAGTTTCACAGAATGCGCCTGTGTAGTTTTTATTTGAAGATATTACTTTTTCAACTATAGGCCTAATTGCGCTCCGAATGTCCTCATGCAGTTTCTACGGAAAGAGTGTTTAAGAACTGCACAATCAAAAGTAAGGATCAACTCTGTTAGTTGAATGCACAGATCAGAAAGGAGTTTCACAGAATGCTTCTGTGTAGTATTTTTTGAAGATATTCCTTTTTCCACTGTAGTCCGCGTAGCGCTCCGAATGTCCACTTGCAATTTCTACAGAAAGAGTGTTTCAGAACTGCTCAATCAAAAGTAAGGTTCAATTATGTTAGTGGAATTCAGAGAACAGAAAGATGTTTCACAGAATGCTTCTGTGTAGTTTTTTTTGAAGACATTCCTTTTTCCACTATAGGCCTCTTAGCGCACCGATTGTCCACTTGCAGTTTCTACAGAAAGAGTGTTTCGGAACTGCTCAATCAAAAGTAAGGTTCAACTATGTTAGTTGAATGCACCGAACACAAAGAAGTTTCACAGAATGCTTCTGTGTAGTTCTTATTTGAAGATATTCCTTTTCCACTATAGGCCTCTTAGCGCTCCGAATGTCCACTTGCAGTTTATTCAGAAAGAGTGTTTCAGATCTGCTCAATCAAAAGTAAGGTTCAACTCTGTTAGTTGAATGCACAGATCAGAAAGAAGTTTTACAGAATGCTTCTGGGTAGTTTGTATTTGAAGATATTCCTTTTTCCACTATAGGCCTCATTGCGCTCCGGAAGTCCAATTGTAGTTTCTACAGAAAGTGGGCTTCAGAAGTGCTCACTCAAAAGTAAGGTTAAACTCAGTGAGTTGAATGCACAGATCAGGAAGGAGTTTCACGGAATGCTTCTGTGTAGTATTTATTTGAAGATATTCCTTTTTCCACTGTAGTCCGCTTAGCGCTCCGAATGTCCACTTGCAGTTTCTACAGAAGGAGTGTTTCAGAACTGCTCAATCAAAAGTAAAGTTCAACTCTGTTAGTTGAATGCACAGGTCAGAAAGAAGTTTCACAGAATGCTTCTGGGTAGTTTGTATTTGAACATATTCCTTTTTCCACTATAGGCCTCTTAGCGCTCCGGATGTCCAATTGCAGTTTCTACAGAAAGTGTGTTTCAGAAGTGCTCAGTCAAAAGTAAGGTTAAACTCAGTTAGTTGAATGCACAGATCAGAAAGTAGTTTCACAGAATGCTTCTGTGTAGTTTTTATTTGAATATATTCCCTTTTCCACTATAGGCCTCTTAGCGCTCCGAATGTCCACTTGAAATCTCTGTAGAAAGAGTGTTTCACAACTCCTCAATCAAAAGTAAGATTCAAATCTGTTAGTTGAATGCACTGATCGGAAAGAAGTTTCACAGAATGCTTCTGTATAGTCTTTATTTGAAGATAACCCTTTTTCCACTGTAGTCCGCTTAGCGGTCCGAATGTCCACTTGCAGTTTCTACAGAAAGAGTGTTTTAGAAATCCTCAATCAAAAGTAAGGTTCAACTCTGTTAGTTGAATGCACAGAACAGAAAGATGTTTCACAGAATGCTTCTCTGTAGTTTTTATTTGCCGATATTCCTTCTTCCCCTATAGGCCTTTTAGCGCTCCGAATGTCCACTTTCAATTTCTATAGAAAGAGTGTTTCAGAACTGCTCAATCAAAACGAATATTCAACTCTGTTAGTTGAATGCACTGATCAGAAAGAAGTTTCACAGAATGCCTCTGTGTAGTCTTTATTGGAGGATATTCCTTGTTTTTTTTAAAGATTTTTTTTTTATTATTATACTTTAGGGTTTTAGGGTACATGTGCACAATGTGAAGGTTTGTTACATATGTATCCATGTGCCATGTTGATTTCCTGCACCCATTAAGTCGTCATTTGGCATTAGGGGTATCTCCTAATGCTGTCCCTCCCCCGTCCCCCCAACCCACAGCAGTCCCCGGAGCGTGATTTTCCCCTTCCTGTTTCCATGATTTCTCATTGTTCAATTCCCACCTATGAGTGAGAACATGTGATGTTTGGTTTTTTGTCCTTGCGATAGTTTACTGAGAATGATGTTTTCCAGTTTAATCCATGTCCCTACAAATGACGCGAACTCATCATTTTTTATGGCTGCATAGTATTCCATGGTGTATATGTGCCACATTTTCTTAATCCAGTCTATCATTGTTGGAAATTTGGGTTGGTTCCAACTCTTTGCTATTGTGAATAGTGCCGCAATAAACATATGTGTGCATGTGTCTTTATAGCAGCATGACTTATAGTCCTTTGGGTATATACCCAGTAATGGGATGGCTGGGTCAAATGGTATTTCTAGTTCTAGATCCCTGAGGAATCGCCACACTGACTTCCACAATGGTTGAACTAGTTTACAGTCCCACCAACAGTGTAAAAGTGTTCCTATTTCTCCAAATCCTCTCCAGCACCTGTTGTTTCCTGATTTTTTAATGATGGCCATTCTAACTGGTGTGAGATGGTATCTCACTGTGGTTTTGATTTGCATTTCTCTGATGGCCAGTGATGAGGAGCGTTTCTTCATGTGTTTTTTGGCTCCATAAATGTCTTCTTTTGAGAATTGTCTGTTCATGTCCTCTGCCCACTTTTTGATGGGGTTGTTTGATTTTTTCTTGTAAATTTGTTTCGGTTCATTGTAGGTTGCAAAAATTTTCTCCCATTGTGTAGGTTGCCTGTTCACTCTGATGATAGTTTCTTTTGCTGTGCAGAAGCTCTTTAGTTTATTGAGATCCCATTTGTCGATTTTGGCTTTTGTTGCCATTGCTTTTGGTGTTTTAGACATGAAGTCCTTGCCCACGCCTATGTCCTGAATGGTATTGCCTAGGTTTTCTTGTAGGATTTTAATGGTTTTAAGACTACTATATAAGTCTTTAATCCATCTTGAATTAATTTTGGTATAAGGTGTAAGGAAGGGATCCAGTTGCAGCTTTCTACATATGGCTAGCCAGTTTTCCCAGCACCATTTATTAAATAGGGAAGCCTTTCCCCATTTCTTGTTTTTGACAGGTTTGTCAAAGATCAGATAGTTGTAGCTATGCGGCATCATTTCTGAGGGCTCTGTTCTGTCCCATTGATCTATGTCTCTGTTTTGGTACCAGTACCATGCTGTTTTTGTTACCGTAGCGTGATGCCTCCAGCTTTGTTCTTTTGGCTTAGGATTGACTTGGCGATGCGGGCTCTTTTTTGGTTCCATATGAACTTTAAAGTGGTTTTTTCCAATTCTGTGAAGAAAGTCATTGGTAGCTTGATGGGGATGGCATTGAATCTATAAATTACCTTGGGCAGTATGGCCATTTTCACGATATTGATTCTTCCAACCAATGAGCATGGAATGTTCTTCCATTTGTTTGTATCCTCTTTTATTTCATTGAGCAGTGGTTTGTAGTTCTCCTTGAAGAGGTCCTTCACATCCCTTGTAAGTTGGATTCCTACGTATTTTATTGTCTTTGAAGCAATTGTGAATGGGAGTTCACTCATGATTTGGCTCTCTGTTTGTCTGTTATTGGTGTACAAGAATGCTTGTGATTTTTTACATTAATTTTGTATCCTGAGACTTTGCTGAAGTTGCTAATCAGCTTAAGGAGATTTTGGGCTGAGACAACGGTGTTTTCTAGATATACAATCATGTCATCTGCAAACAGGGACAATTTGACTTCCTCTTTTCCTAATTGAATACACTTTATTTCCTTCTCCTGCCTGATTGCTCTGGCCAGGATATTCCTTTTTCAACTATCGACCATTTAGCGCTCCGAATGTCCACTTGCAGTTTCTATGTTAGTTGAACGCACAGAAGAGAAAGAAGTTTCGCAGAATTCTTCTGTGTAGTTTTTTTTTGAAGATATTCCTTTTTCCACTACAGGCCTCTTAGCGCACCGAATGTCCACTTGCAGTTTCTATAGAAAGAGTTTTTCAGAACTGCTCAATCAAAAGTAAGGTTCAACTATGTGAGTTGAATGCACGGAACACAAAGAAGTTTCACAGAATGCTTCTGTGTAGTTCTTATTTGAAGATATTCCTTTTCCACTATAGGCCTCTTAGCGCTCCGAATGTCCACTTGCCGTGTATTCAGAAAGAGTGTTTAAGATCTGCTCAATCAAAAGTAAGGTTCAACTCTGTCAATTGAATTCACAGATCAGAAAGAAGTTTCACAGAATGCTTCTGTGTAGTATTTATCTGAAGATATTCCTTTTTCCACTGTAGTCCGCTTAGCGCTCCGAATGTCCACTTGCAGTTTCTACAGAAGGAGTGTTTCAGAACTGCTCAATCAAAAGTAAAGTTCAACACTGTTAGTTGAATGCACAGGTCAGAAAGAAGTTTCACAGAATGCTTCTGGGTAGTTTGTATTTGAAGATATTCCTTTTTCCACTAGAGGCCTCTTAGCGCTCCGGATGTCCAATTGCAGTTTCTACAGAAAGTGTGTTTCAGAAGTGCTCAGTCAAAAGTAAGGTTAAACTCATTTACTTGAATGCACAGATCAGAAAGTAGTTTCACAGAATGCTTCTGTGTAGTTTTTATTTGAATATATTCCCTTTTCCTCTATAGGCCTCTTAGCGCTCCGAATGTCCACTTGCAGTTTCTATAGAAAGAGTGTTTCAGAACTGCTCAATCAAAAGTAAGGTTCAACTATGTTAGTTGAATGCACGGAACACAAAGTAGTTTCACAGAATGCTTCTGTGCAGTTCTTATTTGAAGATATTCCTTTTCCACTATAGGCCTCTTAGCGCTCCGAATGTCCACTTGCCGTGTATTCAGAAAGAGTGTTTAAGATCTGCTCAATCAAATGTAAGGTTCAACTCTGTCAATTGAATTCACAGATCAGAAAGAATTTTCACAGAATGCTTCTGTGTAGTATTTATTTGAAGATATTCCTTTTTCCACTGTAGTCCGCTTAGCGCTCCGAATGTCCACTTGCAGTTTCTACAGAAGGAGTGTTTCAGAACTGCTCAATCAAAAGTAAAGTTCAACTCTGTTAGTTGAATGCACAGGTCAGAAAGAAGTTTCACAGAATGCTTCTGGGTAGTTTGTATTTGAACATATTCCTTTATCCACTATAGGCCTCTTAGCGCTCCGGATGTCCAATTGCAGTTTCTACAGAAAGTGTGTTTCAGAAGTGCTCAGTCAAAAGTAAGGTTAAACTCACTTAGTTGAATGCACAGATCAGAAAGTAGTTTCACAGAATGCTTCTGTGTAGTTTTTATTTGAATATATTCCCTTTTCCACTATAGGCCTCTTAGCGCTCCGAATGTCCACTTGAAATCTCTGTAGAAAGAGTGTTTCACAACTCCTCAATCAAAAGTAAGATTCAAATCTGTTAGTTGAATGCACTGATCAGAAAGAAGTTTCACAGAATGCTTCTGTATAGTCTTTATTTGAAGATAACCCTTTTTCCACTGTAGTCCGCTTAGCGGTCCGAATGTCCACTTGCAGTTTCTACAGAAAGAGTGTTTTAGAAATCCTCAATCAAAAGTAAGGTTCAACTCTGTTAGTTGAATGCACAGAACAGAAAGATGTTTCACAGAATGCTTCTCTGTAGTTTTTATTTGCCGATATTCCTTCTTCCCCTATAGGCCTTTTAGCGCTCCGAATGTCCACTTTCAATTTCTATAGAAAGAGTGTTTCAGAACTGCTCAATCAAAACGAATATTCAACTCTGTTAGTTGAATGCACTGATCAGAAAGAAGTTTCACAGAATGCTTCTGTGTAGTCTTTATTGGAGGATATTCCTTGTTTTTTTTAAAGATTTTTTTTTTATTATTATACTTTAGGGTTTTAGGGTACATGTGCACAATGTGAAGGTTTGTTACATATGTATCCATGTGCCATGTTGATTTCCTGCACCCATTAAGTCGTCATTTGGCATTAGGGGTATCTCCTAATGCTGTCCCTCCCCCGTCCCCCCAACCCACAGCAGTCCCCGGAGCGTGATTTTCCCCTTCCTGTTTCCATGATTTCTCATTGTTCAATTCCCACCTATGAGTGAGAACATGCGATGTTTGGTTTTTTGTCCTTGCGATAGTTTACTGAGAATGATGTTTTCCAGTTTAATCCATGTCCCTACAAATGACGCGAACTCATCATTTTTTATGGCTGCATAGTATTCCATGGTTTATATGTGCCACATTTTCTTAATCCAGTCTATCATTGTTGGAAATTTGGGTTGGTTCCAACTCTTTGCTATTGTGAATAGTGCCGCAATAAACATATGTGTGCATGTGTCTTTATAGCAGCATGACTTATAGTCCTTTGGGTATATACCCAGTAATGGGATGGCTGGGTCAAATGGTATTTCTAGTTCTAGATCCCTGAGGAATCGCCACACTGACTTCCACAATGGTTGAACTAGTTTACAGTCCCACCAACAGTGTAAAAGTGTTCCTATTTCTCCAAATCCTCTCCAGCACCTGTTGTTTCCTGATTTTTTAATGATGGCCATTCTAACTGGTGTGAGATGGTATCTCACTGTGGTTTTGATTTGCATTTCTCTGATGGCCAGTGATGAGGAGCGTTTCTTCATGTGTTTTTTGGCTCCATAAATGTCTTCTTTTGAGAATTGTCTGTTCATGTCCTCTGCCCACTTTTTGATGGGGTTGTTTGATTTTTTCTTGTAAATTTGTTTCGGTTCATTGTAGGTTGCAAAAATTTTCTCCCATTGTGTAGGTTGCCTGTTCACTCTGATGATAGTTTCTTTTGCTGTGCAGAAGCTCTTTAGTTTATTGAGATCCCATTTGTCGATTTTGGCTTTTGTTGCCATTGCTTTTGGTGTTTTAGACATGAAGTCCTTGCCCACGCCTATGTCCTGAATGGTATTGCCTAGGTTTTCTTGTAGGATTTTAATGGTTTTAAGACTACTATATAAGTCTTTAATCCATCTTGAATTAATTTTGTTATAAGGTGTAAGGAAGGGATCCAGTTGCAGCTTTCTACATATGGCTAGCCAGTTTTCCCAGCACCATTTATTAAATAGGGAAGCCTTTCCCCATTTCTTGTTTTTGACAGGTTTGTCAAAGATCAGATAGTTGTAGCTATGCGGCATCATTTCTGAGGGCTCTGTTCTGTCCCATTGATCTATGTCTCTGTTTTGGTACCAGTACCATGCTGTTTTTGTTACCGTAGCGTGATGCCTCCAGCTTTGTTCTTTTGGCTTAGGATTGACTTGGCGATGCGGGCTCTTTTTTGGTTCCATATGAACTTTAAAGTGGTTTTTTCCAATTCTGTGAAGAAAGTCATTGGTAGCTTGATGGGGATGGCATTGAATCTATAAATTACCTTGGGCAGTATGGCCATTTTCACGATATTGATTCTTCCAACTAATGAGCATGGAATGTTCTTCCATTTGTTTGTATCCTCTTTTATTTCATTGAGCAGTGGTTTGTAGTTCTCCTTGAAGAGGTCCTTCACATCCCTTGTAAGTTGGATTCCTAGGTATTTTATTGTCTTTGAAGCAATTGTGAATGGGAGTTCACTCATGATTTGGCTCTCTGTTTGTCTGTTATTGGTGTACAAGAATGCTTGTGATTTTTTACATTAATTTTGTATCCTGAGACTTTGCTGAAGTTGCTAATCAGCTTAAGGAGATTTTGGGCTGAGACAACGGGGTTTTCTAGATATACAATCATGTCATCTGCAAACAGGGACAATTTGACTTCCTCTTTTCCTAATTGAATACACTTTATTTCCTTCTCCTGCCTGATTGCTCTGGCCAGGATATTCCTTTTTCAACTATCGACCATTTAGCGCTCCGAATGTCCACTTGCAGTTTCTATGTTAGTTGAACGCACAGAAGAGAAAGAAGTTTCGCAGAATTCTTCTGTGTAGTTTTTTTTTGAAGATATTCCTTTTTCCACTACAGGCCTCTTAGCGCACCGAATGTCCACTTGCAGTTTCTATAGAAAGAGTGTTTCAGAACTGCTCAATCAAAAGTAAGGTTCAACTATGTTAGTTGAATGCACGGAACAGAAAGAAGTTTCAGGGAATGCTTCTGTGTAGTTCTTATTTGAAGATATTCCTTTTCCACTATAGGCCTCTTAGCGCTCCGAATGTCCACTTGCCGTGTATTCAGAAAGAGTGTTTAAGATCTGCTCAATCAAAAGTAAGGTTCAACTCTGTCAATTGAATTCACAGATCAGAAAGAAGTTTCACAGAATGCTTCTGTGTAGTATTTATTTGAGGATATTCTTTTTCCCATGTAGTCCGCTTAGAGCTCCGAATGTCCACTTGCAGTTTCTACAGAAAGAGTGTTTAAGAACTGCTCAATCAAAAGTAAAGTTCAACTCTGTTAGTTGAATGCACAGGTCAGAAAGAAGTTTCACCGAATGCTTCTGGGTAGTTTGTATTTGAAGATATTCCTTTTTCCAGTATAGGCCTCATAGCTCTCGGAATGTCCCCTTGCAGTTTCTACAGACAGAGTGTTTCAGAACTGCTCAGTCAAAAGTAAGGTTCAGCTATGTGAGTTCAATGCACAGAACAGAAAGTAGCTTCACAGAATGCTTCTTTGTAGTTTTCATTTGAAGATATTCCTTTTTGCACTTGAGGCCTCATAGCGCTCCGAAGGGCACTTGCAGTTTCTAATGAAAGAGTGTTTCTTAATTCCTCAAAGTAAGGTTCAACTCTGTTATTTGAATGCACAGAACAGAAAAAAGTTTCACAGAATGCTTCTGTGTAGTTTTTATTTGAAGATATATCTTTTTCCACTATAGGCTTCTTAGCGCACAGAATGTCCACTTGCAGTTTCTACAGAAACAGTGTTTCAGAACTGCTCAATAAAATGTAAGGTTCAACTCTGCTAGTAGGATGCACAGATCAGAAAGTATTTTCACAGAATGCTTCTGGGTAATTTGTATTTGAAGATATTCCTTTTTCCACTATAGGCCTCTTAGCGCTCCGGATGTCCAATTGCAGTTTCTACAGAAAGTGTGTTTCAGAAGTGCTCAGTCAAAAGTAAGGTTAAACTCAGTTAGTTGAATGCACAGATCAGAAAGTAGTTTCACAGAATGCGCCTGTGTAGTTTTTATTTGAAGATATTACTTTTTCAACTATAGGCCTAATTGCGCTCCGAATGTCCTCATGCAGTTTCTACGGAAAGAGTGTTTAAGAACTGCACAATCAAAAGTAAGGATCAACTCTGTTAGTTGAATGCACAGATCAGAAAGGAGTTTCACAGAATGCTTCTGTGTAGTATTTTTTGAAGATATTCCTTTTTCCACTGTAGTCCGCATAGCGCTCCGAATGTCCACTTGCAGTTTCTACAGAAAGAGTGTTTCAGAACTGCTCAATCAAAGGTAAGGTTCAATTATGTTAGTGGAATGCAGAGAACAGAAAGATGTTTCACAGAATGCTTCTGTGTAGTTTTTTTGAAGACATTCCTTTTTCCACTATAGGCCTCTTAGCGCACCGATTGTCCACTTGCAGTTTCTACAGAAAGAGTGTTTCGGAACTGGTCAATCAAAAGTAAGGTTCAACTATGTTAGTTGAATGCACCGAACACAAAGAAGTTTCACAGAATGCTTCTGTGTAGTTCTTATTTGAAGATATTCCTTTTCCACTATAGGCCTCTTAGCGCTCCGAATGTCCACTTGCAGTTTATTCAGAAAGAGTGTTTCAGATCTGCTCAATCAAAAGTAAGGTTCAACTCTGTTAGTTGAATGCACAGATCAGAAAGAAGTTTCACAGAATGCTTCTGGGTAGTTTGTATTTGAAGATATTCCTTTTTCCACTATAGGCCTCATTGCGCTCCGGAAGTCCAATTGTAGTTTCTACAGAAAGTGGGCTTCCGAAGTGCTCACTCAAAAGTAAGGTTAAACTCAGTTAGTTGAATGCACAGATCAGGAAGGAGTTTCACGGAATGCTTCTGTGTAGTATTTATTTGAAGATATTCCTTTTTCCACTGTAGTCCGCTTAGCGCTCAGAATGTCCACTTGCAGTTTCTACAGAAAAAGTGTTTCAGAACTGCTCAATCAAAAGTAAAGTTCAACTATGTTAGTTGAATGCACGGAACAAGTTTCACAGAATGCTTCTGTGTAGTTCTTATTTGAAGATATTCCTTTTCTACTATAGGCCTCTTAGCTCTCCGAATGTCCACTTGCAGTTTATTCAGAAAGAGTGTTTCAGATCTGCTCAATCAAAAGTAAGGTTCAACTCTGTTAGTTGAATGCACAGATCAGAAAGAAGTTTCACAGAATGCTTCTGGGTAGTTTGTATTTGAACATATTCCTTTTTCCACTATAGGCCTCTTAACGCTCCGGATGTCCAATTGCAGTTTCTACAAAAAGTGTGTTTCAGAAGTGCTCAGTCAAAAGTAAGGTTAAACTCAGTTAGTTGAATGCACAGATCAGAAAGTAGTTTCACAGAATGCTTCTGTGTAGTTTTTATTTGAATATATTCCCTTTTCCACTACAGGCCCCTTAGCGCTCCGAATGTCCACTTGAAATCCCTGTAGAAAGAGTGTTTCACAACTCCTCAATCAAAAGTAAGATTCAAATCTGTTAGTTGAATGCACTGATCAGAAAGAAGTTTCACAGAATGCTTCTGTATAGTCTTTATTTGAAGATAACCCTTTTTCCACTGTAGTCCGCTTAGCGGTCCGAATGTCCACTTGCAGTTTCTACAGAAAGAGTGTTTTAGAAATCCTCAATCAAAAGTAAGGTTCAACTCTGTTAGTTGAATGCACAGAACAGAAAGATGTTTCACAGAATGCTTCTCTGTAGTTTTTATTTGCCGATATTCCTTCTTCCCCTATAGGCCTTTTAGCGCTCCGAATGTCCACTTTCAATTTCTATAGAAAGAGTGTTTCAGAACTGCTCAATCAAAACGAATTTTCAACTCTGTTAGTTGAATGCACTGATCAGAAAGAAGTTTCACAGAATGCTTCTGTGTAGTCTTTATTGGAGGATATTCCTTTTTTTTTTATGATTTTTTTTTTATTATTATACTTTAGGGTTTTAGGGTACATGTGCACAATGTGAAGGTTTGTTACATATGTATCCATGTGCCATGTTGATTTCCTGCACCCATTAAGTCGTCATTTGGCATTACGTGTTTCTCCTAATGCTGTCCCTCCCCCGTCCCCCCACCCCACAACAGTCCCCGGAGCGTGATTTTCCCCTTCCTGTTTCCATGAGTTCTCATTGTTCAATTCCCACCTATGAGTGAGAACATGCGATGTTTGGTTTTTCGTCCTTGCGATAGTTTACTGAGAATGATGTTTTCCAGTTTCATCCGTGTCCCTACAAAGGACACGAACTCATCATTTTTTATGGCTGCATAGTATTCCATGGTGTATATGTGCCACATTTTCTTAATCCAGTCTATCGTTGTTGGACATTTGGGTTGGTTCCAACTCTTTGCTATTGTGAATAGTGCCGCAATAAACATACGTGTGCATGTGTCTTTATAGCAGCATGACTTATAGTCCTTTGGGTATATACCCAGTAATGGGATGGCTGGGTCAAATGGTATTTCTAGTTCTAGATCCCTGAGGAATCGCCACACTGACTTCCACAATGCTTGAACTAGTTTACAGTCCCACCAACAGTGTAAAAGTGTTCCTATTTCTCCAAATCCTCTCCAGCACCTGTGGTTTCCTGATTTTTTAATGATGGCCATTCTAACTGGTGTGAGATGGTATCTCACTGTGGTTTTGATTTGCATTTCTCTGAGGGCCAGTGATGAGGAGCATTTCTTCATGTGTTTTTTGGCTGCATAAATGTCTTCTTTTGAGAATTGTCTGTTCATGTCCTCTGCCCACTTTTTGATGGGGTTTTTTGTTTATTTCTTGTAAATTTGTTTGGGTTCATTGTAGATTCTGGATATTAGCCCTTTGTCAGATGAGTAGGTTGCAAAATTTTCTCCCATTGTGTAGGTTGCCTGTTCACTCTGATGAGAGTTTCTTTTGCTGTGCAGAAGCTCTTTAGTTTAATGAGATCCCATTTGTCGATTTTGGCTTTTGTTGCCATTGCTTTTGGTGTTTTAGACATGAAGTCCTTGCCCACGCCTATGTCCTGAATGGTATTGCCTAGGTTTTCTTGTAGGATTTTAATGGTTTTAAGACTAATATATGTCTTTAATCCATCTTGAATTAATTTTGGTATAAGGTGTAAGGAAGGGATCCAGTTGCAGCTTTCTACATATGGCTAGCCAGTTTTCCCAGCACCATTTATTAAATAGGGAATCCTTTCCCCATTTCTTGTTTTTGTCAGGTTTGTCAAAGATCAGATAGTTGTAGCTATGCGGCATCATTTCTGAGGGCTCTGTTCTGTCCCATTGATCTATGTCTCTGTTGTGGTACCAGTACCATGCTGTTTTGGTTACTGTAGCGTGATGCCTCCAGCTTTGTTCTTTTGGCTTAGGATTGACTTGGCGATGCGGGCTCTTTTTTGGTTCCATATGAACTTTAGAGTAGTTTTTTCCAATTCTGTGAAGAAAGTCATTGGTAGCTTGATGGGGATGGCATTGAATCTATAAATTACCTTGGGCAGTAAGTATGGCCATTTTCACGATATTGATTCTTCCAACCAATGAGCATGGAATGTTCTTCCATTTGTTTGTATCCTCTTTTATTTCATTGAGCAGTGGTTTGTAGTTCTCCTTGAAGAGGTCCTTCACATCCCTTGTAAGTTGGATTCCTAGGTATTTTATTCTCTTTGAAGCAATTGTGAATGGGAGTTCACTCATGATTTGGCTCTCTGTTTGTCTGTTATTGGTGTACAAGAATGCTTGTGATTTTTGTACATTAATTTTGTATCCTGAGACTTTGCTGAAGTTGCTAATCAGCTTAAGGAGATTTTGGGCTGAGACAATGGGGTTTTCTAGATATACAATCATGTCATCTGCAAACAGGGACAATTTGACTTCCTCTTTTCCTAATTGAATACACTTTATTTCCTTCTCCTGCCTGATTGCTCTGGCCAGGATATTCCTTTTTCAACTATCGACCATTTAGCGCTCCGAATGTCCACTTGCAGTTTCTGCAGAAAGAGTGTTTCAGAACTGCTCAATCAAAACTAAGGTTGAACTATGTCAGTTGAACGCACAGAAGAGAAAGAAGTTTCGCAGAATTCTTCTGTGTAGTTTTTTTTTGAAGATATTCCTTTTTCCACTACAGGCCTCTTAGCGCACCGAATGTCCACTTGCAGTTTCTATAGAAAGAGTGTTTCAGAACTGCTCAATCAAAAGTAAGGTTCAACTATGTTAGTTGAATGCACGGAACAGAAAGAAGTTTCAGGGAATGCTTCTGTGTAGTTCTTATTTGAAGATATTCCTTTTCCACTATAGGCCTCTTAGCGCTCCGAATGTCCACTTGCCGTGTATTCAGAAAGAGTGTTTAAGATCTGCTCAATCAAAAGTAAGGTTCAACTCTGTCAATTGAATTCACAGATCAGAAAGAAGTTTCACAGAATGCTTCTGTGTAGTATTTATTTGAGGATATTCTTTTTCCCATGTAGTCCGCTTAGAGCTCCGAATGTCCACTTGCAGTTTCTACAGAAAGAGTGTTTAAGAACTGCTCAATCAAAAGTAAAGTTCAACTCTGTTAGTTGAATGCACAGGTCAGAAAGAAGTTTCACCGAATGCTTCTGGGTAGTTTGTATTTGAAGATATTCCTTTTTCCAGTATAGGCCTCATAGCTCTCGGAATGTCCCCTTGCAGTTTCTACAGACAGAGTGTTTCAGAACTGCTCAGTCAAAAGTAAGGTTCAGCTATGTGAGTTCAATGCACAGAACAGAAAGTAGCTTCACAGAATGCTTCTTTGTAGTTTTCATTTGAAGATATTCCTTTTTGCACTTGAGGCCTCATAGCGCTCCGAAGGGCACTTGCAGTTTCCAATGAAAGAGTGTTTCTTAATTCCTCAAAGTAAGGTTCAACTCTGTTATTTGAATGCACAGAACAGAAAAAAGTTTCACAGAATGCTTCTGTGTAGTTTTTATTTGAAGATATATCTTTTTCCACTATAGGCTTCTTAGCGCACAGAATGTCCACTTGCAGTTTCTACAGAAACAGTGTTTCAGAACTGCTCAATAAAATGTAAGGTTCAACTCTGCTAGTAGGATGCACAGATGAGAAAGTATTTTCACAGAATGCTTCTGGGTAATTTGTATTTGAAGATATTCCTTTTTCCACTATAGGCCTCTTAGCGCTCCGGATGTCCAATTGCAGTTTCTACAGAAAGTGTGTTTCAGAAGTGCTCAGTCAAAAGTAAGGTTAAACTCAGTTAGTTGAATGCACAGATCAGAAAGTAGTTTCACAGAATGCGCCTGTGTAGTTTTTATTTGAAGATATTACTTTTTCAACTATAGGCCTAATTGCGCTCCGAATGTCCTCATGCAGTTTCTACGGAAAGAGTGTTTAAGAACTGCACAATCAAAAGTAAGGATCAACTCTGTTAGTTGAATGCACAGATCAGAAAGGAGTTTCACAGAATGCTTCTGTGTAGTATTTTTTGAAGATATTCCTTTTTCCACTGTAGTCCGCATAGCGCTCCGAATGTCCACTTGCAGTTTCTACAGAAAGAGTGTTTCAGAACTGCTCAATCAAAGGTAAGGTTCAATTATGTTAGTGGAATGCAGAGAACAGAAAGATGTTTCACAGAATGCTTCTGTGTAGTTTTTTTGAAGACATTCCTTTTTCCACTATAGGCCTCTTAGCGCACCGATTGTCCACTTGCAGTTTCTACAGAAAGAGTGTTTCGGAACTGGTCAATCAAAAGTAAGGTTCAACTATGTTAGTTGAATGCACCGAACACAAAGAAGTTTCACAGAATGCTTCTGTGTAGTTCTTATTTGAAGATATTCCTTTTCCACTATAGGCCTCTTAGCGCTCCGAATGTCCACTTGCAGTTTATTCAGAAAGAGTGTTTCAGATCTGCTCAATCAAAAGTAAGGTTCAACTCTGTTAGTTGAATGCACAGATCAGAAAGAAGTTTCACAGAATGCTTCTGGGTAGTTTGTATTTGAAGATATTCCTTTTTCCACTATAGGCCTCATTGCGCTCCGGAAGTCCAATTGTAGTTTCTACAGAAAGTGGGCTTCCGAAGTGCTCACTCAAAAGTAAGGTTAAACTCAGTTAGTTGAATGCACAGATCAGGAAGGAGTTTCACGGAATGCTTCTGTGTAGTATTTATTTGAAGATATTCCTTTTTCCACTGTAGTCCGCTTAGCGCTCAGAATGTCCACTTGCAGTTTCTACAGAAAAAGTGTTTCAGAACTGCTCAATCAAAAGTAAAGTTCAACTATGTTAGTTGAATGCACGGAACAAGTTTCACAGAATGCTTCTGTGTAGTTCTTATTTGAAGATATTCCTTTTCTACTATAGGCCTCTTAGCTCTCCGAATGTCCACTTGCAGTTTATTCAGAAAGAGTGTTTCAGATCTGCTCAATCAAAAGTAAGGTTCAACTCTGTTAGTTGAATGCACAGATCAGAAAGAAGTTTCACAGAATGCTTCTGGGTAGTTTGTATTTGAACATATTCCTTTTTCCACTATAGGCCTCTTAACGCTCCGGATGTCCAATTGCAGTTTCTACAAAAAGTGTGTTTCAGAAGTGCTCAGTCAAAAGTAAGGTTAAACTCAGTTAGTTGAATGCACAGATCAGAAAGTAGTTTCACAGAATGCTTCTGTGTAGTTTTTATTTGAATATATTCCCTTTTCCACTACAGGCCCCTTAGCGCTCCGAATGTCCACTTGAAATCCCTGTAGAAAGAGTGTTTCACAACTCCTCAATCAAAAGTAAGATTCAAATCTGTTAGTTGAATGCACTGATCAGAAAGAAGTTTCACAGAATGCTTCTGTATAGTCTTTATTTGAAGATAACCCTTTTTCCACTGTAGTCCGCTTAGCGGTCCGAATGTCCACTTGCAGTTTCTACAGAAAGAGTGTTTTAGAAATCCTCAATCAAAAGTAAGGTTCAACTCTGTTAGTTGAATGCACAGAACAGAAAGATGTTTCACAGAATGCTTCTCTGTAGTTTTTATTTGCCGATATTCCTTCTTCCCCTATAGGCCTTTTAGCGCTCCGAATGTCCACTTTCAATTTCTATAGAAAGAGTGTTTCAGAACTGCTCAATCAAAACGAATTTTCAACTCTGTTAGTTGAATGCACTGATCAGAAAGAAGTTTCACAGAATGCTTCTGTGTAGTCTTTATTGGAGGATATTCCTTTTTTTTTTATGATTTTTTTTTTATTATTATACTTTAGGGTTTTAGGGTACATGTGCACAATGTGAAGGTTTGTTACATATGTATCCATGTGCCATGTTGATTTCCTGCACCCATTAAGTCGTCATTTGGCATTACGTGTTTCTCCTAATGCTGTCCCTCCCCCGTCCCCCCACCCCACAACAGTCCCCGGAGCGTGATTTTCCCCTTCCTGTTTCCATGAGTTCTCATTGTTCAATTCCCACCTATGAGTGAGAACATGCGATGTTTGGTTTTTCGTCCTTGCGATAGTTTACTGAGAATGATGTTTTCCAGTTTCATCCGTGTCCCTACAAAGGACACGAACTCATCATTTTTTATGGCTGCATAGTATTCCATGGTGTATATGTGCCACATTTTCTTAATCCAGTCTATCGTTGTTGGACATTTGGGTTGGTTCCAACTCTTTGCTATTGTGAATAGTGCCGCAATAAACATACGTGTGCATGTGTCTTTATAGCAGCATGACTTATAGTCCTTTGGGTATATACCCAGTAATGGGATGGCTGGGTCAAATGGTATTTCTAGTTCTAGATCCCTGAGGAATCGCCACACTGACTTCCACAATGCTTGAACTAGTTTACAGTCCCACCAACAGTGTAAAAGTGTTCCTATTTCTCCAAATCCTCTCCAGCACCTGTGGTTTCCTGATTTTTTAATGATGGCCATTCTAACTGGTGTGAGATGGTATCTCACTGTGGTTTTGATTTGCATTTCTCTGAGGGCCAGTGATGAGGAGCATTTCTTCATGTGTTTTTTGGCTGCATAAATGTCTTCTTTTGAGAATTGTCTGTTCATGTCCTCTGCCCACTTTTTGATGGGGTTTTTTGTTTATTTCTTGTAAATTTGTTTGGGTTCATTGTAGATTCTGGATATTAGCCCTTTGTCAGATGAGTAGGTTGCAAAATTTTCTCCCATTGTGTAGGTTGCCTGTTCACTCTGATGAGAGTTTCTTTTGCTGTGCAGAAGCTCTTTAGTTTAATGAGATCCCATTTGTCGATTTTGGCTTTTGTTGCCATTGCTTTTGGTGTTTTAGACATGAAGTCCTTGCCCACGCCTATGTCCTGAATGGTATTGCCTAGGTTTTCTTGTAGGATTTTAATGGTTTTAAGACTAATATATGTCTTTAATCCATCTTGAATTAATTTTGGTATAAGGTGTAAGGAAGGGATCCAGTTGCAGCTTTCTACATATGGCTAGCCAGTTTTCCCAGCACCATTTATTAAATAGGGAAGCCTTTCCCCATTTCTTGTTTTTGTCAGGTTTGTCAAAGATCAGATAGTTGTAGCTATGCGGCATCATTTCTGAGGGCTCTGTTCTGTCCCATTGATCTATGTCTCTGTTGTGGTACCAGTACCATGCTGTTTTGGTTACTGTAGCGTGATGCCTCCAGCTTTGTTCTTTTGGCTTAGGATTGACTTGGCGATGCGGGCTCTTTTTTGGTTCCATATGAACTTTAGAGTAGTTTTTTCCAATTCTGTGAAGAAAGTCATTGGTAGCTTGATGGGGATGGCATTGAATCTATAAATTACCTTGGGCAGTAAGTATGGCCATTTTCACGATATTGATTCTTCCAACCAATGAGCATGGAATGTTCTTCCATTTGTTTGTATCCTCTTTTATTTCATTGAGCAGTGGTTTGTAGTTCTCCTTGAAGAGGTCCTTCACATCCCTTGTAAGTTGGATTCCTAGGTATTTTATTCTCTTTGAAGCAATTGTGAATGGGAGTTCACTCATGATTTGGCTCTCTGTTTGTCTGTTATTGGTGTACAAGAATGCTTGTGATTTTTGTACATTAATTTTGTATCCTGAGACTTTGCTGAAGTTGCTAATCAGCTTAAGGAGATTTTGGGCTGAGACAATGGGGTTTTCTAGATATACAATCATGTCATCTGCAAACAGGGACAATTTGACTTCCTCTTTTCCTAATTGAATACACTTTATTTCCTTCTCCTGCCTGATTGCTCTGGCCAGGATATTCCTTTTTCAACTATCGACCATTTAGCGCTCCGAATGTCCACTTGCAGTTTCTGCAGAAAGAGTGTTTCAGAACTGCTCAATCAAAACTAAGGTTGAACTATGTCAGTTGAACGCACAGAAGAGAAAGAAGTTTCGCAGAATTCTTCTGTGTAGTTTTTTTTTGAAGATATTCCTTTTTCCACTACAGGCCTCTTAGCGCACCGAATGTCCACTTGCAGTTTCTATAGAAAGAGTGTTTCAGAACTGCTCAATCAAAAGTAAGGTTCAACTATGTTAGTTGAATGCACGGAACAGAAAGAAGTTTCAGGGAATGCTTCTGTGTAGTTCTTATTTGAAGATATTCCTTTTCCACTATAGGCCTCTTAGCGCTCCGAATGTCCACTTGCCGTGTATTCAGAAAGAGTGTTTAAGATCTGCTCAATCAAAAGTAAGGTTCAACTCTGTCAATTGAATTCACAGATCAGAAAGAAGTTTCACAGAATGCTTCTGTGTAGTATTTATTTGAGGATATTCTTTTTCCCATGTAGTCCGCTTAGAGCTCCGAATGTCCACTTGCAGTTTCTACAGAAAGAGTGTTTAAGAACTGCTCAATCAAAAGTAAAGTTCAACTCTGTTAGTTGAATGCACAGGTCAGAAAGAAGTTTCACCGAATGCTTCTGGGTAGTTTGTATTTGAAGATATTCCTTTTTCCAGTATAGGCCTCATAGCTCTCGGAATGTCCCCTTGCAGTTTCTACAGACAGAGTGTTTCAGAACTGCTCAGTCAAAAGTAAGGTTCAGCTATGTGAGTTCAATGCACAGAACAGAAAGTAGCTTCACAGAATGCTTCTTTGTAGTTTTCATTTGAAGATATTCCTTTTTGCACTTGAGGCCTCATAGCGCTCCGAAGGGCACTTGCAGTTTCTAATGAAAGAGTGTTTCTTAATTCCTCAAAGTAAGGTTCAACTCTGTTATTTGAATGCACAGAACAGAAAAAAGTTTCACAGAATGCTTCTGTGTAGTTTTTATTTGAAGATATATCTTTTTCCACTATAGGCTTCTTAGCGCACAGAATGTCCACTTGCAGTTTCTACAGAAACAGTGTTTCAGAACTGCTCAATAAAATGTAAGGTTCAACTCTGCTAGTAGGATGCACAGATCAGAAAGTATTTTCACAGAATGCTTCTGGGTAATTTGTATTTGAAGATATTCCTTTTTCCACTATAGGCCTCTTAGCGCTCCGGATGGCCAATTGCAGTTTCTACAGAAAGTGTGTTTCAGAAGTGCTCAGTCAAAAGTAAGGTTAAACTCAGTTAGTTGAATGCACAGATCAGAAAGTAGTTTCACAGAATGCGCCTGTGTAGTTTTTATTTGAAGATATTACTTTTTCAACTATAGGCCTAATTGCGCTCCGAATGTCCTCATGCAGTTTCTACGGAAAGAGTGTTTAAGAACTGCACAATCAAAAGTAAGGATCAACTCTGTTAGTTGAATGCACAGATCAGAAAGGAGTTTCACAGAATGCTTCTGTGTAGTATTTTTTGAAGATATTCCTTTTTCCACTGTAGTCCGCATAGCGCTCCGAATGTCCACTTGCAGTTTCTACAGAAAGAGTGTTTCAGAACTGCTCAATCAAAGGTAAGGTTCAATTATGTTAGTGGAATGCAGAGAACAGAAAGATGTTTCACAGAATGCTTCTGTGTAGTTTTTTTGAAGACATTCCTTTTTCCACTATAGGCCTCTTAGCGCACCGATTGTCCACTTGCAGTTTCTACAGAAAGAGTGTTTCGGAACTGGTCAATCAAAAGTAAGGTTCAACTATGTTAGTTGAATGCACCGAACACAAAGAAGTTTCACAGAATGCTTCTGTGTAGTTCTTATTTGAAGATATTCCTTTTCCACTATAGGCCTCTTAGCGCTCCGAATGTCCACTTGCAGTTTATTCAGAAAGAGTGTTTCAGATCTGCTCAATCAAAAGTAAGGTTCAACTCTGTTAGTTGAATGCACAGATCAGAAAGAAGTTTCACAGAATGCTTCTGGGTAGTTTGTATTTGAAGATATTCCTTTTTCCACTATAGGCCTCATTGCGCTCCGGAAGTCCAATTGTAGTTTCTACAGAAAGTGGGCTTCCGAAGTGCTCACTCAAAAGTAAGGTTAAACTCAGTTAGTTGAATGCACAGATCAGGAAGGAGTTTCACGGAATGCTTCTGTGTAGTATTTATTTGAAGATATTCCTTTTTCCACTGTAGTCCGCTTAGCGCTCAGAATGTCCACTTGCAGTTTCTACAGAAAAAGTGTTTCAGAACTGCTCAATCAAAAGTAAAGTTCAACTATGTTAGTTGAATGCACGGAACAAGTTTCACAGAATGCTTCTGTGTAGTTCTTATTTGAAGATATTCCTTTTCTACTATAGGCCTCTTAGCTCTCCGAATGTCCACTTGCAGTTTATTCAGAAAGAGTGTTTCAGATCTGCTCAATCAAAAGTAAGGTTCAACTCTGTTAGTTGAATGCACAGATCAGAAAGAAGTTTCACAGAATGCTTCTGGGTAGTTTGTATTTGAACATATTCCTTTTTCCACTATAGGCCTCTTAACGCTCCGGATGTCCAATTGCAGTTTCTACAAAAAGTGTGTTTCAGAAGTGCTCAGTCAAAAGTAAGGTTAAACTCAGTTAGTTGAATGCACAGATCAGAAAGTAGTTTCACAGAATGCTTCTGTGTAGTTTTTATTTGAATATATTCCCTTTTCCACTACAGGCCCCTTAGCGCTCCGAATGTCCACTTGAAATCCCTGTAGAAAGAGTGTTTCACAACTCCTCAATCAAAAGTAAGATTCAAATCTGTTAGTTGAATGCACTGATCAGAAAGAAGTTTCACAGAATGCTTCTGTATAGTCTTTATTTGAAGATAACCCTTTTTCCACTGTAGTCCGCTTAGCGGTCCGAATGTCCACTTGCAGTTTCTACAGAAAGAGTGTTTTAGAAATCCTCAATCAAAAGTAAGGTTCAACTCTGTTAGTTGAATGCACAGAACAGAAAGATGTTTCACAGAATGCTTCTCTGTAGTTTTTATTTGCCGATATTCCTTCTTCCCCTATAGGCCTTTTAGCGCTCCGAATGTCCACTTTCAATTTCTATAGAAAGAGTGTTTCAGAACTGCTCAATCAAAACGAATTTTCAACTCTGTTAGTTGAATGCACTGATCAGAAAGAAGTTTCACGGAATGCTTCTGTGTAGTCTTTATTGGAGGATATTCCTTTTTTTTTTATGATTTTTTTTTTATTATTATACTTTAGGGTTTTAGGGTACATGTGCACAATGTGAAGGTTTGTTACATATGTATCCATGTGCCATGTTGATTTCCTGCACCCATTAAGTCGTCATTTGGCATTACGTGTTTCTCCTAATGCTGTCCCTCCCCCGTCCCCCCACCCCACAACAGTCCCCGGAGCGTGATTTTCCCCTTCCTGTTTCCATGAGTTCTCATTGTTCAATTCCCACCTATGAGTGAGAACATGCGATGTTTGGTTTTTCGTCCTTGCGATAGTTTACTGAGAATGATGTTTTCCAGTTTCATCCGTGTCCCTACAAAGGACACGAACTCATCATTTTTTATGGCTGCATAGTATTCCATGGTGTATATGTGCCACATTTTCTTAATCCAGTCTATCGTTGTTGGACATTTGGGTTGGTTCCAACTCTTTGCTATTGTGAATAGTGCCGCAATAAACATACGTGTGCATGTGTCTTTATAGCAGCATGACTTATAGTCCTTTGGGTATATACCCAGTAATGGGATGGCTGGGTCAAATGGTATTTCTAGTTCTAGATCCCTGAGGAATCGCCACACTGACTTCCACAATGCTTGAACTAGTTTACAGTCCCACCAACAGTGTAAAAGTGTTCCTATTTCTCCAAATCCTCTCCAGCACCTGTTGTTTCCTGATTTTTTAATGATGGCCATTCTAACTGGTGTGAGATGGTATCTCACTGTGGTTTTGATTTGCATTTCTCTGAGGGCCAGTGATGAGGAGCATTTCTTCATGTGTTTTTTGGCTGCATAAATGTCTTCTTTTGAGAATTGTCTGTTCATGTCCTCTGCGCACTTTTTGATGGGGTTGTTTGTTTATTTCTTGTAAATTTGTTTGGGTTCATTGTAGATTCTGGATATTAGCCCTTTGTCAGATGAGTAGGTTGCAAAATTTTCTCCCATTGTGTAGGTTGCCTGTTCACTCTGATGAGAGTTTCTTTTGCTGTGCAGAAGCTCTTTAGTTTAATGAGATCCCATTTGTCGATTTTGGCTTTTGTTGCCATTGCTTTTGGTGTTTTAGACATGAAGTCCTTGCCCACGCCTATGTCCTGAATGGTATTGCCTAGGTTTTCTTGTAGGATTTTAATGGTTTTAAGACTAATATATAAGTCTTTAATCCATCTTGAATTAATTTTGGTATAAGGTGTAAGGAAGGGATCCAGTTGCAGCTTTCTACATATGGCTAGCCAGTTTTCCCAGCACCATTTATTAAATAGGGAAGCCTTTCCCCATTTCTTGTTTTTGTCAGGTTTGTCAAAGATCAGATAGTTGTAGCTATGCGGCATCATTTCTGAGGGCTCTGTTCTGTCCCATTGATCTATGTCTCTGTTGTGGTACCAGTACCATGCTGTTTTGGTTACTGTAGCGTGATGCCTCCAGCTTTGTTCTTTTGGCTTAGGATTGACTTGGCGATGCGGGATCTTTTTTGGTTCCATATGAACTTTAGAGTAGTTTTTTCCAATTCTGTGAAGAAAGTCATTGGTAGCTTGATGGGGATGGCATTGAATCTATAAATTACCTTGGGCAGTAAGTATGGCCATTTTCACGATATTGATTCTTCCAACCAATGAGCATGGAATGTTCTTCCATTTGTTTGTATCCTCTTTTATTTCATTGAGCAGTGGTTTGTAGTTCTCCTTGAAGAGGTCCTTCACATCCCTTGTAAGTTGGATTCCTAGGTATTTTATTCTCTTTGAAGCAATTGTGAATGGGAGTTCACTCATGATTTGGCTCTCTGTTTGTCTGTTATTGGTGTACAAGAATGCTTGTGATTTTTGTACATTAATTTTGTATCCTGAGACTTTGCTGAAGTTGCTAATCAGCTTAAGGAGATTTTGGGCTGAGACAATGGGGTTTTCTAGATATACAATCATGTCATCTGCAAACAGGGACAATTTGACTTCCTCTTTTCCTAATTGAATACACTTTATTTCCTTCTCCTGCCTGATTGCTCTGGCCAGGATATTCCTTTTTCAACTATCGACCATTTAGCGCTCCGAATGTCCACTTGCAGTTTCTGCAGAAAGAGTGTTTCAGAACTGCTCAATCAAAACTAAGGTTGAACTATGTCAGTTGAACGCACAGGAGAGAAAGAAGTTTCGCAGAATTCTTCTGTGTAGTTTTTTTTGAAGATATTCCTTTTTCCACTACAGGCCTCTTAGCGCACCGAATGTCCACTTGCAGTTTCTATAGAAAGAGTGTTTCAGAACTGCTCAATCAAAAGTAAGGTTCAACTATGTTAGTTGAATGCACGGAACACAAAGAAGTTTCAGGGAATGCTTCTGTGTAGTTCTTATTTGAAGATATTCCTTTTCCACTATAGGCCTCTTAGCGCTCCGAATGTCCACTTGCCGTGTATTCAGAAAGAGTGTTTAAGATCTGCTCAATCAAAAGTAAGGTTCAACTCTGTCAATTGAATTCACAGATCAGAAAGAAGTTTCACAGAATGCTTCTGTGTAGTATTTATTTGAGGATATTCTTTTTCCACTGTAGTCCGCTTAGAGCTCCGAATGTCCACTTGCAGTTTCTACAGAAAGAGTGTTTAAGAACTGCTCAATCAAAAGTAAAGTTCAACTCTGTTAGTTGAATGCACAGGTCAGAAAGAAGTTTCACCGAATGCTTCTGGGTAGTTTGTATTTGAAGATATTCCTTTTTCCAGTATAGGCCTCATAGCTCTCGGAATGTCCCCTTGCAGTTTCTACAGACAGAGTGTTTCAGAACTGCTCAGTCAAAAGTAAGGTTCAGCTATGTGAGTTCAATGCACAGAACAGAAAGTAGCTTCACAGAATGCTTCTTTGTAGTTTTCATTTGAAGATACTCCTTTTTGCACTTGAGGCCTCATAGCGCTCCGAAGGGCACTTGCAGTTTCTAATGAAAGAGTGTTTCTTAATTCCTCAAAGTAAGGTTCAACTCTGTTATTTGAATGCACAGAACAGAAAAAAGTTTCACAGAATGCTTCTGTGTAGTTTTTATTTGAAGATATATCTTTTTCCACTATAGGCTTCTTAGCGCACAGAATGTCCACTTGCAGTTTCTACAGAAACAGTGTTTCAGAACTGCTCAATAAAATGTAAGGTTCAACTCTGCTAGTAGGATGCACAGATCAGAAAGTATTTTCACAGAATGCTTCTGGGTAATTTGTATTTGAAGATATTCCTTTTTCCACTATAGGCCTCTTAGCGCTCCGGATGTCCAATTGCAGTTTCTACAGAAAGTGTGTTTCAGAAGTGCTCAGTCAAAAGTAAGGTTAAACTCAGTTAGTTGAATGCACAGATCAGAAAGTAGTTTCACAGAATGCGCCTGTGTAGTTTTTATTTGAAGATATTACTTTTTCAACTATAGGCCTAATTGCGCTCCGAATGTCCTCATGCAGTTTCTACGGAAAGAGTGTTTAAGAACTGCACAATCTAAAGTAAGGATCAACTCTGTTAGTTGAATGCACAGATCAGAAAGGAGTTTCACAGAATGCTTCTGTGTAGTATTTTTTGAAGATATTCCTTTTTCCACTGTAGTCCGCATAGCGCTCCGAATGTCCACTTGCAGTTTCTACAGAAAGAGTGTTTCAGAACTGCTCAATCAAAGGTAAGGTTCAATTATGTTAGTGGAATGCAGAGAACAGAAAGATGTTTCACAGAATGCTTCTGTGTAGTTTTTTTGAAGACATTCCTTTTCCCACTATAGGCCTCTTAGCGCACCGATTGTCCACTTGCAGTTTCTACAGAAAGAGTGTTTCGGAACTGGTCAATCAAAAGTAAGGTTCAACTATGTTAGTTGAATGCACCGAACACAAAGAAGTTTCACAGAATGCTTCTGTGTAGTTCTTATTTGAAGATATTCCTTTTCCACTATAGGCCTCTTAGCGCTCCGAATGTCCACTTGCAGTTTATTCAGAAAGAGTGTTTCAGATCTGCTCAATCAAAAGTAAGGTTCAACTCTGTTAGTTGAATGCACAGATCAGAAAGAAGTTTCACAGAATGCTTCTGGGTAGTTTGTATTTGAAGATATTCCTTTTTCCACTATAGGCCTCATTGCGCTCCGGAAGTCCAATTGTAGTTTCTACAGAAAGTGGGCTTCCGAAGTGCTCACTCAAAAGTAAGGTTAAACTCAGTTAGTTGAATGCACAGATCAGGAAGGAGTTTCACGGAATGCTTCTGTGTAGTATTTATTTGAAGATATTCCTTTTTCCACTGTAGTCCGCTTAGCGCTCAGAATGTCCACTTGCAGTTTCTACAGAAAAAGTGTTTCAGAACTGCTCAATCAAAAGTAAAGTTCAACTATGTTAGTTGAATGCACGGAACAAGTTTCACAGAATGCTTCTGTGTAGTTCTTATTTGAAGATATTCCTTTTCTACTATAGGCCTCTTAGCTCTCCGAATGTCCACTTGCAGTTTATTCAGAAAGAGTGTTTCAGATCTGCTCAATCAAAAGTAAGGTTCTACTCTGTTAGTTGAATGCACAGATCAGAAAGAAGTTTCACAGAATGCTTCTGGGTAGTTTGTATTTGAACATATTCCTTTTTCCACTATAGGCCTCTTAACGCTCCGGATGTCCAATTGCAGTTTCTACAAAAAGTGTGTTTCAGAAGTGCTCAGTCAAAAGTAAGGTTAAACTCAGTTAGTTGAATGCATAGATCAGAAAGTAGTTTCACAGAATGCTTCTGTGTAGTTTTTATTTGAATATATTCCCTTTTCCACTACAGGCCCCTTAGCGCTCAGAATCTCCACTTGAAATCTCTGTAGAAAGAGTGTTTCACAACTCCTCAATCAAAAGTAAGATTCAAATCTGTTAGTTGAATGCACTGATCAGAAAGAAGTTTCACAGAATGCTTCTGTATATTCTTTATTTGAAGATAACACTTTTTCCACTGTAGTCCGCTTAGCGGTCCGAATGTCCACTTGCAGTTTCTACAGAAAGAGTGTTTTAGAAATCCTCAATCAAAAGTAAGGTTCAACTCTGTTAGTTGAATGCACAGAACAGAAAGATGTTTCACAGAATGCTTCTCTGTAGTTTTTATTTGCCGATATTCCTTCTTCCCCTATAGGCCTTTTAGCGCTCCGAATGTCCACTTTCAATTTCTATAGAAAGAGTGTTTCAGAACTGCTCAATCAAAACGAATTTTCAACTCTGTTAGTTGAATGCACTGATCAGAAAGAAGTTTCACGGAATGCTTCTGTGTAGTCTTTATTGGAGGATATTCCTTTTTTTTTTATGATTTTTTTTTTATTATTATACTTTAGGGTTTTAGGGTACATGTGCACAATGTGAAGGTTTGTTACATATGTATCCATGTGCCATGTTGATTTACTGCACCCATTAAGTCGTCATTTGGCATTACGTGTATCTCCTAATGCTGTCCCTCCCCCGTCCCCCCACCCCACAACAGTCCCCGGAGCGTGATTTTCCCCTTCCTGTTTCCATGAGTTCTCATTGTTCAATTCCCACCTATGAGTGAGAACATGCGATGTTTGGTTTTTCGTCCTTGCGATAGTTTACTGAGAATGATGTTTTCCAGTTTCATCCGTGTCCCTACAAAGGACACGAACTCATCATTTTTTATGGCTGCATAGTATTCCATGGTGTATATGTGCCACATTTTCTTAATCCAGTCTATCGTTGTTGGACATTTGGGTTGGTTCCAACTCTTTGCTATTGTGAATAGTGCCGCAATAAACATACGTGTGCATGTGTCTTTATAGCAGCATGACTTATAGTCCTTTGGGTATATACCCAGTAATGGGATGGCTGGGTCAAATGGTATTTCTAGTTCTAGATCCCTGAGGAATCGCCACACTGACTTCCACAATGCTTGAACTAGTTTACAGTCCCACCAACAGTGTAAAAGTGTTCCTATTTCTCCAAATCCTCTCCAGCACCTGTGGTTTCCTGATTTTTTAATGATGGCCATTCTAACTGGTGTGAGATGGTATCTCACTGTGGTTTTGATTTGCATTTCTCTGAGGGCCAGTGATGAGGAGCATTTCTTCATGTGTTTTTTGGCTGCATAAATGTCTTCTTTTGAGAATTGTCTGTTCATGTCCTCTGCCCACTTTTTGATGGGGTTTTTTGTTTATTTCTTGTAAATTTGTTTGGGTTCATTGTAGATTCTGGATATTAGCCCTTTGTCAGATGAGTAGGTTGCAAAATTTTCTCCCATTGTGTAGGTTGCCTGTTCACTCTGATGAGAGTTTCTTTTGCTGTGCAGAAGCTCTTTAGTTTAATGAGATCCCATTTGTCGATTTTGGCTTTTGTTGCCATTGCTTTTGGTGTTTTAGACATGAAGTCCTTGCCCACGCCTATGTCCTGAATGGTATTGCCTAGGTTTTCTTGTAGGATTTTAATGGTTTTAAGACTAATATATAAGTCTTTAATCCATCTTGAATTAATTTTGGTATAAGGAGTAAGGAAGGGATCCAGTTGCAGCTTTCTACATATGGCTAGCCAGTTTTCCCAGCACCATTTATTAAATAGGGAAGCCTTTCCCCATTTCTTGTTTTTGTCAGGTTTGTCAAAGATCAGATAGTTGTAGCTATGCGGCATCATTTCTGAGGGCTCTGTTCTGTCCCATTGATCAATGTCTCTGTTGTGGTACCAGTACCATGCTGTTTTGGTTACTGTAGCGTGATGCCTCCAGCTTTGTTCTTTTGGCTTAGGATTGACTTGGCGATGCGGGCTCTTTTTTGGTTCCATATGAACTTTAGAGTAGTTTTTTCCAATTCTGTGAAGAAAGTCATTGGTAGCTTGATGGGGATGGCATTGAATCTATAAATTACCTTGGGCAGTAAGTATGGCCATTTTCACGATATTGATTCTTCCAACCAATGAGCATGGAATGTTCTTCCATTTGTTTGTATCCTCTTTTATTTCATTGAGCAGTGGTTTGTAGTTCTCCTTGAAGAGGTCCTTCACATCCCTTGTAAGTTGGATTCCTAGGTATTTTATTCTCTTTGAAGCAATTGTGAATGGGAGTTCACTCATGATTTGGCTCTCTGTTTGTCTGTTATTGGTGTACAAGAATGCTTGTGATTTTTGTACATTAATTTTGTATCCTGAGACTTTGCTGAAGTTGCTAATCAGCTTAAGGAGATTTTGGGCTGAGACAACGGGGTTTTCTAGATATACAATCATGTCATCTGCAAACAGGGACAATTTGACTTCCTCTTTTCCTAATTGAATACACTTTATTTCCTTCTCCTGCCTGATTGCTCTGGCCAGGATATTCCTTTTTCAACTATCGACCATTTAGCGCTCCGAATGTCCACTTGCAGTTTCTGCAGAAAGAGTGTTTCAGAACTGCTCAATCAAAACTAAGGTTGAACTATGTCAGTTGAACGCACAGAAGAGAAAGAAGTTTCGCAGAATTCTTCTGTGTAGTTTTTTTTTGAAGATATTCCTTTTTCCACTACAGGCCTCTTAGCGCACCGAATGTCCACTTGCAGTTTCTATAGAAAGAGTGTTTCAGAACTGCTCAATCAAAAGTAAGGTTCAACTATGTTAGTTGAATGCACGGAACACAAAGAAGTTTCAGGGAATGCTTCTGTGTAGTTCTTATTTGAAGATATTCCTTTTCCACTATAGGCCTCTTAGCGCTCCGAATGTCCACTTGCCGTGTATTCAGAAAGAGTGTTTAAGATCTGCTCAATCAAAGGTAAGGTTCAACTCTGTCAATTGAATTCACAGATCAGAAAGAAGTTTCACAGAATGCTTCTGTGTAGTATTTATTTGAGGATATTCCTTTTTCCACTGTAGTCCGCTTAGCGCTCCGAATGTCCACTTGCAGTTTCTACAGAAAGAGTGTTTAAGAACTGCTCAATCAAAAGTAAAGTTCAACTCTGTTAGTTGAATGCACAGGTCAGAAAGAAGTTTCACCGAATGCTTCTGGGTAGTTTGTATTTGAAGATATTCCTTTTTCCAGTATGGGCCTCATAGCTCTCCGTATATCCCCTTGCAGTTTCTACAGACAGAGTGTTTCAGAACTGCTCAGTCAAAAGTAAGGTTCAGCTATGTGAGTTCAATGCACAGAACAGAAAGTAGCTTCACAGAATGCTTCTTTGTAGTTTTCATTTGAAGATATTTCTTTTTGCACTTGAGGCCTCATAGCGCTCCGAAGGGCACTTGCAGTTTCTAATGAAAGAGTGTTTCTTAATTCCTCAAAGTAAGGTTCAACTCTGTTATTTGAATGCACAGAACAGAAAAAAGTTTCACAGAATGCTTCTGTGTAGTTTTTATTTGAAGATATATCTTTTTCCACTATAGGCTTCTTAGCGCACAGAATGTCCACTTGCAGTTTCTACAGAAACAGTGTTTCAGAACTGCTCAATAAAATGTAAGGTTCAACTCTGCTAGTAGGATGCACAGATCAGAAAGTATTTTCACAGAATGCTTCTGGGTAATTTGTATTTGAAGATATTCCTTTTTCCACTATAGGCCTCTTAGCGCTCCGGATGTCCAATTGCAGTTTCTACAGAAAGTGTGTTTCAGAAGTGCTCAGTCAAAAGTAAGGTTAAACTCAGTTAGTTGAATGCACAGATCAGAAAGTAGTTTCACAGAATGCGCCTGTGTAGTTTTTATTTGAAGATATTACTTTTTCAACTATAGGCCTAATTGCGCTCCGAATGTCCTCATGCAGTTTCTACGGAAAGAGTGTTTAAGAACTGCACAATCAAAAGTAAGGATCAACTCTGTTAGTTGAATGCACAGATCAGAAAGGAGTTTCACAGAATGCTTCTGTGTAGTATTTTTTGAAGATATTCCTTTTTCCACTGTAGTCCGCCTAGCGCTCCGAATGTCCACTTGCAGTTTCTACAGAAAGAGTGTTTCAGAACTGCTCAATCAAAGGTAAGGTTCAATTATGTTAGTGGAATGCAGAGAACAGAAAGATGTTTCACAGAATGCTTCTGTGTAGTTTTTTTGAAGACATTCCTTTTCCCACTATAGGCCTCTTAGCGCACCGATTGTCCACTTGCAGTTTCTACAGAAAGAGTGTTTCGGAACTGCTCAATCAAAAGTAAGGTTCAACTATGTTAGTTGAATGCACCGAACACAAAGAAGTTTCACAGAATGCTTCTGTGTAGTTCTTATTTGAAGATATTCCTTTTCCACTATAGGCCTCTTAGCGCTCCGAATGTCCACTTGCAGTTTATTCAGAAAGAGTGTTTCAGATCTGCTCAATCAAAAGTAAGGTTCAACTCTGTTAGTTGAATGCACAGATCAGAAAGAAGTTTCACAGAATGCTTCTGGGTAGTTTGTATTTGAAGATATTCCTTTTTCCACTATAGGCCTCATTGCGCTCCGGAAGTCCAATTGTAGTTTCTACAGAAAGTGGGCTTCCGAAGTGCTCACTCAAAAGTAAGGTTAAACTCAGTGAGTTGAATGCACAGATCAGGAAGGAGTTTCACGGAATGCTTCTGTGTAGTATTTATTTGAAGATATTCCTTTTTCCACTGTAGTCCGCTTAGCGCTCAGAATGTCCACTTGCAGTTTCTACAGAAAAAGTGTTTCAGAACTGCTCGATCAAAAGTAAAGTTCAAATATGTTAGTTGAATGCACGGAACAAGTTTCACAGAATGCTTCTGTGTAGTTCTTATTTGAAGATATTCCTTTTCTACTATAGGCCTCTTAGCTCTCCGAATGTCCACTTGCAGTTTATTCAGAAAGAGTGTTTCAGATCTGCTCAATCAAAAGTAAGGTTCAACTCTGTTAGTTGAATGCACAGATCAGAAAGAAGTTTCACAGAATGCTTCTGGGTAGTTTGTATTTGAACATATTCCTTTTTCCACTATAGGCCTCTTAACGCTCCGGATGTCCAATTGCAGTTTCTACAAAAAGTGTGTTTCAGAAGTGCTCAGTCAAAAGTAAGGTTAAACTCAGTTAGTTGAATGCACAGATCAGAAAGTAGTTTCACAGAATGCTTCTGTGTAGTTTTTATTTGAATATATTCCCTTTTCCACTACAGGCCCCTTAGCGCTCCGAATGTCCACTTGAAATCTCTGTAGAAAGAGTGTTTCACAACTCCTCAATCAAAAGTAAGATTCAAATCTGTTAGTTGAATGCACTGATCAGAAAGAAGTTTCACAGAATGCTTCTGTATAGTCTTTATTTGAAGATAACCCTTTTTCCACTGTAGTCCGCTTAGCGGTCCGAATGTCCACTTGCAGTTTCTACAGAAAGAGTGTTTTAGAAATCCTCAATCAAAAGTAAGGTTCAACTCTGTTAGTTGAATGCACAGAACAGAAAGATGTTTCACAGAATGCTTCTCTGTAGTTTTTATTTGCCGATATTCCTTCTTCCTCTATAGGCCTTTTAGCGCTCCGAATGTCCACTTTCAATTTCTATAGAAAGAGTGTTTCAGAACTGCTCAATCAAAACGAATTTTCAACTCTGTTAGTTGAATGCACTGATCAGAAAGAAGTTTCACAGAATGCTTCTGTGTAGTCTTTATTGGAGGATATTCCTTTTTTTTTATGATTTTTTTTTATTATTATACTTTAGGGTTTTAGGGTACATGTGCACAATGTGAAGGTTTGTTACATATGTATCCATGTGCCATGTTGATTTCCTGCACCCATTAAGTCGTCATTTGGCCTTACGTGTATCTCCTAATGCTGTCCCTCCCCCGTCCCCCCACCCCACAACAGTCCCCGGAGCGTGATTTTCCCCTTCCTGTTTCCATGAGTTCTCATTGTTCAATTCCCACCTATGAGTGAGAACATGCGATGTTTGGTTTTTCGTCCTTGCGATAGTTTACTGAGAATGATGTTTTCCAGTTTCATCCGTGTCCCTACAAAGGACACGAACTCATCATTTTTTATGGCTGCATAGTATTCCATGGTGTATATGTGCCACATTTTCTTAATCCAGTCTATCGTTGTTGGACATTTGGGTTGGTTCCAACTCTTTGCTATTGTGAATAGTGCCGCAATAAACATACGTGTGCATGTGTCTTTATAGCAGCATGACTTATAGTCCTTTGGGTATATACCCAGTAATGGGATGGCTGGGTCAAATGGTATTTCTAGTTCTAGATCCCTGAGGAATCGCCACACTGACTTCCACAATGCTTGAACTAGTTTACAGTCCCACCAACAGTGTAAAAGTGTTCCTATTTCTCCAAATCCTCTCCAGCACCTGTTGTTTCCTGATTTTTTAATGATGGCCATTCTAACTGGTGTGAGATGGTATCTCACTGTGGTTTTGATTTGCATTTCTCTGAGGGCCAGTGATGAGGAGCATTTCTTCATGTGTTTTTTGGCTGCATAAATGTCTTCTTTTGAGAATTGTCTGTTCATGTCCTCTGCGCACTTTTTGATGGGGTTGTTTGTTTATTTCTTGTAAATTTGTTTGGGTTCATTGTAGATTCTGGATATTAGCCCTTTGTCAGATGAGTAGGTTGCAAAATTTTCTCCCATTGTGTAGGTTGCCTGTTCACTCTGATGAGAGTTTCTTTTGCTGTGCAGAAGCTCTTTAGTTTAATGAGATCCCATTTGTCGATTTTGGCTTTTGTTGCCATTGCTTTTGGTGTTTTAGACATGAAGTCCTTGCCCACGCCTATGTCCTGAATGGTATTGCCTAGGTTTTCTTGTAGGATTTTAATGGTTTTAAGACTAATATATAAGTCTTTAATCCATCTTGAATTAATTTTGGTATAAGGTGTAAGGAAGGGATCCAGTTGCAGCTTTCTACATATGGCTAGCCAGTTTTCCCAGCACCATTTATTAAATAGGGAAGCCTTTCCCCATTTCTTGTTTTTGTCAGGTTTGTCAAAGATCAGATAGTTGTAGCTATGCGGCATCATTTCTGAGGGCTCTGTTCTGTCCCATTGATCTATGTCTCTGTTGTGGTACCAGTACCATGCTGTTTTGGTTACTGTAGCGTGATGCCTCCAGCTTTGTTCTTTTGGCTTAGGATTGACTTGGCGATGCGGGCTCTTTTTTGGTTCCATATGAACTTTAGAGTAGTTTTTTCCAATTCTGTGAAGAAAGTCATTGGTAGCTTGATGGGGATGGCATTGAATCTATAAATTACCTTGGGCAGTAAGTATGGCCATTTTCACGATATTGATTCTTCCAACCAATGAGCATGGAATGTTCTTCCATTTGTTTGTATCCTCTTTTATTTCATTGAGCAGTGGTTTGTAGTTCTCCTTGAAGAGGTCCTTCACATCCCTTGTAAGTTGGATTCCTAGGTATTTTATTCTCTTTGAAGCAATTGTGAATGGGAGTTCACTCATGATTTGGCTCTCTGTTTGTCTGTTATTGGTGTACAAGAATGCTTGTGATTTTTGTACATTAATTTTGTATCCTGAGACTTTGCTGAAGTTGCTAATCAGCTTAAGGAGATTTTGGGCTGAGACAACGGGGTTTTCTAGATATACAATCATGTCATCTGCAAACAGGGACAATTTGACTTCCTCTTTTCCTAATTGAATACACTTTATTTCCTTCTCCTGCCTGATTGCTCTGGCCAGGATATTCCTTTTTCAACTATCGACCATTTAGCGCTCCGAATGTCCACTTGCAGTTTCTGCAGAAAGAGTGTTTCAGAACTGCTCAATCAAAACTAAGGTTGAACTATGTCAGTTGAACGCACAGAAGAGAAAGAAGTTTCACAGAATTCTTCTGTGTAGTTTTTTTTTGAAGATATTCCTTTTTCCACTACAGGCCTCTTAGCGCACCGAATGTCCACTTGCAGTTTCTATAGAAAGAGTGTTTCAGAACTGCTCAATCAAAAGTAAGGTTCAACTATGTTAGTTGAATGCACGGAACACAAAGAAGTTTCAGGGAATGCTTCTGTGTAGTTCTTATTTGAAGATATTCCTTTTCCACTATAGGCCTCTTAGCGCTCCGAATGTCCACTTGCCGTGTATTCAGAAAGAGTGTTTAAGATCTGCTCAATCAAAGGTAAGGTTCAACTCTGTCAATTGAATTCACAGATCAGAAAGAAGTTTCACAGAATGCTTCTGTGTAGTATTTATTTGAGGATATTCCTTTTTCCACTGTAGTCCGCTTAGCGCTCCGAATGTCCACTTGCAGTTTCTACAGAAAGAGTGTTTAAGAACTGCTCAATCAAAAGTAAAGTTCAACTCTGTTAGTTGAATGCACAGGTCAGAAAGAAGTTTCACCGAATGCTTCTGGGTAGTTTGTATTTGAAGATATTCCTTTTTCCAGTATGGGCCTCATAGCTCTCCGTATATCCCCTTGCAGTTTCTACAGACAGAGTGTTTCAGAACTGCTCAGTCAAAAGTAAGGTTCAGCTATGTGAGTTCAATGCACAGAACAGAAAGTAGCTTCACAGAATGCTTCTTTGTAGTTTTCATTTGAAGATATTTCTTTTTGCACTTGAGGCCTCATAGCGCTCCGAAGGGCACTTGCAGTTTCTAATGAAAGAGTGTTTCTTAATTCCTCAAAGTAAGGTTCAACTCTGTTATTTGAATGCACAGAACAGAAAAAAGTTTCACAGAATGCTTCTGTGTAGTTTTTATTTGAAGATATATCTTTTTCCACTATAGGCTTCTTAGCGCACAGAATGTCCACTTGCAGTTTCTACAGAAACAGTGTTTCAGAACTGCTCAATAAAATGTAAGGTTCAACTCTGCTAGTAGGATGCACAGATCAGAAAGTATTTTCACAGAATGCTTCTGGGTAATTTGTATTTGAAGATATTCCTTTTTCCACTATAGGCCTCTTAGCGCTCCGGATGTCCAATTGCAGTTTCTACAGAAAGTGTGTTTCAGAAGTGCTCAGTCAAAAGTAAGGTTAAACTCAGTTAGTTGAATGCACAGATCAGAAAGTAGTTTCACAGAATGCGCCTGTGTAGTTTTTATTTGAAGATATTACTTTTTCAACTATAGGCCTAATTGCGCTCCGAATGTCCTCATGCAGTTTCTACGGAAAGAGTGTTTAAGAACTGCACAATCAAAAGTAAGGATCAACTCTGTTAGTTGAATGCACAGATCAGAAAGGAGTTTCACAGAATGCTTCTGTGTAGTATTTTTTGAAGATATTCCTTTTTCCACTGTAGTCCGCCTAGCGCTCCGAATGTCCACTTGCAGTTTCTACAGAAAGAGTGTTTCAGAACTGCTCAATCAAAGGTAAGGTTCAATTATGTTAGTGGAATGCAGAGAACAGAAAGATGTTTCACAGAATGCTTCTGTGTAGTTTTTTTGAAGACATTCCTTTTCCCACTATAGGCCTCTTAGCGCACCGATTGTCCACTTGCAGTTTCTACAGAAAGAGTGTTTCGGAACTGCTCAATCAAAAGTAAGGTTCAACTATGTTAGTTGAATGCACCGAACACAAAGAAGTTTCACAGAATGCTTCTGTGTAGTTCTTATTTGAAGATATTCCTTTTCCACTATAGGCCTCTTAGCGCTCCGAATGTCCACTTGCAGTTTATTCAGAAAGAGTGTTTCAGATCTGCTCAATCAAAAGTAAGGTTCAACTCTGTTAGTTGAATGCACAGATCAGAAAGAAGTTTCACAGAATGCTTCTGGGTAGTTTGTATTTGAAGATATTCCTTTTTCCACTATAGGCCTCATTGCGCTCCGGAAGTCCAATTGTAGTTTCTACAGAAAGTGGGCTTCCGAAGTGCTCACTCAAAAGTAAGGTTAAACTCAGTGAGTTGAATGCACAGATCAGGAAGGAGTTTCACGGAATGCTTCTGTGTAGTATTTATTTGAAGATATTCCTTTTTCCACTGTAGTCCGCTTAGCGCTCAGAATGTCCACTTGCAGTTTCTACAGAAAAAGTGTTTCAGAACTGCTCGATCAAAAGTAAAGTTCAACTATGTTAGTTGAATGCACGGAACAAGTTTCACAGAATGCTTCTGTGTAGTTCTTATTTGAAGATATTCCTTTTCTACTATACGCCTCTTAGCTCTCGGAATGTCCACTTGCAGTTTATTCAGAAAGAGTGTTTCAGATCTGCTCAATCAAAAGTAAGGTTCAACTCTGTTAGTTGAATGCACAGATCAGAAAGAAGTTTCACAGAATGCTTCTGGGTAGTTTGTATTTGAACATATTCCTTTTTCCACTATAGGCCTCTTAACGCTCCGGATGTCCAATTGCAGTTTCTACAAAAAGTGTGTTTCAGAAGTGCTCAGTCAAAAGTAAGGTTAAACTCAGTTAGTTGAATGCACAGATCAGAAAGTAGTTTCACAGAATGCTTCTGTGTAGTTTTTATTTGAATATATTCCCTTTTCCACTACAGGCCCCTTAGCGCTCCGAATGTCCACTTGAAATCTCTGTAGAAAGAGTGTTTCACAACTCCTCAATCAAAAGTAAGATTCAAATCTGTTAGTTGAATGCACTGATCAGAAAGAAGTTTCACAGAATGCTTCTGTATAGTCTTTATTTGAAGATAACCCTTTTTCCACTGTAGTCCGCTTAGCGGTCCGAATGTCCACTTGCAGTTTCTACAGAAAGAGTGTTTTAGAAATCCTCAATCAAAAGTAAGGTTCAACTCTGTTAGTTGAATGCACAGAACAGAAAGATGTTTCACAGAATGCTTCTCTGTAGTTTTTATTTGCCGATATTCCTTCTTCCTCTATAGGCCTTTTAGCGCTCCGAATGTCCACTTTCAATTTCTATAGAAAGAGTGTTTCAGAACTGCTCAATCAAAACGAATTTTCAACTCTGTTAGTTGAATGCACTGATCAGAAAGAAGTTTCACAGAATGCTTCTGTGTAGTCTTTATTGGAGGATATTCCTTTTTTTTTATGATTTTTTTTTATTATTATACTTTAGGGTTTTAGGGTACATGTGCACAATGTGAAGGTTTGTTACATATGTATCCATGTGCCATGTTGATTTCCTGCACCCATTAAGTCGTCATTTGGCCTTACGTGTATCTCCTAATGCTGTCCCTCCCCCGTCCCCCCACCCCACAACAGTCCCCGGAGCGTGATTTTCCCCTTCCTGTTTCCATGAGTTCTCATTGTTCAATTCCCACCTATGAGTGAGAACATGCGATGTTTGGTTTTTCGTCCTTGCGATAGTTTACTGAGAATGATGTTTTCCAGTTTCATCCGTGTCCCTACAAAGGACACGAACTCATCATTTTTTATGGCTGCATAGTATTCCATGGTGTATATGTGCCACATTTTCTTAATCCAGTCTATCGTTGTTGGACATTTGGGTTGGTTCCAACTCTTTGCTATTGTGAATAGTGCCGCAATAAACATACGTGTGCATGTGTCTTTATAGCAGCATGACTTATAGTCCTTTGGGTATATACCCAGTAATGGGATGGCTGGGTCAAATGGTATTTCTAGTTCTAGATCCCTGAGGAATCGCCACACTGACTTCCACAATGCTTGAACTAGTTTACAGTCCCACCAACAGTGTAAAAGTGTTCCTATTTCTCCAAATCCTCTCCAGCACCTGTTGTTTCCTGATTTTTTAATGATGGCCATTCTAACTGGTGTGAGATGGTATCTCACTGTGGTTTTGATTTGCATTTCTCTGAGGGCCAGTGATGAGGAGCATTTCTTCATGTGTTTTTTGGCTGCATAAATGTCTTCTTTTGAGAATTGTCTGTTCATGTCCTCTGCGCACTTTTTGATGGGGTTGTTTGTTTATTTCTTGTAAATTTGTTTGGGTTCATTGTAGATTCTGGATATTAGCCCTTTGTCAGATGAGTAGGTTGCAAAATTTTCTCCCATTGTGTAGGTTGCCTGTTCACTCTGATGAGAGTTTCTTTTGCTGTGCAGAAGCTCTTTAGTTTAATGAGATCCCATTTGTCGATTTTGGCTTTTGTTGCCATTGCTTTTGGTGTTTTAGACATGAAGTCCTTGCCCACGCCTATGTCCTGAATGGTATTGCCTAGGTTTTCTTGTAGGATTTTAATGGTTTTAAGACTAATATATAAGTCTTTAATCCATCTTGAATTAATTTTGGTATAAGGTGTAAGGAAGGGATCCAGTTGCAGCTTTCTACATATGGCTAGCCAGTTTTCCCAGCACCATTTATTAAATAGGGAAGCCTTTCCCCATTTCTTGTTTTTGTCAGGTTTGTCAAAGATCAGATAGTTGTAGCTATGCGGCATCATTTCTGAGGGCTCTGTTCTGTCCCATTGATCTATGTCTCTGTTGTGGTACCAGTACCATGCTGTTTTGGTTACTGTAGCGTGATGCCTCCAGCTTTGTTCTTTTGGCTTAGGATTGACTTGGCGATGCGGGCTCTTTTTTGGTTCCATATGAACTTTAGAGTAGTTTTTTCCAATTCTGTGAAGAAAGTCATTGGTAGCTTGATGGGGATGGCATTGAATCTATAAATTACCTTGGGCAGTAAGTATGGCCATTTTCACGATATTGATTCTTCCAACCAATGAGCATGGAATGTTCTTCCATTTGTTTGTATCCTCTTTTATTTCATTGAGCAGTGGTTTGTAGTTCTCCTTGAAGAGGTCCTTCACATCCCTTGTAAGTTGGATTCCTAGGTATTTTATTCTCTTTGAAGCAATTGTGAATGGGAGTTCACTCATGATTTGGCTCTCTGTTTGTCTGTTATTGGTGTACAAGAATGCTTGTGATTTTTGAACATTAATTTTGTATCCTGAGACTTTGCTGAATTGGCTAATCAGCTTAAGGAGATTTTGGGCTGAGACAACGGGGTTTTCTAGATATACAATCATGTCATCTGCAAACAGGGACAATTTGACTTCCTCTTTTCCTAATTGAATACACTTTATTTCCTTCTCCTGCCTGATTGCTCTGGCCAGGATATTCCTTTTTCAACTATCGACCATTTAGCGCTCCGAATGTCCACTTGCAGTTTCTGCAGAAAGAGTGTTTCAGAACTGCTCAATCAAAACTAAGGTTGAACTATGTCAGTTGAACGCACAGAAGAGAAAGAAGTTTCGCAGAATTCTTCTGTGTAGTTTTTTTTTGAAGATATTCCTTTTTCCACTACAGGCCTCTTAGCGCACCGAATGTCCACTTGCAGTTTCTATAGAAAGAGTGTTTCAGAACTGCTCAATCAAAAGTAAGGTTAAACTATGTTAGTTGAATGCACGGAACACAAAGAAGTTTCAGGGAATGCTTCTGTGTAGTTCTTATTTGAAGATATTCCTTTTCCACTATAGGCCTCTTAGCGCTCCGAATGTCCACTTGCCGTGTATTCAGAAAGAGTGTTTAAGATCTGCTCAATCAAAAGTAAGGTTCAACTCTGTCAATTGAATTCACAGATCAGAAAGAAGTTTCACAGAATGCTTCTGTGTAGTATTTATTTGAGGATATTCTTTTTCCACTGTAGTCCGCTTAGAGCTCCGAATGTCCACTTGCAGTTTCTACAGAAAGAGTGTTTAAGAACTGCTCAATCAAAAGTAAAGTTCAACTCTGTTAGTTGAATGCACAGGTCAGAAAGAAGTTTCACCGAATGCTTCTGGGTAGTTTGTATTTGAAGATATTCCTTTTTCCAGTATAGGCCTCATAGCTCTCGGAATGTCCCCTTGCAGTTTCTACAGACAGAGTGTTTCAGAACTGCTCAGTCAAAAGTAAGGTTCAGCTATGTGAGTTCAATGCACAGAACAGAAAGTAGCTTCACAGAATGCTTCTTTGTAGTTTTCATTTGAAGATATTCCTTTTTGCACTTGAGGCCTCATAGCGCTCCGAAGGGCACTTGCAGTTTCTAATGAAAGAGTGTTTCTTAATTCCTCAAAGTAAGGTTCAACTCTGTTATTTGAATGCACAGAACAGAAAAAAGTTTCACAGAATGCTTCTGTGTAGTTTTTATTTGAAGATATATCTTTTTCCACTATAGGCTTCTTAGCGCACAGAATGTCCACTTGCAGTTTCTACAGAAACAGTGTTTCAGAACTGCTCAATAAAATGTAAGGTTCAACTCTGCTAGTAGGATGCACAGATCAGAAAGTATTTTCACAGAATGCTTCTGGGTAATTTGTATTTGAAGATATTCCTTTTTCCACTATAGGCCTCTTAGCGCTCCGGATGTCCAATTGCAGTTTCTACAGAAAGTGTGTTTCAGAAGTGCTCAGTCAAAAGTAAGGTTAAACTCAGTTAGTTGAATGCACAGATCAGAAAGTAGTTTCACAGAATGCGCCTGTGTAGTTTTTATTTGAAGATATTACTTTTTCAACTATAGGCCTAATTGCGCTCCGAATGTCCTCATGCAGTTTCTATGGAAAGAGTGTTTAAGAACTGCACAATCTAAAGTAAGGATCAACTCTGTTAGTTGAATGCACAGATCAGAAAGGAGTTTCACAGAATGCTTCTGTGTAGTATTTTTTGAAGATATTCCTTTTTCCACTGTAGTCCGCATAGCGCTCCGAATGTCCACTTGCAGTTTCTACAGAAAGAGTGTTTCAGAACTGCTCAATCAAAGGTAAGGTTCAATTATGTTAGTGGAATGCAGAGAACAGAAAGATGTTTCACAGAATGCTTCTGTGTAGTTTTTTTGAAGACATTCCTTTTCCCACTATAGGCCTCTTAGCGCACCGATTGTCCACTTGCAGTTTCTACAGAAAGAGTGTTTCGGAACTGCTCAATCAAAAGTAAGGTTCAACTATGTTAGTTGAATGCACCGAACACAAAGAAGTTTCACAGAATGCTTCTGTGTAGTTCTTATTTGAAGATATTCCTTTTCCACTATAGGCCTCTTAGCGCTCCGAATGTCCACTTGCAGTTTATTCAGAAAGAGTGTTTCAGATCTGCTCAATCAAAAGTAAGGTTCAACTCTGTTAGTTGAATGCACAGATCAGAAAGAAGTTTCACAGAATGCTTCTGGGTAGTTTGTATTTGAAGATATTCCTTTTTCCACTATAGGCCTCATTGCGCTCCGGAAGTCCAATTGTAGTTTCTACAGAAAGTGGGCTTCCGAAGTGCTCACTCAAAAGTAAGGTTAAACTCAGTTAGTTGAATGCACAGATCAGGAAGGAGTTTCACGGAATGCTTCTGTGTAGTATTTATTTGAAGATATTCCTTTTTCCACTGTAGTCCGCTTAGCGCTCAGAATGTCCACTTGCAGTTTCTACAGAAAAAGTGTTTCAGAACTGCTCAATCAAAAGTAAAGTTCAACTATGTTAGTTGAATGCACGGAACAAGTTTCACAGAATGCTTCTGTGTAGTTCTTATTTGAAGATATTCCTTTTCTACTATAGGCCTCTTAGCTCTCCGAATGTCCACTTGCAGTTTATTCAGAAAGAGTGTTTCAGATCTGCTCAATCAAAAGTAAGGTTCTACTCTGTTAGTTGAATGCACAGATCAGAAAGAAGTTTCACAGAATGCTTCTGGGTAGTTTGTATTTGAACATATTCCTTTTTCCACTATAGGCCTCTTAACGCTCCGGATGTCCAATTGCAGTTTCTACAAAAAGTGTGTTTCAGAAGTGCTCAGTCAAAAGTAAGGTTAAACTCAGTTAGTTGAATGCACAGATCAGAAAGTAGTTTCACAGAATGCTTCTGTGTAGTTTTTATTTGAATATATTCCCTTTTCCACCACAGGCCCCTTAGCGCTCCGAATTTCCACTTGAAATCTCTGTAGAAAGAGTGTTTCACAACTCCTCAATCAAAAGTAAGATTCAATTCTGTTAGTTGAATGCACTGATCAGAAAGAAGTTTCACAGAATGCTTCTGTATATTCTTTATTTGAAGATAACACTTTTTCCACTGTAGTCCGCTTAGCGGTCCGAATGTCCACTTGCAGTTTCTACAGAAAGAGTGTTTTAGAAATCCTCAATCAAAAGTAAGGTTCAACTCTGTTAGTTGAATGCACAGAACAGAAAGATGTTTCACAGAATGCTTCTCTGTAGTTTTTATTTGCCGATATTCCTTCTTCCCCTATAGGCCTTTTAGCGCTCCGAATGTCCACTTTCAATTTCTATAGAAAGAGTGTTTCAGAACTGCTCAATCAAAACGAATTTTCAACTCTGTTAGTTGAATGCACTGATCAGAAAGAAGTTTCACGGAATGCTTCTGTGTAGTCTTTATTGGAGGATATTCCTTTTTTTTTTATGATTTTTTTTTTATTATTATACTTTAGGGTTTTAGGGTACATGTGCACAATGTGAAGGTTTGTTACATATGTATCCATGTGCCATGTTGATTTCCTGCACCCATTAAGTCGTCATTTGGCATTACGTGTATCTCCTAATGCTGTCCCTCCCCCGTCCCCCCACCCCACAACAGTCCCCGGAGCGTGATTTTCCCCTTCCTGTTTCCATGAGTTCTCATTGTTCAATTCCCACCTATGAGTGAGAACATGCGATGTTTGGTTTTTCGTCCTTGCGATAGTTTACTGAGAATGATGTTTTCCAGTTTCATCCGTGTCCCTACAAAGGACGCGAACTCATCATTTTTTATGGCTGCATAGTATTCCATGGTGTATATGTGCCACATTTTCTTAATCCAGTCTATCGTTGTTGGACATTTGGGTTGGTTCCAACTCTTTGCTATTGTGAATAGTGCCGCAATAAACATACGTGTGCATGTGTCTTTATAGCAGCATGACTTATAGTCCTTTGGGTATATACCCAGTAATGGGATGGCTGGGTCAAATGGTATTTCTAGTTCTAGATCCCTGAGGAATCGCCACACTGACTTCCACAATGCTTGAACTAGTTTACAGTCCCACCAACAGTGTAAAAGTGTTCCTATTTCTCCAAATCCTCTCCAGCACCTGTGGTTTCCTGATTTTTTAATGATGGCCATTCTAACTGGTGTGAGATGGTATCTCACTGTGGTTTTGATTTGCATTTCTCTGAGGGCCAGTGATGAGGAGCATTTCTTCATGTGTTTTTTGGCTGCATAAATGTCTTCTTTTGAGAATTGTCTGTTCATGTCCTCTGCCCACTTTTTGATGGGGTTTTTTGTTTATTTCTTGTAAATTTGTTTGGGTTCATTGTAGATTCTGGATATTAGCCCTTTGTCAGATGAGTAGGTTGCAAAATTTTCTCCCATTGTGTAGGTTGCCTGTTCACTCTGATGAGAGTTTCTTTTGCTGTGCAGAAGCTCTTTAGTTTAATGAGATCCCATTTGTCGATTTTGGCTTTTGTTGCCATTGCTTTTGGTGTTTTAGACATGAAGTCCTTGCCCACGCCTATGTCCTGAATGGTATTGCCTAGGTTTTCTTGTAGGATTTTAATGGTTTTAAGACTAATATATAAGTCTTTAATCCATCTTGAATTAATTTTGGTATAAGGTGTAAGGAAGGGATCCAGTTGCAGCTTTCTACATATGGCTAGCCAGTTTTCCCAGCACCATTTATTAAATAGGGAAGCCTTTCCCCATTTCTTGTTTTTGTCAGGTTTGTCAAAGATCAGATAGTTGTAGCTATGCGGCATCATTTCTGAGGGCTCTGTTCTGTCCCATTGATCTATGTCTCTGTTGTGGTACCAGTACCATGCTGTTTTGGTTACTGTAGCGTGATGCCTCCAGCTTTGTTCTTTTGGCTTAGGATTGACTTGGCGATGCGGGCTCTTTTTTGGTTCCATATGAACTTTAGAGTAGTTTTTTCCAATTCTGTGAAGAAAGTCATTGGTAGCTTGATGGGGATGGCATTGAATCTATAAATTACCTTGGGCAGTAAGTATGGCCATTTTCACGATATTGATTCTTCCAACCAATGAGCATGGAATGTTCTTCCATTTGTTTGTATCCTCTTTTATTTCATTGAGCAGTGGTTTGTAGTTCTCCTTGAAGAGGTCCTTCACATCCCTTGTAAGTTGGATTCCTAGGTATTTTATTCTCTTTGAAGCAATTGTGAATGGGAGTTCACTCATGATTTGGCTCTCTGTTTGTCTGTTATTGGTGTACAAGAATGCTTGTGATTTTTGTACATTAATTTTGTATCCTGAGACTTTGCTGAAGTTGCTAATCAGCTTAAGGAGATTTTGGGCTGAGACAACGGGGTTTTCTAGATATACAATCATGTCATCTGCAAACAGGGACAATTTGACTTCCTCTTTTCCTAATTGAATACACTTTATTTCCTTCTCCTGCCTGATTGCTCTGGCCAGGATATTCCTTTTTCAACTATCGACCATTTAGCGCTCCGAATGTCCACTTGCAGTTTCTGCAGAAAGAGTGTTTCAGAACTGCTCAATCAAAACTAAGGTTGAACTATGTCAGTTGAACGCACAGAAGAGAAAGAAGTTTCGCAGAATTCTTCTGTGTAGTTTTTTTTTGAAGATATTCCTTTTTCCACTACAGGCCTCTTAGCGCACCGAATGTCCATTTGCAGTTTCTATAGAAAGAGTGTTTCAGAACTGCTCAATCAAAAGTAAGGTTCAACTATGTTAGTTGAATGCACGGAACACAAAGAAGTTTCACAGAATGCTTCTGTGTAGTTCTTATTTGAAGATATTCCTTTTCCACTATAGGCCTCTTAGCGCTCCGAATGTCCACTTGCCGTGTATTCAGAAAGAGTGTTTAAGATCTGCTCAATCAAAGGTAAGGTTCAACTCTGTCAATTGAATTCACAGATCAGAAAGAAGTTTCACAGAATGCTTCTGTGTAGTATTTATTTGAGGATATTCCTTTTTCCACTGTAGTCCGCTTAGCGCTCCGAATGTCCACTTGCAGTTTCTACAGAAAGAGTGTTTAAGAACTGCTCAATCAAAAGTAAAGTTCAACTCTGTTAGTTGAATGCACAGGTCAGAAAGAAGTTTCACCGAATGCTTCTGGGTAGTTTGTATTTGAAGATATTCCTTTTTCCAGTATAGGCCTCATAGCTCTCCGAATATCCCCTTGCAGTTTCTACAGACAGAGTGTTTCAGAACTGCTCAGTCAAAAGTAAGGTTCAGCTATGTGAGTTCAATGCACAGAACAGAAAGTAGCTTCACAGAGTGCTTCTTTGTAGTTTTCATTTGAAGATATTCCTTTTTGCACTTGAGGCCTCATAGCGCTCCGAAGGGCACTTGCAGTTTCTAATGAAAGAGTGTTTCTGAATTCCTCAAAGTAAGGTTCAACTCTGTTATTTGAATGCACAGAACAGAAAAAAGTTTCACAGAATGCTTCTATGTAGTTTTTATTTGAAGATATATCTTTTTCCACTATAGGCTTCTTAGCGCACAGAATGTCCACTTGCAGTTTCTACAGAAACAGTGTTTCAGAACTGCTCAATAAAATGTAAGGTTCAACTCTGCTAGTAGGATGCACAGATCAGAAAGTATTTTCACAGAATGCTTCTGGGTAATTTGTATTTGAAGATATTCCTTTTTCCACTATAGGCCTCTTAGCGCTCCGGATGTCCAATTGCAGTTTCTACAGAAAGTGTGTTTCAGAAGTGCTCAGTCAAAAGTAAGGTTAAACTCAGTGTTGAATGCACAGATCAGAAAGTAGTTTCACAGAATGCGCCTGTGTAGTTTTTATTTGAAGATATTACTTTTTCAACTATAGGCCTAATTGCGCTCCGAATGTCCTCATGCAGTTTCTACGGAAAGAGTGTTTAAGAACTGCACAATCAAAAGTAAGGATCAACTCTGTTAGTTGAATGCACAGATCAGAAAGGAGTTTCACAGAATGCTTCTGTGTAGTATTTTTTGAAGATATTCCTTTTTCCACTGTAGTCCGCATAGCGCTCCGAATGTCCACTTGCAGTTTCTACAGAAAGAGTGTTTCAGAACTGCTCAATCAAAGGTAAGGTTCAATTATGTTAGTGGAATGCAGAGAACAGAAAGATGTTTCACAGAATGCTTCTGTGTAGTTTTTTTGAAGACATTCCTTTTCCCACTATAGGCCTCTTAGCGCACCGATTGTCCACTTGCAGTTTCTACAGAAAGAGTGTTTCGGAACTGCTCAATCAAAAGTAAGGTTCAACTATGTTAGTTGAATGCACCGAACACAAAGAAGTTTCACAGAATGCTTCTGTGTAGTTCTTATTTGAAGATATTCCTTTTCCACTATAGGCCTCTTAGCGCTCCGAATGTCCACTTGCAGTTTATTCAGAAAGAGTGTTTCAGATCTGCTCAATCAAAAGTAAGGTTCAACTCTGTTAGTTGAATGCACAGATCAGAAAGAAGTTTCACAGAATGCTTCTGGGTAGTTTGTATTTGAAGATATTCCTTTTTCCACTATAGGCCTCATTGCGCTCCGGAAGTCCAATTGTAGTTTCTACAGAAAGTGGGCTTCCGAAGTGCTCACTCAAAAGTAAGGTTAAACTCAGTTAGTTGAATGCACAGATCAGGAAGGAGTTTCACGGAATGCTTCTTTGTAGTATTTATTTGAAGATATTCCTTTTTCCACTGTAGTCCGCTTAGCGCTCAGAATGTCCACTTGCAGTTTCTACAGAAAAAGTGTTTCAGAACTGCTCAATCAAAAGTAAAGTTCAACTATGTTAGTTGAATGCACGGAACAAGTTTCACAGAATGCTTCTGTGTAGTTCTTATTTGAAGATATTCCTTTTCTACTATACGCCTCTTAGCTCTCCGAATGTCCACTTGCAGTTTATTCAGAAAGAGTGTTTCAGATCTGCTCAATCAAAAGTAAGGTTCAACTCTGTTAGTTGAATGCACAGATCAGAAAGAAGTTTCACAGAATGCTTCTGGGTAGTTTGTATTTGAACATATTCCTTTTTCCACTATAGGCCTCTTAACGCTCCGGATGTCCAATTGCAGTTTCTACAAAAAGTGTGTTTCAGAAGTGCTCAGTCAAAAGTAAGGTTAAACTCAGTTAGTTGAATGCACAGATGAGAAAGTAGTTTCACAGAATGCTTCTGTGTAGTTTTTATTTGAATATATTCCCTTTTCCACTACAGGCCCCTTAGCGCTCCGAATGTCCACTTGAAATCTCTGTAGAAAGAGTGTTTCACAACTCCTCAATCAAAAGTAAGATTCAAATCTGTTAGTTGAATGCACTGATCAGAAAGAAGTTTCACAGAATGCTTCTGTATAGTCTTTATTTGAAGATAACCCTTTTTCCACTGTAGTCCGCTTAGCGGTCCGAATGTCCACTTGCAGTTTCTACAGAAAGAGTGTTTTAGAAATCCTCAATCAAAAGTAAGGTTCAACTCTGTTAGTTGAATGCACAGAACAGAAAGATGTTTCACAGAATGCTTCTCTGTAGTTTTTATTTGCCGATATTCCTTCTTCCCCTATAGGCCTTTTAGCGCTCTGAATGTCCACTTGCAGTTTCTATAGAAAGAGTGTTTCACAACTGCTCAATCAAAAGTAAGGTTCAACTATGTTAGTTGAATGCACGGAACACAAAGAAGTTTCACAGAATGCTTCTGTGTAGTTCTTATTTGAAGATATTCCTTTTCCACTATAGGCCTCTTAGCGCTCCGAATGTCCACTTGCCGTGTATTCAGAAAGAGTGTTTAAGATCTGCTCAATCAAAGGTAAGGTTCAACTCTGTCAATTGAATTCACAGATCAGAAAGAAGTTTCACAGAATGCTTCTGTGTAGTATTTATTTGAGGATATTCCTTTTTCCACTGTAGTCCGCTTAGCGCTCCGAATGTCCACTTGCAGTTTCTACAGAAAGAGTGTTTAAGAACTGCTCAATCAAAAGTAAAGTTCAACTCTGTTAGTTGAATGCACAGGTCAGAAAGAAGTTTCACCGAATGCTTCTGGGTAGTTTGTATTTGAAGATATTCCTTTTTCCAGTATAGGCCTCATAGCTCTCCGAATATCCCCTTGCAGTTTCTACAGACAGAGTGTTTCAGAACTGCTCCGTCAAAAGTAAGGTTCAGCTATGTGAGTTCAATGCACAGAACAGAAAGTAGCTTCACAGAGTGCTTCTTTGTAGTTTTCATTTGAAGATATTCCTTTTTGCACTTGAGGCCTCATAGCGCTCCGAAGGGCACTTGCAGTTTCTAATGAAAGAGTGTTTCTGAATTCCTCAAAGTAAGGTTCAACTCTGTTATTTGAATGCACAGAACAGAAAAAAGTTTCACAGAATGCTTCTATGTAGTTTTTATTTGAAGATATATCTTTTTCCACTATAGGCTTCTTAGCGCACAGAATGTCCACTTGCAGTTTCTACAGAAACAGTGTTTCAGTACTGCTCAATAAAATGTAAGGTTCAACTCTGCTAGTAGGATGCACAGATCAGAAAGTATTTTCACAGAATGCTTCTGGGTAATTTGTATTTGAAGATATTCCTTTTTCCACTATAGGCCTCTTAGCGCTCCGGATGTCCAATTGCAGTTTCTACAGAAAGTGTGTTTCAGAAGTGCTCAGTCAAAAGTAAGGTTAAACTCAGTGTTGAATGCACAGATCAGAAAGTAGTTTCACAGAATGCGCCTGTGTAGTTTTTATTTGAAGATATTACTTTTTCAACTATAGGCCTAATTGCGCTCCGAATGTCCTCATGCAGTTTCTACGGAAAGAGTGTTTAAGAACTGCACAATCAAAAGTAAGGATCAACTCTGTTAGTTGAATGCACAGATCAGAAAGGAGTTTCACAGAATGCTTCTGTGTAGTATTTTTTGAAGATATTCCTTTTTCCACTGTAGTCCGCATAGCGCTCCGAATGTCCACTTGCAGTTTCTACAGAAAGAGTGTTTCAGAACTGCTCAATCAAAGGTAAGGTTCAATTATGTTAGTGGAATGCAGAGAACAGAAAGATGTTTCACAGAATGCTTCTGTGTAGTTTTTTTGAAGACATTCCTTTTCCCACTATAGGCCTCTTAGCGCACCGATTGTCCACTTGCAGTTTCTACAGAAAGAGTGTTTCGGAACTGCTCAATCAAAAGTAAGGTTCAACTATGTTAGTTGAATGCACCGAACACAAAGAAGTTTCACAGAATGCTTCTGTGTAGTTCTTATTTGAAGATATTCCTTTTCCACTATAGGCCTCTTAGCGCTCCGAATGTCCACTTGCAGTTTATTCAGAAAGAGTGTTTCAGATCTGCTCAATCAAAAGTAAGGTTCAACTCTGTTAGTTGAATGCACAGATCAGAAAGAAGTTTCACAGAATGCTTCTGGGTAGTTTGTATTTGAAGATATTCCTTTTTCCACTATAGGCCTCATTGCGCTCCGGAAGTCCAATTGTAGTTTCTACAGAAAGTGGGCTTCCGAAGTGCTCACTCAAAAGTAAGGTTAAACTCAGTTAGTTGAATGCACAGATCAGGAAGGAGTTTCACGGAATGCTTCTTTGTAGTATTTATTTGAAGATATTCCTTTTTGCACTGTAGTCCGCTTAGCGCTCAGAATGTCCACTTGCAGTTTCTACAGAAAAAGTGTTTCAGAACTGCTCAATCAAAAGTAAAGTTCAACTATGTTAGTTGAATGCACGGAACAAGTTTCACAGAATGCTTCTGTGTAGTTCTTATTTGAAGATATTCCTTTTCTACTATACGCCTCTTAGCTCTCCGAATGTCCACTTGCAGTTTATTCAGAAAGAGTGTTTCAGATCTGCTCAATCAAAAGTAAGGTTCAACTCTGTTAGTTGAATGCACAGATCAGAAAGAAGTTTCACAGAATGCTTCTGGGTAGTTTGTATTTGAACATATTCCTTTTTCCACTATAGGCCTCTTAACGCTCCGGATGTCCAATTGCAGTTTCTACAAAAAGTGTGTTTCAGAAGTGCTCAGTCAAAAGTAAGGTTAAACTCAGTTAGTTGAATGCACAGATGAGAAAGTAGTTTCACAGAATGCTTCTGTGTAGTTTTTATTTGAATATATTCCCTTTTCCACTACAGGCCCCTTAGCGCTCCGAATGTCCACTTGAAATCTCTGTAGAAAGAGTGTTTCACAACTCCTCAATCAAAAGTAAGATTCAAATCTGTTAGTTGAATGCACTGATCAGAAAGAAGTTTCACAGAATGCTTCTGTATAGTCTTTATTTGAAGATAACCCTTTTTCCACTGTAGTCCGCTTAGCGGTCCGAATGTCCACTTGCAGTTTCTACAGAAAGAGTGTTTTAGAAATCCTCAATCAAAAGTAAGGTTCAACTCTGTTAGTTGAATGCACAGAACAGAAAGATGTTTCACAGAATGCTTCTCTGTAGTTTTTATTTGCCGATATTCCTTCTTCCCCTATAGGCCTTTTAGCGCTCTGAATGTCCACTTGCAGTTTCTATAGAAAGAGTGTTTCACAACTGCTCAATCAAAAGTAAGGTTCAACTATGTTAGTTGAATGCACGGAACACAAAGAAGTTTCAGGGAATGCTTCTGTGTAGTTCTTATTTGAAGATATTCCTTTTCCACTATAGGCCTCTTAGCGCTCCGAATGTCCACTTGCCCTGTATTCAGAAAGAGTGTTTAAGATCTGCTCAATCAAAGGTAAGGTTCAACTCTGTCAATTGAATTCACAGATCAGAAAGAAGTTTCACAGAATGCTTCTGTGTAGTATTTATTTGAGGATATTCCTTTTTCCACTGTAGTCCGCTTAGCGCTCCGAATGTCCACTTGCAGTTTCTACAGAAAGAGTGTTTAAGAACTGCTCAATCAAAAGTAAAGTTCAACTCTGTTAGTTGAATGCACAGGTCAGAAAGAAGTTTCACCGAATGATTCTGGGTAGTTTGTATTTGAAGATAATCCTTTTTCCAGTATAGGCCTCATAGCTCTCCGAATATCCCCTTGCAGTTTCTACAGACAGAGTGTTTCAGAACTGCTCAGTCAAAAGTAAGGTTCAGCTATGTGAGTTCAATGCACAGAACAGAAAGTAGCTTCACAGAATGCTTCTTTGTAGTTTTCATTTGAAGATATTCCTTTTTGCACTTGAGGCCTCATAGCGCTCCGAAGGGCACTTGCAGTTTCTAATGAAAGAGTGTTTCTTAATTCCTCAAAGTAAGGTTCAACTCTGTTATTTGAATGCACAGAACAGAAAAAAGTTTCACAGAATGCTTCTGTGTAGTTTTTATTTGAAGATATATCTTTTTCCACTATAGGCTTCTTAGCGCACAGAATGTCCACTTGCAGTTTCTACAGAAACAGTGTTTCAGAACTGCTCAATAAAATGTAAGGTTCAACTCTGCTAGTAGGATGCACAGATCAGAAAGTATTTTCACAGAATGCTTCTGGGTAATTTGTATTTGAAGATATTCCTTTTTCCACTATAGGCCTCTTAGCGCTCCGGATGTCCAATTGCAGTTTCTACAGAAAGTGTGTTTCAGAAGTGCTCAGTCAAAAGTAAGGTTAAACTCAGTTAGTTGAATGCACAGATCAGAAAGTAGTTTCACAGAATGCGCCTGTGTAGTTTTTATTTGAAGACATTACTTTTTCAACTATAGGCCTAATTGCGCTCCGAATGTCCTCATGCAGTTTCTACGGAAAGAGTGTTTAAGAACTGCACAATCTAAAGTAAGGATCAACTCTGTTAGTTGAATGCACAGATCAGAAAGGAGTTTCACAGAATGCTTCTGTGTAGTATTTTTTGAAGATATTCCTTTTTCCACTGTAGTCCGCATAGCGCTCCGAATGTCCACTTGCAGTTTCTACAGAAAGAGTGTTTCAGAACTGCTCAATCAAAGGTAAGGTTCAATTATGTTAGTGGAATGCAGAGAACAGAAAGATGTTTCACAGAATGCTTCTGTGTAGTTTTTTTGAAGACATTCCTTTTCCCACTATAGGCCTCTTAGCGCACCGATTGTCCACTTGCAGTTTCTACAGAAAGAGTGTTTCGGAACTGCTCAATCAAAAGTAAGGTTCAACTATGTTAGTTGAATGCACCGAACACAAAGAAGTTTCACAGAATGCTTCTGTGTAGTTCTTATTTGAAGATATTCCTTTTCCACTATAGGCCTCTTAGCGCTCCGAATGTCCACTTGCAGTTTATTCAGAAAGAGTGTTTCAGATCTGCTCAATCAAAAGTAAGGTTCAACTCTGTTAGTTGAATGCACAGATCAGAAAGAAGTTTCACAGAATGCTTCTGGGTAGTTTGTATTTGAAGATATTCCTTTTTCCACTATAGGCCTCATTGCGCTCCGGAAGTCCAATTGTAGTTTCTACAGAAAGTGGGCTTCCGAAGTGCTCACTCAAAAGTAAGGTTAAACTCAGTTAGTTGAATGCACAGATCAGGAAGGAGTTTCACGGAATGCTTCTGTGTAGTATTTATTTGAAGATATTCCTTTTTCCACTGTAGTCCGCTTAGCGCTCAGAATGTCCACTTGCAGTTTCTACAGAAAAAGTGTTTCAGAACTGCTCAATCAAAAGTAAAGTTCAACTATGTTAGTTGAATGCACGGAACAAGTTTCACAGAATGCTTCTGTGTAGTTCTTATTTGAAGATATTCCTTTTCTACTATACGCCTCTTAGCTCTCCGAATGTCCACTTGCAGTTTATTCAGAAAGAGTGTTTCAGATCTGCTCAATCAAAAGTAAGGTTCAACTCTGTTAGTTGAATGCACAGATCAGAAAGAAGTTTCACAGAATGCTTCTGGGTAGTTTGTATTTGAACATATTCCTTTTTCCACTATAGGCCTCTTAACGCTCCGGATGTCCAATTGCAGTTTCTACAAAAAGTGTGTTTCAGAAGTGCTCAGTCAAAAGTAAGGTTAAACTCAGTTAGTTGAATGCACAGATCAGAAAGTAGTTTCACAGAATGCTTCTGTGTAGTTTTTATTTGAATATATTCCCTTTTCCACTACAGGCCCCTTAGCGCTCCGAATGTCCACTTGAAATCTCCGTAGAAAGAGTGTTTCACAACTCCTCAATCAAAAGTAAGATTCAAATCTGTTAGTTGAATGCACTGATCAGAAAGAAGTTTCACAGAATGCTTCTGTATAGTCTTTATTTGAAGATAACCCTTTTTCCACTGTAGTCCGCTTAGCGGTCCGAATGTCCACTTGCAGTTTCTACAGAAGGAGTGTTTTAGAAATCCTCAATCAAAAGTAAGGTTCAACTCTGTTAGTTGAATGCACAGAACAGAAAGATGTTTCACAGAATGCTTCTCTGTAGTTTTTATTTGCCGATATTCCTTCTTCCCCTATAGGCCTTTTAGCGCTCCGAATGTCCACTTTCAATTTCTATAGAAAGAGTGTTTCAGAACTGCTCAATCAAAACGAATTTTCAACTCTGTTAGTTGAATGCACAGATCAGAAAGAAGTTTCACAGAATGCTTCTGGGTAGTTTGTATTTGAACATATTCCTTTTTCCACTATAGGCCTCTTAACGCTCCGGATGTCCAATTGCAGTTTCTACAAAAAGTGTGTTTCAGAAGTGCTCAGTCAAAAGTAAGGTTAAACTCAGTTAGTTGAATGCACAGATCAGAAAGTAGTTTCACAGAATGCTTCTGTGTAGTTTTTATTTGAATATATTCCCTTTTCCACTACAGGCCCCTTAGCGCTCCGAATGTCCACTTGAAATCTCTGTAGAAAGAGTGTTTCACAACTCCTCAATCAAAAGTAAGATTCAAATCTGTTAGTTGAATGCACTGATCAGAAAGAAGTTTCACAGAATGCTTCTGTATAGTCTTTATTTGAAGATAAACCTTTTTCCACTGTAGTCCGCTTAGCGGTCCGAATGTCCACTTGCAGTTTCTACAGAAAGAGTGTTTTAGAAATCCTCAATCAAAAGTAAGGTTCAACTCTGTTAGTTGAATGCACAGAACAGAAAGATGTTTCACAGAATGCTTCTCTGTAGTTTTTATTTGCCGATATTCCTTCTTCCCCTATAGGCCTTTTAGCGCTCTGAATGTCCACTTGCAGTTTCTATAGAAAGAGTGTTTCAGAACTGCTCAATCAAAAGTAAGGTTCAACTATGTTAGTTGAATGCACGGAACACAAAGAAGTTTCAGGGAATGCTTCTGTGTAGTTCTTATTTGAAGATATTCCTTTTCCACTATAGGCCTCTTAGCGCTCCGAATGTCCACTTGCCCTGTATTCAGAAAGAGTGTTTAAGATCTGCTCAATCAAAGGTAAGGTTCAACTCTGTCAATTGAATTCACAGATCAGAAAGAAGTTTCACAGAATGCTTCTGTGTAGTATTTATTTGAGGATATTCCTTTTTCCACTGTAGTCCGCTTAGCGCTCCGAATGTCCACTTGCAGTTTCTACAGAAAGAGTGTTTAAGAACTGCTCAATCAAAAGTAAAGTTCAACTCTGTTAGTTGAATGCACAGGTCAGAAAGAAGTTTCACCGAATGCTTCTGGGTAGTTTGTATTTGAAGATATTCCTTTTTCCAGTATAGGCCTCATAGCTCTCCGAATATCCCCTTGCAGTTTCTACAGACAGAGTGTTTCAGAACTGCTCAGTCAAAAGTAAGGTTCAGCTATGTGAGTTCAATGCACAGAACAGAAAGTAGCTTCACAGAGTGCTTCTTTGTAGTTTTCATTTGAAGATATTCCTTTTTGCACTTGAGGCCTCATAGCGCTCCGAAGGGCACTTGCAGTTTCTAATGAAAGAGTGTTTCTGAATTCCTCAAAGTAAGGTTCAACTCTGTTATTTGAATGCACAGAACAGAAAAAAGTTTCACAGAATGCTTCTATGTAGTTTTTATTTGAAGATATATCTTTTTCCACTATAGGCTTCTTAGCGCACAGAATGTCCACTTGCAGTTTCTACAGAAACAGTGTTTCAGAACTGCTCAATAAAATGTAAGGTTCAACTCTGCTAGTAGGATGCACAGATCAGAAAGTATTTTCACAGAATGCTTCTGGGTAATTTGTATTTGAAGATATTCCTTTTTCCACTATAGGCCTCTTAGCGCTCCGGATGTCCAATTGCAGTTTCTACAGAAAGTGTGTTTCAGAAGTGCTCAGTCAAAAGTAAGGTTAAACTCAGTGTTGAATGCACAGATCAGAAAGTAGTTTCACAGAATGCGCCTGTGTAGTTTTTATTTGAAGATATTACTTTTTCAACTATAGGCCTAATTGCGCTCCGAATGTCCTCATGCAGTTTCTACGGAAAGAGTGTTTAAGAACTGCACAATCAAAAGTAAGGATCAACTCTGTTAGTTGAATGCACAGATCAGAAAGGAGTTTCACAGAATGCTTCTGTGTAGTATTTTTTGAAGATATTCCTTTTTCCACTGTAGTCCGCATAGCGCTCCGAATGTCCACTTGCAGTTTCTACAGAAAGAGTGTTTCAGAACTGCTCAATCAAAGGTAAGGTTCAATTATGTTAGTGGAATGCAGAGAACAGAAAGATGTTTCACAGAATGCTTCTGTGTAGTTTTTTTGAAGACATTCCTTTTCCCACTATAGGCCTCTTAGCGCACCGATTGTCCACTTGCAGTTTCTACAGAAAGAGTGTTTCGGAACTGCTCAATCAAAAGTAAGGTTCAACTATGTTAGTTGAATGCACCGAACACAAAGAAGTTTCACAGAATGCTTCTGTGTAGTTCTTATTTGAAGATATTCCTTTTCCACTATAGGCCTCTTAGCGCTCCGAATGTCCACTTGCAGTTTATTCAGAAAGAGTGTTTCAGATCTGCTCAATCAAAAGTAAGGTTCAACTCTGTTAGTTGAATGCACAGATCAGAAAGAAGTTTCACAGAATGCTTCTGGGTAGTTTGTATTTGAAGATATTCCTTTTTCCACTATAGGCCTCATTGCGCTCCGGAAGTCCAATTGTAGTTTCTACAGAAAGTGGGCTTCCGAAGTGCTCACTCAAAAGTAAGGTTAAACTCAGTTAGTTGAATGCACAGATCAGGAAGGAGTTTCACGGAATGCTTCTGTGTAGTATTTATTTGAAGATATTCCTTTTTCCACTGTAGTCCGCTTAGCGCTCAGAATGTCCACTTGCAGTTTCTACAGAAAAAGTGTTTCAGAACTGCTCAATCAAAAGTAAAGTTCAACTATGTTAGTTGAATGCACGGAACAAGTTTCACAGAATGCTTCTGTGTAGTTCTTATTTGAAGATATTCCTTTTCTACTATACGCCTCTTAGCTCTCCGAATGTCCACTTGCAGTTTATTCAGAAAGAGTGTTTCAGATCTGCTCAATCAAAAGTAAGGTTCTACTCTGTTAGTTGAATGCACAGATCAGAAAGAAGTTTCACAGAATGCTTCTGGGTAGTTTGTATTTGAACATATTCCTTTTTCCACTATAGGCCTCTTAACGCTCCGGATGTCCAATTGCAGTTTCTACAAAAAGTGTGTTTCAGAAGTGCTCAGTCAAAAGTAAGGTTAAACTCAGTTAGTTGAATGCATAGATCAGAAAGTAGTTTCACAGAATGCTTCTGTGTAGTTTTTATTTGAATATATTCCCTTTTCCACTACAGGCCCCTTAGCGCTCAGAATCTCCACTTGAAATCTCTGTAGAAAGAGTGTTTCACAACTCCTCAATCAAAAGTAAGATTCAAATCTGTTAGTTGAATGCACTGATCAGAAAGAAGTTTCACAGAATGCTTCTGTATATTCTTTATTTGAAGATAACACTTTTTCCACTGTAGTCCGCTTAGCGGTCCGAATGTCCACTTGCAGTTTCTACAGAAAGAGTGTTTTAGAAATCCTCAATCAAAAGTAAGGTTCAACTCTGTTAGTTGAATGCACAGAACAGAAAGATGTTTCACAGAATGCTTCTCTGTAGTTTTTATTTGCCGATATTCCTTCTTCCCCTATAGGCCTTTTAGCGCTCCGAATGTCCACTTTCAATTTCTATAGAAAGAGTGTTTCAGAACTGCTCAATCAAAACGAATTTTCAACTCTGTTAGTTGAATGCACTGATCAGAAAGAAGTTTCACGGAATGCTTCTGTGTAGTCTTTATTGGAGGATATTCCTTTTTTTTTATGATTTTTTTTTTATTATTATACTTTAGGGTTTTAGGGTACATGTGCACAATGTGAAGGTTTGTTACATATGTATCCATGTGCCATGTTGATTTACTGCACCCATTAAGTCGTCATTTGGCATTACGTGTATCTCCTAATGCTGTCCCTCCCCCGTCCCCCCACCCCACAACAGTCCCCGGAGCGTGATTTTCCCCTTCCTGTTTCCATGAGTTCTCATTGTTCAATTCCCACCTATGAGTGAGAACATGCGATGTTTGGTTTTTCGTCCTTGCGATAGTTTACTGAGAATGATGTTTTCCAGTTTCATCCGTGTCCCTACAAAGGACACGAACTCATCATTTTTTATGGCTGCATAGTATTCCATGGTGTATATGTGCCACATTTTCTTAATCCAGTCTATCGTTGTTGGACATTTGGGTTGGTTCCAACTCTTTGCTATTGTGAATAGTGCCGCAATAAACATACGTGTGCATGTGTCTTTATAGCAGCATGACTTATAGTCCTTTGGGTATATACCCAGTAATGGGATGGCTGGGTCAAATGGTATTTCTAGTTCTAGATCCCTGAGGAATCGCCACACTGACTTCCACAATGCTTGAACTAGTTTACAGTCCCACCAACAGTGTAAAAGTGTTCCTATTTCTCCAAATCCTCTCCAGCACCTGTGGTTTCCTGATTTTTTAATGATGGCCATTCTAACTGGTGTGAGATGGTATCTCACTGTGGTTTTGATTTGCATTTCTCTGAGGGCCAGTGATGAGGAGCATTTCTTCATGTGTTTTTTGGCTGCATAAATGTCTTCTTTTGAGAATTGTCTGTTCATGTCCTCTGCCCACTTTTTGATGGGGTTTTTTGTTTATTTCTTGTAAATTTGTTTGGGTTCATTGTAGATTCTGGATATTAGCCCTTTGTCAGATGAGTAGGTTGCAAAATTTTCTCCCATTGTGTAGGTTGCCTGTTCACTCTGATGAGAGTTTCTTTTGCTGTGCAGAAGCTCTTTAGTTTAATGAGATCCCATTTGTCGATTTTGGCTTTTGTTGCCATTGCTTTTGGTGTTTTAGACATGAAGTCCTTGCCCACGCCTATGTCCTGAATGGTATTGCCTAGGTTTTCTTGTAGGATTTTAATGGTTTTAAGACTAATATATAAGTCTTTAATCCATCTTGAATTAATTTTGGTATAAGGAGTAAGGAAGGGATCCAGTTGCAGCTTTCTACATATGGCTAGCCAGTTTTCCCAGCACCATTTATTAAATAGGGAAGCCTTTCCCCATTTCTTGTTTTTGTCAGGTTTGTCAAAGATCAGATAGTTGTAGCTATGCGGCATCATTTCTGAGGGCTCTGTTCTGTCCCATTGATCAATGTCTCTGTTGTGGTACCAGTACCATGCTGTTTTGGTTACTGTAGCGTGATGCCTCCAGCTTTGTTCTTTTGGCTTAGGATTGACTTGGCGATGCGGGCTCTTTTTTGGTTCCATATGAACTTTAGAGTAGTTTTTTCCAATTCTGTGAAGAAAGTCATTGGTAGCTTGATGGGGATGGCATTGAATCTATAAATTACCTTGGGCAGTAAGTATGGCCATTTTCACGATATTGATTCTTCCAACCAATGAGCATGGAATGTTCTTCCATTTGTTTGTATCCTCTTTTATTTCATTGAGCAGTGGTTTGTAGTTCTCCTTGAAGAGGTCCTTCACATCCCTTGTAAGTTGGATTCCTAGGTATTTTATTCTCTTTGAAGCAATTGTGAATGGGAGTTCACTCATGATTTGGCTCTCTGTTTGTCTGTTATTGGTGTACAAGAATGCTTGTGATTTTTGTACATTAATTTTGTATCCTGAGACTTTGCTGAAGTTGCTAATCAGCTTAAGGAGATTTTGGGCTGAGACAACGGGGTTTTCTAGATATACAATCATGTCATCTGCAAACAGGGACAATTTGACTTCCTCTTTTCCTAATTGAATACACTTTATTTCCTTCTCCTGCCTGATTGCTCTGGCCAGGATATTCCTTTTTCAACTATCGACCATTTAGCGCTCCGAATGTCCACTTGCAGTTTCTGCAGAAAGAGTGTTTCAGAACTGCTCAATCAAAACTAAGGTTGAACTATGTCAGTTGAACGCACAGAAGAGAAAGAAGTTTCGCAGAATTCTTCTGTGTAGTTTTTTTTTGAAGATATTCCTTTTTCCACTACAGGCCTCTTAGCGCACCGAATGTCCACTTGCAGTTTCTATAGAAAGAGTGTTTCAGAACTGCTCAATCAAAAGTAAGGTTCAACTATGTTAGTTGAATGCACGGAACACAAAGAAGTTTCAGGGAATGCTTCTGTGTAGTTCTTATTTGAAGATATTCCTTTTCCACTATAGGCCTCTTAGCGCTCCGAATGTCCACTTGCCGTGTATTCAGAAAGAGTGTTTAAGATCTGCTCAATCAAAGGTAAGGTTCAACTCTGTCAATTGAATTCACAGATCAGAAAGAAGTTTCACAGAATGCTTCTGTGTAGTATTTATTTGAGGATATTCCTTTTTCCACTGTAGTCCGCTTAGCGCTCCGAATGTCCACTTGCAGTTTCTACAGAAAGAGTGTTTAAGAACTGCTCAATCAAAAGTAAAGTTCAACTCTGTTAGTTGAATGCACAGGTCAGAAAGAAGTTTCACCGAATGCTTCTGGGTAGTTTGTATTTGAAGATATTCCTTTTTCCAGTATGGGCCTCATAGCTCTCCGTATATCCCCTTGCAGTTTCTACAGACAGAGTGTTTCAGAACTGCTCAGTCAAAAGTAAGGTTCAGCTATGTGAGTTCAATGCACAGAACAGAAAGTAGCTTCACAGAATGCTTCTTTGTAGTTTTCATTTGAAGATATTTCTTTTTGCACTTGAGGCCTCATAGCGCTCCGAAGGGCACTTGCAGTTTCTAATGAAAGAGTGTTTCTTAATTCCTCAAAGTAAGGTTCAACTCTGTTATTTGAATGCACAGAACAGAAAAAAGTTTCACAGAATGCTTCTGTGTAGTTTTTATTTGAAGATATATCTTTTTCCACTATAGGCTTCTTAGCGCACAGAATGTCCACTTGCAGTTTCTACAGAAACAGTGTTTCAGAACTGCTCAATAAAATGTAAGGTTCAACTCTGCTAGTAGGATGCACAGATCAGAAAGTATTTTCACAGAATGCTTCTGGGTAATTTGTATTTGAAGATATTCCTTTTTCCACTATAGGCCTCTTAGCGCTCCGGATGTCCAATTGCAGTTTCTACAGAAAGTGTGTTTCAGAAGTGCTCAGTCAAAAGTAAGGTTAAACTCAGTTAGTTGAATGCACAGATCAGAAAGTAGTTTCACAGAATGCGCCTGTGTAGTTTTTATTTGAAGATATTACTTTTTCAACTATAGGCCTAATTGCGCTCCGAATGTCCTCATGCAGTTTCTACGGAAAGAGTGTTTAAGAACTGCACAATCAAAAGTAAGGATCAACTCTGTTAGTTGAATGCACAGATCAGAAAGGAGTTTCACAGAATGCTTCTGTGTAGTATTTTTTGAAGATATTCCTTTTTCCACTGTAGTCCGCCTAGCGCTCCGAATGTCCACTTGCAGTTTCTACAGAAAGAGTGTTTCAGAACTGCTCAATCAAAGGTAAGGTTCAATTATGTTAGTGGAATGCAGAGAACAGAAAGATGTTTCACAGAATGCTTCTGTGTAGTTTTTTTGAAGACATTCCTTTTCCCACTATAGGCCTCTTAGCGCACCGATTGTCCACTTGCAGTTTCTACAGAAAGAGTGTTTCGGAACTGCTCAATCAAAAGTAAGGTTCAACTATGTTAGTTGAATGCACCGAACACAAAGAAGTTTCACAGAATGCTTCTGTGTAGTTCTTATTTGAAGATATTCCTTTTCCACTATAGGCCTCTTAGCGCTCCGAATGTCCACTTGCAGTTTATTCAGAAAGAGTGTTTCAGATCTGCTCAATCAAAAGTAAGGTTCAACTCTGTTAGTTGAATGCACAGATCAGAAAGAAGTTTCACAGAATGCTTCTGGGTAGTTTGTATTTGAAGATATTCCTTTTTCCACTATAGGCCTCATTGCGCTCCGGAAGTCCAATTGTAGTTTCTACAGAAAGTGGGCTTCCGAAGTGCTCACTCAAAAGTAAGGTTAAACTCAGTGAGTTGAATGCACAGATCAGGAAGGAGTTTCACGGAATGCTTCTGTGTAGTATTTATTTGAAGATATTCCTTTTTCCACTGTAGTCCGCTTAGCGCTCAGAATGTCCACTTGCAGTTTCTACAGAAAAAGTGTTTCAGAACTGCTCGATCAAAAGTAAAGTTCAACTATGTTAGTTGAATGCACGGAACAAGTTTCACAGAATGCTTCTGTGTAGTTCTTATTTGAAGATATTCCTTTTCTACTATACGCCTCTTAGCTCTCCGAATGTCCACTTGCAGTTTATTCAGAAAGAGTGTTTCAGATCTGCTCAATCAAAAGTAAGGTTCAACTCTGTTAGTTGAATGCACAGATCAGAAAGAAGTTTCACAGAATGCTTCTGGGTAGTTTGTATTTGAACATATTCCTTTTTCCACTATAGGCCTCTTAACGCTCCGGATGTCCAATTGCAGTTTCTACAAAAAGTGTGTTTCAGAAGTGCTCAGTCAAAAGTAAGGTTAAACTCAGTTAGTTGAATGCACAGATCAGAAAGTAGTTTCACAGAATGCTTCTGTGTAGTTTTTATTTGAATATATTCCCTTTTCCACTACAGGCCCCTTAGCGCTCCGAATGTCCACTTGAAATCTCTGTAGAAAGAGTGTTTCACAACTCCTCAATCAAAAGTAAGATTCAAATCTGTTAGTTGAATGCACTGATCAGAAAGAAGTTTCACAGAATGCTTCTGTATAGTCTTTATTTGAAGATAACCCTTTTTCCACTGTAGTCCGCTTAGCGGTCCGAATGTCCACTTGCAGTTTCTACAGAAAGAGTGTTTTAGAAATCCTCAATCAAAAGTAAGGTTCAACTCTGTTAGTTGAATGCACAGAACAGAAAGATGTTTCACAGAATGCTTCTCTGTAGTTTTTATTTGCCGATATTCCTTCTTCCTCTATAGGCCTTTTAGCGCTCCGAATGTCCACTTTCAATTTCTATAGAAAGAGTGTTTCAGAACTGCTCAATCAAAACGAATTTTCAACTCTGTTAGTTGAATGCACTGATCAGAAAGAAGTTTCACAGAATGCTTCTGTGTAGTCTTTATTGGAGGATATTCCTTTTTTTTTATGATTTTTTTTTATTATTATACTTTAGGGTTTTAGGGTACATGTGCACAATGTGAAGGTTTGTTACATATGTATCCATGTGCCATGTTGATTTCCTGCACCCATTAAGTCGTCATTTGGCCTTACGTGTATCTCCTAATGCTGTCCCTCCCCCGTCCCCCCACCCCACAACAGTCCCCGGAGCGTGATTTTCCCCTTCCTGTTTCCATGAGTTCTCATTGTTCAATTCCCACCTATGAGTGAGAACATGCGATGTTTGGTTTTTCGTCCTTGCGATAGTTTACTGAGAATGATGTTTTCCAGTTTCATCCGTGTCCCTACAAAGGACACGAACTCATCATTTTTTATGGCTGCATAGTATTCCATGGTGTATATGTGCCACATTTTCTTAATCCAGTCTATCGTTGTTGGACATTTGGGTTGGTTCCAACTCTTTGCTATTGTGAATAGTGCCGCAATAAACATACGTGTGCATGTGTCTTTATAGCAGCATGACTTATAGTCCTTTGGGTATATACCCAGTAATGGGATGGCTGGGTCAAATGGTATTTCTAGTTCTAGATCCCTGAGGAATCGCCACACTGACTTCCACAATGCTTGAACTAGTTTACAGTCCCACCAACAGTGTAAAAGTGTTCCTATTTCTCCAAATCCTCTCCAGCACCTGTTGTTTCCTGATTTTTTAATGATGGCCATTCTAACTGGTGTGAGATGGTATCTCACTGTGGTTTTGATTTGCATTTCTCTGAGGGCCAGTGATGAGGAGCATTTCTTCATGTGTTTTTTGGCTGCATAAATGTCTTCTTTTGAGAATTGTCTGTTCATGTCCTCTGCGCACTTTTTGATGGGGTTGTTTGTTTATTTCTTGTAAATTTGTTTGGGTTCATTGTAGATTCTGGATATTAGCCCTTTGTCAGATGAGTAGGTTGCAAAATTTTCTCCCATTGTGTAGGTTGCCTGTTCACTCTGATGAGAGTTTCTTTTGCTGTGCAGAAGCTCTTTAGTTTAATGAGATCCCATTTGTCGATTTTGGCTTTTGTTGCCATTGCTTTTGGTGTTTTAGACATGAAGTCCTTGCCCACGCCTATGTCCTGAATGGTATTGCCTAGGTTTTCTTGTAGGATTTTAATGGTTTTAAGACTAATATATAAGTCTTTAATCCATCTTGAATTAATTTTGGTATAAGGTGTAAGGAAGGGATCCAGTTGCAGCTTTCTACATATGGCTAGCCAGTTTTCCCAGCACCATTTATTAAATAGGGAAGCCTTTCCCCATTTCTTGTTTTTGTCAGGTTTGTCAAAGATCAGATAGTTGTAGCTATGCGGCATCATTTCTGAGGGCTCTGTTCTGTCCCATTGATCTATGTCTCTGTTGTGGTACCAGTACCATGCTGTTTTGGTTACTGTAGCGTGATGCCTCCAGCTTTGTTCTTTTGGCTTAGGATTGACTTGGCGATGCGGGCTCTTTTTTGGTTCCATATGAACTTTAGAGTAGTTTTTTCCAATTCTGTGAAGAAAGTCATTGGTAGCTTGATGGGGATGGCATTGAATCTATAAATTACCTTGGGCAGTAAGTATGGCCATTTTCACGATATTGATTCTTCCAACCAATGAGCATGGAATGTTCTTCCATTTGTTTGTATCCTCTTTTATTTCATTGAGCAGTGGTTTGTAGTTCTCCTTGAAGAGGTCCTTCACATCCCTTGTAAGTTGGATTCCTAGGTATTTTATTCTCTTTGAAGCAATTGTGAATGGGAGTTCACTCATGATTTGGCTCTCTGTTTGTCTGTTATTGGTGTACAAGAATGCTTGTGATTTTTGTACATTAATTTTGTATCCTGAGACTTTGCTGAAGTTGCTAATCAGCTTAAGGAGATTTTGGGCTGAGACAACGGGGTTTTCTAGATATACAATCATGTCATCTGCAAACAGGGACAATTTGACTTCCTCTTTTCCTAATTGAATACACTTTATTTCCTTCTCCTGCCTGATTGCTCTGGCCAGGATATTCCTTTTTCAACTATCGACCATTTAGCGCTCCGAATGTCCACTTGCAGTTTCTGCAGAAAGAGTGTTTCAGAACTGCTCAATCAAAACTAAGGTTGAACTATGTCAGTTGAACGCACAGAAGAGAAAGAAGTTTCGCAGAATTCTTCTGTGTAGTTTTTTTTTGAAGATATTCCTTTTTCCACTACAGGCCTCTTAGCGCACCGAATGTCCACTTGCAGTTTCTATAGAAAGAGTGTTTCAGAACTGCTCAATCAAAAGTAAGGTTCAACTATGTTAGTTGAATGCACGGAACACAAAGAAGTTTCAGGGAATGCTTCTGTGTAGTTCTTATTTGAAGATATTCCTTTTCCACTATAGGCCTCTTAGCGCTCCGAATGTCCACTTGCCGTGTATTCAGAAAGAGTGTTTAAGATCTGCTCAATCAAAGGTAAGGTTCAACTCTGTCAATTGAATTCACAGATCAGAAAGAAGTTTCACAGAATGCTTCTGTGTAGTATTTATTTGAGGATATTCCTTTTTCCACTGTAGTCCGCTTAGCGCTCCGAATGTCCACTTGCAGTTTCTACAGAAAGAGTGTTTAAGAACTGCTCAATCAAAAGTAAAGTTCAACTCTGTTAGTTGAATGCACAGGTCAGAAAGAAGTTTCACCGAATGCTTCTGGGTAGTTTGTATTTGAAGATATTCCTTTTTCCAGTATGGGCCTCATAGCTCTCCGTATATCCCCTTGCAGTTTCTACAGACAGAGTGTTTCAGAACTGCTCAGTCAAAAGTAAGGTTCAGCTATGTGAGTTCAATGCACAGAACAGAAAGTAGCTTCACAGAATGCTTCTTTGTAGTTTTCATTTGAAGATATTTCTTTTTGCACTTGAGGCCTCATAGCGCTCCGAAGGGCACTTGCAGTTTCTAATGAAAGAGTGTTTCTTAATTCCTCAAAGTAAGGTTCAACTCTGTTATTTGAATGCACAGAACAGAAAAAAGTTTCACAGAATGCTTCTGTGTAGTTTTTATTTGAAGATATATCTTTTTCCACTATAGGCTTCTTAGCGCACAGAATGTCCACTTGCAGTTTCTACAGAAACAGTGTTTCAGAACTGCTCAATAAAATGTAAGGTTCAACTCTGCTAGTAGGATGCACAGATCAGAAAGTATTTTCACAGAATGCTTCTGGGTAATTTGTATTTGAAGATATTCCTTTTTCCACTATAGGCCTCTTAGCGCTCCGGATGTCCAATTGCAGTTTCTACAGAAAGTGTGTTTCAGAAGTGCTCAGTCAAAAGTAAGGTTAAACTCAGTTAGTTGAATGCACAGATCAGAAAGTAGTTTCACAGAATGCGCCTGTGTAGTTTTTATTTGAAGATATTACTTTTTCAACTATAGGCCTAATTGCGCTCCGAATGTCCTCATGCAGTTTCTACGGAAAGAGTGTTTAAGAACTGCACAATCAAAAGTAAGGATCAACTCTGTTAGTTGAATGCACAGATCAGAAAGGAGTTTCACAGAATGCTTCTGTGTAGTATTTTTTGAAGATATTCCTTTTTCCACTGTAGTCCGCCTAGCGCTCCGAATGTCCACTTGCAGTTTCTACAGAAAGAGTGTTTCAGAACTGCTCAATCAAAGGTAAGGTTCAATTATGTTAGTGGAATGCAGAGAACAGAAAGATGTTTCACAGAATGCTTCTGTGTAGTTTTTTTGAAGACATTCCTTTTCCCACTATAGGCCTCTTAGCGCACCGATTGTCCACTTGCAGTTTCTACAGAAAGAGTGTTTCGGAACTGCTCAATCAAAAGTAAGGTTCAACTATGTTAGTTGAATGCACCGAACACAAAGAAGTTTCACAGAATGCTTCTGTGTAGTTCTTATTTGAAGATATTCCTTTTCCACTATAGGCCTCTTAGCGCTCCGAATGTCCACTTGCAGTTTATTCAGAAAGAGTGTTTCAGATCTGCTCAATCAAAAGTAAGGTTCAACTCTGTTAGTTGAATGCACAGATCAGAAAGAAGTTTCACAGAATGCTTCTGGGTAGTTTGTATTTGAAGATATTCCTTTTTCCACTATAGGCCTCATTGCGCTCCGGAAGTCCAATTGTAGTTTCTACAGAAAGTGGGCTTCCGAAGTGCTCACTCAAAAGTAAGGTTAAACTCAGTGAGTTGAATGCACAGATCAGGAAGGAGTTTCACGGAATGCTTCTGTGTAGTATTTATTTGAAGATATTCCTTTTTCCACTGTAGTCCGCTTAGCGCTCAGAATGTCCACTTGCAGTTTCTACAGAAAAAGTGTTTCAGAACTGCTCGATCAAAAGTAAAGTTCAACTATGTTAGTTGAATGCACGGAACAAGTTTCACAGAATGCTTCTGTGTAGTTCTTATTTGAAGATATTCCTTTTCTACTATACGCCTCTTAGCTCTCGGAATGTCCACTTGCAGTTTATTCAGAAAGAGTGTTTCAGATCTGCTCAATCAAAAGTAAGGTTCAACTCTGTTAGTTGAATGCACAGATCAGAAAGAAGTTTCACAGAATGCTTCTGGGTAGTTTGTATTTGAACATATTCCTTTTTCCACTATAGGCCTCTTAACGCTCCGGATGTCCAATTGCAGTTTCTACAAAAAGTGTGTTTCAGAAGTGCTCAGTCAAAAGTAAGGTTAAACTCAGTTAGTTGAATGCACAGATCAGAAAGTAGTTTCACAGAATGCTTCTGTGTAGTTTTTATTTGAATATATTCCCTTTTCCACTACAGGCCCCTTAGCGCTCCGAATGTCCACTTGAAATCTCTGTAGAAAGAGTGTTTCACAACTCCTCAATCAAAAGTAAGATTCAAATCTGTTAGTTGAATGCACTGATCAGAAAGAAGTTTCACAGAATGCTTCTGTATAGTCTTTATTTGAAGATAACCCTTTTTCCACTGTAGTCCGCTTAGCGGTCCGAATGTCCACTTGCAGTTTCTACAGAAAGAGTGTTTTAGAAATCCTCAATCAAAAGTAAGGTTCAACTCTGTTAGTTGAATGCACAGAACAGAAAGATGTTTCACAGAATGCTTCTCTGTAGTTTTTATTTGCCGATATTCCTTCTTCCTCTATAGGCCTTTTAGCGCTCCGAATGTCCACTTTCAATTTCTATAGAAAGAGTGTTTCAGAACTGCTCAATCAAAACGAATTTTCAACTCTGTTAGTTGAATGCACTGATCAGAAAGAAGTTTCACAGAATGCTTCTGTGTAGTCTTTATTGGAGGATATTCCTTTTTTTTTATGATTTTTTTTTATTATTATACTTTAGGGTTTTAGGGTACATGTGCACAATGTGAAGGTTTGTTACATATGTATCCATGTGCCATGTTGATTTCCTGCACCCATTAAGTCGTCATTTGGCCTTACGTGTATCTCCTAATGCTGTCCCTCCCCCGTCCCCCCACCCCACAACAGTCCCCGGAGCGTGATTTTCCCCTTCCTGTTTCCATGAGTTCTCATTGTTCAATTCCCACCTATGAGTGAGAACATGCGATGTTTGGTTTTTCGTCCTTGCGATAGTTTACTGAGAATGATGTTTTCCAGTTTCATCCGTGTCCCTACAAAGGACACGAACTCATCATTTTTTATGGCTGCATAGTATTCCATGGTGTATATGTGCCACATTTTCTTAATCCAGTCTATCGTTGTTGGACATTTGGGTTGGTTCCAACTCTTTGCTATTGTGAATAGTGCCGCAATAAACATACGTGTGCATGTGTCTTTATAGCAGCATGACTTATAGTCCTTTGGGTATATACCCAGTAATGGGATGGCTGGGTCAAATGGTATTTCTAGTTCTAGATCCCTGAGGAATCGCCACACTGACTTCCACAATGCTTGAACTAGTTTACAGTCCCACCAACAGTGTAAAAGTGTTCCTATTTCTCCAAATCCTCTCCAGCACCTGTTGTTTCCTGATTTTTTAATGATGGCCATTCTAACTGGTGTGAGATGGTATCTCACTGTGGTTTTGATTTGCATTTCTCTGAGGGCCAGTGATGAGGAGCATTTCTTCATGTGTTTTTTGGCTGCATAAATGTCTTCTTTTGAGAATTGTCTGTTCATGTCCTCTGCGCACTTTTTGATGGGGTTGTTTGTTTATTTCTTGTAAATTTGTTTGGGTTCATTGTAGATTCTGGATATTAGCCCTTTGTCAGATGAGTAGGTTGCAAAATTTTCTCCCATTGTGTAGGTTGCCTGTTCACTCTGATGAGAGTTTCTTTTGCTGTGCAGAAGCTCTTTAGTTTAATGAGATCCCATTTGTCGATTTTGGCTTTTGTTGCCATTGCTTTTGGTGTTTTAGACATGAAGTCCTTGCCCACGCCTATGTCCTGAATGGTATTGCCTAGGTTTTCTTGTAGGATTTTAATGGTTTTAAGACTAATATATAAGTCTTTAATCCATCTTGAATTAATTTTGGTATAAGGTGTAAGGAAGGGATCCAGTTGCAGCTTTCTACATATGGCTAGCCAGTTTTCCCAGCACCATTTATTAAATAGGGAAGCCTTTCCCCATTTCTTGTTTTTGTCAGGTTTGTCAAAGATCAGATAGTTGTAGCTATGCGGCATCATTTCTGAGGGCTCTGTTCTGTCCCATTGATCTATGTCTCTGTTGTGGTACCAGTACCATGCTGTTTTGGTTACTGTAGCGTGATGCCTCCAGCTTTGTTCTTTTGGCTTAGGATTGACTTGGCGATGCGGGCTCTTTTTTGGTTCCATATGAACTTTAGAGTAGTTTTTTCCAATTCTGTGAAGAAAGTCATTGGTAGCTTGATGGGGATGGCATTGAATCTATAAATTACCTTGGGCAGTAAGTATGGCCATTTTCACGATATTGATTCTTCCAACCAATGAGCATGGAATGTTCTTCCATTTGTTTGTATCCTCTTTTATTTCATTGAGCAGTGGTTTGTAGTTCTCCTTGAAGAGGTCCTTCACATCCCTTGTAAGTTGGATTCCTAGGTATTTTATTCTCTTTGAAGCAATTGTGAATGGGAGTTCACTCATGATTTGGCTCTCTGTTTGTCTGTTATTGGTGTACAAGAATGCTTGTGATTTTTGAACATTAATTTTGTATCCTGAGACTTTGCTGAAGTTGCTAATCAGCTTAAGGAGATTTTGGGCTGAGACAACGGGGTTTTCTAGATATACAATCATGTCATCTGCAAACAGGGACAATTTGACTTCCTCTTTTCCTAATTGAATACACTTTATTTCCTTCTCCTGCCTGATTGCTCTGGCCAGGATATTCCTTTTTCAACTATCGACCATTTAGCGCTCCGAATGTCCACTTGCAGTTTCTGCAGAAAGAGTGTTTCAGAACTGCTCAATCAAAACTAAGGTTGAACTATGTCAGTTGAACGCACAGAAGAGAAAGAAGTTTCGCAGAATTCTTCTGTGTAGTTTTTTTTTGAAGATATTCCTTTTTCCACTACAGGTCTCTTAGCGCACCGAATGTCCACTTGCAGTTTCTATAGAAAGAGTGTTTCAGAACTGCTCAATCAAAAGTAAGGTTCAACTATGTTAGTTGAATGCACGGAACACAAAGAAGTTTCAGGGAATGCTTCTGTGTAGTTCTTATTTGAAGATATTCCTTTTCCACTATAGGCCTCTTAGCGCTCCGAATGTCCACTTGCCGTGTATTCAGAAAGAGTGTTTAAGATCTGCTCAATCAAAAGTAAGGTTCAACTCTGTCAATTGAATTCACAGATCAGAAAGAAGTTTCACAGAATGCTTCTGTGTAGTATTTATTTGAGGATATTCTTTTTCCACTGTAGTCCGCTTAGAGCTCCGAATGTCCACTTGCAGTTTCTACAGAAAGAGTGTTTAAGAACTGCTCAATCAAAAGTAAAGTTCAACTCTGTTAGTTGAATGCACAGGTCAGAAAGAAGTTTCACCGAATGCTTCTGGGTAGTTTGTATTTGAAGATATTCCTTTTTCCAGTATAGGCCTCATAGCTCTCGGAATGTCCCCTTGCAGTTTCTACAGACAGAGTGTTTCAGAACTGCTCAGTCAAAAGTAAGGTTCAGCTATGTGAGTTCAATGCACAGAACAGAAAGTAGCTTCACAGAATGCTTCTTTGTAGTTTTCATTTGAAGATATTCCTTTTTGCACTTGAGGCCTCATAGCGCTCCGAAGGGCACTTGCAGTTTCTAATGAAAGAGTGTTTCTTAATTCCTCAAAGTAAGGTTCAACTCTGTTATTTGAATGCACAGAACAGAAAAAAGTTTCACAGAATGCTTCTGTGTAGTTTTTATTTGAAGATATATCTTTTTCCACTATAGGCTTCTTAGCGCACAGAATGTCCACTTGCAGTTTCTACAGAAACAGTGTTTCAGAACTGCTCAATAAAATGTAAGGTTCAACTCTGCTAGTAGGATGCACAGATCAGAAAGTATTTTCACAGAATGCTTCTGGGTAATTTGTATTTGAAGATATTCCTTTTTCCACTATAGGCCTCTTAGCGCTCCGGATGTCCAATTGCAGTTTCTACAGAAAGTGTGTTTCAGAAGTGCTCAGTCAAAAGTAAGGTTAAACTCAGTTAGTTGAATGCACAGATCAGAAAGTAGTTTCACAGAATGCGCCTGTGTAGTTTTTATTTGAAGATATTACTTTTTCAACTATAGGCCTAATTGCGCTCCGAATGTCCTCATGCAGTTTCTACGGAAAGAGTGTTTAAGAACTGCACAATCTAAAGTAAGGATCAACTCTGTTAGTTGAATGCACAGATCAGAAAGGAGTTTCACAGAATGCTTCTGTGTAGTATTTTTTGAAGATATTCCTTTTTCCACTGTAGTCCGCATAGCGCTCCGAATGTCCACTTGCAGTTTCTACAGAAAGAGTGTTTCAGAACTGCTCAAAGGTAAGGTTCAATTATGTTAGTGGAATGCAGAGAACAGAAAGATGTTTCACAGAATGCTTCTGTGTAGTTTTTTTGAAGACATTCCTTTTCCCACTATAGGCCTCTTAGCGCACCGATTGTCCACTTGCAGTTTCTACAGAAAGAGTGTTTCGGAACTGCTCAATCAAAAGTAAGGTTCAACTATGTTAGTTGAATGCACCGAACACAAAGAAGTTTCACAGAATGCTTCTGTGTAGTTCTTATTTGAAGATATTCCTTTTCCACTATAGGCCTCTTAGCGCTCCGAATGTCCACTTGCAGTTTATTCAGAAAGAGTGTTTCAGATCTGCTCAATCAAAAGTAAGGTTCAACTCTGTTAGTTGAATGCACAGATCAGAAAGAAGTTTCACAGAATGCTTCTGGGTAGTTTGTATTTGAAGATATTCCTTTTTCCACTATAGGCCTCATTGCGCTCCGGAAGTCCAATTGTAGTTTCTACAGAAAGTGGGCTTCCGAAGTGCTCACTCAAAAGTAAGGTTAAACTCAGTTAGTTGAATGCACAGATCAGGAAGGAGTTTCACGGAATGCTTCTGTGTAGTATTTATTTGAAGATATTCCTTTTTCCACTGTAGTCCGCTTAGCGCTCAGAATGTCCACTTGCAGTTTCTACAGAAAAAGTGTTTCAGAACTGCTCAATCAAAAGTAAAGTTCAACTATGTTAGTTGAATGCACGGAACAAGTTTCACAGAATGCTTCTGTGTAGTTCTTATTTGAAGATATTCCTTTTCTACTATAGGCCTCTTAGCTCTCCGAATGTCCACTTGCAGTTTATTCAGAAAGAGTGTTTCAGATCTGCTCAATCAAAAGTAAGGTTCTACTCTGTTAGTTGAATGCACAGATCAGAAAGAAGTTTCACAGAATGCTTCTGGGTAGTTTGTATTTGAACATATTCCTTTTTCCACTATAGGCCTCTTAACGCTCCGGATGTCCAATTGCAGTTTCTACAAAAAGTGTGTTTCAGAAGTGCTCAGTCAAAAGTAAGGTTAAACTCAGTTAGTTGAATGCACAGATCAGAAAGTAGTTTCACAGAATGCTTCTGTGTAGTTTTTATTTGAATATATTCCCTTTTCCACTATAAGCCTCTTAGCGCTCCGAATTTCCACTTGAAATCTCTGTAGAAAGAGTGTTTCACAACTCCTCAATCAAAAGTAAGATTCAATTCTGTTAGTTGAATGCACTGATCAGAAAGAAGTTTCACAGAATGCTTCTGTATATTCTTTATTTGAAGATAACACTTTTTCCACTGTAGTCCGCTTAGCGGTCCGAATGTCCACTTGCAGTTTCTACAGAAAGAGTGTTTTAGAAATCCTCAATCAAAAGTAAGGTTCAACTCTGTTAGTTGAATGCACAGAACAGAAAGATGTTTCACAGAATGCTTCTCTGTAGTTTTTATTTGCCGATATTCCTTCTTCCCCTATAGGCCTTTTAGCGCTCCGAATGTCCACTTTCAATTTCTATAGAAAGAGTGTTTCAGAACTGCTCAATCAAAACGAATTTTCAACTCTGTTAGTTGAATGCACTGATCAGAAAGAAGTTTCACGGAATGCTTCTGTGTAGTCTTTATTGGAGGATATTCCTTTTTTTTTTATGATTTTTTTTTTATTATTATACTTTAGGGTTTTAGGGTACATGTGCACAATGTGAAGGTTTGTTACATATGTATCCATGTGCCATGTTGATTTCCTGCACCCATTAAGTCGTCATTTGGCATTACGTGTATCTCCTAATGCTGTCCCTCCCCCGTCCCCCCACCCCACAACAGTCCCCGGAGCGTGATTTTCCCCTTCCTGTTTCCATGAGTTCTCATTGTTCAATTCCCACCTATGAGTGAGAACATGCGATGTTTGGTTTTTCGTCCTTGCGATAGTTTACTGAGAATGATGTTTTCCAGTTTCATCCGTGTCCCTACAAAGGACGCGAACTCATCATTTTTTATGGCTGCATAGTATTCCATGGTGTATATGTGCCACATTTTCTTAATCCAGTCTATCGTTGTTGGACATTTGGGTTGGTTCCAACTCTTTGCTATTGTGAATAGTGCCGCAATAAACATACGTGTGCATGTGTCTTTATAGCAGCATGACTTATAGTCCTTTGGGTATATACCCAGTAATGGGATGGCTGGGTCAAATGGTATTTCTAGTTCTAGATCCCTGAGGAATCGCCACACTGACTTCCACAATGCTTGAACTAGTTTACAGTCCCACCAACAGTGTAAAAGTGTTCCTATTTCTCCAAATCCTCTCCAGCACCTGTGGTTTCCTGATTTTTTAATGATGGCCATTCTAACTGGTGTGAGATGGTATCTCACTGTGGTTTTGATTTGCATTTCTCTGAGGGCCAGTGATGAGGAGCATTTCTTCATGTGTTTTTTGGCTGCATAAATGTCTTCTTTTGAGAATTGTCTGTTCATGTCCTCTGCCCACTTTTTGATGGGGTTTTTTGTTTATTTCTTGTAAATTTGTTTGGGTTCATTGTAGATTCTGGATATTAGCCCTTTGTCAGATGAGTAGGTTGCAAAATTTTCTCCCATTGTGTAGGTTGCCTGTTCACTCTGATGAGAGTTTCTTTTGCTGTGCAGAAGCTCTTTAGTTTAATGAGATCCCATTTGTCGATTTTGGCTTTTGTTGCCATTGCTTTTGGTGTTTTAGACATGAAGTCCTTGCCCACGCCTATGTCCTGAATGGTATTGCCTAGGTTTTCTTGTAGGATTTTAATGGTTTTAAGACTAATATATAAGTCTTTAATCCATCTTGAATTAATTTTGGTATAAGGTGTAAGGAAGGGATCCAGTTGCAGCTTTCTACATATGGCTAGCCAGTTTTCCCAGCACCATTTATTAAATAGGGAAGCCTTTCCCCATTTCTTGTTTTTGTCAGGTTTGTCAAAGATCAGATAGTTGTAGCTATGCGGCATCATTTCTGAGGGCTCTGTTCTGTCCCATTGATCTATGTCTCTGTTGTGGTACCAGTACCATGCTGTTTTGGTTACTGTAGCGTGATGCCTCCAGCTTTGTTCTTTTGGCTTAGGATTGACTTGGCGATGCGGGCTCTTTTTTGGTTCCATATGAACTTTAGAGTAGTTTTTTCCAATTCTGTGAAGAAAGTCATTGGTAGCTTGATGGGGATGGCATTGAATCTATAAATTACCTTGGGCAGTAAGTATGGCCATTTTCACGATATTGATTCTTCCAACCAATGAGCATGGAATGTTCTTCCATTTGTTTGTATCCTCTTTTATTTCATTGAGCAGTGGTTTGTAGTTCTCCTTGAAGAGGTCCTTCACATCCCTTGTAAGTTGGATTCCTAGGTATTTTATTCTCTTTGAAGCAATTGTGAATGGGAGTTCACTCATGATTTGGCTCTCTGTTTGTCTGTTATTGGTGTACAAGAATGCTTGTGATTTTTGTACATTAATTTTGTATCCTGAGACTTTGCTGAAGTTGCTAATCAGCTTAAGGAGATTTTGGGCTGAGACAACGGGGTTTTCTAGATATACAATCATGTCATCTGCAAACAGGGACAATTTGACTTCCTCTTTTCCTAATTGAATACACTTTATTTCCTTCTCCTGCCTGATTGCTCTGGCCAGGATATTCCTTTTTCAACTATCGACCATTTAGCGCTCCGAATGTCCACTTGCAGTTTCTGCAGAAAGAGTGTTTCAGAACTGCTCAATCAAAACTAAGGTTGAACTATGTCAGTTGAAGGCACAGAAGAGAAAGAAGTTTCGCAGAATTCTTCTGTGTAGTTTTTTTTTGAAGATATTCCTTTTTCCACTACAGGCCTCTTAGCGCACCGAATGTCCATTTGCAGTTTCTATAGAAAGAGTGTTTCAGAACTGCTCAATCAAAAGTAAGGTTCAACTATGTTAGTTGAATGCACGGAACACAAAGAAGTTTCACAGAATGCTTCTGTGTAGTTCTTATTTGAAGATATTCCTTTTCCACTATAGGCCTCTTAGCGCTCCGAATGTCCACTTGCCGTGTATTCAGAAAGAGTGTTTAAGATCTGCTCAATCAAAGGTAAGGTTCAACTCTGTCAATTGAATTCACAGATCAGAAAGAAGTTTCACAGAATGCTTCTGTGTAGTATTTATTTGAGGATATTCCTTTTTCCACTGTAGTCCGCTTAGCGCTCCGAATGTCCACTTGCAGTTTCTACAGAAAGAGTGTTTAAGAACTGCTCAATCAAAAGTAAAGTTCAACTCTGTTAGTTGAATGCACAGGTCAGAAAGAAGTTTCACCGAATGCTTCTGGGTAGTTTGTATTTGAAGATATTCCTTTTTCCAGTATAGGCCTCATAGCTCTCCGAATATCCCCTTGCAGTTTCTACAGACAGAGTGTTTCAGAACTGCTCAGTCAAAAGTAAGGTTCAGCTATGTGAGTTCAATGCACAGAACAGAAAGTAGCTTCACAGAGTGCTTCTTTGTAGTTTTCATTTGAAGATATTCCTTTTTGCACTTGAGGCCTCATAGCGCTCCGAAGGGCACTTGCAGTTTCTAATGAAAGAGTGTTTCTGAATTCCTCAAAGTAAGGTTCAACTCTGTTATTTGAATGCACAGAACAGAAAAAAGTTTCACAGAATGCTTCTATGTAGTTTTTATTTGAAGATATATCTTTTTCCACTATAGGCTTCTTAGCGCACAGAATGTCCACTTGCAGTTTCTACAGAAACAGTGTTTCAGAACTGCTCAATAAAATGTAAGGTTCAACTCTGCTAGTAGGATGCACAGATCAGAAAGTATTTTCACAGAATGCTTCTGGGTAATTTGTATTTGAAGATATTCCTTTTTCCACTATAGGCCTCTTAGCGCTCCGGATGTCCAATTGCAGTTTCTACAGAAAGTGTGTTTCAGAAGTGCTCAGTCAAAAGTAAGGTTAAACTCAGTGTTGAATGCACAGATCAGAAAGTAGTTTCACAGAATGCGCCTGTGTAGTTTTTATTTGAAGATATTACTTTTTCAACTATAGGCCTAATTGCGCTCCGAATGTCCTCATGCAGTTTCTACGGAAAGAGTGTTTAAGAACTGCACAATCAAAAGTAAGGATCAACTCTGTTAGTTGAATGCACAGATCAGAAAGGAGTTTCACAGAATGCTTCTGTGTAGTATTTTTTGAAGATATTCCTTTTTCCACTGTAGTCCGCATAGCGCTCCGAATGTCCACTTGCAGTTTCTACAGAAAGAGTGTTTCAGAACTGCTCAATCAAAGGTAAGGTTCAATTATGTTAGTGGAATGCAGAGAACAGAAAGATGTTTCACAGAATGCTTCTGTGTAGTTTTTTTGAAGACATTCCTTTTCCCACTATAGGCCTCTTAGCGCACCGATTGTCCACTTGCAGTTTCTACAGAAAGAGTGTTTCGGAACTGCTCAATCAAAAGTAAGGTTCAACTATGTTAGTTGAATGCACCGAACACAAAGAAGTTTCACAGAATGCTTCTGTGTAGTTCTTATTTGAAGATATTCCTTTTCCACTATAGGCCTCTTAGCGCTCCGAATGTCCACTTGCAGTTTATTCAGAAAGAGTGTTTCAGATCTGCTCAATCAAAAGTAAGGTTCAACTCTGTTAGTTGAATGCACAGATCAGAAAGAAGTTTCACAGAATGCTTCTGGGTAGTTTGTATTTGAAGATATTCCTTTTTCCACTATAGGCCTCATTGCGCTCCGGAAGTCCAATTGTAGTTTCTACAGAAAGTGGGCTTCCGAAGTGCTCACTCAAAAGTAAGGTTAAACTCAGTTAGTTGAATGCACAGATCAGGAAGGAGTTTCACGGAATGCTTCTTTGTAGTATTTATTTGAAGATATTCCTTTTTCCACTGTAGTCCGCTTAGCGCTCAGAATGTCCACTTGCAGTTTCTACAGAAAAAGTGTTTCAGAACTGCTCAATCAAAAGTAAAGTTCAACTATGTTAGTTGAATGCACGGAACAAGTTTCACAGAATGCTTCTGTGTAGTTCTTATTTGAAGATATTCCTTTTCTACTATACGCCTCTTAGCTCTCCGAATGTCCACTTGCAGTTTATTCAGAAAGAGTGTTTCAGATCTGCTCAATCAAAAGTAAGGTTCAACTCTGTTAGTTGAATGCACAGATCAGAAAGAAGTTTCACAGAATGCTTCTGGGTAGTTTGTATTTGAACATATTCCTTTTTCCACTATAGGCCTCTTAACGCTCCGGATGTCCAATTGCAGTTTCTACAAAAAGTGTGTTTCAGAAGTGCTCAGTCAAAAGTAAGGTTAAACTCAGTTAGTTGAATGCACAGATGAGAAAGTAGTTTCACAGAATGCTTCTGTGTAGTTTTTATTTGAATATATTCCCTTTTCCACTACAGGCCCCTTAGCGCTCCGAATGTCCACTTGAAATCTCTGTAGAAAGAGTGTTTCACAACTCCTCAATCAAAAGTAAGATTCAAATCTGTTAGTTGAATGCACTGATCAGAAAGAAGTTTCACAGAATGCTTCTGTATAGTCTTTATTTGAAGATAACCCTTTTTCCACTGTAGTCCGCTTAGCGGTCCGAATGTCCACTTGCAGTTTCTACAGAAAGAGTGTTTTAGAAATCCTCAATCAAAAGTAAGGTTCAACTCTGTTAGTTGAATGCACAGAACAGAAAGATGTTTCACAGAATGCTTCTCTGTAGTTTTTATTTGCCGATATTCCTTCTTCCCCTATAGGCCTTTTAGCGCTCTGAATGTCCACTTGCAGTTTCTATAGAAAGAGTGTTTCACAACTGCTCAATCAAAAGTAAGGTTCAACTATGTTAGTTGAATGCACGGAACACAAAGAAGTTTCACAGAATGCTTCTGTGTAGTTCTTATTTGAAGATATTCCTTTTCCACTATAGGCCTCTTAGCGCTCCGAATGTCCACTTGCCGTGTATTCAGAAAGAGTGTTTAAGATCTGCTCAATCAAAGGTAAGGTTCAACTCTGTCAATTGAATTCACAGATCAGAAAGAAGTTTCACAGAATGCTTCTGTGTAGTATTTATTTGAGGATATTCCTTTTTCCACTGTAGTCCGCTTAGCGCTCCGAATGTCCACTTGCAGTTTCTACAGAAAGAGTGTTTAAGAACTGCTCAATCAAAAGTAAAGTTCAACTCTGTTAGTTGAATGCACAGGTCAGAAAGAAGTTTCACCGAATGCTTCTGGGTAGTTTGTATTTGAAGATATTCCTTTTTCCAGTATAGGCCTCATAGCTCTCCGAATATCCCCTTGCAGTTTCTACAGACAGAGTGTTTCAGAACTGCTCAGTCAAAAGTAAGGTTCAGCTATGTGAGTTCAATGCACAGAACAGAAAGTAGCTTCACAGAGTGCTTCTTTGTAGTTTTCATTTGAAGATATTCCTTTTTGCACTTGAGGCCTCATAGCGCTCCGAAGGGCACTTGCAGTTTCTAATGAAAGAGTGTTTCTGAATTCCTCAAAGTAAGGTTCAACTCTGTTATTTGAATGCACAGAACAGAAAAAAGTTTCACAGAATGCTTCTATGTAGTTTTTATTTGAAGATATATCTTTTTCCACTATAGGCTTCTTAGCGCACAGAATGTCCACTTGCAGTTTCTACAGAAACAGTGTTTCAGAACTGCTCAATAAAATGTAAGGTTCAACTCTGCTAGTAGGATGCACAGATCAGAAAGTATTTTCACAGAATGCTTCTGGGTAATTTGTATTTGAAGATATTCCTTTTTCCACTATAGGCCTCTTAGCGCTCCGGATGTCCAATTGCAGTTTCTACAGAAAGTGTGTTTCAGAAGTGCTCAGTCAAAAGTAAGGTTAAACTCAGTGTTGAATGCACAGATCAGAAAGTAGTTTCACAGAATGCGCCTGTGTAGTTTTTATTTGAAGATATTACTTTTTCAACTATAGGCCTAATTGCGCTCCGAATGTCCTCATGCAGTTTCTACGGAAAGAGTGTTTAAGAACTGCACAATCAAAAGTAAGGATCAACTCTGTTAGTTGAATGCACAGATCAGAAAGGAGTTTCACAGAATGCTTCTGTGTAGTATTTTTTGAAGATATTCCTTTTTCCACTGTAGTCCGCATAGCGCTCCGAATGTCCACTTGCAGTTTCTACAGAAAGAGTGTTTCAGAACTGCTCAATCAAAGGTAAGGTTCAATTATGTTAGTGGAATGCAGAGAACAGAAAGATGTTTCACAGAATGCTTCTGTGTAGTTTTTTTGAAGACATTCCTTTTCCCACTATAGGCCTCTTAGCGCACCGATTGTCCACTTGCAGTTTCTACAGAAAGAGTGTTTCGGAACTGCTCAATCAAAAGTAAGGTTCAACTATGTTAGTTGAATGCACCGAACACAAAGAAGTTTCACAGAATGCTTCTGTGTAGTTCTTATTTGAAGATATTCCTTTTCCACTATAGGCCTCTTAGCGCTCCGAATGTCCACTTGCAGTTTATTCAGAAAGAGTGTTTCAGATCTGCTCAATCAAAAGTAAGGTTCAACTCTGTTAGTTGAATGCACAGATCAGAAAGAAGTTTCACAGAATGCTTCTGGGTAGTTTGTATTTGAAGATATTCCTTTTTCCACTATAGGCCTCATTGCGCTCCGGAAGTCCAATTGTAGTTTCTACAGAAAGTGGGCTTCCGAAGTGCTCACTCAAAAGTAAGGTTAAACTCAGTTAGTTGAATGCACAGATCAGGAAGGAGTTTCACGGAATGCTTCTTTGTAGTATTTATTTGAAGATATTCCTTTTTCCACTGTAGTCCGCTTAGCGCTCAGAATGTCCACTTGCAGTTTCTACAGAAAAAGTGTTTCAGAACTGCTCAATCAAAAGTAAAGTTCAACTATGTTAGTTGAATGCACGGAACAAGTTTCACAGAATGCTTCTGTGTAGTTCTTATTTGAAGATATTCCTTTTCTACTATACGCCTCTTAGCTCTCCGAATGTCCACTTGCAGTTTATTCAGAAAGAGTGTTTCAGATCTGCTCAATCAAAAGTAAGGTTCAACTCTGTTAGTTGAATGCACAGATCAGAAAGAAGTTTCACAGAATGCTTCTGGGTAGTTTGTATTTGAACATATTCCTTTTTCCACTATAGGCCTCTTAACGCTCCGGATGTCCAATTGCAGTTTCTACAAAAAGTGTGTTTCAGAAGTGCTCAGTCAAAAGTAAGGTTAAACTCAGTTAGTTGAATGCACAGATGAGAAAGTAGTTTCACAGAATGCTTCTGTGTAGTTTTTATTTGAATATATTCCCTTTTCCACTACAGGCCCCTTAGCGCTCCGAATGTCCACTTGAAATCTCTGTAGAAAGAGTGTTTCACAACTCCTCAATCAAAAGTAAGATTCAAATCTGTTAGTTGAATGCACTGATCAGAAAGAAGTTTCACAGAATGCTTCTGTATAGTCTTTATTTGAAGATAACCCTTTTTCCACTGTAGTCCGCTTAGCGGTCCGAATGTCCACTTGCAGTTTCTACAGAAAGAGTGTTTTAGAAATCCTCAATCAAAAGTAAGGTTCAACTCTGTTAGTTGAATGCACAGAACAGAAAGATGTTTCACAGAATGCTTCTCTGTAGTTTTTATTTGCCGATATTCCTTCTTCCCCTATAGGCCTTTTAGCGCTCTGAATGTCCACTTGCAGTTTCTATAGAAAGAGTGTTTCACAACTGCTCAATCAAAAGTAAGGTTCAACTATGTTAGTTGAATGCACGGAACACAAAGAAGTTTCACAGAATGCTTCTGTGTAGTTCTTATTTGAAGATATTCCTTTTCCACTATAGGCCTCTTAGCGCTCCGAATGTCCACTTGCCGTGTATTCAGAAAGAGTGTTTAAGATCTGCTCAATCAAAGGTAAGGTTCAACTCTGTCAATTGAATTCACAGATCAGAAAGAAGTTTCACAGAATGCTTCTGTGTAGTATTTATTTGAGGATATTCCTTTTTCCACTGTAGTCCGCTTAGCGCTCCGAATGTCCACTTGCAGTTTCTACAGAAAGAGTGTTTAAGAACTGCTCAATCAAAAGTAAAGTTCAACTCTGTTAGTTGAATGCACAGGTCAGAAAGAAGTTTCACCGAATGATTCTGGGTAGTTTGTATTTGAAGATAATCCTTTTTCCAGTATAGGCCTCATAGCTCTCCGAATATCCCCTTGCAGTTTCTACAGACAGAGTGTTTCAGAACTGCTCAGTCAAAAGTAAGGTTCAGCTATGTGAGTTCAATGCACAGAACAGAAAGTAGCTTCACAGAATGCTTCTTTGTAGTTTTCATTTGAAGATATTCCTTTTTGCACTTGAGGCCTCATAGCGCTCCGAAGGGCACTTGCAGTTTCTAATGAAAGAGTGTTTCTTAATTCCTCAAAGTAAGGTTCAACTCTGTTATTTGAATGCACAGAACAGAAAAAAGTTTCACAGAATGCTTCTGTGTAGTTTTTATTTGAAGATATATATTTTTCCACTATAGGCTTCTTAGCGCACAGAATGTCCACTTGCAGTTTCTACAGAAACAGTGTTTCAGAACTGCTCAATAAAATGTAAGGTTCAACTCTGCTAGTAGGATGCACAGATCAGAAAGTATTTTCACAGAATGCTTCTGGGTAATTTGTATTTGAAGATATTCCTTTTTCCACTATAGGCCTCTTAGCGCTCCGGATGTCCAATTGCAGTTTCTACAGAAAGTGTGTTTCAGAAGTGCTCAGTCAAAAGTAAGGTTAAACTCAGTTAGTTGAATGCACAGATCAGAAAGTAGTTTCACAGAATGCGCCTGTGTAGTTTTTATTTGAAGATATTACTTTTTCAACTATAGGCCTAATTGCGCTCCGAATGTCCTCATGCAGTTTCTACGGAAAGAGTGTTTAAGAACTGCACAATCTAAAGTAAGGATCAACTCTGTTAGTTGAATGCACAGATCAGAAAGGAGTTTCACAGAATGCTTCTGTGTAGTATTTTTTGAAGATATTCCTTTTTCCACTGTAGTCCGCATAGCGCTCCGAATGTCCACTTGCAGTTTCTACAGAAAGAGTGTTTCAGAACTGCTCAATCAAAGGTAAGGTTCAATTATGTTAGTGGAATGCAGAGAACAGAAAGATGTTTCACAGAATGCTTCTGTGTAGTTTTTTTGAAGACATTCCTTTTCCCACTATAGGCCTCTTAGCGCACCGATTGTCCACTTGCAGTTTCTACAGAAAGAGTGTTTCGGAACTGCTCAATCAAAAGTAAGGTTCAACTATGTTAGTTGAATGCACCGAACACAAAGAAGTTTCACAGAATGCTTCTGTGTAGTTCTTATTTGAAGATATTCCTTTTCCACTATAGGCCTCTTAGCGCTCCGAATGTCCACTTGCAGTTTATTCAGAAAGAGTGTTTCAGATCTGCTCAATCAAAAGTAAGGTTCAACTCTGTTAGTTGAATGCACAGATCAGAAAGAAGTTTCACAGAATGCTTCTGGGTAGTTTGTATTTGAAGATATTCCTTTTTCCACTATAGGCCTCATTGCGCTCCGGAAGTCCAATTGTAGTTTCTACAGAAAGTGGGCTTCCGAAGTGCTCACTCAAAAGTAAGGTTAAACTCAGTTAGTTGAATGCACAGATCAGGAAGGAGTTTCACGGAATGCTTCTGTGTAGTATTTATTTGAAGATATTCCTTTTTCCACTGTAGTCCGCTTAGCGCTCAGAATGTCCACTTGCAGTTTCTACAGAAAAAGTGTTTCAGAACTGCTCAATCAAAAGTAAAGTTCAACTATGTTAGTTGAATGCACGGAACAAGTTTCACAGAATGCTTCTGTGTAGTTCTTATTTGAAGATATTCCTTTTCTACTATACGCCTCTTAGCTCTCCGAATGTCCACTTGCAGTTTATTCAGAAAGAGTGTTTCAGATCTGCTCAATCAAAAGTAAGGTTCAACTCTGTTAGTTGAATGCACAGATCAGAAAGAAGTTTCACAGAATGCTTCTGGGTAGTTTGTATTTGAACATATTCCTTTTTCCACTATAGGCCTCTTAACGCTCCGGATGTCCAATTGCAGTTTCTACAAAAAGTGTGTTTCAGAAGTGCTCAGTCAAAAGTAAGGTTAAACTCAGTTAGTTGAATGCACAGATCAGAAAGTAGTTTCACAGAATGCTTCTGTGTAGTTTTTATTTGAATATATTCCCTTTTCCACTACAGGCCCCTTAGCGCTCCGAATGTCCACTTGAAATCTCCGTAGAAAGAGTGTTTCACAACTCCTCAATCAAAAGTAAGATTCAAATCTGTTAGTTGAATGCACTGATCAGAAAGAAGTTTCACAGAATGCTTCTGTATAGTCTTTATTTGAAGATAACCCTTTTTCCACTGTAGTCCGCTTAGCGGTCCGAATGTCCACTTGCAGTTTCTACAGAAGGAGTGTTTTAGAAATCCTCAATCAAAAGTAAGGTTCAACTCTGTTAGTTGAATGCACAGAACAGAAAGATGTTTCACAGAATGCTTCTCTGTAGTTTTTATTTGCCGATATTCCTTCTTCCCCTATAGGCCTTTTAGCGCTCCGAATGTCCACTTTCAATTTCTATAGAAAGAGTGTTTCAGAACTGCTCAATCAAAACGAATTTTCAACTCTGTTAGTTGAATGCACAGATCAGAAAGAAGTTTCACAGAATGCTTCTGGGTAGTTTGTATTTGAACATATTCCTTTTTCCACTATAGGCCTCTTAACGCTCCGGATGTCCAATTGCAGTTTCTACAAAAAGTGTGTTTCAGAAGTGCTCAGTCAAAAGTAAGGTTAAACTCAGTTAGTTGAATGCACAGATCAGAAAGTAGTTTCACAGAATGCTTCTGTGTAGTTTTTATTTGAATATATTCCCTTTTCCACTACAGGCCCCTTAGCGCTCCGAATGTCCACTTGAAATCTCTGTAGAAAGAGTGTTTCACAACTCCTCAATCAAAAGTAAGATTCAAATCTGTTAGTTGAATGCACTGATCAGAAAGAAGTTTCACAGAATGCTTCTGTATAGTCTTTATTTGAAGATAAACCTTTTTCCACTGTAGTCCGCTTAGCGGTCCGAATGTCCACTTGCAGTTTCTACAGAAAGAGTGTTTTAGAAATCCTCAATCAAAAGTAAGGTTCAACTCTGTTAGTTGAATGCACAGAACAGAAAGATGTTTCACAGAATGCTTCTCTGTAGTTTTTATTTGCCGATATTCCTTCTTCCCCTATAGGCCTTTTAGCGCTCTGAATGTCCACTTGCAGTTTCTATAGAAAGAGTGTTTCAGAACTGCTCAATCAAAAGTAAGGTTCAACTATGTTAGTTGAATGCACGGAACACAAAGAAGTTTCAGGGAATGCTTCTGTGTAGTTCTTATTTGAAGATATTCCTTTTCCACTATAGGCCTCTTAGCGCTCCGAATGTCCACTTGCCCTGTATTCAGAAAGAGTGTTTAAGATCTGCTCAATCAAAGGTAAGGTTCAACTCTGTCAATTGAATTCACAGATCAGAAAGAAGTTTCACAGAATGCTTCTGTGTAGTATTTATTTGAGGATATTCCTTTTTCCACTGTAGTCCGCTTAGCGCTCCGAATGTCCACTTGCAGTTTCTACAGAAAGAGTGTTTAAGAACTGCTCAATCAAAAGTAAAGTTCAACTCTGTTAGTTGAATGCACAGGTCAGAAAGAAGTTTCACCGAATGCTTCTGGGTAGTTTGTATTTGAAGATATTCCTTTTTCCAGTATAGGCCTCATAGCTCTCCGAATATCCCCTTGCAGTTTCTACAGACAGAGTGTTTCAGAACTGCTCAGTCAAAAGTAAGGTTCAGCTATGTGAGTTCAATGCACAGAACAGAAAGTAGCTTCACAGAGTGCTTCTTTGTAGTTTTCATTTGAAGATATTCCTTTTTGCACTTGAGGCCTCATAGCGCTCCGAAGGGCACTTGCAGTTTCTAATGAAAGAGTGTTTCTGAATTCCTCAAAGTAAGGTTCAACTCTGTTATTTGAATGCACAGAACAGAAAAAAGTTTCACAGAATGCTTCTATGTAGTTTTTATTTGAAGATATATCTTTTTCCACTATAGGCTTCTTAGCGCACAGAATGTCCACTTGCAGTTTCTACAGAAACAGTGTTTCAGAACTGCTCAATAAAATGTAAGGTTCAACTCTGCTAGTAGGATGCACAGATCAGAAAGTATTTTCACAGAATGCTTCTGGGTAATTTGTATTTGAAGATATTCCTTTTTCCACTATAGGCCTCTTAGCGCTCCGGATGTCCAATTGCAGTTTCTACAGAAAGTGTGTTTCAGAAGTGCTCAGTCAAAAGTAAGGTTAAACTCAGTGTTGAATGCACAGATCAGAAAGTAGTTTCACAGAATGCGCCTGTGTAGTTTTTATTTGAAGATATTACTTTTTCAACTATAGGCCTAATTGCGCTCCGAATGTCCTCATGCAGTTTCTACGGAAAGAGTGTTTAAGAACTGCACAATCAAAAGTAAGGATCAACTCTGTTAGTTGAATGCACAGATCAGAAAGGAGTTTCACAGAATGCTTCTGTGTAGTATTTTTTGAAGATATTCCTTTTTCCACTGTAGTCCGCATAGCGCTCCGAATGTCCACTTGCAGTTTCTACAGAAAGAGTGTTTCAGAACTGCTCAATCAAAGGTAAGGTTCAATTATGTTAGTGGAATGCAGAGAACAGAAAGATGTTTCACAGAATGCTTCTGTGTAGTTTTTTTGAAGACATTCCTTTTCCCACTATAGGCCTCTTAGCGCACCGATTGTCCACTTGCAGTTTCTACAGAAAGAGTGTTTCGGAACTGCTCAATCAAAAGTAAGGTTCAACTATGTTAGTTGAATGCACCGAACACAAAGAAGTTTCACAGAATGCTTCTGTGTAGTTCTTATTTGAAGATATTCCTTTTCCACTATAGGCCTCTTAGCGCTCCGAATGTCCACTTGCAGTTTATTCAGAAAGAGTGTTTCAGATCTGCTCAATCAAAAGTAAGGTTCAACTCTGTTAGTTGAATGCACAGATCAGAAAGAAGTTTCACAGAATGCTTCTGGGTAGTTTGTATTTGAAGATATTCCTTTTTCCACTATAGGCCTCATTGCGCTCCGGAAGTCCAATTGTAGTTTCTACAGAAAGTGGGCTTCCGAAGTGCTCACTCAAAAGTAAGGTTAAACTCAGTTAGTTGAATGCACAGATCAGGAAGGAGTTTCACGGAATGCTTCTGTGTAGTATTTATTTGAAGATATTCCTTTTTCCACTGTAGTCCGCTTAGCGCTCAGAATGTCCACTTGCAGTTTCTACAGAAAAAGTGTTTCAGAACTGCTCAATCAAAAGTAAAGTTCAACTATGTTAGTTGAATGCACGGAACAAGTTTCACAGAATGCTTCTGTGTAGTTCTTATTTGAAGATATTCCTTTTCTACTATACGCCTCTTAGCTCTCCGAATGTCCACTTGCAGTTTATTCAGAAAGAGTGTTTCAGATCTGCTCAATCAAAAGTAAGGTTCAACTCTGTTAGTTGAATGCACAGATCAGAAAGAAGTTTCACAGAATGCTTCTGGGTAGTTTGTATTTGAACATATTCCTTTTTCCACTATAGGCCTCTTAACGCTCCGGATGTCCAATTGCAGTTTCTACAAAAAGTGTGTTTCAGAAGTGCTCAGTCAAAAGTAAGGTTAAACTCAGTTAGTTGAATGCACAGATGAGAAAGTAGTTTCACAGAATGCTTCTGTGTAGTTTTTATTTGAATATATTCCCTTTTCCACTACAGGCCCCTTAGCGCTCCGAATGTCCACTTGAAATCTCTGTAGAAAGAGTGTTTCACAACTCCTCAATCAAAAGTAAGATTCAAATCTGTTAGTTGAATGCACTGATCAGAAAGAAGTTTCACAGAATGCTTCTGTATAGTCTTTATTTGAAGATAACCCTTTTTCCACTGTAGTCCGCTTAGCGGTCCGAATGTCCACTTGCAGTTTCTACAGAAAGAGTGTTTTAGAAATCCTCAATCAAAAGTAAGGTTCAACTCTGTTAGTTGAATGCACAGAACAGAAAGATGTTTCACAGAATGCTTCTCTGTAGTTTTTATTTGCCGATATTCCTTCTTCCCCTATAGGCCTTTTAGCGCTCTGAATGTCCACTTGCAGTTTCTATAGAAAGAGTGTTTCACAACTGCTCAATCAAAAGTAAGGTTCAACTATGTTAGTTGAATGCACGGAACACAAAGAAGTTTCAGGGAATGCTTCTGTGTAGTTCTTATTTGAAGATATTCCTTTTCCACTATAGGCCTCTTAGCGCTCCGAATGTCCACTTGCCCTGTATTCAGAAAGAGTGTTTAAGATCTGCTCAATCAAAGGTAAGGTTCAACTCTGTCAATTGAATTCACAGATCAGAAAGAAGTTTCACAGAATGCTTCTGTGTAGTATTTATTTGAGGATATTCCTTTTTCCACTGTAGTCCGCTTAGCGCTCCGAATGTCCACTTGCAGTTTCTACAGAAAGAGTGTTTAAGAACTGCTCAATCAAAAGTAAAGTTCAACTCTGTTAGTTGAATGCACAGGTCAGAAAGAAGTTTCACCGAATGATTCTGGGTAGTTTGTATTTGAAGATAATCCTTTTTCCAGTATAGGCCTCATAGCTCTCCGAATATCCCCTTGCAGTTTCTACAGACAGAGTGTTTCAGAACTGCTCAGTCAAAAGTAAGGTTCAGCTATGTGAGTTCAATGCACAGAACAGAAAGTAGCTTCACAGAATGCTTCTTTGTAGTTTTCATTTGAAGATATTCCTTTTTGCACTTGAGGCCTCATAGCGCTCCGAAGGGCACTTGCAGTTTCTAATGAAAGAGTGTTTCTTAATTCCTCAAAGTAAGGTTCAACTCTGTTATTTGAATGCACAGAACAGAAAAAAGTTTCACAGAATGCTTCTGTGTAGTTTTTATTTGAAGATATATCTTTTTCCACTATAGGCTTCTTAGCGCACAGAATGTCCACTTGCAGTTTCTACAGAAACAGTGTTTCAGAACTGCTCAATAAAATGTAAGGTTCAACTCTGCTAGTAGGATGCACAGATCAGAAAGTATTTTCACAGAATGCTTCTGGGTAATTTGTATTTGAAGATATTCCTTTTTCCACTATAGGCCTCTTAGCGCTCCGGATGTCCAATTGCAGTTTCTACAGAAAGTGTGTTTCAGAAGTGCTCAGTCAAAAGTAAGGTTAAACTCAGTTAGTTGAATGCACAGATCAGAAAGTAGTTTCACAGAATGCGCCTGTGTAGTTTTTATTTGAAGACATTACTTTTTCAACTATAGGCCTAATTGCGCTCCGAATGTCCTCATGCAGTTTCTACGGAAAGAGTGTTTAAGAACTGCACAATCTAAAGTAAGGATCAACTCTGTTAGTTGAATGCACAGATCAGAAAGGAGTTTCACAGAATGCTTCTGTGTAGTATTTTTTGAAGATATTCCTTTTTCCACTGTAGTCCGCATAGCGCTCCGAATGTCCACTTGCAGTTTCTACAGAAAGAGTGTTTCAGAACTGCTCAATCAAAGGTAAGGTTCAATTATGTTAGTGGAATGCAGAGAACAGAAAGATGTTTCACAGAATGCTTCTGTGTAGTTTTTTTGAAGACATTCCTTTTCCCACTATAGGCCTCTTAGCGCACCGATTGTCCACTTGCAGTTTCTACAGAAAGAGTGTTTCGGAACTGCTCAATCAAAAGTAAGGTTCAACTATGTTAGTTGAATGCACCGAACACAAAGAAGTTTCACAGAATGCTTCTGTGTAGTTCTTATTTGAAGATATTCCTTTTCCACTATAGGCCTCTTAGCGCTCCGAATGTCCACTTGCAGTTTATTCAGAAAGAGTGTTTCAGATCTGCTCAATCAAAAGTAAGGTTCAACTCTGTTAGTTGAATGCACAGATCAGAAAGAAGTTTCACAGAATGCTTCTGGGTAGTTTGTATTTGAAGATATTCCTTTTTCCACTATAGGCCTCATTGCGCTCCGGAAGTCCAATTGTAGTTTCTACAGAAAGTGGGCTTCCGAAGTGCTCACTCAAAAGTAAGGTTAAACTCAGTTAGTTGAATGCACAGATCAGGAAGGAGTTTCACGGAATGCTTCTGTGTAGTATTTATTTGAAGATATTCCTTTTTCCACTGTAGTCCGCTTAGCGCTCAGAATGTCCACTTGCAGTTTCTACAGAAAAAGTGTTTCAGAACTGCTCAATCAAAAGTAAAGTTCAACTATGTTAGTTGAATGCACGGAACAAGTTTCACAGAATGCTTCTGTGTAGTTCTTATTTGAAGATATTCCTTTTCTACTATACGCCTCTTAGCTCTCCGAATGTCCACTTGCAGTTTATTCAGAAAGAGTGTTTCAGATCTGCTCAATCAAAAGTAAGGTTCAACTCTGTTAGTTGAATGCACAGATCAGAAAGAAGTTTCACAGAATGCTTCTGGGTAGTTTGTATTTGAACATATTCCTTTTTCCACTATAGGCCTCTTAACGCTCCGGATGTCCAATTGCAGTTTCTACAAAAAGTGTGTTTCAGAAGTGCTCAGTCAAAAGTAAGGTTAAACTCAGTTAGTTGAATGCACAGATCAGAAAGTAGTTTCACAGAATGCTTCTGTGTAGTTTTTATTTGAATATATTCCCTTTTCCACTACAGGCCCTTAGCGCTCCGAATGTCCACTTGAAATCTCCGTAGAAAGAGTGTTTCACAACTCCTCAATCAAAAGTAAGATTCAAATCTGTTAGTTGAATGCACTGATCAGAAAGAAGTTTCACAGAATGCTTCTGTATAGTCTTTATTTGAAGATAACCCTTTTTCCACTGTAGTCCGCTTAGCGGTCCGAATGTCCACTTGCAGTTTCTACAGAAGGAGTGTTTTAGAAATCCTCAATCAAAAGTAAGGTTCAACTCTGTTAGTTGAATGCACAGAACAGAAAGATGTTTCACAGAATGCTTCTCTGTAGTTTTTATTTGCCGATATTCCTTCTTCCCCTATAGGCCTTTTAGCGCTCCGAATGTCCACTTTCAATTTCTATAGAAAGAGTGTTTCAGAACTGCTCAATCAAAACGAATTTTCAACTCTGTTAGTTGAATGCACAGATCAGAAAGAAGTTTCACAGAATGCTTCTGGGTAGTTTGTATTTGAACATATTCCTTTTTCCACTATAGGCCTCTTAACGCTCCGGATGTCCAATTGCAGTTTCTACAAAAAGTGTGTTTCAGAAGTGCTCAGTCAAAAGTAAGGTTAAACTCAGTTAGTTGAATGCACAGATCAGAAAGTAGTTTCACAGAATGCTTCTGTGTAGTTTTTATTTGAATATATTCCCTTTTCCACTACAGGCCCCTTAGCGCTCCGAATGTCCACTTGAAATCTCTGTAGAAAGAGTGTTTCACAACTCCTCAATCAAAAGTAAGATTCAAATCTGTTAGTTGAATGCACTGATCAGAAAGAAGTTTCACAGAATGCTTCTGTATAGTCTTTATTTGAAGATAACCCTTTTTCCACTGTAGTCCGCTTAGCGGTCCGAATGTCCACTTGCAGTTTCTACAGAAAGAGTGTTTTAGAAATCCTCAATCAAAAGTAAGGTTCAACTCTGTTAGTTGAATGCACAGAACAGAAAGATGTTTCACAGAATGCTTCTCTGTAGTTTTTATTTGCCGATATTCCTTCTTCCCCTATAGGCCTTTTAGCGCTCTGAATGTCCACTTGCAGTTTCTATAGAAAGAGTGTTTCACAACTGCTCAATCAAAAGTAAGGTTCAACTATGTTAGTTGAATGCACGGAACACAAAGAAGTTTCAGGGAATGCTTCTGTGTAGTTCTTATTTGAAGATATTCCTTTTCCACTATAGGCCTCTTAGCGCTCCGAATGTCCACTTGCCCTGTATTCAGAAAGAGTGTTTAAGATCTGCTCAATCAAAGGTAAGGTTCAACTCTGTCAATTGAATTCACAGATCAGAAAGAAGTTTCACAGAATGCTTCTGTGTAGTATTTATTTGAGGATATTCCTTTTTCCACTGTAGTCCGCTTAGCGCTCCGAATGTCCACTTGCAGTTTCTACAGAAAGAGTGTTTAAGAACTGCTCAATCAAAAGTAAAGTTCAACTCTGTTAGTTGAATGCACAGGTCAGAAAGAAGTTTCACCGAATGATTCTGGGTAGTTTGTATTTGAAGATAATCCTTTTTCCCGTATAGGCCTCATAGCTCTCCGAATATCCCCTTGCAGTTTCTACAGACAGAGTGTTTCAGAACTGCTCAGTCAAAAGTAAGGTTCAGCTATGTGAGTTCAATGCACAGAACAGAAAGTAGCTTCACAGAATGCTTCTTTGTAGTTTTCATTTGAAGATATTCCTTTTTGCACTTGAGGCCTCATAGCGCTCCGAAGGGCACTTGCAGTTTCTAATGAAAGAGTGTTTCTTAATTCCTCAAAGTAAGGTTCAACTCTGTTATTTGAATGCACAGAACAGAAAAAAGTTTCACAGAATGCTTCTGTGTAGTTTTTATTTGAAGATATATCTTTTTCCACTATAGGCTTCTTAGCGCACAGAATGTCCACTTGCAGTTTCTACAGAAACAGTGTTTCAGAACTGCTCAATAAAATGTAAGGTTCAACTCTGCTAGTAGGATGCACAGATCAGAAAGTATTTTCACAGAATGCTTCTGGGTAATTTGTATTTGAAGATATTCCTTTTTCCACTATAGGCCTCTTAGCGCTCCGGATGTCCAATTGCAGTTTCTACAGAAAGTGTGTTTCAGAAGTGCTCAGTCAAAAGTAAGGTTAAACTCAGTTAGTTGAATGCACAGATCAGAAAGTAGTTTCACAGAATGCGCCTGTGTAGTTTTTATTTGAAGACATTACTTTTTCAACTATAGGCCTAATTGCGCTCCGAATGTCCTCATGCAGTTTCTACGGAAAGAGTGTTTAAGAACTGCACAATCTAAAGTAAGGATCAACTCTGTTAGTTGAATGCACAGATCAGAAAGGAGTTTCACAGAATGCTTCTGTGTAGTATTTTTTGAAGATATTCCTTTTTCCACTGTAGTCCGCATAGCGCTCCGAATGTCCACTTGCAGTTTCTACAGAAAGAGTGTTTCAGAACTGCTCAATCAAAGGTAAGGTTCAATTATGTTAGTGGAATGCAGAGAACAGAAAGATGTTTCACAGAATGCTTCTGTGTAGTTTTTTTGAAGACATTCCTTTTCCCACTATAGGCCTCTTAGCGCACCGATTGTCCACTTGCAGTTTCTACAGAAAGAGTGTTTCGGAACTGCTCAATCAAAAGTAAGGTTCAACTATGTTAGTTGAATGCACCGAACACAAAGAAGTTTCACAGAATGCTTCTGTGTAGTTCTTATTTGAAGATATTCCTTTTCCACTATAGGCCTCTTAGCGCTCCGAATGTCCACTTGCAGTTTATTCAGAAAGAGTGTTTCAGATCTGCTCAATCAAAAGTAAGGTTCAACTCTGTTAGTTGAATGCACAGATCAGAAAGAAGTTTCACAGAATGCTTCTGGGTAGTTTGTATTTGAAGATATTCCTTTTTCCACTATAGGCCTCATTGCGCTCCGGAAGTCCAATTGTAGTTTCTACAGAAAGTGGGCTTCCGAAGTGCTCACTCAAAAGTAAGGTTAAACTCAGTTAGTTGAATGCACAGATCAGGAAGGAGTTTCACGGAATGCTTCTGTGTAGTATTTATTTGAAGATATTCCTTTTTCCACTGTAGTCCGCTTAGCGCTCAGAATGTCCACTTGCAGTTTCTACAGAAAAAGTGTTTCAGAACTGCTCAATCAAAAGTAAAGTTCAACTATGTTAGTTGAATGCACGGAACAAGTTTCACAGAATGCTTCTGTGTAGTTCTTATTTGAAGATATTCCTTTTCTACTATACGCCTCTTAGCTCTCCGAATGTCCACTTGCAGTTTATTCAGAAAGAGTGTTTCAGATCTGCTCAATCAAAAGTAAGGTTCAACTCTGTTAGTTGAATGCACAGATCAGAAAGAAGTTTCACAGAATGCTTCTGGGTAGTTTGTATTTGAACATATTCCTTTTTCCACTATAGGCCTCTTAACGCTCCGGATGTCCAATTGCAGTTTCTACAAAAAGTGTGTTTCAGAAGTGCTCAGTCAAAAGTAAGGTTCAACTCAGTTAGTTGAATGCACAGATCAGAAAGTAGTTTCACAGAATGCTTCTGTGTAGTTTTTATTTGAATATATTCCCTTTTCCACTACAGGCCCCTTAGCGCTCCGAATGTCCACTTGAAATCTCCGTAGAAAGAGTGTTTCACAACTCCTCAATCAAAAGTAAGATTCAAATCTGTTAGTTGAATGCACTGATCAGAAAGAAGTTTCACAGAATGCTTCTGTATAGTCTTTATTTGAAGATAACCCTTTTTCCACTGTAGTCCGCTTAGCGGTCCGAATGTCCACTTGCAGTTTCTACAGAAGGAGTGTTTTAGAAATCCTCAATCAAAAGTAAGGTTCAACTCTGTTAGTTGAATGCACAGAACAGAAAGATGTTTCACAGAATGCTTCTCTGTAGTTTTTATTTGCCGATATTCCTTCTTCCCCTATAGGCCTTTTAGCGCTCCGAATGTCCACTTTCAATTTCTATAGAAAGAGTGTTTCAGAACTGCTCAATCAAAACGAATTTTCAACTCTGTTAGTTGAATGCACAGATCAGAAAGAAGTTTCACAGAATGCTTCTGGGTAGTTTGTATTTGAACATATTCCTTTTTCCACTATAGGCCTCTTAACGCTCCGGATGTCCAATTGCAGTTTCTACAAAAAGTGTGTTTCAGAAGTGCTCAGTCAAAAGTAAGGTTAAACTCAGTTAGTTGAATGCACAGATCAGAAAGTAGTTTCACAGAATGCTTCTGTGTAGTTTTTATTTGAATATATTCCCTTTTCCACTACAGGCCCCTTAGCGCTCCGAATGTCCACTTGAAATCTCTGTAGAAAGAGTGTTTCACAACTCCTCAATCAAAAGTAAGATTCAAATCTGTTAGTTGAATGCACTGATCAGAAAGAAGTTTCACAGAATGCTTCTGTATAGTCTTTATTTGAAGATAAACCTTTTTCCACTGTAGTCCGCTTAGCGGTCCGAATGTCCACTTGCAGTTTCTACAGAAAGAGTGTTTTAGAAATCCTCAATCAAAAGTAAGGTTCAACTCTGTTAGTTGAATGCACAGAACAGAAAGATGTTTCACAGAATGCTTCTCTGTAGTTTTTATTTGCCGATATTCCTTCTTCCCCTATAGGCCTTTTAGCGCTCTGAATGTCCACTTGCAGTTTCTATAGAAAGAGTGTTTCAGAACTGCTCAATCAAAAGTAAGGTTCAACTATGTTAGTTGAATGCACGGAACACAAAGAAGTTTCAGGGAATGCTTCTGTGTAGTTCTTATTTGAAGATATTCCTTTTCCACTATAGGCCTCTTAGCGCTCCGAATGTCCACTTGCCCTGTATTCAGAAAGAGTGTTTAAGATCTGCTCAATCAAAGGTAAGGTTCAACTCTGTCAATTGAATTCACAGATCAGAAAGAAGTTTCACAGAATGCTTCTGTGTAGTATTTATTTGAGGATATTCCTTTTTCCACTGTAGTCCGCTTAGCGCTCCGAATGTCCACTTGCAGTTTCTACAGAAAGAGTGTTTAAGAACTGCTCAATCAAAAGTAAAGTTCAACTCTGTTAGTTGAATGCACAGGTCAGAAAGAAGTTTCACCGAATGATTCTGGGTAGTTTGTATTTGAAGATAATCCTTTTTCCAGTATAGGCCTCATAGCTCTCCGAATATCCCCTTGCAGTTTCTACAGACAGAGTGTTTCAGAACTGCTCAGTCAAAAGTAAGGTTCAGCTATGTGAGTTCAATGCACAGAACAGAAAGTAGCTTCACAGAATGCTTCTTTGTAGTTTTCATTTGAAGATATTCCTTTTTGCACTTGAGGCCTCATAGCGCTCCGAAGGGCACTTGCAGTTTCTAATGAAAGAGTGTTTCTTAATTCCTCAAAGTAAGGTTCAACTCTGTTATTTGAATGCACAGAACAGAAAAAAGTTTCACAGAATGCTTCTGTGTAGTTTTTATTTGAAGATATATCTTTTTCCACTATAGGCTTCTTAGCGCACAGAATGTCCACTTGCAGTTTCTACAGAAACAGTGTTTCAGAACTGCTCAATAAAATGTAAGGTTCAACTCTGCTAGTAGGATGCACAGATCAGAAAGTATTTTCACAGAATGCTTCTGGGTAATTTGTATTTGAAGATATTCCTTTTTCCACTATAGGCCTCTTAGCGCTCCGGATGTCCAATTGCAGTTTCTACAGAAAGTGTGTTTCAGAAGTGCTCAGTCAAAAGTAAGGTTAAACTCAGTTGAATGCACAGATCAGAAAGTAGTTTCACAGAATGCGCCTGTGTAGTTTTTATTTGAAGACATTACTTTTTCAACTATAGGCCTAATTGCGCTCCGAATGTCCTCATGCAGTTTCTACGGAAAGAGTGTTTAAGAACTGCACAATCTAAAGTAAGGATCAACTCTGTTAGTTGAATGCACAGATCAGAAAGGAGTTTCACAGAATGCTTCTGTGTAGTATTTTTTGAAGATATTCCTTTTTCCACTGTAGTCCGCATAGCGCTCCGAATGTCCACTTGCAGTTTCTACAGAAAGAGTGTTTCAGAACTGCTCAATCAAAGGTAAGGTTCAATTATGTTAGTGGAATGCAGAGAACAGAAAGATGTTTCACAGAATGCTTCTGTGTAGTTTTTTTGAAGACATTCCTTTTCCCACTATAGGCCTCTTAGCGCACCGATTGTCCACTTGCAGTTTCTACAGAAAGAGTGTTTCGGAACTGCTCAATCAAAAGTAAGGTTCAACTATGTTAGTTGAATGCACCGAACACAAAGAAGTTTCACAGAATGCTTCTGTGTAGTTCTTATTTGAAGATATTCCTTTTCCACTATAGGCCTCTTAGCGCTCCGAATGTCCACTTGCAGTTTATTCAGAAAGAGTGTTTCAGATCTGCTCAATCAAAAGTAAGGTTCAACTCTGTTAGTTGAATGCACAGATCAGAAAGAAGTTTCACAGAATGCTTCTGGGTAGTTTGTATTTGAAGATATTCCTTTTTCCACTATAGGCCTCATTGCGCTCCGGAAGTCCAATTGTAGTTTCTACAGAAAGTGGGCTTCCGAAGTGCTCACTCAAAAGTAAGGTTAAACTCAGTTAGTTGAATGCACAGATCAGGAAGGAGTTTCACGGAATGCTTCTGTGTAGTATTTATTTGAAGATATTCCTTTTTCCACTGTAGTCCGCTTAGCGCTCAGAATGTCCACTTGCAGTTTCTACAGAAAAAGTGTTTCAGAACTGCTCAATCAAAAGTAAAGTTCAACTATGTTAGTTGAATGCACGGAACAAGTTTCACAGAATGCTTCTGTGTAGTTCTTATTTGAAGATATTCCTTTTCTACTATACGCCTCTTAGCTCTCCGAATGTCCACTTGCAGTTTATTCAGAAAGAGTGTTTCAGATCTGCTCAATCAAAAGTAAGGTTCAACTCTGTTAGTTGAATGCACAGATCAGAAAGAAGTTTCACAGAATGCTTCTGGGTAGTTTGTATTTGAACATATTCCTTTTTCCACTGTAGTCCGCTTAGCGGTCCGAATGTCCACTTGCAGTTTCTACAGAAAGAGTGTTTTAGAAATCCTCAATCAAAAGTAAGGTTCAACTCTGTTAGTTGAATGCACAGAACAGAAAGATGTTTCACAGAATGCTTCTCTGTAGTTTTTATTTGCCGATATTCCTTCTTCCCCTATAGGCCTTTTAGCGCTCTGAATGTCCACTTGCAGTTTCTATAGAAAGAGTGTTTCAGAACTGCTCAATCAAAAGTAAGGTTCAACTATGTTAGTTGAATGCACGGAACACAAAGAAGTTTCAGGGAATGCTTCTGTGTAGTTCTTATTTGAAGATATTCCTTTTCCACTATAGGCCTCTTAGCGCTCCGAATGTCCACTTGCCCTGTATTCAGAAAGAGTGTTTAAGATCTGCTCAATCAAAGGTAAGGTTCAACTCTGTCAATTGAATTCACAGATCAGAAAGAAGTTTCACAGAATGCTTCTGTGTAGTATTTATTTGAGGATATTCCTTTTTCCACTGTAGTCCGCTTAGCGCTCCGAATGTCCACTTGCAGTTTCTACAGAAAGAGTGTTTAAGAACTGCTCAATCAAAAGTAAAGTTCAACTCTGTTAGTTGAATGCACAGGTCAGAAAGAAGTTTCACCGAATGATTCTGGGTAGTTTGTATTTGAAGATAATCCTTTTTCCAGTATAGGCCTCATAGCTCTCCGAATATCCCCTTGCAGTTTCTACAGACAGAGTGTTTCAGAACTGCTCAGTCAAAAGTAAGGTTCAGCTATGTGAGTTCAATGCACAGAACAGAAAGTAGCTTCACAGAATGCTTCTTTGTAGTTTTCATTTGAAGATATTCCTTTTTGCACTTGAGGCCTCATAGCGCTCCGAAGGGCACTTGCAGTTTCTAATGAAAGAGTGTTTCTTAATTCCTCAAAGTAAGGTTCAACTCTGTTATTTGAATGCACAGAACAGAAAAAAGTTTCACAGAATGCTTCTGTGTAGTTTTTATTTGAAGATATATCTTTTTCCACTATAGGCTTCTTAGCGCACAGAATGTCCACTTGCAGTTTCTACAGAAACAGTGTTTCAGAACTGCTCAATAAAATGTAAGTTTCAACTCTGCTAGTAGGATGCACAGATCAGAAAGTATTTTCACAGAATGCTTCTGGGTAATTTGTATTTGAAGATATTCCTTTTTCCACTATAGGCCTCTTAGCGCTCCGGATGTCCAATTGCAGTTTCTACAGAAAGTGTGTTTCAGAAGTGCTCAGTCAAAAGTAAGGTTAAACTCAGTTAGTTGAATGCACAGATCACAAAGTAGTTTCACAGAATGCGCCTGTGTAGTTTTTATTTGAAGACATTACTTTTTCAACTATAGGCCTAATTGCGCTCCGAATGTCCTCATGCAGTTTCTACGGAAAGAGTGTTTAAGAACTGCACAATCTAAAGTAAGGATCAACTCTGTTAGTTGAATGCACAGATCAGAAAGGAGTTTCACAGAATGCTTCTGTGTAGTATTTTTTGAAGATATTCCTTTTTCCACTGTAGTCCGCATAGCGCTCCGAATGTCCACTTGCAGTTTCTACAGAAAGAGTGTTTCAGAACTGCTCAATCAAAGGTAAGGTTCAATTATGTTAGTGGAATGCAGAGAACAGAAAGATGTTTCACAGAATGCTTCTGTGTAGTTTTTTTGAAGACATTCCTTTTCCCACTATAGGCCTCTTAGCGCACCGATTGTCCACTTGCAGTTTCTACAGAAAGAGTGTTTCGGAACTGCTCAATCAAAAGTAAGGTTCAACTATGTTAGTTGAATGCACCGAACACAAAGAAGTTTCACAGAATGCTTCTGTGTAGTTCTTATTTGAAGATATTCCTTTTCCACTATAGGCCTCTTAGCGCTCCGAATGTCCACTTGCAGTTTATTCAGAAAGAGTGTTTCAGATCTGCTCAATCAAAAGTAAGGTTCAACTCTGTTAGTTGAATGCACAGATCAGAAAGAAGTTTCACAGAATGCTTCTGGGTAGTTTGTATTTGAAGATATTCCTTTTTCCACTATAGGCCTCATTGCGCTCCGGAAGTCCAATTGTAGTTTCTACAGAAAGTGGGCTTCCGAAGTGCTCACTCAAAAGTAAGGTTAAACTCAGTTAGTTGAATGCACAGATCAGGAAGGAGTTTCACGGAATGCTTCTGTGTAGTATTTATTTGAAGATATTCCTTTTTCCACTGTAGTCCGCTTAGCGCTCAGAATGTCCACTTGCAGTTTCTACAGAAAAAGTGTTTCAGAACTGCTCAATCAAAAGTAAAGTTCAACTATGTTAGTTGAATGCACGGAACAAGTTTCACAGAATGCTTCTGTCTAGTTCTTATTTGAAGATATTCCTTTTCTACTATACGCCTCTTAGCTCTCCGAATGTCCACTTGCAGTTTATTCAGAAAGAGTGTTTCAGATCTGCTCAATCAAAAGTAAGGTTCAACTCTGTTAGTTGAATGCACAGATCAGAAAGAAGTTTCACAGAATGCTTCTGGGTAGTTTGTATTTGAACATATTCCTTTTTCCACTACAGGCCTCTTAACGCTCCGGATGTCCAATTGCAGTTTCTACAAAAAGTGTGTTTCAGAAGTGCTCAGTCAAAAGTAAGGTTAAACTCAGTTAGTTGAATGCACAGATCAGAAAGTAGTTTCACAGAATGCTTCTGTGTAGTTTTTATTTGAATATATTCCCTTTTCCACTACAGGCCCCTTAGCGCTCCGAATGTCCACTTGAAATCTCTGTAGAAAGAGTGTTTCACAACTCCTCAATCAAAAGTAAGATTCAAATCTGTTAGTTGAATGCACTGATCAGAAAGAAGTTTCACAGAATGCTTCTGTATAGTCTTTATTTGAAGATAAACCTTTTTCCACTGTAGTCCGCTTAGCGGTCCGAATGTCCACTTGCAGTTTCTACAGAAAGAGTGTTTTAGAAATCCTCAATCAAAAGTAAGGTTCAACTCTGTTAGTTGAATGCACAGAACAGAAAGATGTTTCACAGAATGCTTCTCTGTAGTTTTTATTTGCCGATATTCCTTCTTCCCCTATAGGCCTTTTAGCGCTCTGAATGTCCACTTTCAGTTTCTATAGAAAGAGTGTTTCAGAACTGCTCAATCAAAAGTAAGGTTCAACTATGTTAGTTGAATGCACGGAACACAAAGAAGTTTCAGGGAATGCTTCTGTGTAGTTCTTATTTGAAGATATTCCTTTTCCACTATAGGCCTCTTAGCGCTCCGAATGTCCACTTGCCGTGTATTCAGAAAGAGTGTTTAAGATCTGCTCAATCAAAGGTAAGGTTCAACTCTGTCAATTGAATTCACAGATCAGAAAGAAGTTTCACAGAATGCTTCTGTGTAGTATTTATTTGAGGATATTCCTTTTTCCACTGTAGTCCGCTTAGCGCTCCGAATGTCCACTTGCAGTTTCTACAGAAAGAGTGTTTAAGAACTGCTCAATCAAAAGTAAAGTTCAACTCTGTTAGTTGAATGCACAGGTCAGAAAGAAGTTTCACCGAATGCTTCTGGGTAGTTTGTATTTGAAGATATTCCTTTTTCCAGTATAGGCCTCATAGCTCTCCGAATATCCCCTGCAGTTTCTACAGACAGAGTGTTTCAGAACTGCTCAGTCAAAAGTAAGGTTCAGCTATGTGAGTTCAATGCACAGAACAGAAAGTAGCTTCACAGAATGCTTCTTTGTAGTTTTCATTTGAAGATATTCCTTTTTGCACTTGAGGCCTCATAGCGCTCCGAAGGGCACTTGCAATTTCTAATGAAAGAGTGTTTCTTAATTCCTCAAAGTAAGGTTCAACTCTGTTATTTGAATGCACAGAACAGAAAAAAGTTTCACAGAATGCTTCTGTGTAGTTTTTATTTGAAGATATATCTTTTTCCACTATAGGCTTCTTAGCGCACAGAATGTCCACTTGCAGTTTCTACAGAAACAGTGTTTCAGAACTGCTCAATAAAATGTAAGGTTCAACTCTGCTAGTAGGATGCACAGATCAGAAAGTATTTTCACAGAATGCTTCTGGGTAATTTGTATTTGAAGATATTCCTTTTTCCACTATAGGCCTCTTAGCGCTCCGGATGTCCAATTGCAGTTTCTACAGAAAGTGTGTTTCAGAAGTGCTCAGTCAAAAGTAAGGTTAAACTCAGTTAGTTGAATGCACAGATCACAAAGTAGTTTCACAGAATGCGCCTGTGTAGTTTTTATTTGAAGATATTACTTTTTCAACTATAGGCCTAATTGCGCTCCGAATGTCCTCATGCAGTTTCTACGGAAAGAGTGTTTAAGAACTGCACAATCTAAAGTAAGGATCAACTCTGTTAGTTGAATGCACAGATCAGAAAGGAGTTTCACAGAATGCTTCTGTGTAGTATTTTTTGAAGATATTCCTTTTTCCACTGTAGTCCGCATAGCGCTCCGAATGTCCACTTGCAGTTTCTACAGAAAGAGTGTTTCAGAACTGCTCAATCAAAGGTAAGGTTCAATTATGTTAGTGGAATGCAGAGAACAGAAAGATGTTTCACAGAATGCTTCTGTGTAGTTTTTTTGAAGACATTCCTTTTCCCACTATAGGCCTCTTAGCGCACCGATTGTCCACTTGCAGTTTCTACAGAAAGAGTGTTTCGGAACTGCTCAATCAAAAGTAAGGTTCAACTATGTTAGTTGAATGCACCGAACACAAAGAAGTTTCACAGAATGCTTCTGTGTAGTTCTTATTTGAAGATATTCCTTTTCCACTATAGGCCTCTTAGCGCTCCGAATGTCCACTTGCAGTTTATTCAGAAAGAGTGTTTCAGATCTGCTCAATCAAAAGTAAGGTTCAACTCTGTTAGTTGAATGCACAGATCAGAAAGAAGTTTCACAGAATGCTTCTGGGTAGTTTGTATTTGAAGATATTCCTTTTTCCACTATAGGCCTCATTGCGCTCCGGAAGTCCAATTGTAGTTTCTACAGAAAGTGGGCTTCCGAAGTGCTCACTCAAAAGTAAGGTTAAACTCAGTTAGTTGAATGCACAGATCAGGAAGGAGTTTCACGGAATGCTTCTGTGTAGTATTTATTTGAAGATATTCCTTTTTCCACTGTAGTCCGCTTAGCGCTCAGAATGTCCACTTGCAGTTTCTACAGAAAAAGTGTTTCAGAACTGCTCAATCAAAAGTAAAGTTCAACTATGTTAGTTGAATGCACGGAACAAGTTTCACAGAATGCTTCTGTGTAGTTCTTATTTGAAGATATTCCTTTTCTACTATACGCCTCTTAGCTCTCCGAATGTCCACTTGCAGTTTATTCAGAAAGAGTGTTTCAGATCTGCTCAATCAAAAGTAAGGTTCAACTCTGTTAGTTGAATGCACAGATCAGAAAGAAGTTTCACAGAATGCTTCTGGGTAGTTTGTATTTGAACATATTCCTTTTTCCACTGTAGTCCGCTTAGCGGTCCGAATGTCCACTTGCAGTTTCTACAGAAAGAGTGTTTTAGAAATCCTCAATCAAAAGTAAGGTTCAACTCTGTTAGTTGAATGCACAGAACAGAAAGATGTTTCACAGAATGCTTCTCTGTAGTTTTTATTTGCCGATATTCCTTCTTCCCCTATAGGCCTTTTAGCGCTCTGAATGTCCACTTGCAGTTTCTATAGAAAGAGTGTTTCAGAACTGCTCAATCAAAAGTAAGGTTCAACTATGTTAGTTGAATGCACGGAACACAAAGAAGTTTCAGGGAATGCTTCTGTGTAGTTCTTATTTGAAGATATTCCTTTTCCACTATAGGCCTCTTAGCGCTCCGAATGTCCACTTGCCCTGTATTCAGAAAGAGTGTTTAAGATCTGCTCAATCAAAGGTAAGGTTCAACTCTGTCAATTGAATTCACAGATCAGAAAGAAGTTTCACAGAATGCTTCTGTGTAGTATTTATTTGAGGATATTCCTTTTTCCACTGTAGTCCGCTTAGCGCTCCGAATGTCCACTTGCAGTTTCTACAGAAAGAGTGTTTAAGAACTGCTCAATCAAAAGTAAAGTTCAACTCTGTTAGTTGAATGCACAGGTCAGAAAGAAGTTTCACCGAATGATTCTGGGTAGTTTGTATTTGAAGATAATCCTTTTTCCAGTATAGGCCTCATAGCTCTCCGAATATCCCCTTGCAGTTTCTACAGACAGAGTGTTTCAGAACTGCTCAGTCAAAAGTAAGGTTCAGCTATGTGAGTTCAATGCACAGAACAGAAAGTAGCTTCACAGAATGCTTCTTTGTAGTTTTCATTTGAAGATATTCCTTTTTGCACTTGAGGCCTCATAGCGCTCCGAAGGGCACTTGCAGTTTCTAATGAAAGAGTGTTTCTTAATTCCTCAAAGTAAGGTTCAACTCTGTTATTTGAATGCACAGAACAGAAAAAAGTTTCACAGAATGCTTCTGTGTAGTTTTTATTTGAAGATATATCTTTTTCCACTATAGGCTTCTTAGCGCACAGAATGTCCACTTGCAGTTTCTACAGAAACAGTGTTTCAGAACTGCTCAATAAAATGTAAGGTTCAACTCTGCTAGTAGGATGCACAGATCAGAAAGTATTTTCACAGAATGCTTCTGGGTAATTTGTATTTGAAGATATTCCTTTTTCCACTATAGGCCTCTTAGCGCTCCGGATGTCCAATTGCAGTTTCTACAGAAAGTGTGTTTCAGAAGTGCTCAGTCAAAAGTAAGGTTAAACTCAGTTAGTTGAATGCACAGATCACAAAGTAGTTTCACAGAATGCGCCTGTGTAGTTTTTATTTGAAGACATTACTTTTTCAACTATAGGCCTAATTGCGCTACGAATGTCCTCATGCAGTTTCTACGGAAAGAGTGTTTAAGAACTGCACAATCTAAAGTAAGGATCAACTCTGTTAGTTGAATGCACAGATCAGAAAGGAGTTTCACAGAATGCTTCTGTGTAGTATTTTTTGAAGATATTCCTTTTTCCACTGTAGTCCGCATAGCGCTCCGAATGTCCACTTGCAGTTTCTACAGAAAGAGTGTTTCAGAACTGCTCAATCAAAGGTAAGGTTCAATTATGTTAGTGGAATGCAGAGAACAGAAAGATGTTTCACAGAATGCTTCTGTGTAGTTTTTTTGAAGACATTCCTTTTCCCACTATAGGCCTCTTAGCGCACCGATTGTCCACTTGCAGTTTCTACAGAAAGAGTGTTTCGGAACTGCTCAATCAAAAGTAAGGTTCAACTATGTTAGTTGAATGCACCGAACACAAAGAAGTTTCACAGAATGCTTCTGTGTAGTTCTTATTTGAAGATATTCCTTTTCCACTATAGGCCTCTTAGCGCTCCGAATGTCCACTTGCAGTTTATTCAGAAAGAGTGTTTCAGATCTGCTCAATCAAAAGTAAGGTTCAACTCTGTTAGTTGAATGCACAGATCAGAAAGAAGTTTCACAGAATGCTTCTGGGTAGTTTGTATTTGAAGATATTCCTTTTTCCACTATAGGCCTCATTGCGCTCCGGAAGTCCAATTGTAGTTTCTACAGAAAGTGGGCTTCCGAAGTGCTCACTCAAAAGTAAGGTTAAACTCAGTTAGTTGAATGCACAGATCAGGAAGGAGTTTCACGGAATGCTTCTGTGTAGTATTTATTTGAAGATATTCCTTTTTCCACTGTAGTCCGCTTAGCGCTCAGAATGTCCACTTGCAGTTTCTACAGAAAAAGTGTTTCAGAACTGCTCAATCAAAAGTAAAGTTCAACTATGTTAGTTGAATGCACGGAACAAGTTTCACAGAATGCTTCTGTCTAGTTCTTATTTGAAGATATTCCTTTTCTACTATACGCCTCTTAGCTCTCCGAATGTCCACTTGCAGTTTATTCAGAAAGAGTGTTTCAGATCTGCTCAATCAAATGTAAGGTTCAACTCTGTTAGTTGAATGCACAGATCAGAAAGAAGTTTCACAGAATGCTTCTGGGTAGTTTGTATTTGAACATATTCCTTTTTCCACTACAGGCCTCTTAACGCTCCGGATGTCCAATTGCAGTTTCTACAAAAAGTGTGTTTCAGAAGTGCTCAGTCAAAAGTAAGGTTAAACTCAGTTAGTTGAATGCACAGATCAGAAAGTAGTTTCACAGAATGCTTCTGTGTAGTTTTTATTTGAATATATTCCCTTTTCCACTACAGGCCCCTTAGCGCTCCGAATGTCCACTTGAAATCTCTGTAGAAAGAGTGTTTCACAACTCCTCAATCAAAAGTAAGATTCAAATCTGTTAGTTGAATGCACTGATCAGAAAGAAGTTTCACAGAATGCTTCTGTATAGTCTTTATTTGAAGATAAACCTTTTTCCACTGTAGTCCGCTTAGCGGTCCGAATGTCCACTTGCAGTTTCTACAGAAAGAGTGTTTTAGAAATCCTCAATCAAAAGTAAGGTTCAACTCTGTTAGTTGAATGCACAGAACAGAAAGATGTTTCACAGAATGCTTCTCTGTAGTTTTTATTTGCCGATATTCCTTCTTCCCCTATAGGCCTTTTAGCGCTCTGAATGTCCACTTGCAGTTTCTATAGAAAGAGTGTTTCAGAACTGCTCAATCAAAAGTAAGGTTCAACTATGTTAGTTGAATGCACGGAACACAAAGAAGTTTCAGGGAATGCTTCTGTGTAGTTCTTATTTGAAGATATTCCTTTTCCACTATAGGCCTCTTAGCGCTCCGAATGTCCACTTGCCGTGTATTCAGAAAGAGTGTTTAAGATCTGCTCAATCAAAGGTAAGGTTCAACTCTGTCAATTGAATTCACAGATCAGAAAGAAGTTTCACAGAATGCTTCTGTGTAGTATTTATTTGAGGATATTCCTTTTTCCACTGTAGTCCGCTTAGCGCTCCGAATGTCCACTTGCAGTTTCTACAGAAAGAGTGTTTAAGAACTGCTCAATCAAAAGTAAAGTTCAACTCTGTTAGTTGAATGCACAGGTCAGAAAGAAGTTTCACCGAATGCTTCTGGGTAGTTTGTATTTGAAGATATTCCTTTTTCCAGTATAGGCCTCATAGCTCTCCGAATATCCCCTGCAGTTTCTACAGACAGAGTGTTTCAGAACTGCTCAGTCAAAAGTAAGGTTCAGCTATGTGAGTTCAATGCACAGAACAGAAAGTAGCTTCACAGAATGCTTCTTTGTAGTTTTCATTTGAAGATATTCCTTTTTGCACTTGAGGCCTCATAGCGCTCCGAAGGGCACTTGCAATTTCTAATGAAAGAGTGTTTCTTAATTCCTCAAAGTAAGGTTCAACTCTGTTATTTGAATGCACAGAACAGAAAAAAGTTTCACAGAATGCTTCTGTGTAGTTTTTATTTGAAGATATATCTTTTTCCACTATAGGCTTCTTAGCGCACAGAATGTCCACTTGCAGTTTCTACAGAAACAGTGTTTCAGAACTGCTCAATAAAATGTAAGGTTCAACTCTGCTAGTAGGATGCACAGATCAGAAAGTATTTTCACAGAATGCTTCTGGGTAATTTGTATTTGAAGATATTCCTTTTTCCACTATAGGCCTCTTAGCGCTCCGGATGTCCAATTGCAGTTTCTACAGAAAGTGTGTTTCAGAAGTGCTCAGTCAAAAGTAAGGTTAAACTCAGTTAGTTGAATGCACAGATCACAAAGTAGTTTCACAGAATGCGCCTGTGTAGTTTTTATTTGAAGATATTACTTTTTCAACTATAGGCCTAATTGCGCTCCGAATGTCCTCATGCAGTTTCTACGGAAAGAGTGTTTAAGAACTGCACAATCTAAAGTAAGGATCAACTCTGTTAGTTGAATGCACAGATCAGAAAGGAGTTTCACAGAATGCTTCTGTGTAGTATTTTTTGAAGATATTCCTTTTTCCACTGTAGTCCGCATAGCGCTCCGAATGTCCACTTGCAGTTTCTACAGAAAGAGTGTTTCAGAACTGCTCAATCAAAGGTAAGGTTCAATTATGTTAGTGGAATGCAGAGAACAGAAAGATGTTTCACAGAATGCTTCTGTGTAGTTTTTTTGAAGACATTCCTTTTCCCACTATAGGCCTCTTAGCGCACCGATTGTCCACTTGCAGTTTCTACAGAAAGAGTGTTTCGGAACTGCTCAATCAAAAGTAAGGTTCAACTATGTTAGTTGAATGCACCGAACACAAAGAAGTTTCACAGAATGCTTCTGTGTAGTTCTTATTTGAAGATATTCCTTTTCCACTATAGGCCTCTTAGCGCTCCGAATGTCCACTTGCAGTTTATTCAGAAAGAGTGTTTCAGATCTGCTCAATCAAAAGTAAGGTTCAACTCTGTTAGTTGAATGCACAGATCAGAAAGAAGTTTCACAGAATGCTTCTGGGTAGTTTGTATTTGAAGATATTCCTTTTTCCACTATAGGCCTCATTGCGCTCCGGAAGTCCAATTGTAGTTTCTACAGAAAGTGGGCTTCCGAAGTGCTCACTCAAAAGTAAGGTTAAACTCAGTTAGTTGAATGCACAGATCAGGAAGGAGTTTCACGGAATGCTTCTGTGTAGTATTTATTTGAAGATATTCCTTTTTCCACTGTAGTCCGCTTAGCGCTCAGAATGTCCACTTGCAGTTTCTACAGAAAAAGTGTTTCAGAACTGCTCAATCAAAAGTAAAGTTCAACTATGTTAGTTGAATGCACGGAACAAGTTTCACAGAATGCTTCTGTGTAGTTCTTATTTGAAGATATTCCTTTTCTACTATACGCCTCTTAGCTCTCCGAATGTCCACTTGCAGTTTATTCAGAAAGAGTGTTTCAGATCTGCTCAATCAAAAGTAAGGTTCAACTCTGTTAGTTGAATGCACAGATCAGAAAGAAGTTTCACAGAATGCTTCTGGGTAGTTTGTATTTGAACATATTCCTTTTTCCACTATAGGCCTCTTAACGCTCCGGATGTCCAATTGCAGTTTCTACAAAAAGTGTGTTTCAGAAGTGCTCAGTCAAAAGTAAGGTTAAACTCAGTTAGTTGAATGCACAGATCAGAAAGTAGTTTCACAGAATGCTTCTGTGTAGTTTTTATTTGAATATATTCCCTTTTCCACTACAGGCCCCTTAGCGCTCCGAATGTCCACTTGAAATCTCTGTAGAAAGAGTGTTTCACAACTCCTCAATCAAAAGTAAGATTCAAATCTGTTAGTTGAATGCACTGATCAGAAAGAAGTTTCACAGAATGCTTCTGTATAGTCTTTATTTGAAGATAACCCTTTTTCCACTGTAGTCCGCTTAGCGGTCCGAATGTCCACTTGCAGTTTCTACAGAAAGAGTGTTTTAGAAATCCTCAATCAAAAGTAAGGTTCAACTCTGTTAGTTGAATGCACAGAACAGAAAGATGTTTCACAGAATGCTTCTCTGTAGTTTTTATTTGCCGATATTCCTTCTTCCCCTATAGGCCTTTTAGCGCTCCGAATGTCCACTTTCAATTTCTATAGAAAGAGTGTTTCAGAACTGCTCAATCAAAACGAATTTTCAACTCTGTTAGTTGAATGCACTGATCAGAAAGAAGTTTCACAGAATGCTTCTGTGTAGTCTTTATTGGAGGATATTCCTTTTTTTTTATGATTTTTTTTTATTATTATACTTTAGGGTTTTAGGGTACATGTGCACAATGTGAAGGTTTGTTACATATGTATCCATGTGCCATGTTGATTTCCTGCACCCATTAAGTCGTCATTTGGCCTTACGTGTATCTCCTAATGCTGTCCCTCCCCCGTTCCCCCACCCCACAACAGTCCCCGGAGCGTGATTTTCCCCTTCCTGTTTCCATGAGTTCTCATTGTTCAATTCCCACCTATGAGTGAGAACATGCGATGTTTGGTTTTTCGTCCTTGCGATAGTTTACTGAGAATGATGTTTTCCAGTTTCATCCGTGTCCCTACAAAGGACACGAACTCATCATTTTTTATGGCTGCATAGTATTCCATGGTGTATATGTGCCACATTTTCTTAATCCAGTCTATCGTTGTTGGACATTTGGGTTGGTTCCAACTCTTTGCTATTGTGAATAGTGCCGCAATAAACATACGTGTGCATGTGTCTTTATAGCAGCATGACTTATAGTCCTTTGGGTATATACCCAGTAATGGGATGGCTGGGTCAAATGGTATTTCTAGTTCTAGATCCCTGAGGAATCGCCACACTGACTTCCACAATGCTTGAACTAGTTTACAGTCCCACCAACAGTGTAAAAGTGTTCCTATTTCTCCAAATCCTCTCCAGCACCTGTTGTTTCCTGATTTTTTAATGATGGCCATTCTAACTGGTGTGAGATGGTATCTCACTGTTGTTTTGATTTGCATTTCTCTGATATCCAGTGATGAGGAGCATTTCTTCATGTGTTTTTTGGCTGCATAAATGTCTTCTTTTGAGAATTGTCTGTTCATGTCCTCTGCCCACTTTTTGATGGGGTTGTTCGTTTTTTTCTTGTAAATTTGTTTGGGTTCATTGTAGATTCTGGATATTAGCCCTTTGTCAGATGAGTAGGTTGCAAAATTTTCCCCATTGTGTAGGTTGCCTGTTCACTCTGATGAGAGTTTCTTTTGCTCTGCAGAAGCTCTTTAGTTTAATGAGATCCCATTTGTCGATTTTGGCTTTTGTTGCCATTGCTTTTGGTGTTTTAGACATGAAGTCCTTGCCCACGCCTATGTCCTGAATGGTATTGCCTAGGTTTTCTTGTAGGATTTTAATGGTTTTAAGACTAATATATAAGTCTTTAATCCATCTTGAATTAATTTTGGTATAAGGTGTAAGGAAGGGATCCAGTTGCAGCTTTCTACATATGGCTAGCCAGTTTTCCCAGCACCATTTATTAAATAGGGAAGCCTTTCCCCATTTCTTGTTTTTGTCAGGTTTGTCAAAGATCAGATAGTTGTAGCTATGCGGCATCATTTCTGAGGGCTCTGTTCTGTCCCATTGATCTATGTCTCTGTTGTGGTACCAGTACCATGCTGTTTTGGTTACTGTAGCGTGATGCCTCCAGCTTTGTTCTTTTGGCTTAGGATTGACTTGGCGATGCGGGCTCTTTTTTGGTTCCATATGAACTTTAGAGTAGTTTTTTCCAATTCTGTGAAGAAAGTCATTGGTAGCTTGATGGGGATGGCATTGAATCTATAAATTACCTTGGGCAGTAAGTATGGCCATTTTCACGATATTGATTCTTCCAACCAATGAGCATGGAATGTTCTTCCATTTGTTTGTATCCTCTTTTATTTCATTGAGCAGTGGTTTGTAGTTCTCCTTGAAGAGGTCCTTCACATCCCTTGTAAGTTGGATTCCTAGGTATTTTATTCTCTTTGAAGCAATTGTGAATGGGAGTTCACTCATGATTTGGCTCTCTGTTTGTCTGTTATTGGTGTACAAGAATGCTTGTGATTTTTGTACATTAATTTTGTATCCTGAGACTTTGCTGAAGTTGCTAATCAGCTTAAGGAGATTTTGGGCTGAGACAATGGGGTTTTCTAGATATACAATCATGTCATCTGCAAACAGGGACAATTTGACTTCCTCTTTTCCTAATTGAATACACTTTATTTCCTTCTCCTGCCTGATTGCTCTGGCCAGGATATTCCTTTTTCAACTATCGACCATTTAGCGCTCCGAATGTCCACTTGCAGTTTCTGCAGAAAGAGTGTTTCAGAACTGCTCAATCAAAACTAAGGTTGAACTATGTTAGTTGAACGCACAGAAGAGAAAGAAGTTTCGCAGAATTCTTCTGTGTAGTTTTTTTTTGAAGATATTCCTTTTTCCACTACAGGCCTCTTAGCGCACCGAATGTCCACTTGCAGTTTCTATAGAAAGAGTGTTTCAGAACTGCTCAATCAAAAGTAAGGTTCAACTATGTTAGTTGAATGCACGGAACACAAAGAAGTTTCAGGGAATGCTTCTGTGTAGTTCTTATTTGAAGATATTCCTTTTCCACTATAGGCCTCTTAGCGCTCCGAATGTCCACTTGCCGTGTATTCAGAAAGAGTGTTTAAGATCTGCTCAATCAAAAGTAAGGTTCAACTCTGTCAATTGAATTCACAGATCAGAAAGAAGTTTCACAGAATGCTTCTGTGTAGTATTTATTTGAGGATATTCTTTTTCCACTGTAGTCCGCTTAGAGCTCCGAATGTCCACTTGCAGTTTCTACAGAAAGAGTGTTTAAGAACTGCTCAATCAAAAGTAAAGTTCAACTCTGTTAGTTGAATGCACAGGTCAGAAAGAAGTTTCACCGAATGCTTCTGGGTAGTTTGTATTTGAAGATATTCCTTTTTCCAGTATAGGCCTCATAGCTCTCGGAATGTCCCCTTGCAGTTTCTACAGACAGAGTGTTTCAGAACTGCTCAGTCAAAAGTAAGGTTCAGCTATGTGAGTTCAATGCACAGAACAGAAAGTAGCTTCACAGAATGCTTCTTTGTAGTTTTCATTTGAAGATATTCCTTTTTGCACTTGAGGCCTCATAGCGCTCCGAAGGGCACTTGCAGTTTCTAATGAAAGAGTGTTTCTTAATTCCTCAAAGTAAGGTTCAACTCTGTTATTTGAATGCACAGAACAGAAAAAAGTTTCACAGAATGCTTCTGTGTAGTTTTTATTTGAAGATATATCTTTTTCCACTATAGGCTTCTTAGCGCACAGAATGTCCACTTGCAGTTTCTACAGAAACAGTGTTTCAGAACTGCTCAATAAAATGTAAGGTTCAACTCTGCTAGTAGGATGCACAGATCAGAAAGTATTTTCACAGAATGCTTCTGGGTAATTTGTATTTGAAGATATTCCTTTTTCCACTATAGGCCTCTTAGCGCTCCGGATGTCCAATTGCAGTTTCTACAGAAAGTGTGTTTCAGAAGTGCTCAGTCAAAAGTAAGGTTAAACTCAGTTAGTTGAATGCACAGATCAGAAAGTAGTTTCACAGAATGCGCCTGTGTAGTTTTTATTTGAAGATATTACTTTTTCAACTATAGGCCTAATTGCGCTCCGAATGTCCTCATGCAGTTTCTACGGAAAGAGTGTTTAAGAACTGCACAATCAAAAGTAAGGATCAACTCTGTTAGTTGAATGCACAGATCAGAAAGGAGTTTCACAGAATGCTTCTGTGTAGTATTTTTTGAAGATATTCCTTTTTCCACTGTAGTCCGCATAGCGCTCCGAATGTCCACTTGCAGTTTCTACAGAAAGAGTGTTTCAGAACTGCTCAATCAAAGGTAAGGTTCAATTATGTTAGTGGAATGCAGAGAACAGAAAGATGTTTCACAGAATGCTTCTGTGTAGTTTTTTTGAAGACATTCCTTTTTCCACTATAGGCCTCTTAGCGCACCGATTGTCCACTTGCAGTTTCTACAGAAAGAGTGTTTCGGAACTGCTCAATCAAAAGTAAGGTTCAACTATGTTAGTTGAATGCACCGAACACAAAGAAGTTTCACAGAATGCTTCTGTGTAGTTCTTATTTGAAGATATTCCTTTTCCACTATAGGCCTCTTAGCGCTCCGAATGTCCACTTGCAGTTTATTCAGAAAGAGTGTTTCAGATCTGCTCAATCAAAAGTAAGGTTCAACTCTGTTAGTTGAATGCACAGATCAGAAAGAAGTTTCACAGAATGCTTCTGGGTAGTTTGTATTTGAAGATATTCCTTTTTCCACTATAGGCCTCATTGCGCTCCGGAAGTCCAATTGTAGTTTCTACAGAAAGTGGGCTTCCGAAGTGCTCACTCAAAAGTAAGGTTAAACTCAGTTAGTTGAATGCACAGATCAGGAAGGAGTTTCACGGAATGCTTCTGTGTAGTATTTATTTGAAGATATTCCTTTTTCCACTGTAGTCCGCTTAGCGCTCAGAATGTCCACTTGCAGTTTCTACAGAAAAAGTGTTTCAGAACTGCTCAATCAAAAGTAAAGTTCAACTATGTTAGTTGAATGCACGGAACAAGTTTCACAGAATGCTTCTGTGTAGTTCTTATTTGAAGATATTCCTTTTCTACTATACGCCTCTTAGCTCTCCGAATGTCCACTTGCAGTTTATTCAGAAAGAGTGTTTCAGATCTGCTCAATCAAAAGTAAGGTTCAACTCTGTTAGTTGAATGCACAGATCAGAAAGAAGTTTCACAGAATGCTTCTGGGTAGTTTGTATTTGAACATATTCCTTTTTCCACTATAGGCCTCTTAACGCTCCGGATGTCCAATTGCAGTTTCTACAAAAAGTGTGTTTCAGAAGTGCTCAGTCAAAAGTAAGGTTAAACTCAGTTAGTTGAATGCACAGATCAGAAAGTAGTTTCACAGAATGCTTCTGTGTAGTTTTTATTTGAATATATTCCCTTTTCCACTACAGGCCCCTTAGCGCTCCGAATGTCCACTTGAAATCTCTGTAGAAAGAGTGTTTCACAACTCCTCAATCAAAAGTAAGATTCAAATCTGTTAGTTGAATGCACTGATCAGAAAGAAGTTTCACAGAATGCTTCTGTATAGTCTTTATTTGAAGATAACCCTTTTTCCACTGTAGTCCGCTTAGCGGTCCGAATGTCCACTTGCAGTTTCTACAGAAAGAGTGTTTTAGAAATCCTCAATCAAAAGTAAGGTTCAACTCTGTTAGTTGAATGCACAGAACAGAAAGATGTTTCACAGAATGCTTCTCTGTAGTTTTTATTTGCCGATATTCCTTCTTCCCCTATAGGACTTTTAGCGCTCTGGATGTCCACTTGCAGTTTCTATAGAAAGAGTGTTTCAGAACTGCTCAATCAAAAGTAAGGTTCAACTATGTTAGTTGAATGCACGGAACACAAAGAAGTTTCAGGGAATGCTTCTGTGTAGTTCTTATTTGAAGATATTCCTTTTCCACTATAGGCCTCTTAGCGCTCCGAGTGTCCACTTGCCGTGTATTCAGAAAGAGTGTTTAAGATCTGCTCAATCAAAGGTAAGGTTCAACTCTGTCAATTGAATTCACAGATCAGAAAGAAATTTCACAGAATGCTTCTGTGAAGTATTTATTTGAGGATATTCCTTTTTCCACTGTAGTCCGCTTAGCGCTCCGAATGTCCACTTGCAGTTTCTACAGAAAGAGTGTTTAAGAACTGCTCAATCAAAAGTAAAGTTCAACTCTGTTAGTTGAATGCACAGGTCAGAAAGAAGTTTCACCGAATGATTCTGGGTAGTTTGTATTTGAAGATATTCCTTTTTCCAGTATAGGCCTCATAGCTCTCCGAATATCCCCTTGCAGTTTCTACAGACAGAGTGTTTCAGAACTGCTCAGTCAAAAGTAAGGTTCAGCTATGTGAGTTCAATGCACAGAACAGAAAGTAGCTTCACAGAATGCTTCTTTGTAGTTTTCATTTGAAGATATTCCTTTTTGCACTTGAGGCCTCATAGCGCTCCGAAGGGCACTTGCAGTTTCTAATGAAAGAGTGTTTCTTAATTCCTCAAAGTAAGGTTCAACTCTGTTATTTGAATGCACAGAACAGAAAAAAGTTTCACAGAATGCTTCTGTGTAGTTTTTATTTGAAGATATATCTTTTTCCACTATAGGCTTCTTAGCGCACAGAATGTCCACTTGCAGTTTCTACAGAAACAGTGTTTCAGAACTGCTCAATAAAATGTAAGGTTCAACTCTGCTAGTAGGATGCACAGATCAGAAAGTATTTTCACAGAATGCTTCTGGGTAATTTGTATTTGAAGATATTCCTTTTTCCACTATAGGCCTCTTAGCGCTCCGGATGTCCAATTGCAGTTTCTACAGAAAGTGTGTTTCAGAAGTGCTCAGTCAAAAGTAAGGTTAAACTCAGTTAGTTGAATGCACAGATCAGAAAGTAGTTTCACAGAATGCGCCTGTGTAGTTTTTATTTGAAGATATTACTTTTTCAACTATAGGCCTAATTGCGCTCCGAATGTCCTCATGCAGTTTCTACGGAAAGAGTGTTTAAGAACTGCACAATCTAAAGTAAGGATCAACTCTGTTAGTTGAATGCACAGATCACAAAGGAGTTTCACAGAATGCTTCTGTGTAGTATTTTTTGAAGATATTCCTTTTTCCACTGTAGTCCGCATAGCGCTCCGAATGTCCACTTGCAGTTTCTACAGAAAGAGTGTTTCAGAACTGCTCAATCAAAGGTAAGGTTCAATTATGTTAGTGGAATGCAGAGAACAGAAAGATGTTTCACAGAATGCTTCTGTGTAGTTTTTTTGAAGACATTCCTTTTCCCACTATAGGCCTCTTAGCGCACCGATTGTCCACTTGCAGTTTCTACAGAAAGAGTGTTTCGGAACTGCTCAATCAAAAGTAAGGTTCAACTATGTTAGTTGAATGCACCGAACACAAAGAAGTTTCACAGAATGCTTCTGTGTAGTTCTTATTTGAAGATATTCCTTTTCCACTATAGGCCTCTTAGCGCTCCGAATGTCCACTTGCAGTTTATTCAGAAAGAGTGTTTCAGATCTGCTCAATCAAAAGTAAGGTTCAACTCTGTTAGTTGAATGCACAGATCAGAAAGAAGTTTCACAGAATGCTTCTGGGTAGTTTGTATTTGAAGATATTCCTTTTTCCACTATAGGCCTCATTGCGCTCCGGAAGTCCAATTGTAGTTTCTACAGAAAGTGGGCTTCCGAAGTGCTCACTCAAAAGTAAGGTTAAACTCAGTTAGTTGAATGCACAGATCAGGAAGGAGTTTCACGGAATGCTTCTGTGTAGTATTTATTTGAAGATATTCCTTTTTCCACTGTAGTCCGCTTAGCGCTCAGAATGTCCACTTGCAGTTTCTACAGAAAAAGTGTTTCAGAACTGCTCAATCAAAAGTAAAGTTCAACTATGTTAGTTGAATGCACGGAACAAGTTTCACAGAATGCTTCTGTGTAGTTCTTATTTGAAGATATTCCTTTTCTACTATACGCCTCTTAGCTCTCCGAATGTCCACTTGCAGTTTATTCAGAAAGAGTGTTTCAGATCTGCTCAATCAAAAGTAAGGTTCAACTCTGTTAGTTGAATGCACAGATCAGAAAGAAGTTTCACAGAATGCTTCTGGGTAGTTTGTATTTGAACATATTCCTTTTTCCACTATAGGCCTCTTAACGCTCCGGATGTCCAATTGCAGTTTCTACAAAAAGTGTGTTTCAGAAGTGCTCAGTCAAAAGTAAGGTTAAACTCAGTTAGTTGAATGCACAGATCAGAAAGTAGTTTCACAGAATGCTTCTGTGTAGTTTTTATTTGAATATATTCCCTTTTCCACTACAGGCCCCTTAGCGCTCCGAATGTCCACTTGAAATCTCTGTAGAAAGAGTGTTTCACAACTCCTCAATCAAAAGTAAGATTCAAATCTGTTAGTTGAATGCACTGATCAGAAAGAAGTTTCACAGAATGCTTCTGTATAGTCTTTATTTGAAGATAACCCTTTTTCCACTGTAGTCCGCTTAGCGGTCCGAATGTCCACTTGCAGTTTCTACAGAAAGAGTGTTTTAGAAATCCTCAATCAAAAGTAAGGTTCAACTCTGTTAGTTGAATGCACAGAACAGAAAGATGTTTCACAGAATGCTTCTCTGTAGTTTTTATTTGCCGATATTCCTTCTTCCCCTATAGGCCTTTTAGCGCTCCGAATGTCCACTTTCAATTTCTATAGAAAGAGTGTTTCAGAACTGCTCAATCAAAACGAATTTTCAACTCTGTTAGTTGAATGCACTGATCAGAAAGAAGTTTCACAGAATGCTTCTGTGTAGTCTTTATTGGAGGATATTCCTTTTTTTTTATGATTTTTTTTTATTATTATACTTTAGGGTTTTAGGGTACATGTGCACAATGTGAAGGTTTGTTACATATGTATCCATGTGCCATGTTGATTTCCTGCACCCATTAAGTCGTCATTTGGCCTTACGTGTATCTCCTAATGCTGTCCCTCCCCCGTCCCCCCACCCCACAACAGTCCCCGGAGCGTGATTTTCCCCTTCCTGTTTCCATGAGTTCTCATTGTTCAATTCCCACCTATGAGTGAGAACATGCGATGTTTGGTTTTTCGTCCTTGCGATAGTTTACTGAGAATGATGTTTTCCAGTTTCATCCGTGTCCCTACAAAGGACACGAACTCATCATTTTTTATGGCTGCATAGTATTCCATGGTGTATATGTGCCACATTTTCTTAATCCAGTCTGTTGTTGGACATTTGGGTTGGTTCCAACTCTTTGCTATTGTGAATAGTGCCGCAATAAACATACGTGTGCATGTGTCTTTATAGCAGCATGACTTATAGTCCTTTGGGTATATACCCAGTAATGGGATGGCTGGGTCAAATGGTATTTCTAGTTCTAGATCCCTGAGGAATCGCCACACTGACTTCCACAATGCTTGAACTAGTTTACAGTCCCACCAACAGTGTAAAAGTGTTCCTATTTCTCCAAATCCTCTCCAGCACCTGTTGTTTCCTGATTTTTTAATGATGGCCATTCTAACTGGTGTGAGATGGTATCTCACTGTGGTTTTGATTTGCATTTCTCTTATGGCCAGTGATGAGGAGCATTTCTTCATGTGTTTTTTGGCTGCATAAATGTCTTCTTTTGAGAATTGTCTGTTCATGTCCTCTGCCCACTTTTTGATGGGGTTGTTTGTTTTTTCTTGTAAATTTGTTTGGGTTCATTGTAGATTCTGGATATTAGCCCTTTGTCAGATGAGTAGGTTGCAAAATTTTCTCCCATTGTGTAGGTTGCCTGTTCACTCTGATGAGAGTTTCTTTTGCTGTGCAGAAGCTCTTTAGTTTAATGAGATCCCATTTGTCGATTTTGGCTTTTGTTGCCATTGCTTTTGGTGTTTTAGACATGAAGTCCTTGCCCACGCCTATGTCCTGAATGGTATTGCCTAGGTTTTCTTGTAGGATTTTAATGGTTTTAAGACTAATATATAAGTCTTTAATCCATCTTGAATTAATTTTGGTATAAGGTGTAAGGAAGGGATCCAGTTGCAGCTTTCTACATATGGCTAGCCAGTTTTCCCAGCACCATTTATTAAATAGGGAAGCCTTTCCCCATTTCTTGTTTTTGTCAGGTTTGTCAAAGATCAGATAGTTGTAGCTATGCGGCATCATTTCTGAGGGCTCTGTTCTGTCCCATTGATCTATGTCTCTGTTGTGGTACCAGTACCATGCTGTTTTGGTTACTGTAGCGTGATGCCTCCAGCTTTGTTCTTTTGGCTTAGGATTGACTTGGCGATGCGGGCTCTTTTTTGGTTCCATATGAACTTTAGAGTAGTTTTTTCCAATTCTGTGAAGAAAGTCATTGGTAGCTTGATGGGGATGGCATTGAATCTATAAATTACCTTCGGCAGTAAGTATGGCCATTTTCACGATATTGATTCTTCCAACCAATGAGCATGGAATGTTCTTCCATTTGTTTGTATCCTCTTTTATTTCATTGAGCAGTGGTTTGTAGTTCTCCTTGAAGAGGTCCTTCACATCCCTTGTAAGTTGGATTCCTAGGTATTTTATTCTCTTTGAAGCAATTGTGAATGAGAGTTCACTCATGATTTGGCTCTCTGTCTTTTATTGGTGTACAAGAATGCTTGTGATTTTTGTACATTAATTTTGTATCCTGAGACTTTGCTGAATTTGCTAATCAGCTTAAGGAGATTTTGGGCTGAGACAATGGGGTTTTCTAGATATACAATCATGTCATCTGCAAACAGGGACAATTTGACTTCCTCTTTTCCTAATTGAATACACTTTATTTCCTTCTCCTGCCTGATTGCTCTGGCCAGGATATCCCTTTTTCAACTATCGACCATTTAGCGCTCGGAATGTCCACTTGCAGTTTCTGCAGAAAGAGTGTTTCAGAACTGCTCAATCAAAACTAAGGTTGAACTATGTTAGTTGAACGCACAGAAGAGAAAGAAGTTTCGCAGAATTCTTCTGTGTAGTTTTTTTTTTTGAAGATATTCCTTTTTCCACTACAGGCCTCTTAGCGCACCGAATGTCCACTTGCAGTTTCTATAGAAAGAGTGTTTCAGAACTGCACAATCAAAAGTAAGGTTCAACTATGTTAGTTGAATGCACGGAACACAAAGAAGTTTCAGGGAATGCTTCTGTGTAGTTCTTATTTGAAGATATTCCTTTTCCACTATAGGCCTCTTAGCGCTCCGAATGTCCACTTGCCGTGTATTCAGAAAGAGTGTTTAAGATCTGCTCAATCAAAAGTAAGGTTCAACTCTGTCAATTGAATTCACAGATCAGAAAGAAGTTTCACAGAATGCTTCTGTGTAGTATTTGTTTGAGGATACTCCTTTTTCCACTGTAGTCCGCTTAGAGCTCCGAATGTCCACTTGCAGTTTCTACAGAAAGAGTGTTTAAGAACTGCTCAATCAAAAGTAAAGTTCAACTCTGTTAGTTGAATGCTCAGGTCAGAAAGAAGTTTCACCGAATGCTTCTGGGTAGTTTGTATTTGAAGATATTCCTTTTTCCAGTATAGGCCTCATAGCTCTCGGAATGTCCCCTTGCAGTTTCTACAGACAGAGTGTTTCAGAACTGCTCAGTCAAAAGTAAGGTTCAGCTATGTGAGTTCAATGCACAGAACAGAAAGTAGCTTCACAGAATGCTTCTTTGTAGTTTTCATTTGAAGATATTCCTTTTTGCACTTGAGGCCTCATAGCGCTCCGAAGGGCACTTGCAGTTTCTAATGAAAGAGTGTTTCTTAATTCCTCAAAGTAAGGTTCAACTCTGTTATTTGAATGCACAGAACAGAAAAAAGTTTCACAGAATGCTTCTGTGTAGTTTTTATTTGAAGATATATCTTTTTCCACTATAGGCTTCTTAGCGCACAGAATGTCCACTTGCAGTTTCTACAGAAACAGTGTTTCAGAACTGCTCAATAAAATGTAAGGTTCAACTCTGCTAGTAGGATGCACAGATCAGAAAGTATTTTCACAGAATGCTTCTGGGTAATTTGTATTTGAAGATATTCCTTTTTCCACTATAGGCCTCTTAGCGCTCCGGATGTCCAATTGCAGTTTCTACAGAAAGTGTGTTTCAGAAGTGCTCAGTCAAAAGTAAGGTTAAACTCAGTTAGTTGAATGCACAGATCACAAAGTAGTTTCACAGAATGCGCCTGTGTAGTTTTTATTTGAAGATATTACTTTTTCAACTATAGGCCTAATTGCGCTCCGAATGTCCTCATGCAGTTTCTACGGAAAGAGTGTTTAAGAACTGCACAATCTAAAGTAAGGATCAACTCTGTTAGTTGAATGCACAGATCAGAAAGGAGTTTCACAGAATGCTTCTGTGTAGTATTTTTTGAAGATATTCCTTTTTCCACTGTAGTCCGCATAGCGCTCCGAATGTCCACTTGCAGTTTCTACAGAAAGAGTGTTTCAGAACTGCTCAATCAAAGGTAAGGTTCAATTATGTTAGTGGAATGCAGAGAACAGAAAGATGTTTCACAGAATGCTTCTGTGTAGTTTTTTTGAAGACATTCCTTTTCCCACTATAGGCCTCTTAGCGCACCGATTGTCCACTTGCAGTTTCTACAGAAAGAGTGTTTCGGAACTGCTCAATCAAAAGTAAGGTTCAACTATGTTAGTTGAATGCACCGAACACAAAGAAGTTTCACAGAATGCTTCTGTGTAGTTCTTATTTGAAGATATTCCTTTTCCACTATAGGCCTCTTAGCGCTCCGAATGTCCACTTGCAGTTTATTCAGAAAGAGTGTTTCAGATCTGCTCAATCAAAAGTAAGGTTCAACTCTGTTAGTTGAATGCACAGATCAGAAAGAAGTTTCACAGAATGCTTCTGGGTAGTTTGTATTTGAAGATATTCCTTTTTCCACTATAGGCCTCATTGCGCTCCGGAAGTCCAATTGTAGTTTCTACAGAAAGTGGGCTTCCGAAGTGCTCACTCAAAAGTAAGGTTAAACTCAGTTAGTTGAATGCACAGATCAGGAAGGAGTTTCACGGAATGCTTCTGTGTAGTATTTATTTGAAGATATTCCTTTTTCCACTGTAGTCCGCTTAGCGCTCAGAATGTCCACTTGCAGTTTCTACAGAAAAAGTGTTTCAGAACTGCTCAATCAAAAGTAAAGTTCAACTATGTTAGTTGAATGCACGGAACAAGTTTCACAGAATGCTTCTGTGTAGTTCTTATTTGAAGATATTCCTTTTCTACTATACGCCTCTTAGCTCTCCGAATGTCCACTTGCAGTTTATTCAGAAAGAGTGTTTCAGATCTGCTCAATCAAAAGTAAGGTTCAACTCTGTTAGTTGAATGCACAGATCAGAAAGAAGTTTCACAGAATGCTTCTGGGTAGTTTGTATTTGAACATATTCCTTTTTCCACTATAGGCCTCTTAACGCTCCGGATGTCCAATTGCAGTTTCTACAAAAAGTGTGTTTCAGAAGTGCTCAGTCAAAAGTAAGGTTAAACTCAGTTAGTTGAATGCACAGATCAGAAAGTAGTTTCACAGAATGCTTCTGTGTAGTTTTTATTTGAATATATTCCCTTTTCCACTACAGGCCCCTTAGCGCTCCGAATGTCCACTTGAAATCTCTGTAGAAAGAGTGTTTCACAACTCCTCAATCAAAAGTAAGATTCAAATCTGTTAGTTGAATGCACTGATCAGAAAGAAGTTTCACAGAATGCTTCTGTATAGTCTTTATTTGAAGATAACCCTTTTTCCACTGTAGTCCGCTTAGCGGTCCGAATGTCCACTTGCAGTTTCTACAGAAAGAGTGTTTTAGAAATCCTCAATCAAAAGTAAGGTTCAACTCTGTTAGTTGAATGCACAGAACAGAAAGATGTTTCACAGAATGCTTCTCTGTAGTTTTTATTTGCCGATATTCCTTCTTCCCCTATAGGCCTTTTAGCGCTCCGAATGTCCACTTTCAATTTCTATAGAAAGAGTGTTTCAGAACTGCTCAATCAAAACGAATTTTCAACTCTGTTAGTTGAATGCACTGATCAGAAAGAAGTTTCACAGAATGCTTCTGTGTAGTCTTTATTGGAGGATATTCCTTTTTTTTTATGATTTTTTTTTATTATTATACTTTAGGGTTTTAGGGTACATGTGCACAATGTGAAGGTTTGTTACATATGTATCCATGTGCCATGTTGATTTCCTGCACCCATTAAGTCGTCATTTGGCCTTACGTGTATCTCCTAATGCTGTCCCTCCCCCGTTCCCCCACCCCACAACAGTCCCCGGAGCGTGATTTTCCCCTTCCTGTTTCCATGAGTTCTCATTGTTCAATTCCCACCTATGAGTGAGAACATGCGATGTTTGGTTTTTCGTCCTTGCGATAGTTTACTGAGAATGATGTTTTCCAGTTTCATCCGTGTCCCTACAAAGGACACGAACTCATCATTTTTTATGGCTGCATAGTATTCCATGGTGTATATGTGCCACATTTTCTTAATCCAGTCTATCGTTGTTGGACATTTGGGTTGGTTCCAACTCTTTGCTATTGTGAATAGTGCCGCAATAAACATACGTGTGCATGTGTCTTTATAGCAGCATGACTTATAGTCCTTTGGGTATATACCCAGTAATGGGATGGCTGGGTCAAATGGTATTTCTAGTTCTAGATCCCTGAGGAATCGCCACACTGACTTCCACAATGCTTGAACTAGTTTACAGTCCCACCAACAGTGTAAAAGTGTTCCTATTTCTCCAAATCCTCTCCAGCACCTGTTGTTTCCTGATTTTTTAATGATGGCCATTCTAACTGGTGTGAGATGGTATCTCACTGTTGTTTTGATTTGCATTTCTCTGATATCCAGTGATGAGGAGCATTTCTTCATGTGTTTTTTGGCTGCATAAATGTCTTCTTTTGAGAATTGTCTGTTCATGTCCTCTGCCCACTTTTTGAAGGGGTTGTTCGTTTTTTTCTTGTAAATTTGTTTGGGTTCATTGTAGATTCTGGATATTAGCCCTTTGTCAGATGAGTAGGTTGCAAAATTTTCCCCATTGTGTAGGTTGCCTGTTCACTCTGATGAGAGTTTCTTTTGCTCTGCAGAAGCTCTTTAGTTTAATGAGATCCCATTTGTCGATTTTGGCTTTTGTTGCCATTGCTTTTGGTGTTTTAGACATGAAGTCCTTGCCCACGCCTATGTCCTGAATGGTATTGCCTAGGTTTTCTTGTAGGATTTTAATGGTTTTAAGACTAATATATAAGTCTTTAATCCATCTTGAATTAATTTTGGTATAAGGTGTAAGGAAGGGATCCAGTTGCAGCTTTCTACATATGGCTAGCCAGTTTTCCCAGCACCATTTATTAAATAGGGAAGCCTTTCCCCATTTCTTGTTTTTGTCAGGTTTGTCAAAGATCAGATAGTTGTAGCTATGCGGCATCATTTCTGAGGGCTCTGTTCTGTCCCATTGATCTATGTCTCTGTTGTGGTACCAGTACCATGCTGTTTTGGTTACTGTAGCGTGATGCCTCCAGCTTTGTTCTTTTGGCTTAGGATTGACTTGGCGATGCGGGCTCTTTTTTGGTTCCATATGAACTTTAGAGTAGTTTTTTCCAATTCTGTGAAGAAAGTCATTGGTAGCTTGATGGGGATGGCATTGAATCTATAAATTACCTTGGGCAGTAAGTATGGCCATTTTCACGATATTGATTCTTCCAACCAATGAGCATGGAATGTTCTTCCATTTGTTTGTATCCTCTTTTATTTCATTGAGCAGTGGTTTGTAGTTCTCCTTGAAGAGGTCCTTCACATCCCTTGTAAGTTGGATTCCTAGGTATTTTATTCTCTTTGAAGCAATTGTGAATGGGAGTTCACTCATGATTTGGCTCTCTGTTTGTCTGTTATTGGTGTACAAGAATGCTTGTGATTTTTGTACATTAATTTTGTATCCTGAGACTTTGCTGAAGTTGCTAATCAGCTTAAGGAGATTTTGGGCTGAGACAATGGGGTTTTCTAGATATACAATCATGTCATCTGCAAACAGGGACAATTTGACTTCCTCTTTTCCTAATTGAATACACTTTATTTCCTTCTCCTGCCTGATTGCTCTGGCCAGGATATTCCTTTTTCAACTATCGACCATTTAGCGCTCCGAATGTCCACTTGCAGTTTCTGCAGAAAGAGTGTTTCAGAACTGCTCAATCAAAACTAAGGTTGAACTATGTTAGTTGAACGCACAGAAGAGAAAGAAGTTTCGCAGAATTCTTCTGTGTAGTTTTTTTTTGAAGATATTCCTTTTTCCACTACAGGCCTCTTAGCGCACCGAATGTCCACTTGCAGTTTCTATAGAAAGAGTGTTTCAGAACTGCTCAATCAAAAGTAAGGTTCAACTATGTTAGTTGAATGCACGGAACACAAAGAAGTTTCAGGGAATGCTTCTGTGTAGTTCTTATTTGAAGATATTCCTTTTCCACTATAGGCCTCTTAGCGCTCCGAATGTCCACTTGCCGTGTATTCAGAAAGAGTGTTTAAGATCTGCTCAATCAAAAGTAAGGTTCAACTCTGTCAATTGAATTCACAGATCAGAAAGAAGTTTCACAGAATGCTTCTGTGTAGTATTTATTTGAGGATATTCTTTTTCCACTGTAGTCCGCTTAGAGCTCCGAATGTCCACTTGCAGTTTCTACAGAAAGAGTGTTTAAGAACTGCTCAATCAAAAGTAAAGTTCAACTCTGTTAGTTGAATGCACAGGTCAGAAAGAAGTTTCACCGAATGCTTCTGGGTAGTTTGTATTTGAAGATATTCCTTTTTCCAGTATAGGCCTCATAGCTCTCGGAATGTCCCCTTGCAGTTTCTACAGACAGAGTGTTTCAGAACTGCTCAGTCAAAAGTAAGGTTCAGCTATGTGAGTTCAATGCACAGAACAGAAAGTAGCTTCACAGAATGCTTCTTTGTAGTTTTCATTTGAAGATATTCCTTTTTGCACTTGAGGCCTCATAGCGCTCCGAAGGGCACTTGCAGTTTCTAATGAAAGAGTGTTTCTTAATTCCTCAAAGTAAGGTTCAACTCTGTTATTTGAATGCACAGAACAGAAAAAAGTTTCACAGAATGCTTCTGTGTAGTTTTTATTTGAAGATATATCTTTTTCCACTATAGGCTTCTTAGCGCACAGAATGTCCACTTGCAGTTTCTACAGAAACAGTGTTTCAGAACTGCTCAATAAAATGTAAGGTTCAACTCTGCTAGTAGGATGCACAGATCAGAAAGTATTTTCACAGAATGCTTCTGGGTAATTTGTATTTGAAGATATTCCTTTTTCCACTATAGGCCTCTTAGCGCTCCGGATGTCCAATTGCAGTTTCTACAGAAAGTGTGTTTCAGAAGTGCTCAGTCAAAAGTAAGGTTAAACTCAGTTAGTTGAATGCACAGATCAGAAAGTAGTTTCACAGAATGCGCCTGTGTAGTTTTTATTTGAAGATATTACTTTTTCAACTATAGGCCTAATTGCGCTCCGAATGTCCTCATGCAGTTTCTACGGAAAGAGTGTTTAAGAACTGCACAATCAAAAGTAAGGATCAACTCTGTTAGTTGAATGCACAGATCAGAAAGGAGTTTCACAGAATGCTTCTGTGTAGTATTTTTTGAAGATATTCCTTTTTCCACTGTAGTCCGCATAGCGCTCCGAATGTCCACTTGCAGTTTCTACAGAAAGAGTGTTTCAGAACTGCTCAATCAAAGGTAAGGTTCAATTATGTTAGTGGAATGCAGAGAACAGAAAGATGTTTCACAGAATGCTTCTGTGTAGTTTTTTTGAAGACATTCCTTTTTCCACTATAGGCCTCTTAGCGCACCGATTGTCCACTTGCAGTTTCTACAGAAAGAGTGTTTCGGAACTGCTCAATCAAAAGTAAGGTTCAACTATGTTAGTTGAATGCACCGAACACAAAGAAGTTTCACAGAATGCTTCTGTGTAGTTCTTATTTGAAGATATTCCTTTTCCACTATAGGCCTCTTAGCGCTCCGAATGTCCACTTGCAGTTTATTCAGAAAGAGTGTTTCAGATCTGCTCAATCAAAAGTAAGGTTCAACTCTGTTAGTTGAATGCACAGATCAGAAAGAAGTTTCACAGAATGCTTCTGGGTAGTTTGTATTTGAAGATATTCCTTTTTCCACTATAGGCCTCATTGCGCTCCGGAAGTCCAATTGTAGTTTCTACAGAAAGTGGGCTTCCGAAGTGCTCACTCAAAAGTAAGGTTAAACTCAGTTAGTTGAATGCACAGATCAGGAAGGAGTTTCACGGAATGCTTCTGTGTAGTATTTATTTGAAGATATTCCTTTTTCCACTGTAGTCCGCTTAGCGCTCAGAATGTCCACTTGCAGTTTCTACAGAAAAAGTGTTTCAGAACTGCTCAATCAAAAGTAAAGTTCAACTATGTTAGTTGAATGCACGGAACAAGTTTCACAGAATGCTTCTGTGTAGTTCTTATTTGAAGATATTCCTTTTCTACTATACGCCTCTTAGCTCTCCGAATGTCCACTTGCAGTTTATTCAGAAAGAGTGTTTCAGATCTGCTCAATCAAAAGTAAGGTTCAACTCTGTTAGTTGAATGCACAGATCAGAAAGAAGTTTCACAGAATGCTTCTGGGTAGTTTGTATTTGAACATATTCCTTTTTCCACTATAGGCCTCTTAACGCTCCGGATGTCCAATTGCAGTTTCTACAAAAAGTGTGTTTCAGAAGTGCTCAGTCAAAAGTAAGGTTAAACTCAGTTAGTTGAATGCACAGATCAGAAAGTAGTTTCACAGAATGCTTCTGTGTAGTTTTTATTTGAATATATTCCCTTTTCCACTACAGGCCCCTTAGCGCTCCGAATGTCCACTTGAAATCTCTGTAGAAAGAGTGTTTCACAACTCCTCAATCAAAAGTAAGATTCAAATCTGTTAGTTGAATGCACTGATCAGAAAGAAGTTTCACAGAATGCTTCTGTATAGTCTTTATTTGAAGATAACCCTTTTTCCACTGTAGTCCGCTTAGCGGTCCGAATGTCCACTTGCAGTTTCTACAGAAAGAGTGTTTTAGAAATCCTCAATCAAAAGTAAGGTTCAACTCTGTTAGTTGAATGCACAGAACAGAAAGATGTTTCACAGAATGCTTCTCTGTAGTTTTTATTTGCCGATATTCCTTCTTCCCCTATAGGACTTTTAGCGCTCTGGATGTCCACTTGCAGTTTCTATAGAAAGAGTGTTTCAGAACTGCTCAATCAAAAGTAAGGTTCAACTATGTTAGTTGAATGCACGGAACACAAAGAAGTTTCAGGGAATGCTTCTGTGTAGTTCTTATTTGAAGATATTCCTTTTCCACTATAGGCCTCTTAGCGCTCCGAGTGTCCACTTGCCGTGTATTCAGAAAGAGTGTTTAAGATCTGCTCAATCAAAGGTAAGGTTCAACTCTGTCAATTGAATTCACAGATCAGAAAGAAATTTCACAGAATGCTTCTGTGAAGTATTTATTTGAGGATATTCCTTTTTCCACTGTAGTCCGCTTAGCGCTCCGAATGTCCACTTGCAGTTTCTACAGAAAGAGTGTTTAAGAACTGCTCAATCAAAAGTAAAGTTCAACTCTGTTAGTTGAATGCACAGGTCAGAAAGAAGTTTCACCGAATGATTCTGGGTAGTTTGTATTTGAAGATATTCCTTTTTCCAGTATAGGCCTCATAGCTCTCCGAATATCCCCTTGCAGTTTCTACAGACAGAGTGTTTCAGAACTGCTCAGTCAAAAGTAAGGTTCAGCTATGTGAGTTCAATGCACAGAACAGAAAGTAGCTTCACAGAATGCTTCTTTGTAGTTTTCATTTGAAGATATTCCTTTTTGCACTTGAGGCCTCATAGCGCTCCGAAGGGCACTTGCAGTTTCTAATGAAAGAGTGTTTCTTAATTCCTCAAAGTAAGGTTCAACTCTGTTATTTGAATGCACAGAACAGAAAAAAGTTTCACAGAATGCTTCTGTGTAGTTTTTATTTGAAGATATATCTTTTTCCACTATAGGCTTCTTAGCGCACAGAATGTCCACTTGCAGTTTCTACAGAAACAGTGTTTCAGAACTGCTCAATAAAATGTAAGGTTCAACTCTGCTAGTAGGATGCACAGATCAGAAAGTATTTTCACAGAATGCTTCTGGGTAATTTGTATTTGAAGATATTCCTTTTTCCACTATAGGCCTCTTAGCGCTCCGGATGTCCAATTGCAGTTTCTACAGAAAGTGTGTTTCAGAAGTGCTCAGTCAAAAGTAAGGTTAAACTCAGTTAGTTGAATGCACAGATCAGAAAGTAGTTTCACAGAATGCGCCTGTGTAGTTTTTATTTGAAGATATTACTTTTTCAACTATAGGCCTAATTGCGCTCCGAATGTCCTCATGCAGTTTCTACGGAAAGAGTGTTTAAGAACTGCACAATCTAAAGTAAGGATCAACTCTGTTAGTTGAATGCACAGATCACAAAGGAGTTTCACAGAATGCTTCTGTGTAGTATTTTTTGAAGATATTCCTTTTTCCACTGTAGTCCGCATAGCGCTCCGAATGTCCACTTGCAGTTTCTACAGAAAGAGTGTTTCAGAACTGCTCAATCAAAGGTAAGGTTCAATTATGTTAGTGGAATGCAGAGAACAGAAAGATGTTTCACAGAATGCTTCTGTGTAGTTTTTTTGAAGACATTCCTTTTCCCACTATAGGCCTCTTAGCGCACCGATTGTCCACTTGCAGTTTCTACAGAAAGAGTGTTTCGGAACTGCTCAATCAAAAGTAAGGTTCAACTATGTTAGTTGAATGCACCGAACACAAAGAAGTTTCACAGAATGCTTCTGTGTAGTTCTTATTTGAAGATATTCCTTTTCCACTATAGGCCTCTTAGCGCTCCGAATGTCCACTTGCAGTTTATTCAGAAAGAGTGTTTCAGATCTGCTCAATCAAAAGTAAGGTTCAACTCTGTTAGTTGAATGCACAGATCAGAAAGAAGTTTCACAGAATGCTTCTGGGTAGTTTGTATTTGAAGATATTCCTTTTTCCACTATAGGCCTCATTGCGCTCCGGAAGTCCAATTGTAGTTTCTACAGAAAGTGGGCTTCCGAAGTGCTCACTCAAAAGTAAGGTTAAACTCAGTTAGTTGAATGCACAGATCAGGAAGGAGTTTCACGGAATGCTTCTGTGTAGTATTTATTTGAAGATATTCCTTTTTCCACTGTAGTCCGCTTAGCGCTCAGAATGTCCACTTGCAGTTTCTACAGAAAAAGTGTTTCAGAACTGCTCAATCAAAAGTAAAGTTCAACTATGTTAGTTGAATGCACGGAACAAGTTTCACAGAATGCTTCTGTGTAGTTCTTATTTGAAGATATTCCTTTTCTACTATACGCCTCTTAGCTCTCCGAATGTCCACTTGCAGTTTATTCAGAAAGAGTGTTTCAGATCTGCTCAATCAAAAGTAAGGTTCAACTCTGTTAGTTGAATGCACAGATCAGAAAGAAGTTTCACAGAATGCTTCTGGGTAGTTTGTATTTGAACATATTCCTTTTTCCACTATAGGCCTCTTAACGCTCCGGATGTCCAATTGCAGTTTCTACAAAAAGTGTGTTTCAGAAGTGCTCAGTCAAAAGTAAGGTTAAACTCAGTTAGTTGAATGCACAGATCAGAAAGTAGTTTCACAGAATGCTTCTGTGTAGTTTTTATTTGAATATATTCCCTTTTCCACTACAGGCCCCTTAGCGCTCCGAATGTCCACTTGAAATCTCTGTAGAAAGAGTGTTTCACAACTCCTCAATCAAAAGTAAGATTCAAATCTGTTAGTTGAATGCACTGATCAGAAAGAAGTTTCACAGAATGCTTCTGTATAGTCTTTATTTGAAGATAACCCTTTTTCCACTGTAGTCCGCTTAGCGGTCCGAATGTCCACTTGCAGTTTCTACAGAAAGAGTGTTTTAGAAATCCTCAATCAAAAGTAAGGTTCAACTCTGTTAGTTGAATGCACAGAACAGAAAGATGTTTCACAGAATGCTTCTCTGTAGTTTTTATTTGCCGATATTCCTTCTTCCCCTATAGGCCTTTTAGCGCTCCGAATGTCCACTTTCAATTTCTATAGAAAGAGTGTTTCAGAACTGCTCAATCAAAACGAATTTTCAACTCTGTTAGTTGAATGCACTGATCAGAAAGAAGTTTCACAGAATGCTTCTGTGTAGTCTTTATTGGAGGATATTCCTTTTTTTTTATGATTTTTTTTTATTATTATACTTTAGGGTTTTAGGGTACATGTGCACAATGTGAAGGTTTGTTACATATGTATCCATGTGCCATGTTGATTTCCTGCACCCATTAAGTCGTCATTTGGCCTTACGTGTATCTCCTAATGCTGTCCCTCCCCCGTCCCCCCACCCCACAACAGTCCCCGGAGCGTGATTTTCCCCTTCCTGTTTCCATGAGTTCTCATTGTTCAATTCCCACCTATGAGTGAGAACATGCGATGTTTGGTTTTTCGTCCTTGCGATAGTTTACTGAGAATGATGTTTTCCAGTTTCATCCGTGTCCCTACAAAGGACACGAACTCATCATTTTTTATGGCTGCATAGTATTCCATGGTGTATATGTGCCACATTTTCTTAATCCAGTCTGTTGTTGGACATTTGGGTTGGTTCCAACTCTTTGCTATTGTGAATAGTGCCGCAATAAACATACGTGTGCATGTGTCTTTATAGCAGCATGACTTATAGTCCTTTGGGTATATACCCAGTAATGGGATGGCTGGGTCAAATGGTATTTCTAGTTCTAGATCCCTGAGGAATCGCCACACTGACTTCCACAATGCTTGAACTAGTTTACAGTCCCACCAACAGTGTAAAAGTGTTCCTATTTCTCCAAATCCTCTCCAGCACCTGTTGTTTCCTGATTTTTTAATGATGGCCATTCTAACTGGTGTGAGATGGTATCTCACTGTGGTTTTGATTTGCATTTCTCTTATGGCCAGTGATGAGGAGCATTTCTTCATGTGTTTTTTGGCTGCATAAATGTCTTCTTTTGAGAATTGTCTGTTCATGTCCTCTGCCCACTTTTTGATGGGGTTGTTTGTTTTTTCTTGTAAATTTGTTTGGGTTCATTGTAGATTCTGGATATTAGCCCTTTGTCAGATGAGTAGGTTGCAAAATTTTCTCCCATTGTGTAGGTTGCCTGTTCACTCTGATGAGAGTTTCTTTTGCTGTGCAGAAGCTCTTTAGTTTAATGAGATCCCATTTGTCGATTTTGGCTTTTGTTGCCATTGCTTTTGGTGTTTTAGACATGAAGTCCTTGCCCACGCCTATGTCCTGAATGGTATTGCCTAGGTTTTCTTGTAGGATTTTAATGGTTTTAAGACTAATATATAAGTCTTTAATCCATCTTGAATTAATTTTGGTATAAGGTGTAAGGAAGGGATCCAGTTGCAGCTTTCTACATATGGCTAGCCAGTTTTCCCAGCACCATTTATTAAATAGGGAAGCCTTTCCCCATTTCTTGTTTTTGTCAGGTTTGTCAAAGATCAGATAGTTGTAGCTATGCGGCATCATTTCTGAGGGCTCTGTTCTGTCCCATTGATCTATGTCTCTGTTGTGGTACCAGTACCATGCTGTTTTGGTTACTGTAGCGTGATGCCTCCAGCTTTGTTCTTTTGGCTTAGGATTGACTTGGCGATGCGGGCTCTTTTTTGGTTCCATATGAACTTTAGAGTAGTTTTTTCCAATTCTGTGAAGAAAGTCATTGGTAGCTTGATGGGGATGGCATTGAATCTATAAATTACCTTCGGCAGTAAGTATGGCCATTTTCACGATATTGATTCTTCCAACCAATGAGCATGGAATGTTCTTCCATTTGTTTGTATCCTCTTTTATTTCATTGAGCAGTGGTTTGTAGTTCTCCTTGAAGAGGTCCTTCACATCCCTTGTAAGTTGGATTCCTAGGTATTTTATTCTCTTTGAAGCAATTGTGAATGAGAGTTCACTCATGATTTGGCTCTCTGTCTTTTATTGGTGTACAAGAATGCTTGTGATTTTTGTACATTAATTTTGTATCCTGAGACTTTGCTGAATTTGCTAATCAGCTTAAGGAGATTTTGGGCTGAGACAATGGGGTTTTCTAGATATACAATCATGTCATCTGCAAACAGGGACAATTTGACTTCCTCTTTTCCTAATTGAATACACTTTATTTCCTTCTCCTGCCTGATTGCTCTGGCCAGGATATCCCTTTTTCAACTATCGACCATTTAGCGCTCGGAATGTCCACTTGCAGTTTCTGCAGAAAGAGTGTTTCAGAACTGCTCAATCAAAACTAAGGTTGAACTATGTTAGTTGAACGCACAGAAGAGAAAGAAGTTTCGCAGAATTCTTCTGTGTAGTTTTTTTTTGAAGATATTCCTTTTTCCACTACAGGCCTCTTAGCGCACCGAATGTCCACTTGCAGTTTCTATAGAAAGAGTGTTTCAGAACTGCACAATCAAAAGTAAGGTTCAACTATGTTAGTTGAATGCACGGAACACAAAGAAGTTTCAGGGAATGCTTCTGTGTAGTTCTTATTTGAAGATATTCCTTTTCCACTATAGGCCTCTTAGCGCTCCGAATGTCCACTTGCCGTGTATTCAGAAAGAGTGTTTAAGATCTGCTCAATCAAAAGTAAGGTTCAACTCTGTCAATTGAATTCACAGATCAGAAAGAAGTTTCACAGAATGCTTCTGTGTAGTATTTGTTTGAGGATACTCCTTTTTCCACTGTAGTCCGCTTAGAGCTCCGAATGTCCACTTGCAGTTTCTACAGAAAGAGTGTTTAAGAACTGCTCAATCAAAAGTAAAGTTCAACTCTGTTAGTTGAATGCACAGGTCAGAAAGAAGTTTCACCGAATGCTTCTGGGTAGTTTGTATTTGAAGATATTCCTTTTTCCAGTATAGGCCTCATAGCTCTCGGAATGTCCCCTTGCAGTTTCTACAGACAGAGTGTTTCAGAACTGCTCAGTCAAAAGTAAGGTTCAGCTATGTGAGTTCAATGCACAGAACAGAAAGTAGCTTCACAGAATGCTTCTTTGTAGTTTTCATTTGAAGATATTCCTTTTTGCACTTGAGGCCTCATAGCGCTCCGAAGGGCACTTGCAGTTTCTAATGAAAGAGTGTTTCTTAATTCCTCAAAGTAAGGTTCAACTCTGTTATTTGAATGCACAGAACAGAAAAAAGTTTCACAGAATGCTTCTGTGTAGTTTTTATTTGAAGATATATCTTTTTCCACTATAGGCTTCTTAGCGCACAGAATGTCCACTTGCAGTTTCTACAGAAACAGTGTTTCAGAACTGCTCAATAAAATGTAAGGTTCAACTCTGCTAGTAGGATGCACAGATCAGAAAGTATTTTCACAGAATGCTTCTGGGTAATTTGTATTTGAAGATATTCCTTTTTCCACTATAGGCCTCTTAGCGCTCCGGATGTCCAATTGCAGTTTCTACAGAAAGTGTGTTTCAGAAGTGCTCAGTCAAAAGTAAGGTTAAACTCAGTTGAATGCACAGATCAGAAAGTAGTTTCACAGAATGCGCCTGTGTAGTTTTTATTTGAAGATATTACTTTTTCAACTATAGGCCTAATTGCGCTCCGAATGTCCTCATGCAGTTTCTACGGAAAGAGTGTTTAAGAACTGCACAATCAAAAGTAAGGATCAACTCTGTTAGTTGAATGCACAGATCAGAAAGGAGTTTCACAGAATGCTTCTGTGTAGTATTTTTTGAAGATATTCCTTTTTCCACTGTAGTCCGCATAGCGCTCCGAATGTCCACTTGCAGTTTCTACAGAAAGAGTGTTTCAGAACTGCTCAATCAAAGGTAAGGTTCAATTATGTTAGTGGAATGCAGAGAACAGAAAGATGTTTCACAGAATGCTTCTGTGTAGTTTTTTTGAAGACATTCCTTTTTCCACTATAGGCCTCTTAGCGCACCGATTGTCCACTTGCAGTTTCTACAGAAAGAGTGTTTCGGAACTGCTCAATCAAAAGTAAGGTTCAACTATGTTAGTTGAATGCACCGAACACAAAGAAGTTTCACAGAATGCTTCTGTGTAGTTCTTATTTGAAGATATTCCTTTTCCACTATAGGCCTCTTAGCGCTCCGAATGTCCACTTGCAGTTTATTCAGAAAGAGTGTTTCAGATCTGCTCAATCAAAAGTAAGGTTCAACTCTGTTAGTTGAATGCACAGATCAGAAAGAAGTTTCACAGAATGCTTCTGGGTAGTTTGTATTTGAAGATATTCCTTTTTCCACTATAGGCCTCATTGCGCTCCGGAAGTCCAATTGTAGTTTCTACAGAAAGTGGGCTTCCGAAGTGCTCACTCAAAAGTAAGGTTAAACTCAGTTAGTTGAATGCACAGATCAGGAAGGAGTTTCACGGAATGCTTCTGTGTAGTATTTATTTGAAGATATTCCTTTTTCCACTGTAGTCCGCTTAGCGCTCAGAATGTCCACTTGCAGTTTCTACAGAAAAAGTGTTTCAGAACTGCTCAATCAAAAGTAAAGTTCAACTATGTTAGTTGAATGCACGGAACAAGTTTCACAGAATGCTTCTGTGTAGTTCTTATTTGAAGATATTCCTTTTCTACTATACGCCTCTTAGCTCTCCGAATGTCCACTTGCAGTTTATTCAGAAAGAGTGTTTCAGATCTGCTCAATCAAAAGTAAGGTTCAACTCTGTTAGTTGAATGCACAGATCAGAAAGAAGTTTCACAGAATGCTTCTGGGTAGTTTGTATTTGAACATATTCCTTTTTCCACTATAGGCCTCTTAACGCTCCGGATGTCCAATTGCAGTTTCTACAAAAAGTGTGTTTCAGAAGTGCTCAGTCAAAAGTAAGGTTAAACTCAGTTAGTTGAATGCACAGATCAGAAAGTAGTTTCACAGAATGCTTCTGTGTAGTTTTTATTTGAATATATTCCCTTTTCCACTACAGGCCCCTTAGCGCTCCGAATGTCCACTTGAAATCTCTGTAGAAAGAGTGTTTCACAACTCCTCAATCAAAAGTAAGATTCAAATCTGTTAGTTGAATGCACTGATCAGAAAGAAGTTTCACAGAATGCTTCTGTATAGTCTTTATTTGAAGATAACCCTTTTTCCACTGTAGTCCGCTTAGCGGTCCGAATGTCCACTTGCAGTTTCTACAGAAAGAGTGTTTTAGAAATCCTCAATCAAAAGTAAGGTTCAACTCTGTTAGTTGAATGCACAGAACAGAAAGATGTTTCACAGAATGCTTCTCTGTAGTTTTTATTTGCCGATATTCCTTCTTCCCCTATAGGCCTTTTAGCGCTCCGAATGTCCACTTTCAATTTCTATAGAAAGAGTGTTTCAGAACTGCTCAATCAAAACGAATTTTCAACTCTGTTAGTTGAATGCACTGATCAGAAAGAAGTTTCACAGAATGCTTCTGTGTAGTCTTTATTGGAGGATATTCCTTTTTTTTTATGATTTTTTTTTATTATTATACTTTAGGGTTTTAGGGTACATGTGCACAATGTGAAGGTTTGTTACATATGTATCCATGTGCCATGTTGATTTCCTGCACCCATTAAGTCGTCATTTGGCCTTACGTGTATCTCCTAATGCTGTCCCTCCCCCGTCCCCCCACCCCACAACAGTCCCCGGAGCGTGATTTTCCCCTTCCTGTTTCCATGAGTTCTCATTGTTCAATTCCCACCTATGAGTGAGAACATGCGATGTTTGGTTTTTCGTCCTTGCGATAGTTTACTGAGAATGATGTTTTCCAGTTTCATCCGTGTCCCTACAAAGGACACGAACTCATCATTTTTTATGGCTGCATAGTATTCCATGGTGTATATGTGCCACATTTTCTTAATCCAGTCTGTTGTTGGACATTTGGGTTGGTTCCAACTCTTTGCTATTGTGAATAGTGCCGCAATAAACATACGTGTGCATGTGTCTTTATAGCAGCATGACTTATAGTCCTTTGGGTATATACCCAGTAATGGGATGGCTGGGTCAAATGGTATTTCTAGTTCTAGATCCCTGAGGAATCGCCACACTGACTTCCACAATGCTTGAACTAGTTTACAGTCCCACCAACAGTGTAAAAGTGTTCCTATTTCTCCAAATCCTCTCCAGCACCTGTTGTTTCCTGATTTTTTAATGATGGCCATTCTAACTGGTGTGAGATGGTATCTCACTGTGGTTTTGATTTGCATTTCTCTGATGGCCAGTGATGAGGAGCATTTCTTCATGTGTTTTTTGGCTGCATAAATGTCTTCTTTTGAGAATTGTCTGTTCATGTCCTCTGCCCACTTTTTGATGGGGTTGTTTGTTTTTTCTTGTAAATTTGTTTGGGTTCATTGTAGATTCTGGATATTAGCCCTTTGTCAGATGAGTAGGTTGCAAAATTTTCTCCCATTGTGTAGGTTGCCTGTTCACTCTGATGAGAGTTTCTTTTGCTGTGCAGAAGCTCTTTAGTTTAATGAGATCCCATTTGTCGATTTTGGCTTTTGTTGCCATTGCTTTTGGTGTTTTAGACATGAAGTCCTTGCCCACGCCTATGTCCTGAATGGTATTGCCTAGGTTTTCTTGTAGGATTTTAATGGTTTTAAGACTAATATATAAGTCTTTAATCCATCTTGAATTAATTTTGGTATAAGGTGTAAGGAAGGGATCCAGTTGCAGCTTTCTACATATGGCTAGCCAGTTTTCCCAGCACCATTTATTAAATAGGGAAGCCTTTCCCCATTTCTTGTTTTTGTCAGGTTTGTCAAAGATCAGATAGTTGTAGCTATGCGGCATCATTTCTGAGGGCTCTGTTCTGTCCCATTGATCTATGTCTCTGTTGTGGTACCAGTACCATGCTGTTTTGGTTACTGTAGCGTGATGCCTCCAGCTTTGTTCTTTTGGCTTAGGATTGACTTGGCGATGCGGGCTCTTTTTTGGTTCCATATGAACTTTAGAGTAGTTTTTTCCAATTCTGTGAAGAAAGTCATTGGTAGCTTGATGGGGATGGCATTGAATCTATAAATTACCTTCGGCAGTAAGTATGGCCATTTTCACGATATTGATTCTTCCAACCAATGAGCATGGAATGTTCTTCCATTTGTTTGTATCCTCTTTTATTTCATTGAGCAGTGGTTTGTAGTTCTCCTTGAAGAGGTCCTTCACATCCCTTGTAAGTTGGATTCCTAGGTATTTTATTCTCTTTGAAGCAATTGTGAATGAGAGTTCACTCATGATTTGGCTCTCTGTCTTTTATTGGTGTACAAGAATGCTTGTGATTTTTGTACATTAATTTTGTATCCTGAGACTTTGCTGAATTTGCTAATCAGCTTAAGGAGATTTTGGGCTGAGACAATGGGGTTTTCTAGATATACAATCATGTCATCTGCAAACAGGGACAATTTGACTTCCTCTTTTCCTAATTGAATACACTTTATTTCCTTCTCCTGCCTGATTGCTCTGGCCAGGATATCCCTTTTTCAACTATCGACCATTTAGCGCTCGGAATGTCCACTTGCAGTTTCTGCAGAAAGAGTGTTTCAGAACTGCTCAATCAAAACTAAGGTTGAACTATGTTAGTTGAACGCACAGAAGAGAAAGAAGTTTCGCAGAATTCTTCTGTGTAGTTTTTTTTTGAAGATATTCCTTTTTCCACTACAGGCCTCTTAGCGCACCGAATGTCCACTTGCAGTTTCTATAGAAAGAGTGTTTCAGAACTGCACAATCAAAAGTAAGGTTCAACTATGTTAGTTGAATGCACGGAACACAAAGAAGTTTCAGGGAATGCTTCTGTGTAGTTCTTATTTGAAGATATTCCTTTTCCACTATAGGCCTCTTAGCGCTCCGAATGTCCACTTGCCGTGTATTCAGAAAGAGTGTTTAAGATCTGCTCAATCAAAAGTAAGGTTCAACTCTGTCAATTGAATTCACAGATCAGAAAGAAGTTTCACAGAATGCTTCTGTGTAGTATTTGTTTGAGGATACTCCTTTTTCCACTGTAGTCCGCTTAGCGCTCCGAATGTCCACTTGCAGTTTCTACAGAAAGAGTGTTTAAGAACTGCTCAATCAAAAGTAAAGTTCAACTCTGTTAGTTGAATGCACAGGTCAGAAAGAAGTTTCACCGAATGCTTCTGGGTAGTTTGTATTTGAAGATATTCCTTTTTCCAGTATAGGCCTCATAGCTCTCGGAATGTCCCCTTGCAGTTTCTACAGACAGAGTGTTTCAGAACTGCTCAGTCAAAAGTAAGGTTCAGCTATGTGAGTTCAATGCACAGAACAGAAAGTAGCTTCACAGAATGCTTCTTTGTAGTTTTCATTTGAAGATATTCCTTTTTGCACTTGAGGCCTCATAGCGCTCCGAAGGGCACTTGCAGTTTCTAATGAAAGAGTGTTTCTTAATTCCTCAAAGTAAGGTTCAACTCTGTTATTTGAATGCACAGAACAGAAAAAAGTTTCACAGAATGCTTCTGTGTAGTTTTTATTTGAAGATATATCTTTTTCCACTATAGGCTTCTTAGCGCACAGAATGTCCACTTGCAGTTTCTACAGAAACAGTGTTTCAGAACTGCTCAATAAAATGTAAGGTTCAACTCTGCTAGTAGGATGCACAGATCAGAAAGTATTTTCACAGAATGCTTCTGGGTAATTTGTATTTGAAGATATTCCTTTTTCCACTATAGGCCTCTTAGCGCTCCGGATGTCCAATTGCAGTTTCTACAGAAAGTGTGTTTCAGAAGTGCTCAGTCAAAAGTAAGGTTAAACTCAGTTAGTTGAATGCACAGATCAGAAAGTAGTTTCACAGAATGCGCCTGTGTAGTTTTTATTTGAAGATATTACTTTTTCAACTATAGGCCTAATTGCGCTCCGAATGTCCTCATGCAGTTTCTACGGAAAGAGTGTTTAAGAACTGCACAATCAAAAGTAAGGATCAACTCTGTTAGTTGAATGCACAGATCAGAAAGGAGTTTCACAGAATGCTTCTGTGTAGTATTTTTTGAAGATATTCCTTTTTCCACTGTAGTCCGCATAGCGCTCCGAATGTCCACTTGCAGTTTCTACAGAAAGAGTGTTTCAGAACTGCTCAATCAAAGGTAAGGTTCAATTATGTTAGTGGAATGCAGAGAACAGAAAGATGTTTCACAGAATGCTTCTGTGTAGTTTTTTTGAAGACATTCCTTTTTCCACTATAGGCCTCTTAGCGCACCGATTGTCCACTTGCAGTTTCTACAGAAAGAGTGTTTCGGAACTGCTCAATCAAAAGTAAGGTTCAACTATGTTAGTTGAATGCACCGAACACAAAGAAGTTTCACAGAATGCTTCTGTGTAGTTCTTATTTGAAGATATTCCTTTTCCACTATAGGCCTCTTAGCGCTCCGAATGTCCACTTGCAGTTTATTCAGAAAGAGTGTTTCAGATCTGCTCAATCAAAAGTAAGGTTCAACTCTGTTAGTTGAATGCACAGATCAGAAAGAAGTTTCACAGAATGCTTCTGGGTAGTTTGTATTTGAAGATATTCCTTTTTCCACTATAGGCCTCATTGCGCTCCGGAAGTCCAATTGTAGTTTCTACAGAAAGTGGGCTTCCGAAGTGCTCACTCAAAAGTAAGGTTAAACTCAGTTAGTTGAATGCACAGATCAGGAAGGAGTTTCACGGAATGCTTCTGTGTAGTATTTATTTGAAGATATTCCTTTTTCCACTGTAGTCCGCTTAGCGCTCAGAATGTCCACTTGCAGTTTCTACAGAAAAAGTGTTTCAGAACTGCTCAATCAAAAGTAAAGTTCAACTATGTTAGTTGAATGCACGGAACAAGTTTCACAGAATGCTTCTGTGTAGTTCTTATTTGAAGATATTCCTTTTCTACTATACGCCTCTTAGCTCTCCGAATGTCCACTTGCAGTTTATTCAGAAAGAGTGTTTCAGATCTGCTCAATCAAAAGTAAGGTTCAACTCTGTTAGTTGAATGCACAGATCAGAAAGAAGTTTCACAGAATGCTTCTGGGTAGTTTGTATTTGAACATATTCCTTTTTCCACTATAGGCCTCTTAACGCTCCGGATGTCCAATTGCAGTTTCTACAAAAAGTGTGTTTCAGAAGTGCTCAGTCAAAAGTAAGGTTAAACTCAGTTAGTTGAATGCACAGATCAGAAAGTAGTTTCACAGAATGCTTCTGTGTAGTTTTTATTTGAATATATTCCCTTTTCCACTACAGGCCCCTTAGCGCTCCGAATGTCCACTTGAAATCTCTGTAGAAAGAGTGTTTCACAACTCCTCAATCAAAAGTAAGATTCAAATCTGTTAGTTGAATGCACTGATCAGAAAGAAGTTTCACAGAATGCTTCTGTATAGTCTTTATTTGAAGATAACCCTTTTTCCACTGTAGTCCGCTTAGCGGTCCGAATGTCCACTTGCAGTTTCTACAGAAAGAGTGTTTTAGAAATCCTCAATCAAAAGTAAGGTTCAACTCTGTTAGTTGAATGCACAGAACAGAAAGATGTTTCACAGAATGCTTCTCTGTAGTTTTTATTTGCCGATATTCCTTCTTCCCCTATAGGACTTTTAGCGCTCTGGATGTCCACTTGCAGTTTCTATAGAAAGAGTGTTTCAGAACTGCTCAATCAAAAGTAAGGTTCAACTATGTTAGTTGAATGCACGGAACACAAAGAAGTTTCAGGGAATGCTTCTGTGTAGTTCTTATTTGAAGATATTCCTTTTCCACTATAGGCCTCTTAGCGCTCCGAGTGTCCACTTGCCGTGTATTCAGAAAGAGTGTTTAAGATCTGCTCAATCAAAGGTAAGGTTCAACTCTGTCAATTGAATTCACAGATCAGAAAGAAATTTCACAGAATGCTTCTGTGAAGTATTTATTTGAGGATATTCCTTTTTCCACTGTAGTCCGCTTAGCGCTCCGAATGTCCACTTGCAGTTTCTACAGAAAGAGTGTTTAAGAACTGCTCAATCAAAAGTAAAGTTCAACTCTGTTAGTTGAATGCACAGGTCAGAAAGAAGTTTCACCGAATGATTCTGGGTAGTTTGTATTTGAAGATATTCCTTTTTCCAGTATAGGCCTCATAGCTCTCCGAATATCCCCTTGCAGTTTCTACAGACAGAGTGTTTCAGAACTGCTCAGTCAAAAGTAAGGTTCAGCTATGTGAGTTCAATGCACAGAACAGAAAGTAGCTTCACAGAATGCTTCTTTGTAGTTTTCATTTGAAGATATTCCTTTTTGCACTTGAGGCCTCATAGCGCTCCGAAGGGCACTTGCAGTTTCTAATGAAAGAGTGTTTCTTAATTCCTCAAAGTAAGGTTCAACTCTGTTATTTGAATGCACAGAACAGAAAAAAGTTTCACAGAATGCTTCTGTGTAGTTTTTATTTGAAGATATATCTTTTTCCACTATAGGCTTCTTAGCGCACAGAATGTCCACTTGCAGTTTCTACAGAAACAGTGTTTCAGAACTGCTCAATAAAATGTAAGGTTCAACTCTGCTAGTAGGATGCACAGATCAGAAAGTATTTTCACAGAATGCTTCTGGGTAATTTGTATTTGAAGATATTCCTTTTTCCACTATAGGCCTCAGCGCTCCGGATGTCCAATTGCAGTTTCTACAGAAAGTGTGTTTCAGAAGTGCTCAGTCAAAAGTAAGGTTAAACTCAGTTAGTTGAATGCACAGATCAGAAAGTAGTTTCACAGAATGCGCCTGTGTAGTTTTTATTTGAAGATATTACTTTTTCAACTATAGGCCTAATTGCGCTCCGAATGTCCTCATGCAGTTTCTACGGAAAGAGTGTTTAAGAACTGCACAATCTAAAGTAAGGATCAACTCTGTTAGTTGAATGCACAGATCACAAAGGAGTTTCACAGAATGCTTCTGTGTAGTATTTTTTGAAGATATTCCTTTTTCCACTGTAGTCCGCATAGCGCTCCGAATGTCCACTTGCAGTTTCTACAGAAAGAGTGTTTCAGAACTGCTCAATCAAAGGTAAGGTTCAATTATGTTAGTGGAATGCAGAGAACAGAAAGATGTTTCACAGAATGCTTCTGTGTAGTTTTTTTGAAGACATTCCTTTTCCCACTATAGGCCTCTTAGCGCACCGATTGTCCACTTGCAGTTTCTACAGAAAGAGTGTTTCGGAACTGCTCAATCAAAAGTAAGGTTCAACTATGTTAGTTGAATGCACCGAACACAAAGAAGTTTCACAGAATGCTTCTGTGTAGTTCTTATTTGAAGATATTCCTTTTCCACTATAGGCCTCTTAGCGCTCCGAATGTCCACTTGCAGTTTATTCAGAAAGAGTGTTTCAGATCTGCTCAATCAAAAGTAAGGTTCAACTCTGTTAGTTGAATGCACAGATCAGAAAGAAGTTTCACAGAATGCTTCTGGGTAGTTTGTATTTGAAGATATTCCTTTTTCCACTATAGGCCTCATTGCGCTCCGGAAGTCCAATTGTAGTTTCTACAGAAAGTGGGCTTCCGAAGTGCTCACTCAAAAGTAAGGTTAAACTCAGTTAGTTGAATGCACAGATCAGGAAGGAGTTTCACGGAATGCTTCTGTGTAGTATTTATTTGAAGATATTCCTTTTTCCACTGTAGTCCGCTTAGCGCTCAGAATGTCCACTTGCAGTTTCTACAGAAAAAGTGTTTCAGAACTGCTCAATCAAAAGTAAAGTTCAACTATGTTAGTTGAATGCACGGAACAAGTTTCACAGAATGCTTCTGTGTAGTTCTTATTTGAAGATATTCCTTTTCTACTATACGCCTCTTAGCTCTCCGAATGTCCACTTGCAGTTTATTCAGAAAGAGTGTTTCAGATCTGCTCAATCAAAAGTAAGGTTCAACTCTGTTAGTTGAATGCACAGATCAGAAAGAAGTTTCACAGAATGCTTCTGGGTAGTTTGTATTTGAACATATTCCTTTTTCCACTATAGGCCTCTTAACGCTCCGGATGTCCAATTGCAGTTTCTACAAAAAGTGTGTTTCAGAAGTGCTCAGTCAAAAGTAAGGTTAAACTCAGTTAGTTGAATGCACAGATCAGAAAGTAGTTTCACAGAATGCTTCTGTGTAGTTTTTATTTGAATATATTCCCTTTTCCACTACAGGCCCCTTAGCGCTCCGAATGTCCACTTGAAATCTCTGTAGAAAGAGTGTTTCACAACTCCTCAATCAAAAGTAAGATTCAAATCTGTTAGTTGAATGCACTGATCAGAAAGAAGTTTCACAGAATGCTTCTGTATAGTCTTTATTTGAAGATAACCCTTTTTCCACTGTAGTCCGCTTAGCGGTCCGAATGTCCACTTGCAGTTTCTACAGAAAGAGTGTTTTAGAAATCCTCAATCAAAAGTAAGGTTCAACTCTGTTAGTTGAATGCACAGAACAGAAAGATGTTTCACAGAATGCTTCTCTGTAGTTTTTATTTGCCGATATTCCTTCTTCCCCTATAGGCCTTTTAGCGCTCCGAATGTCCACTTTCAATTTCTATAGAAAGAGTGTTTCAGAACTGCTCAATCAAAACGAATTTTCAACTCTGTTAGTTGAATGCACTGATCAGAAAGAAGTTTCACAGAATGCTTCTGTGTAGTCTTTATTGGAGGATATTCCTTTTTTTTTATGATTTTTTTTTATTATTATACTTTAGGGTTTTAGGGTACATGTGCACAATGTGAAGGTTTGTTACATATGTATCCATGTGCCATGTTGATTTCCTGCACCCATTAAGTCGTCATTTGGCCTTACGTGTATCTCCTAATGCTGTCCCTCCCCCGTCCCCCCACCCCACAACAGTCCCCGGAGCGTGATTTTCCCCTTCCTGTTTCCATGAGTTCTCATTGTTCAATTCCCACCTATGAGTGAGAACATGCGATGTTTGGTTTTTCGTCCTTGCGATAGTTTACTGAGAATGATGTTTTCCAGTTTCATCCGTGTCCCTACAAAGGACACGAACTCATCATTTTTTATGGCTGCATAGTATTCCATGGTGTATATGTGCCACATTTTCTTAATCCAGTCTGTTGTTGGACATTTGGGTTGGTTCCAACTCTTTGCTATTGTGAATAGTGCCGCAATAAACATACGTGTGCATGTGTCTTTATAGCAGCATGACTTATAGTCCTTTGGGTATATACCCAGTAATGGGATGGCTGGGTCAAATGGTATTTCTAGTTCTAGATCCCTGAGGAATCGCCACACTGACTTCCACAATGCTTGAACTAGTTTACAGTCCCACCAGCAGTGTAAAAGTGTTCCTATTTCTCCAAATCCTCTCCAGCACCTGTTGTTTCCTGATTTTTTAATGATGGCCATTCTAACTGGTGTGAGATGGTATCTCACTGTGGTTTTGATTTGCATTTCTCTTATGGCCAGTGATGAGGAGCATTTCTTCATGTGTTTTTTGGCTGCATAAATGTCTTCTTTTGAGAATTGTCTGTTCATGTCCTCTGCCCACTTTTTGATGGGGTTGTTTGTTTTTTCTTGTAAATTTGTTTGGGTTCATTGTAGATTCTGGATATTAGCCCTTTGTCAGATGAGTAGGTTGCAAAATTTTCTCCCATTGTGTAGGTTGCCTGTTCACTCTGATGAGAGTTTCTTTTGCTGTGCAGAAGCTCTTTAGTTTAATGAGATCCCATTTGTCGATTTTGGCTTTTGTTGCCATTGCTTTTGGTGTTTTAGACATGAAGTCCTTGCCCACGCCTATGTCCTGAATGGTATTGCCTAGGTTTTCTTGTAGGATTTTAATGGTTTTAAGACTAATATATAAGTCTTTAATCCATCTTGAATTAATTTTGGTATAAGGTGTAAGGAAGGGATCCAGTTGCAGCTTTCTACATATGGCTAGCCAGTTTTCCCAGCACCATTTATTAAATAGGGAAGCCTTTCCCCATTTCTTGTTTTTGTCAGGTTTGTCAAAGATCAGATAGTTGTAGCTATGCGGCATCATATCTGAGGGCTCTGTTCTGTCCCATTGATCTATGTCTCTGCTGTGGTACCAGTACCATGCTGTTTTGGTTACTGTAGCGTGATGCCTCCAGCTTTGTTCTTTTGGCTTAGGATTGACTTGGCGATGCGGGCTCTTTTTTGGTTCCATATGAACTTTAGAGTAGTTTTTTCCAATTCTGTGAAGAAAGTCATTGGTAGCTTGATGGGGATGGCATTGAATCTATAAATTACCTTCGGCAGTAAGTATGGCCATTTTCACGATATTGATTCTTCCAACCAATGAGCATGGAATGTTCTTCCATTTGTTTGTATCCTCTTTTATTTCATTGAGCAGTGGTTTGTAGTTCTCCTTGAAGAGGTCCTTCACATCCCTTGTAAGTTGGATTCCTAGGTATTTTATTCTCTTTGAAGCAATTGTGAATGAGAGTTCACTCATGATTTGGCTCTCTGTCTTTTATTGGTGTACAAGAATGCTTGTGATTTTTGTACATTAATTTTGTATCCTGAGACTTTGCTGAAGTTGCTAATCAGCTTAAGGAGATTTTGGGCTGAGACAATGGGGTTTTCTAGATATACAATCATGTCATCTGCAAACAGGGACAATTTGACTTCCTCTTTTCCTAATTGAATACACTTTATTTCCTTCTCCTGCCTGATTGCTCTGGCCAGGATATCCCTTTTTCAACTATCGACCATTTAGCGCTCGGAATGTCCACTTGCAGTTTCTGCAGAAAGAGTGTTTCAGAACTGCTCAATCAAAAGTAAGGTTGAACTATGTTAGTTGAACGCACAGAAGAGAAAGAAGTTTCGCAGAATTCTTCTGTGTAGTTTTTTTTTGAAGATATTCCTTTTTCCACTACAGGCCTCTTAGCGCACCGAATGTCCACTTGCAGTTTCTATAGAAAGAGTGTTTCAGAACTGCACAATCAAAAGTAAGGTTCAACTATGTTAGTTGAATGCACGGAACACAAAGAAGTTTCAGGGAATGCTTCTGTGTAGTTCTTATTTGAAGATATTCCTTTTCCACTATAGGCCTCTTAGCGCTCCGAATGTCCACTTGCCGTGTATTCAGAAAGAGTGTTTAAGATCTGCTCAATCAAAAGTAAGGTTCAACTCTGTCAATTGAATTCACAGATCAGAAAGAAGTTTCACAGAATGCTTCTGTGTAGTATTTGTTTGAGGATACTCCTTTTTCCACTGTAGTCCGCTTAGCGCTCCGAATGTCCACTTGCAGTTTCTACAGAAAGAGTGTTTAAGAACTGCTCAATCAAAAGTAAAGTTCAACTCAGTTGAATGCACAGGTCATAAAGAAGTTTCACCGAATGCTTCTGGGTAGTTTGTATTTGAAGATAATCCTTTTTCCAGTATAGGCCTCATAGCTCTCCGAATATCCCCTTGCAGTTTCTACAGACAAGAGTGTTTCAGAACTGCTCAGTCAAAAGTAAGGTTCAGCTATGTGAGTTCAATGCACAGAACAGAAAGTAGCTTCACAGAATGCTTCTTTGTAGTTTTCATTTGAAGATATTTCTTTTTGCACTTGAGGCCTCATAGCGCTCCGAAGGGCACTTGCAGTTTCTAATGAAAGAGTGTTTCTTAATTCCTCAAAGTAAGGTTCAACTCTGTTATTTGAATGCACAGAACAGAAAAAAGTTTCACAGAATGCTTCTGTGTAGTTTTTATTTGAAGATATATCTTTTTCCACTATAGGCTTCTTAGCGCACAGAATGTCCACTTGCAGTTTCTACAGAAACAGTGTTTCAGAACTGCTCAATAAAATGTAAGGTTCAACTCTGCTAGTAGGATGCACAGATCAGAAAGTATTTTCACAGAATGCTTCTGGGTAATTTGTATTTGAAGATATTCCTTTTTCCACTATAGGCCTCTTAGCGCTCCGGATGTCCAATTGCAGTTTCTACAGAAAGTGTGTTTCAGAAGTGCTCAGTCAAAAGTAAGGTTAAACTCAGTTAGTTGAATGCACAGATCAGAAAGTAGTTTCACAGAATGCGCCTGTGTAGTTTTTATTTGAAGATATTACTTTTTCAACTATAGGCCTAATTGCGCTCCGAATGTCCTCATGCAGTTTCTACGGAAAGAGTGTTTAAGAACTGCACAATCTAAAGTAAGGATCAACTCTGTTAGTTGAATGCACAGATCAGAAAGGAGTTTCACAGAATGCTTCTGTGTAGTATTTTTTGAAGATATTCCTTTTTCCACTGTAGTCCGCATAGCACTCCGAATGTCCACTTGCAGTTTCTACAGAAAGAGTGTTTCAGAACTGCTCAATCAAAGGTAAGGTTCAATTATGTTAGTGGAATGCAGAGAACAGAAAGATGTTTCACAGAATGCTTCTGTGTAGTTTTTTTGAAGACATTCCTTTTCCCACTATAGGCCTCTTAGCGCACCGATTGTCCACTTGCAGTTTCTACAGAAAGAGTGTTTCGGAACTGCTCAATCAAAAGTAAGGTTCAACTATGTTAGTTGAATGCACCGAACACAAAGAAGTTTCACAGAATGCTTCTGTGTAGTTCTTATTTGAAGATATTCCTTTTCCACTATAGGCCTCTTAGCGCTCCGAATGTCCACTTGCAGTTTATTCAGAAAGAGTGTTTCAGATCTGCTCAATCAAAAGTAAGGTTCAACTCTGTTAGTTGAATGCACAGATCAGAAAGAAGTTTCACAGAATGCTTCTGGGTAGTTTGTATTTGAAGATATTCCTTTTTCCACTATAGGCCTCATTGCGCTCCGGAAGTCCAATTGTAGTTTCTACAGAAAGTGGGCTTCCGAAGTGCTCACTCAAAAGTAAGGTTAAACTCAGTTAGTTGAATGCACAGATCAGGAAGGAGTTTCACGGAATGCTTCTGTGTAGTATTTATTTGAAGATATTCCTTTTTCCACTGTAGTCCGCTTAGCGCTCAGAATGTCCACTTGCAGTTTCTACAGAAAAAGTGTTTCAGAACTGCTCAATCAAAAGTAAAGTTCAACTATGTTAGTTGAATGCACGGAACAAGTTTCACAGAATGCTTCTGTGTAGTTCTTATTTGAAGATATTCCTTTTCTACTATACGCCTCTTAGCTCTCCGAAGGTCCACTTGCAGTTTATTCAGAAAGAGTGTTTCAGATCTGCTCAATCAAAAGTAAGGTTCAACTCTGTTAGTTGAATGCACAGATCAGAAAGAAGTTTCACAGAATGCTTCTGGGTAGTTTGTATTTGAACATATTCCTTTTTCCACTATAGGCCTCTTAACGCTCCGGATGTCCAATTGCAGTTTCTACAAAAAGTGTGTTTCAGAAGTGCTCAGTCAAAAGTAAGGTTAAACTCAGTTAGTTGAATGCACAGATCAGAAAGTAGTTTCACAGAATGCTTCTGTGTAGTGTTTATTTGAATATATTCCCTTTTCCACTACAGGCCCCTTAGCGCTCCGAATGTCCACTTGAAATCTCTGTAGAAAGAGTGTTTCACAACTCCTCAATCAAAAGTAAGATTCAAATCTGTTAGTTGAATGCACTGATCAGAAAGAAGTTTCACAGAATGCTTCTGTATAGTCTTTATTTGAAGATAACCCTTTTTCCACTGTAGTCCGCTTAGCGGTCCGAATGTCCACTTGCAGTTTCTACAGAAAGAGTGTTTTAGAAATCCTCAATCAAAAGTAAGGTTCAACTCTGTTAGTTGAATGCACAGAACAGAAAGATGTTTCACAGAATGCTTCTCTGTAGTTTTTATTTGCCGATATTCCTTCTTCCCCTATAGGCCTTTTAGCGCTCCGAATGTCCACTTTCAATTTCTATAGAAAGAGTGTTTCAGAACTGCTCAATCAAAACGAATTTTCAACTCTGTTAGTTGAATGCACTGATCAGAAAGAAGTTTCACAGAATGCTTCTGTGTAGTCTTTATTGGAGGATATTCCTTTTTTTTTATGATTTTTTTTTATTATTATACTTTAGGGTTTTAGGGTACATGTGCACAATGTGAAGGTTTGTTACATATGTACCCATGTGCCATGTTGATTTCCTGCACCCATTAAGTCGTCATTTGGCCTTACGTGTATCTCCTAATGCTGTCCCTCCCCCGTCCCCCCACCCCACAACAGTCCCCGGAGCGTGATTTTCCCCTTCCTGTTTCCATGAGTTCTCATTGTTCAATTCCCACCTATGAGTGAGAACATGCGATGTTTGGTTTTTCGTCCTTGCGATAGTTTACTGAGAATGATGTTTTCCAGTTTCATCCGTGTGCCTACAAAGGACACGAACTCATCATTTTTTATGGCTGCATAGTATTCCATGGTGTATATGTGCCACATTTTCTTAATCCAGTCTATCGTTGTTGGACATTTGGGTTGGTTCCAACTCTTTGCTATTGTGAATAGTGCCGCAATAAACATACGTGTGCATGTGTCTTTATAGCAGCATGACTTATAGTCCTTTGGGTATATACCCAGTAATGGGATGGCTGGGTCAAATGGTATTTCTAGTTCTAGATCCCTGAGGAATCGCCACACTGACTTCCACAATGCTTGAACTAGTTTACAGTCCCACCAACAGTGTAAAAGTGTTCCTATTTCTCCAAATCCTCTCCAGCACCTGTTGTTTCCTGATTTTTTAATGATGGCCATTCTAACTGGTGTGAGATGGTATCTCACTGTGGTTTTGATTTGCATTTCTCTGATGGCCAGTGATGAGGAGCATTTCTTCATGTGTTTTTTGGCTGCATAAATGTCTTCTTTTGAGAATTGTCTGTTCATGTCCTCTGCCCACTTTTTGATGGGGTTGTTTGTTTTTTCTTGTAAATTTGTTTGGGTTCATTGTAGATTCTGGATATTAGCCCTTTGTCAGATGAGTAGGTTGCAAAATTTTCTCCCATTGTGTAGGTTGCCTGTTCACTCTGATGAGAGTTTCTTTTGCTGTGCAGAAGCTCTTTAGTTTAATGAGATCCCATTTGTCGATTTTGGCTTTTGTTGCCATTGCTTTTGGTGTTTTAGACATGAAGTCCTTGCCCACGCCTATGTCCTGAATGGTATTGCCTAGGTTTTCTTGTAGGATTTTAATGGTTTTAAGACTAATATATAAGTCTTTAATCCATCTTGAATTAATTTTGGTATAAGGTGTAAGGAAGGGATCCAGTTGCAGCTTTCTACATATGGCTAGCCAGTTTTCCCAGCACCATTTATTAAATAGGGAAGCCTTTCCCCATTTCTTGTTTTTGTCAGGTTTGTCAAAGATCAGATAGTTGTAGCTATGCGGCATCATTTCTGAGGGCTCTGTTCTGTCCCATTGATCTATGTCTCTGTTGTGGTACCAGTACCATGCTGTTTTGGTTACTGTAGCGTGATGCCTCCAGCTTTGTTCTTTTGGCTTAGGATTGACTTGGCGATGCGGGCTCTTTTTTGGTTCCATATGAACTTTAGAGTAGTTTTTTCCAATTCTGTGAAGAAAGTCATTGGTAGCTTGATGGGGATGGCATTGAATCTATAAATTACCTTCGGCAGTAAGTATGGCCATTTTCACGATATTGATTCTTCCAACCAATGAGCATGGAATGTTCTTCCATTTGTTTGTATCCTCTTTTATTTCATTGAGCAGTGGTTTGTAGTTCTCCTTGAAGAGGTCCTTCACATCCCTTGTAAGTTGGATTCCTAGGTATTTTATTCTCTTTGAAGCAATTGTGAATGAGAGTTCACTCATGATTTGGCTCTCTGTTTGTCTTTTATTGGTGTACAAGAATGCTTGTGATTTTTGTACATTAATTTTGTATCCTGAGACTTTGCTGAATTGGATAATCAGCTTAAGGAGATTTTGGGCTGAGACAATGGGGTTTTCTAGATATACAATCATGTCATCTGCAAACAGGGACAATTTGACTTCCTCTTTTCCTAATTGAATACACTTTATTTCCTTCTCCTGCCTGATTGCTCTGGCCAGGATATTCCTTTTTCAACTATCGACCATTTAGCGCTCCGAATGTCCACTTGCAGTTTCTGCAGAAAGAGTGTTTCAGAACTGCTCAATCAAAACTAAGGTTGAACTATGTTAGTTGAATGCACAGAAGAGAAAGAAGTTTCGCAGAATTCTTCTGTGTAGTTTTTTTTTGAAGATATTCCTTTTTCCACTACAGGCCTCTTAGCGCACCGAATGTCCACTTGCAGTTTCTATAGAAAGAGTGTTTCAGAACTGCACAATCAAAAGTAAGGTTCAACTATGTTAGTTGAATGCACGGAACACAAAGAAGTTTCAGGGAATGCTTCTGTGTAGTTCTTATTTGAAGATATTCCTTTTCCACTATAGGCCTCTTAGCGCTCCGAATGTCCACTTGCCGTGTATTCAGAAAGAGTGTTTAAGATCTGCTCAATCAAAAGTAAGGTTCAACTCTGTCAATTGAATTCACAGATCAGAAAGAAGTTTCACAGAATGCTTCTGTGTAGTATTTGTTTGAGGATATTCCTTTTTCCACTGTAGTCCGCTTAGCGCTCCGAATGTCCACTTGCAGTTTCTACAGAAAGAGTGTTTAAGAACTGCTCAATCAAAAGTAAAGTTCAACTCTGTTAGTTGAATGCACAGGTCAGAAAGAAGTTTCACCGAATGCTTCTGGGTAGTTTGTATTTGAAGATAATCCTTTTTCCAGTATAGGCCTCATAGCTCTCCGAATATCCCCTTGCAGTTTCTACAGACAAGAGTGTTTCAGAACTGCTCAGTCAAAAGTAAGGTTCAGCTATGTGAGTTCAATGCACAGAACAGAAAGTAGCTTCACAGAATGCTTCTTTGTAGTTTTCATTTGAAGATATTTCTTTTTGCACTTGAGGCCTCATAGCGCTCCGAAGGGCACTTGCAGTTTCTAATGAAAGAGTGTTTCTTAATTCCTCAAAGTAAGGTTCAACTCTGTTATTTGAATGCACAGAACAGAAAAAAGTTTCACAGAATGCTTCTGTGTAGTTTTTATTTGAAGATATATCTTTTTCCACTATAGGCTTCTTAGCGCACAGAATGTCCACTTGCAGTTTCTACAGAAACAGTGTTTCAGAACTGCTCAATAAAATGTAAGGTTCAACTCTGCTAGTAGGATGCACAGATCAGAAAGTATTTTCACAGAATGCTTCTGGGTAATTTGTATTTGAAGATATTCCTTTTTCCACTATAGGCCTCTTAGCGCTCCGGATGTCCAATTGCAGTTTCTACAGAAAGTGTGTTTCAGAAGTGCTCAGTCAAAAGTAAGGTTAAACTCAGTTAGTTGAATGCACAGATCAGAAAGTAGTTTCACAGAATGCGCCTGTGTAGTTTTTATTTGAAGATATTACTTTTTCAACTATAGGCCTAATTGCGCTCCGAATGTCCTCATGCAGTTTCTACGGAAAGAGTGTTTAAGAACTGCACAATCTAAAGTAAGGATCAACTCTGTTAGTTGAATGCACAGATCACAAAGGAGTTTCACAGAATGCTTCTGTGTAGTATTTTTTGAAGATATTCCTTTTTCCACTGTAGTCCGCATAGCGCTCCGAATGTCCACTTGCAGTTTCTACAGAAAGAGTGTTTCAGAACTGCTCAATCAAAGGTAAGGTTCAATTATGTTAGTGGAATGCAGAGAACAGAAAGATGTTTCACAGAATGCTTCTGTGTAGTTTTTTTGAAGACATTCCTTTTCCCACTATAGGCCTCTTAGCGCACCGATTGTCCACTTGCAGTTTCTACAGAAAGAGTGTTTCGGAACTGCTCAATCAAAAGTAAGGTTCAACTATGTTAGTTGAATGCACCGAACACAAAGAAGTTTCACAGAATGCTTCTGTGTAGTTCTTATTTGAAGATATTCCTTTTCCACTATAGGCCTCTTAGCGCTCCGAATGTCCACTTGCAGTTTATTCAGAAAGAGTGTTTCAGATCTGCTCAATCAAAAGTAAGGTTCAACTCTGTTAGTTGAATGCACAGATCAGAAAGAAGTTTCACAGAATGCTTCTGGGTAGTTTGTATTTGAAGATATTCCTTTTTCCACTATAGGCCTCATTGCGCTCCGGAAGTCCAATTGTAGTTTCTACAGAAAGTGGGCTTCCGAAGTGCTCACTCAAAAGTAAGGTTAAACTCAGTTAGTTGAATGCACAGATCAGGAAGGAGTTTCACGGAATGCTTCTGTGTAGTATTTATTTGAAGATATTCCTTTTTCCACTGTAGTCCGCTTAGCGCTCAGAATGTCCACTTGCAGTTTCTACAGAAAAAGTGTTTCAGAACTGCTCAATCAAAAGTAAAGTTCAACTATGTTAGTTGAATGCACGGAACAAGTTTCACAGAATGCTTCTGTGTAGTTCTTATTTGAAGATATTCCTTTTCTACTATACGCCTCTTAGCTCTCCGAAGGTCCACTTGCAGTTTATTCAGAAAGAGTGTTTCAGATCTGCTCAATCAAAAGTAAGGTTCAACTCTGTTAGTTGAATGCACAGATCAGAAAGAAGTTTCACAGAATGCTTCTGGGTAGTTTGTATTTGAACATATTCCTTTTTCCACTATAGGCCTCTTAACGCTCCGGATGTCCAATTGCAGTTTCTACAAAAAGTGTGTTTCAGAAGTGCTCAGTCAAAAGTAAGGTTAAACTCAGTTAGTTGAATGCACAGATCAGAAAGTAGTTTCACAGAATGCTTCTGTGTAGTGTTTATTTGAATATATTCCCTTTTCCACTACAGGCCCCTTAGCGCTCCGAATGTCCACTTGAAATCTCTGTAGAAAGAGTGTTTCACAACTCCTCAATCAAAAGTAAGATTCAAATCTGTTAGTTGAATGCACTGATCAGAAAGAAGTTTCACAGAATGCTTCTGTATAGTCTTTATTTGAAGATAACCCTTTTTCCACTGTAGTCCGCTTAGCGGTCCGAATGTCCACTTGCAGTTTCTACAGAAAGAGTGTTTTAGAAATCCTCAATCAAAAGTAAGGTTCAACTCTGTTAGTTGAATGCACAGAACAGAAAGATGTTTCACAGAATGCTTCTCTGTAGTTTTTATTTGCCGATATTCCTTCTTCCCCTATAGGCCTTTTAGCGCTCCGAATGTCCACTTTCAATTTCTATAGAAAGAGTGTTTCAGAACTGCTCAATCAAAACGAATTTTCAACTCTGTTAGTTGAATGCACTGATCAGAAAGAAGTTTCACAGAATGCTTCTGTGTAGTCTTTATTGGAGGATATTCCTTTTTTTTTATGATTTTTTTTTATTATTATACTTTAGGGTTTTAGGGTACATGTGCACAATGTGAAGGTTTGTTACATATGTACCCATGTGCCATGTTGATTTCCTGCACCCATTAAGTCGTCATTTGGCCTTACGTGTATCTCCTAATGCTGTCCCTCCCCCGTCCCCCCACCCCACAACAGTCCCCGGAGCGTGATTTTCCCCTTCCTGTTTCCATGAGTTCTCATTGTTCAATTCCCACCTATGAGTGAGAACATGCGATGTTTGGTTTTTCGTCCTTGCGATAGTTTACTGAGAATGATGTTTTCCAGTTTCATCCGTGTCCCTACAAAGGACACGAACTCATCATTTTTTATGGCTGCATAGTATTCCATGGTGTATATGTGCCACATTTTCTTAATCCAGTCTATCGTTGTTGGACATTTGGGTTGGTTCCAACTCTTTGCTATTGTGAATAGTGCCGCAATAAACATACGTGTGCATGTGTCTTTATAGCAGCATGACTTATAGTCCTTTGGGTATATACCCAGTAATGGGATGGCTGGGTCAAATGGTATTTCTAGTTCTAGATCCCTGAGGAATCGCCACACTGACTTCCACAATGCTTGAACTAGTTTACAGTCCCACCAACAGTGTAAAAGTGTTCCTATTTCTCCAAATCCTCTCCAGCACCTGTTGTTTCCTGATTTTTTAATGATGGCCATTCTAACTGGTGTGAGATGGTATCTCACTGTGGTTTTGATTTGCATTTCTCTGATGGCCAGTGATGAGGAGCATTTCTTCATGTGTTTTTTGGCTGCATAAATGTCTTCTTTTGAGAATTGTCTGTTCATGTCCTCTGCCCACTTTTTGATGGGGTTGTTTGTTTTTTCTTGTAAATTTGTTTGGGTTCATTGTAGATTCTGGATATTAGCCCTTTGTCAGATGAGTAGGTTGCAAAATTTTCTCCCATTGTGTAGGTTGCCTGTTCACTCTGATGAGAGTTTCTTTTGCTGTGCAGAAGCTCTTTAGTTTAATGAGATCCCATTTGTCGATTTTGGCTTTTGTTGCCATTGCTTTTGGTGTTTTAGACATGAAGTCCTTGCCCACGCCTATGTCCTGAATGGTATTGCCTAGGTTTTCTTGTAGGATTTTAATGGTTTTAAGACTAATATATAAGTCTTTAATCCATCTTGAATTAATTTTGGTATAAGGTGTAAGGAAGGGATCCAGTTGCAGCTTTCTACATATGGCTAGCCAGTTTTCCCAGCACCATTTATTAAATAGGGAAGCCTTTCCCCATTTCTTGTTTTTGTCAGGTTTGTCAAAGATCAGATAGTTGTAGCTATGCGGCATCATTTCTGAGGGCTCTGTTCTGTCCCATTGATCTATGTCTCTGTTGTGGTACCAGTACCATGCTGTTTTGGTTACTGTAGCGTGATGCCTCCAGCTTTGTTCTTTTGGCTTAGGATTGACTTGGCGATGCGGGCTCTTTTTTGGTTCCATATGAACTTTAGAGTAGTTTTTTCCAATTCTGTGAAGAAAGTCATTGGTAGCTTGATGGGGATGGCATTGAATCTATAAATTACCTTCGGCAGTAAGTATGGCCATTTTCACGATATTGATTCTTCCAACCAATGAGCATGGAATGTTCTTCCATTTGTTTGTATCCTCTTTTATTTCATTGAGCAGTGGTTTGTAGTTCTCCTTGAAGAGGTCCTTCACATCCCTTGTAAGTTGGATTCCTAGGTATTTTATTCTCTTTGAAGCAATTGTGAATGAGAGTTCACTCATGATTTGGCTCTCTGTTTGTCTTTTATTGGTGTACAAGAATGCTTGTGATTTTTGTACATTAATTTTGTATCCTGAGACTTTGCTGAATTGGCTAATCAGCTTAAGGAGATTTTGGGCTGAGACAATGGGGTTTTCTAGATATACAATCATGTCATCTGCAAACAGGGACAATTTGACTTCCTCTTTTCCTAATTGAATACACTTTATTTCCTTCTCCTGCCTGATTGCTCTGGCCAGGATATTCCTTTTTCAACTATCGACCATTTAGCGCTCCGAATGTCCACTTGCAGTTTCTGCAGAAAGAGTGTTTCAGAACTGCTCAATCAAAACTAAGGTTGAACTATGTTAGTTGAATGCACAGAAGAGAAAGAAGTTTCGCAGAATTCTTCTGTGTAGTTTTTTTTTGAAGATATTCCTTTTTCCACTACAGGCCTCTTAGCGCACCGAATGTCCACTTGCAGTTTCTATAGAAAGAGTGTTTCAGAACTGCACAATCAAAAGTAAGGTTCAACTATGTTAGTTGAATGCACGGAACACAAAGAAGTTTCAGGGAATGCTTCTGTGTAGTTCTTATTTGAAGATATTCCTTTTCCACTATAGGCCTCTTAGCGCTCCGAATGTCCACTTGCCGTGTATTCAGAAAGAGTGTTTAAGATCTGCTCAATCAAAAGTAAGGTTCAACTCTGTCAATTGAATTCACAGATCAGAAAGAAGTTTCACAGAATGCTTCTGTGTAGTATTTGTTTGAGGATATTCCTTTTTCCACTGTAGTCCGCTTAGCGCTCCGAATGTCCACTTGCAGTTTCTACAGAAAGAGTGTTTAAGAACTGCTCAATCAAAAGTAAAGTTCAACTCTGTTAGTTGAATGCACAGGTCAGAAAGAAGTTTCACCGAATGCTTCTGGGTAGTTTGTATTTGAAGATAATCCTTTTTCCAGTATAGGCCTCATAGCTCTCCGAATATCCCCTTGCAGTTTCTACAGACAAGAGTGTTTCAGAACTGCTCAGTCAAAAGTAAGGTTCAGCTATGTGAGTTCAATGCACAGAACAGAAAGTAGCTTCACAGAATGCTTCTTTGTAGTTTTCATTTGAAGATATTTCTTTTTGCACTTGAGGCCTCATAGCGCTCCGAAGGGCACTTGCAGTTTCTAATGAAAGAGTGTTTCTTAATTCCTCAAAGTAAGGTTCAACTCTGTTATTTGAATGCACAGAACAGAAAAAAGTTTCACAGAATGCTTCTGTGTAGTTTTTATTTGAAGATATATCTTTTTCCACTATAGGCTTCTTAGCGCACAGAATGTCCACTTGCAGTTTCTACAGAAACAGTGTTTCAGAACTGCTCAATAAAATGTAAGGTTCAACTCTGCTAGTAGGATGCACAGATCAGAAAGTATTTTCACAGAATGCTTCTGGGTAATTTGTATTTGAAGATATTCCTTTTTCCACTATAGGCCTCTTAGCGCTCCGGATGTCCAATTGCAGTTTCTACAGAAAGTGTGTTTCAGAAGTGCTCAGTCAAAAGTAAGGTTAAACTCAGTTAGTTGAATGCACAGATCAGAAAGTAGTTTCACAGAATGCGCCTGTGTAGTTTTTATTTGAAGATATTACTTTTTCAACTATAGGCCTAATTGCGCTCCGAATGTCCTCATGCAGTTTCTACGGAAAGAGTGTTTAAGAACTGCACAATCTAAAGTAAGGATCAACTCTGTTAGTTGAATGCACAGATCAGAAAGGAGTTTCACAGAATGCTTCTGTGTAGTATTTTTTGAAGATATTCCTTTTTCCACTGTAGTCCGCATAGCGCTCCGAATGTCCACTTGCAGTTTCTACAGAAAGAGTGTTTCAGAACTGCTCAATCAAAGGTAAGGTTCAATTATGTTAGTGGAATGCAGAGAACAGAAAGATGTTTCACAGAATGCTTCTGTGTAGTTTTTTTGAAGACATTCCTTTTCCCACTATAGGCCTCTTAGCGCACCGATTGTCCACTTGCAGTTTCTACAGAAAGAGTGTTTCGGAACTGCTCAATCAAAAGTAAGGTTCAACTATGTTAGTTGAATGCACCGAACACAAAGAAGTTTCACAGAATGCTTCTGTGTAGTTCTTATTTGAAGATATTCCTTTTCCACTATAGGCCTCTTAGCGCTCCGAATGTCCACTTGCAGTTTATTCAGAAAGAGTGTTTCAGATCTGCTCAATCAAAAGTAAGGTTCAACTCTGTTAGTTGAATGCACAGATCAGAAAGAAGTTTCACAGAATGCTTCTGGGTAGTTTGTATTTGAAGATATTCCTTTTTCCACTATAGGCCTCATTGCGCTCCGGAAGTCCAATTGTAGTTTCTACAGAAAGTGGGCTTCCGAAGTGCTCACTCAAAAGTAAGGTTAAACTCAGTTAGTTGAATGCACAGATCAGGAAGGAGTTTCACGGAATGCTTCTGTGTAGTATTTATTTGAAGATATTCCTTTTTCCACTGTAGTCCGCTTAGCGCTCAGAATGTCCACTTGCAGTTTCTACAGAAAAAGTGTTTCAGAACTGCTCAATCAAAAGTAAAGTTCAACTATGTTAGTTGAATGCACGGAACAAGTTTCACAGAATGCTTCTGTGTAGTTCTTATTTGAAGATATTCCTTTTCTACTATACGCCTCTTAGCTCTCCGAAGGTCCACTTGCAGTTTATTCAGAAAGAGTGTTTCAGATCTGCTCAATCAAAAGTAAGGTTCAACTCTGTTAGTTGAATGCACAGATCAGAAAGAAGTTTCACAGAATGCTTCTGGGTAGTTTGTATTTGAACATATTCCTTTTTCCACTATAGGCCTCTTAACGCTCCGGATGTCCAATTGCAGTTTCTACAAAAAGTGTGTTTCAGAAGTGCTCAGTCAAAAGTAAGGTTAAACTCAGTTAGTTGAATGCACAGATCAGAAAGTAGTTTCACAGAATGCTTCTGTGTAGTGTTTATTTGAATATATTCCCTTTTCCACTACAGGCCCCTTAGCGCTCCGAATGTCCACTTGAAATCTCTGTAGAAAGAGTGTTTCACAACTCCTCAATCAAAAGTAAGATTCAAATCTGTTAGTTGAATGCACTGATCAGAAAGAAGTTTCACAGAATGCTTCTGTATAGTCTTTATTTGAAGATAACCCTTTTTCCACTGTAGTCCGCTTAGCGGTCCGAATGTCCACTTGCAGTTTCTACAGAAAGAGTGTTTTAGAAATCCTCAATCAAAAGTAAGGTTCAACTCTGTTAGTTGAATGCACAGAACAGAAAGATGTTTCACAGAATGCTTCTCTGTAGTTTTTATTTGCCGATATTCCTTCTTCCCCTATAGGCCTTTTAGCGCTCCGAATGTCCACTTTCAATTTCTATAGAAAGAGTGTTTCAGAACTGCTCAATCAAAACGAATTTTCAACTCTGTTAGTTGAATGCACTGATCAGAAAGAAGTTTCACAGAATGCTTCTGTGTAGTCTTTATTGGAGGATATTCCTTTTTTTTTATGATTTTTTTTTATTATTATACTTTAGGGTTTTAGGGTACATGTGCACAATGTGAAGGTTTGTTACATATGTACCCATGTGCCATGTTGATTTCCTGCACCCATTAAGTCGTCATTTGGCCTTACGTGTATCTCCTAATGCTGTCCCTCCCCCGTCCCCCCACCCCACAACAGTCCCCGGAGCGTGATTTTCCCCTTCCTGTTTCCATGAGTTCTCATTGTTCAATTCCCACCTATGAGTGAGAACATGCGATGTTTGGTTTTTCGTCCTTGCGATAGTTTACTGAGAATGATGTTTTCCAGTTTCATCCGTGTCCCTACAAAGGACACGAACTCATCATTTTTTATGGCTGCATAGTATTCCATGGTGTATATGTGCCACATTTTCTTAATCCAGTCTATCGTTGTTGGACATTTGGGTTGGTTCCAACTCTTTGCTATTGTGAATAGTGCCGCAATAAACATACGTGTGCATGTGTCTTTATAGCAGCATGACTTATAGTCCTTTGGGTATATACCCAGTAATGGGATGGCTGGGTCAAATGGTATTTCTAGTTCTAGATCCCTGAGGAATCGCCACACTGACTTCCACAATGCTTGAACTAGTTTACAGTCCCACCAACAGTGTAAAAGTGTTCCTATTTCTCCAAATCCTCTCCAGCACCTGTTGTTTCCTGATTTTTTAATGATGGCCATTCTAACTGGTGTGAGATGGTATCTCACTGTGGTTTTGATTTGCATTTCTCTGATGGCCAGTGATGAGGAGCATTTCTTCATGTGTTTTTTGGCTGCATAAATGTCTTCTTTTGAGAATTGTCTGTTCATGTCCTCTGCCCACTTTTTGATGGGGTTGTTTGTTTTTTCTTGTAAATTTGTTTGGGTTCATTGTAGATTCTGGATATTAGCCCTTTGTCAGATGAGTAGGTTGCAAAATTTTCTCCCATTGTGTAGGTTGCCTGTTCACTCTGATGAGAGTTTCTTTTGCTGTGCAGAAGCTCTTTAGTTTAATGAGATCCCATTTGTCGATTTTGGCTTTTGTTGCCATTGCTTTTGGTGTTTTAGACATGAAGTCCTTGCCCACGCCTATGTCCTGAATGGTATTGCCTAGGTTTTCTTGTAGGATTTTAATGGTTTTAAGACTAATATATAAGTCTTTAATCCATCTTGAATTAATTTTGGTATAAGGTGTAAGGAAGGGATCCAGTTGCAGCTTTCTACATATGGCTAGCCAGTTTTCCCAGCACCATTTATTAAATAGGGAAGCCTTTCCCCATTTCTTGTTTTTGTCAGGTTTGTCAAAGATCAGATAGTTGTAGCTATGCGGCATCATTTCTGAGGGCTCTGTTCTGTCCCATTGATCTATGTCTCTGTTGTGGTACCAGTACCATGCTGTTTTGGTTACTGTAGCGTGATGCCTCCAGCTTTGTTCTTTTGGCTTAGGATTGACTTGGCGATGCGGGCTCTTTTTTGGTTCCATATGAACTTTAGAGTAGTTTTTTCCAATTCTGTGAAGAAAGTCATTGGTAGCTTGATGGGGATGGCATTGAATCTATAAATTACCTTCGGCAGTAAGTATGGCCATTTTCACGATATTGATTCTTCCAACCAATGAGCATGGAATGTTCTTCCATTTGTTTGTATCCTCTTTTATTTCATTGAGCAGTGGTTTGTAGTTCTCCTTGAAGAGGTCCTTCACATCCCTTGTAAGTTGGATTCCTAGGTATTTTATTCTCTTTGAAGCAATTGTGAATGAGAGTTCACTCATGATTTGGCTCTCTGTTTGTCTTTTATTGGTGTACAAGAATGCTTGTGATTTTTGTACATTAATTTTGTATCCTGAGACTTTGCTGAATTGGATAATCAGCTTAAGGAGATTTTGGGCTGAGACAATGGGGTTTTCTAGATATACAATCATGTCATCTGCAAACAGGGACAATTTGACTTCCTCTTTTCCTAATTGAATACACTTTATTTCCTTCTCCTGCCTGATTGCTCTGGCCAGGATATTCCTTTTTCAACTATCGACCATTTAGCGCTCCGAATGTCCACTTGCAGTTTCTGCAGAAAGAGTGTTTCAGAACTGCTCAATCAAAACTAAGGTTGAACTATGTTAGTTGAATGCACAGAAGAGAAAGAAGTTTCGCAGAATTCTTCTGTGTAGTTTTTTTTTGAAGATATTCCTTTTTCCACTACAGGCCTCTTAGCGCACCGAATGTCCACTTGCAGTTTCTATAGAAAGAGTGTTTCAGAACTGCACAATCAAAAGTAAGGTTCAACTATGTTAGTTGAATGCACGGAACACAAAGAAGTTTCAGGGAATGCTTCTGTGTAGTTCTTATTTGAAGATATTCCTTTTCCACTATAGGCCTCTTAGCGCTCCGAATGTCCACTTGCCGTGTATTCAGAAAGAGTGTTTAAGATCTGCTCAATCAAAAGTAAGGTTCAACTCTGTCAATTGAATTCACAGATCAGAAAGAAGTTTCACAGAATGCTTCTGTGTAGTATTTGTTTGAGGATATTCCTTTTTCCACTGTAGTCCGCTTAGCGCTCCGAATGTCCACTTGCAGTTTCTACAGAAAGAGTGTTTAAGAACTGCTCAATCAAAAGTAAAGTTCAACTCTGTTAGTTGAATGCACAGGTCAGAAAGAAGTTTCACCGAATGCTTCTGGGTAGTTTGTATTTGAAGATAATCCTTTTTCCAGTATAGGCCTCATAGCTCTCCGAATATCCCCTTGCAGTTTCTACAGACAAGAGTGTTTCAGAACTGCTCAGTCAAAAGTAAGGTTCAGCTATGTGAGTTCAATGCACAGAACAGAAAGTAGCTTCACAGAATGCTTCTTTGTAGTTTTCATTTGAAGATATTTCTTTTTGCACTTGAGGCCTCATAGCGCTCCGAAGGGCACTTGCAGTTTCTAATGAAAGAGTGTTTCTTAATTCCTCAAAGTAAGGTTCAACTCTGTTATTTGAATGCACAGAACAGAAAAAAGTTTCACAGAATGCTTCTGTGTAGTTTTTATTTGAAGATATATCTTTTTCCACTATAGGCTTCTTAGCGCACAGAATGTCCACTTGCAGTTTCTACAGAAACAGTGTTTCAGAACTGCTCAATAAAATGTAAGGTTCAACTCTGCTAGTAGGATGCACAGATCAGAAAGTATTTTCACAGAATGCTTCTGGGTAATTTGTATTTGAAGATATTCCTTTTTCCACTATAGGCCTCTTAGCGCTCCGGATGTCCAATTGCAGTTTCTACAGAAAGTGTGTTTCAGAAGTGCTCAGTCAAAAGTAAGGTTAAACTCAGTTAGTTGAATGCACAGATCAGAAAGTAGTTTCACAGAATGCGCCTGTGTAGTTTTTATTTGAAGATATTACTTTTTCAACTATAGGCCTAATTGCGCTCCGAATGTCCTCATGCAGTTTCTACGGAAAGAGTGTTTAAGAACTGCACAATCTAAAGTAAGGATCAACTCTGTTAGTTGAATGCACAGATCACAAAGGAGTTTCACAGAATGCTTCTGTGTAGTATTTTTTGAAGATATTCCTTTTTCCACTGTAGTCCGCATAGCGCTCCGAATGTCCACTTGCAGTTTCTACAGAAAGAGTGTTTCAGAACTGCTCAATCAAAGGTAAGGTTCAATTATGTTAGTGGAATGCAGAGAACAGAAAGATGTTTCACAGAATGCTTCTGTGTAGTTTTTTTGAAGACATTCCTTTTCCCACTATAGGCCTCTTAGCGCACCGATTGTCCACTTGCAGTTTCTACAGAAAGAGTGTTTCGGAACTGCTCAATCAAAAGTAAGGTTCAACTATGTTAGTTGAATGCACCGAACACAAAGAAGTTTCACAGAATGCTTCTGTGTAGTTCTTATTTGAAGATATTCCTTTTCCACTATAGGCCTCTTAGCGCTCCGAATGTCCACTTGCAGTTTATTCAGAAAGAGTGTTTCAGATCTGCTCAATCAAAAGTAAGGTTCAACTCTGTTAGTTGAATGCACAGATCAGAAAGAAGTTTCACAGAATGCTTCTGGGTAGTTTGTATTTGAAGATATTCCTTTTTCCACTATAGGCCTCATTGCGCTCCGGAAGTCCAATTGTAGTTTCTACAGAAAGTGGGCTTCCGAAGTGCTCACTCAAAAGTAAGGTTAAACTCAGTTAGTTGAATGCACAGATCAGGAAGGAGTTTCACGGAATGCTTCTGTGTAGTATTTATTTGAAGATATTCCTTTTCCACTGTAGTCCGCTTAGCGCTCAGAATGTCCACTTGCAGTTTCTACAGAAAAAGTGTTTCAGAACTGCTCAATCAAAAGTAAAGTTCAACTATGTTAGTTGAATGCACGGAACAAGTTTCACAGAATGCTTCTGTGTAGTTCTTATTTGAAGATATTCCTTTTCTACTATACGCCTCTTAGCTCTCCGAAGGTCCACTTGCAGTTTATTCAGAAAGAGTGTTTCAGATCTGCTCAATCAAAAGTAAGGTTCAACTCTGTTAGTTGAATGCACAGATCAGAAAGAAGTTTCACAGAATGCTTCTGGGTAGTTTGTATTTGAACATATTCCTTTTTCCACTATAGGCCTCTTAACGCTCCGGATGTCCAATTGCAGTTTCTACAAAAAGTGTGTTTCAGAAGTGCTCAGTCAAAAGTAAGGTTAAACTCAGTTAGTTGAATGCACAGATCAGAAAGTAGTTTCACAGAATGCTTCTGTGTAGTGTTTATTTGAATATATTCCCTTTTCCACTACAGGCCCCTTAGCGCTCCGAATGTCCACTTGAAATCTCTGTAGAAAGAGTGTTTCACAACTCCTCAATCAAAAGTAAGATTCAAATCTGTTAGTTGAATGCACTGATCAGAAAGAAGTTTCACAGAATGCTTCTGTATAGTCTTTATTTGAAGATAACCCTTTTTCCACTGTAGTCCGCTTAGCGGTCCGAATGTCCACTTGCAGTTTCTACAGAAAGAGTGTTTTAGAAATCCTCAATCAAAAGTAAGGTTCAACTCTGTTAGTTGAATGCACAGAACAGAAAGATGTTTCACAGAATGCTTCTCTGTAGTTTTTATTTGCCGATATTCCTTCTTCCCCTATAGGCCTTTTAGCGCTCCGAATGTCCACTTTCAATTTCTATAGAAAGAGTGTTTCAGAACTGCTCAATCAAAACGAATTTTCAACTCTGTTAGTTGAATGCACTGATCAGAAAGAAGTTTCACAGAATGCTTCTGTGTAGTCTTTATTGGAGGATATTCCTTTTTTTTTATGATTTTTTTTTATTATTATACTTTAGGGTTTTAGGGTACATGTGCACAATGTGAAGGTTTGTTACATATGTACCCATGTGCCATGTTGATTTCCTGCACCCATTAAGTCGTCATTTGGCCTTACGTGTATCTCCTAATGCTGTCCCTCCCCCGTCCCCCCACCCCACAACAGTCCCCGGAGCGTGATTTTCCCCTTCCTGTTTCCATGAGTTCTCATTGTTCAATTCCCACCTATGAGTGAGAACATGCGATGTTTGGTTTTTCGTCCTTGCGATAGTTTACTGAGAATGATGTTTTCCAGTTTCATCCGTGTCCCTACAAAGGACACGAACTCATCATTTTTTATGGCTGCATAGTATTCCATGGTGTATATGTGCCACATTTTCTTAATCCAGTCTATCGTTGTTGGACATTTGGGTTGGTTCCAACTCTTTGCTATTGTGAATAGTGCCGCAATAAACATACGTGTGCATGTGTCTTTATAGCAGCATGACTTATAGTCCTTTGGGTATATACCCAGTAATGGGATGGCTGGGTCAAATGGTATTTCTAGTTCTAGATCCCTGAGGAATCGCCACACTGACTTCCACAATGCTTGAACTAGTTTACAGTCCCACCAACAGTGTAAAAGTGTTCCTATTTCTCCAAATCCTCTCCAGCACCTGTTGTTTCCTGATTTTTTAATGATGGCCATTCTAACTGGTGTGAGATGGTATCTCACTGTGGTTTTGATTTGCATTTCTCTGATGGCCAGTGATGAGGAGCATTTCTTCATGTGTTTTTTGGCTGCATAAATGTCTTCTTTTGAGAATTGTCTGTTCATGTCCTCTGCCCACTTTTTGATGGGGTTGTTTGTTTTTTCTTGTAAATTTGTTTGGGTTCATTGTAGATTCTGGATATTAGCCCTTTGTCAGATGAGTAGGTTGCAAAATTTTCTCCCATTGTGTAGGTTGCCTGTTCACTCTGATGAGAGTTTCTTTTGCTGTGCAGAAGCTCTTTAGTTTAATGAGATCCCATTTGTCGATTTTGGCTTTTGTTGCCATTGCTTTTGGTGTTTTAGACATGAAGTCCTTGCCCACGCCTATGTCCTGAATGGTATTGCCTAGGTTTTCTTGTAGGATTTTAATGGTTTTAAGACTAATATATAAGTCTTTAATCCATCTTGAATTAATTTTGGTATAAGGTGTAAGGAAGGGATCCAGTTGCAGCTTTCTACATATGGCTAGCCAGTTTTCCCAGCACCATTTATTAAATAGGGAAGCCTTTCCCCATTTCTTGTTTTTGTCAGGTTTGTCAAAGATCAGATAGTTGTAGCTATGCGGCATCATTTCTGAGGGCTCTGTTCTGTCCCATTGATCTATGTCTCTGTTGTGGTACCAGTACCATGCTGTTTTGGTTACTGTAGCGTGATGCCTCCAGCTTTGTTCTTTTGGCTTAGGATTGACTTGGCGATGCGGGCTCTTTTTTGGTTCCATATGAACTTTAGAGTAGTTTTTTCCAATTCTGTGAAGAAAGTCATTGGTAGCTTGATGGGGATGGCATTGAATCTATAAATTACCTTCGGCAGTAAGTATGGCCATTTTCACGATATTGATTCTTCCAACCAATGAGCATGGAATGTTCTTCCATTTGTTTGTATCCTCTTTTATTTCATTGAGCAGTGGTTTGTAGTTCTCCTTGAAGAGGTCCTTCACATCCCTTGTAAGTTGGATTCCTAGGTATTTTATTCTCTTTGAAGCAATTGTGAATGAGAGTTCACTCATGATTTGGCTCTCTGTTTGTCTTTTATTGGTGTACAAGAATGCTTGTGATTTTTGTACATTAATTTTGTATCCTGAGACTTTGCTGAATTGGCTAATCAGCTTAAGGAGATTTTGGGCTGAGACAATGGGGTTTTCTAGATATACAATCATGTCATCTGCAAACAGGGACAATTTGACTTCCTCTTTTCCTAATTGAATACACTTTATTTCCTTCTCCTGCCTGATTGCTCTGGCCAGGATATTCCTTTTTCAACTATCGACCATTTAGCGCTCCGAATGTCCACTTGCAGTTTCTGCAGAAAGAGTGTTTCAGAACTGCTCAATCAAAACTAAGGTTGAACTATGTTAGTTGAATGCACAGAAGAGAAAGAAGTTTCGCAGAATTCTTCTGTGTAGTTTTTTTTTGAAGATATTCCTTTTTCCACTACAGGCCTCTTAGCGCACCGAATGTCCACTTGCAGTTTCTATAGAAAGAGTGTTTCAGAACTGCACAATCAAAAGTAAGGTTCAACTATGTTAGTTGAATGCACGGAACACAAAGAAGTTTCAGGGAATGCTTCTGTGTAGTTCTTATTTGAAGATATTCCTTTTCCACTATAGGCCTCTTAGCGCTCCGAATGTCCACTTGCCGTGTATTCAGAAAGAGTGTTTAAGATCTGCTCAATCAAAAGTAAGGTTCAACTCTGTCAATTGAATTCACAGATCAGAAAGAAGTTTCACAGAATGCTTCTGTGTAGTATTTGTTTGAGGATATTCCTTTTTCCACTGTAGTCCGCTTAGCGCTCCGAATGTCCACTTGCAGTTTCTACAGAAAGAGTGTTTCAGAACTGCTCAATCAAAAGTAAAGTTCAACTCTGTTAGTTGAATGCACAGGTCAGAAAGAAGTTTCACCGAATGCTTCTGGGTAGTTTGTATTTGAAGATAATCCTTTTTCCAGTATAGGCCTCATAGCTCTCCGAATATCCCCTTGCAGTTTCTACAGACAAGAGTGTTTCAGAACTGCTCAGTCAAAAGTAAGGTTCAGCTATGTGAGTTCAATGCACAGAACAGAAAGTAGCTTCACAGAATGCTTCTTTGTAGTTTTCATTTGAAGATATTTCTTTTTGCACTTGAGGCCTCATAGCGCTCCGAAGGGCACTTGCAGTTTCTAATGAAAGAGTGTTTCTTAATTCCTCAAAGTAAGGTTCAACTCTGTTATTTGAATGCACAGAACAGAAAAAAGTTTCACAGAATGCTTCTGTGTAGTTTTTATTTGAAGATATATCTTTTTCCACTATAGGCTTCTTAGCGCACAGAATGTCCACTTGCAGTTTCTACAGAAACAGTGTTTCAGAACTGCTCAATAAAATGTAAGGTTCAACTCTGCTAGTAGGATGCACAGATCAGAAAGTATTTTCACAGAATGCTTCTGGGTAATTTGTATTTGAAGATATTCCTTTTTCCACTATAGGCCTCTTAGCGCTCCGGATGTCCAATTGCAGTTTCTACAGAAAGTGTGTTTCAGAAGTGCTCAGTCAAAAGTAAGGTTAAACTCAGTTAGTTGAATGCACAGATCAGAAAGTAGTTTCACAGAATGCGCCTGTGTAGTTTTTATTTGAAGATATTACTTTTTCAACTATAGGCCTAATTGCGCTCCGAATGTCCTCATGCAGTTTCTACGGAAAGAGTGTTTAAGAACTGCACAATCTAAAGTAAGGATCAACTCTGTTAGTTGAATGCACAGATCACAAAGGAGTTTCACAGAATGCTTCTGTGTAGTATTTTTTGAAGATATTCCTTTTTCCACTGTAGTCCGCATAGCGCTCCGAATGTCCACTTGCAGTTTCTACAGAAAGAGTGTTTCAGAACTGCTCAATCAAAGGTAAGGTTCAATTATGTTAGTGGAATGCAGAGAACAGAAAGATGTTTCACAGAATGCTTCTGTGTAGTTTTTTTGAAGACATTCCTTTTCCCACTATAGGCCTCTTAGCGCACCGATTGTCCACTTGCAGTTTCTACAGAAAGAGTGTTTCGGAACTGCTCAATCAAAAGTAAGGTTCAACTATGTTAGTTGAATGCACCGAACACAAAGAAGTTTCACAGAATGCTTCTGTGTAGTTCTTATTTGAAGATATTCCTTTTCCACTATAGGCCTCTTAGCGCTCCGAATGTCCACTTGCAGTTTATTCAGAAAGAGTGTTTCAGATCTGCTCAATCAAAAGTAAGGTTCAACTCTGTTAGTTGAATGCACAGATCAGAAAGAAGTTTCACAGAATGCTTCTGGGTAGTTTGTATTTGAAGATATTCCTTTTTCCACTATAGGCCTCATTGCGCTCCGGAAGTCCAATTGTAGTTTCTACAGAAAGTGGGCTTCCGAAGTGCTCACTCAAAAGTAAGGTTAAACTCAGTTAGTTGAATGCACAGATCAGGAAGGAGTTTCACGGAATGCTTCTGTGTAGTATTTATTTGAAGATATTCCTTTTCCACTGTAGTCCGCTTAGCGCTCAGAATGTCCACTTGCAGTTTCTACAGAAAAAGTGTTTCAGAACTGCTCAATCAAAAGTAAAGTTCAACTATGTTAGTTGAATGCACGGAACAAGTTTCACAGAATGCTTCTGTGTAGTTCTTATTTGAAGATATTCCTTTTCTACTATACGCCTCTTAGCTCTCCGAAGGTCCACTTGCAGTTTATTCAGAAAGAGTGTTTCAGATCTGCTCAATCAAAAGTAAGGTTCAACTCTGTTAGTTGAATGCACAGATCAGAAAGAAGTTTCACAGAATGCTTCTGGGTAGTTTGTATTTGAACATATTCCTTTTTCCACTATAGGCCTCTTAACGCTCCGGATGTCCAATTGCAGTTTCTACAAAAAGTGTGTTTCAGAAGTGCTCAGTCAAAAGTAAGGTTAAACTCAGTTAGTTGAATGCACAGATCAGAAAGTAGTTTCACAGAATGCTTCTGTGTAGTGTTTATTTGAATATATTCCCTTTTCCACTACAGGCCCCTTAGCGCTCCGAATGTCCACTTGAAATCTCTGTAGAAAGAGTGTTTCACAACTCCTCAATCAAAAGTAAGATTCAAATCTGTTAGTTGAATGCACTGATCAGAAAGAAGTTTCACAGAATGCTTCTGTATAGTCTTTATTTGAAGATAACCCTTTTTCCACTGTAGTCCGCTTAGCGGTCCGAATGTCCACTTGCAGTTTCTACAGAAAGAGTGTTTTAGAAATCCTCAATCAAAAGTAAGGTTCAACTCTGTTAGTTGAATGCACAGAACAGAAAGATGTTTCACAGAATGCTTCTCTGTAGTTTTTATTTGCCGATATTCCTTCTTCCCCTATAGGCCTTTTAGCGCTCCGAATGTCCACTTTCAATTTCTATAGAAAGAGTGTTTCAGAACTGCTCAATCAAAACGAATTTTCAACTCTGTTAGTTGAATGCACTGATCAGAAAGAAGTTTCACAGAATGCTTCTGTGTAGTCTTTATTGGAGGATATTCCTTTTTTTTTATGATTTTTTTTTATTATTATACTTTAGGGTTTTAGGGTACATGTGCACAATGTGAAGGTTTGTTACATATGTACCCATGTGCCATGTTGATTTCCTGCACCCATTAAGTCGTCATTTGGCCTTACGTGTATCTCCTAATGCTGTCCCTCCCCCGTCCCCCCACCCCACAACAGTCCCCGGAGCGTGATTTTCCCCTTCCTGTTTCCATGAGTTCTCATTGTTCAATTCCCACCTATGAGTGAGAACATGCGATGTTTGGTTTTTCGTCCTTGCGATAGTTTACTGAGAATGATGTTTTCCAGTTTCATCCGTGTCCCTACAAAGGACACGAACTCATCATTTTTTATGGCTGCATAGTATTCCATGGTGTATATGTGCCACATTTTCTTAATCCAGTCTATCGTTGTTGGACATTTGGGTTGGTTCCAACTCTTTGCTATTGTGAATAGTGCCGCAATAAACATACGTGTGCATGTGTCTTTATAGCAGCATGACTTATAGTCCTTTGGGTATATACCCAGTAATGGGATGGCTGGGTCAAATGGTATTTCTAGTTCTAGATCCCTGAGGAATCGCCACACTGACTTCCACAATGCTTGAACTAGTTTACAGTCCCACCAACAGTGTAAAAGTGTTCCTATTTCTCCAAATCCTCTCCAGCACCTGTTGTTTCCTGATTTTTTAATGATGGCCATTCTAACTGGTGTGAGATGGTATCTCACTGTGGTTTTGATTTGCATTTCTCTGATGGCCAGTGATGAGGAGCATTTCTTCATGTGTTTTTTGGCTGCATAAATGTCTTCTTTTGAGAATTGTCTGTTCATGTCCTCTGCCCACTTTTTGATGGGGTTGTTTGTTTTTTCTTGTAAATTTGTTTGGGTTCATTGTAGATTCTGGATATTAGCCCTTTGTCAGATGAGTAGGTTGCAAAATTTTCTCCCATTGTGTAGGTTGCCTGTTCACTCTGATGAGAGTTTCTTTTGCTGTGCAGAAGCTCTTTAGTTTAATGAGATCCCATTTGTCGATTTTGGCTTTTGTTGCCATTGCTTTTGGTGTTTTAGACATGAAGTCCTTGCCCACGCCTATGTCCTGAATGGTATTGCCTAGGTTTTCTTGTAGGATTTTAATGGTTTTAAGACTAATATATAAGTCTTTAATCCATCTTGAATTAATTTTGGTATAAGGTGTAAGGAAGGGATCCAGTTGCAGCTTTCTACATATGGCTAGCCAGTTTTCCCAGCACCATTTATTAAATAGGGAAGCCTTTCCCCATTTCTTGTTTTTGTCAGGTTTGTCAAAGATCAGATAGTTGTAGCTATGCGGCATCATTTCTGAGGGCTCTGTTCTGTCCCATTGATCTATGTCTCTGTTGTGGTACCAGTACCATGCTGTTTTGGTTACTGTAGCGTGATGCCTCCAGCTTTGTTCTTTTGGCTTAGGATTGACTTGGCGATGCGGGCTCTTTTTTGGTTCCATATGAACTTTAGAGTAGTTTTTTCCAATTCTGTGAAGAAAGTCATTGGTAGCTTGATGGGGATGGCATTGAATCTATAAATTACCTTCGGCAGTAAGTATGGCCATTTTCACGATATTGATTCTTCCAACCAATGAGCATGGAATGTTCTTCCATTTGTTTGTATCCTCTTTTATTTCATTGAGCAGTGGTTTGTAGTTCTCCTTGAAGAGGTCCTTCACATCCCTTGTAAGTTGGATTCCTAGGTATTTTATTCTCTTTGAAGCAATTGTGAATGAGAGTTCACTCATGATTTGGCTCTCTGTTTGTCTTTTATTGGTGTACAAGAATGCTTGTGATTTTTGTACATTAATTTTGTATCCTGAGACTTTGCTGAATTGGCTAATCAGCTTAAGGAGATTTTGGGCTGAGACAATGGGGTTTTCTAGATATACAATCATGTCATCTGCAAACAGGGACAATTTGACTTCCTCTTTTCCTAATTGAATACACTTTATTTCCTTCTCCTGCCTGATTGCTCTGGCCAGGATATTCCTTTTTCAACTATCGACCATTTAGCGCTCCGAATGTCCACTTGCAGTTTCTGCAGAAAGAGTGTTTCAGAACTGCTCAATCAAAACTAAGGTTGAACTATGTTAGTTGAATGCACAGAAGAGAAAGAAGTTTCGCAGAATTCTTCTGTGTAGTTTTTTTTTGAAGATATTCCTTTTTCCACTACAGGCCTCTTAGCGCACCGAATGTCCACTTGCAGTTTCTATAGAAAGAGTGTTTCAGAACTGCACAATCAAAAGTAAGGTTCAACTATGTTAGTTGAATGCACGGAACACAAAGAAGTTTCAGGGAATGCTTCTGTGTAGTTCTTATTTGAAGATATTCCTTTTCCACTATAGGCCTCTTAGCGCTCCGAATGTCCACTTGCCGTGTATTCAGAAAGAGTGTTTAAGATCTGCTCAATCAAAAGTAAGGTTCAACTCTGTCAATTGAATTCACAGATCAGAAAGAAGTTTCACAGAATGCTTCTGTGTAGTATTTGTTTGAGGATATTCCTTTTTCCACTGTAGTCCGCTTAGCGCTCCGAATGTCCACTTGCAGTTTCTACAGAAAGAGTGTTTCAGAACTGCTCAATCAAAAGTAAAGTTCAACTCTGTTAGTTGAATGCACAGGTCAGAAAGAAGTTTCACCGAATGCTTCTGGGTAGTTTGTATTTGAAGATAATCCTTTTTCCAGTATAGGCCTCATAGCTCTCCGAATATCCCCTTGCAGTTTCTACAGACAAGAGTGTTTCAGAACTGCTCAGTCAAAAGTAAGGTTCAGCTATGTGAGTTCAATGCACAGAACAGAAAGTAGCTTCACAGAATGCTTCTTTGTAGTTTTCATTTGAAGATATTTCTTTTTGCACTTGAGGCCTCATAGCGCTCCGAAGGGCACTTGCAGTTTCTAATGAAAGAGTGTTTCTTAATTCCTCAAAGTAAGGTTCAACTCTGTTATTTGAATGCACAGAACAGAAAAAAGTTTCACAGAATGCTTCTGTGTAGTTTTTATTTGAAGATATATCTTTTTCCACTATAGGCTTCTTAGCGCACAGAATGTCCACTTGCAGTTTCTACAGAAACAGTGTTTCAGAACTGCTCAATAAAATGTAAGGTTCAACTCTGCTAGTAGGATGCACAGATCAGAAAGTATTTTCACAGAATGCTTCTGGGTAATTTGTATTTGAAGATATTCCTTTTTCCACTATAGGCCTCTTAGCGCTCCGGATGTCCAATTGCAGTTTCTACAGAAAGTGTGTTTCAGAAGTGCTCAGTCAAAAGTAAGGTTAAACTCAGTTAGTTGAATGCACAGATCAGAAAGTAGTTTCACAGAATGCGCCTGTGTAGTTTTTATTTGAAGATATTACTTTTTCAACTATAGGCCTAATTGCGCTCCGAATGTCCTCATGCAGTTTCTACGGAAAGAGTGTTTAAGAACTGCACAATCTAAAGTAAGGATCAACTCTGTTAGTTGAATGCACAGATCACAAAGGAGTTTCACAGAATGCTTCTGTGTAGTATTTTTTGAAGATATTCCTTTTTCCACTGTAGTCCGCATAGCGCTCCGAATGTCCACTTGCAGTTTCTACAGAAAGAGTGTTTCAGAACTGCTCAATCAAAGGTAAGGTTCAATTATGTTAGTGGAATGCAGAGAACAGAAAGATGTTTCACAGAATGCTTCTGTGTAGTTTTTTTGAAGACATTCCTTTTCCCACTATAGGCCTCTTAGCGCACCGATTGTCCACTTGCAGTTTCTACAGAAAGAGTGTTTCGGAACTGCTCAATCAAAAGTAAGGTTCAACTATGTTAGTTGAATGCACCGAACACAAAGAAGTTTCACAGAATGCTTCTGTGTAGTTCTTATTTGAAGATATTCCTTTTCCACTATAGGCCTCTTAGCGCTCCGAATGTCCACTTGCAGTTTATTCAGAAAGAGTGTTTCAGATCTGCTCAATCAAAAGTAAGGTTCAACTCTGTTAGTTGAATGCACAGATCAGAAAGAAGTTTCACAGAATGCTTCTGGGTAGTTTGTATTTGAAGATATTCCTTTTTCCACTATAGGCCTCATTGCGCTCCGGAAGTCCAATTGTAGTTTCTACAGAAAGTGGGCTTCCGAAGTGCTCACTCAAAAGTAAGGTTAAACTCAGTTAGTTGAATGCACAGATCAGGAAGGAGTTTCACGGAATGCTTCTGTGTAGTATTTATTTGAAGATATTCCTTTTTCCACTGTAGTCCGCTTAGCGCTCAGAATGTCCACTTGCAGTTTCTACAGAAAAAGTGTTTCAGAACTGCTCAATCAAAAGTAAAGTTCAACTATGTTAGTTGAATGCACGGAACAAGTTTCACAGAATGCTTCTGTGTAGTTCTTATTTGAAGATATTCCTTTTCTACTATACGCCTCTTAGCTCTCCGAAGGTCCACTTGCAGTTTATTCAGAAAGAGTGTTTCAGATCTGCTCAATCAAAAGTAAGGTTCAACTCTGTTAGTTGAATGCACAGATCAGAAAGAAGTTTCACAGAATGCTTCTGGGTAGTTTGTATTTGAACATATTCCTTTTTCCACTATAGGCCTCTTAACGCTCCGGATGTCCAATTGCAGTTTCTACAAAAAGTGTGTTTCAGAAGTGCTCAGTCAAAAGTAAGGTTAAACTCAGTTAGTTGAATGCACAGATCAGAAAGTAGTTTCACAGAATGCTTCTGTGTAGTGTTTATTTGAATATATTCCCTTTTCCACTACAGGCCCCTTAGCGCTCCGAATGTCCACTTGAAATCTCTGTAGAAAGAGTGTTTCACAACTCCTCAATCAAAAGTAAGATTCAAATCTGTTAGTTGAATGCACTGATCAGAAAGAAGTTTCACAGAATGCTTCTGTATAGTCTTTATTTGAAGATAACCCTTTTTCCACTGTAGTCCGCTTAGCGGTCCGAATGTCCACTTGCAGTTTCTACAGAAAGAGTGTTTTAGAAATCCTCAATCAAAAGTAAGGTTCAACTCTGTTAGTTGAATGCACAGAACAGAAAGATGTTTCACAGAATGCTTCTCTGTAGTTTTTATTTGCCGATATTCCTTCTTCCCCTATAGGCCTTTTAGCGCTCCGAATGTCCACTTTCAATTTCTATAGAAAGAGTGTTTCAGAACTGCTCAATCAAAACGAATTTTCAACTCTGTTAGTTGAATGCACTGATCAGAAAGAAGTTTCACAGAATGCTTCTGTGTAGTCTTTATTGGAGGATATTCCTTTTTTTTTATGATTTTTTTTTATTATTATACTTTAGGGTTTTAGGGTACATGTGCACAATGTGAAGGTTTGTTACATATGTACCCATGTGCCATGTTGATTTCCTGCACCCATTAAGTCGTCATTTGGCCTTACGTGTATCTCCTAATGCTGTCCCTCCCCCGTCCCCCCACCCCACAACAGTCCCCGGAGCGTGATTTTCCCCTTCCTGTTTCCATGAGTTCTCATTGTTCAATTCCCACCTATGAGTGAGAACATGCGATGTTTGGTTTTTCGTCCTTGCGATAGTTTACTGAGAATGATGTTTTCCAGTTTCATCCGTGTCCCTACAAAGGACACGAACTCATCATTTTTTATGGCTGCATAGTATTCCATGGTGTATATGTGCCACATTTTCTTAATCCAGTCTATCGTTGTTGGACATTTGGGTTGGTTCCAACTCTTTGCTATTGTGAATAGTGCCGCAATAAACATACGTGTGCATGTGTCTTTATAGCAGCATGACTTATAGTCCTTTGGGTATATACCCAGTAATGGGATGGCTGGGTCAAATGGTATTTCTAGTTCTAGATCCCTGAGGAATCGCCACACTGACTTCCACAATGCTTGAACTAGTTTACAGTCCCACCAACAGTGTAAAAGTGTTCCTATTTCTCCAAATCCTCTCCAGCACCTGTTGTTTCCTGATTTTTTAATGATGGCCATTCTAACTGGTGTGAGATGGTATCTCACTGTGGTTTTGATTTGCATTTCTCTGATGGCCAGTGATGAGGAGCATTTCTTCATGTGTTTTTTGGCTGCATAAATGTCTTCTTTTGAGAATTGTCTGTTCATGTCCTCTGCCCACTTTTTGATGGGGTTGTTTGTTTTTTCTTGTAAATTTGTTTGGGTTCATTGTAGATTCTGGATATTAGCCCTTTGTCAGATGAGTAGGTTGCAAAATTTTCTCCCATTGTGTAGGTTGCCTGTTCACTCTGATGAGAGTTTCTTTTGCTGTGCAGAAGCTCTTTAGTTTAATGAGATCCCATTTGTCGATTTTGGCTTTTGTTGCCATTGCTTTTGGTGTTTTAGACATGAAGTCCTTGCCCACGCCTATGTCCTGAATGGTATTGCCTAGGTTTTCTTGTAGGATTTTAATGGTTTTAAGACTAATATATAAGTCTTTAATCCATCTTGAATTAATTTTGGTATAAGGTGTAAGGAAGGGATCCAGTTGCAGCTTTCTACATATGGCTAGCCAGTTTTCCCAGCACCATTTATTAAATAGGGAAGCCTTTCCCCATTTCTTGTTTTTGTCAGGTTTGTCAAAGATCAGATAGTTGTAGCTATGCGGCATCATTTCTGAGGGCTCTGTTCTGTCCCATTGATCTATGTCTCTGTTGTGGTACCAGTACCATGCTGTTTTGGTTACTGTAGCGTGATGCCTCCAGCTTTGTTCTTTTGGCTTAGGATTGACTTGGCGATGCGGGCTCTTTTTTGGTTCCATATGAACTTTAGAGTAGTTTTTTCCAATTCTGTGAAGAAAGTCATTGGTAGCTTGATGGGGATGGCATTGAATCTATAAATTACCTTCGGCAGTAAGTATGGCCATTTTCACGATATTGATTCTTCCAACCAATGAGCATGGAATGTTCTTCCATTTGTTTGTATCCTCTTTTATTTCATTGAGCAGTGGTTTGTAGTTCTCCTTGAAGAGGTCCTTCACATCCCTTGTAAGTTGGATTCCTAGGTATTTTATTCTCTTTGAAGCAATTGTGAATGAGAGTTCACTCATGATTTGGCTCTCTGTTTGTCTTTTATTGGTGTACAAGAATGCTTGTGATTTTTGTACATTAATTTTGTATCCTGAGACTTTGCTGAATTGGCTAATCAGCTTAAGGAGATTTTGGGCTGAGACAATGGGGTTTTCTAGATATACAATCATGTCATCTGCAAACAGGGACAATTTGACTTCCTCTTTTCCTAATTGAATACACTTTATTTCCTTCTCCTGCCTGATTGCTCTGGCCAGGATATTCCTTTTTCAACTATCGACCATTTAGCGCTCCGAATGTCCACTTGCAGTTTCTGCAGAAAGAGTGTTTCAGAACTGCTCAATCAAAACTAAGGTTGAACTATGTTAGTTGAATGCACAGAAGAGAAAGAAGTTTCGCAGAATTCTTCTGTGTAGTTTTTTTTTGAAGATATTCCTTTTTCCACTACAGGCCTCTTAGCGCACCGAATGTCCACTTGCAGTTTCTATAGAAAGAGTGTTTCAGAACTGCACAATCAAAAGTAAGGTTCAACTATGTTAGTTGAATGCACGGAACACAAAGAAGTTTCAGGGAATGCTTCTGTGTAGTTCTTATTTGAAGATATTCCTTTTCCACTATAGGCCTCTTAGCGCTCCGAATGTCCACTTGCCGTGTATTCAGAAAGAGTGTTTAAGATCTGCTCAATCAAAAGTAAGGTTCAACTCTGTCAATTGAATTCACAGATCAGAAAGAAGTTTCACAGAATGCTTCTGTGTAGTATTTGTTTGAGGATATTCCTTTTTCCACTGTAGTCCGCTTAGCGCTCCGAATGTCCACTTGCAGTTTCTACAGAAAGAGTGTTTCAGAACTGCTCAATCAAAAGTAAAGTTCAACTCTGTTAGTTGAATGCACAGGTCAGAAAGAAGTTTCACCGAATGCTTCTGGGTAGTTTGTATTTGAAGATAATCCTTTTTCCAGTATAGGCCTCATAGCTCTCCGAATATCCCCTTGCAGTTTCTACAGACAAGAGTGTTTCAGAACTGCTCAGTCAAAAGTAAGGTTCAGCTATGTGAGTTCAATGCACAGAACAGAAAGTAGCTTCACAGAATGCTTCTTTGTAGTTTTCATTTGAAGATATTTCTTTTTGCACTTGAGGCCTCATAGCGCTCCGAAGGGCACTTGCAGTTTCTAATGAAAGAGTGTTTCTTAATTCCTCAAAGTAAGGTTCAACTCTGTTATTTGAATGCACAGAACAGAAAAAAGTTTCACAGAATGCTTCTGTGTAGTTTTTATTTGAAGATATATCTTTTTCCACTATAGGCTTCTTAGCGCACAGAATGTCCACTTGCAGTTTCTACAGAAACAGTGTTTCAGAACTGCTCAATAAAATGTAAGGTTCAACTCTGCTAGTAGGATGCACAGATCAGAAAGTATTTTCACAGAATGCTTCTGGGTAATTTGTATTTGAAGATATTCCTTTTTCCACTATAGGCCTCTTAGCGCTCCGGATGTCCAATTGCAGTTTCTACAGAAAGTGTGTTTCAGAAGTGCTCAGTCAAAAGTAAGGTTAAACTCAGTTAGTTGAATGCACAGATCAGAAAGTAGTTTCACAGAATGCGCCTGTGTAGTTTTTATTTGAAGATATTACTTTTTCAACTATAGGCCTAATTGCGCTCCGAATGTCCTCATGCAGTTTCTACGGAAAGAGTGTTTAAGAACTGCACAATCTAAAGTAAGGATCAACTCTGTTAGTTGAATGCACAGATCACAAAGGAGTTTCACAGAATGCTTCTGTGTAGTATTTTTTGAAGATATTCCTTTTTCCACTGTAGTCCGCATAGCGCTCCGAATGTCCACTTGCAGTTTCTACAGAAAGAGTGTTTCAGAACTGCTCAATCAAAGGTAAGGTTCAATTATGTTAGTGGAATGCAGAGAACAGAAAGATGTTTCACAGAATGCTTCTGTGTAGTTTTTTTGAAGACATTCCTTTTCCCACTATAGGCCTCTTAGCGCACCGATTGTCCACTTGCAGTTTCTACAGAAAGAGTGTTTCGGAACTGCTCAATCAAAAGTAAGGTTCAACTATGTTAGTTGAATGCACCGAACACAAAGAAGTTTCACAGAATGCTTCTGTGTAGTTCTTATTTGAAGATATTCCTTTTCCACTATAGGCCTCTTAGCGCTCCGAATGTCCACTTGCAGTTTATTCAGAAAGAGTGTTTCAGATCTGCTCAATCAAAAGTAAGGTTCAACTCTGTTAGTTGAATGCACAGATCAGAAAGAAGTTTCACAGAATGCTTCTGGGTAGTTTGTATTTGAAGATATTCCTTTTTCCACTATAGGCCTCATTGCGCTCCGGAAGTCCAATTGTAGTTTCTACAGAAAGTGGGCTTCCGAAGTGCTCACTCAAAAGTAAGGTTAAACTCAGTTAGTTGAATGCACAGATCAGGAAGGAGTTTCACGGAATGCTTCTGTGTAGTATTTATTTGAAGATATTCCTTTTTCCACTGTAGTCCGCTTAGCGCTCAGAATGTCCACTTGCAGTTTCTACAGAAAAAGTGTTTCAGAACTGCTCAATCAAAAGTAAAGTTCAACTATGTTAGTTGAATGCACGGAACAAGTTTCACAGAATGCTTCTGTGTAGTTCTTATTTGAAGATATTCCTTTTCTACTATACGCCTCTTAGCTCTCCGAAGGTCCACTTGCAGTTTATTCAGAAAGAGTGTTTCAGATCTGCTCAATCAAAAGTAAGGTTCAACTCTGTTAGTTGAATGCACAGATCAGAAAGAAGTTTCACAGAATGCTTCTGGGTAGTTTGTATTTGAACATATTCCTTTCTCCACTATAGGCCTCTTAACGCTCCGGATGTCCAATTGCAGTTTCTACAAAAAGTGTGTTTCAGAAGTGCTCAGTCAAAAGTAAGGTTAAACTCAGTTAGTTGAATGCACAGATCAGAAAGTAGTTTCACAGAATGCTTCTGTGTAGTGTTTATTTGAATATATTCCCTTTTCCACTACAGGCCCCTTAGCGCTCCGAATGTCCACTTGAAATCTCTGTAGAAAGAGTGTTTCACAACTCCTCAATCAAAAGTAAGATTCAAATCTGTTAGTTGAATGCACTGATCAGAAAGAAGTTTCACAGAATGCTTCTGTATAGTCTTTATTTGAAGATAACCCTTTTTCCACTGTAGTCCGCTTAGCGGTCCGAATGTCCACTTGCAGTTTCTACAGAAAGAGTGTTTTAGAAATCCTCAATCAAAAGTAAGGTTCAACTCTGTTAGTTGAATGCACAGAACAGAAAGATGTTTCACAGAATGCTTCTCTGTAGTTTTTATTTGCCGATATTCCTTCTTCCCCTATAGGCCTTTTAGCGCTCCGAATGTCCACTTTCAATTTCTATAGAAAGAGTGTTTCAGAACTGCTCAATCAAAACGAATTTTCAACTCTGTTAGTTGAATGCACTGATCAGAAAGAAGTTTCACAGAATGCTTCTGTGTAGTCTTTATTGGAGGATATTCCTTTTTTTTTATGATTTTTTTTTATTATTATACTTTAGGGTTTTAGGGTACATGTGCACAATGTGAAGGTTTGTTACATATGTACCCATGTGCCATGTTGATTTCCTGCACCCATTAAGTCGTCATTTGGCCTTACGTGTATCTCCTAATGCTGTCCCTCCCCCGTCCCCCCACCCCACAACAGTCCCCGGAGCGTGATTTTCCCCTTCCTGTTTCCATGAGTTCTCATTGTTCAATTCCCACCTATGAGTGAGAACATGCGATGTTTGGTTTTTCGTCCTTGCGATAGTTTACTGAGAATGATGTTTTCCAGTTTCATCCGTGTCCCTACAAAGGACACGAACTCATCATTTTTTATGGCTGCATAGTATTCCATGGTGTATATGTGCCACATTTTCTTAATCCAGTCTATCGTTGTTGGACATTTGGGTTGGTTCCAACTCTTTGCTATTGTGAATAGTGCCGCAATAAACATACGTGTGCATGTGTCTTTATAGCAGCATGACTTATAGTCCTTTGGGTATATACCCAGTAATGGGATGGCTGGGTCAAATGGTATTTCTAGTTCTAGATCCCTGAGGAATCGCCACACTGACTTCCACAATGCTTGAACTAGTTTACAGTCCCACCAACAGTGTAAAAGTGTTCCTATTTCTCCAAATCCTCTCCAGCACCTGTTGTTTCCTGATTTTTTAATGATGGCCATTCTAACTGGTGTGAGATGGTATCTCACTGTGGTTTTGATTTGCATTTCTCTGATGGCCAGTGATGAGGAGCATTTCTTCATGTGTTTTTTGGCTGCATAAATGTCTTCTTTTGAGAATTGTCTGTTCATGTCCTCTGCCCACTTTTTGATGGGGTTGTTTGTTTTTTCTTGTAAATTTGTTTGGGTTCATTGTAGATTCTGGATATTAGCCCTTTGTCAGATGAGTAGGTTGCAAAATTTTCTCCCATTGTGTAGGTTGCCTGTTCACTCTGATGAGAGTTTCTTTTGCTGTGCAGAAGCTCTTTAGTTTAATGAGATCCCATTTGTCGATTTTGGCTTTTGTTGCCATTGCTTTTGGTGTTTTAGACATGAAGTCCTTGCCCACGCCTATGTCCTGAATGGTATTGCCTAGGTTTTCTTGTAGGATTTTAATGGTTTTAAGACTAATATATAAGTCTTTAATCCATCTTGAATTAATTTTGGTATAAGGTGTAAGGAAGGGATCCAGTTGCAGCTTTCTACATATGGCTAGCCAGTTTTCCCAGCACCATTTATTAAATAGGGAAGCCTTTCCCCATTTCTTGTTTTTGTCAGGTTTGTCAAAGATCAGATAGTTGTAGCTATGCGGCATCATTTCTGAGGGCTCTGTTCTGTCCCATTGATCTATGTCTCTGTTGTGGTACCAGTACCATGCTGTTTTGGTTACTGTAGCGTGATGCCTCCAGCTTTGTTCTTTTGGCTTAGGATTGACTTGGCGATGCGGGCTCTTTTTTGGTTCCATATGAACTTTAGAGTAGTTTTTTCCAATTCTGTGAAGAAAGTCATTGGTAGCTTGATGGGGATGGCATTGAATCTATAAATTACCTTCGGCAGTAAGTATGGCCATTTTCACGATATTGATTCTTCCAACCAATGAGCATGGAATGTTCTTCCATTTGTTTGTATCCTCTTTTATTTCATTGAGCAGTGGTTTGTAGTTCTCCTTGAAGAGGTCCTTCACATCCCTTGTAAGTTGGATTCCTAGGTATTTTATTCTCTTTGAAGCAATTGTGAATGAGAGTTCACTCATGATTTGGCTCTCTGTTTGTCTTTTATTGGTGTACAAGAATGCTTGTGATTTTTGTACATTAATTTTGTATCCTGAGACTTTGCTGAATTGGATAATCAGCTTAAGGAGATTTTGGGCTGAGACAATGGGGTTTTCTAGATATACAATCATGTCATCTGCAAACAGGGACAATTTGACTTCCTCTTTTCCTAATTGAATACACTTTATTTCCTTCTCCTGCCTGATTGCTCTGGCCAGGATATTCCTTTTTCAACTATCGACCATTTAGCGCTCCGAATGTCCACTTGCAGTTTCTGCAGAAAGAGTGTTTCAGAACTGCTCAATCAAAACTAAGGTTGAACTATGTTAGTTGAATGCACAGAAGAGAAAGAAGTTTCGCAGAATTCTTCTGTGTAGTTTTTTTTTGAAGATATTCCTTTTTCCACTACAGGCCTCTTAGCGCACCGAATGTCCACTTGCAGTTTCTATAGAAAGAGTGTTTCAGAACTGCACAATCAAAAGTAAGGTTCAACTATGTTAGTTGAATGCACGGAACACAAAGAAGTTTCAGGGAATGCTTCTGTGTAGTTCTTATTTGAAGATATTCCTTTTCCACTATAGGCCTCTTAGCGCTCCGAATGTCCACTTGCCGTGTATTCAGAAAGAGTGTTTAAGATCTGCTCAATCAAAAGTAAGGTTCAACTCTGTCAATTGAATTCACAGATCAGAAAGAAGTTTCACAGAATGCTTCTGTGTAGTATTTGTTTGAGGATATTCCTTTTTCCACTGTAGTCCGCTTAGCGCTCCGAATGTCCACTTGCAGTTTCTACAGAAAGAGTGTTTAAGAACTGCTCAATCAAAAGTAAAGTTCAACTCTGTTAGTTGAATGCACAGGTCAGAAAGAAGTTTCACCGAATGCTTCTGGGTAGTTTGTATTTGAAGATAATCCTTTTTCCAGTATAGGCCTCATAGCTCTCCGAATATCCCCTTGCAGTTTCTACAGACAAGAGTGTTTCAGAACTGCTCAGTCAAAAGTAAGGTTCAGCTATGTGAGTTCAATGCACAGAACAGAAAGTAGCTTCACAGAATGCTTCTTTGTAGTTTTCATTTGAAGATATTTCTTTTTGCACTTGAGGCCTCATAGCGCTCCGAAGGGCACTTGCAGTTTCTAATGAAAGAGTGTTTCTTAATTCCTCAAAGTAAGGTTCAACTCTGTTATTTGAATGCACAGAACAGAAAAAAGTTTCACAGAATGCTTCTGTGTAGTTTTTATTTGAAGATATATCTTTTTCCACTATAGGCTTCTTAGCGCACAGAATGTCCACTTGCAGTTTCTACAGAAACAGTGTTTCAGAACTGCTCAATAAAATGTAAGGTTCAACTCTGCTAGTAGGATGCACAGATCAGAAAGTATTTTCACAGAATGCTTCTGGGTAATTTGTATTTGAAGATATTCCTTTTTCCACTATAGGCCTCTTAGCGCTCCGGATGTCCAATTGCAGTTTCTACAGAAAGTGTGTTTCAGAAGTGCTCAGTCAAAAGTAAGGTTAAACTCAGTTAGTTGAATGCACAGATCAGAAAGTAGTTTCACAGAATGCGCCTGTGTAGTTTTTATTTGAAGATATTACTTTTTCAACTATAGGCCTAATTGCGCTCCGAATGTCCTCATGCAGTTTCTACGGAAAGAGTGTTTAAGAACTGCACAATCTAAAGTAAGGATCAACTCTGTTAGTTGAATGCACAGATCACAAAGGAGTTTCACAGAATGCTTCTGTGTAGTATTTTTTGAAGATATTCCTTTTTCCACTGTAGTCCGCATAGCGCTCCGAATGTCCACTTGCAGTTTCTACAGAAAGAGTGTTTCAGAACTGCTCAATCAAAGGTAAGGTTCAATTATGTTAGTGGAATGCAGAGAACAGAAAGATGTTTCACAGAATGCTTCTGTGTAGTTTTTTTGAAGACATTCCTTTTCCCACTATAGGCCTCTTAGCGCACCGATTGTCCACTTGCAGTTTCTACAGAAAGAGTGTTTCGGAACTGCTCAATCAAAAGTAAGGTTCAACTATGTTAGTTGAATGCACCGAACACAAAGAAGTTTCACAGAATGCTTCTGTGTAGTTCTTATTTGAAGATATTCCTTTTCCACTATAGGCCTCTTAGCGCTCCGAATGTCCACTTGCAGTTTATTCAGAAAGAGTGTTTCAGATCTGCTCAATCAAAAGTAAGGTTCAACTCTGTTAGTTGAATGCACAGATCAGAAAGAAGTTTCACAGAATGCTTCTGGGTAGTTTGTATTTGAAGATATTCCTTTTTCCACTATAGGCCTCATTGCGCTCCGGAAGTCCAATTGTAGTTTCTACAGAAAGTGGGCTTCCGAAGTGCTCACTCAAAAGTAAGGTTAAACTCAGTTAGTTGAATGCACAGATCAGGAAGGAGTTTCACGGAATGCTTCTGTGTAGTATTTATTTGAAGATATTCCTTTTTCCACTGTAGTCCGCTTAGCGCTCAGAATGTCCACTTGCAGTTTCTACAGAAAAAGTGTTTCAGAACTGCTCAATCAAAAGTAAAGTTCAACTATGTTAGTTGAATGCACGGAACAAGTTTCACAGAATGCTTCTGTGTAGTTCTTATTTGAAGATATTCCTTTTCTACTATACGCCTCTTAGCTCTCCGAAGGTCCACTTGCAGTTTATTCAGAAAGAGTGTTTCAGATCTGCTCAATCAAAAGTAAGGTTCAACTCTGTTAGTTGAATGCACAGATCAGAAAGAAGTTTCACAGAATGCTTCTGGGTAGTTTGTATTTGAACATATTCCTTTCTCCACTATAGGCCTCTTAACGCTCCGGATGTCCAATTGCAGTTTCTACAAAAAGTGTGTTTCAGAAGTGCTCAGTCAAAAGTAAGGTTAAACTCAGTTAGTTGAATGCACAGATCAGAAAGTAGTTTCACAGAATGCTTCTGTGTAGTGTTTATTTGAATATATTCCCTTTTCCACTACAGGCCCCTTAGCGCTCCGAATGTCCACTTGAAATCTCTGTAGAAAGAGTGTTTCACAACTCCTCAATCAAAAGTAAGATTCAAATCTGTTAGTTGAATGCACTGATCAGAAAGAAGTTTCACAGAATGCTTCTGTATAGTCTTTATTTGAAGATAACCCTTTTTCCACTGTAGTCCGCTTAGCGGTCCGAATGTCCACTTGCAGTTTCTACAGAAAGAGTGTTTTAGAAATCCTCAATCAAAAGTAAGGTTCAACTCTGTTAGTTGAATGCACAGAACAGAAAGATGTTTCACAGAATGCTTCTCTGTAGTTTTTATTTGCCGATATTCCTTCTTCCCCTATAGGCCTTTTAGCGCTCCGAATGTCCACTTTCAATTTCTATAGAAAGAGTGTTTCAGAACTGCTCAATCAAAACGAATTTTCAACTCTGTTAGTTGAATGCACTGATCAGAAAGAAGTTTCACAGAATGCTTCTGTGTAGTCTTTATTGGAGGATATTCCTTTTTTTTTATGATTTTTTTTTATTATTATACTTTAGGGTTTTAGGGTACATGTGCACAATGTGAAGGTTTGTTACATATGTACCCATGTGCCATGTTGATTTCCTGCACCCATTAAGTCGTCATTTGGCCTTACGTGTATCTCCTAATGCTGTCCCTCCCCCGTCCCCCCACCCCACAACAGTCCCCGGAGCGTGATTTTCCCCTTCCTGTTTCCATGAGTTCTCATTGTTCAATTCCCACCTATGAGTGAGAACATGCGATGTTTGGTTTTTCGTCCTTGCGATAGTTTACTGAGAATGATGTTTTCCAGTTTCATCCGTGTCCCTACAAAGGACACGAACTCATCATTTTTTATGGCTGCATAGTATTCCATGGTGTATATGTGCCACATTTTCTTAATCCAGTCTATCGTTGTTGGACATTTGGGTTGGTTCCAACTCTTTGCTATTGTGAATAGTGCCGCAATAAACATACGTGTGCATGTGTCTTTATAGCAGCATGACTTATAGTCCTTTGGGTATATACCCAGTAATGGGATGGCTGGGTCAAATGGTATTTCTAGTTCTAGATCCCTGAGGAATCGCCACACTGACTTCCACAATGCTTGAACTAGTTTACAGTCCCACCAACAGTGTAAAAGTGTTCCTATTTCTCCAAATCCTCTCCAGCACCTGTTGTTTCCTGATTTTTTAATGATGGCCATTCTAACTGGTGTGAGATGGTATCTCACTGTGGTTTTGATTTGCATTTCTCTGATGGCCAGTGATGAGGAGCATTTCTTCATGTGTTTTTTGGCTGCATAAATGTCTTCTTTTGAGAATTGTCTGTTCATGTCCTCTGCCCACTTTTTGATGGGGTTGTTTGTTTTTTCTTGTAAATTTGTTTGGGTTCATTGTAGATTCTGGATATTAGCCCTTTGTCAGATGAGTAGGTTGCAAAATTTTCTCCCATTGTGTAGGTTGCCTGTTCACTCTGATGAGAGTTTCTTTTGCTGTGCAGAAGCTCTTTAGTTTAATGAGATCCCATTTGTCGATTTTGGCTTTTGTTGCCATTGCTTTTGGTGTTTTAGACATGAAGTCCTTGCCCACGCCTATGTCCTGAATGGTATTGCCTAGGTTTTCTTGTAGGATTTTAATGGTTTTAAGACTAATATATAAGTCTTTAATCCATCTTGAATTAATTTTGGTATAAGGTGTAAGGAAGGGATCCAGTTGCAGCTTTCTACATATGGCTAGCCAGTTTTCCCAGCACCATTTATTAAATAGGGAAGCCTTTCCCCATTTCTTGTTTTTGTCAGGTTTGTCAAAGATCAGATAGTTGTAGCTATGCGGCATCATTTCTGAGGGCTCTGTTCTGTCCCATTGATCTATGTCTCTGTTGTGGTACCAGTACCATGCTGTTTTGGTTACTGTAGCGTGATGCCTCCAGCTTTGTTCTTTTGGCTTAGGATTGACTTGGCGATGCGGGCTCTTTTTTGGTTCCATATGAACTTTAGAGTAGTTTTTTCCAATTCTGTGAAGAAAGTCATTGGTAGCTTGATGGGGATGGCATTGAATCTATAAATTACCTTCGGCAGTAAGTATGGCCATTTTCACGATATTGATTCTTCCAACCAATGAGCATGGAATGTTCTTCCATTTGTTTGTATCCTCTTTTATTTCATTGAGCAGTGGTTTGTAGTTCTCCTTGAAGAGGTCCTTCACATCCCTTGTAAGTTGGATTCCTAGGTATTTTATTCTCTTTGAAGCAATTGTGAATGAGAGTTCACTCATGATTTGGCTCTCTGTTTGTCTTTTATTGGTGTACAAGAATGCTTGTGATTTTTGTACATTAATTTTGTATCCTGAGACTTTGCTGAATTGGATAATCAGCTTAAGGAGATTTTGGGCTGAGACAATGGGGTTTTCTAGATATACAATCATGTCATCTGCAAACAGGGACAATTTGACTTCCTCTTTTCCTAATTGAATACACTTTATTTCCTTCTCCTGCCTGATTGCTCTGGCCAGGATATTCCTTTTTCAACTATCGACCATTTAGCGCTCCGAATGTCCACTTGCAGTTTCTGCAGAAAGAGTGTTTCAGAACTGCTCAATCAAAACTAAGGTTGAACTATGTTAGTTGAATGCACAGAAGAGAAAGAAGTTTCGCAGAATTCTTCTGTGTAGTTTTTTTTTGAAGATATTCCTTTTTCCACTACAGGCCTCTTAGCGCACCGAATGTCCACTTGCAGTTTCTATAGAAAGAGTGTTTCAGAACTGCACAATCAAAAGTAAGGTTCAACTATGTTAGTTGAATGCACGGAACACAAAGAAGTTTCAGGGAATGCTTCTGTGTAGTTCTTATTTGAAGATATTCCTTTTCCACTATAGGCCTCTTAGCGCTCCGAATGTCCACTTGCCGTGTATTCAGAAAGAGTGTTTAAGATCTGCTCAATCAAAAGTAAGGTTCAACTCTGTCAATTGAATTCACAGATCAGAAAGAAGTTTCACAGAATGCTTCTGTGTAGTATTTGTTTGAGGATATTCCTTTTTCCACTGTAGTCCGCTTAGCGCTCCGAATGTCCACTTGCAGTTTCTACAGAAAGAGTGTTTAAGAACTGCTCAATCAAAAGTAAAGTTCAACTCTGTTAGTTGAATGCACAGGTCAGAAAGAAGTTTCACCGAATGCTTCTGGGTAGTTTGTATTTGAAGATAATCCTTTTTCCAGTATAGGCCTCATAGCTCTCCGAATATCCCCTTGCAGTTTCTACAGACAAGAGTGTTTCAGAACTGCTCAGTCAAAAGTAAGGTTCAGCTATGTGAGTTCAATGCACAGAACAGAAAGTAGCTTCACAGAATGCTTCTTTGTAGTTTTCATTTGAAGATATTTCTTTTTGCACTTGAGGCCTCATAGCGCTCCGAAGGGCACTTGCAGTTTCTAATGAAAGAGTGTTTCTTAATTCCTCAAAGTAAGGTTCAACTCTGTTATTTGAATGCACAGAACAGAAAAAAGTTTCACAGAATGCTTCTGTGTAGTTTTTATTTGAAGATATATCTTTTTCCACTATAGGCTTCTTAGCGCACAGAATGTCCACTTGCAGTTTCTACAGAAACAGTGTTTCAGAACTGCTCAATAAAATGTAAGGTTCAACTCTGCTAGTAGGATGCACAGATCAGAAAGTATTTTCACAGAATGCTTCTGGGTAATTTGTATTTGAAGATATTCCTTTTTCCACTATAGGCCTCTTAGCGCTCCGGATGTCCAATTGCAGTTTCTACAGAAAGTGTGTTTCAGAAGTGCTCAGTCAAAAGTAAGGTTAAACTCAGTTAGTTGAATGCACAGATCAGAAAGTAGTTTCACAGAATGCGCCTGTGTAGTTTTTATTTGAAGATATTACTTTTTCAACTATAGGCCTAATTGCGCTCCGAATGTCCTCATGCAGTTTCTACGGAAAGAGTGTTTAAGAACTGCACAATCTAAAGTAAGGATCAACTCTGTTAGTTGAATGCACAGATCACAAAGGAGTTTCACAGAATGCTTCTGTGTAGTATTTTTTGAAGATATTCCTTTTTCCACTGTAGTCCGCATAGCGCTCCGAATGTCCACTTGCAGTTTCTACAGAAAGAGTGTTTCAGAACTGCTCAATCAAAGGTAAGGTTCAATTATGTTAGTGGAATGCAGAGAACAGAAAGATGTTTCACAGAATGCTTCTGTGTAGTTTTTTTGAAGACATTCCTTTTCCCACTATAGGCCTCTTAGCGCACCGATTGTCCACTTGCAGTTTCTACAGAAAGAGTGTTTCGGAACTGCTCAATCAAAAGTAAGGTTCAACTATGTTAGTTGAATGCACCGAACACAAAGAAGTTTCACAGAATGCTTCTGTGTAGTTCTTATTTGAAGATATTCCTTTTCCACTATAGGCCTCTTAGCGCTCCGAATGTCCACTTGCAGTTTATTCAGAAAGAGTGTTTCAGATCTGCTCAATCAAAAGTAAGGTTCAACTCTGTTAGTTGAATGCACAGATCAGAAAGAAGTTTCACAGAATGCTTCTGGGTAGTTTGTATTTGAAGATATTCCTTTTTCCACTATAGGCCTCATTGCGCTCCGGAAGTCCAATTGTAGTTTCTACAGAAAGTGGGCTTCCGAAGTGCTCACTCAAAAGTAAGGTTAAACTCAGTTAGTTGAATGCACAGATCAGGAAGGAGTTTCACGGAATGCTTCTGTGTAGTATTTATTTGAAGATATTCCTTTTCCACTGTAGTCCGCTTAGCGCTCAGAATGTCCACTTGCAGTTTCTACAGAAAAAGTGTTTCAGAACTGCTCAATCAAAAGTAAAGTTCAACTATGTTAGTTGAATGCACGGAACAAGTTTCACAGAATGCTTCTGTGTAGTTCTTATTTGAAGATATTCCTTTTCTACTATACGCCTCTTAGCTCTCCGAAGGTCCACTTGCAGTTTATTCAGAAAGAGTGTTTCAGATCTGCTCAATCAAAAGTAAGGTTCAACTCTGTTAGTTGAATGCACAGATCAGAAAGAAGTTTCACAGAATGCTTCTGGGTAGTTTGTATTTGAACATATTCCTTTTTCCACTATAGGCCTCTTAACGCTCCGGATGTCCAATTGCAGTTTCTACAAAAAGTGTGTTTCAGAAGTGCTCAGTCAAAAGTAAGGTTAAACTCAGTTAGTTGAATGCACAGATCAGAAAGTAGTTTCACAGAATGCTTCTGTGTAGTGTTTATTTGAATATATTCCCTTTTCCACTACAGGCCCCTTAGCGCTCCGAATGTCCACTTGAAATCTCTGTAGAAAGAGTGTTTCACAACTCCTCAATCAAAAGTAAGATTCAAATCTGTTAGTTGAATGCACTGATCAGAAAGAAGTTTCAGAGAATGCTTCTGTATAGTCTTTATTTGAAGATAACCCTTTTTCCACTGTAGTCCGCTTAGCGGTCCGAATGTCCACTTGCAGTTTCTACAGAAAGAGTGTTTTAGAAATCCTCAATCAAAAGTAAGGTTCAACTCTGTTAGTTGAATGCACAGAACAGAAAGATGTTTCACAGAATGCTTCTCTGTAGTTTTTATTTGCCGATATTCCTTCTTCCCCTATAGGCCTTTTAGCGCTCCGAATGTCCACTTTCAATTTCTATAGAAAGAGTGTTTCAGAACTGCTCAATCAAAACGAATTTTCAACTCTGTTAGTTGAATGCACTGATCAGAAAGAAGTTTCACAGAATGCTTCTGTGTAGTCTTTATTGGAGGATATTCCTTTTTTTTTATGATTTTTTTTTATTATTATACTTTAGGGTTTTAGGGTACATGTGCACAATGTGAAGGTTTGTTACATATGTACCCATGTGCCATGTTGATTTCCTGCACCCATTAAGTCGTCATTTGGCCTTACGTGTATCTCCTAATGCTGTCCCTCCCCCGTCCCCCCACCCCACAACAGTCCCCGGAGCGTGATTTTCCCCTTCCTGTTTCCATGAGTTCTCATTGTTCAATTCCCACCTATGAGTGAGAACATGCGATGTTTGGTTTTTCGTCCTTGCGATAGTTTACTGAGAATGATGTTTTCCAGTTTCATCCGTGTCCCTACAAAGGACACGAACTCATCATTTTTTATGGCTGCATAGTATTCCATGGTGTATATGTGCCACATTTTCTTAATCCAGTCTATCGTTGTTGGACATTTGGGTTGGTTCCAACTCTTTGCTATTGTGAATAGTGCCGCAATAAACATACGTGTGCATGTGTCTTTATAGCAGCATGACTTATAGTCCTTTGGGTATATACCCAGTAATGGGATGGCTGGGTCAAATGGTATTTCTAGTTCTAGATCCCTGAGGAATCGCCACACTGACTTCCACAATGCTTGAACTAGTTTACAGTCCCACCAACAGTGTAAAAGTGTTCCTATTTCTCCAAATCCTCTCCAGCACCTGTTGTTTCCTGATTTTTTAATGATGGCCATTCTAACTGGTGTGAGATGGTATCTCACTGTGGTTTTGATTTGCATTTCTCTGATGGCCAGTGATGAGGAGCATTTCTTCATGTGTTTTTTGGCTGCATAAATGTCTTCTTTTGAGAATTGTCTGTTCATGTCCTCTGCCCACTTTTTGATGGGGTTGTTTGTTTTTTCTTGTAAATTTGTTTGGGTTCATTGTAGATTCTGGATATTAGCCCTTTGTCAGATGAGTAGGTTGCAAAATTTTCTCCCATTGTGTAGGTTGCCTGTTCACTCTGATGAGAGTTTCTTTTGCTGTGCAGAAGCTCTTTAGTTTAATGAGATCCCATTTGTCGATTTTGGCTTTTGTTGCCATTGCTTTTGGTGTTTTAGACATGAAGTCCTTGCCCACGCCTATGTCCTGAATGGTATTGCCTAGGTTTTCTTGTAGGATTTTAATGGTTTTAAGACTAATATATAAGTCTTTAATCCATCTTGAATTAATTTTGGTATAAGGTGTAAGGAAGGGATCCAGTTGCAGCTTTCTACATATGGCTAGCCAGTTTTCCCAGCACCATTTATTAAATAGGGAAGCCTTTCCCCATTTCTTGTTTTTGTCAGGTTTGTCAAAGATCAGATAGTTGTAGCTATGCGGCATCATTTCTGAGGGCTCTGTTCTGTCCCATTGATCTATGTCTCTGTTGTGGTACCAGTACCATGCTGTTTTGGTTACTGTAGCGTGATGCCTCCAGCTTTGTTCTTTTGGCTTAGGATTGACTTGGCGATGCGGGCTCTTTTTTGGTTCCATATGAACTTTAGAGTAGTTTTTTCCAATTCTGTGAAGAAAGTCATTGGTAGCTTGATGGGGATGGCATTGAATCTATAAATTACCTTCGGCAGTAAGTATGGCCATTTTCACGATATTGATTCTTCCAACCAATGAGCATGGAATGTTCTTCCATTTGTTTGTATCCTCTTTTATTTCATTGAGCAGTGGTTTGTAGTTCTCCTTGAAGAGGTCCTTCACATCCCTTGTAAGTTGGATTCCTAGGTATTTTATTCTCTTTGAAGCAATTGTGAATGAGAGTTCACTCATGATTTGGCTCTCTGTTTGTCTTTTATTGGTGTACAAGAATGCTTGTGATTTTTGTACATTAATTTTGTATCCTGAGACTTTGCTGAATTGGCTAATCAGCTTAAGGAGATTTTGGGCTGAGACAATGGGGTTTTCTAGATATACAATCATGTCATCTGCAAACAGGGACAATTTGACTTCCTCTTTTCCTAATTGAATACACTTTATTTCCTTCTCCTGCCTGATTGCTCTGGCCAGGATATTCCTTTTTCAACTATCGACCATTTAGCGCTCCGAATGTCCACTTGCAGTTTCTGCAGAAAGAGTGTTTCAGAACTGCTCAATCAAAACTAAGGTTGAACTATGTTAGTTGAATGCACAGAAGAGAAAGAAGTTTCGCAGAATTCTTCTGTGTAGTTTTTTTTTGAAGATATTCCTTTTTCCACTACAGGCCTCTTAGCGCACCGAATGTCCACTTGCAGTTTCTATAGAAAGAGTGTTTCAGAACTGCACAATCAAAAGTAAGGTTCAACTATGTTAGTTGAATGCACGGAACACAAAGAAGTTTCAGGGAATGCTTCTGTGTAGTTCTTATTTGAAGATATTCCTTTTCCACTATAGGCCTCTTAGCGCTCCGAATGTCCACTTGCCGTGTATTCAGAAAGAGTGTTTAAGATCTGCTCAATCAAAAGTAAGGTTCAACTCTGTCAATTGAATTCACAGATCAGAAAGAAGTTTCACAGAATGCTTCTGTGTAGTATTTGTTTGAGGATATTCCTTTTTCCACTGTAGTCCGCTTAGCGCTCCGAATGTCCACTTGCAGTTTCTACAGAAAGAGTGTTTCAGAACTGCTCAATCAAAAGTAAAGTTCAACTCTGTTAGTTGAATGCACAGGTCAGAAAGAAGTTTCACCGAATGCTTCTGGGTAGTTTGTATTTGAAGATAATCCTTTTTCCAGTATAGGCCTCATAGCTCTCCGAATATCCCCTTGCAGTTTCTACAGACAAGAGTGTTTCAGAACTGCTCAGTCAAAAGTAAGGTTCAGCTATGTGAGTTCAATGCACAGAACAGAAAGTAGCTTCACAGAATGCTTCTTTGTAGTTTTCATTTGAAGATATTTCTTTTTGCACTTGAGGCCTCATAGCGCTCCGAAGGGCACTTGCAGTTTCTAATGAAAGAGTGTTTCTTAATTCCTCAAAGTAAGGTTCAACTCTGTTATTTGAATGCACAGAACAGAAAAAAGTTTCACAGAATGCTTCTGTGTAGTTTTTATTTGAAGATATATCTTTTTCCACTATAGGCTTCTTAGCGCACAGAATGTCCACTTGCAGTTTCTACAGAAACAGTGTTTCAGAACTGCTCAATAAAATGTAAGGTTCAACTCTGCTAGTAGGATGCACAGATCAGAAAGTATTTTCACAGAATGCTTCTGGGTAATTTGTATTTGAAGATATTCCTTTTTCCACTATAGGCCTCTTAGCGCTCCGGATGTCCAATTGCAGTTTCTACAGAAAGTGTGTTTCAGAAGTGCTCAGTCAAAAGTAAGGTTAAACTCAGTTAGTTGAATGCACAGATCAGAAAGTAGTTTCACAGAATGCGCCTGTGTAGTTTTTATTTGAAGATATTACTTTTTCAACTATAGGCCTAATTGCGCTCCGAATGTCCTCATGCAGTTTCTACGGAAAGAGTGTTTAAGAACTGCACAATCTAAAGTAAGGATCAACTCTGTTAGTTGAATGCACAGATCACAAAGGAGTTTCACAGAATGCTTCTGTGTAGTATTTTTTGAAGATATTCCTTTTTCCACTGTAGTCCGCATAGCGCTCCGAATGTCCACTTGCAGTTTCTACAGAAAGAGTGTTTCAGAACTGCTCAATCAAAGGTAAGGTTCAATTATGTTAGTGGAATGCAGAGAACAGAAAGATGTTTCACAGAATGCTTCTGTGTAGTTTTTTTGAAGACATTCCTTTTCCCACTATAGGCCTCTTAGCGCACCGATTGTCCACTTGCAGTTTCTACAGAAAGAGTGTTTCGGAACTGCTCAATCAAAAGTAAGGTTCAACTATGTTAGTTGAATGCACCGAACACAAAGAAGTTTCACAGAATGCTTCTGTGTAGTTCTTATTTGAAGATATTCCTTTTCCACTATAGGCCTCTTAGCGCTCCGAATGTCCACTTGCAGTTTATTCAGAAAGAGTGTTTCAGATCTGCTCAATCAAAAGTAAGGTTCAACTCTGTTAGTTGAATGCACAGATCAGAAAGAAGTTTCACAGAATGCTTCTGGGTAGTTTGTATTTGAAGATATTCCTTTTTCCACTATAGGCCTCATTGCGCTCCGGAAGTCCAATTGTAGTTTCTACAGAAAGTGGGCTTCCGAAGTGCTCACTCAAAAGTAAGGTTAAACTCAGTTAGTTGAATGCACAGATCAGGAAGGAGTTTCACGGAATGCTTCTGTGTAGTATTTATTTGAAGATATTCCTTTTTCCACTGTAGTCCGCTTAGCGCTCAGAATGTCCACTTGCAGTTTCTACAGAAAAAGTGTTTCAGAACTGCTCAATCAAAAGTAAAGTTCAACTATGTTAGTTGAATGCACGGAACAAGTTTCACAGAATGCTTCTGTGTAGTTCTTATTTGAAGATATTCCTTTTCTACTATACGCCTCTTAGCTCTCCGAAGGTCCACTTGCAGTTTATTCAGAAAGAGTGTTTCAGATCTGCTCAATCAAAAGTAAGGTTCAACTCTGTTAGTTGAATGCACAGATCAGAAAGAAGTTTCACAGAATGCTTCTGGGTAGTTTGTATTTGAACATATTCCTTTTTCCACTATAGGCCTCTTAACGCTCCGGATGTCCAATTGCAGTTTCTACAAAAAGTGTGTTTCAGAAGTGCTCAGTCAAAAGTAAGGTTAAACTCAGTTAGTTGAATGCACAGATCAGAAAGTAGTTTCACAGAATGCTTCTGTGTAGTGTTTATTTGAATATATTCCCTTTTCCACTACAGGCCCCTTAGCGCTCCGAATGTCCACTTGAAATCTCTGTAGAAAGAGTGTTTCACAACTCCTCAATCAAAAGTAAGATTCAAATCTGTTAGTTGAATGCACTGATCAGAAAGAAGTTTCACAGAATGCTTCTGTATAGTCTTTATTTGAAGATAACCCTTTTTCCACTGTAGTCCGCTTAGCGGTCCGAATGTCCACTTGCAGTTTCTACAGAAAGAGTGTTTTAGAAATCCTCAATCAAAAGTAAGGTTCAACTCTGTTAGTTGAATGCACAGAACAGAAAGATGTTTCACAGAATGCTTCTCTGTAGTTTTTATTTGCCGATATTCCTTCTTCCCCTATAGGCCTTTTAGCGCTCCGAATGTCCACTTTCAATTTCTATAGAAAGAGTGTTTCAGAACTGCTCAATCAAAACGAATTTTCAACTCTGTTAGTTGAATGCACTGATCAGAAAGAAGTTTCACAGAATGCTTCTGTGTAGTCTTTATTGGAGGATATTCCTTTTTTTTTATGATTTTTTTTTATTATTATACTTTAGGGTTTTAGGGTACATGTGCACAATGTGAAGGTTTGTTACATATGTACCCATGTGCCATGTTGATTTCCTGCACCCATTAAGTCGTCATTTGGCCTTACGTGTATCTCCTAATGCTGTCCCTCCCCCGTCCCCCCACCCCACAACAGTCCCCGGAGCGTGATTTTCCCCTTCCTGTTTCCATGAGTTCTCATTGTTCAATTCCCACCTATGAGTGAGAACATGCGATGTTTGGTTTTTCGTCCTTGCGATAGTTTACTGAGAATGATGTTTTCCAGTTTCATCCGTGTCCCTACAAAGGACACGAACTCATCATTTTTTATGGCTGCATAGTATTCCATGGTGTATATGTGCCACATTTTCTTAATCCAGTCTATCGTTGTTGGACATTTGGGTTGGTTCCAACTCTTTGCTATTGTGAATAGTGCCGCAATAAACATACGTGTGCATGTGTCTTTATAGCAGCATGACTTATAGTCCTTTGGGTATATACCCAGTAATGGGATGGCTGGGTCAAATGGTATTTCTAGTTCTAGATCCCTGAGGAATCGCCACACTGACTTCCACAATGCTTGAACTAGTTTACAGTCCCACCAACAGTGTAAAAGTGTTCCTATTTCTCCAAATCCTCTCCAGCACCTGTTGTTTCCTGATTTTTTAATGATGGCCATTCTAACTGGTGTGAGATGGTATCTCACTGTGGTTTTGATTTGCATTTCTCTGATGGCCAGTGATGAGGAGCATTTCTTCATGTGTTTTTTGGCTGCATAAATGTCTTCTTTTGAGAATTGTCTGTTCATGTCCTCTGCCCACTTTTTGATGGGGTTGTTTGTTTTTTCTTGTAAATTTGTTTGGGTTCATTGTAGATTCTGGATATTAGCCCTTTGTCAGATGAGTAGGTTGCAAAATTTTCTCCCATTGTGTAGGTTGCCTGTTCACTCTGATGAGAGTTTCTTTTGCTGTGCAGAAGCTCTTTAGTTTAATGAGATCCCATTTGTCGATTTTGGCTTTTGTTGCCATTGCTTTTGGTGTTTTAGACATGAAGTCCTTGCCCACGCCTATGTCCTGAATGGTATTGCCTAGGTTTTCTTGTAGGATTTTAATGGTTTTAAGACTAATATATAAGTCTTTAATCCATCTTGAATTAATTTTGGTATAAGGTGTAAGGAAGGGATCCAGTTGCAGCTTTCTACATATGGCTAGCCAGTTTTCCCAGCACCATTTATTAAATAGGGAAGCCTTTCCCCATTTCTTGTTTTTGTCAGGTTTGTCAAAGATCAGATAGTTGTAGCTATGCGGCATCATTTCTGAGGGCTCTGTTCTGTCCCATTGATCTATGTCTCTGTTGTGGTACCAGTACCATGCTGTTTTGGTTACTGTAGCGTGATGCCTCCAGCTTTGTTCTTTTGGCTTAGGATTGACTTGGCGATGCGGGCTCTTTTTTGGTTCCATATGAACTTTAGAGTAGTTTTTTCCAATTCTGTGAAGAAAGTCATTGGTAGCTTGATGGGGATGGCATTGAATCTATAAATTACCTTCGGCAGTAAGTATGGCCATTTTCACGATATTGATTCTTCCAACCAATGAGCATGGAATGTTCTTCCATTTGTTTGTATCCTCTTTTATTTCATTGAGCAGTGGTTTGTAGTTCTCCTTGAAGAGGTCCTTCACATCCCTTGTAAGTTGGATTCCTAGGTATTTTATTCTCTTTGAAGCAATTGTGAATGAGAGTTCACTCATGATTTGGCTCTCTGTTTGTCTTTTATTGGTGTACAAGAATGCTTGTGATTTTTGTACATTAATTTTGTATCCTGAGACTTTGCTGAATTGGCTAATCAGCTTAAGGAGATTTTGGGCTGAGACAATGGGGTTTTCTAGATATACAATCATGTCATCTGCAAACAGGGACAATTTGACTTCCTCTTTTCCTAATTGAATACACTTTATTTCCTTCTCCTGCCTGATTGCTCTGGCCAGGATATTCCTTTTTCAACTATCGACCATTTAGCGCTCCGAATGTCCACTTGCAGTTTCTGCAGAAAGAGTGTTTCAGAACTGCTCAATCAAAACTAAGGTTGAACTATGTTAGTTGAATGCACAGAAGAGAAAGAAGTTTCGCAGAATTCTTCTGTGTAGTTTTTTTTTGAAGATATTCCTTTTTCCACTACAGGCCTCTTAGCGCACCGAATGTCCACTTGCAGTTTCTATAGAAAGAGTGTTTCAGAACTGCACAATCAAAAGTAAGGTTCAACTATGTTAGTTGAATGCACGGAACACAAAGAAGTTTCAGGGAATGCTTCTGTGTAGTTCTTATTTGAAGATATTCCTTTTCCACTATAGGCCTCTTAGCGCTCCGAATGTCCACTTGCCGTGTATTCAGAAAGAGTGTTTAAGATCTGCTCAATCAAAAGTAAGGTTCAACTCTGTCAATTGAATTCACAGATCAGAAAGAAGTTTCACAGAATGCTTCTGTGTAGTATTTGTTTGAGGATATTCCTTTTTCCACTGTAGTCCGCTTAGCGCTCCGAATGTCCACTTGCAGTTTCTACAGAAAGAGTGTTTAAGAACTGCTCAATCAAAAGTAAAGTTCAACTCTGTTAGTTGAATGCACAGGTCAGAAAGAAGTTTCACCGAATGCTTCTGGGTAGTTTGTATTTGAAGATAATCCTTTTTCCAGTATAGGCCTCATAGCTCTCCGAATATCCCCTTGCAGTTTCTACAGACAAGAGTGTTTCAGAACTGCTCAGTCAAAAGTAAGGTTCAGCTATGTGAGTTCAATGCACAGAACAGAAAGTAGCTTCACAGAATGCTTCTTTGTAGTTTTCATTTGAAGATATTTCTTTTTGCACTTGAGGCCTCATAGCGCTCCGAAGGGCACTTGCAGTTTCTAATGAAAGAGTGTTTCTTAATTCCTCAAAGTAAGGTTCAACTCTGTTATTTGAATGCACAGAACAGAAAAAAGTTTCACAGAATGCTTCTGTGTAGTTTTTATTTGAAGATATATCTTTTTCCACTATAGGCTTCTTAGCGCACAGAATGTCCACTTGCAGTTTCTACAGAAACAGTGTTTCAGAACTGCTCAATAAAATGTAAGGTTCAACTCTGCTAGTAGGATGCACAGATCAGAAAGTATTTTCACAGAATGCTTCTGGGTAATTTGTATTTGAAGATATTCCTTTTTCCACTATAGGCCTCTTAGCGCTCCGGATGTCCAATTGCAGTTTCTACAGAAAGTGTGTTTCAGAAGTGCTCAGTCAAAAGTAAGGTTAAACTCAGTTAGTTGAATGCACAGATCAGAAAGTAGTTTCACAGAATGCGCCTGTGTAGTTTTTATTTGAAGATATTACTTTTTCAACTATAGGCCTAATTGCGCTCCGAATGTCCTCATGCAGTTTCTACGGAAAGAGTGTTTAAGAACTGCACAATCTAAAGTAAGGATCAACTCTGTTAGTTGAATGCACAGATCACAAAGGAGTTTCACAGAATGCTTCTGTGTAGTATTTTTTGAAGATATTCCTTTTTCCACTGTAGTCCGCATAGCGCTCCGAATGTCCACTTGCAGTTTCTACAGAAAGAGTGTTTCAGAACTGCTCAATCAAAGGTAAGGTTCAATTATGTTAGTGGAATGCAGAGAACAGAAAGATGTTTCACAGAATGCTTCTGTGTAGTTTTTTTGAAGACATTCCTTTTCCCACTATAGGCCTCTTAGCGCACCGATTGTCCACTTGCAGTTTCTACAGAAAGAGTGTTTCGGAACTGCTCAATCAAAAGTAAGGTTCAACTATGTTAGTTGAATGCACCGAACACAAAGAAGTTTCACAGAATGCTTCTGTGTAGTTCTTATTTGAAGATATTCCTTTTCCACTATAGGCCTCTTAGCGCTCCGAATGTCCACTTGCAGTTTATTCAGAAAGAGTGTTTCAGATCTGCTCAATCAAAAGTAAGGTTCAACTCTGTTAGTTGAATGCACAGATCAGAAAGAAGTTTCACAGAATGCTTCTGGGTAGTTTGTATTTGAAGATATTCCTTTTTCCACTATAGGCCTCATTGCGCTCCGGAAGTCCAATTGTAGTTTCTACAGAAAGTGGGCTTCCGAAGTGCTCACTCAAAAGTAAGGTTAAACTCAGTTAGTTGAATGCACAGATCAGGAAGGAGTTTCACGGAATGCTTCTGTGTAGTATTTATTTGAAGATATTCCTTTTTCCACTGTAGTCCGCTTAGCGCTCAGAATGTCCACTTGCAGTTTCTACAGAAAAAGTGTTTCAGAACTGCTCAATCAAAAGTAAAGTTCAACTATGTTAGTTGAATGCACGGAACAAGTTTCACAGAATGCTTCTGTGTAGTTCTTATTTGAAGATATTCCTTTTCTACTATACGCCTCTTAGCTCTCCGAAGGTCCACTTGCAGTTTATTCAGAAAGAGTGTTTCAGATCTGCTCAATCAAAAGTAAGGTTCAACTCTGTTAGTTGAATGCACAGATCAGAAAGAAGTTTCACAGAATGCTTCTGGGTAGTTTGTATTTGAACATATTCCTTTTTCCACTATAGGCCTCTTAACGCTCCGGATGTCCAATTGCAGTTTCTACAAAAAGTGTGTTTCAGAAGTGCTCAGTCAAAAGTAAGGTTAAACTCAGTTAGTTGAATGCACAGATCAGAAAGTAGTTTCACAGAATGCTTCTGTGTAGTGTTTATTTGAATATATTCCCTTTTCCACTACAGGCCCCTTAGCGCTCCGAATGTCCACTTGAAATCTCTGTAGAAAGAGTGTTTCACAACTCCTCAATCAAAAGTAAGATTCAAATCTGTTAGTTGAATGCACTGATCAGAAAGAAGTTTCACAGAATGCTTCTGTATAGTCTTTATTTGAAGATAACCCTTTTTCCACTGTAGTCCGCTTAGCGGTCCGAATGTCCACTTGCAGTTTCTACAGAAAGAGTGTTTTAGAAATCCTCAATCAAAAGTAAGGTTCAACTCTGTTAGTTGAATGCACAGAACAGAAAGATGTTTCACAGAATGCTTCTCTGTAGTTTTTATTTGCCGATATTCCTTCTTCCCCTATAGGCCTTTTAGCGCTCCGAATGTCCACTTTCAATTTCTATAGAAAGAGTGTTTCAGAACTGCTCAATCAAAACGAATTTTCAACTCTGTTAGTTGAATGCACTGATCAGAAAGAAGTTTCACAGAATGCTTCTGTGTAGTCTTTATTGGAGGATATTCCTTTTTTTTTATGATTTTTTTTTATTATTATACTTTAGGGTTTTAGGGTACATGTGCACAATGTGAAGGTTTGTTACATATGTACCCATGTGCCATGTTGATTTCCTGCACCCATTAAGTCGTCATTTGGCCTTACGTGTATCTCCTAATGCTGTCCCTCCCCCGTCCCCCCACCCCACAACAGTCCCCGGAGCGTGATTTTCCCCTTCCTGTTTCCATGAGTTCTCATTGTTCAATTCCCACCTATGAGTGAGAACATGCGATGTTTGGTTTTTCGTCCTTGCGATAGTTTACTGAGAATGATGTTTTCCAGTTTCATCCGTGTCCCTACAAAGGACACGAACTCATCATTTTTTATGGCTGCATAGTATTCCATGGTGTATATGTGCCACATTTTCTTAATCCAGTCTATCGTTGTTGGACATTTGGGTTGGTTCCAACTCTTTGCTATTGTGAATAGTGCCGCAATAAACATACGTGTGCATGTGTCTTTATAGCAGCATGACTTATAGTCCTTTGGGTATATACCCAGTAATGGGATGGCTGGGTCAAATGGTATTTCTAGTTCTAGATCCCTGAGGAATCGCCACACTGACTTCCACAATGCTTGAACTAGTTTACAGTCCCACCAACAGTGTAAAAGTGTTCCTATTTCTCCAAATCCTCTCCAGCACCTGTTGTTTCCTGATTTTTTAATGATGGCCATTCTAACTGGTGTGAGATGGTATCTCACTGTGGTTTTGATTTGCATTTCTCTGATGGCCAGTGATGAGGAGCATTTCTTCATGTGTTTTTTGGCTGCATAAATGTCTTCTTTTGAGAATTGTCTGTTCATGTCCTCTGCCCACTTTTTGATGGGGTTGTTTGTTTTTTCTTGTAAATTTGTTTGGGTTCATTGTAGATTCTGGATATTAGCCCTTTGTCAGATGAGTAGGTTGCAAAATTTTCTCCCATTGTGTAGGTTGCCTGTTCACTCTGATGAGAGTTTCTTTTGCTGTGCAGAAGCTCTTTAGTTTAATGAGATCCCATTTGTCGATTTTGGCTTTTGTTGCCATTGCTTTTGGTGTTTTAGACATGAAGTCCTTGCCCACGCCTATGTCCTGAATGGTATTGCCTAGGTTTTCTTGTAGGATTTTAATGGTTTTAAGACTAATATATAAGTCTTTAATCCATCTTGAATTAATTTTGGTATAAGGTGTAAGGAAGGGATCCAGTTGCAGCTTTCTACATATGGCTAGCCAGTTTTCCCAGCACCATTTATTAAATAGGGAAGCCTTTCCCCATTTCTTGTTTTTGTCAGGTTTGTCAAAGATCAGATAGTTGTAGCTATGCGGCATCATTTCTGAGGGCTCTGTTCTGTCCCATTGATCTATGTCTCTGTTGTGGTACCAGTACCATGCTGTTTTGGTTACTGTAGCGTGATGCCTCCAGCTTTGTTCTTTTGGCTTAGGATTGACTTGGCGATGCGGGCTCTTTTTTGGTTCCATATGAACTTTAGAGTAGTTTTTTCCAATTCTGTGAAGAAAGTCATTGGTAGCTTGATGGGGATGGCATTGAATCTATAAATTACCTTCGGCAGTAAGTATGGCCATTTTCACGATATTGATTCTTCCAACCAATGAGCATGGAATGTTCTTCCATTTGTTTGTATCCTCTTTTATTTCATTGAGCAGTGGTTTGTAGTTCTCCTTGAAGAGGTCCTTCACATCCCTTGTAAGTTGGATTCCTAGGTATTTTATTCTCTTTGAAGCAATTGTGAATGAGAGTTCACTCATGATTTGGCTCTCTGTTTGTCTTTTATTGGTGTACAAGAATGCTTGTGATTTTTGTACATTAATTTTGTATCCTGAGACTTTGCTGAATTGGATAATCAGCTTAAGGAGATTTTGGGCTGAGACAATGGGGTTTTCTAGATATACAATCATGTCATCTGCAAACAGGGACAATTTGACTTCCTCTTTTCCTAATTGAATACACTTTATTTCCTTCTCCTGCCTGATTGCTCTGGCCAGGATATTCCTTTTTCAACTATCGACCATTTAGCGCTCCGAATGTCCACTTGCAGTTTCTGCAGAAAGAGTGTTTCAGAACTGCTCAATCAAAACTAAGGTTGAACTATGTTAGTTGAATGCACAGAAGAGAAAGAAGTTTCGCAGAATTCTTCTGTGTAGTTTTTTTTTGAAGATATTCCTTTTTCCACTACAGGCCTCTTAGCGCACCGAATGTCCACTTGCAGTTTCTATAGAAAGAGTGTTTCAGAACTGCACAATCAAAAGTAAGGTTCAACTATGTTAGTTGAATGCACGGAACACAAAGAAGTTTCAGGGAATGCTTCTGTGTAGTTCTTATTTGAAGATATTCCTTTTCCACTATAGGCCTCTTAGCGCTCCGAATGTCCACTTGCCGTGTATTCAGAAAGAGTGTTTAAGATCTGCTCAATCAAAAGTAAGGTTCAACTCTGTCAATTGAATTCACAGATCAGAAAGAAGTTTCACAGAATGCTTCTGTGTAGTATTTGTTTGAGGATATTCCTTTTTCCACTGTAGTCCGCTTAGCGCTCCGAATGTCCACTTGCAGTTTCTACAGAAAGAGTGTTTAAGAACTGCTCAATCAAAAGTAAAGTTCAACTCTGTTAGTTGAATGCACAGGTCAGAAAGAAGTTTCACCGAATGCTTCTGGGTAGTTTGTATTTGAAGATAATCCTTTTTCCAGTATAGGCCTCATAGCTCTCCGAATATCCCCTTGCAGTTTCTACAGACAAGAGTGTTTCAGAACTGCTCAGTCAAAAGTAAGGTTCAGCTATGTGAGTTCAATGCACAGAACAGAAAGTAGCTTCACAGAATGCTTCTTTGTAGTTTTCATTTGAAGATATTTCTTTTTGCACTTGAGGCCTCATAGCGCTCCGAAGGGCACTTGCAGTTTCTAATGAAAGAGTGTTTCTTAATTCCTCAAAGTAAGGTTCAACTCTGTTATTTGAATGCACAGAACAGAAAAAAGTTTCACAGAATGCTTCTGTGTAGTTTTTATTTGAAGATATATCTTTTTCCACTATAGGCTTCTTAGCGCACAGAATGTCCACTTGCAGTTTCTACAGAAACAGTGTTTCAGAACTGCTCAATAAAATGTAAGGTTCAACTCTGCTAGTAGGATGCACAGATCAGAAAGTATTTTCACAGAATGCTTCTGGGTAATTTGTATTTGAAGATATTCCTTTTTCCACTATAGGCCTCTTAGCGCTCCGGATGTCCAATTGCAGTTTCTACAGAAAGTGTGTTTCAGAAGTGCTCAGTCAAAAGTAAGGTTAAACTCAGTTAGTTGAATGCACAGATCAGAAAGTAGTTTCACAGAATGCGCCTGTGTAGTTTTTATTTGAAGATATTACTTTTTCAACTATAGGCCTAATTGCGCTCCGAATGTCCTCATGCAGTTTCTACGGAAAGAGTGTTTAAGAACTGCACAATCTAAAGTAAGGATCAACTCTGTTAGTTGAATGCACAGATCACAAAGGAGTTTCACAGAATGCTTCTGTGTAGTATTTTTTGAAGATATTCCTTTTTCCACTGTAGTCCGCATAGCGCTCCGAATGTCCACTTGCAGTTTCTACAGAAAGAGTGTTTCAGAACTGCTCAATCAAAGGTAAGGTTCAATTATGTTAGTGGAATGCAGAGAACAGAAAGATGTTTCACAGAATGCTTCTGTGTAGTTTTTTTGAAGACATTCCTTTTCCCACTATAGGCCTCTTAGCGCACCGATTGTCCACTTGCAGTTTCTACAGAAAGAGTGTTTCGGAACTGCTCAATCAAAAGTAAGGTTCAACTATGTTAGTTGAATGCACCGAACACAAAGAAGTTTCACAGAATGCTTCTGTGTAGTTCTTATTTGAAGATATTCCTTTTCCACTATAGGCCTCTTAGCGCTCCGAATGTCCACTTGCAGTTTATTCAGAAAGAGTGTTTCAGATCTGCTCAATCAAAAGTAAGGTTCAACTCTGTTAGTTGAATGCACAGATCAGAAAGAAGTTTCACAGAATGCTTCTGGGTAGTTTGTATTTGAAGATATTCCTTTTTCCACTATAGGCCTCATTGCGCTCCGGAAGTCCAATTGTAGTTTCTACAGAAAGTGGGCTTCCGAAGTGCTCACTCAAAAGTAAGGTTAAACTCAGTTAGTTGAATGCACAGATCAGGAAGGAGTTTCACGGAATGCTTCTGTGTAGTATTTATTTGAAGATATTCCTTTTCCACTGTAGTCCGCTTAGCGCTCAGAATGTCCACTTGCAGTTTCTACAGAAAAAGTGTTTCAGAACTGCTCAATCAAAAGTAAAGTTCAACTATGTTAGTTGAATGCACGGAACAAGTTTCACAGAATGCTTCTGTGTAGTTCTTATTTGAAGATATTCCTTTTCTACTATACGCCTCTTAGCTCTCCGAAGGTCCACTTGCAGTTTATTCAGAAAGAGTGTTTCAGATCTGCTCAATCAAAAGTAAGGTTCAACTCTGTTAGTTGAATGCACAGATCAGAAAGAAGTTTCACAGAATGCTTCTGGGTAGTTTGTATTTGAACATATTCCTTTTTCCACTATAGGCCTCTTAACGCTCCGGATGTCCAATTGCAGTTTCTACAAAAAGTGTGTTTCAGAAGTGCTCAGTCAAAAGTAAGGTTAAACTCAGTTAGTTGAATGCACAGATCAGAAAGTAGTTTCACAGAATGCTTCTGTGTAGTGTTTATTTGAATATATTCCCTTTTCCACTACAGGCCCCTTAGCGCTCCGAATGTCCACTTGAAATCTCTGTAGAAAGAGTGTTTCACAACTCCTCAATCAAAAGTAAGATTCAAATCTGTTAGTTGAATGCACTGATCAGAAAGAAGTTTCACAGAATGCTTCTGTATAGTCTTTATTTGAAGATAACCCTTTTTCCACTGTAGTCCGCTTAGCGGTCCGAATGTCCACTTGCAGTTTCTACAGAAAGAGTGTTTTAGAAATCCTCAATCAAAAGTAAGGTTCAACTCTGTTAGTTGAATGCACAGAACAGAAAGATGTTTCACAGAATGCTTCTCTGTAGTTTTTATTTGCCGATATTCCTTCTTCCCCTATAGGCCTTTTAGCGCTCCGAATGTCCACTTTCAATTTCTATAGAAAGAGTGTTTCAGAACTGCTCAATCAAAACGAATTTTCAACTCTGTTAGTTGAATGCACTGATCAGAAAGAAGTTTCACAGAATGCTTCTGTGTAGTCTTTATTGGAGGATATTCCTTTTTTTTTATGATTTTTTTTTATTATTATACTTTAGGGTTTTAGGGTACATGTGCACAATGTGAAGGTTTGTTACATATGTACCCATGTGCCATGTTGATTTCCTGCACCCATTAAGTCGTCATTTGGCCTTACGTGTATCTCCTAATGCTGTCCCTCCCCCGTCCCCCCACCCCACAACAGTCCCCGGAGCGTGATTTTCCCCTTCCTGTTTCCATGAGTTCTCATTGTTCAATTCCCACCTATGAGTGAGAACATGCGATGTTTGGTTTTTCGTCCTTGCGATAGTTTACTGAGAATGATGTTTTCCAGTTTCATCCGTGTCCCTACAAAGGACACGAACTCATCATTTTTTATGGCTGCATAGTATTCCATGGTGTATATGTGCCACATTTTCTTAATCCAGTCTATCGTTGTTGGACATTTGGGTTGGTTCCAACTCTTTGCTATTGTGAATAGTGCCGCAATAAACATACGTGTGCATGTGTCTTTATAGCAGCATGACTTATAGTCCTTTGGGTATATACCCAGTAATGGGATGGCTGGGTCAAATGGTATTTCTAGTTCTAGATCCCTGAGGAATCGCCACACTGACTTCCACAATGCTTGAACTAGTTTACAGTCCCACCAACAGTGTAAAAGTGTTCCTATTTCTCCAAATCCTCTCCAGCACCTGTTGTTTCCTGATTTTTTAATGATGGCCATTCTAACTGGTGTGAGATGGTATCTCACTGTGGTTTTGATTTGCATTTCTCTGATGGCCAGTGATGAGGAGCATTTCTTCATGTGTTTTTTGGCTGCATAAATGTCTTCTTTTGAGAATTGTCTGTTCATGTCCTCTGCCCACTTTTTGATGGGGTTGTTTGTTTTTTCTTGTAAATTTGTTTGGGTTCATTGTAGATTCTGGATATTAGCCCTTTGTCAGATGAGTAGGTTGCAAAATTTTCTCCCATTGTGTAGGTTGCCTGTTCACTCTGATGAGAGTTTCTTTTGCTGTGCAGAAGCTCTTTAGTTTAATGAGATCCCATTTGTCGATTTTGGCTTTTGTTGCCATTGCTTTTGGTGTTTTAGACATGAAGTCCTTGCCCACGCCTATGTCCTGAATGGTATTGCCTAGGTTTTCTTGTAGGATTTTAATGGTTTTAAGACTAATATATAAGTCTTTAATCCATCTTGAATTAATTTTGGTATAAGGTGTAAGGAAGGGATCCAGTTGCAGCTTTCTACATATGGCTAGCCAGTTTTCCCAGCACCATTTATTAAATAGGGAAGCCTTTCCCCATTTCTTGTTTTTGTCAGGTTTGTCAAAGATCAGATAGTTGTAGCTATGCGGCATCATTTCTGAGGGCTCTGTTCTGTCCCATTGATCTATGTCTCTGTTGTGGTACCAGTACCATGCTGTTTTGGTTACTGTAGCGTGATGCCTCCAGCTTTGTTCTTTTGGCTTAGGATTGACTTGGCGATGCGGGCTCTTTTTTGGTTCCATATGAACTTTAGAGTAGTTTTTTCCAATTCTGTGAAGAAAGTCATTGGTAGCTTGATGGGGATGGCATTGAATCTATAAATTACCTTCGGCAGTAAGTATGGCCATTTTCACGATATTGATTCTTCCAACCAATGAGCATGGAATGTTCTTCCATTTGTTTGTATCCTCTTTTATTTCATTGAGCAGTGGTTTGTAGTTCTCCTTGAAGAGGTCCTTCACATCCCTTGTAAGTTGGATTCCTAGGTATTTTATTCTCTTTGAAGCAATTGTGAATGAGAGTTCACTCATGATTTGGCTCTCTGTTTGTCTTTTATTGGTGTACAAGAATGCTTGTGATTTTTGTACATTAATTTTGTATCCTGAGACTTTGCTGAATTGGCTAATCAGCTTAAGGAGATTTTGGGCTGAGACAATGGGGTTTTCTAGATATACAATCATGTCATCTGCAAACAGGGACAATTTGACTTCCTCTTTTCCTAATTGAATACACTTTATTTCCTTCTCCTGCCTGATTGCTCTGGCCAGGATATTCCTTTTTCAACTATCGACCATTTAGCGCTCCGAATGTCCACTTGCAGTTTCTGCAGAAAGAGTGTTTCAGAACTGCTCAATCAAAACTAAGGTTGAACTATGTTAGTTGAATGCACAGAAGAGAAAGAAGTTTCGCAGAATTCTTCTGTGTAGTTTTTTTTTGAAGATATTCCTTTTTCCACTACAGGCCTCTTAGCGCACCGAATGTCCACTTGCAGTTTCTATAGAAAGAGTGTTTCAGAACTGCACAATCAAAAGTAAGGTTCAACTATGTTAGTTGAATGCACGGAACACAAAGAAGTTTCAGGGAATGCTTCTGTGTAGTTCTTATTTGAAGATATTCCTTTTCCACTATAGGCCTCTTAGCGCTCCGAATGTCCACTTGCCGTGTATTCAGAAAGAGTGTTTAAGATCTGCTCAATCAAAAGTAAGGTTCAACTCTGTCAATTGAATTCACAGATCAGAAAGAAGTTTCACAGAATGCTTCTGTGTAGTATTTGTTTGAGGATATTCCTTTTTCCACTGTAGTCCGCTTAGCGCTCCGAATGTCCACTTGCAGTTTCTACAGAAAGAGTGTTTCAGAACTGCTCAATCAAAAGTAAAGTTCAACTCTGTTAGTTGAATGCACAGGTCAGAAAGAAGTTTCACCGAATGCTTCTGGGTAGTTTGTATTTGAAGATAATCCTTTTTCCAGTATAGGCCTCATAGCTCTCCGAATATCCCCTTGCAGTTTCTACAGACAAGAGTGTTTCAGAACTGCTCAGTCAAAAGTAAGGTTCAGCTATGTGAGTTCAATGCACAGAACAGAAAGTAGCTTCACAGAATGCTTCTTTGTAGTTTTCATTTGAAGATATTTCTTTTTGCACTTGAGGCCTCATAGCGCTCCGAAGGGCACTTGCAGTTTCTAATGAAAGAGTGTTTCTTAATTCCTCAAAGTAAGGTTCAACTCTGTTATTTGAATGCACAGAACAGAAAAAAGTTTCACAGAATGCTTCTGTGTAGTTTTTATTTGAAGATATATCTTTTTCCACTATAGGCTTCTTAGCGCACAGAATGTCCACTTGCAGTTTCTACAGAAACAGTGTTTCAGAACTGCTCAATAAAATGTAAGGTTCAACTCTGCTAGTAGGATGCACAGATCAGAAAGTATTTTCACAGAATGCTTCTGGGTAATTTGTATTTGAAGATATTCCTTTTTCCACTATAGGCCTCTTAGCGCTCCGGATGTCCAATTGCAGTTTCTACAGAAAGTGTGTTTCAGAAGTGCTCAGTCAAAAGTAAGGTTAAACTCAGTTAGTTGAATGCACAGATCAGAAAGTAGTTTCACAGAATGCGCCTGTGTAGTTTTTATTTGAAGATATTACTTTTTCAACTATAGGCCTAATTGCGCTCCGAATGTCCTCATGCAGTTTCTACGGAAAGAGTGTTTAAGAACTGCACAATCTAAAGTAAGGATCAACTCTGTTAGTTGAATGCACAGATCACAAAGGAGTTTCACAGAATGCTTCTGTGTAGTATTTTTTGAAGATATTCCTTTTTCCACTGTAGTCCGCATAGCGCTCCGAATGTCCACTTGCAGTTTCTACAGAAAGAGTGTTTCAGAACTGCTCAATCAAAGGTAAGGTTCAATTATGTTAGTGGAATGCAGAGAACAGAAAGATGTTTCACAGAATGCTTCTGTGTAGTTTTTTTGAAGACATTCCTTTTCCCACTATAGGCCTCTTAGCGCACCGATTGTCCACTTGCAGTTTCTACAGAAAGAGTGTTTCGGAACTGCTCAATCAAAAGTAAGGTTCAACTATGTTAGTTGAATGCACCGAACACAAAGAAGTTTCACAGAATGCTTCTGTGTAGTTCTTATTTGAAGATATTCCTTTTCCACTATAGGCCTCTTAGCGCTCCGAATGTCCACTTGCAGTTTATTCAGAAAGAGTGTTTCAGATCTGCTCAATCAAAAGTAAGGTTCAACTCTGTTAGTTGAATGCACAGATCAGAAAGAAGTTTCACAGAATGCTTCTGGGTAGTTTGTATTTGAAGATATTCCTTTTTCCACTATAGGCCTCATTGCGCTCCGGAAGTCCAATTGTAGTTTCTACAGAAAGTGGGCTTCCGAAGTGCTCACTCAAAAGTAAGGTTAAACTCAGTTAGTTGAATGCACAGATCAGGAAGGAGTTTCACGGAATGCTTCTGTGTAGTATTTATTTGAAGATATTCCTTTTTCCACTGTAGTCCGCTTAGCGCTCAGAATGTCCACTTGCAGTTTCTACAGAAAAAGTGTTTCAGAACTGCTCAATCAAAAGTAAAGTTCAACTATGTTAGTTGAATGCACGGAACAAGTTTCACAGAATGCTTCTGTGTAGTTCTTATTTGAAGATATTCCTTTTCTACTATACGCCTCTTAGCTCTCCGAAGGTCCACTTGCAGTTTATTCAGAAAGAGTGTTTCAGATCTGCTCAATCAAAAGTAAGGTTCAACTCTGTTAGTTGAATGCACAGATCAGAAAGAAGTTTCACAGAATGCTTCTGGGTAGTTTGTATTTGAACATATTCCTTTTTCCACTATAGGCCTCTTAACGCTCCGGATGTCCAATTGCAGTTTCTACAAAAAGTGTGTTTCAGAAGTGCTCAGTCAAAAGTAAGGTTAAACTCAGTTAGTTGAATGCACAGATCAGAAAGTAGTTTCACAGAATGCTTCTGTGTAGTGTTTATTTGAATATATTCCCTTTTCCACTACAGGCCCCTTAGCGCTCCGAATGTCCACTTGAAATCTCTGTAGAAAGAGTGTTTCACAACTCCTCAATCAAAAGTAAGATTCAAATCTGTTAGTTGAATGCACTGATCAGAAAGAAGTTTCACAGAATGCTTCTGTATAGTCTTTATTTGAAGATAACCCTTTTTCCACTGTAGTCCGCTTAGCGGTCCGAATGTCCACTTGCAGTTTCTACAGAAAGAGTGTTTTAGAAATCCTCAATCAAAAGTAAGGTTCAACTCTGTTAGTTGAATGCACAGAACAGAAAGATGTTTCACAGAATGCTTCTCTGTAGTTTTTATTTGCCGATATTCCTTCTTCCCCTATAGGCCTTTTAGCGCTCCGAATGTCCACTTTCAATTTCTATAGAAAGAGTGTTTCAGAACTGCTCAATCAAAACGAATTTTCAACTCTGTTAGTTGAATGCACTGATCAGAAAGAAGTTTCACAGAATGCTTCTGTGTAGTCTTTATTGGAGGATATTCCTTTTTTTTTATGATTTTTTTTTATTATTATACTTTAGGGTTTTAGGGTACATGTGCACAATGTGAAGGTTTGTTACATATGTACCCATGTGCCATGTTGATTTCCTGCACCCATTAAGTCGTCATTTGGCCTTACGTGTATCTCCTAATGCTGTCCCTCCCCCGTCCCCCCACCCCACAACAGTCCCCGGAGCGTGATTTTCCCCTTCCTGTTTCCATGAGTTCTCATTGTTCAATTCCCACCTATGAGTGAGAACATGCGATGTTTGGTTTTTCGTCCTTGCGATAGTTTACTGAGAATGATGTTTTCCAGTTTCATCCGTGTCCCTACAAAGGACACGAACTCATCATTTTTTATGGCTGCATAGTATTCCATGGTGTATATGTGCCACATTTTCTTAATCCAGTCTATCGTTGTTGGACATTTGGGTTGGTTCCAACTCTTTGCTATTGTGAATAGTGCCGCAATAAACATACGTGTGCATGTGTCTTTATAGCAGCATGACTTATAGTCCTTTGGGTATATACCCAGTAATGGGATGGCTGGGTCAAATGGTATTTCTAGTTCTAGATCCCTGAGGAATCGCCACACTGACTTCCACAATGCTTGAACTAGTTTACAGTCCCACCAACAGTGTAAAAGTGTTCCTATTTCTCCAAATCCTCTCCAGCACCTGTTGTTTCCTGATTTTTTAATGATGGCCATTCTAACTGGTGTGAGATGGTATCTCACTGTGGTTTTGATTTGCATTTCTCTGATGGCCAGTGATGAGGAGCATTTCTTCATGTGTTTTTTGGCTGCATAAATGTCTTCTTTTGAGAATTGTCTGTTCATGTCCTCTGCCCACTTTTTGATGGGGTTGTTTGTTTTTTCTTGTAAATTTGTTTGGGTTCATTGTAGATTCTGGATATTAGCCCTTTGTCAGATGAGTAGGTTGCAAAATTTTCTCCCATTGTGTAGGTTGCCTGTTCACTCTGATGAGAGTTTCTTTTGCTGTGCAGAAGCTCTTTAGTTTAATGAGATCCCATTTGTCGATTTTGGCTTTTGTTGCCATTGCTTTTGGTGTTTTAGACATGAAGTCCTTGCCCACGCCTATGTCCTGAATGGTATTGCCTAGGTTTTCTTGTAGGATTTTAATGGTTTTAAGACTAATATATAAGTCTTTAATCCATCTTGAATTAATTTTGGTATAAGGTGTAAGGAAGGGATCCAGTTGCAGCTTTCTACATATGGCTAGCCAGTTTTCCCAGCACCATTTATTAAATAGGGAAGCCTTTCCCCATTTCTTGTTTTTGTCAGGTTTGTCAAAGATCAGATAGTTGTAGCTATGCGGCATCATTTCTGAGGGCTCTGTTCTGTCCCATTGATCTATGTCTCTGTTGTGGTACCAGTACCATGCTGTTTTGGTTACTGTAGCGTGATGCCTCCAGCTTTGTTCTTTTGGCTTAGGATTGACTTGGCGATGCGGGCTCTTTTTTGGTTCCATATGAACTTTAGAGTAGTTTTTTCCAATTCTGTGAAGAAAGTCATTGGTAGCTTGATGGGGATGGCATTGAATCTATAAATTACCTTCGGCAGTAAGTATGGCCATTTTCACGATATTGATTCTTCCAACCAATGAGCATGGAATGTTCTTCCATTTGTTTGTATCCTCTTTTATTTCATTGAGCAGTGGTTTGTAGTTCTCCTTGAAGAGGTCCTTCACATCCCTTGTAAGTTGGATTCCTAGGTATTTTATTCTCTTTGAAGCAATTGTGAATGAGAGTTCACTCATGATTTGGCTCTCTGTTTGTCTTTTATTGGTGTACAAGAATGCTTGTGATTTTTGTACATTAATTTTGTATCCTGAGACTTTGCTGAATTGGCTAATCAGCTTAAGGAGATTTTGGGCTGAGACAATGGGGTTTTCTAGATATACAATCATGTCATCTGCAAACAGGGACAATTTGACTTCCTCTTTTCCTAATTGAATACACTTTATTTCCTTCTCCTGCCTGATTGCTCTGGCCAGGATATTCCTTTTTCAACTATCGACCATTTAGCGCTCCGAATGTCCACTTGCAGTTTCTGCAGAAAGAGTGTTTCAGAACTGCTCAATCAAAACTAAGGTTGAACTATGTTAGTTGAATGCACAGAAGAGAAAGAAGTTTCGCAGAATTCTTCTGTGTAGTTTTTTTTTGAAGATATTCCTTTTTCCACTACAGGCCTCTTAGCGCACCGAATGTCCACTTGCAGTTTCTATAGAAAGAGTGTTTCAGAACTGCACAATCAAAAGTAAGGTTCAACTATGTTAGTTGAATGCACGGAACACAAAGAAGTTTCAGGGAATGCTTCTGTGTAGTTCTTATTTGAAGATATTCCTTTTCCACTATAGGCCTCTTAGCGCTCCGAATGTCCACTTGCCGTGTATTCAGAAAGAGTGTTTAAGATCTGCTCAATCAAAAGTAAGGTTCAACTCTGTCAATTGAATTCACAGATCAGAAAGAAGTTTCACAGAATGCTTCTGTGTAGTATTTGTTTGAGGATATTCCTTTTTCCACTGTAGTCCGCTTAGCGCTCCGAATGTCCACTTGCAGTTTCTACAGAAAGAGTGTTTCAGAACTGCTCAATCAAAAGTAAAGTTCAACTCTGTTAGTTGAATGCACAGGTCAGAAAGAAGTTTCACCGAATGCTTCTGGGTAGTTTGTATTTGAAGATAATCCTTTTTCCAGTATAGGCCTCATAGCTCTCCGAATATCCCCTTGCAGTTTCTACAGACAAGAGTGTTTCAGAACTGCTCAGTCAAAAGTAAGGTTCAGCTATGTGAGTTCAATGCACAGAACAGAAAGTAGCTTCACAGAATGCTTCTTTGTAGTTTTCATTTGAAGATATTTCTTTTTGCACTTGAGGCCTCATAGCGCTCCGAAGGGCACTTGCAGTTTCTAATGAAAGAGTGTTTCTTAATTCCTCAAAGTAAGGTTCAACTCTGTTATTTGAATGCACAGAACAGAAAAAAGTTTCACAGAATGCTTCTGTGTAGTTTTTATTTGAAGATATATCTTTTTCCACTATAGGCTTCTTAGCGCACAGAATGTCCACTTGCAGTTTCTACAGAAACAGTGTTTCAGAACTGCTCAATAAAATGTAAGGTTCAACTCTGCTAGTAGGATGCACAGATCAGAAAGTATTTTCACAGAATGCTTCTGGGTAATTTGTATTTGAAGATATTCCTTTTTCCACTATAGGCCTCTTAGCGCTCCGGATGTCCAATTGCAGTTTCTACAGAAAGTGTGTTTCAGAAGTGCTCAGTCAAAAGTAAGGTTAAACTCAGTTAGTTGAATGCACAGATCAGAAAGTAGTTTCACAGAATGCGCCTGTGTAGTTTTTATTTGAAGATATTACTTTTTCAACTATAGGCCTAATTGCGCTCCGAATGTCCTCATGCAGTTTCTACGGAAAGAGTGTTTAAGAACTGCACAATCTAAAGTAAGGATCAACTCTGTTAGTTGAATGCACAGATCACAAAGGAGTTTCACAGAATGCTTCTGTGTAGTATTTTTTGAAGATATTCCTTTTTCCACTGTAGTCCGCATAGCGCTCCGAATGTCCACTTGCAGTTTCTACAGAAAGAGTGTTTCAGAACTGCTCAATCAAAGGTAAGGTTCAATTATGTTAGTGGAATGCAGAGAACAGAAAGATGTTTCACAGAATGCTTCTGTGTAGTTTTTTTGAAGACATTCCTTTTCCCACTATAGGCCTCTTAGCGCACCGATTGTCCACTTGCAGTTTCTACAGAAAGAGTGTTTCGGAACTGCTCAATCAAAAGTAAGGTTCAACTATGTTAGTTGAATGCACCGAACACAAAGAAGTTTCACAGAATGCTTCTGTGTAGTTCTTATTTGAAGATATTCCTTTTCCACTATAGGCCTCTTAGCGCTCCGAATGTCCACTTGCAGTTTATTCAGAAAGAGTGTTTCAGATCTGCTCAATCAAAAGTAAGGTTCAACTCTGTTAGTTGAATGCACAGATCAGAAAGAAGTTTCACAGAATGCTTCTGGGTAGTTTGTATTTGAAGATATTCCTTTTTCCACTATAGGCCTCATTGCGCTCCGGAAGTCCAATTGTAGTTTCTACAGAAAGTGGGCTTCCGAAGTGCTCACTCAAAAGTAAGGTTAAACTCAGTTAGTTGAATGCACAGATCAGGAAGGAGTTTCACGGAATGCTTCTGTGTAGTATTTATTTGAAGATATTCCTTTTTCCACTGTAGTCCGCTTAGCGCTCAGAATGTCCACTTGCAGTTTCTACAGAAAAAGTGTTTCAGAACTGCTCAATCAAAAGTAAAGTTCAACTATGTTAGTTGAATGCACGGAACAAGTTTCACAGAATGCTTCTGTGTAGTTCTTATTTGAAGATATTCCTTTTCTACTATACGCCTCTTAGCTCTCCGAAGGTCCACTTGCAGTTTATTCAGAAAGAGTGTTTCAGATCTGCTCAATCAAAAGTAAGGTTCAACTCTGTTAGTTGAATGCACAGATCAGAAAGAAGTTTCACAGAATGCTTCTGGGTAGTTTGTATTTGAACATATTCCTTTTTCCACTATAGGCCTCTTAACGCTCCGGATGTCCAATTGCAGTTTCTACAAAAAGTGTGTTTCAGAAGTGCTCAGTCAAAAGTAAGGTTAAACTCAGTTAGTTGAATGCACAGATCAGAAAGTAGTTTCACAGAATGCTTCTGTGTAGTGTTTATTTGAATATATTCCCTTTTCCACTACAGGCCCCTTAGCGCTCCGAATGTCCACTTGAAATCTCTGTAGAAAGAGTGTTTCACAACTCCTCAATCAAAAGTAAGATTCAAATCTGTTAGTTGAATGCACTGATCAGAAAGAAGTTTCACAGAATGCTTCTGTATAGTCTTTATTTGAAGATAACCCTTTTTCCACTGTAGTCCGCTTAGCGGTCCGAATGTCCACTTGCAGTTTCTACAGAAAGAGTGTTTTAGAAATCCTCAATCAAAAGTAAGGTTCAACTCTGTTAGTTGAATGCACAGAACAGAAAGATGTTTCACAGAATGCTTCTCTGTAGTTTTTATTTGCCGATATTCCTTCTTCCCCTATAGGCCTTTTAGCGCTCCGAATGTCCACTTTCAATTTCTATAGAAAGAGTGTTTCAGAACTGCTCAATCAAAACGAATTTTCAACTCTGTTAGTTGAATGCACTGATCAGAAAGAAGTTTCACAGAATGCTTCTGTGTAGTCTTTATTGGAGGATATTCCTTTTTTTTTATGATTTTTTTTTATTATTATACTTTAGGGTTTTAGGGTACATGTGCACAATGTGAAGGTTTGTTACATATGTACCCATGTGCCATGTTGATTTCCTGCACCCATTAAGTCGTCATTTGGCCTTACGTGTATCTCCTAATGCTGTCCCTCCCCCGTCCCCCCACCCCACAACAGTCCCCGGAGCGTGATTTTCCCCTTCCTGTTTCCATGAGTTCTCATTGTTCAATTCCCACCTATGAGTGAGAACATGCGATGTTTGGTTTTTCGTCCTTGCGATAGTTTACTGAGAATGATGTTTTCCAGTTTCATCCGTGTCCCTACAAAGGACACGAACTCATCATTTTTTATGGCTGCATAGTATTCCATGGTGTATATGTGCCACATTTTCTTAATCCAGTCTATCGTTGTTGGACATTTGGGTTGGTTCCAACTCTTTGCTATTGTGAATAGTGCCGCAATAAACATACGTGTGCATGTGTCTTTATAGCAGCATGACTTATAGTCCTTTGGGTATATACCCAGTAATGGGATGGCTGGGTCAAATGGTATTTCTAGTTCTAGATCCCTGAGGAATCGCCACACTGACTTCCACAATGCTTGAACTAGTTTACAGTCCCACCAACAGTGTAAAAGTGTTCCTATTTCTCCAAATCCTCTCCAGCACCTGTTGTTTCCTGATTTTTTAATGATGGCCATTCTAACTGGTGTGAGATGGTATCTCACTGTGGTTTTGATTTGCATTTCTCTGATGGCCAGTGATGAGGAGCATTTCTTCATGTGTTTTTTGGCTGCATAAATGTCTTCTTTTGAGAATTGTCTGTTCATGTCCTCTGCCCACTTTTTGATGGGGTTGTTTGTTTTTTCTTGTAAATTTGTTTGGGTTCATTGTAGATTCTGGATATTAGCCCTTTGTCAGATGAGTAGGTTGCAAAATTTTCTCCCATTGTGTAGGTTGCCTGTTCACTCTGATGAGAGTTTCTTTTGCTGTGCAGAAGCTCTTTAGTTTAATGAGATCCCATTTGTCGATTTTGGCTTTTGTTGCCATTGCTTTTGGTGTTTTAGACATGAAGTCCTTGCCCACGCCTATGTCCTGAATGGTATTGCCTAGGTTTTCTTGTAGGATTTTAATGGTTTTAAGACTAATATATAAGTCTTTAATCCATCTTGAATTAATTTTGGTATAAGGTGTAAGGAAGGGATCCAGTTGCAGCTTTCTACATATGGCTAGCCAGTTTTCCCAGCACCATTTATTAAATAGGGAAGCCTTTCCCCATTTCTTGTTTTTGTCAGGTTTGTCAAAGATCAGATAGTTGTAGCTATGCGGCATCATTTCTGAGGGCTCTGTTCTGTCCCATTGATCTATGTCTCTGTTGTGGTACCAGTACCATGCTGTTTTGGTTACTGTAGCGTGATGCCTCCAGCTTTGTTCTTTTGGCTTAGGATTGACTTGGCGATGCGGGCTCTTTTTTGGTTCCATATGAACTTTAGAGTAGTTTTTTCCAATTCTGTGAAGAAAGTCATTGGTAGCTTGATGGGGATGGCATTGAATCTATAAATTACCTTCGGCAGTAAGTATGGCCATTTTCACGATATTGATTCTTCCAACCAATGAGCATGGAATGTTCTTCCATTTGTTTGTATCCTCTTTTATTTCATTGAGCAGTGGTTTGTAGTTCTCCTTGAAGAGGTCCTTCACATCCCTTGTAAGTTGGATTCCTAGGTATTTTATTCTCTTTGAAGCAATTGTGAATGAGAGTTCACTCATGATTTGGCTCTCTGTTTGTCTTTTATTGGTGTACAAGAATGCTTGTGATTTTTGTACATTAATTTTGTATCCTGAGACTTTGCTGAATTGGCTAATCAGCTTAAGGAGATTTTGGGCTGAGACAATGGGGTTTTCTAGATATACAATCATGTCATCTGCAAACAGGGACAATTTGACTTCCTCTTTTCCTAATTGAATACACTTTATTTCCTTCTCCTGCCTGATTGCTCTGGCCAGGATATTCCTTTTTCAACTATCGACCATTTAGCGCTCCGAATGTCCACTTGCAGTTTCTGCAGAAAGAGTGTTTCAGAACTGCTCAATCAAAACTAAGGTTGAACTATGTTAGTTGAATGCACAGAAGAGAAAGAAGTTTCGCAGAATTCTTCTGTGTAGTTTTTTTTTGAAGATATTCCTTTTTCCACTACAGGCCTCTTAGCGCACCGAATGTCCACTTGCAGTTTCTATAGAAAGAGTGTTTCAGAACTGCACAATCAAAAGTAAGGTTCAACTATGTTAGTTGAATGCACGGAACACAAAGAAGTTTCAGGGAATGCTTCTGTGTAGTTCTTATTTGAAGATATTCCTTTTCCACTATAGGCCTCTTAGCGCTCCGAATGTCCACTTGCCGTGTATTCAGAAAGAGTGTTTAAGATCTGCTCAATCAAAAGTAAGGTTCAACTCTGTCAATTGAATTCACAGATCAGAAAGAAGTTTCACAGAATGCTTCTGTGTAGTATTTGTTTGAGGATATTCCTTTTTCCACTGTAGTCCGCTTAGCGCTCCGAATGTCCACTTGCAGTTTCTACAGAAAGAGTGTTTAAGAACTGCTCAATCAAAAGTAAAGTTCAACTCTGTTAGTTGAATGCACAGGTCAGAAAGAAGTTTCACCGAATGCTTCTGGGTAGTTTGTATTTGAAGATAATCCTTTTTCCAGTATAGGCCTCATAGCTCTCCGAATATCCCCTTGCAGTTTCTACAGACAAGAGTGTTTCAGAACTGCTCAGTCAAAAGTAAGGTTCAGCTATGTGAGTTCAATGCACAGAACAGAAAGTAGCTTCACAGAATGCTTCTTTGTAGTTTTCATTTGAAGATATTTCTTTTTGCACTTGAGGCCTCATAGCGCTCCGAAGGGCACTTGCAGTTTCTAATGAAAGAGTGTTTCTTAATTCCTCAAAGTAAGGTTCAACTCTGTTATTTGAATGCACAGAACAGAAAAAAGTTTCACAGAATGCTTCTGTGTAGTTTTTATTTGAAGATATATCTTTTTCCACTATAGGCTTCTTAGCGCACAGAATGTCCACTTGCAGTTTCTACAGAAACAGTGTTTCAGAACTGCTCAATAAAATGTAAGGTTCAACTCTGCTAGTAGGATGCACAGATCAGAAAGTATTTTCACAGAATGCTTCTGGGTAATTTGTATTTGAAGATATTCCTTTTTCCACTATAGGCCTCTTAGCGCTCCGGATGTCCAATTGCAGTTTCTACAGAAAGTGTGTTTCAGAAGTGCTCAGTCAAAAGTAAGGTTAAACTCAGTTAGTTGAATGCACAGATCAGAAAGTAGTTTCACAGAATGCGCCTGTGTAGTTTTTATTTGAAGATATTACTTTTTCAACTATAGGCCTAATTGCGCTCCGAATGTCCTCATGCAGTTTCTACGGAAAGAGTGTTTAAGAACTGCACAATCTAAAGTAAGGATCAACTCTGTTAGTTGAATGCACAGATCACAAAGGAGTTTCACAGAATGCTTCTGTGTAGTATTTTTTGAAGATATTCCTTTTTCCACTGTAGTCCGCATAGCGCTCCGAATGTCCACTTGCAGTTTCTACAGAAAGAGTGTTTCAGAACTGCTCAATCAAAGGTAAGGTTCAATTATGTTAGTGGAATGCAGAGAACAGAAAGATGTTTCACAGAATGCTTCTGTGTAGTTTTTTTGAAGACATTCCTTTTCCCACTATAGGCCTCTTAGCGCACCGATTGTCCACTTGCAGTTTCTACAGAAAGAGTGTTTCGGAACTGCTCAATCAAAAGTAAGGTTCAACTATGTTAGTTGAATGCACCGAACACAAAGAAGTTTCACAGAATGCTTCTGTGTAGTTCTTATTTGAAGATATTCCTTTTCCACTATAGGCCTCTTAGCGCTCCGAATGTCCACTTGCAGTTTATTCAGAAAGAGTGTTTCAGATCTGCTCAATCAAAAGTAAGGTTCAACTCTGTTAGTTGAATGCACAGATCAGAAAGAAGTTTCACAGAATGCTTCTGGGTAGTTTGTATTTGAAGATATTCCTTTTTCCACTATAGGCCTCATTGCGCTCCGGAAGTCCAATTGTAGTTTCTACAGAAAGTGGGCTTCCGAAGTGCTCACTCAAAAGTAAGGTTAAACTCAGTTAGTTGAATGCACAGATCAGGAAGGAGTTTCACGGAATGCTTCTGTGTAGTATTTATTTGAAGATATTCCTTTTTCCACTGTAGTCCGCTTAGCGCTCAGAATGTCCACTTGCAGTTTCTACAGAAAAAGTGTTTCAGAACTGCTCAATCAAAAGTAAAGTTCAACTATGTTAGTTGAATGCACGGAACAAGTTTCACAGAATGCTTCTGTGTAGTTCTTATTTGAAGATATTCCTTTTCTACTATACGCCTCTTAGCTCTCCGAAGGTCCACTTGCAGTTTATTCAGAAAGAGTGTTTCAGATCTGCTCAATCAAAAGTAAGGTTCAACTCTGTTAGTTGAATGCACAGATCAGAAAGAAGTTTCACAGAATGCTTCTGGGTAGTTTGTATTTGAACATATTCCTTTCTCCACTATAGGCCTCTTAACGCTCCGGATGTCCAATTGCAGTTTCTACAAAAAGTGTGTTTCAGAAGTGCTCAGTCAAAAGTAAGGTTAAACTCAGTTAGTTGAATGCACAGATCAGAAAGTAGTTTCACAGAATGCTTCTGTGTAGTGTTTATTTGAATATATTCCCTTTTCCACTACAGGCCCCTTAGCGCTCCGAATGTCCACTTGAAATCTCTGTAGAAAGAGTGTTTCACAACTCCTCAATCAAAAGTAAGATTCAAATCTGTTAGTTGAATGCACTGATCAGAAAGAAGTTTCACAGAATGCTTCTGTATAGTCTTTATTTGAAGATAACCCTTTTTCCACTGTAGTCCGCTTAGCGGTCCGAATGTCCACTTGCAGTTTCTACAGAAAGAGTGTTTTAGAAATCCTCAATCAAAAGTAAGGTTCAACTCTGTTAGTTGAATGCACAGAACAGAAAGATGTTTCACAGAATGCTTCTCTGTAGTTTTTATTTGCCGATATTCCTTCTTCCCCTATAGGCCTTTTAGCGCTCCGAATGTCCACTTTCAATTTCTATAGAAAGAGTGTTTCAGAACTGCTCAATCAAAACGAATTTTCAACTCTGTTAGTTGAATGCACTGATCAGAAAGAAGTTTCACAGAATGCTTCTGTGTAGTCTTTATTGGAGGATATTCCTTTTTTTTATGATTTTTTTTTATTATTATACTTTAGGGTTTTAGGGTACATGTGCACAATGTGAAGGTTTGTTACATATGTACCCATGTGCCATGTTGATTTCCTGCACCCATTAAGTCGTCATTTGGCCTTACGTGTATCTCCTAATGCTGTCCCTCCCCCGTCCCCCCACCCCACAACAGTCCCCGGAGCGTGATTTTCCCCTTCCTGTTTCCATGAGTTCTCATTGTTCAATTCCCACCTATGAGTGAGAACATGCGATGTTTGGTTTTTCGTCCTTGCGATAGTTTACTGAGAATGATGTTTTCCAGTTTCATCCGTGTCCCTACAAAGGACACGAACTCATCATTTTTTATGGCTGCATAGTATTCCATGGTGTATATGTGCCACATTTTCTTAATCCAGTCTATCGTTGTTGGACATTTGGGTTGGTTCCAACTCTTTGCTATTGTGAATAGTGCCGCAATAAACATACGTGTGCATGTGTCTTTATAGCAGCATGACTTATAGTCCTTTGGGTATATACCCAGTAATGGGATGGCTGGGTCAAATGGTATTTCTAGTTCTAGATCCCTGAGGAATCGCCACACTGACTTCCACAATGCTTGAACTAGTTTACAGTCCCACCAACAGTGTAAAAGTGTTCCTATTTCTCCAAATCCTCTCCAGCACCTGTTGTTTCCTGATTTTTTAATGATGGCCATTCTAACTGGTGTGAGATGGTATCTCACTGTGGTTTTGATTTGCATTTCTCTGATGGCCAGTGATGAGGAGCATTTCTTCATGTGTTTTTTGGCTGCATAAATGTCTTCTTTTGAGAATTGTCTGTTCATGTCCTCTGCCCACTTTTTGATGGGGTTGTTTGTTTTTTCTTGTAAATTTGTTTGGGTTCATTGTAGATTCTGGATATTAGCCCTTTGTCAGATGAGTAGGTTGCAAAATTTTCTCCCATTGTGTAGGTTGCCTGTTCACTCTGATGAGAGTTTCTTTTGCTGTGCAGAAGCTCTTTAGTTTAATGAGATCCCATTTGTCGATTTTGGCTTTTGTTGCCATTGCTTTTGGTGTTTTAGACATGAAGTCCTTGCCCACGCCTATGTCCTGAATGGTATTGCCTAGGTTTTCTTGTAGGATTTTAATGGTTTTAAGACTAATATATAAGTCTTTAATCCATCTTGAATTAATTTTGGTATAAGGTGTAAGGAAGGGATCCAGTTGCAGCTTTCTACATATGGCTAGCCAGTTTTCCCAGCACCATTTATTAAATAGGGAAGCCTTTCCCCATTTCTTGTTTTTGTCAGGTTTGTCAAAGATCAGATAGTTGTAGCTATGCGGCATCATTTCTGAGGGCTCTGTTCTGTCCCATTGATCTATGTCTCTGTTGTGGTACCAGTACCATGCTGTTTTGGTTACTGTAGCGTGATGCCTCCAGCTTTGTTCTTTTGGCTTAGGATTGACTTGGCGATGCGGGCTCTTTTTTGGTTCCATATGAACTTTAGAGTAGTTTTTTCCAATTCTGTGAAGAAAGTCATTGGTAGCTTGATGGGGATGGCATTGAATCTATAAATTACCTTCGGCAGTAAGTATGGCCATTTTCACGATATTGATTCTTCCAACCAATGAGCATGGAATGTTCTTCCATTTGTTTGTATCCTCTTTTATTTCATTGAGCAGTGGTTTGTAGTTCTCCTTGAAGAGGTCCTTCACATCCCTTGTAAGTTGGATTCCTAGGTATTTTATTCTCTTTGAAGCAATTGTGAATGAGAGTTCACTCATGATTTGGCTCTCTGTTTGTCTTTTATTGGTGTACAAGAATGCTTGTGATTTTTGTACATTAATTTTGTATCCTGAGACTTTGCTGAATTGGCTAATCAGCTTAAGGAGATTTTGGGCTGAGACAATGGGGTTTTCTAGATATACAATCATGTCATCTGCAAACAGGGACAATTTGACTTCCTCTTTTCCTAATTGAATACACTTTATTTCCTTCTCCTGCCTGATTGCTCTGGCCAGGATATTCCTTTTTCAACTATCGACCATTTAGCGCTCCGAATGTCCACTTGCAGTTTCTGCAGAAAGAGTGTTTCAGAACTGCTCAATCAAAACTAAGGTTGAACTATGTTAGTTGAATGCACAGAAGAGAAAGAAGTTTCGCAGAATTCTTCTGTGTAGTTTTTTTTTGAAGATATTCCTTTTTCCACTACAGGCCTCTTAGCGCACCGAATGTCCACTTGCAGTTTCTATAGAAAGAGTGTTTCAGAACTGCACAATCAAAAGTAAGGTTCAACTATGTTAGTTGAATGCACGGAACACAAAGAAGTTTCAGGGAATGCTTCTGTGTAGTTCTTATTTGAAGATATTCCTTTTCCACTATAGGCCTCTTAGCGCTCCGAATGTCCACTTGCCGTGTATTCAGAAAGAGTGTTTAAGATCTGCTCAATCAAAAGTAAGGTTCAACTCTGTCAATTGAATTCACAGATCAGAAAGAAGTTTCACAGAATGCTTCTGTGTAGTATTTGTTTGAGGATATTCCTTTTTCCACTGTAGTCCGCTTAGCGCTCCGAATGTCCACTTGCAGTTTCTACAGAAAGAGTGTTTAAGAACTGCTCAATCAAAAGTAAAGTTCAACTCTGTTAGTTGAATGCACAGGTCAGAAAGAAGTTTCACCGAATGCTTCTGGGTAGTTTGTATTTGAAGATAATCCTTTTTCCAGTATAGGCCTCATAGCTCTCCGAATATCCCCTTGCAGTTTCTACAGACAAGAGTGTTTCAGAACTGCTCAGTCAAAAGTAAGGTTCAGCTATGTGAGTTCAATGCACAGAACAGAAAGTAGCTTCACAGAATGCTTCTTTGTAGTTTTCATTTGAAGATATTTCTTTTTGCACTTGAGGCCTCATAGCGCTCCGAAGGGCACTTGCAGTTTCTAATGAAAGAGTGTTTCTTAATTCCTCAAAGTAAGGTTCAACTCTGTTATTTGAATGCACAGAACAGAAAAAAGTTTCACAGAATGCTTCTGTGTAGTTTTTATTTGAAGATATATCTTTTTCCACTATAGGCTTCTTAGCGCACAGAATGTCCACTTGCAGTTTCTACAGAAACAGTGTTTCAGAACTGCTCAATAAAATGTAAGGTTCAACTCTGCTAGTAGGATGCACAGATCAGAAAGTATTTTCACAGAATGCTTCTGGGTAATTTGTATTTGAAGATATTCCTTTTTCCACTATAGGCCTCTTAGCGCTCCGGATGTCCAATTGCAGTTTCTACAGAAAGTGTGTTTCAGAAGTGCTCAGTCAAAAGTAAGGTTAAACTCAGTTAGTTGAATGCACAGATCAGAAAGTAGTTTCACAGAATGCGCCTGTGTAGTTTTTATTTGAAGATATTACTTTTTCAACTATAGGCCTAATTGCGCTCCGAATGTCCTCATGCAGTTTCTACGGAAAGAGTGTTTAAGAACTGCACAATCTAAAGTAAGGATCAACTCTGTTAGTTGAATGCACAGATCACAAAGGAGTTTCACAGAATGCTTCTGTGTAGTATTTTTTGAAGATATTCCTTTTTCCACTGTAGTCCGCATAGCGCTCCGAATGTCCACTTGCAGTTTCTACAGAAAGAGTGTTTCAGAACTGCTCAATCAAAGGTAAGGTTCAATTATGTTAGTGGAATGCAGAGAACAGAAAGATGTTTCACAGAATGCTTCTGTGTAGTTTTTTTGAAGACATTCCTTTTCCCACTATAGGCCTCTTAGCGCACCGATTGTCCACTTGCAGTTTCTACAGAAAGAGTGTTTCGGAACTGCTCAATCAAAAGTAAGGTTCAACTATGTTAGTTGAATGCACCGAACACAAAGAAGTTTCACAGAATGCTTCTGTGTAGTTCTTATTTGAAGATATTCCTTTTCCACTATAGGCCTCTTAGCGCTCCGAATGTCCACTTGCAGTTTATTCAGAAAGAGTGTTTCAGATCTGCTCAATCAAAAGTAAGGTTCAACTCTGTTAGTTGAATGCACAGATCAGAAAGAAGTTTCACAGAATGCTTCTGGGTAGTTTGTATTTGAAGATATTCCTTTTTCCACTATAGGCCTCATTGCGCTCCGGAAGTCCAATTGTAGTTTCTACAGAAAGTGGGCTTCCGAAGTGCTCACTCAAAAGTAAGGTTAAACTCAGTTAGTTGAATGCACAGATCAGGAAGGAGTTTCACGGAATGCTTCTGTGTAGTATTTATTTGAAGATATTCCTTTTCCACTGTAGTCCGCTTAGCGCTCAGAATGTCCACTTGCAGTTTCTACAGAAAAAGTGTTTCAGAACTGCTCAATCAAAAGTAAAGTTCAACTATGTTAGTTGAATGCACGGAACAAGTTTCACAGAATGCTTCTGTGTAGTTCTTATTTGAAGATATTCCTTTTCTACTATACGCCTCTTAGCTCTCCGAAGGTCCACTTGCAGTTTATTCAGAAAGAGTGTTTCAGATCTGCTCAATCAAAAGTAAGGTTCAACTCTGTTAGTTGAATGCACAGATCAGAAAGAAGTTTCACAGAATGCTTCTGGGTAGTTTGTATTTGAACATATTCCTTTTTCCACTATAGGCCTCTTAACGCTCCGGATGTCCAATTGCAGTTTCTACAAAAAGTGTGTTTCAGAAGTGCTCAGTCAAAAGTAAGGTTAAACTCAGTTAGTTGAATGCACAGATCAGAAAGTAGTTTCACAGAATGCTTCTGTGTAGTGTTTATTTGAATATATTCCCTTTTCCACTACAGGCCCCTTAGCGCTCCGAATGTCCACTTGAAATCTCTGTAGAAAGAGTGTTTCACAACTCCTCAATCAAAAGTAAGATTCAAATCTGTTAGTTGAATGCACTGATCAGAAAGAAGTTTCAGAGAATGCTTCTGTATAGTCTTTATTTGAAGATAACCCTTTTTCCACTGTAGTCCGCTTAGCGGTCCGAATGTCCACTTGCAGTTTCTACAGAAAGAGTGTTTTAGAAATCCTCAATCAAAAGTAAGGTTCAACTCTGTTAGTTGAATGCACAGAACAGAAAGATGTTTCACAGAATGCTTCTCTGTAGTTTTTATTTGCCGATATTCCTTCTTCCCCTATAGGCCTTTTAGCGCTCCGAATGTCCACTTTCAATTTCTATAGAAAGAGTGTTTCAGAACTGCTCAATCAAAACGAATTTTCAACTCTGTTAGTTGAATGCACTGATCAGAAAGAAGTTTCACAGAATGCTTCTGTGTAGTCTTTATTGGAGGATATTCCTTTTTTTTTATGATTTTTTTTTATTATTATACTTTAGGGTTTTAGGGTACATGTGCACAATGTGAAGGTTTGTTACATATGTACCCATGTGCCATGTTGATTTCCTGCACCCATTAAGTCGTCATTTGGCCTTACGTGTATCTCCTAATGCTGTCCCTCCCCCGTCCCCCCACCCCACAACAGTCCCCGGAGCGTGATTTTCCCCTTCCTGTTTCCATGAGTTCTCATTGTTCAATTCCCACCTATGAGTGAGAACATGCGATGTTTGGTTTTTCGTCCTTGCGATAGTTTACTGAGAATGATGTTTTCCAGTTTCATCCGTGTCCCTACAAAGGACACGAACTCATCATTTTTTATGGCTGCATAGTATTCCATGGTGTATATGTGCCACATTTTCTTAATCCAGTCTATCGTTGTTGGACATTTGGGTTGGTTCCAACTCTTTGCTATTGTGAATAGTGCCGCAATAAACATACGTGTGCATGTGTCTTTATAGCAGCATGACTTATAGTCCTTTGGGTATATACCCAGTAATGGGATGGCTGGGTCAAATGGTATTTCTAGTTCTAGATCCCTGAGGAATCGCCACACTGACTTCCACAATGCTTGAACTAGTTTACAGTCCCACCAACAGTGTAAAAGTGTTCCTATTTCTCCAAATCCTCTCCAGCACCTGTTGTTTCCTGATTTTTTAATGATGGCCATTCTAACTGGTGTGAGATGGTATCTCACTGTGGTTTTGATTTGCATTTCTCTGATGGCCAGTGATGAGGAGCATTTCTTCATGTGTTTTTTGGCTGCATAAATGTCTTCTTTTGAGAATTGTCTGTTCATGTCCTCTGCCCACTTTTTGATGGGGTTGTTTGTTTTTTCTTGTAAATTTGTTTGGGTTCATTGTAGATTCTGGATATTAGCCCTTTGTCAGATGAGTAGGTTGCAAAATTTTCTCCCATTGTGTAGGTTGCCTGTTCACTCTGATGAGAGTTTCTTTTGCTGTGCAGAAGCTCTTTAGTTTAATGAGATCCCATTTGTCGATTTTGGCTTTTGTTGCCATTGCTTTTGGTGTTTTAGACATGAAGTCCTTGCCCACGCCTATGTCCTGAATGGTATTGCCTAGGTTTTCTTGTAGGATTTTAATGGTTTTAAGACTAATATATAAGTCTTTAATCCATCTTGAATTAATTTTGGTATAAGGTGTAAGGAAGGGATCCAGTTGCAGCTTTCTACATATGGCTAGCCAGTTTTCCCAGCACCATTTATTAAATAGGGAAGCCTTTCCCCATTTCTTGTTTTTGTCAGGTTTGTCAAAGATCAGATAGTTGTAGCTATGCGGCATCATTTCTGAGGGCTCTGTTCTGTCCCATTGATCTATGTCTCTGTTGTGGTACCAGTACCATGCTGTTTTGGTTACTGTAGCGTGATGCCTCCAGCTTTGTTCTTTTGGCTTAGGATTGACTTGGCGATGCGGGCTCTTTTTTGGTTCCATATGAACTTTAGAGTAGTTTTTTCCAATTCTGTGAAGAAAGTCATTGGTAGCTTGATGGGGATGGCATTGAATCTATAAATTACCTTCGGCAGTAAGTATGGCCATTTTCACGATATTGATTCTTCCAACCAATGAGCATGGAATGTTCTTCCATTTGTTTGTATCCTCTTTTATTTCATTGAGCAGTGGTTTGTAGTTCTCCTTGAAGAGGTCCTTCACATCCCTTGTAAGTTGGATTCCTAGGTATTTTATTCTCTTTGAAGCAATTGTGAATGAGAGTTCACTCATGATTTGGCTCTCTGTTTGTCTTTTATTGGTGTACAAGAATGCTTGTGATTTTTGTACATTAATTTTGTATCCTGAGACTTTGCTGAATTGGCTAATCAGCTTAAGGAGATTTTGGGCTGAGACAATGGGGTTTTCTAGATATACAATCATGTCATCTGCAAACAGGGACAATTTGACTTCCTCTTTTCCTAATTGAATACACTTTATTTCCTTCTCCTGCCTGATTGCTCTGGCCAGGATATTCCTTTTTCAACTATCGACCATTTAGCGCTCCGAATGTCCACTTGCAGTTTCTGCAGAAAGAGTGTTTCAGAACTGCTCAATCAAAACTAAGGTTGAACTATGTTAGTTGAATGCACAGAAGAGAAAGAAGTTTCGCAGAATTCTTCTGTGTAGTTTTTTTTTGAAGATATTCCTTTTTCCACTACAGGCCTCTTAGCGCACCGAATGTCCACTTGCAGTTTCTATAGAAAGAGTGTTTCAGAACTGCACAATCAAAAGTAAGGTTCAACTATGTTAGTTGAATGCACGGAACACAAAGAAGTTTCAGGGAATGCTTCTGTGTAGTTCTTATTTGAAGATATTCCTTTTCCACTATAGGCCTCTTAGCGCTCCGAATGTCCACTTGCCGTGTATTCAGAAAGAGTGTTTAAGATCTGCTCAATCAAAAGTAAGGTTCAACTCTGTCAATTGAATTCACAGATCAGAAAGAAGTTTCACAGAATGCTTCTGTGTAGTATTTGTTTGAGGATATTCCTTTTTCCACTGTAGTCCGCTTAGCGCTCCGAATGTCCACTTGCAGTTTCTACAGAAAGAGTGTTTCAGAACTGCTCAATCAAAAGTAAAGTTCAACTCTGTTAGTTGAATGCACAGGTCAGAAAGAAGTTTCACCGAATGCTTCTGGGTAGTTTGTATTTGAAGATAATCCTTTTTCCAGTATAGGCCTCATAGCTCTCCGAATATCCCCTTGCAGTTTCTACAGACAAGAGTGTTTCAGAACTGCTCAGTCAAAAGTAAGGTTCAGCTATGTGAGTTCAATGCACAGAACAGAAAGTAGCTTCACAGAATGCTTCTTTGTAGTTTTCATTTGAAGATATTTCTTTTTGCACTTGAGGCCTCATAGCGCTCCGAAGGGCACTTGCAGTTTCTAATGAAAGAGTGTTTCTTAATTCCTCAAAGTAAGGTTCAACTCTGTTATTTGAATGCACAGAACAGAAAAAAGTTTCACAGAATGCTTCTGTGTAGTTTTTATTTGAAGATATATCTTTTTCCACTATAGGCTTCTTAGCGCACAGAATGTCCACTTGCAGTTTCTACAGAAACAGTGTTTCAGAACTGCTCAATAAAATGTAAGGTTCAACTCTGCTAGTAGGATGCACAGATCAGAAAGTATTTTCACAGAATGCTTCTGGGTAATTTGTATTTGAAGATATTCCTTTTTCCACTATAGGCCTCTTAGCGCTCCGGATGTCCAATTGCAGTTTCTACAGAAAGTGTGTTTCAGAAGTGCTCAGTCAAAAGTAAGGTTAAACTCAGTTAGTTGAATGCACAGATCAGAAAGTAGTTTCACAGAATGCGCCTGTGTAGTTTTTATTTGAAGATATTACTTTTTCAACTATAGGCCTAATTGCGCTCCGAATGTCCTCATGCAGTTTCTACGGAAAGAGTGTTTAAGAACTGCACAATCTAAAGTAAGGATCAACTCTGTTAGTTGAATGCACAGATCACAAAGGAGTTTCACAGAATGCTTCTGTGTAGTATTTTTTGAAGATATTCCTTTTTCCACTGTAGTCCGCATAGCGCTCCGAATGTCCACTTGCAGTTTCTACAGAAAGAGTGTTTCAGAACTGCTCAATCAAAGGTAAGGTTCAATTATGTTAGTGGAATGCAGAGAACAGAAAGATGTTTCACAGAATGCTTCTGTGTAGTTTTTTTGAAGACATTCCTTTTCCCACTATAGGCCTCTTAGCGCACCGATTGTCCACTTGCAGTTTCTACAGAAAGAGTGTTTCGGAACTGCTCAATCAAAAGTAAGGTTCAACTATGTTAGTTGAATGCACCGAACACAAAGAAGTTTCACAGAATGCTTCTGTGTAGTTCTTATTTGAAGATATTCCTTTTCCACTATAGGCCTCTTAGCGCTCCGAATGTCCACTTGCAGTTTATTCAGAAAGAGTGTTTCAGATCTGCTCAATCAAAAGTAAGGTTCAACTCTGTTAGTTGAATGCACAGATCAGAAAGAAGTTTCACAGAATGCTTCTGGGTAGTTTGTATTTGAAGATATTCCTTTTTCCACTATAGGCCTCATTGCGCTCCGGAAGTCCAATTGTAGTTTCTACAGAAAGTGGGCTTCCGAAGTGCTCACTCAAAAGTAAGGTTAAACTCAGTTAGTTGAATGCACAGATCAGGAAGGAGTTTCACGGAATGCTTCTGTGTAGTATTTATTTGAAGATATTCCTTTTTCCACTGTAGTCCGCTTAGCGCTCAGAATGTCCACTTGCAGTTTCTACAGAAAAAGTGTTTCAGAACTGCTCAATCAAAAGTAAAGTTCAACTATGTTAGTTGAATGCACGGAACAAGTTTCACAGAATGCTTCTGTGTAGTTCTTATTTGAAGATATTCCTTTTCTACTATACGCCTCTTAGCTCTCCGAAGGTCCACTTGCAGTTTATTCAGAAAGAGTGTTTCAGATCTGCTCAATCAAAAGTAAGGTTCAACTCTGTTAGTTGAATGCACAGATCAGAAAGAAGTTTCACAGAATGCTTCTGGGTAGTTTGTATTTGAACATATTCCTTTTTCCACTATAGGCCTCTTAACGCTCCGGATGTCCAATTGCAGTTTCTACAAAAAGTGTGTTTCAGAAGTGCTCAGTCAAAAGTAAGGTTAAACTCAGTTAGTTGAATGCACAGATCAGAAAGTAGTTTCACAGAATGCTTCTGTGTAGTGTTTATTTGAATATATTCCCTTTTCCACTACAGGCCCCTTAGCGCTCCGAATGTCCACTTGAAATCTCTGTAGAAAGAGTGTTTCACAACTCCTCAATCAAAAGTAAGATTCAAATCTGTTAGTTGAATGCACTGATCAGAAAGAAGTTTCACAGAATGCTTCTGTATAGTCTTTATTTGAAGATAACCCTTTTTCCACTGTAGTCCGCTTAGCGGTCCGAATGTCCACTTGCAGTTTCTACAGAAAGAGTGTTTTAGAAATCCTCAATCAAAAGTAAGGTTCAACTCTGTTAGTTGAATGCACAGAACAGAAAGATGTTTCACAGAATGCTTCTCTGTAGTTTTTATTTGCCGATATTCCTTCTTCCCCTATAGGCCTTTTAGCGCTCCGAATGTCCACTTTCAATTTCTATAGAAAGAGTGTTTCAGAACTGCTCAATCAAAACGAATTTTCAACTCTGTTAGTTGAATGCACTGATCAGAAAGAAGTTTCACAGAATGCTTCTGTGTAGTCTTTATTGGAGGATATTCCTTTTTTTTTATGATTTTTTTTTATTATTATACTTTAGGGTTTTAGGGTACATGTGCACAATGTGAAGGTTTGTTACATATGTACCCATGTGCCATGTTGATTTCCTGCACCCATTAAGTCGTCATTTGGCCTTACGTGTATCTCCTAATGCTGTCCCTCCCCCGTCCCCCCACCCCACAACAGTCCCCGGAGCGTGATTTTCCCCTTCCTGTTTCCATGAGTTCTCATTGTTCAATTCCCACCTATGAGTGAGAACATGCGATGTTTGGTTTTTCGTCCTTGCGATAGTTTACTGAGAATGATGTTTTCCAGTTTCATCCGTGTCCCTACAAAGGACACGAACTCATCATTTTTTATGGCTGCATAGTATTCCATGGTGTATATGTGCCACATTTTCTTAATCCAGTCTATCGTTGTTGGACATTTGGGTTGGTTCCAACTCTTTGCTATTGTGAATAGTGCCGCAATAAACATACGTGTGCATGTGTCTTTATAGCAGCATGACTTATAGTCCTTTGGGTATATACCCAGTAATGGGATGGCTGGGTCAAATGGTATTTCTAGTTCTAGATCCCTGAGGAATCGCCACACTGACTTCCACAATGCTTGAACTAGTTTACAGTCCCACCAACAGTGTAAAAGTGTTCCTATTTCTCCAAATCCTCTCCAGCACCTGTTGTTTCCTGATTTTTTAATGATGGCCATTCTAACTGGTGTGAGATGGTATCTCACTGTGGTTTTGATTTGCATTTCTCTGATGGCCAGTGATGAGGAGCATTTCTTCATGTGTTTTTTGGCTGCATAAATGTCTTCTTTTGAGAATTGTCTGTTCATGTCCTCTGCCCACTTTTTGATGGGGTTGTTTGTTTTTTCTTGTAAATTTGTTTGGGTTCATTGTAGATTCTGGATATTAGCCCTTTGTCAGATGAGTAGGTTGCAAAATTTTCTCCCATTGTGTAGGTTGCCTGTTCACTCTGATGAGAGTTTCTTTTGCTGTGCAGAAGCTCTTTAGTTTAATGAGATCCCATTTGTCGATTTTGGCTTTTGTTGCCATTGCTTTTGGTGTTTTAGACATGAAGTCCTTGCCCACGCCTATGTCCTGAATGGTATTGCCTAGGTTTTCTTGTAGGATTTTAATGGTTTTAAGACTAATATATAAGTCTTTAATCCATCTTGAATTAATTTTGGTATAAGGTGTAAGGAAGGGATCCAGTTGCAGCTTTCTACATATGGCTAGCCAGTTTTCCCAGCACCATTTATTAAATAGGGAAGCCTTTCCCCATTTCTTGTTTTTGTCAGGTTTGTCAAAGATCAGATAGTTGTAGCTATGCGGCATCATTTCTGAGGGCTCTGTTCTGTCCCATTGATCTATGTCTCTGTTGTGGTACCAGTACCATGCTGTTTTGGTTACTGTAGCGTGATGCCTCCAGCTTTGTTCTTTTGGCTTAGGATTGACTTGGCGATGCGGGCTCTTTTTTGGTTCCATATGAACTTTAGAGTAGTTTTTTCCAATTCTGTGAAGAAAGTCATTGGTAGCTTGATGGGGATGGCATTGAATCTATAAATTACCTTCGGCAGTAAGTATGGCCATTTTCACGATATTGATTCTTCCAACCAATGAGCATGGAATGTTCTTCCATTTGTTTGTATCCTCTTTTATTTCATTGAGCAGTGGTTTGTAGTTCTCCTTGAAGAGGTCCTTCACATCCCTTGTAAGTTGGATTCCTAGGTATTTTATTCTCTTTGAAGCAATTGTGAATGAGAGTTCACTCATGATTTGGCTCTCTGTTTGTCTTTTATTGGTGTACAAGAATGCTTGTGATTTTTGTACATTAATTTTGTATCCTGAGACTTTGCTGAATTGGCTAATCAGCTTAAGGAGATTTTGGGCTGAGACAATGGGGTTTTCTAGATATACAATCATGTCATCTGCAAACAGGGACAATTTGACTTCCTCTTTTCCTAATTGAATACACTTTATTTCCTTCTCCTGCCTGATTGCTCTGGCCAGGATATTCCTTTTTCAACTATCGACCATTTAGCGCTCCGAATGTCCACTTGCAGTTTCTGCAGAAAGAGTGTTTCAGAACTGCTCAATCAAAACTAAGGTTGAACTATGTTAGTTGAATGCACAGAAGAGAAAGAAGTTTCGCAGAATTCTTCTGTGTAGTTTTTTTTTGAAGATATTCCTTTTTCCACTACAGGCCTCTTAGCGCACCGAATGTCCACTTGCAGTTTCTATAGAAAGAGTGTTTCAGAACTGCACAATCAAAAGTAAGGTTCAACTATGTTAGTTGAATGCACGGAACACAAAGAAGTTTCAGGGAATGCTTCTGTGTAGTTCTTATTTGAAGATATTCCTTTTCCACTATAGGCCTCTTAGCGCTCCGAATGTCCACTTGCCGTGTATTCAGAAAGAGTGTTTAAGATCTGCTCAATCAAAAGTAAGGTTCAACTCTGTCAATTGAATTCACAGATCAGAAAGAAGTTTCACAGAATGCTTCTGTGTAGTATTTGTTTGAGGATATTCCTTTTTCCACTGTAGTCCGCTTAGCGCTCCGAATGTCCACTTGCAGTTTCTACAGAAAGAGTGTTTAAGAACTGCTCAATCAAAAGTAAAGTTCAACTCTGTTAGTTGAATGCACAGGTCAGAAAGAAGTTTCACCGAATGCTTCTGGGTAGTTTGTATTTGAAGATAATCCTTTTTCCAGTATAGGCCTCATAGCTCTCCGAATATCCCCTTGCAGTTTCTACAGACAAGAGTGTTTCAGAACTGCTCAGTCAAAAGTAAGGTTCAGCTATGTGAGTTCAATGCACAGAACAGAAAGTAGCTTCACAGAATGCTTCTTTGTAGTTTTCATTTGAAGATATTTCTTTTTGCACTTGAGGCCTCATAGCGCTCCGAAGGGCACTTGCAGTTTCTAATGAAAGAGTGTTTCTTAATTCCTCAAAGTAAGGTTCAACTCTGTTATTTGAATGCACAGAACAGAAAAAAGTTTCACAGAATGCTTCTGTGTAGTTTTTATTTGAAGATATATCTTTTTCCACTATAGGCTTCTTAGCGCACAGAATGTCCACTTGCAGTTTCTACAGAAACAGTGTTTCAGAACTGCTCAATAAAATGTAAGGTTCAACTCTGCTAGTAGGATGCACAGATCAGAAAGTATTTTCACAGAATGCTTCTGGGTAATTTGTATTTGAAGATATTCCTTTTTCCACTATAGGCCTCTTAGCGCTCCGGATGTCCAATTGCAGTTTCTACAGAAAGTGTGTTTCAGAAGTGCTCAGTCAAAAGTAAGGTTAAACTCAGTTAGTTGAATGCACAGATCAGAAAGTAGTTTCACAGAATGCGCCTGTGTAGTTTTTATTTGAAGATATTACTTTTTCAACTATAGGCCTAATTGCGCTCCGAATGTCCTCATGCAGTTTCTACGGAAAGAGTGTTTAAGAACTGCACAATCTAAAGTAAGGATCAACTCTGTTAGTTGAATGCACAGATCACAAAGGAGTTTCACAGAATGCTTCTGTGTAGTATTTTTTGAAGATATTCCTTTTTCCACTGTAGTCCGCATAGCGCTCCGAAAGTCCACTTGCAGTTTCTACAGAAAGAGTGTTTCAGAACTGCTCAATCAAAGGTAAGGTTCAATTATGTTAGTGGAATGCAGAGAACAGAAAGATGTTTCACAGAATGCTTCTGTGTAGTTTTTTTGAAGACATTCCTTTTCCCACTATAGGCCTCTTAGCGCACCAATTGTCCACTTGCAGTTTCTACAGAAAGAGTGTTTCGGAACTGCTCAATCAAAAGTAAGGTTCAACTATGTTAGTTGAATGCACCGAACACAAAGAAGTTTCACAGAATGCTTCTGTGTAGTTCTTATTTGAAGATATTCCTTTTCCACTATAGGCCTCTTAGCGCTCCGAATGTCCACTTGCAGTTTATTCAGAAAGAGTGTTTCAGATCTGCTCAATCAAAAGTAAGGTTCAACTCTGTTAGTTGAATGCACAGATCAGAAAGAAGTTTCACAGAATGCTTCTGGGTAGTTTGTATTTGAAGATATTCCTTTTTCCACTATAGGCCTCATTGCGCTCCGGAAGTCCAATTGTAGTTTCTACAGAAAGTGGGCTTCCGAAGTGCTCACTCAAAAGTAAGGTTAAACTCAGTTAGTTGAATGCACAGATCAGGAAGGAGTTTCACGGAATGCTTCTGTGTAGTATTTATTTGAAGATATTCCTTTTTCCACTGTAGTCCGCTTAGCGCTCAGAATGTCCACTTGCAGTTTCTACAGAAAAAGTGTTTCAGAACTGCTCAATCAAAAGTAAAGTTCAACTATGTTAGTTGAATGCACGGAACAAGTTTCACAGAATGCTTCTGTGTAGTTCTTATTTGAAGATATTCCTTTTCTACTATACGCCTCTTAGCTCTCCGAAGGTCCACTTGCAGTTTATTCAGAAAGAGTGTTTCAGATCTGCTCAATCAAAAGTAAGGTTCAACTCTGTTAGTTGAATGCACAGATCAGAAAGAAGTTTCACAGAATGCTTCTGGGTAGTTTGTATTTGAACATATTCCTTTTTCCACTATAGGCCTCTTAACGCTCCGGATGTCCAATTGCAGTTTCTACAAAAAGTGTGTTTCAGAAGTGCTCAGTCAAAAGTAAGGTTAAACTCAGTTAGTTGAATGCACAGATCAGAAAGTAGTTTCACAGAATGCTTCTGTGTAGTGTTTATTTGAATATATTCCCTTTTCCACTACAGGCCCCTTAGCGCTCCGAATGTCCACTTGAAATCTCTGTAGAAAGAGTGTTTCACAACTCCTCAATCAAAAGTAAGATTCAAATCTGTTAGTTGAATGCACTGATCAGAAAGAAGTTTCACAGAATGCTTCTGTATAGTCTTTATTTGAAGATAACCCTTTTTCCACTGTAGTCCGCTTAGCGGTCCGAATGTCCACTTGCAGTTTCTACAGAAAGAGTGTTTTAGAAATCCTCAATCAAAAGTAAGGTTCAACTCTGTTAGTTGAATGCACAGAACAGAAAGATGTTTCACAGAATGCTTCTCTGTAGTTTTTATTTGCCGATATTCCTTCTTCCCCTATAGGCCTTTTAGCGCTCCGAATGTCCACTTTCAATTTCTATAGAAAGAGTGTTTCAGAACTGCTCAATCAAAACGAATTTTCAACTCTGTTAGTTGAATGCACTGATCAGAAAGAAGTTTCACAGAATGCTTCTGTGTAGTCTTTATTGGAGGATATTCCTTTTTTTTTATGATTTTTTTTTATTATTATACTTTAGGGTTTTAGGGTACATGTGCACAATGTGAAGGTTTGTTACATATGTACCCATGTGCCATGTTGATTTCCTGCACCCATTAAGTCGTCATTTGGCCTTACGTGTATCTCCTAATGCTGTCCCTCCCCCGTCCCCCCACCCCACAACAGTCCCCGGAGCGTGATTTTCCCCTTCCTGTTTCCATGAGTTCTCATTGTTCAATTCCCACCTATGAGTGAGAACATGCGATGTTTGGTTTTTCGTCCTTGCGATAGTTTACTGAGAATGATGTTTTCCAGTTTCATCCGTGTCCCTACAAAGGACACGAACTCATCATTTTTTATGGCTGCATAGTATTCCATGGTGTATATGTGCCACATTTTCTTAATCCAGTCTATCGTTGTTGGACATTTGGGTTGGTTCCAACTCTTTGCTATTGTGAATAGTGCCGCAATAAACATACGTGTGCATGTGTCTTTATAGCAGCATGACTTATAGTCCTTTGGGTATATACCCAGTAATGGGATGGCTGGGTCAAATGGTATTTCTAGTTCTAGATCCCTGAGGAATCGCCACACTGACTTCCACAATGCTTGAACTAGTTTACAGTCCCACCAACAGTGTAAAAGTGTTCCTATTTCTCCAAATCCTCTCCAGCACCTGTTGTTTCCTGATTTTTTAATGATGGCCATTCTAACTGGTGTGAGATGGTATCTCACTGTGGTTTTGATTTGCATTTCTCTGATGGCCAGTGATGAGGAGCATTTCTTCATGTGTTTTTTGGCTGCATAAATGTCTTCTTTTGAGAATTGTCTGTTCATGTCCTCTGCCCACTTTTTGATGGGGTTGTTTGTTTTTTCTTGTAAATTTGTTTGGGTTCATTGTAGATTCTGGATATTAGCCCTTTGTCAGATGAGTAGGTTGCAAAATTTTCTCCCATTGTGTAGGTTGCCTGTTCACTCTGATGAGAGTTTCTTTTGCTGTGCAGAAGCTCTTTAGTTTAATGAGATCCCATTTGTCGATTTTGGCTTTTGTTGCCATTGCTTTTGGTGTTTTAGACATGAAGTCCTTGCCCACGCCTATGTCCTGAATGGTATTGCCTAGGTTTTCTTGTAGGATTTTAATGGTTTTAAGACTAATATATAAGTCTTTAATCCATCTTGAATTAATTTTGGTATAAGGTGTAAGGAAGGGATCCAGTTGCAGCTTTCTACATATGGCTAGCCAGTTTTCCCAGCACCATTTATTAAATAGGGAAGCCTTTCCCCATTTCTTGTTTTTGTCAGGTTTGTCAAAGATCAGATAGTTGTAGCTATGCGGCATCATTTCTGAGGGCTCTGTTCTGTCCCATTGATCTATGTCTCTGTTGTGGTACCAGTACCATGCTGTTTTGGTTACTGTAGCGTGATGCCTCCAGCTTTGTTCTTTTGGCTTAGGATTGACTTGGCGATGCGGGCTCTTTTTTGGTTCCATATGAACTTTAGAGTAGTTTTTTCCAATTCTGTGAAGAAAGTCATTGGTAGCTTGATGGGGATGGCATTGAATCTATAAATTACCTTCGGCAGTAAGTATGGCCATTTTCACGATATTGATTCTTCCAACCAATGAGCATGGAATGTTCTTCCATTTGTTTGTATCCTCTTTTATTTCATTGAGCAGTGGTTTGTAGTTCTCCTTGAAGAGGTCCTTCACATCCCTTGTAAGTTGGATTCCTAGGTATTTTATTCTCTTTGAAGCAATTGTGAATGAGAGTTCACTCATGATTTGGCTCTCTGTTTGTCTTTTATTGGTGTACAAGAATGCTTGTGATTTTTGTACATTAATTTTGTATCCTGAGACTTTGCTGAATTGGCTAATCAGCTTAAGGAGATTTTGGGCTGAGACAATGGGGTTTTCTAGATATACAATCATGTCATCTGCAAACAGGGACAATTTGACTTCCTCTTTTCCTAATTGAATACACTTTATTTCCTTCTCCTGCCTGATTGCTCTGGCCAGGATATTCCTTTTTCAACTATCGACCATTTAGCGCTCCGAATGTCCACTTGCAGTTTCTGCAGAAAGAGTGTTTCAGAACTGCTCAATCAAAACTAAGGTTGAACTATGTTAGTTGAATGCACAGAAGAGAAAGAAGTTTCGCAGAATTCTTCTGTGTAGTTTTTTTTTGAAGATATTCCTTTTTCCACTACAGGCCTCTTAGCGCACCGAATGTCCACTTGCAGTTTCTATAGAAAGAGTGTTTCAGAACTGCACAATCAAAAGTAAGGTTCAACTATGTTAGTTGAATGCACGGAACACAAAGAAGTTTCAGGGAATGCTTCTGTGTAGTTCTTATTTGAAGATATTCCTTTTCCACTATAGGCCTCTTAGCGCTCCGAATGTCCACTTGCCGTGTATTCAGAAAGAGTGTTTAAGATCTGCTCAATCAAAAGTAAGGTTCAACTCTGTCAATTGAATTCACAGATCAGAAAGAAGTTTCACAGAATGCTTCTGTGTAGTATTTGTTTGAGGATATTCCTTTTTCCACTGTAGTCCGCTTAGCGCTCCGAATGTCCACTTGCAGTTTCTACAGAAAGAGTGTTTAAGAACTGCTCAATCAAAAGTAAAGTTCAACTCTGTTAGTTGAATGCACAGGTCAGAAAGAAGTTTCACCGAATGCTTCTGGGTAGTTTGTATTTGAAGATAATCCTTTTTCCAGTATAGGCCTCATAGCTCTCCGAATATCCCCTTGCAGTTTCTACAGACAAGAGTGTTTCAGAACTGCTCAGTCAAAAGTAAGGTTCAGCTATGTGAGTTCAATGCACAGAACAGAAAGTAGCTTCACAGAATGCTTCTTTGTAGTTTTCATTTGAAGATATTTCTTTTTGCACTTGAGGCCTCATAGCGCTCCGAAGGGCACTTGCAGTTTCTAATGAAAGAGTGTTTCTTAATTCCTCAAAGTAAGGTTCAACTCTGTTATTTGAATGCACAGAACAGAAAAAAGTTTCACAGAATGCTTCTGTGTAGTTTTTATTTGAAGATATATCTTTTTCCACTATAGGCTTCTTAGCGCACAGAATGTCCACTTGCAGTTTCTACAGAAACAGTGTTTCAGAACTGCTCAATAAAATGTAAGGTTCAACTCTGCTAGTAGGATGCACAGATCAGAAAGTATTTTCACAGAATGCTTCTGGGTAATTTGTATTTGAAGATATTCCTTTTTCCACTATAGGCCTCTTAGCGCTCCGGATGTCCAATTGCAGTTTCTACAGAAAGTGTGTTTCAGAAGTGCTCAGTCAAAAGTAAGGTTAAACTCAGTTAGTTGAATGCACAGATCAGAAAGTAGTTTCACAGAATGCGCCTGTGTAGTTTTTATTTGAAGATATTACTTTTTCAACTATAGGCCTAATTGCGCTCCGAATGTCCTCATGCAGTTTCTACGGAAAGAGTGTTTAAGAACTGCACAATCTAAAGTAAGGATCAACTCTGTTAGTTGAATGCACAGATCACAAAGGAGTTTCACAGAATGCTTCTGTGTAGTATTTTTTGAAGATATTCCTTTTTCCACTGTAGTCCGCATAGCGCTCCGAAAGTCCACTTGCAGTTTCTACAGAAAGAGTGTTTCAGAACTGCTCAATCAAAGGTAAGGTTCAATTATGTTAGTGGAATGCAGAGAACAGAAAGATGTTTCACAGAATGCTTCTGTGTAGTTTTTTTGAAGACATTCCTTTTCCCACTATAGGCCTCTTAGCGCACCGATTGTCCACTTGCAGTTTCTACAGAAAGAGTGTTTCGGAACTGCTCAATCAAAAGTAAGGTTCAACTATGTTAGTTGAATGCACCGAACACAAAGAAGTTTCACAGAATGCTTCTGTGTAGTTCTTATTTGAAGATATTCCTTTTCCACTATAGGCCTCTTAGCGCTCCGAATGTCCACTTGCAGTTTATTCAGAAAGAGTGTTTCAGATCTGCTCAATCAAAAGTAAGGTTCAACTCTGTTAGTTGAATGCACAGATCAGAAAGAAGTTTCACAGAATGCTTCTGGGTAGTTTGTATTTGAAGATATTCCTTTTTCCACTATAGGCCTCATTGCGCTCCGGAAGTCCAATTGTAGTTTCTACAGAAAGTGGGCTTCCGAAGTGCTCACTCAAAAGTAAGGTTAAACTCAGTTAGTTGAATGCACAGATCAGGAAGGAGTTTCACGGAATGCTTCTGTGTAGTATTTATTTGAAGATATTCCTTTTTCCACTGTAGTCCGCTTAGCGCTCAGAATGTCCACTTGCAGTTTCTACAGAAAAAGTGTTTCAGAACTGCTCAATCAAAAGTAAAGTTCAACTATGTTAGTTGAATGCACGGAACAAGTTTCACAGAATGCTTCTGTGTAGTTCTTATTTGAAGATATTCCTTTTCTACTATACGCCTCTTAGCTCTCCGAAGGTCCACTTGCAGTTTATTCAGAAAGAGTGTTTCAGATCTGCTCAATCAAAAGTAAGGTTCAACTCTGTTAGTTGAATGCACAGATCAGAAAGAAGTTTCACAGAATGCTTCTGGGTAGTTTGTATTTGAACATATTCCTTTTTCCACTATAGGCCTCTTAACGCTCCGGATGTCCAATTGCAGTTTCTACAAAAAGTGTGTTTCAGAAGTGCTCAGTCAAAAGTAAGGTTAAACTCAGTTAGTTGAATGCACAGATCAGAAAGTAGTTTCACAGAATGCTTCTGTGTAGTGTTTATTTGAATATATTCCCTTTTCCACTACAGGCCCCTTAGCGCTCCGAATGTCCACTTGAAATCTCTGTAGAAAGAGTGTTTCACAACTCCTCAATCAAAAGTAAGATTCAAATCTGTTAGTTGAATGCACTGATCAGAAAGAAGTTTCACAGAATGCTTCTGTATAGTCTTTATATGAAGATAACCCTTTTTCCACTGTAGTCCGCTTAGCGGTCCGAATGTCCACTTGCAGTTTCTACAGAAAGAGTGTTTTAGAAATCCTCAATCAAAAGTAAGGTTCAACTCTGTTAGTTGAATGCACAGAACAGAAAGATGTTTCACAGAATGCTTCTCTGTAGTTTTTATTTGCCGATATTCCTTCTTCCCCTATAGGCCTTTTAGCGCTCCGAATGTCCACTTTCAATTTCTATAGAAAGAGTGTTTCAGAACTGCTCAATCAAAACGAATTTTCAACTCTGTTAGTTGAATGCACTGATCAGAAAGAAGTTTCACAGAATGCTTCTGTGTAGCCTTTATTGGAGGATATTCCTTTTTTTTTATGATTTTTTTTTTATTATTATACTTTAGGGTTTTAGGGTACATGTGCACAATGTGAAGGTTTGTTACATATGTACCCATGTGCCATGTTGATTTCCTGCACCCATTAAGTCGTCATTTGGCCTTACGTGTATCTCCTAATGCTGTCCCTCCCCCGTCCCCCCACCCCACAACAGTCCCCGGAGCGTGATTTTCCCCTTCCTGTTTCCATGAGTTCTCATTGTTCAATTCCCACCTATGAGTGAGAACATGCGATGTTTGGTTTTTCGTCCTTGCGATAGTTTACTGAGAATGATGTTTTCCAGTTTCATCCGTGTCCCTACAAAGGACACGAACTCATCATTTTTTATGGCTGCATAGTATTCCATGGTGTATATGTGCCACATTTTCTTAATCCAGTCTATCGTTGTTGGACATTTGGGTTGGTTCCAACTCTTTGCTATTGTGAATAGTGCCGCAATAAACATACGTGTGCATGTGTCTTTATAGCAGCATGACTTATAGTCCTTTGGGTATATACCCAGTAATGGGATGGCTGGGTCAAATGGTATTTCTAGTTCTAGATCCCTGAGGAATCGCCACACTGACTTCCACAATGCTTGAACTAGTTTACAGTCCCACCAACAGTGTAAAAGTGTTCCTATTTCTCCAAATCCTCTCCAGCACCTGTTGTTTCCTGATTTTTTAATGATGGCCATTCTAACTGGTGTGAGATGGTATCTCACTGTGGTTTTGATTTGCATTTCTCTGATGGCCAGTGATGAGGAGCATTTCTTCATGTGTTTTTTGGCTGCATAAATGTCTTCTTTTGAGAATTGTCTGTTCATGTCCTCTGCCCACTTTTTGATGGGGTTGTTTGTTTTTTCTTGTAAATTTGTTTGGGTTCATTGTAGATTCTGGATATTAGCCCTTTGTCAGATGAGTAGGTTGCAAAATTTTCTCCCATTGTGTAGGTTGCCTGTTCACTCTGATGAGAGTTTCTTTTGCTGTGCAGAAGCTCTTTAGTTTAATGAGATCCCATTTGTCGATTTTGGCTTTTGTTGCCATTGCTTTTGGTGTTTTAGACATGAAGTCCTTGCCCACGCCTATGTCCTGAATGGTATTGCCTAGGTTTTCTTGTAGGATTTTAATGGTTTTAAGACTAATATATAAGTCTTTAATCCATCTTGAATTAATTTTGGTATAAGGTGTAAGGAAGGGATCCAGTTGCAGCTTTCTACATATGGCTAGCCAGTTTTCCCAGCACCATTTATTAAATAGGGAAGCCTTTCCCCATTTCTTGTTTTTGTCAGGTTTGTCAAAGATCAGATAGTTGTAGCTATGCGGCATCATTTCTGAGGGCTCTGTTCTGTCCCATTGATCTATGTCTCTGTTGTGGTACCAGTACCATGCTGTTTTGGTTACTGTAGCGTGATGCCTCCAGCTTTGTTCTTTTGGCTTAGGATTGACTTGGCGATGCGGGCTCTTTTTTGGTTCCATATGAACTTTAGAGTAGTTTTTTCCAATTCTGTGAAGAAAGTCATTGGTAGCTTGATGGGGATGGCATTGAATCTATAAATTACCTTCGGCAGTAAGTATGGCCATTTTCACGATATTGATTCTTCCAACCAATGAGCATGGAATGTTCTTCCATTTGTTTGTATCCTCTTTTATTTCATTGAGCAGTGGTTTGTAGTTCTCCTTGAAGAGGTCCTTCACATCCCTTGTAAGTTGGATTCCTAGGTATTTTATTCTCTTTGAAGCAATTGTGAATGAGAGTTCACTCATGATTTGGCTCTCTGTTTGTCTTTTATTGGTGTACAAGAATGCTTGTGATTTTTGTACATTAATTTTGTATCCTGAGACTTTGCTGAATTGGCTAATCAGCTTAAGGAGATTTTGGGCTGAGACAATGGGGTTTTCTAGATATACAATCATGTCATCTGCAAACAGGGACAATTTGACTTCCTCTTTTCCTAATTGAATACACTTTATTTCCTTCTCCTGCCTGATTGCTCTGGCCAGGATATTCCTTTTTCAACTATCGACCATTTAGCGCTCCGAATGTCCACTTGCAGTTTCTGCAGAAAGAGTGTTTCAGAACTGCTCAATCAAAACTAAGGTTGAACTATGTTAGTTGAATGCACAGAAGAGAAAGAAGTTTCGCAGAATTCTTCTGTGTAGTTTTTTTTTGAAGATATTCCTTTTTCCACTACAGGCCTCTTAGCGCACCGAATGTCCACTTGCAGTTTCTATAGAAAGAGTGTTTCAGAACTGCACAATCAAAAGTAAGGTTCAACTATGTTAGTTGAATGCACGGAACACAAAGAAGTTTCAGGGAATGCTTCTGTGTAGTTCTTATTTGAAGATATTCCTTTTCCACTATAGGCCTCTTAGCGCTCCGAATGTCCACTTGCCGTGTATTCAGAAAGAGTGTTTAAGATCTGCTCAATCAAAAGTAAGGTTCAACTCTGTCAATTGAATTCACAGATCAGAAAGAAGTTTCACAGAATGCTTCTGTGTAGTATTTGTTTGAGGATATTCCTTTTTCCACTGTAGTCCGCTTAGCGCTCCGAATGTCCACTTGCAGTTTCTACAGAAAGAGTGTTTCAGAACTGCTCAATCAAAAGTAAAGTTCAACTCTGTTAGTTGAATGCACAGGTCAGAAAGAAGTTTCACCGAATGCTTCTGGGTAGTTTGTATTTGAAGATAATCCTTTTTCCAGTATAGGCCTCATAGCTCTCCGAATATCCCCTTGCAGTTTCTACAGACAAGAGTGTTTCAGAACTGCTCAGTCAAAAGTAAGGTTCAGCTATGTGAGTTCAATGCACAGAACAGAAAGTAGCTTCACAGAATGCTTCTTTGTAGTTTTCATTTGAAGATATTTCTTTTTGCACTTGAGGCCTCATAGCGCTCCGAAGGGCACTTGCAGTTTCTAATGAAAGAGTGTTTCTTAATTCCTCAAAGTAAGGTTCAACTCTGTTATTTGAATGCACAGAACAGAAAAAAGTTTCACAGAATGCTTCTGTGTAGTTTTTATTTGAAGATATATCTTTTTCCACTATAGGCTTCTTAGCGCACAGAATGTCCACTTGCAGTTTCTACAGAAACAGTGTTTCAGAACTGCTCAATAAAATGTAAGGTTCAACTCTGCTAGTAGGATGCACAGATCAGAAAGTATTTTCACAGAATGCTTCTGGGTAATTTGTATTTGAAGATATTCCTTTTTCCACTATAGGCCTCTTAGCGCTCCGGATGTCCAATTGCAGTTTCTACAGAAAGTGTGTTTCAGAAGTGCTCAGTCAAAAGTAAGGTTAAACTCAGTTAGTTGAATGCACAGATCAGAAAGTAGTTTCACAGAATGCGCCTGTGTAGTTTTTATTTGAAGATATTACTTTTTCAACTATAGGCCTAATTGCGCTCCAAATGTCCTCATGCAGTTTCTACGGAAAGAGTGTTTAAGAACTGCACAATCTAAAGTAAGGATCAACTCTGTTAGTTGAATGCACAGATCACAAAGGAGTTTCACAGAATGCTTCTGTGTAGTATTTTTTGAAGATATTCCTTTTTCCACTGTAGTCCGCATAGCGCTCCGAATGTCCACTTGCAGTTTCTACAGAAAGAGTGTTTCAGAACTGCTCAATCAAAGGTAAGGTTCAATTATGTTAGTGGAATGCAGAGAACAGAAAGATGTTTCACAGAATGCTTCTGTGTAGTTTTTTTGAAGACATTCCTTTTCCCACTATAGGCCTCTTAGCGCACCGATTGTCCACTTGCAGTTTCTACAGAAAGAGTGTTTCGGAACTGCTCAATCAAAAGTAAGGTTCAACTATGTTAGTTGAATGCACCGAACACAAAGAAGTTTCACAGAATGCTTCTGTGTAGTTCTTATTTGAAGATATTCCTTTTCCACTATAGGCCTCTTAGCGCTCCGAATGTCCACTTGCAGTTTATTCAGAAAGAGTGTTTCAGATCTGCTCAATCAAAAGTAAGGTTCAACTCTGTTAGTTGAATGCACAGATCAGAAAGAAGTTTCACAGAATGCTTCTGGGTAGTTTGTATTTGAAGATATTCCTTTTTCCACTATAGGCCTCATTGCGCTCCGGAAGTCCAATTGTAGTTTCTACAGAAAGTGGGCTTCCGAAGTGCTCACTCAAAAGTAAGGTTAAACTCAGTTAGTTGAATGCACAGATCAGGAAGGAGTTTCACGGAATGCTTCTGTGTAGTATTTATTTGAAGATATTCCTTTTTCCACTGTAGTCCGCTTAGCGCTCAGAATGTCCACTTGCAGTTTCTACAGAAAAAGTGTTTCAGAACTGCTCAATCAAAAGTAAAGTTCAACTATGTTAGTTGAATGCACGGAACAAGTTTCACAGAATGCTTCTGTGTAGTTCTTATTTGAAGATATTCCTTTTCTACTATACGCCTCTTAGCTCTCCGAAGGTCCACTTGCAGTTTATTCAGAAAGAGTGTTTCAGATCTGCTCAATCAAAAGTAAGGTTCAACTCTGTTAGTTGAATGCACAGATCAGAAAGAAGTTTCACAGAATGCTTCTGGGTAGTTTGTATTTGAACATATTCCTTTTTCCACTATAGGCCTCTTAACGCTCCGGATGTCCAATTGCAGTTTCTACAAAAAGTGTGTTTCAGAAGTGCTCAGTCAAAAGTAAGGTTAAACTCAGTTAGTTGAATGCACAGATCAGAAAGTAGTTTCACAGAATGCTTCTGTGTAGTGTTTATTTGAATATATTCCCTTTTCCACTACAGGCCCCTTAGCGCTCCGAATGTCCACTTGAAATCTCTGTAGAAAGAGTGTTTCACAACTCCTCAATCAAAAGTAAGATTCAAATCTGTTAGTTGAATGCACTGATCAGAAAGAAGTTTCACAGAATGCTTCTGTATAGTCTTTATTTGAAGATAACCCTTTTTCCACTGTAGTCCGCTTAGCGGTCCGAATGTCCACTTGCAGTTTCTACAGAAAGAGTGTTTTAGAAATCCTCAATCAAAAGTAAGGTTCAACTCTGTTAGTTGAATGCACAGAACAGAAAGATGTTTCACAGAATGCTTCTCTGTAGTTTTTATTTGCCGATATTCCTTCTTCCCCTATAGGCCTTTTAGCGCTCCGAATGTCCACTTTCAATTTCTATAGAAAGAGTGTTTCAGAACTGCTCAATCAAAACGAATTTTCAACTCTGTTAGTTGAATGCACTGATCAGAAAGAAGTTTCACAGAATGCTTCTGTGTAGCCTTTATTGGAGGATATTCCTTTTTTTTTATGATTTTTTTTTTATTATTATACTTTAGGGTTTTAGGGTACATGTGCACAATGTGAAGGTTTGTTACATATGTACCCATGTGCCATGTTGATTTCCTGCACCCATTAAGTCGTCATTTGGCCTTACGTGTATCTCCTAATGCTGTCCCTCCCCCGTCCCCCCACCCCACAACAGTCCCCGGAGCGTGATTTTCCCCTTCCTGTTTCCATGAGTTCTCATTGTTCAATTCCCACCTATGAGTGAGAACATGCGATGTTTGGTTTTTCGTCCTTGCGATAGTTTACTGAGAATGATGTTTTCCAGTTTCATCCGTGTCCCTACAAAGGACACGAACTCATCATTTTTTATGGCTGCATAGTATTCCATGGTGTATATGTGCCACATTTTCTTAATCCAGTCTATCGTTGTTGGACATTTGGGTTGGTTCCAACTCTTTGCTATTGTGAATAGTGCCGCAATAAACATACGTGTGCATGTGTCTTTATAGCAGCATGACTTATAGTCCTTTGGGTATATACCCAGTAATGGGATGGCTGGGTCAAATGGTATTTCTAGTTCTAGATCCCTGAGGAATCGCCACACTGACTTCCACAATGCTTGAACTAGTTTACAGTCCCACCAACAGTGTAAAAGTGTTCCTATTTCTCCAAATCCTCTCCAGCACCTGTTGTTTCCTGATTTTTTAATGATGGCCATTCTAACTGGTGTGAGATGGTATCTCACTGTGGTTTTGATTTGCATTTCTCTGATGGCCAGTGATGAGGAGCATTTCTTCATGTGTTTTTTGGCTGCATAAATGTCTTCTTTTGAGAATTGTCTGTTCATGTCCTCTGCCCACTTTTTGATGGGGTTGTTTGTTTTTTCTTGTAAATTTGTTTGGGTTCATTGTAGATTCTGGATATTAGCCCTTTGTCAGATGAGTAGGTTGCAAAATTTTCTCCCATTGTGTAGGTTGCCTGTTCACTCTGATGAGAGTTTCTTTTGCTGTGCAGAAGCTCTTTAGTTTAATGAGATCCCATTTGTCGATTTTGGCTTTTGTTGCCATTGCTTTTGGTGTTTTAGACATGAAGTCCTTGCCCACGCCTATGTCCTGAATGGTATTGCCTAGGTTTTCTTGTAGGATTTTAATGGTTTTAAGACTAATATATAAGTCTTTAATCCATCTTGAATTAATTTTGGTATAAGGTGTAAGGAAGGGATCCAGTTGCAGCTTTCTACATATGGCTAGCCAGTTTTCCCAGCACCATTTATTAAATAGGGAAGCCTTTCCCCATTTCTTGTTTTTGTCAGGTTTGTCAAAGATCAGATAGTTGTAGCTATGCGGCATCATTTCTGAGGGCTCTGTTCTGTCCCATTGATCTATGTCTCTGTTGTGGTACCAGTACCATGCTGTTTTGGTTACTGTAGCGTGATGCCTCCAGCTTTGTTCTTTTGGCTTAGGATTGACTTGGCGATGCGGGCTCTTTTTTGGTTCCATATGAACTTTAGAGTAGTTTTTTCCAATTCTGTGAAGAAAGTCATTGGTAGCTTGATGGGGATGGCATTGAATCTATAAATTACCTTCGGCAGTAAGTATGGCCATTTTCACGATATTGATTCTTCCAACCAATGAGCATGGAATGTTCTTCCATTTGTTTGTATCCTCTTTTATTTCATTGAGCAGTGGTTTGTAGTTCTCCTTGAAGAGGTCCTTCACATCCCTTGTAAGTTGGATTCCTAGGTATTTTATTCTCTTTGAAGCAATTGTGAATGAGAGTTCACTCATGATTTGGCTCTCTGTTTGTCTTTTATTGGTGTACAAGAATGCTTGTGATTTTTGTACATTAATTTTGTATCCTGAGACTTTGCTGAATTGGCTAATCAGCTTAAGGAGATTTTGGGCTGAGACAATGGGGTTTTCTAGATATACAATCATGTCATCTGCAAACAGGGACAATTTGACTTCCTCTTTTCCTAATTGAATACACTTTATTTCCTTCTCCTGCCTGATTGCTCTGGCCAGGATATTCCTTTTTCAACTATCGACCATTTAGCGCTCCGAATGTCCACTTGCAGTTTCTGCAGAAAGAGTGTTTCAGAACTGCTCAATCAAAACTAAGGTTGAACTATGTTAGTTGAATGCACAGAAGAGAAAGAAGTTTCGCAGAATTCTTCTGTGTAGTTTTTTTTTGAAGATATTCCTTTTTCCACTACAGGCCTCTTAGCGCACCGAATGTCCACTTGCAGTTTCTATAGAAAGAGTGTTTCAGAACTGCACAATCAAAAGTAAGGTTCAACTATGTTAGTTGAATGCACGGAACACAAAGAAGTTTCAGGGAATGCTTCTGTGTAGTTCTTATTTGAAGATATTCCTTTTCCACTATAGGCCTCTTAGCGCTCCGAATGTCCACTTGCCGTGTATTCAGAAAGAGTGTTTAAGATCTGCTCAATCAAAAGTAAGGTTCAACTCTGTCAATTGAATTCACAGATCAGAAAGAAGTTTCACAGAATGCTTCTGTGTAGTATTTGTTTGAGGATATTCCTTTTTCCACTGTAGTCCGCTTAGCGCTCCGAATGTCCACTTGCAGTTTCTACAGAAAGAGTGTTTAAGAACTGCTCAATCAAAAGTAAAGTTCAACTCTGTTAGTTGAATGCACAGGTCAGAAAGAAGTTTCACCGAATGCTTCTGGGTAGTTTGTATTTGAAGATAATCCTTTTTCCAGTATAGGCCTCATAGCTCTCCGAATATCCCCTTGCAGTTTCTACAGACAAGAGTGTTTCAGAACTGCTCAGTCAAAAGTAAGGTTCAGCTATGTGAGTTCAATGCACAGAACAGAAAGTAGCTTCACAGAATGCTTCTTTGTAGTTTTCATTTGAAGATATTTCTTTTTGCACTTGAGGCCTCATAGCGCTCCGAAGGGCACTTGCAGTTTCTAATGAAAGAGTGTTTCTTAATTCCTCAAAGTAAGGTTCAACTCTGTTATTTGAATGCACAGAACAGAAAAAAGTTTCACAGAATGCTTCTGTGTAGTTTTTATTTGAAGATATATCTTTTTCCACTATAGGCTTCTTAGCGCACAGAATGTCCACTTGCAGTTTCTACAGAAACAGTGTTTCAGAACTGCTCAATAAAATGTAAGGTTCAACTCTGCTAGTAGGATGCACAGATCAGAAAGTATTTTCACAGAATGCTTCTGGGTAATTTGTATTTGAAGATATTCCTTTTTCCACTATAGGCCTCTTAGCGCTCCGGATGTCCAATTGCAGTTTCTACAGAAAGTGTGTTTCAGAAGTGCTCAGTCAAAAGTAAGGTTAAACTCAGTTAGTTGAATGCACAGATCAGAAAGTAGTTTCACAGAATGCGCCTGTGTAGTTTTTATTTGAAGATATTACTTTTTCAACTATAGGCCTAATTGCGCTCCGAATGTCCTCATGCAGTTTCTACGGAAAGAGTGTTTAAGAACTGCACAATCTAAAGTAAGGATCAACTCTGTTAGTTGAATGCACAGATCACAAAGGAGTTTCACAGAATTCTTCTGTGTAGTATTTTTTGAAGATATTCCTTTTTCCACTGTAGTCCGCATAGCGCTCCGAAAGTCCACTTGCAGTTTCTACAGAAAGAGTGTTTCAGAACTGCTCAATCAAAGGTAAGGTTCAATTATGTTAGTGGAATGCAGAGAACAGAAAGATGTTTCACAGAATGCTTCTGTGTAGTTTTTTTGAAGACATTCCTTTTCCCACTATAGGCCTCTTAGCGCACCGATTGTCCACTTGCAGTTTCTACAGAAAGAGTGTTTCGGAACTGCTCAATCAAAAGTAAGGTTCAACTATGTTAGTTGAATGCACCGAACACAAAGAAGTTTCACAGAATGCTTCTGTGTAGTTCTTATTTGAAGATATTCCTTTTCCACTATAGGCCTCTTAGCGCTCCGAATGTCCACTTGCAGTTTATTCAGAAAGAGTGTTTCAGATCTGCTCAATCAAAAGTAAGGTTCAACTCTGTTAGTTGAATGCACAGATCAGAAAGAAGTTTCACAGAATGCTTCTGGGTAGTTTGTATTTGAAGATATTCCTTTTTCCACTATAGGCCTCATTGCGCTCCGGAAGTCCAATTGTAGTTTCTACAGAAAGTGGGCTTCCGAAGTGCTCACTCAAAAGTAAGGTTAAACTCAGTTAGTTGAATGCACAGATCAGGAAGGAGTTTCACGGAATGCTTCTGTGTAGTATTTATTTGAAGATATTCCTTTTTCCACTGTAGTCCGCTTAGCGCTCAGAATGTCCACTTGCAGTTTCTACAGAAAAAGTGTTTCAGAACTGCTCAATCAAAAGTAAAGTTCAACTATGTTAGTTGAATGCACGGAACAAGTTTCACAGAATGCTTCTGTGTAGTTCTTATTTGAAGATATTCCTTTTCTACTATACGCCTCTTAGCTCTCCGAAGGTCCACTTGCAGTTTATTCAGAAAGAGTGTTTCAGATCTGCTCAATCAAAAGTAAGGTTCAACTCTGTTAGTTGAATGCACAGATCAGAAAGAAGTTTCACAGAATGCTTCTGGGTAGTTTGTATTTGAACATATTCCTTTTTCCACTATAGGCCTCTTAACGCTCCGGATGTCCAATTGCAGTTTCTACAAAAAGTGTGTTTCAGAAGTGCTCAGTCAAAAGTAAGGTTAAACTCAGTTAGTTGAATGCACAGATCAGAAAGTAGTTTCACAGAATGCTTCTGTGTAGTGTTTATTTGAATATATTCCCTTTTCCACTACAGGCCCCTTAGCGCTCCGAATGTCCACTTGAAATCTCTGTAGAAAGAGTGTTTCACAACTCCTCAATCAAAAGTAAGATTCAAATCTGTTAGTTGAATGCACTGATCAGAAAGAAGTTTCACAGAATGCTTCTGTATAGTCTTTATTTGAAGATAACCCTTTTTCCACTGTAGTCCGCTTAGCGGTCCGAATGTCCACTTGCAGTTTCTACAGAAAGAGTGTTTTAGAAATCCTCAATCAAAAGTAAGGTTCAACTCTGTTAGTTGAATGCACAGAACAGAAAGATGTTTCACAGAATGCTTCTCTGTAGTTTTTATTTGCCGATATTCCTTCTTCCCCTATAGGCCTTTTAGCGCTCCGAATGTCCACTTTCAATTTCTATAGAAAGAGTGTTTCAGAACTGCTCAATCAAAACGAATTTTCAACTCTGTTAGTTGAATGCACTGATCAGAAAGAAGTTTCACAGAATGCTTCTGTGTAGCCTTTATTGGAGGATATTCCTTTTTTTTTATGATTTTTTTTTTATTATTATACTTTAGGGTTTTAGGGTACATGTGCACAATGTGAAGGTTTGTTACATATGTACCCATGTGCCATGTTGATTTCCTGCACCCATTAAGTCGTCATTTGGCCTTACGTGTATCTCCTAATGCTGTCCCTCCCCCGTCCCCCCACCCCACAACAGTCCCCGGAGCGTGATTTTCCCCTTCCTGTTTCCATGAGTTCTCATTGTTCAATTCCCACCTATGAGTGAGAACATGCGATGTTTGGTTTTTCGTCCTTGCGATAGTTTACTGAGAATGATGTTTTCCAGTTTCATCCGTGTCCCTACAAAGGACACGAACTCATCATTTTTTATGGCTGCATAGTATTCCATGGTGTATATGTGCCACATTTTCTTAATCCAGTCTATCGTTGTTGGACATTTGGGTTGGTTCCAACTCTTTGCTATTGTGAATAGTGCCGCAATAAACATACGTGTGCATGTGTCTTTATAGCAGCATGACTTATAGTCCTTTGGGTATATACCCAGTAATGGGATGGCTGGGTCAAATGGTATTTCTAGTTCTAGATCCCTGAGGAATCGCCACACTGACTTCCACAATGCTTGAACTAGTTTACAGTCCCACCAACAGTGTAAAAGTGTTCCTATTTCTCCAAATCCTCTCCAGCACCTGTTGTTTCCTGATTTTTTAATGATGGCCATTCTAACTGGTGTGAGATGGTATCTCACTGTGGTTTTGATTTGCATTTCTCTGATGGCCAGTGATGAGGAGCATTTCTTCATGTGTTTTTTGGCTGCATAAATGTCTTCTTTTGAGAATTGTCTGTTCATGTCCTCTGCCCACTTTTTGATGGGGTTGTTTGTTTTTTCTTGTAAATTTGTTTGGGTTCATTGTAGATTCTGGATATTAGCCCTTTGTCAGATGAGTAGGTTGCAAAATTTTCTCCCATTGTGTAGGTTGCCTGTTCACTCTGATGAGAGTTTCTTTTGCTGTGCAGAAGCTCTTTAGTTTAATGAGATCCCATTTGTCGATTTTGGCTTTTGTTGCCATTGCTTTTGGTGTTTTAGACATGAAGTCCTTGCCCACGCCTATGTCCTGAATGGTATTGCCTAGGTTTTCTTGTAGGATTTTAATGGTTTTAAGACTAATATATAAGTCTTTAATCCATCTTGAATTAATTTTGGTATAAGGTGTAAGGAAGGGATCCAGTTGCAGCTTTCTACATATGGCTAGCCAGTTTTCCCAGCACCATTTATTAAATAGGGAAGCCTTTCCCCATTTCTTGTTTTTGTCAGGTTTGTCAAAGATCAGATAGTTGTAGCTATGCGGCATCATTTCTGAGGGCTCTGTTCTGTCCCATTGATCTATGTCTCTGTTGTGGTACCAGTACCATGCTGTTTTGGTTACTGTAGCGTGATGCCTCCAGCTTTGTTCTTTTGGCTTAGGATTGACTTGGCGATGCGGGCTCTTTTTTGGTTCCATATGAACTTTAGAGTAGTTTTTTCCAATTCTGTGAAGAAAGTCATTGGTAGCTTGATGGGGATGGCATTGAATCTATAAATTACCTTCGGCAGTAAGTATGGCCATTTTCACGATATTGATTCTTCCAACCAATGAGCATGGAATGTTCTTCCATTTGTTTGTATCCTCTTTTATTTCATTGAGCAGTGGTTTGTAGTTCTCCTTGAAGAGGTCCTTCACATCCCTTGTAAGTTGGATTCCTAGGTATTTTATTCTCTTTGAAGCAATTGTGAATGAGAGTTCACTCATGATTTGGCTCTCTGTTTGTCTTTTATTGGTGTACAAGAATGCTTGTGATTTTTGTACATTAATTTTGTATCCTGAGACTTTGCTGAATTGGCTAATCAGCTTAAGGAGATTTTGGGCTGAGACAATGGGGTTTTCTAGATATACAATCATGTCATCTGCAAACAGGGACAATTTGACTTCCTCTTTTCCTAATTGAATACACTTTATTTCCTTCTCCTGCCTGATTGCTCTGGCCAGGATATTCCTTTTTCAACTATCGACCATTTAGCGCTCCGAATGTCCACTTGCAGTTTCTGCAGAAAGAGTGTTTCAGAACTGCTCAATCAAAACTAAGGTTGAACTATGTTAGTTGAATGCACAGAAGAGAAAGAAGTTTCGCAGAATTCTTCTGTGTAGTTTTTTTTTGAAGATATTCCTTTTTCCACTACAGGCCTCTTAGCGCACCGAATGTCCACTTGCAGTTTCTATAGAAAGAGTGTTTCAGAACTGCACAATCAAAAGTAAGGTTCAACTATGTTAGTTGAATGCACGGAACACAAAGAAGTTTCAGGGAATGCTTCTGTGTAGTTCTTATTTGAAGATATTCCTTTTCCACTATAGGCCTCTTAGCGCTCCGAATGTCCACTTGCCGTGTATTCAGAAAGAGTGTTTAAGATCTGCTCAATCAAAAGTAAGGTTCAACTCTGTCAATTGAATTCACAGATCAGAAAGAAGTTTCACAGAATGCTTCTGTGTAGTATTTGTTTGAGGATATTCCTTTTTCCACTGTAGTCCGCTTAGCGCTCCGAATGTCCACTTGCAGTTTCTACAGAAAGAGTGTTTCAGAACTGCTCAATCAAAAGTAAAGTTCAACTCTGTTAGTTGAATGCACAGGTCAGAAAGAAGTTTCACCGAATGCTTCTGGGTAGTTTGTATTTGAAGATAATCCTTTTTCCAGTATAGGCCTCATAGCTCTCCGAATATCCCCTTGCAGTTTCTACAGACAAGAGTGTTTCAGAACTGCTCAGTCAAAAGTAAGGTTCAGCTATGTGAGTTCAATGCACAGAACAGAAAGTAGCTTCACAGAATGCTTCTTTGTAGTTTTCATTTGAAGATATTTCTTTTTGCACTTGAGGCCTCATAGCGCTCCGAAGGGCACTTGCAGTTTCTAATGAAAGAGTGTTTCTTAATTCCTCAAAGTAAGGTTCAACTCTGTTATTTGAATGCACAGAACAGAAAAAAGTTTCACAGAATGCTTCTGTGTAGTTTTTATTTGAAGATATATCTTTTTCCACTATAGGCTTCTTAGCGCACAGAATGTCCACTTGCAGTTTCTACAGAAACAGTGTTTCAGAACTGCTCAATAAAATGTAAGGTTCAACTCTGCTAGTAGGATGCACAGATCAGAAAGTATTTTCACAGAATGCTTCTGGGTAATTTGTATTTGAAGATATTCCTTTTTCCACTATAGGCCTCTTAGCGCTCCGGATGTCCAATTGCAGTTTCTACAGAAAGTGTGTTTCAGAAGTGCTCAGTCAAAAGTAAGGTTAAACTCAGTTAGTTGAATGCACAGATCAGAAAGTAGTTTCACAGAATGCGCCTGTGTAGTTTTTATTTGAAGATATTACTTTTTCAACTATAGGCCTAATTGCGCTCCAAATGTCCTCATGCAGTTTCTACGGAAAGAGTGTTTAAGAACTGCACAATCTAAAGTAAGGATCAACTCTGTTAGTTGAATGCACAGATCACAAAGGAGTTTCACAGAATGCTTCTGTGTAGTATTTTTTGAAGATATTCCTTTTTCCACTGTAGTCCGCATAGCGCTCCGAATGTCCACTTGCAGTTTCTACAGAAAGAGTGTTTCAGAACTGCTCAATCAAAGGTAAGGTTCAATTATGTTAGTGGAATGCAGAGAACAGAAAGATGTTTCACAGAATGCTTCTGTGTAGTTTTTTTGAAGACATTCCTTTTCCCACTATAGGCCTCTTAGCGCACCGATTGTCCACTTGCAGTTTCTACAGAAAGAGTGTTTCGGAACTGCTCAATCAAAAGTAAGGTTCAACTATGTTAGTTGAATGCACCGAACACAAAGAAGTTTCACAGAATGCTTCTGTGTAGTTCTTATTTGAAGATATTCCTTTTCCACTATAGGCCTCTTAGCGCTCCGAATGTCCACTTGCAGTTTATTCAGAAAGAGTGTTTCAGATCTGCTCAATCAAAAGTAAGGTTCAACTCTGTTAGTTGAATGCACAGATCAGAAAGAAGTTTCACAGAATGCTTCTGGGTAGTTTGTATTTGAAGATATTCCTTTTTCCACTATAGGCCTCATTGCGCTCCGGAAGTCCAATTGTAGTTTCTACAGAAAGTGGGCTTCCGAAGTGCTCACTCAAAAGTAAGGTTAAACTCAGTTAGTTGAATGCACAGATCAGGAAGGAGTTTCACGGAATGCTTCTGTGTAGTATTTATTTGAAGATATTCCTTTTTCCACTGTAGTCCGCTTAGCGCTCAGAATGTCCACTTGCAGTTTCTACAGAAAAAGTGTTTCAGAACTGCTCAATCAAAAGTAAAGTTCAACTATGTTAGTTGAATGCACGGAACAAGTTTCACAGAATGCTTCTGTGTAGTTCTTATTTGAAGATATTCCTTTTCTACTATACGCCTCTTAGCTCTCCGAAGGTCCACTTGCAGTTTATTCAGAAAGAGTGTTTCAGATCTGCTCAATCAAAAGTAAGGTTCAACTCTGTTAGTTGAATGCACAGATCAGAAAGAAGTTTCACAGAATGCTTCTGGGTAGTTTGTATTTGAACATATTCCTTTTTCCACTATAGGCCTCTTAACGCTCCGGATGTCCAATTGCAGTTTCTACAAAAAGTGTGTTTCAGAAGTGCTCAGTCAAAAGTAAGGTTAAACTCAGTTAGTTGAATGCACAGATCAGAAAGTAGTTTCACAGAATGCTTCTGTGTAGTGTTTATTTGAATATATTCCCTTTTCCACTACAGGCCCCTTAGCGCTCCGAATGTCCACTTGAAATCTCTGTAGAAAGAGTGTTTCACAACTCCTCAATCAAAAGTAAGATTCAAATCTGTTAGTTGAATGCACTGATCAGAAAGAAGTTTCACAGAATGCTTCTGTATAGTCTTTATTTGAAGATAACCCTTTTTCCACTGTAGTCCGCTTAGCGGTCCGAATGTCCACTTGCAGTTTCTACAGAAAGAGTGTTTTAGAAATCCTCAATCAAAAGTAAGGTTCAACTCTGTTAGTTGAATGCACAGAACAGAAAGATGTTTCACAGAATGCTTCTCTGTAGTTTTTATTTGCCGATATTCCTTCTTCCCCTATAGGCCTTTTAGCGCTCCGAATGTCCACTTTCAATTTCTATAGAAAGAGTGTTTCAGAACTGCTCAATCAAAACGAATTTTCAACTCTGTTAGTTGAATGCACTGATCAGAAAGAAGTTTCACAGAATGCTTCTGTGTAGCCTTTATTGGAGGATATTCCTTTTTTTTTATGATTTTTTTTTTATTATTATACTTTAGGGTTTTAGGGTACATGTGCACAATGTGAAGGTTTGTTACATATGTACCCATGTGCCATGTTGATTTCCTGCACCCATTAAGTCGTCATTTGGCCTTACGTGTATCTCCTAATGCTGTCCCTCCCCCGTCCCCCCACCCCACAACAGTCCCCGGAGCGTGATTTTCCCCTTCCTGTTTCCATGAGTTCTCATTGTTCAATTCCCACCTATGAGTGAGAACATGCGATGTTTGGTTTTTCGTCCTTGCGATAGTTTACTGAGAATGATGTTTTCCAGTTTCATCCGTGTCCCTACAAAGGACACGAACTCATCATTTTTTATGGCTGCATAGTATTCCATGGTGTATATGTGCCACATTTTCTTAATCCAGTCTATCGTTGTTGGACATTTGGGTTGGTTCCAACTCTTTGCTATTGTGAATAGTGCCGCAATAAACATACGTGTGCATGTGTCTTTATAGCAGCATGACTTATAGTCCTTTGGGTATATACCCAGTAATGGGATGGCTGGGTCAAATGGTATTTCTAGTTCTAGATCCCTGAGGAATCGCCACACTGACTTCCACAATGCTTGAACTAGTTTACAGTCCCACCAACAGTGTAAAAGTGTTCCTATTTCTCCAAATCCTCTCCAGCACCTGTTGTTTCCTGATTTTTTAATGATGGCCATTCTAACTGGTGTGAGATGGTATCTCACTGTGGTTTTGATTTGCATTTCTCTGATGGCCAGTGATGAGGAGCATTTCTTCATGTGTTTTTTGGCTGCATAAATGTCTTCTTTTGAGAATTGTCTGTTCATGTCCTCTGCCCACTTTTTGATGGGGTTGTTTGTTTTTTCTTGTAAATTTGTTTGGGTTCATTGTAGATTCTGGATATTAGCCCTTTGTCAGATGAGTAGGTTGCAAAATTTTCTCCCATTGTGTAGGTTGCCTGTTCACTCTGATGAGAGTTTCTTTTGCTGTGCAGAAGCTCTTTAGTTTAATGAGATCCCATTTGTCGATTTTGGCTTTTGTTGCCATTGCTTTTGGTGTTTTAGACATGAAGTCCTTGCCCACGCCTATGTCCTGAATGGTATTGCCTAGGTTTTCTTGTAGGATTTTAATGGTTTTAAGACTAATATATAAGTCTTTAATCCATCTTGAATTAATTTTGGTATAAGGTGTAAGGAAGGGATCCAGTTGCAGCTTTCTACATATGGCTAGCCAGTTTTCCCAGCACCATTTATTAAATAGGGAAGCCTTTCCCCATTTCTTGTTTTTGTCAGGTTTGTCAAAGATCAGATAGTTGTAGCTATGCGGCATCATTTCTGAGGGCTCTGTTCTGTCCCATTGATCTATGTCTCTGTTGTGGTACCAGTACCATGCTGTTTTGGTTACTGTAGCGTGATGCCTCCAGCTTTGTTCTTTTGGCTTAGGATTGACTTGGCGATGCGGGCTCTTTTTTGGTTCCATATGAACTTTAGAGTAGTTTTTTCCAATTCTGTGAAGAAAGTCATTGGTAGCTTGATGGGGATGGCATTGAATCTATAAATTACCTTCGGCAGTAAGTATGGCCATTTTCACGATATTGATTCTTCCAACCAATGAGCATGGAATGTTCTTCCATTTGTTTGTATCCTCTTTTATTTCATTGAGCAGTGGTTTGTAGTTCTCCTTGAAGAGGTCCTTCACATCCCTTGTAAGTTGGATTCCTAGGTATTTTATTCTCTTTGAAGCAATTGTGAATGAGAGTTCACTCATGATTTGGCTCTCTGTTTGTCTTTTATTGGTGTACAAGAATGCTTGTGATTTTTGTACATTAATTTTGTATCCTGAGACTTTGCTGAATTGGCTAATCAGCTTAAGGAGATTTTGGGCTGAGACAATGGGGTTTTCTAGATATACAATCATGTCATCTGCAAACAGGGACAATTTGACTTCCTCTTTTCCTAATTGAATACACTTTATTTCCTTCTCCTGCCTGATTGCTCTGGCCAGGATATTCCTTTTTCAACTATCGACCATTTAGCGCTCCGAATGTCCACTTGCAGTTTCTGCAGAAAGAGTGTTTCAGAACTGCTCAATCAAAACTAAGGTTGAACTATGTTAGTTGAATGCACAGAAGAGAAAGAAGTTTCGCAGAATTCTTCTGTGTAGTTTTTTTTTGAAGATATTCCTTTTTCCACTACAGGCCTCTTAGCGCACCGAATGTCCACTTGCAGTTTCTATAGAAAGAGTGTTTCAGAACTGCACAATCAAAAGTAAGGTTCAACTATGTTAGTTGAATGCACGGAACACAAAGAAGTTTCAGGGAATGCTTCTGTGTAGTTCTTATTTGAAGATATTCCTTTTCCACTATAGGCCTCTTAGCGCTCCGAATGTCCACTTGCCGTGTATTCAGAAAGAGTGTTTAAGATCTGCTCAATCAAAAGTAAGGTTCAACTCTGTCAATTGAATTCACAGATCAGAAAGAAGTTTCACAGAATGCTTCTGTGTAGTATTTGTTTGAGGATATTCCTTTTTCCACTGTAGTCCGCTTAGCGCTCCGAATGTCCACTTGCAGTTTCTACAGAAAGAGTGTTTAAGAACTGCTCAATCAAAAGTAAAGTTCAACTCTGTTAGTTGAATGCACAGGTCAGAAAGAAGTTTCACCGAATGCTTCTGGGTAGTTTGTATTTGAAGATAATCCTTTTTCCAGTATAGGCCTCATAGCTCTCCGAATATCCCCTTGCAGTTTCTACAGACAAGAGTGTTTCAGAACTGCTCAGTCAAAAGTAAGGTTCAGCTATGTGAGTTCAATGCACAGAACAGAAAGTAGCTTCACAGAATGCTTCTTTGTAGTTTTCATTTGAAGATATTTCTTTTTGCACTTGAGGCCTCATAGCGCTCCGAAGGGCACTTGCAGTTTCTAATGAAAGAGTGTTTCTTAATTCCTCAAAGTAAGGTTCAACTCTGTTATTTGAATGCACAGAACAGAAAAAAGTTTCACAGAATGCTTCTGTGTAGTTTTTATTTGAAGATATATCTTTTTCCACTATAGGCTTCTTAGCGCACAGAATGTCCACTTGCAGTTTCTACAGAAACAGTGTTTCAGAACTGCTCAATAAAATGTAAGGTTCAACTCTGCTAGTAGGATGCACAGATCAGAAAGTATTTTCACAGAATGCTTCTGGGTAATTTGTATTTGAAGATATTCCTTTTTCCACTATAGGCCTCTTAGCGCTCCGGATGTCCAATTGCAGTTTCTACAGAAAGTGTGTTTCAGAAGTGCTCAGTCAAAAGTAAGGTTAAACTCAGTTAGTTGAATGCACAGATCAGAAAGTAGTTTCACAGAATGCGCCTGTGTAGTTTTTATTTGAAGATATTACTTTTTCAACTATAGGCCTAATTGCGCTCCGAATGTCCTCATGCAGTTTCTACGGAAAGAGTGTTTAAGAACTGCACAATCTAAAGTAAGGATCAACTCTGTTAGTTGAATGCACAGATCACAAAGGAGTTTCACAGAATGCTTCTGTGTAGTATTTTTTGAAGATATTCCTTTTTCCACTGTAGTCCGCATAGCGCTCCGAATGTCCACTTGCAGTTTCTACAGAAAGAGTGTTTCAGAACTGCTCAATCAAAGGTAAGGTTCAATTATGTTAGTGGAATGCAGAGAACAGAAAGATGTTTCACAGAATGCTTCTGTGTAGTTTTTTTGAAGACATTCCTTTTCCCACTATAGGCCTCTTAGCGCACCGATTGTCCACTTGCAGTTTCTACAGAAAGAGTGTTTCGGAACTGCTCAATCAAAAGTAAGGTTCAACTATGTTAGTTGAATGCACCGAACACAAAGAAGTTTCACAGAATGCTTCTGTGTAGTTCTTATTTGAAGATATTCCTTTTCCACTATAGGCCTCTTAGCGCTCCGAATGTCCACTTGCAGTTTATTCAGAAAGAGTGTTTCAGATCTGCTCAATCAAAAGTAAGGTTCAACTCTGTTAGTTGAATGCACAGATCAGAAAGAAGTTTCACAGAATGCTTCTGGGTAGTTTGTATTTGAAGATATTCCTTTTTCCACTATAGGCCTCATTGCGCTCCGGAAGTCCAATTGTAGTTTCTACAGAAAGTGGGCTTCCGAAGTGCTCACTCAAAAGTAAGGTTAAACTCAGTTAGTTGAATGCACAGATCAGGAAGGAGTTTCACGGAATGCTTCTGTGTAGTATTTATTTGAAGATATTCCTTTTTCCACTGTAGTCCGCTTAGCGCTCAGAATGTCCACTTGCAGTTTCTACAGAAAAAGTGTTTCAGAACTGCTCAATCAAAAGTAAAGTTCAACTATGTTAGTTGAATGCACGGAACAAGTTTCACAGAATGCTTCTGTGTAGTTCTTATTTGAAGATATTCCTTTTCTACTATACGCCTCTTAGCTCTCCGAAGGTCCACTTGCAGTTTATTCAGAAAGAGTGTTTCAGATCTGCTCAATCAAAAGTAAGGTTCAACTCTGTTAGTTGAATGCACAGATCAGAAAGAAGTTTCACAGAATGCTTCTGGGTAGTTTGTATTTGAACATATTCCTTTCTCCACTATAGGTCTCTTAACGCTCCGGATGTCCAATTGCAGTTTCTACAAAAAGTGTGTTTCAGAAGTGCTCAGTCAAAAGTAAGGTTAAACTCAGTTAGTTGAATGCACAGATCAGAAAGTAGTTTCACAGAATGCTTCTGTGTAGTGTTTATTTGAATATATTCCCTTTTCCACTACAGGCCCCTTAGCGCTCCGAATGTCCACTTGAAATCTCTGTAGAAAGAGTGTTTCACAACTCCTCAATCAAAAGTAAGATTCAAATCTGTTAGTTGAATGCACTGATCAGAAAGAAGTTTCACAGAATGCTTCTGTATAGTCTTTATTTGAAGATAACCCTTTTTCCACTGTAGTCCGCTTAGCGGTCCGAATGTCCACTTGCAGTTTCTACAGAAAGAGTGTTTTAGAAATCCTCAATCAAAAGTAAGGTTCAACTCTGTTAGTTGAATGCACAGAACAGAAAGATGTTTCACAGAATGCTTCTCTGTAGTTTTTATTTGCCGATATTCCTTCTTCCCCTATAGGCCTTTTAGCGCTCCGAATGTCCACTTTCAATTTCTATAGAAAGAGTGTTTCAGAACTGCTCAATCAAAACGAATTTTCAACTCTGTTAGTTGAATGCACTGATCAGAAAGAAGTTTCACAGAATGCTTCTGTGTAGTCTTTATTGGAGGATATTCCTTTTTTTTTATGATTTTTTTTTATTATTATACTTTAGGGTTTTAGGGTACATGTGCACAATGTGAAGGTTTGTTACATATGTACCCATGTGCCATGTTGATTTCCTGCACCCATTAAGTCGTCATTTGGCCTTACGTGTATCTCCTAATGCTGTCCCTCCCCCGTCCCCCCACCCCACAACAGTCCCCGGAGCGTGATTTTCCCCTTCCTGTTTCCATGAGTTCTCATTGTTCAATTCCCACCTATGAGTGAGAACATGCGATGTTTGGTTTTTCGTCCTTGCGATAGTTTACTGAGAATGATGTTTTCCAGTTTCATCCGTGTCCCTACAAAGGACACGAACTCATCATTTTTTATGGCTGCATAGTATTCCATGGTGTATATGTGCCACATTTTCTTAATCCAGTCTATCGTTGTTGGACATTTGGGTTGGTTCCAACTCTTTGCTATTGTGAATAGTGCCGCAATAAACATACGTGTGCATGTGTCTTTATAGCAGCATGACTTATAGTCCTTTGGGTATATACCCAGTAATGGGATGGCTGGGTCAAATGGTATTTCTAGTTCTAGATCCCTGAGGAATCGCCACACTGACTTCCACAATGCTTGAACTAGTTTACAGTCCCACCAACAGTGTAAAAGTGTTCCTATTTCTCCAAATCCTCTCCAGCACCTGTTGTTTCCTGATTTTTTAATGATGGCCATTCTAACTGGTGTGAGATGGTATCTCACTGTGGTTTTGATTTGCATTTCTCTGATGGCCAGTGATGAGGAGCATTTCTTCATGTGTTTTTTGGCTGCATAAATGTCTTCTTTTGAGAATTGTCTGTTCATGTCCTCTGCCCACTTTTTGATGGGGTTGTTTGTTTTTTCTTGTAAATTTGTTTGGGTTCATTGTAGATTCTGGATATTAGCCCTTTGTCAGATGAGTAGGTTGCAAAATTTTCTCCCATTGTGTAGGTTGCCTGTTCACTCTGATGAGAGTTTCTTTTGCTGTGCAGAAGCTCTTTAGTTTAATGAGATCCCATTTGTCGATTTTGGCTTTTGTTGCCATTGCTTTTGGTGTTTTAGACATGAAGTCCTTGCCCACGCCTATGTCCTGAATGGTATTGCCTAGGTTTTCTTGTAGGATTTTAATGGTTTTAAGACTAATATATAAGTCTTTAATCCATCTTGAATTAATTTTGGTATAAGGTGTAAGGAAGGGATCCAGTTGCAGCTTTCTACATATGGCTAGCCAGTTTTCCCAGCACCATTTATTAAATAGGGAAGCCTTTCCCCATTTCTTGTTTTTGTCAGGTTTGTCAAAGATCAGATAGTTGTAGCTATGCGGCATCATTTCTGAGGGCTCTGTTCTGTCCCATTGATCTATGTCTCTGTTGTGGTACCAGTACCATGCTGTTTTGGTTACTGTAGCGTGATGCCTCCAGCTTTGTTCTTTTGGCTTAGGATTGACTTGGCGATGCGGGCTCTTTTTTGGTTCCATATGAACTTTAGAGTAGTTTTTTCCAATTCTGTGAAGAAAGTCATTGGTAGCTTGATGGGGATGGCATTGAATCTATAAATTACCTTCGGCAGTAAGTATGGCCATTTTCACGATATTGATTCTTCCAACCAATGAGCATGGAATGTTCTTCCATTTGTTTGTATCCTCTTTTATTTCATTGAGCAGTGGTTTGTAGTTCTCCTTGAAGAGGTCCTTCACATCCCTTGTAAGTTGGATTCCTAGGTATTTTATTCTCTTTGAAGCAATTGTGAATGAGAGTTCACTCATGATTTGGCTCTCTGTTTGTCTTTTATTGGTGTACAAGAATGCTTGTGATTTTTGTACATTAATTTTGTATCCTGAGACTTTGCTGAATTGGCTAATCAGCTTAAGGAGATTTTGGGCTGAGACAATGGGGTTTTCTAGATATACAATCATGTCATCTGCAAACAGGGACAATTTGACTTCCTCTTTTCCTAATTGAATACACTTTATTTCCTTCTCCTGCCTGATTGCTCTGGCCAGGATATTCCTTTTTCAACTATCGACCATTTAGCGCTCCGAATGTCCACTTGCAGTTTCTGCAGAAAGAGTGTTTCAGAACTGCTCAATCAAAACTAAGGTTGAACTATGTTAGTTGAATGCACAGAAGAGAAAGAAGTTTCGCAGAATTCTTCTGTGTAGTTTTTTTTTGAAGATATTCCTTTTTCCACTACAGGCCTCTTAGCGCACCGAATGTCCACTTGCAGTTTCTATAGAAAGAGTGTTTCAGAACTGCACAATCAAAAGTAAGGTTCAACTATGTTAGTTGAATGCACGGAACACAAAGAAGTTTCAGGGAATGCTTCTGTGTAGTTCTTATTTGAAGATATTCCTTTTCCACTATAGGCCTCTTAGCGCTCCGAATGTCCACTTGCCGTGTATTCAGAAAGAGTGTTTAAGATCTGCTCAATCAAAAGTAAGGTTCAACTCTGTCAATTGAATTCACAGATCAGAAAGAAGTTTCACAGAATGCTTCTGTGTAGTATTTGTTTGAGGATATTCCTTTTTCCACTGTAGTCCGCTTAGCGCTCCGAATGTCCACTTGCAGTTTCTACAGAAAGAGTGTTTAAGAACTGCTCAATCAAAAGTAAAGTTCAACTCTGTTAGTTGAATGCACAGGTCAGAAAGAAGTTTCACCGAATGCTTCTGGGTAGTTTGTATTTGAAGATAATCCTTTTTCCAGTATAGGCCTCATAGCTCTCCGAATATCCCCTTGCAGTTTCTACAGACAAGAGTGTTTCAGAACTGCTCAGTCAAAAGTAAGGTTCAGCTATGTGAGTTCAATGCACAGAACAGAAAGTAGCTTCACAGAATGCTTCTTTGTAGTTTTCATTTGAAGATATTTCTTTTTGCACTTGAGGCCTCATAGCGCTCCGAAGGGCACTTGCAGTTTCTAATGAAAGAGTGTTTCTTAATTCCTCAAAGTAAGGTTCAACTCTGTTATTTGAATGCACAGAACAGAAAAAAGTTTCACAGAATGCTTCTGTGTAGTTTTTATTTGAAGATATATCTTTTTCCACTATAGGCTTCTTAGCGCACAGAATGTCCACTTGCAGTTTCTACAGAAACAGTGTTTCAGAACTGCTCAATAAAATGTAAGGTTCAACTCTGCTAGTAGGATGCACAGATCAGAAAGTATTTTCACAGAATGCTTCTGGGTAATTTGTATTTGAAGATATTCCTTTTTCCACTATAGGCCTCTTAGCGCTCCGGATGTCCAATTGCAGTTTCTACAGAAAGTGTGTTTCAGAAGTGCTCAGTCAAAAGTAAGGTTAAACTCAGTTAGTTGAATGCACAGATCAGAAAGTAGTTTCACAGAATGCGCCTGTGTAGTTTTTATTTGAAGATATTACTTTTTCAACTATAGGCCTAATTGCGCTCCGAATGTCCTCATGCAGTTTCTACGGAAAGAGTGTTTAAGAACTGCACAATCTAAAGTAAGGATCAACTCTGTTAGTTGAATGCACAGATCACAAAGGAGTTTCACAGAATGCTTCTGTGTAGTATTTTTTGAAGATATTCCTTTTTCCACTGTAGTCCGCATAGCGCTCCGAATGTCCACTTGCAGTTTCTACAGAAAGAGTGTTTCAGAACTGCTCAATCAAAGGTAAGGTTCAATTATGTTAGTGGAATGCAGAGAACAGAAAGATGTTTCACAGAATGCTTCTGTGTAGTTTTTTTGAAGACATTCCTTTTCCCACTATAGGCCTCTTAGCGCACCGATTGTCCACTTGCAGTTTCTACAGAAAGAGTGTTTCGGAACTGCTCAATCAAAAGTAAGGTTCAACTATGTTAGTTGAATGCACCGAACACAAAGAAGTTTCACAGAATGCTTCTGTGTAGTTCTTATTTGAAGATATTCCTTTTCCACTATAGGCCTCTTAGCGCTCCGAATGTCCACTTGCAGTTTATTCAGAAAGAGTGTTTCAGATCTGCTCAATCAAAAGTAAGGTTCAACTCTGTTAGTTGAATGCACAGATCAGAAAGAAGTTTCACAGAATGCTTCTGGGTAGTTTGTATTTGAAGATATTCCTTTTTCCACTATAGGCCTCATTGCGCTCCGGAAGTCCAATTGTAGTTTCTACAGAAAGTGGGCTTCCGAAGTGCTCACTCAAAAGTAAGGTTAAACTCAGTTAGTTGAATGCACAGATCAGGAAGGAGTTTCACGGAATGCTTCTGTGTAGTATTTATTTGAAGATATTCCTTTTTCCACTGTAGTCCGCTTAGCGCTCAGAATGTCCACTTGCAGTTTCTACAGAAAAAGTGTTTCAGAACTGCTCAATCAAAAGTAAAGTTCAACTATGTTAGTTGAATGCACGGAACAAGTTTCACAGAATGCTTCTGTGTAGTTCTTATTTGAAGATATTCCTTTTCTACTATACGCCTCTTAGCTCTCCGAAGGTCCACTTGCAGTTTATTCAGAAAGAGTGTTTCAGATCTGCTCAATCAAAAGTAAGGTTCAACTCTGTTAGTTGAATGCACAGATCAGAAAGAAGTTTCACAGAATGCTTCTGGGTAGTTTGTATTTGAACATATTCCTTTCTCCACTATAGGCCTCTTAACGCTCCGGATGTCCAATTGCAGTTTCTACAAAAAGTGTGTTTCAGAAGTGCTCAGTCAAAAGTAAGGTTAAACTCAGTTAGTTGAATGCACAGATCAGAAAGTAGTTTCACAGAATGCTTCTGTGTAGTGTTTATTTGAATATATTCCCTTTTCCACTACAGGCCCCTTAGCGCTCCGAATGTCCACTTGAAATCTCTGTAGAAAGAGTGTTTCACAACTCCTCAATCAAAAGTAAGATTCAAATCTGTTAGTTGAATGCACTGATCAGAAAGAAGTTTCACAGAATGCTTCTGTATAGTCTTTATTTGAAGATAACCCTTTTTCCACTGTAGTCCGCTTAGCGGTCCGAATGTCCACTTGCAGTTTCTACAGAAAGAGTGTTTTAGAAATCCTCAATCAAAAGTAAGGTTCAACTCTGTTAGTTGAATGCACAGAACAGAAAGATGTTTCACAGAATGCTTCTCTGTAGTTTTTATTTGCCGATATTCCTTCTTCCCCTATAGGCCTTTTAGCGCTCCGAATGTCCACTTTCAATTTCTATAGAAAGAGTGTTTCAGAACTGCTCAATCAAAACGAATTTTCAACTCTGTTAGTTGAATGCACTGATCAGAAAGAAGTTTCACAGAATGCTTCTGTGTAGTCTTTATTGGAGGATATTCCTTTTTTTTTATGATTTTTTTTTATTATTATACTTTAGGGTTTTAGGGTACATGTGCACAATGTGAAGGTTTGTTACATATGTACCCATGTGCCATGTTGATTTCCTGCACCCATTAAGTCGTCATTTGGCCTTACGTGTATCTCCTAATGCTGTCCCTCCCCCGTCCCCCCACCCCACAACAGTCCCCGGAGCGTGATTTTCCCCTTCCTGTTTCCATGAGTTCTCATTGTTCAATTCCCACCTATGAGTGAGAACATGCGATGTTTGGTTTTTCGTCCTTGCGATAGTTTACTGAGAATGATGTTTTCCAGTTTCATCCGTGTCCCTACAAAGGACACGAACTCATCATTTTTTATGGCTGCATAGTATTCCATGGTGTATATGTGCCACATTTTCTTAATCCAGTCTATCGTTGTTGGACATTTGGGTTGGTTCCAACTCTTTGCTATTGTGAATAGTGCCGCAATAAACATACGTGTGCATGTGTCTTTATAGCAGCATGACTTATAGTCCTTTGGGTATATACCCAGTAATGGGATGGCTGGGTCAAATGGTATTTCTAGTTCTAGATCCCTGAGGAATCGCCACACTGACTTCCACAATGGTTGAACTAGTTTACAGTCCCACCAACAGTGTAAAAGTGTTCCTATTTCTCCAAATCCTCTCCAGCACCTGTTGTTTCCTGATTTTTTAATGATGGCCATTCTAACTGGTGTGAGATGGTATCTCACTGTGGTTTTGATTTGCATTTCTCTGATGGCCAGTGATGAGGAGCATTTCTTCATGTGTTTTTTGGCTGCATAAATGTCTTCTTTTGAGAATTGTCTGTTCATGTCCTCTGCCCACTTTTTGATGGGGTTGTTTGTTTTTTCTTGTAAATTTGTTTGGGTTCATTGTAGATTCTGGATATTAGCCCTTTGTCAGATGAGTAGGTTGCAAAATTTTCTCCCATTGTGTAGGTTGCCTGTTCACTCTGATGAGAGTTTCTTTTGCTGTGCAGAAGCTCTTTAGTTTAATGAGATCCCATTTGTCGATTTTGGCTTTTGTTGCCATTGCTTTTGGTGTTTTAGACATGAAGTCCTTGCCCACGCCTATGTCCTGAATGGTATTGCCTAGGTTTTCTTGTAGGATTTTAATGGTTTTAAGACTAATATATAAGTCTTTAATCCATCTTGAATTAATTTTGGTATAAGGTGTAAGGAAGGGATCCAGTTGCAGCTTTCTACATATGGCTAGCCAGTTTTCCCAGCACCATTTATTAAATAGGGAAGCCTTTCCCCATTTCTTGTTTTTGTCAGGTTTGTCAAAGATCAGATAGTTGTAGCTATGCGGCATCATTTCTGAGGGCTCTGTTCTGTCCCATTGATCTATGTCTCTGTTGTGGTACCAGTACCATGCTGTTTTGGTTACTGTAGCGTGATGCCTCCAGCTTTGTTCTTTTGGCTTAGGATTGACTTGGCGATGCGGGCTCTTTTTTGGTTCCATATGAACTTTAGAGTAGTTTTTTCCAATTCTGTGAAGAAAGTCATTGGTAGCTTGATGGGGATGGCATTGAATCTATAAATTACCTTCGGCAGTAAGTATGGCCATTTTCACGATATTGATTCTTCCAACCAATGAGCATGGAATGTTCTTCCATTTGTTTGTATCCTCTTTTATTTCATTGAGCAGTGGTTTGTAGTTCTCCTTGAAGAGGTCCTTCACATCCCTTGTAAGTTGGATTCCTAGGTATTTTATTCTCTTTGAAGCAATTGTGAATGAGAGTTCACTCATGATTTGGCTCTCTGTTTGTCTTTTATTGGTGTACAAGAATGCTTGTGATTTTTGTACATTAATTTTGTATCCTGAGACTTTGCTGAATTGGCTAATCAGCTTAAGGAGATTTTGGGCTGAGACAATGGGGTTTTCTAGATATACAATCATGTCATCTGCAAACAGGGACAATTTGACTTCCTCTTTTCCTAATTGAATACACTTTATTTCCTTCTCCTGCCTGATTGCTCTGGCCAGGATATTCCTTTTTCAACTATCGACCATTTAGCGCTCCGAATGTCCACTTGCAGTTTCTGCAGAAAGAGTGTTTCAGAACTGCTCAATCAAAACTAAGGTTGAACTATGTTAGTTGAATGCACAGAAGAGAAAGAAGTTTCGCAGAATTCTTCTGTGTAGTTTTTTTTTGAAGATATTCCTTTTTCCACTACAGGCCTCTTAGCGCACCGAATGTCCACTTGCAGTTTCTATAGAAAGAGTGTTTCAGAACTGCACAATCAAAAGTAAGGTTCAACTATGTTAGTTGAATGCACGGAACACAAAGAAGTTTCAGGGAATGCTTCTGTGTAGTTCTTATTTGAAGATATTCCTTTTCCACTATAGGCCTCTTAGCGCTCCGAATGTCCACTTGCCGTGTATTCAGAAAGAGTGTTTAAGATCTGCTCAATCAAAAGTAAGGTTCAACTCTGTCAATTGAATTCACAGATCAGAAAGAAGTTTCACAGAATGCTTCTGTGTAGTATTTGTTTGAGGATATTCCTTTTTCCACTGTAGTCCGCTTAGCGCTCCGAATGTCCACTTGCAGTTTCTACAGAAAGAGTGTTTAAGAACTGCTCAATCAAAAGTAAAGTTCAACTCTGTTAGTTGAATGCACAGGTCAGAAAGAAGTTTCACCGAATGCTTCTGGGTAGTTTGTATTTGAAGATAATCCTTTTTCCAGTATAGGCCTCATAGCTCTCCGAATATCCCCTTGCAGTTTCTACAGACAAGAGTGTTTCAGAACTGCTCAGTCAAAAGTAAGGTTCAGCTATGTGAGTTCAATGCACAGAACAGAAAGTAGCTTCACAGAATGCTTCTTTGTAGTTTTCATTTGAAGATATTTCTTTTTGCACTTGAGGCCTCATAGCGCTCCGAAGGGCACTTGCAGTTTCTAATGAAAGAGTGTTTCTTAATTCCTCAAAGTAAGGTTCAACTCTGTTATTTGAATGCACAGAACAGAAAAAAGTTTCACAGAATGCTTCTGTGTAGTTTTTATTTGAAGATATATCTTTTTCCACTATAGGCTTCTTAGCGCACAGAATGTCCACTTGCAGTTTCTACAGAAACAGTGTTTCAGAACTGCTCAATAAAATGTAAGGTTCAACTCTGCTAGTAGGATGCACAGATCAGAAAGTATTTTCACAGAATGCTTCTGGGTAATTTGTATTTGAAGATATTCCTTTTTCCACTATAGGCCTCTTAGCGCTCCGGATGTCCAATTGCAGTTTCTACAGAAAGTGTGTTTCAGAAGTGCTCAGTCAAAAGTAAGGTTAAACTCAGTTAGTTGAATGCACAGATCAGAAAGTAGTTTCACAGAATGCGCCTGTGTAGTTTTTATTTGAAGATATTACTTTTTCAACTATAGGCCTAATTGCGCTCCGAATGTCCTCATGCAGTTTCTACGGAAAGAGTGTTTAAGAACTGCACAATCTAAAGTAAGGATCAACTCTGTTAGTTGAATGCACAGATCACAAAGGAGTTTCACAGAATGCTTCTGTGTAGTATTTTTTGAAGATATTCCTTTTTCCACTGTAGTCCGCATAGCGCTCCGAATGTCCACTTGCAGTTTCTACAGAAAGAGTGTTTCAGAACTGCTCAATCAAAGGTAAGGTTCAATTATGTTAGTGGAATGCAGAGAACAGAAAGATGTTTCACAGAATGCTTCTGTGTAGTTTTTTTGAAGACATTCCTTTTCCCACTATAGGCCTCTTAGCGCACCGATTGTCCACTTGCAGTTTCTACAGAAAGAGTGTTTCGGAACTGCTCAATCAAAAGTAAGGTTCAACTATGTTAGTTGAATGCACCGAACACAAAGAAGTTTCACAGAATGCTTCTGTGTAGTTCTTATTTGAAGATATTCCTTTTCCACTATAGGCCTCTTAGCGCTCCGAATGTCCACTTGCAGTTTATTCAGAAAGAGTGTTTCAGATCTGCTCAATCAAAAGTAAGGTTCAACTCTGTTAGTTGAATGCACAGATCAGAAAGAAGTTTCACAGAATGCTTCTGGGTAGTTTGTATTTGAAGATATTCCTTTTTCCACTATAGGCCTCATTGCGCTCCGGAAGTCCAATTGTAGTTTCTACAGAAAGTGGGCTTCCGAAGTGCTCACTCAAAAGTAAGGTTAAACTCAGTTAGTTGAATGCACAGATCAGGAAGGAGTTTCACGGAATGCTTCTGTGTAGTATTTATTTGAAGATATTCCTTTTTCCACTGTAGTCCGCTTAGCGCTCAGAATGTCCACTTGCAGTTTCTACAGAAAAAGTGTTTCAGAACTGCTCAATCAAAAGTAAAGTTCAACTATGTTAGTTGAATGCACGGAACAAGTTTCACAGAATGCTTCTGTGTAGTTCTTATTTGAAGATATTCCTTTTCTACTATACGCCTCTTAGCTCTCCGAAGGTCCACTTGCAGTTTATTCAGAAAGAGTGTTTCAGATCTGCTCAATCAAAAGTAAGGTTCAACTCTGTTAGTTGAATGCACAGATCAGAAAGAAGTTTCACAGAATGCTTCTGGGTAGTTTGTATTTGAACATATTCCTTTCTCCACTATAGGCCTCTTAACGCTCCGGATGTCCAATTGCAGTTTCTACAAAAAGTGTGTTTCAGAAGTGCTCAGTCAAAAGTAAGGTTAAACTCAGTTAGTTGAATGCACAGATCAGAAAGTAGTTTCACAGAATGCTTCTGTGTAGTGTTTATTTGAATATATTCCCTTTTCCACTACAGGCCCCTTAGCGCTCCGAATGTCCACTTGAAATCTCTGTAGAAAGAGTGTTTCACAACTCCTCAATCAAAAGTAAGATTCAAATCTGTTAGTTGAATGCACTGATCAGAAAGAAGTTTCACAGAATGCTTCTGTATAGTCTTTATTTGAAGATAACCCTTTTTCCACTGTAGTCCGCTTAGCGGTCCGAATGTCCACTTGCAGTTTCTACAGAAAGAGTGTTTTAGAAATCCTCAATCAAAAGTAAGGTTCAACTCTGTTAGTTGAATGCACAGAACAGAAAGATGTTTCACAGAATGCTTCTCTGTAGTTTTTATTTGCCGATATTCCTTCTTCCCCTATAGGCCTTTTAGCGCTCCGAATGTCCACTTTCAATTTCTATAGAAAGAGTGTTTCAGAACTGCTCAATCAAAACGAATTTTCAACTCTGTTAGTTGAATGCACTGATCAGAAAGAAGTTTCACAGAATGCTTCTGTGTAGTCTTTATTGGAGGATATTCCTTTTTTTTTATGATTTTTTTTTATTATTATACTTTAGGGTTTTAGGGTACATGTGCACAATGTGAAGGTTTGTTACATATGTACCCATGTGCCATGTTGATTTCCTGCACCCATTAAGTCGTCATTTGGCCTTACGTGTATCTCCTAATGCTGTCCCTCCCCCGTCCCCCCACCCCACAACAGTCCCCGGAGCGTGATTTTCCCCTTCCTGTTTCCATGAGTTCTCATTGTTCAATTCCCACCTATGAGTGAGAACATGCGATGTTTGGTTTTTCGTCCTTGCGATAGTTTACTGAGAATGATGTTTTCCAGTTTCATCCGTGTCCCTACAAAGGACACGAACTCATCATTTTTTATGGCTGCATAGTATTCCATGGTGTATATGTGCCACATTTTCTTAATCCAGTCTATCGTTGTTGGACATTTGGGTTGGTTCCAACTCTTTGCTATTGTGAATAGTGCCGCAATAAACATACGTGTGCATGTGTCTTTATAGCAGCATGACTTATAGTCCTTTGGGTATATACCCAGTAATGGGATGGCTGGGTCAAATGGTATTTCTAGTTCTAGATCCCTGAGGAATCGCCACACTGACTTCCACAATGCTTGAACTAGTTTACAGTCCCACCAACAGTGTAAAAGTGTTCCTATTTCTCCAAATCCTCTCCAGCACCTGTTGTTTCCTGATTTTTTAATGATGGCCATTCTAACTGGTGTGAGATGGTATCTCACTGTGGTTTTGATTTGCATTTCTCTGATGGCCAGTGATGAGGAGCATTTCTTCATGTGTTTTTTGGCTGCATAAATGTCTTCTTTTGAGAATTGTCTGTTCATGTCCTCTGCCCACTTTTTGATGGGGTTGTTTGTTTTTTCTTGTAAATTTGTTTGGGTTCATTGTAGATTCTGGATATTAGCCCTTTGTCAGATGAGTAGGTTGCAAAATTTTCTCCCATTGTGTAGGTTGCCTGTTCACTCTGATGAGAGTTTCTTTTGCTGTGCAGAAGCTCTTTAGTTTAATGAGATCCCATTTGTCGATTTTGGCTTTTGTTGCCATTGCTTTTGGTGTTTTAGACATGAAGTCCTTGCCCACGCCTATGTCCTGAATGGTATTGCCTAGGTTTTCTTGTAGGATTTTAATGGTTTTAAGACTAATATATAAGTCTTTAATCCATCTTGAATTAATTTTGGTATAAGGTGTAAGGAAGGGATCCAGTTGCAGCTTTCTACATATGGCTAGCCAGTTTTCCCAGCACCATTTATTAAATAGGGAAGCCTTTCCCCATTTCTTGTTTTTGTCAGGTTTGTCAAAGATCAGATAGTTGTAGCTATGCGGCATCATTTCTGAGGGCTCTGTTCTGTCCCATTGATCTATGTCTCTGTTGTGGTACCAGTACCATGCTGTTTTGGTTACTGTAGCGTGATGCCTCCAGCTTTGTTCTTTTGGCTTAGGATTGACTTGGCGATGCGGGCTCTTTTTTGGTTCCATATGAACTTTAGAGTAGTTTTTTCCAATTCTGTGAAGAAAGTCATTGGTAGCTTGATGGGGATGGCATTGAATCTATAAATTACCTTCGGCAGTAAGTATGGCCATTTTCACGATATTGATTCTTCCAACCAATGAGCATGGAATGTTCTTCCATTTGTTTGTATCCTCTTTTATTTCATTGAGCAGTGGTTTGTAGTTCTCCTTGAAGAGGTCCTTCACATCCCTTGTAAGTTGGATTCCTAGGTATTTTATTCTCTTTGAAGCAATTGTGAATGAGAGTTCACTCATGATTTGGCTCTCTGTTTGTCTTTTATTGGTGTACAAGAATGCTTGTGATTTTTGTACATTAATTTTGTATCCTGAGACTTTGCTGAATTGGCTAATCAGCTTAAGGAGATTTTGGGCTGAGACAATGGGGTTTTCTAGATATACAATCATGTCATCTGCAAACAGGGACAATTTGACTTCCTCTTTTCCTAATTGAATACACTTTATTTCCTTCTCCTGCCTGATTGCTCTGGCCAGGATATTCCTTTTTCAACTATCGACCATTTAGCGCTCCGAATGTCCACTTGCAGTTTCTGCAGAAAGAGTGTTTCAGAACTGCTCAATCAAAACTAAGGTTGAACTATGTTAGTTGAATGCACAGAAGAGAAAGAAGTTTCGCAGAATTCTTCTGTGTAGTTTTTTTTTGAAGATATTCCTTTTTCCACTACAGGCCTCTTAGCGCACCGAATGTCCACTTGCAGTTTCTATAGAAAGAGTGTTTCAGAACTGCACAATCAAAAGTAAGGTTCAACTATGTTAGTTGAATGCACGGAACACAAAGAAGTTTCAGGGAATGCTTCTGTGTAGTTCTTATTTGAAGATATTCCTTTTCCACTATAGGCCTCTTAGCGCTCCGAATGTCCACTTGCCGTGTATTCAGAAAGAGTGTTTAAGATCTGCTCAATCAAAAGTAAGGTTCAACTCTGTCAATTGAATTCACAGATCAGAAAGAAGTTTCACAGAATGCTTCTGTGTAGTATTTGTTTGAGGATATTCCTTTTTCCACTGTAGTCCGCTTAGCGCTCCGAATGTCCACTTGCAGTTTCTACAGAAAGAGTGTTTCAGAACTGCTCAATCAAAAGTAAAGTTCAACTCTGTTAGTTGAATGCACAGGTCAGAAAGAAGTTTCACCGAATGCTTCTGGGTAGTTTGTATTTGAAGATAATCCTTTTTCCAGTATAGGCCTCATAGCTCTCCGAATATCCCCTTGCAGTTTCTACAGACAAGAGTGTTTCAGAACTGCTCAGTCAAAAGTAAGGTTCAGCTATGTGAGTTCAATGCACAGAACAGAAAGTAGCTTCACAGAATGCTTCTTTGTAGTTTTCATTTGAAGATATTTCTTTTTGCACTTGAGGCCTCATAGCGCTCCGAAGGGCACTTGCAGTTTCTAATGAAAGAGTGTTTCTTAATTCCTCAAAGTAAGGTTCAACTCTGTTATTTGAATGCACAGAACAGAAAAAAGTTTCACAGAATGCTTCTGTGTAGTTTTTATTTGAAGATATATCTTTTTCCACTATAGGCTTCTTAGCGCACAGAATGTCCACTTGCAGTTTCTACAGAAACAGTGTTTCAGAACTGCTCAATAAAATGTAAGGTTCAACTCTGCTAGTAGGATGCACAGATCAGAAAGTATTTTCACAGAATGCTTCTGGGTAATTTGTATTTGAAGATATTCCTTTTTCCACTATAGGCCTCTTAGCGCTCCGGATGTCCAATTGCAGTTTCTACAGAAAGTGTGTTTCAGAAGTGCTCAGTCAAAAGTAAGGTTAAACTCAGTTAGTTGAATGCACAGATCAGAAAGTAGTTTCACAGAATGCGCCTGTGTAGTTTTTATTTGAAGATATTACTTTTTCAACTATAGGCCTAATTGCGCTCCGAATGTCCTCATGCAGTTTCTACGGAAAGAGTGTTTAAGAACTGCACAATCTAAAGTAAGGATCAACTCTGTTAGTTGAATGCACAGATCACAAAGGAGTTTCACAGAATGCTTCTGTGTAGTATTTTTTGAAGATATTCCTTTTTCCACTGTAGTCCGCATAGCGCTCCGAATGTCCACTTGCAGTTTCTACAGAAAGAGTGTTTCAGAACTGCTCAATCAAAGGTAAGGTTCAATTATGTTAGTGGAATGCAGAGAACAGAAAGATGTTTCACAGAATGCTTCTGTGTAGTTTTTTTGAAGACATTCCTTTTTCCACTATAGGCCTCTTAGCGCACCGATTGTCCACTTGCAGTTTCTACAGAAAGAGTGTTTCGGAACTGGTCAATCAAAAGTAAGGTTCAACTATGTTAGTTGAATGCACCGAACACAAAGAAGTTTCACAGAATGCTTCTGTGTAGTTCTTATTTGAAGATATTCCTTTTCCACTATAGGCCTCTTAGCGCTCCGAATGTCCACTTGCAGTTTATTCAGAAAGAGTGTTTCAGATCTGCTCAATCAAAAGTAAGGTTCAACTCTGTTAGTTGAATGCACAGATCAGAAAGAAGTTTCACAGAATGCTTCTGGGTAGTTTGTATTTGAAGATATTCCTTTTTCCACTATAGGCCTCATTGCGCTCCGGAAGTCCAATTGTAGTTTCTACAGAAAGTGGGCTTCCGAAGTGCTCACTCAAAAGTAAGGTTAAACTCAGTTAGTTGAATGCACAGATCAGGAAGGAGTTTCACGGAATGCTTCTGTGTAGTATTTATTTGAAGATATTCCTTTTTCCACTGTAGTCCGCTTAGCGCTCAGAATGTCCACTTGCAGTTTCTACAGAAAAAGTGTTTCAGAACTGCTCAATCAAAAGTAAAGTTCAACTATGTTAGTTGAATGCACGGAACAAGTTTCACAGAATGCTTCTGTGTAGTTCTTATTTGAAGATATTCCTTTTCTACTATACGCCTCTTAGCTCTCCGAAGGTCCACTTGCAGTTTATTCAGAAAGAGTGTTTCAGATCTGCTCAATCAAAAGTAAGGTTCAACTCTGTTAGTTGAATGCACAGATCAGAAAGAAGTTTCACAGAATGCTTCTGGGTAGTTTGTATTTGAACATATTCCTTTCTCCACTATAGGCCTCTTAACGCTCCGGATGTCCAATTGCAGTTTCTACAAAAAGTGTGTTTCAGAAGTGCTCAGTCAAAAGTAAGGTTAAACTCAGTTAGTTGAATGCACAGATCAGAAAGTAGTTTCACAGAATGCTTCTGTGTAGTGTTTATTTGAATATATTCCCTTTTCCACTACAGGCCCCTTAGCGCTCCGAATGTCCACTTGAAATCTCTGTAGAAAGAGTGTTTCACAACTCCTCAATCAAAAGTAAGATTCAAATCTGTTAGTTGAATGCACTGATCAGAAAGAAGTTTCACAGAATGCTTCTGTATAGTCTTTATTTGAAGATAACCCTTTTTCCACTGTAGTCCGCTTAGCGGTCCGAATGTCCACTTGCAGTTTCTACAGAAAGAGTGTTTTAGAAATCCTCAATCAAAAGTAAGGTTCAACTCTGTTAGTTGAATGCACAGAACAGAAAGATGTTTCACAGAATGCTTCTCTGTAGTTTTTATTTGCCGATATTCCTTCTTCCCCTATAGGCCTTTTAGCGCTCCGAATGTCCACTTTCAATTTCTATAGAAAGAGTGTTTCAGAACTGCTCAATCAAAACGAATTTTCAACTCTGTTAGTTGAATGCACTGATCAGAAAGAAGTTTCACAGAATGCTTCTGTGTAGCCTTTATTGGAGGATATTCCTTTTTTTTTATGATTTTTTTTTTATTATTATACTTTAGGGTTTTAGGGTACATGTGCACAATGTGAAGGTTTGTTACATATGTACCCATGTGCCATGTTGATTTCCTGCACCCATTAAGTCGTCATTTGGCCTTACGTGTATCTCCTAATGCTGTCCCTCCCCCGTCCCCCCACCCCACAACAGTCCCCGGAGCGTGATTTTCCCCTTCCTGTTTCCATGAGTTCTCATTGTTCAATTCCCACCTATGAGTGAGAACATGCGATGTTTGGTTTTTCGTCCTTGCGATAGTTTACTGAGAATGATGTTTTCCAGTTTCATCCGTGTCCCTACAAAGGACACGAACTCATCATTTTTTATGGCTGCATAGTATTCCATGGTGTATATGTGCCACATTTTCTTAATCCAGTCTATCGTTGTTGGACATTTGGGTTGGTTCCAACTCTTTGCTATTGTGAATAGTGCCGCAATAAACATACGTGTGCATGTGTCTTTATAGCAGCATGACTTATAGTCCTTTGGGTATATACCCAGTAATGGGATGGCTGGGTCAAATGGTATTTCTAGTTCTAGATCCCTGAGGAATCGCCACACTGACTTCCACAATGCTTGAACTAGTTTACAGTCCCACCAACAGTGTAAAAGTGTTCCTATTTCTCCAAATCCTCTCCAGCACCTGTTGTTTCCTGATTTTTTAATGATGGCCATTCTAACTGGTGTGAGATGGTATCTCACTGTGGTTTTGATTTGCATTTCTCTGATGGCCAGTGATGAGGAGCATTTCTTCATGTGTTTTTTGGCTGCATAAATGTCTTCTTTTGAGAATTGTCTGTTCATGTCCTCTGCCCACTTTTTGATGGGGTTGTTTGTTTTTTCTTGTAAATTTGTTTGGGTTCATTGTAGATTCTGGATATTAGCCCTTTGTCAGATGAGTAGGTTGCAAAATTTTCTCCCATTGTGTAGGTTGCCTGTTCACTCTGATGAGAGTTTCTTTTGCTGTGCAGAAGCTCTTTAGTTTAATGAGATCCCATTTGTCGATTTTGGCTTTTGTTGCCATTGCTTTTGGTGTTTTAGACATGAAGTCCTTGCCCACGCCTATGTCCTGAATGGTATTGCCTAGGTTTTCTTGTAGGATTTTAATGGTTTTAAGACTAATATATAAGTCTTTAATCCATCTTGAATTAATTTTGGTATAAGGTGTAAGGAAGGGATCCAGTTGCAGCTTTCTACATATGGCTAGCCAGTTTTCCCAGCACCATTTATTAAATAGGGAAGCCTTTCCCCATTTCTTGTTTTTGTCAGGTTTGTCAAAGATCAGATAGTTGTAGCTATGCGGCATCATTTCTGAGGGCTCTGTTCTGTCCCATTGATCTATGTCTCTGTTGTGGTACCAGTACCATGCTGTTTTGGTTACTGTAGCGTGATGCCTCCAGCTTTGTTCTTTTGGCTTAGGATTGACTTGGCGATGCGGGCTCTTTTTTGGTTCCATATGAACTTTAGAGTAGTTTTTTCCAATTCTGTGAAGAAAGTCATTGGTAGCTTGATGGGGATGGCATTGAATCTATAAATTACCTTCGGCAGTAAGTATGGCCATTTTCACGATATTGATTCTTCCAACCAATGAGCATGGAATGTTCTTCCATTTGTTTGTATCCTCTTTTATTTCATTGAGCAGTGGTTTGTAGTTCTCCTTGAAGAGGTCCTTCACATCCCTTGTAAGTTGGATTCCTAGGTATTTTATTCTCTTTGAAGCAATTGTGAATGAGAGTTCACTCATGATTTGGCTCTCTGTTTGTCTTTTATTGGTGTACAAGAATGCTTGTGATTTTTGTACATTAATTTTGTATCCTGAGACTTTGCTGAATTGGCTAATCAGCTTAAGGAGATTTTGGGCTGAGACAATGGGGTTTTCTAGATATACAATCATGTCATCTGCAAACAGGGACAATTTGACTTCCTCTTTTCCTAATTGAATACACTTTATTTCCTTCTCCTGCCTGATTGCTCTGGCCAGGATATTCCTTTTTCAACTATCGACCATTTAGCGCTCCGAATGTCCACTTGCAGTTTCTGCAGAAAGAGTGTTTCAGAACTGCTCAATCAAAACTAAGGTTGAACTATGTTAGTTGAATGCACAGAAGAGAAAGAAGTTTCGCAGAATTCTTCTGTGTAGTTTTTTTTTGAAGATATTCCTTTTTCCACTACAGGCCTCTTAGCGCACCGAATGTCCACTTGCAGTTTCTATAGAAAGAGTGTTTCAGAACTGCACAATCAAAAGTAAGGTTCAACTATGTTAGTTGAATGCACGGAACACAAAGAAGTTTCAGGGAATGCTTCTGTGTAGTTCTTATTTGAAGATATTCCTTTTCCACTATAGGCCTCTTAGCGCTCCGAATGTCCACTTGCCGTGTATTCAGAAAGAGTGTTTAAGATCTGCTCAATCAAAAGTAAGGTTCAACTCTGTCAATTGAATTCACAGATCAGAAAGAAGTTTCACAGAATGCTTCTGTGTAGTATTTGTTTGAGGATATTCCTTTTTCCACTGTAGTCCGCTTAGCGCTCCGAATGTCCACTTGCAGTTTCTACAGAAAGAGTGTTTAAGAACTGCTCAATCAAAAGTAAAGTTCAACTCTGTTAGTTGAATGCACAGGTCAGAAAGAAGTTTCACCGAATGCTTCTGGGTAGTTTGTATTTGAAGATAATCCTTTTTCCAGTATAGGCCTCATAGCTCTCCGAATATCCCCTTGCAGTTTCTACAGACAAGAGTGTTTCAGAACTGCTCAGTCAAAAGTAAGGTTCAGCTATGTGAGTTCAATGCACAGAACAGAAAGTAGCTTCACAGAATGCTTCTTTGTAGTTTTCATTTGAAGATATTTCTTTTTGCACTTGAGGCCTCATAGCGCTCCGAAGGGCACTTGCAGTTTCTAATGAAAGAGTGTTTCTTAATTCCTCAAAGTAAGGTTCAACTCTGTTATTTGAATGCACAGAACAGAAAAAAGTTTCACAGAATGCTTCTGTGTAGTTTTTATTTGAAGATATATCTTTTTCCACTATAGGCTTCTTAGCGCACAGAATGTCCACTTGCAGTTTCTACAGAAACAGTGTTTCAGAACTGCTCAATAAAATGTAAGGTTCAACTCTGCTAGTAGGATGCACAGATCAGAAAGTATTTTCACAGAATGCTTCTGGGTAATTTGTATTTGAAGATATTCCTTTTTCCACTATAGGCCTCTTAGCGCTCCGGATGTCCAATTGCAGTTTCTACAGAAAGTGTGTTTCAGAAGTGCTCAGTCAAAAGTAAGGTTAAACTCAGTTAGTTGAATGCACAGATCAGAAAGTAGTTTCACAGAATGCGCCTGTGTAGTTTTTATTTGAAGATATTACTTTTTCAACTATAGGCCTAATTGCGCTCCGAATGTCCTCATGCAGTTTCTACGGAAAGAGTGTTTAAGAACTGCACAATCTAAAGTAAGGATCAACTCTGTTAGTTGAATGCACAGATCACAAAGGAGTTTCACAGAATGCTTCTGTGTAGTATTTTTTGAAGATATTCCTTTTTCCACTGTAGTCCGCATAGCGCTCCGAATGTCCACTTGCAGTTTCTACAGAAAGAGTGTTTCAGAACTGCTCAATCAAAGGTAAGGTTCAATTATGTTAGTGGAATGCAGAGAACAGAAAGATGTTTCACAGAATGCTTCTGTGTAGTTTTTTTGAAGACATTCCTTTTCCCACTATAGGCCTCTTAGCGCACCGATTGTCCACTTGCAGTTTCTACAGAAAGAGTGTTTCGGAACTGCTCAATCAAAAGTAAGGTTCAACTATGTTAGTTGAATGCACCGAACACAAAGAAGTTTCACAGAATGCTTCTGTGTAGTTCTTATTTGAAGATATTCCTTTTCCACTATAGGCCTCTTAGCGCTCCGAATGTCCACTTGCAGTTTATTCAGAAAGAGTGTTTCAGATCTGCTCAATCAAAAGTAAGGTTCAACTCTGTTAGTTGAATGCACAGATCAGAAAGAAGTTTCACAGAATGCTTCTGGGTAGTTTGTATTTGAAGATATTCCTTTTTCCACTATAGGCCTCATTGCGCTCCGGAAGTCCAATTGTAGTTTCTACAGAAAGTGGGCTTCCGAAGTGCTCACTCAAAAGTAAGGTTAAACTCAGTTAGTTGAATGCACAGATCAGGAAGGAGTTTCACGGAATGCTTCTGTGTAGTATTTATTTGAAGATATTCCTTTTTCCACTGTAGTCCGCTTAGCGCTCAGAATGTCCACTTGCAGTTTCTACAGAAAAAGTGTTTCAGAACTGCTCAATCAAAAGTAAAGTTCAACTATGTTAGTTGAATGCACGGAACAAGTTTCACAGAATGCTTCTGTGTAGTTCTTATTTGAAGATATTCCTTTTCTACTATACGCCTCTTAGCTCTCCGAAGGTCCACTTGCAGTTTATTCAGAAAGAGTGTTTCAGATCTGCTCAATCAAAAGTAAGGTTCAACTCTGTTAGTTGAATGCACAGATCAGAAAGAAGTTTCACAGAATGCTTCTGGGTAGTTTGTATTTGAACATATTCCTTTTTCCACTATAGGCCTCTTAACGCTCCGGATGTCCAATTGCAGTTTCTACAAAAAGTGTGTTTCAGAAGTGCTCAGTCAAAAGTAAGGTTAAACTCAGTTAGTTGAATGCACAGATCAGAAAGTAGTTTCACAGAATGCTTCTGTGTAGTGTTTATTTGAATATATTCCCTTTTCCACTACAGGCCCCTTAGCGCTCCGAATGTCCACTTGAAATCTCTGTAGAAAGAGTGTTTCACAACTCCTCAATCAAAAGTAAGATTCAAATCTGTTAGTTGAATGCACTGATCAGAAAGAAGTTTCACAGAATGCTTCTGTATAGTCTTTATTTGAAGATAACCCTTTTTCCACTGTAGTCCGCTTAGCGGTCCGAATGTCCACTTGCAGTTTCTACAGAAAGAGTGTTTTAGAAATCCTCAATCAAAAGTAAGGTTCAACTCTGTTAGTTGAATGCACAGAACAGAAAGATGTTTCACAGAATGCTTCTCTGTAGTTTTTATTTGCCGATATTCCTTCTTCCCCTATAGGCCTTTTAGCGCTCCGAATGTCCACTTTCAATTTCTATAGAAAGAGTGTTTCAGAACTGCTCAATCAAAACGAATTTTCAACTCTGTTAGTTGAATGCACTGATCAGAAAGAAGTTTCACAGAATGCTTCTGTGTAGTCTTTATTGGAGGATATTCCTTTTTTTTTATGATTTTTTTTTATTATTATACTTTAGGGTTTTAGGGTACATGTGCACAATGTGAAGGTTTGTTACATATGTACCCATGTGCCATGTTGATTTCCTGCACCCATTAAGTCGTCATTTGGCCTTACGTGTATCTCCTAATGCTGTCCCTCCCCCGTCCCCCCACCCCACAACAGTCCCCGGAGCGTGATTTTCCCCTTCCTGTTTCCATGAGTTCTCATTGTTCAATTCCCACCTATGAGTGAGAACATGCGATGTTTGGTTTTTCGTCCTTGCGATAGTTTACTGAGAATGATGTTTTCCAGTTTCATCCGTGTCCCTACAAAGGACACGAACTCATCATTTTTTATGGCTGCATAGTATTCCATGGTGTATATGTGCCACATTTTCTTAATCCAGTCTATCGTTGTTGGACATTTGGGTTGGTTCCAACTCTTTGCTATTGTGAATAGTGCCGCAATAAACATACGTGTGCATGTGTCTTTATAGCAGCATGACTTATAGTCCTTTGGGTATATACCCAGTAATGGGATGGCTGGGTCAAATGGTATTTCTAGTTCTAGATCCCTGAGGAATCGCCACACTGACTTCCACAATGCTTGAACTAGTTTACAGTCCCACCAACAGTGTAAAAGTGTTCCTATTTCTCCAAATCCTCTCCAGCACCTGTTGTTTCCTGATTTTTTAATGATGGCCATTCTAACTGGTGTGAGATGGTATCTCACTGTGGTTTTGATTTGCATTTCTCTGATGGCCAGTGATGAGGAGCATTTCTTCATGTGTTTTTTGGCTGCATAAATGTCTTCTTTTGAGAATTGTCTGTTCATGTCCTCTGCCCACTTTTTGATGGGGTTGTTTGTTTTTTCTTGTAAATTTGTTTGGGTTCATTGTAGATTCTGGATATTAGCCCTTTGTCAGATGAGTAGGTTGCAAAATTTTCTCCCATTGTGTAGGTTGCCTGTTCACTCTGATGAGAGTTTCTTTTGCTGTGCAGAAGCTCTTTAGTTTAATGAGATCCCATTTGTCGATTTTGGCTTTTGTTGCCATTGCTTTTGGTGTTTTAGACATGAAGTCCTTGCCCACGCCTATGTCCTGAATGGTATTGCCTAGGTTTTCTTGTAGGATTTTAATGGTTTTAAGACTAATATATAAGTCTTTAATCCATCTTGAATTAATTTTGGTATAAGGTGTAAGGAAGGGATCCAGTTGCAGCTTTCTACATATGGCTAGCCAGTTTTCCCAGCACCATTTATTAAATAGGGAAGCCTTTCCCCATTTCTTGTTTTTGTCAGGTTTGTCAAAGATCAGATAGTTGTAGCTATGCGGCATCATTTCTGAGGGCTCTGTTCTGTCCCATTGATCTATGTCTCTGTTGTGGTACCAGTACCATGCTGTTTTGGTTACTGTAGCGTGATGCCTCCAGCTTTGTTCTTTTGGCTTAGGATTGACTTGGCGATGCGGGCTCTTTTTTGGTTCCATATGAACTTTAGAGTAGTTTTTTCCAATTCTGTGAAGAAAGTCATTGGTAGCTTGATGGGGATGGCATTGAATCTATAAATTACCTTCGGCAGTAAGTATGGCCATTTTCACGATATTGATTCTTCCAACCAATGAGCATGGAATGTTCTTCCATTTGTTTGTATCCTCTTTTATTTCATTGAGCAGTGGTTTGTAGTTCTCCTTGAAGAGGTCCTTCACATCCCTTGTAAGTTGGATTCCTAGGTATTTTATTCTCTTTGAAGCAATTGTGAATGAGAGTTCACTCATGATTTGGCTCTCTGTTTGTCTTTTATTGGTGTACAAGAATGCTTGTGATTTTTGTACATTAATTTTGTATCCTGAGACTTTGCTGAATTGGCTAATCAGCTTAAGGAGATTTTGGGCTGAGACAATGGGGTTTTCTAGATATACAATCATGTCATCTGCAAACAGGGACAATTTGACTTCCTCTTTTCCTAATTGAATACACTTTATTTCCTTCTCCTGCCTGATTGCTCTGGCCAGGATATTCCTTTTTCAACTATCGACCATTTAGCGCTCCGAATGTCCACTTGCAGTTTCTGCAGAAAGAGTGTTTCAGAACTGCTCAATCAAAACTAAGGTTGAACTATGTTAGTTGAATGCACAGAAGAGAAAGAAGTTTCGCAGAATTCTTCTGTGTAGTTTTTTTTTGAAGATATTCCTTTTTCCACTACAGGCCTCTTAGCGCACCGAATGTCCACTTGCAGTTTCTATAGAAAGAGTGTTTCAGAACTGCACAATCAAAAGTAAGGTTCAACTATGTTAGTTGAATGCACGGAACACAAAGAAGTTTCAGGGAATGCTTCTGTGTAGTTCTTATTTGAAGATATTCCTTTTCCACTATAGGCCTCTTAGCGCTCCGAATGTCCACTTGCCGTGTATTCAGAAAGAGTGTTTAAGATCTGCTCAATCAAAAGTAAGGTTCAACTCTGTCAATTGAATTCACAGATCAGAAAGAAGTTTCACAGAATGCTTCTGTGTAGTATTTGTTTGAGGATATTCCTTTTTCCACTGTAGTCCGCTTAGCGCTCCGAATGTCCACTTGCAGTTTCTACAGAAAGAGTGTTTCAGAACTGCTCAATCAAAAGTAAAGTTCAACTCTGTTAGTTGAATGCACAGGTCAGAAAGAAGTTTCACCGAATGCTTCTGGGTAGTTTGTATTTGAAGATAATCCTTTTTCCAGTATAGGCCTCATAGCTCTCCGAATATCCCCTTGCAGTTTCTACAGACAAGAGTGTTTCAGAACTGCTCAGTCAAAAGTAAGGTTCAGCTATGTGAGTTCAATGCACAGAACAGAAAGTAGCTTCACAGAATGCTTCTTTGTAGTTTTCATTTGAAGATATTTCTTTTTGCACTTGAGGCCTCATAGCGCTCCGAAGGGCACTTGCAGTTTCTAATGAAAGAGTGTTTCTTAATTCCTCAAAGTAAGGTTCAACTCTGTTATTTGAATGCACAGAACAGAAAAAAGTTTCACAGAATGCTTCTGTGTAGTTTTTATTTGAAGATATATCTTTTTCCACTATAGGCTTCTTAGCGCACAGAATGTCCACTTGCAGTTTCTACAGAAACAGTGTTTCAGAACTGCTCAATAAAATGTAAGGTTCAACTCTGCTAGTAGGATGCACAGATCAGAAAGTATTTTCACAGAATGCTTCTGGGTAATTTGTATTTGAAGATATTCCTTTTTCCACTATAGGCCTCTTAGCGCTCCGGATGTCCAATTGCAGTTTCTACAGAAAGTGTGTTTCAGAAGTGCTCAGTCAAAAGTAAGGTTAAACTCAGTTAGTTGAATGCACAGATCAGAAAGTAGTTTCACAGAATGCGCCTGTGTAGTTTTTATTTGAAGATATTACTTTTTCAACTATAGGCCTAATTGCGCTCCGAATGTCCTCATGCAGTTTCTACGGAAAGAGTGTTTAAGAACTGCACAATCTAAAGTAAGGATCAACTCTGTTAGTTGAATGCACAGATCACAAAGGAGTTTCACAGAATGCTTCTGTGTAGTATTTTTTGAAGATATTCCTTTTTCCACTGTAGTCCGCATAGCGCTCCGAATGTCCACTTGCAGTTTCTACAGAAAGAGTGTTTCAGAACTGCTCAATCAAAGGTAAGGTTCAATTATGTTAGTGGAATGCAGAGAACAGAAAGATGTTTCACAGAATGCTTCTGTGTAGTTTTTTTGAAGACATTCCTTTTCCCACTATAGGCCTCTTAGCGCACCGATTGTCCACTTGCAGTTTCTACAGAAAGAGTGTTTCGGAACTGCTCAATCAAAAGTAAGGTTCAACTATGTTAGTTGAATGCACCGAACACAAAGAAGTTTCACAGAATGCTTCTGTGTAGTTCTTATTTGAAGATATTCCTTTTCCACTATAGGCCTCTTAGCGCTCCGAATGTCCACTTGCAGTTTATTCAGAAAGAGTGTTTCAGATCTGCTCAATCAAAAGTAAGGTTCAACTCTGTTAGTTGAATGCACAGATCAGAAAGAAGTTTCACAGAATGCTTCTGGGTAGTTTGTATTTGAAGATATTCCTTTTTCCACTATAGGCCTCATTGCGCTCCGGAAGTCCAATTGTAGTTTCTACAGAAAGTGGGCTTCCGAAGTGCTCACTCAAAAGTAAGGTTAAACTCAGTTAGTTGAATGCACAGATCAGGAAGGAGTTTCACGGAATGCTTCTGTGTAGTATTTATTTGAAGATATTCCTTTTTCCACTGTAGTCCGCTTAGCGCTCAGAATGTCCACTTGCAGTTTCTACAGAAAAAGTGTTTCAGAACTGCTCAATCAAAAGTAAAGTTCAACTATGTTAGTTGAATGCACGGAACAAGTTTCACAGAATGCTTCTGTGTAGTTCTTATTTGAAGATATTCCTTTTCTACTATACGCCTCTTAGCTCTCCGAAGGTCCACTTGCAGTTTATTCAGAAAGAGTGTTTCAGATCTGCTCAATCAAAAGTAAGGTTCAACTCTGTTAGTTGAATGCACAGATCAGAAAGAAGTTTCACAGAATGCTTCTGGGTAGTTTGTATTTGAACATATTCCTTTCTCCACTATAGGCCTCTTAACGCTCCGGATGTCCAATTGCAGTTTCTACAAAAAGTGTGTTTCAGAAGTGCTCAGTCAAAAGTAAGGTTAAACTCAGTTAGTTGAATGCACAGATCAGAAAGTAGTTTCACAGAATGCTTCTGTGTAGTGTTTATTTGAATATATTCCCTTTTCCACTACAGGCCCCTTAGCGCTCCGAATGTCCACTTGAAATCTCTGTAGAAAGAGTGTTTCACAACTCCTCAATCAAAAGTAAGATTCAAATCTGTTAGTTGAATGCACTGATCAGAAAGAAGTTTCACAGAATGCTTCTGTATAGTCTTTATTTGAAGATAACCCTTTTTCCACTGTAGTCCGCTTAGCGGTCCGAATGTCCACTTGCAGTTTCTACAGAAAGAGTGTTTTAGAAATCCTCAATCAAAAGTAAGGTTCAACTCTGTTAGTTGAATGCACAGAACAGAAAGATGTTTCACAGAATGCTTCTCTGTAGTTTTTATTTGCCGATATTCCTTCTTCCCCTATAGGCCTTTTAGCGCTCCGAATGTCCACTTTCAATTTCTATAGAAAGAGTGTTTCAGAACTGCTCAATCAAAACGAATTTTCAACTCTGTTAGTTGAATGCACTGATCAGAAAGAAGTTTCACAGAATGCTTCTGTGTAGTCTTTATTGGAGGATATTCCTTTTTTTTTATGATTTTTTTTTATTATTATACTTTAGGGTTTTAGGGTACATGTGCACAATGTGAAGGTTTGTTACATATGTACCCATGTGCCATGTTGATTTCCTGCACCCATTAAGTCGTCATTTGGCCTTACGTGTATCTCCTAATGCTGTCCCTCCCCCGTCCCCCCACCCCACAACAGTCCCCGGAGCGTGATTTTCCCCTTCCTGTTTCCATGAGTTCTCATTGTTCAATTCCCACCTATGAGTGAGAACATGCGATGTTTGGTTTTTCGTCCTTGCGATAGTTTACTGAGAATGATGTTTTCCAGTTTCATCCGTGTCCCTACAAAGGACACGAACTCATCATTTTTTATGGCTGCATAGTATTCCATGGTGTATATGTGCCACATTTTCTTAATCCAGTCTATCGTTGTTGGACATTTGGGTTGGTTCCAACTCTTTGCTATTGTGAATAGTGCCGCAATAAACATACGTGTGCATGTGTCTTTATAGCAGCATGACTTATAGTCCTTTGGGTATATACCCAGTAATGGGATGGCTGGGTCAAATGGTATTTCTAGTTCTAGATCCCTGAGGAATCGCCACACTGACTTCCACAATGCTTGAACTAGTTTACAGTCCCACCAACAGTGTAAAAGTGTTCCTATTTCTCCAAATCCTCTCCAGCACCTGTTGTTTCCTGATTTTTTAATGATGGCCATTCTAACTGGTGTGAGATGGTATCTCACTGTGGTTTTGATTTGCATTTCTCTGATGGCCAGTGATGAGGAGCATTTCTTCATGTGTTTTTTGGCTGCATAAATGTCTTCTTTTGAGAATTGTCTGTTCATGTCCTCTGCCCACTTTTTGATGGGGTTGTTTGTTTTTTCTTGTAAATTTGTTTGGGTTCATTGTAGATTCTGGATATTAGCCCTTTGTCAGATGAGTAGGTTGCAAAATTTTCTCCCATTGTGTAGGTTGCCTGTTCACTCTGATGAGAGTTTCTTTTGCTGTGCAGAAGCTCTTTAGTTTAATGAGATCCCATTTGTCGATTTTGGCTTTTGTTGCCATTGCTTTTGGTGTTTTAGACATGAAGTCCTTGCCCACGCCTATGTCCTGAATGGTATTGCCTAGGTTTTCTTGTAGGATTTTAATGGTTTTAAGACTAATATATAAGTCTTTAATCCATCTTGAATTAATTTTGGTATAAGGTGTAAGGAAGGGATCCAGTTGCAGCTTTCTACATATGGCTAGCCAGTTTTCCCAGCACCATTTATTAAATAGGGAAGCCTTTCCCCATTTCTTGTTTTTGTCAGGTTTGTCAAAGATCAGATAGTTGTAGCTATGCGGCATCATTTCTGAGGGCTCTGTTCTGTCCCATTGATCTATGTCTCTGTTGTGGTACCAGTACCATGCTGTTTTGGTTACTGTAGCGTGATGCCTCCAGCTTTGTTCTTTTGGCTTAGGATTGACTTGGCGATGCGGGCTCTTTTTTGGTTCCATATGAACTTTAGAGTAGTTTTTTCCAATTCTGTGAAGAAAGTCATTGGTAGCTTGATGGGGATGGCATTGAATCTATAAATTACCTTCGGCAGTAAGTATGGCCATTTTCACGATATTGATTCTTCCAACCAATGAGCATGGAATGTTCTTCCATTTGTTTGTATCCTCTTTTATTTCATTGAGCAGTGGTTTGTAGTTCTCCTTGAAGAGGTCCTTCACATCCCTTGTAAGTTGGATTCCTAGGTATTTTATTCTCTTTGAAGCAATTGTGAATGAGAGTTCACTCATGATTTGGCTCTCTGTTTGTCTTTTATTGGTGTACAAGAATGCTTGTGATTTTTGTACATTAATTTTGTATCCTGAGACTTTGCTGAATTGGCTAATCAGCTTAAGGAGATTTTGGGCTGAGACAATGGGGTTTTCTAGATATACAATCATGTCATCTGCAAACAGGGACAATTTGACTTCCTCTTTTCCTAATTGAATACACTTTATTTCCTTCTCCTGCCTGATTGCTCTGGCCAGGATATTCCTTTTTCAACTATCGACCATTTAGCGCTCCGAATGTCCACTTGCAGTTTCTGCAGAAAGAGTGTTTCAGAACTGCTCAATCAAAACTAAGGTTGAACTATGTTAGTTGAATGCACAGAAGAGAAAGAAGTTTCGCAGAATTCTTCTGTGTAGTTTTTTTTTGAAGATATTCCTTTTTCCACTACAGGCCTCTTAGCGCACCGAATGTCCACTTGCAGTTTCTATAGAAAGAGTGTTTCAGAACTGCACAATCAAAAGTAAGGTTCAACTATGTTAGTTGAATGCACGGAACACAAAGAAGTTTCAGGGAATGCTTCTGTGTAGTTCTTATTTGAAGATATTCCTTTTCCACTATAGGCCTCTTAGCGCTCCGAATGTCCACTTGCCGTGTATTCAGAAAGAGTGTTTAAGATCTGCTCAATCAAAAGTAAGGTTCAACTCTGTCAATTGAATTCACAGATCAGAAAGAAGTTTCACAGAATGCTTCTGTGTAGTATTTGTTTGAGGATATTCCTTTTTCCACTGTAGTCCGCTTAGCGCTCCGAATGTCCACTTGCAGTTTCTACAGAAAGAGTGTTTAAGAACTGCTCAATCAAAAGTAAAGTTCAACTCTGTTAGTTGAATGCACAGGTCAGAAAGAAGTTTCACCGAATGCTTCTGGGTAGTTTGTATTTGAAGATAATCCTTTTTCCAGTATAGGCCTCATAGCTCTCCGAATATCCCCTTGCAGTTTCTACAGACAAGAGTGTTTCAGAACTGCTCAGTCAAAAGTAAGGTTCAGCTATGTGAGTTCAATGCACAGAACAGAAAGTAGCTTCACAGAATGCTTCTTTGTAGTTTTCATTTGAAGATATTTCTTTTTGCACTTGAGGCCTCATAGCGCTCCGAAGGGCACTTGCAGTTTCTAATGAAAGAGTGTTTCTTAATTCCTCAAAGTAAGGTTCAACTCTGTTATTTGAATGCACAGAACAGAAAAAAGTTTCACAGAATGCTTCTGTGTAGTTTTTATTTGAAGATATATCTTTTTCCACTATAGGCTTCTTAGCGCACAGAATGTCCACTTGCAGTTTCTACAGAAACAGTGTTTCAGAACTGCTCAATAAAATGTAAGGTTCAACTCTGCTAGTAGGATGCACAGATCAGAAAGTATTTTCACAGAATGCTTCTGGGTAATTTGTATTTGAAGATATTCCTTTTTCCACTATAGGCCTCTTAGCGCTCCGGATGTCCAATTGCAGTTTCTACAGAAAGTGTGTTTCAGAAGTGCTCAGTCAAAAGTAAGGTTAAACTCAGTTAGTTGAATGCACAGATCAGAAAGTAGTTTCACAGAATGCGCCTGTGTAGTTTTTATTTGAAGATATTACTTTTTCAACTATAGGCCTAATTGCGCTCCGAATGTCCTCATGCAGTTTCTACGGAAAGAGTGTTTAAGAACTGCACAATCTAAAGTAAGGATCAACTCTGTTAGTTGAATGCACAGATCACAAAGGAGTTTCACAGAATGCTTCTGTGTAGTATTTTTTGAAGATATTCCTTTTTCCACTGTAGTCCGCATAGCGCTCCGAATGTCCACTTGCAGTTTCTACAGAAAGAGTGTTTCAGAACTGCTCAATCAAAGGTAAGGTTCAATTATGTTAGTGGAATGCAGAGAACAGAAAGATGTTTCACAGAATGCTTCTGTGTAGTTTTTTTGAAGACATTCCTTTTCCCACTATAGGCCTCTTAGCGCACCGATTGTCCACTTGCAGTTTCTACAGAAAGAGTGTTTCGGAACTGCTCAATCAAAAGTAAGGTTCAACTATGTTAGTTGAATGCACCGAACACAAAGAAGTTTCACAGAATGCTTCTGTGTAGTTCTTATTTGAAGATATTCCTTTTCCACTATAGGCCTCTTAGCGCTCCGAATGTCCACTTGCAGTTTATTCAGAAAGAGTGTTTCAGATCTGCTCAATCAAAAGTAAGGTTCAACTCTGTTAGTTGAATGCACAGATCAGAAAGAAGTTTCACAGAATGCTTCTGGGTAGTTTGTATTTGAAGATATTCCTTTTTCCACTATAGGCCTCATTGCGCTCCGGAAGTCCAATTGTAGTTTCTACAGAAAGTGGGCTTCCGAAGTGCTCACTCAAAAGTAAGGTTAAACTCAGTTAGTTGAATGCACAGATCAGGAAGGAGTTTCACGGAATGCTTCTGTGTAGTATTTATTTGAAGATATTCCTTTTTCCACTGTAGTCCGCTTAGCGCTCAGAATGTCCACTTGCAGTTTCTACAGAAAAAGTGTTTCAGAACTGCTCAATCAAAAGTAAAGTTCAACTATGTTAGTTGAATGCACGGAACAAGTTTCACAGAATGCTTCTGTGTAGTTCTTATTTGAAGATATTCCTTTTCTACTATACGCCTCTTAGCTCTCCGAAGGTCCACTTGCAGTTTATTCAGAAAGAGTGTTTCAGATCTGCTCAATCAAAAGTAAGGTTCAACTCTGTTAGTTGAATGCACAGATCAGAAAGAAGTTTCACAGAATGCTTCTGGGTAGTTTGTATTTGAACATATTCCTTTCTCCACTATAGGCCTCTTAACGCTCCGGATGTCCAATTGCAGTTTCTACAAAAAGTGTGTTTCAGAAGTGCTCAGTCAAAAGTAAGGTTAAACTCAGTTAGTTGAATGCACAGATCAGAAAGTAGTTTCACAGAATGCTTCTGTGTAGTGTTTATTTGAATATATTCCCTTTTCCACTACAGGCCCCTTAGCGCTCCGAATGTCCACTTGAAATCTCTGTAGAAAGAGTGTTTCACAACTCCTCAATCAAAAGTAAGATTCAAATCTGTTAGTTGAATGCACTGATCAGAAAGAAGTTTCACAGAATGCTTCTGTATAGTCTTTATTTGAAGATAACCCTTTTTCCACTGTAGTCCGCTTAGCGGTCCGAATGTCCACTTGCAGTTTCTACAGAAAGAGTGTTTTAGAAATCCTCAATCAAAAGTAAGGTTCAACTCTGTTAGTTGAATGCACAGAACAGAAAGATGTTTCACAGAATGCTTCTCTGTAGTTTTTATTTGCCGATATTCCTTCTTCCCCTATAGGCCTTTTAGCGCTCCGAATGTCCACTTTCAATTTCTATAGAAAGAGTGTTTCAGAACTGCTCAATCAAAACGAATTTTCAACTCTGTTAGTTGAATGCACTGATCAGAAAGAAGTTTCACAGAATGCTTCTGTGTAGTCTTTATTGGAGGATATTCCTTTTTTTTTATGATTTTTTTTTATTATTATACTTTAGGGTTTTAGGGTACATGTGCACAATGTGAAGGTTTGTTACATATGTACCCATGTGCCATGTTGATTTCCTGCACCCATTAAGTCGTCATTTGGCCTTACGTGTATCTCCTAATGCTGTCCCTCCCCCGTCCCCCCACCCCACAACAGTCCCCGGAGCGTGATTTTCCCCTTCCTGTTTCCATGAGTTCTCATTGTTCAATTCCCACCTATGAGTGAGAACATGCGATGTTTGGTTTTTCGTCCTTGCGATAGTTTACTGAGAATGATGTTTTCCAGTTTCATCCGTGTCCCTACAAAGGACACGAACTCATCATTTTTTATGGCTGCATAGTATTCCATGGTGTATATGTGCCACATTTTCTTAATCCAGTCTATCGTTGTTGGACATTTGGGTTGGTTCCAACTCTTTGCTATTGTGAATAGTGCCGCAATAAACATACGTGTGCATGTGTCTTTATAGCAGCATGACTTATAGTCCTTTGGGTATATACCCAGTAATGGGATGGCTGGGTCAAATGGTATTTCTAGTTCTAGATCCCTGAGGAATCGCCACACTGACTTCCACAATGCTTGAACTAGTTTACAGTCCCACCAACAGTGTAAAAGTGTTCCTATTTCTCCAAATCCTCTCCAGCACCTGTTGTTTCCTGATTTTTTAATGATGGCCATTCTAACTGGTGTGAGATGGTATCTCACTGTGGTTTTGATTTGCATTTCTCTGATGGCCAGTGATGAGGAGCATTTCTTCATGTGTTTTTTGGCTGCATAAATGTCTTCTTTTGAGAATTGTCTGTTCATGTCCTCTGCCCACTTTTTGATGGGGTTGTTTGTTTTTTCTTGTAAATTTGTTTGGGTTCATTGTAGATTCTGGATATTAGCCCTTTGTCAGATGAGTAGGTTGCAAAATTTTCTCCCATTGTGTAGGTTGCCTGTTCACTCTGATGAGAGTTTCTTTTGCTGTGCAGAAGCTCTTTAGTTTAATGAGATCCCATTTGTCGATTTTGGCTTTTGTTGCCATTGCTTTTGGTGTTTTAGACATGAAGTCCTTGCCCACGCCTATGTCCTGAATGGTATTGCCTAGGTTTTCTTGTAGGATTTTAATGGTTTTAAGACTAATATATAAGTCTTTAATCCATCTTGAATTAATTTTGGTATAAGGTGTAAGGAAGGGATCCAGTTGCAGCTTTCTACATATGGCTAGCCAGTTTTCCCAGCACCATTTATTAAATAGGGAAGCCTTTCCCCATTTCTTGTTTTTGTCAGGTTTGTCAAAGATCAGATAGTTGTAGCTATGCGGCATCATTTCTGAGGGCTCTGTTCTGTCCCATTGATCTATGTCTCTGTTGTGGTACCAGTACCATGCTGTTTTGGTTACTGTAGCGTGATGCCTCCAGCTTTGTTCTTTTGGCTTAGGATTGACTTGGCGATGCGGGCTCTTTTTTGGTTCCATATGAACTTTAGAGTAGTTTTTTCCAATTCTGTGAAGAAAGTCATTGGTAGCTTGATGGGGATGGCATTGAATCTATAAATTACCTTCGGCAGTAAGTATGGCCATTTTCACGATATTGATTCTTCCAACCAATGAGCATGGAATGTTCTTCCATTTGTTTGTATCCTCTTTTATTTCATTGAGCAGTGGTTTGTAGTTCTCCTTGAAGAGGTCCTTCACATCCCTTGTAAGTTGGATTCCTAGGTATTTTATTCTCTTTGAAGCAATTGTGAATGAGAGTTCACTCATGATTTGGCTCTCTGTTTGTCTTTTATTGGTGTACAAGAATGCTTGTGATTTTTGTACATTAATTTTGTATCCTGAGACTTTGCTGAATTGGCTAATCAGCTTAAGGAGATTTTGGGCTGAGACAATGGGGTTTTCTAGATATACAATCATGTCATCTGCAAACAGGGACAATTTGACTTCCTCTTTTCCTAATTGAATACACTTTATTTCCTTCTCCTGCCTGATTGCTCTGGCCAGGATATTCCTTTTTCAACTATCGACCATTTAGCGCTCCGAATGTCCACTTGCAGTTTCTGCAGAAAGAGTGTTTCAGAACTGCTCAATCAAAACTAAGGTTGAACTATGTTAGTTGAATGCACAGAAGAGAAAGAAGTTTCGCAGAATTCTTCTGTGTAGTTTTTTTTTGAAGATATTCCTTTTTCCACTACAGGCCTCTTAGCGCACCGAATGTCCACTTGCAGTTTCTATAGAAAGAGTGTTTCAGAACTGCACAATCAAAAGTAAGGTTCAACTATGTTAGTTGAATGCACGGAACACAAAGAAGTTTCAGGGAATGCTTCTGTGTAGTTCTTATTTGAAGATATTCCTTTTCCACTATAGGCCTCTTAGCGCTCCGAATGTCCACTTGCCGTGTATTCAGAAAGAGTGTTTAAGATCTGCTCAATCAAAAGTAAGGTTCAACTCTGTCAATTGAATTCACAGATCAGAAAGAAGTTTCACAGAATGCTTCTGTGTAGTATTTGTTTGAGGATATTCCTTTTTCCACTGTAGTCCGCTTAGCGCTCCGAATGTCCACTTGCAGTTTCTACAGAAAGAGTGTTTAAGAACTGCTCAATCAAAAGTAAAGTTCAACTCTGTTAGTTGAATGCACAGGTCAGAAAGAAGTTTCACCGAATGCTTCTGGGTAGTTTGTATTTGAAGATAATCCTTTTTCCAGTATAGGCCTCATAGCTCTCCGAATATCCCCTTGCAGTTTCTACAGACAAGAGTGTTTCAGAACTGCTCAGTCAAAAGTAAGGTTCAGCTATGTGAGTTCAATGCACAGAACAGAAAGTAGCTTCACAGAATGCTTCTTTGTAGTTTTCATTTGAAGATATTTCTTTTTGCACTTGAGGCCTCATAGCGCTCCGAAGGGCACTTGCAGTTTCTAATGAAAGAGTGTTTCTTAATTCCTCAAAGTAAGGTTCAACTCTGTTATTTGAATGCACAGAACAGAAAAAAGTTTCACAGAATGCTTCTGTGTAGTTTTTATTTGAAGATATATCTTTTTCCACTATAGGCTTCTTAGCGCACAGAATGTCCACTTGCAGTTTCTACAGAAACAGTGTTTCAGAACTGCTCAATAAAATGTAAGGTTCAACTCTGCTAGTAGGATGCACAGATCAGAAAGTATTTTCACAGAATGCTTCTGGGTAATTTGTATTTGAAGATATTCCTTTTTCCACTATAGGCCTCTTAGCGCTCCGGATGTCCAATTGCAGTTTCTACAGAAAGTGTGTTTCAGAAGTGCTCAGTCAAAAGTAAGGTTAAACTCAGTTAGTTGAATGCACAGATCAGAAAGTAGTTTCACAGAATGCGCCTGTGTAGTTTTTATTTGAAGATATTACTTTTTCAACTATAGGCCTAATTGCGCTCCGAATGTCCTCATGCAGTTTCTACGGAAAGAGTGTTTAAGAACTGCACAATCTAAAGTAAGGATCAACTCTGTTAGTTGAATGCACAGATCACAAAGGAGTTTCACAGAATGCTTCTGTGTAGTATTTTTTGAAGATATTCCTTTTTCCACTGTAGTCCGCATAGCGCTCCGAATGTCCACTTGCAGTTTCTACAGAAAGAGTGTTTCAGAACTGCTCAATCAAAGGTAAGGTTCAATTATGTTAGTGGAATGCAGAGAACAGAAAGATGTTTCACAGAATGCTTCTGTGTAGTTTTTTTGAAGACATTCCTTTTCCCACTATAGGCCTCTTAGCGCACCGATTGTCCACTTGCAGTTTCTACAGAAAGAGTGTTTCGGAACTGCTCAATCAAAAGTAAGGTTCAACTATGTTAGTTGAATGCACCGAACACAAAGAAGTTTCACAGAATGCTTCTGTGTAGTTCTTATTTGAAGATATTCCTTTTCCACTATAGGCCTCTTAGCGCTCCGAATGTCCACTTGCAGTTTATTCAGAAAGAGTGTTTCAGATCTGCTCAATCAAAAGTAAGGTTCAACTCTGTTAGTTGAATGCACAGATCAGAAAGAAGTTTCACAGAATGCTTCTGGGTAGTTTGTATTTGAAGATATTCCTTTTTCCACTATAGGCCTCATTGCGCTCCGGAAGTCCAATTGTAGTTTCTACAGAAAGTGGGCTTCCGAAGTGCTCACTCAAAAGTAAGGTTAAACTCAGTTAGTTGAATGCACAGATCAGGAAGGAGTTTCACGGAATGCTTCTGTGTAGTATTTATTTGAAGATATTCCTTTTTCCACTGTAGTCCGCTTAGCGCTCAGAATGTCCACTTGCAGTTTCTACAGAAAAAGTGTTTCAGAACTGCTCAATCAAAAGTAAAGTTCAACTATGTTAGTTGAATGCACGGAACAAGTTTCACAGAATGCTTCTGTGTAGTTCTTATTTGAAGATATTCCTTTTCTACTATACGCCTCTTAGCTCTCCGAAGGTCCACTTGCAGTTTATTCAGAAAGAGTGTTTCAGATCTGCTCAATCAAAAGTAAGGTTCAACTCTGTTAGTTGAATGCACAGATCAGAAAGAAGTTTCACAGAATGCTTCTGGGTAGTTTGTATTTGAACATATTCCTTTCTCCACTATAGGCCTCTTAACGCTCCGGATGTCCAATTGCAGTTTCTACAAAAAGTGTGTTTCAGAAGTGCTCAGTCAAAAGTAAGGTTAAACTCAGTTAGTTGAATGCACAGATCAGAAAGTAGTTTCACAGAATGCTTCTGTGTAGTGTTTATTTGAATATATTCCCTTTTCCACTACAGGCCCCTTAGCGCTCCGAATGTCCACTTGAAATCTCTGTAGAAAGAGTGTTTCACAACTCCTCAATCAAAAGTAAGATTCAAATCTGTTAGTTGAATGCACTGATCAGAAAGAAGTTTCACAGAATGCTTCTGTATAGTCTTTATTTGAAGATAACCCTTTTTCCACTGTAGTCCGCTTAGCGGTCCGAATGTCCACTTGCAGTTTCTACAGAAAGAGTGTTTTAGAAATCCTCAATCAAAAGTAAGGTTCAACTCTGTTAGTTGAATGCACAGAACAGAAAGATGTTTCACAGAATGCTTCTCTGTAGTTTTTATTTGCCGATATTCCTTCTTCCCCTATAGGCCTTTTAGCGCTCCGAATGTCCACTTTCAATTTCTATAGAAAGAGTGTTTCAGAACTGCTCAATCAAAACGAATTTTCAACTCTGTTAGTTGAATGCACTGATCAGAAAGAAGTTTCACAGAATGCTTCTGTGTAGTCTTTATTGGAGGATATTCCTTTTTTTTTATGATTTTTTTTTATTATTATACTTTAGGGTTTTAGGGTACATGTGCACAATGTGAAGGTTTGTTACATATGTACCCATGTGCCATGTTGATTTCCTGCACCCATTAAGTCGTCATTTGGCCTTACGTGTATCTCCTAATGCTGTCCCTCCCCCGTCCCCCCACCCCACAACAGTCCCCGGAGCGTGATTTTCCCCTTCCTGTTTCCATGAGTTCTCATTGTTCAATTCCCACCTATGAGTGAGAACATGCGATGTTTGGTTTTTCGTCCTTGCGATAGTTTACTGAGAATGATGTTTTCCAGTTTCATCCGTGTCCCTACAAAGGACACGAACTCATCATTTTTTATGGCTGCATAGTATTCCATGGTGTATATGTGCCACATTTTCTTAATCCAGTCTATCGTTGTTGGACATTTGGGTTGGTTCCAACTCTTTGCTATTGTGAATAGTGCCGCAATAAACATACGTGTGCATGTGTCTTTATAGCAGCATGACTTATAGTCCTTTGGGTATATACCCAGTAATGGGATGGCTGGGTCAAATGGTATTTCTAGTTCTAGATCCCTGAGGAATCGCCACACTGACTTCCACAATGCTTGAACTAGTTTACAGTCCCACCAACAGTGTAAAAGTGTTCCTATTTCTCCAAATCCTCTCCAGCACCTGTTGTTTCCTGATTTTTTAATGATGGCCATTCTAACTGGTGTGAGATGGTATCTCACTGTGGTTTTGATTTGCATTTCTCTGATGGCCAGTGATGAGGAGCATTTCTTCATGTGTTTTTTGGCTGCATAAATGTCTTCTTTTGAGAATTGTCTGTTCATGTCCTCTGCCCACTTTTTGATGGGGTTGTTTGTTTTTTCTTGTAAATTTGTTTGGGTTCATTGTAGATTCTGGATATTAGCCCTTTGTCAGATGAGTAGGTTGCAAAATTTTCTCCCATTGTGTAGGTTGCCTGTTCACTCTGATGAGAGTTTCTTTTGCTGTGCAGAAGCTCTTTAGTTTAATGAGATCCCATTTGTCGATTTTGGCTTTTGTTGCCATTGCTTTTGGTGTTTTAGACATGAAGTCCTTGCCCACGCCTATGTCCTGAATGGTATTGCCTAGGTTTTCTTGTAGGATTTTAATGGTTTTAAGACTAATATATAAGTCTTTAATCCATCTTGAATTAATTTTGGTATAAGGTGTAAGGAAGGGATCCAGTTGCAGCTTTCTACATATGGCTAGCCAGTTTTCCCAGCACCATTTATTAAATAGGGAAGCCTTTCCCCATTTCTTGTTTTTGTCAGGTTTGTCAAAGATCAGATAGTTGTAGCTATGCGGCATCATTTCTGAGGGCTCTGTTCTGTCCCATTGATCTATGTCTCTGTTGTGGTACCAGTACCATGCTGTTTTGGTTACTGTAGCGTGATGCCTCCAGCTTTGTTCTTTTGGCTTAGGATTGACTTGGCGATGCGGGCTCTTTTTTGGTTCCATATGAACTTTAGAGTAGTTTTTTCCAATTCTGTGAAGAAAGTCATTGGTAGCTTGATGGGGATGGCATTGAATCTATAAATTACCTTCGGCAGTAAGTATGGCCATTTTCACGATATTGATTCTTCCAACCAATGAGCATGGAATGTTCTTCCATTTGTTTGTATCCTCTTTTATTTCATTGAGCAGTGGTTTGTAGTTCTCCTTGAAGAGGTCCTTCACATCCCTTGTAAGTTGGATTCCTAGGTATTTTATTCTCTTTGAAGCAATTGTGAATGAGAGTTCACTCATGATTTGGCTCTCTGTTTGTCTTTTATTGGTGTACAAGAATGCTTGTGATTTTTGTACATTAATTTTGTATCCTGAGACTTTGCTGAATTGGCTAATCAGCTTAAGGAGATTTTGGGCTGAGACAATGGGGTTTTCTAGATATACAATCATGTCATCTGCAAACAGGGACAATTTGACTTCCTCTTTTCCTAATTGAATACACTTTATTTCCTTCTCCTGCCTGATTGCTCTGGCCAGGATATTCCTTTTTCAACTATCGACCATTTAGCGCTCCGAATGTCCACTTGCAGTTTCTGCAGAAAGAGTGTTTCAGAACTGCTCAATCAAAACTAAGGTTGAACTATGTTAGTTGAATGCACAGAAGAGAAAGAAGTTTCGCAGAATTCTTCTGTGTAGTTTTTTTTTGAAGATATTCCTTTTTCCACTACAGGCCTCTTAGCGCACCGAATGTCCACTTGCAGTTTCTATAGAAAGAGTGTTTCAGAACTGCACAATCAAAAGTAAGGTTCAACTATGTTAGTTGAATGCACGGAACACAAAGAAGTTTCAGGGAATGCTTCTGTGTAGTTCTTATTTGAAGATATTCCTTTTCCACTATAGGCCTCTTAGCGCTCCGAATGTCCACTTGCCGTGTATTCAGAAAGAGTGTTTAAGATCTGCTCAATCAAAAGTAAGGTTCAACTCTGTCAATTGAATTCACAGATCAGAAAGAAGTTTCACAGAATGCTTCTGTGTAGTATTTGTTTGAGGATATTCCTTTTTCCACTGTAGTCCGCTTAGCGCTCCGAATGTCCACTTGCAGTTTCTACAGAAAGAGTGTTTAAGAACTGCTCAATCAAAAGTAAAGTTCAACTCTGTTAGTTGAATGCACAGGTCAGAAAGAAGTTTCACCGAATGCTTCTGGGTAGTTTGTATTTGAAGATAATCCTTTTTCCAGTATAGGCCTCATAGCTCTCCGAATATCCCCTTGCAGTTTCTACAGACAAGAGTGTTTCAGAACTGCTCAGTCAAAAGTAAGGTTCAGCTATGTGAGTTCAATGCACAGAACAGAAAGTAGCTTCACAGAATGCTTCTTTGTAGTTTTCATTTGAAGATATTTCTTTTTGCACTTGAGGCCTCATAGCGCTCCGAAGGGCACTTGCAGTTTCTAATGAAAGAGTGTTTCTTAATTCCTCAAAGTAAGGTTCAACTCTGTTATTTGAATGCACAGAACAGAAAAAAGTTTCACAGAATGCTTCTGTGTAGTTTTTATTTGAAGATATATCTTTTTCCACTATAGGCTTCTTAGCGCACAGAATGTCCACTTGCAGTTTCTACAGAAACAGTGTTTCAGAACTGCTCAATAAAATGTAAGGTTCAACTCTGCTAGTAGGATGCACAGATCAGAAAGTATTTTCACAGAATGCTTCTGGGTAATTTGTATTTGAAGATATTCCTTTTTCCACTATAGGCCTCTTAGCGCTCCGGATGTCCAATTGCAGTTTCTACAGAAAGTGTGTTTCAGAAGTGCTCAGTCAAAAGTAAGGTTAAACTCAGTTAGTTGAATGCACAGATCAGAAAGTAGTTTCACAGAATGCGCCTGTGTAGTTTTTATTTGAAGATATTACTTTTTCAACTATAGGCCTAATTGCGCTCCGAATGTCCTCATGCAGTTTCTACGGAAAGAGTGTTTAAGAACTGCACAATCTAAAGTAAGGATCAACTCTGTTAGTTGAATGCACAGATCACAAAGGAGTTTCACAGAATGCTTCTGTGTAGTATTTTTTGAAGATATTCCTTTTTCCACTGTAGTCCGCATAGCGCTCCGAATGTCCACTTGCAGTTTCTACAGAAAGAGTGTTTCAGAACTGCTCAATCAAAGGTAAGGTTCAATTATGTTAGTGGAATGCAGAGAACAGAAAGATGTTTCACAGAATGCTTCTGTGTAGTTTTTTTGAAGACATTCCTTTTCCCACTATAGGCCTCTTAGCGCACCGATTGTCCACTTGCAGTTTCTACAGAAAGAGTGTTTCGGAACTGCTCAATCAAAAGTAAGGTTCAACTATGTTAGTTGAATGCACCGAACACAAAGAAGTTTCACAGAATGCTTCTGTGTAGTTCTTATTTGAAGATATTCCTTTTCCACTATAGGCCTCTTAGCGCTCCGAATGTCCACTTGCAGTTTATTCAGAAAGAGTGTTTCAGATCTGCTCAATCAAAAGTAAGGTTCAACTCTGTTAGTTGAATGCACAGATCAGAAAGAAGTTTCACAGAATGCTTCTGGGTAGTTTGTATTTGAAGATATTCCTTTTTCCACTATAGGCCTCATTGCGCTCCGGAAGTCCAATTGTAGTTTCTACAGAAAGTGGGCTTCCGAAGTGCTCACTCAAAAGTAAGGTTAAACTCAGTTAGTTGAATGCACAGATCAGGAAGGAGTTTCACGGAATGCTTCTGTGTAGTATTTATTTGAAGATATTCCTTTTTCCACTGTAGTCCGCTTAGCGCTCAGAATGTCCACTTGCAGTTTCTACAGAAAAAGTGTTTCAGAACTGCTCAATCAAAAGTAAAGTTCAACTATGTTAGTTGAATGCACGGAACAAGTTTCACAGAATGCTTCTGTGTAGTTCTTATTTGAAGATATTCCTTTTCTACTATACGCCTCTTAGCTCTCCGAAGGTCCACTTGCAGTTTATTCAGAAAGAGTGTTTCAGATCTGCTCAATCAAAAGTAAGGTTCAACTCTGTTAGTTGAATGCACAGATCAGAAAGAAGTTTCACAGAATGCTTCTGGGTAGTTTGTATTTGAACATATTCCTTTCTCCACTATAGGCCTCTTAACGCTCCGGATGTCCAATTGCAGTTTCTACAAAAAGTGTGTTTCAGAAGTGCTCAGTCAAAAGTAAGGTTAAACTCAGTTAGTTGAATGCACAGATCAGAAAGTAGTTTCACAGAATGCTTCTGTGTAGTGTTTATTTGAATATATTCCCTTTTCCACTACAGGCCCCTTAGCGCTCCGAATGTCCACTTGAAATCTCTGTAGAAAGAGTGTTTCACAACTCCTCAATCAAAAGTAAGATTCAAATCTGTTAGTTGAATGCACTGATCAGAAAGAAGTTTCACAGAATGCTTCTGTATAGTCTTTATTTGAAGATAACCCTTTTTCCACTGTAGTCCGCTTAGCGGTCCGAATGTCCACTTGCAGTTTCTACAGAAAGAGTGTTTTAGAAATCCTCAATCAAAAGTAAGGTTCAACTCTGTTAGTTGAATGCACAGAACAGAAAGATGTTTCACAGAATGCTTCTCTGTAGTTTTTATTTGCCGATATTCCTTCTTCCCCTATAGGCCTTTTAGCGCTCCGAATGTCCACTTTCAATTTCTATAGAAAGAGTGTTTCAGAACTGCTCAATCAAAACGAATTTTCAACTCTGTTAGTTGAATGCACTGATCAGAAAGAAGTTTCACAGAATGCTTCTGTGTAGTCTTTATTGGAGGATATTCCTTTTTTTTTATGATTTTTTTTTATTATTATACTTTAGGGTTTTAGGGTACATGTGCACAATGTGAAGGTTTGTTACATATGTACCCATGTGCCATGTTGATTTCCTGCACCCATTAAGTCGTCATTTGGCCTTACGTGTATCTCCTAATGCTGTCCCTCCCCCGTCCCCCCACCCCACAACAGTCCCCGGAGCGTGATTTTCCCCTTCCTGTTTCCATGAGTTCTCATTGTTCAATTCCCACCTATGAGTGAGAACATGCGATGTTTGGTTTTTCGTCCTTGCGATAGTTTACTGAGAATGATGTTTTCCAGTTTCATCCGTGTCCCTACAAAGGACACGAACTCATCATTTTTTATGGCTGCATAGTATTCCATGGTGTATATGTGCCACATTTTCTTAATCCAGTCTATCGTTGTTGGACATTTGGGTTGGTTCCAACTCTTTGCTATTGTGAATAGTGCCGCAATAAACATACGTGTGCATGTGTCTTTATAGCAGCATGACTTATAGTCCTTTGGGTATATACCCAGTAATGGGATGGCTGGGTCAAATGGTATTTCTAGTTCTAGATCCCTGAGGAATCGCCACACTGACTTCCACAATGCTTGAACTAGTTTACAGTCCCACCAACAGTGTAAAAGTGTTCCTATTTCTCCAAATCCTCTCCAGCACCTGTTGTTTCCTGATTTTTTAATGATGGCCATTCTAACTGGTGTGAGATGGTATCTCACTGTGGTTTTGATTTGCATTTCTCTGATGGCCAGTGATGAGGAGCATTTCTTCATGTGTTTTTTGGCTGCATAAATGTCTTCTTTTGAGAATTGTCTGTTCATGTCCTCTGCCCACTTTTTGATGGGGTTGTTTGTTTTTTCTTGTAAATTTGTTTGGGTTCATTGTAGATTCTGGATATTAGCCCTTTGTCAGATGAGTAGGTTGCAAAATTTTCTCCCATTGTGTAGGTTGCCTGTTCACTCTGATGAGAGTTTCTTTTGCTGTGCAGAAGCTCTTTAGTTTAATGAGATCCCATTTGTCGATTTTGGCTTTTGTTGCCATTGCTTTTGGTGTTTTAGACATGAAGTCCTTGCCCACGCCTATGTCCTGAATGGTATTGCCTAGGTTTTCTTGTAGGATTTTAATGGTTTTAAGACTAATATATAAGTCTTTAATCCATCTTGAATTAATTTTGGTATAAGGTGTAAGGAAGGGATCCAGTTGCAGCTTTCTACATATGGCTAGCCAGTTTTCCCAGCACCATTTATTAAATAGGGAAGCCTTTCCCCATTTCTTGTTTTTGTCAGGTTTGTCAAAGATCAGATAGTTGTAGCTATGCGGCATCATTTCTGAGGGCTCTGTTCTGTCCCATTGATCTATGTCTCTGTTGTGGTACCAGTACCATGCTGTTTTGGTTACTGTAGCGTGATGCCTCCAGCTTTGTTCTTTTGGCTTAGGATTGACTTGGCGATGCGGGCTCTTTTTTGGTTCCATATGAACTTTAGAGTAGTTTTTTCCAATTCTGTGAAGAAAGTCATTGGTAGCTTGATGGGGATGGCATTGAATCTATAAATTACCTTCGGCAGTAAGTATGGCCATTTTCACGATATTGATTCTTCCAACCAATGAGCATGGAATGTTCTTCCATTTGTTTGTATCCTCTTTTATTTCATTGAGCAGTGGTTTGTAGTTCTCCTTGAAGAGGTCCTTCACATCCCTTGTAAGTTGGATTCCTAGGTATTTTATTCTCTTTGAAGCAATTGTGAATGAGAGTTCACTCATGATTTGGCTCTCTGTTTGTCTTTTATTGGTGTACAAGAATGCTTGTGATTTTTGTACATTAATTTTGTATCCTGAGACTTTGCTGAATTGGCTAATCAGCTTAAGGAGATTTTGGGCTGAGACAATGGGGTTTTCTAGATATACAATCATGTCATCTGCAAACAGGGACAATTTGACTTCCTCTTTTCCTAATTGAATACACTTTATTTCCTTCTCCTGCCTGATTGCTCTGGCCAGGATATTCCTTTTTCAACTATCGACCATTTAGCGCTCCGAATGTCCACTTGCAGTTTCTGCAGAAAGAGTGTTTCAGAACTGCTCAATCAAAACTAAGGTTGAACTATGTTAGTTGAATGCACAGAAGAGAAAGAAGTTTCGCAGAATTCTTCTGTGTAGTTTTTTTTTGAAGATATTCCTTTTTCCACTACAGGCCTCTTAGCGCACCGAATGTCCACTTGCAGTTTCTATAGAAAGAGTGTTTCAGAACTGCACAATCAAAAGTAAGGTTCAACTATGTTAGTTGAATGCACGGAACACAAAGAAGTTTCAGGGAATGCTTCTGTGTAGTTCTTATTTGAAGATATTCCTTTTCCACTATAGGCCTCTTAGCGCTCCGAATGTCCACTTGCCGTGTATTCAGAAAGAGTGTTTAAGATCTGCTCAATCAAAAGTAAGGTTCAACTCTGTCAATTGAATTCACAGATCAGAAAGAAGTTTCACAGAATGCTTCTGTGTAGTATTTGTTTGAGGATATTCCTTTTTCCACTGTAGTCCGCTTAGCGCTCCGAATGTCCACTTGCAGTTTCTACAGAAAGAGTGTTTAAGAACTGCTCAATCAAAAGTAAAGTTCAACTCTGTTAGTTGAATGCACAGGTCAGAAAGAAGTTTCACCGAATGCTTCTGGGTAGTTTGTATTTGAAGATAATCCTTTTTCCAGTATAGGCCTCATAGCTCTCCGAATATCCCCTTGCAGTTTCTACAGACAAGAGTGTTTCAGAACTGCTCAGTCAAAAGTAAGGTTCAGCTATGTGAGTTCAATGCACAGAACAGAAAGTAGCTTCACAGAATGCTTCTTTGTAGTTTTCATTTGAAGATATTTCTTTTTGCACTTGAGGCCTCATAGCGCTCCGAAGGGCACTTGCAGTTTCTAATGAAAGAGTGTTTCTTAATTCCTCAAAGTAAGGTTCAACTCTGTTATTTGAATGCACAGAACAGAAAAAAGTTTCACAGAATGCTTCTGTGTAGTTTTTATTTGAAGATATATCTTTTTCCACTATAGGCTTCTTAGCGCACAGAATGTCCACTTGCAGTTTCTACAGAAACAGTGTTTCAGAACTGCTCAATAAAATGTAAGGTTCAACTCTGCTAGTAGGATGCACAGATCAGAAAGTATTTTCACAGAATGCTTCTGGGTAATTTGTATTTGAAGATATTCCTTTTTCCACTATAGGCCTCTTAGCGCTCCGGATGTCCAATTGCAGTTTCTACAGAAAGTGTGTTTCAGAAGTGCTCAGTCAAAAGTAAGGTTAAACTCAGTTAGTTGAATGCACAGATCAGAAAGTAGTTTCACAGAATGCGCCTGTGTAGTTTTTATTTGAAGATATTACTTTTTCAACTATAGGCCTAATTGCGCTCCGAATGTCCTCATGCAGTTTCTACGGAAAGAGTGTTTAAGAACTGCACAATCTAAAGTAAGGATCAACTCTGTTAGTTGAATGCACAGATCACAAAGGAGTTTCACAGAATGCTTCTGTGTAGTATTTTTTGAAGATATTCCTTTTTCCACTGTAGTCCGCATAGCGCTCCGAATGTCCACTTGCAGTTTCTACAGAAAGAGTGTTTCAGAACTGCTCAATCAAAGGTAAGGTTCAATTATGTTAGTGGAATGCAGAGAACAGAAAGATGTTTCACAGAATGCTTCTGTGTAGTTTTTTTGAAGACATTCCTTTTCCCACTATAGGCCTCTTAGCGCACCGATTGTCCACTTGCAGTTTCTACAGAAAGAGTGTTTCGGAACTGCTCAATCAAAAGTAAGGTTCAACTATGTTAGTTGAATGCACCGAACACAAAGAAGTTTCACAGAATGCTTCTGTGTAGTTCTTATTTGAAGATATTCCTTTTCCACTATAGGCCTCTTAGCGCTCCGAATGTCCACTTGCAGTTTATTCAGAAAGAGTGTTTCAGATCTGCTCAATCAAAAGTAAGGTTCAACTCTGTTAGTTGAATGCACAGATCAGAAAGAAATTTCACAGAATGCTTCTGGGTAGTTTGTATTTGAAGATATTCCTTTTTCCACTATAGGCCTCATTGCGCTCCGGAAGTCCAATTGTAGTTTCTACAGAAAGTGGGCTTCCGAAGTGCTCACTCAAAAGTAAGGTTAAACTCAGTTAGTTGAATGCACAGATCAGGAAGGAGTTTCACGGAATGCTTCTGTGTAGTATTTATTTGAAGATATTCCTTTTTCCACTGTAGTCCGCTTAGCGCTCAGAATGTCCACTTGCAGTTTCTACAGAAAAAGTGTTTCAGAACTGCTCAATCAAAAGTAAAGTTCAACTATGTTAGTTGAATGCACGGAACAAGTTTCACAGAATGCTTCTGTGTAGTTCTTATTTGAAGATATTCCTTTTCTACTATACGCCTCTTAGCTCTCCGAAGGTCCACTTGCAGTTTATTCAGAAAGAGTGTTTCAGATCTGCTCAATCAAAAGTAAGGTTCAACTCTGTTAGTTGAATGCACAGATCAGAAAGAAGTTTCACAGAATGCTTCTGGGTAGTTTGTATTTGAACATATTCCTTTTTCCACTATAGGCCTCTTAACGCTCCGGATGTCCAATTGCAGTTTCTACAAAAAGTGTGTTTCAGAAGTGCTCAGTCAAAAGTAAGGTTAAACTCAGTTAGTTGAATGCACAGATCAGAAAGTAGTTTCACAGAATGCTTCTGTGTAGTGTTTATTTGAATATATTCCCTTTTCCACTACAGGCCCCTTAGCGCTCCGAATGTCCACTTGAAATCTCTGTAGAAAGAGTGTTTCACAACTCCTCAATCAAAAGTAAGATTCAAATCTGTTAGTTGAATGCACTGATCAGAAAGAAGTTTCACAGAATGCTTCTGTATAGTCTTTATTTGAAGATAACCCTTTTTCCACTGTAGTCCGCTTAGCGGTCCGAATGTCCACTTGCAGTTTCTACAGAAAGAGTGTTTTAGAAATCCTCAATCAAAAGTAAGGTTCAACTCTGTTAGTTGAATGCACAGAACAGAAAGATGTTTCACAGAATGCTTCTCTGTAGTTTTTATTTGCCGATATTCCTTCTTCCCCTATAGGCCTTTTAGCGCTCCGAATGTCCACTTTCAATTTCTATAGAAAGAGTGTTTCAGAACTGCTCAATCAAAACGAATTTTCAACTCTGTTAGTTGAATGCACTGATCAGAAAGAAGTTTCACAGAATGCTTCTGTGTAGTCTTTATTGGAGGATATTCCTTTTTTTTTATGATTTTTTTTTATTATTATACTTTAGGGTTTTAGGGTACATGTGCACAATGTGAAGGTTTGTTACATATGTACCCATGTGCCATGTTGATTTCCTGCACCCATTAAGTCGTCATTTGGCCTTACGTGTATCTCCTAATGCTGTCCCTCCCCCGTCCCCCCACCCCACAACAGTCCCCGGAGCGTGATTTTCCCCTTCCTGTTTCCATGAGTTCTCATTGTTCAATTCCCACCTATGAGTGAGAACATGCGATGTTTGGTTTTTCGTCCTTGCGATAGTTTACTGAGAATGATGTTTTCCAGTTTCATCCGTGTCCCTACAAAGGACACGAACTCATCATTTTTTATGGCTGCATAGTATTCCATGGTGTATATGTGCCACATTTTCTTAATCCAGTCTATCGTTGTTGGACATTTGGGTTGGTTCCAACTCTTTGCTATTGTGAATAGTGCCGCAATAAACATACGTGTGCATGTGTCTTTATAGCAGCATGACTTATAGTCCTTTGGGTATATACCCAGTAATGGGATGGCTGGGTCAAATGGTATTTCTAGTTCTAGATCCCTGAGGAATCGCCACACTGACTTCCACAATGCTTGAACTAGTTTACAGTCCCACCAACAGTGTAAAAGTGTTCCTATTTCTCCAAATCCTCTCCAGCACCTGTTGTTTCCTGATTTTTTAATGATGGCCATTCTAACTGGTGTGAGATGGTATCTCACTGTGGTTTTGATTTGCATTTCTCTGATGGCCAGTGATGAGGAGCATTTCTTCATGTGTTTTTTGGCTGCATAAATGTCTTCTTTTGAGAATTGTCTGTTCATGTCCTCTGCCCACTTTTTGATGGGGTTGTTTGTTTTTTCTTGTAAATTTGTTTGGGTTCATTGTAGATTCTGGATATTAGCCCTTTGTCAGATGAGTAGGTTGCAAAATTTTCTCCCATTGTGTAGGTTGCCTGTTCACTCTGATGAGAGTTTCTTTTGCTGTGCAGAAGCTCTTTAGTTTAATGAGATCCCATTTGTCGATTTTGGCTTTTGTTGCCATTGCTTTTGGTGTTTTAGACATGAAGTCCTTGCCCACGCCTATGTCCTGAATGGTATTGCCTAGGTTTTCTTGTAGGATTTTAATGGTTTTAAGACTAATATATAAGTCTTTAATCCATCTTGAATTAATTTTGGTATAAGGTGTAAGGAAGGGATCCAGTTGCAGCTTTCTACATATGGCTAGCCAGTTTTCCCAGCACCATTTATTAAATAGGGAAGCCTTTCCCCATTTCTTGTTTTTGTCAGGTTTGTCAAAGATCAGATAGTTGTAGCTATGCGGCATCATTTCTGAGGGCTCTGTTCTGTCCCATTGATCTATGTCTCTGTTGTGGTACCAGTACCATGCTGTTTTGGTTACTGTAGCGTGATGCCTCCAGCTTTGTTCTTTTGGCTTAGGATTGACTTGGCGATGCGGGCTCTTTTTTGGTTCCATATGAACTTTAGAGTAGTTTTTTCCAATTCTGTGAAGAAAGTCATTGGTAGCTTGATGGGGATGGCATTGAATCTATAAATTACCTTCGGCAGTAAGTATGGCCATTTTCACGATATTGATTCTTCCAACCAATGAGCATGGAATGTTCTTCCATTTGTTTGTATCCTCTTTTATTTCATTGAGCAGTGGTTTGTAGTTCTCCTTGAAGAGGTCCTTCACATCCCTTGTAAGTTGGATTCCTAGGTATTTTATTCTCTTTGAAGCAATTGTGAATGAGAGTTCACTCATGATTTGGCTCTCTGTTTGTCTTTTATTGGTGTACAAGAATGCTTGTGATTTTTGTACATTAATTTTGTATCCTGAGACTTTGCTGAATTGGCTAATCAGCTTAAGGAGATTTTGGGCTGAGACAATGGGGTTTTCTAGATATACAATCATGTCATCTGCAAACAGGGACAATTTGACTTCCTCTTTTCCTAATTGAATACACTTTATTTCCTTCTCCTGCCTGATTGCTCTGGCCAGGATATTCCTTTTTCAACTATCGACCATTTAGCGCTCCGAATGTCCACTTGCAGTTTCTGCAGAAAGAGTGTTTCAGAACTGCTCAATCAAAACTAAGGTTGAACTATGTTAGTTGAATGCACAGAAGAGAAAGAAGTTTCGCAGAATTCTTCTGTGTAGTTTTTTTTTGAAGATATTCCTTTTTCCACTACAGGCCTCTTAGCGCACCGAATGTCCACTTGCAGTTTCTATAGAAAGAGTGTTTCAGAACTGCACAATCAAAAGTAAGGTTCAACTATGTTAGTTGAATGCACGGAACACAAAGAAGTTTCAGGGAATGCTTCTGTGTAGTTCTTATTTGAAGATATTCCTTTTCCACTATAGGCCTCTTAGCGCTCCGAATGTCCACTTGCCGTGTATTCAGAAAGAGTGTTTAAGATCTGCTCAATCAAAAGTAAGGTTCAACTCTGTCAATTGAATTCACAGATCAGAAAGAAGTTTCACAGAATGCTTCTGTGTAGTATTTGTTTGAGGATATTCCTTTTTCCACTGTAGTCCGCTTAGCGCTCCGAATGTCCACTTGCAGTTTCTACAGAAAGAGTGTTTAAGAACTGCTCAATCAAAAGTAAAGTTCAACTCTGTTAGTTGAATGCACAGGTCAGAAAGAAGTTTCACCGAATGCTTCTGGGTAGTTTGTATTTGAAGATAATCCTTTTTCCAGTATAGGCCTCATAGCTCTCCGAATATCCCCTTGCAGTTTCTACAGACAAGAGTGTTTCAGAACTGCTCAGTCAAAAGTAAGGTTCAGCTATGTGAGTTCAATGCACAGAACAGAAAGTAGCTTCACAGAATGCTTCTTTGTAGTTTTCATTTGAAGATATTTCTTTTTGCACTTGAGGCCTCATAGCGCTCCGAAGGGCACTTGCAGTTTCTAATGAAAGAGTGTTTCTTAATTCCTCAAAGTAAGGTTCAACTCTGTTATTTGAATGCACAGAACAGAAAAAAGTTTCACAGAATGCTTCTGTGTAGTTTTTATTTGAAGATATATCTTTTTCCACTATAGGCTTCTTAGCGCACAGAATGTCCACTTGCAGTTTCTACAGAAACAGTGTTTCAGAACTGCTCAATAAAATGTAAGGTTCAACTCTGCTAGTAGGATGCACAGATCAGAAAGTATTTTCACAGAATGCTTCTGGGTAATTTGTATTTGAAGATATTCCTTTTTCCACTATAGGCCTCTTAGCGCTCCGGATGTCCAATTGCAGTTTCTACAGAAAGTGTGTTTCAGAAGTGCTCAGTCAAAAGTAAGGTTAAACTCAGTTAGTTGAATGCACAGATCAGAAAGTAGTTTCACAGAATGCGCCTGTGTAGTTTTTATTTGAAGATATTACTTTTTCAACTATAGGCCTAATTGCGCTCCGAATGTCCTCATGCAGTTTCTACGGAAAGAGTGTTTAAGAACTGCACAATCTAAAGTAAGGATCAACTCTGTTAGTTGAATGCACAGATCACAAAGGAGTTTCACAGAATGCTTCTGTGTAGTATTTTTTGAAGATATTCCTTTTTCCACTGTAGTCCGCATAGCGCTCCGAATGTCCACTTGCAGTTTCTACAGAAAGAGTGTTTCAGAACTGCTCAATCAAAGGTAAGGTTCAATTATGTTAGTGGAATGCAGAGAACAGAAAGATGTTTCACAGAATGCTTCTGTGTAGTTTTTTTGAAGACATTCCTTTTCCCACTATAGGCCTCTTAGCGCACCGATTGTCCACTTGCAGTTTCTACAGAAAGAGTGTTTCGGAACTGCTCAATCAAAAGTAAGGTTCAACTATGTTAGTTGAATGCACCGAACACAAAGAAGTTTCACAGAATGCTTCTGTGTAGTTCTTATTTGAAGATATTCCTTTTCCACTATAGGCCTCTTAGCGCTCCGAATGTCCACTTGCAGTTTATTCAGAAAGAGTGTTTCAGATCTGCTCAATCAAAAGTAAGGTTCAACTCTGTTAGTTGAATGCACAGATCAGAAAGAAGTTTCACAGAATGCTTCTGGGTAGTTTGTATTTGAAGATATTCCTTTTTCCACTATAGGCCTCATTGCGCTCCGGAAGTCCAATTGTAGTTTCTACAGAAAGTGGGCTTCCGAAGTGCTCACTCAAAAGTAAGGTTAAACTCAGTTAGTTGAATGCACAGATCAGGAAGGAGTTTCACGGAATGCTTCTGTGTAGTATTTATTTGAAGATATTCCTTTTTCCACTGTAGTCCGCTTAGCGCTCAGAATGTCCACTTGCAGTTTCTACAGAAAAAGTGTTTCAGAACTGCTCAATCAAAAGTAAAGTTCAACTATGTTAGTTGAATGCACGGAACAAGTTTCACAGAATGCTTCTGTGTAGTTCTTATTTGAAGATATTCCTTTTCTACTATACGCCTCTTAGCTCTCCGAAGGTCCACTTGCAGTTTATTCAGAAAGAGTGTTTCAGATCTGCTCAATCAAAAGTAAGGTTCAACTCTGTTAGTTGAATGCACAGATCAGAAAGAAGTTTCACAGAATGCTTCTGGGTAGTTTGTATTTGAACATATTCCTTTTTCCACTATAGGCCTCTTAACGCTCCGGATGTCCAATTGCAGTTTCTACAAAAAGTGTGTTTCAGAAGTGCTCAGTCAAAAGTAAGGTTAAACTCAGTTAGTTGAATGCACAGATCAGAAAGTAGTTTCACAGAATGCTTCTGTGTAGTGTTTATTTGAATATATTCCCTTTTCCACTACAGGCCCCTTAGCGCTCCGAATGTCCACTTGAAATCTCTGTAGAAAGAGTGTTTCACAACTCCTCAATCAAAAGTAAGATTCAAATCTGTTAGTTGAATGCACTGATCAGAAAGAAGTTTCACAGAATGCTTCTGTATAGTCTTTATTTGAAGATAACCCTTTTTCCACTGTAGTCCGCTTAGCGGTCCGAATGTCCACTTGCAGTTTCTACAGAAAGAGTGTTTTAGAAATCCTCAATCAAAAGTAAGGTTCAACTCTGTTAGTTGAATGCACAGAACAGAAAGATGTTTCACAGAATGCTTCTCTGTAGTTTTTATTTGCCGATATTCCTTCTTCCCCTATAGGCCTTTTAGCGCTCCGAATGTCCACTTTCAATTTCTATAGAAAGAGTGTTTCAGAACTGCTCAATCAAAACGAATTTTCAACTCTGTTAGTTGAATGCACTGATCAGAAAGAAGTTTCACAGAATGCTTCTGTGTAGTCTTTATTGGAGGATATTCCTTTTTTTTTATGATTTTTTTTTATTATTATACTTTAGGGTTTTAGGGTACATGTGCACAATGTGAAGGTTTGTTACATATGTACCCATGTGCCATGTTGATTTCCTGCACCCATTAAGTCGTCATTTGGCCTTACGTGTATCTCCTAATGCTGTCCCTCCCCCGTCCCCCCACCCCACAACAGTCCCCGGAGCGTGATTTTCCCCTTCCTGTTTCCATGAGTTCTCATTGTTCAATTCCCACCTATGAGTGAGAACATGCGATGTTTGGTTTTTCGTCCTTGCGATAGTTTACTGAGAATGATGTTTTCCAGTTTCATCCGTGTCCCTACAAAGGACACGAACTCATCATTTTTTATGGCTGCATAGTATTCCATGGTGTATATGTGCCACATTTTCTTAATCCAGTCTATCGTTGTTGGACATTTGGGTTGGTTCCAACTCTTTGCTATTGTGAATAGTGCCGCAATAAACATACGTGTGCATGTGTCTTTATAGCAGCATGACTTATAGTCCTTTGGGTATATACCCAGTAATGGGATGGCTGGGTCAAATGGTATTTCTAGTTCTAGATCCCTGAGGAATCGCCACACTGACTTCCACAATGCTTGAACTAGTTTACAGTCCCACCAACAGTGTAAAAGTGTTCCTATTTCTCCAAATCCTCTCCAGCACCTGTTGTTTCCTGATTTTTTAATGATGGCCATTCTAACTGGTGTGAGATGGTATCTCACTGTGGTTTTGATTTGCATTTCTCTGATGGCCAGTGATGAGGAGCATTTCTTCATGTGTTTTTTGGCTGCATAAATGTCTTCTTTTGAGAATTGTCTGTTCATGTCCTCTGCCCACTTTTTGATGGGGTTGTTTGTTTTTTCTTGTAAATTTGTTTGGGTTCATTGTAGATTCTGGATATTAGCCCTTTGTCAGATGAGTAGGTTGCAAAATTTTCTCCCATTGTGTAGGTTGCCTGTTCACTCTGATGAGAGTTTCTTTTGCTGTGCAGAAGCTCTTTAGTTTAATGAGATCCCATTTGTCGATTTTGGCTTTTGTTGCCATTGCTTTTGGTGTTTTAGACATGAAGTCCTTGCCCACGCCTATGTCCTGAATGGTATTGCCTAGGTTTTCTTGTAGGATTTTAATGGTTTTAAGACTAATATATAAGTCTTTAATCCATCTTGAATTAATTTTGGTATAAGGTGTAAGGAAGGGATCCAGTTGCAGCTTTCTACATATGGCTAGCCAGTTTTCCCAGCACCATTTATTAAATAGGGAAGCCTTTCCCCATTTCTTGTTTTTGTCAGGTTTGTCAAAGATCAGATAGTTGTAGCTATGCGGCATCATTTCTGAGGGCTCTGTTCTGTCCCATTGATCTATGTCTCTGTTGTGGTACCAGTACCATGCTGTTTTGGTTACTGTAGCGTGATGCCTCCAGCTTTGTTCTTTTGGCTTAGGATTGACTTGGCGATGCGGGCTCTTTTTTGGTTCCATATGAACTTTAGAGTAGTTTTTTCCAATTCTGTGAAGAAAGTCATTGGTAGCTTGATGGGGATGGCATTGAATCTATAAATTACCTTCGGCAGTAAGTATGGCCATTTTCACGATATTGATTCTTCCAACCAATGAGCATGGAATGTTCTTCCATTTGTTTGTATCCTCTTTTATTTCATTGAGCAGTGGTTTGTAGTTCTCCTTGAAGAGGTCCTTCACATCCCTTGTAAGTTGGATTCCTAGGTATTTTATTCTCTTTGAAGCAATTGTGAATGAGAGTTCACTCATGATTTGGCTCTCTGTTTGTCTTTTATTGGTGTACAAGAATGCTTGTGATTTTTGTACATTAATTTTGTATCCTGAGACTTTGCTGAATTGGCTAATCAGCTTAAGGAGATTTTGGGCTGAGACAATGGGGTTTTCTAGATATACAATCATGTCATCTGCAAACAGGGACAATTTGACTTCCTCTTTTCCTAATTGAATACACTTTATTTCCTTCTCCTGCCTGATTGCTCTGGCCAGGATATTCCTTTTTCAACTATCGACCATTTAGCGCTCCGAATGTCCACTTGCAGTTTCTGCAGAAAGAGTGTTTCAGAACTGCTCAATCAAAACTAAGGTTGAACTATGTTAGTTGAATGCACAGAAGAGAAAGAAGTTTCGCAGAATTCTTCTGTGTAGTTTTTTTTTGAAGATATTCCTTTTTCCACTACAGGCCTCTTAGCGCACCGAATGTCCACTTGCAGTTTCTATAGAAAGAGTGTTTCAGAACTGCACAATCAAAAGTAAGGTTCAACTATGTTAGTTGAATGCACGGAACACAAAGAAGTTTCAGGGAATGCTTCTGTGTAGTTCTTATTTGAAGATATTCCTTTTCCACTATAGGCCTCTTAGCGCTCCGAATGTCCACTTGCCGTGTATTCAGAAAGAGTGTTTAAGATCTGCTCAATCAAAAGTAAGGTTCAACTCTGTCAATTGAATTCACAGATCAGAAAGAAGTTTCACAGAATGCTTCTGTGTAGTATTTGTTTGAGGATATTCCTTTTTCCACTGTAGTCCGCTTAGCGCTCCGAATGTCCACTTGCAGTTTCTACAGAAAGAGTGTTTAAGAACTGCTCAATCAAAAGTAAAGTTCAACTCTGTTAGTTGAATGCACAGGTCAGAAAGAAGTTTCACCGAATGCTTCTGGGTAGTTTGTATTTGAAGATAATCCTTTTTCCAGTATAGGCCTCATAGCTCTCCGAATATCCCCTTGCAGTTTCTACAGACAAGAGTGTTTCAGAACTGCTCAGTCAAAAGTAAGGTTCAGCTATGTGAGTTCAATGCACAGAACAGAAAGTAGCTTCACAGAATGCTTCTTTGTAGTTTTCATTTGAAGATATTTCTTTTTGCACTTGAGGCCTCATAGCGCTCCGAAGGGCACTTGCAGTTTCTAATGAAAGAGTGTTTCTTAATTCCTCAAAGTAAGGTTCAACTCTGTTATTTGAATGCACAGAACAGAAAAAAGTTTCACAGAATGCTTCTGTGTAGTTTTTATTTGAAGATATATCTTTTTCCACTATAGGCTTCTTAGCGCACAGAATGTCCACTTGCAGTTTCTACAGAAACAGTGTTTCAGAACTGCTCAATAAAATGTAAGGTTCAACTCTGCTAGTAGGATGCACAGATCAGAAAGTATTTTCACAGAATGCTTCTGGGTAATTTGTATTTGAAGATATTCCTTTTTCCACTATAGGCCTCTTAGCGCTCCGGATGTCCAATTGCAGTTTCTACAGAAAGTGTGTTTCAGAAGTGCTCAGTCAAAAGTAAGGTTAAACTCAGTTAGTTGAATGCACAGATCAGAAAGTAGTTTCACAGAATGCGCCTGTGTAGTTTTTATTTGAAGATATTACTTTTTCAACTATAGGCCTAATTGCGCTCCGAATGTCCTCATGCAGTTTCTACGGAAAGAGTGTTTAAGAACTGCACAATCTAAAGTAAGGATCAACTCTGTTAGTTGAATGCACAGATCACAAAGGAGTTTCACAGAATGCTTCTGTGTAGTATTTTTTGAAGATATTCCTTTTTCCACTGTAGTCCGCATAGCGCTCCGAATGTCCACTTGCAGTTTCTACAGAAAGAGTGTTTCAGAACTGCTCAATCAAAGGTAAGGTTCAATTATGTTAGTGGAATGCAGAGAACAGAAAGATGTTTCACAGAATGCTTCTGTGTAGTTTTTTTGAAGACATTCCTTTTCCCACTATAGGCCTCTTAGCGCACCGATTGTCCACTTGCAGTTTCTACAGAAAGAGTGTTTCGGAACTGCTCAATCAAAAGTAAGGTTCAACTATGTTAGTTGAATGCACCGAACACAAAGAAGTTTCACAGAATGCTTCTGTGTAGTTCTTATTTGAAGATATTCCTTTTCCACTATAGGCCTCTTAGCGCTCCGAATGTCCACTTGCAGTTTATTCAGAAAGAGTGTTTCAGATCTGCTCAATCAAAAGTAAGGTTCAACTCTGTTAGTTGAATGCACAGATCAGAAAGAAGTTTCACAGAATGCTTCTGGGTAGTTTGTATTTGAAGATATTCCTTTTTCCACTATAGGCCTCATTGCGCTCCGGAAGTCCAATTGTAGTTTCTACAGAAAGTGGGCTTCCGAAGTGCTCACTCAAAAGTAAGGTTAAACTCAGTTAGTTGAATGCACAGATCAGGAAGGAGTTTCACGGAATGCTTCTGTGTAGTATTTATTTGAAGATATTCCTTTTTCCACTGTAGTCCGCTTAGCGCTCAGAATGTCCACTTGCAGTTTCTACAGAAAAAGTGTTTCAGAACTGCTCAATCAAAAGTAAAGTTCAACTATGTTAGTTGAATGCACGGAACAAGTTTCACAGAATGCTTCTGTGTAGTTCTTATTTGAAGATATTCCTTTTCTACTATACGCCTCTTAGCTCTCCGAAGGTCCACTTGCAGTTTATTCAGAAAGAGTGTTTCAGATCTGCTCAATCAAAAGTAAGGTTCAACTCTGTTAGTTGAATGCACAGATCAGAAAGAAGTTTCACAGAATGCTTCTGGGTAGTTTGTATTTGAACATATTCCTTTTTCCACTATAGGCCTCTTAACGCTCCGGATGTCCAATTGCAGTTTCTACAAAAAGTGTGTTTCAGAAGTGCTCAGTCAAAAGTAAGGTTAAACTCAGTTAGTTGAATGCACAGATCAGAAAGTAGTTTCACAGAATGCTTCTGTGTAGTGTTTATTTGAATATATTCCCTTTTCCACTACAGGCCCCTTAGCGCTCCGAATGTCCACTTGAAATCTCTGTAGAAAGAGTGTTTCACAACTCCTCAATCAAAAGTAAGATTCAAATCTGTTAGTTGAATGCACTGATCAGAAAGAAGTTTCACAGAATGCTTCTGTATAGTCTTTATTTGAAGATAACCCTTTTTCCACTGTAGTCCGCTTAGCGGTCCGAATGTCCACTTGCAGTTTCTACAGAAAGAGTGTTTTAGAAATCCTCAATCAAAAGTAAGGTTCAACTCTGTTAGTTGAATGCACAGAACAGAAAGATGTTTCACAGAATGCTTCTCTGTAGTTTTTATTTGCCGATATTCCTTCTTCCCCTATAGGCCTTTTAGCGCTCCGAATGTCCACTTTCAATTTCTATAGAAAGAGTGTTTCAGAACTGCTCAATCAAAACGAATTTTCAACTCTGTTAGTTGAATGCACTGATCAGAAAGAAGTTTCACAGAATGCTTCTGTGTAGTCTTTATTGGAGGATATTCCTTTTTTTTTATGATTTTTTTTTATTATTATACTTTAGGGTTTTAGGGTACATGTGCACAATGTGAAGGTTTGTTACATATGTACCCATGTGCCATGTTGATTTCCTGCACCCATTAAGTCGTCATTTGGCCTTACGTGTATCTCCTAATGCTGTCCCTCCCCCGTCCCCCCACCCCACAACAGTCCCCGGAGCGTGATTTTCCCCTTCCTGTTTCCATGAGTTCTCATTGTTCAATTCCCACCTATGAGTGAGAACATGCGATGTTTGGTTTTTCGTCCTTGCGATAGTTTACTGAGAATGATGTTTTCCAGTTTCATCCGTGTCCCTACAAAGGACACGAACTCATCATTTTTTATGGCTGCATAGTATTCCATGGTGTATATGTGCCACATTTTCTTAATCCAGTCTATCGTTGTTGGACATTTGGGTTGGTTCCAACTCTTTGCTATTGTGAATAGTGCCGCAATAAACATACGTGTGCATGTGTCTTTATAGCAGCATGACTTATAGTCCTTTGGGTATATACCCAGTAATGGGATGGCTGGGTCAAATGGTATTTCTAGTTCTAGATCCCTGAGGAATCGCCACACTGACTTCCACAATGCTTGAACTAGTTTACAGTCCCACCAACAGTGTAAAAGTGTTCCTATTTCTCCAAATCCTCTCCAGCACCTGTTGTTTCCTGATTTTTTAATGATGGCCATTCTAACTGGTGTGAGATGGTATCTCACTGTGGTTTTGATTTGCATTTCTCTGATGGCCAGTGATGAGGAGCATTTCTTCATGTGTTTTTTGGCTGCATAAATGTCTTCTTTTGAGAATTGTCTGTTCATGTCCTCTGCCCACTTTTTGATGGGGTTGTTTGTTTTTTCTTGTAAATTTGTTTGGGTTCATTGTAGATTCTGGATATTAGCCCTTTGTCAGATGAGTAGGTTGCAAAATTTTCTCCCATTGTGTAGGTTGCCTGTTCACTCTGATGAGAGTTTCTTTTGCTGTGCAGAAGCTCTTTAGTTTAATGAGATCCCATTTGTCGATTTTGGCTTTTGTTGCCATTGCTTTTGGTGTTTTAGACATGAAGTCCTTGCCCACGCCTATGTCCTGAATGGTATTGCCTAGGTTTTCTTGTAGGATTTTAATGGTTTTAAGACTAATATATAAGTCTTTAATCCATCTTGAATTAATTTTGGTATAAGGTGTAAGGAAGGGATCCAGTTGCAGCTTTCTACATATGGCTAGCCAGTTTTCCCAGCACCATTTATTAAATAGGGAAGCCTTTCCCCATTTCTTGTTTTTGTCAGGTTTGTCAAAGATCAGATAGTTGTAGCTATGCGGCATCATTTCTGAGGGCTCTGTTCTGTCCCATTGATCTATGTCTCTGTTGTGGTACCAGTACCATGCTGTTTTGGTTACTGTAGCGTGATGCCTCCAGCTTTGTTCTTTTGGCTTAGGATTGACTTGGCGATGCGGGCTCCTTTTTGGTTCCATATGAACTTTAGAGTAGTTTTTTCCAATTCTGTGAAGAAAGTCATTGGTAGCTTGATGGGGATGGCATTGAATCTATAAATTACCTTCGGCAGTAAGTATGGCCATTTTCACGATATTGATTCTTCCAACCAATGAGCATGGAATGTTCTTCCATTTGTTTGTATCCTCTTTTATTTCATTGAGCAGTGGTTTGTAGTTCTCCTTGAAGAGGTCCTTCACATCCCTTGTAAGTTGGATTCCTAGGTATTTTATTCTCTTTGAAGCAATTGTGAATGAGAGTTCACTCATGATTTGGCTCTCTGTTTGTCTTTTATTGGTGTACAAGAATGCTTGTGATTTTTGTACATTAATTTTGTATCCTGAGACTTTGCGGAAATTGCTAATCAGCTTAAGGAGATTTTGGGCTGAGACAATGGGGTTTTCTAGATATACAATCATGTCATCTGCAAACAGGGACAATTTGACTTCCTCTTTTCCTAATTGAATACACTTTATTTCCTTCTCCTGCCTGATTGCTCTGGCCAGGATATTCCTTTTTCAACTATCGACCATTTAGCGCTCCGAATGTCCACTTGCAGTTTCTGCAGAAAGAGTGTTTCAGAACTGCTCAATCAAAACTAAGGTTGAACTATGTTAGTTGAACGCACAGAAGAGAAAGAAGTTTCGCAGAATTCTTCTGTGTAGTTTTTTTTTGAAGATATTCCTTTTTCCACTACAGGCCTCTTAGCGCACCGAATGTCCACTTGCAGTTTCTATAGAAAGAGTGTTTCAGAACTGCACAATCAAAAGTAAGGTTCAACTATGTTAGTTGAATGCACGGAACACAAAGAAGTTTCAGGGAATGCTTCTGTGTAGTTCTTATTTGAAGATATTCCTTTTCCACTATAGGCCTCTTAGCGCTCCGAATGTCCACTTGCCGTGTATTCAGAAAGAGTGTTTAAGATCTGCTCAATCAAAAGTAAGGTTCAACTCTGTCAATTGAATTCACAGATCAGAAAGAAGTTTCACAGAATGCTTCTGTGTAGTATTTGTTTGAGGATATTCCTTTTTCCACTGTAGTCCGCTTAGCGCTCCGAATGTCCACTTGCAGTTTCTACAGAAAGAGTGTTTAAGAACTGCTCAATCAAAAGTAAAGTTCAACTCTGTTAGTTGAATGCACAGGTCAGAAAGAAGTTTCACCGAATGCTTCTGGGTAGTTTGTATTTGAAGATAATCCTTTTTCCAGTATAGGCCTCATAGCTCTCCGAATATCCCCTTGCAGTTTCTACAGACAAGAGTGTTTCAGAACTGCTCAGTCAAAAGTAAGGTTCAGCTATGTGAGTTCAATGCACAGAACAGAAAGTAGCTTCACAGAATGCTTCTTTGTAGTTTTCATTTGAAGATATTTCTTTTTGCACTTGAGGCCTCATAGCGCTCCGAAGGGCACTTGCAGTTTCTAATGAAAGAGTGTTTCTTAATTCCTCAAAGTAAGGTTCAACTCTGTTATTTGAATGCACAGAACAGAAAAAAGTTTCACAGAATGCTTCTGTGTAGTTTTTATTTGAAGATATATCTTTTTCCACTATAGGCTTCTTAGCGCACAGAATGTCCACTTGCAGTTTCTACAGAAACAGTGTTTCAGAACTGCTCAATAAAATGTAAGGTTCAACTCTGCTAGTAGGATGCACAGATCAGAAAGTATTTTCACAGAATGCTTCTGGGTAATTTGTATTTGAAGATATTCCTTTTTCCACTATAGGCCTCTTAGCGCTCCGGATGTCCAATTGCAGTTTCTACAGAAAGTGTGTTTCAGAAGTGCTCAGTCAAAAGTAAGGTTAAACTCAGTTAGTTGAATGCACAGATCAGAAAGTAGTTTCACAGAATGCGCCTGTGTAGTTTTTATTTGAAGATATTACTTTTTCAACTATAGGCCTAATTGCGCTCCGAATGTCCTCATGCAGTTTCTACGGAAAGAGTGTTTAAGAACTGCACAATCTAAAGTAAGGATCAACTCTGTTAGTTGAATGCACAGATCACAAAGGAGTTTCACAGAATGCTTCTGTGTAGTATTTTTTGAAGATATTCCTTTTTCCACTGTAGTCCGCATAGCGCTCCGAATGTCCACTTGCAGTTTCTACAGAAAGAGTGTTTCAGAACTGCTCAATCAAAGGTAAGGTTCAATTATGTTAGTGGAATGCAGAGAACAGAAAGATGTTTCACAGAATGCTTCTGTGTAGTTTTTTTGAAGACATTCCTTTTCCCACTATAGGCCTCTTAGCGCACCGATTGTCCACTTGCAGTTTCTACAGAAAGAGTGTTTCGGAACTGCTCAATCAAAAGTAAGGTTCAACTATGTTAGTTGAATGCACCGAACACAAAGAAGTTTCACAGAATGCTTCTGTGTAGTTCTTATTTGAAGATATTCCTTTTCCACTATAGGCCTCTTAGCGCTCCGAATGTCCACTTGCAGTTTATTCAGAAAGAGTGTTTCAGATCTGCTCAATCAAAAGTAAGGTTCAACTCTGTTAGTTGAATGCACAGATCAGAAAGAAGTTTCACAGAATGCTTCTGGGTAGTTTGTATTTGAAGATATTCCTTTTTCCACTATAGGCCTCATTGCGCTCCGGAAGTCCAATTGTAGTTTCTACAGAAAGTGGGCTTCCGAAGTGCTCACTCAAAAGTAAGGTTAAACTCAGTTAGTTGAATGCACAGATCAGGAAGGAGTTTCACGGAATGCTTCTGTGTAGTATTTATTTGAAGATATTCCTTTTTCCACTGTAGTCCGCTTAGCGCTCAGAATGTCCACTTGCAGTTTCTACAGAAAAAGTGTTTCAGAACTGCTCAATCAAAAGTAAAGTTCAACTATGTTAGTTGAATGCACGGAACAAGTTTCACAGAATGCTTCTGTGTAGTTCTTATTTGAAGATATTCCTTTTCTACTATACGCCTCTTAGCTCTCCGAAGGTCCACTTGCAGTTTATTCAGAAAGAGTGTTTCAGATCTGCTCAATCAAAAGTAAGGTTCAACTCTGTTAGTTGAATGCACAGATCAGAAAGAAGTTTCACAGAATGCTTCTGGGTAGTTTGTATTTGAACATATTCCTTTTTCCACTATAGGCCTCTTAACGCTCCGGATGTCCAATTGCAGTTTCTACAAAAAGTGTGTTTCAGAAGTGCTCAGTCAAAAGTAAGGTTAAACTCAGTTAGTTGAATGCACAGATCAGAAAGTAGTTTCACAGAATGCTTCTGTGTAGTGTTTATTTGAATATATTCCCTTTTCCACTACAGGCCCCTTAGCGCTCCGAATGTCCACTTGAAATCTCTGTAGAAAGAGTGTTTCACAACTCCTCAATCAAAAGTAAGATTCAAATCTGTTAGTTGAATGCACTGATCAGAAAGAAGTTTCACAGAATGCTTCTGTATAGTCTTTATTTGAAGATAACCCTTTTTCCACTGTAGTCCGCTTAGCGGTCCGAATGTCCACTTGCAGTTTCTACAGAAAGAGTGTTTTAGAAATCCTCAATCAAAAGTAAGGTTCAACTCTGTTAGTTGAATGCACAGAACAGAAAGATGTTTCACAGAATGCTTCTCTGTAGTTTTTATTTGCCGATATTCCTTCTTCCCCTATAGGCCTTTTAGCGCTCCGAATGTCCACTTTCAATTTCTATAGAAAGAGTGTTTCAGAACTGCTCAATCAAAACGAATTTTCAACTCTGTTAGTTGAATGCACTGATCAGAAAGAAGTTTCACAGAATGCTTCTGTGTAGTCTTTATTGGAGGATATTCCTTTTTTTTTATGATTTTTTTTTATTATTATACTTTAGGGTTTTAGGGTACATGTGCACAATGTGAAGGTTTGTTACATATGTACCCATGTGCCATGTTGATTTCCTGCACCCATTAAGTCGTCATTTGGCCTTACGTGTATCTCCTAATGCTGTCCCTCCCCCGTCCCCCCACCCCACAACAGTCCCCGGAGCGTGATTTTCCCCTTCCTGTTTCCATGAGTTCTCATTGTTCAATTCCCACCTATGAGTGAGAACATGCGATGTTTGGTTTTTCGTCCTTGCGATAGTTTACTGAGAATGATGTTTTCCAGTTTCATCCGTGTCCCTACAAAGGACACGAACTCATCATTTTTTATGGCTGCATAGTATTCCATGGTGTATATGTGCCACATTTTCTTAATCCAGTCTATCGTTGTTGGACATTTGGGTTGGTTCCAACTCTTTGCTATTGTGAATAGTGCCGCAATAAACATACGTGTGCATGTGTCTTTATAGCAGCATGACTTATAGTCCTTTGGGTATATACCCAGTAATGGGATGGCTGGGTCAAATGGTATTTCTAGTTCTAGATCCCTGAGGAATCGCCACACTGACTTCCACAATGCTTGAACTAGTTTACAGTCCCACCAACAGTGTAAAAGTGTTCCTATTTCTCCAAATCCTCTCCAGCACCTGTTGTTTCCTGATTTTTTAATGATGGCCATTCTAACTGGTGTGAGATGGTATCTCACTGTGGTTTTGATTTGCATTTCTCTGATGGCCAGTGATGAGGAGCATTTCTTCATGTGTTTTTTGGCTGCATAAATGTCTTCTTTTGAGAATTGTCTGTTCATGTCCTCTGCCCACTTTTTGATGGGGTTGTTTGTTTTTTCTTGTAAATTTGTTTGGGTTCATTGTAGATTCTGGATATTAGCCCTTTGTCAGATGAGTAGGTTGCAAAATTTTCTCCCATTGTGTAGGTTGCCTGTTCACTCTGATGAGAGTTTCTTTTGCTGTGCAGAAGCTCTTTAGTTTAATGAGATCCCATTTGTCGATTTTGGCTTTTGTTGCCATTGCTTTTGGTGTTTTAGACATGAAGTCCTTGCCCACGCCTATGTCCTGAATGGTATTGCCTAGGTTTTCTTGTAGGATTTTAATGGTTTTAAGACTAATATATAAGTCTTTAATCCATCTTGAATTAATTTTGGTATAAGGTGTAAGGAAGGGATCCAGTTGCAGCTTTCTACATATGGCTAGCCAGTTTTCCCAGCACCATTTATTAAATAGGGAAGCCTTTCCCCATTTCTTGTTTTTGTCAGGTTTGTCAAAGATCAGATAGTTGTAGCTATGCGGCATCATTTCTGAGGGCTCTGTTCTGTCCCATTGATCTATGTCTCTGTTGTGGTACCAGTACCATGCTGTTTTGGTTACTGTAGCGTGATGCCTCCAGCTTTGTTCTTTTGGCTTAGGATTGACTTGGCGATGCGGGCTCTTTTTTGGTTCCATATGAACTTTAGAGTAGTTTTTTCCAATTCTGTGAAGAAAGTCATTGGTAGCTTGATGGGGATGGCATTGAATCTATAAATTACCTTCGGCAGTAAGTATGGCCATTTTCACGATATTGATTCTTCCAACCAATGAGCATGGAATGTTCTTCCATTTGTTTGTATCCTCTTTTATTTCATTGAGCAGTGGTTTGTAGTTCTCCTTGAAGAGGTCCTTCACATCCCTTGTAAGTTGGATTCCTAGGTATTTTATTCTCTTTGAAGCAATTGTGAATGAGAGTTCACTCATGATTTGGCTCTCTGTTTGTCTTTTATTGGTGTACAAGAATGCTTGTGATTTTTGTACATTAATTTTGTATCCTGAGACTTTGCTGAATTGGCTAATCAGCTTAAGGAGATTTTGGGCTGAGACAATGGGGTTTTCTAGATATACAATCATGTCATCTGCAAACAGGGACAATTTGACTTCCTCTTTTCCTAATTGAATACACTTTATTTCCTTCTCCTGCCTGATTGCTCTGGCCAGGATATTCCTTTTTCAACTATCGACCATTTAGCGCTCCGAATGTCCACTTGCAGTTTCTGCAGAAAGAGTGTTTCAGAACTGCTCAATCAAAACTAAGGTTGAACTATGTTAGTTGAATGCACAGAAGAGAAAGAAGTTTCGCAGAATTCTTCTGTGTAGTTTTTTTTTGAAGATATTCCTTTTTCCACTACAGGCCTCTTAGCGCACCGAATGTCCACTTGCAGTTTCTATAGAAAGAGTGTTTCAGAACTGCACAATCAAAAGTAAGGTTCAACTATGTTAGTTGAATGCACGGAACACAAAGAAGTTTCAGGGAATGCTTCTGTGTAGTTCTTATTTGAAGATATTCCTTTTCCACTATAGGCCTCTTAGCGCTCCGAATGTCCACTTGCCGTGTATTCAGAAAGAGTGTTTAAGATCTGCTCAATCAAAAGTAAGGTTCAACTCTGTCAATTGAATTCACAGATCAGAAAGAAGTTTCACAGAATGCTTCTGTGTAGTATTTGTTTGAGGATATTCCTTTTTCCACTGTAGTCCGCTTAGCGCTCCGAATGTCCACTTGCAGTTTCTACAGAAAGAGTGTTTAAGAACTGCTCAATCAAAAGTAAAGTTCAACTCTGTTAGTTGAATGCACAGGTCAGAAAGAAGTTTCACCGAATGCTTCTGGGTAGTTTGTATTTGAAGATAATCCTTTTTCCAGTATAGGCCTCATAGCTCTCCGAATATCCCCTTGCAGTTTCTACAGACAAGAGTGTTTCAGAACTGCTCAGTCAAAAGTAAGGTTCAGCTATGTGAGTTCAATGCACAGAACAGAAAGTAGCTTCACAGAATGCTTCTTTGTAGTTTTCATTTGAAGATATTTCTTTTTGCACTTGAGGCCTCATAGCGCTCCGAAGGGCACTTGCAGTTTCTAATGAAAGAGTGTTTCTTAATTCCTCAAAGTAAGGTTCAACTCTGTTATTTGAATGCACAGAACAGAAAAAAGTTTCACAGAATGCTTCTGTGTAGTTTTTATTTGAAGATATATCTTTTTCCACTATAGGCTTCTTAGCGCACAGAATGTCCACTTGCAGTTTCTACAGAAACAGTGTTTCAGAACTGCTCAATAAAATGTAAGGTTCAACTCTGCTAGTAGGATGCACAGATCAGAAAGTATTTTCACAGAATGCTTCTGGGTAATTTGTATTTGAAGATATTCCTTTTTCCACTATAGGCCTCTTAGCGCTCCGGATGTCCAATTGCAGTTTCTACAGAAAGTGTGTTTCAGAAGTGCTCAGTCAAAAGTAAGGTTAAACTCAGTTAGTTGAATGCACAGATCAGAAAGTAGTTTCACAGAATGCGCCTGTGTAGTTTTTATTTGAAGATATTACTTTTTCAACTATAGGCCTAATTGCGCTCCGAATGTCCTCATGCAGTTTCTACGGAAAGAGTGTTTAAGAACTGCACAATCTAAAGTAAGGATCAACTCTGTTAGTTGAATGCACAGATCACAAAGGAGTTTCACAGAATGCTTCTGTGTAGTATTTTTTGAAGATATTCCTTTTTCCACTGTAGTCCGCATAGCGCTCCGAATGTCCACTTGCAGTTTCTACAGAAAGAGTGTTTCAGAACTGCTCAATCAAAGGTAAGGTTCAATTATGTTAGTGGAATGCAGAGAACAGAAAGATGTTTCACAGAATGCTTCTGTGTAGTTTTTTTGAAGACATTCCTTTTCCCACTATAGGCCTCTTAGCGCACCGATTGTCCACTTGCAGTTTCTACAGAAAGAGTGTTTCGGAACTGCTCAATCAAAAGTAAGGTTCAACTATGTTAGTTGAATGCACCGAACACAAAGAAGTTTCACAGAATGCTTCTGTGTAGTTCTTATTTGAAGATATTCCTTTTCCACTATAGGCCTCTTAGCGCTCCGAATGTCCACTTGCAGTTTATTCAGAAAGAGTGTTTCAGATCTGCTCAATCAAAAGTAAGGTTCAACTCTGTTAGTTGAATGCACAGATCAGAAAGAAGTTTCACAGAATGCTTCTGGGTAGTTTGTATTTGAAGATATTCCTTTTTCCACTATAGGCCTCATTGCGCTCCGGAAGTCCAATTGTAGTTTCTACAGAAAGTGGGCTTCCGAAGTGCTCACTCAAAAGTAAGGTTAAACTCAGTTAGTTGAATGCACAGATCAGGAAGGAGTTTCACGGAATGCTTCTGTGTAGTATTTATTTGAAGATATTCCTTTTTCCACTGTAGTCCGCTTAGCGCTCAGAATGTCCACTTGCAGTTTCTACAGAAAAAGTGTTTCAGAACTGCTCAATCAAAAGTAAAGTTCAACTATGTTAGTTGAATGCACGGAACAAGTTTCACAGAATGCTTCTGTGTAGTTCTTATTTGAAGATATTCCTTTTCTACTATACGCCTCTTAGCTCTCCGAAGGTCCACTTGCAGTTTATTCAGAAAGAGTGTTTCAGATCTGCTCAATCAAAAGTAAGGTTCAACTCTGTTAGTTGAATGCACAGATCAGAAAGAAGTTTCACAGAATGCTTCTGGGTAGTTTGTATTTGAACATATTCCTTTTTCCACTATAGGCCTCTTAACGCTCCGGATGTCCAATTGCAGTTTCTACAAAAAGTGTGTTTCAGAAGTGCTCAGTCAAAAGTAAGGTTAAACTCAGTTAGTTGAATGCACAGATCAGAAAGTAGTTTCACAGAATGCTTCTGTGTAGTGTTTATTTGAATATATTCCCTTTTCCACTACAGGCCCCTTAGCGCTCCGAATGTCCACTTGAAATCTCTGTAGAAAGAGTGTTTCACAACTCCTCAATCAAAAGTAAGATTCAAATCTGTTAGTTGAATGCACTGATCAGAAAGAAGTTTCACAGAATGCTTCTGTATAGTCTTTATTTGAAGATAACCCTTTTTCCACTGTAGTCCGCTTAGCGGTCCGAATGTCCACTTGCAGTTTCTACAGAAAGAGTGTTTTAGAAATCCTCAATCAAAAGTAAGGTTCAACTCTGTTAGTTGAATGCACAGAACAGAAAGATGTTTCACAGAATGCTTCTCTGTAGTTTTTATTTGCCGATATTCCTTCTTCCCCTATAGGCCTTTTAGCGCTCCGAATGTCCACTTTCAATTTCTATAGAAAGAGTGTTTCAGAACTGCTCAATCAAAACGAATTTTCAACTCTGTTAGTTGAATGCACTGATCAGAAAGAAGTTTCACAGAATGCTTCTGTGTAGTCTTTATTGGAGGATATTCCTTTTTTTTTATGATTTTTTTTTATTATTATACTTTAGGGTTTTAGGGTACATGTGCACAATGTGAAGGTTTGTTACATATGTACCCATGTGCCATGTTGATTTCCTGCACCCATTAAGTCGTCATTTGGCCTTACGTGTATCTCCTAATGCTGTCCCTCCCCCGTCCCCCCACCCCACAACAGTCCCCGGAGCGTGATTTTCCCCTTCCTGTTTCCATGAGTTCTCATTGTTCAATTCCCACCTATGAGTGAGAACATGCGATGTTTGGTTTTTCGTCCTTGCGATAGTTTACTGAGAATGATGTTTTCCAGTTTCATCCGTGTCCCTACAAAGGACACGAACTCATCATTTTTTATGGCTGCATAGTATTCCATGGTGTATATGTGCCACATTTTCTTAATCCAGTCTATCGTTGTTGGACATTTGGGTTGGTTCCAACTCTTTGCTATTGTGAATAGTGCCGCAATAAACATACGTGTGCATGTGTCTTTATAGCAGCATGACTTATAGTCCTTTGGGTATATACCCAGTAATGGGATGGCTGGGTCAAATGGTATTTCTAGTTCTAGATCCCTGAGGAATCGCCACACTGACTTCCACAATGCTTGAACTAGTTTACAGTCCCACCAACAGTGTAAAAGTGTTCCTATTTCTCCAAATCCTCTCCAGCACCTGTTGTTTCCTGATTTTTTAATGATGGCCATTCTAACTGGTGTGAGATGGTATCTCACTGTGGTTTTGATTTGCATTTCTCTGATGGCCAGTGATGAGGAGCATTTCTTCATGTGTTTTTTGGCTGCATAAATGTCTTCTTTTGAGAATTGTCTGTTCATGTCCTCTGCCCACTTTTTGATGGGGTTGTTTGTTTTTTCTTGTAAATTTGTTTGGGTTCATTGTAGATTCTGGATATTAGCCCTTTGTCAGATGAGTAGGTTGCAAAATTTTCTCCCATTGTGTAGGTTGCCTGTTCACTCTGATGAGAGTTTCTTTTGCTGTGCAGAAGCTCTTTAGTTTAATGAGATCCCATTTGTCGATTTTGGCTTTTGTTGCCATTGCTTTTGGTGTTTTAGACATGAAGTCCTTGCCCACGCCTATGTCCTGAATGGTATTGCCTAGGTTTTCTTGTAGGATTTTAATGGTTTTAAGACTAATATATAAGTCTTTAATCCATCTTGAATTAATTTTGGTATAAGGTGTAAGGAAGGGATCCAGTTGCAGCTTTCTACATATGGCTAGCCAGTTTTCCCAGCACCATTTATTAAATAGGGAAGCCTTTCCCCATTTCTTGTTTTTGTCAGGTTTGTCAAAGATCAGATAGTTGTAGCTATGCGGCATCATTTCTGAGGGCTCTGTTCTGTCCCATTGATCTATGTCTCTGTTGTGGTACCAGTACCATGCTGTTTTGGTTACTGTAGCGTGATGCCTCCAGCTTTGTTCTTTTGGCTTAGGATTGACTTGGCGATGCGGGCTCTTTTTTGGTTCCATATGAACTTTAGAGTAGTTTTTTCCAATTCTGTGAAGAAAGTCATTGGTAGCTTGATGGGGATGGCATTGAATCTATAAATTACCTTCGGCAGTAAGTATGGCCATTTTCACGATATTGATTCTTCCAACCAATGAGCATGGAATGTTCTTCCATTTGTTTGTATCCTCTTTTATTTCATTGAGCAGTGGTTTGTAGTTCTCCTTGAAGAGGTCCTTCACATCCCTTGTAAGTTGGATTCCTAGGTATTTTATTCTCTTTGAAGCAATTGTGAATGAGAGTTCACTCATGATTTGGCTCTCTGTTTGTCTTTTATTGGTGTACAAGAATGCTTGTGATTTTTGTACATTAATTTTGTATCCTGAGACTTTGCTGAATTGGCTAATCAGCTTAAGGAGATTTTGGGCTGAGACAATGGGGTTTTCTAGATATACAATCATGTCATCTGCAAACAGGGACAATTTGACTTCCTCTTTTCCTAATTGAATACACTTTATTTCCTTCTCCTGCCTGATTGCTCTGGCCAGGATATTCCTTTTTCAACTATCGACCATTTAGCGCTCCGAATGTCCACTTGCAGTTTCTGCAGAAAGAGTGTTTCAGAACTGCTCAATCAAAACTAAGGTTGAACTATGTTAGTTGAATGCACAGAAGAGAAAGAAGTTTCGCAGAATTCTTCTGTGTAGTTTTTTTTTGAAGATATTCCTTTTTCCACTACAGGCCTCTTAGCGCACCGAATGTCCACTTGCAGTTTCTATAGAAAGAGTGTTTCAGAACTGCACAATCAAAAGTAAGGTTCAACTATGTTAGTTGAATGCACGGAACACAAAGAAGTTTCAGGGAATGCTTCTGTGTAGTTCTTATTTGAAGATATTCCTTTTCCACTATAGGCCTCTTAGCGCTCCGAATGTCCACTTGCCGTGTATTCAGAAAGAGTGTTTAAGATCTGCTCAATCAAAAGTAAGGTTCAACTCTGTCAATTGAATTCACAGATCAGAAAGAAGTTTCACAGAATGCTTCTGTGTAGTATTTGTTTGAGGATATTCCTTTTTCCACTGTAGTCCGCTTAGCGCTCCGAATGTCCACTTGCAGTTTCTACAGAAAGAGTGTTTAAGAACTGCTCAATCAAAAGTAAAGTTCAACTCTGTTAGTTGAATGCACAGGTCAGAAAGAAGTTTCACCGAATGCTTCTGGGTAGTTTGTATTTGAAGATAATCCTTTTTCCAGTATAGGCCTCATAGCTCTCCGAATATCCCCTTGCAGTTTCTACAGACAAGAGTGTTTCAGAACTGCTCAGTCAAAAGTAAGGTTCAGCTATGTGAGTTCAATGCACAGAACAGAAAGTAGCTTCACAGAATGCTTCTTTGTAGTTTTCATTTGAAGATATTTCTTTTTGCACTTGAGGCCTCATAGCGCTCCGAAGGGCACTTGCAGTTTCTAATGAAAGAGTGTTTCTTAATTCCTCAAAGTAAGGTTCAACTCTGTTATTTGAATGCACAGAACAGAAAAAAGTTTCACAGAATGCTTCTGTGTAGTTTTTATTTGAAGATATATCTTTTTCCACTATAGGCTTCTTAGCGCACAGAATGTCCACTTGCAGTTTCTACAGAAACAGTGTTTCAGAACTGCTCAATAAAATGTAAGGTTCAACTCTGCTAGTAGGATGCACAGATCAGAAAGTATTTTCACAGAATGCTTCTGGGTAATTTGTATTTGAAGATATTCCTTTTTCCACTATAGGCCTCTTAGCGCTCCGGATGTCCAATTGCAGTTTCTACAGAAAGTGTGTTTCAGAAGTGCTCAGTCAAAAGTAAGGTTAAACTCAGTTAGTTGAATGCACAGATCAGAAAGTAGTTTCACAGAATGCGCCTGTGTAGTTTTTATTTGAAGATATTACTTTTTCAACTATAGGCCTAATTGCGCTCCGAATGTCCTCATGCAGTTTCTACGGAAAGAGTGTTTAAGAACTGCACAATCTAAAGTAAGGATCAACTCTGTTAGTTGAATGCACAGATCACAAAGGAGTTTCACAGAATGCTTCTGTGTAGTATTTTTTGAAGATATTCCTTTTTCCACTGTAGTCCGCATAGCGCTCCGAATGTCCACTTGCAGTTTCTACAGAAAGAGTGTTTCAGAACTGCTCAATCAAAGGTAAGGTTCAATTATGTTAGTGGAATGCAGAGAACAGAAAGATGTTTCACAGAATGCTTCTGTGTAGTTTTTTTGAAGACATTCCTTTTCCCACTATAGGCCTCTTAGCGCACCGATTGTCCACTTGCAGTTTCTACAGAAAGAGTGTTTCGGAACTGCTCAATCAAAAGTAAGGTTCAACTATGTTAGTTGAATGCACCGAACACAAAGAAGTTTCACAGAATGCTTCTGTGTAGTTCTTATTTGAAGATATTCCTTTTCCACTATAGGCCTCTTAGCGCTCCGAATGTCCACTTGCAGTTTATTCAGAAAGAGTGTTTCAGATCTGCTCAATCAAAAGTAAGGTTCAACTCTGTTAGTTGAATGCACAGATCAGAAAGAAGTTTCACAGAATGCTTCTGGGTAGTTTGTATTTGAAGATATTCCTTTTTCCACTATAGGCCTCATTGCGCTCCGGAAGTCCAATTGTAGTTTCTACAGAAAGTGGGCTTCCGAAGTGCTCACTCAAAAGTAAGGTTAAACTCAGTTAGTTGAATGCACAGATCAGGAAGGAGTTTCACGGAATGCTTCTGTGTAGTATTTATTTGAAGATATTCCTTTTTCCACTGTAGTCCGCTTAGCGCTCAGAATGTCCACTTGCAGTTTCTACAGAAAAAGTGTTTCAGAACTGCTCAATCAAAAGTAAAGTTCAACTATGTTAGTTGAATGCACGGAACAAGTTTCACAGAATGCTTCTGTGTAGTTCTTATTTGAAGATATTCCTTTTCTACTATACGCCTCTTAGCTCTCCGAAGGTCCACTTGCAGTTTATTCAGAAAGAGTGTTTCAGATCTGCTCAATCAAAAGTAAGGTTCAACTCTGTTAGTTGAATGCACAGATCAGAAAGAAGTTTCACAGAATGCTTCTGGGTAGTTTGTATTTGAACATATTCCTTTTTCCACTATAGGCCTCTTAACGCTCCGGATGTCCAATTGCAGTTTCTACAAAAAGTGTGTTTCAGAAGTGCTCAGTCAAAAGTAAGGTTAAACTCAGTTAGTTGAATGCACAGATCAGAAAGTAGTTTCACAGAATGCTTCTGTGTAGTGTTTATTTGAATATATTCCCTTTTCCACTACAGGCCCCTTAGCGCTCCGAATGTCCACTTGAAATCTCTGTAGAAAGAGTGTTTCACAACTCCTCAATCAAAAGTAAGATTCAAATCTGTTAGTTGAATGCACTGATCAGAAAGAAGTTTCACAGAATGCTTCTGTATAGTCTTTATTTGAAGATAACCCTTTTTCCACTGTAGTCCGCTTAGCGGTCCGAATGTCCACTTGCAGTTTCTACAGAAAGAGTGTTTTAGAAATCCTCAATCAAAAGTAAGGTTCAACTCTGTTAGTTGAATGCACAGAACAGAAAGATGTTTCACAGAATGCTTCTCTGTAGTTTTTATTTGCCGATATTCCTTCTTCCCCTATAGGCCTTTTAGCGCTCCGAATGTCCACTTTCAATTTCTATAGAAAGAGTGTTTCAGAACTGCTCAATCAAAACGAATTTTCAACTCTGTTAGTTGAATGCACTGATCAGAAAGAAGTTTCACAGAATGCTTCTGTGTAGTCTTTATTGGAGGATATTCCTTTTTTTTTATGATTTTTTTTTATTATTATACTTTAGGGTTTTAGGGTACATGTGCACAATGTGAAGGTTTGTTACATATGTACCCATGTGCCATGTTGATTTCCTGCACCCATTAAGTCGTCATTTGGCCTTACGTGTATCTCCTAATGCTGTCCCTCCCCCGTCCCCCCACCCCACAACAGTCCCCGGAGCGTGATTTTCCCCTTCCTGTTTCCATGAGTTCTCATTGTTCAATTCCCACCTATGAGTGAGAACATGCGATGTTTGGTTTTTCGTCCTTGCGATAGTTTACTGAGAATGATGTTTTCCAGTTTCATCCGTGTCCCTACAAAGGACACGAACTCATCATTTTTTATGGCTGCATAGTATTCCATGGTGTATATGTGCCACATTTTCTTAATCCAGTCTATCGTTGTTGGACATTTGGGTTGGTTCCAACTCTTTGCTATTGTGAATAGTGCCGCAATAAACATACGTGTGCATGTGTCTTTATAGCAGCATGACTTATAGTCCTTTGGGTATATACCCAGTAATGGGATGGCTGGGTCAAATGGTATTTCTAGTTCTAGATCCCTGAGGAATCGCCACACTGACTTCCACAATGCTTGAACTAGTTTACAGTCCCACCAACAGTGTAAAAGTGTTCCTATTTCTCCAAATCCTCTCCAGCACCTGTTGTTTCCTGATTTTTTAATGATGGCCATTCTAACTGGTGTGAGATGGTATCTCACTGTGGTTTTGATTTGCATTTCTCTGATGGCCAGTGATGAGGAGCATTTCTTCATGTGTTTTTTGGCTGCATAAATGTCTTCTTTTGAGAATTGTCTGTTCATGTCCTCTGCCCACTTTTTGATGGGGTTGTTTGTTTTTTCTTGTAAATTTGTTTGGGTTCATTGTAGATTCTGGATATTAGCCCTTTGTCAGATGAGTAGGTTGCAAAATTTTCTCCCATTGTGTAGGTTGCCTGTTCACTCTGATGAGAGTTTCTTTTGCTGTGCAGAAGCTCTTTAGTTTAATGAGATCCCATTTGTCGATTTTGGCTTTTGTTGCCATTGCTTTTGGTGTTTTAGACATGAAGTCCTTGCCCACGCCTATGTCCTGAATGGTATTGCCTAGGTTTTCTTGTAGGATTTTAATGGTTTTAAGACTAATATATAAGTCTTTAATCCATCTTGAATTAATTTTGGTATAAGGTGTAAGGAAGGGATCCAGTTGCAGCTTTCTACATATGGCTAGCCAGTTTTCCCAGCACCATTTATTAAATAGGGAAGCCTTTCCCCATTTCTTGTTTTTGTCAGGTTTGTCAAAGATCAGATAGTTGTAGCTATGCGGCATCATTTCTGAGGGCTCTGTTCTGTCCCATTGATCTATGTCTCTGTTGTGGTACCAGTACCATGCTGTTTTGGTTACTGTAGCGTGATGCCTCCAGCTTTGTTCTTTTGGCTTAGGATTGACTTGGCGATGCGGGCTCTTTTTTGGTTCCATATGAACTTTAGAGTAGTTTTTTCCAATTCTGTGAAGAAAGTCATTGGTAGCTTGATGGGGATGGCATTGAATCTATAAATTACCTTCGGCAGTAAGTATGGCCATTTTCACGATATTGATTCTTCCAACCAATGAGCATGGAATGTTCTTCCATTTGTTTGTATCCTCTTTTATTTCATTGAGCAGTGGTTTGTAGTTCTCCTTGAAGAGGTCCTTCACATCCCTTGTAAGTTGGATTCCTAGGTATTTTATTCTCTTTGAAGCAATTGTGAATGAGAGTTCACTCATGATTTGGCTCTCTGTTTGTCTTTTATTGGTGTACAAGAATGCTTGTGATTTTTGTACATTAATTTTGTATCCTGAGACTTTGCTGAATTGGCTAATCAGCTTAAGGAGATTTTGGGCTGAGACAATGGGGTTTTCTAGATATACAATCATGTCATCTGCAAACAGGGACAATTTGACTTCCTCTTTTCCTAATTGAATACACTTTATTTCCTTCTCCTGCCTGATTGCTCTGGCCAGGATATTCCTTTTTCAACTATCGACCATTTAGCGCTCCGAATGTCCACTTGCAGTTTCTGCAGAAAGAGTGTTTCAGAACTGCTCAATCAAAACTAAGGTTGAACTATGTTAGTTGAATGCACAGAAGAGAAAGAAGTTTCGCAGAATTCTTCTGTGTAGTTTTTTTTTGAAGATATTCCTTTTTCCACTACAGGCCTCTTAGCGCACCGAATGTCCACTTGCAGTTTCTATAGAAAGAGTGTTTCAGAACTGCACAATCAAAAGTAAGGTTCAACTATGTTAGTTGAATGCACGGAACACAAAGAAGTTTCAGGGAATGCTTCTGTGTAGTTCTTATTTGAAGATATTCCTTTTCCACTATAGGCCTCTTAGCGCTCCGAATGTCCACTTGCCGTGTATTCAGAAAGAGTGTTTAAGATCTGCTCAATCAAAAGTAAGGTTCAACTCTGTCAATTGAATTCACAGATCAGAAAGAAGTTTCACAGAATGCTTCTGTGTAGTATTTGTTTGAGGATATTCCTTTTTCCACTGTAGTCCGCTTAGCGCTCCGAATGTCCACTTGCAGTTTCTACAGAAAGAGTGTTTAAGAACTGCTCAATCAAAAGTAAAGTTCAACTCTGTTAGTTGAATGCACAGGTCAGAAAGAAGTTTCACCGAATGCTTCTGGGTAGTTTGTATTTGAAGATAATCCTTTTTCCAGTATAGGCCTCATAGCTCTCCGAATATCCCCTTGCAGTTTCTACAGACAAGAGTGTTTCAGAACTGCTCAGTCAAAAGTAAGGTTCAGCTATGTGAGTTCAATGCACAGAACAGAAAGTAGCTTCACAGAATGCTTCTTTGTAGTTTTCATTTGAAGATATTTCTTTTTGCACTTGAGGCCTCATAGCGCTCCGAAGGGCACTTGCAGTTTCTAATGAAAGAGTGTTTCTTAATTCCTCAAAGTAAGGTTCAACTCTGTTATTTGAATGCACAGAACAGAAAAAAGTTTCACAGAATGCTTCTGTGTAGTTTTTATTTGAAGATATATCTTTTTCCACTATAGGCTTCTTAGCGCACAGAATGTCCACTTGCAGTTTCTACAGAAACAGTGTTTCAGAACTGCTCAATAAAATGTAAGGTTCAACTCTGCTAGTAGGATGCACAGATCAGAAAGTATTTTCACAGAATGCTTCTGGGTAATTTGTATTTGAAGATATTCCTTTTTCCACTATAGGCCTCTTAGCGCTCCGGATGTCCAATTGCAGTTTCTACAGAAAGTGTGTTTCAGAAGTGCTCAGTCAAAAGTAAGGTTAAACTCAGTTAGTTGAATGCACAGATCAGAAAGTAGTTTCACAGAATGCGCCTGTGTAGTTTTTATTTGAAGATATTACTTTTTCAACTATAGGCCTAATTGCGCTCCGAATGTCCTCATGCAGTTTCTACGGAAAGAGTGTTTAAGAACTGCACAATCTAAAGTAAGGATCAACTCTGTTAGTTGAATGCACAGATCACAAAGGAGTTTCACAGAATGCTTCTGTGTAGTATTTTTTGAAGATATTCCTTTTTCCACTGTAGTCCGCATAGCGCTCCGAATGTCCACTTGCAGTTTCTACAGAAAGAGTGTTTCAGAACTGCTCAATCAAAGGTAAGGTTCAATTATGTTAGTGGAATGCAGAGAACAGAAAGATGTTTCACAGAATGCTTCTGTGTAGTTTTTTTGAAGACATTCCTTTTCCCACTATAGGCCTCTTAGCGCACCGATTGTCCACTTGCAGTTTCTACAGAAAGAGTGTTTCGGAACTGCTCAATCAAAAGTAAGGTTCAACTATGTTAGTTGAATGCACCGAACACAAAGAAGTTTCACAGAATGCTTCTGTGTAGTTCTTATTTGAAGATATTCCTTTTCCACTATAGGCCTCTTAGCGCTCCGAATGTCCACTTGCAGTTTATTCAGAAAGAGTGTTTCAGATCTGCTCAATCAAAAGTAAGGTTCAACTCTGTTAGTTGAATGCACAGATCAGAAAGAAGTTTCACAGAATGCTTCTGGGTAGTTTGTATTTGAAGATATTCCTTTTTCCACTATAGGCCTCATTGCGCTCCGGAAGTCCAATTGTAGTTTCTACAGAAAGTGGGCTTCCGAAGTGCTCACTCAAAAGTAAGGTTAAACTCAGTTAGTTGAATGCACAGATCAGGAAGGAGTTTCACGGAATGCTTCTGTGTAGTATTTATTTGAAGATATTCCTTTTTCCACTGTAGTCCGCTTAGCGCTCAGAATGTCCACTTGCAGTTTCTACAGAAAAAGTGTTTCAGAACTGCTCAATCAAAAGTAAAGTTCAACTATGTTAGTTGAATGCACGGAACAAGTTTCACAGAATGCTTCTGTGTAGTTCTTATTTGAAGATATTCCTTTTCTACTATACGCCTCTTAGCTCTCCGAAGGTCCACTTGCAGTTTATTCAGAAAGAGTGTTTCAGATCTGCTCAATCAAAAGTAAGGTTCAACTCTGTTAGTTGAATGCACAGATCAGAAAGAAGTTTCACAGAATGCTTCTGGGTAGTTTGTATTTGAACATATTCCTTTCTCCACTATAGGCCTCTTAACGCTCCGGATGTCCAATTGCAGTTTCTACAAAAAGTGTGTTTCAGAAGTGCTCAGTCAAAAGTAAGGTTAAACTCAGTTAGTTGAATGCACAGATCAGAAAGTAGTTTCACAGAATGCTTCTGTGTAGTGTTTATTTGAATATATTCCCTTTTCCACTACAGGCCCCTTAGCGCTCCGAATGTCCACTTGAAATCTCTGTAGAAAGAGTGTTTCACAACTCCTCAATCAAAAGTAAGATTCAAATCTGTTAGTTGAATGCACTGATCAGAAAGAAGTTTCACAGAATGCTTCTGTATAGTCTTTATTTGAAGATAACCCTTTTTCCACTGTAGTCCGCTTAGCGGTCCGAATGTCCACTTGCAGTTTCTACAGAAAGAGTGTTTTAGAAATCCTCAATCAAAAGTAAGGTTCAACTCTGTTAGTTGAATGCACAGAACAGAAAGATGTTTCACAGAATGCTTCTCTGTAGTTTTTATTTGCCGATATTCCTTCTTCCCCTATAGGCCTTTTAGCGCTCCGAATGTCCACTTTCAATTTCTATAGAAAGAGTGTTTCAGAACTGCTCAATCAAAACGAATTTTCAACTCTGTTAGTTGAATGCACTGATCAGAAAGAAGTTTCACAGAATGCTTCTGTGTAGTCTTTATTGGAGGATATTCCTTTTTTTTTATGATTTTTTTTTATTATTATACTTTAGGGTTTTAGGGTACATGTGCACAATGTGAAGGTTTGTTACATATGTACCCATGTGCCATGTTGATTTCCTGCACCCATTAAGTCGTCATTTGGCCTTACGTGTATCTCCTAATGCTGTCCCTCCCCCGTCCCCCCACCCCACAACAGTCCCCGGAGCGTGATTTTCCCCTTCCTGTTTCCATGAGTTCTCATTGTTCAATTCCCACCTATGAGTGAGAACATGCGATGTTTGGTTTTTCGTCCTTGCGATAGTTTACTGAGAATGATGTTTTCCAGTTTCATCCGTGTCCCTACAAAGGACACGAACTCATCATTTTTTATGGCTGCATAGTATTCCATGGTGTATATGTGCCACATTTTCTTAATCCAGTCTATCGTTGTTGGACATTTGGGTTGGTTCCAACTCTTTGCTATTGTGAATAGTGCCGCAATAAACATACGTGTGCATGTGTCTTTATAGCAGCATGACTTATAGTCCTTTGGGTATATACCCAGTAATGGGATGGCTGGGTCAAATGGTATTTCTAGTTCTAGATCCCTGAGGAATCGCCACACTGACTTCCACAATGCTTGAACTAGTTTACAGTCCCACCAACAGTGTAAAAGTGTTCCTATTTCTCCAAATCCTCTCCAGCACCTGTTGTTTCCTGATTTTTTAATGATGGCCATTCTAACTGGTGTGAGATGGTATCTCACTGTGGTTTTGATTTGCATTTCTCTGATGGCCAGTGATGAGGAGCATTTCTTCATGTGTTTTTTGGCTGCATAAATGTCTTCTTTTGAGAATTGTCTGTTCATGTCCTCTGCCCACTTTTTGATGGGGTTGTTTGTTTTTTCTTGTAAATTTGTTTGGGTTCATTGTAGATTCTGGATATTAGCCCTTTGTCAGATGAGTAGGTTGCAAAATTTTCTCCCATTGTGTAGGTTGCCTGTTCACTCTGATGAGAGTTTCTTTTGCTGTGCAGAAGCTCTTTAGTTTAATGAGATCCCATTTGTCGATTTTGGCTTTTGTTGCCATTGCTTTTGGTGTTTTAGACATGAAGTCCTTGCCCACGCCTATGTCCTGAATGGTATTGCCTAGGTTTTCTTGTAGGATTTTAATGGTTTTAAGACTAATATATAAGTCTTTAATCCATCTTGAATTAATTTTGGTATAAGGTGTAAGGAAGGGATCCAGTTGCAGCTTTCTACATATGGCTAGCCAGTTTTCCCAGCACCATTTATTAAATAGGGAAGCCTTTCCCCATTTCTTGTTTTTGTCAGGTTTGTCAAAGATCAGATAGTTGTAGCTATGCGGCATCATTTCTGAGGGCTCTGTTCTGTCCCATTGATCTATGTCTCTGTTGTGGTACCAGTACCATGCTGTTTTGGTTACTGTAGCGTGATGCCTCCAGCTTTGTTCTTTTGGCTTAGGATTGACTTGGCGATGCGGGCTCCTTTTTGGTTCCATATGAACTTTAGAGTAGTTTTTTCCAATTCTGTGAAGAAAGTCATTGGTAGCTTGATGGGGATGGCATTGAATCTATAAATTACCTTCGGCAGTAAGTATGGCCATTTTCACGATATTGATTCTTCCAACCAATGAGCATGGAATGTTCTTCCATTTGTTTGTATCCTCTTTTATTTCATTGAGCAGTGGTTTGTAGTTCTCCTTGAAGAGGTCCTTCACATCCCTTGTAAGTTGGATTCCTAGGTATTTTATTCTCTTTGAAGCAATTGTGAATGAGAGTTCACTCATGATTTGGCTCTCTGTTTGTCTTTTATTGGTGTACAAGAATGCTTGTGATTTTTGTACATTAATTTTGTATCCTGAGACTTTGCGGAAATTGCTAATCAGCTTAAGGAGATTTTGGGCTGAGACAATGGGGTTTTCTAGATATACAATCATGTCATCTGCAAACAGGGACAATTTGACTTCCTCTTTTCCTAATTGAATACACTTTATTTCCTTCTCCTGCCTGATTGCTCTGGCCAGGATATTCCTTTTTCAACTATCGACCATTTAGCGCTCCGAATGTCCACTTGCAGTTTCTGCAGAAAGAGTGTTTCAGAACTGCTCAATCAAAACTAAGGTTGAACTATGTTAGTTGAACGCACAGAAGAGAAAGAAGTTTCGCAGAATTCTTCTGTGTAGTTTTTTTTTGAAGATATTCCTTTTTCCACTACAGGCCTCTTAGCGCACCAAATGTCCACTTGCAGTTTCTATAGAAAGAGTGTTTCAGAACTGCACAATCAAAAGTAAGGTTCAACTATGTTAGTTGAATGCACGGAACACAAAGAAGTTTCAGGGAATGCTTCTGTGTAGTTCTTATTTGAAGATATTCCTTTTCCACTATAGGCCTCTTAGCGCTCCGAATGTCCACTTGCCGTGTATTCAGAAAGAGTGTTTAAGATCTGCTCAATCAAAAGTAAGGTTCAACTCTGTCAATTGAATTCACAGATCAGAAAGAAGTTTCACAGAATGCTTCTGTGTAGTATTTGTTTGAGGATATTCCTTTTTCCACTGTAGTCCGCTTAGCGCTCCGAATGTCCACTTGCAGTTTCTACAGAAAGAGTGTTTAAGAACTGCTCAATCAAAAGTAAAGTTCAACTCTGTTAGTTGAATGCACAGGTCAGAAAGAAGTTTCACCGAATGCTTCTGGGTAGTTTGTATTTGAAGATAATCCTTTTTCCAGTATAGGCCTCATAGCTCTCCGAATATCCCCTTGCAGTTTCTACAGACAAGAGTGTTTCAGAACTGCTCAGTCAAAAGTAAGGTTCAGCTATGTGAGTTCAATGCACAGAACAGAAAGTAGCTTCACAGAATGCTTCTTTGTAGTTTTCATTTGAAGATATTTCTTTTTGCACTTGAGGCCTCATAGCGCTCCGAAGGGCACTTGCAGTTTCTAATGAAAGAGTGTTTCTTAATTCCTCAAAGTAAGGTTCAACTCTGTTATTTGAATGCACAGAACAGAAAAAAGTTTCACAGAATGCTTCTGTGTAGTTTTTATTTGAAGATATATCTTTTTCCACTATAGGCTTCTTAGCGCACAGAATGTCCACTTGCAGTTTCTACAGAAACAGTGTTTCAGAACTGCTCAATAAAATGTAAGGTTCAACTCTGCTAGTAGGATGCACAGATCAGAAAGTATTTTCACAGAATGCTTCTGGGTAATTTGTATTTGAAGATATTCCTTTTTCCACTATAGGCCTCTTAGCGCTCCGGATGTCCAATTGCAGTTTCTACAGAAAGTGTGTTTCAGAAGTGCTCAGTCAAAAGTAAGGTTAAACTCAGTTAGTTGAATGCACAGATCAGAAAGTAGTTTCACAGAATGCGCCTGTGTAGTTTTTATTTGAAGATATTACTTTTTCAACTATAGGCCTAATTGCGCTCCGAATGTCCTCATGCAGTTTCTACGGAAAGAGTGTTTAAGAACTGCACAATCTAAAGTAAGGATCAACTCTGTTAGTTGAATGCACAGATCACAAAGGAGTTTCACAGAATGCTTCTGTGTAGTATTTTTTGAAGATATTCCTTTTTCCACTGTAGTCCGCATAGCGCTCCGAATGTCCACTTGCAGTTTCTACAGAAAGAGTGTTTCAGAACTGCTCAATCAAAGGTAAGGTTCAATTATGTTAGTGGAATGCAGAGAACAGAAAGATGTTTCACAGAATGCTTCTGTGTAGTTTTTTTGAAGACATTCCTTTTCCCACTATAGGCCTCTTAGCGCACCGATTGTCCACTTGCAGTTTCTACAGAAAGAGTGTTTCGGAACTGCTCAATCAAAAGTAAGGTTCAACTATGTTAGTTGAATGCACCGAACACAAAGAAGTTTCACAGAATGCTTCTGTGTAGTTCTTATTTGAAGATATTCCTTTTCCACTATAGGCCTCTTAGCGCTCCGAATGTCCACTTGCAGTTTATTCAGAAAGAGTGTTTCAGATCTGCTCAATCAAAAGTAAGGTTCAACTCTGTTAGTTGAATGCACAGATCAGAAAGAAGTTTCACAGAATGCTTCTGGGTAGTTTGTATTTGAAGATATTCCTTTTTCCACTATAGGCCTCATTGCGCTCCGGAAGTCCAATTGTAGTTTCTACAGAAAGTGGGCTTCCGAAGTGCTCACTCAAAAGTAAGGTTAAACTCAGTTAGTTGAATGCACAGATCAGGAAGGAGTTTCACGGAATGCTTCTGTGTAGTATTTATTTGAAGATATTCCTTTTTCCACTGTAGTCCGCTTAGCGCTCAGAATGTCCACTTGCAGTTTCTACAGAAAAAGTGTTTCAGAACTGCTCAATCAAAAGTAAAGTTCAACTATGTTAGTTGAATGCACGGAACAAGTTTCACAGAATGCTTCTGTGTAGTTCTTATTTGAAGATATTCCTTTTCTACTATACGCCTCTTAGCTCTCCGAAGGTCCACTTGCAGTTTATTCAGAAAGAGTGTTTCAGATCTGCTCAATCAAAAGTAAGGTTCAACTCTGTTAGTTGAATGCACAGATCAGAAAGAAGTTTCACAGAATGCTTCTGGGTAGTTTGTATTTGAACATATTCCTTTTTCCACTATAGGCCTCTTAACGCTCCGGATGTCCAATTGCAGTTTCTACAAAAAGTGTGTTTCAGAAGTGCTCAGTCAAAAGTAAGGTTAAACTCAGTTAGTTGAATGCACAGATCAGAAAGTAGTTTCACAGAATGCTTCTGTGTAGTGTTTATTTGAATATATTCCCTTTTCCACTACAGGCCCCTTAGCGCTCCGAATGTCCACTTGAAATCTCTGTAGAAAGAGTGTTTCACAACTCCTCAATCAAAAGTAAGATTCAAATCTGTTAGTTGAATGCACTGATCAGAAAGAAGTTTCACAGAATGCTTCTGTATAGTCTTTATTTGAAGATAACCCTTTTTCCACTGTAGTCCGCTTAGCGGTCCGAATGTCCACTTGCAGTTTCTACAGAAAGAGTGTTTTAGAAATCCTCAATCAAAAGTAAGGTTCAACTCTGTTAGTTGAATGCACAGAACAGAAAGATGTTTCACAGAATGCTTCTCTGTAGTTTTTATTTGCCGATATTCCTTCTTCCCCTATAGGCCTTTTAGCGCTCCGAATGTCCACTTTCAATTTCTATAGAAAGAGTGTTTCAGAACTGCTCAATCAAAACGAATTTTCAACTCTGTTAGTTGAATGCACTGATCAGAAAGAAGTTTCACAGAATGCTTCTGTGTAGTCTTTATTGGAGGATATTCCTTTTTTTTTATGATTTTTTTTTATTATTATACTTTAGGGTTTTAGGGTACATGTGCACAATGTGAAGGTTTGTTACATATGTACCCATGTGCCATGTTGATTTCCTGCACCCATTAAGTCGTCATTTGGCCTTACGTGTATCTCCTAATGCTGTCCCTCCCCCGTCCCCCCACCCCACAACAGTCCCCGGAGCGTGATTTTCCCCTTCCTGTTTCCATGAGTTCTCATTGTTCAATTCCCACCTATGAGTGAGAACATGCGATGTTTGGTTTTTCGTCCTTGCGATAGTTTACTGAGAATGATGTTTTCCAGTTTCATCCGTGTCCCTACAAAGGACACGAACTCATCATTTTTTATGGCTGCATAGTATTCCATGGTGTATATGTGCCACATTTTCTTAATCCAGTCTATCGTTGTTGGACATTTGGGTTGGTTCCAACTCTTTGCTATTGTGAATAGTGCCGCAATAAACATACGTGTGCATGTGTCTTTATAGCAGCATGACTTATAGTCCTTTGGGTATATACCCAGTAATGGGATGGCTGGGTCAAATGGTATTTCTAGTTCTAGATCCCTGAGGAATCGCCACACTGACTTCCACAATGCTTGAACTAGTTTACAGTCCCACCAACAGTGTAAAAGTGTTCCTATTTCTCCAAATCCTCTCCAGCACCTGTTGTTTCCTGATTTTTTAATGATGGCCATTCTAACTGGTGTGAGATGGTATCTCACTGTGGTTTTGATTTGCATTTCTCTGATGGCCAGTGATGAGGAGCATTTCTTCATGTGTTTTTTGGCTGCATAAATGTCTTCTTTTGAGAATTGTCTGTTCATGTCCTCTGCCCACTTTTTGATGGGGTTGTTTGTTTTTTCTTGTAAATTTGTTTGGGTTCATTGTAGATTCTGGATATTAGCCCTTTGTCAGATGAGTAGGTTGCAAAATTTTCTCCCATTGTGTAGGTTGCCTGTTCACTCTGATGAGAGTTTCTTTTGCTGTGCAGAAGCTCTTTAGTTTAATGAGATCCCATTTGTCGATTTTGGCTTTTGTTGCCATTGCTTTTGGTGTTTTAGACATGAAGTCCTTGCCCACGCCTATGTCCTGAATGGTATTGCCTAGGTTTTCTTGTAGGATTTTAATGGTTTTAAGACTAATATATAAGTCTTTAATCCATCTTGAATTAATTTTGGTATAAGGTGTAAGGAAGGGATCCAGTTGCAGCTTTCTACATATGGCTAGCCAGTTTTCCCAGCACCATTTATTAAATAGGGAAGCCTTTCCCCATTTCTTGTTTTTGTCAGGTTTGTCAAAGATCAGATAGTTGTAGCTATGCGGCATCATTTCTGAGGGCTCTGTTCTGTCCCATTGATCTATGTCTCTGTTGTGGTACCAGTACCATGCTGTTTTGGTTACTGTAGCGTGATGCCTCCAGCTTTGTTCTTTTGGCTTAGGATTGACTTGGCGATGCGGGCTCTTTTTTGGTTCCATATGAACTTTAGAGTAGTTTTTTCCAATTCTGTGAAGAAAGTCATTGGTAGCTTGATGGGGATGGCATTGAATCTATAAATTACCTTCGGCAGTAAGTATGGCCATTTTCACGATATTGATTCTTCCAACCAATGAGCATGGAATGTTCTTCCATTTGTTTGTATCCTCTTTTATTTCATTGAGCAGTGGTTTGTAGTTCTCCTTGAAGAGGTCCTTCACATCCCTTGTAAGTTGGATTCCTAGGTATTTTATTCTCTTTGAAGCAATTGTGAATGAGAGTTCACTCATGATTTGGCTCTCTGTTTGTCTTTTATTGGTGTACAAGAATGCTTGTGATTTTTGTACATTAATTTTGTATCCTGAGACTTTGCTGAATTGGCTAATCAGCTTAAGGAGATTTTGGGCTGAGACAATGGGGTTTTCTAGATATACAATCATGTCATCTGCAAACAGGGACAATTTGACTTCCTCTTTTCCTAATTGAATACACTTTATTTCCTTCTCCTGCCTGATTGCTCTGGCCAGGATATTCCTTTTTCAACTATCGACCATTTAGCGCTCCGAATGTCCACTTGCAGTTTCTGCAGAAAGAGTGTTTCAGAACTGCTCAATCAAAACTAAGGTTGAACTATGTTAGTTGAATGCACAGAAGAGAAAGAAGTTTCGCAGAATTCTTCTGTGTAGTTTTTTTTTGAAGATATTCCTTTTTCCACTACAGGCCTCTTAGCGCACCGAATGTCCACTTGCAGTTTCTATAGAAAGAGTGTTTCAGAACTGCACAATCAAAAGTAAGGTTCAACTATGTTAGTTGAATGCACGGAACACAAAGAAGTTTCAGGGAATGCTTCTGTGTAGTTCTTATTTGAAGATATTCCTTTTCCACTATAGGCCTCTTAGCGCTCCGAATGTCCACTTGCCGTGTATTCAGAAAGAGTGTTTAAGATCTGCTCAATCAAAAGTAAGGTTCAACTCTGTCAATTGAATTCACAGATCAGAAAGAAGTTTCACAGAATGCTTCTGTGTAGTATTTGTTTGAGGATATTCCTTTTTCCACTGTAGTCCGCTTAGCGCTCCGAATGTCCACTTGCAGTTTCTACAGAAAGAGTGTTTAAGAACTGCTCAATCAAAAGTAAAGTTCAACTCTGTTAGTTGAATGCACAGGTCAGAAAGAAGTTTCACCGAATGCTTCTGGGTAGTTTGTATTTGAAGATAATCCTTTTTCCAGTATAGGCCTCATAGCTCTCCGAATATCCCCTTGCAGTTTCTACAGACAAGAGTGTTTCAGAACTGCTCAGTCAAAAGTAAGGTTCAGCTATGTGAGTTCAATGCACAGAACAGAAAGTAGCTTCACAGAATGCTTCTTTGTAGTTTTCATTTGAAGATATTTCTTTTTGCACTTGAGGCCTCATAGCGCTCCGAAGGGCACTTGCAGTTTCTAATGAAAGAGTGTTTCTTAATTCCTCAAAGTAAGGTTCAACTCTGTTATTTGAATGCACAGAACAGAAAAAAGTTTCACAGAATGCTTCTGTGTAGTTTTTATTTGAAGATATATCTTTTTCCACTATAGGCTTCTTAGCGCACAGAATGTCCACTTGCAGTTTCTACAGAAACAGTGTTTCAGAACTGCTCAATAAAATGTAAGGTTCAACTCTGCTAGTAGGATGCACAGATCAGAAAGTATTTTCACAGAATGCTTCTGGGTAATTTGTATTTGAAGATATTCCTTTTTCCACTATAGGCCTCTTAGCGCTCCGGATGTCCAATTGCAGTTTCTACAGAAAGTGTGTTTCAGAAGTGCTCAGTCAAAAGTAAGGTTAAACTCAGTTAGTTGAATGCACAGATCAGAAAGTAGTTTCACAGAATGCGCCTGTGTAGTTTTTATTTGAAGATATTACTTTTTCAACTATAGGCCTAATTGCGCTCCGAATGTCCTCATGCAGTTTCTACGGAAAGAGTGTTTAAGAACTGCACAATCTAAAGTAAGGATCAACTCTGTTAGTTGAATGCACAGATCACAAAGGAGTTTCACAGAATGCTTCTGTGTAGTATTTTTTGAAGATATTCCTTTTTCCACTGTAGTCCGCATAGCGCTCCGAATGTCCACTTGCAGTTTCTACAGAAAGAGTGTTTCAGAACTGCTCAATCAAAGGTAAGGTTCAATTATGTTAGTGGAATGCAGAGAACAGAAAGATGTTTCACAGAATGCTTCTGTGTAGTTTTTTTGAAGACATTCCTTTTCCCACTATAGGCCTCTTAGCGCACCGATTGTCCACTTGCAGTTTCTACAGAAAGAGTGTTTCGGAACTGCTCAATCAAAAGTAAGGTTCAACTATGTTAGTTGAATGCACCGAACACAAAGAAGTTTCACAGAATGCTTCTGTGTAGTTCTTATTTGAAGATATTCCTTTTCCACTATAGGCCTCTTAGCGCTCCGAATGTCCACTTGCAGTTTATTCAGAAAGAGTGTTTCAGATCTGCTCAATCAAAAGTAAGGTTCAACTCTGTTAGTTGAATGCACAGATCAGAAAGAAGTTTCACAGAATGCTTCTGGGTAGTTTGTATTTGAAGATATTCCTTTTTCCACTATAGGCCTCATTGCGCTCCGGAAGTCCAATTGTAGTTTCTACAGAAAGTGGGCTTCCGAAGTGCTCACTCAAAAGTAAGGTTAAACTCAGTTAGTTGAATGCACAGATCAGGAAGGAGTTTCACGGAATGCTTCTGTGTAGTATTTATTTGAAGATATTCCTTTTTCCACTGTAGTCCGCTTAGCGCTCAGAATGTCCACTTGCAGTTTCTACAGAAAAAGTGTTTCAGAACTGCTCAATCAAAAGTAAAGTTCAACTATGTTAGTTGAATGCACGGAACAAGTTTCACAGAATGCTTCTGTGTAGTTCTTATTTGAAGATATTCCTTTTCTACTATACGCCTCTTAGCTCTCCGAAGGTCCACTTGCAGTTTATTCAGAAAGAGTGTTTCAGATCTGCTCAATCAAAAGTAAGGTTCAACTCTGTTAGTTGAATGCACAGATCAGAAAGAAGTTTCACAGAATGCTTCTGGGTAGTTTGTATTTGAACATATTCCTTTTTCCACTATAGGCCTCTTAACGCTCCGGATGTCCAATTGCAGTTTCTACAAAAAGTGTGTTTCAGAAGTGCTCAGTCAAAAGTAAGGTTAAACTCAGTTAGTTGAATGCACAGATCAGAAAGTAGTTTCACAGAATGCTTCTGTGTAGTGTTTATTTGAATATATTCCCTTTTCCACTACAGGCCCCTTAGCGCTCCGAATGTCCACTTGAAATCTCTGTAGAAAGAGTGTTTCACAACTCCTCAATCAAAAGTAAGATTCAAATCTGTTAGTTGAATGCACTGATCAGAAAGAAGTTTCACAGAATGCTTCTGTATAGTCTTTATTTGAAGATAACCCTTTTTCCACTGTAGTCCGCTTAGCGGTCCGAATGTCCACTTGCAGTTTCTACAGAAAGAGTGTTTTAGAAATCCTCAATCAAAAGTAAGGTTCAACTCTGTTAGTTGAATGCACAGAACAGAAAGATGTTTCACAGAATGCTTCTCTGTAGTTTTTATTTGCCGATATTCCTTCTTCCCCTATAGGCCTTTTAGCGCTCCGAATGTCCACTTTCAATTTCTATAGAAAGAGTGTTTCAGAACTGCTCAATCAAAACGAATTTTCAACTCTGTTAGTTGAATGCACTGATCAGAAAGAAGTTTCACAGAATGCTTCTGTGTAGTCTTTATTGGAGGATATTCCTTTTTTTTTATGATTTTTTTTTATTATTATACTTTAGGGTTTTAGGGTACATGTGCACAATGTGAAGGTTTGTTACATATGTACCCATGTGCCATGTTGATTTCCTGCACCCATTAAGTCGTCATTTGGCCTTACGTGTATCTCCTAATGCTGTCCCTCCCCCGTCCCCCCACCCCACAACAGTCCCCGGAGCGTGATTTTCCCCTTCCTGTTTCCATGAGTTCTCATTGTTCAATTCCCACCTATGAGTGAGAACATGCGATGTTTGGTTTTTCGTCCTTGCGATAGTTTACTGAGAATGATGTTTTCCAGTTTCATCCGTGTCCCTACAAAGGACACGAACTCATCATTTTTTATGGCTGCATAGTATTCCATGGTGTATATGTGCCACATTTTCTTAATCCAGTCTATCGTTGTTGGACATTTGGGTTGGTTCCAACTCTTTGCTATTGTGAATAGTGCCGCAATAAACATACGTGTGCATGTGTCTTTATAGCAGCATGACTTATAGTCCTTTGGGTATATACCCAGTAATGGGATGGCTGGGTCAAATGGTATTTCTAGTTCTAGATCCCTGAGGAATCGCCACACTGACTTCCACAATGCTTGAACTAGTTTACAGTCCCACCAACAGTGTAAAAGTGTTCCTATTTCTCCAAATCCTCTCCAGCACCTGTTGTTTCCTGATTTTTTAATGATGGCCATTCTAACTGGTGTGAGATGGTATCTCACTGTGGTTTTGATTTGCATTTCTCTGATGGCCAGTGATGAGGAGCATTTCTTCATGTGTTTTTTGGCTGCATAAATGTCTTCTTTTGAGAATTGTCTGTTCATGTCCTCTGCCCACTTTTTGATGGGGTTGTTTGTTTTTTCTTGTAAATTTGTTTGGGTTCATTGTAGATTCTGGATATTAGCCCTTTGTCAGATGAGTAGGTTGCAAAATTTTCTCCCATTGTGTAGGTTGCCTGTTCACTCTGATGAGAGTTTCTTTTGCTGTGCAGAAGCTCTTTAGTTTAATGAGATCCCATTTGTCGATTTTGGCTTTTGTTGCCATTGCTTTTGGTGTTTTAGACATGAAGTCCTTGCCCACGCCTATGTCCTGAATGGTATTGCCTAGGTTTTCTTGTAGGATTTTAATGGTTTTAAGACTAATATATAAGTCTTTAATCCATCTTGAATTAATTTTGGTATAAGGTGTAAGGAAGGGATCCAGTTGCAGCTTTCTACATATGGCTAGCCAGTTTTCCCAGCACCATTTATTAAATAGGGAAGCCTTTCCCCATTTCTTGTTTTTGTCAGGTTTGTCAAAGATCAGATAGTTGTAGCTATGCGGCATCATTTCTGAGGGCTCTGTTCTGTCCCATTGATCTATGTCTCTGTTGTGGTACCAGTACCATGCTGTTTTGGTTACTGTAGCGTGATGCCTCCAGCTTTGTTCTTTTGGCTTAGGATTGACTTGGCGATGCGGGCTCTTTTTTGGTTCCATATGAACTTTAGAGTAGTTTTTTCCAATTCTGTGAAGAAAGTCATTGGTAGCTTGATGGGGATGGCATTGAATCTATAAATTACCTTCGGCAGTAAGTATGGCCATTTTCACGATATTGATTCTTCCAACCAATGAGCATGGAATGTTCTTCCATTTGTTTGTATCCTCTTTTATTTCATTGAGCAGTGGTTTGTAGTTCTCCTTGAAGAGGTCCTTCACATCCCTTGTAAGTTGGATTCCTAGGTATTTTATTCTCTTTGAAGCAATTGTGAATGAGAGTTCACTCATGATTTGGCTCTCTGTTTGTCTTTTATTGGTGTACAAGAATGCTTGTGATTTTTGTACATTAATTTTGTATCCTGAGACTTTGCTGAATTGGCTAATCAGCTTAAGGAGATTTTGGGCTGAGACAATGGGGTTTTCTAGATATACAATCATGTCATCTGCAAACAGGGACAATTTGACTTCCTCTTTTCCTAATTGAATACACTTTATTTCCTTCTCCTGCCTGATTGCTCTGGCCAGGATATTCCTTTTTCAACTATCGACCATTTAGCGCTCCGAATGTCCACTTGCAGTTTCTGCAGAAAGAGTGTTTCAGAACTGCTCAATCAAAACTAAGGTTGAACTATGTTAGTTGAATGCACAGAAGAGAAAGAAGTTTCGCAGAATTCTTCTGTGTAGTTTTTTTTTGAAGATATTCCTTTTTCCACTACAGGCCTCTTAGCGCACCGAATGTCCACTTGCAGTTTCTATAGAAAGAGTGTTTCAGAACTGCACAATCAAAAGTAAGGTTCAACTATGTTAGTTGAATGCACGGAACACAAAGAAGTTTCAGGGAATGCTTCTGTGTAGTTCTTATTTGAAGATATTCCTTTTCCACTATAGGCCTCTTAGCGCTCCGAATGTCCACTTGCCGTGTATTCAGAAAGAGTGTTTAAGATCTGCTCAATCAAAAGTAAGGTTCAACTCTGTCAATTGAATTCACAGATCAGAAAGAAGTTTCACAGAATGCTTCTGTGTAGTATTTGTTTGAGGATATTCCTTTTTCCACTGTAGTCCGCTTAGCGCTCCGAATGTCCACTTGCAGTTTCTACAGAAAGAGTGTTTAAGAACTGCTCAATCAAAAGTAAAGTTCAACTCTGTTAGTTGAATGCACAGGTCAGAAAGAAGTTTCACCGAATGCTTCTGGGTAGTTTGTATTTGAAGATAATCCTTTTTCCAGTATAGGCCTCATAGCTCTCCGAATATCCCCTTGCAGTTTCTACAGACAAGAGTGTTTCAGAACTGCTCAGTCAAAAGTAAGGTTCAGCTATGTGAGTTCAATGCACAGAACAGAAAGTAGCTTCACAGAATGCTTCTTTGTAGTTTTCATTTGAAGATATTTCTTTTTGCACTTGAGGCCTCATAGCGCTCCGAAGGGCACTTGCAGTTTCTAATGAAAGAGTGTTTCTTAATTCCTCAAAGTAAGGTTCAACTCTGTTATTTGAATGCACAGAACAGAAAAAAGTTTCACAGAATGCTTCTGTGTAGTTTTTATTTGAAGATATATCTTTTTCCACTATAGGCTTCTTAGCGCACAGAATGTCCACTTGCAGTTTCTACAGAAACAGTGTTTCAGAACTGCTCAATAAAATGTAAGGTTCAACTCTGCTAGTAGGATGCACAGATCAGAAAGTATTTTCACAGAATGCTTCTGGGTAATTTGTATTTGAAGATATTCCTTTTTCCACTATAGGCCTCTTAGCGCTCCGGATGTCCAATTGCAGTTTCTACAGAAAGTGTGTTTCAGAAGTGCTCAGTCAAAAGTAAGGTTAAACTCAGTTAGTTGAATGCACAGATCAGAAAGTAGTTTCACAGAATGCGCCTGTGTAGTTTTTATTTGAAGATATTACTTTTTCAACTATAGGCCTAATTGCGCTCCGAATGTCCTCATGCAGTTTCTACGGAAAGAGTGTTTAAGAACTGCACAATCTAAAGTAAGGATCAACTCTGTTAGTTGAATGCACAGATCACAAAGGAGTTTCACAGAATGCTTCTGTGTAGTATTTTTTGAAGATATTCCTTTTTCCACTGTAGTCCGCATAGCGCTCCGAATGTCCACTTGCAGTTTCTACAGAAAGAGTGTTTCAGAACTGCTCAATCAAAGGTAAGGTTCAATTATGTTAGTGGAATGCAGAGAACAGAAAGATGTTTCACAGAATGCTTCTGTGTAGTTTTTTTGAAGACATTCCTTTTCCCACTATAGGCCTCTTAGCGCACCGATTGTCCACTTGCAGTTTCTACAGAAAGAGTGTTTCGGAACTGCTCAATCAAAAGTAAGGTTCAACTATGTTAGTTGAATGCACCGAACACAAAGAAGTTTCACAGAATGCTTCTGTGTAGTTCTTATTTGAAGATATTCCTTTTCCACTATAGGCCTCTTAGCGCTCCGAATGTCCACTTGCAGTTTATTCAGAAAGAGTGTTTCAGATCTGCTCAATCAAAAGTAAGGTTCAACTCTGTTAGTTGAATGCACAGATCAGAAAGAAGTTTCACAGAATGCTTCTGGGTAGTTTGTATTTGAAGATATTCCTTTTTCCACTATAGGCCTCATTGCGCTCCGGAAGTCCAATTGTAGTTTCTACAGAAAGTGGGCTTCCGAAGTGCTCACTCAAAAGTAAGGTTAAACTCAGTTAGTTGAATGCACAGATCAGGAAGGAGTTTCACGGAATGCTTCTGTGTAGTATTTATTTGAAGATATTCCTTTTTCCACTGTAGTCCGCTTAGCGCTCAGAATGTCCACTTGCAGTTTCTACAGAAAAAGTGTTTCAGAACTGCTCAATCAAAAGTAAAGTTCAACTATGTTAGTTGAATGCACGGAACAAGTTTCACAGAATGCTTCTGTGTAGTTCTTATTTGAAGATATTCCTTTTCTACTATACGCCTCTTAGCTCTCCGAAGGTCCACTTGCAGTTTATTCAGAAAGAGTGTTTCAGATCTGCTCAATCAAAAGTAAGGTTCAACTCTGTTAGTTGAATGCACAGATCAGAAAGAAGTTTCACAGAATGCTTCTGGGTAGTTTGTATTTGAACATATTCCTTTTTCCACTATAGGCCTCTTAACGCTCCGGATGTCCAATTGCAGTTTCTACAAAAAGTGTGTTTCAGAAGTGCTCAGTCAAAAGTAAGGTTAAACTCAGTTAGTTGAATGCACAGATCAGAAAGTAGTTTCACAGAATGCTTCTGTGTAGTGTTTATTTGAATATATTCCCTTTTCCACTACAGGCCCCTTAGCGCTCCGAATGTCCACTTGAAATCTCTGTAGAAAGAGTGTTTCACAACTCCTCAATCAAAAGTAAGATTCAAATCTGTTAGTTGAATGCACTGATCAGAAAGAAGTTTCACAGAATGCTTCTGTATAGTCTTTATTTGAAGATAACCCTTTTTCCACTGTAGTCCGCTTAGCGGTCCGAATGTCCACTTGCAGTTTCTACAGAAAGAGTGTTTTAGAAATCCTCAATCAAAAGTAAGGTTCAACTCTGTTAGTTGAATGCACAGAACAGAAAGATGTTTCACAGAATGCTTCTCTGTAGTTTTTATTTGCCGATATTCCTTCTTCCCCTATAGGCCTTTTAGCGCTCCGAATGTCCACTTTCAATTTCTATAGAAAGAGTGTTTCAGAACTGCTCAATCAAAACGAATTTTCAACTCTGTTAGTTGAATGCACTGATCAGAAAGAAGTTTCACAGAATGCTTCTGTGTAGTCTTTATTGGAGGATATTCCTTTTTTTTTATGATTTTTTTTTATTATTATACTTTAGGGTTTTAGGGTACATGTGCACAATGTGAAGGTTTGTTACATATGTACCCATGTGCCATGTTGATTTCCTGCACCCATTAAGTCGTCATTTGGCCTTACGTGTATCTCCTAATGCTGTCCCTCCCCCGTCCCCCCACCCCACAACAGTCCCCGGAGCGTGATTTTCCCCTTCCTGTTTCCATGAGTTCTCATTGTTCAATTCCCACCTATGAGTGAGAACATGCGATGTTTGGTTTTTCGTCCTTGCGATAGTTTACTGAGAATGATGTTTTCCAGTTTCATCCGTGTCCCTACAAAGGACACGAACTCATCATTTTTTATGGCTGCATAGTATTCCATGGTGTATATGTGCCACATTTTCTTAATCCAGTCTATCGTTGTTGGACATTTGGGTTGGTTCCAACTCTTTGCTATTGTGAATAGTGCCGCAATAAACATACGTGTGCATGTGTCTTTATAGCAGCATGACTTATAGTCCTTTGGGTATATACCCAGTAATGGGATGGCTGGGTCAAATGGTATTTCTAGTTCTAGATCCCTGAGGAATCGCCACACTGACTTCCACAATGCTTGAACTAGTTTACAGTCCCACCAACAGTGTAAAAGTGTTCCTATTTCTCCAAATCCTCTCCAGCACCTGTTGTTTCCTGATTTTTTAATGATGGCCATTCTAACTGGTGTGAGATGGTATCTCACTGTGGTTTTGATTTGCATTTCTCTGATGGCCAGTGATGAGGAGCATTTCTTCATGTGTTTTTTGGCTGCATAAATGTCTTCTTTTGAGAATTGTCTGTTCATGTCCTCTGCCCACTTTTTGATGGGGTTGTTTGTTTTTTCTTGTAAATTTGTTTGGGTTCATTGTAGATTCTGGATATTAGCCCTTTGTCAGATGAGTAGGTTGCAAAATTTTCTCCCATTGTGTAGGTTGCCTGTTCACTCTGATGAGAGTTTCTTTTGCTGTGCAGAAGCTCTTTAGTTTAATGAGATCCCATTTGTCGATTTTGGCTTTTGTTGCCATTGCTTTTGGTGTTTTAGACATGAAGTCCTTGCCCACGCCTATGTCCTGAATGGTATTGCCTAGGTTTTCTTGTAGGATTTTAATGGTTTTAAGACTAATATATAAGTCTTTAATCCATCTTGAATTAATTTTGGTATAAGGTGTAAGGAAGGGATCCAGTTGCAGCTTTCTACATATGGCTAGCCAGTTTTCCCAGCACCATTTATTAAATAGGGAAGCCTTTCCCCATTTCTTGTTTTTGTCAGGTTTGTCAAAGATCAGATAGTTGTAGCTATGCGGCATCATTTCTGAGGGCTCTGTTCTGTCCCATTGATCTATGTCTCTGTTGTGGTACCAGTACCATGCTGTTTTGGTTACTGTAGCGTGATGCCTCCAGCTTTGTTCTTTTGGCTTAGGATTGACTTGGCGATGCGGGCTCTTTTTTGGTTCCATATGAACTTTAGAGTAGTTTTTTCCAATTCTGTGAAGAAAGTCATTGGTAGCTTGATGGGGATGGCATTGAATCTATAAATTACCTTCGGCAGTAAGTATGGCCATTTTCACGATATTGATTCTTCCAACCAATGAGCATGGAATGTTCTTCCATTTGTTTGTATCCTCTTTTATTTCATTGAGCAGTGGTTTGTAGTTCTCCTTGAAGAGGTCCTTCACATCCCTTGTAAGTTGGATTCCTAGGTATTTTATTCTCTTTGAAGCAATTGTGAATGAGAGTTCACTCATGATTTGGCTCTCTGTTTGTCTTTTATTGGTGTACAAGAATGCTTGTGATTTTTGTACATTAATTTTGTATCCTGAGACTTTGCTGAATTGGCTAATCAGCTTAAGGAGATTTTGGGCTGAGACAATGGGGTTTTCTAGATATACAATCATGTCATCTGCAAACAGGGACAATTTGACTTCCTCTTTTCCTAATTGAATACACTTTATTTCCTTCTCCTGCCTGATTGCTCTGGCCAGGATATTCCTTTTTCAACTATCGACCATTTAGCGCTCCGAATGTCCACTTGCAGTTTCTGCAGAAAGAGTGTTTCAGAACTGCTCAATCAAAACTAAGGTTGAACTATGTTAGTTGAATGCACAGAAGAGAAAGAAGTTTCGCAGAATTCTTCTGTGTAGTTTTTTTTTGAAGATATTCCTTTTTCCACTACAGGCCTCTTAGCGCACCGAATGTCCACTTGCAGTTTCTATAGAAAGAGTGTTTCAGAACTGCACAATCAAAAGTAAGGTTCAACTATGTTAGTTGAATGCACGGAACACAAAGAAGTTTCAGGGAATGCTTCTGTGTAGTTCTTATTTGAAGATATTCCTTTTCCACTATAGGCCTCTTAGCGCTCCGAATGTCCACTTGCCGTGTATTCAGAAAGAGTGTTTAAGATCTGCTCAATCAAAAGTAAGGTTCAACTCTGTCAATTGAATTCACAGATCAGAAAGAAGTTTCACAGAATGCTTCTGTGTAGTATTTGTTTGAGGATATTCCTTTTTCCACTGTAGTCCGCTTAGCGCTCCGAATGTCCACTTGCAGTTTCTACAGAAAGAGTGTTTAAGAACTGCTCAATCAAAAGTAAAGTTCAACTCTGTTAGTTGAATGCACAGGTCAGAAAGAAGTTTCACCGAATGCTTCTGGGTAGTTTGTATTTGAAGATAATCCTTTTTCCAGTATAGGCCTCATAGCTCTCCGAATATCCCCTTGCAGTTTCTACAGACAAGAGTGTTTCAGAACTGCTCAGTCAAAAGTAAGGTTCAGCTATGTGAGTTCAATGCACAGAACAGAAAGTAGCTTCACAGAATGCTTCTTTGTAGTTTTCATTTGAAGATATTTCTTTTTGCACTTGAGGCCTCATAGCGCTCCGAAGGGCACTTGCAGTTTCTAATGAAAGAGTGTTTCTTAATTCCTCAAAGTAAGGTTCAACTCTGTTATTTGAATGCACAGAACAGAAAAAAGTTTCACAGAATGCTTCTGTGTAGTTTTTATTTGAAGATATATCTTTTTCCACTATAGGCTTCTTAGCGCACAGAATGTCCACTTGCAGTTTCTACAGAAACAGTGTTTCAGAACTGCTCAATAAAATGTAAGGTTCAACTCTGCTAGTAGGATGCACAGATCAGAAAGTATTTTCACAGAATGCTTCTGGGTAATTTGTATTTGAAGATATTCCTTTTTCCACTATAGGCCTCTTAGCGCTCCGGATGTCCAATTGCAGTTTCTACAGAAAGTGTGTTTCAGAAGTGCTCAGTCAAAAGTAAGGTTAAACTCAGTTAGTTGAATGCACAGATCAGAAAGTAGTTTCACAGAATGCGCCTGTGTAGTTTTTATTTGAAGATATTACTTTTTCAACTATAGGCCTAATTGCGCTCCGAATGTCCTCATGCAGTTTCTACGGAAAGAGTGTTTAAGAACTGCACAATCTAAAGTAAGGATCAACTCTGTTAGTTGAATGCACAGATCACAAAGGAGTTTCACAGAATGCTTCTGTGTAGTATTTTTTGAAGATATTCCTTTTTCCACTGTAGTCCGCATAGCGCTCCGAATGTCCACTTGCAGTTTCTACAGAAAGAGTGTTTCAGAACTGCTCAATCAAAGGTAAGGTTCAATTATGTTAGTGGAATGCAGAGAACAGAAAGATGTTTCACAGAATGCTTCTGTGTAGTTTTTTTGAAGACATTCCTTTTCCCACTATAGGCCTCTTAGCGCACCGATTGTCCACTTGCAGTTTCTACAGAAAGAGTGTTTCGGAACTGCTCAATCAAAAGTAAGGTTCAACTATGTTAGTTGAATGCACCGAACACAAAGAAGTTTCACAGAATGCTTCTGTGTAGTTCTTATTTGAAGATATTCCTTTTCCACTATAGGCCTCTTAGCGCTCCGAATGTCCACTTGCAGTTTATTCAGAAAGAGTGTTTCAGATCTGCTCAATCAAAAGTAAGGTTCAACTCTGTTAGTTGAATGCACAGATCAGAAAGAAGTTTCACAGAATGCTTCTGGGTAGTTTGTATTTGAAGATATTCCTTTTTCCACTATAGGCCTCATTGCGCTCCGGAAGTCCAATTGTAGTTTCTACAGAAAGTGGGCTTCCGAAGTGCTCACTCAAAAGTAAGGTTAAACTCAGTTAGTTGAATGCACAGATCAGGAAGGAGTTTCACGGAATGCTTCTGTGTAGTATTTATTTGAAGATATTCCTTTTTCCACTGTAGTCCGCTTAGCGCTCAGAATGTCCACTTGCAGTTTCTACAGAAAAAGTGTTTCAGAACTGCTCAATCAAAAGTAAAGTTCAACTATGTTAGTTGAATGCACGGAACAAGTTTCACAGAATGCTTCTGTGTAGTTCTTATTTGAAGATATTCCTTTTCTACTATACGCCTCTTAGCTCTCCGAAGGTCCACTTGCAGTTTATTCAGAAAGAGTGTTTCAGATCTGCTCAATCAAAAGTAAGGTTCAACTCTGTTAGTTGAATGCACAGATCAGAAAGAAGTTTCACAGAATGCTTCTGGGTAGTTTGTATTTGAACATATTCCTTTCTCCACTATAGGCCTCTTAACGCTCCGGATGTCCAATTGCAGTTTCTACAAAAAGTGTGTTTCAGAAGTGCTCAGTCAAAAGTAAGGTTAAACTCAGTTAGTTGAATGCACAGATCAGAAAGTAGTTTCACAGAATGCTTCTGTGTAGTGTTTATTTGAATATATTCCCTTTTCCACTACAGGCCCCTTAGCGCTCCGAATGTCCACTTGAAATCTCTGTAGAAAGAGTGTTTCACAACTCCTCAATCAAAAGTAAGATTCAAATCTGTTAGTTGAATGCACTGATCAGAAAGAAGTTTCACAGAATGCTTCTGTATAGTCTTTATTTGAAGATAACCCTTTTTCCACTGTAGTCCGCTTAGCGGTCCGAATGTCCACTTGCAGTTTCTACAGAAAGAGTGTTTTAGAAATCCTCAATCAAAAGTAAGGTTCAACTCTGTTAGTTGAATGCACAGAACAGAAAGATGTTTCACAGAATGCTTCTCTGTAGTTTTTATTTGCCGATATTCCTTCTTCCCCTATAGGCCTTTTAGCGCTCCGAATGTCCACTTTCAATTTCTATAGAAAGAGTGTTTCAGAACTGCTCAATCAAAACGAATTTTCAACTCTGTTAGTTGAATGCACTGGTCAGAAAGAAGTTTCACAGAATGCTTCTGTGTAGTCTTTATTGGAGGATATTCCTTTTTTTTTATGATTTTTTTTTATTATTATACTTTAGGGTTTTAGGGTACATGTGCACAATGTGAAGGTTTGTTACATATGTACCCATGTGCCATGTTGATTTCCTGCACCCATTAAGTCGTCATTTGGCCTTACGTGTATCTCCTAATGCTGTCCCTCCCCCGTCCCCCCACCCCACAACAGTCCCCGGAGCGTGATTTTCCCCTTCCTGTTTCCATGAGTTCTCATTGTTCAATTCCCACCTATGAGTGAGAACATGCGATGTTTGGTTTTTCGTCCTTGCGATAGTTTACTGAGAATGATGTTTTCCAGTTTCATCCGTGTCCCTACAAAGGACACGAACTCATCATTTTTTATGGCTGCATAGTATTCCATGGTGTATATGTGCCACATTTTCTTAATCCAGTCTATCGTTGTTGGACATTTGGGTTGGTTCCAACTCTTTGCTATTGTGAATAGTGCCGCAATAAACATACGTGTGCATGTGTCTTTATAGCAGCATGACTTATAGTCCTTTGGGTATATACCCAGTAATGGGATGGCTGGGTCAAATGGTATTTCTAGTTCTAGATCCCTGAGGAATCGCCACACTGACTTCCACAATGCTTGAACTAGTTTACAGTCCCACCAACAGTGTAAAAGTGTTCCTATTTCTCCAAATCCTCTCCAGCACCTGTTGTTTCCTGATTTTTTAATGATGGCCATTCTAACTGGTGTGAGATGGTATCTCACTGTGGTTTTGATTTGCATTTCTCTGATGGCCAGTGATGAGGAGCATTTCTTCATGTGTTTTTTGGCTGCATAAATGTCTTCTTTTGAGAATTGTCTGTTCATGTCCTCTGCCCACTTTTTGATGGGGTTGTTTGTTTTTTCTTGTAAATTTGTTTGGGTTCATTGTAGATTCTGGATATTAGCCCTTTGTCAGATGAGTAGGTTGCAAAATTTTCTCCCATTGTGTAGGTTGCCTGTTCACTCTGATGAGAGTTTCTTTTGCTGTGCAGAAGCTCTTTAGTTTAATGAGATCCCATTTGTCGATTTTGGCTTTTGTTGCCATTGCTTTTGGTGTTTTAGACATGAAGTCCTTGCCCACGCCTATGTCCTGAATGGTATTGCCTAGGTTTTCTTGTAGGATTTTAATGGTTTTAAGACTAATATATAAGTCTTTAATCCATCTTGAATTAATTTTGGTATAAGGTGTAAGGAAGGGATCCAGTTGCAGCTTTCTACATATGGCTAGCCAGTTTTCCCAGCACCATTTATTAAATAGGGAAGCCTTTCCCCATTTCTTGTTTTTGTCAGGTTTGTCAAAGATCAGATAGTTGTAGCTATGCGGCATCATTTCTGAGGGCTCTGTTCTGTCCCATTGATCTATGTCTCTGTTGTGGTACCAGTACCATGCTGTTTTGGTTACTGTAGCGTGATGCCTCCAGCTTTGTTCTTTTGGCTTAGGATTGACTTGGCGATGCGGGCTCTTTTTTGGTTCCATATGAACTTTAGAGTAGTTTTTTCCAATTCTGTGAAGAAAGTCATTGGTAGCTTGATGGGGATGGCATTGAATCTATAAATTACCTTCGGCAGTAAGTATGGCCATTTTCACGATATTGATTCTTCCAACCAATGAGCATGGAATGTTCTTCCATTTGTTTGTATCCTCTTTTATTTCATTGAGCAGTGGTTTGTAGTTCTCCTTGAAGAGGTCCTTCACATCCCTTGTAAGTTGGATTCCTAGGTATTTTATTCTCTTTGAAGCAATTGTGAATGAGAGTTCACTCATGATTTGGCTCTCTGTTTGTCTTTTATTGGTGTACAAGAATGCTTGTGATTTTTGTACATTAATTTTGTATCCTGAGACTTTGCTGAATTGGCTAATCAGCTTAAGGAGATTTTGGGCTGAGACAATGGGGTTTTCTAGATATACAATCATGTCATCTGCAAACAGGGACAATTTGACTTCCTCTTTTCCTAATTGAATACACTTTATTTCCTTCTCCTGCCTGATTGCTCTGGCCAGGATATTCCTTTTTCAACTATCGACCATTTAGCGCTCCGAATGTCCACTTGCAGTTTCTGCAGAAAGAGTGTTTCAGAACTGCTCAATCAAAACTAAGGTTGAACTATGTTAGTTGAATGCACAGAAGAGAAAGAAGTTTCGCAGAATTCTTCTGTGTAGTTTTTTTTTGAAGATATTCCTTTTTCCACTACAGGCCTCTTAGCGCACCGAATGTCCACTTGCAGTTTCTATAGAAAGAGTGTTTCAGAACTGCACAATCAAAAGTAAGGTTCAACTATGTTAGTTGAATGCACGGAACACAAAGAAGTTTCAGGGAATGCTTCTGTGTAGTTCTTATTTGAAGATATTCCTTTTCCACTATAGGCCTCTTAGCGCTCCGAATGTCCACTTGCCGTGTATTCAGAAAGAGTGTTTAAGATCTGCTCAATCAAAAGTAAGGTTCAACTCTGTCAATTGAATTCACAGATCAGAAAGAAGTTTCACAGAATGCTTCTGTGTAGTATTTGTTTGAGGATATTCCTTTTTCCACTGTAGTCCGCTTAGCGCTCCGAATGTCCACTTGCAGTTTCTACAGAAAGAGTGTTTAAGAACTGCTCAATCAAAAGTAAAGTTCAACTCTGTTAGTTGAATGCACAGGTCAGAAAGAAGTTTCACCGAATGCTTCTGGGTAGTTTGTATTTGAAGATAATCCTTTTTCCAGTATAGGCCTCATAGCTCTCCGAATATCCCCTTGCAGTTTCTACAGACAAGAGTGTTTCAGAACTGCTCAGTCAAAAGTAAGGTTCAGCTATGTGAGTTCAATGCACAGAACAGAAAGTAGCTTCACAGAATGCTTCTTTGTAGTTTTCATTTGAAGATATTTCTTTTTGCACTTGAGGCCTCATAGCGCTCCGAAGGGCACTTGCAGTTTCTAATGAAAGAGTGTTTCTTAATTCCTCAAAGTAAGGTTCAACTCTGTTATTTGAATGCACAGAACAGAAAAAAGTTTCACAGAATGCTTCTGTGTAGTTTTTATTTGAAGATATATCTTTTTCCACTATAGGCTTCTTAGCGCACAGAATGTCCACTTGCAGTTTCTACAGAAACAGTGTTTCAGAACTGCTCAATAAAATGTAAGGTTCAACTCTGCTAGTAGGATGCACAGATCAGAAAGTATTTTCACAGAATGCTTCTGGGTAATTTGTATTTGAAGATATTCCTTTTTCCACTATAGGCCTCTTAGCGCTCCGGATGTCCAATTGCAGTTTCTACAGAAAGTGTGTTTCAGAAGTGCTCAGTCAAAAGTAAGGTTAAACTCAGTTAGTTGAATGCACAGATCAGAAAGTAGTTTCACAGAATGCGCCTGTGTAGTTTTTATTTGAAGATATTACTTTTTCAACTATAGGCCTAATTGCGCTCCGAATGTCCTCATGCAGTTTCTACGGAAAGAGTGTTTAAGAACTGCACAATCTAAAGTAAGGATCAACTCTGTTAGTTGAATGCACAGATCACAAAGGAGTTTCACAGAATGCTTCTGTGTAGTATTTTTTGAAGATATTCCTTTTTCCACTGTAGTCCGCATAGCGCTCCGAATGTCCACTTGCAGTTTCTACAGAAAGAGTGTTTCAGAACTGCTCAATCAAAGGTAAGGTTCAATTATGTTAGTGGAATGCAGAGAACAGAAAGATGTTTCACAGAATGCTTCTGTGTAGTTTTTTTGAAGACATTCCTTTTCCCACTATAGGCCTCTTAGCGCACCGATTGTCCACTTGCAGTTTCTACAGAAAGAGTGTTTCGGAACTGCTCAATCAAAAGTAAGGTTCAACTATGTTAGTTGAATGCACCGAACACAAAGAAGTTTCACAGAATGCTTCTGTGTAGTTCTTATTTGAAGATATTCCTTTTCCACTATAGGCCTCTTAGCGCTCCGAATGTCCACTTGCAGTTTATTCAGAAAGAGTGTTTCAGATCTGCTCAATCAAAAGTAAGGTTCAACTCTGTTAGTTGAATGCACAGATCAGAAAGAAGTTTCACAGAATGCTTCTGGGTAGTTTGTATTTGAAGATATTCCTTTTTCCACTATAGGCCTCATTGCGCTCCGGAAGTCCAATTGTAGTTTCTACAGAAAGTGGGCTTCCGAAGTGCTCACTCAAAAGTAAGGTTAAACTCAGTTAGTTGAATGCACAGATCAGGAAGGAGTTTCACGGAATGCTTCTGTGTAGTATTTATTTGAAGATATTCCTTTTTCCACTGTAGTCCGCTTAGCGCTCAGAATGTCCACTTGCAGTTTCTACAGAAAAAGTGTTTCAGAACTGCTCAATCAAAAGTAAAGTTCAACTATGTTAGTTGAATGCACGGAACAAGTTTCACAGAATGCTTCTGTGTAGTTCTTATTTGAAGATATTCCTTTTCTACTATACGCCTCTTAGCTCTCCGAAGGTCCACTTGCAGTTTATTCAGAAAGAGTGTTTCAGATCTGCTCAATCAAAAGTAAGGTTCAACTCTGTTAGTTGAATGCACAGATCAGAAAGAAGTTTCACAGAATGCTTCTGGGTAGTTTGTATTTGAACATATTCCTTTTTCCACTATAGGCCTCTTAACGCTCCGGATGTCCAATTGCAGTTTCTACAAAAAGTGTGTTTCAGAAGTGCTCAGTCAAAAGTAAGGTTAAACTCAGTTAGTTGAATGCACAGATCAGAAAGTAGTTTCACAGAATGCTTCTGTGTAGTGTTTATTTGAATATATTCCCTTTTCCACTACAGGCCCCTTAGCGCTCCGAATGTCCACTTGAAATCTCTGTAGAAAGAGTGTTTCACAACTCCTCAATCAAAAGTAAGATTCAAATCTGTTAGTTGAATGCACTGATCAGAAAGAAGTTTCACAGAATGCTTCTGTATAGTCTTTATTTGAAGATAACCCTTTTTCCACTGTAGTCCGCTTAGCGGTCCGAATGTCCACTTGCAGTTTCTACAGAAAGAGTGTTTTAGAAATCCTCAATCAAAAGTAAGGTTCAACTCTGTTAGTTGAATGCACAGAACAGAAAGATGTTTCACAGAATGCTTCTCTGTAGTTTTTATTTGCCGATATTCCTTCTTCCCCTATAGGCCTTTTAGCGCTCCGAATGTCCACTTTCAATTTCTATAGAAAGAGTGTTTCAGAACTGCTCAATCAAAACGAATTTTCAACTCTGTTAGTTGAATGCACTGATCAGAAAGAAGTTTCACAGAATGCTTCTGTGTAGTCTTTATTGGAGGATATTCCTTTTTTTTTATGATTTTTTTTTATTATTATACTTTAGGGTTTTAGGGTACATGTGCACAATGTGAAGGTTTGTTACATATGTACCCATGTGCCATGTTGATTTCCTGCACCCATTAAGTCGTCATTTGGCCTTACGTGTATCTCCTAATGCTGTCCCTCCCCCGTCCCCCCACCCCACAACAGTCCCCGGAGCGTGATTTTCCCCTTCCTGTTTCCATGAGTTCTCATTGTTCAATTCCCACCTATGAGTGAGAACATGCGATGTTTGGTTTTTCGTCCTTGCGATAGTTTACTGAGAATGATGTTTTCCAGTTTCATCCGTGTCCCTACAAAGGACACGAACTCATCATTTTTTATGGCTGCATAGTATTCCATGGTGTATATGTGCCACATTTTCTTAATCCAGTCTATCGTTGTTGGACATTTGGGTTGGTTCCAACTCTTTGCTATTGTGAATAGTGCCGCAATAAACATACGTGTGCATGTGTCTTTATAGCAGCATGACTTATAGTCCTTTGGGTATATACCCAGTAATGGGATGGCTGGGTCAAATGGTATTTCTAGTTCTAGATCCCTGAGGAATCGCCACACTGACTTCCACAATGCTTGAACTAGTTTACAGTCCCACCAACAGTGTAAAAGTGTTCCTATTTCTCCAAATCCTCTCCAGCACCTGTTGTTTCCTGATTTTTTAATGATGGCCATTCTAACTGGTGTGAGATGGTATCTCACTGTGGTTTTGATTTGCATTTCTCTGATGGCCAGTGATGAGGAGCATTTCTTCATGTGTTTTTTGGCTGCATAAATGTCTTCTTTTGAGAATTGTCTGTTCATGTCCTCTGCCCACTTTTTGATGGGGTTGTTTGTTTTTTCTTGTAAATTTGTTTGGGTTCATTGTAGATTCTGGATATTAGCCCTTTGTCAGATGAGTAGGTTGCAAAATTTTCTCCCATTGTGTAGGTTGCCTGTTCACTCTGATGAGAGTTTCTTTTGCTGTGCAGAAGCTCTTTAGTTTAATGAGATCCCATTTGTCGATTTTGGCTTTTGTTGCCATTGCTTTTGGTGTTTTAGACATGAAGTCCTTGCCCACGCCTATGTCCTGAATGGTATTGCCTAGGTTTTCTTGTAGGATTTTAATGGTTTTAAGACTAATATATAAGTCTTTAATCCATCTTGAATTAATTTTGGTATAAGGTGTAAGGAAGGGATCCAGTTGCAGCTTTCTACATATGGCTAGCCAGTTTTCCCAGCACCATTTATTAAATAGGGAAGCCTTTCCCCATTTCTTGTTTTTGTCAGGTTTGTCAAAGATCAGATAGTTGTAGCTATGCGGCATCATTTCTGAGGGCTCTGTTCTGTCCCATTGATCTATGTCTCTGTTGTGGTACCAGTACCATGCTGTTTTGGTTACTGTAGCGTGATGCCTCCAGCTTTGTTCTTTTGGCTTAGGATTGACTTGGCGATGCGGGCTCTTTTTTGGTTCCATATGAACTTTAGAGTAGTTTTTTCCAATTCTGTGAAGAAAGTCATTGGTAGCTTGATGGGGATGGCATTGAATCTATAAATTACCTTCGGCAGTAAGTATGGCCATTTTCACGATATTGATTCTTCCAACCAATGAGCATGGAATGTTCTTCCATTTGTTTGTATCCTCTTTTATTTCATTGAGCAGTGGTTTGTAGTTCTCCTTGAAGAGGTCCTTCACATCCCTTGTAAGTTGGATTCCTAGGTATTTTATTCTCTTTGAAGCAATTGTGAATGAGAGTTCACTCATGATTTGGCTCTCTGTTTGTCTTTTATTGGTGTACAAGAATGCTTGTGATTTTTGTACATTAATTTTGTATCCTGAGACTTTGCTGAATTGGCTAATCAGCTTAAGGAGATTTTGGGCTGAGACAATGGGGTTTTCTAGATATACAATCATGTCATCTGCAAACAGGGACAATTTGACTTCCTCTTTTCCTAATTGAATACACTTTATTTCCTTCTCCTGCCTGATTGCTCTGGCCAGGATATTCCTTTTTCAACTATCGACCATTTAGCGCTCCGAATGTCCACTTGCAGTTTCTGCAGAAAGAGTGTTTCAGAACTGCTCAATCAAAACTAAGGTTGAACTATGTTAGTTGAATGCACAGAAGAGAAAGAAGTTTCGCAGAATTCTTCTGTGTAGTTTTTTTTTGAAGATATTCCTTTTTCCACTACAGGCCTCTTAGCGCACCGAATGTCCACTTGCAGTTTCTATAGAAAGAGTGTTTCAGAACTGCACAATCAAAAGTAAGGTTCAACTATGTTAGTTGAATGCACGGAACACAAAGAAGTTTCAGGGAATGCTTCTGTGTAGTTCTTATTTGAAGATATTCCTTTTCCACTATAGGCCTCTTAGCGCTCCGAATGTCCACTTGCCGTGTATTCAGAAAGAGTGTTTAAGATCTGCTCAATCAAAAGTAAGGTTCAACTCTGTCAATTGAATTCACAGATCAGAAAGAAGTTTCACAGAATGCTTCTGTGTAGTATTTGTTTGAGGATATTCCTTTTTCCACTGTAGTCCGCTTAGCGCTCCGAATGTCCACTTGCAGTTTCTACAGAAAGAGTGTTTAAGAACTGCTCAATCAAAAGTAAAGTTCAACTCTGTTAGTTGAATGCACAGGTCAGAAAGAAGTTTCACCGAATGCTTCTGGGTAGTTTGTATTTGAAGATAATCCTTTTTCCAGTATAGGCCTCATAGCTCTCCGAATATCCCCTTGCAGTTTCTACAGACAAGAGTGTTTCAGAACTGCTCAGTCAAAAGTAAGGTTCAGCTATGTGAGTTCAATGCACAGAACAGAAAGTAGCTTCACAGAATGCTTCTTTGTAGTTTTCATTTGAAGATATTTCTTTTTGCACTTGAGGCCTCATAGCGCTCCGAAGGGCACTTGCAGTTTCTAATGAAAGAGTGTTTCTTAATTCCTCAAAGTAAGGTTCAACTCTGTTATTTGAATGCACAGAACAGAAAAAAGTTTCACAGAATGCTTCTGTGTAGTTTTTATTTGAAGATATATCTTTTTCCACTATAGGCTTCTTAGCGCACAGAATGTCCACTTGCAGTTTCTACAGAAACAGTGTTTCAGAACTGCTCAATAAAATGTAAGGTTCAACTCTGCTAGTAGGATGCACAGATCAGAAAGTATTTTCACAGAATGCTTCTGGGTAATTTGTATTTGAAGATATTCCTTTTTCCACTATAGGCCTCTTAGCGCTCCGGATGTCCAATTGCAGTTTCTACAGAAAGTGTGTTTCAGAAGTGCTCAGTCAAAAGTAAGGTTAAACTCAGTTAGTTGAATGCACAGATCAGAAAGTAGTTTCACAGAATGCGCCTGTGTAGTTTTTATTTGAAGATATTACTTTTTCAACTATAGGCCTAATTGCGCTCCGAATGTCCTCATGCAGTTTCTACGGAAAGAGTGTTTAAGAACTGCACAATCTAAAGTAAGGATCAACTCTGTTAGTTGAATGCACAGATCACAAAGGAGTTTCACAGAATGCTTCTGTGTAGTATTTTTTGAAGATATTCCTTTTTCCACTGTAGTCCGCATAGCGCTCCGAATGTCCACTTGCAGTTTCTACAGAAAGAGTGTTTCAGAACTGCTCAATCAAAGGTAAGGTTCAATTATGTTAGTGGAATGCAGAGAACAGAAAGATGTTTCACAGAATGCTTCTGTGTAGTTTTTTTGAAGACATTCCTTTTCCCACTATAGGCCTCTTAGCGCACCGATTGTCCACTTGCAGTTTCTACAGAAAGAGTGTTTCGGAACTGCTCAATCAAAAGTAAGGTTCAACTATGTTAGTTGAATGCACCGAACACAAAGAAGTTTCACAGAATGCTTCTGTGTAGTTCTTATTTGAAGATATTCCTTTTCCACTATAGGCCTCTTAGCGCTCCGAATGTCCACTTGCAGTTTATTCAGAAAGAGTGTTTCAGATCTGCTCAATCAAAAGTAAGGTTCAACTCTGTTAGTTGAATGCACAGATCAGAAAGAAGTTTCACAGAATGCTTCTGGGTAGTTTGTATTTGAAGATATTCCTTTTTCCACTATAGGCCTCATTGCGCTCCGGAAGTCCAATTGTAGTTTCTACAGAAAGTGGGCTTCCGAAGTGCTCACTCAAAAGTAAGGTTAAACTCAGTTAGTTGAATGCACAGATCAGGAAGGAGTTTCACGGAATGCTTCTGTGTAGTATTTATTTGAAGATATTCCTTTTTCCACTGTAGTCCGCTTAGCGCTCAGAATGTCCACTTGCAGTTTCTACAGAAAAAGTGTTTCAGAACTGCTCAATCAAAAGTAAAGTTCAACTATGTTAGTTGAATGCACGGAACAAGTTTCACAGAATGCTTCTGTGTAGTTCTTATTTGAAGATATTCCTTTTCTACTATACGCCTCTTAGCTCTCCGAAGGTCCACTTGCAGTTTATTCAGAAAGAGTGTTTCAGATCTGCTCAATCAAAAGTAAGGTTCAACTCTGTTAGTTGAATGCACAGATCAGAAAGAAGTTTCACAGAATGCTTCTGGGTAGTTTGTATTTGAACATATTCCTTTCTCCACTATAGGCCTCTTAACGCTCCGGATGTCCAATTGCAGTTTCTACAAAAAGTGTGTTTCAGAAGTGCTCAGTCAAAAGTAAGGTTAAACTCAGTTAGTTGAATGCACAGATCAGAAAGTAGTTTCACAGAATGCTTCTGTGTAGTGTTTATTTGAATATATTCCCTTTTCCACTACAGGCCCCTTAGCGCTCCGAATGTCCACTTGAAATCTCTGTAGAAAGAGTGTTTCACAACTCCTCAATCAAAAGTAAGATTCAAATCTGTTAGTTGAATGCACTGATCAGAAAGAAGTTTCACAGAATGCTTCTGTATAGTCTTTATTTGAAGATAACCCTTTTTCCACTGTAGTCCGCTTAGCGGTCCGAATGTCCACTTGCAGTTTCTACAGAAAGAGTGTTTTAGAAATCCTCAATCAAAAGTAAGGTTCAACTCTGTTAGTTGAATGCACAGAACAGAAAGATGTTTCACAGAATGCTTCTCTGTAGTTTTTATTTGCCGATATTCCTTCTTCCCCTATAGGCCTTTTAGCGCTCCGAATGTCCACTTTCAATTTCTATAGAAAGAGTGTTTCAGAACTGCTCAATCAAAACGAATTTTCAACTCTGTTAGTTGAATGCACTGGTCAGAAAGAAGTTTCACAGAATGCTTCTGTGTAGTCTTTATTGGAGGATATTCCTTTTTTTTTATGATTTTTTTTTATTATTATACTTTAGGGTTTTAGGGTACATGTGCACAATGTGAAGGTTTGTTACATATGTACCCATGTGCCATGTTGATTTCCTGCACCCATTAAGTCGTCATTTGGCCTTACGTGTATCTCCTAATGCTGTCCCTCCCCCGTCCCCCCACCCCACAACAGTCCCCGGAGCGTGATTTTCCCCTTCCTGTTTCCATGAGTTCTCATTGTTCAATTCCCACCTATGAGTGAGAACATGCGATGTTTGGTTTTTCGTCCTTGCGATAGTTTACTGAGAATGATGTTTTCCAGTTTCATCCGTGTCCCTACAAAGGACACGAACTCATCATTTTTTATGGCTGCATAGTATTCCATGGTGTATATGTGCCACATTTTCTTAATCCAGTCTATCGTTGTTGGACATTTGGGTTGGTTCCAACTCTTTGCTATTGTGAATAGTGCCGCAATAAACATACGTGTGCATGTGTCTTTATAGCAGCATGACTTATAGTCCTTTGGGTATATACCCAGTAATGGGATGGCTGGGTCAAATGGTATTTCTAGTTCTAGATCCCTGAGGAATCGCCACACTGACTTCCACAATGCTTGAACTAGTTTACAGTCCCACCAACAGTGTAAAAGTGTTCCTATTTCTCCAAATCCTCTCCAGCACCTGTTGTTTCCTGATTTTTTAATGATGGCCATTCTAACTGGTGTGAGATGGTATCTCACTGTGGTTTTGATTTGCATTTCTCTGATGGCCAGTGATGAGGAGCATTTCTTCATGTGTTTTTTGGCTGCATAAATGTCTTCTTTTGAGAATTGTCTGTTCATGTCCTCTGCCCACTTTTTGATGGGGTTGTTTGTTTTTTCTTGTAAATTTGTTTGGGTTCATTGTAGATTCTGGATATTAGCCCTTTGTCAGATGAGTAGGTTGCAAAATTTTCTCCCATTGTGTAGGTTGCCTGTTCACTCTGATGAGAGTTTCTTTTGCTGTGCAGAAGCTCTTTAGTTTAATGAGATCCCATTTGTCGATTTTGGCTTTTGTTGCCATTGCTTTTGGTGTTTTAGACATGAAGTCCTTGCCCACGCCTATGTCCTGAATGGTATTGCCTAGGTTTTCTTGTAGGATTTTAATGGTTTTAAGACTAATATATAAGTCTTTAATCCATCTTGAATTAATTTTGGTATAAGGTGTAAGGAAGGGATCCAGTTGCAGCTTTCTACATATGGCTAGCCAGTTTTCCCAGCACCATTTATTAAATAGGGAAGCCTTTCCCCATTTCTTGTTTTTGTCAGGTTTGTCAAAGATCAGATAGTTGTAGCTATGCGGCATCATTTCTGAGGGCTCTGTTCTGTCCCATTGATCTATGTCTCTGTTGTGGTACCAGTACCATGCTGTTTTGGTTACTGTAGCGTGATGCCTCCAGCTTTGTTCTTTTGGCTTAGGATTGACTTGGCGATGCGGGCTCTTTTTTGGTTCCATATGAACTTTAGAGTAGTTTTTTCCAATTCTGTGAAGAAAGTCATTGGTAGCTTGATGGGGATGGCATTGAATCTATAAATTACCTTCGGCAGTAAGTATGGCCATTTTCACGATATTGATTCTTCCAACCAATGAGCATGGAATGTTCTTCCATTTGTTTGTATCCTCTTTTATTTCATTGAGCAGTGGTTTGTAGTTCTCCTTGAAGAGGTCCTTCACATCCCTTGTAAGTTGGATTCCTAGGTATTTTATTCTCTTTGAAGCAATTGTGAATGAGAGTTCACTCATGATTTGGCTCTCTGTTTGTCTTTTATTGGTGTACAAGAATGCTTGTGATTTTTGTACATTAATTTTGTATCCTGAGACTTTGCTGAATTGGCTAATCAGCTTAAGGAGATTTTGGGCTGAGACAATGGGGTTTTCTAGATATACAATCATGTCATCTGCAAACAGGGACAATTTGACTTCCTCTTTTCCTAATTGAATACACTTTATTTCCTTCTCCTGCCTGATTGCTCTGGCCAGGATATTCCTTTTTCAACTATCGACCATTTAGCGCTCCGAATGTCCACTTGCAGTTTCTGCAGAAAGAGTGTTTCAGAACTGCTCAATCAAAACTAAGGTTGAACTATGTTAGTTGAATGCACAGAAGAGAAAGAAGTTTCGCAGAATTCTTCTGTGTAGTTTTTTTTTGAAGATATTCCTTTTTCCACTACAGGCCTCTTAGCGCACCGAATGTCCACTTGCAGTTTCTATAGAAAGAGTGTTTCAGAACTGCACAATCAAAAGTAAGGTTCAACTATGTTAGTTGAATGCACGGAACACAAAGAAGTTTCAGGGAATGCTTCTGTGTAGTTCTTATTTGAAGATATTCCTTTTCCACTATAGGCCTCTTAGCGCTCCGAATGTCCACTTGCCGTGTATTCAGAAAGAGTGTTTAAGATCTGCTCAATCAAAAGTAAGGTTCAACTCTGTCAATTGAATTCACAGATCAGAAAGAAGTTTCACAGAATGCTTCTGTGTAGTATTTGTTTGAGGATATTCCTTTTTCCACTGTAGTCCGCTTAGCGCTCCGAATGTCCACTTGCAGTTTCTACAGAAAGAGTGTTTAAGAACTGCTCAATCAAAAGTAAAGTTCAACTCTGTTAGTTGAATGCACAGGTCAGAAAGAAGTTTCACCGAATGCTTCTGGGTAGTTTGTATTTGAAGATAATCCTTTTTCCAGTATAGGCCTCATAGCTCTCCGAATATCCCCTTGCAGTTTCTACAGACAAGAGTGTTTCAGAACTGCTCAGTCAAAAGTAAGGTTCAGCTATGTGAGTTCAATGCACAGAACAGAAAGTAGCTTCACAGAATGCTTCTTTGTAGTTTTCATTTGAAGATATTTCTTTTTGCACTTGAGGCCTCATAGCGCTCCGAAGGGCACTTGCAGTTTCTAATGAAAGAGTGTTTCTTAATTCCTCAAAGTAAGGTTCAACTCTGTTATTTGAATGCACAGAACAGAAAAAAGTTTCACAGAATGCTTCTGTGTAGTTTTTATTTGAAGATATATCTTTTTCCACTATAGGCTTCTTAGCGCACAGAATGTCCACTTGCAGTTTCTACAGAAACAGTGTTTCAGAACTGCTCAATAAAATGTAAGGTTCAACTCTGCTAGTAGGATGCACAGATCAGAAAGTATTTTCACAGAATGCTTCTGGGTAATTTGTATTTGAAGATATTCCTTTTTCCACTATAGGCCTCTTAGCGCTCCGGATGTCCAATTGCAGTTTCTACAGAAAGTGTGTTTCAGAAGTGCTCAGTCAAAAGTAAGGTTAAACTCAGTTAGTTGAATGCACAGATCAGAAAGTAGTTTCACAGAATGCGCCTGTGTAGTTTTTATTTGAAGATATTACTTTTTCAACTATAGGCCTAATTGCGCTCCGAATGTCCTCATGCAGTTTCTACGGAAAGAGTGTTTAAGAACTGCACAATCTAAAGTAAGGATCAACTCTGTTAGTTGAATGCACAGATCACAAAGGAGTTTCACAGAATGCTTCTGTGTAGTATTTTTTGAAGATATTCCTTTTTCCACTGTAGTCCGCATAGCGCTCCGAATGTCCACTTGCAGTTTCTACAGAAAGAGTGTTTCAGAACTGCTCAATCAAAGGTAAGGTTCAATTATGTTAGTGGAATGCAGAGAACAGAAAGATGTTTCACAGAATGCTTCTGTGTAGTTTTTTTGAAGACATTCCTTTTCCCACTATAGGCCTCTTAGCGCACCGATTGTCCACTTGCAGTTTCTACAGAAAGAGTGTTTCGGAACTGCTCAATCAAAAGTAAGGTTCAACTATGTTAGTTGAATGCACCGAACACAAAGAAGTTTCACAGAATGCTTCTGTGTAGTTCTTATTTGAAGATATTCCTTTTCCACTATAGGCCTCTTAGCGCTCCGAATGTCCACTTGCAGTTTATTCAGAAAGAGTGTTTCAGATCTGCTCAATCAAAAGTAAGGTTCAACTCTGTTAGTTGAATGCACAGATCAGAAAGAAGTTTCACAGAATGCTTCTGGGTAGTTTGTATTTGAAGATATTCCTTTTTCCACTATAGGCCTCATTGCGCTCCGGAAGTCCAATTGTAGTTTCTACAGAAAGTGGGCTTCCGAAGTGCTCACTCAAAAGTAAGGTTAAACTCAGTTAGTTGAATGCACAGATCAGGAAGGAGTTTCACGGAATGCTTCTGTGTAGTATTTATTTGAAGATATTCCTTTTTCCACTGTAGTCCGCTTAGCGCTCAGAATGTCCACTTGCAGTTTCTACAGAAAAAGTGTTTCAGAACTGCTCAATCAAAAGTAAAGTTCAACTATGTTAGTTGAATGCACGGAACAAGTTTCACAGAATGCTTCTGTGTAGTTCTTATTTGAAGATATTCCTTTTCTACTATACGCCTCTTAGCTCTCCGAAGGTCCACTTGCAGTTTATTCAGAAAGAGTGTTTCAGATCTGCTCAATCAAAAGTAAGGTTCAACTCTGTTAGTTGAATGCACAGATCAGAAAGAAGTTTCACAGAATGCTTCTGGGTAGTTTGTATTTGAACATATTCCTTTTTCCACTATAGGCCTCTTAACGCTCCGGATGTCCAATTGCAGTTTCTACAAAAAGTGTGTTTCAGAAGTGCTCAGTCAAAAGTAAGGTTAAACTCAGTTAGTTGAATGCACAGATCAGAAAGTAGTTTCACAGAATGCTTCTGTGTAGTGTTTATTTGAATATATTCCCTTTTCCACTACAGGCCCCTTAGCGCTCCGAATGTCCACTTGAAATCTCTGTAGAAAGAGTGTTTCACAACTCCTCAATCAAAAGTAAGATTCAAATCTGTTAGTTGAATGCACTGATCAGAAAGAAGTTTCACAGAATGCTTCTGTATAGTCTTTATTTGAAGATAACCCTTTTTCCACTGTAGTCCGCTTAGCGGTCCGAATGTCCACTTGCAGTTTCTACAGAAAGAGTGTTTTAGAAATCCTCAATCAAAAGTAAGGTTCAACTCTGTTAGTTGAATGCACAGAACAGAAAGATGTTTCACAGAATGCTTCTCTGTAGTTTTTATTTGCCGATATTCCTTCTTCCCCTATAGGCCTTTTAGCGCTCCGAATGTCCACTTTCAATTTCTATAGAAAGAGTGTTTCAGAACTGCTCAATCAAAACGAATTTTCAACTCTGTTAGTTGAATGCACTGATCAGAAAGAAGTTTCACAGAATGCTTCTGTGTAGTCTTTATTGGAGGATATTCCTTTTTTTTTATGATTTTTTTTTATTATTATACTTTAGGGTTTTAGGGTACATGTGCACAATGTGAAGGTTTGTTACATATGTACCCATGTGCCATGTTGATTTCCTGCACCCATTAAGTCGTCATTTGGCCTTACGTGTATCTCCTAATGCTGTCCCTCCCCCGTCCCCCCACCCCACAACAGTCCCCGGAGCGTGATTTTCCCCTTCCTGTTTCCATGAGTTCTCATTGTTCAATTCCCACCTATGAGTGAGAACATGCGATGTTTGGTTTTTCGTCCTTGCGATAGTTTACTGAGAATGATGTTTTCCAGTTTCATCCGTGTCCCTACAAAGGACACGAACTCATCATTTTTTATGGCTGCATAGTATTCCATGGTGTATATGTGCCACATTTTCTTAATCCAGTCTATCGTTGTTGGACATTTGGGTTGGTTCCAACTCTTTGCTATTGTGAATAGTGCCGCAATAAACATACGTGTGCATGTGTCTTTATAGCAGCATGACTTATAGTCCTTTGGGTATATACCCAGTAATGGGATGGCTGGGTCAAATGGTATTTCTAGTTCTAGATCCCTGAGGAATCGCCACACTGACTTCCACAATGCTTGAACTAGTTTACAGTCCCACCAACAGTGTAAAAGTGTTCCTATTTCTCCAAATCCTCTCCAGCACCTGTTGTTTCCTGATTTTTTAATGATGGCCATTCTAACTGGTGTGAGATGGTATCTCACTGTGGTTTTGATTTGCATTTCTCTGATGGCCAGTGATGAGGAGCATTTCTTCATGTGTTTTTTGGCTGCATAAATGTCTTCTTTTGAGAATTGTCTGTTCATGTCCTCTGCCCACTTTTTGATGGGGTTGTTTGTTTTTTCTTGTAAATTTGTTTGGGTTCATTGTAGATTCTGGATATTAGCCCTTTGTCAGATGAGTAGGTTGCAAAATTTTCTCCCATTGTGTAGGTTGCCTGTTCACTCTGATGAGAGTTTCTTTTGCTGTGCAGAAGCTCTTTAGTTTAATGAGATCCCATTTGTCGATTTTGGCTTTTGTTGCCATTGCTTTTGGTGTTTTAGACATGAAGTCCTTGCCCACGCCTATGTCCTGAATGGTATTGCCTAGGTTTTCTTGTAGGATTTTAATGGTTTTAAGACTAATATATAAGTCTTTAATCCATCTTGAATTAATTTTGGTATAAGGTGTAAGGAAGGGATCCAGTTGCAGCTTTCTACATATGGCTAGCCAGTTTTCCCAGCACCATTTATTAAATAGGGAAGCCTTTCCCCATTTCTTGTTTTTGTCAGGTTTGTCAAAGATCAGATAGTTGTAGCTATGCGGCATCATTTCTGAGGGCTCTGTTCTGTCCCATTGATCTATGTCTCTGTTGTGGTACCAGTACCATGCTGTTTTGGTTACTGTAGCGTGATGCCTCCAGCTTTGTTCTTTTGGCTTAGGATTGACTTGGCGATGCGGGCTCTTTTTTGGTTCCATATGAACTTTAGAGTAGTTTTTTCCAATTCTGTGAAGAAAGTCATTGGTAGCTTGATGGGGATGGCATTGAATCTATAAATTACCTTCGGCAGTAAGTATGGCCATTTTCACGATATTGATTCTTCCAACCAATGAGCATGGAATGTTCTTCCATTTGTTTGTATCCTCTTTTATTTCATTGAGCAGTGGTTTGTAGTTCTCCTTGAAGAGGTCCTTCACATCCCTTGTAAGTTGGATTCCTAGGTATTTTATTCTCTTTGAAGCAATTGTGAATGAGAGTTCACTCATGATTTGGCTCTCTGTTTGTCTTTTATTGGTGTACAAGAATGCTTGTGATTTTTGTACATTAATTTTGTATCCTGAGACTTTGCTGAATTGGCTAATCAGCTTAAGGAGATTTTGGGCTGAGACAATGGGGTTTTCTAGATATACAATCATGTCATCTGCAAACAGGGACAATTTGACTTCCTCTTTTCCTAATTGAATACACTTTATTTCCTTCTCCTGCCTGATTGCTCTGGCCAGGATATTCCTTTTTCAACTATCGACCATTTAGCGCTCCGAATGTCCACTTGCAGTTTCTGCAGAAAGAGTGTTTCAGAACTGCTCAATCAAAACTAAGGTTGAACTATGTTAGTTGAATGCACAGAAGAGAAAGAAGTTTCGCAGAATTCTTCTGTGTAGTTTTTTTTTGAAGATATTCCTTTTTCCACTACAGGCCTCTTAGCGCACCGAATGTCCACTTGCAGTTTCTATAGAAAGAGTGTTTCAGAACTGCACAATCAAAAGTAAGGTTCAACTATGTTAGTTGAATGCACGGAACACAAAGAAGTTTCAGGGAATGCTTCTGTGTAGTTCTTATTTGAAGATATTCCTTTTCCACTATAGGCCTCTTAGCGCTCCGAATGTCCACTTGCCGTGTATTCAGAAAGAGTGTTTAAGATCTGCTCAATCAAAAGTAAGGTTCAACTCTGTCAATTGAATTCACAGATCAGAAAGAAGTTTCACAGAATGCTTCTGTGTAGTATTTGTTTGAGGATATTCCTTTTTCCACTGTAGTCCGCTTAGCGCTCCGAATGTCCACTTGCAGTTTCTACAGAAAGAGTGTTTAAGAACTGCTCAATCAAAAGTAAAGTTCAACTCTGTTAGTTGAATGCACAGGTCAGAAAGAAGTTTCACCGAATGCTTCTGGGTAGTTTGTATTTGAAGATAATCCTTTTTCCAGTATAGGCCTCATAGCTCTCCGAATATCCCCTTGCAGTTTCTACAGACAAGAGTGTTTCAGAACTGCTCAGTCAAAAGTAAGGTTCAGCTATGTGAGTTCAATGCACAGAACAGAAAGTAGCTTCACAGAATGCTTCTTTGTAGTTTTCATTTGAAGATATTTCTTTTTGCACTTGAGGCCTCATAGCGCTCCGAAGGGCACTTGCAGTTTCTAATGAAAGAGTGTTTCTTAATTCCTCAAAGTAAGGTTCAACTCTGTTATTTGAATGCACAGAACAGAAAAAAGTTTCACAGAATGCTTCTGTGTAGTTTTTATTTGAAGATATATCTTTTTCCACTATAGGCTTCTTAGCGCACAGAATGTCCACTTGCAGTTTCTACAGAAACAGTGTTTCAGAACTGCTCAATAAAATGTAAGGTTCAACTCTGCTAGTAGGATGCACAGATCAGAAAGTATTTTCACAGAATGCTTCTGGGTAATTTGTATTTGAAGATATTCCTTTTTCCACTATAGGCCTCTTAGCGCTCCGGATGTCCAATTGCAGTTTCTACAGAAAGTGTGTTTCAGAAGTGCTCAGTCAAAAGTAAGGTTAAACTCAGTTAGTTGAATGCACAGATCAGAAAGTAGTTTCACAGAATGCGCCTGTGTAGTTTTTATTTGAAGATATTACTTTTTCAACTATAGGCCTAATTGCGCTCCGAATGTCCTCATGCAGTTTCTACGGAAAGAGTGTTTAAGAACTGCACAATCTAAAGTAAGGATCAACTCTGTTAGTTGAATGCACAGATCACAAAGGAGTTTCACAGAATGCTTCTGTGTAGTATTTTTTGAAGATATTCCTTTTTCCACTGTAGTCCGCATAGCGCTCCGAATGTCCACTTGCAGTTTCTACAGAAAGAGTGTTTCAGAACTGCTCAATCAAAGGTAAGGTTCAATTATGTTAGTGGAATGCAGAGAACAGAAAGATGTTTCACAGAATGCTTCTGTGTAGTTTTTTTGAAGACATTCCTTTTCCCACTATAGGCCTCTTAGCGCACCGATTGTCCACTTGCAGTTTCTACAGAAAGAGTGTTTCGGAACTGCTCAATCAAAAGTAAGGTTCAACTATGTTAGTTGAATGCACCGAACACAAAGAAGTTTCACAGAATGCTTCTGTGTAGTTCTTATTTGAAGATATTCCTTTTCCACTATAGGCCTCTTAGCGCTCCGAATGTCCACTTGCAGTTTATTCAGAAAGAGTGTTTCAGATCTGCTCAATCAAAAGTAAGGTTCAACTCTGTTAGTTGAATGCACAGATCAGAAAGAAGTTTCACAGAATGCTTCTGGGTAGTTTGTATTTGAAGATATTCCTTTTTCCACTATAGGCCTCATTGCGCTCCGGAAGTCCAATTGTAGTTTCTACAGAAAGTGGGCTTCCGAAGTGCTCACTCAAAAGTAAGGTTAAACTCAGTTAGTTGAATGCACAGATCAGGAAGGAGTTTCACGGAATGCTTCTGTGTAGTATTTATTTGAAGATATTCCTTTTTCCACTGTAGTCCGCTTAGCGCTCAGAATGTCCACTTGCAGTTTCTACAGAAAAAGTGTTTCAGAACTGCTCAATCAAAAGTAAAGTTCAACTATGTTAGTTGAATGCACGGAACAAGTTTCACAGAATGCTTCTGTGTAGTTCTTATTTGAAGATATTCCTTTTCTACTATACGCCTCTTAGCTCTCCGAAGGTCCACTTGCAGTTTATTCAGAAAGAGTGTTTCAGATCTGCTCAATCAAAAGTAAGGTTCAACTCTGTTAGTTGAATGCACAGATCAGAAAGAAGTTTCACAGAATGCTTCTGGGTAGTTTGTATTTGAACATATTCCTTTCTCCACTATAGGCCTCTTAACGCTCCGGATGTCCAATTGCAGTTTCTACAAAAAGTGTGTTTCAGAAGTGCTCAGTCAAAAGTAAGGTTAAACTCAGTTAGTTGAATGCACAGATCAGAAAGTAGTTTCACAGAATGCTTCTGTGTAGTGTTTATTTGAATATATTCCCTTTTCCACTACAGGCCCCTTAGCGCTCCGAATGTCCACTTGAAATCTCTGTAGAAAGAGTGTTTCACAACTCCTCAATCAAAAGTAAGATTCAAATCTGTTAGTTGAATGCACTGATCAGAAAGAAGTTTCACAGAATGCTTCTGTATAGTCTTTATTTGAAGATAACCCTTTTTCCACTGTAGTCCGCTTAGCGGTCCGAATGTCCACTTGCAGTTTCTACAGAAAGAGTGTTTTAGAAATCCTCAATCAAAAGTAAGGTTCAACTCTGTTAGTTGAATGCACAGAACAGAAAGATGTTTCACAGAATGCTTCTCTGTAGTTTTTATTTGCCGATATTCCTTCTTCCCCTATAGGCCTTTTAGCGCTCCGAATGTCCACTTTCAATTTCTATAGAAAGAGTGTTTCAGAACTGCTCAATCAAAACGAATTTTCAACTCTGTTAGTTGAATGCACTGATCAGAAAGAAGTTTCACAGAATGCTTCTGTGTAGTCTTTATTGGAGGATATTCCTTTTTTTTTATGATTTTTTTTTATTATTATACTTTAGGGTTTTAGGGTACATGTGCACAATGTGAAGGTTTGTTACATATGTACCCATGTGCCATGTTGATTTCCTGCACCCATTAAGTCGTCATTTGGCCTTACGTGTATCTCCTAATGCTGTCCCTCCCCCGTCCCCCCACCCCACAACAGTCCCCGGAGCGTGATTTTCCCCTTCCTGTTTCCATGAGTTCTCATTGTTCAATTCCCACCTATGAGTGAGAACATGCGATGTTTGGTTTTTCGTCCTTGCGATAGTTTACTGAGAATGATGTTTTCCAGTTTCATCCGTGTCCCTACAAAGGACACGAACTCATCATTTTTTATGGCTGCATAGTATTCCATGGTGTATATGTGCCACATTTTCTTAATCCAGTCTATCGTTGTTGGACATTTGGGTTGGTTCCAACTCTTTGCTATTGTGAATAGTGCCGCAATAAACATACGTGTGCATGTGTCTTTATAGCAGCATGACTTATAGTCCTTTGGGTATATACCCAGTAATGGGATGGCTGGGTCAAATGGTATTTCTAGTTCTAGATCCCTGAGGAATCGCCACACTGACTTCCACAATGCTTGAACTAGTTTACAGTCCCACCAACAGTGTAAAAGTGTTCCTATTTCTCCAAATCCTCTCCAGCACCTGTTGTTTCCTGATTTTTTAATGATGGCCATTCTAACTGGTGTGAGATGGTATCTCACTGTGGTTTTGATTTGCATTTCTCTGATGGCCAGTGATGAGGAGCATTTCTTCATGTGTTTTTTGGCTGCATAAATGTCTTCTTTTGAGAATTGTCTGTTCATGTCCTCTGCCCACTTTTTGATGGGGTTGTTTGTTTTTTCTTGTAAATTTGTTTGGGTTCATTGTAGATTCTGGATATTAGCCCTTTGTCAGATGAGTAGGTTGCAAAATTTTCTCCCATTGTGTAGGTTGCCTGTTCACTCTGATGAGAGTTTCTTTTGCTGTGCAGAAGCTCTTTAGTTTAATGAGATCCCATTTGTCGATTTTGGCTTTTGTTGCCATTGCTTTTGGTGTTTTAGACATGAAGTCCTTGCCCACGCCTATGTCCTGAATGGTATTGCCTAGGTTTTCTTGTAGGATTTTAATGGTTTTAAGACTAATATATAAGTCTTTAATCCATCTTGAATTAATTTTGGTATAAGGTGTAAGGAAGGGATCCAGTTGCAGCTTTCTACATATGGCTAGCCAGTTTTCCCAGCACCATTTATTAAATAGGGAAGCCTTTCCCCATTTCTTGTTTTTGTCAGGTTTGTCAAAGATCAGATAGTTGTAGCTATGCGGCATCATTTCTGAGGGCTCTGTTCTGTCCCATTGATCTATGTCTCTGTTGTGGTACCAGTACCATGCTGTTTTGGTTACTGTAGCGTGATGCCTCCAGCTTTGTTCTTTTGGCTTAGGATTGACTTGGCGATGCGGGCTCTTTTTTGGTTCCATATGAACTTTAGAGTAGTTTTTTCCAATTCTGTGAAGAAAGTCATTGGTAGCTTGATGGGGATGGCATTGAATCTATAAATTACCTTCGGCAGTAAGTATGGCCATTTTCACGATATTGATTCTTCCAACCAATGAGCATGGAATGTTCTTCCATTTGTTTGTATCCTCTTTTATTTCATTGAGCAGTGGTTTGTAGTTCTCCTTGAAGAGGTCCTTCACATCCCTTGTAAGTTGGATTCCTAGGTATTTTATTCTCTTTGAAGCAATTGTGAATGAGAGTTCACTCATGATTTGGCTCTCTGTTTGTCTTTTATTGGTGTACAAGAATGCTTGTGATTTTTGTACATTAATTTTGTATCCTGAGACTTTGCTGAATTGGCTAATCAGCTTAAGGAGATTTTGGGCTGAGACAATGGGGTTTTCTAGATATACAATCATGTCATCTGCAAACAGGGACAATTTGACTTCCTCTTTTCCTAATTGAATACACTTTATTTCCTTCTCCTGCCTGATTGCTCTGGCCAGGATATTCCTTTTTCAACTATCGACCATTTAGCGCTCCGAATGTCCACTTGCAGTTTCTGCAGAAAGAGTGTTTCAGAACTGCTCAATCAAAACTAAGGTTGAACTATGTTAGTTGAATGCACAGAAGAGAAAGAAGTTTCGCAGAATTCTTCTGTGTAGTTTTTTTTTGAAGATATTCCTTTTTCCACTACAGGCCTCTTAGCGCACCGAATGTCCACTTGCAGTTTCTATAGAAAGAGTGTTTCAGAACTGCACAATCAAAAGTAAGGTTCAACTATGTTAGTTGAATGCACGGAACACAAAGAAGTTTCAGGGAATGCTTCTGTGTAGTTCTTATTTGAAGATATTCCTTTTCCACTATAGGCCTCTTAGCGCTCCGAATGTCCACTTGCCGTGTATTCAGAAAGAGTGTTTAAGATCTGCTCAATCAAAAGTAAGGTTCAACTCTGTCAATTGAATTCACAGATCAGAAAGAAGTTTCACAGAATGCTTCTGTGTAGTATTTGTTTGAGGATATTCCTTTTTCCACTGTAGTCCGCTTAGCGCTCCGAATGTCCACTTGCAGTTTCTACAGAAAGAGTGTTTAAGAACTGCTCAATCAAAAGTAAAGTTCAACTCTGTTAGTTGAATGCACAGGTCAGAAAGAAGTTTCACCGAATGCTTCTGGGTAGTTTGTATTTGAAGATAATCCTTTTTCCAGTATAGGCCTCATAGCTCTCCGAATATCCCCTTGCAGTTTCTACAGACAAGAGTGTTTCAGAACTGCTCAGTCAAAAGTAAGGTTCAGCTATGTGAGTTCAATGCACAGAACAGAAAGTAGCTTCACAGAATGCTTCTTTGTAGTTTTCATTTGAAGATATTTCTTTTTGCACTTGAGGCCTCATAGCGCTCCGAAGGGCACTTGCAGTTTCTAATGAAAGAGTGTTTCTTAATTCCTCAAAGTAAGGTTCAACTCTGTTATTTGAATGCACAGAACAGAAAAAAGTTTCACAGAATGCTTCTGTGTAGTTTTTATTTGAAGATATATCTTTTTCCACTATAGGCTTCTTAGCGCACAGAATGTCCACTTGCAGTTTCTACAGAAACAGTGTTTCAGAACTGCTCAATAAAATGTAAGGTTCAACTCTGCTAGTAGGATGCACAGATCAGAAAGTATTTTCACAGAATGCTTCTGGGTAATTTGTATTTGAAGATATTCCTTTTTCCACTATAGGCCTCTTAGCGCTCCGGATGTCCAATTGCAGTTTCTACAGAAAGTGTGTTTCAGAAGTGCTCAGTCAAAAGTAAGGTTAAACTCAGTTAGTTGAATGCACAGATCAGAAAGTAGTTTCACAGAATGCGCCTGTGTAGTTTTTATTTGAAGATATTACTTTTTCAACTATAGGCCTAATTGCGCTCCGAATGTCCTCATGCAGTTTCTACGGAAAGAGTGTTTAAGAACTGCACAATCTAAAGTAAGGATCAACTCTGTTAGTTGAATGCACAGATCACAAAGGAGTTTCACAGAATGCTTCTGTGTAGTATTTTTTGAAGATATTCCTTTTTCCACTGTAGTCCGCATAGCGCTCCGAATGTCCACTTGCAGTTTCTACAGAAAGAGTGTTTCAGAACTGCTCAATCAAAGGTAAGGTTCAATTATGTTAGTGGAATGCAGAGAACAGAAAGATGTTTCACAGAATGCTTCTGTGTAGTTTTTTTGAAGACATTCCTTTTCCCACTATAGGCCTCTTAGCGCACCGATTGTCCACTTGCAGTTTCTACAGAAAGAGTGTTTCGGAACTGCTCAATCAAAAGTAAGGTTCAACTATGTTAGTTGAATGCACCGAACACAAAGAAGTTTCACAGAATGCTTCTGTGTAGTTCTTATTTGAAGATATTCCTTTTCCACTATAGGCCTCTTAGCGCTCCGAATGTCCACTTGCAGTTTATTCAGAAAGAGTGTTTCAGATCTGCTCAATCAAAAGTAAGGTTCAACTCTGTTAGTTGAATGCACAGATCAGAAAGAAGTTTCACAGAATGCTTCTGGGTAGTTTGTATTTGAAGATATTCCTTTTTCCACTATAGGCCTCATTGCGCTCCGGAAGTCCAATTGTAGTTTCTACAGAAAGTGGGCTTCCGAAGTGCTCACTCAAAAGTAAGGTTAAACTCAGTTAGTTGAATGCACAGATCAGGAAGGAGTTTCACGGAATGCTTCTGTGTAGTATTTATTTGAAGATATTCCTTTTTCCACTGTAGTCCGCTTAGCGCTCAGAATGTCCACTTGCAGTTTCTACAGAAAAAGTGTTTCAGAACTGCTCAATCAAAAGTAAAGTTCAACTATGTTAGTTGAATGCACGGAACAAGTTTCACAGAATGCTTCTGTGTAGTTCTTATTTGAAGATATTCCTTTTCTACTATACGCCTCTTAGCTCTCCGAAGGTCCACTTGCAGTTTATTCAGAAAGAGTGTTTCAGATCTGCTCAATCAAAAGTAAGGTTCAACTCTGTTAGTTGAATGCACAGATCAGAAAGAAGTTTCACAGAATGCTTCTGGGTAGTTTGTATTTGAACATATTCCTTTCTCCACTATAGGCCTCTTAACGCTCCGGATGTCCAATTGCAGTTTCTACAAAAAGTGTGTTTCAGAAGTGCTCAGTCAAAAGTAAGGTTAAACTCAGTTAGTTGAATGCACAGATCAGAAAGTAGTTTCACAGAATGCTTCTGTGTAGTGTTTATTTGAATATATTCCCTTTTCCACTACAGGCCCCTTAGCGCTCCGAATGTCCACTTGAAATCTCTGTAGAAAGAGTGTTTCACAACTCCTCAATCAAAAGTAAGATTCAAATCTGTTAGTTGAATGCACTGATCAGAAAGAAGTTTCACAGAATGCTTCTGTATAGTCTTTATTTGAAGATAACCCTTTTTCCACTGTAGTCCGCTTAGCGGTCCGAATGTCCACTTGCAGTTTCTACAGAAAGAGTGTTTTAGAAATCCTCAATCAAAAGTAAGGTTCAACTCTGTTAGTTGAATGCACAGAACAGAAAGATGTTTCACAGAATGCTTCTCTGTAGTTTTTATTTGCCGATATTCCTTCTTCCCCTATAGGCCTTTTAGCGCTCCGAATGTCCACTTTCAATTTCTATAGAAAGAGTGTTTCAGAACTGCTCAATCAAAACGAATTTTCAACTCTGTTAGTTGAATGCACTGATCAGAAAGAAGTTTCACAGAATGCTTCTGTGTAGTCTTTATTGGAGGATATTCCTTTTTTTTTATGATTTTTTTTTATTATTATACTTTAGGGTTTTAGGGTACATGTGCACAATGTGAAGGTTTGTTACATATGTACCCATGTGCCATGTTGATTTCCTGCACCCATTAAGTCGTCATTTGGCCTTACGTGTATCTCCTAATGCTGTCCCTCCCCCGTCCCCCCACCCCACAACAGTCCCCGGAGCGTGATTTTCCCCTTCCTGTTTCCATGAGTTCTCATTGTTCAATTCCCACCTATGAGTGAGAACATGCGATGTTTGGTTTTTCGTCCTTGCGATAGTTTACTGAGAATGATGTTTTCCAGTTTCATCCGTGTCCCTACAAAGGACACGAACTCATCATTTTTTATGGCTGCATAGTATTCCATGGTGTATATGTGCCACATTTTCTTAATCCAGTCTATCGTTGTTGGACATTTGGGTTGGTTCCAACTCTTTGCTATTGTGAATAGTGCCGCAATAAACATACGTGTGCATGTGTCTTTATAGCAGCATGACTTATAGTCCTTTGGGTATATACCCAGTAATGGGATGGCTGGGTCAAATGGTATTTCTAGTTCTAGATCCCTGAGGAATCGCCACACTGACTTCCACAATGCTTGAACTAGTTTACAGTCCCACCAACAGTGTAAAAGTGTTCCTATTTCTCCAAATCCTCTCCAGCACCTGTTGTTTCCTGATTTTTTAATGATGGCCATTCTAACTGGTGTGAGATGGTATCTCACTGTGGTTTTGATTTGCATTTCTCTGATGGCCAGTGATGAGGAGCATTTCTTCATGTGTTTTTTGGCTGCATAAATGTCTTCTTTTGAGAATTGTCTGTTCATGTCCTCTGCCCACTTTTTGATGGGGTTGTTTGTTTTTTCTTGTAAATTTGTTTGGGTTCATTGTAGATTCTGGATATTAGCCCTTTGTCAGATGAGTAGGTTGCAAAATTTTCTCCCATTGTGTAGGTTGCCTGTTCACTCTGATGAGAGTTTCTTTTGCTGTGCAGAAGCTCTTTAGTTTAATGAGATCCCATTTGTCGATTTTGGCTTTTGTTGCCATTGCTTTTGGTGTTTTAGACATGAAGTCCTTGCCCACGCCTATGTCCTGAATGGTATTGCCTAGGTTTTCTTGTAGGATTTTAATGGTTTTAAGACTAATATATAAGTCTTTAATCCATCTTGAATTAATTTTGGTATAAGGTGTAAGGAAGGGATCCAGTTGCAGCTTTCTACATATGGCTAGCCAGTTTTCCCAGCACCATTTATTAAATAGGGAAGCCTTTCCCCATTTCTTGTTTTTGTCAGGTTTGTCAAAGATCAGATAGTTGTAGCTATGCGGCATCATTTCTGAGGGCTCTGTTCTGTCCCATTGATCTATGTCTCTGTTGTGGTACCAGTACCATGCTGTTTTGGTTACTGTAGCGTGATGCCTCCAGCTTTGTTCTTTTGGCTTAGGATTGACTTGGCGATGCGGGCTCTTTTTTGGTTCCATATGAACTTTAGAGTAGTTTTTTCCAATTCTGTGAAGAAAGTCATTGGTAGCTTGATGGGGATGGCATTGAATCTATAAATTACCTTCGGCAGTAAGTATGGCCATTTTCACGATATTGATTCTTCCAACCAATGAGCATGGAATGTTCTTCCATTTGTTTGTATCCTCTTTTATTTCATTGAGCAGTGGTTTGTAGTTCTCCTTGAAGAGGTCCTTCACATCCCTTGTAAGTTGGATTCCTAGGTATTTTATTCTCTTTGAAGCAATTGTGAATGAGAGTTCACTCATGATTTGGCTCTCTGTTTGTCTTTTATTGGTGTACAAGAATGCTTGTGATTTTTGTACATTAATTTTGTATCCTGAGACTTTGCTGAATTGGCTAATCAGCTTAAGGAGATTTTGGGCTGAGACAATGGGGTTTTCTAGATATACAATCATGTCATCTGCAAACAGGGACAATTTGACTTCCTCTTTTCCTAATTGAATACACTTTATTTCCTTCTCCTGCCTGATTGCTCTGGCCAGGATATTCCTTTTTCAACTATCGACCATTTAGCGCTCCGAATGTCCACTTGCAGTTTCTGCAGAAAGAGTGTTTCAGAACTGCTCAATCAAAACTAAGGTTGAACTATGTTAGTTGAACGCACAGAAGAGAAAGAAGTTTCGCAGAATTCTTCTGTGTAGTTTTTTTTTGAAGATATTCCTTTTTCCACTACAGGCCTCTTAGCGCACCGAATGTCCACTTGCAGTTTCTATAGAAAGAGTGTTTCAGAACTGCACAATCAAAAGTAAGGTTCAACTATGTTAGTTGAATGCACGGAACACAAAGAAGTTTCAGGGAATGCTTCTGTGTAGTTCTTATTTGAAGATATTCCTTTTCCACTATAGGCCTCTTAGCGCTCCGAATGTCCACTTGCCGTGTATTCAGAAAGAGTGTTTAAGATCTGCTCAATCAAAAGTAAGGTTCAACTCTGTCAATTGAATTCACAGATCAGAAAGAAGTTTCACAGAATGCTTCTGTGTAGTATTTGTTTGAGGATATTCCTTTTTCCACTGTAGTCCGCTTAGCGCTCCGAATGTCCACTTGCAGTTTCTACAGAAAGAGTGTTTAAGAACTGCTCAATCAAAAGTAAAGTTCAACTCTGTTAGTTGAATGCACAGGTCAGAAAGAAGTTTCACCGAATGCTTCTGGGTAGTTTGTATTTGAAGATAATCCTTTTTCCAGTATAGGCCTCATAGCTCTCCGAATATCCCCTTGCAGTTTCTACAGACAAGAGTGTTTCAGAACTGCTCAGTCAAAAGTAAGGTTCAGCTATGTGAGTTCAATGCACAGAACAGAAAGTAGCTTCACAGAATGCTTCTTTGTAGTTTTCATTTGAAGATATTTCTTTTTGCACTTGAGGCCTCATAGCGCTCCGAAGGGCACTTGCAGTTTCTAATGAAAGAGTGTTTCTTAATTCCTCAAAGTAAGGTTCAACTCTGTTATTTGAATGCACAGAACAGAAAAAAGTTTCACAGAATGCTTCTGTGTAGTTTTTATTTGAAGATATATCTTTTTCCACTATAGGCTTCTTAGCGCACAGAATGTCCACTTGCAGTTTCTACAGAAACAGTGTTTCAGAACTGCTCAATAAAATGTAAGGTTCAACTCTGCTAGTAGGATGCACAGATCAGAAAGTATTTTCACAGAATGCTTCTGGGTAATTTGTATTTGAAGATATTCCTTTTTCCACTATAGGCCTCTTAGCGCTCCGGATGTCCAATTGCAGTTTCTACAGAAAGTGTGTTTCAGAAGTGCTCAGTCAAAAGTAAGGTTAAACTCAGTTAGTTGAATGCACAGATCAGAAAGTAGTTTCACAGAATGCGCCTGTGTAGTTTTTATTTGAAGATATTACTTTTTCAACTATAGGCCTAATTGCGCTCCGAATGTCCTCATGCAGTTTCTACGGAAAGAGTGTTTAAGAACTGCACAATCTAAAGTAAGGATCAACTCTGTTAGTTGAATGCACAGATCACAAAGGAGTTTCACAGAATGCTTCTGTGTAGTATTTTTTGAAGATATTCCTTTTTCCACTGTAGTCCGCATAGCGCTCCGAATGTCCACTTGCAGTTTCTACAGAAAGAGTGTTTCAGAACTGCTCAATCAAAGGTAAGGTTCAATTATGTTAGTGGAATGCAGAGAACAGAAAGATGTTTCACAGAATGCTTCTGTGTAGTTTTTTTGAAGACATTCCTTTTCCCACTATAGGCCTCTTAGCGCACCGATTGTCCACTTGCAGTTTCTACAGAAAGAGTGTTTCGGAACTGCTCAATCAAAAGTAAGGTTCAACTATGTTAGTTGAATGCACCGAACACAAAGAAGTTTCACAGAATGCTTCTGTGTAGTTCTTATTTGAAGATATTCCTTTTCCACTATAGGCCTCTTAGCGCTCCGAATGTCCACTTGCAGTTTATTCAGAAAGAGTGTTTCAGATCTGCTCAATCAAAAGTAAGGTTCAACTCTGTTAGTTGAATGCACAGATCAGAAAGAAGTTTCACAGAATGCTTCTGGGTAGTTTGTATTTGAAGATATTCCTTTTTCCACTATAGGCCTCATTGCGCTCCGGAAGTCCAATTGTAGTTTCTACAGAAAGTGGGCTTCCGAAGTGCTCACTCAAAAGTAAGGTTAAACTCAGTTAGTTGAATGCACAGATCAGGAAGGAGTTTCACGGAATGCTTCTGTGTAGTATTTATTTGAAGATATTCCTTTTTCCACTGTAGTCCGCTTAGCGCTCAGAATGTCCACTTGCAGTTTCTACAGAAAAAGTGTTTCAGAACTGCTCAATCAAAAGTAAAGTTCAACTATGTTAGTTGAATGCACGGAACAAGTTTCACAGAATGCTTCTGTGTAGTTCTTATTTGAAGATATTCCTTTTCTACTATACGCCTCTTAGCTCTCCGAAGGTCCACTTGCAGTTTATTCAGAAAGAGTGTTTCAGATCTGCTCAATCAAAAGTAAGGTTCAACTCTGTTAGTTGAATGCACAGATCAGAAAGAAGTTTCACAGAATGCTTCTGGGTAGTTTGTATTTGAACATATTCCTTTCTCCACTATAGGCCTCTTAACGCTCCGGATGTCCAATTGCAGTTTCTACAAAAAGTGTGTTTCAGAAGTGCTCAGTCAAAAGTAAGGTTAAACTCAGTTAGTTGAATGCACAGATCAGAAAGTAGTTTCACAGAATGCTTCTGTGTAGTGTTTATTTGAATATATTCCCTTTTCCACTACAGGCCCCTTAGCGCTCCGAATGTCCACTTGAAATCTCTGTAGAAAGAGTGTTTCACAACTCCTCAATCAAAAGTAAGATTCAAATCTGTTAGTTGAATGCACTGATCAGAAAGAAGTTTCACAGAATGCTTCTGTATAGTCTTTATTTGAAGATAACCCTTTTTCCACTGTAGTCCGCTTAGCGGTCCGAATGTCCACTTGCAGTTTCTACAGAAAGAGTGTTTTAGAAATCCTCAATCAAAAGTAAGGTTCAACTCTGTTAGTTGAATGCACAGAACAGAAAGATGTTTCACAGAATGCTTCTCTGTAGTTTTTATTTGCCGATATTCCTTCTTCCCCTATAGGCCTTTTAGCGCTCCGAATGTCCACTTTCAATTTCTATAGAAAGAGTGTTTCAGAACTGCTCAATCAAAACGAATTTTCAACTCTGTTAGTTGAATGCACTGATCAGAAAGAAGTTTCACAGAATGCTTCTGTGTAGTCTTTATTGGAGGATATTCCTTTTTTTTTATGATTTTTTTTTATTATTATACTTTAGGGTTTTAGGGTACATGTGCACAATGTGAAGGTTTGTTACATATGTACCCATGTGCCATGTTGATTTCCTGCACCCATTAAGTCGTCATTTGGCCTTACGTGTATCTCCTAATGCTGTCCCTCCCCCGTCCCCCCACCCCACAACAGTCCCCGGAGCGTGATTTTCCCCTTCCTGTTTCCATGAGTTCTCATTGTTCAATTCCCACCTATGAGTGAGAACATGCGATGTTTGGTTTTTCGTCCTTGCGATAGTTTACTGAGAATGATGTTTTCCAGTTTCATCCGTGTCCCTACAAAGGACACGAACTCATCATTTTTTATGGCTGCATAGTATTCCATGGTGTATATGTGCCACATTTTCTTAATCCAGTCTATCGTTGTTGGACATTTGGGTTGGTTCCAACTCTTTGCTATTGTGAATAGTGCCGCAATAAACATACGTGTGCATGTGTCTTTATAGCAGCATGACTTATAGTCCTTTGGGTATATACCCAGTAATGGGATGGCTGGGTCAAATGGTATTTCTAGTTCTAGATCCCTGAGGAATCGCCACACTGACTTCCACAATGCTTGAACTAGTTTACAGTCCCACCAACAGTGTAAAAGTGTTCCTATTTCTCCAAATCCTCTCCAGCACCTGTTGTTTCCTGATTTTTTAATGATGGCCATTCTAACTGGTGTGAGATGGTATCTCACTGTGGTTTTGATTTGCATTTCTCTGATGGCCAGTGATGAGGAGCATTTCTTCATGTGTTTTTTGGCTGCATAAATGTCTTCTTTTGAGAATTGTCTGTTCATGTCCTCTGCCCACTTTTTGATGGGGTTGTTTGTTTTTTCTTGTAAATTTGTTTGGGTTCATTGTAGATTCTGGATATTAGCCCTTTGTCAGATGAGTAGGTTGCAAAATTTTCTCCCATTGTGTAGGTTGCCTGTTCACTCTGATGAGAGTTTCTTTTGCTGTGCAGAAGCTCTTTAGTTTAATGAGATCCCATTTGTCGATTTTGGCTTTTGTTGCCATTGCTTTTGGTGTTTTAGACATGAAGTCCTTGCCCACGCCTATGTCCTGAATGGTATTGCCTAGGTTTTCTTGTAGGATTTTAATGGTTTTAAGACTAATATATAAGTCTTTAATCCATCTTGAATTAATTTTGGTATAAGGTGTAAGGAAGGGATCCAGTTGCAGCTTTCTACATATGGCTAGCCAGTTTTCCCAGCACCATTTATTAAATAGGGAAGCCTTTCCCCATTTCTTGTTTTTGTCAGGTTTGTCAAAGATCAGATAGTTGTAGCTATGCGGCATCATTTCTGAGGGCTCTGTTCTGTCCCATTGATCTATGTCTCTGTTGTGGTACCAGTACCATGCTGTTTTGGTTACTGTAGCGTGATGCCTCCAGCTTTGTTCTTTTGGCTTAGGATTGACTTGGCGATGCGGGCTCTTTTTTGGTTCCATATGAACTTTAGAGTAGTTTTTTCCAATTCTGTGAAGAAAGTCATTGGTAGCTTGATGGGGATGGCATTGAATCTATAAATTACCTTCGGCAGTAAGTATGGCCATTTTCACGATATTGATTCTTCCAACCAATGAGCATGGAATGTTCTTCCATTTGTTTGTATCCTCTTTTATTTCATTGAGCAGTGGTTTGTAGTTCTCCTTGAAGAGGTCCTTCACATCCCTTGTAAGTTGGATTCCTAGGTATTTTATTCTCTTTGAAGCAATTGTGAATGAGAGTTCACTCATGATTTGGCTCTCTGTTTGTCTTTTATTGGTGTACAAGAATGCTTGTGATTTTTGTACATTAATTTTGTATCCTGAGACTTTGCTGAATTGGCTAATCAGCTTAAGGAGATTTTGGGCTGAGACAATGGGGTTTTCTAGATATACAATCATGTCATCTGCAAACAGGGACAATTTGACTTCCTCTTTTCCTAATTGAATACACTTTATTTCCTTCTCCTGCCTGATTGCTCTGGCCAGGATATTCCTTTTTCAACTATCGACCATTTAGCGCTCCGAATGTCCACTTGCAGTTTCTGCAGAAAGAGTGTTTCAGAACTGCTCAATCAAAACTAAGGTTGAACTATGTTAGTTGAACGCACAGAAGAGAAAGAAGTTTCGCAGAATTCTTCTGTGTAGTTTTTTTTTGAAGATATTCCTTTTTCCACTACAGGCCTCTTAGCGCACCGAATGTCCACTTGCAGTTTCTATAGAAAGAGTGTTTCAGAACTGCACAATCAAAAGTAAGGTTCAACTATGTTAGTTGAATGCACGGAACACAAAGAAGTTTCAGGGAATGCTTCTGTGTAGTTCTTATTTGAAGATATTCCTTTTCCACTATAGGCCTCTTAGCGCTCCGAATGTCCACTTGCCGTGTATTCAGAAAGAGTGTTTAAGATCTGCTCAATCAAAAGTAAGGTTCAACTCTGTCAATTGAATTCACAGATCAGAAAGAAGTTTCACAGAATGCTTCTGTGTAGTATTTGTTTGAGGATATTCCTTTTTCCACTGTAGTCCGCTTAGCGCTCCGAATGTCCACTTGCAGTTTCTACAGAAAGAGTGTTTAAGAACTGCTCAATCAAAAGTAAAGTTCAACTCTGTTAGTTGAATGCACAGGTCAGAAAGAAGTTTCACCGAATGCTTCTGGGTAGTTTGTATTTGAAGATAATCCTTTTTCCAGTATAGGCCTCATAGCTCTCCGAATATCCCCTTGCAGTTTCTACAGACAAGAGTGTTTCAGAACTGCTCAGTCAAAAGTAAGGTTCAGCTATGTGAGTTCAATGCACAGAACAGAAAGTAGCTTCACAGAATGCTTCTTTGTAGTTTTCATTTGAAGATATTTCTTTTTGCACTTGAGGCCTCATAGCGCTCCGAAGGGCACTTGCAGTTTCTAATGAAAGAGTGTTTCTTAATTCCTCAAAGTAAGGTTCAACTCTGTTATTTGAATGCACAGAACAGAAAAAAGTTTCACAGAATGCTTCTGTGTAGTTTTTATTTGAAGATATATCTTTTTCCACTATAGGCTTCTTAGCGCACAGAATGTCCACTTGCAGTTTCTACAGAAACAGTGTTTCAGAACTGCTCAATAAAATGTAAGGTTCAACTCTGCTAGTAGGATGCACAGATCAGAAAGTATTTTCACAGAATGCTTCTGGGTAATTTGTATTTGAAGATATTCCTTTTTCCACTATAGGCCTCTTAGCGCTCCGGATGTCCAATTGCAGTTTCTACAGAAAGTGTGTTTCAGAAGTGCTCAGTCAAAAGTAAGGTTAAACTCAGTTAGTTGAATGCACAGATCAGAAAGTAGTTTCACAGAATGCGCCTGTGTAGTTTTTATTTGAAGATATTACTTTTTCAACTATAGGCCTAATTGCGCTCCGAATGTCCTCATGCAGTTTCTACGGAAAGAGTGTTTAAGAACTGCACAATCTAAAGTAAGGATCAACTCTGTTAGTTGAATGCACAGATCACAAAGGAGTTTCACAGAATGCTTCTGTGTAGTATTTTTTGAAGATATTCCTTTTTCCACTGTAGTCCGCATAGCGCTCCGAATGTCCACTTGCAGTTTCTACAGAAAGAGTGTTTCAGAACTGCTCAATCAAAGGTAAGGTTCAATTATGTTAGTGGAATGCAGAGAACAGAAAGATGTTTCACAGAATGCTTCTGTGTAGTTTTTTTGAAGACATTCCTTTTCCCACTATAGGCCTCTTAGCGCACCGATTGTCCACTTGCAGTTTCTACAGAAAGAGTGTTTCGGAACTGCTCAATCAAAAGTAAGGTTCAACTATGTTAGTTGAATGCACCGAACACAAAGAAGTTTCACAGAATGCTTCTGTGTAGTTCTTATTTGAAGATATTCCTTTTCCACTATAGGCCTCTTAGCGCTCCGAATGTCCACTTGCAGTTTATTCAGAAAGAGTGTTTCAGATCTGCTCAATCAAAAGTAAGGTTCAACTCTGTTAGTTGAATGCACAGATCAGAAAGAAGTTTCACAGAATGCTTCTGGGTAGTTTGTATTTGAAGATATTCCTTTTTCCACTATAGGCCTCATTGCGCTCCGGAAGTCCAATTGTAGTTTCTACAGAAAGTGGGCTTCCGAAGTGCTCACTCAAAAGTAAGGTTAAACTCAGTTAGTTGAATGCACAGATCAGGAAGGAGTTTCACGGAATGCTTCTGTGTAGTATTTATTTGAAGATATTCCTTTTTCCACTGTAGTCCGCTTAGCGCTCAGAATGTCCACTTGCAGTTTCTACAGAAAAAGTGTTTCAGAACTGCTCAATCAAAAGTAAAGTTCAACTATGTTAGTTGAATGCACGGAACAAGTTTCACAGAATGCTTCTGTGTAGTTCTTATTTGAAGATATTCCTTTTCTACTATACGCCTCTTAGCTCTCCGAAGGTCCACTTGCAGTTTATTCAGAAAGAGTGTTTCAGATCTGCTCAATCAAAAGTAAGGTTCAACTCTGTTAGTTGAATGCACAGATCAGAAAGAAGTTTCACAGAATGCTTCTGGGTAGTTTGTATTTGAACATATTCCTTTCTCCACTATAGGCCTCTTAACGCTCCGGATGTCCAATTGCAGTTTCTACAAAAAGTGTGTTTCAGAAGTGCTCAGTCAAAAGTAAGGTTAAACTCAGTTAGTTGAATGCACAGATCAGAAAGTAGTTTCACAGAATGCTTCTGTGTAGTGTTTATTTGAATATATTCCCTTTTCCACTACAGGCCCCTTAGCGCTCCGAATGTCCACTTGAAATCTCTGTAGAAAGAGTGTTTCACAACTCCTCAATCAAAAGTAAGATTCAAATCTGTTAGTTGAATGCACTGATCAGAAAGAAGTTTCACAGAATGCTTCTGTATAGTCTTTATTTGAAGATAACCCTTTTTCCACTGTAGTCCGCTTAGCGGTCCGAATGTCCACTTGCAGTTTCTACAGAAAGAGTGTTTTAGAAATCCTCAATCAAAAGTAAGGTTCAACTCTGTTAGTTGAATGCACAGAACAGAAAGATGTTTCACAGAATGCTTCTCTGTAGTTTTTATTTGCCGATATTCCTTCTTCCCCTATAGGCCTTTTAGCGCTCCGAATGTCCACTTTCAATTTCTATAGAAAGAGTGTTTCAGAACTGCTCAATCAAAACGAATTTTCAACTCTGTTAGTTGAATGCACTGATCAGAAAGAAGTTTCACAGAATGCTTCTGTGTAGTCTTTATTGGAGGATATTCCTTTTTTTTTATGATTTTTTTTTATTATTATACTTTAGGGTTTTAGGGTACATGTGCACAATGTGAAGGTTTGTTACATATGTACCCATGTGCCATGTTGATTTCCTGCACCCATTAAGTCGTCATTTGGCCTTACGTGTATCTCCTAATGCTGTCCCTCCCCCGTCCCCCCACCCCACAACAGTCCCCGGAGCGTGATTTTCCCCTTCCTGTTTCCATGAGTTCTCATTGTTCAATTCCCACCTATGAGTGAGAACATGCGATGTTTGGTTTTTCGTCCTTGCGATAGTTTACTGAGAATGATGTTTTCCAGTTTCATCCGTGTCCCTACAAAGGACACGAACTCATCATTTTTTATGGCTGCATAGTATTCCATGGTGTATATGTGCCACATTTTCTTAATCCAGTCTATCGTTGTTGGACATTTGGGTTGGTTCCAACTCTTTGCTATTGTGAATAGTGCCGCAATAAACATACGTGTGCATGTGTCTTTATAGCAGCATGACTTATAGTCCTTTGGGTATATACCCAGTAATGGGATGGCTGGGTCAAATGGTATTTCTAGTTCTAGATCCCTGAGGAATCGCCACACTGACTTCCACAATGCTTGAACTAGTTTACAGTCCCACCAACAGTGTAAAAGTGTTCCTATTTCTCCAAATCCTCTCCAGCACCTGTTGTTTCCTGATTTTTTAATGATGGCCATTCTAACTGGTGTGAGATGGTATCTCACTGTGGTTTTGATTTGCATTTCTCTGATGGCCAGTGATGAGGAGCATTTCTTCATGTGTTTTTTGGCTGCATAAATGTCTTCTTTTGAGAATTGTCTGTTCATGTCCTCTGCCCACTTTTTGATGGGGTTGTTTGTTTTTTCTTGTAAATTTGTTTGGGTTCATTGTAGATTCTGGATATTAGCCCTTTGTCAGATGAGTAGGTTGCAAAATTTTCTCCCATTGTGTAGGTTGCCTGTTCACTCTGATGAGAGTTTCTTTTGCTGTGCAGAAGCTCTTTAGTTTAATGAGATCCCATTTGTCGATTTTGGCTTTTGTTGCCATTGCTTTTGGTGTTTTAGACATGAAGTCCTTGCCCACGCCTATGTCCTGAATGGTATTGCCTAGGTTTTCTTGTAGGATTTTAATGGTTTTAAGACTAATATATAAGTCTTTAATCCATCTTGAATTAATTTTGGTATAAGGTGTAAGGAAGGGATCCAGTTGCAGCTTTCTACATATGGCTAGCCAGTTTTCCCAGCACCATTTATTAAATAGGGAAGCCTTTCCCCATTTCTTGTTTTTGTCAGGTTTGTCAAAGATCAGATAGTTGTAGCTATGCGGCATCATTTCTGAGGGCTCTGTTCTGTCCCATTGATCTATGTCTCTGTTGTGGTACCAGTACCATGCTGTTTTGGTTACTGTAGCGTGATGCCTCCAGCTTTGTTCTTTTGGCTTAGGATTGACTTGGCGATGCGGGCTCTTTTTTGGTTCCATATGAACTTTAGAGTAGTTTTTTCCAATTCTGTGAAGAAAGTCATTGGTAGCTTGATGGGGATGGCATTGAATCTATAAATTACCTTCGGCAGTAAGTATGGCCATTTTCACGATATTGATTCTTCCAACCAATGAGCATGGAATGTTCTTCCATTTGTTTGTATCCTCTTTTATTTCATTGAGCAGTGGTTTGTAGTTCTCCTTGAAGAGGTCCTTCACATCCCTTGTAAGTTGGATTCCTAGGTATTTTATTCTCTTTGAAGCAATTGTGAATGAGAGTTCACTCATGATTTGGCTCTCTGTTTGTCTTTTATTGGTGTACAAGAATGCTTGTGATTTTTGTACATTAATTTTGTATCCTGAGACTTTGCTGAATTGGCTAATCAGCTTAAGGAGATTTTGGGCTGAGACAATGGGGTTTTCTAGATATACAATCATGTCATCTGCAAACAGGGACAATTTGACTTCCTCTTTTCCTAATTGAATACACTTTATTTCCTTCTCCTGCCTGATTGCTCTGGCCAGGATATTCCTTTTTCAACTATCGACCATTTAGCGCTCCGAATGTCCACTTGCAGTTTCTGCAGAAAGAGTGTTTCAGAACTGCTCAATCAAAACTAAGGTTGAACTATGTTAGTTGAACGCACAGAAGAGAAAGAAGTTTCGCAGAATTCTTCTGTGTAGTTTTTTTTTGAAGATATTCCTTTTTCCACTACAGGCCTCTTAGCGCACCGAATGTCCACTTGCAGTTTCTATAGAAAGAGTGTTTCAGAACTGCACAATCAAAAGTAAGGTTCAACTATGTTAGTTGAATGCACGGAACACAAAGAAGTTTCAGGGAATGCTTCTGTGTAGTTCTTATTTGAAGATATTCCTTTTCCACTATAGGCCTCTTAGCGCTCCGAATGTCCACTTGCCGTGTATTCAGAAAGAGTGTTTAAGATCTGCTCAATCAAAAGTAAGGTTCAACTCTGTCAATTGAATTCACAGATCAGAAAGAAGTTTCACAGAATGCTTCTGTGTAGTATTTGTTTGAGGATATTCCTTTTTCCACTGTAGTCCGCTTAGCGCTCCGAATGTCCACTTGCAGTTTCTACAGAAAGAGTGTTTAAGAACTGCTCAATCAAAAGTAAAGTTCAACTCTGTTAGTTGAATGCACAGGTCAGAAAGAAGTTTCACCGAATGCTTCTGGGTAGTTTGTATTTGAAGATAATCCTTTTTCCAGTATAGGCCTCATAGCTCTCCGAATATCCCCTTGCAGTTTCTACAGACAAGAGTGTTTCAGAACTGCTCAGTCAAAAGTAAGGTTCAGCTATGTGAGTTCAATGCACAGAACAGAAAGTAGCTTCACAGAATGCTTCTTTGTAGTTTTCATTTGAAGATATTTCTTTTTGCACTTGAGGCCTCATAGCGCTCCGAAGGGCACTTGCAGTTTCTAATGAAAGAGTGTTTCTTAATTCCTCAAAGTAAGGTTCAACTCTGTTATTTGAATGCACAGAACAGAAAAAAGTTTCACAGAATGCTTCTGTGTAGTTTTTATTTGAAGATATATCTTTTTCCACTATAGGCTTCTTAGCGCACAGAATGTCCACTTGCAGTTTCTACAGAAACAGTGTTTCAGAACTGCTCAATAAAATGTAAGGTTCAACTCTGCTAGTAGGATGCACAGATCAGAAAGTATTTTCACAGAATGCTTCTGGGTAATTTGTATTTGAAGATATTCCTTTTTCCACTATAGGCCTCTTAGCGCTCCGGATGTCCAATTGCAGTTTCTACAGAAAGTGTGTTTCAGAAGTGCTCAGTCAAAAGTAAGGTTAAACTCAGTTAGTTGAATGCACAGATCAGAAAGTAGTTTCACAGAATGCGCCTGTGTAGTTTTTATTTGAAGATATTACTTTTTCAACTATAGGCCTAATTGCGCTCCGAATGTCCTCATGCAGTTTCTACGGAAAGAGTGTTTAAGAACTGCACAATCTAAAGTAAGGATCAACTCTGTTAGTTGAATGCACAGATCACAAAGGAGTTTCACAGAATGCTTCTGTGTAGTATTTTTTGAAGATATTCCTTTTTCCACTGTAGTCCGCATAGCGCTCCGAATGTCCACTTGCAGTTTCTACAGAAAGAGTGTTTCAGAACTGCTCAATCAAAGGTAAGGTTCAATTATGTTAGTGGAATGCAGAGAACAGAAAGATGTTTCACAGAATGCTTCTGTGTAGTTTTTTTGAAGACATTCCTTTTCCCACTATAGGCCTCTTAGCGCACCGATTGTCCACTTGCAGTTTCTACAGAAAGAGTGTTTCGGAACTGCTCAATCAAAAGTAAGGTTCAACTATGTTAGTTGAATGCACCGAACACAAAGAAGTTTCACAGAATGCTTCTGTGTAGTTCTTATTTGAAGATATTCCTTTTCCACTATAGGCCTCTTAGCGCTCCGAATGTCCACTTGCAGTTTATTCAGAAAGAGTGTTTCAGATCTGCTCAATCAAAAGTAAGGTTCAACTCTGTTAGTTGAATGCACAGATCAGAAAGAAGTTTCACAGAATGCTTCTGGGTAGTTTGTATTTGAAGATATTCCTTTTTCCACTATAGGCCTCATTGCGCTCCGGAAGTCCAATTGTAGTTTCTACAGAAAGTGGGCTTCCGAAGTGCTCACTCAAAAGTAAGGTTAAACTCAGTTAGTTGAATGCACAGATCAGGAAGGAGTTTCACGGAATGCTTCTGTGTAGTATTTATTTGAAGATATTCCTTTTTCCACTGTAGTCCGCTTAGCGCTCAGAATGTCCACTTGCAGTTTCTACAGAAAAAGTGTTTCAGAACTGCTCAATCAAAAGTAAAGTTCAACTATGTTAGTTGAATGCACGGAACAAGTTTCACAGAATGCTTCTGTGTAGTTCTTATTTGAAGATATTCCTTTTCTACTATACGCCTCTTAGCTCTCCGAAGGTCCACTTGCAGTTTATTCAGAAAGAGTGTTTCAGATCTGCTCAATCAAAAGTAAGGTTCAACTCTGTTAGTTGAATGCACAGATCAGAAAGAAGTTTCACAGAATGCTTCTGGGTAGTTTGTATTTGAACATATTCCTTTTTCCACTATAGGCCTCTTAACGCTCCGGATGTCCAATTGCAGTTTCTACAAAAAGTGTGTTTCAGAAGTGCTCAGTCAAAAGTAAGGTTAAACTCAGTTAGTTGAATGCACAGATCAGAAAGTAGTTTCACAGAATGCTTCTGTGTAGTGTTTATTTGAATATATTCCCTTTTCCACTACAGGCCCCTTAGCGCTCCGAATGTCCACTTGAAATCTCTGTAGAAAGAGTGTTTCACAACTCCTCAATCAAAAGTAAGATTCAAATCTGTTAGTTGAATGCACTGATCAGAAAGAAGTTTCACAGAATGCTTCTGTATAGTCTTTATTTGAAGATAACCCTTTTTCCACTGTAGTCCGCTTAGCGGTCCGAATGTCCACTTGCAGTTTCTACAGAAAGAGTGTTTTAGAAATCCTCAATCAAAAGTAAGGTTCAACTCTGTTAGTTGAATGCACAGAACAGAAAGATGTTTCACAGAATGCTTCTCTGTAGTTTTTATTTGCCGATATTCCTTCTTCCCCTATAGGCCTTTTAGCGCTCCGAATGTCCACTTTCAATTTCTATAGAAAGAGTGTTTCAGAACTGCTCAATCAAAACGAATTTTCAACTCTGTTAGTTGAATGCACTGATCAGAAAGAAGTTTCACAGAATGCTTCTGTGTAGTCTTTATTGGAGGATATTCCTTTTTTTTTATGATTTTTTTTTATTATTATACTTTAGGGTTTTAGGGTACATGTGCACAATGTGAAGGTTTGTTACATATGTACCCATGTGCCATGTTGATTTCCTGCACCCATTAAGTCGTCATTTGGCCTTACGTGTATCTCCTAATGCTGTCCCTCCCCCGTCCCCCCACCCCACAACAGTCCCCGGAGCGTGATTTTCCCCTTCCTGTTTCCATGAGTTCTCATTGTTCAATTCCCACCTATGAGTGAGAACATGCGATGTTTGGTTTTTCGTCCTTGCGATAGTTTACTGAGAATGATGTTTTCCAGTTTCATCCGTGTCCCTACAAAGGACACGAACTCATCATTTTTTATGGCTGCATAGTATTCCATGGTGTATATGTGCCACATTTTCTTAATCCAGTCTATCGTTGTTGGACATTTGGGTTGGTTCCAACTCTTTGCTATTGTGAATAGTGCCGCAATAAACATACGTGTGCATGTGTCTTTATAGCAGCATGACTTATAGTCCTTTGGGTATATACCCAGTAATGGGATGGCTGGGTCAAATGGTATTTCTAGTTCTAGATCCCTGAGGAATCGCCACACTGACTTCCACAATGCTTGAACTAGTTTACAGTCCCACCAACAGTGTAAAAGTGTTCCTATTTCTCCAAATCCTCTCCAGCACCTGTTGTTTCCTGATTTTTTAATGATGGCCATTCTAACTGGTGTGAGATGGTATCTCACTGTGGTTTTGATTTGCATTTCTCTGATGGCCAGTGATGAGGAGCATTTCTTCATGTGTTTTTTGGCTGCATAAATGTCTTCTTTTGAGAATTGTCTGTTCATGTCCTCTGCCCACTTTTTGATGGGGTTGTTTGTTTTTTCTTGTAAATTTGTTTGGGTTCATTGTAGATTCTGGATATTAGCCCTTTGTCAGATGAGTAGGTTGCAAAATTTTCTCCCATTGTGTAGGTTGCCTGTTCACTCTGATGAGAGTTTCTTTTGCTGTGCAGAAGCTCTTTAGTTTAATGAGATCCCATTTGTCGATTTTGGCTTTTGTTGCCATTGCTTTTGGTGTTTTAGACATGAAGTCCTTGCCCACGCCTATGTCCTGAATGGTATTGCCTAGGTTTTCTTGTAGGATTTTAATGGTTTTAAGACTAATATATAAGTCTTTAATCCATCTTGAATTAATTTTGGTATAAGGTGTAAGGAAGGGATCCAGTTGCAGCTTTCTACATATGGCTAGCCAGTTTTCCCAGCACCATTTATTAAATAGGGAAGCCTTTCCCCATTTCTTGTTTTTGTCAGGTTTGTCAAAGATCAGATAGTTGTAGCTATGCGGCATCATTTCTGAGGGCTCTGTTCTGTCCCATTGATCTATGTCTCTGTTGTGGTACCAGTACCATGCTGTTTTGGTTACTGTAGCGTGATGCCTCCAGCTTTGTTCTTTTGGCTTAGGATTGACTTGGCGATGCGGGCTCTTTTTTGGTTCCATATGAACTTTAGAGTAGTTTTTTCCAATTCTGTGAAGAAAGTCATTGGTAGCTTGATGGGGATGGCATTGAATCTATAAATTACCTTCGGCAGTAAGTATGGCCATTTTCACGATATTGATTCTTCCAACCAATGAGCATGGAATGTTCTTCCATTTGTTTGTATCCTCTTTTATTTCATTGAGCAGTGGTTTGTAGTTCTCCTTGAAGAGGTCCTTCACATCCCTTGTAAGTTGGATTCCTAGGTATTTTATTCTCTTTGAAGCAATTGTGAATGAGAGTTCACTCATGATTTGGCTCTCTGTTTGTCTTTTATTGGTGTACAAGAATGCTTGTGATTTTTGTACATTAATTTTGTATCCTGAGACTTTGCTGAATTGGCTAATCAGCTTAAGGAGATTTTGGGCTGAGACAATGGGGTTTTCTAGATATACAATCATGTCATCTGCAAACAGGGACAATTTGACTTCCTCTTTTCCTAATTGAATACACTTTATTTCCTTCTCCTGCCTGATTGCTCTGGCCAGGATATTCCTTTTTCAACTATCGACCATTTAGCGCTCCGAATGTCCACTTGCAGTTTCTGCAGAAAGAGTGTTTCAGAACTGCTCAATCAAAACTAAGGTTGAACTATGTTAGTTGAATGCACAGAAGAGAAAGAAGTTTCGCAGAATTCTTCTGTGTAGTTTTTTTTTGAAGATATTCCTTTTTCCACTACAGGCCTCTTAGCGCACCGAATGTCCACTTGCAGTTTCTATAGAAAGAGTGTTTCAGAACTGCACAATCAAAAGTAAGGTTCAACTATGTTAGTTGAATGCACGGAACACAAAGAAGTTTCAGGGAATGCTTCTGTGTAGTTCTTATTTGAAGATATTCCTTTTCCACTATAGGCCTCTTAGCGCTCCGAATGTCCACTTGCCGTGTATTCAGAAAGAGTGTTTAAGATCTGCTCAATCAAAAGTAAGGTTCAACTCTGTCAATTGAATTCACAGATCAGAAAGAAGTTTCACAGAATGCTTCTGTGTAGTATTTGTTTGAGGATATTCCTTTTTCCACTGTAGTCCGCTTAGCGCTCCGAATGTCCACTTGCAGTTTCTACAGAAAGAGTGTTTAAGAACTGCTCAATCAAAAGTAAAGTTCAACTCTGTTAGTTGAATGCACAGGTCAGAAAGAAGTTTCACCGAATGCTTCTGGGTAGTTTGTATTTGAAGATAATCCTTTTTCCAGTATAGGCCTCATAGCTCTCCGAATATCCCCTTGCAGTTTCTACAGACAAGAGTGTTTCAGAACTGCTCAGTCAAAAGTAAGGTTCAGCTATGTGAGTTCAATGCACAGAACAGAAAGTAGCTTCACAGAATGCTTCTTTGTAGTTTTCATTTGAAGATATTTCTTTTTGCACTTGAGGCCTCATAGCGCTCCGAAGGGCACTTGCAGTTTCTAATGAAAGAGTGTTTCTTAATTCCTCAAAGTAAGGTTCAACTCTGTTATTTGAATGCACAGAACAGAAAAAAGTTTCACAGAATGCTTCTGTGTAGTTTTTATTTGAAGATATATCTTTTTCCACTATAGGCTTCTTAGCGCACAGAATGTCCACTTGCAGTTTCTACAGAAACAGTGTTTCAGAACTGCTCAATAAAATGTAAGGTTCAACTCTGCTAGTAGGATGCACAGATCAGAAAGTATTTTCACAGAATGCTTCTGGGTAATTTGTATTTGAAGATATTCCTTTTTCCACTATAGGCCTCTTAGCGCTCCGGATGTCCAATTGCAGTTTCTACAGAAAGTGTGTTTCAGAAGTGCTCAGTCAAAAGTAAGGTTAAACTCAGTTAGTTGAATGCACAGATCAGAAAGTAGTTTCACAGAATGCGCCTGTGTAGTTTTTATTTGAAGATATTACTTTTTCAACTATAGGCCTAATTGCGCTCCGAATGTCCTCATGCAGTTTCTACGGAAAGAGTGTTTAAGAACTGCACAATCTAAAGTAAGGATCAACTCTGTTAGTTGAATGCACAGATCACAAAGGAGTTTCACAGAATGCTTCTGTGTAGTATTTTTTGAAGATATTCCTTTTTCCACTGTAGTCCGCATAGCGCTCCGAATGTCCACTTGCAGTTTCTACAGAAAGAGTGTTTCAGAACTGCTCAATCAAAGGTAAGGTTCAATTATGTTAGTGGAATGCAGAGAACAGAAAGATGTTTCACAGAATGCTTCTGTGTAGTTTTTTTGAAGACATTCCTTTTCCCACTATAGGCCTCTTAGCGCACCGATTGTCCACTTGCAGTTTCTACAGAAAGAGTGTTTCGGAACTGCTCAATCAAAAGTAAGGTTCAACTATGTTAGTTGAATGCACCGAACACAAAGAAGTTTCACAGAATGCTTCTGTGTAGTTCTTATTTGAAGATATTCCTTTTCCACTATAGGCCTCTTAGCGCTCCGAATGTCCACTTGCAGTTTATTCAGAAAGAGTGTTTCAGATCTGCTCAATCAAAAGTAAGGTTCAACTCTGTTAGTTGAATGCACAGATCAGAAAGAAGTTTCACAGAATGCTTCTGGGTAGTTTGTATTTGAAGATATTCCTTTTTCCACTATAGGCCTCATTGCGCTCCGGAAGTCCAATTGTAGTTTCTACAGAAAGTGGGCTTCCGAAGTGCTCACTCAAAAGTAAGGTTAAACTCAGTTAGTTGAATGCACAGATCAGGAAGGAGTTTCACGGAATGCTTCTGTGTAGTATTTATTTGAAGATATTCCTTTTTCCACTGTAGTCCGCTTAGCGCTCAGAATGTCCACTTGCAGTTTCTACAGAAAAAGTGTTTCAGAACTGCTCAATCAAAAGTAAAGTTCAACTATGTTAGTTGAATGCACGGAACAAGTTTCACAGAATGCTTCTGTGTAGTTCTTATTTGAAGATATTCCTTTTCTACTATACGCCTCTTAGCTCTCCGAAGGTCCACTTGCAGTTTATTCAGAAAGAGTGTTTCAGATCTGCTCAATCAAAAGTAAGGTTCAACTCTGTTAGTTGAATGCACAGATCAGAAAGAAGTTTCACAGAATGCTTCTGGGTAGTTTGTATTTGAACATATTCCTTTTTCCACTATAGGCCTCTTAACGCTCCGGATGTCCAATTGCAGTTTCTACAAAAAGTGTGTTTCAGAAGTGCTCAGTCAAAAGTAAGGTTAAACTCAGTTAGTTGAATGCACAGATCAGAAAGTAGTTTCACAGAATGCTTCTGTGTAGTGTTTATTTGAATATATTCCCTTTTCCACTACAGGCCCCTTAGCGCTCCGAATGTCCACTTGAAATCTCTGTAGAAAGAGTGTTTCACAACTCCTCAATCAAAAGTAAGATTCAAATCTGTTAGTTGAATGCACTGATCAGAAAGAAGTTTCACAGAATGCTTCTGTATAGTCTTTATTTGAAGATAACCCTTTTTCCACTGTAGTCCGCTTAGCGGTCCGAATGTCCACTTGCAGTTTCTACAGAAAGAGTGTTTTAGAAATCCTCAATCAAAAGTAAGGTTCAACTCTGTTAGTTGAATGCACAGAACAGAAAGATGTTTCACAGAATGCTTCTCTGTAGTTTTTATTTGCCGATATTCCTTCTTCCCCTATAGGCCTTTTAGCGCTCCGAATGTCCACTTTCAATTTCTATAGAAAGAGTGTTTCAGAACTGCTCAATCAAAACGAATTTTCAACTCTGTTAGTTGAATGCACTGATCAGAAAGAAGTTTCACAGAATGCTTCTGTGTAGTCTTTATTGGAGGATATTCCTTTTTTTTTATGATTTTTTTTTATTATTATACTTTAGGGTTTTAGGGTACATGTGCACAATGTGAAGGTTTGTTACATATGTACCCATGTGCCATGTTGATTTCCTGCACCCATTAAGTCGTCATTTGGCCTTACGTGTATCTCCTAATGCTGTCCCTCCCCCGTCCCCCCACCCCACAACAGTCCCCGGAGCGTGATTTTCCCCTTCCTGTTTCCATGAGTTCTCATTGTTCAATTCCCACCTATGAGTGAGAACATGCGATGTTTGGTTTTTCGTCCTTGCGATAGTTTACTGAGAATGATGTTTTCCAGTTTCATCCGTGTCCCTACAAAGGACACGAACTCATCATTTTTTATGGCTGCATAGTATTCCATGGTGTATATGTGCCACATTTTCTTAATCCAGTCTATCGTTGTTGGACATTTGGGTTGGTTCCAACTCTTTGCTATTGTGAATAGTGCCGCAATAAACATACGTGTGCATGTGTCTTTATAGCAGCATGACTTATAGTCCTTTGGGTATATACCCAGTAATGGGATGGCTGGGTCAAATGGTATTTCTAGTTCTAGATCCCTGAGGAATCGCCACACTGACTTCCACAATGCTTGAACTAGTTTACAGTCCCACCAACAGTGTAAAAGTGTTCCTATTTCTCCAAATCCTCTCCAGCACCTGTTGTTTCCTGATTTTTTAATGATGGCCATTCTAACTGGTGTGAGATGGTATCTCACTGTGGTTTTGATTTGCATTTCTCTGATGGCCAGTGATGAGGAGCATTTCTTCATGTGTTTTTTGGCTGCATAAATGTCTTCTTTTGAGAATTGTCTGTTCATGTCCTCTGCCCACTTTTTGATGGGGTTGTTTGTTTTTTCTTGTAAATTTGTTTGGGTTCATTGTAGATTCTGGATATTAGCCCTTTGTCAGATGAGTAGGTTGCAAAATTTTCTCCCATTGTGTAGGTTGCCTGTTCACTCTGATGAGAGTTTCTTTTGCTGTGCAGAAGCTCTTTAGTTTAATGAGATCCCATTTGTCGATTTTGGCTTTTGTTGCCATTGCTTTTGGTGTTTTAGACATGAAGTCCTTGCCCACGCCTATGTCCTGAATGGTATTGCCTAGGTTTTCTTGTAGGATTTTAATGGTTTTAAGACTAATATATAAGTCTTTAATCCATCTTGAATTAATTTTGGTATAAGGTGTAAGGAAGGGATCCAGTTGCAGCTTTCTACATATGGCTAGCCAGTTTTCCCAGCACCATTTATTAAATAGGGAAGCCTTTCCCCATTTCTTGTTTTTGTCAGGTTTGTCAAAGATCAGATAGTTGTAGCTATGCGGCATCATTTCTGAGGGCTCTGTTCTGTCCCATTGATCTATGTCTCTGTTGTGGTACCAGTACCATGCTGTTTTGGTTACTGTAGCGTGATGCCTCCAGCTTTGTTCTTTTGGCTTAGGATTGACTTGGCGATGCGGGCTCTTTTTTGGTTCCATATGAACTTTAGAGTAGTTTTTTCCAATTCTGTGAAGAAAGTCATTGGTAGCTTGATGGGGATGGCATTGAATCTATAAATTACCTTCGGCAGTAAGTATGGCCATTTTCACGATATTGATTCTTCCAACCAATGAGCATGGAATGTTCTTCCATTTGTTTGTATCCTCTTTTATTTCATTGAGCAGTGGTTTGTAGTTCTCCTTGAAGAGGTCCTTCACATCCCTTGTAAGTTGGATTCCTAGGTATTTTATTCTCTTTGAAGCAATTGTGAATGAGAGTTCACTCATGATTTGGCTCTCTGTTTGTCTTTTATTGGTGTACAAGAATGCTTGTGATTTTTGTACATTAATTTTGTATCCTGAGACTTTGCTGAATTGGCTAATCAGCTTAAGGAGATTTTGGGCTGAGACAATGGGGTTTTCTAGATATACAATCATGTCATCTGCAAACAGGGACAATTTGACTTCCTCTTTTCCTAATTGAATACACTTTATTTCCTTCTCCTGCCTGATTGCTCTGGCCAGGATATTCCTTTTTCAACTATCGACCATTTAGCGCTCCGAATGTCCACTTGCAGTTTCTGCAGAAAGAGTGTTTCAGAACTGCTCAATCAAAACTAAGGTTGAACTATGTTAGTTGAATGCACAGAAGAGAAAGAAGTTTCGCAGAATTCTTCTGTGTAGTTTTTTTTTGAAGATATTCCTTTTTCCACTACAGGCCTCTTAGCGCACCGAATGTCCACTTGCAGTTTCTATAGAAAGAGTGTTTCAGAACTGCACAATCAAAAGTAAGGTTCAACTATGTTAGTTGAATGCACGGAACACAAAGAAGTTTCAGGGAATGCTTCTGTGTAGTTCTTATTTGAAGATATTCCTTTTCCACTATAGGCCTCTTAGCGCTCCGAATGTCCACTTGCCGTGTATTCAGAAAGAGTGTTTAAGATCTGCTCAATCAAAAGTAAGGTTCAACTCTGTCAATTGAATTCACAGATCAGAAAGAAGTTTCACAGAATGCTTCTGTGTAGTATTTGTTTGAGGATATTCCTTTTTCCACTGTAGTCCGCTTAGCGCTCCGAATGTCCACTTGCAGTTTCTACAGAAAGAGTGTTTAAGAACTGCTCAATCAAAAGTAAAGTTCAACTCTGTTAGTTGAATGCACAGGTCAGAAAGAAGTTTCACCGAATGCTTCTGGGTAGTTTGTATTTGAAGATAATCCTTTTTCCAGTATAGGCCTCATAGCTCTCCGAATATCCCCTTGCAGTTTCTACAGACAAGAGTGTTTCAGAACTGCTCAGTCAAAAGTAAGGTTCAGCTATGTGAGTTCAATGCACAGAACAGAAAGTAGCTTCACAGAATGCTTCTTTGTAGTTTTCATTTGAAGATATTTCTTTTTGCACTTGAGGCCTCATAGCGCTCCGAAGGGCACTTGCAGTTTCTAATGAAAGAGTGTTTCTTAATTCCTCAAAGTAAGGTTCAACTCTGTTATTTGAATGCACAGAACAGAAAAAAGTTTCACAGAATGCTTCTGTGTAGTTTTTATTTGAAGATATATCTTTTTCCACTATAGGCTTCTTAGCGCACAGAATGTCCACTTGCAGTTTCTACAGAAACAGTGTTTCAGAACTGCTCAATAAAATGTAAGGTTCAACTCTGCTAGTAGGATGCACAGATCAGAAAGTATTTTCACAGAATGCTTCTGGGTAATTTGTATTTGAAGATATTCCTTTTTCCACTATAGGCCTCTTAGCGCTCCGGATGTCCAATTGCAGTTTCTACAGAAAGTGTGTTTCAGAAGTGCTCAGTCAAAAGTAAGGTTAAACTCAGTTAGTTGAATGCACAGATCAGAAAGTAGTTTCACAGAATGCGCCTGTGTAGTTTTTATTTGAAGATATTACTTTTTCAACTATAGGCCTAATTGCGCTCCGAATGTCCTCATGCAGTTTCTACGGAAAGAGTGTTTAAGAACTGCACAATCTAAAGTAAGGATCAACTCTGTTAGTTGAATGCACAGATCACAAAGGAGTTTCACAGAATGCTTCTGTGTAGTATTTTTTGAAGATATTCCTTTTTCCACTGTAGTCCGCATAGCGCTCCGAATGTCCACTTGCAGTTTCTACAGAAAGAGTGTTTCAGAACTGCTCAATCAAAGGTAAGGTTCAATTATGTTAGTGGAATGCAGAGAACAGAAAGATGTTTCACAGAATGCTTCTGTGTAGTTTTTTTGAAGACATTCCTTTTCCCACTATAGGCCTCTTAGCGCACCGATTGTCCACTTGCAGTTTCTACAGAAAGAGTGTTTCGGAACTGCTCAATCAAAAGTAAGGTTCAACTATGTTAGTTGAATGCACCGAACACAAAGAAGTTTCACAGAATGCTTCTGTGTAGTTCTTATTTGAAGATATTCCTTTTCCACTATAGGCCTCTTAGCGCTCCGAATGTCCACTTGCAGTTTATTCAGAAAGAGTGTTTCAGATCTGCTCAATCAAAAGTAAGGTTCAACTCTGTTAGTTGAATGCACAGATCAGAAAGAAGTTTCACAGAATGCTTCTGGGTAGTTTGTATTTGAAGATATTCCTTTTTCCACTATAGGCCTCATTGCGCTCCGGAAGTCCAATTGTAGTTTCTACAGAAAGTGGGCTTCCGAAGTGCTCACTCAAAAGTAAGGTTAAACTCAGTTAGTTGAATGCACAGATCAGGAAGGAGTTTCACGGAATGCTTCTGTGTAGTATTTATTTGAAGATATTCCTTTTTCCACTGTAGTCCGCTTAGCGCTCAGAATGTCCACTTGCAGTTTCTACAGAAAAAGTGTTTCAGAACTGCTCAATCAAAAGTAAAGTTCAACTATGTTAGTTGAATGCACGGAACAAGTTTCACAGAATGCTTCTGTGTAGTTCTTATTTGAAGATATTCCTTTTCTACTATACGCCTCTTAGCTCTCCGAAGGTCCACTTGCAGTTTATTCAGAAAGAGTGTTTCAGATCTGCTCAATCAAAAGTAAGGTTCAACTCTGTTAGTTGAATGCACAGATCAGAAAGAAGTTTCACAGAATGCTTCTGGGTAGTTTGTATTTGAACATATTCCTTTTTCCACTATAGGCCTCTTAACGCTCCGGATGTCCAATTGCAGTTTCTACAAAAAGTGTGTTTCAGAAGTGCTCAGTCAAAAGTAAGGTTAAACTCAGTTAGTTGAATGCACAGATCAGAAAGTAGTTTCACAGAATGCTTCTGTGTAGTGTTTATTTGAATATATTCCCTTTTCCACTACAGGCCCCTTAGCGCTCCGAATGTCCACTTGAAATCTCTGTAGAAAGAGTGTTTCACAACTCCTCAATCAAAAGTAAGATTCAAATCTGTTAGTTGAATGCACTGATCAGAAAGAAGTTTCACAGAATGCTTCTGTATAGTCTTTATTTGAAGATAACCCTTTTTCCACTGTAGTCCGCTTAGCGGTCCGAATGTCCACTTGCAGTTTCTACAGAAAGAGTGTTTTAGAAATCCTCAATCAAAAGTAAGGTTCAACTCTGTTAGTTGAATGCACAGAACAGAAAGATGTTTCACAGAATGCTTCTCTGTAGTTTTTATTTGCCGATATTCCTTCTTCCCCTATAGGCCTTTTAGCGCTCCGAATGTCCACTTTCAATTTCTATAGAAAGAGTGTTTCAGAACTGCTCAATCAAAACGAATTTTCAACTCTGTTAGTTGAATGCACTGATCAGAAAGAAGTTTCACAGAATGCTTCTGTGTAGTCTTTATTGGAGGATATTCCTTTTTTTTTATGATTTTTTTTTATTATTATACTTTAGGGTTTTAGGGTACATGTGCACAATGTGAAGGTTTGTTACATATGTACCCATGTGCCATGTTGATTTCCTGCACCCATTAAGTCGTCATTTGGCCTTACGTGTATCTCCTAATGCTGTCCCTCCCCCGTCCCCCCACCCCACAACAGTCCCCGGAGCGTGATTTTCCCCTTCCTGTTTCCATGAGTTCTCATTGTTCAATTCCCACCTATGAGTGAGAACATGCGATGTTTGGTTTTTCGTCCTTGCGATAGTTTACTGAGAATGATGTTTTCCAGTTTCATCCGTGTCCCTACAAAGGACACGAACTCATCATTTTTTATGGCTGCATAGTATTCCATGGTGTATATGTGCCACATTTTCTTAATCCAGTCTATCGTTGTTGGACATTTGGGTTGGTTCCAACTCTTTGCTATTGTGAATAGTGCCGCAATAAACATACGTGTGCATGTGTCTTTATAGCAGCATGACTTATAGTCCTTTGGGTATATACCCAGTAATGGGATGGCTGGGTCAAATGGTATTTCTAGTTCTAGATCCCTGAGGAATCGCCACACTGACTTCCACAATGCTTGAACTAGTTTACAGTCCCACCAACAGTGTAAAAGTGTTCCTATTTCTCCAAATCCTCTCCAGCACCTGTTGTTTCCTGATTTTTTAATGATGGCCATTCTAACTGGTGTGAGATGGTATCTCACTGTGGTTTTGATTTGCATTTCTCTGATGGCCAGTGATGAGGAGCATTTCTTCATGTGTTTTTTGGCTGCATAAATGTCTTCTTTTGAGAATTGTCTGTTCATGTCCTCTGCCCACTTTTTGATGGGGTTGTTTGTTTTTTCTTGTAAATTTGTTTGGGTTCATTGTAGATTCTGGATATTAGCCCTTTGTCAGATGAGTAGGTTGCAAAATTTTCTCCCATTGTGTAGGTTGCCTGTTCACTCTGATGAGAGTTTCTTTTGCTGTGCAGAAGCTCTTTAGTTTAATGAGATCCCATTTGTCGATTTTGGCTTTTGTTGCCATTGCTTTTGGTGTTTTAGACATGAAGTCCTTGCCCACGCCTATGTCCTGAATGGTATTGCCTAGGTTTTCTTGTAGGATTTTAATGGTTTTAAGACTAATATATAAGTCTTTAATCCATCTTGAATTAATTTTGGTATAAGGTGTAAGGAAGGGATCCAGTTGCAGCTTTCTACATATGGCTAGCCAGTTTTCCCAGCACCATTTATTAAATAGGGAAGCCTTTCCCCATTTCTTGTTTTTGTCAGGTTTGTCAAAGATCAGATAGTTGTAGCTATGCGGCATCATTTCTGAGGGCTCTGTTCTGTCCCATTGATCTATGTCTCTGTTGTGGTACCAGTACCATGCTGTTTTGGTTACTGTAGCGTGATGCCTCCAGCTTTGTTCTTTTGGCTTAGGATTGACTTGGCGATGCGGGCTCCTTTTTGGTTCCATATGAACTTTAGAGTAGTTTTTTCCAATTCTGTGAAGAAAGTCATTGGTAGCTTGATGGGGATGGCATTGAATCTATAAATTACCTTCGGCAGTAAGTATGGCCATTTTCACGATATTGATTCTTCCAACCAATGAGCATGGAATGTTCTTCCATTTGTTTGTATCCTCTTTTATTTCATTGAGCAGTGGTTTGTAGTTCTCCTTGAAGAGGTCCTTCACATCCCTTGTAAGTTGGATTCCTAGGTATTTTATTCTCTTTGAAGCAATTGTGAATGAGAGTTCACTCATGATTTGGCTCTCTGTTTGTCTTTTATTGGTGTACAAGAATGCTTGTGATTTTTGTACATTAATTTTGTATCCTGAGACTTTGCGGAAATTGCTAATCAGCTTAAGGAGATTTTGGGCTGAGACAATGGGGTTTTCTAGATATACAATCATGTCATCTGCAAACAGGGACAATTTGACTTCCTCTTTTCCTAATTGAATACACTTTATTTCCTTCTCCTGCCTGATTGCTCTGGCCAGGATATTCCTTTTTCAACTATCGACCATTTAGCGCTCCGAATGTCCACTTGCAGTTTCTGCAGAAAGAGTGTTTCAGAACTGCTCAATCAAAACTAAGGTTGAACTATGTTAGTTGAACGCACAGAAGAGAAAGAAGTTTCGCAGAATTCTTCTGTGTAGTTTTTTTTTGAAGATATTCCTTTTTCCACTACAGGCCTCTTAGCGCACCGAATGTCCACTTGCAGTTTCTATAGAAAGAGTGTTTCAGAACTGCACAATCAAAAGTAAGGTTCAACTATGTTAGTTGAATGCACGGAACACAAAGAAGTTTCAGGGAATGCTTCTGTGTAGTTCTTATTTGAAGATATTCCTTTTCCACTATAGGCCTCTTAGCGCTCCGAATGTCCACTTGCCGTGTATTCAGAAAGAGTGTTTAAGATCTGCTCAATCAAAAGTAAGGTTCAACTCTGTCAATTGAATTCACAGATCAGAAAGAAGTTTCACAGAATGCTTCTGTGTAGTATTTGTTTGAGGATATTCCTTTTTCCACTGTAGTCCGCTTAGCGCTCCGAATGTCCACTTGCAGTTTCTACAGAAAGAGTGTTTAAGAACTGCTCAATCAAAAGTAAAGTTCAACTCTGTTAGTTGAATGCACAGGTCAGAAAGAAGTTTCACCGAATGCTTCTGGGTAGTTTGTATTTGAAGATAATCCTTTTTCCAGTATAGGCCTCATAGCTCTCCGAATATCCCCTTGCAGTTTCTACAGACAAGAGTGTTTCAGAACTGCTCAGTCAAAAGTAAGGTTCAGCTATGTGAGTTCAATGCACAGAACAGAAAGTAGCTTCACAGAATGCTTCTTTGTAGTTTTCATTTGAAGATATTTCTTTTTGCACTTGAGGCCTCATAGCGCTCCGAAGGGCACTTGCAGTTTCTAATGAAAGAGTGTTTCTTAATTCCTCAAAGTAAGGTTCAACTCTGTTATTTGAATGCACAGAACAGAAAAAAGTTTCACAGAATGCTTCTGTGTAGTTTTTATTTGAAGATATATCTTTTTCCACTATAGGCTTCTTAGCGCACAGAATGTCCACTTGCAGTTTCTACAGAAACAGTGTTTCAGAACTGCTCAATAAAATGTAAGGTTCAACTCTGCTAGTAGGATGCACAGATCAGAAAGTATTTTCACAGAATGCTTCTGGGTAATTTGTATTTGAAGATATTCCTTTTTCCACTATAGGCCTCTTAGCGCTCCGGATGTCCAATTGCAGTTTCTACAGAAAGTGTGTTTCAGAAGTGCTCAGTCAAAAGTAAGGTTAAACTCAGTTAGTTGAATGCACAGATCAGAAAGTAGTTTCACAGAATGCGCCTGTGTAGTTTTTATTTGAAGATATTACTTTTTCAACTATAGGCCTAATTGCGCTCCGAATGTCCTCATGCAGTTTCTACGGAAAGAGTGTTTAAGAACTGCACAATCTAAAGTAAGGATCAACTCTGTTAGTTGAATGCACAGATCACAAAGGAGTTTCACAGAATGCTTCTGTGTAGTATTTTTTGAAGATATTCCTTTTTCCACTGTAGTCCGCATAGCGCTCCGAATGTCCACTTGCAGTTTCTACAGAAAGAGTGTTTCAGAACTGCTCAATCAAAGGTAAGGTTCAATTATGTTAGTGGAATGCAGAGAACAGAAAGATGTTTCACAGAATGCTTCTGTGTAGTTTTTTTGAAGACATTCCTTTTCCCACTATAGGCCTCTTAGCGCACCGATTGTCCACTTGCAGTTTCTACAGAAAGAGTGTTTCGGAACTGCTCAATCAAAAGTAAGGTTCAACTATGTTAGTTGAATGCACCGAACACAAAGAAGTTTCACAGAATGCTTCTGTGTAGTTCTTATTTGAAGATATTCCTTTTCCACTATAGGCCTCTTAGCGCTCCGAATGTCCACTTGCAGTTTATTCAGAAAGAGTGTTTCAGATCTGCTCAATCAAAAGTAAGGTTCAACTCTGTTAGTTGAATGCACAGATCAGAAAGAAGTTTCACAGAATGCTTCTGGGTAGTTTGTATTTGAAGATATTCCTTTTTCCACTATAGGCCTCATTGCGCTCCGGAAGTCCAATTGTAGTTTCTACAGAAAGTGGGCTTCCGAAGTGCTCACTCAAAAGTAAGGTTAAACTCAGTTAGTTGAATGCACAGATCAGGAAGGAGTTTCACGGAATGCTTCTGTGTAGTATTTATTTGAAGATATTCCTTTTTCCACTGTAGTCCGCTTAGCGCTCAGAATGTCCACTTGCAGTTTCTACAGAAAAAGTGTTTCAGAACTGCTCAATCAAAAGTAAAGTTCAACTATGTTAGTTGAATGCACGGAACAAGTTTCACAGAATGCTTCTGTGTAGTTCTTATTTGAAGATATTCCTTTTCTACTATACGCCTCTTAGCTCTCCGAAGGTCCACTTGCAGTTTATTCAGAAAGAGTGTTTCAGATCTGCTCAATCAAAAGTAAGGTTCAACTCTGTTAGTTGAATGCACAGATCAGAAAGAAGTTTCACAGAATGCTTCTGGGTAGTTTGTATTTGAACATATTCCTTTTTCCACTATAGGCCTCTTAACGCTCCGGATGTCCAATTGCAGTTTCTACAAAAAGTGTGTTTCAGAAGTGCTCAGTCAAAAGTAAGGTTAAACTCAGTTAGTTGAATGCACAGATCAGAAAGTAGTTTCACAGAATGCTTCTGTGTAGTGTTTATTTGAATATATTCCCTTTTCCACTACAGGCCCCTTAGCGCTCCGAATGTCCACTTGAAATCTCTGTAGAAAGAGTGTTTCACAACTCCTCAATCAAAAGTAAGATTCAAATCTGTTAGTTGAATGCACTGATCAGAAAGAAGTTTCACAGAATGCTTCTGTATAGTCTTTATTTGAAGATAACCCTTTTTCCACTGTAGTCCGCTTAGCGGTCCGAATGTCCACTTGCAGTTTCTACAGAAAGAGTGTTTTAGAAATCCTCAATCAAAAGTAAGGTTCAACTCTGTTAGTTGAATGCACAGAACAGAAAGATGTTTCACAGAATGCTTCTCTGTAGTTTTTATTTGCCGATATTCCTTCTTCCCCTATAGGCCTTTTAGCGCTCCGAATGTCCACTTTCAATTTCTATAGAAAGAGTGTTTCAGAACTGCTCAATCAAAACGAATTTTCAACTCTGTTAGTTGAATGCACTGATCAGAAAGAAGTTTCACAGAATGCTTCTGTGTAGTCTTTATTGGAGGATATTCCTTTTTTTTTATGATTTTTTTTTATTATTATACTTTAGGGTTTTAGGGTACATGTGCACAATGTGAAGGTTTGTTACATATGTACCCATGTGCCATGTTGATTTCCTGCACCCATTAAGTCGTCATTTGGCCTTACGTGTATCTCCTAATGCTGTCCCTCCCCCGTCCCCCCACCCCACAACAGTCCCCGGAGCGTGATTTTCCCCTTCCTGTTTCCATGAGTTCTCATTGTTCAATTCCCACCTATGAGTGAGAACATGCGATGTTTGGTTTTTCGTCCTTGCGATAGTTTACTGAGAATGATGTTTTCCAGTTTCATCCGTGTCCCTACAAAGGACACGAACTCATCATTTTTTATGGCTGCATAGTATTCCATGGTGTATATGTGCCACATTTTCTTAATCCAGTCTATCGTTGTTGGACATTTGGGTTGGTTCCAACTCTTTGCTATTGTGAATAGTGCCGCAATAAACATACGTGTGCATGTGTCTTTATAGCAGCATGACTTATAGTCCTTTGGGTATATACCCAGTAATGGGATGGCTGGGTCAAATGGTATTTCTAGTTCTAGATCCCTGAGGAATCGCCACACTGACTTCCACAATGCTTGAACTAGTTTACAGTCCCACCAACAGTGTAAAAGTGTTCCTATTTCTCCAAATCCTCTCCAGCACCTGTTGTTTCCTGATTTTTTAATGATGGCCATTCTAACTGGTGTGAGATGGTATCTCACTGTGGTTTTGATTTGCATTTCTCTGATGGCCAGTGATGAGGAGCATTTCTTCATGTGTTTTTTGGCTGCATAAATGTCTTCTTTTGAGAATTGTCTGTTCATGTCCTCTGCCCACTTTTTGATGGGGTTGTTTGTTTTTTCTTGTAAATTTGTTTGGGTTCATTGTAGATTCTGGATATTAGCCCTTTGTCAGATGAGTAGGTTGCAAAATTTTCTCCCATTGTGTAGGTTGCCTGTTCACTCTGATGAGAGTTTCTTTTGCTGTGCAGAAGCTCTTTAGTTTAATGAGATCCCATTTGTCGATTTTGGCTTTTGTTGCCATTGCTTTTGGTGTTTTAGACATGAAGTCCTTGCCCACGCCTATGTCCTGAATGGTATTGCCTAGGTTTTCTTGTAGGATTTTAATGGTTTTAAGACTAATATATAAGTCTTTAATCCATCTTGAATTAATTTTGGTATAAGGTGTAAGGAAGGGATCCAGTTGCAGCTTTCTACATATGGCTAGCCAGTTTTCCCAGCACCATTTATTAAATAGGGAAGCCTTTCCCCATTTCTTGTTTTTGTCAGGTTTGTCAAAGATCAGATAGTTGTAGCTATGCGGCATCATTTCTGAGGGCTCTGTTCTGTCCCATTGATCTATGTCTCTGTTGTGGTACCAGTACCATGCTGTTTTGGTTACTGTAGCGTGATGCCTCCAGCTTTGTTCTTTTGGCTTAGGATTGACTTGGCGATGCGGGCTCTTTTTTGGTTCCATATGAACTTTAGAGTAGTTTTTTCCAATTCTGTGAAGAAAGTCATTGGTAGCTTGATGGGGATGGCATTGAATCTATAAATTACCTTCGGCAGTAAGTATGGCCATTTTCACGATATTGATTCTTCCAACCAATGAGCATGGAATGTTCTTCCATTTGTTTGTATCCTCTTTTATTTCATTGAGCAGTGGTTTGTAGTTCTCCTTGAAGAGGTCCTTCACATCCCTTGTAAGTTGGATTCCTAGGTATTTTATTCTCTTTGAAGCAATTGTGAATGAGAGTTCACTCATGATTTGGCTCTCTGTTTGTCTTTTATTGGTGTACAAGAATGCTTGTGATTTTTGTACATTAATTTTGTATCCTGAGACTTTGCTGAATTGGCTAATCAGCTTAAGGAGATTTTGGGCTGAGACAATGGGGTTTTCTAGATATACAATCATGTCATCTGCAAACAGGGACAATTTGACTTCCTCTTTTCCTAATTGAATACACTTTATTTCCTTCTCCTGCCTGATTGCTCTGGCCAGGATATTCCTTTTTCAACTATCGACCATTTAGCGCTCCGAATGTCCACTTGCAGTTTCTGCAGAAAGAGTGTTTCAGAACTGCTCAATCAAAACTAAGGTTGAACTATGTTAGTTGAATGCACAGAAGAGAAAGAAGTTTCGCAGAATTCTTCTGTGTAGTTTTTTTTTGAAGATATTCCTTTTTCCACTACAGGCCTCTTAGCGCACCGAATGTCCACTTGCAGTTTCTATAGAAAGAGTGTTTCAGAACTGCACAATCAAAAGTAAGGTTCAACTATGTTAGTTGAATGCACGGAACACAAAGAAGTTTCAGGGAATGCTTCTGTGTAGTTCTTATTTGAAGATATTCCTTTTCCACTATAGGCCTCTTAGCGCTCCGAATGTCCACTTGCCGTGTATTCAGAAAGAGTGTTTAAGATCTGCTCAATCAAAAGTAAGGTTCAACTCTGTCAATTGAATTCACAGATCAGAAAGAAGTTTCACAGAATGCTTCTGTGTAGTATTTGTTTGAGGATATTCCTTTTTCCACTGTAGTCCGCTTAGCGCTCCGAATGTCCACTTGCAGTTTCTACAGAAAGAGTGTTTAAGAACTGCTCAATCAAAAGTAAAGTTCAACTCTGTTAGTTGAATGCACAGGTCAGAAAGAAGTTTCACCGAATGCTTCTGGGTAGTTTGTATTTGAAGATAATCCTTTTTCCAGTATAGGCCTCATAGCTCTCCGAATATCCCCTTGCAGTTTCTACAGACAAGAGTGTTTCAGAACTGCTCAGTCAAAAGTAAGGTTCAGCTATGTGAGTTCAATGCACAGAACAGAAAGTAGCTTCACAGAATGCTTCTTTGTAGTTTTCATTTGAAGATATTTCTTTTTGCACTTGAGGCCTCATAGCGCTCCGAAGGGCACTTGCAGTTTCTAATGAAAGAGTGTTTCTTAATTCCTCAAAGTAAGGTTCAACTCTGTTATTTGAATGCACAGAACAGAAAAAAGTTTCACAGAATGCTTCTGTGTAGTTTTTATTTGAAGATATATCTTTTTCCACTATAGGCTTCTTAGCGCACAGAATGTCCACTTGCAGTTTCTACAGAAACAGTGTTTCAGAACTGCTCAATAAAATGTAAGGTTCAACTCTGCTAGTAGGATGCACAGATCAGAAAGTATTTTCACAGAATGCTTCTGGGTAATTTGTATTTGAAGATATTCCTTTTTCCACTATAGGCCTCTTAGCGCTCCGGATGTCCAATTGCAGTTTCTACAGAAAGTGTGTTTCAGAAGTGCTCAGTCAAAAGTAAGGTTAAACTCAGTTAGTTGAATGCACAGATCAGAAAGTAGTTTCACAGAATGCGCCTGTGTAGTTTTTATTTGAAGATATTACTTTTTCAACTATAGGCCTAATTGCGCTCCGAATGTCCTCATGCAGTTTCTACGGAAAGAGTGTTTAAGAACTGCACAATCTAAAGTAAGGATCAACTCTGTTAGTTGAATGCACAGATCACAAAGGAGTTTCACAGAATGCTTCTGTGTAGTATTTTTTGAAGATATTCCTTTTTCCACTGTAGTCCGCATAGCGCTCCGAATGTCCACTTGCAGTTTCTACAGAAAGAGTGTTTCAGAACTGCTCAATCAAAGGTAAGGTTCAATTATGTTAGTGGAATGCAGAGAACAGAAAGATGTTTCACAGAATGCTTCTGTGTAGTTTTTTTGAAGACATTCCTTTTCCCACTATAGGCCTCTTAGCGCACCGATTGTCCACTTGCAGTTTCTACAGAAAGAGTGTTTCGGAACTGCTCAATCAAAAGTAAGGTTCAACTATGTTAGTTGAATGCACCGAACACAAAGAAGTTTCACAGAATGCTTCTGTGTAGTTCTTATTTGAAGATATTCCTTTTCCACTATAGGCCTCTTAGCGCTCCGAATGTCCACTTGCAGTTTATTCAGAAAGAGTGTTTCAGATCTGCTCAATCAAAAGTAAGGTTCAACTCTGTTAGTTGAATGCACAGATCAGAAAGAAGTTTCACAGAATGCTTCTGGGTAGTTTGTATTTGAAGATATTCCTTTTTCCACTATAGGCCTCATTGCGCTCCGGAAGTCCAATTGTAGTTTCTACAGAAAGTGGGCTTCCGAAGTGCTCACTCAAAAGTAAGGTTAAACTCAGTTAGTTGAATGCACAGATCAGGAAGGAGTTTCACGGAATGCTTCTGTGTAGTATTTATTTGAAGATATTCCTTTTTCCACTGTAGTCCGCTTAGCGCTCAGAATGTCCACTTGCAGTTTCTACAGAAAAAGTGTTTCAGAACTGCTCAATCAAAAGTAAAGTTCAACTATGTTAGTTGAATGCACGGAACAAGTTTCACAGAATGCTTCTGTGTAGTTCTTATTTGAAGATATTCCTTTTCTACTATACGCCTCTTAGCTCTCCGAAGGTCCACTTGCAGTTTATTCAGAAAGAGTGTTTCAGATCTGCTCAATCAAAAGTAAGGTTCAACTCTGTTAGTTGAATGCACAGATCAGAAAGAAGTTTCACAGAATGCTTCTGGGTAGTTTGTATTTGAACATATTCCTTTTTCCACTATAGGCCTCTTAACGCTCCGGATGTCCAATTGCAGTTTCTACAAAAAGTGTGTTTCAGAAGTGCTCAGTCAAAAGTAAGGTTAAACTCAGTTAGTTGAATGCACAGATCAGAAAGTAGTTTCACAGAATGCTTCTGTGTAGTGTTTATTTGAATATATTCCCTTTTCCACTACAGGCCCCTTAGCGCTCCGAATGTCCACTTGAAATCTCTGTAGAAAGAGTGTTTCACAACTCCTCAATCAAAAGTAAGATTCAAATCTGTTAGTTGAATGCACTGATCAGAAAGAAGTTTCACAGAATGCTTCTGTATAGTCTTTATTTGAAGATAACCCTTTTTCCACTGTAGTCCGCTTAGCGGTCCGAATGTCCACTTGCAGTTTCTACAGAAAGAGTGTTTTAGAAATCCTCAATCAAAAGTAAGGTTCAACTCTGTTAGTTGAATGCACAGAACAGAAAGATGTTTCACAGAATGCTTCTCTGTAGTTTTTATTTGCCGATATTCCTTCTTCCCCTATAGGCCTTTTAGCGCTCCGAATGTCCACTTTCAATTTCTATAGAAAGAGTGTTTCAGAACTGCTCAATCAAAACGAATTTTCAACTCTGTTAGTTGAATGCACTGATCAGAAAGAAGTTTCACAGAATGCTTCTGTGTAGTCTTTATTGGAGGATATTCCTTTTTTTTTATGATTTTTTTTTATTATTATACTTTAGGGTTTTAGGGTACATGTGCACAATGTGAAGGTTTGTTACATATGTACCCATGTGCCATGTTGATTTCCTGCACCCATTAAGTCGTCATTTGGCCTTACGTGTATCTCCTAATGCTGTCCCTCCCCCGTCCCCCCACCCCACAACAGTCCCCGGAGCGTGATTTTCCCCTTCCTGTTTCCATGAGTTCTCATTGTTCAATTCCCACCTATGAGTGAGAACATGCGATGTTTGGTTTTTCGTCCTTGCGATAGTTTACTGAGAATGATGTTTTCCAGTTTCATCCGTGTCCCTACAAAGGACACGAACTCATCATTTTTTATGGCTGCATAGTATTCCATGGTGTATATGTGCCACATTTTCTTAATCCAGTCTATCGTTGTTGGACATTTGGGTTGGTTCCAACTCTTTGCTATTGTGAATAGTGCCGCAATAAACATACGTGTGCATGTGTCTTTATAGCAGCATGACTTATAGTCCTTTGGGTATATACCCAGTAATGGGATGGCTGGGTCAAATGGTATTTCTAGTTCTAGATCCCTGAGGAATCGCCACACTGACTTCCACAATGCTTGAACTAGTTTACAGTCCCACCAACAGTGTAAAAGTGTTCCTATTTCTCCAAATCCTCTCCAGCACCTGTTGTTTCCTGATTTTTTAATGATGGCCATTCTAACTGGTGTGAGATGGTATCTCACTGTGGTTTTGATTTGCATTTCTCTGATGGCCAGTGATGAGGAGCATTTCTTCATGTGTTTTTTGGCTGCATAAATGTCTTCTTTTGAGAATTGTCTGTTCATGTCCTCTGCCCACTTTTTGATGGGGTTGTTTGTTTTTTCTTGTAAATTTGTTTGGGTTCATTGTAGATTCTGGATATTAGCCCTTTGTCAGATGAGTAGGTTGCAAAATTTTCTCCCATTGTGTAGGTTGCCTGTTCACTCTGATGAGAGTTTCTTTTGCTGTGCAGAAGCTCTTTAGTTTAATGAGATCCCATTTGTCGATTTTGGCTTTTGTTGCCATTGCTTTTGGTGTTTTAGACATGAAGTCCTTGCCCACGCCTATGTCCTGAATGGTATTGCCTAGGTTTTCTTGTAGGATTTTAATGGTTTTAAGACTAATATATAAGTCTTTAATCCATCTTGAATTAATTTTGGTATAAGGTGTAAGGAAGGGATCCAGTTGCAGCTTTCTACATATGGCTAGCCAGTTTTCCCAGCACCATTTATTAAATAGGGAAGCCTTTCCCCATTTCTTGTTTTTGTCAGGTTTGTCAAAGATCAGATAGTTGTAGCTATGCGGCATCATTTCTGAGGGCTCTGTTCTGTCCCATTGATCTATGTCTCTGTTGTGGTACCAGTACCATGCTGTTTTGGTTACTGTAGCGTGATGCCTCCAGCTTTGTTCTTTTGGCTTAGGATTGACTTGGCGATGCGGGCTCTTTTTTGGTTCCATATGAACTTTAGAGTAGTTTTTTCCAATTCTGTGAAGAAAGTCATTGGTAGCTTGATGGGGATGGCATTGAATCTATAAATTACCTTCGGCAGTAAGTATGGCCATTTTCACGATATTGATTCTTCCAACCAATGAGCATGGAATGTTCTTCCATTTGTTTGTATCCTCTTTTATTTCATTGAGCAGTGGTTTGTAGTTCTCCTTGAAGAGGTCCTTCACATCCCTTGTAAGTTGGATTCCTAGGTATTTTATTCTCTTTGAAGCAATTGTGAATGAGAGTTCACTCATGATTTGGCTCTCTGTTTGTCTTTTATTGGTGTACAAGAATGCTTGTGATTTTTGTACATTAATTTTGTATCCTGAGACTTTGCTGAATTGGCTAATCAGCTTAAGGAGATTTTGGGCTGAGACAATGGGGTTTTCTAGATATACAATCATGTCATCTGCAAACAGGGACAATTTGACTTCCTCTTTTCCTAATTGAATACACTTTATTTCCTTCTCCTGCCTGATTGCTCTGGCCAGGATATTCCTTTTTCAACTATCGACCATTTAGCGCTCCGAATGTCCACTTGCAGTTTCTGCAGAAAGAGTGTTTCAGAACTGCTCAATCAAAACTAAGGTTGAACTATGTTAGTTGAATGCACAGAAGAGAAAGAAGTTTCGCAGAATTCTTCTGTGTAGTTTTTTTTTGAAGATATTCCTTTTTCCACTACAGGCCTCTTAGCGCACCGAATGTCCACTTGCAGTTTCTATAGAAAGAGTGTTTCAGAACTGCACAATCAAAAGTAAGGTTCAACTATGTTAGTTGAATGCACGGAACACAAAGAAGTTTCAGGGAATGCTTCTGTGTAGTTCTTATTTGAAGATATTCCTTTTCCACTATAGGCCTCTTAGCGCTCCGAATGTCCACTTGCCGTGTATTCAGAAAGAGTGTTTAAGATCTGCTCAATCAAAAGTAAGGTTCAACTCTGTCAATTGAATTCACAGATCAGAAAGAAGTTTCACAGAATGCTTCTGTGTAGTATTTGTTTGAGGATATTCCTTTTTCCACTGTAGTCCGCTTAGCGCTCCGAATGTCCACTTGCAGTTTCTACAGAAAGAGTGTTTAAGAACTGCTCAATCAAAAGTAAAGTTCAACTCTGTTAGTTGAATGCACAGGTCAGAAAGAAGTTTCACCGAATGCTTCTGGGTAGTTTGTATTTGAAGATAATCCTTTTTCCAGTATAGGCCTCATAGCTCTCCGAATATCCCCTTGCAGTTTCTACAGACAAGAGTGTTTCAGAACTGCTCAGTCAAAAGTAAGGTTCAGCTATGTGAGTTCAATGCACAGAACAGAAAGTAGCTTCACAGAATGCTTCTTTGTAGTTTTCATTTGAAGATATTTCTTTTTGCACTTGAGGCCTCATAGCGCTCCGAAGGGCACTTGCAGTTTCTAATGAAAGAGTGTTTCTTAATTCCTCAAAGTAAGGTTCAACTCTGTTATTTGAATGCACAGAACAGAAAAAAGTTTCACAGAATGCTTCTGTGTAGTTTTTATTTGAAGATATATCTTTTTCCACTATAGGCTTCTTAGCGCACAGAATGTCCACTTGCAGTTTCTACAGAAACAGTGTTTCAGAACTGCTCAATAAAATGTAAGGTTCAACTCTGCTAGTAGGATGCACAGATCAGAAAGTATTTTCACAGAATGCTTCTGGGTAATTTGTATTTGAAGATATTCCTTTTTCCACTATAGGCCTCTTAGCGCTCCGGATGTCCAATTGCAGTTTCTACAGAAAGTGTGTTTCAGAAGTGCTCAGTCAAAAGTAAGGTTAAACTCAGTTAGTTGAATGCACAGATCAGAAAGTAGTTTCACAGAATGCGCCTGTGTAGTTTTTATTTGAAGATATTACTTTTTCAACTATAGGCCTAATTGCGCTCCGAATGTCCTCATGCAGTTTCTACGGAAAGAGTGTTTAAGAACTGCACAATCTAAAGTAAGGATCAACTCTGTTAGTTGAATGCACAGATCACAAAGGAGTTTCACAGAATGCTTCTGTGTAGTATTTTTTGAAGATATTCCTTTTTCCACTGTAGTCCGCATAGCGCTCCGAATGTCCACTTGCAGTTTCTACAGAAAGAGTGTTTCAGAACTGCTCAATCAAAGGTAAGGTTCAATTATGTTAGTGGAATGCAGAGAACAGAAAGATGTTTCACAGAATGCTTCTGTGTAGTTTTTTTGAAGACATTCCTTTTCCCACTATAGGCCTCTTAGCGCACCGATTGTCCACTTGCAGTTTCTACAGAAAGAGTGTTTCGGAACTGCTCAATCAAAAGTAAGGTTCAACTATGTTAGTTGAATGCACCGAACACAAAGAAGTTTCACAGAATGCTTCTGTGTAGTTCTTATTTGAAGATATTCCTTTTCCACTATAGGCCTCTTAGCGCTCCGAATGTCCACTTGCAGTTTATTCAGAAAGAGTGTTTCAGATCTGCTCAATCAAAAGTAAGGTTCAACTCTGTTAGTTGAATGCACAGATCAGAAAGAAGTTTCACAGAATGCTTCTGGGTAGTTTGTATTTGAAGATATTCCTTTTTCCACTATAGGCCTCATTGCGCTCCGGAAGTCCAATTGTAGTTTCTACAGAAAGTGGGCTTCCGAAGTGCTCACTCAAAAGTAAGGTTAAACTCAGTTAGTTGAATGCACAGATCAGGAAGGAGTTTCACGGAATGCTTCTGTGTAGTATTTATTTGAAGATATTCCTTTTTCCACTGTAGTCCGCTTAGCGCTCAGAATGTCCACTTGCAGTTTCTACAGAAAAAGTGTTTCAGAACTGCTCAATCAAAAGTAAAGTTCAACTATGTTAGTTGAATGCACGGAACAAGTTTCACAGAATGCTTCTGTGTAGTTCTTATTTGAAGATATTCCTTTTCTACTATACGCCTCTTAGCTCTCCGAAGGTCCACTTGCAGTTTATTCAGAAAGAGTGTTTCAGATCTGCTCAATCAAAAGTAAGGTTCAACTCTGTTAGTTGAATGCACAGATCAGAAAGAAGTTTCACAGAATGCTTCTGGGTAGTTTGTATTTGAACATATTCCTTTTTCCACTATAGGCCTCTTAACGCTCCGGATGTCCAATTGCAGTTTCTACAAAAAGTGTGTTTCAGAAGTGCTCAGTCAAAAGTAAGGTTAAACTCAGTTAGTTGAATGCACAGATCAGAAAGTAGTTTCACAGAATGCTTCTGTGTAGTGTTTATTTGAATATATTCCCTTTTCCACTACAGGCCCCTTAGCGCTCCGAATGTCCACTTGAAATCTCTGTAGAAAGAGTGTTTCACAACTCCTCAATCAAAAGTAAGATTCAAATCTGTTAGTTGAATGCACTGATCAGAAAGAAGTTTCACAGAATGCTTCTGTATAGTCTTTATTTGAAGATAACCCTTTTTCCACTGTAGTCCGCTTAGCGGTCCGAATGTCCACTTGCAGTTTCTACAGAAAGAGTGTTTTAGAAATCCTCAATCAAAAGTAAGGTTCAACTCTGTTAGTTGAATGCACAGAACAGAAAGATGTTTCACAGAATGCTTCTCTGTAGTTTTTATTTGCCGATATTCCTTCTTCCCCTATAGGCCTTTTAGCGCTCCGAATGTCCACTTTCAATTTCTATAGAAAGAGTGTTTCAGAACTGCTCAATCAAAACGAATTTTCAACTCTGTTAGTTGAATGCACTGATCAGAAAGAAGTTTCACAGAATGCTTCTGTGTAGTCTTTATTGGAGGATATTCCTTTTTTTTTATGATTTTTTTTTATTATTATACTTTAGGGTTTTAGGGTACATGTGCACAATGTGAAGGTTTGTTACATATGTACCCATGTGCCATGTTGATTTCCTGCACCCATTAAGTCGTCATTTGGCCTTACGTGTATCTCCTAATGCTGTCCCTCCCCCGTCCCCCCACCCCACAACAGTCCCCGGAGCGTGATTTTCCCCTTCCTGTTTCCATGAGTTCTCATTGTTCAATTCCCACCTATGAGTGAGAACATGCGATGTTTGGTTTTTCGTCCTTGCGATAGTTTACTGAGAATGATGTTTTCCAGTTTCATCCGTGTCCCTACAAAGGACACGAACTCATCATTTTTTATGGCTGCATAGTATTCCATGGTGTATATGTGCCACATTTTCTTAATCCAGTCTATCGTTGTTGGACATTTGGGTTGGTTCCAACTCTTTGCTATTGTGAATAGTGCCGCAATAAACATACGTGTGCATGTGTCTTTATAGCAGCATGACTTATAGTCCTTTGGGTATATACCCAGTAATGGGATGGCTGGGTCAAATGGTATTTCTAGTTCTAGATCCCTGAGGAATCGCCACACTGACTTCCACAATGCTTGAACTAGTTTACAGTCCCACCAACAGTGTAAAAGTGTTCCTATTTCTCCAAATCCTCTCCAGCACCTGTTGTTTCCTGATTTTTTAATGATGGCCATTCTAACTGGTGTGAGATGGTATCTCACTGTGGTTTTGATTTGCATTTCTCTGATGGCCAGTGATGAGGAGCATTTCTTCATGTGTTTTTTGGCTGCATAAATGTCTTCTTTTGAGAATTGTCTGTTCATGTCCTCTGCCCACTTTTTGATGGGGTTGTTTGTTTTTTCTTGTAAATTTGTTTGGGTTCATTGTAGATTCTGGATATTAGCCCTTTGTCAGATGAGTAGGTTGCAAAATTTTCTCCCATTGTGTAGGTTGCCTGTTCACTCTGATGAGAGTTTCTTTTGCTGTGCAGAAGCTCTTTAGTTTAATGAGATCCCATTTGTCGATTTTGGCTTTTGTTGCCATTGCTTTTGGTGTTTTAGACATGAAGTCCTTGCCCACGCCTATGTCCTGAATGGTATTGCCTAGGTTTTCTTGTAGGATTTTAATGGTTTTAAGACTAATATATAAGTCTTTAATCCATCTTGAATTAATTTTGGTATAAGGTGTAAGGAAGGGATCCAGTTGCAGCTTTCTACATATGGCTAGCCAGTTTTCCCAGCACCATTTATTAAATAGGGAAGCCTTTCCCCATTTCTTGTTTTTGTCAGGTTTGTCAAAGATCAGATAGTTGTAGCTATGCGGCATCATTTCTGAGGGCTCTGTTCTGTCCCATTGATCTATGTCTCTGTTGTGGTACCAGTACCATGCTGTTTTGGTTACTGTAGCGTGATGCCTCCAGCTTTGTTCTTTTGGCTTAGGATTGACTTGGCGATGCGGGCTCTTTTTTGGTTCCATATGAACTTTAGAGTAGTTTTTTCCAATTCTGTGAAGAAAGTCATTGGTAGCTTGATGGGGATGGCATTGAATCTATAAATTACCTTCGGCAGTAAGTATGGCCATTTTCACGATATTGATTCTTCCAACCAATGAGCATGGAATGTTCTTCCATTTGTTTGTATCCTCTTTTATTTCATTGAGCAGTGGTTTGTAGTTCTCCTTGAAGAGGTCCTTCACATCCCTTGTAAGTTGGATTCCTAGGTATTTTATTCTCTTTGAAGCAATTGTGAATGAGAGTTCACTCATGATTTGGCTCTCTGTTTGTCTTTTATTGGTGTACAAGAATGCTTGTGATTTTTGTACATTAATTTTGTATCCTGAGACTTTGCTGAATTGGCTAATCAGCTTAAGGAGATTTTGGGCTGAGACAATGGGGTTTTCTAGATATACAATCATGTCATCTGCAAACAGGGACAATTTGACTTCCTCTTTTCCTAATTGAATACACTTTATTTCCTTCTCCTGCCTGATTGCTCTGGCCAGGATATTCCTTTTTCAACTATCGACCATTTAGCGCTCCGAATGTCCACTTGCAGTTTCTGCAGAAAGAGTGTTTCAGAACTGCTCAATCAAAACTAAGGTTGAACTATGTTAGTTGAATGCACAGAAGAGAAAGAAGTTTCGCAGAATTCTTCTGTGTAGTTTTTTTTTGAAGATATTCCTTTTTCCACTACAGGCCTCTTAGCGCACCGAATGTCCACTTGCAGTTTCTATAGAAAGAGTGTTTCAGAACTGCACAATCAAAAGTAAGGTTCAACTATGTTAGTTGAATGCACGGAACACAAAGAAGTTTCAGGGAATGCTTCTGTGTAGTTCTTATTTGAAGATATTCCTTTTCCACTATAGGCCTCTTAGCGCTCCGAATGTCCACTTGCCGTGTATTCAGAAAGAGTGTTTAAGATCTGCTCAATCAAAAGTAAGGTTCAACTCTGTCAATTGAATTCACAGATCAGAAAGAAGTTTCACAGAATGCTTCTGTGTAGTATTTGTTTGAGGATATTCCTTTTTCCACTGTAGTCCGCTTAGCGCTCCGAATGTCCACTTGCAGTTTCTACAGAAAGAGTGTTTAAGAACTGCTCAATCAAAAGTAAAGTTCAACTCTGTTAGTTGAATGCACAGGTCAGAAAGAAGTTTCACCGAATGCTTCTGGGTAGTTTGTATTTGAAGATAATCCTTTTTCCAGTATAGGCCTCATAGCTCTCCGAATATCCCCTTGCAGTTTCTACAGACAAGAGTGTTTCAGAACTGCTCAGTCAAAAGTAAGGTTCAGCTATGTGAGTTCAATGCACAGAACAGAAAGTAGCTTCACAGAATGCTTCTTTGTAGTTTTCATTTGAAGATATTTCTTTTTGCACTTGAGGCCTCATAGCGCTCCGAAGGGCACTTGCAGTTTCTAATGAAAGAGTGTTTCTTAATTCCTCAAAGTAAGGTTCAACTCTGTTATTTGAATGCACAGAACAGAAAAAAGTTTCACAGAATGCTTCTGTGTAGTTTTTATTTGAAGATATATCTTTTTCCACTATAGGCTTCTTAGCGCACAGAATGTCCACTTGCAGTTTCTACAGAAACAGTGTTTCAGAACTGCTCAATAAAATGTAAGGTTCAACTCTGCTAGTAGGATGCACAGATCAGAAAGTATTTTCACAGAATGCTTCTGGGTAATTTGTATTTGAAGATATTCCTTTTTCCACTATAGGCCTCTTAGCGCTCCGGATGTCCAATTGCAGTTTCTACAGAAAGTGTGTTTCAGAAGTGCTCAGTCAAAAGTAAGGTTAAACTCAGTTAGTTGAATGCACAGATCAGAAAGTAGTTTCACAGAATGCGCCTGTGTAGTTTTTATTTGAAGATATTACTTTTTCAACTATAGGCCTAATTGCGCTCCGAATGTCCTCATGCAGTTTCTACGGAAAGAGTGTTTAAGAACTGCACAATCTAAAGTAAGGATCAACTCTGTTAGTTGAATGCACAGATCACAAAGGAGTTTCACAGAATGCTTCTGTGTAGTATTTTTTGAAGATATTCCTTTTTCCACTGTAGTCCGCATAGCGCTCCGAATGTCCACTTGCAGTTTCTACAGAAAGAGTGTTTCAGAACTGCTCAATCAAAGGTAAGGTTCAATTATGTTAGTGGAATGCAGAGAACAGAAAGATGTTTCACAGAATGCTTCTGTGTAGTTTTTTTGAAGACATTCCTTTTCCCACTATAGGCCTCTTAGCGCACCGATTGTCCACTTGCAGTTTCTACAGAAAGAGTGTTTCGGAACTGCTCAATCAAAAGTAAGGTTCAACTATGTTAGTTGAATGCACCGAACACAAAGAAGTTTCACAGAATGCTTCTGTGTAGTTCTTATTTGAAGATATTCCTTTTCCACTATAGGCCTCTTAGCGCTCCGAATGTCCACTTGCAGTTTATTCAGAAAGAGTGTTTCAGATCTGCTCAATCAAAAGTAAGGTTCAACTCTGTTAGTTGAATGCACAGATCAGAAAGAAGTTTCACAGAATGCTTCTGGGTAGTTTGTATTTGAAGATATTCCTTTTTCCACTATAGGCCTCATTGCGCTCCGGAAGTCCAATTGTAGTTTCTACAGAAAGTGGGCTTCCGAAGTGCTCACTCAAAAGTAAGGTTAAACTCAGTTAGTTGAATGCACAGATCAGGAAGGAGTTTCACGGAATGCTTCTGTGTAGTATTTATTTGAAGATATTCCTTTTTCCACTGTAGTCCGCTTAGCGCTCAGAATGTCCACTTGCAGTTTCTACAGAAAAAGTGTTTCAGAACTGCTCAATCAAAAGTAAAGTTCAACTATGTTAGTTGAATGCACGGAACAAGTTTCACAGAATGCTTCTGTGTAGTTCTTATTTGAAGATATTCCTTTTCTACTATACGCCTCTTAGCTCTCCGAAGGTCCACTTGCAGTTTATTCAGAAAGAGTGTTTCAGATCTGCTCAATCAAAAGTAAGGTTCAACTCTGTTAGTTGAATGCACAGATCAGAAAGAAGTTTCACAGAATGCTTCTGGGTAGTTTGTATTTGAACATATTCCTTTCTCCACTATAGGCCTCTTAACGCTCCGGATGTCCAATTGCAGTTTCTACAAAAAGTGTGTTTCAGAAGTGCTCAGTCAAAAGTAAGGTTAAACTCAGTTAGTTGAATGCACAGATCAGAAAGTAGTTTCACAGAATGCTTCTGTGTAGTGTTTATTTGAATATATTCCCTTTTCCACTACAGGCCCCTTAGCGCTCCGAATGTCCACTTGAAATCTCTGTAGAAAGAGTGTTTCACAACTCCTCAATCAAAAGTAAGATTCAAATCTGTTAGTTGAATGCACTGATCAGAAAGAAGTTTCACAGAATGCTTCTGTATAGTCTTTATTTGAAGATAACCCTTTTTCCACTGTAGTCCGCTTAGCGGTCCGAATGTCCACTTGCAGTTTCTACAGAAAGAGTGTTTTAGAAATCCTCAATCAAAAGTAAGGTTCAACTCTGTTAGTTGAATGCACAGAACAGAAAGATGTTTCACAGAATGCTTCTCTGTAGTTTTTATTTGCCGATATTCCTTCTTCCCCTATAGGCCTTTTAGCGCTCCGAATGTCCACTTTCAATTTCTATAGAAAGAGTGTTTCAGAACTGCTCAATCAAAACGAATTTTCAACTCTGTTAGTTGAATGCACTGATCAGAAAGAAGTTTCACAGAATGCTTCTGTGTAGTCTTTATTGGAGGATATTCCTTTTTTTTTATGATTTTTTTTTATTATTATACTTTAGGGTTTTAGGGTACATGTGCACAATGTGAAGGTTTGTTACATATGTACCCATGTGCCATGTTGATTTCCTGCACCCATTAAGTCGTCATTTGGCCTTACGTGTATCTCCTAATGCTGTCCCTCCCCCGTCCCCCCACCCCACAACAGTCCCCGGAGCGTGATTTTCCCCTTCCTGTTTCCATGAGTTCTCATTGTTCAATTCCCACCTATGAGTGAGAACATGCGATGTTTGGTTTTTCGTCCTTGCGATAGTTTACTGAGAATGATGTTTTCCAGTTTCATCCGTGTCCCTACAAAGGACACGAACTCATCATTTTTTATGGCTGCATAGTATTCCATGGTGTATATGTGCCACATTTTCTTAATCCAGTCTATCGTTGTTGGACATTTGGGTTGGTTCCAACTCTTTGCTATTGTGAATAGTGCCGCAATAAACATACGTGTGCATGTGTCTTTATAGCAGCATGACTTATAGTCCTTTGGGTATATACCCAGTAATGGGATGGCTGGGTCAAATGGTATTTCTAGTTCTAGATCCCTGAGGAATCGCCACACTGACTTCCACAATGCTTGAACTAGTTTACAGTCCCACCAACAGTGTAAAAGTGTTCCTATTTCTCCAAATCCTCTCCAGCACCTGTTGTTTCCTGATTTTTTAATGATGGCCATTCTAACTGGTGTGAGATGGTATCTCACTGTGGTTTTGATTTGCATTTCTCTGATGGCCAGTGATGAGGAGCATTTCTTCATGTGTTTTTTGGCTGCATAAATGTCTTCTTTTGAGAATTGTCTGTTCATGTCCTCTGCCCACTTTTTGATGGGGTTGTTTGTTTTTTCTTGTAAATTTGTTTGGGTTCATTGTAGATTCTGGATATTAGCCCTTTGTCAGATGAGTAGGTTGCAAAATTTTCTCCCATTGTGTAGGTTGCCTGTTCACTCTGATGAGAGTTTCTTTTGCTGTGCAGAAGCTCTTTAGTTTAATGAGATCCCATTTGTCGATTTTGGCTTTTGTTGCCATTGCTTTTGGTGTTTTAGACATGAAGTCCTTGCCCACGCCTATGTCCTGAATGGTATTGCCTAGGTTTTCTTGTAGGATTTTAATGGTTTTAAGACTAATATATAAGTCTTTAATCCATCTTGAATTAATTTTGGTATAAGGTGTAAGGAAGGGATCCAGTTGCAGCTTTCTACATATGGCTAGCCAGTTTTCCCAGCACCATTTATTAAATAGGGAAGCCTTTCCCCATTTCTTGTTTTTGTCAGGTTTGTCAAAGATCAGATAGTTGTAGCTATGCGGCATCATTTCTGAGGGCTCTGTTCTGTCCCATTGATCTATGTCTCTGTTGTGGTACCAGTACCATGCTGTTTTGGTTACTGTAGCGTGATGCCTCCAGCTTTGTTCTTTTGGCTTAGGATTGACTTGGCGATGCGGGCTCCTTTTTGGTTCCATATGAACTTTAGAGTAGTTTTTTCCAATTCTGTGAAGAAAGTCATTGGTAGCTTGATGGGGATGGCATTGAATCTATAAATTACCTTCGGCAGTAAGTATGGCCATTTTCACGATATTGATTCTTCCAACCAATGAGCATGGAATGTTCTTCCATTTGTTTGTATCCTCTTTTATTTCATTGAGCAGTGGTTTGTAGTTCTCCTTGAAGAGGTCCTTCACATCCCTTGTAAGTTGGATTCCTAGGTATTTTATTCTCTTTGAAGCAATTGTGAATGAGAGTTCACTCATGATTTGGCTCTCTGTTTGTCTTTTATTGGTGTACAAGAATGCTTGTGATTTTTGTACATTAATTTTGTATCCTGAGACTTTGCGGAAATTGCTAATCAGCTTAAGGAGATTTTGGGCTGAGACAATGGGGTTTTCTAGATATACAATCATGTCATCTGCAAACAGGGACAATTTGACTTCCTCTTTTCCTAATTGAATACACTTTATTTCCTTCTCCTGCCTGATTGCTCTGGCCAGGATATTCCTTTTTCAACTATCGACCATTTAGCGCTCCGAATGTCCACTTGCAGTTTCTGCAGAAAGAGTGTTTCAGAACTGCTCAATCAAAACTAAGGTTGAACTATGTTAGTTGAACGCACAGAAGAGAAAGAAGTTTCGCAGAATTCTTCTGTGTAGTTTTTTTTTGAAGATATTCCTTTTTCCACTACAGGCCTCTTAGCGCACCAAATGTCCACTTGCAGTTTCTATAGAAAGAGTGTTTCAGAACTGCACAATCAAAAGTAAGGTTCAACTATGTTAGTTGAATGCACGGAACACAAAGAAGTTTCAGGGAATGCTTCTGTGTAGTTCTTATTTGAAGATATTCCTTTTCCACTATAGGCCTCTTAGCGCTCCGAATGTCCACTTGCCGTGTATTCAGAAAGAGTGTTTAAGATCTGCTCAATCAAAAGTAAGGTTCAACTCTGTCAATTGAATTCACAGATCAGAAAGAAGTTTCACAGAATGCTTCTGTGTAGTATTTGTTTGAGGATATTCCTTTTTCCACTGTAGTCCGCTTAGCGCTCCGAATGTCCACTTGCAGTTTCTACAGAAAGAGTGTTTAAGAACTGCTCAATCAAAAGTAAAGTTCAACTCTGTTAGTTGAATGCACAGGTCAGAAAGAAGTTTCACCGAATGCTTCTGGGTAGTTTGTATTTGAAGATAATCCTTTTTCCAGTATAGGCCTCATAGCTCTCCGAATATCCCCTTGCAGTTTCTACAGACAAGAGTGTTTCAGAACTGCTCAGTCAAAAGTAAGGTTCAGCTATGTGAGTTCAATGCACAGAACAGAAAGTAGCTTCACAGAATGCTTCTTTGTAGTTTTCATTTGAAGATATTTCTTTTTGCACTTGAGGCCTCATAGCGCTCCGAAGGGCACTTGCAGTTTCTAATGAAAGAGTGTTTCTTAATTCCTCAAAGTAAGGTTCAACTCTGTTATTTGAATGCACAGAACAGAAAAAAGTTTCACAGAATGCTTCTGTGTAGTTTTTATTTGAAGATATATCTTTTTCCACTATAGGCTTCTTAGCGCACAGAATGTCCACTTGCAGTTTCTACAGAAACAGTGTTTCAGAACTGCTCAATAAAATGTAAGGTTCAACTCTGCTAGTAGGATGCACAGATCAGAAAGTATTTTCACAGAATGCTTCTGGGTAATTTGTATTTGAAGATATTCCTTTTTCCACTATAGGCCTCTTAGCGCTCCGGATGTCCAATTGCAGTTTCTACAGAAAGTGTGTTTCAGAAGTGCTCAGTCAAAAGTAAGGTTAAACTCAGTTAGTTGAATGCACAGATCAGAAAGTAGTTTCACAGAATGCGCCTGTGTAGTTTTTATTTGAAGATATTACTTTTTCAACTATAGGCCTAATTGCGCTCCGAATGTCCTCATGCAGTTTCTACGGAAAGAGTGTTTAAGAACTGCACAATCTAAAGTAAGGATCAACTCTGTTAGTTGAATGCACAGATCACAAAGGAGTTTCACAGAATGCTTCTGTGTAGTATTTTTTGAAGATATTCCTTTTTCCACTGTAGTCCGCATAGCGCTCCGAATGTCCACTTGCAGTTTCTACAGAAAGAGTGTTTCAGAACTGCTCAATCAAAGGTAAGGTTCAATTATGTTAGTGGAATGCAGAGAACAGAAAGATGTTTCACAGAATGCTTCTGTGTAGTTTTTTTGAAGACATTCCTTTTCCCACTATAGGCCTCTTAGCGCACCGATTGTCCACTTGCAGTTTCTACAGAAAGAGTGTTTCGGAACTGCTCAATCAAAAGTAAGGTTCAACTATGTTAGTTGAATGCACCGAACACAAAGAAGTTTCACAGAATGCTTCTGTGTAGTTCTTATTTGAAGATATTCCTTTTCCACTATAGGCCTCTTAGCGCTCCGAATGTCCACTTGCAGTTTATTCAGAAAGAGTGTTTCAGATCTGCTCAATCAAAAGTAAGGTTCAACTCTGTTAGTTGAATGCACAGATCAGAAAGAAGTTTCACAGAATGCTTCTGGGTAGTTTGTATTTGAAGATATTCCTTTTTCCACTATAGGCCTCATTGCGCTCCGGAAGTCCAATTGTAGTTTCTACAGAAAGTGGGCTTCCGAAGTGCTCACTCAAAAGTAAGGTTAAACTCAGTTAGTTGAATGCACAGATCAGGAAGGAGTTTCACGGAATGCTTCTGTGTAGTATTTATTTGAAGATATTCCTTTTTCCACTGTAGTCCGCTTAGCGCTCAGAATGTCCACTTGCAGTTTCTACAGAAAAAGTGTTTCAGAACTGCTCAATCAAAAGTAAAGTTCAACTATGTTAGTTGAATGCACGGAACAAGTTTCACAGAATGCTTCTGTGTAGTTCTTATTTGAAGATATTCCTTTTCTACTATACGCCTCTTAGCTCTCCGAAGGTCCACTTGCAGTTTATTCAGAAAGAGTGTTTCAGATCTGCTCAATCAAAAGTAAGGTTCAACTCTGTTAGTTGAATGCACAGATCAGAAAGAAGTTTCACAGAATGCTTCTGGGTAGTTTGTATTTGAACATATTCCTTTTTCCACTATAGGCCTCTTAACGCTCCGGATGTCCAATTGCAGTTTCTACAAAAAGTGTGTTTCAGAAGTGCTCAGTCAAAAGTAAGGTTAAACTCAGTTAGTTGAATGCACAGATCAGAAAGTAGTTTCACAGAATGCTTCTGTGTAGTGTTTATTTGAATATATTCCCTTTTCCACTACAGGCCCCTTAGCGCTCCGAATGTCCACTTGAAATCTCTGTAGAAAGAGTGTTTCACAACTCCTCAATCAAAAGTAAGATTCAAATCTGTTAGTTGAATGCACTGATCAGAAAGAAGTTTCACAGAATGCTTCTGTATAGTCTTTATTTGAAGATAACCCTTTTTCCACTGTAGTCCGCTTAGCGGTCCGAATGTCCACTTGCAGTTTCTACAGAAAGAGTGTTTTAGAAATCCTCAATCAAAAGTAAGGTTCAACTCTGTTAGTTGAATGCACAGAACAGAAAGATGTTTCACAGAATGCTTCTCTGTAGTTTTTATTTGCCGATATTCCTTCTTCCCCTATAGGCCTTTTAGCGCTCCGAATGTCCACTTTCAATTTCTATAGAAAGAGTGTTTCAGAACTGCTCAATCAAAACGAATTTTCAACTCTGTTAGTTGAATGCACTGATCAGAAAGAAGTTTCACAGAATGCTTCTGTGTAGTCTTTATTGGAGGATATTCCTTTTTTTTTATGATTTTTTTTTATTATTATACTTTAGGGTTTTAGGGTACATGTGCACAATGTGAAGGTTTGTTACATATGTACCCATGTGCCATGTTGATTTCCTGCACCCATTAAGTCGTCATTTGGCCTTACGTGTATCTCCTAATGCTGTCCCTCCCCCGTCCCCCCACCCCACAACAGTCCCCGGAGCGTGATTTTCCCCTTCCTGTTTCCATGAGTTCTCATTGTTCAATTCCCACCTATGAGTGAGAACATGCGATGTTTGGTTTTTCGTCCTTGCGATAGTTTACTGAGAATGATGTTTTCCAGTTTCATCCGTGTCCCTACAAAGGACACGAACTCATCATTTTTTATGGCTGCATAGTATTCCATGGTGTATATGTGCCACATTTTCTTAATCCAGTCTATCGTTGTTGGACATTTGGGTTGGTTCCAACTCTTTGCTATTGTGAATAGTGCCGCAATAAACATACGTGTGCATGTGTCTTTATAGCAGCATGACTTATAGTCCTTTGGGTATATACCCAGTAATGGGATGGCTGGGTCAAATGGTATTTCTAGTTCTAGATCCCTGAGGAATCGCCACACTGACTTCCACAATGCTTGAACTAGTTTACAGTCCCACCAACAGTGTAAAAGTGTTCCTATTTCTCCAAATCCTCTCCAGCACCTGTTGTTTCCTGATTTTTTAATGATGGCCATTCTAACTGGTGTGAGATGGTATCTCACTGTGGTTTTGATTTGCATTTCTCTGATGGCCAGTGATGAGGAGCATTTCTTCATGTGTTTTTTGGCTGCATAAATGTCTTCTTTTGAGAATTGTCTGTTCATGTCCTCTGCCCACTTTTTGATGGGGTTGTTTGTTTTTTCTTGTAAATTTGTTTGGGTTCATTGTAGATTCTGGATATTAGCCCTTTGTCAGATGAGTAGGTTGCAAAATTTTCTCCCATTGTGTAGGTTGCCTGTTCACTCTGATGAGAGTTTCTTTTGCTGTGCAGAAGCTCTTTAGTTTAATGAGATCCCATTTGTCGATTTTGGCTTTTGTTGCCATTGCTTTTGGTGTTTTAGACATGAAGTCCTTGCCCACGCCTATGTCCTGAATGGTATTGCCTAGGTTTTCTTGTAGGATTTTAATGGTTTTAAGACTAATATATAAGTCTTTAATCCATCTTGAATTAATTTTGGTATAAGGTGTAAGGAAGGGATCCAGTTGCAGCTTTCTACATATGGCTAGCCAGTTTTCCCAGCACCATTTATTAAATAGGGAAGCCTTTCCCCATTTCTTGTTTTTGTCAGGTTTGTCAAAGATCAGATAGTTGTAGCTATGCGGCATCATTTCTGAGGGCTCTGTTCTGTCCCATTGATCTATGTCTCTGTTGTGGTACCAGTACCATGCTGTTTTGGTTACTGTAGCGTGATGCCTCCAGCTTTGTTCTTTTGGCTTAGGATTGACTTGGCGATGCGGGCTCTTTTTTGGTTCCATATGAACTTTAGAGTAGTTTTTTCCAATTCTGTGAAGAAAGTCATTGGTAGCTTGATGGGGATGGCATTGAATCTATAAATTACCTTCGGCAGTAAGTATGGCCATTTTCACGATATTGATTCTTCCAACCAATGAGCATGGAATGTTCTTCCATTTGTTTGTATCCTCTTTTATTTCATTGAGCAGTGGTTTGTAGTTCTCCTTGAAGAGGTCCTTCACATCCCTTGTAAGTTGGATTCCTAGGTATTTTATTCTCTTTGAAGCAATTGTGAATGAGAGTTCACTCATGATTTGGCTCTCTGTTTGTCTTTTATTGGTGTACAAGAATGCTTGTGATTTTTGTACATTAATTTTGTATCCTGAGACTTTGCTGAATTGGCTAATCAGCTTAAGGAGATTTTGGGCTGAGACAATGGGGTTTTCTAGATATACAATCATGTCATCTGCAAACAGGGACAATTTGACTTCCTCTTTTCCTAATTGAATACACTTTATTTCCTTCTCCTGCCTGATTGCTCTGGCCAGGATATTCCTTTTTCAACTATCGACCATTTAGCGCTCCGAATGTCCACTTGCAGTTTCTGCAGAAAGAGTGTTTCAGAACTGCTCAATCAAAACTAAGGTTGAACTATGTTAGTTGAATGCACAGAAGAGAAAGAAGTTTCGCAGAATTCTTCTGTGTAGTTTTTTTTTGAAGATATTCCTTTTTCCACTACAGGCCTCTTAGCGCACCGAATGTCCACTTGCAGTTTCTATAGAAAGAGTGTTTCAGAACTGCACAATCAAAAGTAAGGTTCAACTATGTTAGTTGAATGCACGGAACACAAAGAAGTTTCAGGGAATGCTTCTGTGTAGTTCTTATTTGAAGATATTCCTTTTCCACTATAGGCCTCTTAGCGCTCCGAATGTCCACTTGCCGTGTATTCAGAAAGAGTGTTTAAGATCTGCTCAATCAAAAGTAAGGTTCAACTCTGTCAATTGAATTCACAGATCAGAAAGAAGTTTCACAGAATGCTTCTGTGTAGTATTTGTTTGAGGATATTCCTTTTTCCACTGTAGTCCGCTTAGCGCTCCGAATGTCCACTTGCAGTTTCTACAGAAAGAGTGTTTAAGAACTGCTCAATCAAAAGTAAAGTTCAACTCTGTTAGTTGAATGCACAGGTCAGAAAGAAGTTTCACCGAATGCTTCTGGGTAGTTTGTATTTGAAGATAATCCTTTTTCCAGTATAGGCCTCATAGCTCTCCGAATATCCCCTTGCAGTTTCTACAGACAAGAGTGTTTCAGAACTGCTCAGTCAAAAGTAAGGTTCAGCTATGTGAGTTCAATGCACAGAACAGAAAGTAGCTTCACAGAATGCTTCTTTGTAGTTTTCATTTGAAGATATTTCTTTTTGCACTTGAGGCCTCATAGCGCTCCGAAGGGCACTTGCAGTTTCTAATGAAAGAGTGTTTCTTAATTCCTCAAAGTAAGGTTCAACTCTGTTATTTGAATGCACAGAACAGAAAAAAGTTTCACAGAATGCTTCTGTGTAGTTTTTATTTGAAGATATATCTTTTTCCACTATAGGCTTCTTAGCGCACAGAATGTCCACTTGCAGTTTCTACAGAAACAGTGTTTCAGAACTGCTCAATAAAATGTAAGGTTCAACTCTGCTAGTAGGATGCACAGATCAGAAAGTATTTTCACAGAATGCTTCTGGGTAATTTGTATTTGAAGATATTCCTTTTTCCACTATAGGCCTCTTAGCGCTCCGGATGTCCAATTGCAGTTTCTACAGAAAGTGTGTTTCAGAAGTGCTCAGTCAAAAGTAAGGTTAAACTCAGTTAGTTGAATGCACAGATCAGAAAGTAGTTTCACAGAATGCGCCTGTGTAGTTTTTATTTGAAGATATTACTTTTTCAACTATAGGCCTAATTGCGCTCCGAATGTCCTCATGCAGTTTCTACGGAAAGAGTGTTTAAGAACTGCACAATCTAAAGTAAGGATCAACTCTGTTAGTTGAATGCACAGATCACAAAGGAGTTTCACAGAATGCTTCTGTGTAGTATTTTTTGAAGATATTCCTTTTTCCACTGTAGTCCGCATAGCGCTCCGAATGTCCACTTGCAGTTTCTACAGAAAGAGTGTTTCAGAACTGCTCAATCAAAGGTAAGGTTCAATTATGTTAGTGGAATGCAGAGAACAGAAAGATGTTTCACAGAATGCTTCTGTGTAGTTTTTTTGAAGACATTCCTTTTCCCACTATAGGCCTCTTAGCGCACCGATTGTCCACTTGCAGTTTCTACAGAAAGAGTGTTTCGGAACTGCTCAATCAAAAGTAAGGTTCAACTATGTTAGTTGAATGCACCGAACACAAAGAAGTTTCACAGAATGCTTCTGTGTAGTTCTTATTTGAAGATATTCCTTTTCCACTATAGGCCTCTTAGCGCTCCGAATGTCCACTTGCAGTTTATTCAGAAAGAGTGTTTCAGATCTGCTCAATCAAAAGTAAGGTTCAACTCTGTTAGTTGAATGCACAGATCAGAAAGAAGTTTCACAGAATGCTTCTGGGTAGTTTGTATTTGAAGATATTCCTTTTTCCACTATAGGCCTCATTGCGCTCCGGAAGTCCAATTGTAGTTTCTACAGAAAGTGGGCTTCCGAAGTGCTCACTCAAAAGTAAGGTTAAACTCAGTTAGTTGAATGCACAGATCAGGAAGGAGTTTCACGGAATGCTTCTGTGTAGTATTTATTTGAAGATATTCCTTTTTCCACTGTAGTCCGCTTAGCGCTCAGAATGTCCACTTGCAGTTTCTACAGAAAAAGTGTTTCAGAACTGCTCAATCAAAAGTAAAGTTCAACTATGTTAGTTGAATGCACGGAACAAGTTTCACAGAATGCTTCTGTGTAGTTCTTATTTGAAGATATTCCTTTTCTACTATACGCCTCTTAGCTCTCCGAAGGTCCACTTGCAGTTTATTCAGAAAGAGTGTTTCAGATCTGCTCAATCAAAAGTAAGGTTCAACTCTGTTAGTTGAATGCACAGATCAGAAAGAAGTTTCACAGAATGCTTCTGGGTAGTTTGTATTTGAACATATTCCTTTTTCCACTATAGGCCTCTTAACGCTCCGGATGTCCAATTGCAGTTTCTACAAAAAGTGTGTTTCAGAAGTGCTCAGTCAAAAGTAAGGTTAAACTCAGTTAGTTGAATGCACAGATCAGAAAGTAGTTTCACAGAATGCTTCTGTGTAGTGTTTATTTGAATATATTCCCTTTTCCACTACAGGCCCCTTAGCGCTCCGAATGTCCACTTGAAATCTCTGTAGAAAGAGTGTTTCACAACTCCTCAATCAAAAGTAAGATTCAAATCTGTTAGTTGAATGCACTGATCAGAAAGAAGTTTCACAGAATGCTTCTGTATAGTCTTTATTTGAAGATAACCCTTTTTCCACTGTAGTCCGCTTAGCGGTCCGAATGTCCACTTGCAGTTTCTACAGAAAGAGTGTTTTAGAAATCCTCAATCAAAAGTAAGGTTCAACTCTGTTAGTTGAATGCACAGAACAGAAAGATGTTTCACAGAATGCTTCTCTGTAGTTTTTATTTGCCGATATTCCTTCTTCCCCTATAGGCCTTTTAGCGCTCCGAATGTCCACTTTCAATTTCTATAGAAAGAGTGTTTCAGAACTGCTCAATCAAAACGAATTTTCAACTCTGTTAGTTGAATGCACTGATCAGAAAGAAGTTTCACAGAATGCTTCTGTGTAGTCTTTATTGGAGGATATTCCTTTTTTTTTATGATTTTTTTTTATTATTATACTTTAGGGTTTTAGGGTACATGTGCACAATGTGAAGGTTTGTTACATATGTACCCATGTGCCATGTTGATTTCCTGCACCCATTAAGTCGTCATTTGGCCTTACGTGTATCTCCTAATGCTGTCCCTCCCCCGTCCCCCCACCCCACAACAGTCCCCGGAGCGTGATTTTCCCCTTCCTGTTTCCATGAGTTCTCATTGTTCAATTCCCACCTATGAGTGAGAACATGCGATGTTTGGTTTTTCGTCCTTGCGATAGTTTACTGAGAATGATGTTTTCCAGTTTCATCCGTGTCCCTACAAAGGACACGAACTCATCATTTTTTATGGCTGCATAGTATTCCATGGTGTATATGTGCCACATTTTCTTAATCCAGTCTATCGTTGTTGGACATTTGGGTTGGTTCCAACTCTTTGCTATTGTGAATAGTGCCGCAATAAACATACGTGTGCATGTGTCTTTATAGCAGCATGACTTATAGTCCTTTGGGTATATACCCAGTAATGGGATGGCTGGGTCAAATGGTATTTCTAGTTCTAGATCCCTGAGGAATCGCCACACTGACTTCCACAATGCTTGAACTAGTTTACAGTCCCACCAACAGTGTAAAAGTGTTCCTATTTCTCCAAATCCTCTCCAGCACCTGTTGTTTCCTGATTTTTTAATGATGGCCATTCTAACTGGTGTGAGATGGTATCTCACTGTGGTTTTGATTTGCATTTCTCTGATGGCCAGTGATGAGGAGCATTTCTTCATGTGTTTTTTGGCTGCATAAATGTCTTCTTTTGAGAATTGTCTGTTCATGTCCTCTGCCCACTTTTTGATGGGGTTGTTTGTTTTTTCTTGTAAATTTGTTTGGGTTCATTGTAGATTCTGGATATTAGCCCTTTGTCAGATGAGTAGGTTGCAAAATTTTCTCCCATTGTGTAGGTTGCCTGTTCACTCTGATGAGAGTTTCTTTTGCTGTGCAGAAGCTCTTTAGTTTAATGAGATCCCATTTGTCGATTTTGGCTTTTGTTGCCATTGCTTTTGGTGTTTTAGACATGAAGTCCTTGCCCACGCCTATGTCCTGAATGGTATTGCCTAGGTTTTCTTGTAGGATTTTAATGGTTTTAAGACTAATATATAAGTCTTTAATCCATCTTGAATTAATTTTGGTATAAGGTGTAAGGAAGGGATCCAGTTGCAGCTTTCTACATATGGCTAGCCAGTTTTCCCAGCACCATTTATTAAATAGGGAAGCCTTTCCCCATTTCTTGTTTTTGTCAGGTTTGTCAAAGATCAGATAGTTGTAGCTATGCGGCATCATTTCTGAGGGCTCTGTTCTGTCCCATTGATCTATGTCTCTGTTGTGGTACCAGTACCATGCTGTTTTGGTTACTGTAGCGTGATGCCTCCAGCTTTGTTCTTTTGGCTTAGGATTGACTTGGCGATGCGGGCTCTTTTTTGGTTCCATATGAACTTTAGAGTAGTTTTTTCCAATTCTGTGAAGAAAGTCATTGGTAGCTTGATGGGGATGGCATTGAATCTATAAATTACCTTCGGCAGTAAGTATGGCCATTTTCACGATATTGATTCTTCCAACCAATGAGCATGGAATGTTCTTCCATTTGTTTGTATCCTCTTTTATTTCATTGAGCAGTGGTTTGTAGTTCTCCTTGAAGAGGTCCTTCACATCCCTTGTAAGTTGGATTCCTAGGTATTTTATTCTCTTTGAAGCAATTGTGAATGAGAGTTCACTCATGATTTGGCTCTCTGTTTGTCTTTTATTGGTGTACAAGAATGCTTGTGATTTTTGTACATTAATTTTGTATCCTGAGACTTTGCTGAATTGGCTAATCAGCTTAAGGAGATTTTGGGCTGAGACAATGGGGTTTTCTAGATATACAATCATGTCATCTGCAAACAGGGACAATTTGACTTCCTCTTTTCCTAATTGAATACACTTTATTTCCTTCTCCTGCCTGATTGCTCTGGCCAGGATATTCCTTTTTCAACTATCGACCATTTAGCGCTCCGAATGTCCACTTGCAGTTTCTGCAGAAAGAGTGTTTCAGAACTGCTCAATCAAAACTAAGGTTGAACTATGTTAGTTGAATGCACAGAAGAGAAAGAAGTTTCGCAGAATTCTTCTGTGTAGTTTTTTTTTGAAGATATTCCTTTTTCCACTACAGGCCTCTTAGCGCACCGAATGTCCACTTGCAGTTTCTATAGAAAGAGTGTTTCAGAACTGCACAATCAAAAGTAAGGTTCAACTATGTTAGTTGAATGCACGGAACACAAAGAAGTTTCAGGGAATGCTTCTGTGTAGTTCTTATTTGAAGATATTCCTTTTCCACTATAGGCCTCTTAGCGCTCCGAATGTCCACTTGCCGTGTATTCAGAAAGAGTGTTTAAGATCTGCTCAATCAAAAGTAAGGTTCAACTCTGTCAATTGAATTCACAGATCAGAAAGAAGTTTCACAGAATGCTTCTGTGTAGTATTTGTTTGAGGATATTCCTTTTTCCACTGTAGTCCGCTTAGCGCTCCGAATGTCCACTTGCAGTTTCTACAGAAAGAGTGTTTAAGAACTGCTCAATCAAAAGTAAAGTTCAACTCTGTTAGTTGAATGCACAGGTCAGAAAGAAGTTTCACCGAATGCTTCTGGGTAGTTTGTATTTGAAGATAATCCTTTTTCCAGTATAGGCCTCATAGCTCTCCGAATATCCCCTTGCAGTTTCTACAGACAAGAGTGTTTCAGAACTGCTCAGTCAAAAGTAAGGTTCAGCTATGTGAGTTCAATGCACAGAACAGAAAGTAGCTTCACAGAATGCTTCTTTGTAGTTTTCATTTGAAGATATTTCTTTTTGCACTTGAGGCCTCATAGCGCTCCGAAGGGCACTTGCAGTTTCTAATGAAAGAGTGTTTCTTAATTCCTCAAAGTAAGGTTCAACTCTGTTATTTGAATGCACAGAACAGAAAAAAGTTTCACAGAATGCTTCTGTGTAGTTTTTATTTGAAGATATATCTTTTTCCACTATAGGCTTCTTAGCGCACAGAATGTCCACTTGCAGTTTCTACAGAAACAGTGTTTCAGAACTGCTCAATAAAATGTAAGGTTCAACTCTGCTAGTAGGATGCACAGATCAGAAAGTATTTTCACAGAATGCTTCTGGGTAATTTGTATTTGAAGATATTCCTTTTTCCACTATAGGCCTCTTAGCGCTCCGGATGTCCAATTGCAGTTTCTACAGAAAGTGTGTTTCAGAAGTGCTCAGTCAAAAGTAAGGTTAAACTCAGTTAGTTGAATGCACAGATCAGAAAGTAGTTTCACAGAATGCGCCTGTGTAGTTTTTATTTGAAGATATTACTTTTTCAACTATAGGCCTAATTGCGCTCCGAATGTCCTCATGCAGTTTCTACGGAAAGAGTGTTTAAGAACTGCACAATCTAAAGTAAGGATCAACTCTGTTAGTTGAATGCACAGATCACAAAGGAGTTTCACAGAATGCTTCTGTGTAGTATTTTTTGAAGATATTCCTTTTTCCACTGTAGTCCGCATAGCGCTCCGAATGTCCACTTGCAGTTTCTACAGAAAGAGTGTTTCAGAACTGCTCAATCAAAGGTAAGGTTCAATTATGTTAGTGGAATGCAGAGAACAGAAAGATGTTTCACAGAATGCTTCTGTGTAGTTTTTTTGAAGACATTCCTTTTCCCACTATAGGCCTCTTAGCGCACCGATTGTCCACTTGCAGTTTCTACAGAAAGAGTGTTTCGGAACTGCTCAATCAAAAGTAAGGTTCAACTATGTTAGTTGAATGCACCGAACACAAAGAAGTTTCACAGAATGCTTCTGTGTAGTTCTTATTTGAAGATATTCCTTTTCCACTATAGGCCTCTTAGCGCTCCGAATGTCCACTTGCAGTTTATTCAGAAAGAGTGTTTCAGATCTGCTCAATCAAAAGTAAGGTTCAACTCTGTTAGTTGAATGCACAGATCAGAAAGAAGTTTCACAGAATGCTTCTGGGTAGTTTGTATTTGAAGATATTCCTTTTTCCACTATAGGCCTCATTGCGCTCCGGAAGTCCAATTGTAGTTTCTACAGAAAGTGGGCTTCCGAAGTGCTCACTCAAAAGTAAGGTTAAACTCAGTTAGTTGAATGCACAGATCAGGAAGGAGTTTCACGGAATGCTTCTGTGTAGTATTTATTTGAAGATATTCCTTTTTCCACTGTAGTCCGCTTAGCGCTCAGAATGTCCACTTGCAGTTTCTACAGAAAAAGTGTTTCAGAACTGCTCAATCAAAAGTAAAGTTCAACTATGTTAGTTGAATGCACGGAACAAGTTTCACAGAATGCTTCTGTGTAGTTCTTATTTGAAGATATTCCTTTTCTACTATACGCCTCTTAGCTCTCCGAAGGTCCACTTGCAGTTTATTCAGAAAGAGTGTTTCAGATCTGCTCAATCAAAAGTAAGGTTCAACTCTGTTAGTTGAATGCACAGATCAGAAAGAAGTTTCACAGAATGCTTCTGGGTAGTTTGTATTTGAACATATTCCTTTTTCCACTATAGGCCTCTTAACGCTCCGGATGTCCAATTGCAGTTTCTACAAAAAGTGTGTTTCAGAAGTGCTCAGTCAAAAGTAAGGTTAAACTCAGTTAGTTGAATGCACAGATCAGAAAGTAGTTTCACAGAATGCTTCTGTGTAGTGTTTATTTGAATATATTCCCTTTTCCACTACAGGCCCCTTAGCGCTCCGAATGTCCACTTGAAATCTCTGTAGAAAGAGTGTTTCACAACTCCTCAATCAAAAGTAAGATTCAAATCTGTTAGTTGAATGCACTGATCAGAAAGAAGTTTCACAGAATGCTTCTGTATAGTCTTTATTTGAAGATAACCCTTTTTCCACTGTAGTCCGCTTAGCGGTCCGAATGTCCACTTGCAGTTTCTACAGAAAGAGTGTTTTAGAAATCCTCAATCAAAAGTAAGGTTCAACTCTGTTAGTTGAATGCACAGAACAGAAAGATGTTTCACAGAATGCTTCTCTGTAGTTTTTATTTGCCGATATTCCTTCTTCCCCTATAGGCCTTTTAGCGCTCCGAATGTCCACTTTCAATTTCTATAGAAAGAGTGTTTCAGAACTGCTCAATCAAAACGAATTTTCAACTCTGTTAGTTGAATGCACTGATCAGAAAGAAGTTTCACAGAATGCTTCTGTGTAGTCTTTATTGGAGGATATTCCTTTTTTTTTATGATTTTTTTTTATTATTATACTTTAGGGTTTTAGGGTACATGTGCACAATGTGAAGGTTTGTTACATATGTACCCATGTGCCATGTTGATTTCCTGCACCCATTAAGTCGTCATTTGGCCTTACGTGTATCTCCTAATGCTGTCCCTCCCCCGTCCCCCCACCCCACAACAGTCCCCGGAGCGTGATTTTCCCCTTCCTGTTTCCATGAGTTCTCATTGTTCAATTCCCACCTATGAGTGAGAACATGCGATGTTTGGTTTTTCGTCCTTGCGATAGTTTACTGAGAATGATGTTTTCCAGTTTCATCCGTGTCCCTACAAAGGACACGAACTCATCATTTTTTATGGCTGCATAGTATTCCATGGTGTATATGTGCCACATTTTCTTAATCCAGTCTATCGTTGTTGGACATTTGGGTTGGTTCCAACTCTTTGCTATTGTGAATAGTGCCGCAATAAACATACGTGTGCATGTGTCTTTATAGCAGCATGACTTATAGTCCTTTGGGTATATACCCAGTAATGGGATGGCTGGGTCAAATGGTATTTCTAGTTCTAGATCCCTGAGGAATCGCCACACTGACTTCCACAATGCTTGAACTAGTTTACAGTCCCACCAACAGTGTAAAAGTGTTCCTATTTCTCCAAATCCTCTCCAGCACCTGTTGTTTCCTGATTTTTTAATGATGGCCATTCTAACTGGTGTGAGATGGTATCTCACTGTGGTTTTGATTTGCATTTCTCTGATGGCCAGTGATGAGGAGCATTTCTTCATGTGTTTTTTGGCTGCATAAATGTCTTCTTTTGAGAATTGTCTGTTCATGTCCTCTGCCCACTTTTTGATGGGGTTGTTTGTTTTTTCTTGTAAATTTGTTTGGGTTCATTGTAGATTCTGGATATTAGCCCTTTGTCAGATGAGTAGGTTGCAAAATTTTCTCCCATTGTGTAGGTTGCCTGTTCACTCTGATGAGAGTTTCTTTTGCTGTGCAGAAGCTCTTTAGTTTAATGAGATCCCATTTGTCGATTTTGGCTTTTGTTGCCATTGCTTTTGGTGTTTTAGACATGAAGTCCTTGCCCACGCCTATGTCCTGAATGGTATTGCCTAGGTTTTCTTGTAGGATTTTAATGGTTTTAAGACTAATATATAAGTCTTTAATCCATCTTGAATTAATTTTGGTATAAGGTGTAAGGAAGGGATCCAGTTGCAGCTTTCTACATATGGCTAGCCAGTTTTCCCAGCACCATTTATTAAATAGGGAAGCCTTTCCCCATTTCTTGTTTTTGTCAGGTTTGTCAAAGATCAGATAGTTGTAGCTATGCGGCATCATTTCTGAGGGCTCTGTTCTGTCCCATTGATCTATGTCTCTGTTGTGGTACCAGTACCATGCTGTTTTGGTTACTGTAGCGTGATGCCTCCAGCTTTGTTCTTTTGGCTTAGGATTGACTTGGCGATGCGGGCTCTTTTTTGGTTCCATATGAACTTTAGAGTAGTTTTTTCCAATTCTGTGAAGAAAGTCATTGGTAGCTTGATGGGGATGGCATTGAATCTATAAATTACCTTCGGCAGTAAGTATGGCCATTTTCACGATATTGATTCTTCCAACCAATGAGCATGGAATGTTCTTCCATTTGTTTGTATCCTCTTTTATTTCATTGAGCAGTGGTTTGTAGTTCTCCTTGAAGAGGTCCTTCACATCCCTTGTAAGTTGGATTCCTAGGTATTTTATTCTCTTTGAAGCAATTGTGAATGAGAGTTCACTCATGATTTGGCTCTCTGTTTGTCTTTTATTGGTGTACAAGAATGCTTGTGATTTTTGTACATTAATTTTGTATCCTGAGACTTTGCTGAATTGGCTAATCAGCTTAAGGAGATTTTGGGCTGAGACAATGGGGTTTTCTAGATATACAATCATGTCATCTGCAAACAGGGACAATTTGACTTCCTCTTTTCCTAATTGAATACACTTTATTTCCTTCTCCTGCCTGATTGCTCTGGCCAGGATATTCCTTTTTCAACTATCGACCATTTAGCGCTCCGAATGTCCACTTGCAGTTTCTGCAGAAAGAGTGTTTCAGAACTGCTCAATCAAAACTAAGGTTGAACTATGTTAGTTGAATGCACAGAAGAGAAAGAAGTTTCGCAGAATTCTTCTGTGTAGTTTTTTTTTGAAGATATTCCTTTTTCCACTACAGGCCTCTTAGCGCACCGAATGTCCACTTGCAGTTTCTATAGAAAGAGTGTTTCAGAACTGCACAATCAAAAGTAAGGTTCAACTATGTTAGTTGAATGCACGGAACACAAAGAAGTTTCAGGGAATGCTTCTGTGTAGTTCTTATTTGAAGATATTCCTTTTCCACTATAGGCCTCTTAGCGCTCCGAATGTCCACTTGCCGTGTATTCAGAAAGAGTGTTTAAGATCTGCTCAATCAAAAGTAAGGTTCAACTCTGTCAATTGAATTCACAGATCAGAAAGAAGTTTCACAGAATGCTTCTGTGTAGTATTTGTTTGAGGATATTCCTTTTTCCACTGTAGTCCGCTTAGCGCTCCGAATGTCCACTTGCAGTTTCTACAGAAAGAGTGTTTAAGAACTGCTCAATCAAAAGTAAAGTTCAACTCTGTTAGTTGAATGCACAGGTCAGAAAGAAGTTTCACCGAATGCTTCTGGGTAGTTTGTATTTGAAGATAATCCTTTTTCCAGTATAGGCCTCATAGCTCTCCGAATATCCCCTTGCAGTTTCTACAGACAAGAGTGTTTCAGAACTGCTCAGTCAAAAGTAAGGTTCAGCTATGTGAGTTCAATGCACAGAACAGAAAGTAGCTTCACAGAATGCTTCTTTGTAGTTTTCATTTGAAGATATTTCTTTTTGCACTTGAGGCCTCATAGCGCTCCGAAGGGCACTTGCAGTTTCTAATGAAAGAGTGTTTCTTAATTCCTCAAAGTAAGGTTCAACTCTGTTATTTGAATGCACAGAACAGAAAAAAGTTTCACAGAATGCTTCTGTGTAGTTTTTATTTGAAGATATATCTTTTTCCACTATAGGCTTCTTAGCGCACAGAATGTCCACTTGCAGTTTCTACAGAAACAGTGTTTCAGAACTGCTCAATAAAATGTAAGGTTCAACTCTGCTAGTAGGATGCACAGATCAGAAAGTATTTTCACAGAATGCTTCTGGGTAATTTGTATTTGAAGATATTCCTTTTTCCACTATAGGCCTCTTAGCGCTCCGGATGTCCAATTGCAGTTTCTACAGAAAGTGTGTTTCAGAAGTGCTCAGTCAAAAGTAAGGTTAAACTCAGTTAGTTGAATGCACAGATCAGAAAGTAGTTTCACAGAATGCGCCTGTGTAGTTTTTATTTGAAGATATTACTTTTTCAACTATAGGCCTAATTGCGCTCCGAATGTCCTCATGCAGTTTCTACGGAAAGAGTGTTTAAGAACTGCACAATCTAAAGTAAGGATCAACTCTGTTAGTTGAATGCACAGATCACAAAGGAGTTTCACAGAATGCTTCTGTGTAGTATTTTTTGAAGATATTCCTTTTTCCACTGTAGTCCGCATAGCGCTCCGAATGTCCACTTGCAGTTTCTACAGAAAGAGTGTTTCAGAACTGCTCAATCAAAGGTAAGGTTCAATTATGTTAGTGGAATGCAGAGAACAGAAAGATGTTTCACAGAATGCTTCTGTGTAGTTTTTTTGAAGACATTCCTTTTCCCACTATAGGCCTCTTAGCGCACCGATTGTCCACTTGCAGTTTCTACAGAAAGAGTGTTTCGGAACTGCTCAATCAAAAGTAAGGTTCAACTATGTTAGTTGAATGCACCGAACACAAAGAAGTTTCACAGAATGCTTCTGTGTAGTTCTTATTTGAAGATATTCCTTTTCCACTATAGGCCTCTTAGCGCTCCGAATGTCCACTTGCAGTTTATTCAGAAAGAGTGTTTCAGATCTGCTCAATCAAAAGTAAGGTTCAACTCTGTTAGTTGAATGCACAGATCAGAAAGAAGTTTCACAGAATGCTTCTGGGTAGTTTGTATTTGAAGATATTCCTTTTTCCACTATAGGCCTCATTGCGCTCCGGAAGTCCAATTGTAGTTTCTACAGAAAGTGGGCTTCCGAAGTGCTCACTCAAAAGTAAGGTTAAACTCAGTTAGTTGAATGCACAGATCAGGAAGGAGTTTCACGGAATGCTTCTGTGTAGTATTTATTTGAAGATATTCCTTTTTCCACTGTAGTCCGCTTAGCGCTCAGAATGTCCACTTGCAGTTTCTACAGAAAAAGTGTTTCAGAACTGCTCAATCAAAAGTAAAGTTCAACTATGTTAGTTGAATGCACGGAACAAGTTTCACAGAATGCTTCTGTGTAGTTCTTATTTGAAGATATTCCTTTTCTACTATACGCCTCTTAGCTCTCCGAAGGTCCACTTGCAGTTTATTCAGAAAGAGTGTTTCAGATCTGCTCAATCAAAAGTAAGGTTCAACTCTGTTAGTTGAATGCACAGATCAGAAAGAAGTTTCACAGAATGCTTCTGGGTAGTTTGTATTTGAACATATTCCTTTCTCCACTATAGGCCTCTTAACGCTCCGGATGTCCAATTGCAGTTTCTACAAAAAGTGTGTTTCAGAAGTGCTCAGTCAAAAGTAAGGTTAAACTCAGTTAGTTGAATGCACAGATCAGAAAGTAGTTTCACAGAATGCTTCTGTGTAGTGTTTATTTGAATATATTCCCTTTTCCACTACAGGCCCCTTAGCGCTCCGAATGTCCACTTGAAATCTCTGTAGAAAGAGTGTTTCACAACTCCTCAATCAAAAGTAAGATTCAAATCTGTTAGTTGAATGCACTGATCAGAAAGAAGTTTCACAGAATGCTTCTGTATAGTCTTTATTTGAAGATAACCCTTTTTCCACTGTAGTCCGCTTAGCGGTCCGAATGTCCACTTGCAGTTTCTACAGAAAGAGTGTTTTAGAAATCCTCAATCAAAAGTAAGGTTCAACTCTGTTAGTTGAATGCACAGAACAGAAAGATGTTTCACAGAATGCTTCTCTGTAGTTTTTATTTGCCGATATTCCTTCTTCCCCTATAGGCCTTTTAGCGCTCCGAATGTCCACTTTCAATTTCTATAGAAAGAGTGTTTCAGAACTGCTCAATCAAAACGAATTTTCAACTCTGTTAGTTGAATGCACTGGTCAGAAAGAAGTTTCACAGAATGCTTCTGTGTAGTCTTTATTGGAGGATATTCCTTTTTTTTTATGATTTTTTTTTATTATTATACTTTAGGGTTTTAGGGTACATGTGCACAATGTGAAGGTTTGTTACATATGTACCCATGTGCCATGTTGATTTCCTGCACCCATTAAGTCGTCATTTGGCCTTACGTGTATCTCCTAATGCTGTCCCTCCCCCGTCCCCCCACCCCACAACAGTCCCCGGAGCGTGATTTTCCCCTTCCTGTTTCCATGAGTTCTCATTGTTCAATTCCCACCTATGAGTGAGAACATGCGATGTTTGGTTTTTCGTCCTTGCGATAGTTTACTGAGAATGATGTTTTCCAGTTTCATCCGTGTCCCTACAAAGGACACGAACTCATCATTTTTTATGGCTGCATAGTATTCCATGGTGTATATGTGCCACATTTTCTTAATCCAGTCTATCGTTGTTGGACATTTGGGTTGGTTCCAACTCTTTGCTATTGTGAATAGTGCCGCAATAAACATACGTGTGCATGTGTCTTTATAGCAGCATGACTTATAGTCCTTTGGGTATATACCCAGTAATGGGATGGCTGGGTCAAATGGTATTTCTAGTTCTAGATCCCTGAGGAATCGCCACACTGACTTCCACAATGCTTGAACTAGTTTACAGTCCCACCAACAGTGTAAAAGTGTTCCTATTTCTCCAAATCCTCTCCAGCACCTGTTGTTTCCTGATTTTTTAATGATGGCCATTCTAACTGGTGTGAGATGGTATCTCACTGTGGTTTTGATTTGCATTTCTCTGATGGCCAGTGATGAGGAGCATTTCTTCATGTGTTTTTTGGCTGCATAAATGTCTTCTTTTGAGAATTGTCTGTTCATGTCCTCTGCCCACTTTTTGATGGGGTTGTTTGTTTTTTCTTGTAAATTTGTTTGGGTTCATTGTAGATTCTGGATATTAGCCCTTTGTCAGATGAGTAGGTTGCAAAATTTTCTCCCATTGTGTAGGTTGCCTGTTCACTCTGATGAGAGTTTCTTTTGCTGTGCAGAAGCTCTTTAGTTTAATGAGATCCCATTTGTCGATTTTGGCTTTTGTTGCCATTGCTTTTGGTGTTTTAGACATGAAGTCCTTGCCCACGCCTATGTCCTGAATGGTATTGCCTAGGTTTTCTTGTAGGATTTTAATGGTTTTAAGACTAATATATAAGTCTTTAATCCATCTTGAATTAATTTTGGTATAAGGTGTAAGGAAGGGATCCAGTTGCAGCTTTCTACATATGGCTAGCCAGTTTTCCCAGCACCATTTATTAAATAGGGAAGCCTTTCCCCATTTCTTGTTTTTGTCAGGTTTGTCAAAGATCAGATAGTTGTAGCTATGCGGCATCATTTCTGAGGGCTCTGTTCTGTCCCATTGATCTATGTCTCTGTTGTGGTACCAGTACCATGCTGTTTTGGTTACTGTAGCGTGATGCCTCCAGCTTTGTTCTTTTGGCTTAGGATTGACTTGGCGATGCGGGCTCTTTTTTGGTTCCATATGAACTTTAGAGTAGTTTTTTCCAATTCTGTGAAGAAAGTCATTGGTAGCTTGATGGGGATGGCATTGAATCTATAAATTACCTTCGGCAGTAAGTATGGCCATTTTCACGATATTGATTCTTCCAACCAATGAGCATGGAATGTTCTTCCATTTGTTTGTATCCTCTTTTATTTCATTGAGCAGTGGTTTGTAGTTCTCCTTGAAGAGGTCCTTCACATCCCTTGTAAGTTGGATTCCTAGGTATTTTATTCTCTTTGAAGCAATTGTGAATGAGAGTTCACTCATGATTTGGCTCTCTGTTTGTCTTTTATTGGTGTACAAGAATGCTTGTGATTTTTGTACATTAATTTTGTATCCTGAGACTTTGCTGAATTGGCTAATCAGCTTAAGGAGATTTTGGGCTGAGACAATGGGGTTTTCTAGATATACAATCATGTCATCTGCAAACAGGGACAATTTGACTTCCTCTTTTCCTAATTGAATACACTTTATTTCCTTCTCCTGCCTGATTGCTCTGGCCAGGATATTCCTTTTTCAACTATCGACCATTTAGCGCTCCGAATGTCCACTTGCAGTTTCTGCAGAAAGAGTGTTTCAGAACTGCTCAATCAAAACTAAGGTTGAACTATGTTAGTTGAATGCACAGAAGAGAAAGAAGTTTCGCAGAATTCTTCTGTGTAGTTTTTTTTTGAAGATATTCCTTTTTCCACTACAGGCCTCTTAGCGCACCGAATGTCCACTTGCAGTTTCTATAGAAAGAGTGTTTCAGAACTGCACAATCAAAAGTAAGGTTCAACTATGTTAGTTGAATGCACGGAACACAAAGAAGTTTCAGGGAATGCTTCTGTGTAGTTCTTATTTGAAGATATTCCTTTTCCACTATAGGCCTCTTAGCGCTCCGAATGTCCACTTGCCGTGTATTCAGAAAGAGTGTTTAAGATCTGCTCAATCAAAAGTAAGGTTCAACTCTGTCAATTGAATTCACAGATCAGAAAGAAGTTTCACAGAATGCTTCTGTGTAGTATTTGTTTGAGGATATTCCTTTTTCCACTGTAGTCCGCTTAGCGCTCCGAATGTCCACTTGCAGTTTCTACAGAAAGAGTGTTTAAGAACTGCTCAATCAAAAGTAAAGTTCAACTCTGTTAGTTGAATGCACAGGTCAGAAAGAAGTTTCACCGAATGCTTCTGGGTAGTTTGTATTTGAAGATAATCCTTTTTCCAGTATAGGCCTCATAGCTCTCCGAATATCCCCTTGCAGTTTCTACAGACAAGAGTGTTTCAGAACTGCTCAGTCAAAAGTAAGGTTCAGCTATGTGAGTTCAATGCACAGAACAGAAAGTAGCTTCACAGAATGCTTCTTTGTAGTTTTCATTTGAAGATATTTCTTTTTGCACTTGAGGCCTCATAGCGCTCCGAAGGGCACTTGCAGTTTCTAATGAAAGAGTGTTTCTTAATTCCTCAAAGTAAGGTTCAACTCTGTTATTTGAATGCACAGAACAGAAAAAAGTTTCACAGAATGCTTCTGTGTAGTTTTTATTTGAAGATATATCTTTTTCCACTATAGGCTTCTTAGCGCACAGAATGTCCACTTGCAGTTTCTACAGAAACAGTGTTTCAGAACTGCTCAATAAAATGTAAGGTTCAACTCTGCTAGTAGGATGCACAGATCAGAAAGTATTTTCACAGAATGCTTCTGGGTAATTTGTATTTGAAGATATTCCTTTTTCCACTATAGGCCTCTTAGCGCTCCGGATGTCCAATTGCAGTTTCTACAGAAAGTGTGTTTCAGAAGTGCTCAGTCAAAAGTAAGGTTAAACTCAGTTAGTTGAATGCACAGATCAGAAAGTAGTTTCACAGAATGCGCCTGTGTAGTTTTTATTTGAAGATATTACTTTTTCAACTATAGGCCTAATTGCGCTCCGAATGTCCTCATGCAGTTTCTACGGAAAGAGTGTTTAAGAACTGCACAATCTAAAGTAAGGATCAACTCTGTTAGTTGAATGCACAGATCACAAAGGAGTTTCACAGAATGCTTCTGTGTAGTATTTTTTGAAGATATTCCTTTTTCCACTGTAGTCCGCATAGCGCTCCGAATGTCCACTTGCAGTTTCTACAGAAAGAGTGTTTCAGAACTGCTCAATCAAAGGTAAGGTTCAATTATGTTAGTGGAATGCAGAGAACAGAAAGATGTTTCACAGAATGCTTCTGTGTAGTTTTTTTGAAGACATTCCTTTTCCCACTATAGGCCTCTTAGCGCACCGATTGTCCACTTGCAGTTTCTACAGAAAGAGTGTTTCGGAACTGCTCAATCAAAAGTAAGGTTCAACTATGTTAGTTGAATGCACCGAACACAAAGAAGTTTCACAGAATGCTTCTGTGTAGTTCTTATTTGAAGATATTCCTTTTCCACTATAGGCCTCTTAGCGCTCCGAATGTCCACTTGCAGTTTATTCAGAAAGAGTGTTTCAGATCTGCTCAATCAAAAGTAAGGTTCAACTCTGTTAGTTGAATGCACAGATCAGAAAGAAGTTTCACAGAATGCTTCTGGGTAGTTTGTATTTGAAGATATTCCTTTTTCCACTATAGGCCTCATTGCGCTCCGGAAGTCCAATTGTAGTTTCTACAGAAAGTGGGCTTCCGAAGTGCTCACTCAAAAGTAAGGTTAAACTCAGTTAGTTGAATGCACAGATCAGGAAGGAGTTTCACGGAATGCTTCTGTGTAGTATTTATTTGAAGATATTCCTTTTTCCACTGTAGTCCGCTTAGCGCTCAGAATGTCCACTTGCAGTTTCTACAGAAAAAGTGTTTCAGAACTGCTCAATCAAAAGTAAAGTTCAACTATGTTAGTTGAATGCACGGAACAAGTTTCACAGAATGCTTCTGTGTAGTTCTTATTTGAAGATATTCCTTTTCTACTATACGCCTCTTAGCTCTCCGAAGGTCCACTTGCAGTTTATTCAGAAAGAGTGTTTCAGATCTGCTCAATCAAAAGTAAGGTTCAACTCTGTTAGTTGAATGCACAGATCAGAAAGAAGTTTCACAGAATGCTTCTGGGTAGTTTGTATTTGAACATATTCCTTTTTCCACTATAGGCCTCTTAACGCTCCGGATGTCCAATTGCAGTTTCTACAAAAAGTGTGTTTCAGAAGTGCTCAGTCAAAAGTAAGGTTAAACTCAGTTAGTTGAATGCACAGATCAGAAAGTAGTTTCACAGAATGCTTCTGTGTAGTGTTTATTTGAATATATTCCCTTTTCCACTACAGGCCCCTTAGCGCTCCGAATGTCCACTTGAAATCTCTGTAGAAAGAGTGTTTCACAACTCCTCAATCAAAAGTAAGATTCAAATCTGTTAGTTGAATGCACTGATCAGAAAGAAGTTTCACAGAATGCTTCTGTATAGTCTTTATTTGAAGATAACCCTTTTTCCACTGTAGTCCGCTTAGCGGTCCGAATGTCCACTTGCAGTTTCTACAGAAAGAGTGTTTTAGAAATCCTCAATCAAAAGTAAGGTTCAACTCTGTTAGTTGAATGCACAGAACAGAAAGATGTTTCACAGAATGCTTCTCTGTAGTTTTTATTTGCCGATATTCCTTCTTCCCCTATAGGCCTTTTAGCGCTCCGAATGTCCACTTTCAATTTCTATAGAAAGAGTGTTTCAGAACTGCTCAATCAAAACGAATTTTCAACTCTGTTAGTTGAATGCACTGATCAGAAAGAAGTTTCACAGAATGCTTCTGTGTAGTCTTTATTGGAGGATATTCCTTTTTTTTTATGATTTTTTTTTATTATTATACTTTAGGGTTTTAGGGTACATGTGCACAATGTGAAGGTTTGTTACATATGTACCCATGTGCCATGTTGATTTCCTGCACCCATTAAGTCGTCATTTGGCCTTACGTGTATCTCCTAATGCTGTCCCTCCCCCGTCCCCCCACCCCACAACAGTCCCCGGAGCGTGATTTTCCCCTTCCTGTTTCCATGAGTTCTCATTGTTCAATTCCCACCTATGAGTGAGAACATGCGATGTTTGGTTTTTCGTCCTTGCGATAGTTTACTGAGAATGATGTTTTCCAGTTTCATCCGTGTCCCTACAAAGGACACGAACTCATCATTTTTTATGGCTGCATAGTATTCCATGGTGTATATGTGCCACATTTTCTTAATCCAGTCTATCGTTGTTGGACATTTGGGTTGGTTCCAACTCTTTGCTATTGTGAATAGTGCCGCAATAAACATACGTGTGCATGTGTCTTTATAGCAGCATGACTTATAGTCCTTTGGGTATATACCCAGTAATGGGATGGCTGGGTCAAATGGTATTTCTAGTTCTAGATCCCTGAGGAATCGCCACACTGACTTCCACAATGCTTGAACTAGTTTACAGTCCCACCAACAGTGTAAAAGTGTTCCTATTTCTCCAAATCCTCTCCAGCACCTGTTGTTTCCTGATTTTTTAATGATGGCCATTCTAACTGGTGTGAGATGGTATCTCACTGTGGTTTTGATTTGCATTTCTCTGATGGCCAGTGATGAGGAGCATTTCTTCATGTGTTTTTTGGCTGCATAAATGTCTTCTTTTGAGAATTGTCTGTTCATGTCCTCTGCCCACTTTTTGATGGGGTTGTTTGTTTTTTCTTGTAAATTTGTTTGGGTTCATTGTAGATTCTGGATATTAGCCCTTTGTCAGATGAGTAGGTTGCAAAATTTTCTCCCATTGTGTAGGTTGCCTGTTCACTCTGATGAGAGTTTCTTTTGCTGTGCAGAAGCTCTTTAGTTTAATGAGATCCCATTTGTCGATTTTGGCTTTTGTTGCCATTGCTTTTGGTGTTTTAGACATGAAGTCCTTGCCCACGCCTATGTCCTGAATGGTATTGCCTAGGTTTTCTTGTAGGATTTTAATGGTTTTAAGACTAATATATAAGTCTTTAATCCATCTTGAATTAATTTTGGTATAAGGTGTAAGGAAGGGATCCAGTTGCAGCTTTCTACATATGGCTAGCCAGTTTTCCCAGCACCATTTATTAAATAGGGAAGCCTTTCCCCATTTCTTGTTTTTGTCAGGTTTGTCAAAGATCAGATAGTTGTAGCTATGCGGCATCATTTCTGAGGGCTCTGTTCTGTCCCATTGATCTATGTCTCTGTTGTGGTACCAGTACCATGCTGTTTTGGTTACTGTAGCGTGATGCCTCCAGCTTTGTTCTTTTGGCTTAGGATTGACTTGGCGATGCGGGCTCTTTTTTGGTTCCATATGAACTTTAGAGTAGTTTTTTCCAATTCTGTGAAGAAAGTCATTGGTAGCTTGATGGGGATGGCATTGAATCTATAAATTACCTTCGGCAGTAAGTATGGCCATTTTCACGATATTGATTCTTCCAACCAATGAGCATGGAATGTTCTTCCATTTGTTTGTATCCTCTTTTATTTCATTGAGCAGTGGTTTGTAGTTCTCCTTGAAGAGGTCCTTCACATCCCTTGTAAGTTGGATTCCTAGGTATTTTATTCTCTTTGAAGCAATTGTGAATGAGAGTTCACTCATGATTTGGCTCTCTGTTTGTCTTTTATTGGTGTACAAGAATGCTTGTGATTTTTGTACATTAATTTTGTATCCTGAGACTTTGCTGAATTGGCTAATCAGCTTAAGGAGATTTTGGGCTGAGACAATGGGGTTTTCTAGATATACAATCATGTCATCTGCAAACAGGGACAATTTGACTTCCTCTTTTCCTAATTGAATACACTTTATTTCCTTCTCCTGCCTGATTGCTCTGGCCAGGATATTCCTTTTTCAACTATCGACCATTTAGCGCTCCGAATGTCCACTTGCAGTTTCTGCAGAAAGAGTGTTTCAGAACTGCTCAATCAAAACTAAGGTTGAACTATGTTAGTTGAATGCACAGAAGAGAAAGAAGTTTCGCAGAATTCTTCTGTGTAGTTTTTTTTTGAAGATATTCCTTTTTCCACTACAGGCCTCTTAGCGCACCGAATGTCCACTTGCAGTTTCTATAGAAAGAGTGTTTCAGAACTGCACAATCAAAAGTAAGGTTCAACTATGTTAGTTGAATGCACGGAACACAAAGAAGTTTCAGGGAATGCTTCTGTGTAGTTCTTATTTGAAGATATTCCTTTTCCACTATAGGCCTCTTAGCGCTCCGAATGTCCACTTGCCGTGTATTCAGAAAGAGTGTTTAAGATCTGCTCAATCAAAAGTAAGGTTCAACTCTGTCAATTGAATTCACAGATCAGAAAGAAGTTTCACAGAATGCTTCTGTGTAGTATTTGTTTGAGGATATTCCTTTTTCCACTGTAGTCCGCTTAGCGCTCCGAATGTCCACTTGCAGTTTCTACAGAAAGAGTGTTTAAGAACTGCTCAATCAAAAGTAAAGTTCAACTCTGTTAGTTGAATGCACAGGTCAGAAAGAAGTTTCACCGAATGCTTCTGGGTAGTTTGTATTTGAAGATAATCCTTTTTCCAGTATAGGCCTCATAGCTCTCCGAATATCCCCTTGCAGTTTCTACAGACAAGAGTGTTTCAGAACTGCTCAGTCAAAAGTAAGGTTCAGCTATGTGAGTTCAATGCACAGAACAGAAAGTAGCTTCACAGAATGCTTCTTTGTAGTTTTCATTTGAAGATATTTCTTTTTGCACTTGAGGCCTCATAGCGCTCCGAAGGGCACTTGCAGTTTCTAATGAAAGAGTGTTTCTTAATTCCTCAAAGTAAGGTTCAACTCTGTTATTTGAATGCACAGAACAGAAAAAAGTTTCACAGAATGCTTCTGTGTAGTTTTTATTTGAAGATATATCTTTTTCCACTATAGGCTTCTTAGCGCACAGAATGTCCACTTGCAGTTTCTACAGAAACAGTGTTTCAGAACTGCTCAATAAAATGTAAGGTTCAACTCTGCTAGTAGGATGCACAGATCAGAAAGTATTTTCACAGAATGCTTCTGGGTAATTTGTATTTGAAGATATTCCTTTTTCCACTATAGGCCTCTTAGCGCTCCGGATGTCCAATTGCAGTTTCTACAGAAAGTGTGTTTCAGAAGTGCTCAGTCAAAAGTAAGGTTAAACTCAGTTAGTTGAATGCACAGATCAGAAAGTAGTTTCACAGAATGCGCCTGTGTAGTTTTTATTTGAAGATATTACTTTTTCAACTATAGGCCTAATTGCGCTCCGAATGTCCTCATGCAGTTTCTACGGAAAGAGTGTTTAAGAACTGCACAATCTAAAGTAAGGATCAACTCTGTTAGTTGAATGCACAGATCACAAAGGAGTTTCACAGAATGCTTCTGTGTAGTATTTTTTGAAGATATTCCTTTTTCCACTGTAGTCCGCATAGCGCTCCGAATGTCCACTTGCAGTTTCTACAGAAAGAGTGTTTCAGAACTGCTCAATCAAAGGTAAGGTTCAATTATGTTAGTGGAATGCAGAGAACAGAAAGATGTTTCACAGAATGCTTCTGTGTAGTTTTTTTGAAGACATTCCTTTTCCCACTATAGGCCTCTTAGCGCACCGATTGTCCACTTGCAGTTTCTACAGAAAGAGTGTTTCGGAACTGCTCAATCAAAAGTAAGGTTCAACTATGTTAGTTGAATGCACCGAACACAAAGAAGTTTCACAGAATGCTTCTGTGTAGTTCTTATTTGAAGATATTCCTTTTCCACTATAGGCCTCTTAGCGCTCCGAATGTCCACTTGCAGTTTATTCAGAAAGAGTGTTTCAGATCTGCTCAATCAAAAGTAAGGTTCAACTCTGTTAGTTGAATGCACAGATCAGAAAGAAGTTTCACAGAATGCTTCTGGGTAGTTTGTATTTGAAGATATTCCTTTTTCCACTATAGGCCTCATTGCGCTCCGGAAGTCCAATTGTAGTTTCTACAGAAAGTGGGCTTCCGAAGTGCTCACTCAAAAGTAAGGTTAAACTCAGTTAGTTGAATGCACAGATCAGGAAGGAGTTTCACGGAATGCTTCTGTGTAGTATTTATTTGAAGATATTCCTTTTTCCACTGTAGTCCGCTTAGCGCTCAGAATGTCCACTTGCAGTTTCTACAGAAAAAGTGTTTCAGAACTGCTCAATCAAAAGTAAAGTTCAACTATGTTAGTTGAATGCACGGAACAAGTTTCACAGAATGCTTCTGTGTAGTTCTTATTTGAAGATATTCCTTTTCTACTATACGCCTCTTAGCTCTCCGAAGGTCCACTTGCAGTTTATTCAGAAAGAGTGTTTCAGATCTGCTCAATCAAAAGTAAGGTTCAACTCTGTTAGTTGAATGCACAGATCAGAAAGAAGTTTCACAGAATGCTTCTGGGTAGTTTGTATTTGAACATATTCCTTTCTCCACTATAGGCCTCTTAACGCTCCGGATGTCCAATTGCAGTTTCTACAAAAAGTGTGTTTCAGAAGTGCTCAGTCAAAAGTAAGGTTAAACTCAGTTAGTTGAATGCACAGATCAGAAAGTAGTTTCACAGAATGCTTCTGTGTAGTGTTTATTTGAATATATTCCCTTTTCCACTACAGGCCCCTTAGCGCTCCGAATGTCCACTTGAAATCTCTGTAGAAAGAGTGTTTCACAACTCCTCAATCAAAAGTAAGATTCAAATCTGTTAGTTGAATGCACTGATCAGAAAGAAGTTTCACAGAATGCTTCTGTATAGTCTTTATTTGAAGATAACCCTTTTTCCACTGTAGTCCGCTTAGCGGTCCGAATGTCCACTTGCAGTTTCTACAGAAAGAGTGTTTTAGAAATCCTCAATCAAAAGTAAGGTTCAACTCTGTTAGTTGAATGCACAGAACAGAAAGATGTTTCACAGAATGCTTCTCTGTAGTTTTTATTTGCCGATATTCCTTCTTCCCCTATAGGCCTTTTAGCGCTCCGAATGTCCACTTTCAATTTCTATAGAAAGAGTGTTTCAGAACTGCTCAATCAAAACGAATTTTCAACTCTGTTAGTTGAATGCACTGGTCAGAAAGAAGTTTCACAGAATGCTTCTGTGTAGTCTTTATTGGAGGATATTCCTTTTTTTTTATGATTTTTTTTTATTATTATACTTTAGGGTTTTAGGGTACATGTGCACAATGTGAAGGTTTGTTACATATGTACCCATGTGCCATGTTGATTTCCTGCACCCATTAAGTCGTCATTTGGCCTTACGTGTATCTCCTAATGCTGTCCCTCCCCCGTCCCCCCACCCCACAACAGTCCCCGGAGCGTGATTTTCCCCTTCCTGTTTCCATGAGTTCTCATTGTTCAATTCCCACCTATGAGTGAGAACATGCGATGTTTGGTTTTTCGTCCTTGCGATAGTTTACTGAGAATGATGTTTTCCAGTTTCATCCGTGTCCCTACAAAGGACACGAACTCATCATTTTTTATGGCTGCATAGTATTCCATGGTGTATATGTGCCACATTTTCTTAATCCAGTCTATCGTTGTTGGACATTTGGGTTGGTTCCAACTCTTTGCTATTGTGAATAGTGCCGCAATAAACATACGTGTGCATGTGTCTTTATAGCAGCATGACTTATAGTCCTTTGGGTATATACCCAGTAATGGGATGGCTGGGTCAAATGGTATTTCTAGTTCTAGATCCCTGAGGAATCGCCACACTGACTTCCACAATGCTTGAACTAGTTTACAGTCCCACCAACAGTGTAAAAGTGTTCCTATTTCTCCAAATCCTCTCCAGCACCTGTTGTTTCCTGATTTTTTAATGATGGCCATTCTAACTGGTGTGAGATGGTATCTCACTGTGGTTTTGATTTGCATTTCTCTGATGGCCAGTGATGAGGAGCATTTCTTCATGTGTTTTTTGGCTGCATAAATGTCTTCTTTTGAGAATTGTCTGTTCATGTCCTCTGCCCACTTTTTGATGGGGTTGTTTGTTTTTTCTTGTAAATTTGTTTGGGTTCATTGTAGATTCTGGATATTAGCCCTTTGTCAGATGAGTAGGTTGCAAAATTTTCTCCCATTGTGTAGGTTGCCTGTTCACTCTGATGAGAGTTTCTTTTGCTGTGCAGAAGCTCTTTAGTTTAATGAGATCCCATTTGTCGATTTTGGCTTTTGTTGCCATTGCTTTTGGTGTTTTAGACATGAAGTCCTTGCCCACGCCTATGTCCTGAATGGTATTGCCTAGGTTTTCTTGTAGGATTTTAATGGTTTTAAGACTAATATATAAGTCTTTAATCCATCTTGAATTAATTTTGGTATAAGGTGTAAGGAAGGGATCCAGTTGCAGCTTTCTACATATGGCTAGCCAGTTTTCCCAGCACCATTTATTAAATAGGGAAGCCTTTCCCCATTTCTTGTTTTTGTCAGGTTTGTCAAAGATCAGATAGTTGTAGCTATGCGGCATCATTTCTGAGGGCTCTGTTCTGTCCCATTGATCTATGTCTCTGTTGTGGTACCAGTACCATGCTGTTTTGGTTACTGTAGCGTGATGCCTCCAGCTTTGTTCTTTTGGCTTAGGATTGACTTGGCGATGCGGGCTCTTTTTTGGTTCCATATGAACTTTAGAGTAGTTTTTTCCAATTCTGTGAAGAAAGTCATTGGTAGCTTGATGGGGATGGCATTGAATCTATAAATTACCTTCGGCAGTAAGTATGGCCATTTTCACGATATTGATTCTTCCAACCAATGAGCATGGAATGTTCTTCCATTTGTTTGTATCCTCTTTTATTTCATTGAGCAGTGGTTTGTAGTTCTCCTTGAAGAGGTCCTTCACATCCCTTGTAAGTTGGATTCCTAGGTATTTTATTCTCTTTGAAGCAATTGTGAATGAGAGTTCACTCATGATTTGGCTCTCTGTTTGTCTTTTATTGGTGTACAAGAATGCTTGTGATTTTTGTACATTAATTTTGTATCCTGAGACTTTGCTGAATTGGCTAATCAGCTTAAGGAGATTTTGGGCTGAGACAATGGGGTTTTCTAGATATACAATCATGTCATCTGCAAACAGGGACAATTTGACTTCCTCTTTTCCTAATTGAATACACTTTATTTCCTTCTCCTGCCTGATTGCTCTGGCCAGGATATTCCTTTTTCAACTATCGACCATTTAGCGCTCCGAATGTCCACTTGCAGTTTCTGCAGAAAGAGTGTTTCAGAACTGCTCAATCAAAACTAAGGTTGAACTATGTTAGTTGAATGCACAGAAGAGAAAGAAGTTTCGCAGAATTCTTCTGTGTAGTTTTTTTTTGAAGATATTCCTTTTTCCACTACAGGCCTCTTAGCGCACCGAATGTCCACTTGCAGTTTCTATAGAAAGAGTGTTTCAGAACTGCACAATCAAAAGTAAGGTTCAACTATGTTAGTTGAATGCACGGAACACAAAGAAGTTTCAGGGAATGCTTCTGTGTAGTTCTTATTTGAAGATATTCCTTTTCCACTATAGGCCTCTTAGCGCTCCGAATGTCCACTTGCCGTGTATTCAGAAAGAGTGTTTAAGATCTGCTCAATCAAAAGTAAGGTTCAACTCTGTCAATTGAATTCACAGATCAGAAAGAAGTTTCACAGAATGCTTCTGTGTAGTATTTGTTTGAGGATATTCCTTTTTCCACTGTAGTCCGCTTAGCGCTCCGAATGTCCACTTGCAGTTTCTACAGAAAGAGTGTTTAAGAACTGCTCAATCAAAAGTAAAGTTCAACTCTGTTAGTTGAATGCACAGGTCAGAAAGAAGTTTCACCGAATGCTTCTGGGTAGTTTGTATTTGAAGATAATCCTTTTTCCAGTATAGGCCTCATAGCTCTCCGAATATCCCCTTGCAGTTTCTACAGACAAGAGTGTTTCAGAACTGCTCAGTCAAAAGTAAGGTTCAGCTATGTGAGTTCAATGCACAGAACAGAAAGTAGCTTCACAGAATGCTTCTTTGTAGTTTTCATTTGAAGATATTTCTTTTTGCACTTGAGGCCTCATAGCGCTCCGAAGGGCACTTGCAGTTTCTAATGAAAGAGTGTTTCTTAATTCCTCAAAGTAAGGTTCAACTCTGTTATTTGAATGCACAGAACAGAAAAAAGTTTCACAGAATGCTTCTGTGTAGTTTTTATTTGAAGATATATCTTTTTCCACTATAGGCTTCTTAGCGCACAGAATGTCCACTTGCAGTTTCTACAGAAACAGTGTTTCAGAACTGCTCAATAAAATGTAAGGTTCAACTCTGCTAGTAGGATGCACAGATCAGAAAGTATTTTCACAGAATGCTTCTGGGTAATTTGTATTTGAAGATATTCCTTTTTCCACTATAGGCCTCTTAGCGCTCCGGATGTCCAATTGCAGTTTCTACAGAAAGTGTGTTTCAGAAGTGCTCAGTCAAAAGTAAGGTTAAACTCAGTTAGTTGAATGCACAGATCAGAAAGTAGTTTCACAGAATGCGCCTGTGTAGTTTTTATTTGAAGATATTACTTTTTCAACTATAGGCCTAATTGCGCTCCGAATGTCCTCATGCAGTTTCTACGGAAAGAGTGTTTAAGAACTGCACAATCTAAAGTAAGGATCAACTCTGTTAGTTGAATGCACAGATCACAAAGGAGTTTCACAGAATGCTTCTGTGTAGTATTTTTTGAAGATATTCCTTTTTCCACTGTAGTCCGCATAGCGCTCCGAATGTCCACTTGCAGTTTCTACAGAAAGAGTGTTTCAGAACTGCTCAATCAAAGGTAAGGTTCAATTATGTTAGTGGAATGCAGAGAACAGAAAGATGTTTCACAGAATGCTTCTGTGTAGTTTTTTTGAAGACATTCCTTTTCCCACTATAGGCCTCTTAGCGCACCGATTGTCCACTTGCAGTTTCTACAGAAAGAGTGTTTCGGAACTGCTCAATCAAAAGTAAGGTTCAACTATGTTAGTTGAATGCACCGAACACAAAGAAGTTTCACAGAATGCTTCTGTGTAGTTCTTATTTGAAGATATTCCTTTTCCACTATAGGCCTCTTAGCGCTCCGAATGTCCACTTGCAGTTTATTCAGAAAGAGTGTTTCAGATCTGCTCAATCAAAAGTAAGGTTCAACTCTGTTAGTTGAATGCACAGATCAGAAAGAAGTTTCACAGAATGCTTCTGGGTAGTTTGTATTTGAAGATATTCCTTTTTCCACTATAGGCCTCATTGCGCTCCGGAAGTCCAATTGTAGTTTCTACAGAAAGTGGGCTTCCGAAGTGCTCACTCAAAAGTAAGGTTAAACTCAGTTAGTTGAATGCACAGATCAGGAAGGAGTTTCACGGAATGCTTCTGTGTAGTATTTATTTGAAGATATTCCTTTTTCCACTGTAGTCCGCTTAGCGCTCAGAATGTCCACTTGCAGTTTCTACAGAAAAAGTGTTTCAGAACTGCTCAATCAAAAGTAAAGTTCAACTATGTTAGTTGAATGCACGGAACAAGTTTCACAGAATGCTTCTGTGTAGTTCTTATTTGAAGATATTCCTTTTCTACTATACGCCTCTTAGCTCTCCGAAGGTCCACTTGCAGTTTATTCAGAAAGAGTGTTTCAGATCTGCTCAATCAAAAGTAAGGTTCAACTCTGTTAGTTGAATGCACAGATCAGAAAGAAGTTTCACAGAATGCTTCTGGGTAGTTTGTATTTGAACATATTCCTTTTTCCACTATAGGCCTCTTAACGCTCCGGATGTCCAATTGCAGTTTCTACAAAAAGTGTGTTTCAGAAGTGCTCAGTCAAAAGTAAGGTTAAACTCAGTTAGTTGAATGCACAGATCAGAAAGTAGTTTCACAGAATGCTTCTGTGTAGTGTTTATTTGAATATATTCCCTTTTCCACTACAGGCCCCTTAGCGCTCCGAATGTCCACTTGAAATCTCTGTAGAAAGAGTGTTTCACAACTCCTCAATCAAAAGTAAGATTCAAATCTGTTAGTTGAATGCACTGATCAGAAAGAAGTTTCACAGAATGCTTCTGTATAGTCTTTATTTGAAGATAACCCTTTTTCCACTGTAGTCCGCTTAGCGGTCCGAATGTCCACTTGCAGTTTCTACAGAAAGAGTGTTTTAGAAATCCTCAATCAAAAGTAAGGTTCAACTCTGTTAGTTGAATGCACAGAACAGAAAGATGTTTCACAGAATGCTTCTCTGTAGTTTTTATTTGCCGATATTCCTTCTTCCCCTATAGGCCTTTTAGCGCTCCGAATGTCCACTTTCAATTTCTATAGAAAGAGTGTTTCAGAACTGCTCAATCAAAACGAATTTTCAACTCTGTTAGTTGAATGCACTGATCAGAAAGAAGTTTCACAGAATGCTTCTGTGTAGTCTTTATTGGAGGATATTCCTTTTTTTTTATGATTTTTTTTTATTATTATACTTTAGGGTTTTAGGGTACATGTGCACAATGTGAAGGTTTGTTACATATGTACCCATGTGCCATGTTGATTTCCTGCACCCATTAAGTCGTCATTTGGCCTTACGTGTATCTCCTAATGCTGTCCCTCCCCCGTCCCCCCACCCCACAACAGTCCCCGGAGCGTGATTTTCCCCTTCCTGTTTCCATGAGTTCTCATTGTTCAATTCCCACCTATGAGTGAGAACATGCGATGTTTGGTTTTTCGTCCTTGCGATAGTTTACTGAGAATGATGTTTTCCAGTTTCATCCGTGTCCCTACAAAGGACACGAACTCATCATTTTTTATGGCTGCATAGTATTCCATGGTGTATATGTGCCACATTTTCTTAATCCAGTCTATCGTTGTTGGACATTTGGGTTGGTTCCAACTCTTTGCTATTGTGAATAGTGCCGCAATAAACATACGTGTGCATGTGTCTTTATAGCAGCATGACTTATAGTCCTTTGGGTATATACCCAGTAATGGGATGGCTGGGTCAAATGGTATTTCTAGTTCTAGATCCCTGAGGAATCGCCACACTGACTTCCACAATGCTTGAACTAGTTTACAGTCCCACCAACAGTGTAAAAGTGTTCCTATTTCTCCAAATCCTCTCCAGCACCTGTTGTTTCCTGATTTTTTAATGATGGCCATTCTAACTGGTGTGAGATGGTATCTCACTGTGGTTTTGATTTGCATTTCTCTGATGGCCAGTGATGAGGAGCATTTCTTCATGTGTTTTTTGGCTGCATAAATGTCTTCTTTTGAGAATTGTCTGTTCATGTCCTCTGCCCACTTTTTGATGGGGTTGTTTGTTTTTTCTTGTAAATTTGTTTGGGTTCATTGTAGATTCTGGATATTAGCCCTTTGTCAGATGAGTAGGTTGCAAAATTTTCTCCCATTGTGTAGGTTGCCTGTTCACTCTGATGAGAGTTTCTTTTGCTGTGCAGAAGCTCTTTAGTTTAATGAGATCCCATTTGTCGATTTTGGCTTTTGTTGCCATTGCTTTTGGTGTTTTAGACATGAAGTCCTTGCCCACGCCTATGTCCTGAATGGTATTGCCTAGGTTTTCTTGTAGGATTTTAATGGTTTTAAGACTAATATATAAGTCTTTAATCCATCTTGAATTAATTTTGGTATAAGGTGTAAGGAAGGGATCCAGTTGCAGCTTTCTACATATGGCTAGCCAGTTTTCCCAGCACCATTTATTAAATAGGGAAGCCTTTCCCCATTTCTTGTTTTTGTCAGGTTTGTCAAAGATCAGATAGTTGTAGCTATGCGGCATCATTTCTGAGGGCTCTGTTCTGTCCCATTGATCTATGTCTCTGTTGTGGTACCAGTACCATGCTGTTTTGGTTACTGTAGCGTGATGCCTCCAGCTTTGTTCTTTTGGCTTAGGATTGACTTGGCGATGCGGGCTCTTTTTTGGTTCCATATGAACTTTAGAGTAGTTTTTTCCAATTCTGTGAAGAAAGTCATTGGTAGCTTGATGGGGATGGCATTGAATCTATAAATTACCTTCGGCAGTAAGTATGGCCATTTTCACGATATTGATTCTTCCAACCAATGAGCATGGAATGTTCTTCCATTTGTTTGTATCCTCTTTTATTTCATTGAGCAGTGGTTTGTAGTTCTCCTTGAAGAGGTCCTTCACATCCCTTGTAAGTTGGATTCCTAGGTATTTTATTCTCTTTGAAGCAATTGTGAATGAGAGTTCACTCATGATTTGGCTCTCTGTTTGTCTTTTATTGGTGTACAAGAATGCTTGTGATTTTTGTACATTAATTTTGTATCCTGAGACTTTGCTGAATTGGCTAATCAGCTTAAGGAGATTTTGGGCTGAGACAATGGGGTTTTCTAGATATACAATCATGTCATCTGCAAACAGGGACAATTTGACTTCCTCTTTTCCTAATTGAATACACTTTATTTCCTTCTCCTGCCTGATTGCTCTGGCCAGGATATTCCTTTTTCAACTATCGACCATTTAGCGCTCCGAATGTCCACTTGCAGTTTCTGCAGAAAGAGTGTTTCAGAACTGCTCAATCAAAACTAAGGTTGAACTATGTTAGTTGAATGCACAGAAGAGAAAGAAGTTTCGCAGAATTCTTCTGTGTAGTTTTTTTTTGAAGATATTCCTTTTTCCACTACAGGCCTCTTAGCGCACCGAATGTCCACTTGCAGTTTCTATAGAAAGAGTGTTTCAGAACTGCACAATCAAAAGTAAGGTTCAACTATGTTAGTTGAATGCACGGAACACAAAGAAGTTTCAGGGAATGCTTCTGTGTAGTTCTTATTTGAAGATATTCCTTTTCCACTATAGGCCTCTTAGCGCTCCGAATGTCCACTTGCCGTGTATTCAGAAAGAGTGTTTAAGATCTGCTCAATCAAAAGTAAGGTTCAACTCTGTCAATTGAATTCACAGATCAGAAAGAAGTTTCACAGAATGCTTCTGTGTAGTATTTGTTTGAGGATATTCCTTTTTCCACTGTAGTCCGCTTAGCGCTCCGAATGTCCACTTGCAGTTTCTACAGAAAGAGTGTTTAAGAACTGCTCAATCAAAAGTAAAGTTCAACTCTGTTAGTTGAATGCACAGGTCAGAAAGAAGTTTCACCGAATGCTTCTGGGTAGTTTGTATTTGAAGATAATCCTTTTTCCAGTATAGGCCTCATAGCTCTCCGAATATCCCCTTGCAGTTTCTACAGACAAGAGTGTTTCAGAACTGCTCAGTCAAAAGTAAGGTTCAGCTATGTGAGTTCAATGCACAGAACAGAAAGTAGCTTCACAGAATGCTTCTTTGTAGTTTTCATTTGAAGATATTTCTTTTTGCACTTGAGGCCTCATAGCGCTCCGAAGGGCACTTGCAGTTTCTAATGAAAGAGTGTTTCTTAATTCCTCAAAGTAAGGTTCAACTCTGTTATTTGAATGCACAGAACAGAAAAAAGTTTCACAGAATGCTTCTGTGTAGTTTTTATTTGAAGATATATCTTTTTCCACTATAGGCTTCTTAGCGCACAGAATGTCCACTTGCAGTTTCTACAGAAACAGTGTTTCAGAACTGCTCAATAAAATGTAAGGTTCAACTCTGCTAGTAGGATGCACAGATCAGAAAGTATTTTCACAGAATGCTTCTGGGTAATTTGTATTTGAAGATATTCCTTTTTCCACTATAGGCCTCTTAGCGCTCCGGATGTCCAATTGCAGTTTCTACAGAAAGTGTGTTTCAGAAGTGCTCAGTCAAAAGTAAGGTTAAACTCAGTTAGTTGAATGCACAGATCAGAAAGTAGTTTCACAGAATGCGCCTGTGTAGTTTTTATTTGAAGATATTACTTTTTCAACTATAGGCCTAATTGCGCTCCGAATGTCCTCATGCAGTTTCTACGGAAAGAGTGTTTAAGAACTGCACAATCTAAAGTAAGGATCAACTCTGTTAGTTGAATGCACAGATCACAAAGGAGTTTCACAGAATGCTTCTGTGTAGTATTTTTTGAAGATATTCCTTTTTCCACTGTAGTCCGCATAGCGCTCCGAATGTCCACTTGCAGTTTCTACAGAAAGAGTGTTTCAGAACTGCTCAATCAAAGGTAAGGTTCAATTATGTTAGTGGAATGCAGAGAACAGAAAGATGTTTCACAGAATGCTTCTGTGTAGTTTTTTTGAAGACATTCCTTTTCCCACTATAGGCCTCTTAGCGCACCGATTGTCCACTTGCAGTTTCTACAGAAAGAGTGTTTCGGAACTGCTCAATCAAAAGTAAGGTTCAACTATGTTAGTTGAATGCACCGAACACAAAGAAGTTTCACAGAATGCTTCTGTGTAGTTCTTATTTGAAGATATTCCTTTTCCACTATAGGCCTCTTAGCGCTCCGAATGTCCACTTGCAGTTTATTCAGAAAGAGTGTTTCAGATCTGCTCAATCAAAAGTAAGGTTCAACTCTGTTAGTTGAATGCACAGATCAGAAAGAAGTTTCACAGAATGCTTCTGGGTAGTTTGTATTTGAAGATATTCCTTTTTCCACTATAGGCCTCATTGCGCTCCGGAAGTCCAATTGTAGTTTCTACAGAAAGTGGGCTTCCGAAGTGCTCACTCAAAAGTAAGGTTAAACTCAGTTAGTTGAATGCACAGATCAGGAAGGAGTTTCACGGAATGCTTCTGTGTAGTATTTATTTGAAGATATTCCTTTTTCCACTGTAGTCCGCTTAGCGCTCAGAATGTCCACTTGCAGTTTCTACAGAAAAAGTGTTTCAGAACTGCTCAATCAAAAGTAAAGTTCAACTATGTTAGTTGAATGCACGGAACAAGTTTCACAGAATGCTTCTGTGTAGTTCTTATTTGAAGATATTCCTTTTCTACTATACGCCTCTTAGCTCTCCGAAGGTCCACTTGCAGTTTATTCAGAAAGAGTGTTTCAGATCTGCTCAATCAAAAGTAAGGTTCAACTCTGTTAGTTGAATGCACAGATCAGAAAGAAGTTTCACAGAATGCTTCTGGGTAGTTTGTATTTGAACATATTCCTTTCTCCACTATAGGCCTCTTAACGCTCCGGATGTCCAATTGCAGTTTCTACAAAAAGTGTGTTTCAGAAGTGCTCAGTCAAAAGTAAGGTTAAACTCAGTTAGTTGAATGCACAGATCAGAAAGTAGTTTCACAGAATGCTTCTGTGTAGTGTTTATTTGAATATATTCCCTTTTCCACTACAGGCCCCTTAGCGCTCCGAATGTCCACTTGAAATCTCTGTAGAAAGAGTGTTTCACAACTCCTCAATCAAAAGTAAGATTCAAATCTGTTAGTTGAATGCACTGATCAGAAAGAAGTTTCACAGAATGCTTCTGTATAGTCTTTATTTGAAGATAACCCTTTTTCCACTGTAGTCCGCTTAGCGGTCCGAATGTCCACTTGCAGTTTCTACAGAAAGAGTGTTTTAGAAATCCTCAATCAAAAGTAAGGTTCAACTCTGTTAGTTGAATGCACAGAACAGAAAGATGTTTCACAGAATGCTTCTCTGTAGTTTTTATTTGCCGATATTCCTTCTTCCCCTATAGGCCTTTTAGCGCTCCGAATGTCCACTTTCAATTTCTATAGAAAGAGTGTTTCAGAACTGCTCAATCAAAACGAATTTTCAACTCTGTTAGTTGAATGCACTGATCAGAAAGAAGTTTCACAGAATGCTTCTGTGTAGTCTTTATTGGAGGATATTCCTTTTTTTTTATGATTTTTTTTTATTATTATACTTTAGGGTTTTAGGGTACATGTGCACAATGTGAAGGTTTGTTACATATGTACCCATGTGCCATGTTGATTTCCTGCACCCATTAAGTCGTCATTTGGCCTTACGTGTATCTCCTAATGCTGTCCCTCCCCCGTCCCCCCACCCCACAACAGTCCCCGGAGCGTGATTTTCCCCTTCCTGTTTCCATGAGTTCTCATTGTTCAATTCCCACCTATGAGTGAGAACATGCGATGTTTGGTTTTTCGTCCTTGCGATAGTTTACTGAGAATGATGTTTTCCAGTTTCATCCGTGTCCCTACAAAGGACACGAACTCATCATTTTTTATGGCTGCATAGTATTCCATGGTGTATATGTGCCACATTTTCTTAATCCAGTCTATCGTTGTTGGACATTTGGGTTGGTTCCAACTCTTTGCTATTGTGAATAGTGCCGCAATAAACATACGTGTGCATGTGTCTTTATAGCAGCATGACTTATAGTCCTTTGGGTATATACCCAGTAATGGGATGGCTGGGTCAAATGGTATTTCTAGTTCTAGATCCCTGAGGAATCGCCACACTGACTTCCACAATGCTTGAACTAGTTTACAGTCCCACCAACAGTGTAAAAGTGTTCCTATTTCTCCAAATCCTCTCCAGCACCTGTTGTTTCCTGATTTTTTAATGATGGCCATTCTAACTGGTGTGAGATGGTATCTCACTGTGGTTTTGATTTGCATTTCTCTGATGGCCAGTGATGAGGAGCATTTCTTCATGTGTTTTTTGGCTGCATAAATGTCTTCTTTTGAGAATTGTCTGTTCATGTCCTCTGCCCACTTTTTGATGGGGTTGTTTGTTTTTTCTTGTAAATTTGTTTGGGTTCATTGTAGATTCTGGATATTAGCCCTTTGTCAGATGAGTAGGTTGCAAAATTTTCTCCCATTGTGTAGGTTGCCTGTTCACTCTGATGAGAGTTTCTTTTGCTGTGCAGAAGCTCTTTAGTTTAATGAGATCCCATTTGTCGATTTTGGCTTTTGTTGCCATTGCTTTTGGTGTTTTAGACATGAAGTCCTTGCCCACGCCTATGTCCTGAATGGTATTGCCTAGGTTTTCTTGTAGGATTTTAATGGTTTTAAGACTAATATATAAGTCTTTAATCCATCTTGAATTAATTTTGGTATAAGGTGTAAGGAAGGGATCCAGTTGCAGCTTTCTACATATGGCTAGCCAGTTTTCCCAGCACCATTTATTAAATAGGGAAGCCTTTCCCCATTTCTTGTTTTTGTCAGGTTTGTCAAAGATCAGATAGTTGTAGCTATGCGGCATCATTTCTGAGGGCTCTGTTCTGTCCCATTGATCTATGTCTCTGTTGTGGTACCAGTACCATGCTGTTTTGGTTACTGTAGCGTGATGCCTCCAGCTTTGTTCTTTTGGCTTAGGATTGACTTGGCGATGCGGGCTCTTTTTTGGTTCCATATGAACTTTAGAGTAGTTTTTTCCAATTCTGTGAAGAAAGTCATTGGTAGCTTGATGGGGATGGCATTGAATCTATAAATTACCTTCGGCAGTAAGTATGGCCATTTTCACGATATTGATTCTTCCAACCAATGAGCATGGAATGTTCTTCCATTTGTTTGTATCCTCTTTTATTTCATTGAGCAGTGGTTTGTAGTTCTCCTTGAAGAGGTCCTTCACATCCCTTGTAAGTTGGATTCCTAGGTATTTTATTCTCTTTGAAGCAATTGTGAATGAGAGTTCACTCATGATTTGGCTCTCTGTTTGTCTTTTATTGGTGTACAAGAATGCTTGTGATTTTTGTACATTAATTTTGTATCCTGAGACTTTGCTGAATTGGCTAATCAGCTTAAGGAGATTTTGGGCTGAGACAATGGGGTTTTCTAGATATACAATCATGTCATCTGCAAACAGGGACAATTTGACTTCCTCTTTTCCTAATTGAATACACTTTATTTCCTTCTCCTGCCTGATTGCTCTGGCCAGGATATTCCTTTTTCAACTATCGACCATTTAGCGCTCCGAATGTCCACTTGCAGTTTCTGCAGAAAGAGTGTTTCAGAACTGCTCAATCAAAACTAAGGTTGAACTATGTTAGTTGAATGCACAGAAGAGAAAGAAGTTTCGCAGAATTCTTCTGTGTAGTTTTTTTTTGAAGATATTCCTTTTTCCACTACAGGCCTCTTAGCGCACCGAATGTCCACTTGCAGTTTCTATAGAAAGAGTGTTTCAGAACTGCACAATCAAAAGTAAGGTTCAACTATGTTAGTTGAATGCACGGAACACAAAGAAGTTTCAGGGAATGCTTCTGTGTAGTTCTTATTTGAAGATATTCCTTTTCCACTATAGGCCTCTTAGCGCTCCGAATGTCCACTTGCCGTGTATTCAGAAAGAGTGTTTAAGATCTGCTCAATCAAAAGTAAGGTTCAACTCTGTCAATTGAATTCACAGATCAGAAAGAAGTTTCACAGAATGCTTCTGTGTAGTATTTGTTTGAGGATATTCCTTTTTCCACTGTAGTCCGCTTAGCGCTCCGAATGTCCACTTGCAGTTTCTACAGAAAGAGTGTTTAAGAACTGCTCAATCAAAAGTAAAGTTCAACTCTGTTAGTTGAATGCACAGGTCAGAAAGAAGTTTCACCGAATGCTTCTGGGTAGTTTGTATTTGAAGATAATCCTTTTTCCAGTATAGGCCTCATAGCTCTCCGAATATCCCCTTGCAGTTTCTACAGACAAGAGTGTTTCAGAACTGCTCAGTCAAAAGTAAGGTTCAGCTATGTGAGTTCAATGCACAGAACAGAAAGTAGCTTCACAGAATGCTTCTTTGTAGTTTTCATTTGAAGATATTTCTTTTTGCACTTGAGGCCTCATAGCGCTCCGAAGGGCACTTGCAGTTTCTAATGAAAGAGTGTTTCTTAATTCCTCAAAGTAAGGTTCAACTCTGTTATTTGAATGCACAGAACAGAAAAAAGTTTCACAGAATGCTTCTGTGTAGTTTTTATTTGAAGATATATCTTTTTCCACTATAGGCTTCTTAGCGCACAGAATGTCCACTTGCAGTTTCTACAGAAACAGTGTTTCAGAACTGCTCAATAAAATGTAAGGTTCAACTCTGCTAGTAGGATGCACAGATCAGAAAGTATTTTCACAGAATGCTTCTGGGTAATTTGTATTTGAAGATATTCCTTTTTCCACTATAGGCCTCTTAGCGCTCCGGATGTCCAATTGCAGTTTCTACAGAAAGTGTGTTTCAGAAGTGCTCAGTCAAAAGTAAGGTTAAACTCAGTTAGTTGAATGCACAGATCAGAAAGTAGTTTCACAGAATGCGCCTGTGTAGTTTTTATTTGAAGATATTACTTTTTCAACTATAGGCCTAATTGCGCTCCGAATGTCCTCATGCAGTTTCTACGGAAAGAGTGTTTAAGAACTGCACAATCTAAAGTAAGGATCAACTCTGTTAGTTGAATGCACAGATCACAAAGGAGTTTCACAGAATGCTTCTGTGTAGTATTTTTTGAAGATATTCCTTTTTCCACTGTAGTCCGCATAGCGCTCCGAATGTCCACTTGCAGTTTCTACAGAAAGAGTGTTTCAGAACTGCTCAATCAAAGGTAAGGTTCAATTATGTTAGTGGAATGCAGAGAACAGAAAGATGTTTCACAGAATGCTTCTGTGTAGTTTTTTTGAAGACATTCCTTTTCCCACTATAGGCCTCTTAGCGCACCGATTGTCCACTTGCAGTTTCTACAGAAAGAGTGTTTCGGAACTGCTCAATCAAAAGTAAGGTTCAACTATGTTAGTTGAATGCACCGAACACAAAGAAGTTTCACAGAATGCTTCTGTGTAGTTCTTATTTGAAGATATTCCTTTTCCACTATAGGCCTCTTAGCGCTCCGAATGTCCACTTGCAGTTTATTCAGAAAGAGTGTTTCAGATCTGCTCAATCAAAAGTAAGGTTCAACTCTGTTAGTTGAATGCACAGATCAGAAAGAAGTTTCACAGAATGCTTCTGGGTAGTTTGTATTTGAAGATATTCCTTTTTCCACTATAGGCCTCATTGCGCTCCGGAAGTCCAATTGTAGTTTCTACAGAAAGTGGGCTTCCGAAGTGCTCACTCAAAAGTAAGGTTAAACTCAGTTAGTTGAATGCACAGATCAGGAAGGAGTTTCACGGAATGCTTCTGTGTAGTATTTATTTGAAGATATTCCTTTTTCCACTGTAGTCCGCTTAGCGCTCAGAATGTCCACTTGCAGTTTCTACAGAAAAAGTGTTTCAGAACTGCTCAATCAAAAGTAAAGTTCAACTATGTTAGTTGAATGCACGGAACAAGTTTCACAGAATGCTTCTGTGTAGTTCTTATTTGAAGATATTCCTTTTCTACTATACGCCTCTTAGCTCTCCGAAGGTCCACTTGCAGTTTATTCAGAAAGAGTGTTTCAGATCTGCTCAATCAAAAGTAAGGTTCAACTCTGTTAGTTGAATGCACAGATCAGAAAGAAGTTTCACAGAATGCTTCTGGGTAGTTTGTATTTGAACATATTCCTTTCTCCACTATAGGCCTCTTAACGCTCCGGATGTCCAATTGCAGTTTCTACAAAAAGTGTGTTTCAGAAGTGCTCAGTCAAAAGTAAGGTTAAACTCAGTTAGTTGAATGCACAGATCAGAAAGTAGTTTCACAGAATGCTTCTGTGTAGTGTTTATTTGAATATATTCCCTTTTCCACTACAGGCCCCTTAGCGCTCCGAATGTCCACTTGAAATCTCTGTAGAAAGAGTGTTTCACAACTCCTCAATCAAAAGTAAGATTCAAATCTGTTAGTTGAATGCACTGATCAGAAAGAAGTTTCACAGAATGCTTCTGTATAGTCTTTATTTGAAGATAACCCTTTTTCCACTGTAGTCCGCTTAGCGGTCCGAATGTCCACTTGCAGTTTCTACAGAAAGAGTGTTTTAGAAATCCTCAATCAAAAGTAAGGTTCAACTCTGTTAGTTGAATGCACAGAACAGAAAGATGTTTCACAGAATGCTTCTCTGTAGTTTTTATTTGCCGATATTCCTTCTTCCCCTATAGGCCTTTTAGCGCTCCGAATGTCCACTTTCAATTTCTATAGAAAGAGTGTTTCAGAACTGCTCAATCAAAACGAATTTTCAACTCTGTTAGTTGAATGCACTGATCAGAAAGAAGTTTCACAGAATGCTTCTGTGTAGTCTTTATTGGAGGATATTCCTTTTTTTTTATGATTTTTTTTTATTATTATACTTTAGGGTTTTAGGGTACATGTGCACAATGTGAAGGTTTGTTACATATGTACCCATGTGCCATGTTGATTTCCTGCACCCATTAAGTCGTCATTTGGCCTTACGTGTATCTCCTAATGCTGTCCCTCCCCCGTCCCCCCACCCCACAACAGTCCCCGGAGCGTGATTTTCCCCTTCCTGTTTCCATGAGTTCTCATTGTTCAATTCCCACCTATGAGTGAGAACATGCGATGTTTGGTTTTTCGTCCTTGCGATAGTTTACTGAGAATGATGTTTTCCAGTTTCATCCGTGTCCCTACAAAGGACACGAACTCATCATTTTTTATGGCTGCATAGTATTCCATGGTGTATATGTGCCACATTTTCTTAATCCAGTCTATCGTTGTTGGACATTTGGGTTGGTTCCAACTCTTTGCTATTGTGAATAGTGCCGCAATAAACATACGTGTGCATGTGTCTTTATAGCAGCATGACTTATAGTCCTTTGGGTATATACCCAGTAATGGGATGGCTGGGTCAAATGGTATTTCTAGTTCTAGATCCCTGAGGAATCGCCACACTGACTTCCACAATGCTTGAACTAGTTTACAGTCCCACCAACAGTGTAAAAGTGTTCCTATTTCTCCAAATCCTCTCCAGCACCTGTTGTTTCCTGATTTTTTAATGATGGCCATTCTAACTGGTGTGAGATGGTATCTCACTGTGGTTTTGATTTGCATTTCTCTGATGGCCAGTGATGAGGAGCATTTCTTCATGTGTTTTTTGGCTGCATAAATGTCTTCTTTTGAGAATTGTCTGTTCATGTCCTCTGCCCACTTTTTGATGGGGTTGTTTGTTTTTTCTTGTAAATTTGTTTGGGTTCATTGTAGATTCTGGATATTAGCCCTTTGTCAGATGAGTAGGTTGCAAAATTTTCTCCCATTGTGTAGGTTGCCTGTTCACTCTGATGAGAGTTTCTTTTGCTGTGCAGAAGCTCTTTAGTTTAATGAGATCCCATTTGTCGATTTTGGCTTTTGTTGCCATTGCTTTTGGTGTTTTAGACATGAAGTCCTTGCCCACGCCTATGTCCTGAATGGTATTGCCTAGGTTTTCTTGTAGGATTTTAATGGTTTTAAGACTAATATATAAGTCTTTAATCCATCTTGAATTAATTTTGGTATAAGGTGTAAGGAAGGGATCCAGTTGCAGCTTTCTACATATGGCTAGCCAGTTTTCCCAGCACCATTTATTAAATAGGGAAGCCTTTCCCCATTTCTTGTTTTTGTCAGGTTTGTCAAAGATCAGATAGTTGTAGCTATGCGGCATCATTTCTGAGGGCTCTGTTCTGTCCCATTGATCTATGTCTCTGTTGTGGTACCAGTACCATGCTGTTTTGGTTACTGTAGCGTGATGCCTCCAGCTTTGTTCTTTTGGCTTAGGATTGACTTGGCGATGCGGGCTCTTTTTTGGTTCCATATGAACTTTAGAGTAGTTTTTTCCAATTCTGTGAAGAAAGTCATTGGTAGCTTGATGGGGATGGCATTGAATCTATAAATTACCTTCGGCAGTAAGTATGGCCATTTTCACGATATTGATTCTTCCAACCAATGAGCATGGAATGTTCTTCCATTTGTTTGTATCCTCTTTTATTTCATTGAGCAGTGGTTTGTAGTTCTCCTTGAAGAGGTCCTTCACATCCCTTGTAAGTTGGATTCCTAGGTATTTTATTCTCTTTGAAGCAATTGTGAATGAGAGTTCACTCATGATTTGGCTCTCTGTTTGTCTTTTATTGGTGTACAAGAATGCTTGTGATTTTTGTACATTAATTTTGTATCCTGAGACTTTGCTGAATTGGCTAATCAGCTTAAGGAGATTTTGGGCTGAGACAATGGGGTTTTCTAGATATACAATCATGTCATCTGCAAACAGGGACAATTTGACTTCCTCTTTTCCTAATTGAATACACTTTATTTCCTTCTCCTGCCTGATTGCTCTGGCCAGGATATTCCTTTTTCAACTATCGACCATTTAGCGCTCCGAATGTCCACTTGCAGTTTCTGCAGAAAGAGTGTTTCAGAACTGCTCAATCAAAACTAAGGTTGAACTATGTTAGTTGAACGCACAGAAGAGAAAGAAGTTTCGCAGAATTCTTCTGTGTAGTTTTTTTTTGAAGATATTCCTTTTTCCACTACAGGCCTCTTAGCGCACCGAATGTCCACTTGCAGTTTCTATAGAAAGAGTGTTTCAGAACTGCACAATCAAAAGTAAGGTTCAACTATGTTAGTTGAATGCACGGAACACAAAGAAGTTTCAGGGAATGCTTCTGTGTAGTTCTTATTTGAAGATATTCCTTTTCCACTATAGGCCTCTTAGCGCTCCGAATGTCCACTTGCCGTGTATTCAGAAAGAGTGTTTAAGATCTGCTCAATCAAAAGTAAGGTTCAACTCTGTCAATTGAATTCACAGATCAGAAAGAAGTTTCACAGAATGCTTCTGTGTAGTATTTGTTTGAGGATATTCCTTTTTCCACTGTAGTCCGCTTAGCGCTCCGAATGTCCACTTGCAGTTTCTACAGAAAGAGTGTTTAAGAACTGCTCAATCAAAAGTAAAGTTCAACTCTGTTAGTTGAATGCACAGGTCAGAAAGAAGTTTCACCGAATGCTTCTGGGTAGTTTGTATTTGAAGATAATCCTTTTTCCAGTATAGGCCTCATAGCTCTCCGAATATCCCCTTGCAGTTTCTACAGACAAGAGTGTTTCAGAACTGCTCAGTCAAAAGTAAGGTTCAGCTATGTGAGTTCAATGCACAGAACAGAAAGTAGCTTCACAGAATGCTTCTTTGTAGTTTTCATTTGAAGATATTTCTTTTTGCACTTGAGGCCTCATAGCGCTCCGAAGGGCACTTGCAGTTTCTAATGAAAGAGTGTTTCTTAATTCCTCAAAGTAAGGTTCAACTCTGTTATTTGAATGCACAGAACAGAAAAAAGTTTCACAGAATGCTTCTGTGTAGTTTTTATTTGAAGATATATCTTTTTCCACTATAGGCTTCTTAGCGCACAGAATGTCCACTTGCAGTTTCTACAGAAACAGTGTTTCAGAACTGCTCAATAAAATGTAAGGTTCAACTCTGCTAGTAGGATGCACAGATCAGAAAGTATTTTCACAGAATGCTTCTGGGTAATTTGTATTTGAAGATATTCCTTTTTCCACTATAGGCCTCTTAGCGCTCCGGATGTCCAATTGCAGTTTCTACAGAAAGTGTGTTTCAGAAGTGCTCAGTCAAAAGTAAGGTTAAACTCAGTTAGTTGAATGCACAGATCAGAAAGTAGTTTCACAGAATGCGCCTGTGTAGTTTTTATTTGAAGATATTACTTTTTCAACTATAGGCCTAATTGCGCTCCGAATGTCCTCATGCAGTTTCTACGGAAAGAGTGTTTAAGAACTGCACAATCTAAAGTAAGGATCAACTCTGTTAGTTGAATGCACAGATCACAAAGGAGTTTCACAGAATGCTTCTGTGTAGTATTTTTTGAAGATATTCCTTTTTCCACTGTAGTCCGCATAGCGCTCCGAATGTCCACTTGCAGTTTCTACAGAAAGAGTGTTTCAGAACTGCTCAATCAAAGGTAAGGTTCAATTATGTTAGTGGAATGCAGAGAACAGAAAGATGTTTCACAGAATGCTTCTGTGTAGTTTTTTTGAAGACATTCCTTTTCCCACTATAGGCCTCTTAGCGCACCGATTGTCCACTTGCAGTTTCTACAGAAAGAGTGTTTCGGAACTGCTCAATCAAAAGTAAGGTTCAACTATGTTAGTTGAATGCACCGAACACAAAGAAGTTTCACAGAATGCTTCTGTGTAGTTCTTATTTGAAGATATTCCTTTTCCACTATAGGCCTCTTAGCGCTCCGAATGTCCACTTGCAGTTTATTCAGAAAGAGTGTTTCAGATCTGCTCAATCAAAAGTAAGGTTCAACTCTGTTAGTTGAATGCACAGATCAGAAAGAAGTTTCACAGAATGCTTCTGGGTAGTTTGTATTTGAAGATATTCCTTTTTCCACTATAGGCCTCATTGCGCTCCGGAAGTCCAATTGTAGTTTCTACAGAAAGTGGGCTTCCGAAGTGCTCACTCAAAAGTAAGGTTAAACTCAGTTAGTTGAATGCACAGATCAGGAAGGAGTTTCACGGAATGCTTCTGTGTAGTATTTATTTGAAGATATTCCTTTTTCCACTGTAGTCCGCTTAGCGCTCAGAATGTCCACTTGCAGTTTCTACAGAAAAAGTGTTTCAGAACTGCTCAATCAAAAGTAAAGTTCAACTATGTTAGTTGAATGCACGGAACAAGTTTCACAGAATGCTTCTGTGTAGTTCTTATTTGAAGATATTCCTTTTCTACTATACGCCTCTTAGCTCTCCGAAGGTCCACTTGCAGTTTATTCAGAAAGAGTGTTTCAGATCTGCTCAATCAAAAGTAAGGTTCAACTCTGTTAGTTGAATGCACAGATCAGAAAGAAGTTTCACAGAATGCTTCTGGGTAGTTTGTATTTGAACATATTCCTTTCTCCACTATAGGCCTCTTAACGCTCCGGATGTCCAATTGCAGTTTCTACAAAAAGTGTGTTTCAGAAGTGCTCAGTCAAAAGTAAGGTTAAACTCAGTTAGTTGAATGCACAGATCAGAAAGTAGTTTCACAGAATGCTTCTGTGTAGTGTTTATTTGAATATATTCCCTTTTCCACTACAGGCCCCTTAGCGCTCCGAATGTCCACTTGAAATCTCTGTAGAAAGAGTGTTTCACAACTCCTCAATCAAAAGTAAGATTCAAATCTGTTAGTTGAATGCACTGATCAGAAAGAAGTTTCACAGAATGCTTCTGTATAGTCTTTATTTGAAGATAACCCTTTTTCCACTGTAGTCCGCTTAGCGGTCCGAATGTCCACTTGCAGTTTCTACAGAAAGAGTGTTTTAGAAATCCTCAATCAAAAGTAAGGTTCAACTCTGTTAGTTGAATGCACAGAACAGAAAGATGTTTCACAGAATGCTTCTCTGTAGTTTTTATTTGCCGATATTCCTTCTTCCCCTATAGGCCTTTTAGCGCTCCGAATGTCCACTTTCAATTTCTATAGAAAGAGTGTTTCAGAACTGCTCAATCAAAACGAATTTTCAACTCTGTTAGTTGAATGCACTGATCAGAAAGAAGTTTCACAGAATGCTTCTGTGTAGTCTTTATTGGAGGATATTCCTTTTTTTTTATGATTTTTTTTTATTATTATACTTTAGGGTTTTAGGGTACATGTGCACAATGTGAAGGTTTGTTACATATGTACCCATGTGCCATGTTGATTTCCTGCACCCATTAAGTCGTCATTTGGCCTTACGTGTATCTCCTAATGCTGTCCCTCCCCCGTCCCCCCACCCCACAACAGTCCCCGGAGCGTGATTTTCCCCTTCCTGTTTCCATGAGTTCTCATTGTTCAATTCCCACCTATGAGTGAGAACATGCGATGTTTGGTTTTTCGTCCTTGCGATAGTTTACTGAGAATGATGTTTTCCAGTTTCATCCGTGTCCCTACAAAGGACACGAACTCATCATTTTTTATGGCTGCATAGTATTCCATGGTGTATATGTGCCACATTTTCTTAATCCAGTCTATCGTTGTTGGACATTTGGGTTGGTTCCAACTCTTTGCTATTGTGAATAGTGCCGCAATAAACATACGTGTGCATGTGTCTTTATAGCAGCATGACTTATAGTCCTTTGGGTATATACCCAGTAATGGGATGGCTGGGTCAAATGGTATTTCTAGTTCTAGATCCCTGAGGAATCGCCACACTGACTTCCACAATGCTTGAACTAGTTTACAGTCCCACCAACAGTGTAAAAGTGTTCCTATTTCTCCAAATCCTCTCCAGCACCTGTTGTTTCCTGATTTTTTAATGATGGCCATTCTAACTGGTGTGAGATGGTATCTCACTGTGGTTTTGATTTGCATTTCTCTGATGGCCAGTGATGAGGAGCATTTCTTCATGTGTTTTTTGGCTGCATAAATGTCTTCTTTTGAGAATTGTCTGTTCATGTCCTCTGCCCACTTTTTGATGGGGTTGTTTGTTTTTTCTTGTAAATTTGTTTGGGTTCATTGTAGATTCTGGATATTAGCCCTTTGTCAGATGAGTAGGTTGCAAAATTTTCTCCCATTGTGTAGGTTGCCTGTTCACTCTGATGAGAGTTTCTTTTGCTGTGCAGAAGCTCTTTAGTTTAATGAGATCCCATTTGTCGATTTTGGCTTTTGTTGCCATTGCTTTTGGTGTTTTAGACATGAAGTCCTTGCCCACGCCTATGTCCTGAATGGTATTGCCTAGGTTTTCTTGTAGGATTTTAATGGTTTTAAGACTAATATATAAGTCTTTAATCCATCTTGAATTAATTTTGGTATAAGGTGTAAGGAAGGGATCCAGTTGCAGCTTTCTACATATGGCTAGCCAGTTTTCCCAGCACCATTTATTAAATAGGGAAGCCTTTCCCCATTTCTTGTTTTTGTCAGGTTTGTCAAAGATCAGATAGTTGTAGCTATGCGGCATCATTTCTGAGGGCTCTGTTCTGTCCCATTGATCTATGTCTCTGTTGTGGTACCAGTACCATGCTGTTTTGGTTACTGTAGCGTGATGCCTCCAGCTTTGTTCTTTTGGCTTAGGATTGACTTGGCGATGCGGGCTCTTTTTTGGTTCCATATGAACTTTAGAGTAGTTTTTTCCAATTCTGTGAAGAAAGTCATTGGTAGCTTGATGGGGATGGCATTGAATCTATAAATTACCTTCGGCAGTAAGTATGGCCATTTTCACGATATTGATTCTTCCAACCAATGAGCATGGAATGTTCTTCCATTTGTTTGTATCCTCTTTTATTTCATTGAGCAGTGGTTTGTAGTTCTCCTTGAAGAGGTCCTTCACATCCCTTGTAAGTTGGATTCCTAGGTATTTTATTCTCTTTGAAGCAATTGTGAATGAGAGTTCACTCATGATTTGGCTCTCTGTTTGTCTTTTATTGGTGTACAAGAATGCTTGTGATTTTTGTACATTAATTTTGTATCCTGAGACTTTGCTGAATTGGCTAATCAGCTTAAGGAGATTTTGGGCTGAGACAATGGGGTTTTCTAGATATACAATCATGTCATCTGCAAACAGGGACAATTTGACTTCCTCTTTTCCTAATTGAATACACTTTATTTCCTTCTCCTGCCTGATTGCTCTGGCCAGGATATTCCTTTTTCAACTATCGACCATTTAGCGCTCCGAATGTCCACTTGCAGTTTCTGCAGAAAGAGTGTTTCAGAACTGCTCAATCAAAACTAAGGTTGAACTATGTTAGTTGAACGCACAGAAGAGAAAGAAGTTTCGCAGAATTCTTCTGTGTAGTTTTTTTTTGAAGATATTCCTTTTTCCACTACAGGCCTCTTAGCGCACCGAATGTCCACTTGCAGTTTCTATAGAAAGAGTGTTTCAGAACTGCACAATCAAAAGTAAGGTTCAACTATGTTAGTTGAATGCACGGAACACAAAGAAGTTTCAGGGAATGCTTCTGTGTAGTTCTTATTTGAAGATATTCCTTTTCCACTATAGGCCTCTTAGCGCTCCGAATGTCCACTTGCCGTGTATTCAGAAAGAGTGTTTAAGATCTGCTCAATCAAAAGTAAGGTTCAACTCTGTCAATTGAATTCACAGATCAGAAAGAAGTTTCACAGAATGCTTCTGTGTAGTATTTGTTTGAGGATATTCCTTTTTCCACTGTAGTCCGCTTAGCGCTCCGAATGTCCACTTGCAGTTTCTACAGAAAGAGTGTTTAAGAACTGCTCAATCAAAAGTAAAGTTCAACTCTGTTAGTTGAATGCACAGGTCAGAAAGAAGTTTCACCGAATGCTTCTGGGTAGTTTGTATTTGAAGATAATCCTTTTTCCAGTATAGGCCTCATAGCTCTCCGAATATCCCCTTGCAGTTTCTACAGACAAGAGTGTTTCAGAACTGCTCAGTCAAAAGTAAGGTTCAGCTATGTGAGTTCAATGCACAGAACAGAAAGTAGCTTCACAGAATGCTTCTTTGTAGTTTTCATTTGAAGATATTTCTTTTTGCACTTGAGGCCTCATAGCGCTCCGAAGGGCACTTGCAGTTTCTAATGAAAGAGTGTTTCTTAATTCCTCAAAGTAAGGTTCAACTCTGTTATTTGAATGCACAGAACAGAAAAAAGTTTCACAGAATGCTTCTGTGTAGTTTTTATTTGAAGATATATCTTTTTCCACTATAGGCTTCTTAGCGCACAGAATGTCCACTTGCAGTTTCTACAGAAACAGTGTTTCAGAACTGCTCAATAAAATGTAAGGTTCAACTCTGCTAGTAGGATGCACAGATCAGAAAGTATTTTCACAGAATGCTTCTGGGTAATTTGTATTTGAAGATATTCCTTTTTCCACTATAGGCCTCTTAGCGCTCCGGATGTCCAATTGCAGTTTCTACAGAAAGTGTGTTTCAGAAGTGCTCAGTCAAAAGTAAGGTTAAACTCAGTTAGTTGAATGCACAGATCAGAAAGTAGTTTCACAGAATGCGCCTGTGTAGTTTTTATTTGAAGATATTACTTTTTCAACTATAGGCCTAATTGCGCTCCGAATGTCCTCATGCAGTTTCTACGGAAAGAGTGTTTAAGAACTGCACAATCTAAAGTAAGGATCAACTCTGTTAGTTGAATGCACAGATCACAAAGGAGTTTCACAGAATGCTTCTGTGTAGTATTTTTTGAAGATATTCCTTTTTCCACTGTAGTCCGCATAGCGCTCCGAATGTCCACTTGCAGTTTCTACAGAAAGAGTGTTTCAGAACTGCTCAATCAAAGGTAAGGTTCAATTATGTTAGTGGAATGCAGAGAACAGAAAGATGTTTCACAGAATGCTTCTGTGTAGTTTTTTTGAAGACATTCCTTTTCCCACTATAGGCCTCTTAGCGCACCGATTGTCCACTTGCAGTTTCTACAGAAAGAGTGTTTCGGAACTGCTCAATCAAAAGTAAGGTTCAACTATGTTAGTTGAATGCACCGAACACAAAGAAGTTTCACAGAATGCTTCTGTGTAGTTCTTATTTGAAGATATTCCTTTTCCACTATAGGCCTCTTAGCGCTCCGAATGTCCACTTGCAGTTTATTCAGAAAGAGTGTTTCAGATCTGCTCAATCAAAAGTAAGGTTCAACTCTGTTAGTTGAATGCACAGATCAGAAAGAAGTTTCACAGAATGCTTCTGGGTAGTTTGTATTTGAAGATATTCCTTTTTCCACTATAGGCCTCATTGCGCTCCGGAAGTCCAATTGTAGTTTCTACAGAAAGTGGGCTTCCGAAGTGCTCACTCAAAAGTAAGGTTAAACTCAGTTAGTTGAATGCACAGATCAGGAAGGAGTTTCACGGAATGCTTCTGTGTAGTATTTATTTGAAGATATTCCTTTTTCCACTGTAGTCCGCTTAGCGCTCAGAATGTCCACTTGCAGTTTCTACAGAAAAAGTGTTTCAGAACTGCTCAATCAAAAGTAAAGTTCAACTATGTTAGTTGAATGCACGGAACAAGTTTCACAGAATGCTTCTGTGTAGTTCTTATTTGAAGATATTCCTTTTCTACTATACGCCTCTTAGCTCTCCGAAGGTCCACTTGCAGTTTATTCAGAAAGAGTGTTTCAGATCTGCTCAATCAAAAGTAAGGTTCAACTCTGTTAGTTGAATGCACAGATCAGAAAGAAGTTTCACAGAATGCTTCTGGGTAGTTTGTATTTGAACATATTCCTTTCTCCACTATAGGCCTCTTAACGCTCCGGATGTCCAATTGCAGTTTCTACAAAAAGTGTGTTTCAGAAGTGCTCAGTCAAAAGTAAGGTTAAACTCAGTTAGTTGAATGCACAGATCAGAAAGTAGTTTCACAGAATGCTTCTGTGTAGTGTTTATTTGAATATATTCCCTTTTCCACTACAGGCCCCTTAGCGCTCCGAATGTCCACTTGAAATCTCTGTAGAAAGAGTGTTTCACAACTCCTCAATCAAAAGTAAGATTCAAATCTGTTAGTTGAATGCACTGATCAGAAAGAAGTTTCACAGAATGCTTCTGTATAGTCTTTATTTGAAGATAACCCTTTTTCCACTGTAGTCCGCTTAGCGGTCCGAATGTCCACTTGCAGTTTCTACAGAAAGAGTGTTTTAGAAATCCTCAATCAAAAGTAAGGTTCAACTCTGTTAGTTGAATGCACAGAACAGAAAGATGTTTCACAGAATGCTTCTCTGTAGTTTTTATTTGCCGATATTCCTTCTTCCCCTATAGGCCTTTTAGCGCTCCGAATGTCCACTTTCAATTTCTATAGAAAGAGTGTTTCAGAACTGCTCAATCAAAACGAATTTTCAACTCTGTTAGTTGAATGCACTGATCAGAAAGAAGTTTCACAGAATGCTTCTGTGTAGTCTTTATTGGAGGATATTCCTTTTTTTTATGATTTTTTTTTATTATTATACTTTAGGGTTTTAGGGTACATGTGCACAATGTGAAGGTTTGTTACATATGTACCCATGTGCCATGTTGATTTCCTGCACCCATTAAGTCGTCATTTGGCCTTACGTGTATCTCCTAATGCTGTCCCTCCCCCGTCCCCCCACCCCACAACAGTCCCCGGAGCGTGATTTTCCCCTTCCTGTTTCCATGAGTTCTCATTGTTCAATTCCCACCTATGAGTGAGAACATGCGATGTTTGGTTTTTCGTCCTTGCGATAGTTTACTGAGAATGATGTTTTCCAGTTTCATCCGTGTCCCTACAAAGGACACGAACTCATCATTTTTTATGGCTGCATAGTATTCCATGGTGTATATGTGCCACATTTTCTTAATCCAGTCTATCGTTGTTGGACATTTGGGTTGGTTCCAACTCTTTGCTATTGTGAATAGTGCCGCAATAAACATACGTGTGCATGTGTCTTTATAGCAGCATGACTTATAGTCCTTTGGGTATATACCCAGTAATGGGATGGCTGGGTCAAATGGTATTTCTAGTTCTAGATCCCTGAGGAATCGCCACACTGACTTCCACAATGCTTGAACTAGTTTACAGTCCCACCAACAGTGTAAAAGTGTTCCTATTTCTCCAAATCCTCTCCAGCACCTGTTGTTTCCTGATTTTTTAATGATGGCCATTCTAACTGGTGTGAGATGGTATCTCACTGTGGTTTTGATTTGCATTTCTCTGATGGCCAGTGATGAGGAGCATTTCTTCATGTGTTTTTTGGCTGCATAAATGTCTTCTTTTGAGAATTGTCTGTTCATGTCCTCTGCCCACTTTTTGATGGGGTTGTTTGTTTTTTCTTGTAAATTTGTTTGGGTTCATTGTAGATTCTGGATATTAGCCCTTTGTCAGATGAGTAGGTTGCAAAATTTTCTCCCATTGTGTAGGTTGCCTGTTCACTCTGATGAGAGTTTCTTTTGCTGTGCAGAAGCTCTTTAGTTTAATGAGATCCCATTTGTCGATTTTGGCTTTTGTTGCCATTGCTTTTGGTGTTTTAGACATGAAGTCCTTGCCCACGCCTATGTCCTGAATGGTATTGCCTAGGTTTTCTTGTAGGATTTTAATGGTTTTAAGACTAATATATAAGTCTTTAATCCATCTTGAATTAATTTTGGTATAAGGTGTAAGGAAGGGATCCAGTTGCAGCTTTCTACATATGGCTAGCCAGTTTTCCCAGCACCATTTATTAAATAGGGAAGCCTTTCCCCATTTCTTGTTTTTGTCAGGTTTGTCAAAGATCAGATAGTTGTAGCTATGCGGCATCATTTCTGAGGGCTCTGTTCTGTCCCATTGATCTATGTCTCTGTTGTGGTACCAGTACCATGCTGTTTTGGTTACTGTAGCGTGATGCCTCCAGCTTTGTTCTTTTGGCTTAGGATTGACTTGGCGATGCGGGCTCTTTTTTGGTTCCATATGAACTTTAGAGTAGTTTTTTCCAATTCTGTGAAGAAAGTCATTGGTAGCTTGATGGGGATGGCATTGAATCTATAAATTACCTTCGGCAGTAAGTATGGCCATTTTCACGATATTGATTCTTCCAACCAATGAGCATGGAATGTTCTTCCATTTGTTTGTATCCTCTTTTATTTCATTGAGCAGTGGTTTGTAGTTCTCCTTGAAGAGGTCCTTCACATCCCTTGTAAGTTGGATTCCTAGGTATTTTATTCTCTTTGAAGCAATTGTGAATGAGAGTTCACTCATGATTTGGCTCTCTGTTTGTCTTTTATTGGTGTACAAGAATGCTTGTGATTTTTGTACATTAATTTTGTATCCTGAGACTTTGCTGAATTGGCTAATCAGCTTAAGGAGATTTTGGGCTGAGACAATGGGGTTTTCTAGATATACAATCATGTCATCTGCAAACAGGGACAATTTGACTTCCTCTTTTCCTAATTGAATACACTTTATTTCCTTCTCCTGCCTGATTGCTCTGGCCAGGATATTCCTTTTTCAACTATCGACCATTTAGCGCTCCGAATGTCCACTTGCAGTTTCTGCAGAAAGAGTGTTTCAGAACTGCTCAATCAAAACTAAGGTTGAACTATGTTAGTTGAACGCACAGAAGAGAAAGAAGTTTCGCAGAATTCTTCTGTGTAGTTTTTTTTTGAAGATATTCCTTTTTCCACTACAGGCCTCTTAGCGCACCGAATGTCCACTTGCAGTTTCTATAGAAAGAGTGTTTCAGAACTGCACAATCAAAAGTAAGGTTCAACTATGTTAGTTGAATGCACGGAACACAAAGAAGTTTCAGGGAATGCTTCTGTGTAGTTCTTATTTGAAGATATTCCTTTTCCACTATAGGCCTCTTAGCGCTCCGAATGTCCACTTGCCGTGTATTCAGAAAGAGTGTTTAAGATCTGCTCAATCAAAAGTAAGGTTCAACTCTGTCAATTGAATTCACAGATCAGAAAGAAGTTTCACAGAATGCTTCTGTGTAGTATTTGTTTGAGGATATTCCTTTTTCCACTGTAGTCCGCTTAGCGCTCCGAATGTCCACTTGCAGTTTCTACAGAAAGAGTGTTTAAGAACTGCTCAATCAAAAGTAAAGTTCAACTCTGTTAGTTGAATGCACAGGTCAGAAAGAAGTTTCACCGAATGCTTCTGGGTAGTTTGTATTTGAAGATAATCCTTTTTCCAGTATAGGCCTCATAGCTCTCCGAATATCCCCTTGCAGTTTCTACAGACAAGAGTGTTTCAGAACTGCTCAGTCAAAAGTAAGGTTCAGCTATGTGAGTTCAATGCACAGAACAGAAAGTAGCTTCACAGAATGCTTCTTTGTAGTTTTCATTTGAAGATATTTCTTTTTGCACTTGAGGCCTCATAGCGCTCCGAAGGGCACTTGCAGTTTCTAATGAAAGAGTGTTTCTTAATTCCTCAAAGTAAGGTTCAACTCTGTTATTTGAATGCACAGAACAGAAAAAAGTTTCACAGAATGCTTCTGTGTAGTTTTTATTTGAAGATATATCTTTTTCCACTATAGGCTTCTTAGCGCACAGAATGTCCACTTGCAGTTTCTACAGAAACAGTGTTTCAGAACTGCTCAATAAAATGTAAGGTTCAACTCTGCTAGTAGGATGCACAGATCAGAAAGTATTTTCACAGAATGCTTCTGGGTAATTTGTATTTGAAGATATTCCTTTTTCCACTATAGGCCTCTTAGCGCTCCGGATGTCCAATTGCAGTTTCTACAGAAAGTGTGTTTCAGAAGTGCTCAGTCAAAAGTAAGGTTAAACTCAGTTAGTTGAATGCACAGATCAGAAAGTAGTTTCACAGAATGCGCCTGTGTAGTTTTTATTTGAAGATATTACTTTTTCAACTATAGGCCTAATTGCGCTCCGAATGTCCTCATGCAGTTTCTACGGAAAGAGTGTTTAAGAACTGCACAATCTAAAGTAAGGATCAACTCTGTTAGTTGAATGCACAGATCACAAAGGAGTTTCACAGAATGCTTCTGTGTAGTATTTTTTGAAGATATTCCTTTTTCCACTGTAGTCCGCATAGCGCTCCGAATGTCCACTTGCAGTTTCTACAGAAAGAGTGTTTCAGAACTGCTCAATCAAAGGTAAGGTTCAATTATGTTAGTGGAATGCAGAGAACAGAAAGATGTTTCACAGAATGCTTCTGTGTAGTTTTTTTGAAGACATTCCTTTTCCCACTATAGGCCTCTTAGCGCACCGATTGTCCACTTGCAGTTTCTACAGAAAGAGTGTTTCGGAACTGCTCAATCAAAAGTAAGGTTCAACTATGTTAGTTGAATGCACCGAACACAAAGAAGTTTCACAGAATGCTTCTGTGTAGTTCTTATTTGAAGATATTCCTTTTCCACTATAGGCCTCTTAGCGCTCCGAATGTCCACTTGCAGTTTATTCAGAAAGAGTGTTTCAGATCTGCTCAATCAAAAGTAAGGTTCAACTCTGTTAGTTGAATGCACAGATCAGAAAGAAGTTTCACAGAATGCTTCTGGGTAGTTTGTATTTGAAGATATTCCTTTTTCCACTATAGGCCTCATTGCGCTCCGGAAGTCCAATTGTAGTTTCTACAGAAAGTGGGCTTCCGAAGTGCTCACTCAAAAGTAAGGTTAAACTCAGTTAGTTGAATGCACAGATCAGGAAGGAGTTTCACGGAATGCTTCTGTGTAGTATTTATTTGAAGATATTCCTTTTTCCACTGTAGTCCGCTTAGCGCTCAGAATGTCCACTTGCAGTTTCTACAGAAAAAGTGTTTCAGAACTGCTCAATCAAAAGTAAAGTTCAACTATGTTAGTTGAATGCACGGAACAAGTTTCACAGAATGCTTCTGTGTAGTTCTTATTTGAAGATATTCCTTTTCTACTATACGCCTCTTAGCTCTCCGAAGGTCCACTTGCAGTTTATTCAGAAAGAGTGTTTCAGATCTGCTCAATCAAAAGTAAGGTTCAACTCTGTTAGTTGAATGCACAGATCAGAAAGAAGTTTCACAGAATGCTTCTGGGTAGTTTGTATTTGAACATATTCCTTTCTCCACTATAGGCCTCTTAACGCTCCGGATGTCCAATTGCAGTTTCTACAAAAAGTGTGTTTCAGAAGTGCTCAGTCAAAAGTAAGGTTAAACTCAGTTAGTTGAATGCACAGATCAGAAAGTAGTTTCACAGAATGCTTCTGTGTAGTGTTTATTTGAATATATTCCCTTTTCCACTACAGGCCCCTTAGCGCTCCGAATGTCCACTTGAAATCTCTGTAGAAAGAGTGTTTCACAACTCCTCAATCAAAAGTAAGATTCAAATCTGTTAGTTGAATGCACTGATCAGAAAGAAGTTTCACAGAATGCTTCTGTATAGTCTTTATTTGAAGATAACCCTTTTTCCACTGTAGTCCGCTTAGCGGTCCGAATGTCCACTTGCAGTTTCTACAGAAAGAGTGTTTTAGAAATCCTCAATCAAAAGTAAGGTTCAACTCTGTTAGTTGAATGCACAGAACAGAAAGATGTTTCACAGAATGCTTCTCTGTAGTTTTTATTTGCCGATATTCCTTCTTCCCCTATAGGCCTTTTAGCGCTCCGAATGTCCACTTTCAATTTCTATAGAAAGAGTGTTTCAGAACTGCTCAATCAAAACGAATTTTCAACTCTGTTAGTTGAATGCACTGATCAGAAAGAAGTTTCACAGAATGCTTCTGTGTAGTCTTTATTGGAGGATATTCCTTTTTTTTTATGATTTTTTTTTATTATTATACTTTAGGGTTTTAGGGTACATGTGCACAATGTGAAGGTTTGTTACATATGTACCCATGTGCCATGTTGATTTCCTGCACCCATTAAGTCGTCATTTGGCCTTACGTGTATCTCCTAATGCTGTCCCTCCCCCGTCCCCCCACCCCACAACAGTCCCCGGAGCGTGATTTTCCCCTTCCTGTTTCCATGAGTTCTCATTGTTCAATTCCCACCTATGAGTGAGAACATGCGATGTTTGGTTTTTCGTCCTTGCGATAGTTTACTGAGAATGATGTTTTCCAGTTTCATCCGTGTCCCTACAAAGGACACGAACTCATCATTTTTTATGGCTGCATAGTATTCCATGGTGTATATGTGCCACATTTTCTTAATCCAGTCTATCGTTGTTGGACATTTGGGTTGGTTCCAACTCTTTGCTATTGTGAATAGTGCCGCAATAAACATACGTGTGCATGTGTCTTTATAGCAGCATGACTTATAGTCCTTTGGGTATATACCCAGTAATGGGATGGCTGGGTCAAATGGTATTTCTAGTTCTAGATCCCTGAGGAATCGCCACACTGACTTCCACAATGCTTGAACTAGTTTACAGTCCCACCAACAGTGTAAAAGTGTTCCTATTTCTCCAAATCCTCTCCAGCACCTGTTGTTTCCTGATTTTTTAATGATGGCCATTCTAACTGGTGTGAGATGGTATCTCACTGTGGTTTTGATTTGCATTTCTCTGATGGCCAGTGATGAGGAGCATTTCTTCATGTGTTTTTTGGCTGCATAAATGTCTTCTTTTGAGAATTGTCTGTTCATGTCCTCTGCCCACTTTTTGATGGGGTTGTTTGTTTTTTCTTGTAAATTTGTTTGGGTTCATTGTAGATTCTGGATATTAGCCCTTTGTCAGATGAGTAGGTTGCAAAATTTTCTCCCATTGTGTAGGTTGCCTGTTCACTCTGATGAGAGTTTCTTTTGCTGTGCAGAAGCTCTTTAGTTTAATGAGATCCCATTTGTCGATTTTGGCTTTTGTTGCCATTGCTTTTGGTGTTTTAGACATGAAGTCCTTGCCCACGCCTATGTCCTGAATGGTATTGCCTAGGTTTTCTTGTAGGATTTTAATGGTTTTAAGACTAATATATAAGTCTTTAATCCATCTTGAATTAATTTTGGTATAAGGTGTAAGGAAGGGATCCAGTTGCAGCTTTCTACATATGGCTAGCCAGTTTTCCCAGCACCATTTATTAAATAGGGAAGCCTTTCCCCATTTCTTGTTTTTGTCAGGTTTGTCAAAGATCAGATAGTTGTAGCTATGCGGCATCATTTCTGAGGGCTCTGTTCTGTCCCATTGATCTATGTCTCTGTTGTGGTACCAGTACCATGCTGTTTTGGTTACTGTAGCGTGATGCCTCCAGCTTTGTTCTTTTGGCTTAGGATTGACTTGGCGATGCGGGCTCTTTTTTGGTTCCATATGAACTTTAGAGTAGTTTTTTCCAATTCTGTGAAGAAAGTCATTGGTAGCTTGATGGGGATGGCATTGAATCTATAAATTACCTTCGGCAGTAAGTATGGCCATTTTCACGATATTGATTCTTCCAACCAATGAGCATGGAATGTTCTTCCATTTGTTTGTATCCTCTTTTATTTCATTGAGCAGTGGTTTGTAGTTCTCCTTGAAGAGGTCCTTCACATCCCTTGTAAGTTGGATTTCTAGGTATTTTATTCTCTTTGAAGCAATTGTGAATGAGAGTTCACTCATGATTTGGCTCTCTGTTTGTCTTTTATTGGTGTACAAGAATGCTTGTGATTTTTGTACATTAATTTTGTATCCTGAGACTTTGCGGAAATTGCTAATCAGCTTAAGGAGATTTTGGGCTGAGACAATGGGGTTTTCTAGATATACAATCATGTCATCTGCAAACAGGGACAATTTGACTTCCTCTTTTCCTAATTGAATACACTTTATTTCCTTCTCCTGCCTGATTGCTCTGGCCAGGATATTCCTTTTTCAACTATCGACCATTTAGCGCTCCGAATGTCCACTTGCAGTTTCTGCAGAAAGAGTGTTTCAGAACTGCTCAATCAAAACTAAGGTTGAACTATGTTAGTTGAACGCACAGAAGAGAAAGAAGTTTCGCAGAATTCTTCTGTGTAGTTTTTTTTTGAAGATATTCCTTTTTCCACTACAGGCCTCTTAGCGCACCGAATGTCCACTTGCAGTTTCTATAGAAAGAGTGTTTCAGAACTGCACAATCAAAAGTAAGGTTCAACTATGTTAGTTGAATGCACGGAACACAAAGAAGTTTCAGGGAATGCTTCTGTGTAGTTCTTATTTGAAGATATTCCTTTTCCACTATAGGCCTCTTAGCGCTCCGAATGTCCACTTGCCGTGTATTCAGAAAGAGTGTTTAAGATCTGCTCAATCAAAAGTAAGGTTCAACTCTGTCAATTGAATTCACAGATCAGAAAGAAGTTTCACAGAATGCTTCTGTGTAGTATTTGTTTGAGGATATTCCTTTTTCCACTGTAGTCCGCTTAGCGCTCCGAATGTCCACTTGCAGTTTCTACAGAAAGAGTGTTTAAGAACTGCTCAATCAAAAGTAAAGTTCAACTCTGTTAGTTGAATGCACAGGTCAGAAAGAAGTTTCACCGAATGCTTCTGGGTAGTTTGTATTTGAAGATAATCCTTTTTCCAGTATAGGCCTCATAGCTCTCCGAATATCCCCTTGCAGTTTCTACAGACAAGAGTGTTTCAGAACTGCTCAGTCAAAAGTAAGGTTCAGCTATGTGAGTTCAATGCACAGAACAGAAAGTAGCTTCACAGAATGCTTCTTTGTAGTTTTCATTTGAAGATATTTCTTTTTGCACTTGAGGCCTCATAGCGCTCCGAAGGGCACTTGCAGTTTCTAATGAAAGAGTGTTTCTTAATTCCTCAAAGTAAGGTTCAACTCTGTTATTTGAATGCACAGAACAGAAAAAAGTTTCACAGAATGCTTCTGTGTAGTTTTTATTTGAAGATATATCTTTTTCCACTATAGGCTTCTTAGCGCACAGAATGTCCACTTGCAGTTTCTACAGAAACAGTGTTTCAGAACTGCTCAATAAAATGTAAGGTTCAACTCTGCTAGTAGGATGCACAGATCAGAAAGTATTTTCACAGAATGCTTCTGGGTAATTTGTATTTGAAGATATTCCTTTTTCCACTATAGGCCTCTTAGCGCTCCGGATGTCCAATTGCAGTTTCTACAGAAAGTGTGTTTCAGAAGTGCTCAGTCAAAAGTAAGGTTAAACTCAGTTAGTTGAATGCACAGATCAGAAAGTAGTTTCACAGAATGCGCCTGTGTAGTTTTTATTTGAAGATATTACTTTTTCAACTATAGGCCTAATTGCGCTCCGAATGTCCTCATGCAGTTTCTACGGAAAGAGTGTTTAAGAACTGCACAATCTAAAGTAAGGATCAACTCTGTTAGTTGAATGCACAGATCACAAAGGAGTTTCACAGAATGCTTCTGTGTAGTATTTTTTGAAGATATTCCTTTTTCCACTGTAGTCCGCATAGCGCTCCGAATGTCCACTTGCAGTTTCTACAGAAAGAGTGTTTCAGAACTGCTCAATCAAAGGTAAGGTTCAATTATGTTAGTGGAATGCAGAGAACAGAAAGATGTTTCACAGAATGCTTCTGTGTAGTTTTTTTGAAGACATTCCTTTTCCCACTATAGGCCTCTTAGCGCACCGATTGTCCACTTGCAGTTTCTACAGAAAGAGTGTTTCGGAACTGCTCAATCAAAAGTAAGGTTCAACTATGTTAGTTGAATGCACCGAACACAAAGAAGTTTCACAGAATGCTTCTGTGTAGTTCTTATTTGAAGATATTCCTTTTCCACTATAGGCCTCTTAGCGCTCCGAATGTCCACTTGCAGTTTATTCAGAAAGAGTGTTTCAGATCTGCTCAATCAAAAGTAAGGTTCAACTCTGTTAGTTGAATGCACAGATCAGAAAGAAGTTTCACAGAATGCTTCTGGGTAGTTTGTATTTGAAGATATTCCTTTTTCCACTATAGGCCTCATTGCGCTCCGGAAGTCCAATTGTAGTTTCTACAGAAAGTGGGCTTCCGAAGTGCTCACTCAAAAGTAAGGTTAAACTCAGTTAGTTGAATGCACAGATCAGGAAGGAGTTTCACGGAATGCTTCTGTGTAGTATTTATTTGAAGATATTCCTTTTTCCACTGTAGTCCGCTTAGCGCTCAGAATGTCCACTTGCAGTTTCTACAGAAAAAGTGTTTCAGAACTGCTCAATCAAAAGTAAAGTTCAACTATGTTAGTTGAATGCACGGAACAAGTTTCACAGAATGCTTCTGTGTAGTTCTTATTTGAAGATATTCCTTTTCTACTATACACCTCTTAGCTCTCCGAATATCCACTTGCAGTTTATTCAGAAAGAGTGTTTCAGATCTGCTCAATCAAAAGTAAGGTTCAACTCTGTTAGTTGAATGCACAGATCAGAAAGAAGTTTCACAGAATGCTTCTGGGTAGTTTGTATTTGAACATATTCCTTTTTCCACTATAGGCCTCTTAACGCTCCGGATGTCCAATTGCAGTTTCTACAAAAAGTGTGTTTCAGAAGTGCTCAGTCAAAAGTAAGGTTAAACTCAGTTAGTTGAATGCACAGATCAGAAAGTAGTTTCACAGAATGCTTCTGTGTAGTTTTTATTTGAATATATTCCCTTTTCCACTACAGGCCCCTTAGCGCTCCGAATGTCCACTTGAAATCTCTGTAGAAAGAGTGTTTCACAACTCCTCAATCAAAAGTAAGATTCAAATCTGTTAGTTGAATGCACTGATCAGAAAGAAGTTTCACAGAATGCTTCTGTATAGTCTTTATTTGAAGATAACCCTTTTTCCACTGTAGTCCGCTTAGCGGTCCGAATGTCCACTTGCAGTTTCTACAGAAAGAGTGTTTTAGAAATCCTCAATCAAAAGTAAGGTTCAACTCTGTTAGTTGAATGCACAGAACAGAAAGATGTTTCACAGAATGCTTCTCTGTAGTTTTTATTTGCCGATATTCCTTCTTCCCCTATAGGCCTTTTAGCGCTCCGAATGTCCACTTTCAATTTCTATAGAAAGAGTGTTTCAGAACTGCTCAATCAAAACGAATTTTCAACTCTGTTAGTTGAATGCACTGATCAGAAAGAAGTTTCACAGAATGCTTCTGTGTAGTCTTTATTGGAGGATATTCCTTTTTTTTTATGATTTTTTTTTATTATACTTTAGGGTTTTAGGGTACATGTGCACAATGTGAAGGTTTGTTACATATGTACCCATGTGCCATGTTGATTTCCTGCACCCATTAAGTCGTCATTTGGCCTTACGTGTATCTCCTAATGCTGTCCCTCCCCCGTCCCCCCACCCCACAACAGTCCCCGGAGCGTGATTTTCCCCTTCCTGTTTCCATGAGTTCTCATTGTTCAATTCCCACCTATGAGTGAGAACATGCGATGTTTGGTTTTTCGTCCTTGCGATAGTTTACTGAGAATGATGTTTTCCAGTTTCATCCGTGTCCCTACAAAGGACACGAACTCATCATTTTTTATGGCTGCATAGTATTCCATGGTGTATATGTGCCACATTTTCTTAATCCAGTCTATCGTTGTTGGACATTTGGGTTGGTTCCAACTCTTTGCTATTGTGAATAGTGCCGCAATAAACATACGTGTGCATGTGTCTTTATAGCAGCATGACTTATAGTCTTTTGGGTATATACCCAGTAATGGGATGGCTGGGTCAAATGGTATTTCTAGTTCTAGATCCCTGAGGAATCGCCACACTGACTTCCACAATGCTTGAACTAGTTTACAGTCCCACCAACAGTGTAAAAGTGTTCCTATTTCTCCAAATCCTCTCCAGCACCTGTTGTTTCCTGATTTTTTAATGATGGCCATTCTAACTGGTGTGAGATGGTATCTCACTGTGGTTTTGATTTGCATTTCTCTGATGGCCAGTGATGAGGAGCATTTCTTCATGTGTTTTTTGGCTGCATAAATGTCTTCTTTTGAGAATTGTCTGTTCATGTCCTCTGCCCACTTTTTGATGGGGTTGTTTGTTTTTTCTTGTAAATTTGTTTGGGTTCATTGTAGATTCTGGATATTAGCCCTTTGTCAGATGAGTAGGTTGCAAAATTTTCTCCCATTGTGTAGGTTGCCTGTTCACTCTGATGAGAGTTTCTTTTGCTGTGCAGAAGCTCTTTAGTTTAATGAGATCCCATTTGTCGATTTTGGCTTTTGTTGCCATTGCTTTTGGTGTTTTAGACATGAAGTCCTTGCCCACGCCTATGTCCTGAATGGTATTGCCTAGGTTTTCTTGTAGGATTTTAATGGTTTTAAGACTAATATATAAGTCTTTAATCCATCTTGAATTAATTTTGGTATAAGGTGTAAGGAAGGGATCCAGTTGCAGCTTTCTACATATGGCTAGCCAGTTTTCCCAGCACCATTTATTAAATAGGGAAGCCTTTCCCCATTTCTTGTTTTTGTCAGGTTTGTCAAAGATCAGATAGTTGTAGCTATGCGGCATCATTTCTGAGGGCTCTGTTCTGTCCCATTGATCTATGTCTCTGTTGTGGTACCAGTACCATGCTGTTTTGGTTACTGTAGCGTGATGCCTCCAGCTTTGTTCTTTTGGCTTAGGATTGACTTGGCGATGCGGGCTCTTTTTTGGTTCCATATGAACTTTAGAGTAGTTTTTTCCAATTCTGTGAAGAAAGTCATTGGTAGCTTGATGGGGATGGCATTGAATCTATAAATTACCTTCGGCAGTAAGTATGGCCATTTTCACGATATTGATTCTTCCAACCAATGAGCATGGAATGTTCTTCCATTTGTTTGTATCCTCTTTTATTTCATTGAGCAGTGGTTTGTAGTTCTCCTTGAAGAGGTCCTTCACATCCCTTGTAAGTTGGATTCCTAGGTATTTTATTCTCTTTGAAGCAATTGTGAATGAGAGTTCACTCATGATTTGGCTCTCTGTTTGTCTTTTATTGGTGTACAAGAATGCTTGTGATTTTTGTACATTAATTTTGTATCCTGAGACTTTGCTGAATTTGCTAATCAGCTTAAGGAGATTTTGGGCTGAGACAATGGGGTTTTCTAGATATACAATCATGTCATCTGCAAACAGGGACAATTTGACTTCCTCTTTTCCTAATTGAATACACTTTATTTCCTTCTCCTGCCTGATTGCTCTGGCCAGGATATTCCTTTTTCAACTATCGACCATTTAGCGCTCCGAATGTCCACTTGCAGTTTCTGCAGAAAGAGTGTTTCAGAACTGCTCAATCAAAACTAAGGTTGAACTATGTTAGTTGAACGCACAGAAGAGAAAGAAGTTTCGCAGAATTCTTCTGTGTAGTTTTTTTTTGAAGATATTCCTTTTTCCACTACAGGCCTCTTAGCGCACCGAATGTCCACTTGCAGTTTCTATAGAAAGTGTTTCAGAACTGCACAATCAAAAGTAAGGTTCAACTATGTTAGTTGAATGCACGGAACACAAAGAAGTTTCAGGGAATGCTTCTGTGTAGTTCTTATTTGAAGATATTCCTTTTCCACTATAGGCCTCTTAGCGCTCCGAATGTCCACTTGCCGTGTATTCAGAAAGAGTGTTTAAGATCTGCTCAATCAAAAGTAAGGTTCAACTCTGTCAATTGAATTCACAGATGAGAAAGAAGTTTCACAGAATGCTTCTGTGTAGTATTTGTTTGAGGATATTCCTTTTTCCACTGTAGTCCTCTTAGCGCTCCGAATGTCCACTTGCAGTTTCTACAGAAAGAGTGTTTAAGAACTGCTCAATCAAAAGTAAAGTTCAACTCTGTTAGTTGAATGCACAGGTCAGAAAGAAGTTTCACCGAATGCTTCTGGGTAGTTTGTATTTGAAGATAATCCTTTTTCCAGTATAGGCCTCATAGCTCTCCGAATATCCCCTTGCAGTTTCTACAGACAAGAGTGTTTCAGAACTGCTCAGTCAAAAGTAAGGTTCAGCTATGTGAGTTCAATGCACAGAACAGAAAGTAGCTTCACAGAATGCTTCTTTGTAGTTTTCATTTGAAGATATTTCTTTTTGCACTTGAGGCCTCATAGCGCTCCGAAGGGCACTTGCAGTTTCTAATGAAAGAGTGTTTCTTAATTCCTCAAAGTAAGGTTCAACTCTGTTATTTGAATGCACAGAACAGAAAAAAGTTTCACAGAATGCTTCTGTGTAGTTTTTATTTGAAGATATATCTTTTTCCACTATAGGCTTCTTAGCGCACAGAATGTCCACTTGCAGTTTCTACAGAAACAGTGTTTCAGAACTGCTCAATAAAATGTAAGGTTCAACTCTGCTAGTAGGATGCACAGATCAGAAAGTATTTTCACAGAATGCTTCTGGGTAATTTGTATTTGAAGATATTCCTTTTTCCACTATAGGCCTCTTAGCGCTCCGGATGTCCAATTGCAGTTTCTACAGAAAGTGTGTTTCAGAAGTGCTCAGTCAAAAGTAAGGTTAAACTCAGTTAGTTGAATGCACAGATCAGAAAGTAGTTTCACAGAATGCGCCTGTGTAGTTTTTATTTGAAGATATTACTTTTTCAACTATAGGCCTAATTGCGCTCCGAATGTCCTCATGCAGTTTCTACGGAAAGAGTGTTTAAGAACTGCACAATCTAAAGTAAGGATCAACTCTGTTAGTTGAATGCACAGATCACAAAGGAGTTTCACAGAATGCTTCTGTGTAGTTCTTATTTGAAGATATTCCTTTTCCACTATAGGCCTCTTAGCGCTCCGAATGTCCACTTGCAGTTTATTCAGAAAGAGTGTTTCAGATCTGCTCAATCAAAAGTAAGGTTCAACTCTGTTAGTTGAATGCACAGATCAGAAAGAAGTTTCACAGAATGCTTCTGGGTAGTTTGTATTTGAAGATATTCCTTTTTCCACTATAGGCCTCATTGCGCTCCGGAAGTCCAATTGTAGTTTCTACAGAAAGTGGGCTTCCGAAGTGCTCACTCAAAAGTAAGGTTAAACTCAGTTAGTTGAATGCACAGATCAGGAAGGAGTTTCACGGAATGCTTCTGTGTAGTATTTATTTGAAGATATTCCTTTTTCCACTGTAGTCCGCTTAGCGCTCAGAATGTCCACTTGCAGTTTCTACAGAAAAAGTGTTTCAGAACTGCTCAATCAAAAGTAAAGTTCAACTATGTTAGTTGAATGCACGGAACAAGTTTCACAGAATGCTTCTGTGTAGTTCTTATTTGAAGATATTCCTTTTCTACTATACGCCTCTTAGCTCTCCGAAGGTCCACTTGCAGTTTATTCAGAAAGAGTGTTTCAGATCTGCTCAATCAAAAGTAAGGTTCAACTCTGTTAGTTGAATGCACAGATCAGAAAGAAGTTTCACAGAATGCTTCTGGGTAGTTTGTATTTGAACATATTCCTTTTTCCACTATAGGCCTCTTAACGCTCCGGATGTCCAATTGCAGTTTCTACAAAAAGTGTGTTTCAGAAGTGCTCAGTCAAAAGTAAGGTTAAACTCAGTTAGTTGAATGCACAGATCAGAAAGTAGTTTCACAGAATGCTTCTGTGTAGTGTTTATTTGAATATATTCCCTTTTCCACTACAGGCCCCTTAGCGCTCCGAATGTCCACTTGAAATCTCTGTAGAAAGAGTGTTTCACAACTCCTCAATCAAAAGTAAGATTCAAATCTGTTAGTTGAATGCACTGATCAGAAAGAAGTTTCACAGAATGCTTCTGTATAGTCTTTATTTGAAGATAACCCTTTTTCCACTGTAGTCCGCTTAGCGGTCCGAATGTCCACTTGCAGTTTCTACAGAAAGAGTGTTTTAGAAATCCTCAATCAAAAGTAAGGTTCAACTCTGTTAGTTGAATGCACAGAACAGAAAGATGTTTCACAGAATGCTTCTCTGTAGTTTTTATTTGCCGATATTCCTTCTTCCCCTATAGGCCTTTTAGCGCTCCGAATGTCCACTTTCAATTTCTATAGAAAGAGTGTTTCAGAACTGCTCAATCAAAACGAATTTTCAACTCTGTTAGTTGAATGCACTGATCAGAAAGAAGTTTCACAGAATGCTTCTGTGTAGTCTTTATTGGAGGATATTCCTTTTTTTTTATGATTTTTTTTAATTATTATTCTTTAGGGTTTTAGGGTACATGTGCACAATGTGAAGGTTTGTTACATATGTATCCATGTGCCATTTTGATTTCCTTCACCCATTAAGTCGTCATTTGGCCTTACGTGTATCTCCTAATGCTGTCCCTCCCCCGTCCCCCCACCCCACAACAGTCCCCGGAGCGTGATTTTCCCCTTCCTGTTTCCATGAGTTCTCATTGTTCAATTCCCACCTATGAGTGAGAACATGCGATGTTTGGTTTTTCGTCCTTGCGATAGTTTACTGAGAATGATGTTTTCCAGTTTCATCCGTGTCCCTACAAAGGACACGAACTCATCATTTTTTATGGCTGCATAGTATTCCATGGTGTATATGTGCCACATTTTCTTAATCCAGTCTATCGTTGTTGGACATTTGGGTTGGTTCCAACTCTTTGCTATTGTGAATAGTGCCGCAATAAACATACGTGTGCATGTGTCTTTATAGCAGCATGACTTATAGTCCTTTGGGTATATACCCAGTAATGGGATGGCTGGGTCAAATGGTATTTCTAGTTCTAGATCCCTGAGGAATCGCCACACTGACTTCCACAATGCTTGAACTAGTTTACAGTCCCACCAACAGTGTAAAAGTGTTCCTATTTCTCCAAATCCTCTCCAGCACCTGTTGTTTCCTGATTTTTTAATGATGGCCATTCTAACTGGTGTGAGATGGTATCTCACTGTGGTTTTGATTTGCATTTCTCTGATGGCCAGTGATGAGGAGCATTTCTTCATGTGTTTTTTGGCTGCATAAATGTCTTCTTTTGAGAATTGTCTGTTCATGTCCTCTGCCCACTTTTTGATGGGGTTGTTTGTTTTTTCTTGTAAATTTGTTTGGGTTCATTGTAGATTCTGGATATTAGCCCTTTGTCAGATGAGTAGGTTGCAAAATTTTCTCCCATTGTGTAGGTTGCCTGTTCACTCTGATGAGAGTTTCTTTTGCTGTGCAGAAGCTCTTTAGTTTAATGAGATCCCATTTGTCGATTTTGGCTTTTGTTGCCATTGCTTTTGGTGTTTTAGACATGAAGTCCTTGCCCACGCCTATGTCCTGAATGGTATTGCCTAGGTTTTCTTGTAGGATTTTAATGGTTTTAAGACTAATATATAAGTCTTTAATCCATCTTGAATTAATTTTGGTATAAGGTGTAAGGAAGGGATCCAGTTGCAGCTTTCTACATATGGCTAGCCAGTTTTCCCAGCACCATTTATTAAATAGGGAAGCCTTTCCCCATTTCTTGTTTTTGTCAGGTTTGTCAAAGATCAGATAGTTGTAGCTATGCGGCATCATTTCTGAGGGCTCTGTTCTGTCCCATTGATCTATGTCTCTGTTGTGGTACCAGTACCATGCTGTTTTGGTTACTGTAGCGTGATGCCTCCAGCTTTGTTCTTTTGGCTTAGGATTGACTTGGCGATGCGGGCTCTTTTTTGGTTCCATATGAACTTTAGAGTAGTTTTTTCCAATTCTGTGAAGAAAGTCATTGGTAGCTTGATGGGGATGGCATTGAATCTATAAATTACCTTCGGCAGTAAGTATGGCCATTTTCACGATATTGATTCTTCCAACCAATGAGCATGGAATGTTCTTCCATTTGTTTGTATCCTCTTTTATTTCATTGAGCAGTGGTTTGTAGTTCTCCTTGAAGAGGTCCTTCACATCCCTTGTAAGTTGGATTCCTAGGTATTTTATTCTCTTTGAAGCAATTGTGAATGAGAGTTCACTCATGATTTGGCTCTCTGTTTGTCTTTTATTGGTGTACAAGAATGCTTGTGATTTTTGTACATTAATTTTGTATCCTGAGACTTTGCTGAATTGGCTAATCAGCTTAAGGAGATTTTGGGCTGAGACAATGGGGTTTTCTAGATATACAATCATGTCATCTGCAAACAGGGACAATTTGACTTCCTCTTTTCCTAATTGAATACACTTTATTTCCTTCTCCTGCCTGATTGCTCTGGCCAGGATATTCCTTTTTCAACTATCGACCATTTAGCGCTCCGAATGTCCACTTGCAGTTTCTGCAGAAAGAGTGTTTCAGAACTGCTCAATCAAAACTAAGGTTGAACTATGTTAGTTGAACGCACAGAAGAGAAAGAAGTTTCGCAGAATTCTTCTGTGTAGTTTTTTTTTGAAGATATTCCTTTTTCCACTACAGGCCTCTTAGCGCACCGAATGTCCACTTGCAGTTTCTATAGAAAGAGTGTTTCAGAACTGCACAATCAAAAGTAAGGTTCAACTATGTTAGTTGAATGCACGGAACACAAAGAAGTTTCAGGGAATGCTTCTGTGTAGTTCTTATTTGAAGATATTCCTTTTCCACTATAGGCCTCTTAGCGCTCCGAATGTCCACTTGCCGTGTATTCAGAAAGAGTGTTTAAGATCTGCTCAATCAAAAGTAAGGTTCAACTCTGTCAATTGAATTCACAGATGAGAAAGAAGTTTCACAGAATGCTTCTGTGTAGTATTTGTTTGAGGATATTCCTTTTTCCACTGTAGTCCTCTTAGCGCTCCGAATGTCCACTTGCAGTTTCTACAGAAAGAGTGTTTAAGAACTGCTCAATCAAAAGTAAAGTTCAACTCTGTTAGTTGAATGCACAGGTCAGAAAGAAGTTTCACCGAATGCTTCTGGGTAGTTTGTATTTGAAGATAATCCTTTTTCCAGTATAGGCCTCATAGCTCTCCGAATATCCCCTTGCAGTTTCTACAGACAAGAGTGTTTCAGAACTGCTCAGTCAAAAGTAAGGTTCAGCTATGTGAGTTCAATGCACAGAACAGAAAGTAGCTTCACAGAATGCTTCTTTGTAGTTTTCATTTGAAGATATTTCTTTTTGCACTTGAGGCCTCATAGCGCTCCGAAGGGCACTTGCAGTTTCTAATGAAAGAGTGTTTCTTAATTCCTCAAAGTAAGGTTCAACTCTGTTATTTGAATGCACAGAACAGAAAAAAGTTTCACAGAATGCTTCTGTGTAGTTTTTATTTGAAGATACATCTTTTTCCACTATAGGCTTCTTAGCGCACAGAATGTCCACTTGCAGTTTCTACAGAAACAGTGTTTCAGAACTGCTCAATAAAATGTAAGGTTCAACTCTGCTAGTAGGATGCACAGATCAGAAAGTATTTTCACAGAATGCTTCTGGGTAATTTGTATTTGAAGATATTCCTTTTTCCACTATAGGCCTCTTAGCGCTCCGGATGTCCAATTGCAGTTTCTACAGAAAGTGTGTTTCAGAAGTGCTCAGTCAAAAGTAAGGTTAAACTCAGTTAGTTGAATGCACAGATCAGAAAGTAGTTTCACAGAATGCGCTTGTGTAGTTTTTATTTGAAGATATTACTTTTTCAACTATAGGCCTAATTGCGCTCCGAATGTCCTCATGCAGTTTCTACGGAAAGAGTGTTTAAGAACTGCACAATCTAAAGTAAGGATCAACTCTGTTAGTTGAATGCACAGATCAGAAAGGAGTTTCACAGAATGCTTCTGTGTAGTATTTTTTGAAGATATTCCTTTTTCCACTGTAGTCCGCATAGCGCTCCGAATGTCCACTTGCAGTTTCTACAGAAAGAGTGTTTCAGAACTGCTCAATCAAAGGTAAGGTTCAATTATGTTAGTGGAATGCAGAGAACAGAAAGATGTTTCACAGAATGCTTCTGTGTAGTTTTTTTGAAGACATTCCTTTTCCCACTATAGGCCTCTTAGCGCACCGATTGTCCACTTGCAGTTTCTACAGAAAGAGTGTTTCGGAACTGCTCAATCAAAAGTAAGGTTCAACTATGTTAGTTGAATGCACCGAACACAAAGAAGTTTCACAGAATGCTTCTGTGTAGTTCTTATTTGAAGATATTCCTTTTCCACTATAGGCCTCTTAGCGCTCCGAATGTCCACTTGCAGTTTATTCAGAAAGAGTGTTTCAGATCTGCTCAATCAAAAGTAAGGTTCAACTCTGTTAGTTGAATGCACAGATCAGAAAGAAGTTTCACAGAATGCTTCTGGGTAGTTTGTATTTGAAGATATTCCTTTTTCCACTATAGGCCTCATTGCGCTCCGGAAGTCCAATTGTAGTTTCTACAGAAAGTGGGCTTCCGAAGTGCTCACTCAAAAGTAAGGTTAAACTCAGTTAGTTGAATGCACAGATCAGGAAGGAGTTTCACGGAATGCTTCTGTGTAGTATTTATTTGAAGATATTCCTTTTTCCACTGTAGTCCGCTTAGCGCTCAGAATGTCCACTTGCAGTTTCTACAGAAAAAGTGTTTCAGAACTGCTCAATCAAAAGTAAAGTTCAACTATGTTAGTTGAATGCACGGAACAAGTTTCACAGAATGCTTCTGTGTAGTTCTTATTTGAAGATATTCCTTTTCTACTATACGCCTCTTAGCTCTCCGAAGGTCCACTTGCAGTTTATTCAGAAAGAGTGTTTCAGATCTGCTCAATCAAAAGTAAGGTTCAACTCTGTTAGTTGAATGCACAGATCAGAAAGAAGTTTCACAGAATGCTTCTGGGTAGTTTGTATTTGAACATATTCCTTTTTCCACTATAGGCCTCTTAACGCTCCGGATGTCCAATTGCAGTTTCTACAAAAAGTGTGTTTCAGAAGTGCTCAGTCAAAAGTAAGGTTAAACTCAGTTAGTTGAATGCACAGATCAGAAAGTAGTTTCACAGAATGCTTCTGTGTAGTTTTTATTTGAATATATTCCCTTTTCCACTACAGGCCCCTTAGCGCTCCGAATGTCCACTTGAAATCTCTGTAGAAAGAGTGTTTCACAACTCCTCAATCAAAAGTAAGATTCAAATCTGTTAGTTGAATGCACTGATCAGAAAGAAGTTTCACAGAATGCTTCTGTATAGTCTTTATTTGAAGATAACCCTTTTTCCACTGTAGTCCGCTTAGCGGTCCGAATGTCCACTTGCAGTTTCTACAGAAAGAGTGTTTTAGAAATCCTCAATCAAAAGTAAGGTTCAACTCTGTTAGTTGAATGCACAGAACAGAAAGATGTTTCACAGAATGCTTCTCTGTAGTTTTTATTTGCCGATATTCCTTCTTCCCCTATAGGCCTTTTAGCGCTCTGAATGTCCACTTGCAGTTTCTATAGAAAGAGTGTTTCACAACTGCTCAATCAAAAGTAAGGTTCAACTATGTTAGTTGAATGCACTGATCAGAAAGAAGTTTCACAGAATGCTTCTGTGTAGTCTTTATTGGAGGATATTCCTTTTTTTTTATGATTTTTTTTTATTATTATACTTTAGGGTTTTAGGGTACATGTGCACAATGTGAAGGTTTGTTACATATGTATCCATGTGCCATGTTGATTTCCTGCACCCATTAAGTCGTCATTTGGCCTTACGTGTATCTCCTAATGCTGTCCCTCCCCCGTCCCCCCACCCCACAACAGTCCCCGGAGCGTGATTTTCCCCTTCCTGTTTCCATGAGTTCTCATTGTTCAATTCCCACCTATGAGTGAGAACATGCGATGTTTGGTTTTTCGTCCTTGCGATAGTTTACTGAGAATGATGTTTTCCAGTTTCATCCGTGTCCCTACAAAGGACACGAACTCATCATTTTTTATGGCTGCATAGTATTCCATGGTGTATATGTGCCACATTTTCTTAATCCAGTCTATCGTTGTTGGACATTTGGGTTGGTTCCAACTCTTTGCTATTGTGAATAGTGCCGCAATAAACATATGTGTGCATGTGTCTTTATAGCAGCATGACTTATAGTCCTTTGGGTATATACCCAGTAATGGGATGGCTGGGTCAAATGGTATTTCTAGTTCTAGATCCCTGAGGAATCGCCACACTGACTTCCACAATGCTTGAACTAGTTTACAGTCCCACCAACAGTGTAAAAGTGTTCCTATTTCTCCAAATCCTCTCCAGCACCTGTTGTTTCCTGATTTTTTAATGATGGCCATTCTAACTGGTGTGAGATGGTATCTCACTGTGGTTTTGATTTGCATTTCTCTGATGGCCAGTGATGAGGAGCATTTCTTCATGTGTTTTTTGGCTGCATAAATGTCTTCTTTTGAGAATTGTCTGTTCATGTCCTCTGCCCACTTTTTGATGGGGTTGTTTGTTTTTTTCGTGTAAATTTGTTTGGGTACATTGTAGATTCTGGATATTAGCCCTTTGTCAGATGAGTAGGTTGCAAAATTTTCTCCCATTGTGTAGGTTGCCTGTTCACTCTGATGATAGTTTCTTTTGCTGTGCAGAAGCTCTTTAGTTTAATGAGATCCCATTTGTCGATTTTGGCTTTTGTTGCCATTGCTTTTGGTGTTTTAGACATGAAGTCCTTGCCCACGCCTATGTCCTGAATGGTATTGCCTAGGTTTTCTTGTAGGATTTTAATGGTTTTAAGACTAATATATAAGTCTTTAATCCATCTTGAATTAATTTTGGTATAAGGTGTAAGGAAGGGATCCAGTTGCAGCTTTCTACATATGGCTAGCCAGTTTTCCCAGCACCATTTATTAAATAGGGAAGCCTTTCCCCATTTCTTGTTTTTGTCAGGTTTGTCAAAGATCAGATAGTTGTAGCTATGCGGCATCATTTCTGAGGGCTCTGTTCTGTCCCATTGATCTATGTCTCTGTTGTGGTACCAGTACCATGCTGTTTTGGTTACTGTAGCGTGATGCCTCCAGCTTTGTTCTTTTGGCTTAGGATTGACTTGGCGATGCGGGCTCTTTTTTGGTTCCATATGAACTTTAGAGTAGTTTTTTCCAATTCTGTGAAGAAAGTCATTGGTAGCTTGATGGGGATGGCATTGAATCTATAAATTACCTTGGGCAGTAAGTATGGCCATTTTCACGATATTGATTCTTCCAACCAATGAGCATGGAATGTTCTTCCATTTGTTTGTATCCTCTTTTATTTCATTGAGCAGTGGTTTGTAGTTCTCCTTGAAGAGGTCCTTCACATCCCTTGTAAGTTGGATTCCTAGGTATTTTATTCTCTTTGAAGCAATTGTGAATGGGAGTTCACTCATGATTTGGCTCTCTGTTTGTCTGTTATTGGTGTACAAGAATGCTTGTGATTTTTGTACATTAATTTTGTATCCTGAGACTTTGCTGAAGTTGCTAATCAGCTTAAGGAGATTTTGGGCTGAGACAACGGGGTTTTCTAGATATACAATCATGTCATCTGCAAACAGGGACAATTTGACTTCCTCTTTTCCTAATTGAATACACTTTATTTCCTTCTCCTGCCTGATTGCTCTGGCCAGGATATTCCTTTTTCAACTATCGACCATTTAGCGCTCCGAATGTCCACTTGCAGTTTCTGCAGAAAGAGTGCTTCAGAACTGCTCAATCAAAACTAAGGTTGAACTATGTCAGTTGAACGCACAGAAGAGAAAGAAGTTTCGCAGAATTCTTCTGTGTAGTTTTTTTTTGAAGTATTCCTTTTTCCACTACAGGCCTCTTAGCGCACCGAATGTCCACTTGCAGTTTCTATAGAAAGAGTGTTTCAGAACTGCTCAATCAAAAGTAAGGTTCAACTATGTTAGTTGAATGCACGGAACACAAAGAAGTTTCAGGGAATGCTTCTGTGTAGTTCTTATTTGAAGATATTCCTTTTCCACTATAGGCCTCTTAGCGCTCCGAATGTCCACTTGCCGTGTATTCAGAAAGAGTGTTTAAGATCTGCTCAATCAAAAGTAAGGTTCAACTCTGTCAATTGAATTCACAGATCAGAAAGAAGTTTCACAGAATGCTTCTGTGTAGTATTTATTTGAGGATATTCCTTTTTCCACTGTAGTCCGCTTAGCGCTCCGAATGTCCACTTGCAGTTTCTACAGAAAGAGTGTTTAAGAACTGCTCAATCAAAAGTAAAGTTCAACTCTGTTAGTTGAATGCACAGGTCAGAAAGAAGTTTCACCGAATGCTTCTGGGTAGTTTGTATTTGAAGATATTCCTTTTTCCAGTATAGGCCTCATAGCTCTCCGAATATCCCCTTGCAGTTTCTACAGACAGAGTGTTTCAGAACTGCTCAGTCAAAAGTAAGGTTCAGCTATGTGAGTTCAATGCACAGAACAGAAAGTAGCTTCACAGAATGCTTCTTTGTAGTTTTCATTTGAAGATATTCCTTTTTGCACTTGAGGCCTCATAGCGCTCCGAAGGGCACTTGCAGTTTCTAATGAAAGAGTGTTTCTTAATTCCTCAAAGTAAGGTTCAACTCTGTTATTTGAATGCAGAGAACAGAAAAAAGTTTCACAGAATGCTTCTGTGTAGTTTTTATTTGAAGATATATCTTTTTCCACTCTAGGCTTCTTAGCGCACAGAATGTCCACTTGCAGTTTCTACAGAAACAGTGTTTCAGAACTGCTCAATAAAATGTAAGGTTCAACTCTGCTAGTAGGATGCACAGATCAGAAAGTATTTTCACAGAATGCTTCTGGGTAATTTGTATTTGAAGATATTCCTTTTTCCACTATAGGCCTCTTAGCGCTCCGGATGTCCAATTGCAGTTTCTACAGAAAGTGTGTTTCAGAAGTGCTCAGTCAAAAGTAAGGTTAAACTCAGTTAGTTCAATGCACAGATCAGAAAGTAGTTTCACAGAATGCGACTGTGTAGTTTTTATTTGAAGATATTACTTTTTCAACTATAGGCCTAATTGCGCTCCGAATGTCCTCATGCAGTTTCTACGGAAAGAGTGTTTAAGAACTGCACAATCAAAAGTAAGGATCAACTCTGTTAGTTGAATGCACAGATCAGAAAGGAGTTTCACAGAATGCTTCTGTGTAGTATTTTTTGAAGATATTCCTTTTTCCACTGTAGTCCGCATAGCGCTCCGAATGTCCACTTGCAGTTTCTACAGAAAGAGTGTTTCAGAACTGCTCAATCAAAGGTAAGGTTCAATTATGTTAGTGGAATGCAGAGAACAGAAAGATGTTTCACAGAATGCTTCTGTGTAGTTTTTTTGAAGACATTCCTTTTCCCACTATAGGCCTCTTAGCGCACCGATTGTCCACTTGCAGTTTCTACAGAAAGAGTGTTTCGGAACTGCTCAATCAAAAGTAAGGTTCAACTATGTTAGTTGAATGCACCGAACACAAAGAAGTTTCACAGAATGCTTCTGTGTAGTTCTTATTTGAAGATATTCCTTTTCCACTATAGGCCTCTTAGCGCTCCGAATGTCCACTTGCAGTTTATTCAGAAAGAGTGTTTCAGATCTGCTCAATCAAAAGTAAGGTTCAACTCTGTTAGTTGAATGCACAGATCAGAAAGAAGTTTCACAGAATGCTTCTGGGTAGTTTGTATTTGAAGATATTCCTTTTTCCACTATAGGCCTCATTGCGCTCCGGAAGTCCAATTGTAGTTTCTACAGAAAGTGGGCTTCCGAAGTGCTCACTCAAAAGTAATGTTAAACTCAGTTAGTTGAATGCACAGATCAGGAAGGAGTTTCACGGAATGCTTCTGTGTAGTATTTATTTGAAGATATTCCTTTTTCCACTGTAGTCCGCTTAGCGCTCAGAATGTCCACTTGCAGTTTCTACAGAAAAAGTGTTTCAGAACTGCTCAATCAAAAGTAAAGTTCAACTATGTTAGTTGAATGCACGGAACAAGTTTCACAGAATGCTTCTGTGTAGTTCTTATTTGAAGATATTCCTTTTCTACTATACGCCTCTTAGCTCTCCGAAGGTCCACTTGCAGTTTATTCAGAAAGAGTGTTTCAGATCTGCTCAATCAAAAGTAAGGTTCAACTCTGTTAGTTGAATGCACAGATCAGAAAGAAGTTTCACAGAATGCTTCTGGGTAGTTTGTATTTGAACATATTCCTTTTTCCACTATAGGCCTCTTAACGCTCCGGATGTCCAATTGCAGTTTCTACAAAAAGTGTGTTTCAGAAGTGCTCAGTCAAAAGTAAGGTTAAACTCAGTTAGTTGAATGCACAGATCAGAAAGTAGTTTCACAGAATGCTTCTGTGTAGTTTTTATTTGAATATATTCCCTTTTCCACTACAGGCCCCTTAGCGCTCCGAATGTCCACTTGAAATCTCTGTAGAAAGAGTGTTTCACAACTCCTCAATCAAAAGTAAGATTCAAATCTGTTAGTTGAATGCACTGATCAGAAAGAAGTTTCACAGAATGCTTCTGTATAGTCTTTATTTGAAGATAACCCTTTTTCCACTGTAGTCCGCTTAGCGGTCCGAATGTCCACTTGCAGTTTCTACAGAAAGAGTGTTTTAGAAATCCTCAATCAAAAGTAAGGTTCAACTCTGTTAGTTGAATGCACAGAACAGAAAGATGTTTCACAGAATGCTTCTCTGTAGTTTTTATTTGCCGATATTCCTTCTTCCCCTATAGGCCTTTTAGCGCTCTGAATGTCCACTTGCAGTTTCTATAGAAAGAGTGTTTCACAACTGCTCAATCAAAAGTAAGGTTCAACTATGTTAGTTGAATGCACGGAACACAAAGAAGTTTCAGGGAATGCTTCTGTGTAGTTCTTATTTGAAGATATTCCTTTTCCACTATAGGCCTCTTAGCGCTCCGAATGTCCACTTGCCGTGTATTCAGAAAGAGTGTTTAAGATCTGCTCAATCAAAGGTAAGGTTCAACTCTGTCAATTGAATTCACAGATCAGAAAGAAGTTTCACAGAATGCTTCTGTGTAGTATTTATTTGAGGATATTCCTTTTTCCACTGTAGTCCGCTTAGCGCTCCGAATGTCCACTTGCAGTTTCTACAGAAAGAGTGTTTAAGAACTGCTCAATCAAAAGTAAAGTTCAACTCTGTTAGTTGAATGCACAGGTCAGAAAGAAGTTTCACCGAATGCTTCTGGGTAGTTTGTATTTGAAGATATTCCTTTTTCCAGTATAGGCCTCATAGCTCTCCGAATATCCCCTTGCAGTTTCTACAGACAGAGTGTTTCAGAACTGCTCAGTCAAAAGTAAGGTTCAGCTATGTGAGTTCAATGCACAGAACAGAAAGTAGCTTCACAGAATGCTTCTTTGTAGTTTTCATTTGAAGATATTCCTTTTTGCACTTGAGGCCTCATAGCGCTCCGAAGGGCACTTGCAGTTTCTAATGAAAGAGTGTTTCTTAATTCCTCAAAGTAAGGTTCAACTCTGTTATTTGAATGCACAGAACAGAAAAAAGTTTCACAGAATGCTTCTGTGTAGTTTTTATTTGAAGATATATCTTTTTCCACTATAGGCTTCTTAGCGCACAGAATGTCCACTTGCAGTTTCTACAGAAACAGTGTTTCAGAACTGCTCAATAAAATGTAAGGTTCAACTCTGCTAGTAGGATGCACAGATCAGAAAGTATTTTCACAGAATGCTTCTGGGTAATTTGTATTTGAAGATATTCCTTTTTCCACTATAGGCCTCTTAGCGCTCCGGATGTCCAATTGCAGTTTCTACAGAAAGTGTGTTTCAGAAGTGCTCAGTCAAAAGTAAGGTTAAACTCAGTTAGTTGAATGCACAGATCAGAAAGTAGTTTCACAGAATGCGCCTGTGTAGTTTTTATTTGAAGATATTACTTTTTCAACTATAGGCCTAATTGCGCTCCGAATGTCCTCATGCAGTTTCTACGGAAAGAGTGTTTAAGAACTGCACAATCTAAAGTAAGGATCAACTCTGTTAGTTGAATGCACAGATCACAAAGGAGTTTCACAGAATGCTTCTGTGTAGTATTTTTTGAAGATATTCCTTTTTCCACTGTAGTCCGCATAGCGCTCCGAATGTCCACTTGCAGTTTCTACAGAAAGAGTGTTTCAGAACTGCTCAATCAAAGGTAAGGTTCAATTATGTTAGTGGAATGCAGAGAACAGAAAGATGTTTCACAGAATGCTTCTGTGTAGTTTTTTTGAAGACATTCCTTTTCCCACTATAGGCCTCTTAGCGCACCGATTGTCCACTTGCAGTTTCTACAGAAAGAGTGTTTCGGAACTGCTCAATCAAAAGTAAGGTTCAACTATGTTAGTTGAATGCACCGAACACAAAGAAGTTTCACAGAATGCTTCTGTGTAGTTCTTATTTGAAGATATTCCTTTTCCACTATAGGCCTCTTAGCGCTCCGAATGTCCACTTGCAGTTTATTCAGAAAGAGTGTTTCAGATCTGCTCAATCAAAAGTAAGGTTCAACTCTGTTAGTTGAATGCACAGATCAGAAAGAAGTTTCACAGAATGCTTCTGGGTAGTTTGTATTTGAAGATATTCCTTTTTCCACTATAGGCCTCATTGCGCTCCGGAAGTCCAATTGTAGTTTCTACAGAAAGTGGGCTTCCGAAGTGCTCACTCAAAAGTAAGGTTAAACTCAGTTAGTTGAATGCACAGATCAGGAAGGAGTTTCACGGAATGCTTCTGTGTAGTATTTATTTGAAGATATTCCTTTTTCCACTGTAGTCCGCTTAGCGCTCAGAATGTCCACTTGCAGTTTCTACAGAAAAAGTGTTTCAGAACTGCTCAATCAAAAGTAAAGTTCAACTATGTTAGTTGAATGCACGGAACAAGTTTCACAGAATGCTTCTGTGTAGTTCTTATTTGAAGATATTCCTTTTCTACTATACGCCTCTTAGCTCTCCGAAGGTCCACTTGCAGTTTATTCAGAAAGAGTGTTTCAGATCTGCTCAATCAAAAGTAAGGTTCAACTCTGTTAGTTGAATGCACAGATCAGAAAGAAGTTTCACAGAATGCTTCTGGGTAGTTTGTATTTGAACATATTCCTTTTTCCACTATAGGCCTCTTAACGCTCCGGATGTCCAATTGCAGTTTCTACAAAAAGTGTGTTTCAGAAGTGCTCAGTCAAAAGTAAGGTTAAACTCAGTTAGTTGAATGCACAGATCAGAAAGTAGTTTCACAGAATGCTTCTGTGTAGTTTTTATTTGAATATATTCCCTTTTCCACTACAGGCCCCTTAGCGCTCCGAATGTCCACTTGAAATCTCTGTAGAAAGAGTGTTTCACAACTCCTCAATCAAAAGTAAGATTCAAATCTGTTAGTTGAATGCACTGATCAGAAAGAAGTTTCACAGAATGCTTCTGTATAGTCTTTATTTGAAGATAACCCTTTTTCCACTGTAGTCCGCTTAGCGGTCCGAATGTCCACTTGCAGTTTCTACAGAAAGAGTGTTTTAGAAATCCTCAATCAAAAGTAAGGTTCAACTCTGTTAGTTGAATGCACAGAACAGAAAGATGTTTCACAGAATGCTTCTCTGTAGTTTTTATTTGCCGATATTCCTTCTTCCCCTATAGGCCTTTTAGCGCTCTGAATGTCCACTTGCAGTTTCTATAGAAAGAGTGTTTCACAACTGCTCAATCAAAAGTAAGGTTCAACTATGTTAGTTGAATGCACGGAACACAAAGAAGTTTCAGGGAATGCTTCTGTGTAGTTCTTATTTGAAGATATTCCTTTTCCACTATAGGCCTCTTAGCGCTCCGAATGTCCACTTGCCGTGTATTCAGAAAGAGTGTTTAAGATCTGCTCAATCAAAGGTAAGGTTCAACTCTGTCAATTGAATTCACAGATCAGAAAGAAGTTTCACAGAATGCTTCTGTGTAGTATTTATTTGAGGATATTCCTTTTTCCACTGTAGTCCGCTTAGCGCTCCGAATGTCCACTTGCAGTTTCTACAGAAAGAGTGTTTAAGAACTGCTCAATCAAAAGTAAAGTTCAACTCTGTTAGTTGAATGCACAGGTCAGAAAGAAGTTTCACCGAATGCTTCTGGGTAGTTTGTATTTGAAGATATTCCTTTTTCCAGTATAGGCCTCATAGCTCTCCGAATATCCCCTTGCAGTTTCTACAGACAGAGTGTTTCAGAACTGCTCAGTCAAAAGTAAGGTTCAGCTATGTGAGTTCAATGCACAGAACAGAAAGTAGCTTCACAGAATGCTTCTTTGTAGTTTTCATTTGAAGATATTCCTTTTTGCACTTGAGGCCTCATAGCGCTCCGAAGGGCACTTGCAGTTTCTAATGAAAGAGTGTTTCTTAATTCCTCAAAGTAAGGTTCAACTCTGTTATTTGAATGCACAGAACAGAAAAAAGTTTCACAGAATGCTTCTGTGTAGTTTTTATTTGAAGATATATCTTTTTCCACTATAGGCTTCTTAGCGCACAGAATGTCCACTTGCAGTTTCTACAGAAACAGTGTTTCAGAACTGCTCAATAAAATGTAAGGTTCAACTCTGCTAGTAGGATGCACAGATCAGAAAGTATTTTCACAGAATGCTTCTGGGTAATTTGTATTTGAAGATATTCCTTTTTCCACTATAGGCCTCTTAGCGCTCCGGATGTCCAATTGCAGTTTCTACAGAAAGTGTGTTTCAGAAGTGCTCAGTCAAAAGTAAGGTTAAACTCAGTTAGTTGAATGCACAGATCAGAAAGTAGTTTCACAGAATGCGCCTGTGTAGTTTTTATTTGAAGATATTACTTTTTCAACTATAGGCCTAATTGCGCTCCGAATGTCCTCATGCAGTTTCTACGGAAAGAGTGTTTAAGAACTGCACAATCTAAAGTAAGGATCAACTCTGTTAGTTGAATGCACAGATCACAAAGGAGTTTCACAGAATGCTTCTGTGTAGTATTTTTTGAAGATATTCCTTTTTCCACTGTAGTCCGCATAGCGCTCCGAATGTCCACTTGCAGTTTCTACAGAAAGAGTGTTTCAGAACTGCTCAATCAAAGGTAAGGTTCAATTATGTTAGTGGAATGCAGAGAACAGAAAGATGTTTCACAGAATGCTTCTGTGTAGTTTTTTTGAAGACATTCCTTTTCCCACTATAGGCCTCTTAGCGCACCGATTGTCCACTTGCAGTTTCTACAGAAAGAGTGTTTCGGAACTGCTCAATCAAAAGTAAGGTTCAACTATGTTAGTTGAATGCACCGAACACAAAGAAGTTTCACAGAATGCTTCTGTGTAGTTCTTATTTGAAGATATTCCTTTTCCACTATAGGCCTCTTAGCGCTCCGAATGTCCACTTGCAGTTTATTCAGAAAGAGTGTTTCAGATCTGCTCAATCAAAAGTAAGGTTCAACTCTGTTAGTTGAATGCACAGATCAGAAAGAAGTTTCACAGAATGCTTCTGGGTAGTTTGTATTTGAAGATATTCCTTTTTCCACTATAGGCCTCATTGCGCTCCGGAAGTCCAATTGTAGTTTCTACAGAAAGTGGGCTTCCGAAGTGCTCACTCAAAAGTAAGGTTAAACTCAGTTAGTTGAATGCACAGATCAGGAAGGAGTTTCACGGAATGCTTCTGTGTAGTATTTATTTGAAGATATTCCTTTTTCCACTGTAGTCCGCTTAGCGCTCAGAATGTCCACTTGCAGTTTCTACAGAAAAAGTGTTTCAGAACTGCTCAATCAAAAGTAAAGTTCAACTATGTTAGTTGAATGCACGGAACAAGTTTCACAGAATGCTTCTGTGTAGTTCTTATTTGAAGATATTCCTTTTCTACTATACGCCTCTTAGCTCTCCGAAGGTCCACTTGCAGTTTATTCAGAAAGAGTGTTTCAGATCTGCTCAATCAAAAGTAAGGTTCAACTCTGTTAGTTGAATGCACAGATCAGAAAGAAGTTTCACAGAATGCTTCTGGGTAGTTTGTATTTGAACATATTCCTTTTTCCACTATAGGCCTCTTAACGCTCCGGATGTCCAATTGCAGTTTCTACAAAAAGTGTGTTTCAGAAGTGCTCAGTCAAAAGTAAGGTTAAACTCAGTTAGTTGAATGCACAGATCAGAAAGTAGTTTCACAGAATGCTTCTGTGTAGTTTTTATTTGAATATATTCCCTTTTCCACTACAGGCCCCTTAGCGCTCCGAATGTCCACTTGAAATCTCTGTAGAAAGAGTGTTTCACAACTCCTCAATCAAAAGTAAGATTCAAATCTGTTAGTTGAATGCACTGATCAGAAAGAAGTTTCACAGAATGCTTCTGTATAGTCTTTATTTGAAGATAACCCTTTTTCCACTGTAGTCCGCTTAGCGGTCCGAATGTCCACTTGCAGTTTCTACAGAAAGAGTGTTTTAGAAATCCTCAATCAAAAGTAAGGTTCAACTCTGTTAGTTGAATGCACAGAACAGAAAGATGTTTCACAGAATGCTTCTCTGTAGTTTTTATTTGCCGATATTCCTTCTTCCCCTATAGGCCTTTTAGCGCTCTGAATGTCCACTTGCAGTTTCTATAGAAAGAGTGTTTCACAACTGCTCAATCAAAAGTAAGGTTCAACTATGTTAGTTGAATGCACTGATCAGAAAGAAGTTTCACAGAATGCTTCTGTGTAGTCTTTATTGGAGGATATTCCTTTTTTTTTATGATTTTTTTTTTATTATTATACTTTAGGGTTTTAGGGTACATGTGCACAATGTGAAGGTTTGTTACATATGTATCCATGTGCCATGTTGATTTCCTGCACCCATTAAGTCGTCATTTGGCCTTACGTGTATCTCCTAATGCTGTCCCTCCCCCGTCCCCCCACCCCACAACAGTCCCCGGAGCGCGATTTTCCCCTTCCTGTTTCCATGAGTTCTCATTGTTCAATTCCCACCTATGAGTGAGAACATGCGATGTTTGGTTTTTCGTCCTTGCGATAGCTTACTGAGAATGATGTTTTCCAGTTTCATCCGTGTCCCTACAAAGGACACGAACTCATCATTTTTTATGGCTGCATAGTATTCCATGGTGTATATGTGCCACATTTTCTTAATCCAGTCTATCGTTGTTGGACATTTGGGTTGGTTCCAACTCTTTGCTATTGTGAATAGTGCCGCAATAAACATATGTGTGCATGTGTCTTTATAGCAGCATGACTTATAGTCCTTTGGGTATATACCCAGTAATGGGATGGCTGGGTCAAATGGTATTTCTAGTTCTAGATCCCTGAGGAATCGCCACACTGACTTCCACAATGCTTGAACTAGTTTACAGTCCCACCAACAGTGTAAAAGTGTTCCTATTTCTCCAAATCCTCTCCAGCACCTGTTGTTTCCTGATTTTTTAATGATGGCCATTCTAACTGGTGTGAGATGGTATCTCACTGTGGTTTTGATTTGCATTTCTCTGATGGCCAGTGATGAGGAGCATTTCTTCATGTGTTTTTTGGCTGCATAAATGTCTTCTTTTGAGAATTGTCTGTTCATGTCCTCTGCCCACTTTTTGATGGGGTTGTTTGTTTTTTTCTTGTAAATTTGTTTGGGTACATTGTAGATTCTGGATATTAGCCCTTTGTCAGATGAGTAGGTTGCAAAATTTTCTCCCATTGTGTAGGTTGCCTGTTCACTCTGATGATAGTTTCTTTTGCTGTGCAGAAGCTCTTTAGTTTAATGAGATCCCATTTGTCGATTTTGGCTTTTGTTGAAATTGCTTTTGGTGTTTTAGACATGAAGTCCTTGCCCACGCCTATGTCCTGAATGGTATTGCCTAGGTTTTCTTGTAGGATTTTAATGGTTTTAAGACTAATATATAAGTCTTTAATCCATCTTGAATTAATTTTGGTATAAGGTGTAAGGAAGGGATCCAGTTGCAGCTTTCTACATATGGCTAGCCAGTTTTCCCAGCACCATTTATTAAATAGGGAAGCCTTTCCCCATTTCTTGTTTTTGTCAGGTTTGTCAAAGATCAGATAGTTGTAGCTATGCGGCATCATTTCTGAGGGCTCTGTTCTGTCCCATTGATCTATGTCTCTGTTGTGGTACCAGTACCATGCTGTTTTGGTTACTGTAGCGTGATGCCTCCAGCTTTGTTCTTTTGGCTTAGGATTGACTTGGCGATGCGGGCTCTTTTTTGGTTCCATATGAACTTTAGAGTAGTTTTTTCCAATTCTGTGAAGAAAGTCATTGGTAGCTTGATGGGGATGGCATTGAATCTATAAATTACCTTCGGCAGTAAGTATGGCCATTTTCACGATATTGATTCTTCCAACCAATGAGCATGGAATGTTCTTCCATTTGTTTGTATCCTCTTTTATTTCATTGAGCAGTGGTTTGTAGTTCTCCTTGAAGAGGTCCTTCACATCCCTTGTAAGTTGGATTCCTAGGTATTTTATTCTCTTTGAAGCAATTGTGAATGGGAGTTCACTCATGATTTGGCTCTCTGTTTGTCTGTTATTGGTGTACAAGAATGCTTGTGATTTTTGTACATTAATTTTGTATCCTGAGACTTTGCTGAAGTTGCTAATCAGCTTAAGGAGGTTTTGGGCTGAGACAATGGGGTTTTCTAGATATACAATCATGTCATCTGCAAACAGGGACAATTTGACTTCCTCTTTTCCTAATTGAATACACTTTATTTCCTTCTCCTGCCTGATTGCTCTGGCCAGGATATTCCTTTTTCAACTATCGACCATTTAGCGCTCCGAATGTCCACTTGCAGTTTCTGCAGAAAGAGTGTTTCAGAACTGCTCAATCAAAACTAAGGTTGAACTATGTTAGTTGAACGCACAGAAGAGAAAGAAGTTTCGCAGAATTCTTCTGTGTAGTTTTTTTTTGAAGATATTCCTTTTTCCACTACAGGCCTCTTAGCGCACCGAATGTCCACTTGCAGTTTCTATAGAAAGAGTGTTTCAGAACTGCACAATCAAAAGTAAGGTTCAACTATGTTAGTTGAATGCACGGAACACAAAGAAGTTTCAGGGAATGCTTCTGTGTAGTTCTTATTTGAAGATATGCCTTTTCCACTATAGGCCTCTTAGCGCTCCGAATGTCCACTTGCCGTGTATTCAGAAAGAGTGTTTAAGATCTGCTCAATCAAAAGTAAGGTTCAACTCTGTCAATTGAATTCACAGATCAGAAAGAAGTTTCACAGAATGCTTCTGTGTAGTATTTACTTGAGGATATTCCTTTTTCCACTGTAGTCCGCTTAGCGCTCCGAATGTCCACTTGCAGTTTCTACAGAAAGAGTGTTTAAGAACTGCTCAATCAAAAGTAAAGTTCAACTCTGTTAGTTGAATGCACAGGTCAGAAAGAAATTTCACCGAATGCTTCTGGGTAGTTTGTATTTGAAGATAATCCTTTTTCCAGTATAGGCCTCATAGCTCTCCGAATATCCCCTTGCAGTTTCTACAGACAGAGTGTTTCAGAACTGCTCAGTCAAAAGTAAGGTTCAGCTATGTGAGTTCAATGCACAGAACAGAAAGTAGCTTCACAGAATGCTTCTTTGTAGTTTTCATTTGAAGATATTTCTTTTTGCACTTGAGGCCTCATAGCGCTCCGAAGGGCACTTGCAGTTTCTAATGAAAGAGTGTTTCTTAATTCCTCAAAGTAAGGTTCAACTCTGTTATTTGAATGCACAGAACAGAAAAAAGTTTCACAGAATGCTTCTGTGTAGTTTTTATTTGAAGATATATCTTTTTCCACTATAGGCTTCTTAGCGCACAGAATGTCCACTTGCAGTTTCTACAGAAACAGTGTTTCAGAACTGCTCAATAAAATGTAAGGTTCAACTCTGCTAGTAGGATGCACAGATCAGAAAGTATTTTCACAGAATGCTTCTGGGTAATTTGTATTTGAAGATATTCCTTTTTCCACTATAGGCCTCTTAGCGCTCCGGATGTCCAATTGCAGTTTCTACAGAAAGTGTGTTTCAGAAGTGCTCAGTCAAAAGTAAGGTTAAACTCAGTTAGTTGAATGCACAGATCAGAAAGTAGTTTCACAGAATGCGCCTGTGTAGTTTTTATTTGAAGATATTACTTTTTCAACTATAGGCCTAATTGCGCTCCGAATGTCCTCATGCAGTTTCTACGGAAAGAGTGTTTAAGAACTGCACAATCTAAAGTAAGGATCAACTCTGTTAGTTGAATGCACAGATCAGAAAGGAGTTTCACAGAATGCTTCTGTGTAGTATTTTTTGAAGATATTCCTTTTTCCACTGTAGTCCGCATAGCGCTCCGAATGTCCACTTGCAGTTTCTACAGAAAGAGTGTTTCAGAACTGCTCAATCAAAGGTAAGGTTCAATTATGTTAGTGGAATGCAGAGAACAGAAAGATGTTTCACAGAATGCTTCTGTGTAGTTTTTTTGAAGACATTCCTTTTCCCACTATAGGCCTCTTAGCGCACCGATTGTCCACTTGCAGTTTCTACAGAAAGAGTGTTTCGGAACTGCTCAATCAAAAGTAAGGTTCAACTATGTTAGTTGAATGCACCGAACACAAAGAAGTTTCACAGAATGCTTCTGTGTAGTTCTTATTTGAAGATATTCCTTTTCCACTATAGGCCTCTTAGCGCTCCGAATGTCCACTTGCAGTTTATTCAGAAAGAGTGTTTCAGATCTGCTCAATCAAAAGTAAGGTTCAACTCTGTTAGTTGAATGCACAGATCAGAAAGAAGTTTCACAGAATGCTTCTGGGTAGTTTGTATTTGAAGATATTCCTTTTTCCACTATAGGCCTCATTGCGCTCCGGAAGTCCAATTGTAGTTTCTACAGAAAGTGGGCTTCCGAAGTGCTCACTCAAAAGTAAGGTTAAACTCAGTTAGTTGAATGCACAGATCAGGAAGGAGTTTCACGGAATGCTTCTGTGTAGTATTTATTTGAAGATATTCCTTTTTCCACTGTAGTCCGCTTAGCGCTCAGAATGTCCACTTGCAGTTTCTACAGAAAAAGTGTTTCAGAACTGCTCAATCAAAAGTAAAGTTCAACTATGTTAGTTGAATGCACGGAACAAGTTTCACAGAATGCTTCTGTGTAGTTCTTATTTGAAGATATTCCTTTTCTACTATACGCCTCTTAGCTCTCCGAATGTCCACTTGCAGTTTATTCAGAAAGAGTGTTTCAGATCTGCTCAATCAAAAGTAAGGTTCAACTCTGTTAGTTGAATGCACAGATCAGAAAGAAGTTTCACAGAATGCTTCTGGGTAGTTTGTATTTGAACATATTCCTTTTTCCACTATAGGCCTCTTAACGCTCCGGATGTCCAATTGCAGTTTCTACAAAAAGTGTGTTTCAGAAGTGCTCAGTCAAAAGTAAGGTTAAACTCAGTTAGTTGAATGCACAGATCAGAAAGTAGTTTCACAGAATGCTTCTGTGTAGTTTTTATTTGAATATATTCCCTTTTCCACTACAGGCCCCTTAGCGCTCCGAATGTCCACTTGAAATCTCTGTAGAAAGAGTGTTTCACAACTCCTCAATCAAAAGTAAGATTCAAATCTGTTAGTTGAATGCACTGATCAGAAAGAAGTTTCACAGAATGCTTCTGTATAGTCTTTATTTGAAGATAACCCTTTTTCCACTGTAGTCCGCTTAGCGGTCCGAATGTCCACTTGCAGTTTCTACAGAAAGAGTGTTTTAGAAATCCTCAATCAAAAGTAAGGTTCAACTCTGTTAGTTGAATGCACAGAACAGAAAGATGTTTCACAGAATGCTTCTCTGTAGTTTTTATTTGCCGATATTCCTTCTTCCCCTATAGGCCTTTTAGCGCTCCGAATGTCCACTTTCAATTTCTATAGAAAGAGTGTTTCAGAACTGCTCAATCAAAACGAATTTTCAACTCTGTTAGTTGAATGCACTGATCAGAAAGAAGTTTCACAGAATGCTTCTGTGTAGTCTTTATTGGAGGATATTCCTTTTTTTTTATGATTTTTTTTTATTATTATACTTTAGGGTTTTAGGGTACATGTGCACAATGTGAAGGTTTGTTACATATGTACCCATGTGCCATGTTGATTTCCTGCACCCATTAAGTCGTCATTTGGCCTTACGTGTATCTCCTAATGCTGTCCCTCCCCCGTCCCCCCACCCCACAACAGTCCCCGGAGCGTGATTTTCCCCTTCCTGTTTCCATGAGTTCTCATTGTTCAATTCCCACCTATGAGTGAGAACATGCGATGTTTGGTTTTTCGTCCTTGCGATAGTTTACTGAGAATGATGTTTTCCAGTTTCATCCGTGTCCCTACAAAGGACACGAACTCATCATTTTTTATTGCTGCATAGTATTCCATGGTGTATATGTGCCACATTTTCTTAATCCAGTCTATTGTTGTTGGACATTTGGGTTGGTTCCAACTCTTTGCTATTGTGAATAGTGCCGCAATAAACATATGTGTGCATGTGTCTTTATAGCAGCATGACTTATAGTCCTTTGGGTATATACCCAGTAATGGGATGGCTGGGTCAAATGGTATTTCTAGTTCTAGATCCCTGAGGAATCGCCACACTGACTTCCACAATGCTTGAACTAGTTTACAGTCCCACCAACAGTGTAAAAGTGTTCCTATTTCTCCAAATCCTCTCCAGCACCTGTTGTTTCCTGATTTTTTAATGATGGCCATTCTAACTGGTGTGAGATGGTATCTCACTGTGGTTTTGATTTGCATTTCTCTGATGGCCAGTGATGAGGAGCATTTCTTCATGTGTTTTTTGGCTGCATAAATGTCTTCTTTTGAGAATTGTCTTTTCATGTCCTCTGCCCACTTTTTGATGGGGTTGTTTGTTTTTTTCTTGTAAATTTGTTTGGGTTCATTGTAGATTCTGGATATTAGCCCTTTGTCAGATGAGTAGGTTGCAAAATTTTCTCCCATTGTGTAGGTTGCCTGTTCACTCTGATGATAGTTTCTTTTGCTGTGCAGAAGCTCTTTAGTTTAATGAGATCCCATTTGTCGATTTTGGCTTTTGTTGCCATTGCTTTTGGTGTTTTAGACATGAAGTCCTTGCCCACGCCTATGTCCTGAATGGTATTGCCTAGGTTTTCTTGTAGGATTTTAATGGTTTTAAGACTAATATATAAGTCTTTAATCCATCTTGAATTAATTTTGGTATAAGGTGTAAGGAAGGGATCCAGTTGCAGCTTTCTACATATGGCTAGCCAGTTTTCCCAGCACCATTTATTAAATAGGGAAGCCTTTCCCCATTTCTTGTTTTTGTCAGGTTTGTCAAAGATCAGATAGTTGTAGCTATGCGGCATCATTTCTGAGGGCTCTGTTCCGTCCCATTGATCTATGTCTCTGTTGTGGTACCAGTACCATGCTGTTTTGGTTACTGTAGCGTGATGCCTCCAGCTTTGTTCTTTTGGCTTAGGATTGACTTGGCGATGCGGGCTCTTTTTTGGTTCCATATGAACTTTAGAGTAGTTTTTTCCAATTCTGTGAAGAAAGTCATTGGTAGCTTGATGGGGATGGCATTGAATCTATAAATTACCTTGGGCAGTAAGTATGGCCATTTTCACGATATTGATTCTTCCAACCAATGAGCATGGAATGTTCTTCCATTTGTTTGTATCCTCTTTTATTTCATTGAGCAGTGGTTTGTAGTTCTCCTTGAAGAGGTCCTTCACATCCCTTGTAAGTTGGATTCCTAGGTATTTTATTCTCTTTGAAGCAATTGTGAATGGGAGTTCACTCATGATTTGGCTCTCTGTTTGTCTGTTATTGGTGTACAAGAATGCTTGTGATTTTTGTACATTAATTTTGTATCCTGAGTCTTTGCTGAAGTTGCTAATCAGCTTAAGGAGGTTTTGGGCTGAGACAATGGGGTTTTCTAGATATACAATCATGTCATCTGCAAACAGGGACAATTTGACTTCCTCTTTTCCTAATTGAATACACTTTATTTCCTTCTCCTGCCTGATTGCTCTGGCCAGGATATTCCTTTTTCAACTATCGACCATTTAGCGCTCCGAATGTCCACTTGCAGTTTCTGCAGAAAGAGTGTTTCAGAACTGCTCAATCAAAACTAAGGTTGAACTATGTTAGTTGAACGCACAGAAGAGAAAGAAGTTTCGCAGAATTCTTCTGTGTAGTTTTTTTTTGAAGATATTCCTTTTTCCACTACAGGCCTCTTAGCGCACCGAATGTCCACTTGCAGTTTCTATAGAAAGAGTGTTTCAGAACTGCACAATCAAAAGTAAGGTTCAACTATGTTAGTTGAATGCACGGAACACAAAGAAGTTTCAGGGAATGCTTCTGTGTAGTTCTTATTTGAAGATATGCCTTTTCCACTATAGGCCTCTTAGCGCTCCGAATGTCCACTTGCCGTGTATTCAGAAAGAGTGTTTAAGATCTGCTCAATCAAAAGTTAGGTTCAACTCTGTCAATTGAATTCACAGATCAGAAAGAAGTTTCACAGAATGCTTCTGTGTAGTATTTACTTGAGGATATTCCTTTTTCCACTGTAGTCCGCTTAGCGCTCCGAATGTCCACTTGCAGTTTCTACAGAAAGAGTGTTTAAGAACTGCTCAATCAAAAGTAAAGTTCAACTCTGTTAGTTGAATGCACAGGTCAGAAAGAAATTTCACCGAATGCTTCTGGGTAGTTTGTATTTGAAGATAATCCTTTTTCCAGTATAGGCCTCATAGCTCTCCGAATATCCCCTTGCAGTTTCTACAGACAGAGTGTTTCAGAACTGCTCAGTCAAAAGTAAGGTTCAGCTATGTGAGTTCAATGCACAGAACAGAAAGTAGCTTCACAGAATGCTTCTTTGTAGTTTTCATTTGAAGATATTTCTTTTTGCACTTGAGGCCTCATAGCGCTCCGAAGGGCACTTGCAGTTTCTAATGAAAGAGTGTTTCTTAATTCCTCAAAGTAAGGTTCAACTCTGTTATTTGAATGCACAGAACAGAAAAAAGTTTCACAGAATGCTTCTGTGTAGTTTTTATTTGAAGATATATCTTTTTCCACTATAGGCTTCTTAGCGCACAGAATGTCCACTTGCAGTTTCTACAGAAACAGTGTTTCAGAACTGCTCAATAAAATGTAAGGTTCAACTCTGCTAGTAGGATGCACAGATCAGAAAGTATTTTCACAGAATGCTTCTGGGTAATTTGTATTTGAAGATATTCCTTTTTCCACTATAGGCCTCTTAGCGCTCCGGATGTCCAATTGCAGTTTCTACAGAAAGTGTGTTTCAGAAGTGCTCAGTCAAAAGTAAGGTTAAACTCAGTTAGTTGAATGCACAGATCAGAAAGTAGTTTCACAGAATGCGCCTGTGTAGTTTTTATTTGAAGATATTACTTTTTCAACTATAGGCCTAATTGCGCTCCGAATGTCCTCATGCAGTTTCTACGGAAAGAGTGTTTAAGAACTGCACAATCTAAAGTAAGGATCAACTCTGTTAGTTGAATGCACAGATCAGAAAGGAGTTTCACAGAATGCTTCTGTGTAGTATTTTTTGAAGATATTCCTTTTTCCACTGTAGTCCGCATAGCGCTCCGAATGTCCACTTGCAGTTTCTACAGAAAGAGTGTTTCAGAACTGCTCAATCAAAGGTAAGGTTCAATTATGTTAGTGGAATGCAGAGAACAGAAAGATGTTTCACAGAATGCTTCTGTGTAGTTTTTTTGAAGACATTCCTTTTCCCACTATAGGCCTCTTAGCGCACCGATTGTCCACTTGCAGTTTCTACAGAAAGAGTGTTTCGGAACTGCTCAATCAAAAGTAAGGTTCAACTATGTTAGTTGAATGCACCGAACACAAAGAAGTTTCACAGAATGCTTCTGTGTAGTTCTTATTTGAAGATATTCCTTTTCCACTATAGGCCTCTTAGCGCTCCGAATGTCCACTTGCAGTTTATTCAGAAAGAGTGTTTCAGATCTGCTCAATCAAAAGTAAGGTTCAACTCTGTTAGTTGAATGCACAGATCAGAAAGAAGTTTCACAGAATGCTTCTGGGTAGTTTGTATTTGAAGATATTCCTTTTTCCACTATAGGCCTCATTGCGCTCCGGAAGTCCAATTGTAGTTTCTACAGAAAGTGGGCTTCCGAAGTGCTCACTCAAAAGTAAGGTTAAACTCAGTTAGTTGAATGCACAGATCAGGAAGGAGTTTCACGGAATGCTTCTGTGTAGTATTTATTTGAAGATATTCCTTTTTCCACTGTAGTCCGCTTAGCGCTCAGAATGTCCACTTGCAGTTTCTACAGAAAAAGTGTTTCAGAACTGCTCAATCAAAAGTAAAGTTCAACTATGTTAGTTGAATGCACGGAACAAGTTTCACAGAATGCTTCTGTGTAGTTCTTATTTGAAGATATTCCTTTTCTACTATACGCCTCTTAGCTCTCCGAAGGTCCACTTGCAGTTTATTCAGAAAGAGTGTTTCAGATCTGCTCAATCAAAAGTAAGGTTCAACTCTGTTAGTTGAATGCACAGATCAGAAAGAAGTTTCACAGAATGCTTCTGGGTAGTTTGTATTTGAACATATTCCTTTTTCCACTATAGGCCTCTTAACGCTCCGGATGTCCAATTGCAGTTTCTACAAAAAGTGTGTTTCAGAAGTGCTCAGTCAAAAGTAAGGTTAAACTCAGTTAGTTGAATGCACAGATCAGAAAGTAGTTTCACAGAATGCTTCTGTGTAGTGTTTATTTGAATATATTCCCTTTTCCACTACAGGCCCCTTAGCGCTCCGAATGTCCACTTGAAATCTCTGTAGAAAGAGTGTTTCACAACTCCTCAATCAAAAGTAAGATTCAAATCTGTTAGTTGAATGCACTGATCAGAAAGAAGTTTCACAGAATGCTTCTGTATAGTCTTTATTTGAAGATAACCCTTTTTCCACTGTAGTCCGCTTAGCGGTCCGAATGTCCACTTGCAGTTTCTACAGAAAGAGTGTTTTAGAAATCCTCAATCAAAAGTAAGGTTCAACTCTGTTAGTTGAATGCACAGAACAGAAAGATGTTTCACAGAATGCTTCTCTGTAGTTTTTATTTGCCGATATTCCTTCTTCCCCTATAGGCCTTTTAGCGCTCCGAATGTCCACTTTCAATTTCTATAGAAAGAGTGTTTCAGAACTGCTCAATCAAAACGAATTTTCAACTCTGTTAGTTGAATGCACTGATCAGAAAGAAGTTTCACAGAATGCTTCTGTGTAGTCTTTATTGGAGGATATTCCTTTTTTTTTATGATTTTTTTTTATTATTATACTTTAGGGTTTTAGGGTACATGTGCACAATGTGAAGGTTTGTTACATATGTATCCATGTGCCATTTTGATTTCCTTCACCCATTAAGTCGTCATTTGGCCTTACGTGTATCTCCTAATGCTGTCCCTCCCCCGTCCCCCCACCCCACAACAGTCCCCGGAGCGTGATTTTCCCCTTCCTGTTTCCATGAGTTCTCATTGTTCAATTCCCACCTATGAGTGAGAACATGCGATGTTTGGTTTTTCGTCCTTGCGATAGTTTACTGAGAATGATGTTTTCCAGTTTCATCCGTGTCCCTACAAAGGACACGAACTCATCATTTTTTATGGCTGCATAGTATTCCATGGTGTATATGTGCCACATTTTCTTAATCCAGTCTATCGTTGTTGGACATTTGGGTTGGTTCCAACTCTTTGCTATTGTGAATAGTGCCGCAATAAACATACGTGTGCATGTGTCTTTATAGCAGCATGACTTATAGTCCTTTGGGTATATACCCAGTAATGGGATGGCTGGGTCAAATGGTATTTCTAGTTCTAGATCCCTGAGGAATCGCCACACTGACTTCCACAATGCTTGAACTAGTTTACAGTCCCACCAACAGTGTAAAAGTGTTCCTATTTCTCCAAATCCTCTCCAGCACCTGTTGTTTCCTGATTTTTTAATGATGGCCATTCTAACTGGTGTGAGATGGTATCTCACTGTGGTTTTGATTTGCATTTCTCTGATGGCCAGTGATGAGGAGCATTTCTTCATGTGTTTTTTGGCTGCATAAATGTCTTCTTTTGAGAATTGTCTGTTCATGTCCTCTGCCCACTTTTTGATGGGGTTGTTTGTTTTTTCTTGTAAATTTGTTTGGGTTCATTGTAGATTCTGGATATTAGCCCTTTGTCAGATGAGTAGGTTGCAAAATTTTCTCCCATTGTGTAGGTTGCCTGTTCACTCTGATGAGAGTTTCTTTTGCTGTGCAGAAGCTCTTTAGTTTAATGAGATCCCATTTGTCGATTTTGGCTTTTGTTGCCATTGCTTTTGGTGTTTTAGACATGAAGTCCTTGCCCACGCCTATGTCCTGAATGGTATTGCCTAGGTTTTCTTGTAGGATTTTAATGGTTTTAAGACTAATATATAAGTCTTTAATCCATCTTGAATTAATTTTGGTATAAGGTGTAAGGAAGGGATCCAGTTGCAGCTTTCTACATATGGCTAGCCAGTTTTCCCAGCACCATTTATTAAATAGGGAAGCCTTTCCCCATTTCTTGTTTTTGTCAGGTTTGTCAAAGATCAGATAGTTGTAGCTATGCGGCATCATTTCTGAGGGCTCTGTTCTGTCCCATTGATCTATGTCTCTGTTGTGGTACCAGTACCATGCTGTTTTGGTTACTGTAGCGTGATGCCTCCAGCTTTGTTCTTTTGGCTTAGGATTGACTTGGCGATGCGGGCTCTTTTTTGGTTCCATATGAACTTTAGAGTAGTTTTTTCCAATTCTGTGAAGAAAGTCATTGGTAGCTTGATGGGGATGGCATTGAATCTATAAATTACCTTCGGCAGTAAGTATGGCCATTTTCACGATATTGATTCTTCCAACCAATGAGCATGGAATGTTCTTCCATTTGTTTGTATCCTCTTTTATTTCATTGAGCAGTGGTTTGTAGTTCTCCTTGAAGAGGTCCTTCACATCCCTTGTAAGTTGGATTCCTAGGTATTTTATTCTCTTTGAAGCAATTGTGAATGAGAGTTCACTCATGATTTGGCTCTCTGTTTGTCTTTTATTGGTGTACAAGAATGCTTGTGATTTTTGTACATTAATTTTGTATCCTGAGACTTTGCTGAATTGGCTAATCAGCTTAAGGAGATTTTGGGCTGAGACAATGGGGTTTTCTAGATATACAATCATGTCATCTGCAAACAGGGACAATTTGACTTCCTCTTTTCCTAATTGAATACACTTTATTTCCTTCTCCTGCCTGATTGCTCTGGCCAGGATATTCCTTTTTCAACTATCGACCATTTAGCGCTCCGAATGTCCACTTGCAGTTTCTGCAGAAAGAGTGTTTCAGAACTGCTCAATCAAAACTAAGGTTGAACTATGTTAGTTGAACGCACAGAAGAGAAAGAAGTTTCGCAGAATTCTTCTGTGTAGTTTTTTTTTGAAGATATTCCTTTTTCCACTACAGGCCTCTTAGCGCACCGAATGTCCACTTGCAGTTTCTATAGAAAGAGTGTTTCAGAACTGCACAATCAAAAGTAAGGTTCAACTATGTTAGTTGAATGCACGGAACACAAAGAAGTTTCAGGGAATGCTTCTGTGTAGTTCTTATTTGAAGATATTCCTTTTCCACTATAGGCCTCTTAACGCTCCGAATGTCCACTTGCCGTGTATTCAGAAAGAGTGTTTAAGATCTGCTCAATCAAAAGTAAGGTTCAACTCTGTCAATTGAATTCACAGATGAGAAAGAAGTTTCACAGAATGCTTCTGTGTAGTATTTGTTTGAGGATATTCCTTTTTCCACTGTAGTCCTCTTAGCGCTCCGAATGTCCACTTGCAGTTTCTACAGAAAGAGTGTTTAAGAACTGCTCAATCAAAAGTAAAGTTCAACTCTGTTAGTTGAATGCACAGGTCAGAAAGAAGTTTCACCGAATGCTTCTGGGTAGTTTGTATTTGAAGATAATCCTTTTTCCAGTATAGGCCTCATAGCTCTCCGAATATCCCCTTGCAGTTTCTACAGACAAGAGTGTTTCAGAACTGCTCAGTCAAAAGTAAGGTTCAGCTATGTGAGTTCAATGCACAGAACAGAAAGTAGCTTCACAGAATGCTTCTTTGTAGTTTTCATTTGAAGATATTTCTTTTTGCACTTGAGGCCTCATAGCACTCCGAAGGGCACTTGCAGTTTCTAATGAAAGAGTGTTTCTTAATTCCTCAAAGTAAGGTTCAACTCTGTTATTTGAATGCACAGAACAGAAAAAAGTTTCACAGAATGCTTCTGTGTAGTTTTTATTTGAAGATATATCTTTTTCCACTATAGGCTTCTTAGCGCACAGAATGTCCACTTGCAGTTTCTACAGAAACAGTGTTTCAGAACTGCTCAATAAAATGTAAGGTTCAACTCTGCTAGTAGGATGCACAGATCAGAAAGTATTTTCACAGAATGCTTCTGGGTAATTTGTATTTGAAGATATTCCTTTTTCCACTATAGGCCTCTTAGCGCTCCGGATGTCCAATTGCAGTTTCTACAGAAAGTGTGTTTCAGAAGTGCTCAGTCAAAAGTAAGGTTAAACTCAGTTAGTTGAATGCACAGATCAGAAAGTAGTTTCACAGAATGCGCTTGTGTAGTTTTTATTTGAAGATATTACTTTTTCAACTATAGGCCTAATTGCGCTCCGAATGTCCTCATGCAGTTTCTACGGAAAGAGTGTTTAAGAACTGCACAATCTAAAGTAAGGATCAACTCTGTTAGTTGAATGCACAGATCAGAAAGGAGTTTCACAGAATGCTTCTGTGTAGTATTTTTTGAAGATATTCCTTTTTCCACTGTAGTCCGCATAGCGCTCCGAATGTCCACTTGCAGTTTCTACAGAAAGAGTGTTTCAGAACTGCTCAATCAAAGGTAAGGTTCAATTATGTTAGTGGAATGCAGAGAACAGAAAGATGTTTCACAGAATGCTTCTGTGTAGTTTTTTTGAAGACATTCCTTTTCCCACTATAGGCCTCTTAGCGCACCGATTGTCCACTTGCAGTTTCTACAGAAAGAGTGTTTCGGAACTGCTCAATCAAAAGTAAGGTTCAACTATGTTAGTTGAATGCACCGAACACAAAGAAGTTTCACAGAATGCTTCTGTGTAGTTCTTATTTGAAGATATTCCTTTTCCACTATAGGCCTCTTAGCGCTCCGAATGTCCACTTGCAGTTTATTCAGAAAGAGTGTTTCAGATCTGCTCAATCAAAAGTAAGGTTCAACTCTGTTAGTTGAATGCACAGATCAGAAAGAAGTTTCACAGAATGCTTCTGGGTAGTTTGTATTTGAAGATATTCCTTTTTCCACTATAGGCCTCATTGCGCTCCGGAAGTCCAATTGTAGTTTCTACAGAAAGTGGGCTTCCGAAGTGCTCACTCAAAAGTAAGGTTAAACTCAGTTAGTTGAATGCACAGATCAGGAAGGAGTTTCACGGAATGCTTCTGTGTAGTATTTATTTGAAGATATTCCTTTTTCCACTGTAGTCCGCTTAGCGCTCAGAATGTCCACTTGCAGTTTCTACAGAAAAAGTGTTTCAGAACTGCTCAATCAAAAGTAAAGTTCAACTATGTTAGTTGAATGCACGGAACAAGTTTCACAGAATGCTTCTGTGTAGTTCTTATTTGAAGATATTCCTTTTCTACTATACGCCTCTTAGCTCTCCGAAGGTCCACTTGCAGTTTATTCAGAAAGAGTGTTTCAGATCTGCTCAATCAAAAGTAAGGTTCAACTCTGTTAGTTGAATGCACAGATCAGAAAGAAGTTTCACAGAATGCTTCTGGGTAGTTTGTATTTGAACATATTCCTTTTTCCACTATAGGCCTCTTAACGCTCCGGATGTCCAATTGCAGTTTCTACAAAAAGTGTGTTTCAGAAGTGCTCAGTCAAAAGTAAGGTTAAACTCAGTTAGTTGAATGCACAGATCAGAAAGTAGTTTCACAGAATGCTTCTGTGCAGTTTTTATTTGAATATATTCCCTTTTCCACTACAGGCCCCTCAGCGCTCCGAATGTCCACTTGAAATCTCTGTAGAAAGAGTGTTTCACAACTCCTCAATCAAAAGTAAGATTCAAATCTGTTAGTTGAATGCACTGATCAGAAAGAAGTTTCACAGAATGCTTCTGTATAGTCTTTATTTGAAGATAACCCTTTTTCCACTGTAGTCCGCTTAGCGGTCCGAATGTCCACTTGCAGTTTCTACAGAAAGAGTGTTTTAGAAATCCTCAATCAAAAGTAAGGTTCAACTCTGTTAGTTGAATGCACAGAACAGAAAGATGTTTCACAGAATGCTTCTCTGTAGTTTTTATTTGCCGATATTCCTTCTTCCCCTATAGGCCTTTTAGCGCTCTGAATGTCCACTTGCAGTTTCTATAGAAAGAGTGTTTCACAACTGCTCAATCAAAAGTAAGGTTCAACTATGTTAGTTGAATGCACTGATCAGAAAGAAGTTTCACAGAATGCTTCTGTGTAGTCTTTATTGGAGGATATTCCTTTTTTTTTATGATTTTTTTTTATTATTATACTTTAGGGTTTTAGGGTACATGTGCACAATGTGAAGGTTTGTTACATATGTATCCATGTGCCATGTTGATTTCCTGCACCCATTAAGTCGTCATTTGGCCTTACGTGTATCTCCTAATGCTGTCCCTCCCCCGTCCCCCCACCCCACAACAGTCCCCGGAGCGTGATTTTCCCCTTCCTGTTTCCATGAGTTCTCATTGTTCAATTCCCACCTATGAGTGAGAACATGCGATGTTTGGTTTTTCGTCCTTGCGATAGTTTACTGAGAATGATGTTTTCCAGTTTCATCCGTGTCCCTACAAAGGACACGAACTCATCATTTTTTATGGCTGCATAGTATTCCATGGTGTATATGTGCCACATTTTCTTAATCCAGTCTATCGTTGTTGGACATTTGGGTTGGTTCCAACTCTTTGCTATTGTGAATAGTGCCGCAATAAACATATGTGTGCATGTGTCTTTATAGCAGCATGACTTATAGTCCTTTGGGTATATACCCAGTAATGGGATGGCTGGGTCAAATGGTATTTCTAGTTCTAGATCCCTGAGGAATCGCCACACTGGCTTCCACAATGCTTGAACTAGTTTACAGTCCCACCAACAGTGTAAAAGTGTTCCTATTTCTCCAAATCCTCTCCAGCACCTGTTGTTTCCTGATTTTTTAATGATGGCCATTCTAACTGGTGTGAGATGGTATCTCACTGTGGTTTTGATTTGCATTTCTCTGATGGCCAGTGATGAGGAGCATTTCTTCATGTGTTTTTTGGCTGCATAAATGTCTTCTTTTGAGAATTGTCTGTTCATGTCCTCTGCCCACTTTTTGATGGGGTTGTTTGTTTTTTTCTTGTAAATTTGTTTGGGTTCATTGTAGATTCTGGATATTAGCCCTTTGTCAGATGAGTAGGTTGCAAAATTTTCTCCCATTGTGTAGGTTGCCTGTTCACTCTGATGATAGTTTCTTTTGCTGTGCAGAAGCTCTTTAGTTTAATGAGATCCCATTTGTCGATTTTGGCTTTTGTTGCCATTGCTTTTGGTGTTTTAGACATGAAGTCCTTGCCCACGCCTATGTCCTGAATGGTATTGCCTAGGTTTTCTTGTAGGATTTTAATGGTTTTAAGACTAATATATAAGTCTTTAATCCATCTTGAATTAATTTTGGTATAAGGTGTAAGGAAGGGATCCAGTTGCAGCTTTCTACATATGGCTAGCCAGTTTTCCCAGCACCATTTATTAAATAGGGAAGCCTTTCCCCATTTCTTGTTTTTGTCAGGTTTGTCAAAGATCAGATAGTTGTAGCTATGCGGCATCATTTCTGAGGGCTCTGTTCTGTCCCATTGATCTATGTCTCTGTTGTGGTACCAGTACCATGCTGTTTTGGTTACTGTAGCGTGATGCCTCCAGCTTTGTTCTTTTGGCTTAGGATTGACTTGGCGATGCGGGCTCTTTTTTGGTTCCATATGAACTTTAGAGTAGTTTTTTCCAATTCTGTGAAGAAAGTCATTGGTAGCTTGATGGGGATGGCATTGAATCTATAAATTACCTTGGGCAGTAAGTATGGCCATTTTCACGATATTGATTCTTCCAACCAATGAGCATGGAATGTTCTTCCATTTGTTTGTATCCTCTTTTATTTCATTGAGCAGTGGTTTGTAGTTCTCCTTGAAGAGGTCCTTCACATCCCTTGTAAGTTGGATTCCTAGGTATTTTATTCTCTTTGAAGCAATTGTGAATGGGAGTTCACTCATGATTTGGCTCTCTGTTTGTCTGTTATTGGTGTACAAGAATGCTTGTGATTTTTGTACATTAATTTTGTATCCTGAGACTTTGCTGAAGTTGCTAATCAGCTTAAGGAGATTTTGGGCTGAGACAACGGGGTTTTCTAGATATACAATCATGTCATCTGCAAACAGGGACAATTTGACTTCCTCTTTTCCTAATTGAATACACTTTATTTCCTTCTCCTGCCTGATTGCTCTGGCCAGGATATTCCTTTTTCAACTATCGACCATTTAGCGCTCCGAATGTCCACTTGCAGTTTCTGCAGAAAGAGTGCTTCAGAACTGCTCAATCAAAACTAAGGTTGAACTATGTCAGTTGAATGCACAGAAGAGAAAGAAGTTTCGCAGAATTCTTCTGTGTAGTTTTTTTTTGAAGATATTCCTTTTTCCACTACAGGCCTCTTAGCGCACCGAATGTCCACTTGCAGTTTCTATAGAAAGAGTGTTTCAGAACTGCTCAATCAAAAGTAAGGTTCAACTATGTTAGTTGAATGCACGGAACACAAAGAAGTTTCAGGGAATGCTTCTGTGTAGTTCTTATTTGAAGATATTCCTTTTCCACTATAGGCCTCTTAGCGCTCCGAATGTCCACTTGCCGTGTATTCAGAAAGAGTGTTTAAGATCTGCTCAATCAAAAGTAAGGTTCAACTCTGTCAATTGAATTCACAGATCAGAAAGAAGTTTCACAGAATGCTTCTGTGTAGTATTTATTTGAGGATATTCCTTTTTCCACTGTAGTCCGCTTAGCGCTCCGAATGTCCACTTGCAGTTTCTACAGAAAGAGTGTTTAAGAACTGCTCAATCAAAAGTAAAGTTCAACTCTGTTAGTTGAATGCACAGGTCAGAAAGAAGTTTCACCGAATGCTTCTGGGTAGTTTGTATTTGAAGATATTCCTTTTTCCAGTATAGGCCTCATAGCTCTCCGAATATCCCCTTGCAGTTTCTACAGACAGAGTGTTTCAGAACTGCTCAGTCAAAAGTAAGGTTCAGCTATGTGAGTTCAATGCACAGAACAGAAAGTAGCTTCACAGAATGCTTCTTTGTAGTTTTCATTTGAAGATATTCCTTTTTGCACTTGAGGCCTCATAGCGCTCCGAAGGGCACTTGCAGTTTCTAATGAAAGAGTGTTTCTTAATTCCTCAAAGTAAGGTTCAACTCTGTTATTTGAATGCACAGAACAGAAAAAAGTTTCACAGAATGCTTCTGTGTAGTTTTTATTTGAAGATATATCTTTTTCCACTATAGGCTTCTTAGCGCACAGAATGTCCACTTGCAGTTTCTACAGAAACAGTGTTTCAGAACTGCTCAATAAAATGTAAGGTTCAACTCTGCTAGTAGGATGCACAGATCAGAAAGTATTTTCACAGAATGCTTCTGGGTAATTTGTATTTGAAGATATTCCTTTTTCCACTATAGGCCTCTTAGCGCTCCGGATGTCCAATTGCAGTTTCTACAGAAAGTGTGTTTCAGAAGTGCTCAGTCAAAAGTAAGGTTAAACTCAGTTAGTTGAATGCACAGATCAGAAAGTAGTTTCACAGAATGCGACTGTGTAGTTTTTATTTGAAGATATTACTTTTTCAACTATAGGCCTAATTGCGCTCCGAATGTCCTCATGCAGTTTCTACGGAAAGAGTGTTTAAGAACTGCACAATCAAAAGTAAGGATCAACTCTGTTAGTTGAATGCACAGATCAGAAAGGAGTTTCACAGAATGCTTCTGTGTAGTATTTTTTGAAGATATTCCTTTTTCCACTGTAGTCCGCATAGCGCTCCGAATGTCCACTTGCAGTTTCTACAGAAAGAGTGTTTCAGAACTGCTCAATCAAAGGTAAGGTTCAATTATGTTAGTGGAATGCAGAGAACAGAAAGATGTTTCACAGAATGCTTCTGTGTAGTTTTTTTGAAGACATTCCTTTTCCCACTATAGGCCTCTTAGCGCACCGATTGTCCACTTGCAGTTTCTACAGAAAGAGTGTTTCGGAACTGCTCAATCAAAAGTAAGGTTCAACTATGTTAGTTGAATGCACCGAACACAAAGAAGTTTCACAGAATGCTTCTGTGTAGTTCTTATTTGAAGATATTCCTTTTCCACTATAGGCCTCTTAGCGCTCCGAATGTCCACTTGCAGTTTATTCAGAAAGAGTGTTTCAGATCTGCTCAATCAAAAGTAAGGTTCAACTCTGTTAGTTGAATGCTCAGATCAGAAAGAAGTTTCACAGAATGCTTCTGGGTAGTTTGTATTTGAAGATATTCCTTTTTCCACTATAGGCCTCATTGCGCTCCGGAAGTCCAATTGTAGTTTCTACAGAAAGTGGGCTTCCGAAGTGCTCACTCAAAAGTAAGGTTAAACTCAGTTAGTTGAATGCACAGATCAGGAAGGAGTTTCACGGAATGCTTCTGTGTAGTATTTTTTGAAGATATTCTTTTTTCCACTGTAGTCCGCTTAGCGCTCAGAATGTCCACTTGCAGTTTCTACAGAAAAAGTGTTTCAGAACAGCTCAATCAAAAGTAAAGTTCAACTATGTTAGTTGAATGCACGGAACAAGTTTCACAGAATGCTTCTGTGTAGTTCTTATTTGAAGATATTCCTTTTCTACTATAGGCCTCTTAGCTCTCCGAATGTCCACTTGCAGTTTATTCAGAAAGAGTGTTTCAGATCTGCTCAATCAAAAGTAAGGTTCAACTCTGTTAGTTGAATGCACAGATCAGAAAGAAGTTTCACAGAATGCTTCTGGGTAGTTTGTATTTGAACATATTCCTTTTTCCACTATAGGCCTCTTAACGCTCCGGATGTCCAATTGCAGTTTCTACAAAAAGTGTGTTTCAGAAGTGCTCAGTCAAAAGTAAGGTTAAACTCAGTTAGTTGAATGCACAGATCAGAAAGTAGTTTCACAGAATGCTTCTGTGTAGTTTTTATTTGAATATATTCCCTTTTCCACTACAGGCCCCTTAGCCCTCCGAATGTCCACTTGAAATCTCTGTAGAAAGAGTGTTTCACAACTCCTCAATCAAAAGTAAGATTCAAATCTGTTAGTTGAATGCACTGATCAGAAAGGAGTTTCACAGAATGCTTCTGTGTAGTATTTTTTGAAGATATTCCTTTTTCCACTGTAGTCCGCATAGCGCTCCGAATGTCCACTTGCAGTTTCTACAGAAAGAGTGTTTCAGAACTGCTCAATCAAAGGTAAGGTTCAATTATGTTAGTGGAATGCAGAGAACAGAAAGATGTTTCACAGAATTCTTCTGTGTAGTTTTTTTGAAGACATTCCTTTTTCCACTATAGGCCTCTTAGCGCACCGATTGTCCACTTGCAGTTTCTACAGAAAGAGTGTTTCGGAACTGCTCAATCAAAAGTAAGGTTCAACTATGTTAGTTGAATGCACCGAACACAAAGAAGTTTCACAGAATGCTTCTGTGTAGTTCTTATTTGAAGATATTCCTTTTCCACTATAGGCCTCTTAGCGCTCCGAATGTCCACTTGCAGTTTATTCAGAAAGAGTGTTTCAGATCTGCTCAATCAAAAGTAAGGTTCAACTCTGTTAGTTGAATGCACAGATCAGAAAGAAGTTTCACAGAATGCTTCTGGGTAGTTTGTATTTGAAGATATTCCTTTTTCCACTATAGGCCTCATTGCGCTCCGGAAGTCCAATTGTAGTTTCTACAGAAAGTGGGCTTCCGAAGTGCTCACTCAAAAGTAAGGATAAACTCAGTTAGTTGAATGCACAGATCAGGAAGGAGTTTCACGGAATGCTTCTGTGTAGTATTTATTTGAAGATATTCCTTTTTCCACTGTAGTCCTCTTAGCGCTCAGAATGTCCACTTGCAGTTTCTACAGAAAAAGTGTTTCAGAACTGCTCAATCAAAAGTAAAGTTCAACTATGTTAGTTGAATGCACGGAACAAATTTCACAGAATGCTTCTGTGTAGTTCTTATTTGAAGATATTCCTTTTCTACTATAGGCCTCTTAGCTCTCCGAATGTCCACTTGCAGTTTATTCAGAAAGAGTGTTTCAGATCTGCTCAATCAAAAGTAAGGTTCAACTCTGTTAGTTGAATGCACAGATCAGAAAGTAGTTTCACAGAATGCTTCTGGGTAGTTTGTATTTGAACATATTCCTTTTTCCACTATAGGCTTCTTAACGCTCCGGATGTCCAATTGCAGTTTCTACAAAAAGTGTGTTTCAGAAGTGCTCAGTCAAAAGTAAGGTTAAACTCAGTTAGTTGAATGCACAGATCAGAAAGTAGTTTCACAGAATGCTTCTGTGTAGTTTTTATTTGAATATATTCCCTTTTCCACTACAGGCCCCTTAGCACTCCGAATGTCCACTTGAAATCTCTGTAGAAAGAGTGTTTCACAACTCCTCAATCAAAAGTAAGATTCAAATCTGTTAGCTGAATGCACTGATCAGAAAGAAGTTTCACAGAATGCTTCTGTATAGTCTTTATTTGAAGATAACCCTTTTTCCACTGTAGTCCGCTTAGCGGTCCGAATGTCCACTTGCAGTTTCTACAGAAAGAGTGTTTTAGAAATCCTCAATCAAAAGTAAGGTTCAACTCTGTTAGTTGAATGCACAGAACAGAAAGATGTTTCACAGAATGCTTCTCTGTAGTTTTTATTTGCCGATATTCCTTCTTCCCCTATAGGCCTTTTAGCGCTCCGAATGTCCACTTTCAATTTCTATAGAAAGAGTGTTTCAGAACTGCTCAATCAAAACGAATTTTCAACTCTGTTAGTTGAATGCACTGATCAGAAATAAGTTTCACAGAATGCTTCTGTGTAGTCTTTATTGGAGGATATTCCTTTTTTTTATGATTTTTTTTTTATTATTATACTTTAGGGTTTTAGGGTACATGTGCACAATGTGAAGGTTTGTTACATATGTATCCATGTGCCATGTTGATTTCCTGCACCCATTACTCGTCATTTGGCATTACGTGTATCTGCTAATGCTGTCCCTCCCCCGACCACCCACCCCACAACAGTCCCCGGAGCGTGATTTTCCCCTTCCTGTTTCCATGAGTTCTCATTGTTCAATTCCCACCTATGAGTGAGAACATGCGATGTTTGGTTTTTTGTCCTTGCGATAGTTTACTGAGAATGATATTTTCCAGTTTCATCCGTGTCCCTACAAAGGACACGAACTCATCATTTTTTATGGCTGCATAGTATTCCATGGTGTATATGTGCCACATTTTCTTAATCCAGTCTATCGTTGTTGGACATTTGGGTTGGTTCCAACTCTTTGCTATTGTGAATAGTGCCGCAATAAACATATGTGTGCATGTGTCTTTATAGCAGCATGACTTATAGTCCTTTGGGTATATACCCAGTAATGGGATGGCTGGGTCAAATGGTATTTCTAGTTCTAGATCCCTGAGGAATCGCCACACTGACTTCCACAATGCTTGAACTAGTTTACAGTCCCACCAACAGTGTAAAAGTGTTCCTATTTCTCCAAATCCTCTCCAGCACCTGTTGTTTCCTGATTTTTTAATGATGGCCATTCTAACTGGTGTGAGATGGTATCTCACTGTGGTTTTGATTTGCATTTCTCTGATGGCCAGTGATGAGGAGCATTTCTTCATGTGTTTTTTGGCTGCATAAATGTCTTCTTTTGAGAATTGTCTGTTCATGTCCTCTGCCCACTTTTTGATGGGGTTGTTTGTTTTTTTCTTGTAAATTTGTTTGGGTTCATTGTAGATTCTGGATATTAGCCCTTTGTCAGATGAGTAGGTTGCAAAATTTTCTCCCATTGTGTAGGTTGCCTGTTCACTCTGATGATAGTTTCTTTTGCTGTGCAGAAGCTCTTTAGTTTAATGAGATTCCATTTGTCTATTTTGGCTTTTGTTGCCATTGCTTTTGGTGTTTTAGACATGAAGTCCTTGCCCACGCCTATGTCCTGAATGGTATTGCCTAGGTTTTCTTGTAGGATTTTAATGGTTTTAAGACTAATATATAAGTCTTTAATCCATCTTGAATTAATTTTGGTATAAGGTGTAAGGAAGGGATCCAGTTGCAGCTTTCTACATATGGCTAGCCAGTTTTCCCAGCACCATTTATTAAATAGGGAAGCCTTTCCCCATTTCTTGTTTTTGTCAGGTTTGTCAAAGATCAGATAGTTGTAGCTATGCGGCATCATTTCTGAGGGCTCTGTTTTGTCCCATTGATCTATGTCTCTGTTGTGGTACCAGTACCATGCTGTTTTGGTTACTGTAGCGTGATGCCTCCAGCTTTGTTCTTTTGGCTTAGGATTGACTTGGCGATGCGGGCTCTTTTTTGGTTCCATATGAACTTTAGAGTAGTTTTTTCCAATTCTGTGAAGAAAGTCATTGGTAGCTTGATGGGGATGGCATTGAATCTATAAATTACCTTGGGCAGTAAGTATGGCCATTTTCACGATATTGATTCTTCCAACCAATGAGCATGGAATGTTCTTCCATTTGTTTGTATCCTCTTTTATTTCATTGAGCAGTGGTTTGTAGTTCTCCTTGAAGAGGTCCTTCACATCCCTTGTAAGTTGGATTCCTAGGTATTTTATTCTCTTTGAAGCAATTGTGAATGGGAGTTCACTCATGATTTGGCTCTCTGTTTGTCTGTTATTGGTGTACAAGAATGCTTGTGATTTTTGTACATTAATTTTGTATCCTGAGACTTTGCTGAAGTTGCTAATCAGCTTAAGGAGATTTTGGGCTGAGACAACGGGGTTTTCTAGATATACAATCATGTCATCTGCAAACAGGGACAATTTGACTTCCTCTTTTCCTAATTGAATACACTTTATTTCCTTCTCCTGCCTGATTGCTCTGGCCAGGATATTCCTTTTTCAACTATCGACCATTTAGCGCTCCGAATGTCCACTTGCAGTTTCTGCAGAAAGAGTGTTTCAGAACTGCTCAATCAAAACTAAGGTTGAACTATGTTAGTTGAACGCACAGAAGAGAAAGAAGTTTCGCAGAATTCTTCTGTGTAGTTTTTTTTTGAAGATATTCCTTTTTCCACTACAGGCCTCTTAGCGCACCGAATGTCCACTTGCAGTTTCTATAGAAAGAGTGTTTCAGAACTGCTCAATCAAAAGTAAGGTTCAACTATGTTAGTTGAATGCACGGAACACAAAGAAGTTTCAGGGAATGCTTCTGTGTAGTTCTTATTTGAAGATATTCCTTTTCCACTATAGGCCTCTTAGCGCTCCGAATGTCCACTTGCCGTGTATTCAGAAAGAGTGTTTAAGATCTGCTCAATCAAAAGTAAGGTTCAACTCTGTCAACTGAATTCACAGATCAGAAAGAAGTTTCACAGAATGCTTCTGTGTAGTATTTATTTGAGGATATTCCTTTTTCCACTGTAGTCCGCTTAGCGCTCCGAATGTCCACTTGCAGTTTCTACAGAAAGAGTGTTTAAGAACTGCTCAATCAAAAGTAAAGTTCAACTCTGTTAGTTGAATGCACAGGTCAGAAAGAAGTTTCACCGAATGCTTCTGGGTAGTTTGTATTTGAAGATATTCCTTTTTCCAGTATAGGCCTCATAGCTCTCCGAATATCCCCTTGCAGTTTCTACAGACAGAGTGTTTCAGAACTGCTCAGTCAAAAGTAAGGTTCAGCTATGTGAGTTCAATGCACAGAACAGAAAGTAGCTTCACAGAATGCTTCTTTGTAGTTTTCATTTGAAGATATTCCTTTTTGCACTTGAGGCCTCATAGCACTCCGAAGGGCACTTGCAGTTTCTAATGAAAGAGTGTTTCTTAATTCCTCAATGTAAGGTTCAACTCTGTTATTTGAATGCACAGAACAGAAAAAAGTTTCACAGAATGCTTCTGTGTAGTTTTTATTTGAAGATATATCTTTTTCCACTATAGGCTTCTTAGCACACAGAATGTCCACTTGCAGTTTCTACAGAAACAGTGTTTCAGAACTGCTCAATAAAATGTAAGGTTCAACTCTGCTAGCAGGATGCACAGATCAGAAAGTATTTTCACAGAATGCTTCTGGGTAATTTGTATTTGAAGATATTCCTTTTTCCACTATAGGCCTCTTAGCGCTCCGGATGTCCAATTGCAGTTTCTACAGAAAGTGTGTTTCAGAAGTGCTCAGTCAAAAGTAAGGTTAAACTCAGTTAGTTGAATGCACACATCAGAAAGTAGTTTCACAGAATGCGACTGTGTAGTTTTTATTTGAAGATATTACTTTTTCAACTATAGGCCTAATTGCGCTCCGAATGTCCTCATGCAGTTTCTACGGAAAGAGTGTTTAAGAACTGCACAATCAAAAGTAAGGATCAACTCTGTTAGTTGAATGCACAGATCAGAAAGGAGTTTCACAGAATGCTTCTGTGTAGTAGTTTTTGAAGATATTCCTTTTTCCACTGTAGTCCGCATAGCGCTCCGAATGTCCACTTGCAGTTTCTACAGAAAGAGTGTTTCAGAACTGCTCAATCAAAGGTAAGGTTCAATTATGTTAGTGGAATGCAGAGAACAGAAAGATGTTTCACAGAATGCTTCTGTGTAGTTTTTTTGAAGACATTCCTTTTTCCACTATAGGCCTCTTAGCGCACCGATTGTCCACTTGCAGTTTCTACAGAAAGAGTGTTTCGGAACTGCTCAATCAAAAGTAAGGTTCAACTATGTTAGTTGAATGCACCGAACACAAAGAAGTTTCACAGAATGCTTCTGTGTAGTTCTTATTTGAAGATATTCCTTTTCCACTATAGGCCTCTTAGCGCTCCGAATGTCCACTTGCAGTTTATTCAGAAAGAGTGTTTCAGATCTGCTCAATCAAAAGTAAGGTTCAACTCTGTTAGTTGAATGCACAGATCAGAAAGAAGTTTCACAGAATGCTTCTGGGTAGTTTGTATTTGAAGATATTCCTTTTTCCACTATAGGCCTCATTGCGCTCCGGAAGTCCAATTGTAGTTTCTACAGAAAGTGGGCTTCCGAAGTGCTCACTCAAAAGTAAGGATAAACTCAGTTAGTTGAATGCACAGATCAGGAAGGAGTTTCACGGAATGCTTCTGTGTAGTATTTATTTGAAGATATTCCTTTTTCCACTGTAGTCCTCTTAGCGCTCAGAATGTCCACTTGCAGTTTCTACAGAAAAAGTGTTTCAGAACTGCTCAATCAAAAGTAAAGTTCAACTATGTTAGTTGAATGCACGGAACAAATTTCACAGAATGCTTCTGTGTAGTTGTTATTTGAAGATATTCCTTTTCTACTATAGGCCTCTTAGCTCTCCGAATGTCCACTTGCAGTTTATTCAGAAAGAGTGTTTCAGATCTGCTCAATCAAAAGTAAGGTTCAACTCTGTTAGTTGAATGCACAGATCAGAAAGAAGTTTCACAGAATGCTTCTGGGTAGTTTGTATTTGAACATATTCCTTTTTCCACTATAGGCTTCTTAACGCTCCGGATGTCCAATTGCAGTTTCTACAAAAAGTGTGTTTCAGAAGTGCTCAGTCAAAAGTAAGGTTAAACTCAGTTAGTTGAATGCACAGATCAGAAAGTAGTTTCACAGAATGCTTCTGTGTAGTTTTTATTTGAATATATTCCCTTTTCCACTACAGGCCCCTTAGCACTCCGAATGTCCACTTGAAATCTCTGTAGAAAGAGTGTTTCACAACTCCTCAATCAAAAGTAAGATTCAAATCTGTTAGCTGAATGCACTGATCAGAAAGAAGTTTCACAGAATGCTTCTGTATAGTCTTTATTTGAAGATAACCCTTTTTCCACTGTAGTCCGCTTAGCGGTCCGAATGTCCACTTGCAGTTTCTACAGAAAGAGTGTTTTAGAAATCCTCAATCAAAAGTAAGGTTCAACTCTGTTAGTTGAATGCACAGAACAGAAAGATGTTTCACAGAATGCTTCTCTGTAGTTTTTATTTGCCGATATTCCTTCTTCCCCTATAGGCCTTTTAGCGCTCCGAATGTCCACTTTCAATTTCTATAGAAAGAGTGTTTCAGAACTGCTCAATCAAAACGAATTTTCAACTCTGTTAGTTGAATGCACTGATCAGAAATAAGTTTCACAGAATGCTTCTGTGTAGTCTTTATTGGAGGATATTCCTTTTTTTTATGATTTTTTTTTTATTATTATACTTTAGGGTTTTAGGGTACATGTGCACAATGTGAAGGTTTGTTACATATGTATCCATGTGCCATGTTGATTTCCTGCACCCATTACTCGTCATTTGGCATTACGTGTATCTGCTAATGCTGTCCCTCCCCCGACCACCCACCCCACAACAGTCCCCGGAGCGTGATTTTCCCCTTCCTGTTTCCATGAGTTCTCATTGTTCAATTCCCACCTATGAGTGAGAACATGCGATGTTTGGTTTTTTGTCCTTGCGATAGTTTACTGAGAATGATATTTTCCAGTTTCATCCGTGTCCCTACAAAGGACACGAACTCATCATTTTTTATGGCTGCATAGTATTCCATGGTGTATATGTGCCACATTTTCTTAATCCAGTCTATCGTTGTTGGACATTTGGGTTGGTTCCAACTCTTTGCTATTGTGAATAGTGCCGCAATAAACATATGTGTGCATGTGTCTTTATAGCAGCATGACTTATAGTCCTTTGGGTATATACCCAGTAATGGGATGGCTGGGTCAAATGGTATTTCTAGTTCTAGATCCCTGAGGAATCGCCACACTGACTTCCACAATGCTTGAACTAGTTTACAGTCCCACCAACAGTGTAAAAGTGTTCCTATTTATCCAAATCCTCTCCAGCACCTGTTGTTTCCTGATTTTTTAATGATGGCCATTCTAACTGGTGTGAGATGGTATCTCACTGTGGTTTTGATTTGCATTTCTCTGATGGCCAGTGATGAGGAGCATTTCTTCATGTGTTTTTTGGCTGCATAAATGTATTCTTTTGAGAATTGTCTGTTCATGTCCTCTGCCCACTTTTTGATGGGGTTGTTTGTTTTTTTCTTGTAAATTTGTTTGGGTTCATTGTAGATTCTGGATATTAGCCCTTTGTCAGATGAGTAGGTTGCAAAATTTTCTCGCAGTGTGTAGGTTGCCTGTTCACTCTGATGATAGTTTCTTTTGCTGTGCAGAAGCTCTTTAGTTTAATGAGATCCCATTTGTCGATTTTGGCTTTTGTTGCCATTGCTTTTGGTGTTTTAGACATGAAGTCCTTGCCCACGCCTATGTCCTGAATGGTATTGCCTAGGTTTTCTTGTAGGATTTTAATGGTTTTAAGACTAATATATAAGTCTTTAATCCATCTTGAATTAATTTTGGTATAAGGTGTAAGGAAGGGATCCAGTTGCAGCTTTCTACATATGGCTAGCCAGTTTTCCCAGCACCATTTATTAAATAGGGAAGCCTTTCCCCATTTCTTGTTTTTGTCAGGTTTGTCAAAGATCAGATAGTTGTAGCTATGCGGCATCATTTCTGAGGGCTCTGTTCTGTCCCATTGATCTATGTCTCTGTTGTGGTACCAGTACCATGCTGTTTTGGTTACTGTAGCGTGATGCCTCCAGCTTTGTTCTTTTGGCTTAGGATTGACTTGGCGATGCGGGCTCTTTTTTGGTTCCATATGAACTTTAGAGTAGTTTTTTCCAATTCTGTGAAGAAAGTCATTGGTAGCTTGATGGGGATGGCATTGAATCTATAAATTACCTTGGGCAGTAAGTATGGCCATTTTCACGATATTGATTCTTCCAACCAATGAGCATGGAATGTTCTTCCATTTGTTTGTATCCTCTTTTATTTCATTGAGCAGTGGTTTGTAGTTCTCCTTGAAGAGGTCCTTCACATCCCTTGTAAGTTGGATTCCTAGGTATTTTATTCTCTTTGAAGCAATTGTGAATGGGAGTTCACTCATGATTTGGCTCTCTGTTTGTCTGTTATTGGTGTACAAGAATGCTTGTGATTTTTGTACATTAATTTTGTATCCTGAGACTTTGCTGAAGTTGCTAATCAGCTTAAGGAGATTTTGGGCTGAGACAACGGGGTTTTCTAGATATACAATCATGTCATCTGCAAACAGGGACAATTTGACTTCCTCTTTTCCTAATTGAATACACTTTATTTCCTTCTCCTGCCTGATTGCTCTGGCCAGGATATTCCTTTTTCAACTATCGACCATTTAGCGCTCCGAATGTCCACTTGCAGTTTCTGCAGAAAGAGTGTTTCAGAACTGCTCAATCAAAACTAAGGTTGAACTATGTTAGTTGAACGCACAGAAGAGAAAGAAGTTTCGCAGAATTCTTTGGTGTAGTTTTTTTTTGAAGATATTCCTTTTTCCACTACAGGCCTCAGCGCACAGAATGTCCACTTGCAGTTTCTATAGAAAGAGTGTTTCAGAACTGCTCAATCAAAAGTAAGGTTCAACTATGTTAGTTGAATGCACGGAACACAAAGAAGTTTCAGGGAATGCTTCTGTGTAGTTCTTATTTGAAGATATTCCTTTTCCACTATAGGCCTATTAGCGCTCCGAATGTCCACTTGCCGTGTATTCAGAAAGAGTGTTTAAGATCTGCTCAATCAAAAGTAAGGTTCAACTCTGTCAACTGAATTCACAGATCAGAAAGAAGTTTCACAGAATGCTTCTGTGTAGTATTTATTTGAGGATATTCCTTTTTCCACTGTAGTCCGCTTAGCGCTCCGAATGTCCACTTGCAGTTTCTACAGAAAGAGTGTTTAAGAACTGCTCAATCAAAAGTAAAGTTCAACTCTGTTAGTTGAATGCACAGGTCAGAAAGAAGTTTCACCGAATGCTTCTGGGTAGTTTGTATTTGAAGATATTCCTTTTTCCAGTATAGGCCTCATAGCTCTCCGAATATCCCCTTGCAGTTTCTACAGACAGAGTGTTTCAGAACTGCTCAGTCAAAAGTAAGGTTCAGCTATGTGAGTTCAATGCACAAAACGGAAAGTAGCTTCACAGAATGCTTCTTTGTAGTTTTCATTTGAAGATATTCCTTTTTGCACTTGAGGCCTCATAGCACTCCGAAGGGCACTTGCAGTTTCTAATGAAAGAGTGTTTCTTAATTCCTCAATGTAAGGTTCAACTTTGTTATTTGAATGCACAGAACAGAAAAAAGTTTCACAGAATGCTTCTGTGTAGTTTTTATTTGAAGATATATCTTTTTCCACTATAGGCTTCTTAGCACACAGAATGTCCACTTGCAGTTTCTACAGAAACAGTGTTTCAGAACTGCTCAATAAAATGTAAGGTTCAACTCTGCTAGCAGGATGCACAGATCAGAAAGTATTTTCACAGAATGCTTCTGGGTAATTTGTATTTGAAGATATTCCTTTTTCCACTATAGGCCTCTTAGCGCTCCGGATGTCCAATTGCAGTTTCTACAGAAAGTGTGTTTCAGAAGTGCTCAGTCAAAAGTAAGGTTAAACTCAGTTAGTTGAATGCACACATCAGAAAGTAGTTTCACAGAATGCGACTGTGTAGTTTTTATTTGAAGATATTACTTTTTCAACTATAGGCCTAATTGCGCTCCGAATGTCCTCATGCAGTTTCTACGGAAAGAGTGTTTAAGAACTGCACAATCAAAAGTAAGGATCAACTCTGTTAGTTGAATGCACAGATCAGAAAGGAGTTTCACAGAATGCTTCTGTGTAGTATTTTTTGAAGATATTCCTTTTTCCACTGTAGTCCGCATAGCGCTCCGAATGTCCACTTGCAGTTTCTACAGAAAGAGTGTTTCAGAACTGCTCAATCAAAGGTAAGGTTCAATTATGTTAGTGGAATGCAGAGAACAGAAAGATGTTTCACAGAATGCTTCTGTGTAGTTTTTTTGAAGACATTCCTTTTTCCACTATAGGCCTCTTAGCGCACCGATTGTCCACTTGCAGTTTCTACAGAAAGATTGTTTCGGAACTGCTCAATCAAAAGTAAGGTTCAACTATGTTAGTTGAATGCACCGAACACAAAGAAGTTTCACAGAATGCTTCTGTGTAGTTCTTATTTGAAGATATTCCTTTTCCACTATAGGCCTCTTAGCGCTCCGAATGTCCACTTGCAGTTTATTCAGAAAGAGTGTTTCAGATCTGCTCAATCAAAAGTAAGGTTCAACTCTGTTAGTTGAATGCACAGATCAGAAAGAAGTTTCACAGAATGCTTCTGGGTAGTTTGTATTTGAAGATATTCCTTTTTCCACTATAGGCCTCATTGCGCTCCGGAAGTCCAATTGTAGTTTCTACAGAAAGTGGGCTTCCGAAGTGCTCACTCAAAAGTAAGGATAAACTCAGTTAGTTGAATGCACAGATCAGGAAGGAGTTTCACGGAATGCTTCTGTGTAGTATTTATTTGAAGATATTCCTTTTTCCACTGTAGTCCTCTTAGCGCTCAGAATGTCCACTTGCAGTTTCTACAGAAAAAGTGTTTCAGAACTGCTCAATCAAAAGTAAAGTTCAACTATGTTAGTTGAATGCACGGAACAAATTTCACAGAATGCTTCTGTGTAGTTCTTATTTGAAGATATTCCTTTTCTACTATAGGCCTCTTAGCTCTCCGAATGTCCACTTGCAGTTTATTCAGAAAGAGTGTTTCAGATCTGCTCAATCAAAAGTAAGGTTCAACTCTGTTAGTTGAATGCACAGATCAGAAAGAAGTTTCACAGAATGCTTCTGGGTAGTTTGTATTTGAAGATATTCCTTTTTCCACTATAGGCTTCTTAACGCTCCGGATGTCCAATTGCAGTTTCTACAAAAAGTGTGTTTCAGAAGTGCTCAGTCAAAAGTAAGGTTAAACTCAGTTAGTTGAATGCACAGATCAGAAAGTAGTTTCACAGAATGCTTCTGTGTAGTTTTTATTTGAATATATTCCCTTTTCCACTACAGGCCCCTTAGCACTCCGAATGTCCACTTGAAATCTCTGTAGAAAGAGTGTTTCACAACTCCTCAATCAAAAGTAAGATTCAAATCTGTTAGCTGAATGCACTGATCAGAAAGAAGTTTCACAGAATGCTTCTGTATAGTCTTTATTTGAAGATAACCCTTTTTCCACTGTAGTCCGCTTAGCGGTCCGAATGTCCACTTGCAGTTTCTACAGAAAGAGTGTTTTAGAAATCCTCAATCAAAAGTAAGGTTCAACTCTGTTAGTTGAATGCACAGAACAGAAAGATGTTTCACAGAATGCTTCTCTGTAGTTTTTATTTGCCGATATTCCTTCTTCCCCTATAGGCCTTTTAGCGCTCCGAATGTCCACTTTCAATTTCTATAGAAAGAGTGTTTCAGAACTGCTCAATCAAAACGAATTTTCAACTCTGTTAGTTGAATGCACTGATCAGAAATAAGTTTCACAGAATGCTTCTGTGTAGTCTTTATTGGAGGATATTCCTTTTTTTTATGATTTTTTTTTTATTATTATACTTTAGGGTTTTAGGGTACATGTGCACAATGTGAAGGTTTGTTACATATGTATCCATGTGCCATGTTGATTTCCTGCACCCATTACTCGTCATTTGGCATTACGTGTATCTGCTAATGCTGTCCCTCCCCCGACCACCCACCCCACAACAGTCCCCGGAGCGTGATTTTCCCCTTCCTGTTTCCATGAGTTCTCATTGTTCAATTCCCACCTATGAGTGAGAACATGCGATGTTTGGTTTTTTGTCCTTGCGATAGTTTACTGAGAATGATATTTTCCAGTTTCATCCGTGTCCCTACAAAGGACACGAACTCATCATTTTTTATGGCTGCATAGTATTCCATGGTGTATATGTGCCACATTTTCTTAATCCAGTCTATCGTTGTTGGACATTTGGGTTGGTTCCAACTCTTTGCTATTGTGAATAGTGCCGCAATAAACATATGTGTGCATGTGTCTTTATAGCAGCATGACTTATAGTCCTTTGGGTATATACCCAGTAATGGGATGGCTGGGTCAAATGGTATTTCTAGTTCTAGATCCCTGAGGAATCGCCACACTGACTTCCACAATGCTTGAACTAGTTTACAGTCCCACCAACAGTGTAAAAGTGTTCCTATTTCTCCAAATCCTCTCCAGCACCTGTTGTTTCCTGATTTTTTAATGATGGCCATTCTAACTGGTGTGAGATGGTATCTCACTGTGGTTTTGATTTGCATTTCTCTGATGGCCAGTGATGAGGAGCATTTCTTCATGTGTTTTTTGGCTGCATAAATGTATTCTTTTGAGAATTGTCTGTTCATGTCCTCTGCCCACTTTTTGATGGGGTTGTTTGTTTTTTTCTTGTAAATTTGTTTGGGTTCATTGTAGATTCTGGATATTAGCCCTTTGTCAGATGAGTAGGTTGCAAAATTTTCTCCCAGTGTGTAGGTTGCCTGTTCACTCTGATGATAGTTTCTTTTGCTGTGCAGAAGCTCTTTAGTTTAATGAGATCCCATTTGTCGATTTTGGCTTTTGTTGCCATTGCTTTTGGTGTTTTAGACATGAAGTCCTTGCCCACGCCTATGTCCTGAATGGTATTGCCTAGGTTTTCTTGTAGGATTTTAATGGTTTTAAGACTAATATATAAGTCTTTAATCCATCTTGAATTAATTTTGGTATAAGGTGTAAGGAAGGGATCCAGTTGCAGCTTTCTACATATGGCTAGCCAGTTTTCCCAGCACCATTTATTAAATAGGGAATCCTTTCCCCATTTCTTGTTTTTGTCAGGTTTGTCAAAGATCAGATAGTTGTAGCTATGCGGCATCATTTCTGAGGGCTCTATTCTGTCCCATTGATCTATGTCTCTGTTGTGGTACCAGTACCATGCTGTTTTGGTTACTGTAGCGTGATGCCTCCAGCTTTGTTCTTTTGGCTTAGGATTGACTTGGCGATGCGGGCTCTTTTTTGGTTCCATATGAACTTTAGAGTAGTTTTTTCCAATTCTGTGAAGAAAGTCATTGGTAGCTTGATGGGGATGGCATTGAATCTATAAATTACCTTCGGCAGTAAGTATGGCCATTTTCACGATATTGATTCTTCCAACCAATGAGCATGGAATGTTCTTCCATTTGTTTGTATCCTCTTTTATTTCATTGAGCAGTGGTTTGTAGTTCTCCTTGAAGAGGTCCTTCACATCCCTTGTAAGTTGGATTCCTAGGTATTTTATTCTCTTTGAAGCAATTGTGAATGAGAGTTCACTCATGATTTGGCTCTCTGTTTGTCTTTTATTGGTGTACAAGAATGCTTGTGATTTTTGTACATTAATTTTGTATCCTGAGACTTTGCTGAATTTGCTAATCAGCTTAAGGAGATTTTGGGCTGAGACAACGGGGTTTTCTAGATATACAATCATGTCATCTGCAAACAGGGACAATTTGACTTCCTCTTTTCCTAATTGAATACACTTTATTTCCTTCTCCTGCCTGATTGCTCTGGCCAGGATATTCCTTTTTCAACTATCGACCATTTAGCGCTCCGAATGTCCACTTGCAGTTTCTGCAGAAAGAGTGTTTCAGAACTGCTCAATCAAAACTAAGGTTGAACTATGTTAGTTGAATGCGCAGAAGAGAAAGAATTTTCGCAGAATTCTTCTGTGTAGTTTTTTTTTGAATATATTACTTTTTCCACTACAGGCCTCTTAGCGCACCGAATGTCCACTTGCAGTTTCTATAGAAAGAGTGTTTCAGAACTGCACAATCAAAAGTAAGGTTCAACTATGTTAGCTGAATGCACGGAACACAAAGAAGTTTCAGGGAATGCTTCTGTGTAGTTCTTATTTGAAGATATACTTTTTCCACTATAGGCCTCTTAGCGCTCCGAATGTCCACTTGCCGTGTATTCAGAAAGAGTGTTTAAGATCTGCTCAATCAAAAGTAAGGTTCAACTCTGTCAATTGAATTCACAGATCAGAAAGAAGTTTCACAGAATGCTTCTGTGTAGTATTTATTTGAGGATATTACTTTTTCCACTGTAGTCCGCTTAGCGCTCCGAATGTCCACTTGCAGTTTCTACAGAAAGAGTGTTTAAGAACTGCTCAATCAAAAGTAAAGTTCAACTCTGTTAGTTGAATGCACAGGTCAGAAAGAAGTTTCACCGAATGATTCTGGGTAGTTTGTATTTGAAGATATTCCTTTTTCCAGTATAGGCCTCATAGCTCTCCGAATATCCCCTTGCAGTTTCTACAGACAGAGTGTTTCAGAACTGCTCAGTCAAAAGTAAGGTTCAGCTATGTGAGTTCAATGCACAGAACAGAAAGTAGCTTCACAGAATGCTTCTTTGTAGTTTTCATTTGAAGATATTCCTTTTTGCACTTGAGGCCTCATAGCACTCCGAAGGGCACTTGCAGTTTCTAATGAAAGAGTGTTTCTTAATTCCTCAATGTAAGGTTCAACTCTGTTATTTGAATGCACAGAACAGAAAAAAGTTTCACAGAATGCTTCTGTGTAGTTTTTATTTGAAGATATATCTTTTTCCACTATAGGATTCTTAGCACACAGAATGTCCACTTGCAGTTTCTACAGAAACAGTGTTTCAGAACTGCTCAATAAAATGTAAGGTTCAACTCTGCTAGTAGGATGCACAGATCAGAAAGTATTTTCACAGAATGCTTCTGGGTAATTTGTATTTGAAGATATTCCTTTTTCCACTATAGGCCTCTTAGCGCTCCGGATGTCCAATTGCAGTTTCTACAGAAAGTGTGTTTCAGAAGTGCTCAGTCAAAAGTAAGGTTAAACTCAGTTAGTTGAATGCACACATCAGAAAGTTGTTTCACAGAATGCGCCTGTGTAGTTTTTATTTGAAGATATTACTTTTTCAACTATAGGCCTAATTGCGCTCCGAATGTCCTCATGCAGTTTCTACGGAAAGAGTGTTTAAGAACTGCACAATCAAAAGTAAGGATCAACTCTGTTAGTTGAATGCACAGATCAGAAAGGAGTTTCACAGAATGCTTCTGTGTAGTATTTTTTGAAGATATTCCTTTTTCCACTGTAGTCCGCATAGCGCTCCGAATCTCCACTTGCAGTTTCTACAGAAAGAGTGTTTCAGAACTGCTCAATCAAAGGTAAGGTTCAATTATGTTAGTGGAATGCAGAGAACAGAAAGATGTTTCACAGAATGCTTCTGTGTAGTTTTTTTGAAGACATTCCTTTTTCCACTATAGGCCTCTTAGCGCACCGATTGTCCACTTGCAGTTTCTACAGAAAGAGTGTTTCGGAACTGCTCAATCAAAAGTAAGGTTCAACTATGTTAGTTGAATGCACCGAACACAAAGAAGTTTCACAGAATGCTTCTGTGTAGTTCTTATTTGAAGATATTCCTTTTCCACTATAGGCCTCTTAGCGCTCCGAATGTCCACTTGCAGTTTATTCAGAAAGAGTGTTTCAGATCTGCTCAATCAAAAGTAAGGTTCAACTCTGTTAGTTGAATGCACAGATCAGAAAGAAGTTTCACAGAATGCTTCTGGGTAGTTTGTATTTGAAGATATTCCTTTTTCCACTATAGGCCTCATTGCGCTCCGGAAGTCCAATTGTAGTTTCTACAGAAAGTGGGCTTCCGAAGTGCTCACTCAAAAGTAAGGATAAACTCAGTTAGTTGAATGCAGAGATCAGGAAGGAGTTTCACGGAATGCTTCTGTGTAGTATTTATTTGAAGATATTCCTTTTTCCACTGTAGTCCTCTTAGCGCTCAGAATGTCCACTTGCAGTTTCTACAGAAAAAGTGTTTCAGAACTGCTCAATCAAAAGTAAAGTTCAACTATGTTAGTTGAATGCACGGAACAAATTTCACAGAATGCTTCTGTGTAGTTCTTATTTGAAGATATTCCTTTTCTACTATAGGCCTCTTAGCTCTCCGAATGTCCACTTGCAGTTTATTCAGAAAGAGTGTTTCAGATCTGCTCAATCAAAAGTAAGGTTCAACTCTGTTAGTTGAATGCACAGATCAGAAAGAAGTTTCACAGAATGCTTCTGGGTAGTTTGTATTTGAACATATTCCTTTTTCCACTATAGGCCTCTTAACGCTCCGGATGTCCAATTGCAGTTTCTACAAAAAGTGTGTTTCAGAAGTGCTCAGTCAAAAGTAAGGTTAAACTCAGTTAGTTGAATGCACAGATCAGAAAGTAGTTTCACAGAATGCTTCTGTGTAGTTTTTATTTGAATATATTCCCTTTTCCACTACAGGCCCCTTAGCGCTCCGAATGTTCACTTGAAATCTCTGTAGAAAGAGTGTTTCACAACTCCTCAATCAAAAGTAAGATTCAAATCTGTTAGTTGAATGCACTGATCAGAAAGAAGTTTCACAGAATGCTTCTGTATAGTCTTTATTTGAAGATAACACTTTTTCCACTGTAGTCCGCTTAGCGGTCCGAATGTCCACTTGCAGTTTCTACAGAAAGAGTGTTTTAGAAATCCTCAATCAAATGTAAGGTTCAACTCTGTTAGTTGAATGCACAGAACAGAAAGATGTTTCACAGAATGCTTCTCTGTAGTTTATATTTGCCGATATTCCTTCTTCCCCTATAGGCCTTTTAGCGCTCCGAATGTCGACTTTCAATTTCTATAGAAAGAGTGTTTCAGAACTGCTCAATCAAAACGAATTTTCAACTCTGTTAGTTGAATGCACTGATCAGAAAGAAATTTCACAGAATGCTTCTGTGTAGTCTTTATTGGAGGATATTCCTTTTTTTTTATGATTTTTTTTTTTATTATTATACTTTAGGGTTTTATGGTACATGTGCACAATGTGAAGGTTTGTTACATATGTATCCATGTGCCATGTAGATTTCCTGCACCCATTAAGTCGTCATTTGGCATTACGTGTGTCTCCTAATGCTGTCCCTCCCCCGTCCCCACACCCCACAACAGTCCCCGGAGCACGATTTTCCCCTTCCTGTTTCCATGAGTTCTCATTGTTCAATTCCCACCTATGAGTGAGAACATGCGATGTTTAGTTTTTTGTCCTTGCGATAGTTTACTGAGAATGATGTTTTCCAGTTTCATCCGTGTCCCTACAAAGGACACGAACTCATCATTTTTTATGGCTGCATAGTATTCCATGGTGTACATGTGCCACATTTTCTTAATCCAGTCTATCGTTGTTGGACATTTGGGTTGGTTCCAACTCTTTGCTATTGTGAATAGTGCCGCAATAAACATATGTGTGCATGTGTCTTTATAGCAGCATGACTTATAGTCCTTTGGGTATATACCCAGTAATGGGATGGCTGGGTCAAATGGTATTTCTAGTTCTAGATCCCTGAGGAATCGCCACACTGACTTCCACAATGGTTGAACTAGTTTACAGTCCCACCAACAGTGTAAAAGTGTTCCTATTTCTCCAAATCCTCTCCAGCACCTGTTGTTTCCTGATTTTTTAATGATGGCCATTCTAACTGGTTTGAGATGGTATCTCACTGTGGTTTTGATTTGCATTTCTCTGATGGCCAGTGATGAGGAGCATTTCTTCATGTGTTTTTTGGCTGCATAAATGTCTTCTTTTGAGAATTGTCTGTTCATGTCCTCTGCCCACTTTTTTTTGGTGTTGTTTGTTTCTTTCTTGTAAATTTGTTTGGGTTCATTGTAGTTTGCAGAAATTTTCTCCCATTGTGTAGGTTGCCTGTTCACTCTGATGATAGTTTCTTTTGCTGTGCAGAAGCTCTTTAGTTTAATGAGATCCCATTTGTCGATTTTGGCTTGTGTTGCCATTGCTTTTGGTGTTTTAGACATGAAGTCCTTGCCCACGCCTATGTCCTGAGTGGTATTGCCTAGGTTTTCTTGTAGGATTTTAATGGTTTTAAGACTAATATATAAGTCTTTAATCCATCTTGAATTAATTTTGGTATAAGGTATAAGGAAGGGATCCTGTTGCAGCTTTCTACATATGGCTAGCCAGTTTTCCCAGTACCATTTATTAAATAGGGAAGCCTTTCCCCATTTCTTGTTTTTGTCAGGTTTGTCAAAGATCAGATAGTTGTAGCTATGCGGCATCATTTCTGAGGGCTCTGTTCTGTCCCATTCATCTATATCTCTGTTGTGGTACCAGTACCATGCTGTTTTGGTTACCGTAGCGTGATGCCTCCAGCTTTGTTCTTTTGGCTTAGGATTGACTTGGCGATGCGGGCTCTTTTTTGGTTCCATATGAACTTTAAAGTAGTTTTTTCCAATTCTGTGAAGAAAGTCATTGGTAGCTTGATGGGGATGGCATTGAATCTATAAATTACCTTGGGCAGTATGGCCATTTTCACGATATTGATTCTTCCAACCAATGAGCATGGAATGTTCTTCCATTTGTTTGTATCCTCTTTTATTTCATTGAGCAGTGGTTTGTAGTTCTCCTTGAAGAGGTCCTTCACATCCCTTGTAAGTTGGATTCCTAGGTATTTTATTCTCTTTGAAGCAATTGTGAATGGGAGTTCACTCATGATTTGGCTCTCTGTTTGTCTGTTATTGGTGTACAAGAATGCTTGTGATTTTTGTACATTAATTTTGTATCCTGAGACTTTGCTGAAGTTGCTAATCAGCTTAAGGAGATTTTGGGCTGAGACAACGGGGTTTTCTAGATATACAATCATGTCATCTGCAAACAGGGACAATTTGACTTCCTCTTTTCCTAATTGAATACACTTTATTTCCTTCTCCTGCCTGATTGCTCTGGCCAGGATATTCCTTTTTCAACTATCGACCATTTATCGCTCCGAATGTCCACTTGCAGTTTCTGCAGAAAGAGTGTTTCAGAACTGCTCAATCAAAACTAAGTTTGAACTATGTTAGTTGAACGCACAGAAGAGAAAGAAGTTTCGCAGAATTCTTCTGTGTAGTTGATTTTGAAGATATTCCTTTTTCCACTACAGGCCTCTTAGCGCACCGAATGTCCACTTGCAGTTTCTATAGAAAGAGTGTTTCAGAACTACTCAATCAAAAGTAAGGTTCAACTATGTTAGTTGAATGCACGGAACACAAAGAAGTTTCACAGAATGCTTCAGTGTAGTTCTTATTTGAAGATATTCCATTTCCACTATAGGCCTCTTAGCACTCCGAATATCCACTTGCTGTGTATTCAGAAAGAGTGTTTAAGATCTGCTCAATCAAAAGTAAGGTTCAACTCTGTCAATTGAATTCACAGATCAGAAAGAAGTTTCACAGAATGCTTCTGTGTGGCATTTATTTGAAGATATTCCTTTTTCCACTGTAGTCCGCTTAGCGCTCCGAATGTCCACTTGCAGTTCCTACAGAAAGAGTGTTTCAGAACTGCTCAATCAAAAGTAAAGTTCAACTCTGTTAGTTGAATGCACAGGTCAGAAAGAAGTTTCACAGAATGCTTCTGGGTAGTTTGTATTTGAAGATATTCCTTTTTCCACTATAGGCCTCTTAGCGCTGCGGATGTCCAATTGCAGTTTCTACAGAAAGTGTGTTTCAGAAGTGCTCAGTCAAAAGTAAGGTTAAACTCATTTACTTGAATGCACAGATCAGAAAGTAGTTTCACAGGATGCTTCTGTATAGTTTTTATTTGAAGATATTCCTTTTTTCACTGTAGGCCTCTTAGCGCTCCGAATGTCCATTTGAAATCTCTATAGAAAGAGTGTTTCAAAACTCCTCAATCAAACTAACGTTCAACTCTGTTAGTTGAATGCACAGAACAAAAAGATGTTTCACAGAATGCTTCTGTGTAGTTTTTTTTGAAGACATTCCTTTTTCCACTATAGGCCTCTTAGCGCACCGGTTGTCCACTTGCAGTTTCTACAGAAAGAGTGTTTCAGAACTGCTCAATCAAAAGTAAGGTTCAACTAAGTTAGTTGAATGCACGGAACACACAGAAGTTTCACAGAATGCTTCTGTGTAGTTCTTATTTGAAGATATTCCTTTTCCACTATAGGCCTCTTAGCGCTCCGAATGTCCACTTGCAGTTTATTCAGAAAGAGTGTTTCAGATCTGCTCAATCAAAAATAAGGTTCAACTCTGTTAGTTGAATGCACAGATCAGAAAGATGTTTCACAGAACGCTTCTGGGTGGTTTGTATTTGAAGATATTCCTTTTTCCACTACAGGTCTCATTGCGCTCCGGAAGTCCAATTGTAGTTTCTACAGAAAGTGGGCTTCAGAAGTGCTCACTCAAAACTAAGGTTAAACTCAGTTAGTTGAATGCACGGAACACAAAGGAGTTTCACAGAATGCTTCTGTGTAGTTCTTATTTGAAGATATTCCTTTTCTACTATAGGCCACTTAGCTCTCCGAATGTCCACTTGCAGTTTATTCAGAAAGAGTGTTTCTGATCTGCTCAATCAAAAGTAGGTTCAACTGTGTTAGTTGAATGCACAGATCAGAAAGAAGTTTCACAGAATGCTTCTGGGTAGTTTGTATTTGAACATAATCCTTTTTCCACTATAGGCCTCTTAACGCTCCGGATGTCCAATTGCAGTTTCTACAGAAAGTGTGTTTCAGAAGTGCTCAGTCAAAAGTAAGGTTAAACTCAGTTAGTTGAATGCACAGATCAGAAAGTAGTTTCACAGAATGCTTCTGTGTAGTTTTTATTTGAATATATTCCCTTTTCCACTATAGGCCTCTTAGCGCTCCGAATGTCCACTTGAAATCTCTGTAGAAAGAGTGTTTCACAACTCCTCAATCAAAAGTAAGATTCAAATCTGTTAGTTGAATGCACTGATCAGAAAGAAGTTTCACAGAATGCTTCTGTATAGTCTTTATTTGTAGATAACCCATTTTCCACTGTAGTCCGCTTAGCGGTCCGAATGTCCACTTGCAGTTTCTACAGAAAGAGTGTTTTAGAAATCCTCAATCAAAAGTAAGGTTCAACTCTGTTAGTTGAATGCACAGAACAGAAAGATGTTTCACAGAATGCTTCTCTGTAGTTTTTATTTGCCGATATTCCTTCTTCCCCTATAGGCCTTTTAGCGCTCCGAATGTCCACTTTCAATTTCTATAGAAAGAGTGTTTCAGAACTGCTCAATCAAAACGAATTTTCAACTCAGTTAGTTGAATGCACTCATCAGAAAGAAGTTTCACAGAATGCTTCTGTGTAGTCTTTATTGGAGGATATTCCTTTTTTTATTATTATTTTTTTTTTATTATACTTTAGGGTTTTAGGGTACATGTGCACAATGTGAATGTTTGTTACATATGTATCCATGTGCCGTGTTGATTTCCTGCACCCATTAAGTCGTCATTTAGCATTAGGTGTATCTCCTAAAGCTGTCCCTCCCCCGTCACCACACCCCACAACAGTCTCCGGAGCGTGATTTTCCCCTTCCTTTTTCCATGAGTTCTCATTGTTCAATTCCCACCTATGAGTGAGAACATGCGATGTTTGGTTTTTTGTCCTTGCGATAGTTTACTGAGAATGATGTTTTCCAGTTTCATCCGTGTCCCTACAAAGGACACGAACTCATCATTTTTTATGGCTGCATAGTATTCCATGGTGTATATGTGCCATATTTTCCTAATCCAGTCTACCGTTGTTGGACATTTGGGTTGGTTCCAACTCTTTGCTATTGTGAATAGTGCCGCAATAAACATATGTGTGCACGTGTCTTTATAGCAGCATGACTTATAGTCCTTTGGTTATATACCCAGTAATGGGATGGCTGGGTCAAATGGTATTTCTAGCTATAGATCCCTGAGGAATCGCCACACTGACTTCCACAATGGTTGAACTCGTTTACAGTCCCACCAACAGTGTAAAAGTGTTCCTATTTCTCCAAATCCTCTCCAGCACCTGTTGTGTCCTGATTTTTTAATGATGGCCATCCTAATTGGTGTGAGATTGTATCTCACTGTTGTTTTGATTTGCATTTCTCTGATGGCCAGTGATGAGGAGCATTTCTTCATGTGTTTTTTGGCTGCATAAATGTCTTCTTTTGAGAATTGTCTGTTCATGTCCTCTGCCCACTTTTTGATGGTGTTGTTTGTTTTTTTCTTGTAAATTTGTTTGGGTTCATTGTAGGTTGCAGAAATTTTCTCCCATTGTGTAGGTTGCCTGTTCACTCTGATGATAGTTTCTTTTGCTGTGCAGAAGCTCTTTAGTTTAATGAGATCCCATTTGTCGATTTTGGCTTTTTATGCTTTTATGGCTTTTGGTGTTTTAGACATGAAGTCCTTGCCCACGCCTATGTCCTGAATGGTATTGCCTGGGTTTTCTTGTAGGATTTTAATGGTTTTAAGACAAATATATAAGTCTTTAATCCATCTTGAATTAATTTTGGTATAAGGTGTAAGGAAGGGATCCAGTTGCAGCTTTCTACATATGGCTAGCCAGTTTTCCCAGCACCATTTATTAAATAGGGAAGCCTTTCCCCATTTCTTGTTTTTGTCAGATTTGTCAAAGATCAGATAGTTGTAGCTATGCGGCATCATTTCTGAGGGCTCTGTTCTGTCCCATTGATCTATGTCTCTGTTGTGGTACCAGTACCATGCTGTTTTGGTTACCGTAGCGTGATGCCTCCAGCTTTGTTCTTTTGGCTTAGGATTGTCTTGGCGATGCGGGCTCTTTCTTGGTTCCATATGAACTTTAAAGTAGTTTTTTCCAATTCTGTGAAGAAAGTCATTGGTAGCTTGATGGGGATGGCATTGAATCTATAAATTACCTTGGGCAGTATGGCCATTTTCACGATATTGATTCTTCCAACCAATGAGCATGGAATGTTCTTCCATTTGTTTGTATCCTCTTTTATTTCATTGAGCAGTGGTTTGTAGTTCTCCTTGAAGAGGTCCTTCACATCCCTTGTAAGTTGGATTCCTAGGTATTTTATTCTCTTTGAAGCAATTGTGAATGGGAGTTCACTCATGATTTGGTTCTCTGTTTGTCTGTTATTGGTGTACAAGAATGCTTGTGATTTTTTACATTAATTTTGTATCCTGAGACTTTGCTGAAGTTGCTAATCAGCTTAAGGAGATTTTGGGCTGAGACAACGGGGTTTTCTAGATATACAATCATGTCATCTGCAAACAGGGACAATTTGACTTCCTCTTTTCCTAATTGAATACACTTTATTTCCTTCTCCTGCCTGATTGCTCTGGCCAGGATATTCCTTTTTCAACTATCGACCATTTATCGCTCCGAATGTCCACTTGCAGTTTCTGCAGAAAGAGTGTTTCAGAACTGCTCAATCAAAACTAAGGTTGAACTATGTTAGTTGAATGCACAGGTCAGAAAGAAGTTTCACAGAATGCTTCTGGGTAGTTTGTATTTGAAGATATTCCTTTTTCCACTATAGGCCTCTTAGCGCTCCGGTTGTCCAATTGCAGTTTCTACACAAAGTGTGTTTCAGAAGTGCTCAGTCAAAAGTAATTTTAAACTCATTTACTTGAATGCACAGATCAGAAAGTAGTTTCACAGAATGCTTCTGTGTTGTTTTTATTTGAAGATATTCCTTTTTTCACTATAGGCCTCTTAGCGCTCCGAATGTCCATTTGAAATCTCTGTAGAAAGAGTGTTTCAAAACTCCTCAATCAAAACTAAGGTTCAACACTTTTTGTTGAATGCACAGAACAAAAAGATGTTTCACAGAATGCTTCTGTGTAGTTTTTTTTGAAGACATTCCTCTTTCCACTATAGGCCTCTTAGCGCACCGCTTGTCCACTTGCAGTTGCTACAGAAAGAGTGTTTCAGAACTGCTCAATCAAAAGTAAGGTTCAACTATGTTAGTTAAATGCACGGAACACACAGAAGTTTCACAGAATGCTTCTGTGTAGTTCTTATTTGAAGATATTCCTTTTCCACTATAGGCCTCTTAGCGCTCCGAATGTCCACTTGCAGTTTATTCAGAAAGAGTGTTTCAGATCTGCTCAATCAAAAATAAGGTTCAACTCTGTTAGTTGAATGCACAGATCAGAAAGAAGTTTCACAGAATGCTTCTGGGTAGTTTGTATTTGAAGATATTCCTTTTTCCACTACAGGTCCCATTGCGCTCCGGAAGTCCAATTGTAGTTTCTACAGAAACTGGGCTTCAGAAGTGCTCAATCAAAAGTAAAGTTAAACTCAGTTAGTTGAATGCACGGAACAAAAACAAGTTTCACAGAATGCTTCTGTGTAGTTCTTATTTGAAGATAATCCTTTTCTACTATAGGCCTCTTAGCTCTCCGAATGTCCACTTGCAGTTTATTCAGAAAGAGTGTTTCAGATCTGCTCAATCAAAAGTAAGGTTCAACTCTGTTAGTTGAATGCACAGATCAGAAAGAAGTTTCACAGAATGCTTCTGGGTAGTTTGTATTTGAACATATTCCTTTTTCCACTATAGGCCTCTTAACGCTCCGGATGTCCAATTGCAGTTTCTACAAAAAGTGTGTTTCAGAAGTGCTCAGTCAAAAGTAAGGTTAAACTCAGTTAGCTGAATGCACAGATCAGAAAGTAGTTTCACAGAATGCTTCTGTGTAGTTTTTATTTGAATATATTCCCTTTTCCACTACAGGCCCCTTAGCGCTCCGAATGTCCACTTGAAATCTCTGTAGAAAGAGTGTTTCACAACTCCTCAATCAAAAGTAAGATTCAAATCTGTTAGTTGAATGCACTGATCAGAAAGAAGTTTCACAGAATGCTTCTGTATAGTCTTTATTTGAAGATAACCCTTTTTCCACTGTAGTCCGCTTAGCGGTCCGAATGTCCACTTGCAGTTTCTACAGAAAGAGTGTTTTAGAAATCCTCAATCAAAAGTAAGGTTCAACTCTGTTAGTTGAATGCACAGAACAGAAAGATGTTTCACAGAATGCTTCTCTGTAGTTTTTATTTGCCGATATTCCTTCTTCCCCTATAGGTCTTTTAGCGCTCCGAATGTCGACTTTCAATTTCTATAGAAAGAGTGTTTCAGAACTGCTCAATCAAAACGAATTTTCAACTCTGTTAGTTGAATGCACTGATCAGAAAGAAGTTTCACAGAATGCTTCTGTGTAGTCTTTATTGGAGGATATTCCTTGTTTTTTTTAAAGATTTTTTTTTTTATTATTATACTTTAGGGTTTTAGGGTACATGTGCACAATGTGAAGGTTTGTTACATATGTATCCATGTGCCATGTTGATTTCCTGCACCCATTAAGTCGTCATTTGGCATTACGTGTATCTCCTAATGCTGTCCCTCCCCCGTCCCCCCACCCCACAACAGTCCCCGGAGCGTGATTTTCCCCTTCCTGTTTCCATGAGTTCTCATTGTTCAATTCCCACCTATGAGTGAGAACATGCGATGTTTGGTTTTTTGTCCTTGCGATAGTTTACTGAGAATGATGTTTTCCAGTTTCATCCGTGTCCCTACAAAGGACACGAACTCATCATTTTTTATGGCTGCATAGTATTCCACGGTGTATATGTGCCACATTTTCCTAATCCAGTCTACCGTTGTTGGACATTTGGGTTGGTTCCAACTCTTTGCTATTGTGAATAGTGCCGCAATAAACATATGTGTGCACGTGTCTTTATAGCAGCATGACTTATAGTCCTTTGGTTATATACCCAGTAATGGGATGGCTGGGTCAAATGGTATTTCTAGCTATAGATCCCTGAGGAATCGCCACACTGACTTCCACAATGGTTGAACTAGTTTACAGTCCCACCAACAGTGTAAAAGTGTTCCTATTTCTCCAAATCCTCTCCAGCACCTGTTGTTTCCTGATTTTTTAATGATGGCCATTCTAATTGGTGTGAGATTGTATCTCACTGTTGTTTTGATTTGCATTTCTCTGATGGCCAGTGATGAGGAGCATTTCTTCATGTGTTTTTTGGCTGCATAAATGTCTTCTTTTGAGAATTGTCTGTTCATGTCCTCTGCCCACTTTTTGATGGTGTTGTTTGTTTTTTTCTTGTAAATTTGTTTGGGTTCATTGTAGGTTGCAGAAATTTTCTCCCATTGTGTAGGTTGCCTGTTCACTCTGATGATAGTTTCTTTTGCTGTGCAGAAGCTCTTTAGTTTAATGAGATCCCATTTGTCGATTTTGGCTTTTGTTGCCATTGCTTTTGGTGTTTTAGACATGAAGTCCTTGCCCACGCCTATGTCCTGAATGGTATTGCCTGGGTTTTCTTGTAGGATTTTAATGGTTTTAAGACAAATATATAAGTCTTTAATCCATCTTGAATTAATTTTGGTATAAGGTGTAAGGAAGGGATCCAGTTGCAGCTTTCTACATATGGCTAGCCAGTTTTCCCAGCACCATTTATTAAATAGGGAAGCCTTTCCCCATTTCTTGTTTTTGTCAGGTTTGTCAAAGATCAGATAGTTGTAGCTATGCGGCATCATTTCTGAGGGCTCTGTTCTGTCCCATTGATCTATGTCTCTGTTGTGGTACCAGTACCATGCTGTTTTGGTTACCGTAGCGTGATGCCTCCAGCTTTGTTCTTTTGGCTTAGGATTGTCTTGGCGATGCGGGCTCTTTCTTGGTTCCATATGAACTTTAAAGTAGTTTTTTCCAATTCTGTGAAGAAAGTCATTGGTAGCTTGATGGGGATGGCATTGAATCTATAAATTACCTTGGGCAGTATGGCCATTTTCACGATATTGATTCTTCCAACCAATGAGCATGGAATGTTCTTCCATTTGTTTGTATCCTCTTTTATTTCATTGAGCAGTGGTTTGTAGTTCTCCTTGAAGAGGTCCTTCACATCCCTTGTAAGTTGGATTCCTAGGTATTTTATTCTCTTTGAAGCAATTGTGAATGGGAGTTCACTCATGATTTGGTTCTCTGTTTGTCTGTTATTGGTGTACAAGAATGCTTGTGATTTTTTACATTAATTTTGTATCCTGAGACTTTGCTGAAGTTGCTAATCAGCTTAAGGAGATTTTGGGCTGAGACAACGGGGTTTTCTAGATATACAATCATGTCATCTGCAAACAGGGACAATTTGACTTCCTCTTTTCCTAATTGAATACACTTTATTTCCTTCTCCTGCCTGATTGCTCTGGCCAGGATATTCCTTTTTCAACTATCGACCATTTAGCGCTCCGAATGTCCACTTGCAGTTTCTGCAGAAAGAGTGTTTCAGAACTGCTCAATCAAAACTAAGGTTGAACTATGTTAGTTGAATGCACAGGTCAGAAAGAAGTTTCACAGAATGCTTCTGGGTAGTTTGTATTTGAAGATATTCCTTTTTCCACTATAGGCCTCTTAGCGCTCCGGTTGTCCAATTGCAGTTTCTACACAAAGTGTGTTTCAGAAGTGCTCAGTCAAAAGTAATTTTAAACTCATTTACTTGAATGCACAGATCAGAAAGTAGTTTCACAGAATGCTTCTGTGTTGTTTTTATTTGAAGATATTCCTTTTTTCACTATAGGCCTCTTAGCGCTCCGAATGTCCATTTGAAATCTCTGTAGAAAGAGTGTTTCAAAACTCCTCAATCAAAACTAAGGTTCAACACTTTTTGTTGAATGCACAGAACAAAAAGATGTTTCACAGAATGCTTCTGTGTAGTTTTTTTTGAAGACATTCCTCTTTCCACTATAGGCCTCTTAGCGCACCGCTTGTCCACTTGCAGTTGCTACAGAAAGAGTGTTTCAGAACTGCTCAATCAAAAGTAAGGTTCAACTATGTTAGTTAAATGCACGGAACACACAGAAGTTTCACAGAATGCTTCTGTGTAGTTCTTATTTGAAGATATTCCTTTTCCACTATAGGCCTCTTAGCGCTCCGAATGTCCACTTGCAGTTTATTCAGAAAGAGTGTTTCAGATCTGCTCAATCAAAAATAAGGTTCAACTCTGTTAGTTGAATGCACAGATCAGAAAGAAGTTTCACAGAATGCTTCTGGGTAGTTTGTATTTGAAGATATTCCTTTTTCCACTACAGGTCCCATTGCGCTCCGGAAGTCCAATTGTAGTTTCTACAGAAACTGGGCTTCAGAAGTGCTCAATCAAAAGTAAAGTTAAACTCAGTTAGTTGAATGCACGGAACAAAAACAAGTTTCACAGAATGCTTCTGTGTAGTTCTTATTTGAAGATAATCCTTTTCTACTATAGGCCTCTTAGCTCTCCGAATGTCCACTTGCAGTTTATTCAGAAAGAGTGTTTCAGATCTGCTCAATCAAAAGTAAGGTTCAACTCTGTTAGTTGAATGCACAGATCAGAAAGAAGTTTCACAGAATGCTTCTGGGTAGTTTGTATTTGAACATATTCCTTTTTCCACTATAGGCCTCTTAACGCTCCGGATGTCCAATTGCAGTTTCTACAAAAAGTGTGTTTCAGAAGTGCTCAGTCAAAAGTAAGGTTAAACTCAGTTAGCTGAATGCACAGATCAGAAAGTAGTTTCACAGAATGCTTCTGTGTAGTTTTTATTTGAATATATTCCCTTTTCCACTACAGGCCCCTTAGCGCTCCGAATGTCCACTTGAAATCTCTGTAGAAAGAGTGTTTCACAACTCCTCAATCAAAAGTAAGATTCAAATCTGTTAGTTGAATGCACTGATCAGAAAGAAGTTTCACAGAATGCTTCTGTATAGTCTTTATTTGAAGATAACCCTTTTTCCACTGTAGTCCGCTTAGCGGTCCGAATGTCCACTTGCAGTTTCTACAGAAAGAGTGTTTTAGAAATCCTCAATCAAAAGTAAGGTTCAACTCTGTTAGTTGAATGCACAGAACAGAAAGATGTTTCACAGAATGCTTCTCTGTAGTTTTTATTTGCCGATATTCCTTCTTCCCCTATAGGTCTTTTAGCGCTCCGAATGTCGACTTTCAATTTCTATAGAAAGAGTGTTTCAGAACTGCTCAATCAAAACGAATTTTCAACTCTGTTAGTTGAATGCACTGATCAGAAAGAAGTTTCACAGAATGCTTCTGTGTAGTCTTTATTGGAGGATATTCCTTGTTTTTTTTAAAGATTTTTTTTTTTATTATTATACTTTAGGGTTTTAGGGTACATGTGCACAATGTGAAGGTTTGTTACATATGTATCCATGTGCCATGTTGATTTACTGCACCCATTAAGTCGTCATTTGGCATTACGTGTATCTCCTAATGCTGTCCCTCCCCCGTCCCCCCACCCCACAACAGTCCCCGGAGCGTGATTTTCCCCTTCCTGTTTCCATGAGTTCTCATTGTTCAATTCCCACCTATGAGTGAGAACATGCGATGTTTGGTTTTTTGTCCTTGCGATAGTTTACTGAGAATGATGTTTTCCAGTTTCATCCGTGTCCCTACAAAGGACACGAACTCATCATTTTTTATGGCTGCATAGTATTCCACGGTGTATATGTGCCACATTTTCCTAATCCAGTCTACCGTTGTTGGACATTTGGGTTGGTTCCAACTCTTTGCTATTGTGAATAGTGCCGCAATAAACATATGTGTGCACGTGTCTTTATAGCAGCATGACTTATAGTCCTTTGGTTATATACCCAGTAATGGGATGGCTGGGTCAAATGGTATTTCTAGCTATAGATCCCTGAGGAATCGCCACACTGACTTCCACAATGGTTGAACTAGTTTACAGTCCCACCAACAGTGTAAAAGTGTTCCTATTTCTCCAAATCCTCTCCAGCACCTGTTGTTTCCTGATTTTTTAATGATGGCCATTCTAATTGGTGTGAGATTGTATCTCACTGTTGTTTTGATTTGCATTTCTCTGATGGCCAGTGATGAGGAGCATTTCTTCATGTGTTTTTTGGCTGCATAAATGTCTTCTTTTGAGAATTGTCTGTTCATGTCCTCTGCCCACTTTTTGATGGTGTTGTTTGTTTTTTTCTTGTAAATTTGTTTGGGTTCATTGTAGGTTGCAGAAATTTTCTCCCATTGTGTAGGTTGCCTGTTCACTCTGATGATAGTTTCTTTTGCTGTGCAGAAGCTCTTTAGTTTAATGAGATCCCATTTGTCGATTTTGGCTTTTGTTGCCATTGCTTTTGGTGTTTTAGACATGAAGTCCTTGCCCACGCCTATGTCCTGAATGGTATTGCCTGGGTTTTCTTGTAGGATTTTAATGGTTTTAAGACAAATATATAAGTCTTTAATCCATCTTGAATTAATTTTGGTATAAGGTGTAAGGAAGGGATCCAGTTGCAGCTTTCTACATATGGCTAGCCAGTTTTCCCAGCACCATTTATTAAATAGGGAAGCCTTTCCCCATTTCTTGTTTTTGTCAGGTTTGTCAAAGATCAGATAGTTGTAGCTATGCGGCATCATTTCTGAGGGCTCTGTTCTGTCCCATTGATCTATGTCTCTGTTGTGGTACCAGTACCATGCTGTTTTGGTTACCGTAGCGTGATGCCTCCAGCTTTGTTCTTTTGGCTTAGGATTGTCTTGGCGATGCGGGCTCTTTCTTGGTTCCATATGAACTTTAAAGTAGTTTTTTCCAATTCTGTGAAGAAAGTCATTGGTAGCTTGATGGGGATGGCATTGAATCTATAAATTACCTTGGGCAGTATGGCCATTTTCACGATATTGATTCTTCCAACCAATGAGCATGGAATGTTCTTCCATTTGTTTGTATCCTCTTTTATTTCATTGAGCAGTGGTTTGTAGTTCTCCTTGAAGAGGTCCTTCACATCCCTTGTAAGTTGGATTCCTAGGTATTTTATTCTCTTTGAAGCAATTGTGAATGGGAGTTCACTCATGATTTGGTTCTCTGTTTGTCTGTTATTGGTGTACAAGAATGCTTGTGATTTTTTACATTAATTTTGTATCCTGAGACTTTGCTGAAGTTGCTAATCAGCTTAAGGAGATTTTGGGCTGAGACAACGGGGTTTTCTAGATATACAATCATGTCATGTGTAAACAGGGACAATTTGACTTCCTCTTTTCCTAATTGAATACACTTTATTTCCTTCTCCTGCCTGATTGCTCTGGCCAGGATATTCCTTTTTCAACTATCGACCATTTAGCGCTCCGAATGTCCACTTGCAGTTTCTGCAGAAAGAGTGTTTCAGAACTGCTCAATCAAAACTAAGGTTGAACTATGTTAGTTGAATGCACAGGTCAGAAAGAAGTTTCACAGAATGCTTCTGGGTAGTTTGTATTTGAAGATATTCCTTTTTCCACTATAGGCCTCTTAGCGCTCCGGTTGTCCAATTGCAGTTTCTACACAAAGTGTGTTTCAGAAGTGCTCAGTCAAAAGTAATTTTAAACTCATTTACTTGAATGCACAGATCAGAAAGTAGTTTCACAGAATGCTTCTGTGTTGTTTTTATTTGAAGATATTCCTTTTTTCACTATAGGCCTCTTAGCGCTCCGAATGTCCATTTGAAATCTCTATAGAAAGAGTGTTTCAAAACTCCTCAATCAAAACTAAGGTTCAACACTTTTAGTTGAATGCACCGAACAAAATATTTTTCACAGAATGCTTCTGTGTAGTTTTTTTTGAAGACATTCCTCTTTCCACTATAGGCCTCTTAGCGCACCGCTTGTCCACTTGCAGTTTCTACAGAAAGAGTGTTTCAGAACTGCTCAATCAAAAGTAAGGTTCAACTATGTTAGTTAAATGCACGGAACACACAGAAGTTTCACAGAATGCTTCTGCGTAGTTCTTATTTGAAGATATTCCTTTTCCACTATAGGCCTCTTAGCGCTCCGAATGTCCACTTGCAGTTTATTCAGAAAGAGTGTTTCAGATCTGCTCAATCAAAAATAAGGTTCAACTCTGTTAGTTGAATGCACAGATCAGAAAGAAGTTTCACAGAATGCTTCTGGGTAGTTTGTATTTGAAGATATTCCTTTTTCCACTACAGGTCCCATTGCGCTCCGGAAGTCCAATTGTAGTTTCTACAGAAACTGGGCTTCAGAAGTGCTCAATCAAAAGTAAAGTTAAACTCAGTTAGTTGAATGCACGGAACAAAAACAAGTTTCACAGAATGCTTCTGTGTAGTTCTTATTTGAAGATAATCCTTTTCTACTATAGGCCTCTTAGCTCTCCGAATGTCCACTTGCAGTTTATTCAGAAAGAGTGTTTCAGATCTGCTCAATCAAAAGTAAGGTTCAACTCTGTTAGTTGAATGCACAGATCAGAAAGAAGTTTCACAGAATGCTTCTGGGTAGTTTGTATTTGAACATATTCCTTTTTCCACTATAGGCCTCTTAACGCTCCGGATGTCCAATTGCAGTTTCTACAAAAAGTGTGTTTCAGAAGTGCTCAGTCAAAAGTAAGGTTAAACTCAGTTAGCTGAATGCACAGATCAGAAAGTAGTTTCACAGAATGCTTCTGTGTAGTTTTTATTTGAATATATTCCCTTTTCCACTACAGGCCCCTTAGCGCTCCGAATGTCCACTTGAAATCTCTGTAGAAAGAGTGTTTCACAACTCCTCAATCAAAAGTAAGATTCAAATCTGTTAGTTGAATGCACTGATCAGAAAGAAGTTTCACAGAATGCTTCTGTATAGTCTTTATTTGAAGATAACCCTTTTTCCACTGTAGTCCGCTTAGCGGTCCGAATGTCCACTTGCAGTTTCTACAGAAAGAGTGTTTTAGAAATCCTCAATCAAAAGTAAGGTTCAACTCTGTTAGTTGAATGCACAGAACAGAAAGATGTTTCACAGAATGCTTCTCTGTAGTTTTTATTTGCCGATATTCCTTCTTCCCCTATAGGCCTTTTAGCGCTCCGAATGTCCACTTTCAATTTCTATAGAAAGAGTGTTTCAGAACTGCTCAATCAAAACGAATTTTCAACTCTGTTAGTTGAATGCACTGATCAGAAATAAGTTTCACAGAATGCTTCTGTGTAGTCTTTATTGGAGGATATTCCTTTTTTTTTATGATTTTTTTTTTATTATTATACTTTAGGGTTTTAGGGTACATGTGCACAATGTGAAGGTTTGTTACATATGTATTCATGTGCCATGTTGATTTCCTGCACCCATTAAGTCGTCATTTGGCATTACGTGTATCTCCTAATGCAGTCCCTCCCCCGTCCCCCCACCCCACAACAGTCCCCGGAGCGTGATTTTCCCCTTCCTGTTTCCATGAGTTCTCATTGTTGAATTCCCACCTATGAGTGAGAACATGCGATGTTTGGTTTTTTGTCCTTGCGATAGTTTACTGAGAATGATGTTTTCCAGTTTCATCCGTGTCCCTACAAAGGACACGAACTCATCATTTTTTATGGCTGCATAGTATTCCACGGTGTATATGTGCCACATTTTCTTAATCCAGTCTATCGTTGTTGGACATTTGGGTTGGTTCCAACTCTTTGCTATTGTGAATAGTGCCGCAATAAACATATGTGTGCATGTGTCTTTATAGCAGCATGACTTATAGTCCTTTGGGTATATACCCAGTAATGGGATGGCTGGGTCAAATGGTATTTCTAGTTCTAGATCCCTGAGGAAACGCCACACTGACTTCCACAATGCTTGAACTAGTTTACAGTCCCACCAACAGTGTAAAAGTGTTCCTATTTCTCCAAATCCTCTCCAGCACCTGTTGTTTCCTGATTTTTTAATGATGGCCATTCTAACTGGTGTGAGATGGTATCTCACTGTGGTTTTGATTTGCATTTCTCTGATTGCCAGTGATGAGGAGCATTTCTTCATGTGTTTTTTGGCTGCATAAATGTCTTCTTTTGAGAATTGTCTGTTCATGTCCTCTGCCCACTTTTTGTTGGTGTTGTTTGTTTCTTTCTTGTAAATTTGTTTGGGTTCATTGTAGTTTGCAGAAATTTTCTCCCATTGTGTAGGTTGCCTGTTCACTCTGATGATAGTTTCTTTTGCTGTGCAGAAGCTCTTTAGTTTAATGAGATCCCATTTGTCGATTTTGGCTTTTGTTGCCATTGCTTTTTGTGTTTTAGACATGAAGTCCTTGCCCACGCCTATGTCCTGAGTGGTATTGCCTAGGTTTTCTTGTAGGATTTTAATGGTTTTAAGACTAACATATAAGTCTTTAATCCATCTTGAATTAATTTTGGTATAAGGTATAAGGAAGTGATCCTGTTGCAGCTTTCTACATATGGCTAGCCAGTTTTCCCAGCACCATTTATTAAATAGGGAAGCCTTTCCCCATTTCTTGTTTTTGTCAGGTTTGTCAAAGATCAGATAGTTGTAGCTATGCGGCATCATTTCTGAGGGCTCTGTTCTGTCCCATTCATCTATATCTCTGTTGTGGTACCAGTACCATGCTGTTTTGGTTACCGTAGCGTGATGCCTCCAGACTTTGTTCTTTTGGCTTAGGATTGACTTGGCGATGCGGGCTCTTTTTTGGTTCCATATGAACTTTAAAGTAGTTTTTTCCAATTCTGTGAAGAAAGTCATTGGTAGCTTGATGGGGATGGCATTGAATCTATAAATTACCTTGGGCAGTATGGCCATTTTCACGATATTGATTCTTCCAACCAATGAGCATGGAATGTTCTTCCATTTGTTTGTATCCTCTTTTATTTCATTGAGCAGTGGTTTGTAGTTCTCCTTGAAGAGGTCCTTCACATCCCTTGTAAGTTGGATTCCTAGGTATTTTATTCTCTTTGAAGCAATTGTGAATGGGAGTTCACTCATGATTTGGCTCTCTGTTTGTCTGTTATTGGTGTACAAGAATGCTTGTGATTTTTGTACATTAATTTTGTATCCTGAGACTTTGCTGAAGTTGCTAATCAGCTTAAGGAGATTTTGGGCTGAGACAACGGGGTTTTCTAGATATACAATCATGTCATCTGCAAACAGGGACAATTTGACTTCCTCTTTTCCTAATTGAATACACTTTATTTCCTTCTCCTGCCTGATTGCTCTGGCCAGGATATTCCTTTTTCAACTATCGACCATTTAGCGCTCCGAATGTCCACTTGCAGTTTCTGCAGAAAGAGTGTTTCAGAACTGCTCAATCAAAACTAAGGTTGAACTATGTTAGTTGAACGCACAGAAGAGAAAGAAGTTTCGCAGAATTCTTCTGTTTAGTTGTTTTTTGAAGATATTCCTTTTTCCACTACAGGCCTCTTAGCGCACCGAATGTCCACTTGCAGTTTCTATAGAAAGAGTGTTTCAGAACTGCTCAATCAAAAGTAAGGTTCAACTATGTTAGTTGAATGCACGGAACACAAAGAAGTTTCACAGAATGCTTCTGTGTAGTTCTTATTTGAAGATATTCCTTTTCCACTATAGGCCTCTTAGCGCTCCGAATATCCACTTGCCGTGTATTCAGAAAGAGTGTTTAAGATCTGCTCAATCAAAAGTAAGGTTCAACTCTGTCAATTGAATTCACAGATCAGAAAGAAGTTTCACAGAATGCTTCTGTGTAGTATTTATTTGAAGATATTCCTTTTTCCACTGTAGTCCGCTTAGCGCTCCGAATGTCCACTTGCAGTTCCTACAGAAAGAGTGTTTAAGAACTGCTCAATCAAAAGTAAAGTTCAACTCTGTTAGTTGAATGCACAGGTCAGAAAGAAGTTTCACAGAATGCTTCTGGGTAGTTTGTGTTTGAAGATATTCTTTTTCCACTGTAGGCCTCTTAGCGCTCCGGATATCCAATTGCAGTTTCTACAGAAAGTGTGTTTCAGAAGTGCTCAGTCAAAAGTAAGGTTAAACTCATTTACTTGAATGCACAGATCAGAAAGTAGTTTCACAGAATGCTTCTGTGTAGTTTTTATTTGAAGATATTCCTTTTTTCACTATAGGCCTCTTAGCGCTCCGAATGTCCATTTGAAATCTCTATAGAAAGAGTGTTTCAAAACTCCTCAATCAAACTAAGGTTCAACTCTGTTAGTTGAATGCACAGAACAAAAAGATGTTTCACAGAATGCTTCTGTGTAGTTTTTTCTGAAGACATTCCTTTTTCCACTATAGGCCTCTTAGCGCACCGGTTGTCCACTTGCAGTTTCCACAGAAAGAGTGTTTCAGAACTGCTCAATCAAAAGTAAGGTTCAACTAAGTTAGTTGAATGCACGGAACACACAGAAGTTTCACAGAATGCTTCTGTGTAGTTCTTATTTGAAGATATTCCTTTTCCACTATAGGCCTCTTAGCGCTCCGAATGTCCAATTGCAGTTTATTCAGAAAGAGTGTTTCAGATCTGCTCAATCAAAAATAAGGTTCAACTCTGTTAGTTGAATGCACAGATCAGAAAGAAGTTTCACAGAACGCTTCTGGGTGGTTTGTATTTGAAGATATTCCTTTTTCCACTACAGGCCTCATTGCGCTCCGGAAGTCCAATTGTAGTTTCTACAGAAAGTGGGCTTCAGAAGTGCTCACTGAAAAGTAAGGTTAAACTCAGTTAGTTGAATGCACGGAACACAAAGAAGTTTCACAGAATGCTTCTGTGTAGTTCTTATTTGAAGATATTCCTTTTCTACTATAGGCCACTTAGCTCTCCGAATGTCCACTTGCAGTTTATTCAGAAAGAGTGTTGCAGATCTGCTCAATCAAAAGTAAGGTTCAACTCTGTTAGTTGAATGCACAGATCAGAAAGAAGTTTCACAGAATGCTTCTGGGTAGTTTGTATTTGAACATATTCCTTTTTCCACTATAGGCCTCTTAACGCTCCGGATGTCCAATTGCAGTTTCTACAGAAAGTGTGTTTCAGAAGTGCTCAGTCAAAAGTAAGGTTAAACTCAGTTAGTTGAATGCACAGATCAGAAAGTAGTTTCACAGAATGCTTCTGTGTAGTTTTTATTTGAATATATTCTCTTTTCCACAATAGGCCTCTTAGCGCTCTGAATGTCCACTTGAAATCTCTGTAGAAAGAGTGTTTCACAACTCCTCAATCAAAAGTAAGATTCAAATCTGTTAGTTGAATGCACTGATCAGAAAGAAGTTTCACAGAATGGTTCTGTATAGTCTTTATTTGAAGATAACCCTTTTTCCACTGTAGTCCGCTTAGCGGTCCGAATGTCCACTTGCAGTTTCTACAGAAAGAGTGTTTTAGAAATCCTCAATCAAAAGTAAGGTTCAACTCTGTTAGTTGAATGCACAGAACAGAAAGATGTTTCACAGAATGCTTCTCTGTAGTTTTTATTTGCCGATATTCCTTCTTCCCCTATAGGCCTTTTAGCGCTCCGAATGTCCACTTTCAATTTCTATAGAAAGAGTGTTTCAGAACTGCTCAATCAAAACGAATTTTCAACTCAGTTAGTTGAATGCACTGATCAGAAAGAAGTTTCACAGAATGCTTCTGTGTAGTCTTTATTGGAGGATATTCCTTTTTTTTTATTTTTTTTTTTTTATTATACTTTAGGGTTTTAGGGTACATGTGCACAATGTGAATGTTTGTTACATATGTATCCATGTGCCGTGTTGAATTCCTGCACCCATTAAGTCGTCATTTAGCATTAGGTGTATCTCCTAATGCTGTCCCCCCCCGTCCCCCCACCCCACTACAATCTCCGGAGCGTGATTTTCCCCTTCCTGTTTCCATGAGTTCTCATTGTTCAATTCCCACCTATGAGTGAGAACATGCGATGTTTAGTTTTTTGTCCTTGCGATAGTTTACTGAGAATGATGTTTTCCAGTTTCATCCATGTCCCTAAAAAGGACACGAACTCATCATTTTTTATGGCTGCATAGTGTTCCATGGTGTATATGTGCCACATTTTCCTAATCCAGTCTATCGTTGTTGGACATTTGGGTTGGTTCCAACTCTTTGCTATTGTGAATAGTGCCGCAATAAACATATGTGTGCATGTGTCTTTATAGCAGCATGACTTATAGTCCTTTGGTTATATACCCAGTAATGGGATGGCTGGGTCAAATGGTATTTCTAGTTCTAGATCCCTGAGGAATCGCCACACTGACTTCCACAATGGTTGAACTAGTTTACAGTCCCACCAACAGTGTAAAAGTGTTCGTATTTCTCCAAATCCTCTCCAGCACCTGTTGTTTCCTGTCTTTTTAATGATCACCATACTAACTGGTGTGAGATGGTATCTCACTGTGGTTGGTTTTTTTTTTTGTTTTTTTTTTTTTTTTTTTTTTTTTATTATACTTTAGGGTTTTAGGGTACACGTGCACAATGTGCAGGTTTGTTACATATGTATCCATGTGCCATTTTGATTTCCTGCACCCATTAATTCGTCATTTAGCATTAGGTGTATCTCCTAATGCTGTCCCTCCCCCCTCCCCCCACCCCACAACAGTCCCCGGAGCGTGATGTTCCCCTTCCTGTGTCCATGAGTTCTCATTGTTCAATTCCCACCTATGAGTGAGAACATGCGGTGTTTGGTTTTTTGTCCTTGCGATAGTTTACTGAGAATGATGTTTTCCAGTTTCATCCATGTCCCTACAAAGGACACTAACTCATCATTTTTTATGGCTGCATAGTATTCCATGGTGTATATGTGCCACATTTTCTTAATCCAGTCTATCGTTGTTGGACATTTGGGTTGGTTCCAATTCTTTGCTATTGTGAATAGTGCCGCAATAAACATACGTGTGCATGTGTCTTTATAGCAGCATGATTTATAGTCCTTTGGGTATATACCCAGTAATGGGATGGCTGGGTCAAATGGTATTTCTAGTTCGAGATCCCTGAGGAATCGCCACACTGACTTCCACAATGGTTGAACTAGTTTACAGTCACACTAACAGTGTAAAAGTGTTCCTATTTCTCCACATCCTCTCCAGCACCTGTTGTTTCCTGATTTTTTAATGATGGCCATTCTAACTGGTGTGAGATGGTATCTCACTGTGGTTTTGATTTGCATTTCTCTGATGGCCAGTGATGATGAGCATTAAGAAATGCTCACTGTGGTTTTGATTTGCATTTCTCTGATGGCCAGTGATGAGGAGCATTTCTTCATGTGTTTTTTGGCTGCATAAATGTCTTCTTTTGAGAATTGTCTGTTCATATCCTCTGCCCACTTTTTGATGGGGTTGTTTGTTTTTTTCTTGTAAATTTGTTAGATTCTGGATATTAGCCCTTTGTTAGATGAGTACGATGCAAAAATTTTCTCCGATTGTGTAGCTTGCCTGTTTGCTCTGATGATAGTTTCTTTTGCTGTGCAGAAGCTCTTTAGTTTAATGAGATCCCATCTGTCGATTTTGGCTTTTGTTGCCATTGCTTTTGGTGTTTTAGACATGAAGTCCTTGCCCACGCCTATGTCCTGAATGGTATTGCCTAGGTTTTCTTGTAGGATTTTAATGGTTTTAAGACTAATATATAAGTCTTTAATCCATCTTGAATTAATTTTGTTATAAGGTGTAAGGAAGGGATCCAGTTGCAGCTTCCTACATATGGCTAGCCAGGTTCCCCAGCACCATTTATTAAATAGGGGAGCCTTTCCACATTTCTTGTTTTTGTCAGGTTTGTCAAAGATCAGACAGTTGTAGCTCTGCGGCATCATTTCTGAGGGCTCTGTTCTGTCCCATTGATCTATGTCTGTGTTGTGGTACCAGTACCGTGCTGTTTTGGTTACTGTAGCCTTGTAGTATAGTTTAAAGTCAGGTAGCGTGATGCCTCCAGCTTTGTTCTTTTGGCTTAGGATTGACTTGGCGATGTGGGCTCTTTTTTGGTTCCATGTGAACTTTGAAGTAGTTTTTTCCAATTCTGTGAAGAAAGTCATTGGTAGCTTGATGGGGATGGCATTGAATCTATAAATTACCTTGGGCAGTATGGCCATTTTCACGATATTGATTCTTCCAACCAATGAGCATGGAATGTTCTTCCATTTGTTTGTATCCTCTTTTATTTCATTGAGCAGTGGTTTGTAGTTCTCCTTGAAGAGGTCCTTCACATCCCTTGTAAGTTGGATTCCTAGGTATTTTATTCTCTTTGAAGCAATTGTGAATGGGAGTTCACTCATGATTTGGCTCTCTGTTTGTCTGTTATTGGTGTACAAGAATGCTTGTGATTTTTGTACATTAATTTTGTATCCTGAGACTTCCTGAAGTTGCTAATCAGCTTAAGGAGATTTTGGGCTGAGACAACGGGGTTTTCTAGATATACAATCATGTCATCTGCAAACAGGGACAATTTGACTTCCTCTTTTCCTAATTGAATACACTTTATTTCCTTCTCCTGCCTGATTGCTCTGGCCAGGATATTCCTTTTTCAACTGTCGACCATATAGCGCTCCGAATGTCCACTTGCAGTTTCTGCAGAAAGAGTGTTTCAGAACTGCTCAATCAAAACTAATTTTGAACTATGTTAGTTGAATGCACAGAAGAGAAAGACGTTTCGCAGAATTCTTCTGTATAGTTTTTTTTTGAAGATATTCATTTTTCCACTACAGGCCTCTTAGCGCACCGAATGTCCAATTGCAGTTTCTATAGAAAGAGTGTTTCAGAACTGCTCAATCAAAAGTAAGGTTCAACTATGTTAGTTGAATGCACGGAACACAAAGAAGTTTCACAGAATGCTTCTGTGTAGTTCTTATTTGAAGATATTCCTTTTCCACTATAGGCCTCTTAGCGCTCCGAATGTCCACTTGCCGTGTATTCAGAAAGAGTGTTTAAGATCTGCTCAATCAAAAGTAAGGTTCAACTCCGTCAATTGAATACACAGATCAGAATGAAGTTTCACAGAATGCTTCTGTGTAGTATTTATTTGAAGATATTCCTTTTTCCACTGTAGTCCGCTAAGCGCTACGAATGTCCACATGCAGTTTCTACAGAAAGAGTGTTTCAGAACTGCTCAATCAAAAGTAAAGTTCAACTCTGTTAGTTGAATGCACAGGTCAGAAAGAAGTTTCACAGAATGCTTCTGGTTAGTTTGTATTTGAAGATATTCCTTTTTCCACTATAGGCCTCTTAGCGCTCGGGATGTCCAATTGCAGTTTCTACAGAAAGTGTGTTTCAGAAGTGCTCAGTCAAAAGTAAGGTTAAACTCATTTACTTGAATGCACAGATCAGAAAGTAGTTTCACAGAATGCCTCTGTGTAGTTTTCATTTGAAGATATTCCTTTTTCCATTATAGGCCTCTTAGCGCTCCGAATGTCCATTTGAAATCTCTATAGAAAGAGTGTTTCAAAACTCCTCAATCAAACTAAGGTTCAACTCTGTTAGTTGAATGCAGAGAACAAAAAGATGTTTCACAGAATGCTTCTGTGTAGTTTTTTTTGAAGACATTCCTTTTTCCACTATAGGCCTCTTAGCGCACCGGTTGTCCACTTGCAGTTTCTACAGAAAGAGTGTTTCAGAACTGCTCAATCAAAAGTAAGGTTCAACTAAGTTAGTTGAATGCACAGAACACACAGAAGTTTCACAGAATGCTTCTGTGTAGTTCTTATTTGAAGATATTCCTTTTCCACTATAGGCCTCTTAGCGCTCCGAATGTCCAATTGCAGTTTATTCAGAAAGAGTGTTTCAGATCTGCTCAATCAAAAATAAGGTTCAACTCTGTTAGTTGAATGCACAGATCAGAAAGAAGTTTCACAGAACGCTTCTGGGTGGTTTGTATTTGAAGATATTCCTTTTTCCACTACAGGCCTCATTGCGCTCCGGAAGTCCAATTGTAGTTTCTACAGAAAGTGGGCTTCAGAAGTGCTCACTGAAAAGTAAGGTTAAACTCAGTTAGTTGAATGCACGGAACACAAAGAAGTTTCACAGAATGCTTCTGTGTAGTTCTTATTTGAAGATATTCCTTTTCTACTATAGGCCACTTAGCTCTCCGAATGTCCACTTGCAGTTTATTCAGAAAGAGTGTTGCAGATCTGCTCAATCAAAAGTAAGGTTCAACTCTGTTAGTTGAATGCACAGATCAGAAAGAAGTTTCACAGAATGCTTCTGGGTAGTTTGTATTTGAACATATTCCTTTTTCCACTATAGGCCTCTTAACGCTCCGGATGTCCAATTGCAGTTTCTACAGAAAGTGTGTTTCAGAAGTGCTCAGTCAAAAGTAAGGTTAAACTCAGTTAGTTGAATGCACAGATCAGAAAGTAGTTTCACAGAATGCTTCTGTGTAGTTTTTATTTGAATATATTCTCTTTTCCACAATAGGCCTCTTAGCGCTCCGAATGTCCACTTGAAATCTCTGTAGAAAGAGTGTTTCACAACTCCTCAATCAAAAGTAAGATTCAAATCTGTTAGTTGAATGCACTGATCAGAAAGAAGTTTCACAGAATGGTTCTGTATAGTCTTTATTTGAAGATAACCCTTTTTCCACTGTAGTCCGCTTAGCGGTCCGAATGTCCACTTGCAGTTTCTACAGAAAGAGTGTTTTAGAAATCCTCAATCAAAAGTAAGGTTCAACTCTGTTAGTTGAATGCACAGAACAGAAAGATGTTTCACAGAATGCTTCTCTGTAGTTTTTATTTGCCGATATTCCTTCTTCCCCTATAGGCCTTTTAGCGCTCCGAATATCCACTTTCAATTTCTATAGAAAGAGTGTTTCAGAACTGCTCAATCAAAACGAATTTTCAACTCAGTTAGTTGAATGCACTGATCAGAAAGAAGTTTCACAGAATGCTTCTGTGTAGTCTTTATTGGAGGATATTCCTTTTTTTTTATTATTTTTTTTTTTATTATACTTTAGGGTTTTAGGGTACATGTGCACAATGTGAATGTTTGTTACATATGTATCCATGTGCCGTGTTGAATTCCTGCACCCATTAAGTCGTCATTTAGCATTAGGTGTATCTCCTAATGCTGTCCCCCCCCGTCCCCCCACCCCACTACAATCTCCGGAGCGTGATTTTCCCCTTCCTGTTTCCATGAGTTCTCATTGTTCAATTCCCACCTATGAGTGAGAACATGCGATGTTTAGTTTTTTGTCCTTGCGATAGTTTACTGAGAATGATGTTTTCCAGTTTCATCCATGTCCCTAAAAAGGACACGAACTCATCATTTTTTATGGCTGCATAGTGTTCCATGGTGTATATGTGCCACATTTTCCTAATCCAGTCTATCGTTGTTGGACATTTGGGTTGGTTCCAACTCTTTGCTATTGTGAATAGTGCCGCAATAAACATATGTGTGCATGTGTCTTTATAGCAGCATGACTTATAGTCCTTTGGTTATATACCCAGTAATGGGATGGCTGGGTCAAATGGTATTTCTAGTTCTAGATCCCTGAGGAATCGCCACACTGACTTCCACAATGGTTGAACTAGTTTACAGTCCCACCAACAGTGTAAAAGTGTTCGTATTTCTCCAAATCCTCTCCAGCACCTGTTGTTTCCTGTCTTTTTAATGATCACCATACTAACTGGTGTGAGATGGTATCTCACTGTGGTTGGTTTTTTTTTTTTTTTTTTTTTTTTTTTTTTTTTTATTATACTTTAGGGTTTTAGGGTACACGTGCACAATGTGCAGGTTTGTTACATATGTATCCATGTGCCATTTTGATTTCTTGCACCCATTAATTCGTCATTTAGCATTAGGTGTATCTCCTAATGCTGTCCCTCCCCCCTCCCCCCACCCCACAACAGTCCCCGGAGCGTGATGTTCCCCTTCCTGTGTCCATGAGTTCTCATTGTTCAATTCCCACCTATGAGTGAGAACATGCGGTGTTTGGTTTTTTGTCCTTGCGATAGTTTACTGAGAATGATGTTTTCCAGTTTCATCCATGTCCCTACAAAGGACACTAACTCATCATTTTTTATGGCTGCATAGTATTCCATGGTGTATATGTGCCACATTTTCTTAATCCAGTCTATCGTTGTTGGACATTTGGGTTGGTTCCAATTCTTTGCTATTGTGAATAGTGCCGCAATAAACATACGTGTGCATGTGTCTTTATAGCAGCATGATTTATAGTCCTTTGGGTATATACCCAGTAATGGGATGGCTGGGTCAAATGGTATTTCTAGTTCGAGATCCCTGAGGAATCGCCACACTGACTTCCACAATGGTTGAACTAGTTTACAGTCACACCAACAGTGTAAAAGTGTTCCTATTTCTCCACATCCTCTCCAGCACCTGTTGTTTCCTGATTTTTTAATGATGGCCATTCTAACTGGTGTGAGATGTTATCTCACTGTGGTTTTGATTTGCATTTCTCTGATGGCCAGTGATGATGAGCATTAAGAAATGCTCACTGTGGTTTTGATTTGCATTTCTCTGATGGCCAGTGATGAGGAGCATTTCTTCATGTGTTTTTTGGCTGCATAAATGTCTTCTTTTGAGAATTGTCTGTTCATATCCTCTGCCCACTTTTTGATGGGGTTGTTTGTTTTTTTCTTGTAAATTTGTTAGATTCTGGATATTAGCCCTTTGTTAGATGAGTACGATGCAAAAATTTTCTCCGATTGTGTAGTTTGCCTGTTTGCTCTGATGATAGTTTCTTTTGCTGTGCAGAAGCTCTTTAGTTTAATGAGATCCCATCTGTCGATTTTGGCTTTTGTTGCCATTGCTTTTGGTGTTTTAGACATGAAGTCCTTGCCCACGCCTATGTCCTGAATGGTATTGCCTAGGTTTTCTTGTAGGATTTTAATGGTTTTAAGACTAATATATAAGTCTTTAATCCATCTTGAATTAATTTTGTTATAAGGTGTAAGGAAGGGATCCAGTTGCAGCTTCCTACATATGGCTAGCCAGGTTCCCCAGCACCATTTATTAAATAGGGGAGCCTTTCCACATTTCTTGTTTTTGTCAGGTTTGTCAAAGATCAGACAGTTGTAGCTCTGCGGCATCATTTCTGAGGGCTCTGTTCTGTCCCATTGATCTATGTCTGTGTTGTGGTACCAGTACCGTGCTGTTTTGGTTACTGTAGCCTTGTAGTATAGTTTAAAGTCAGGTAGCGTGATGCCTCCAGCTTTGTTCTTTTGGCTTAGGATTGACTTGGCGATGTGGGCTCTTTTTTGGTTCCATGTGAACTTTGAAGTAGTTTTTTCCAATTCTGTGAAGAAAGTCATTGGTAGCTTGATAGGGATGGCATTGAATCTATAAATTACCTTGGGCATTATGGCCATTTTCACGATATTGATTCTTCCAACCAATGAGCATGGAATGTTCTTCCATTTGTTTGTATCCTCTTTTATTTCATTGAGCAGTGGTTTGTAGTTCTCCTTGAAGAGGTCCTTCACATCCCTTGTAAGTTGGATTCCTAGGTATTTTATTCTCTTTGAAGCAATTGTGAATAGGAGTTCACTCATGGTTTGGCTCTCTGTTTGTCTGTTATTGGTGTACAAGAATGCTTGTGATTTTTGTACATTAATTTTGTATCCTGAGACTTCCTGAAGTTGCTAATCAGCTTAAGGAGATTTTGGGCTGAGACAACGGGGTTTTCTAGATATACAATCATGTCATCTGCAAACAGGGACAATTTGACTTCCTCTTTTCCTAATTGAATACACTTTATTTCCTTCTCCTGCCTGATTGCTCTGGCCAGGATATTCCTTTTTCAACTGTCGACCATATAGCGCTCCGAATGTCCACTTGCAGTTTCTGCAGAAAGAGTGTTTCAGAACTGCTCAATCAAAACTAATTTTGAACTATGTTAGTTGAATGCACAGAAGAGAAAGACGTTTCGCAGAATTCTTCTGTATAGTTTTTTTTTGAAGATATTCATTTTTCCACTACAGGCCTCTTAGCGCACCGAATGTCCAATTGCAGTTTCTATAGAAAGAGTGTTTCAGAACTGCTCAATCAAAAGTAAGGTTCAACTATGTTAGTTGAATGCACGGAACACAAAGAAGTTTCACAGAATGCTTCTGTGTAGTTCTTATTTGAAGATATTCCTTTTCCACTATAGGCCTCTTAGCGCTCCGAATGTCCACTTGCCGTGTATTCAGAAAGAGTGTTTAAGATCTGCTCAATCAAAAGTAAGGTTCAACTCCGTCAATTGAATACACAGATCAGAATGAAGTTTCACAGAATGCTTCTGTGTAGTATTTATTTGAAGATATTCCTTTTTCCACTGTAGTCCGCTAAGCGCTACGAATGTCCACATGCAGTTTCTACAGAAAGAGTGTTTCAGAACTGCTCAATCAAAAGTAAAGTTCAACTCTGTTAGTTGAATGCACAGGTCAGAAAGAAGTTTCACAGAATGCTTCTGGTTAGTTTGTATTTGAAGATATTCCTTTTTCCACTATAGGCCTCTTAGCGCTCGGGATGTCCAATTGCAGTTTCTACAGAAAGTGTGTTTCAGAAGTGCTCAGTCAAAAGTAAGGTTAAACTCATTTACTTGAATGCACAGATCAGAAAGTAGTTTCACAGAATGCCTCTGTGTAGTTTTCATTTGAAGATATTCCTTTTTCCATTATAGGCCTCTTAGCGCTCCGAATGTCCATTTGAAATCTCTATAGAAAGAGTGTTTCAAAACTCCTCAATCAAAACCAAGGTTCAACACTGTTAGTTGAATGCACAGAACAAAAAGATGTTTCACAGAATGCTTCTCTATAGTTTCATTTGAAGACATTCCTTTTTTCCAGTATAGGCCTCTTAGCCCACCGATTGTCCACTTGCAGTTTCTACAGAAAGAGTGTTTCAGAACTGCTCAATCAAAAGTAAGGTTCAACTATGTTAGTTGAATGCACGGAACACACAGAAGTTTCACAGAATGCTTCTGTGTAGTTTTTTTTGAAGACATTCCTCTTTCCACTATAGGCCTCTTAGCGCACCGCTTGTCCACTTGCAGTTTCTACAGAAAGAGTGTTTCAGAACTGCTCAATCAAAAGTAAGGTTCAACTATGTTAGTTAAATGCACGGAACACACAGAAGTTTCACAGAATGCTTCTGCGTAGTTCTTATTTGAAGATATTCCTTTTCCACTATAGGCCTCTTAGCGCTCCGAATGTCCACTTGCAGTTTATTCAGAAAGAGTGTTTCAGATCTGCTCAATCAAAAATAAGGTTCAACTCTGTTAGTTGAATGCACAGATCAGAAAGAAGTTTCACAGAATGCTTCTGGGTAGTTTGTATTTGAAGATATTCCTTTTTCCACTACAGGTCCCATTGCGCTCCGGAAGTCCAATTGTAGTTTCTACAGAAACTGGGCTTCAGAAGTGCTCAATCAAAAGTAAAGTTAAACTCAGTTAGTTGAATGCACGGAACAAAAACAAGTTTCACAGAATGCTTCTGTGTAGTTCTTATTTGAAGATAATCCTTTTCTACTATAGGCCTCTTAGCTCTCCGAATGTCCACTTGCAGTTTATTCAGAAAGAGTGTTTCAGATCTGCTCAATCAAAAGTAAGGTTCAACTCTGTTAGTTGAATGCACAGATCAGAAAGAAGTTTCACAGAATGCTTCTGGGTAGTTTGTATTTGAACATATTCCTTTTTCCACTATAGGCCTCTTAACGCTCCGGATGTCCAATTGCAGTTTCTACAAAAAGTGTGTTTCAGAAGTGCTCAGTCAAAAGTAAGGTTAAACTCAGTTAGCTGAATGCACAGATCAGAAAGTAGTTTCACAGAATGCTTCTGTGTAGTTTTTATTTGAATATATTCCCTTTTCCACTACAGGCCCCTTAGCGCTCCGAATGTCCACTTGAAATCTCTGTAGAAAGAGTGTTTCACAACTCCTCAATCAAAAGTAAGATTCAAATCTGTTAGTTGAATGCACTGATCAGAAAGAAGTTTCACAGAATGCTTCTGTATAGTCTTTATTTGAAGATAACCCTTTTTCCACTGTAGTCCGCTTAGCGGTCCGAATGTCCACTTGCAGTTTCTACAGAAAGAGTGTTTTAGAAATCCTCAATCAAAAGTAAGGTTCAACTCTGTTAGTTGAATGCACAGAACAGAAAGATGTTTCACAGAATGCTTCTCTGTAGTTTTTATTTGCCGATATTCCTTCTTCCCCTATAGGCCTTTTAGCGCTCCGAATGTCCACTTTCAATTTCTATAGAAAGAGTGTTTCAGAACTGCTCAATCAAAACGAATTTTCAACTCTGTTAGTTGAATGCACTGATCAGAAATAAGTTTCACAGAATGCTTCTGTGTAGTCTTTATTGGAGGATATTCCTTTTTTTTATGATTTTTTTTATTATTATTATACTTTAGGGTTTTAGGGTACATGTGCACAATGTGAAGGTTTGTTACATATGTATCCATGTGCCATGTTGATTTCCTGCACCCATTAAGTCGTCATTTGGCATTACGTGTATCTCCTAATGCTGTCCCTCCCCCGTCCCCCCACCCCACAACAGTCCCCGGAGCGTGATTTTCCCCTTCCTGTTTCCATGAGTTCTCATTGTTCAATTCCCACCTATGAGTGAGAACATGCGATGTTTGGTTTTTTGTCCTTGCGATAGTTTACTGAGAATGATGTTTTCCAGTTTCATCCGTGTCCCTACAAAGGACACGAACTCATCATTTTTTATGGCTGCATAGTATTCCACGGTGTATATGTGCCACATTTTCTTAATCCAGTCTATCGTTGTTGGACATTTGGGTTGGTTCCAACTCTTTGCTATTGTGAATAGTGCCGCAATAAAGATATGTGTGCATGTGTCTTTATAGCAGCATGACTTATAGTCCTTTGGGTATATACCCAGTAATGGGATGGCTGGGTCAAATGGTATTTCTAGTTCTAGATCCCTGAGGAATCGCCACACTGACTTCCACAATGCTTGAACTAGTTTACAGTCCCACCAACAGTGTAAAAGTGTTCCTATTTCTCCAAATCCTCTCCAGCACCTGTTGTTTCCTGATTTTTTAATGATGGCCATTCTAACTGGTGTGAGATGGTATCTCACTGTGGTTTTGATTTGCATTTCTCTGATTGCCAGTGATGAGGAGCATTTCTTCATGTGTTTTTTGGCTGCATAAATGTCTTCTTTTGAGAATTGTCTGTTCATGTCCTCTGCCCACTTTTTGTTGGTGTTGTTTGTTTCTTTCTTGTAAATTTGTTTGGGTTCATTGTAGTTTGCAGAAATTTTCTCCCATTGTGTAGGTTGCCTGTTCACTCTGATGATAGTTTCTTTTGCTGTGCAGAAGCTCTTTAGTTTAATGAGATCCCATTTGTCGATTTTGGCTTTTGTTGCCATTGCTTTTTGTGTTTTAGACATGAAGTCCTTGCCCACGCCTATGTCCTGAGTGGTATTGCCTAGGTTTTCTTGTAGGATTTTAATGGTTTTAAGACTAACATATAAGTCTTTAATCCATCTTGAATTAATTTTGGTATAAGGTATAAGGAAGTGATCCTGTTGCAGCTTTCTACATATGGCTAGCCAGTTTTCCCAGCACCATTTATTAAATAGGGAAGCCTTTCCCCATTTCTTGTTTTTGTCAGGTTTGTCAAAGATCAGATAGTTGTAGCTATGCGGCATCATTTCTGAGGGCTATGTTCTGTCCCATTGATCTATATCTCTGTTGTGGTACCAGTACCATGCTGTTTTGGTTACCGTAGCGTGATGCCTCCAGCTTTGTTCTTTTGGCTTAGGATTGACTTGGCGATGCGGGCTCTTTTTTGGTTCCATATGAACTTTAAAGTAGTTTTTTCCAATTCTGTGAAGAAAGTCATTGGTAGCTTGATGGGGATGGCATTGAATCTATAAATTACCTTGGGCAGTATGGCCATTTTCACGATATTGATTCTTCCAACCAATGAGCATGGAATGTTCTTCCATTTGTTTGTATCCTCTTTTATTTCATTGAGCAGTGGTTTGTAGTTCTCCTTGAAGTGGTCCTTCACATCCCTTGTAAGTTGGATTCCTAGGTATTTTATTCTCTTTGAAGCAATTGTGAATGGGAGTTCACTCATGATTTGGCTCTCTGTTTGTCTGTTATTGGTGTACAAGAATGCTTGTGATTTTTGTACATTAATTTTGTATCCTGAGACTTTGCTGAAGTTGCTAATCAGCTTAAGGAGATTTTCGGCTGAGACAACGGGGTTTTCTAGATATACAATCATGTCATCTGCAAACAGGGACAATTTGACTTCCTCTTTTCCTAATTGAATACACTTTATTTCCTTCTCCTGCCTGATTGCTCTGGCCAGGATATTCCTTTTTCAACTATCGACCATTTAGCGCTCCGAATGTCCACTTGCAGTTTCTGCAGAAAGAGTGTTTCAGAACTGCTCAATCAAAACTAAGGTTGAACTATGTTAGTTGAACGCACAGAAGAGAAAGAAGTTTCGCAGAATTCTTCTGTTTAGTTGTTTTTTGAAGATATTCCTTTTTCCACTACAGGCCTCTTAGCGCACCGAATGTCCACTTGCAGTTTCTATAGAAAGAGTGTTTCAGAACTGCTCAATCAAAAGTAAGGTTCAACTATGTTAGTTGAATGCACGGAACACAAAGAAGTTTCACAGAATGCTTCTGTGTAGTTCTTATTTGAAGATATTCCTTTTCCACTATAGGCCTCTTAGCGCTCCGAATATCCACTTGCCGTGTATTCAGAAAGAGTGTTTAAGATCTGCTCAATCAAAAGTAAGGTTCAACTCTGTCAATTGAATTCACAGATCAGAAAGAAGTTTCACAGAATGCTTCTGTGTAGTATTTATTTGAAGATATTCCTTTTTCCACTGTAGTCCGCTTAGCGCTCCGAATGTCCACTTGCAGTTCCTACAGAAAGAGTGTTTAAGAACTGCTCAATCAAAAGTAAAGTTCAACTCTGTTAGTTGAATGCACAGGTCAGAAAGAAGTTTCACAGAATGCGTCTGGGTAGTTTGTGTTTGAAGATATTCTTTTTCCACTATAGGCCTCTTAGCGCTCCGGATGTCCAATTGCAGTTTCTACAGAAAGTGTGTTTCAGAAGTGCTCAGTCAAAAGTAAGGTTAAACTCATTTACTTGAATGCACAGATCAGAAAGTAGTTTCACAGAATGCTTCTGTGTAGTTTTTATTTGAAGATATTCCTTTTTTCACTATAGGCCTCTTAGCGCTCCGAATGTCCATTTGAAATCTCTATAGAAAGAGTGTTTCAAAACTCCTCAATCAAACTAAGGTTCAACTCTGTTAGTTGAATGCACAGAACAAAAAGATGTTTCACAGAATGCTTCTGTGTAGTTTTTTCTGAAGACATTCCTTTTTCCACTATAGGCCTCTTAGCGCACCGGTTGTCCACTTGCAGTTTCTACAGAAAGAGTGTTTCAGAACTGCTCAATCAAAAGTAAGGTTCAACTAAGTTAGTTGAATGCACGGAACACACAGAAGTTTCACAGAATGCTTCTGTGTAGTTCTTATTTGAAGATATTCCTTTTCCACTATAGGCCTCTTAGCGCTCCGAATGTCCAATTGCAGTTTATTCAGAAAGAGTGTTTCAGATCTGCTCAATCAAAAATAAGGTTCAACTCTGTTAGTTGAATGCACAGATCAGAAAGAAGTTTCACAGAACGCTTCTGGGTGGTTTGTATTTGAAGATATTCCTTTTTCCACTACAGGCCTCATTGCGCTCCGGAAGTCCAATTGTAGTTTCTACAGAAAGTGGGCTTCAGAAGTGCTCACTGAAAAGTAAGGTTAAACTCAGTTAGTTGAATGCACGGAACACAAAGAAGTTTCACAGAATGCTTCTGTGTAGTTCTTATTTGAAGATATTCCTTTTCTACTATAGGCCACTTAGCTCTCCGAATGTCCACTTGCAGTTTATTCAGAAAGAGTGTTGCAGATCTGCTCAATCAAAAGTAAGGTTCAACTCTGTTAGTTGAATGCACAGATCAGAAAGAAGTTTCACAGAATGCTTCTGGGTAGTTTGTATTCGAAGATATTCCTTTTTCCACTATAGGCCTCTAAGCGCTCCGGATGTCCAATTGCAGTTTCTACAGAAAGTGTGTTTCAGAAGTGCTCAGTCAAAAGTAAGGTTAAACTCATTTACTTGAATGCACAGATCAGAAAGTAGTTTCACAGAATGCTTCTGTGTAGTTTTTATTTGAAGATATTCCTTTTTTCACTATAGGCCTCTTAGCACTCCGAATGTCCATTTGAAATCTCTATAGAAAGAGTGTTTCAAAACTCCTCAATGAAAACTAAGGTTCAATTCTGTTAGTTGAATGCCCAGAACAGAAAGATGTTTCGCAGAATGCTTCTGGGTAGTTTTTATGAAGACATTCCTTTTTCCACTGTAGGCCTCTTAGCGCACCGATTGTCCACTTGCAGTTTCTTCAGAACGAGTGTTTCAGAACTGCTCAATCAAAAGTAAGGTTCAACTCTGTTAGTTGAATGCACGGAACACAAAGAAGTTTCACAGAATGCTTCTGTGTAGTTCTTATTTGAAGATATTCCTTTTCCACTATAGGCCTCTTAGCGCTCCGAATGTCCACTTGCAGTTTATTCAGAGAGAGTGTTTCAGATCTGCTCAATCAAAAATAAGGTTCAACTCTGTTAGTTGAATGCACAGATCAGAAAGAAGTTTCACAGAATGCTTCTGTGTAGTTTTTATTTGAAGATATTCCCTTTTCCACTATAGGCCTCTTAGCGCTCCGAATGTCCACTTGAAATCTCTGTAGAAAGAGTGTTTCACAACTCCTCAATCAAAAGTAAGATTCAAATCTGTTAGTTGAATGCACTGATCAGAAAGAAGTTTCACAGAATGCTTCTGTATAGTCTTTATTTGAAGATAACCCTTTTTCCACTGTAGTCCGCTTAGCGGTCCGAATGTCCACTTGCAGTTTCTACAGAAAGAGTGTTTTAGAAATCCTCAATCAAAAGTAAGGTCCAACTCTGTTATTTGAATGCACAGAACAGAAAGATATTTCACAGAATGCTTCTCTGTAGTTTTTATTTGCCGATATTCCTTCTTCCCCTATAGGCCTTTTAGCGCTCCGAATGTCCACTTTCAATTTCTATAGAAAGAGTGTTTCAGAACTGCTCAATCAAAACGAATTTTCAACTCTGTTAGTTGAATGCACTGATCAGAAAGAAGTTTCACATAATGCTTCTGTGTAGTCTTTATTGGAGGATATTCCTTTTTTTTTTAAAGATTTTTCTTTTTTTTATTACACTTTTGGGTTTTTTGGTACATGTGCACAATGTGAAGGTTTGTTACATATGTATCCATGTGCCATGTTGATTTCCTGCACCCATTAAGTCGTCATTTGGCATTAGGTGTATCTCCTAATGCTGTCCCTCCCCCATCCCCCCACCCCACAGCAGTCCCCGGAGCGTGATTTTCCCCTTCCTGTTTCCATGAGTTCTCATTGTTCAATTCCCACCTATGAGTGAGAACATGCGATGTTTGCTTTTTGTCCTTGCGATAGTTTACTGAGAATGATGTTTTCCAGTTTCATCCATGTCCCTACAAAGGACGCGAACTCATCATTTTTTATGGCTGCATAGTATTCCATGGTGTATATGTGCCACATTTTCTTAATCCAGTCTATCGTTGTTGGACATTTGGGTTGGTTCCAACTCTTTGCTATAGTGAATAGTGCCGCAATAAACATATGTGTGCATGTGTCTTTATAGCAGCATGACTTATAGTCCTTTGGGTATATACCCAGTAATGGGATGGCTGGGTCAAATGGTATTTCTAGTTCTAGATCCCTGAGGAATCGCCACACTGACTTCCACAATGGTTGATCTAGTTTACAGTCCCAACAATAGTGTAAAAGTGTTCCTATTTCTCCAAATCCTTTCCAGCACCTGTTGTTTCCTGATTTTTTAATGATGGCCATTCTAACTGGTGTGAGATGGTATCTCACTGTGGTTTTGATTTGCATTTCTCTGATGGCCAGTGATGAGGAGCGTTTCTTCATGTGTTTTTTGGCTGCATAAATGTCTTCTTTTGAGAATTGTCTGTTCATGTCCTCTGCCCACTTTTTGATGGGGTTGTTTGATTTTTTCTTGTAAATTTGTTTGGGTTCATTGTAGGTTGCAAAAATTTTCTCCCATTGTGTAGGTTGCCTGTTCACTCTGATGATAGTTTCTTTTGCTGTGCAGAAGCTCTTTAGTTTAATGAGATCCCATTTGTCGATTTTGGCTTTTGTTGCCATTGCTTTTGGTGTTTTAGACATGAAGTCCTTGCCCACGCCTATGTCCTGAATGGTATTGCCTAGGTTTTCTTGTAGGATTTTAATGGTTTTAAGACTAATATATAAGTCTTTAATCCATCTTGAATTAATTTTGGTATAAGGTGTAAGGAAGGGATCCAGTTGCAGCTTTCTACATATGGCTAGCCAGTTTTCCCAGCACCATTTATTAAATAGGGAAGCCTTTCCCCATTTCTTGTTTTTGTCAGGTTTGTCAAAGATCAGATAGTTGTAGCTATGCGGCATCATTTCTGAGGGATCTGTTCTGTCCCATTGATCTATGTCTCTGTTGTGGTACCAGTAGCATGCTGTTTAGGTTACTGTAGCGTGATGCCTCCAGCTTTGTTCTTTTGGCTTAGGATTGACTTGACGATGCGGGCTCTTTTTTGGTTCCATATGAACTTTAAAGTAGTTTTTTCCAATTCTGTGAAGAAAGTCATTGGTAGCTTCATGGGGATGGCATTGAATCTATAAATAACCATGGGCAGTACGGCCATTTTCACGATATTGATTCTTCCAACCAATGAGCATGGAATGTTCTTCCATTTGTTTGTATCCTCTTTTATTTCATTGAGCAGTGGTTTGTAGTTCTCCTTGAAGAGGTCCTTCACATCCCTTGTAAGTTGGATTCCTAGGTATTTTATTCTCTTTGAAGCAATTGTGAATGGGAGTTCACTCATGATTTGGCTCTCTGTTTGTCTGTTATTGGTGTACAAGAATGCTTGTGATTTTTTACATTAATTTTGTATCCTGAGACTTTGCTGAAGTTGCTAATCAGCTTAAGGAGATTTTGGGCTGAGACAACGGGGTTTTCTAGATATACAATCTGTCATCTGCAAACAGGGACAATTTGACTTCCTCTTTTCCTAATTGAATACACTTTATTTCCTTCTCCTGCCTGATTGCTCTGGCCAGGATATTCCTTTTTCAACTATCGACCATTTAGCGCTCCGAATGTCCAATTGCAGTTTCTGCAGAAAGAGTGTTTCAGAACTGCTCAATCAAAACTAAGGTTGAACTATGTTAGTTGAACGCACAGAAGAGAAAGAAGTTTCGCAGAATTCTTCTGTGTAGTTTTTTTTTGAAGATATTCCTTTTTCCACCACAGGCCTCTTAGCGCACCGAATGTCCACTTGCAGTTTCTATAGAAAGAATGTTTCAGAACTGCTCAATCAAAAGTAAGGTTCAACTATGTTAGTTGAATGCACGGAACACAAAGAAGTTTCAGGGAATGCTTCTGTGTAGTTCTTATTTGAAGATATTCCTTTTCCACTATAGGCCTCTTAGCGCTCCGAATGTCCACTTGCCGTGTATTCAGAAAGAGTGTTTAAGATCTGCTCAATCAAAAGTAAGGTTCAACTCTGTCAATTGAATTCACAGATCAGAAAGAAGTTCACAGAATGCTTCTGTGTAGTATTTATTTGAAGATATTCCTTTTTCCACTGTAGTCCGCTTAGCGCTCCGAATGTCCACTTGCAGTTTCTACAGAAAGAGTGTTTCAGAACTGCTCAATCAAAAGTAAAGTTCAACTCTGTTAGTTGAATGCACAGGTCAGAAAGAAGTTTCACAGAATGCTTCTGGGTAGTTTGTATTCGAAGATATTCCTTTTTCCACTATAGGCCTCTAAGCGCTCCGGATGTCCAATTGCAGTTTCTACAGAAAGTGTGTTTCAGAAGTGCTCAGTCAAAAGTAAGGTTAAACTCATTTACTTGAATGCACAGATCAGAAAGTAGTTTCACAGAATGCTTCTGTGTAGTTTTTATTTGAAGATATTCCTTTTTTCACTATAGGCCTCTTAGCGCTCCGAATGTCCATTTGAAATCTCTATAGAAAGAGTGTTTCAAAACTCCTCAATGAAAACTAAGGTTCAACTCTGTTAGTTGAATGCCCAGAACAGAAAGATGTTTCACAGAATGCTTCTGGGTTGTTTTTATGAAGACATTCCTTTTTCCACTATAGGCCTCTTAGCGCACCGATTGTCCACTTGCAGTTTCTACAGAAAGAGTGTTTCAGAACTGCTCAATCAAAAGTAAGGTTCAACTATGTTAGTTGAATGCACGGAACACACAGAAGTTTCACAGAATGCTTCTGTGTAGTTCTTATTTGAAGATATTCCTTTTCCACTATAGGCCTCTTAGCGCTCCGAATGTCCACTTGCAGTTTATTCAGAGAGAGTGTTTCAGATCTGCTCAATCAAAAATAAGGTTCAACTCTGTTAGTTGAATGCACAGATCAGAAAGAAGTTTCACAGAATGCTTCTGGGTAGTTTGTATTTGAAGATATTCCTTCTTCCACTACAGGTCTCATTGCGCTCCGGAAGTCCAATTGTAGTTTCTACAGAAAGTGGGCTTCAGAATTGCTCACTCAAAAGTAAGGTTAAACTCAGTTAGTTGAATGCACGGAACACAAAGAAGTTTCACAGAATGCTTCTGTGTAGTTCTTATTTGAAGATATTCCTTTTCTACTATAGGCCTCTTAGCTCTCCGAATGTCCACTTGCAGTTGATTCAGAAAGAGTGTTTCAGATCTGCTGAATCAAAAGTAAGGTTCAACTCTGTTAGTTGAATGCACAGATCAGAAAGTACTTTCACAGAATGCCTCTGGGTAGTTTGTATTTGAACATATTCCTTTTTCCACTATAGGCCTCTTAACGCTCCGGATGTCCAATTGCAGTTTCTACAAAAAGTGTGTTTCAGAAGTGCTCAGTCAAAAGTAAGGTTAAACTCAGTTAGTTGAATGCACAGATCAGAAAGTAGTTTCACAGAATGCTTCTGTGTAGTTTTTATTTGAATATATTCCCTTTTCCACTATAGGCCTCTTAGCGCTCCGAATGTCCACTTGAAATCTCTGTAGAAAGAGTGTTTCACAACTCCTCAATCAAAAGTAAGATTCAAATCTGTTAGTTGAATGCACTGATCAGAAAGAAGTTTCACAGAATGCTTCTGTATAGTCTTTATTTGAAGATAACCCTTTTTCCACTGTAGTCCGCTTAGCGGTCCGAATGTCCACTTGCAGTTTCTACAGAAAGAGTGTTTTAGAAATCCTCAATCAAAAGTAAGGTTCAACTCTGTTATTTGAATGCACAGAACAGAAAGATATTTCACAGAATGCTTCTCTGTAGTTTTTATTTGCCGATATTCCTTCTTCCCCTATAGGCCTTTTAGCGCTCCGAATGTCCACTTTCAATTTCTATAGAAAGAGTGTTTCAGAACTGCTGAATCAAAACGAATTTTCAACTCTGTTAGTTGAATGCACTGATCAGAAAGAAGTTTCACAGAATGCTTCTGTGTAGTCTTTATTGGAGGATATTCCTTTTTTTTTTAAAGATTTTTCTTTTTTTTATTATACTTTTGGGTTTTAGGGTACATGTGCACAATGTGAAGGTTTGTTACATATGTATCCATGTGCCATGTTGATTTCCTGCACCCATTAAGTCGTCATTTGGCATTAGGTGTATCTCCTAATGCTGTCCCTCCCCCGTCCCCCCACCCCACAGCAGTCCCCGGAGCGTGATTTTCCCCTTCCTGTTTCCATGAGTTCTCATTGTTCAATTCCCACCTATGAGTGAGAACATGCGATGTTTGCTTTTTGTCCTTGTGATAGTTTACTGAGAATGATGTTTTCCAGTTTCATCCATGTCCCTACAAAGGACGCGAACTCATCATTTTTTATGGCTGCATAGTATTCCATGGTGTATATGTGCCACATTTTCTTAATCCAGTCTATCGTTTTTGGACATTTGGGTTCGTTCCAACTCTTTGCTATTGTGAATAGTGCCGCAATAAACATATGTGTGCATGTGTCTTTATAGCAGCATGACTTATAGTCCTTTGGGTATATACCCAGTAATGGGATGGCTGGGTCAAATGGTATTTCTAGTTCTAGATCCCTGAGGAATCGCCACACTGACTTCCACAATGGTTGATCTAGTTTACAGTCCCAACAATAGTGTAAAAGTGTTCCTATTTCTCCAAATCCTTTCCAGCACCTGTTGTTTCCTGATTTTTTAATGATGGCCATTCTAACTGGTGTGAGATGGTATCTCACTGTGGTTTTGATTTGCATTTCTCTGATGGCCAGTGATGAGGAGCGTTTCTTCATGTGTTTTTTGGCTGCATAAATGTCTTCTTTTGAGAATTGTCTGTTCATGTCCTCTGCCCACTTTTTGATGGGGTTGTTTGATTTTTTCTTGTAAATTTGTTTGGGTTCATTGTAGGTTGCAAAAATTTTCTCCCATTGTGTAGGTTGCCTGTTCACTCTGATGATAGTTTCTTTTGCTGTGCAGAAGCTCTTTAGTTTAATGAGATCCCATTTGTCGATTTTGGCTTTTGTTGCCATTGCTTTTGGTGTTTTAGACATGAAGTCCTTGCCCACGCCTATGTCCTGAATGGTATTGCCTAGGTTTTCTTGTAGGATTTTAATGGTTTTAAGACTAATATATAAGTCTTTAATCCATCTTGAATTAATTTTGGTATAAGGTGTAAGGAAGGGATCCAGTTGCAGCTTTCTACATATGGCTAGCCAGTTTTCCCAGCACCATTTATTAAATAGGGAAGCCTTTCCCCATTTCTTGTTTTTGTCAGGTTTGTCAAAGATCAGATAGTTGTAGCTATGCGGCATCATTTCTGAGGGCTCTGTTCTGTCCCATTGATCTATGTCTCTGTTGTGGTACCAGTAGCATGCTGTTTAGTTTACTGTAGCGTGATGCCTCCAGCTTTGTTCTTTTGGCTTAGGATTGACTTGACGATGCGGGCTCTTTTTTGGTTCCATATGAACTTTAAAGTAGTTTTTTCCAATTCTGTGAAGAAAGTCATTGGTAGCTTGATGGGGATGGCATTGAATCTATAAATAACCATGGGCAGTACGGCCATTTTCACGATATTGATTCTTCCAACCAATGAGCATGGAATGTTCTTCCATTTGTTTGTATCCTCTTTTATTTCATTGAGCAGTGGTTTGTAGTTCTCCTTGAAGAGGTCCTTCACATCCCTTGTAAGTTGGATTCCTAGGTATTTTATTCTCTTTGAAGCAATTGTGAATGGGAGTTCACTCATGATTTGGCTCTCTGTTTGTCTGTTATTGGTGTACAAGAATGCTTGTGATTTTTTACATTAATTTTGTATCCTGAGACTTGCTGAAGTTGCTAATCAGCTTAAGGAGATTTTGGGCTGAGACAACGGGGTTTTCTAGATATACAATCATGTCATCTGCAAACAGGGACAATTTGACTTCCTCTTTTCCTAATTGAATACACTTTATTTCCTTCTCCTGCCTGATTGCTCTGGCCAGGATATTCCTTTTTCAACTATCGACCATTTAGCGCTCCGAATGTCCACTTGCAGTTTCTGCAGAAAGAGTGTTTCAGAACTGCTCAATCAAAACTAAGGTTGAACTATGTTAGTTGAACGCACAGAAGAGAAAGAAGTTTCGCAGAATTCTTCTGTGTAGTTTTTTTTTGAAGATATTTCGTTTTCCACTACAGGCATCTTAGCGCACCGAATGTCCACTTGCAGTTTCTATAGAAAGAATGTTTCAGAACTGCTCAATCAAAAGTAAGGTTCAACTATGTTAGTTGAATGCACGGAACACAAAGAAGTTTCACAGAATGCTTCTGTGTAGTTCTTATTTGAAGATATTCCTTTTCCACTATAGGCCTCTTAGCGCTCCGAATGTCCACTTGCCGTGTATTCAGAAAGAGTGTTTAAGATCTGCTCAATCAAAAGTAAGGTTCAACTCTGTCAATTGAATTCACAGATCAGAAAGAAGTTCACAGAATGCTTCTGTGTAGTATTTATTTGAAGATATTCCTTTTTCCACTGTAGTCCGCTTAGCGCTCCGAATGTCCACTTGCAGTTTCTACAGAAAGAGTGTTTCAGAACTGCTCAATCAAAAGTAAAGTTCAACTCTGTTAGTTGAATGCACAGGTCAGAAAGAAGTTTCACAGAATGCTTCTGGGTAGTTTGTATTCGAAGATATTCCTTTTTCCATAATAGGCCTCTAAGTGCTCCGGATGTCCAATTGCAGTTTCTACAGAAAGTGTGTTTCAGAAGTGCTCAGTCAAAAGTAAGGTTAAACTCATTTACTTGAATGCACAGATCAGAAAGTAGTTTCACAGAATGCTTCTGTGTAGTTTTTATTTGAAGATATTCCTTTTTTCACTATAGGCCTCTTAGCGCTCCGAATGTCCATTTGAAATCTCTATAGAAAGAGTGTTTCAAAACTCCTCAATGAAAACTAAGGTTCAAATCTGTTAGTTGAATGCCCAGAACAGAAAGATGTTTCACAGAATGCTTCTGGGTAGTTTTTATGAAGACATTCCTTTTTCCACTATAGGCCTCTTAGCGCACCGATTGTCCACTTGCAGTTTCTACAGAAAGAGTGTTTCAGAACTGCTCAATCAAAAGTAAGGTTCAACTATGTTAGTTGAATGCACGGAACACACAGAAGTTTCACAGAATGCTTCTGTGTAGTTCTTATTTGAAGATATTCCTTTTCCACTATAGGCCTCTTAGCACTCCGAATGTCCACTTGCAGTTTATTCAGAGAGACTGTTTCAGATCTGCTCAATCAAAAATAAGGTTCAACTCTGTTAGTTGAATGCACAGATCAGAAAGAAGTTTCACAGAATGCTTCTGGGTAGTTTGTATTTGAAGATATTCCTTCTTCCACTACAGGTCTCATTGCGCTCCGGAAGTCCAATTGTAGTTTCTACAGAAAGTGGGCTTCAGAATTGCTCACTCAAAAGTAAGGTTAAACTCAGTTAGTTGAATGCACGGAACACAAAGAAGTTTCACAGAATGCTTCTGTGTAGTTCTTATTTGAAGATATTCCTTTTCTACTATAGGCCTCTTAGCTCTCCGAATGTCCACTTGCAGTTGATTCAGAAAGAGTGTTTCAGATCTGCTGAATCAAAAGTAAGGTTCAACTCTGTTAGTTGAATGCACAGATCAGAAAGTACTTTCACAGAATGCCTCTGGGTAGTTTGTATTTGAACATATTCCTTTTTCCACTATAGGCCTCTTAACGCTCCGGATGTCCAATTGCAGTTTCTACAAAAAGTGTGTTTCAGAAGTGCTCAGTCAAAAGTAAGGTTAAACTCAGTTAGTTGAATGCACAGATCAGAAAGTAGTTTCACAGAATGCTTCTGTGTAGTTTTTATTTGAATATATTCCCTTTTCCACTATAGGCCTCTTAGCGCTCCGAATGTCCACTTGAAATCTCTGTAGAAAGAGTGTTTCACAACTCCTCAATCAAAAGTAAGATTCAAATCTGTTAGTTGAATGCACTGATCAGAAAGAAGTTTCACAGAATGCTTCTGTATAGTCTTTATTTGAAGATAACCCTTTTTCCACTGTAGTCCGCTTAGCGGTCCGAATGTCCACTTGCAGTTTCTACAGAAAGAGTGTTTTAGAAATCCTCAATCAAAAGTAAGGTTCAACTCTGTTATTTGAATGCACAGAACAGAAAGATATTTCACAGAATGCTTCTCTGTAGTTTTTATTTGCCGATATTCCTTCTTCCCCTATAGGCCTTTTAGCGCTCCGAATGTCCACTTTCAATTTCTATAGAAAGAGTGTTCCAGAACTGCTGAATCAAAACGAATTTTCAACTCTGTTAGTTGAATGCACTGATCAGAAAGAAGTTTCACAGAATGCTTCTGTGTAGTCTTTATTGGAGGATATTCCTTTTTTTTTTAAAGATTTTTCTTTTTTTTATTATACTTTTGGGTTTTAGGGTACATGTGCACAATGTGAAGGTTTGTTACATATGTATCCACGTGCCATGTTGATTTCCTGCACCCATTAAGTCGTCATTTGGCATTAGGTGTATCTCCTAATCCTGTCCCTCCCCCGTCCCCCCACCCCACAGCAGTCCCCGGAGCGTGATTTTCCCCTTCCTGTTTCCATGAGTTCTCATTGTTCAATTCCCACCTATGAGTGAGAACATGCGATGTTTGCTTTTTGTCCTTGTGATAGTTTACTGAGAATGATGTTTTCCAGTTTCATCCATGTCCCTACAAAGGACGCGAACTCATCATTTTTTATGGCTGCATAGTATTCCATGGTGTATATGTGCCACATTTTCTTAATCCAGTCTATCGTTGTTCGACATTTGGGTTGGTTCCAACTCTTTGCTATTGTGAATAGTGCCGCAATAAACATATGTGTGCATGTGTCTTTATAGCAGCATGACTTATAGTCCTTTGGGTACATACCCAGTAATGGGATGGCTGGGTCAAATGGTATTTCTACTTCTAGATCCCTGAGGAATCGCCACACTGACTTCCACAATGGTTGATCTAGTTTACAGTCCCAACAATAGTGTAAAAGTGTTCCTATTTCTCCAAATCCTTTCCAGCACCTGTTGTTTCCTGATTTTTTAATGATGGCCATTCTAACTGGTGTGAGATGGTATCTCACTGTGGTTTTGATTTGCATTTCTCTGATGGCCAGTGATGAGGAGCGTTTCTTCATGTGTTTTTTGGCTGCATAAATGTCTTCTTTTGAGAATTGTCTGTTCATGTCTTCTGCCCACTTTTTGATGGGGTTGTTTGATTTTTTCTTGTAAATTTGTTTGGGTTCATTGTAGGTTGCAAAAATTTTCTCCCATTGTGTAGGTTGCCTGTTCACTCTGATGATAGTTTCTTTTGCTGTGCAGAAGCTCTTTAGTTTAATGAGATCCCATTTGTCGATTTTGGCTTTTGTTGCCATTGCTTTTGGTGTTTTAGACATGAAGTCCTTGCCCACGCCTATGTCCTGAATGGTATTGCCTAGGTTTTCTTGTAGGATTTTAATGGTTTTAAGACTAATATATAAGTCTTTAATCCATCTTGAATTAATTTTGGTATAAGGTGTAAGGAAGGGATCCAGTTGCAGCTTTCTACATATGGCTAGCCAGTTTTCCCAGCACCATTTATTAAATAGGGAAGCCTTTCCCCATTTCTTGTTTTTGTCAGGTTTGTCAAAGATCAGATAGTTGTAGCTATGCGGCATCATTTCTGAGGGCTCTGTTCTGTCCCATTGATCTATGTCTCTGTTGTGGTACCAGTACCATGGTGTTTTGGTTACTGTAGCGTGATGCCTCCAGCTTTGTTCTTTTGGCTTAGGATTGACTTGGCGATGCGGGCTCTTTTTTGGTTCCATATGAACTTTAAAGTAGTTTTTTCCAATTCTGTGAAGAAAGTCATTGGTAGCTTGATGGGTATGGCACGGTATCTATAAATTACCTTGGGCAGTAAGTATGGCCATTTTCACGATATTGATTCTTCCAACCAATGAGCATGGAATGTTCTTCCATTTGTTTGTATCCTCTTTTATTTCATTGAGCAGTGGTTTGTAGTTCTCCTTGAGGAGGTCCTTCACATCCCTTGTAAGTTGGATTCCTAGGTATTTTATTCTCTTTGAAGCAATTGTGAATGGGAGTTCACTCATGATTTGGCTCTTTGTTTGTCTGTTATTGGTGTACAAGAATGCTTGTGATTTTTGTACATTAATTTTGTATCCTGAGACTTTGCTGAAGTTGCTAATCAGCTTAAGGAGATTTTGGGCTGAGACATCGGGCTTTTCTAGATATACAATCATGTCATCTGCAAACAGGGAAAATTTGACTTCCTCTTTTCCTAATTGAATACACCTTATTTCCTTCTCCTGCCTGATTGCTCTGGCCAGGATATTCCTTTCTCAACTATCGACCATTTAGCTCTCCGAATGTCCACTTGCAGTTTCTGCAGAAAGAGTGTTTCAGAACTGCTCAATCAAAACTAAGGTTGAACTATGCTAGTTGAATGCACAGAAGAGAAAGAAGTTTCGCAGAATTCTTCTGTGTAGTTTTTTTTTGAAGATATTCCTTTTTCCACTACAGGCCTCTTAGTGCACCGAATGTCCACTTGCAGTTTCTGCAGAAAGAGTGTTTCAGAACTGCTCAATCAAAACTAAGGTTGAACTATGTTAGTTGAACGCACAGAAGAGAAAGAAGTTTCGCAGAATTCTTCTGTGTGGTTTTTTTTTGAAGATATTCCGTTTTCCACTACAGGCCTCTTAGCGCACCGAATGTCCACTTGCAGTTTCTATAGAAAGAATGTTTCAGAACTGCTTAATCAAAAGTAAGGTTCAACTATGTTAGTTGAATGCACGGAACACAAAGAAGTTTCACAGAATGCTTCTGTGTAGTTCTTATTTGAAGATATTCCTTTTCCACTATAGGCCTCTTAGCGCTCCGAATGTCCACTTGCCGTGTATTCAGAAAGAGTGTTTAAGATCTGCTCAATCAAAAGTAAGGTTCAACTCTGTCAATTGAATTCACAGATCAGAAAGAAGTTCACAGAATGCTTCTGTGTAGTATTTATTTGAAGATATTCCTTTTTCCACTGTAGTCCGCTTAGCGCTCCGAATGTCCACTTGCAGGTTCTACAGAAAGAGTGTTTCAGAACTGCTCAATCAAAAGTAAAGTTCAACTCTGTTAGTTGAATGCACAGGTCAGAAAGAAGTTTCACAGAATGCTTCTGGGTAGTTTGTATTTGAAGATATTCCTTTTTGAACTTGAGGCCTCATAGCGCTCCTAATGTGCACTTGCAGTTGCTACTGAGTGTTTCCTAACTGCTCAAACAAAGTAAGTTTCAACTCTGTTATTTGAATGCACAGAAGAAAAAGAAGTTTCACAGACTGCTTCTCTGTTGGTTTTATTTCAAGATATTACTTTCTCTTTTATAGGCTCCTTAGCGCTCCGAATGTCCACTTGCAGATTCTACCGAAGGAGTGTTTCACATCTGCTCAATCAAAAGTAAGGTTAAACTCTGTTGTTTGAATGCACAGAATAGAAAGAAATTTCACAGAAAGCTTCTTTGCAGTTTGTATTTGAATATATTCAAATAAAATAACTAAGTTGAACCTTAGTTTTGATTGAGGAGTTTTAAATCTCTCTGTCTATAGAGATTTCAAATGGACATTCGGAGCGCTAAGAGGCCTATAGTGAAAAAAGGAATATCTTCAAATAAAAACTACACAAAAGCATTCTGTGAAACTACTTTCTGATCTGTGCATTCAAGTAAATGAACTTAACCTTACTTTTGACTGAGCACTTCTGAAACACACTTTCTGTAGAAACTGCAATTGGACATCCGGAGCGCTAAGAGGCCTATAGTGGAAAAAGGAATATCTTCAAATACAAACTACCCAGAAGCATTCTGTGAAACTTCTTTCTGACCTGTGCATTCAACTAACAGAGTTGAACATTACTTTTGATTGAGCAGTTCTGAAACACTTTTTCTGTAGAAACTGCAAGTGGACATTCGGAGCGCTAAGCGGACTACAGTGGAAAAAGGATTATCTTCAGATAAATACTACACAGAAGCATTCTGTGAAACTTCTTTCTGATCTGTGAATTCAATTGACAGAGTTGAACTTTACTTTTGATTGAGCAGATCTTAAACACTCTTTCTGAATACACGGCAAGTGGACATTCGGAGCGCTAAGAGGCCTATAGTGGAAAAGGAATATCTTCAAATAAGAACTACACAGAAGCATTCTGTGAAACTTCTTTGTGTTCCGTGCATTCAACTCACATAGTTGAACCTTACTTTTGATTGAGCAGTTCTGAAAAACTCTTTCTATAGAAACTGCAAGTGGACATTCGGTGCGCTAAGAGGCCTGTAGTGGAAAAAGGAATATCTTCAAAAAAAAACTACACAGAAGAATTCTGTGAAACTTCTTTCTCTTCTGTGCGTTCAACTAACATAGAAACTGCAAGTGGACATTCGGAGCGCTAAATGGTCGATAGTTGAAAAAGGAATATCCTGGCCAGAGCAATCAGGCAGGAGAAGGAAATAAAGTGTATTCAATTAGGAAATGAGGAAGTCAAATTGTCCCTGTTTGCAGATGACATGATTGTATATCTAGAAAACCCCGTTGTCTCAGCCCAAAATCTCCTTAAGCTGATTAGCAACTTCAGCAAAGTCTCAGGATACAAAATTAATGTAAAAAATCACAAGCATTCTTGTACACCAATAACAGACAAACAGAGAGCCAAATCATGAGTGAACTCCCATTCACAATTGCTTCAAAGACAATAAAATACCTAGGAATCCAACTTACAAGGGATGTGAAGGACCTCTTCAAGGAGAACTACAAACCACTGCTCAATGAAATAAAAGAGGATACAAACAAATGGAAGAACATTCCATGCTCATTGGTTGGAAGAATCAATATCGTGAAAATGGCCATACTGCCCAAGGTAATTTATAGATTCAATGCCATCCCCATCAAGCTACCAATGACTTTCTTCACAGAATTGGAAAAAACCACTTTAAAGTTCATATGGAACCAAAAAAGAGCCCGCATGGCCAAGTCAATCCTAAGCCAAAAGAACAAAGCTGGAGGCATCACGCTACGGTAACAAAAACAGCATGGTACTGGTACCAAAACAGAGACATAGATCAATGGGACAGAACAGAGCCCTCAGAAATGATGCCGCATAGCTACAACTATCTGATCTTTGACAAACCTGTCAAAAACAAGAAATGGGGAAAGGCTACCCTATTTAATAAATGGTGCTGGGAAAACTGGCTAGCCATATGTAGAAAGCTGCAACTGGATCCCTTCCTTACACCTTATAACAAAATTAATTCAAGATGGATTAAAGACTTATATATTAGTCTTAAAACCATTAAAATCCTACAAGAAAACCTAGGCAATACCATTCAGGACATAGGCGTGGGCAAGGACTTCATGTCTAAAACACCAAAAGCAATGGCAACAAAAGCCAAAATCAACAAATGGCATCTCAATAAACTAAAGAGCTTCTGCACAGCAAAAGAAACTATCATCAGAGTGAACAGGCAACCTACACAATGGGAGAAAATTTTTGCAACCTACAATGAACCGAAACAAATTTACAAGAAAAAATCAAACAACCCCATCAAAAAGTGGGCAGAGGACATGAACAGACAATTCTCAAAAGAAGACATTTATGGAGCCAAAAAACACATGAAGAAACGCTCCTCATCACTGGCCATCAGAGAAATGCAAATCAAAACCACAGTGAGATACCATCTCACACCAGTTAGAATGGCCATCATTAAAAAATCAGGAAACAACAGGTGCTGGAGAGGATTTGGAGAAATAGGAACACTTTTACACTGTTGGTGGGACTGTAAACTAGTTCAACCATTGTGGAAGTCAGTGTGGCGATTCCTCAGGGATCTAGAACTAGAAATACCATTTGACCCAGCCATCCCATTACTGGGTATATACCCAAAGGACTATAAGTCATGCTGCTATAAAGACACATGCACACATATGTTTATTGCGGCACTATTCACAATAGCAAAGAGTTGGAACCAACCCAAATTTCCAACATTGATAGACTGGATTAAGAAAATGTGGCACATATACACCATGGAATACTATGCAGCCATAAAAAATGATGAGTTCACGTCATTTGTAGGGACATGGATTAAACTGGAAAACATCATTCTCAGTAAACTATCGCAAGGACAAAAAACCAAACATCGCATGTTCTCACTCATAGGTGGGAATTGAACAATGAGAAATCATGGAAACAGGAAGGGGAAAATCACGCTCCGGGGACTGCTGTGGGTTGGGGCTACGGGGGAGGGACAGCATTAGGAGATACCCCTAATGCCAAATGACGACTTAATGGGTGCAGGAAATCAACATGGCACATGGATACATATGTAACAAACCTTCACATTGTGCACATGTACCCTAAAACCCTAAAGTATAATAATAAAAAAAAAATCTTTAAAAAAAACAAGGAATATCCTCCAATAAAGACTACACAGAAGCATTCTGTGAAACTTCTTTCTGATCAGTGCATTCAACTAACAGAGTTGAATATTCGTTTTGATTGAGCAGTTCTGAAACACTCTTTCTATAGAAATTGAAAGTGGACATTCGGAGCGCTAAAAGGCCTATAGGGGAAGAAGGAATATCGGCAAATAAAAACTACAGAGAAGCATTCTGTGAAACATCTTTCTGTTCTGTGCATTCAACTAACAGAGTTGAACCTTACTTTTGATTGAGGATTTCTAAAACACTCTTTCTGTAGAAACTGCAAGTGGACATTCGGACCGCTAAGCGGACTACAGTGGAAAAAGGGTTATCTTCAAATAAAGACTATACAGAAGCATTCTGTGAAACTTCTTTCTGATCAGTGCATTCAACTAACAGATTTGAATCTTACTTTTGATTGAGGAGTTGTGAAACACTCTTTCTACAGAGATTTCAAGTGGACATTCGGAGCGCTAAGAGGCCTATAGTGGAAAAGGGAATATATTCAAATAAAAACTACACAGAAGCATTCTGTGAAACTACTTTCTGATCTGTGCATTCAACTAACTGAGTTTAACCTTACTTTTGACTGAGCACTTCTGAAACACACTTTCTGTAGAAACTGCAATTGGACATCCGGAGCGCTAAGAGGCCTATAGTGGAAAAAGGAATATCTTCAAATACAAACTACCCAGAAGCATTCTGTGAAACTTCTTTCTGACCTGTGCATTCAACTAACAGAGTTGAACTTTACTTTTGATTGAGCAGTTCTGAAACACTCCTTCTGTAGAAACTGCAAGTGGACATTCGGAGCGCTAAGCGGACTACAGTGGAAAAAGGAATATCTTCAAATAAATACTACACAGAAGCATTCTGTGAAACTTCTTTCTGATCTGTGAATTCAATTGACAGAGTTGAACCTTACATTTGATTGAGCAGATCTTAAACACTCTTTCTGAATACACGGCAAGTGGACATTCGGAGCGCTAAGAGGCCTATAGTGGAAAAGGAATATCTTCAAATAAGAACTGCACAGAAGCATTCTGTGAAACTACTTTGTGTTCCGTGCATTCAACTAACATAGTTGAACCTTACTTTTGATTGAGCAGTTCTGAAACACTCTTTCTATAGAAACTGCAAGTGGACATTCGGAGCGCTAAGAGGCCTATAGTGGAAAAGGGAATATATTCAAATAAAAACTACACAGAAGCATTCTGTGAAACTACTTTCTGATCTGTGCATTCAAGTAAATGAGTTTAACCTTACTTTTGACTGAGCACTTCTGAAACACACTTTCTGTAGAAACTGCAATTGGACATCCGGAGCGCTAAGAGGCCTATAGTGGAAAAAGGAATATCTTCAAATACAAACTACCCAGAAGCATTCTGTGAAACTTCTTTCTGACCTGTGCATTCAACTAACAGTGTTGAACTTTACTTTTGATTGAGCAGTTCTAAACACTCCTTCTGTAGAAACTGCAAGTGGTCATTCGGAGCGCTAAGCGGACTACAGTGGAAAAAGGAATATCTTCAGATAAATACTACACAGAAGCATTCTGTGAAACTTCTTTCTGATCTGTGAATTCAATTGACAGAGTTGAACCTTACTTTTGATTGAGCAGATCTTAAACACTCTTTCTGAATACACGGCAAGTGGACATTCGGAGCGCTAAGAGGCCTATAGTGGAAAAGGAATATCTTCAAATAAGAACTACACAGAAGCATTCTGTGAAACTTCTTTGTGTTCCGTGCATTCAACTCACATAGTTGAACCTTACTTTTGATTGAGCAGTTCTGAAAAACTCTTTCTATAGAAACTGCAAGTGGACATTCGGTGCGCTAAGAGGCCTGTAGTGGAAAAAGGAATATCTTCAAAAAAAAACTACACAGAAGAATTCTGCGAAACTTCTTTCTCTTCTGTGCGTTCAACTAACATAGAAACTGCAAGTGGACATTCGGAGCGCTAAATGGTCGATAGTTGAAAAAGGAATATCCTGGCCAGAGCAATCAGGCAGGAGAAGGAAATAAAGTGTATTCAATTAGGAAAAGAGGAAGTCAAATTGTCCCTGTTTGCAGATGACATGATTGTATATCTAGAAAACCCCGTTGTCTCAGCCCAAAATCTCCTTAAGCTGATTAGCAACTTCAGCAAAGTCTCAGGATACAAAATTAATGTAAAAAATCACAAGCATTCTTGTACACCAATAACAGACAAACAGAGAGCCAAATCATGAGTGAACTCCCATTCACAATTGCTTCAAAGACAATAAAATACCTAGGAATCCAACTTACAAGGGATGTGAAGGACCTCTTCAAGGAGAACTACAAACCACTGCTCAATGAAATAAAAGAGGATACAAACAAATGGAAGAACATTCCATGCTCATTGGTTGGAAGAATCAATATCGTGAAAATGGCCATACTGCCCAAGGTAATTTATAGATTCAATGCCATCCCCATCAAGCTACCAATGACTTTCTTCACAGAATTGGAAAAAACCACTTTAAAGTTCATATGGAACCAAAAAAGAGCCCGCATCGCCAAGTCAATCCTAAGCCAAAAGAACAAAGCTGGAGGCATCACGCTACGGTAACAAAAACAGCATGGTACTGGTACCAAAACAGAGACATAGATCAATGGGACAGAACAGAGCCCTCAGAAATGATGCCGCATAGCTACAACTATCTGATCTTTGACAAACCTGTCAAAAACAAGAAATGGGGAAAGGCTTCCCTATATAATAAATGGTGCTGGGAAAACTGGCTAGCCATATGTAGAAAGCTGCAACTGGATCCCTTCCTTACACCTTATAACAAAATTAATTCAAGATGGATTAAAGATTTATATATTAGTCTTAAAACCATTAAAATCCTACAAGAAAACCTAGGCAATACCATTCAGGACATAGGCGTGGGCAAGGACTTCATGTCTAAAACACCAAAAGCAATGGCAACAAAAGCCAAAATCGACAAATGGGATCTCAATAAACTAAAGAGCTTCTGCACAGCAAAAGAAACTATCATCAGAGTGAACAGGCAACCTACAAAATGGGAGAAAATTTTTGCAACCTACAATGAACCGAAACAAATTTACAAGAAAAAATCAAACAACCCCATCAAAAAGTGGGCAGAGGACATGAACAGACAATTCTCAAAAGAAGACATTTATGCAGCCAAAAAAACACATGAAAAAATGCTCCTCATCAGTGGCCATCAGAGAAATGCAAATCAAAACCACAGTGAGATACCATCTCACACCAGTTAGAATGGCCATCATTAAAAAATCAGGAAAAAACAGGTGCTGGAGAGGATTTGGAGAAATAGGAACACTTTTACACTGTTGGTGGGACTGTAAACTAGTTCAACCATTGTGGAAGTCAGTGTGGCGATTCCTCAGGGATCTAGAACTAGAAATACCATTTGACCCAGCCATCCCATTACTGGGTATATACCCAAAGGACTATAAGTCATGCTGCTATAAAGACACATGCACACATATGTTTATTGCGGCACTATTCACAATAGCAAAGAGTTGGAACCAACCCAAATTTCCAACAATGATAGACTGGATTAAGAAAATGTGGCACATATACACCATGGAATACTATGCAGCCATAAAAAATGATGAGTTCGCGTCATTTGTAGGGACATGGATTAAACTGGAAAACATCATTCTCAGTAAACTATCGCAAGGACAAAAAACCAAACATCGCATGTTCTCACTCATAGGTGGGAATTGAACAATGAGAAATCATGGAAACCGGAAGGGGAAAATCACGCTCCGGGGACTGCTGTGGGTTGGGGGGACGGGGGAGGGACAGCATTAGGAGATACCCCTAATGCCAAATGACGACTTAATGGGTGCAGGAAATCAACATGGCACATGGATACATATGTAACAAACCTTCACATTGTGCACATGTACCCTAAAACCCTAAAGTATAATAATAAAAAAAAAATCTTTAAAAAAAACAAGGAATATCCTCCAATAAAGACTACACAGAAGCATTCTGTGAAACTTCTTTCTGATCAGTGCATTCAACTAACAGAGTTGAATATTCGTTTTGATTGAGCAGTTCTGAAACACTCTTTCTATAGAAATTGAAAGTGGACATTCGGAGCGCTAAAAGGCCTATAGGGGAAGAAGGAATATCGGCAAATAAAAACTACAGAGAAGCATTCTGTGAAACATCTTTCTGTTCTGTGCATTCAACTAACAGAGTTGAACCTTACTTTTGATTGAGGATTTCTAAAACACTCTTTTTGTAGAAACTGCAAGTGGACATTCGGACCGCTAAGCGGACTACAGAGGAAAAAGGGTTATCTTCAAATAAAGACTATACAGAAGCATTCTGTGAAACTTCTTTCTGATCAGTGCATTCAACTAACAGATTTGAATCTTACTTTTGATTGAGGAGTTGTGAAACACTCTTTCTACAGAGATTTCAAGTGGACATTCGGAGCGCTAAGAGGCCTATAGTGGAAAAGGGAATATATTCAAATAAAAACTACACAGAAGCATTCTGTGAAACTACTTTCTGATCTGTGCATTCAACTAACTGAGTTTAACCTTACTTTTGACTGAGCACTTCTGAAACACACTTTCTGTAGAAACTGCAATTGGACATCCGGAGCGCTAAGAGGCCTATAGTGGAAAAAGGAATATCTTCAAATACAAACTACCCAGAAGCATTCTGTGAAACTTCTTTCTGACCTGTGCATTCAACTAACAGAGTTGAACTTTACTTTTGATTGAGCAGTTCTGAAACACTCCTTCTGTAGAAACTGCAAGTGGACATTCGGAGCGCTAAGCGGACTACAGTGGAAAAAGGAATACCTTCAAATAAATACTACACAGAAGCATTCTGTGAAACTTCTTTCTGATCTGTGAATTCAATTGACAGAGTTGAACCTTACATTTGATTGAGCAGATCTTAAACACTCTTTCTGAATACACGGCAAGTGGACATTCGGAGCGCTAAGAGGCCTATAGTGGAAAAGGAATATCTTCAAATAAGAACTGCACAGAAGCATTCTGTGAAACTACTTTGTGTTCCGTGCATTCAACTAACATAGTTGAACCTTACTTTTGATTGAGCAGTTCTGAAACACTCTTTCTATAGAAACTGCAAGTGGACATTCGGAGCGCTAAGAGGCCTGTAGTGGAAAAGGGAATATATTCAAATAAAAACTACACAGAAGCATTCTGTGAAACTACTTTCTGATCTGTGCATTCAAGTAAATGAGTTTAACCTTACTTTTGACTGAGCACTTCTGAAACACACTTTCTGTAGAAACTGCAATTGGACATCCGGAGCGCTAAGAGGCCTATAGTGGAAAAAGGAATATCTTCAAATACAAACTACCCAGAAGCATTCTGTGAAACTTCTTTCTGACCTGTGCATTCAACTAACAGTGTTGAACTTTACTTTTGATTGAGCAGTTCTGAAACACTCCTTCTGTAGAAACTGCAAGTGGACATTCGGAGCGCTAAGCGGACTACAGTGGAAAAAGGAATATCTTCAGATAAATACTACACAGAAGCATTCTGTGAAACTTCTTTCTGATCTGTGAATTCAATTGACAGAGTTGAACCTTACTTTTGATTGAGCAGATCTTAAACACTCTTTCTGAATACACGGCAAGTGGACATTCGGAGCGCTAAGAGGCCTATAGTGGAAAAGGAATATCTTCAAATAAGAACTACACAGAAGCATTCTGTGAAACTTCTTTGTGTTCCGTGCATTCAACTCACATAGTTGAACCTTACTTTTGATTGAGCAGTTCTGAAAAACTCTTTCTATAGAAACTGCAAGTGGACATTCGGTGCGCTAAGAGGCCTGTAGTGGAAAAAGGAATATCTTCAAAAAAAAACTACACAGAAGAATTCTGCGAAACTTCTTTCTCTTCTGTGCGTTCAACTAACATAGAAACTGCAAGTGGACATTCGGAGCGCTAAATGGTCGATAGTTGAAAAAGGAATATCCTGGCCAGAGCAATCAGGCAGGAGAAGGAAATAAAGTGTATTCAATTAGGAAAAGAGGAAGTCAAATTGTCCCTGTTTGCAGATGACATGATTGTATATCTAGAAAACCCCGTTGTCTCAGCCCAAAATCTCCTTAAGCTGATTAGCAACTTCAGCAAAGTCTCAGGATACAAAATTAATGTAAAAAATCACAAGCATTCTTGTACACCAATAACAGACAAACAGAGAGCCAAATCATGAGTGAACTCCCATTCACAATTGCTTCAAAGACAATAAAATACCTAGGAATCCAACTTACAAGGGATGTGAAGGACCTCTTCAAGGAGAACTACAAACCACTGCTCAATGAAATAAAAGAGGATACAAACAAATGGAAGAACATTCCATGCTCATTGGTTGGAAGAATCAATATCGTGAAAATGGCCATACTGCCCAAGGTAATTTATAGATTCAATGCCATCCCCATCAAGCTACCAATGACTTTCTTCACAGAATTGGAAAAAACCACTTTAAAGTTCATATGGAACCAAAAAAGAGCCCGCATCGCCAAGTCAATCCTAAGCCAAAAGAACAAAGCTGGAGGCATCACGCTACGGTAACAAAAACAGCATGGTACTGGTACCAAAACAGAGACATAGATCAATGGGACAGAACAGAGCCCTCAGAAATGATGCCGCATAGCTACAACTATCTGATCTTTGACAAACCTGTCAAAAACAAGAAATGGGGAAAGGCTTCCCTATTTAATAAATGGTGCTGGGAAAACTGGCTAGCCATATGTAGAAAGCTGCAACTGGATCCCTTCCTTACACCTTATAACAAAATTAATTCAAGATGGATTAAAGATTTATATATTAGTCTTAAAACCATTAAAATCCTACAAGAAAACCTAGGCAATACCATTCAGGACATAGGCGTGGGCAAGGACTTCATGTCTAAAACACCAAAAGCAATGGCAACAAAAGCCAAAATCGACAAATGGGATCTCAATAAACTAAAGAGCTTCTGCACAGCAAAAGAAACTATCATCAGAGTGAACAGGCAACCTACACAATGGGAGAAAATTTTTGCAACCTACAATGAACCGAAACAAATTTACAAGAAAAAATCAAACAACCCCATCAAAAAGTGGGCAGAGGACATGAACAGACAATTCTCAAAAGAAGACATTTATGGAGCCAAAAAACACATGAAGAAACGCTCCTCATCACTGGCCATCAGAGAAATGCAAATCAAAACCACAGTGAGATACCATCTCACACCAGTTAGAATGGCCATCATTAAAAAATCAGGAAACAACAGGTGCTGGAGAGGATTTGGAGAAATAGGAACACTTTTACACTGTTGGTGGGACTGTAAACTAGTTCAACCATTGTGGAAGTCAGTGTGGCGATTCCTCAGGGATCTAGAACTAGAAATACCATTTGACCCAGCCATCCCATTACTGGGTATATACCCAAAGGACTATAAGTCATGCTGCTATAAAGACACATGCACACATATGTTTATTGCGGCACTATTCACAATAGCAAAGAGTTGGAACCAACCCAAATTTCCAACAATGATAGACTGGATTAAGAAAATGTGGCACATATAAACCATGGAATACTATGCAGCCATAAAAAATGATGAGTTCGCGTCATTTGTAGGGACATGGATTAAACTGGAAAACATCATTCTCAGTAAACTATCGCAAGGACAAAAAACCAAACATCGCATGTTCTCACTCATAGGTGGGAATTGAACAATGAGAAATCATGGAAACAGGAAGGGGAAAATCACGCTCCGGGGACTGCTGTGGGTTGGGGGGACGGGGGAGGGACAGCATTAGGAGATACCCCTAATGCCAAATGACGACTTAATGGGTGCAGGAAATCAACATGGCACATGGATACATATGTAACAAACCTTCACATTGTGCACATGTACCCTAAAACCCTAAAGTATAATAATAAAAAAAAAATCTTTAAAAAAAACAAGGAATATCCTCCAATAAAGACTACACAGAAGCATTCTGTGAAACTTCTTTCTGATCAGTGCATTCAACTAACAGAGTTGAATATTCGTTTTGATTGAGCAGTTCTGAAACACTCTTTCTATAGAAATTGAAAGTGGACATTCGGAGCGCTAAAAGGCCTATAGGGGAAGAAGGAATATCGGCAAATAAAAACTACAGAGAAGCATTCTGTGAAACATCTTTCTGTTCTGTGCATTCAACTAACAGAGTTGAACCTTACTTTTGATTGAGGATTTCTAAAACACTCTTTCTGTAGAAACTGCAAGTGGACATTCGGACCGCTAAGCGGACTACAGTGGAAAAAGGGTTATCTTCAAATAAAGACTATACAGAAGCATTCTGTGAAACTTCTTTCTGATCAGTGCATTCAACTAACAGATTTGAATCTTACTTTTGATTGAGGAGTTGTGAAACACTCTTTCTACAGAGATTTCAAGTGGACATTCGGAGCGCTAAGAGGCCTATAGTGGAAAAGGGAATATATTCAAATAAAAACTACACAGAAGCATTCTGTGAAACTACTTTCTGATCTGTGCATTCAACTAAGTGAGTTTAACCTTACTTTTGACTGAGCACTTCTGAAACACACTTTCTGTAGAAACTGCAATTGGACATCCGGAGCGCTAAGAGGCCTATAGTGGATAAAGGAATATGTTCAAATACAAACTACCCAGAAGCATTCTGTGAAACTTCTTTCTGACCTGTGCATTCAACTAACAGAGTTGAACTTTACTTTTGATTGAGCAGTTCTGAAACACTCCTTCTGTAGAAACTGCAAGTGGACATTCGGAGCGCTAAGCGGACTACAGTGGAAAAAGGAATATCTTCAAATAAATACTACACAGAAGCATTCTGTGAAAATTCTTTCTGATCTGTGAATTCAATTGACAGAGTTGAACCTTACATTTGATTGAGCAGATCTTAAACACTCTTTCTGAATACACGGCAAGTGGACATTCGGAGCGCTAAGAGGCCTATAGTGGAAAAGGAATATCTTCAAATAAGAACTGCACAGAAGCATTCTGTGAAACTACTTTGTGTTCCGTGCATTCAACTAACATAGTTGAACCTTACTTTTGATTGAGCAGTTCTGAAACACTCTTTCTATAGAAACTGCAAGTGGACATTCGGAGCGCTAAGAGGCCTATAGAGGAAAAGGGAATATATTCAAATAAAAACTACACAGAAGCATTCTGTGAAACTACTTTCTGATCTGTGCATTCAAGTAAATGAGTTTAACCTTACTTTTGACTGAGCACTTCTGAAACACACTTTCTGTAGAAACTGCAATTGGACATCCGGAGCGCTAAGAGGCCTATAGTGGAAAAAGGAATATCTTCAAATACAAACTACCCAGAAGCATTCTGTGAAACTTCTTTCTGACCTGTGCATTCAACTAACAGTGTTGAACTTTACTTTTGATTGAGCAGTTCTGAAACACTCCTTCTGTAGAAACTGCAAGTGGACATTCGGAGCGCTAAGCGGACTACAGTGGAAAAAGGAATATCTTCAGATAAATACTACACAGAAGCATTCTGTGAAACTTCTTTCTGATCTGTGAATTCAATTGACAGAGTTGAACCTTACTTTTGATTGAGCAGATCTTAAACACTCTTTCTGAATACACGGCAAGTGGACATTCGGAGCGCTAAGAGGCCTATAGTGGAAAAGGAATATCTTCAAATAAGAACTACACAGAAGCATTCTGTGAAACTTCTTTGTGTTCCGTGCATTCAACTCACATAGTTGAACCTTACTTTTGATTGAGCAGTTCTGAAAAACTCTTTCTATAGAAACTGCAAGTGGACATTCGGTGCGCTAAGAGGCCTGTAGTGGAAAAAGGAATATCTTCAAAAAAAAACTACACAGAAGAATTCTGCGAAACTTCTTTCTCTTCTGTGCGTTCAACTAACATAGAAACTGCAAGTGGACATTCGGAGCGCTAAATGGTCGATAGTTGAAAAAGGAATATCCTGGCCAGAGCAATCAGGCAGGAGAAGGAAATAAAGTGTATTCAATTAGGAAAAGAGGAAGTCAAATTGTCCCTGTTTGCAGATGACATGATTGTATATCTAGAAAACCCCGTTGTCTCAGCCCAAAATCTCCTTAAGCTGATTAGCAACTTCAGCAAAGTCTCAGGATACAAAATTAATGTAAAAAATCACAAGCATTCTTGTACACCAATAACAGACAAACAGAGAGCCAAATCATGAGTGAACTCCCATTCACAATTGCTTCAAAGAGAATAAAATACCTAGGAATCCAACTTACAAGGGATGTGAAGGACCTCTTCAAGGAGAACTACAAACCACTGCTCAATGAAATAAAAGAGGATACAAACAAATGGAAGAACATTCCATGCTCATTGGTTGGAAGAATCAATATCGTGAAAATGGCCATACTGCCCAAGGTAATTTATAGATTCAATGCCATCCCCATCAAGCTACCAATGACTTTCTTCACAGAATTGGAAAAAACCACTTTAAAGTTCATATGGAACCAAAAAAGAGCCCGCATCGCCAAGTCAATCCTAAGCCAAAAGAACAAAGCTGGAGGCATCACGCTACGGTAACAAAAACAGCATGGTACTGGTACCAAAACAGAGACATAGATCAATGGGACAGAACAGAGCCCTCAGAAATGATGCCGCATAGCTACAACTATCTGATCTTTGACAAACCTGTCAAAAACAAGAAATGGGGAAAGGCTTCCCTATTTAATAAATGGTGCTGGGAAAACTGGCTAGCCATATGTAGAAAGCTGCAACTGGATCCCTTCCTTACACCTTATACCAAAATTAATTCAAGATGGATTAAAGACTTATATATTAGTCTTAAAACCATTAAAATCCTACAAGAAAACCTAGGCAATACCATTCAGGACATAGGCGTGGGCAAGGACTTCATGTCTAAAACACCAAAAGCAATGGCAACAAAAGCCAAAATCGACAAATGGGATCTCAATAAACTAAAGAGCTTCTGCACAGCAAAAGAAACTATCATCAGAGTGAACAGGCAACCTACACAATGGGAGAAAATTTTTGCAACCTACAATGAACCGAAACAAATTTACAAGAAAAAATCAAACAACCCCATCAAAAAGTGGGCAGAGGACATGAACAGACAATTCTCAAAAGAAGACATTTATGGAGCCAAAAAACACATGAAGAAACGCTCCTCATCACTGGCCATCAGAGAAATGCAAATCAAAACCACAGTGAGATACCATCTCACACCAGTTAGAATGGCCATCATTAAAAAATCAGGAAACAACAGGTGCTGGAGAGGATTTGGAGAAATAGGAACACTTTTACACTGTTGGTGGGACTGTAAACTAGTTCAACCATTGTGGAAGTCAGTGTGGCGATTCCTCAGGGATCTAGAACTAGAAATACCATTTGACCCAGCCATCCCATTACTGGGTATATACCCAAAGGACTATAAGTCATGCTGCTATAAAGACACATGCACACATATGTTTATTGCGGCACTATTCACAATAGCAAAGAGTTGGAACCAACCCAAATTTCCAACAATGATAGACTGGATTAAGAAAATGTGGCACATATACACCATGGAATACTATGCAGCCATAAAAAATGATGAGTTCGCGTCATTTGTAGGGACATGGATTAAACTGGAAAACATCATTCTCAGTAAACTATCGCAAGGACAAAAAACCAAACATCACATGTTCTCACTCATAGGTGGGAATTGAACAATGAGAAATCATGGAAACAGGAAGGGGAAAATCACGCTCCGGGGACTGCTGTGGGTTGGGGGGACGGGGGAGGGACAGCATTAGGAGATACCCCTAATGCCAAATGACGACTTAATGGGTGCAGGAAATCAACATGGCACATGGATACATATGTAACAAACCTTCACATTGTGCACATGTACCCTAAAACCCTAAAGTATAATAATAAAAAAAAAATCTTTAAAAAAAACAAGGAATATCCTCCAATAAAGACTACACAGAGGCATTCTGTGAAACTTCTTTCTGATCAGTGCATTCAACTAACAGAGTTGAATATTCGTTTTGATTGAGCAGTTCTGAAACACTCTTTCTATAGAAATTGAAAGTGGACATTCGGAGCGCTAAAAGGCCTATAGGGGAAGAAGGAATATCGGCACATAAAAACTACAGAGAAGCATTCTGTGAAACATCTTTCTGTTCTGTGCATTCAACTAACAGAGTTGAACCTTACTTTTGATTGAGGATTTCTAAAACACTCTTTCTGTAGAAACTGCAAGTGGACATTCGGACCGCTAAGCGGACTACAGTGGAAAAAGGGTTATCTTCAAATAAAGACTATACAGAAGCATTCTGTGAAACTTCTTTCTGATCAGTGCATTCAACTAACAGATTTGAATCTTACTTTTGATTGAGGAGTTGTGAAACACTCTTTCTACAGAGATTTCAAGTGGACATTCGGAGCGCTAAGAGGCCTATAGTGGAAAAGGGAATATATTCAAATAAAAACTACACAGAAGCATTCTGTGAAACTACTTTCTGATCTGTGCATTCAACTAACTGAGTTTAACCTTACTTTTGACTGAGCACTTCTGAAACACACTTTCTGTAGAAACTGCAATTGGACATCCGGAGCGCTAAGAGGCCTATAGTGGAAAAAGGAATATGTTCAAATACAAACTACCCAGAAGCATTCTGTGAAACTTCTTTCTGACCTGTGCATTCAACTAACAGAGTTGAACTTTACTTTTGATTGAGCAGTTCTGAAACACTCCTTCTGTAGAAACTGCAAGTGGACATTCGGAGCGCTAAGCGGACTACAGTGGAAAAAGGAATATCTTCAAATAAATACTACACAGAAGCATTCTGTGAAACTTCTTTCTGATCTGTGAATTCAATTGACAGAGTTGAACCTTACATTTGATTGAGCAGATCTTAAAAACTCTTTCTGAATACACGGCAAGTGGACATTCGGAGCGCTAAGAGGCCTATAGTGGAAAAGGAATATCTTCAAATAAGAACTGCACAGAAGCATTCTGTGAAACTACTTTGTGTTCCGTGCATTCAACTAACATAGTTGAACCTTACTTTTGATTGAGCAGTTCTGAAACACTCTTTCTATAGAAACTGCAAGTGGACATTCGGAGCGCTAAGAGGCCTATAGTGGAAAAGGGAATATATTCAATAAAAACTACACAGAAGCATTCTGTGAAACTACTTTCTGATCTGTGCATTCAACTAAGTGAGTTTAACCTTACTTTTGACTGAGCACTTCTGAAACACACTTTCTGTAGAAACTGCAATTGGACATCCGGAGCGCTAAGAGGCCTATAGTGGAAAAAGGAATATCTTCAAATACAAACTACCCAGAAGCATTCTGTGAAACTTCTTTCTGACCTGTGCATTCAACTAACAGTGTTGAACTTTACTTTTGATTGAGCAGTTCTGAAACACTCCTTCTGTAGAAACTGCAAGTGGACATTCGGAGCGCTAAGCGGACTACAGTGGAAAAAGGAATATCTTCAGATAAATACTACACAGAAGCATTCTGTGAAACTTCTTTCTGATCTGTGAATTCAATTGACAGAGTTGAACCTTACTTTTGATTGAGCAGATCTTAAACACTCTTTCTGAATACACGGCAAGTGGACATTCGGAGCGCTAAGAGGCCTATAGTGGAAAAGGAATATCTTCAAATAAGAACTACACAGAAGCATTCTGTGAAACTTCTTTGTGTTCCGTGCATTCAACTCACATAGTTGAACCTTACTTTTGATTGAGCAGTTCTGAAAAACTCTTTCTATAGAAACTGCAAGTGGACATTCGGTGCGCTAAGAGGCCTGTAGTGGAAAAAGGAATATCTTCAAAAAAAAACTACACAGAAGAATTCTGCGAAACTTCTTTCTCTTCTGTGCGTTCAACTAACATAGAAACTGCAAGTGGACATTCGGAGCGCTAAATGGTCGATAGTCGAAAAAGGAATATCCTGGCCAGAGCAATCAGGCAGGAGAAGGAAATAAAGTGTATTCAATTAGGAAAAGAGGAAGTCAAATTGTCCCTGTTTGCAGATGACATGATTGTATATCTAGAAAACCCCGTTGTCTCAGCCCAAAATCTCCTTAAGCTGATTAGCAACTTCAGCAAAGTCTCAGGATACAAAATTAATGTAAAAAATCACAAGCATTCTTGTACACCAATAACAGACAAACAGAGAGCCAAATCATGAGTGAACTCCCATTCACAATTGCTTCAAAGACAATAAAATACCTAGGAATCCAACTTACAAGGGATGTGAAGGACCTCTTCAAGGAGAACTACAAACCACTGCTCAATGAAATAAAAGAGGATACAAACAAATGGAAGAACATTCCATGCTCATTGGTTGGAAGAATCAATATCGTGAAAATGGCCATACTGCCCAAGGTAATTTATAGATTCAATGCCATCCCCATCAAGCTACCAATGACTTTCTTCACAGAATTGGAAAAAACCACTTTAAAGTTCATATGGAACCAAAAAAGAGCCCGCATCGCCAAGTCAATCCTAAGCCAAAAGAACAAAGCTGGAGGCATCACGCTACGGTAACAAAAACAGCATGGTACTGGTACCAAAACAGAGACATAGATCAATGGGACAGAACAGAGCCCTCAGAAATGATGCCGCATAGCTACAACTATCTGATCTTTGACAAACCTGTCAAAAACAAGAAATGGGGAAAGGCTTCCCTATTTAATAAATGGTGCTGGGAAAACTGGCTAGCCATATGTAGAAAGCTGCAACTGGATCCCTTCCTTACACCTTATAACAAAATTAATTCAAGATGGATTAAAGACTTATATATTAGTCTTAAAACCATTAAAATCCTACAAGAAAACCTAGGCAATACCATTCAGGACATAGGCGTGGGCAAGGACTTCATGTCTAAAACACCAAAAGCAATGGCAACAAAAGCCAAAATCGACAAATGGGATCTCAATAAACTAAAGAGCTTCTGCACAGCAAAAGAAACTATCATCAGAGTGAACAGGCAACCTACACAATGGGAGAAAATTTTTGCAACCTACAATGAACCGAAACAAATTTACAAGAAAAAATCAAACAACCCCATCAAAAAGTGGGCAGAGGACATGAACAGACAATTCTCAAAAGAAGACATTTATGGAGCCAAAAAACACATGAAGAAACGCTCCTCATCACTGGCCATCAGAGAAATGCAAATCAAAACCACAGTGAGATACCATCTCACACCAGTTAGAATGGCCATCATTAAAAAATCAGGAAACAACAGGTGCTGGAGAGGATTTGGAGAAATAGGAACACTTTTACACTGTTGGTGGGACTGTAAACTAGTTCAACCATTGTGGAAGTCAGTGTGGCGATTCCTCAGGGATCTAGAACTAGAAATACCATTTGACCCAGCCATCCCATTACTGGGTATATACCCAAAGGACTATAAGTCATGCTGCTATAAAGACACATGCACACATATGTTTATTGCGGCACTATTCACAATAGCAAAGAGTTGGAACCAACCCAAATTTCCAACAATGATAGACTGGATTAAGAAAATGTGGCACATATACACCATGGAATACTATGCAGCCATAAAAAATGATGAGTTCGCGTCATTTGTAGGGACATGGATTAAACTGGAAAACGTCATTCTCAGTAAACTATCGCAAGGACAAAAAACCAAACATCGCATGTTCTCACTCATAGGTGGGAATTGAACAATGAGAAATCATGGAAACAGGAAGGGGAAAATCACGCTCCGGGGACTGCTGTTGGTTGGGGGGACGGGGGAGGGACAGCATTAGGAGATACACCTAATGCCAAATGACGACTTAATGGGTGCAGGAAATCAACATGGCACATGGATACATATGTAACAAACCTTCACATTGTGCACATGTACCCTAAAACCCTAAAGTATAATAATAAAAAAAAAATCTTTAAAAAAAACAAGGAATATCCTCCAATAAAGACTACACAGAAGCATTCTGTGAAACTTCTTTCTGATCAGTGCATTCAACTAACAGAGTTGAATATTCGTTTTGATTGAGCAGTTCTGAAACACTCTTTCTATAGAAATTGAAAGTGGACATTCGGAGCGCTAAAAGGCCTATAGGGGAAGAAGGAATATCGGCACATAAAAACTACAGAGAAGCATTCTGTGAAACATCTTTCTGTTCTGTGCATTCAACTAACAGAGTTGAACCTTACTTTTGATTGAGGATTTCTAAAACACTCTTTCTGTAGAAACTGCAAGTGGACATTCGGACCGCTAAGCGGACTACAGTGGAAAAAGGGTTATCTTCAAATAAAGACTATACAGAAGCATTCTGTGAAACTTCTTTCTGATCAGTGCATTCAACTAACAGATTTGAATCTTACTTTTGATTGAGGAGTTGTGAAACACTCTTTCTACAGAGATTTCAAGTGGACATTCGGAGCGCTAAGAGGCCTATAGTGGAAAAGGGAATATATTCAAATAAAAACTACACAGAAGCATTCTGTGAAACTACTTTCTGATCTGTGCATTCAACTAACTGAGTTTAACCTTACTTTTGACTGAGCACTTCTGAAACACACTTTCTGTAGAAACTGCAATTGGACATCCGGAGCGCTAAGAGGCCTATAGTGGAAAAAGGAATATCTTCAAATACAAACTACCCAGAAGCATTCTGTGAAACTTCTTTCTGACCTGTGCATTCAACTAACAGAGTTGAACTTTTCTTTTGATTGAGCAGTTCTGAAACACTCCTTCTGTAGAAACTGCAAGTGGACATTCGGAGCGCTAAGCGGACTACAGTGGAAAAAGGAATATCTTCAAATAAATACTACACAGAAGCATTCTGTGAAACTTCTTTCTGATCTGTGAATTCAATTGACAGAGTTGAACCTTACATTTGATTGAGCAGATCTTAAACACTCTTTCTGAATACACGGCAAGTGGACATTCGGAGCGCTAAGAGGCCTATAGTGGAAAAGGAATATCTTCAAATAAGAACTGCACAGAAGCATTCTGTGAAACTACTTTGTTTTCCGTGCATTCAACTAACATAGTTGAACCTTACTTTTGATTGAGCAGTTCTGAAACACTCTTTCTATAGAAACTGCAAGTGGACATTCGGAGCGCTAAGAGGCCTATAGTGGAAAAGGGAATATATTCAAATAAAAACTACACAGAAGCATTCTGTGAAACTACTTTCTGATCTGTGCATTCAAGTAAATGTGTTTAACCTTACTTTTGACTGAGCACTTCTGAAACACACTTTCTGTAGAAACTGCAATTGGACATCCGGAGCGCTAAGAGGCCTATAGTGGAAAAAGGAATATCTTCAAATACAAACTACCCAGAAGCATTCTGTGAAACTTCTTTCTGACCTGTGCATTCAACTAACAGTGTTGAACTTTACTTTTGATTGAGCAGTTCTGAAACACTCCTTCTGTAGAAACTGCAAGTGGACATTCGGAGCGCTAAGCGGACTACAGCGGAAAAAGGAATATCTTCAGATAAATACTACACAGAAGCATTCTGTGAAACTTCTTTCTGATCTGTGAATTCAATTGACAGAGTTGAACCTTACTTTTGATTGAGCAGATCTTAAACACTCTTTCTGAATACACGGCAAGTGGACATTCGGAGCGCTAAGAGGCCTATAGTGGAAAAGGAATATCTTCAAATAAGAACTACACAGAAGCATTCTGTGAAACTTCTTTGTGTTCCGTGCATTCAACTCACATAGTTGAACCTTACTTTTGATTGAGCAGTTCTGAAAAACTCTTTCTATAGAAACTGCAAGTGGACATTCGGTGCGCTAAGAGGCCTGTAGTGGAAAAAGGAATATCTTCAAAAAAAAACTACACAGAAGAATTCTGCGAAACTTCTTTCTCTTCTGTGCGTTCAACTAACATAGAAACTGCAAGTGGACATTCGGAGCGCTAAATGGTCGATAGTCGAAAAAGGAATATCCTGGCCAGAGCAATCAGGCAGGAGAAGGAAATAAAGTGTATTCAATTAGGAAAAGAGGAAGTCAAATTGTCCCTGTTTGCAGATGACATGATTGTATATCTAGAAAACCCCGTTGTCTCAGCCCAAAATCTCCTTAAGCTGATTAGCAACTTCAGCAAAGTCTCAGGATACAAAATTAATGTAAAAAATCACAAGCATTCTTGTACACCAATAACAGACAAACAGAGAGCCAAATCATGAGTGAACTCCCATTCACAATTGCTTCAAAGACAATAAAATACCTAGGAATCCAACTTACAAGGGATGTGAAGGACCTCTTCAAGGAGAACTACAAACCACTGCTCAATGAAATAAAAGAGGATACAAACAAATGGAAGAACATTCCATGCTCATTGGTTGGAAGAATCAATATCGTGAAAATGGCCATACTGCCCAAGGTAATTTATAGATTCAATGCCATCCCCATCAAGCTACCAATGACTTTCTTCACAGAATTGGAAAAAACCACTTTAAAGTTCATATGGAACCAAAAAAGAGCCCGCATCGCCAAGTCAATCCTAAGCCAAAAGAACAAAGCTGGAGGCATCACGCTATGGTAACAAAAACAGCATGGTACTGGTACCAAAACAGAGACATAGATCAATGGGACAGAACAGAGCCCTCAGAAATGATGCCGCATAGCTACAACTATCTGATCTTTGACAAACCTGTCAAAAACAAGAAATGGGGAAAGGCTTCCCTATTTAATAAATGGTGCTGGGAAAACTGGCTAGCCATATGTAGAAAGCTGCAACTGGATCCCTTCCTTACACCTTATAACAAAATTAATTCAAGATGGATTAAAGACTTATATATTAGTCTTAAAACCATTAAAATCCTACAAGAAAACCTAGGCAATACCATTCAGGACATAGGCGTGGGCAAGGACTTCATGTCTAAAACACCAAAAGCAATGGCAACAAAAGCCAAAATCGACAAATGGGATCTCAATAAACTAAAGAGCTTCTGCACAGCAAAAGAAACTATCATCAGAGTGAACAGGCAACCTACACAATGGGAGAAAATTTTTGCAACCTACAATGAACCGAAACAAATTTACAAGAAAAAATCAAACAACCCCATCAAAAAGTGGGCAGAGGACATGAACAGACAATTCTGAAAAGAAGACATTTATGGAGCCAAAAAACACATGAAGAAACGCTCCTCATCACTGGCCATCAGAGAAATGCAAATCAAAACCACAGTGAGATACCATCTCACACCAGTTAGAATGGCCATCATTAAAAAATCAGGAAACAACAGGTGCTGGAGAGGTTTTGGAGAAATAGGAACACTTTTACACTGTTGGTGGGACTGTAAACTAGTTCAACCATTGTGGAAGTCAGTGTGGCGATTCCTCAGGGATCTAGAACTAGAAATACCATTTGACCCAGCCATCCCATTACTGGGTATATACCCAAAGGACTATAAGTCATGCTGCTATAAAGACACATGCACACATATGTTTATTGCGGCACTATTCACAATAGCAAAGAGTTGGAACCAACCCAAATTTCCAACAATGATAGACTGGATTAAGAAAATGTGGCACATATACACCATGGAATACTATGCAGCCATAAAAAATGATGAGTTCCCGTCATTTGTAGGGACATGGATTAAACTGGAAAACATCATTCTCAGTAAACTATCGCAAGGACAAAAAACCAAACATCGCATGTTCTCACTCATAGGTGGGAATTGAACAATGAGAAATCATGGAAACAGGAAGGGGAAAATCACGCTCCGGGGACTGCTGTGGGTTGGGGGGACGGGGGAGGGACAGCATTAGGAGATACACCTAATGCCAAATGACGACTTAATGGGTGCAGGAAATCAACATGGCACATGGATACATATGTAACAAACGTTCACATTGTGCACATGTACCCTAAAACCCTAAAGTATAATAATAAAAAAAAAATCTTTAAAAAAAACAAGGAATATCCTCCAATAAAGACTACACAGAAGCATTCTGTGAAACTTCTTTCTGATCAGTGCATTCAACTAACAGAGTTGAATATTCGTTTTGATTGAGCAGTTCTGAAACACTCTTTCTATAGAAATTGAAAGTGGACATTCGGAGCGCTAAAAGGCCTATAGGGGAAGAAGGAATATCGGCAAATAAAAACTACAGAGAAGCATTCTGTGAAACATCTTTCTGTTCTGTGCATTCAACTAACAGAGTTGAACCTTACTTTTGATTGAGGATTTCTAAAACACTCTTTCTGTAGAAACTGCAAGTGGACATTCGGACCGCTAAGCAGACTACAGTGGAAAAAGGGTTATCTTCAAATAAAGACTATACAGAAGCATTCTGTGAAACTTCTTTCTGATCAGTGCATTCAACTAACAGATTTGAATCTTACTTTTGATTGAGGAGTTGTGAAACACTCTTTCTACAGAGATTTCAAGTGGACATTCGGAGCGCTAAGAGGCCTATAGTGGAAAAGGGAATATATTCAAATAAAAACTACACAGAAGCATTCTGTGAAACTACTTTCTGATCTGTGCATTCAACTAACTGAGTTTAACATTACTTTTGACTGAGCACTTCTGAAACACACTTTCTGTAGAAACTGCAATTGGACATCCGGAGCGCTAAGAGGCCTATAGTGGAAAAAGGAATATCTTCAAATACAAACTACCCAGAAGCATTCTGTGAAACTTCTTTCTGACCTGTGCATTCAACTAACAGAGTTGAACTTTTCTTTTGATTGAGCAGTTCTGAAACACTCCTTCTGTAGAAACTGCAAGTGGACATTCGGAGCGCTAAGCGGACTACAGTGGAAAAAGGAATATCTTCAAATAAATACTACACAGAAGCATTCTGTGAAAATTCTTTCTGATCTGTGAATTCAATTGACAGAGTTGAACCTTACATTTGATTGAGCAGATCTTAAACACTCTTTCTGAATACACGGCAAGTGGACATTCGGAGCGCTAAGAGGCCTATAGTGGAAAAGGAATATCTTCAAATAAGAACTGCACAGAAGCATTCTGTGAAACTACTTTGTGTTCCGTGCATTCAACTAACATAGTTGAACCTTACTTTTGATTGAGCAGTTCTGAAACACTCTTTCTATAGAAACTGCAAGTGGACATTCGGAGCGCTAAGAGGCCTATAGTGGAAAAGGGAATATATTCAAATAAAAACTACACAGAAGCATTCTGTGAAACTACTTTCTGATCTGTGCATTCAAGTAAATGTGTTTAACCTTACTTTTGACTGAGCACTTCTGAAACACACTTTCTGTAGAAACTGCAATTGGACATCCGGAGCGCTAAGAGGCCTATAGTGGAAAAAGGAATATCTTCAAATACAAACTACCCAGAAGCATTCTGTGAAACTTCTTTCTGACCTGTGCATTCAACTAACAGTGTTGAACTTTACTTTTGATTGAGCAGTTCTGAAACACTCCTTCTGTAGAAACTGCAAGTGGACATTCGGAGCGCTAAGCGGACTACAGCGGAAAAAGGAATATCTTCAGATAAGTACTACACAGAAGCATTCTGTGAAACTTCTTTCTGATCTGTGAATTCAATTGACAGAGTTGAACCTTACTTTTGATTGAGCAGATCTTAAACACTCTTTCTGAATACACGGCAAGTGGACATTCGGAGCGCTAAGAGGCCTATAGTGGAAAAGGAATATCTTCAAATAAGAACTACACAGAAGCATTCTGTGAAACTTCTTTGTGTTCCGTGCATTCAACTCACATAGTTGAACCTTACTTTTGATTGAGCAGTTCTGAAAAACTCTTTCTATAGAAACTGCAAGTGGACATTCGGTGCGCTAAGAGGCCTGTAGTGGAAAAAGGAATATCTTCAAAAAAAAACTACACAGAAGAATTCTGCGAAACTTCTTTCTCTTCTGTGCGTTCAACTAACATAGAAACTGCAAGTGGACATTCGGAGCGCTAAATGGTCGATAGTCGAAAAAGGAATATCCTGGCCAGAGCAATCAGGCAGGAGAAGGAAATAAAGTGTATTCAATTAGGAAAAGAGGAAGTCAAATTGTCCCTGTTTGCAGATGACATGATTGTATATCTAGAAAACCCCGTTGTCTCAGCCCAAAATCTCCTTAAGCTGATTAGCAACTTCAGCAAAGTCTCAGGATACAAAATTAATGTAAAAAATCACAAGCATTCTTGTACACCAATAACAGACAAACAGAGAGCCAAATCATGAGTGAACTCCCATTCACAATTGCTTCAAAGACAATAAAATACCTAGGAATCCAACTTACAAGGGATGTGAAGGACCTCTTCAAGGAGAACTACAAACCACTGCTCAATGAAATAAAAGAGGATACAAACAAATGGAAGAACATTCCATGCTCATTGGTTGGAAGAATCAATATCGTGAAAATGGCCATACTGCCCAAGGTAATTTATAGATTCAATGCCATCCCCATCAAGCTACCAATGACTTTCTTCACAGAATTGGAAAAAACCACTTTAAAGTTCATATGGAACCAAAAAAGAGCCCGCATCGCCAAGTCAATCCTAAGCCAAAAGAACAAAGCTGGAGGCATCACGCTATGGTAACAAAAACAGCATGGTACTGGTACCAAAACAGAGACATAGATCAATGGGACAGAACAGAGCCCTCAGAAATGATGCCGCATAGCTACAACTATCTGATCTTTGACAAACCTGTCAAAAACAAGAAATGGGGAAAGGCTTCCCTATTTAATAAATGGTGCTGGGAAAACTGGCTAGCCATATGTAGAAAGCTGCAACTGGATCCCTTCCTTACACCTTATAACAAAATTAATTCAAGATGGATTAAAGACTTATATATTAGTCTTAAAACCATTAAAATCCTACAAGAAAACCTAGGCAATACCATTCAGGACATAGGCGTGGGCAAGGACTTCATGTCTAAAACACCAAAAGCAATGGCAACAAAAGCCAAAATCGACAAATGGGATCTCAATAAACTAAAGAGCTTCTGCACAGCAAAAGAAACTATCATCAGAGTGAACAGGCAACCTACACAATGGGAGAAAATTTTTGCAACCTACAATGAACCGAAACAAATTTACAAGAAAAAATCAAACAACCCCATCAAAAAGTGGGCAGAGGACATGAACAGACAATTCTGAAAAGAAGACATTTATGGAGCCAAAAAACACATGAAGAAACGCTCCTCATCACTGGCCATCAGAGAAATGCAAATCAAAACCACAGTGAGATACCATCTCACACCAGTTAGAATGGCCATCATTAAAAAATCAGGAAACAACAGGTGCTGGAGAGGTTTTGGAGAAATAGGAACACTTTTACACTGTTGGTGGGACTGTAAACTAGTTCAACCATTGTGGAAGTCAGTGTGGCGATTCCTCAGGGATCTAGAACTAGAAATACCATTTGACCCAGCCATCCCATTACTGGGTATATACCCAAAGGACTATAAGTCATGCTGCTATAAAGACACATGCACACATATGTTTATTGCGGCACTATTCACAATAGCAAAGAGTTGGAACCAACCCAAATTTCCAACAATGATAGACTGGATTAAGAAAATGTGGCACATATACACCATGGAATACTATGCAGCCATAAAAAATGATGAGTTCGCGTCATTTGTAGGGACATGGATTAAACTGGAAAACATCATTCTCAGTAAACTATCGCAAGGACAAAAAACCAAACATCGCATGTTCTCACTCATAGGTGGGAATTGAACAATGAGAAATCATGGAAACAGGAAGGGGAAAATCACGCTCCGGGGACTGCTGTGGGTTGGGGGGACGGGGGAGGGACAGCATTAGGAGATACACCTAATGCCAAATGACGACTTAATGGGTGCAGGAAATCAACATGGCACATGGATACATATGTAACAAACGTTCACATTGTGCACATGTACCCTAAAACCCTAAAGTATAATAATAAAAAAAAAATCTTTAAAAAAAACAAGGAATATCCTCCAATAAAGACTACACAGAAGCATTCTGTGAAACTTCTTTCTGATCAGTGCATTCAACTAACAGAGTTGAATATTCGTTTTGATTGAGCAGTTCTGAAACACTCTTTCTATAGAAATTGAAAGTGGACATTCGGAGCGCTAAAAGGCCTATAGGGGAAGAAGGAATATCGGCAAATAAAAACTACAGAGAAGCATTCTGTGAAACATCTTTCTGTTCTGTGCATTCAACTAACAGAGTTGAACCTTACTTTTGATTGAGGATTTCTAAAACACTCTTTCTGTAGAAACTGCAAGTGGACATTCGGACCGCTAAGCAGACTACAGTGGAAAAAGGGTTATCTTCAAATAAAGACTATACAGAAGCATTCTGTGAAACTTCTTTCTGATCAGTGCATTCAACTAACAGATTTGAATCTTACTTTTGATTGAGGAGTTGTGAAACACTCTTTCTACAGAGATTTCAAGTGGACATTCGGAGCGCTAAGAGGCCTATAGTGGAAAAGGGAATATATTCAAATAAAAACTACACAGAAGCATTCTGTGAAACTACTTTCTGATCTGTGCATTCAACTAACTGAGTTTAACATTACTTTTGACTGAGCACTTCTGAAACACACTTTCTGTAGAAACTGCAATTGGACATCCGGAGCGCTAAGAGGCCTATAGTGGAAAAAGGAATATCTTCAAATACAAACTACCCAGAAGCATTCTGTGAAACTTCTTTCTGACCTGTGCATTCAACTAACAGAGTTGAACTTTTCTTTTGATTGAGCAGTTCTGAAACACTCCTTCTGTAGAAACTGCAAGTGGACATTCGGAGCGCTAAGCGGACTACAGTGGAAAAAGGAATATCTTCAAATAAATACTACACAGAAGCATTCTGTGAAACTTCTTTCTGATCTGTGAATTCAATTGACAGAGTTGAACCTTACATTTGATTGAGCAGATCTTAAACACTCTTTCTGAATACACGGCAAGTGGACATTCGGAGCGCTAAGAGGCCTATAGTGGAAAAGGAATATCTTCAAATAAGAACTGCACAGAAGCATTCTGTGAAACTACTTTGTGTTCCGTGCATTCAACTAACATAGTTGAACCTTACTTTTGATTGAGCAGTTCTGAAACACTCTTTCTATAGAAACTGCAAGTGGACATTCGGAGCGCTAAGAGGCCTATAGTGGAAAAGGGAATATATTCAAATAAAAACTACACAGAAGCATTCTGTGAAACTACTTTCTGATCTGTGCATTCAAGTAAATGTGTTTAACCTTACTTTTGACTGAGCACTTCTGAAACACACTTTCTGTAGAAACTGCAATTGGACATCCGGAGCGCTAAGAGGCCTATAGTGGAAAAAGGAATATCTTCAAATACAAACTACCCAGAAGCATTCTGTGAAACTTCTTTCTGACCTGTGCATTCAACTAACAGTGTTGAACTTTACTTTTGATTGAGCAGTTCTGAAACACTCCTTCTGTAGAAACTGCAAGTGGACATTCGGAGCGCTAAGCGGACTACAGCGGAAAAAGGAATATCTTCAGATAAATACTACACAGAAGCATTCTGTGAAACTTCTTTCTGATCTGTGAATTCAATTGACAGAGTTGAACCTTACTTTTGATTGAGCAGATCTTAAACACTCTTTCTGAATACACGGCAAGTGGACATTCGGAGCGCTAAGAGGCCTATAGTGGAAAAGGAATATCTTCAAATAAGAACTACACAGAAGCATTCTGTGAAACTTCTTTGTGTTCCGTGCATTCAACTCACATAGTTGAACCTTACTTTTGATTGAGCAGTTCTGAAAAACTCTTTCTATAGAAACTGCAAGTGGACATTCGGTGCGCTAAGAGGCCTGTAGTGGAAAAAGGAATATCTTCAAAAAAAAACTACACAGAAGAATTCTGCGAAACTTCTTTCTCTTCTGTGCGTTCAACTAACATAGAAACTGCAAGTGGACATTCGGAGCGCTAAATGGTCGATAGTCGAAAAAGGAATATCCTGGCCAGAGCAATCAGGCAGGAGAAGGAAATAAAGTGTATTCAATTAGGAAAAGAGGAAGTCAAATTGTCCCTGTTTGCAGATGACATGATTGTATATCTAGAAAACCCCGTTGTCTCAGCCCAAAATCTCCTTAAGCTGATTAGCAACTTCAGCAAAGTCTCAGGATACAAAATTAATGTAAAAAATCACAAGCATTCTTGTACACCAATAACAGACAAACAGAGAGCCAAATCATGAGTGAACTCCCATTCACAATTGCTTCAAAGACAATAAAATACCTAGGAATCCAACTTACAAGGGATGTGAAGGACCTCTTCAAGGAGAACTACAAACCACTGCTCAATGAAATAAAAGAGGATACAAACAAATGGAAGAACATTCCATGCTCATTGGTTGGAAGAATCAATATCGTGAAAATGGCCATACTGCCCAAGGTAATTTATAGATTCAATGCCATCCCCATCAAGCTACCAATGACTTTCTTCACAGAATTGGAAAAAACCACTTTAAAGTTCATATGGAACCAAAAAAGAGCCCGCATCGCCAAGTCAATCCTAAGCCAAAAGAACAAAGCTGGAGGCATCACGCTATGGTAACAAAAACAGCATGGTACTGGTACCAAAACAGAGACATAGATCAATGGGACAGAACAGAGCCCTCAGAAATGATGCCGCATAGCTACAACTATCTGATCTTTGACAAACCTGTCAAAAACAAGAAATGGGGAAAGGCTTCCCTATTTAATAAATGGTGCTGGGAAAACTGGCTAGCCATATGTAGAAAGCTGCAACTGGATCCCTTCCTTACACCTTATAACAAAATTAATTCAAGATGGATTAAAGACTTATATATTAGTCTTAAAACCATTAAAATCCTACAAGAAAACCTAGGCAATACCATTCAGGACATAGGCGTGGGCAAGGACTTCATGTCTAAAACACCAAAAGCAATGGCAACAAAAGCCAAAATCGACAAATGGGATCTCAATAAACTAAAGAGCTTCTGCACAGCAAAAGAAACTATCATCAGAGTGAACAGGCAACCTACACAATGGGAGAAAATTTTTGCAACCTACAATGAACCGAAACAAATTTACAAGAAAAAATCAAACAACCCCATCAAAAAGTGGGCAGAGGACATGAACAGACAATTCTGAAAAGAAGACATTTATGGAGCCAAAAAACACATGAAGAAACGCTCCTCATCACTGGCCATCAGAGAAATGCAAATCAAAACCACAGTGAGATACCATCTCACACCAGTTAGAATGGCCATCATTAAAAAATCAGGAAACAACAGGTGCTGGAGAGGTTTTGGAGAAATAGGAACACTTTTACACTGTTGGTGGGACTGTAAACTAGTTCAACCATTGTGGAAGTCAGTGTGGCGATTCCTCAGGGATCTAGAACTAGAAATACCATTTGACCCAGCCATCCCATTACTGGGTATATACCCAAAGGACTATAAGTCATGCTGCTATAAAGACACATGCACACATATGTTTATTGCGGCACTATTCACAATAGCAAAGAGTTGGAACCAACCCAAATTTCCAACAATGATAGACTGGATTAAGAAAATGTGGCACATATACACCATGGAATACTATGCAGCCATAAAAAATGATGAGTTCGCGTCATTTGTAGGGACATGGATTAAACTGGAAAACATCATTCTCAGTAAACTATCGCAAGGACAAAAAACCAAACATCGCATGTTCTCACTCATAGGTGGGAATTGAACAATGAGAAATCATGGAAACAGGAAGGGGAAAATCACGCTCCGGGGACTGCTGTGGGTTGGGGGGACGGGGGAGGGACAGCATTAGGAGATACACCTAATGCCAAATGACGACTTAATGGGTGCAGGAAATCAACATGGCACATGGATACATATGTAACAAACGTTCACATTGTGCACATGTACCCTAAAACCCTAAAGTATAATAATAAAAAAAAAATCTTTAAAAAAAACAAGGAATATCCTCCAATAAAGACTACACAGAAGCATTCTGTGAAACTTCTTTCTGATCAGTGCATTCAACTAACAGAGTTGAATATTCGTTTTGATTGAGCAGTTCTGAAACACTCTTTCTATAGAAATTGAAAGTGGACATTCGGAGCGCTAAAAGGCCTATAGGGGAAGAAGGAATATCGGCAAATAAAAACTACAGAGAAGCATTCTGTGAAACATCTTTCTGTTCTGTGCATTCAACTAACAGAGTTGAACCTTACTTTTGATTGAGGATTTCTAAAACACTCTTTCTGTAGAAACTGCAAGTGGACATTCGGACCGCTAAGCAGACTACAGTGGAAAAAGGGTTATCTTCAAATAAAGACTATACAGAAGCATTCTGTGAAACTTCTTTCTGATCAGTGCATTCAACTAACAGATTTGAATCTTACTTTTGATTGAGGAGTTGTGAAACACTCTTTCTACAGAGATTTCAAGTGGACATTCGGAGCGCTAAGAGGCCTATAGTGGAAAAGGGAATATATTCAAATAAAAACTACACAGAAGCATTCTGTGAAACTACTTTCTGATCTGTGCATTCAACTAACTGAGTTTAACATTACTTTTGACTGAGCACTTCTGAAACACACTTTCTGTAGAAACTGCAATTGGACATCCGGAGCGCTAAGAGGCCTATAGTGGAAAAAGGAATATCTTCAAATACAAACTACCCAGAAGCATTCTGTGAAACTTCTTTCTGACCTGTGCATTCAACTAACAGAGTTGAACTTTTCTTTTGATTGAGCAGTTCTGAAACACTCCTTCTGTAGAAACTGCAAGTGGACATTCGGAGCGCTAAGCGGACTACAGTGGAAAAAGGAATATCTTCAAATAAATACTACACAGAAGCATTCTGTGAAACTTCTTTCTGATCTGTGAATTCAATTGACAGAGTTGAACCTTACATTTGATTGAGCAGATCTTAAACACTCTTTCTGAATACACGGCAAGTGGACATTCGGAGCGCTAAGAGGCCTATAGTGGAAAAGGAATATCTTCAAATAAGAACTGCACAGAAGCATTCTGTGAAACTACTTTGTGTTCCGTGCATTCAACTAACATAGTTGAACCTTACTTTTGATTGAGCAGTTCTGAAACACTCTTTCTATAGAAACTGCAAGTGGACATTCGGAGCGCTAAGAGGCCTATAGTGGAAAAGGGAATATATTCAAATAAAAACTACACAGAAGCATTCTGTGAAACTACTTTCTGATCTGTGCATTCAAGTAAATGAGTTTAACCTTACTTTTGACTGAGCAGTTCTGAAAAACACTTTCTGTAGAAACTGCAATTGGACATCCGGAGCGCTAAGAGGCCTATAGTGGAAAAAGGAATATCTTCAAATACAAACTACCCAGAAGCATTCTGTGAAACTTCTTTCTGACCTGTGCATTCAACTAACAGTGTTGAACTTTACTTTTGATTGAGCAGTTCTGAAACACTCCTTCTGTAGAAACTGCAAGTGGACATTCGGAGCGCTAAGCGGACTACAGCGGAAAAAGGAATATCTTCAGATAAATACTACACAGAAGCATTCTGTGAAACTTCTTTCTGATCTGTGAATTCAATTGACAGAGTTGAACCTTACTTTTGATTGAGCAGATCTTAAACACTCTTTCTGAATACACGGCAAGTGGACATTCGGAGCGCTAAGAGGCCTATAGTGGAAAAGGAATATCTTCAAATAAGAACTACACAGAAGCATTCTGTGAAACTTCTTTGTGTTCCGTGCATTCAACTCACATAGTTGAACCTTACTTTTGATTGAGCAGTTCTGAAAAACTCTTTCTATAGAAACTGCATGTGGACATTCGGTGCGCTAAGAGGCCTGTAGTGGAAAAAGGAATATCTTCAAAAAAAAACTACACAGAAGAATTCTGCGAAACTTCTTTCTCTTCTGTGCGTTCAACTAACATAGAAACTGCAAGTGGACATTCGGAGCGCTAAATGGTCGATAGTTGAAAAAGGAATATCCTGGCCAGAGCAATCAGGCAGGAGAAGGAAATAAAGTGTATTCAATTAGGAAAAGAGGAAGTCAAATTGTCCCTGTTTGCAGATGACATGATTGTATATCTAGAAAACCCCGTTGTCTCAGCCCAAAATCTCCTTAAGCTGATTAGCAACTTCAGCAAAGTCTCAGGATACAAAATTAATGTAAAAAATCACAAGCATTCTTGTACACCAATAACAGACAAACAGAGAGCCAAATCATGAGTGAACTCCTATTCACAATTGCTTCAAAGACAATAAAATACCTAGGAATCCAACTTACAAGGGATGTGAAGGACCTCTTCAAGGAGAACTACAAACCACTGCTCAATGAAATAAAAGAGGATACAAACAAATGGAAGAACATTCCATGCTCATTGGTTGGAAGAATCAATATCGTGAAAATGGCCATACTGCCCAAGGTAATTTATAGATTCAATGCCATCCCCATCAAGCTACCAATGACTTTCTTCACAGAATTGGAAAAAACCACTTTAAAGTTCATATGGAACCAAAAAAGAGCCCGCATCGCCAAGTCAATCCTAAGCCAAAAGAACAAAGCTGGAGGCATCACGCTACGGTAACAAAAACAGCATGGTACTGGTACCAAAACAGAGACATAGATCAATGGGACAGAACAGAGCCCTCAGAAATGATGCCGCATAGCTACAACTATCTGATCTTTGACAAACCTGTCAAAAACAAGAAATGGGGAAAGGCTTCCCTATTTAATAAATGGTGCTGGGAAAACTGGCTAGCCATATGTAGAAAGCTGCAACTGGATCCCTTCCTTACACCTTATAACAAAATTAATTCAAGATGGATTAAAGATTTATATATTAGTCTTAAAACCATTAAAATCCTACAAGAAAACCTAGGCAATACCATTCAGGACATAGGCGTGGGCAAGGACTTCATGTCTAAAACACCAAAAGCAATGGCAACAAAAGCCAAAATCGACAAATGGGATCTCAATAAACTAAAGAGCTTCTGCACAGCAAAAGAAACTATCATCAGAGTGAACAGGCAACCTACACAATGGGAGAAAATTTTTGCAACCTACAATGAACCGAAACAAATTTACAAGAAAAAATCAAACAACCCCATCAAAAAGTGGGCAGAGGACATGAACAGACAATTCTCAAAAGAAGACATTTATGGAGCCAAAAAACACATGAAGAAACGCTCCTCATCACTGGCCATCAGAGAAATGCAAATCAAAACCACAGTGAGATACCATCTCACACCAGTTAGAATGGCCATCATTAAAAAATCAGGAAACAACAGGTGCTGGAGAGGATTTGGAGAAATAGGAACACTTTTACACTGTTGGTGGGACTGTAAACTAGTTCAACCATTGTGGAAGTCAGTGTGGCGATTCCTCAGGGATCTAGAACTAGAAATACCATTTGACCCAGCCATCCCATTACTGGGTATATACCCAAAGGACTATAAGTCATGCTGCTATAAAGACACATGCACACATATGTTTATTGCGGCACTATTCACAATAGCAAAGAGTTGGAACCAACCCAAATTTCCAACAATGATAGACTGGATTAAGAAAATGTGGCACATATACACCATGGAATACTATGCAGCCATAAAAAATGATGAGTTCGCGTCATTTGTAGGGACATGGATTAAACTGGAAAACATCATTCTCAGTAAACTATCGCAAGGACAAAAAACCAAACATCGCATGTTCTCACTCATAGGTGGGAATTGAACAATGAGAAATCATGGAAACAGGAAGGGGAAAATCACGCTCCGGGGACTGCTGTGGTTTGGGGGGACGGGGGAGGGACAGCATTATGAGATACACCTAATGCCAAATGACGACTTAATGGGTGCAGGAAATCAACATGGCACATGGATACATATGTAACAAACCTTCACATTGTGCACATGTACCCTAAAACCCTAAAGTATAATAATAAAAAAAAAATCTTTAAAAAAAACAAGGAATATCCTCCAATAAAGACTACACAGAAGCATTCTGTGAAACTTCTTTCTGATCAGTGCATTCAACTAACAGAGTTGAATATTCGTTTTGATTGAGCAGTTCTGAAACACTCTTTCTATAGAAATTGAAAGTGGACATTCGGAGCGCTAAAAGGCCTATAGGGGAAGAAGGAATATCGGCAAATAAAAACTACAGAGAAGCATTCTGTGAAACATCTTTCTGTTCTGTGCATTCAACTAACAGAGTTGAACCTTACTTTTGATTGAGGATTTCTAAAACACTCTTTCTGTAGAAACTGCAAGTGGACATTCGGACCGCTAAGCGGACTACAGTGGAAAAAGGGTTATCTTCAAATACAGAGTATACGGAAGCATTCTGTGAAACTTCTTTCTGATCAGTGCATTCAACTAACAGATTTGAATCTTACTTTTGATTGAGGAGTTGTGAAACACTCTTTCTACAGAGATTTCAAGTGGACATTCGGAGCGCTAAGAGGCCTATAGTGGAAAAGGGAATATATTCAAATAAAAACTACACAGAAGCATTCTGTGAAACTACTTTCTGATCTGTGCATTCAACTAAGTGAGTTTAACCTTACTTTTGTCTGAGCACTCTGAAACACACTTTTTGTAGAAACTGCAATTGGACATCCGGAGCGTTAAGAGGCCTATAGTGGAAAAAGGAATATGTTCAAATACAAACTACCCAGAAGCATTCTGTGAAACTTCTTTCTGATCTGTGCATTCAACTAACAGAGTTGAACCTTACTTTTGATTGAGCAGATCTGAAACACTCTTTCTGAATAAACTGCAAGTGGACATTCGGAGAGCTAAGAGGCCTATAGTAGAAAAGGAATATCTTCAAATAAGAACTACACAGAAGCATTCTGTGAAACTTCTTTGTGTTCCGTGCATTCAACTAACATAGTTGAACTTTACTTTTGATTGAGCAGTTCTGAAACCCTTTTTCTGTAGAAACTGCAAGTGGACATTCTGAGCGCTAAGCGGACTACAGTGGAAAAAGGAATATCTTCAAATAAATACTACACAGAACCATTCCGTGAAACTCCTTTCTGATCTGTGCATTCAACTAACTGAGTTTAACCTTACTTTTGAGTGAGCACTTCTGAAGCCCACTTTCTGTAGAAACTACAATTGGACTTCCGGAGCGCAATGAGGCCTATAGTCGAAAAAGGAATATCTTCAAATACAAACTACCCAGAAGCATTCTGTGAAACTTCTTTCTGATCTGTGCATTCAACTAACATAGTTGAACCTTACTTTTGATTGAGCAGATCTGAAACACTCTTTCTGAATAAACTGCAAGTGGACATTCGGAGCGGTAAGAGGCCTATAGTGGAAAAGGAATATCTTCTAATAAGAACTACACAGAAGTATTCTGTGAAACTTCTTTGTGTTCGGTTCATTCAATTAACATAGTTGAACCTTACTTTTGATTTAGCAGTTCCGAAACACTCTTTCTGTAGAAACTGCAAGTGGACATTCGGTGCGCTAAGAGGCCTATAGTGGAAAAAGTAATGTCTTCAAAAAAAACTACACAGAAGCATTCTGTGAAACTTTTTTCTGTTCTGTGCATTCAAATAACAGAGTTGAAACTTACTTTGATTGAGGAATTAAGAAACACTCTTTCATTGGAAACTGCAGGTGCACCTTCTGAGCGCTATGAGGCCTCAAGTGCAAAAAGGAATATCTTCAAATGAAAACTACAAAGAAGCATTCTGTGAAGCTACTTTCTGTTCTGTGCATTGAACTCACATAGCTGAACCTTACTTTTGACTGAGCAGTTCTGAAACACTCTGTCTGTAGAAACTGCAAGGGGACATTCGGAGAGCTATGAGGCCTATACTGGAAAAAGGAATATCTTCAAATACAAACTACCCAGAAGCATTCGGTGAAACTTCTTTCCTGTGCATTCAACAAACAGACTTGAACCTTACTTCTGACTTAGCATTTCTGAAACACTTTTTCTGTAGAAACTGCACGTCTACATTTGGAGCGCTAAGAGGCCTATACAAGAAACAGGAATATATTCAAATTAAAACTGCAAAGAAGCTTTCTGTGAAACTTCTTTCTGTTCTGTGCATTGAAACAACAGAGTTTAACCTTACTTTTGATTGAGCAGATCTGAAACACTCCTTCGGTAGAATCTGCAAGTGGACATTCAGAGCGCTAAGGAGCCTATAAAAGAAAAAGTAATATCTTGAAATAAAAACTACACAGAAGCATTCTGTGAAACTTCTTTCTGTTCTGTGCATTCAAATAACAGAGTTGAAACTTACTTTGTTTGAGCAGTTAGGAAACACTCTTTCAGTAGCAACTGCAAGTGCACATTAGGAGCGCTATGAAGCCTCAACTGCAAAAAGGAATATCTTCAAATAAAAACTACACGGAAGCATTCTGTGAAGCTACTTTCTGTTCTGTGCATTGAACTAACAGAGTTGAACCTTACTTTTGACTGAGCAGTTCTGAAACACTCTTTCTGTAGAAACTGCAAGTGGACATTCTGAGAGGTATGAGGCCTATACTGGAAAAAGGAATATCTTCAAATAGAAACTATCCAGAAGCATTTGGTGAAACTTCTTTTTGTTCTGTGCATTCAACTAACAGAGTTTAACATTACTTCTGACTGAGGATTTCTGAAACACTTTTTCTGTAGAAACTGCAAGTGGACATTCGTAGCGCTAAGAGGCCTATGCAAGAAACAGGAATATCTTCAAATAAAAACCACACAGAAACATTCTGTGAAACTTCTTTCTGTTCCGTGCATTCAAACTATCGAGTTGAACCTTACTTTTGAATGAGCAGTTCTGAAACACACTTTCTGTAGAAACTTCAAGTGGACATTCTGAGCGCTAGGCGGGCTATAGTGGAAAATGTAATATCTTAAAAATAAAACTACACAGAAGCATTCTGTGAAACTTCTTTCTGATCTGTGCATTCAACTAACAGAGTTGAACCTTACTTTTGATTGAGGAGTTGTGAAACACTCTTTCTGTGGAAACTGGAAGTGGACAGTCATAGCCCTAAGAGGTCGAGAGTTGAAAAAGGAATATCTTCAAATAAAGACTACACAGAAGCATTCTGTGAAACTTCTTTCTGATCAGCGCATTCAAGTAACACAGTTGAACATTATTTTTGATTGAGCAGTTCTGAAACACACTTTCCGAAGAAACTGAAATTGGACATTCAGAGTGCTAAGTGGCCGATAGTGGAAAAAGGAATATCTTCAAATAAGAACTACACAGAAGCATTCTGTGTAACTTCTTCCTGTGCTGTGCATTCAACTAACAGAATTGAACCTTACTTTTGATTTAGCTTTGCGTAAACACACTTTCTGTAGAAACTGCAAGTGGACATTCGGAGCTCCAAGAGGTCTATAGTGGAAAAAGGGATATCTTCAATCAAAAACTACACAGAAGCATTCTGTGAATCTTCTTTCTGTTCTGTGCATTCAATTAACAGAGTTGAACCTTACTTTTGATTGAGCAGTTCTGAAAGACTCCTTCTGTAAAATCTTCAAGTGTACATTCGGAGCACTTAGAGACACAAAGTGGGAAAAGGAATATCTTCAAATAAAAAATACACAGAAGCATTCTGTGAAACTTCTTTCTCTTCTGTGCATTCAACTAACAGAGTTCAACCTGACTTTTGATTGAGCAGTTCTGAAACACTCTTTCTGTAGAAAGTGCAAGTATATAATCGGAGCGCTAAGACGCCTATAGGGGAAGAAGGAATATCTTCAAATAAAAATTACACTGAAGAATTCTGTGAAACTTCTTTCTGTTCTGTGCATTCAACTAAAAGAGTTCATCCTGACTTTTGATTGTGCAGTTCTGAAACACTCTTTCTGTAGAAACTGCATGTGGACACTCGGAGCGCAAATAGGCCTACAGTTGAAAAAGGAATATCTTCAAATAAAGACTACACAGAAGCATTCTGTGAAACTTCTTTCTAATCAGTGCATTCAACTAACAGAGTTGAACCTTACTTTTGATTGAGGAGTTGTGAAACACTCTTTCTATAGAGATTTCATGTGGATATTTGGAGAGCTAAGTGGCCTATATTGGAAAAAGGAATATCTTCAAATACAAACTACCCAGAAGCATTCTGTGAAACTTCTTTCTGATCTGTGCATTCAACTAACAGAGTTTAACCATACTTTTGATTGAGCAGATCTGAAACCATCTTTCTGAATAAACTTCAAGTGTACATTTAGAGCGCTTAGAGGCCTATAGTGGAAAAGGAATATCTTCAACTAAGAACTACACAGAAGCATTCTGTGAAACTTCTTTGTGTTCTGTGCATTCAACTAACATAGTTGAATCTTACTTTTGACTGAGCAGTTTTGAAACACTCTTTCTGTAGAAATTGATAGTGGACATTCGGAGCGCTAAGAGGCCTATAGGGAAAGAAGGAATATCGGCAAATAAAAACTACACAGAAGCATTCTGTGAAACATCTTTCTGTTCTGTGCATTCAACTAAAAGTGTTGAACTTTACTTTTGATTGAGCAGTTCTGAAACACACTTTCTGTAGAACCTGAAAGTGGACATTTGGAGCGCTAACTGGATTACAGTAGAAAAGGGAATATCTTCAAATAAGAACTACACAGAAGCATTCTGTGAAACTTCTTTCTGTTCTGTGCATTCAACTAACAGAACTGAACATTACTTTTGATTCGGCTTTGCTGATAAACTCTTTCTGTAGTAACTGCAAGTGGACATTCAGAGCGCTAAGAGGTCTACAGTGGAAAAAGGAATATCTTCAAATAAAAACCACACAGAAGCATTCTGTGAAACGTGTTTCTGTTCTGTGCATTCAATTAACAGAGTTGAACCTTACTTTTGATTGAGCAGTTCTGAAAGACTCCTTCTGTGAAAACTTCAAGTGGACATTCGGAGCACTTAGAGACATAAAGTGGGAAAAGGTATATCTTCAAATAAAAAATACACAGAAGCATTCTGTGAAACTTCTTTCTGTTCTGTGCATGCAACTAACAGACTTGAACCTTACTTTTGATGGAGGAGTTCTGAGACACACTTTCTGTAGAAACTGCCAGTGGACATTCTGAAGGCTTGGCGGGCTATAGTGAAAAAAGGAATATCTTAAAAATAAAACTACACAAAGCATTCTGTGAAACTTCTTTCTGATCTGTGCATTCAACTAACAGATTTGAACCTTACTTTTGATTGAGGAGTTGTGAAACACTCTTTCTGTAGAAACTGGAAGTGGACATTCCTAGCCCTAAGAGGTCTATAGTTGAAAAAGGAATATCTAAAAATAAAGACTACACAGAAGCATTCTGTGAAACTTCTTTCTGTTCTGTGTATTGAACTAACAGGTTTGAAACTTACTGTTGGTTGAGTAGTTCTGAAACACTCTTTCTGTAGAAACTGCAAGACGACATTCGGAGTGCTTAGAAGTCTAAAGTGGAAAAAGGATTATCTTCAAAAAAAGCTACACAGAAGCATTCTGTGAAACATCTTTCTGTTCTGTTCATTCAACTAACAGAGTTGAAACTCACATTTGATTCAGCATTTCTGAAACATTCTTTCTGTAGAAACTGAAAGTGGACATTCGGACCGCTAAGCGGACTACAGTAGAAAAAGTAATATCTTCAAATGAAAACTACACAGAAGCATTCTGTGAAACTTCTTTCTGATCTGTGCATTCAACTAACTGAGTTTAACCTTAGTTTTGATTGAGCACTTCGGAAACACACTTTCTGTAGAAACTGCAAATGGACATTCTGAGCGCTAAGAGGCCTATAGGGGAAGAAGGAATATCGGCAAATAAAAACTACACAGAAGCATTCTGTGAAACTTCTTTCTGTTCTGTGCATTCAACTAACAGTGTTTAACCATACTTTTGATTGAGGAGTTCTGAAACACACTTTCCGTAGAACCTGAAAGTGGACATTTGGAGCGCTAACTGGCCTATAGTGGAAAAAGGAATATCTTCAAATAAGAACTACACAGAAGCATTCTGTGAAACTTCTTTCTGTTCTGTGCATTCAACTAACAGAATTGAACCTTACTTTTGATTCAGCTTTGCTGAAACACTCTTTCTGTAGTAACTGCAAGTGGACATTCGGAGCGCTAAGAGGTCTATAGTGGAAAAAGGAATATCTTCAAATAAAAACTACACAGAAGCATTCTGTGAAACTTCTTTCTGTTCTGTGCATTAAATTAACAGAGTTGAACCTTAATTTTGATTGAGCAGTTCTGAAAGACTCCTTCTGTAAAAACTTCAAGTGGACATTCAGAGCACTTAAAGACCTAAAGTGGGAAAAGGAATATCTTCAAATAAAAAATACACAGAAGCATTCTGTGAAACTTCTTTCTGTTCTGTGCATTCAACTGAGTTCAACCTTACTTTTGATTGAGGAGTTCTGAAACACTCTTTCTGTAGAAAGTGCAAGTATATATTCGGAGCGCTAAGACGCCTATAGGGGAAAAAGGATTATCTTCAAATATAAATTACACCGAAGCATTCTGTGAAACTTCTTTATGTTCTGTGCATTCAACTAACAGAGTTGATCCTTACCTTTGATTGTGCAGTTCTGAAACACTCTTTCTGCCGAAACTGCAAGGGGATATTCGGAGCGCTAAGAAGCCTATAGTGGAAAAAGGAATATCTTCAAATAAAAACTACATAGAAGCATTCTGTGAAACTTCTTTCTGTTCTACGCATTCTACTAAGAGAGTTGAACCTTAGTTTTGATTGAGCAGTTCTGAAACACTCTTTCTGTAGAAACTGCAAGTGGACATTCTGTGCGCTAAGAGGCCTATAGTGGAAAAAATATATCTTCAAATAAAAACTACACAGAAGCATTCTTTGAAACGTCTATTGTTCTGCGCATTCAACTAACAGAGTTGAACCTTCCTTTTGATTGAGCAGTTACGAAACACACTTTCTGTAGAAACTGCAAGTGCACATTCCGAGAGCTAAGAGGCCAATACTGGAAAAAGGAATATCTTCAAATACAAACTACCCAGAAGCATTCTGTGAAACTTCTTTCCTTTCTGTGCATTCAACTAACAGAATTGAACTTTACTTCTGACTGAGCATTTCTGAAACACTCTTTCTGTAAAAACTGCATGTGGACATTCGGAGCGCTAAGATGTCTATAGTGGAAAAAGGAATATCTTCAAATAAAAACTACACAAAAGCATTCTGTGAAACTTCTTTCTGTTCTGTGTATTCAACTAACAGAGTTGAACCTTATTCTTGGTTGAACAGTTCTGAAACAGTCCTTCTGTAGAAGCTGCAAGTGGACATTCGGAGTGCTTAGAGGCCTATAGTGGAAAAAGTAATATATTCAAGAAAAACTACAGAGAAGCATTCTGTGAAACATCTTTCTGTTCTGTGCATTCCACTAACTGAGTTTAACCTTACTTTTGATTGAGCATTTCTGAAACACTCTTTCTGTAGAAACTGCAAGTGGACATTCGGAGCTCGAAGAGGCCTGTGGTGGGAAAGGGAATATCTTCAAATAAAAACTACACAGAAGCATTCCATGAAACTTCTTTCTGTTCTGTGCATTCAACTAACAGATTTGAACCTTACTTTTGATTGAGCAGTTCTGAAACACTCTTTCTGCAGAAACTGCAAGTGGACATTCAGAGCGCTAAGAGGCCTATAGTGGAAAAAGGAATATCTTCAAATAAAAACTACTCATAAGCACTCTGTGAAACTTCTTTCTGTTCTGTGCTTTCAACTAACAGAGTTGAACGCTACTTTTTATTGAGCAGTTCTGAAACACTCTTTCTGTAGAAACTGCAAGTGGACATTGGAGCACTAAGAGGCCTACGGAGGAAAAAGGAATATCTTCAAATAAAAACTACACAGAAGCATTCTGTGAAACTTCTTTCTATTCTGTGCATTCAACTAACAGATTTGAACCTTACTTTTGATTGAGCAGTTCTGAAACACTCTTTCTGCAGAAACTGCAAGTGGACATTCAGAGTGCTAAGAGGCCTATAGTGGAAAAAGGAGTATCTTCAAATAAATACTACACAGAAGCATTGTGTGAAACTTCTTCCTTTTCTGTGCATTCAACTAACAGAGTTGAACCTTACTTTTGATTGTGGAGTTGTGAAATACTGTTTCTGTAGAAACTGGAAGTGGACATTCGGAGTGCTAAGAGGCCTATAGTGGAAAATGGAATATCTGCAAATAAAAAGTACACAGTAGCATTGTGTGAAACTTCTTTCTGTTCTGTGCATTCAACTAACAGAGTTGAACCTTACTTTTCGTTGAGCATTTCTGCAACACTCTTTCTGTAGAAACTGCAAGTGGACATTCGGAACGCTAATAGGGGTATATTGGGAAAAGGAGTATCTTCAAATAAAAACTACACAGAAGCATTCTGTTAAACTTCTTTCTCATCTGTGCATTCAACTTACAGAGTTGAACCTTACTTTTATTGAGCATTTCTGAAACTCTCTTTCTGTAGAAACTGCAAGTTGAAATTTGGAGCGCTAAGAGGCCTATAGTGGAAAAAGGAATATCTTCAAATAAAAACTATACAGAAACATTTTGTGAAACTTCTTTCTGATCTGTGCATTCAACTAACAGAGTTGAACCTTACTTTTGATTGAGCAGTTTGGAAACACTCTTTCTGTAGAAACTGGAAGTGGACATTCGAAGCAATATAACATGAATATATTTTCACTTGAATCATAAGAGTATAAGAGTAAGAGAACATGTCTGCCGTTCCCCAAGGTTTGATTTTATCTTACATGCAGTTCGTTATCCATTCAGTAAGTGTTTGTTGTACTCGATCCTGTGCCAAGTGCTGGGAATTGAGGAATGGGGAGAAAGGAGTAGAAACTTGGCCTATTGAGATACTATTCAAAAGGCTCTCCTCAGTATAAGTTACTAATCACATAAATAGACGAGATATTGACATATTATAATATATGCTTTGAAGAAAAATCAAGTTGAGGATTTTTAAAGAGGTTGAAGATGAAGTGAGATAAGGTGGGGTCAAGAAAGGCCAGTTTGAGGAAATTAATCTCAGGCCTGAAAGAGGGGAAGATGACAAGATAATTCCAGACAACCAGAAGAACACATGACAAGGCCTTCTAACAGGAGAATGTTCAGCGTGTATGAGTAATAGAAGTCGATGGTGGCCGGAGCATAGTAAATGAGGGATGCATGACATGAGGTTATACAGACATTTAGAGTTAGAAGGTCAGAATATGGGGTGTGAGCTTTCTTGCACAAGTATTGGGAAGCTTCTGGAAGATTTTTCTAGGGCAATGACCTGATGTTATTCCTTTCCTGTTTTCTTTTTCTTTTTCTTTTTTTGGTGATTACTCTCTTTGCTTTCTAGAGAACAGATGGTAGAAGGGGGAAGTGGAAATATGTAGTCACATTAGGGATCCATCAAAATATTGAGCTGAACTGATGGGTTTGGCCGTGGTTTGACCTAGAGTGGTTATTATAGAGAATGAGCAGAATGGATGCATTAGAGAGATTTCTCAAGTTTGAAATGGTTGAGCTACAGATTGGATACAGGTAGGAAGATGGTAAAGGAAGGATGACATCAGGTATACTTCGAATTTGGTGTTTACAAGCAGGGTGCATGGTAGAGCCATTTATGAGAAGGCTTCAGGAGAAAAAGGAGACTTGGAAACTATTGAGAAAGGTCAGAGACTGTGTTCTGAATCTCATGGTAGAAACAGGAAGGATTCTATTGTATACAGTAACAGGAAGAAGAATGCAAATGCAACTCTTTTGACCAGCTTTACAGAGTTCAGCCAAACAAGCCATACCTAGTTCAACCTCATGTTAGAGATGAGCAAACTGAACTTCAGAACCTGTAAACAACCTGTCAGAATCAAAAACGAGCCAGAAGAATATTTCGCCCATTACATGATACTTTGTTTAAATAGTTATAATTATTTTAGATATTTTACTTTCTTGATTTTATTATTAAGCACAAATAACATTGTACTTAAAGTTTATCTCTATTTTTCACTTTTCTTATTTTATCATAATTTCAGGTAAAAATCAATCAAAAAATTATATTGAAATTGAAATACTGAATTTTATACTAAAGACAAGGCATCCAAATGAAAATGAAATTTTTCAGGTGAAAATTTCCAAATCATAAATATGTAGGGACAAAAAACTTTATTTATAAAGAAAAAGATAATTCTAATTAATTGATGATTCAAAGGTTTACAACTTTAAAAGTAAATATTATCTTTGAAGTAAAGTCCATTTAAATTATTTATGCAGCCAAAGTTTTAGTAATTGTATATGTATGTCATGTAAACTTTTTCGAGAAAAAGGGAATTGGAAATGTTAGAGTATTATGCATTAAAAATCACCTAAAGGAAAAAATTATCTCCTCATGAAGGATTACTTTAGCCACTTTGACAGGTGTAGGTAAAAGAACACTAAATGCACATCAATATGATTAGCAGATGCGCGCTTAGAAATACGTTATCATTGAAAAGAGAATTGTATTATCAGCTTTGCAGGGGCCCTTCTTATCCTTCATATTTACGTAACTTTGTCATCTATAGAAAGATTATGGGAATTTTAAAAATAGCTGATAGTTAAGAAACATCACCATAACACTGTACTGAATGCATAATAAAACATTTCCCTTCTTTCTAAAAGCCTTTTAAAATTATGTACCATAATCAGTATGGCTAGCAGAGGGTAATTTCCATGTTCAAGTTCCTCTGTTTCTCGAGGTTGAGAATCCTTCTATAGTCTTCTGAGGGGGACACTGTAGTGTTTTCTTAGCCTGATTATTTTTACCTATTTTTTCTGATCCTTTCCTTTGTATATTTACATTTTACATATTGAAAGTTATTTTTTCAAATATTTTATATGCAAGTTTACAAAGTACAACGACTGTACATTAAAATAACTTATTTATGCCATATGGAAGTTTAAATATAATTTTAAAATATCTAATATTGATTGTTTAGTTTCTAATCATTGATACTTGACATGATTTTTCCCAGCATACCTCAAAATATTCTTCAAAATCCTGCGAATTAATTCCTGTAACACTTCTGAGGTGTATTAATAAGCTAGAGATGTAAAGAAGATTTGCAGAGAAAATTAGGTTCCCAAATTAGAAATTTTGTCCCACTATAGACTAGAAACCTCTTGAAATGATCAAAAACAATAATAATGCATGTCATAGAGGAAAACTAATAAGCCTGCTGCAGCATGACTACCTCTGTGACCTCAGACAAGTTACGTGTGGGTCCCTACTTCTGTGACCTCAGACAAGTTACGTGTGGGTCCGCACTTATTTTCTTCATCTCTAATAAATATTTGACAAATCTCATTTTCAAAAGTCCTTTAAGGCCTTTCCACCTTTTTTTTTTGAGATGGAGTTTTGCTCTCATTGCCCAGGCTGCAGTGCAATGTCATGGTCTCGGCTCACACAACCTCCAACTCCCGGGATCACGTGATTCTCCTGCATCCACCTCCTGAGTAGCTGGGATTACAGGTGCACAACACAACGCCCAGCTAATTTTTTGTATTTTTAGTAGAGATGGGGTTTCACCATGTTGGTCAGGCTGGTCTTGAACTCCCGACCTCAGGTGATCTGCACGCCTCGTCCTCCCAAAGTGCTGGGATTACAGGCACGATCAACCGCGGCCTGTGAAGGGCTTTCTACTTTTAAGATTTCAGGACGTAATTATGGAGCCAAGATGGCCGAATAGGAACAGCTCTGGTCTCCAGCTCCCAGCCCGAGCGACACAGAAGACTGGTGATTTCTGCATTTCTGCTTGAGGTACCTGTTTCTTCTCACTAGGGAGTGCCAAGCAGTGGCTGCAGGACAGTTGGTGAAGCGCAATGTGCACGAGCCGAAGCAGGGCGAGGCACTGCCTCACTCGGGAAGCACAAGGGGTCAGGGAGTTCGCTTTCCTAGTCAAAGAAAGAGGTAACAGATGGCACCTGGAAAATCGGGTCAGTCCCACCCTCATACTGCGCTTTACCAATGGGCCTGGAAAACGGCACACTAGGAGATTGTGTCCCGCACCTGGCTTGGAGGGTCCTATGCCCACGGAGTCTCGCTGATTGCTAGCACAGCAGTCTGAGATCAAGCTGCAAGGCAGCAGCGAGGCTGGGGGAGGGGTGCCCGCCATTGCCCACCCTTGCTTAGGTAAACAAAGCAGCCAGGAAGCTGGAACTGGGTGGAGCCCACCACAGCTCAAGGAGGCCTGTCTGCCTCTGTAGGCTCCACCTCTGGGGGCAGGGCACAGACAAACAAAAAGTCAGCAGGAATCTCCAGAGATTTAAAGGTCCCTGTCTGACTGACAGCTTTGAAGAGAGTAGTGGTTCTCCCAGCAAGCAGCTGGAGATCTGAGAACGGATAGACTGCCTCCTAAAGTGGGTCCCTCACCCCTGAGCAGCCTAACTGGGAGGAACCCCCCCAGTAGGGAAAGGCTGACACCTCACTGGGCCCAGTACTCCTCTGAGACAAAACTTCCAGAGGAACTATCAGACAGCTGAATTTGTGGGCTCACGAAAATCCGCTGTTCTGCAGCCACCACTGCTGACACCCAGCCAAACAGGGTCTGGAGTGGACCTCTAGTAAACCCCAACAGACCTGCAGCTAAGGGTCCTGTCTGGTAGAAGGAAAACTAACAAACAGAAAGGACATCCACACCAAAAACCCATCTGTACATCACCATCATCAAAGCCCAAAAGTAGATAAAACCGCAAAGATGGGGAAAAAACAGAGCAGAAAAACTGGAAACTCTAAAAAGCAGAGCACCTCTCCTCCTCCAAAGGAACGCAGTTCCTCACCAGCAACGGAACAAAGCTGGATGGAGGATGACTTTGACGAGTTGAGAGAAGAAGGCTTCAGACGACCAAACTACTCTGAGCCACGGGAGGAAATTCAAAACAATAGCAAAGAAGTTAAAAACTTTGAAAAAAAATTAGAAGAATGGATAACTAGAATAACCAATGGAGAGAAGGGCTTAAAGGAGATGACGGAGCTGAAAGCCAAGTTTCGAGAACTACATGAAGATTGCAGAAGCCTCAGTAGAAGATGCGATCAACTGGAAGAAAGCGTATCACTGATGGAAGATGAAATGAATGAAATGAAGCGAGAAGGGAAGTCTAGAGAAAAAAGAATAAAAAGAAATGAACAAAGCCTCCAAGAAATTTGGGACTGCGTGAAACGACCAAACCTACGTCTGATTGGTGTACCTGAATATGACGGGGAGAATGGAACCAAGTTGGAAAACACTCTGCAAGATATTATCCAGGAGAACTTCCCCAATCTAGCAAGGCAGGCCAACATTCAGATTCAGGAAACACAGAGAACGCCACAAAGATACTCCTCGAGAAGAGCAACTCCAAGACACATAATTGTCAGATTCACCAAAGTTGAAATGAAGGAAAAAATGTTAAGGGCAGCCAGAGAGAAAGGTGGGGTTACCCACAAAGGGAAGCCCATCAGACTAACAGCTGATCTCTCGGCAGAAACTCTACAAGCCAGAAGAGAGTGGGGGCCGATATTCAACATTCTTAAAGAAAAGAATTTTCAACCCAGAATTTCCTATCCAGCCAAACTAAGCTTCATAAGTGAAGGAGAAATAAAATACTTTACACACAAGCAAACGCTGAGTGATTTTGTCACCACCAGGCCTGCCCTAAAAGAGCTCCTGAAGGAAGCACTAAACATGGAAAGGAAAAACCAGTACCAGCCACTGCAAAAACATGCCAAATTGTAAAGACTGTCAAGGCTAGGAAGAAACTGCATCAACTAATGAGCAAAATAACCAACTAACATCATAATGACAGGATCAAATTCACACATAACAATATTAACGTTAAATGTAAATGGGCTAAATGCTCCAATTAAAAGACACAGACTGGCAAACTGGATAAGGAGTCAGGACCCATCAGTGTGCTGTATTCAGGAAACCCATCTCACGTGCAGAGACACACATAGACTCAAAATAAAGGGATGGAGGAAGATCTATCAAGCAACTGGAAAACAAAAAAAGGCAGGGGTTGCAATCCTAGTCTCTGATAAAATAGACTTTAAACCAACAAAGATCAAAAGAGACAAAGAAGGCCATTACATAATGGTAAAGGGATCAATTCAACAAGAAGAGCTAACTATCCTAAATATATATGCACCCAACACAGGAGCACCCAGATTCATAAAGCAAGTCCTCAGTGACCTACAAAGGGACTTAAACTCCCACACAATAATAATGGGAGATTTTAACACCCCACTGTCAACATTAGACAGATCAACGAGACAGAAAGTTAACAAGGATATCCAGGAATTGAACTCAGCTCTGCACAAAGTGGACCTAATAGACATCTACAGAACTCTCCACCCCAAATCAACAGAATATACATTTTTTTCAGCACCACACCACACCTATTCCAAAATTGACCACATAATTGGAAGTAAAGCTCTCCTCAGCAAATGTAAAAGAACAGAAATTATAACAAACTGTCTCTCAGACCACAGTGCAATCAAACTAGAACTCAGGATTAAGAAACTCAGTCAAAACCGCTCAACTACATGGAAACTGAACAACCTGCTCCTGAATGACTATTGGGTACATAATGAAATGAAGGCAGAAATAAAGATGTTCTTTGAAACCAACGAGAACAAAGACACAACATACCAGAATCTGTGGGACACATTCAAAGCAGTGTGTAGAGGGAAATTTATAGCACTAAATGCCCACAAGAGAAAGCAGGAAAGATCCAAAATTGACACCCTAACATCACAATTAAAAGAACTAGAAAAGCAAGAGCAAACACATTCAAAAGCTAGCAGAAGGCTAGAAATAACTAAAATCAGAGCAGAACTGAAGGAAATAGAGACACAGAAAACCCTTCAAAAAATTAATGAATCCAGGAGCTGGTTTTTTGAGAAGATCAACAAAATTGATAGACCGCTAGCAAGACTAATAAAGAAGAAAAGAGAGAAGAATCAAATAGATGCAATAAAAAATGAAAAAGGGAATATCACCACCGATCCCACAGAAATACAATCTACCATCAGAGAATACTACAAACACCTCTATGCAAATAAACTAGAAAATCTAAGAGAAATGGATAAATTCCTCGACAAATACACCCTCCCAAGACTAAATCAGGAAGAAGTCGAATCTCTGAATAGACCAATAACAGGTTCTGAAATTGTGGCAATAATCAATAGCTTACCAACCAAAAAGAGTCCAGGACCTGATGGATTCACAGCTGAATTCTACCAGAGGTACAAGGAGGAACTGGTACCATTCCTTCTGAAATTATTCCAATCGATAGAAAAAGAGGGAATCCTCCCTAACACATTTTATGAAGCCGGCATCGTCCTGATACCAAAGCCAGGCAGAGACACAACCAAAAAAGAGAATTTTAGATCAATATCCTTGATGAACATTGATGCAAAAATCCTCAATTAAATACTGGCAAACCGAATCCAGCAGCACATCAAAAAGCTTATACACCATGATCAAGTGGGCTTCATCCCTGGGATGCAAGGCTGGTTCAACATACGCAAATGAATAAATGTAATCCAGCATATAAACAGAACCAAAGACAAAAACCACATGATTATCTCAATAGATGCAGTAAAGGCCTTTGACAAAATTCAACAATGCTTCATGCTAAAAACTCTCAATAAATTAGGTATTGATGGGATGTATCTCAAAATAGTAAGAGCTGTCTATGACAAACCCACAGCCAATATACTGAATGGGCAAAAACTGGAAGCATTCCCTCTGAAAACTGGCACAAGACAGGGATGCCCTCTCTCACCGCTCCTATTCAATATAGTGCTGGAAGTTCTGACCAGAGCAATCAGGCAGGAGAAGGAAATAAAGGGTATTCAATTAGGAAAAGAGGAAGTCACATTGTCCCTGTTTGCAGATGACATGATTGTATATCTAGAAAATCTCATTGTCTTAGCCCAAAATCTCCTTAAGCTGATTAGCAACTTCAGCAAAGTCTCAGGATACAAAATCAATGTACAAAAATCACAAGCATTCTTGTACACCAATCACAGACAAACAGAGAGCCAAATCATGAGTGAACTCCCATTCACAATTGCTTCAAAGATAATAAAATACCTAGGAATCCAACTTACAAGGGATGTGAAGGACCTCTTCAAGGAGAACTACAAACCACTGCTCAATGAAATAAAAGAGGATACAAACAAATGGAAGAACATTCCATGCTCATGGGTTGGAAGAATCAATATCGTGAAAATGGCCATACTGCCCAAAGTAATTTATAGATTCAATGCCATCCCCATCAAGCTACCAATGACTTTCTTCACAGAATTGGAAAAAACTACTTTAAAGTTCATATGGAACCAAAAAAGAGCCCGCATCGCCAAGTCAATCCTAAGCCAAAAGAACAAAGCTGGAGGCATCACGCTGCCTGACTTCAAACTATACTACAAGGCTACAGTAACCAAAACAGCATGGTACTGGTACCACAACAGAGACATAGATCAATGGGACAGAACAGAGCCCTCAGAAATGATGCCGCATATCTACAGTGATCTGATCTTTGACAAACCTGACAAAAACAAGAAACGGGGAAAGGATTCCCTAATTAATAAATGGTGCTGGGAAAACTGGCTAGCCATATATAGAAAGTTGAAACTGGATCCCTTCCTTACACCTTATACAAAAATTAATTCAAGATGGATTAAAGACTTAAATGTTAGACCTAAAACCATTAAAATCCTACAAGAAAACCTAGGCAATACCATTCAGGACATAGGCATGGGCAAGGACTTCATGTCTAAAACACCAAAACAATGGCAACAAAAGCCAAAATTGACAAATGGGATCTAATTAAACTAAAGAGCTTCTGCACAGCAAAAGAAACTACCATCAGAGTGAACAGGCAACCTAGAGAATGGGAGAAAATTTTTGCAGCCTACTCATCTGACAAAGGGCTAATATCCAGAATCTACAATGAACTCAAACAAATTTACAAGAAGAAAACAAACAAAACCCCATCAAAAAGTGGGCAAAGGACATGAACAGACACTTCTCAAAAGAAGACATTTATGCAGCCAAAAAACACATGAAGAAATGCTCATCATCACTGGCCATCAGAGAAATGCAAATCAAAACCACAGTGAGATACCATCTCACACCAGTTAGAATGGCCATCATTAAAAAGTCAGGAAACAACAGGTGCTGGAGAGGATGTGGAGAGATAGGGACACTTTTACACTGTTGGTGGGACTGTAAACTAGTTCAACCATTGTGGAAGTCAGTGTGGCGATTCCTCAGGGATCTAGAACCAGAAATACCATTTGATCCAGCGATCCCATTACTGGGTATATACCCAAAGGTCTATAAATCATGCTGCTATAAAAACACATGCACACGTATGTTTATTGCGGCACTATTCACAATAGCAAAGAGTTGGAACCAACCCAAATGTCCAACAACGATAGACTGGATTAAGAAAATGTGGCACATATACACCGTGGAATACTATGCATCCATAAAAAATGATGAGTTCGTGTCCTTTGTAGGGACATGGATGAAACTGGAAAACATCATTCTCAGTAAACTATCGCAAGGACAAAAAACCAAACACCGCATGTTCTCACTCATAGGTGGGAATTGAACAATGAGAACTCATGGACACAGGAAGGGGAACATCACACTCCAGGGACTGTTGTGGGGTGGGGGGAGGGGGGAGGGACAGCATTAGGAGATATACCTAATGCTAAATGACGAGTTAATGGGTGCAGGAAATCAACATGGCACATGGATACATATGTAACAAACCTGCACATCGTGCACATGTACCCTAAAACCTAAAGTATAATAAATAAATAAATAAATTAATTAATTAATTAAAAAAAAAATAAATAAATAAAAAATAAGATTTCAGGACATATAGCCTGGGAGGTAAATGGTAGTATATATATATATATATATATACACACACACACCCACAAACACACACACACACTGTATATATATACATATATACGGTATATTATACTATATATACATATATACTGAATATTATACTCTATATATACATATCTACTGTATATTATACTGTATATATATACACTTACACACGTACACACATGAGACAGAGAGAAGAGATAGACAATTTCATGTGAAAATATAAACTGTCAACATAAAATTTTGCTTCTCTGAGGAATATTTAGCATTTTTCTCAATCTTCTCTGCAGAATTTAAGCATTTTTCTCAGAACTCACCAGATAGAATGAGGGAGGGGCCGTATGATAGGAGCCAGAGATGAAGGGAGAACAATAGAGAGGATGCTTTGGGAAAAATAGTACAGTAAGGCTTGGGAATACTTCTCTCCAACAAAAAGACCAAGGTCACAGCTATAGCTCTTCAGAAGCCAATCTTTCTTTTAAAATGTCAATTTCCATCTATTTCTTGCTTCACAGACATTCCATTCCTTGCTGGATTTAAAATAAAGCCTTTCCATGTGCAACCTTTCTATAGAAAAAGAGAAATATGGGAGACAGTACAGTCTAAAAAGTGATTAAGAATATCTAGTGGACTTTCCCAGACTGTAAATCTTTACATATATCTGAGCCTAATGAGGTGATTTATTGTGCTATAATGCACAGTGAATTATACAGATGCTTCTTTTTGATCATGCTGCAGAATGGAACTAAATACTAAATACCAAATAGCACTCCCATGATTCTTATAGATGTCATTCATATGGCATATTTATGCTTTTTTATATAGCAATTCTGATTCTTAGCTCTTAGGCAATTATGGAATCTTTTTTGTCATTTTAATAATCATGCTCCATTTGAGTTATGCAAGGTAGAATTTCTAAGTAGAAAGTCTTGTTTTTATTGAACGTTTTTAGTAAACATTTTGGAAAAAGTCTGTTTTTTGATGCTACTTCTGCACGCTTTCTCAACATGATATTACTTTGTATTGTCCTTATTAACCACAGTACACCATATTCTGAAAATATTAGAGAGGGTTAAAAATCAGTCATGTATAAGTAAAGTTAATGAAATAGAAAGGAAACCACATTTAGGAAATGGAAGGCAGAAGCAAATGTATTAACCGTGAGTTAGAAACGGTTTAGTCTTTGGAATGAAGCAGCAAGAGTTTAAAAATCTTGTTTGTGATTCACTAGCTTTGTGACCTTGGAGAATTACTTCAGATTTCTGAGTATCAGTTTAGTAGGTGATATCAATTGCAACTTCGCAGAATTATCACAAGTATTAAATAAAGGACTTAGTATCTGGGAGAGCATATAAAATTACTAATAGTTACATTTTTGTTAATATTACCGTTATTATTATCATACGTATAGTATTTTCTTTCACTGACAATGCATTTAGGACATAAGGAGAACTATAGAACAGTGCTTCTCCAACTTAAATGCAGAGCATGAATCACCTGTAGTTTTGTCAAAATGCGAATTCTGACTCAGTAGTCCTGCAAACTAAGGAACTCTTGGTAATGCTGGTGCTGCTAGTTCACCAACAGACCACACGTTTTGCAACAGCTATATAGAATGTCCTGTTTCTTTTTTTAATCACAAAACATGGCAAGCTCTAAAATAAAGCAGAATAACAGATTTAAATGTTAATACTCATGTCCCCAATTTATAATTTCTCCCTCCCTAACAATGGTATAATTCTGATTAAAAATTAGCAAAGAAAAAAATGGAAATTAATCTTCCTATGTTTATTCTTTTAACAAATTCTGGGTGATTACTACTGGGTTACTTGCTGTAGGAAATAGAAAAATTGCTTTGACATAGATCCTTAAGAATCTGTCCCACTACAAGCTTATTTTTGTAGGAAGCTAAAAGATTTATATAAATAACCGTAATTAAAGAGACAAATGAAGAAGTGCAATGAAAGACGTAGGGAAAGTGCTAGAGGAGTTCGGGGTGGAGTAAAATTATCCTAAAATAATATCTATGCGTAACATTATGCTATCTTCCCTAACCAGCGCTTGACCAAATTGTCACAGTGAACTTTGGTCCTTTCTTATATCTTAGTTTTGGTTCCCACATCCTTCTGTTTGGGGAAGTTCTTGGTTTCCTCAGGTAATAACAACAACACTTAAACAATGTATACTAGATAAAAGGAACTATATTGCTTGCTTTATTTACATAGTTAATTTAATTTTCACAATGAACTACGAAGTAATCAGCACTATTTCCTTCATTTTACATATGAGAAAATGGAGAATCAGCGAGATTGAATCATCTCAAGTTTCTAAAATATCCACTCTCACCAGGCTGTTTACCCTGTTTTTGTCTGTATGCTGCTATAACAAAATGCCACAGATTGAGTAATTTATAAAAAACAGAAATGTATTTCTCACAGTTCTAGGGCTGAGAAGTCCGAAATCAAGGCAGCGGAGATTTGGCAGTTGGTCCCGAGGTGGCACCTTCTTGCTTCGTCTTCACGTGACAAAAGTGGGCAAAAACCGACAATGTAAGGACATGGCAGAAGAGACTGAGGAGCCCGGCATTCCTCTAAAGCATCTTTTACGAGGACATTTATCTCATTCATGAGGGTGGATCCTTCTTCACTTAATCACTTAACCAAAAGCCCCATCTCTTGATATCATTGTCCTGGGATTTTAGTTTCAACATACAAACTTTGGATGGGAACATAGGTTCAAATCATAGCACCCTCCAAATTATAATGCCTCTCTCATGCCTGTTCTCCTTGAAGTACCCTCTGGTTTTGCTCTCTTCATTCTTGCCATCACAGTTAACCCTTCAGTTCCATTTCTTTAAGTAATCTCTAAATTTGTAAGATGGTTCCATCTTTTTTTTTTGTATATGGCAGTCTCTCAAACATATTTGTCATATGAACTAAGTAGGTAAATATGTAAATGCCTGCTAAATTTTAGTGAATGATATAATGGCCTAAAGATGTATCTGCCCTTCAGCCAAATATATTTACTTTTAGTAGCAATCTCCTGTCATATACAAAGTCACGACTCTAGGGGTAAGCATTTTAGCCTCTGGGTAAGATGTAAAGCAGTGGTATGTTATAGTGACAACTCACTGTCATAGCACTGGGACATGCTCCTCTATCTGCTACAAATTGAATCAACAAAATATATATGATTTTGTGAGATTTAAATGTATGCTCCTGTTAGTAAAATAAAAGTATGGGAAAACTTTACGGAGTAGATTTAATAGAAATGTTTTCCTGAGTTATCTGCCTTCTTTATTTTTATGTTATGCTTTAAGTCTATGGTCAATGTATACAGCTATGATTGATGTGCTTTTCCAATTCTGTTCAGAACAGACAGGTTAATTTTCTTCTTTTAAATCTTCTTGAATTTTGTCTAACATTTTTTGTTCCAATTTCTTACTAGATTATACTCCCTTCCCTAACTGCTTCATGATTACTTATACACAAACAATATTATGATATTGACACATTGAATTCATTTTAGGTGATGATTTTGGTCATAAACATGAGCAGGTTGTGAAGTGTTTCAGCCATCCCAGGGCATGGCTGTCAGTCCTTTGTCTAATGTTTCAAAAAAATCTTGAATTTGTGATGATGCTGTGATGGCCCCTCAGATATTCTTACACACATCTTTGCCCCTTGTTCTCTCTAACTTTCCTCTTCTGATAAAAAAGCAAACACTGCCAAGCTCAAATGGAATTAAATTTGGATGCAAATGTCACTATGCCATGGTTGCCAATAAAAGTACACAAGGAATTTTATTATGGTAAATTAAAGGCAAACAGACTTCAGAGAAATGAGCACGAACATGAAAATGGCGCATGGTACGCAGATCTCACTGGAAAGTCATTCGGTACACAATGTTTTCACTAGAAAAATCCATTAGCTTTAGCTAGAAATTGAAATTACTTTGTAGGAAATCAGAATAAAATATGTGAAAACATTATATTGTGTGCAAGATTAATACCACGCATGGTGTTGAAAGGTTTGTGGTCTTGCTTCGACGATGCTAAAAGGTCAGAAACCACAAAGATGCATATGTGCTGTCATTTGCACAGTTACTAATTTTTCTCATTATTTCCATAATGAGATGTGCTGTTTCAACAGAGAAACCCTCTGGAGAGTGGCTTGCACTGTTTTCAGGCAGCTCTTTTGCTTTCATGTTTTGGCCTTGGCCAGGGAATTCAGACAGACTTTTCATTTATTTTCCACAAGAATGTATTCATTTATTGTTTTAAATAATAATAAATAGATTTTAAAATTACTGTACATTTCTGCACTTTAAACTCCATGAGGTCAAGGACTCTAAAGTCTGGACATCATTGTATACCCTACATCTTGCACAAGGTTTAGAAAAAATGGCATGGACACCTATTTTTTGAATCAATAAATGAATACATAAAAGAATTCCAAACTCTGGTCCAAGGTTTTAGATTAATAATGTATTAAAATGCATAAAATTTATAGACAAAACTATTCTTATTTAGAAGTTTATTCTTTAGTTGGAGAGATAAAATATATGCACATAAAAGCTTAAGGAAAAATAATAAGGGTTTTGAAGTACTTACTATGTGAAAAATTTAGCATAAACCTTATATCCATTTATTTAACACATTTTATACGTTTCATTATTTATATATAGTGCTGATTGGTAGAATTCATATGTGAACGGAACTATAAAAATTTTGAGGATAAGCACTAGAAGCACAGAATAAATAGAGTGTTAACATGCAAAACACAGAAATACTTACATTGACTAGGTGAAAGAAAAGATTTCTGGTTACATGTACACTGATTATTGAGGGATGAGTATGACATTATTATGCCAGAATCAATAAATATTTTAAATAGGGAGAAAACTATAATTATATATCTTTGTGTTCAGCAGGAGTAGCAGTATTGATAAAGTAGAAGTTTGTTATACCTTGTTTATAGTCTTTTAAAGTTGTTTATAAATAAAATCTACTCCTAGTTAATTAATGGTTGATGTTCATTGAAGTGTTTTAAAATTTTTGACCTCTGAATTGCCTTGTACATATGGAGAAATAAAGCTTGACTAGAATAATTTCTTGAGTGGAGAATGAATGATCTGGATAGATTTGTTGACAATAAATATGTCTGTACTTAATTCTTTAATCTTCATGAAGAAAAATATAAAAGTCATATTCTAGTATTTTATACCATGGAAAAAATGTCTTATCCTTTTCCTAAGGAAAAATACATCATGACACAAACGTAAAGTTAATTAAATTACTTACTTTATTAATTAACTGTCTATTATTTCTATGGGTTGAAGTAAATTTGATACTCAATGCTATTTAATCTAATTCTAAAAGCTTGAATGAGTAATGATTTTTTCAGTAAGGTTAGTTGAAATAAATTATCATTGATTTTCAGATTTAATATTAATTAGCTATTGCATATTCTTAATGGGAAACAAGTGTTTAAAAAGCCCTTTTTGGTTGCAAAAAGACCACACCCATTGTAGACTTCTCAGAATACATCACATCTGGCCTCTTTTTTAGAGTGGGGAATTCAACTCATAAGTGGCTGGACATTGATTCTGAACATTTTGAACATTATTTGCCTGTCTTAACTCATACTGGTTGCTGTTCTTTTATAAGTAATCACCATGTTTAGCATGCACTTGAACTATTGTTACTTAGGGTGCTTGACTATTTACAAGTCTCACTAGGATTCTAGGTATTCATTAGTCTCGTGGTGTGTATTTGCTGATGGTCCTATTATCTTTGTTGGTTCAGTTACACAGTACCATCCAAGATGCTGCAACATATTATACACAGGGTATGGGTTGTGGGAGCTACAGATTTCAGTTATTATTTAGGCTCAGAAACTTAGAATCTCTGCAAGGTTGGACATGTTCCTTAGTCTTGTTTTAAGACCATCTTGTTTTAAAAGTTAGTCCCAAATTCTTAAAATATAGAATTGGGGTGCTAGTAGTGCTCACAGAATTGTAGTAAAGATCAGCTGGGAAAAAAAGAGCCTATTAAACACAGCCTGGTATTTAATAAGTATCAGCTGCCTTCAATTAGGAATCTGTGTTGTCATGATTAGAAGATTGCTGGTTTATTTTGCAGATCTGTAAGTATAGCCAAAATATGTCAAAATAACAACCAGAAAGAATCATATACCGTCCCTTGAACATTTCATCCCTAGAATCTAGCCAGATTAGCATCTCTATACTGACAATACTGTTAACACAGATTGTGCCCAAACCCCTCATTGACTTTTCAGCACCTGTAAATTACTGGAGATTTAGGAAGAAGTCTGAGGTTATGGCTTAGTTAAGCTGAGTGGCCAGAAAGTGTGAGATGCTGGATGCCTCCTCCAGTTAATTTCTCCAGCGGCCGCACCAGGCGTATCCATAGCTCCGCTCCCAGGAGCTCGTCTCCGGCGTGGGGCGTGTGCGCACCCCTGGCCGGGCGGAGCCTGGAGCCTGCTCATTAGCAGCGCGGGCAGCTCGTGCGCCCGCAGGAGGGAGGCGGAAGCACAGCCCTGCGCCGCCAGCAGGAGGAGGGAGCGCGGCGGCTGCAGGCAGGGGAGGGAGAGGAAAGAATGGAGGGACGGCTCCCGGACAGAGTGGGAGGAATCGGGGAGCGGCCGGTCCGGGGGAAGCTGGTCCGCTGCGCTGCGCTCGTTATTCACAGGACGCGGCGGCGCTTCCCGGGGCCGCTTCCCGGTCCCCTGGGTGGAGGCTGCCGTCTAAACCTGACTCCAGGTGAGTTCCCCAAAGAGGTGAACCGAGGGGTCTCGAACCAGAGACGTGGAACTGGCGAGGCTGCTCGGCTCCCCAAGCGCTGCTGCCTTTACATTTCCCGATTCACGGGAGGTTTTGGGGGCGGCTGCACAGGCTGGAGGGGCGGATGGGCGGTCGCGATCCTCAGCCGGCGTGGGGGCGTTCGGGAGGAATTAGCTTCAGTGAACGGGGTTTTAGGAGATGTCCCCAAGGCACGCGCTATGTATGCGTTTCTAGACGAGCTTTTGAGACAGAAATTTGGCTTCCCGGATGCCCGTTTTGGCCTTCTGTCCTTCCTTTTGCTTGCCTCATGCCCAATTTTCCAAGCCGAGGAAAGGACTGGAAGGGCGTGGAAGCAGGAGGTCTGGGCACAGAATGCGGCAGGGCAGCCCTGGTCTCCAAGTTTGGGGGTGGGGGGTGGGACTCTTTTCCTTTCAGCCTAATTTACCAGGGGAAAACCCGCAGAGCAACTTGAGGTGCCTTTGCTCCGCACCCTCCATAAGCTTATTAGAGGGAACTTCAGGCTCGCTAGACAGCCTGTGACAGGTGACGGCAATTTAGCTTAAAAGACATGTTGGTTCACTTCGTCTCCTCTTTATCCTTTGTTGCAAAATTGATACCTTTTTGGATTTCTTTAACAGCACAAAGTTTAAGTGGCCGGCTGACAGGAAATATTTCTTTTGAAAATGTAACGTTGAGAGAAAGGCAACTTTATTTTCTTGGAAGAACTTTGGGGAAAGAGATTGATAGAGAAATTCTGGGCATGAAATTATGGACATTTCCCACAGAACTTCCTTCATTTATTTATTTTTTTTACATTTCCTTCATTTTTTTAATCGTGTGTGTGTGTGTGTGTGTGTATCAGAGAGGCAAAATTCCTTGGAGGTATTAGGACTTTATTTGGTTTAGAAGTTTCTTTCTTACTAATAGCACTAATCTGTGATCATCATGATTGTAAGAATTTACTAAGTGTTTTGCTTTTAGGTGTTTTGGGTCTGTTTTTTTAAAAAATTCAATACTTTGTGGGCCTTGCTGAATACCTATCAATAAAATCGGTGGGCATACAGTTAGTCACATGACCCCTGTGGATTTAATAGCAGGTAAGTATACAAATGATAAGTTTAGGAAATAAATGTCAGAATCAACATTTAGGTGTGAAATTGAAATATCTTTCAAATATTTACCAAATTCTCTTTTAGGATCCAATGTCATTTTATGGTCAAGAGAGCTTAAAGCTTTCTCAGATTGAGATACATGTATCTACTTTGTTAATCAAAATGTAGTGTTTTATTTTGTTCTTTCTTTAATGACTGTTTGAATTCAACAAATAAAACTTGCATATTTAATGTAAGGTTCTTTCACATATATTACTTCTCCAATTTTTAATATAAATTTAAGGAGAAAAGCAATATTAATTCCATTTTGTAGATGAAGAGACTGTGTCACAGAAGTATTACTTTACCTAGATTTCTGTAATTATTATATTATAAACTTAGAAATTACATATTATTATGGAACATATAAAATATATGAATGTTATAAACCATAAGAATTCAGATCTATGCTATTTAACTTCAAGTTTAGTTCTTTACCCAAACAATTGCATGACTACATTGAGACTACTGAAGTAATTATATATGAACATGCTATATGAAAAAATACTTAAAACATTTCTTATTTTTCTGGTTTCTCTTTGATATAAAATATACTATAATTTTATGGAGTTATATTCCATATTTAGATGCTCCTAACATCCAAATAACACCTAAACTCCTAAAAACTGACCTGTGTCCTTCTTAATAGGAGTGGCTTGACAGGGAGACTCAATTTTTACCAAGAATATTCTTGGGATAATTTATGTCTTATAATCAAGATAAAGACAGGCCACATTTAGTTGTATTTTTAAACCACTTAGTGTGAACTTGCAACGCAGACATAACTTGCTTTCAGGCTACACTGCCAGCTTTGCAGTGAATAGTCTTTAAGATTCCGTGGAAACATTGGCAGATATAGCTAATGTATACCTGATGTAGGATTTATGAGAAAAGGAGAGGTAGAAACTGAATGCTCTTATATTTCATATGTGACCACATTCATAAAACTTCATTGATAAGTACTTTGTTGTCTGACACGGGCTGATACAAATAGGCTTCTTCAAGAGTTGAGGAAGAAAACAAAATCCCTATAATACAGCCTTTTTCCTCCTTTTCTTTCTTAAGCGGTAATAGTTGATCCTAGCTTTTGTGTGTCTATGCATGCTTAATACAGTTAGGGGTATAAGGAGAAGTTAAGAAAGAATATTGAATGCTAGCTAGGAAACTTTTTGGAGTCTCAAATACTTTGGAACGATTTTTCACATTATATACATAAAATTCATAGTTACATTTGGGAACTAAGTATATCATACACAACTTTGCATCTGATTACAGGATTCCCTGTACATTTATAGCTCAGGTATTCTGGAAAGAGTCAAGATAATTAGTTTTATGGCTCTTGCCCGTGTGACCTGTTCCTTTCTGGTCCTGATATTAAAAGGATGACTTAAATTTTCTGGAATGTCAAAATTTTCTCTTCCCTCAGATCCTACAAAATACTTCAAGCAGTGTATGTGTGATACTCGCTGTCATTCCAACATTTCCAATCCTCCTGAGAATGCTAAACAATGCCCTAGATTTCTTCCTTTGTAATTCTTTCAGATAGAGTGTTAGCTGAGTTAGGAAGACAGGAGAGAGGGAGAGAAGAAGAGAGATGACATTTTATCCCTCAGGAAAGAACAAGACCAATTGTATTCCTAATTTAGAAATATTATTCTACAAACATTCCTGAACAAGAGGGCTTTGCATATACATTAAAGCAGAATACCTAGTCAACTTCTAGTTGTGCCATGTAGTGAGATGGAAGTAAGATGAGCAAGCCGAGATCATTTTTGTTGGAGAACTGAGACCACATGAAATAGGTAACAGAGTTACCCCAACTGGGGGGCAAGAGGACTTGAAAGTTTCCTCCATAAATTTGCAGTTAGTACAGGGCTGCTCCAGTGATCAGAGTCATGAATGCCCTAGAGTGTCTGTATAACCCTGTACACAGGCTGAGACAGCTCTAATGGCCCAGAAAAGCCTCTGGACAGAATCACTGCACCCTTGGACATTGTCCGACCGCATGTATGAGAATAGTGAGTGCTGAGGAGTTGTGGGTAGCTCGGTACAACTCTTGCTAAAGGAGTGTCATCAACATTCATTGCTGAAAGTGAATTTTTTCATTCACATATGTGATGCCTATTAGGTCATGCTTTCTTGGATACACATTTGTACAAGATATGAATTAATTTTTGAACATCCTTTCTTAAAAGTACCATGTTCATATAGTTGCTCATTTTAATATGAGTAGTTCAGGTGGGACATAATATAGTAAGGAGATGATTGAACATCCTAAGATCTAGTGTATATACCTTTGTTCATGATGAGATTCATCCCCTGTCCCCCTTTGTAGTGACACTGATGGCATAAGGGAGTATTAGATGAAATTTAATGCAGAAAACAATGGGATATGTGAATGGTAGATATGGTTGACAACCACCATTTTCACTGAAATTGTTTCAAAGCAAAGAAATTTGGGATAAATTCATTTTATTTGCTCCTGAAGGGTAATTAGGAATAAGTAGGAACTGTGAAGAAGCTGTAGTGTTGACATTAAGAGAAGTTTTTGATTCTTAAAATAGGATATATTACACAAGAGTGAACAAACAGAAGATACTGAACAAATATTCTGTCATAAGTAAGTGATGGATTATTCGGACTTGTTGAACTATGTTTTTAAATGTATTATTTAAATATTTAAATATTAAAACCTTAAATAATATTTAAATATTATAAAAGTTATAGAAAATTATGTTTTCAATACAAATATACACTTACAAGCTATATTGTAGATATGGGAGTAAACAATGCAATTTTTTTAACTGAGTGAAAAATTTAGTTTTTTAAAATTCCAAATGGAGCTAACAGCTTAGTGTGATACACATTTTGAATTTCAAAATTTGTAACCAAATAGGACAAATGTGTTGAACTGTACTTTTCTTGAAGAACTGTGATAAGAATGAGAGGTGAAAAAATTACAGCATACTTACCAGGGATCAAATACTTGCTTAGGGTTAATAAGAAAAATCTCAGCAAACGCTAGAAATGAGGTACACGATCTATCACAGACCCATGATTAAAGTGGTATCTTGTTAGGTATATGAGCTTGAAAAGAAACGGCATAGCTTCAGTTTACCTCAGTTGCTTCTTTTGTAAAACGGGGAGACTAAGAGTGTGGTAACTCAAAATCTTTGTTAATGATTTGCTTCTTAGAACAGTGCCAGGTCCAATTAGGATTAGACTGCTATTTTTATTATTGATATTTGCCCTAGTTCTGCCTTTTATTGACTGTGTGAAATTGGTGAAGATCCCTTTCTGAAGCTTTGTTTCTTACCTACAAGCTGGGAATAGAATACCTGCTATGAAGAGTGGTTGTTAGTACATTAGAAAGGCTGGATATTTGTTTATATAAGGGGCTCAGCGCATGGTAGAAATTTGATAGCATTTTTTTCTTGCCCTCCCATGTATTACTGTGGAGACATCCCACATATTATGTCCAAGTTTTTATTTTCCCCTCAAATGCAATGTCAAGCACAAAACATTCCCATCTCCTAATTCTCTTCTGATGTTCTACAACCATTAAAGTATAGAAAACTAGAATGAGTGTTTTTATAACTTTTGCTGTACTTAAGCATGTGGAGAGAAGAGCGCTAGATCACAGGACACACTTTGATAGGAAAAGGGAAATATTTACACCACAAACAACTTTCTCCTCATGCTTAACAGTTTTATGCTGTCATTCTGTCAGCACCAAGTGAGATTTTTCTATTTAAATAGTTTTCTATTTGTGGTATGGTAATTCATGTATGGACTTCATGTAATTAACATAAATATAATGGATGGTTGAGAAGTGGTTTATTTTTACCAAGAGGAAAAAATTTGTACACGATTTTTAAAAATATTGCTTTGAAAATATTTAAAATTAATTTTGATTCAGTTGGTGGAAGATAGCGTCACAAACTCACTGCTAGTGGTATTCTTGAGAAGTAATGTTTGAATTTTCTAGGTATTGTCCCCAGACTGGCTTAAAAGAATTTAATTTTAGATGTAAATTTTCTGCTTAACATGGAAGATTTTTCCCTGAAAATATTAGCTTCATCAGATACACAGTTGCTTAGGGGTAGCTGCATGGAATTATGGGAAGGGTGAAATAGAAAAAAATTTTCATCTCTAAGTTATACATACTGGTGTAATCATATTGATTGGATGATAATGATAATTACAGCAATAATGTGATTGAAAGGGTAAGCAAGTAACATATAATACAGTTACTAATATAATCCTGTGATTGAGTTTACCACTTCGTTTCTCTTTTCTGGAATCCCTTAAGTTTGTCACTATTGCACTTTATTTCCTTTGCTTATTGTAGTGGTGTATTAGTTGTATTACTGCTGCTATGACAAATTACCACATATTTACATAACTTAACACATATTTATTGTCTTGCAGTTTCAAAGGTCAGAAGTCCAAAATCACTTTAATTAGGCTAAGTCAATGTGTCTGCAGTGTGGGTTCCTTCTCGAGGTGCTGAGGGGAGAATCCATTCTCTTGCATTTTCTGCTTCTGGTGGCACCTGTCTTCATTGTCTTTTCCCCATTCCTCCATTTTCAAGGTGCGTTGCTTTTATTTCTGTTTCTGTCTCCGCGTTGTCTCCTCCTTTAACTTTGCGTCCTTCTCTCCACTTCATCTAAGGACTCCTGTGATTACTTTGGACTCACATGGATGATCTGGGATAATCACCTTGTCTCCAGATCCTTCACTGAATCGTATCTACAAGTCCCTTTGGCTGTGTAAGGCAGCACATTCCCAGGGCCTGGAGATTAGGTCAAGAACATCTTTTGGGACTATTATGCAGCCTATCACAAGTGGTAATAACACTTTTATGCCTTGAGACCCTGAAATTAATGTACTTATGCATGGAAAAACAATGTATCTGTGGGGGTAACAGTTTATTTTTGAACATTAGAAGGTATTGATGGGGAAGTTTTCATCTGACAACAGATACTGATAAATTAAATACCCTTAGATTTGTCAAAACTAGCTTTAGTAAAATATAAGTAAAAGTATTTGCACTGCTAGGGTCAAAAATATTAATTAAACCCATTATTTATCAAGGCCAAGTCCTGAATGAGTTAGGTTTAAATTAACATAGAACATTATCTTCCATAGTGCTTATTTGTGAAGCTTAGTTCTTGTTTACAAAACCTCATCCATATAAGAAAGCATGGAAAGGTTGGTGTTTTTTTAACCTTTGCAGAATATAAATTTTCAAAGGGATGTTAGACAGTAGTTCCATCATAATTGACGCAGTTCACAAAGATTCATTGTGAATATTTTATCTCATGAGTTATATCTATGACACTAATCATAGAGTTCTAGAAGAAATTTAGCAATGGTCATGTCAGCCTTTCATATCTTTCTGTAACCTAGAAGAGGATCATTGCATAAGATAGATTCATTTTCCCCTTTATTCCATTGTTGCCAGAGAGAACTTGAAATGCCCTGTTCAAATTAATTTAATGCAAATGAATTCTTGCTGCCTCACAAGTAGTTTGTCCTTCATTTTTCTTAAAATTATATTGAAAATGGATGTGACATGCTTTACTGGTTGTCGTGCAGGGAGCATTGTCCTTCCTAAAAGCTCCCTCATTTGTCAAAATGAAGCCATTAAGAGTAAAGTGAATTATATTATCTGATCATAGTATCACGATTGACCTTAAAACAATAAATTTTATAATCAGTGCAAATTGCTGAATAGTGTTTGCAGTTGTAGAAATTCAAAGGAAACCCTGGTTGAGATACAAAGCTGCTATAATCATTTTTATAATCTTTGTTTTTCTTTTGCTTTGGAACAGTAGTGCAGTAAGTACTTTTGCCTTATTGTTCTCTCTGCCTTCCAGAAACCCTCATTCAAATATTCTAAGTTTTTAAGTCTTTTTCATTTCTTTTAATATTGTAACATTTAACAATGTCAAAGAAAGTATTATTTTTCTGGAAATCAAGCCAAAACTAAAGAGAAGCTGATGTAAATGAACACCAAATTAACAAGATTGATTAGGAAAAGTAATTTTTGAAAAGGGCCCAAAATCCCTTTGCACATAAATGAAAAAGAATTTAGTGAAAGAAGGTGAAACTGGAGTAAAGAACTCTACGGATGCGTAAGTAACTCTTAATGAGAATGAGTAACGTACATGCATATCCTTAGCTCCCAGTTCCAGAGATACAGTAGTTGTACAACAAATGGTCCTTTCCTGCTGTTAAGGAAGCCTCTCCTCCTCCAGCCATGCTATTCCTCAGAGCAAGCTCTTCCACTGAGTTTTCAGCAAGCATAAGTAAGAAGGATGGTACGATAGGCTGCGTGTATATATGGCCCTCGTTAGCAGGCCAATTGTTCCTTTTGCCCACCCACATCACTGGGGACATATGGCGTTACTTTGACTGTGGAAACAAGTGTGTGTGGACATATCTTGGTATGAGTAAAAGACTGTTGATTGTCTTTCTCTTGTCGCTCGTGCAACCGTCTCCTTGTGGAGATCATATTATCCATAACACTAGATTTGAGGATGATAAATGACGTTGTTATTATTAACTGAATTTGCCTCTCTAGTTTGATCACAAAACCAGTGAATGTTTGCTTATGGAACATGTAAAGCTTATAGAAGATGGAAAGCTTACAGAAAGAAATGATGGCTTTTCTAAGCATAAGAGTCAGGTCTTTTTCAATCAAAAACTAACTCATTCAAAAATTCAAGAGTTATGTAAAGCCAGAACAGCAGAGGGTTCAGAAATGCTATTGAGATCATTTATTATAAAATAGCCATTAATGAAATGTAATAGTGAGTCTGTTGTGACTATATGGAGAAATTAATGAGAAAATATAAGATAGGCTGGAATGAAGAGAGTCATCTGATCCCAGCATAATTCATTTTATATAGTTCACAGTATTGTAACTTTAAAAAAATTATGAATTTTTTCAATACTGTGAATTCTGAATTTGCAATATGAGGCTTTTCAATCCTTGCAACAAGTGTGTATTTTTCAGTGGTTCTAGAATTATCGGGGCTTTCGAGCTGCTTCTGATAAGAAGGCAAGGCTAGAGGACTCGTGTTGAGGTGGCATTTGCACAGGACTTTAGATAACATACATCGATGATGTAGAGAGAAGAGCGGGTGATATTGCTGAGGATTATAGGGGAAAGGCACCTTTTGCTCCCTCTGCTGACCTATTTGTGTATTCAGCTGTGTAGCATATTTCTTGTATAATTACATAGTAATTTCACACACTATATTAAGAAAATCTGAACAATTTTTACTAAACTCATGTTTTCTAAATATTAAGTAAATAAAACCAATATTTGGCTAGGTAACATTTATAAAAACAGGATTTCTAGATAGATGATGATAAATTTTCATCTATATCTATAGAGCTGATAAATTTTCAAAACCCTTTGAATATCACTTGTACTACAAAGTCTCGTTTCAGTTTCAGTGCCATGGCACATTGACTAATCACCACTAAAGCGGTACATGAAATATTTGGCAATATAGCTATCAAGATATTTGGTAATGGTGATTGATGCACAGAATACAGCACCATTATTATGCACTGGCCTTGAGAACTTTAGTTTTCATCTTTGTTCACCTGATAGAGAACAAACTAACAGCTTTTTTCTTTCACCTTGCTGGAGGATAAACTAACAACTTCAAGTTATCTGATCCATCCAAAAACTTATTTCCTTGAAACTCACTGATTTATTTATTATTTCGGGGCATCCCTATTATTTGCTGTAGTAAAATATCAAATGATCAATGTTTTATACCAACATGGCAGCTCACATGGTAGGCAACAGAATGGAAACAAACAGGTTTACTACCAAGAATTATACTATATTGCTTTTATTCACAGTAAAAGCATACAGATAATTTTATTCAGAGATTTTGTGAATTATTTTGATAAGTGTACACATATATTTATAACTGACCTTTCTTTGTCAAGTGTGTGCCCACACACGTATTCATACTAAATCAATCTTAGAGATCTTATCCAAAGATTGAATTTCTTACAGTGACTGTTCCAAATATGTATAATTTATGGCAAAAAAAGTCACAAAATGGTAATACAAGGAGGCATAAAAGTGAAGATAAAGGGGGAGATAATGGTTAAATACACCTGTAAATGAATAATTGATTTTGATTTAAATTCTCTTTAGTTCTTAGCTGATGAAATGAATATAAATGAAATTATTATGCAAAACACCTCTATTTGTTGTATATGCATGTATATATATGTGTTACAAATACGAAACTGATAGGATATTATTTAACATATATTCACACTCATAATGTGCATATATGTACATAATGAAAATGAGTGCTTGTTTTATATGTATGTATACACACACATACACATATTGCATACTTTCATTTTTTAAAATTTTACTTTAAGTTCTGGGATACATGTGCTGAACATGCAGGTTTGTTACATAGGTATACTTGTGCCATGGTAATTCGCTGCACCCATCAACCCGTCATCTAGGTTTTAAGCTCCACATGCATTAGCTATTTGTCCTAATGCTCTCCCTCCCCTTTCCCCCCACCCACCTACAGACCCCAGTGTGTGATGTTCCTCTCCCTATGTCAACATGTTCTCATTGTTCAGCTCCCACTTATGAGTGAGAACATGCAGTGTTTGGTTTTCTGTTCCTGTGTTAGTTTGCTGAGGATGATGGTTTCCAGCTTCATCCATATCCCTGCAAAGGACATGAACTCATCCTTTTTTATGGCTGTGTAGTATTCCATGGTGAATATGTGCCACATTTTCTTCATCCAGTCTATCATTGATGGGCATTATGTTGGTTCCAAGTCTTTGCTATTGTAAATAGTGCCATGATAAACATATGTGTACATGTGTCTTTAGAGTAGAATGATTTATAATCCTTTGGTATATACCCAGTAATGGGATTGCTGGGTCAAATGATATTTCTGGTTTTATATCCTTGAGGAATCACCACATTGTATTCCACAATGGTTGAACTATTTTACAAGCCCACCAACAGTGTAAAAGTGTTCCTATTTCTCTGCATCTTCTCCAGCATCTGCTGTTTCCAGAATTTTTAATGATCACCATTCTAACTGGTGTGAGATGGTATGTCATTGTGGTTTTGATTTGCATTTCTCTAATGACCAGTGATAATGAGCTTTTTTCATATGTTTATTGGTCACATACATGTCTTCTTTTGAGAAGTGTCTGTTCATATCCTTTGCCCACTTTTTGATGGGGTTGTTTTTTTTTCTTGTAAATTTGTTTAAGTTCCTTCTAGATTCTGGATATTAGACCTTTGCCAGATGGATAGATTGCAAAAATTTTCTCATATTTTGTAGGTTGCCTGTTCGCTCTTGTGATAGTTTATTTTACTGAGCAGAAGCTCTTTAGTTTAATTAGATTCCATCTGTCAATTTTGGCTGTTGTTTCAAGTGCTGTTGGTGTTTTAGTCATGAAGTCTTTGCCCACACCTATGTCCTGAATCATATTGCCTAGGTTTTCTTCTAGGGTTTTTATAGTTTTAGGTTTTACATTTATGTTTTTAATCCACCTTGAGTTAATTCTTTTATAAGGTATAATGAAGGGGTCCAGATTCTCTTTTCTGCATATGGCTAGCCAGTTTTCCCAGCGCCATTTATTACATAGGGAATCCTTTCCCATTGCTTGCTTTTGTCAGGTTTGTTGAAGATCAGATGGTTGTAGATGTGTGGTGTTATTTCTGAGGCCTCTGTTCTGTTTCATTGGTCTATATATCTGTTTTGGTATTAGCACCATGATGTTTTGGTTTACTGTAGCTTTGTAATATAGTTTGAAGTCAGGCAGCATCATGCCTCTAGCTTTGTTCTTTTTGCTTAGGTTAGTCTTGGCTCCACAGGCTCTTTTTTGCTTCCATATGAAATTCAACGTAGTTTTTTTCTAGTTCTGTGAAGAAAGTCAATGGTAGCTTGATGGGAATAGCATTGAATCTATAAATTACTTTGGGCAATATGGCCATTTTCATGATACTGAGTCTTCCTATCCATGAGGATGGAATGTTTCTCTATATGTTTGTGTCCTGTCATTTCCTTGAGCTCTGGTTTGTAGTTCTCCTTGAAGAGGTCTTTCACATCCCTTGTAGGTTGTATTCCTAGGTATTTTGCTTTCCTTATAGCAATTGTGAATGGGAGTTAACTAATGATTTGGGTCTCTGCTTGTCTATTATTGTTATATGAGAATGATTGTGATTTTTGCACATTAATTTTATATCCTGAGACTTTGCCAAAGTTGCTTATCAGGTTAAGGAATTTTTGGGCTGAGGTGGTGGCGTTTTGTAAATATACAATCATGTCATCTGCAAACAGAGACAATTTGATTTCCTCTCTTCCTATTTGCATACTTTTATTTCTTTCTCTTACTCGATTGCCCTGGCCAGAACTTCCAATACTATGTTGATAAGAGTGGGGAGAGAGGGCATCCTTCTCTTGGGCCAGTTTTCAAAGGGAATGCTTCCAGCTTTTGGCCATTTAGCATGATATTAGCTATGCATTTGTCATAAATAGCTCTTATTTTGAGATATGTTACATCAATACCTAGTTTATTGAGAGTTTTTAGTATGAGGGGTATTAAATTTTATTGAAGGCCTTTTCTGCATCTATTGAGTTAATCATGCGGTTTTTGTCATTGGTTCTGTTTATGTGATGGATTATGTTTATTGATTTGCATATGTTGAACCAGCCTTGCATGCCAGGCATGAAGCCAACTTGATCATGGTGGATAAGCTTTTTGATGTGCTGCTGGATTTTCTTGCCAGTATTTTATTCAGGATTTTCACATCGATGTTCATCAGTGATATTGGCCTGAAATTTTCTTTTTCTATTGGGTCTCTGCCAGGTTTTGGAATCAGAGTGACGCTGGCCTCATAAAATGAGTTAGGGAGGAGTCTTTCTTTTTCTATTGTTCAGAATAGTTTCAGAAGGAATGGTACCAGCTCCTCTTTGTACCTCTGGTAGAACTCGGCTGTGAATACATCTGGTCCTGGGCTTTTTTTGGTTGGTAGGCTAGTAATTACTGACTCAATTTCAGAACTTGTTATTGGTCTATTCAGGGATTTGACTTCTTCCTGGTTTAGTCTTGGGAGGGTGTATGTGTCCAGGAATTTATCCATTTCTTCTAGATTTTCTAGTTTATTTGTGTAGAGGTGTTTACAGTATTCTCTGATAATAGTTTGTATTTCTGTGGGATCAGTGGTGATATCCTCTTTATCGTTTTTTAATGTGTCTATTTGATCTTTCTCTCTTTTCTTCCTTGTTAGTCTGGCTACTGGTCTATCTATTTTGTTAATCTTTTCAAAAAACCCACTCCTAGATTCATTGATTTTTTTTTTGAAGGTTTTTTTGTGTTTCTCTCCCATTCAGTTCTGCTGTGATCTTAGTTATTTCTTGTCTTATACTAGGTTTTTAATGTGTTTTCCATTGCTTCTTTTGATTGTGGTGTTAGGGTGTCTATTTTAGATCTTTCCCACTTTCTGATGTGGACATTTAATGCTGTAAATTTCCCTCTAAACACTGTTTTACCTGTATCCCAGAGATTCTGATATGTTGTGTCTTTGTTCTCACTGGTTTCAAAGAACTTATTTATTTCTGCCTTAATTTTGCTATTTACCCAGTAGTCATTCAGAAGCAGGTTGTTCAGTTTCCATGTAGTTGTGCAGTTTTGAGTGAGTTTCTTAATTCTGAGTTCTAATTTGATTACACTGTGGTTTGAGAGATTGTTTGTTATGATTTTCATTCTTTTCCATTTGCTGAGGAGTGTTTTACTTCCAATTATGTGGTTGATTTTAGAATAAGTGCTATGTGGTGCTGAGAAGAATGTATATTCTGTTGATTTGGGGTGGAGAGTTCTGTAGGTATGTATTAGGTCCACTTGGACCAGAGCTGAGTTCAAGTCTGAATATCCTTGTTAATTTCCTTTCTTGTTGATCTGTCTAATATTGATAGTGGGTTGTTAAAATTTCCCACTATTATTGTGTGGGAGTCTAAGTCTCCTTGTAGGTCTCTAGGAACTCGTTTTATGAATCCTGGTGCTCCTGTATTTGGCATATATATATTTAGGATAGTTAGCTCTTCTTGTTGCATTGATCCCTTTACTACTATGTAATGCCCTTCTTTGTCCTTTTTTATCCTTGTTGGTTTAAAGTCTGTTTTATTATAGACTAGGATTGCAACCCCTGCTTTTTTTTTCTTTCATTCCATTTGCTTGGTAAATATTCCTCCATCCCTTTATTTTGAGCCTATGTGTGTCCTTGCAAGTGAGATGTGTCTCCTGAATACAGCACACCTGTGGGTATTGACTCTTTATCCAATTTGCCAGTGTATGTCTTTTAATTGGGGCATTTAGCCCATTTATATTTACAGTTAATATTGTTATGTGTGAATTTGATCCTGTCATCATGATGCTAGCTGGTTATTCTGCACATTAGTTGAAGCAGTTTCTTCCTAGTTTCATTGGTTTTTATATTTTGGTGTGTTTTTGCAGTGGCTGGTACTGGTTTTTCCTTTCCATGTTTAGTGCTTCCTTTAGGAGGTCTTGGAAGGCAGGTCTGATGGTGACTAAATCTCTCAGCATCTGCTTGTCTGTAAAGGATTTTATTTCTCATTCACTTATGAAGCTTAGTTTGGCTGGTTATGAAATTCCATGTGTACATCATGGAAACGAGTGCATGTGATACACACACACACACACACACGCACACACACATTGCATACTTTCATTTTTGTGTCCATTTCTTTTCTGATTTCATCAGCAGCCAACTAAAGAAAATAGAAAAAAAAATTGGTAATTCGATCTTTCATGTTCTGCATCTTCCAGCTTCACAACTTATAGTTTTCTATTTTTATTGTTCTTGTGATCAGAATGAAAAAGTATACAATAGAATCAGAATCAGGTCAGAATCAACAAATATACTATAATGTTTGTACATGCTTTCAATGCAGTTTGTCTCTGCAAAGGGTGTGTGTGTTTCTATGCACATGTGCATGTACACAAGTGTGTAAATAAGTGTTTTATTCATGATGGAGAAAGGCTGGTCAAAATGATTCTGAATGAGATAGCACCACTACAGCAGATAATTAGGTCTCTAGCAATAAAACAAGTCATTAAACATATTTCTAAGCATCTACTCAGTATCTGGCACAATGTTAAGTAGTATAAATATAATCATTAGCAAAATTCAGCTTCTACCCTCAATGGTATATGTGTAGAACAAATTGGTAAAGCTGGAGTACATTTCAGGACCAAAAACAGTTTCTGTGTAGTTCCCACTTCATCAAGACCATGTTGTATACCTCTCATACACTTAAGCCATAGGGAAGCAATTATTCCATCCACCCTTTTACAGGGTAGTGGTGGGGAAGAAGAGCTGACTGTCATGCTTGAATTCACATAATTTCATAATTAAATAATTTCATGTTACATAATGTAGATAAACCTAAAATCCAATATATGATAAAGATAGTGTTTCAAATCAGTAGATAAAAGATAAACAGTTCATAAAATGGTGTTCAGATAATTGGCTATATGTATTTTATAGTTGTACAAAGGTATAATATGTCATTCATATGTACTAATTCCAGAGTGGATGTCAAATACACTTTTTCAAAATATAAAGAAAAAATACCATAGACAAATATCACTTGCAACATTATGGTTAAAATTAAATATCTAAACATAGCCCTAACCACTTGCAATATTACGGTTAAAACTAAATATCTAAACATAGCCCTAACCAATAACAGAAAATTTTTTTAAAAAATTTATGGATTGGAATTTGTTAAAATATAAAACTTTTCTTTTTCAGAGGATACCATGAATATGTGTAAAAAGCAAATATCAAATCAGCAACAAGTGCTTGCAATTCACTTGACATATTTAAAATATGAGTAGTTCCAACAAATCATAAATAAATGATTAGTAGTCCAATTAAAAAAAGACAAAGTACATAGACAGGAAACTGTATGAAACTCATGAACACTAAATGTATTAGATTCTCTATTGTTAAACAAAATGCAAAAACAATAGAGAACATTATTAATATGGAGTTAATATTTAACAAAATTATTTTATCCATGTTATAAGTAAATATATACATCCAAAAACCCTTATTTTCTCTGATAGTTGTCACTTATGAGTCTATTTTGAAAATGTTTAAAGAATAGTAATTAATTAACTTTAATAAATAGGTACTCCCATTGAGGGAAAACAGACATTTCCATAATTTTTCTTCTGTTTCTAATATAGTAGATGGCAGGAAAATAATGACAATTGCATGTTCATACCTGGAGAACATGCATTCCATTTCTTTTAAACTTTTGCATTCTGAAAACTATATTGATACCTCAAAGCATACCCTTTGCTGTTGAAAGCAGCCTTTCAAGTATAAAGACACACACATCACTTTCCTTAAATCTTATATGAGGCAAGGGCCTAGATGCCTATCAGAAAATGTATTTCAAGAATGCTTTTTTAGTAGTTCCTGTGGCCTTATCTTATAGAGCACGGTTTTTTTTAAACATACACACAGTTTTTGATGCACATTTTTATTGGAAAGAGCTTTTATTTCCTTAAATGTTTTGTTGTCTAAGTGTGAAAAGTATCCTGCAGTGGAATTTAGTGGCACAGATGCTTATTGTGATAGATGAGATGAACTTGCTTCCCTAAGCATGCATGGGCATGAAATGCATCTGGCTTCTGTACATAAAAGTCAGTTATGTTCCCAAATGTGCCTCTGCATTTACACAGACGTTTAGGGGCAGACACCCTACTGTTCCCTCAAAAGGCGGCTCTGCTTAATTATGAAGTTCAAGTTAGACCAGAAGTTGGAAAATACTAAATTCCACATTGCAGACAGAGCCTGAGCAGGTGATGTCACCAGTGCATTCTAAGGTGGCAAGTCCTCAGAGAAGTCACTTATCACCTTACCATGGAGAAAAATAACCTTGTCCAGAACACAAGAGGATGCTTTAAGGTAGCGTACAATCAAGTGTGCAAGCCTGTGCAATACATACCAGATGAAATCCAGTTCAGAGGCTCAGGAAAACAAACAAATGAGGATATGCTTTAAAAAATAGGACTTAATATAAACAGTCGTGAGTGTAAAACTATTGCTAAGCACATAGGAAACATAAACCAGGCTTTCAGGAAGGAGTTTGGCATATGTGTGCACTGGTAGTAGGTGTAATGTGCAGAAATCCGGCCTTTTGTGGCATAGCAACTAAAGTTCCTTTTCTATTGTCCAGACAACCTTAAATATTCCTTTATACAGTAATATTTTAAAAAGGCCATCTACTGTGCACAATGTGTTAGCATCAAGGACATGAAATTTATCTGGAATATACCAAAACTTTAATCAATAGACTAGGACCAAAGCTTTTAAAAACAGGTTTTTTTAGGTAAATCATTATAAGTTATTATTTCCTCGCCATAGGTAAGGCATGATACATAACTTTACTTTTTCTCAGTCACCTAGTGTGTAGGTAGAATAATGACCCTTAGCAGGATGACCTTTTGAATGTGTTGTTAGGCAGCATGGAAGCATTATGGTTAGAGGTGGAATTAAGATTGCTAATCACCTGACCTTAAAATGGAGCGATTATCCTGAATTATCTAGGTGGGCCCACTGTAGTCACAAAGAACCTTCAGACAGGAAGGCGGAGAGACCAGAGTGAGCAGAAGAGCTTGGGGAAACTGGAGCCGAGGCTGAAGTGATGTGCTGTGTCCAAGATGTGCAGAGGCCAAGAGCTCAGGGATACATGTGACCCCTCAAACCTGGTGAATTCTCTCCTGGAATCTCCAGACAAAATATAGACTTGATGATAACTTGATTTTAGCACACTAAGATCCATTTTGGACTTCTGACCCCCAGAAGTATAAAGAAAAAAAATGTGTTGTTTTAAGCCTCTGAGTTTATGTTAATTTACTGTAACAGCAGTAAGAAACTAACACAGTAAGATGGCTTTTATTTTTATGTGATGTATAGAATTAAATTGGATATTCTAGGAAATATTGGAAATTTATTTATTTATTTTTTTGTCTGAGCTGGAGTCTCGCTCTGTCTCCCAGGCTGAAGTGCAGGGGCGTGATCTCGGCTCACTGCAAGCTCCGCCTCCTGGGTTCCCGCCATTCTCCTGCCTCAGCCTCCCGAGTAGCTGGGACTACAGGCGCCCGCCACCACGCTGGCTAATTTTCTGTATTTTTAGTAGAGACGGGGTTTCACCGTGGTCTCGATCTCCTGACCTCGTGATCCACCCACCTCGGCCTCCCAAAGTGCTGGGATTACAAGCGTGAGCCACCGCGCCCGGCCGGGAATTTATTTTCTTTATATAGTTCTTCATATTAGAATAATGAGAACCATCGAGTAATTAAGTGTTCTATTTTGTGAAGGATGATTATATAAACAGTACGAAGGTTAAAAACCGGGCAGGGCCGGCTGGGCACAGTGGCTCGTTCATGTAATCCCAGCACTTTGGGAGGCCGGGGCAGGTGGATCTCTTGAGCCCAGGAGTCTCAGATCAGCCTGGGCAACATGTGAAACCCCATCTCCACAAAAATACAAAAACCAGGCAGACGTGGTGGCGGCGCCTGTGGTCCCAGCCACTCAGGAGGCTGCGGTGGAAGGATCGGAGCCCGGCAGGTGCAGGCTGAGGTGGACCGTGATTATGCCACTGCGCTCCAGTCTGGGTGACAGAGTGAGACCCTGTCTCCATTAAATAAATAGATAAATAAATATATATATAAGTAAAAGAGGAGGGTGTCTTTTGAAGGCTATTAAAGTCGTCTAAGTGTCCTCTGATTGTATGAGGCTGGGACGGTGCATGGAAGGTTGTGTTGAATAACCTGATACTGTCTCTGAAACTATAGAAGCATTAGTAATTTTAGCCTGAGAGTGCTATAATCTGGGATAATTTGGTCCAATACTTCCAGGGAGGGTTGAAGTTTTGAGATAGCTGGAGTTATTTCAGTTGAAGACCAGAATATGAGGCAACTGGATACTCAATTATAATTCAATTTCTACTCTTTATATTAGGTAGAAATGGGTAACATGTGGGACACTATGTTAAAAGTAATGCAGCCATAGTGTAGTGGTAGAAGCAGATGAAAAGTACTACAATAGTCGTATAGATGAGGTACTGGAAAGAAACAGAGTTGAAAAATTGGAGATAAATGTCAGTTTTCCAGAGCCATGGGATGAAAACCAAACAGGATTACAACAGATTCAATTCACTCAAGATGTCTAACTTGGTAATAGGTCAGAAAACTAAATTTGTCGTATTTTCTTAAAAGTAAACAAAAATGTTCCTTTTGATAAAACACGTGTAGTGCACCTTCGGATTTGATTTTTCTTTATATTCTGTAAACTGCTCACAGTAAAACAGAAAAAAAAGTCTGACAAATATGATGGTCCTTAAATCTTGTAGGAGTATTATGCTTCTCCAAAGAATAGAGGTTTTGCTAGGAAGGCCCTAAGCAAGGAATCAAATTTCCTTTTGCAAGAAATAAAATTCTCAAAAGTTCCCTGCACCTTGGAAAGGCTCTGGTTGAAATTAATAGCACAACGTTATTTATTTAAATTTTAACTTTTAAGTTCAGGGGTACAAGTGTAGGTTTGTTAGAGAGGTAAGCTTGTGCCATGGGGTTGGTTGTACAGTTTATTTCATCACCCAGGTATTAAGCCTAATATCCATTAGTTGTTTTTCCTGATCCTCATAGCAAATATTACCCCCATAAAGTTTTATGGTTACTTTTTTCTTATCTTCTGATTAATGCCATTAGATTCACAAATTGAAATTATTTTTCAGTAGTTTAATTCCCTCTAGAAGGTTTAAAAAATGTTTCTGAATTTCCTAAGTCTTCTTTCTTTGTTAGTCTTCTGAAAAGCTATATTCAATAGAATTCATGTGCTTAGGTACAGTTTCACTAAAAGCGTATCTTCAACATTTGACCTGTTTAAAAGTTCTTAAGGTGTTAAGGAACATTAGGTATCAGAGTTTATGGCATTTGATTAATCTGAATAAATCTTGGCATCAAATTGAATTCAGCAAAAGTAACAGTGATAAATCAGAGAGCAATATTTGAAATGTCTCCATGAAACATTTTAAAACAATTTTTAAGTTCACTAATTTGAGTCATTACACTTGGCCCTAATATAGTAGATTTTAAGTGAAGCTCAGTCGAACCTGGCAGATATCATATACAAACTTTTAATAGTCATAACAATTCCTGTACCTCATTTGGAAAAAGATTATTTCCAGAGCATCAGTGCTTTGACCAGAAAGGCATTTATTATTCTGTAACACTTTTCTTGAGAAATTAGCATGATTCATCATTTGAGTATGCTCTCTCAGATAAGATTCTAATATTTGGGTGTGAATAAAACTTCAGGGCATTGAAAGCAGCTGGAAGATAGACAATAGGGCGATCATCCTCTCTTGTCATTCTCTATCAAGGTCCTCTTTAATTATTGGCATAAACAGCTATAACTTTATGGTGAAAACAAACCGCTTGGATATAGCGTTAAAGGTTGAAATAATGAATTATACATAAATCTATTTAGTTCAGTTATATTCTGTTGAATTGGGAGAACATCTAATTTTTAAATTTCTCTGGATTTCTTGAAGTTAGGAATAAAAGCTGGGGTGGGGTCTCCTGAAATAATGAGGTCTAGAATAATTTCTGTTAAATTTACTTTTTAGCAGGATAAGTCTACTAAAATCAATATGAATGGAACCTTCAATGTACCACTGAAGATAATTAATCTTTGAGAGGTTAAGTAACCATTACAAGGTAATTTACCTAATTAGCAACTAAACCAACCAATTTTTAGATTTCTTAACTTTAAGACTATTGCTCACATAGTCACGTAAAGTATATCTTCCACATAGTCACAGGCAATCACAAGCTAACACGAGCAGTTAGCACAAAATATATGTTCCACACAGAATGCAGAACAAAAAAAGACACTTTAAAAATCCTTTTCCCTTTTCCAAATTCATATTTAAAAAGTTTCTTGTGGAATTTCCCAAATGCCAGCATGGCCACATATAATACAGATTGATACTCAGACCTCTAATGAGAAACACTTAGAATTATGCTAAACAAGGAACATTCTATATTGATTTAACAAATTCTCCTCTTTCCACTTATAGTTTCTCATAAAATGTAACATGTTTGTCTTGTGTTGAGTCTGTATAGAAAAAGTGTGATAACTGAAGATATAGACACACAGGTGTATGTGTGTCTGTGTGTTCCTGTGTATTATAGCCTTTCTTTAATGTTTTCTCTTTTTTTTATATATATATACGTTAAGTTCTAGGACACATGTGCACAACGTGCAGGTTTGTTACATATGTATACATGTGCTATGTTGGTGTGCTGCACCCAGTAACTCATCATTTACATTAGGTATATCTCCAAATGCTGTCCCTCCCCATCACCCCACCCCATGACAGGCCCCGGAGTATGATGTTCCCCTTCCTGGGTCCACGTGTTCTCATTGTTCAATTCACACCTATGAGTGAGAACATGCAGTGTTTGTTTTTTTTGTCCTTGTGATAGTTTGCTGAGAATTATGGTTTCCAGCTTCATCCATGTGTCTACAAAGGACATGAACTCATCCTTTTTTATGGCTGCATAGTATTCCATGGTGTATATGTGCCACATTTTCTCAATCCAGTCTATCATTGTTGGACGTTTGGGTTAGTTCCAAGTCTTTGCTATTGTGAATAGTGCCGCAATAAACATACGTGTGCATGTGTCTTTATAGCAGCATGATTTATAATCCTTTGGGTATATATACATATATATATGTATATATATATACTATATATATATTTTCTTGGGACGGAGTTTCGCTCTGTCACCCAGCTGGACTGCAGTGGCGCGATCTCGGCTCACTGCAAGCTCCGCCTCCCGGGTTCACACCATTCTCCTGCCTCAGCCTCCAGAGTAGCTGGGACTACAGGTGCCCGCCACCATGCCCGGCTAATTTTTTGCATTTTTAGTACAGACGGGGTTTCACCGTGTTAGCCAGGATGGTCTCGATCTCCTGACCTCATGATCCACCCTCCTCGGCCTCCCAAAGTGCTGGGATTACAGGCATGAGCCACCGCGCCTGGTCTCTATTTAAGTTAGCTCTGTCCAGGGCAAACCAGCATTTCAAAGATACAAACTGTTTTTGCAAAAAGCAGGTATACACCTATTCATAGTGCAGACTTTATGTCTACTTATTTCTAAATAGATCTTTCATTTTAACAAGTACTTCACCTTCACAAAATTTAGTTGAGTCAGTGAACTCTTATCCAGATGCTATATCTTGGCCAGATTATCAAGAATTAAGCCTCACAGATAGGCTGTTTCCATTTCCTTTAACAAAGTTTATCAGTCCTGGGTTACTTCTTGATTTCTTGCCAGTGGCATATAATGATGACTCAGCCAAGTCAGTTCCCAGAGTTGGACTCTTTTTTTTCTTATACACAGGAAACTTCTTTTCCAAGAATACTTGTTCCAGTTGCTCACAATCTTCATAGTTGATGATTATAGAATGATCTATGTACTTTCAATGTACCTTCAAAAATGAGATCTGCAGCTGATAAGACGTGTGTGTGTGTGTGTGTGTGTGTGTGTGTGTGTCTTAGTAGACTTAAACCGTTGATTGAATAAGAAGCCTAGTTGATAGTGTAAGGAGAGAGTTAGAAGAACAGGGAATTATTTGGTTTAAGGAATTGTGAAGAAAGGTGCTATGCCATTAAAGTTTTTCTATACTTTTGTGTTAAATCTTAATTTTTTGCAGAATTTACTAAGCTGCAGGAAACTGTCAAAATTGACTGTTGCTAAGTTCCATATTGCTTTGAAATTATCTTAAAACAAAAGTTGGTTGATACCAAAGTACAATTTTTCCTCTAGCTTTCATAAATTGAGACAGGTCTTTTTCTCACCCTCCACATACCTATGGCTGGAAGCCGAGGGGGTTGTTCTTGGTTCCCATTACAACTTCTAGACTGTTAATTTCTCCGCTCCTTGCAAATTAGACTGTTCCTTTGAAACTCAAACCCTTTGGAAATATCAGCCATGCCCCTTTGGTATTACCGTCATCAACAGACCTCCCTCCTGGGCACTCTTGTTTTTTTTTTTTTTTTTGATATGGAGTCTTGCTCTGTCACCCATGCTGGAGGGTAATGGTGTGATCTCGGCTCACTGCAACCTCCTCCTCCCGGTTTCAAGTGATTCTCCTGCCTCAGCTTCCTGAGTAACTGGGATTACAGGTGCATACCACCACACCCAGCTAATTTTTGTATCTTTGGTAGAGACAGGGTTTCGCCATGTTGGCCAGGCTGGTCTCGAACTCCTGACCTCAGGTGATCTGCCTGCCTCAGCCCCCCAAAGTGCTGGGATTACAGGCATGAGCCACTGCACCTGGCCTCTTGTCATTTATTTAAGGCTTTAGATCTTTTGCTCAATATCATCTTCAGGCAAGTTCAGCCATCATTTCAGTGGCTCTGCTTTCAGGTGAAAGGACCAGTACAAACCTCGGTTCCCCGTTTTTTGACATCTTTATTTCCATTACTTTTTTCTTTCCTCCACTTTATTGTCATTAAATCTGAAACATTTTCTATAAGGGTATGTACCACCAGGATCTAGATGCAAATATTCTGCCTCCTGGACATCACTCCTTGCCAGCTCATTGGCCCAGATGTCCTCATTCCTACAACCCTTCATTTTCACTGAGACTCTCCTTAGGACACAGCTGCTGCTGCTCCCTCACGATCCATCCGTACTCTCTTGCTTTCAGTTTCCACGTTTTCCTCCTCAAATGCCGTAGTTCATTTTTAGCATTCCCTTGCAACTACCCTGAGCTTCATTTTCCCACAATTTATTTGTTTCTATTTCTCTTCCCAAATTTTAAATATTGATGTTTCTAAGGGTTCTGTCCTAATTGCTCTTCTTTTCTCTCTACACACAAACTCTCTCTAAGCTCTAAACACTACTCAACAGCTAATAATTTCCAGTTTTAGAGTTTGGCCCAGACCTTTATTCTGGGAGTTGATGATTTACATGACAATAGCACTCGAATAATTCAGAGGTAACATGTCCTGGTTTCCCACATGTCAGTAAGTGGCACTGCCAGCCATGCTAGACGCTTATAAGTCATTTTTGGCCCGTCCTCAATATTCTGACAATATCCAATTCAACATTCATTTAAAAAATATTTTGGTTCCAAATACATCTGTAATTTCCTCCACTTATTTTGATTTCCAATGTCCCCAGCCTAGCCAGAGCAACATATTTTCTTACCTACCCTTATTTTCTTAGGTCATCCTTAGTCAACTTATTTTAATTCTTAATCTCCTACACCCTGTTAGCTACAGAGAAACCAAAGTGATCTCTTAACATGTCTTTCAGTTTCCAACTCTCCCACTTTTCTGGTGTACTTGGACTAAGACCTATGTTCCTCATGATTACTAATGAAGACCTGTACTGTTTCGCATATCCTTCTCTTTCAGCCACGTCTCACATTAGTCTTTCTCCCTTCTGTACTTCATCCAGATTCCTACTTTTCAGTTTTTCATTTCATCCAATTCACAGGTTTCTTCTACACGCCAAGATCTTGCTCATATATTAGGGTCCTTGAACACTGGGGGTTTTTCCTAACAGACGAACCTTTCTGTATTGTATGAAAAGCTAACTCTTTTTATTCTCAGGTCTTAGCTTAAATATTCTCACTTGAAAGAAGTGGTTAAAATCTGTATAATCCAAATTAATATTTCTTTTTTTCTTTTTCTTTTGAGACAGGGTCTTGCTGTGTCACCCAGGCTGGAGTGCAGTGGCACAATCTTGGCTCACTGAAACCTCTGCCTCCTGGGTTCAAGCAGTTTTCCTTTCTCAGCCTCCTGAGTAGCTGGGACTACAAGCGCACACCACTACACCCGGCTAACTTTTTTATTTTTAGTAGAGATGAGGTTTTGCCATGTTGATCAGACTGGTCTCAAACTCCTGGACTCAAGTGATCCATCCGCCTTGGCCTCCCAAAATGCTGGGATTACAGGCATAAGCCACCACGCCCGGCCCAAATTAATATGTCTATATATAAAAATTATATGTATGAATCTTATATAATCTGAATTAAGATTATATCTAATGTTCGCCCCAACACTCTTGTTGTATATTCAGTCCCTTGTTTCACTTTGCATGTGAACACATTTTGTAATAATCTCTTCTCTTTGCTCAGTTGGGTTTCTGTGCCTGTCTTCGTCTTCAGAATTGAAACCCTAGGAGTACAGGACTGTGGCTTTCTTATTCACCACTGCAGCTCCGTAACTAAGAGAGCATCTGATACATATGTGTGAAGGGAATTGGTTAAATATAGACCACTAGGTCCAGTGGAGTCCACAGCCTATTCACTTCATGTAGTTTCCAAGAAACAAAGGCTTCTCAACATATATTAATGAATGAGATATGGGCCAGGGTATCTGGTCTGGCTGGAGATGGCTTAACTTTGAGTTCACTTGAGAGGGTATCAGTGTGAGCAGGAATGCTTTCACTCACTTCAAGAATTGCATGGTGTTTAAGGGGAAGAATCACCCTGCTTCTCTGGAGAGACATGAGGGCTCTGTGGCTCCTGTGGGCTCTCAAACTGTTGGAAGATGACTGCTAAACCTGAGTTTTCAGGTCTCCTAGTTATATTCGTTTAAACTTATAGATGATTTGTCACTATTTTAAGTTGTTTTTCACTGAAAAGTCAGTCTGAATATAGAGCCTTATTTCATTCAGATCAGAAAAACTGGGTTAGGGTGAAATCTGTTTATCTATAATTTTTAAGTAAGTACAATTTTATAAACCAGTTATTCCTAACTTGAGAGGCCTGGAGGATTTATTACAATGTGTATTTCAGGGCCACATCTGCAGAAGTTTTGATACAACATTTCCTTACTAATACCCCTGACAGCACATTTTAGCAGGCATCCTGTGTTATTCAGAAGCAGAACGTTTATGCACTACACTTTGGGAGAGAGAAGTGCATGTTATGTTACCATTTAAAGATGCCTGGTTCTTGTGGGGCAAGTTGGCAAATGATTTATCTGAACTAATGGCAGAGTGGAATTTTAATACTTTAGGGTTTTCAGGAATCTTAGAGCTGTTTTCATTTGTCTCATACATACAGCCTGAACCTTGAAGACATTAATGAATTTGTCACAGAAATTAAATGGGGTCAAAATTTACATTTCCAACCCATGTCTGTGCTCTTCATTCTAAAGCACAATGGCCTAGAGTCATATTTTAACCTCTAAGTTTTATCTTATTAAAAAATAAAATAAAATAAATAATTGTAAATACATGCATGTATTATACCTATATATACAATTTATATACATTACAATATTAATTTGAATTACACATGACATCACTAGTAAAGGCCAGTTACAGTTTAGACTGAGATAAGCCCTGTGAGAATTTACTAAGGTCAAAAAGACTCCTTTTAATAGTGACTCAGTGGCACCTACTCTAAGGACAAAGGCTCCAGTATGTATCCTAATCTAAGTTACTACTGAATGTGAGTCCTGTGATGGCTTCTAATGAAAATTTTCCATTGAAAAAAATCAATGTTAATAACTGGAACTCGAGAGCTGTAATGGGTTCTGCTGTGTTTGTCGGGCTTAGACTGTGTGCTATAATATGCTAAGAAGAGGAGTTGATGACCTGTGAGCTCTGGTCACTTCCTGATCTCATTTGATTCTTTGGTCTTTAGTTTTAAAAGGGTGATCAGAGAGGTTGCTTTATAATGGAGAAGTTGAACAAAAGGACCATCAACCTGCAGGCTCACTGTCACAGCGCAAGTTTCACCGGATAAGCATTTCAGTAAAGAGGACTATTGCCAACAGCAATACTTGCAAGGAAGCTTTGTTCCAGAGAGGATTTTTTTTTTAAAGAAGCTGCTAGAAAAACTGACACTAGAAGCTAACTAGAGTCACTCTTTCTAGATATCAATGAAATTGCAAGTCTGAAGACATTACTTACCTAGATACAGAAATGGACTTTATTTAAGAACCAACTTTATACATACCTAATATACCTAGGCTTGTTGATCAAGTTGGCTGGCTGGGGAGGAATAAGACCATCTAGAAGATCCACATGATCAGAGAAAGCATTGGGGGAGGGCAGACAGATACTTGATGCTGGCCACAGATAGAACCCAGAGACGCTCTGTGATTGAAGTGTTTCTAATACCTGGAAGCTTCGATTTGCTCTTATAACGTGTTCTAAAGCCATTTAATTCAAGACTACCCTTCCTAGTTGGTACCTGTAGATGTAACGAATCTCCTAAGGTATTACTCTGGGCTCCATCGGACAGAACAACTACCTGGAGGTAGGTTGTGGAGCCTCCAGACTCCACGACACATTTCACAGTGCTGTTTACTCCAAAACACTGGCCTAATTGAACTAATGTAGCTGTTGTATAAGACGAGAAGTAATACACGAACATTCTTAAAGTCTGTTCTCTTTTGCCTTGTGACCTTAAACATTTGAAAGACCAAGATGAACACTATTGAATGGAATTGTGTTTCCATCGTCATAACTAATCTGAAAGCCTAAGTTTTACCTCTTTCACTGCACATCCAATCTATTTTATGGGCAGAAGAGCACAATGGGCTCAGCTATCCAGGCTTTAGGGGTTATTTTAATCTTTAAAGAACAATAGACACAAGTAAAAGTGCATACATAAAGTAGGTATTTTATATTTAATTTTTATTTTCATATGCATGAAAAGGGTGTTCCAAAAAAAGATTAGAGAAGTCCATGGCGTGTCTTTCTGGTTAATGTTACTTTATTTTTTGGTTCATCTACCATACTGCTTACAAGTTACTTGTTTTTTTTTCCATGGAAAATTTTTTTTAAATGAATTGATTTTACTTTTCATCAGCACAGTTGTTGACTAATACCAAAGTTAGTTAGAAGGTTATGATTTTTATATTTATAGAATGGCAGGGGCAGCATTTAGATAATACATCATAGTAACTTGGCATTTATGAAATATTAGTTTTCCATAAACATGAACTCAGAGAGGAAGGTTACATTTTTTTAAATTATAATAACATTTTGAAAACCATCTGTCCTTTAAAATGTTACTAAAATATATATTGGAACTGGTGTTTTAGATGCCAGTCCTTCCTGAAGAGTGTTTTGAGATTTTTTTCAAATACTGCCTCAGTTCTATATAAAATAGTAAAAATTCTGCCTTCTAAAATGACTACTGGATGTACGTAAGAAGTAGTTAAGGAAATATTACATAAAAATAGATTTGCAAAGGTAATTTACTGAGGGATTATTTACACTTTGATGAGTGGATCTGGATATTTTGATACTAAATGAAAGTGCTTCCACTGGAATTAGAAGGGAACAGAGATCTGCAAGCAGGAGTGAAAAGAATGTATGTAAGCCGGGCACGGTGGCTCATGCCTGACCTCAGGTGAGCCGCCCACCTCAGCCTCCCAAAGTGCTGGGATGACACGCTTGTTAAGTGGTACTCTAATTAATCAGTAACTTAAACCTCAAAAGAGATTCATTATGTACACAAAATTAATCTTGTGTAATCAAGTGTATAAGTAAAATTAATTGAAGAAATCAAAAAACGCACAGTGGCTGACACCTGTAATCTCAGTGCTTTCGCAAGTCTAGGTGGGAGGATCCCTTGACCTAAGGAGGCTGAGACCAGTGAAGCAGCACGGTGGGACCCCATCTCTGTAAAAAAATTAGCCAGGGATGGTGGTGCGTGCCTGTAGTCCGAGCTACTTGAGAGGCCAAGGAAAAAGTATCGCTTGAACCTAGGACTTGGAGTCTGCAGTAAGCTATGATCACACCACTGACTCCAGCCAGAGCAACAGAGGGAGACAATGAGAACACATGGACACAGGAAGGGGAACATCACACTCTGGGGACTGTTGTGGGGTGGGGGGAGGGGGCAGGGACAGCATTAGGAGATACAGCTAATGCTAAATGACGAGTTAATGGGTGCAGCACACCAACATGGCACATGGATACATATGTAACTAACCTGCACGTTGTGCCCATGTACCCCAAAACTCAAAGTATAATAATAAATAAATGATAAATCACAAAACACTTGTAATTCCAAATCCAGATATATAAACCACAGGAACACTTAGATAAACACAGGTTATACACACATATAGTATATGTATGATAAAATATACTTGTATGTTCAACTTGGGAAAGGTTGATGATTTTAGAAACAAACTAATAATTCTATTGCCTTGTGCTCTAATGATTTTCAATTTGAAGATGTATTTGGGTTCAAATACATGAGGCTCCATATACAAAACATCTTTCTTTCCCCTCTTCTCAGCATCATTTTTTGGCTGATTATTGGACTACAACTGGGAGATCTAGAACTAAATTCCTGCTTAGTGTTTACTTGTTCAGAGCATAGGCTTTGAAATCGTCCTGTTTTTCCTCAGTCTCCACAGTGGTACCTAGTAACCTTATGATTAGGGGATCGTGTAGCATTTCTCTAAGCCTTGTTTTCTTAGCTGTGAAGTGGTAAATTTTGGAAGCGCTTTGTTCATAGGATTTCTGTGAAAACTGAATTGGGTAAAGAATGTAAGGCATTTAGCACAGTAAAATAACTTGGATTAAGTAACTTTTCAAGGGGTGTTTATTAGTACTTAAACTGTCATTGTCATCAAAATTCTGTTTTTACATATGAACTTAGAAATGTCATTGTAACCTTCTCAACTCACTTGGTCATTTGAAATGGAGAGGTTGAGTTAGGTGTTTCTTAAATTTCTCTTTAGCTCTGATACTATGAGTCTGACGTTAAGTAATGCAAAGTTGGTAATTAAATCTTCCCCTTTCGTGATGTAGGAGAAAGGCATAAAAAACTTCTGGGTGACTGGATTCCCTTGCAAGTTTATTAGAATTGTAATTACGTAGCATTTTGAATAAAGCGTTCATTCTGGAAATCGTTAAGTTTACTTTTCTTAACTCCGTATTTTGTCAACTGTGGAAAAATTGGGATTTAGGAGTAACCTCTGATTTAAAATTCCACCTACTAACCATTTAAATTGTAGTCTTGTAATTTCCTAACTTTGGTCTTGAAGGTGTTTATCATTCTTATGCGTTATTATACTGTATTATATATTTATGCAACATAAAATGTATAGTTTTAACTATTGCACATGTTTACATATGAAAGGTGTAGTTTTGAACTTATCATTATTAAATTTGCTAGTTTTGCTTCACTATTCATTTTGGACACTTATCCATATTAGTACATGCAACTCAAGTTTATTCTTTTGAGCTACTGTATATCATTCAAATGTATGAATGAATAACCTTGCTTTGGTGGACATTTAAGTATTTTCATGTATCAGTATGAAAAGCAGTTTCAAAATGAACATTCAAATATACATTGTCATATATGTGTATAACATTTGTATATATGAAGGTTCCTGTGGGTCATATATCTGAAATCAAAATTACAAGTGTTTTGTACCTTCTATAATTAATTTTACTCTCAATTTTAAGTAAACAAGATTAGTTTTTGCACATGATGCCTCTCTTTATTCAGTTAAAATTACTGACATAATTAGAATACCACTTAAAACTTGAGAATATTTTCAAGGGTATTTATGCAAAACTTACATAAATGTGTTGAAAAGTCCTTTTGTATATATGTAGAGATTACATGGTATGTTAAATTTATCAATTTGCCTAAATATCAAGTTATACTTAAGTAGTGTCCATACACCATGCTTTTGCTTGACTGAACTCCAATATGTATATCGGGAGTACTTTTTAACATTCATAGGTTAAGTGGCCTGTTTTGGCAAATGATATTAAAAATGGAATTCAGATGAATGCTTAGAGTAAAGATTAAAGATGAATGAGCTTTCATATTAATCATCAATATGACAACCCTAAAGGGAAGCATGATTTTCAAATGTACCTCCTTGTAGGCAGGATAATTCAGAAATGCACAGTGCATATTAGATATGGGATTTGAGTCATAGTGTATTTCTCTGAGAATGTAATTTATTGTACTTTCACATCCACCCCACTGAATATGCAGAGTTTAAGATGCAATGGCCAGAAGACATGAGCGTGTCACTAGAAGGATGTGGACGTGGGCTCCGGGGCTGTTGATGAGGACGGTGGTCTTTTGGGGTCATCTGGGGAATGGACAAGGCCAAGGTAAGTGCAAGGATTTTCTAATTCTTTGCGAGTTGGATGCGAATTTAGCTTTGTGATGAAATTATGCTGAGTCTTTGGTTTGATGTTTAAGCAATTTGTTATAATCTTCCGTCAGGTTTTTGTTACAGGGCATTGTAATGTCTCTGCATCAGTTAAATTGAAATAGAACTAGGTGTGAGTAAATGCATCACAATTGAAGCCATCTTTCTGAAATTGGCTTTTCTCTGTTGTAATTGGTGATATGTATATATATGTGAGGTATTATGAGGCTATATATATGCGTGTGTCTCTGTTGTAATTGGTGATATGTATATATATGTGAGGTACTATGAGGCCATATATATGGGTGTGTCTCTGTTGTAATTGGTGATATGTATATATATGTGAGGTATTATGAGGCCATATATATGCGTGTGTGTGTGTTTTGGGTGGGTGGGTGTGCCTGTGTGTTTGTGTGTGTGGTATTTTACAGGAACACGTAGCATATAAAGTTGTTGTGATTTTGAAGAAAAGTTTTTGGATGTTTGTCTCTTTAGGGTTTTTATGTTTTTGGATGTTTGTCTCTTTAGGGTTTTTATGTTTTTGGATGTTTGTCTCTTTAGGGTTTTTATGTTTTACATTTTAGAATTTCAAGAACCTATTCTTAAAGGATGTGATGTTCTTTAGAAATTAAATGCAAAATGTGACGTTTCTCGTTCTTCTGCCAAGTGTATTTAGGGGAAATTAATGATAGAGTGGAACTGCAAGGTTGTGGCATCCTGAAATGTCTGTTGGAGAGTAGAAAAGGGCCATAGATTTTGTAATAAGGCTTTCAATACTGATTTGATCAATAGCTGTATGGAGTGGTTTGTGCCAAATCTAGTATCTGTGAATGTATTTTGTGATAAGTATTGTATTATTTTTGGAGGTGTGTTGCCTGCTCAGATACAAATTGCAATTCTGTATTTGATGTGATAAAACATCCTGACACCCCTGAAATTTTCTTTTCCTTTCGGGGCAAGTATATTCGGCACTGATTTTCTGCATTTTCAAGGCTTGAAATGAAATCTGTGAGCAGGAAGTTTACAGAGTTATTTCAAGGGATAGGTATATTTCTCCAGATAAAATTGAAAGTGTGCAGTGTTATTATATAATTGTGATGAAGTTGAGCTTTGCTAGTTTGAAGTATCTAATAAACACTTTTTAAAAGATCCTTCAAAAAGAGCAGTTTTCTTGCCATATGTAATATTGTTCAATGAAGTTTTGAAATGAAATAGATATTTTTCAAAACCACAAATGCATCTGTGCCTTTGTATATGAACAGTTGTATATACATGTAAGCAGATAATACATTTTGTTAATTAAGATCAGCTTTGATTTTAATTTTTCTTTCCTGTCATTCAGAATTTGTATTTGCATCTAATAGAATTCTCATTTTTCTTTTTTGTGATAAAACTAATGTAAAATATATTCAATACACATAGTAGTTTTTTTCACCAAAGGTCTAAAACAAGAATATGTAGACAGTAGCTACGTTGGATTTCTGTGGCTATAAGAGTTGTCTATTTCTCTGGTAATGTGTAGAATTACTAAAATGCAGCATGACAACTGTTTCTCTGTAATAGTGATCCAACATGACATGTAGTATTACACAGGGTTGCTAAAACCTTCCTCTGACCATCATTTCCAGTAATTGTGGCTTGTTTTAGATGAGGAATAGGTTATTAGATATTTAAAATATTTGAGAAAAATAGGTATCTTCTCTCTTATTTACCCAAACCCTTTTATTTACTCAATATTGATGGCTCCAGTATTCTATCTTTCACTAGGGACCATCATTTATTAAAAAATGGCCTGAAATCAATTCCAAGTCTAGCTGTAGTGAAGCTTCTAGTGGGAAATGCAAGTTAAGTAATTTGTTTTCTTTCTAAAAGGATAAATTAAAATAGACAATGATTCAAAGAACAAAACAACTTAATAGAAAACATAATGGAATGCTTTGATATTATGATTCAGGGAATTTTGCTTCCTTAGTGGTAGCTAGATTGAGTGAAGGAGATTGCTTAGGTGTAATGAGCAAATCTTATAATTGCAAGTATAACACAAGCTGCATATCATCATTTAGCTCAATAAGCCTCATTAAATATTAAATATTACCTTTTAACTTTTATGCAATTAAGCAGAATTTAAAAATAAAAGATTTAAAAATTAAAGTTTTTATTACTAAGTATCCTTTAAAATACAAATCTCACAGCTCCTTATTGTCAAGAAAAGAACACATGAAAATTTATAAATAAGGTTTTCTCTCTATTAAGTTTACAGTCTTGCATTAAATATTGGTTATCGGGACCCACCATGTCCGAGATTATGATTAAGTATCAATGAAGTATGACTCTTGCAGCAAATATGCATGCAAATGTTATAAGATTATTTTCACATTATTTCACATAATTTCTTAAGCATAATAGGATAAGTAAATTATAGTTTCTACACAAGCTCTTCATATTTATGAATGGACCACGTTCTAAATGTTTCAGTCATTGGGGAATCCCAATGTCATATTTACGAATGGACCACGTTCTAAATGTTTCAGTCATTGGGGAATCCCAATGTCATATTTATGAATGGACCATGTTCTAAATGTTTCAGTCATTGGGGAATCCCAATGTCATATTTATGAATGGACCATGTTCTAAATGTTTCAGTCATTGGGGAATCCCAGTGTCATATTTATGAATGGACCATGTTCTAAATGTTTCAGTCATTGGGGAATCTTCTTAGAGAAACCGTGGGAGAAATTGTAGCTAAGCTCAAAAACGGAAGACAAAAATCCATTTAACGAGGAATGTAGATTAATGTCATAGTATTATCGCGACTGTGTGCAACCACTACTTATAAACAATGATATAAGAAATGCAGTCTGAAATCTGAATTCTAAATAGGAATGTAGGGCCATTATCCCTCTGGGACCCTTAGGGTCAAAATAAGAGAAAAGGGATGAATGGTGGGTTGGAAGTAAGTCAGTGATCCTTGTCAATTTTTTGTATCTGTCAAGAAAAGCATCTGCTTGAGGACATCCATTTTCCTACTTCTGAGTTACAGAATAATAGGTACTTATCCTGAATGTGACATTCCCTGACGTGGACTCTGTGTCTTTGCTGCTCAGGTGGTGTGTGCATGAGAAAGTGCTTAACATCTGAAAACGGAGACAATCCTTAGAGAAAGATATATATGAATTTTAAAAGGAAATATACCTACGATGGAAATAAAACAAATAGCATAAATTTCTAGCTGTATTTTGTCTTTTTGGTAACTATTACAATATATACATTTTCAAACAACTAAGTTCAGCACTGACTTTGGGAGAATCTAGATAAAACTGAACTGACATATAATAAGCATTGGTGTAATTAATAGCACAGCGGGCAGAACCATGGGGGTATTTCCTGAGGAAGAGGGACTATAGAGAGGCAAAAGAAAACCCAGGTCATTCTGGGGAGTGCCAGGAGCGGTTATTATATTCAGAACTGAGAACTTATTTCTAACTCACCAACCCATAGTTCTGGCTGAAGTGCAGTGGTGCAGTCATAGCTCATTCACAGCCCCAAACTCCTGGGTTCATATGGTCCTCTCATCTCAGCCTCCTGGTAGCTGTGACCACAGGTGTGCACTACTATGCCCAGCCAGTTTATTTTATATTTTATTTTCATTTCATTTGTAAAGACTGGGTCTTGCTATGTTGCCCAGGCAGGTCACAAACTCCTATCCTCAAGCAGTCCTCTAACCTAGGCCTCCCAAAGTACTGACATTACAGGCATGAGCCATTGCATCTGGCTCAAAAATATTTCTGTCCTAATGGCTTTAACAAAGAAGTGCCATTTTGGGGATATATACAATGGTGTGCTGTTTGAGAGTGACACAAAAATAATTATAAGAAGAATGGAACGAATATGTCAGTATGTTTTCAAAAGCAAGTTAGCCCAAGTTTTTAAACAAGCATAATTTTAGAGTTTTTGTAACTAACTTAGGGTTTAAATGTAGCAAAAATTTTAAACATTATCATGAATACACAGAAAATTTTAATCAATTTGGTTTCCACGATGAATTTACATGCTTAAATTCCTAATTTCAATTTGCTGCTAGTTATGAGAAAGTTTGAGATTTTGAAGAAGCAAGTGGTTCTTACAAGTGTAGCAAACTTAAATTTTGAGTACAATTTAATTTAACTTCCATTTTTATGACCAGATTTTGGGTCAGCCGTTAAGCATTCAAAAAATAAAATCTGTTAATATCTGGCAATTCCAATTTTCAGTTTTATTGATCTTCACCATGAAATAATATATAAGTTAAGGGGCACAATTTTGGAAAAGCAGATCACTTTGTTGTCCTATTTAGCAGGTTCTCAAATTATGCCATCTTGGAATCATTACAAGTAATTATATGAAGACAATATCTTGTGTTTTGTATTTCATTGTTACACATCCAATTATTCTCTAGAGATATCAGAGAAAACCCACTCAAGAAGGGAAGGTTAGATAAACAGCCCTCTCTCTCTCTCTGCCTTTGCCTCCATTTGGTTCCTTGTGTTCATTTCTCAGTGCATTTCAAAGTTACTTTTATTGTTCCCTTCATTTTCTCTTTCATTCCAGAAGTTTAAGTGATTGCATAATTCTTTTGACAGCTGAAGGTAGTATCCGACTTTGAATTAAAGGTTTACAGCTTCTCAGATCATGTGATCTATGAGTTTTAACATCTTAGGATCGCGACCAGTAAGGAATAATCACTTTGAAAAACCTTGATGCTACCTAGAGTTTGTGTTTTGTGAGGTTGCTTGGTAAATTATTTTCATTTGATAATTGAATATTGCTTCAAGAGAGGTAAGCTCAGACATTTGGCAATGAATATTGAGTGTGTATTCCAAGAGACATGACCTTAAAATATCATCAAGCTAAGTAGTAGTGAAATTGAACTCTGCTGTATAATAGAAGTCAGTGTTTCTTACATCTTTGTGATACATAAATATTTTTACATTGTGGTAGACAATAATTTGTATGGGAATATTTAATAGAATTTAATTTATCCTATGGCAGAATTATGTTACATAGGTTATTTTAGTTTTTAATTTCAGCATCTTAAAATTATAAATGCAAATATTCAACACATAAAACCCACATGAATACACACTCCCAAACATTTGAAATCCTAACAGTCATTTCCAACAGCTCTTTCCTACAAAAGAAGTCAGCTATTCTTAGAGATGACATGCATTCCCATAGCTTGAGAGGTTCACACTATAAGGTAAACAGAGAAAGGATTACAGCAGTTTAAGAATACCAGTGGATTTACTTTAAAGACAATAGACTTTTGAATTACTTGTCTTCAAAATTTGGTTTCTTGAGAAAATTATCTGTGTAGATTAATCATGCATTTCAGATACTTTCCAGACATCTGAATGTTGTTTTCTTAAAAGTAGCCAGCAAGCCTTTTTATGCAGTCTGCATGGGAGATAGTAAGAGATGTGTATGCTGTATATCTACTAGTAGAGATTTGTTTTTGAGTGCTTCCTTAAAAAATTATTTTTTCTGAAGAAAGGGATTTCTTTTTTATAATTTAGATTAGATGATTTTACATGTTTTTAGGTTTTAACCTCTCTGATCATCAGGGTCATTGCCGTGGAAAAAATGCAAGTTATGGCATATTTCATTTTTATAAGGAAAGAAGTTGATAATTTAGACTTTTTTCTTTTACTAAATTGAATTACATCACTCAATATTTGGATGGCATTAATTCACAATAGTAACAAAAATATCTTACTATTCAACCTAATAAAGTATGATTTCCTTCACATTTAACTTAATTTGCTCTTTAAAACGTCTCCTAATGAAGGTTTTCTCATCCTCTGAAGCTGAATTTATTTAGGAAAAAATATTTTAAACACCATCCCAAGTGATATAACTATTTTTATTGAGCTTTGATGTTCTATTTGAACATATTTGAAGACTGTACAAGCACTCAATTTAGAATTAAGATTTTATTTGGAGATTTTGGTTGTATTTGAAATCTGTCGTGGAATTAAACATGAAGAATATGTAAATTTACTAGATGTCATTGTCTATGGCACATTTTAGTCTTATCTTTCTGCCTATATGTAAAGAGGAATAGAAATAATTGGTATAAACAGGAAAAAAGAAGTAAAGTAGTAGGATCAGATGTGAGAAATATATAAGCTAAGATACTCTTTTTTTGTTTGTTTTTTGTTTTTGTGAGACAGAGTCTTGCTCTGTTGCCCAGGCTGGAGTGCAGTGACACAGTCTTGGCTCACTGCGGCCTCCACCTCCCGGGCTCAATGGTTCTCCTGCCTCAGCCTCCCGCGTAGCTGGGATTACAGGTACGCATCACCACACCCGGCTAATTTTTGGATTTTTAGTAGAGACTAGGTTTGACCATGTTGGCTAGGCTAGTCTCAAACTCCTGACTTCAGGTGATCCATCCACTTCAGCCTCCCAAAGTGCTGGGATTTCAAGTGTGAGCCACAAGGGCCAGCCTAAGCTAAGATATTCTAGAAGCTAATAATAGTAAAATATAATGTAAATTGTTTAAAATTAAGCTGTATATGAAATATTTTCTAGGACTTTCCTGCCAGAAAAGTAGGAATAGAGTGGCAGAAGGAACGAGGTTCCTTCTACAAGCAGGCACACATCCTATTTCACTTTATCCTGTGATCAGTCTCATAACCATCTCCTGGTGTGAAGTGCTAAAACTGTGCTTTAAGAATAACTTAAGTCCTTTATGTACAAACTAAAGTATGAGAGCCTGAACCTTGGAAACCAAGAGATTCCAAAAAGCCTTATGTGTGAGACTGGGTGCCACAGATCTTGGCAGAAATTACTGCTTATTCTTAATTCTTATTGTTCCTTTCTAACACTTCAATTTATAATGCCAATATCTACCTCAGCCTAAAGACAAGCTCTAGAATCACTTGTGTTACTTATTACATTTCTTTTGAAAAACTCATGAATTACACATGAATTTCAAAGTTGCCAACTGAGATTCCAAAGACTTAAAAAAAAAAAACGTGGCACCTTTCCATTATAAAGGCTGTACGCAGTCTTCATAGTGTTTGTCTTTAAGGGACAACATGCCTCATCCATCAGCAACTTTTCTTCCTTAAATCATCATATCTTGCCTAAAAATGTTTTCTCAAAAGTTAGGAAGCACTAAGATTTGCAGATTGTTATATCACATCTTAATCTACGTATCAACTTTAGCATTATCAAAGCATGAACTGTTCTGGGTTTTCATAGTTAATTATGTTTGTCATAATAACTGGGATGCAATTGTTTTTCTTATGATGATTTTGTACTTGCTTTTCTTATGGTAACTTCTGATGCTTGTTTGTAAGATCTTCCTCTCTTTTCTCCATCTGGTTATCTTCTTACCTTCTGTCCTTTAACTCAGATGTCACCCACACTGTGTGTCTTTCTGGATTGCTTCTTATTTAACTGTTGCTTCTCATAGTTTACATACCTCCTCCTATACCACACTATCGATAATTCTCAAACCGCACTATATGCTGGGTTGTGTCTTTATTTATTTATAAGCTCCTTGATAATTCGGACTATATATTTGTATATTCAAAAAATACTTATGAAGTGTTTACTTTGGGTCAGGAATTATTGAGTGAAGGAAATTGACCAAAACTCTGCCATCATGAAGCTCGCATTCTAACTTAGGGAGACAGATAACAGACAATGAGCCACATAAATATGCAAAGTATCGTAAGTTAGATGGTGAAAAGTAATCCTGGATGGGGATCAGATAATTTTCAAAGGGTAATTTTTAACTGGGTAGTCAAGAAAGGCCGCACAGAGAAGATGGCAATTGGAAGAACAAGGTGGTGAGAACTGCTGAGTCTGGAGCAAACACACAATTTGGAGTAGTAGAAGATTCCAGAAGTAACAGAATAGAGGCAAAGAAGTGGGAATTGTGTGGAGTCTTACTTCCTGTTGTAATGACCTTGGCTGTGCTTTGAAGTGAGGTGGAAAGTTGGTAGGGACCTTAGTTTTCTTTTTAATAATTCATTATGAATTTTGAACGGTCACTATTAAAGACTCAATAATTTTGCTTTATTACTCTTGCAATTGACTACAAAATAGTGTATTGAAGAAATGTTAAATTCTAATTTAAACTGATTGAAATAGGTTTTTATCTTTTTATATTTCTCATCACTGAATATCTCATTTTTAATTAATTTGAAAGCATTCTAGGATAGTGAGCCAGTGCAATTTAGCATAATGCATAACTTATTATTCATCAGATTTAGGTATTTAACTGAAGATGCTAATTAGGAAAGTAACTTGTTCTGTTGGATGATTTTGATAAAGCTACTTTCAAATGATTATCACATCCATTGATGTCATATTAAGTTGTGTTTCTGGAAGCCAAATTTAGGCAGTGGTAATGAGTTAATATCTCTAAGTGGATACCTTTTATCTCTACAGTCAAGGATACTTGAAAGTGTAAAAACATACTGGCTTCAAGTCTTGGGAACTAGGACTTACCGGAAATGTTTTGGTTTGTCTTGTTTTCTGTGGAATTGTCTTCTCGGAAAGATGGTGTTTCCTTTTCAATAGGAAAAAATTGATCCTATGCTGCTTTACTTTAATGCTTTGCTTTTGTCAAAATAGTGTTTTCTTAGGAAAATTAACCTATCATAATATAATGAAAAGAGAAATGCTGAAGACACAAAATGATGTCCATGTTAATATTGAGTAGGAAGCATCAAGGGACATGAGAAGAGGGAAGCGAAGAGAGGGAGAAGAGAAATATATAGTGTAACAAAAATTAGTAAAAAGGATTAGCATATACATGTAGTCAATAAGTCAATAAATGGCTGTTTATAGAAAGCCTACCAGGCACAAGGGGATATAGCAGTGAAGAAGGCAAAGACACAATTGGCTATACTGTAGTGAGGAGGGAAAGAGGACGAAGACATACAAATACCTAAACAAAGCAATGGTGTGAAGGGCTATAAGGTACACTACTACGAAGAAGATTACATGTGATAACATGACTGAGTAAAACTGGCAAGTAGGAAGGCACTGATCTGGCTGTAGGTATTTCAGAGCATTTTTCTCTCTGAGGAGGTAATATTTCATTTGAGAGTTGAGTGAAGACAAATAGGAAGGTACTTTGAAGATCTGGGGTGCTCTGAGCAGAAAGAAGGGCAGATTATAAAGATTCTGTAATTTAAAAACAGAGCTTGATCGTTTCTTACAAAGAAAAGAAGGCCGGTTTGGCTGGAATGTCCATGAAGGAAGAGCATGGAGAGAGATTACATGAGTGTTCTCAGGGACCAAATCTAGATCTTATATCAAAGTGTGAATATAAATTAACTACATTGAAAAGTGTATGATGGATGTGTGATACGATGAGGTTAGCGCTTAGGAGGGTGTACTATTGTGGAAGGGTACAGTAGTGAAGGAAGGGGGTTCATTTAGCTGACTGTTGCACCTGTCCAGTTGAAGGATGATGGTAGTTGGGATTATGAGTGTAGCAATAAAGTTGGAGAAAATCAGTTGAGATTGGAAGTTGATTTGAAGATGACTGAATTTACTGAGCAAGAATTATATCAAGGTATTTGGATTTAGGGACATGGGGGATTATGGTCACTTTTAGTGATATGGCAAAGTCTTGATGATGTGAGGCAGTTTGCAAGTGACAGAGGTGTGGGTAGGTGCGTATGTGTGATTGATTTTACATTTTTTTAATCTTAAATTAAGACGCCAGTTAGAATCCAAGTGGAGACATCAAGTAGGCACTGACAAGTTGACTTGGCTAGAGATGTGAGTTAGATCATCGTAGCCTATAGATCATGCCTCAAGTCATGAATCTAGGTGAGGGGTTGGCAAACTATTATAGCCCATGAGCCAGATCTGGTCTGCCGCCTGTTTTTGTATGGCTCATGAGTTATAAGTACGTGTGGCATTTATAAGTCTAAAATGTAAAATACAGGGAAATTTTTCAGCAGGGAAAGTTCCATAAATTTGCCTCTTGGCAACACAAAGCCTGCAATATTTACTATCTGGCTGTTTGTCAAAAATGTTACTGACTCCTGATCTGGATGAAACCCTGTGAGGAGAGAGTGTTGATAGAAGAGAGAGAAGCATCATAGTGGAAATTAAAATTATGTCAACTGAAGTGTGTAGGGTAGAGAATTTAAGCCTGAGTATAACAGTAAGAGATTAAAATAACAGTAAATTCATTATCAGCGTGATCAATGAAACCTTTGGGGGCAAAGAGGAACTATCTTCATCAGACCTTTCACTCACTCATACAAAGATCTTAGGCAGGAAATATAACTTGTTTGAAGATCTGAGATAAGGGTAATGTAGTTTGGACAAAGAAAGCCAATGGGAGGATGACATTACGTCTGGCCAAAGATTTAGGGAAGAGCCAAATACTTCAGGCTTTTTAAAGTGATCTTTAGATAAAGAGGAGGTCATCAAGGCATTCCGAAGTTGGAAGATCACATCACATCTGATGGGAAAAAATCTGGCTGTATGTGCATCTAGGATGTAAGGAAGCCAACATGGATGTGAAGTTAAAATTGTCCATTGCAAATAATAAAATGAAGGCCCCAGGTGGGCTTGGCAAGGGCAGATTTGGTACAAAATCCTTATTGGAATGGGCTTAAGCAGTAACGGGAATAAGGATCTAGCTGTTGTGTTTAGTGGAATTTTATCAGTCTTTTTATTGTGTATGATATATAGATGGTCAAAATAAGGAACTTCTGCATTTTCGGTTTTTGTTTTATTTTAATTGAGATTTGAATTAAAAATAAGAAACTTTTATTTTCAAAATTGGAGACTGTGTTTAAAAAGTATAGAGTAGGGCTAGAAAAAAACATAAAACTCTCCTGATGAGAGTGCTAATCATGACTCTAATCATAATAAAATACTTTTCTGATAATTTTTTGTGTGTTTCATTATTTATGTATGTATGGGAAGTTGTACCCTAGCCACATGCCAATTCACCTGGTGAACTTGCTCTTCAACGTGCCACAAATATTTCCTTCTATCTTTAGCCTTCCGGGGTTTCTCACATGGACTATTGGCTCTTCCTACTTGAACCTGCTGGTAGTACCCTGTAGGAGACATGCTACTCCATGACAACAGGCACCACGCTGTAGGGGAATTACCACACCTGTCAATCACTATCTCTAGAATGTGGCCTTTCATGAGCCCTGAGATTTCATACTGTTTCTCTGAGCTGTAACAATATTTATATTGAAAAAATAAACATGTTCTTCTATCTTTAATATTTTATATCTTATAATTTGAATATCCCATTTTCATTATACTGCTTAGCTGCTAAGTTATGTTATAAAAACAAGTTTTAATTATCTGCAAACACCTTCAAATCTAATCCTTACCGGTGAAGACTGATGTCTGGTTAACATCTGCTAGGACATTTATTTCCATAAAGTATTTATAGCGCCTTTTTGTTATTGATTGGTATGATAAATGTGTAACTCTTACACAAAGATAAAATTTTTAGATTTTTGTATTTAAAATACTGGTTATCGAAAGAAAAACCCAGATGTTATTTGTTTCTCTTTCTGCTTGAGGTACTGAATCTATTTCAAGTCATATCTCTCAGTATTGATATACTTAATTTTGCTGAAATAATAACACACTATCTTTAGCTACTTTTTTTCTCAGTATGTCTCCTTGTCGCTCACCATTTCCGCCTCATCTCTCTTCTCATCTTTATTTCTTTTTCTTTGGTCTTCTTTTACTTTAGGGATTCTTTCAATTTAGAAGTGTTCTTGTTTTCTGATAATTACTATTCTTCTTGGATATACACAGATATCCTTTTCCGTTTCATTTGTGAATTCATCTCAGAGGCATTTTGTGTGTGCCTTTTACTCATAGCTTCTCAGAAGTCCCTTTCGAGGTTACCGATTTAACATGTCATGTACTATAAGGTTTGCATGGCATGGTGGCAGCTGACTTTTGCCTTTACATGGATTGAAATGTTCACTCAACATGGATTGGTAGAATTTTTTTTTTCCTTAAACATTACATTGCCTTGTAAACAAACAAAAGCAAACCCAAGACTCAAAACAGACATCAGTATTGGTGCCCCTGGAAATAGCTGCCTTCTCACTAAAGTAGATTTTGTCATCCAACTTTATGTGTTGTTGAACACACATGGTGCTGTATGAGCACTCACTCACTAGTCTAGAAAACATTGCTGTGACCAGTTACCAGAAGAATAAATTCAGATTGCTCTTCACATTCTACAGATGACCCTTCTGAAAGCCATTTGAATTCATTATAAATTATAGTTATATTAGTATGGCTTTAATTCATTTGTAATCTGAACTTTATGTGCAATGCATTTTTTCTCGTGTTTAATCGTTTTTGAATGCTAAATCATTTGCAAACAAATGGCTTGTCCTTGAGAAAGAATTTAAGGCTGGAAGTACATTAAGTGCCATCTGGGTATCTGTGTCAATGGTTTTGTCACTACGTGTGTGTGTGTGTGTGTGTGTGCATATCACCTACTTTATCACATTTATTTGATAAAATTGATATGCAATCTCTAAATCATTGTGTCTCCAACTTGTGTCATCCCACAAATACAAATTTTTGTCCTAAAATTGGTGGTACCCTTTATAAAACTAGAAGTTCTCATTTGTGCAAAGGAAGGAAAAATAAAACAAGAAACAAATTCAATAAAAAAATTAAAGGTCAGATTTCTTTTATAGCTGCTGAGTTCCTTTCTTTCCTTTCCATCATCCTCACATTCCCAAATCTCAACGAAGTTGAGAAATTAAAACACAAATCATGAGATCATATATTCACCTTGTTCAGGAACTGAAGGATTACATATACAAGACTGTACCTTAATAAGTAGAGGGAGAAATAGGAAGATCTAAATAGAATATGAAAATTTATTATAATGCAGTTCTCTTCTAAAGTGTTTCCTAGGCAGGCTAAGAGTATGTTGCCAGGAAATTTTAAGAGACCCACTCCATTATATAGAAGAGGATGTGTGTAGATCTCTTAATTCTGAAATGTTTAGAACTGAGTACAACAGTTCTTCGAATAACGACGTTTCATTCAATGTCATTTCATTATAATGTTGATGAGAAAAAACAAATTGATTCCAATTGGGGTTCACTGTCTGTGTAGAGCTTGTGTATTCTCCCCATGTCTGCATGGATATTCTCTGGATGCTCCAGTTTCCTCTCACTTCCCAAGGCTGTGCATGTGAGGTTGATTGACGTGTCTATGTGGTCCCAGTCTGAGTAACTGTGGGTATGTGTGAGTGCACCTGCAATGCGACGGCGTCCTGTCCAGGGCTGGTTCCCACATTGCGTCCTGAGCTGACAGGATAGGCTGTGGTCAACTGCAACCCTAAACTGAAATAAGTAGGTAAATAATGATTTTACTAGCTTTTATTAATCTTAAACGTATGAATAGCTGAAATTTATTTCAGCATTTAATATTAGAAGTGTTTTGATCTTTATTTACAAGTTTGTTGACGTTTTAGTTACCAAAAGCCATAGAAGCTTAACTCTTTTGATGTCAACCTATGGTAAAATCGGTTTCGCTTACTGTATTTTTGTACCAATTAACCATCCGCAATTTATCCCCCCGTATGCGTGTATCAAAACATCACGTGACCATAAATCTATATACCTATGACCAGTTTTCAAGCACCTGTCGATGATGTTAAGTGAAGACTTATTGTAGTCCTTTTCTGGCATAACAAAGATGTGTGTGTTTTGTTCAAGATTGGAAAACTTCTTTCTGTAAAGAACTAGACAGTAAATATTATAGGCTTTGCTGGCCATATGTAGTCTCTGTCTCTCCTTCATCTACTCATTCTTCTTCTCCCCTTCCTTCTCCTTCTTTAAACACTTCAAAAATGCCAAAACAATTTTTAGCTCTCAGCCATATGAAGCAAGCCATTGATTAAATTTGGCTTGTAGGCCCATAATGTGTGAATTCCTTTACATCATCAGAATGCCACATATATATGAAATGTTATCTATGAGAAATTAATGGTGCTCCCAGCAGAGAGAAATTAGCCTAAGTTAAGTTTGGGCTTTGGAATTCAGGGGAATGCCATGCACAAAAATGCTCTGCTTTTAAAACTAGTTACTAACAGTCCATTTCTGATATCAGAAATACATGAAAACTACCAATTGAACGGACATTATTCACTACTTTAGTGCTGCTACTCATGTGTGGTGGAAAAAGAATCCAGAAAACTTTCCTTTCCGTTTGAACATTCATGCAATAAAAATTTCCAAATCTTTTTTTGAACAAATTTTTATCTGATAGCTCTCTTGTGTACTTTATAAGTACGTTTTGCTGCTTATTCTCAGTAACTGTATTGAAACAATCTGTTTTCCTTTATCAATCAAAATAAAATAAGAAATTTAGCTTAATACTAATATTAAGCTGAAGTGCAAGATATATGAAAAAGAGAGAAAAGAAGCAGGATAAACTGACCTTTTGATAACTGCAGAGGACAGCAGATCAAAGACTGGACTTTAACGTCTTACATTTTCAGAATCTATCACAGTAAGTCCACTGGGTCCAGAAATAGGTTTTAATCCTAGATTGAAATGACTCACAATGCTGTCATGACATTGAGTTTGATGGAAAAAGTGAAGTTAATGTTTTTCTCAATATTTTTTTAAAATCAATGATTGATTTAACTATAAAATGGACTGATTCTGAAGAAATTCTGACGTTGGAGGTGAAAATGCTTTTACTCTAATAATTAAAATCAATTTCTCTAGATATCTGACTTTATTCTGCTTTATAACATGAAGAATGAAACTATATTTATTAATGAAGTGTAATCTAGCAAAGTGGCATAAGCATAATTATCAGTCATTTACTAAAATTGTGTGTTTTTTTCCATTGCATGAAAACCCTGCCTTGTTTTAATTTGTATTGACTTTTTAAAAGCAATTTTAGGTTTGTAGAAAGAAGTGAATAAGCATTCACACGTCATCCTCAGCCTCTACCCCAATTTCCCCGATTTTTAACATCTTGCAATAGTGTGGTACATTTGTTATAGTTGATGAGTCAATATTGGTACATTATTATTGACTAAAGTATGTAGTTTATATTAGAGTTTACTCCTTGTCTTATGAATTCTATAGGTTCTGTCAAATGTGTAATGACAAATAATCCTCACTACAGTGTCATACAGAATAATGGATTCACTCTCCTAAAATTCTTCCTTGCTCCATCCGTTCATCGCTTCCTCTACTAATTTATGTAGAAGATAAATTAGTAGATTGAGTTGATGGTTATAGGAGTTTAAAGCACAGATAGAAAACTAGATTGTCCTACCTACCCAGACTGTGCTTCTCACTCTCACTGTGCCCTTTCTTAACCTTTGGAAATGCTTTTATTCATATATAAAATAGGCTATAACTTCATATAGTTGTATTACAAAAAGTTAATGCACAGAAAAAGACTTGTGCTAGGTATATGGTTTCTTCTCAATTAAATGGAAGCCATTGCGTGTGTTTGTCAATAGAATTCGTCATACTTTATCTCACATATCTTTACGTCATTGTTGGCACATGACATGTTTAGACTGTGCAAACCTCCTCCAAATCCCTAATAGCCACTGATCTCTTTACTGTCTCCATAGTTTTGCTTTCTCCAGAAGGTCATGTTGTTGAATCATACGGTATGTAGACTTTTCAGACTGGCTTCTTTCACTTGGCAATATGCATTTAAAGGTTCCTGTGTGTCTTCTGTAGCTTGACAGAATAATATTCCATTGCCTGGATGTACCACAGTTTATTTTTCCATTCACTTCCTGAAGGACATTTCGATTTTAGTGATCATGAATAAGGCTCCTGTAACATTCATGGGAAGAAGGTTTTTGTGTGAATGTAAGTTTTCAAATCCTTTAAGTAAATACCAGGGAATGTAATTGCTGGGTTGTGTGGTAGGAGTATGTTTAGTTTTATAAGAAACTGTCAAATTGACTCCCAAAGTAGCTGTACTATTCTGCATTCTCACCAGCAATGAATAAAAGTTCCTGTTTCTCCTCACATTTGCCAACTTTTTGTATTATCAGACTTTTGGATATTGGTCATTTTAATAGTCATGTAATAATATCTCACGGTTGCTGTGACTTGCAGTTCCCTAATGATACATGACTAGTAACTTCAACATCCGTATTTGACAGCTGTATTTAGACCTTTGGCCTATTTTTTAAATGAGTTGTTTTCTTTCTTATTTTCGAGTTCTTTGTATACTTTAAATACCACTAATTTATCTGATATGTTTTGAAAATGTTTTGAATATGTTTTGAAAAGATTTTCTCCCAACCTGTGGCTTTTCTTTTCATTCTAAGCACAGTTTGAATAACAAAGGTCTTTAATTTTAATGATGCTCAATTTCTCAATTTTTTCTTTGTCTAACCCAATAAATCAGAAAGCTTTTTATCATTTCACATGACTTAATATTCAGGCAAGGTCTATATAGGCCCCTTTCAAACAGTCATAAAGTTTAGAAGCTCTCACCTCACAAACAATAACAACAACAACATAGAAACAAAAATGACAGCTTTTGATATTGTCTCAGTAATTTCTCAATTCAAGAACAGATTACTGAGCTTTATAAGCAATACGTATAGATATCAATTTCACAATAAAATACCTTATGATATTTATCAAATCACCTTAGTTTTGGTCACTTATTACTATTAGACTAAAATGTAATTTGTCAGACATGAGAAATCTTTTTGTAGTATTTTTTAGAGAACCAACTATTTATTTTAGCCTTTTCAGTTCTTCCCTTGCTGTTTCTCCAGTATAGTCATTCCAATTGTCTCTATAGATGTATTAATACCAAGTACATAATAAACACAATTATCTCCCACGTGTACCCCAACCCCCTTCCCTGTTCATGCAGTCAACATAAAGGAAGCAGGTCAAAAGGAAGCAGGTCATGTACCTGTGATGTGCTGGGTTGTAAGGAAAGGTACACAATTAATTTACCATATCTGAGTTTTCTTCTTCTGTGTATTTGTTCCATTTAATGCATGTATGTTTTTTATTCCTCAGGCCTCTCCAGTCCTAACACACTCAGGGATACTTGATACAGCTATAAGGCTGTGTCTTTATCAGGTACCTTTGGGTTACCCCCAGCCAGGGGTGGGAAATAGAGGAAGTGAATGTCTGTATCCTCATTATGTATCACACAGAGCAGAAACATAAAGAAGCCTGTGCCATGAATGGGTCTCTTCTTTCTCCAAAAACCACCTACACCTTCAACTCCCACTGCTTAAAGGAAAATCTTGTATTAGTCTCCCCATTTTCTCCTCAAACTTGCTTTAGCAAAGCAGTTCCTAAACCTCTGTTAATGTATGTCCCCACCCCCAACTCAACACACAGTGTTATGTCACATCACAGAAAAGAAGTTCAAAACAAAACAAAACAAAGCCACAGTCTTACAAGAAAAATAGGTAAGTTTTACAAAAGTTGTATACTGTATCTCTGCTTTGAATTTTGTCATTGGCTAAGGATAGTAAAACTCCTGGAAAACTATAAAACAGGAACTTACTTAATATGTTTTACCCAAGATTTTTCAAACATTTTTGGAAGGATACGTATTAACATCTTGCAGAGGTAATGTTACATGAAAAACTTAGCATAAGACCAATCAGGTATTCTATGCAATAATGCAGATATATGAAAAAATAATATAATGAAATAAATGACTTTTCAAAAGGTATTGATCCTAGATCCACATTCTTTTTTTGGTTCAGGTGAGGCAATTAGAATGTGAAAAAAAGAAGCATAGAACAACTGTCTAATGAGAGGGACGAATGCTCCTGGGTGGAAAGTTATCAGAAGATAAATTAGTAGATTCAGCATTTTGCTGTCTATGTAGTTTTTTGTTTGTTTGTTTGTTTGTTTTGCTAGTACCAATAGAAACAAATTCATTTTCTGGTTTGTGTCACTGGAAATGTATAAATTAGTGGTAGCTGTATAGCAAACTTTCAATATGTAATAATAAGAGATTAGATGTAGATTTAATATCATTATTTAATTTATTTGCTTGAATACCAGTGAGGAATTTCCACTTAAGCTCTCGTTTTCAAGATGAGTGCTTAATTGAATTCCAGAATTCATTTTGAAATAGAACTTTGTGTAGAATATGAATTTCTTTGCAAGAAGAATCATTTGTACACTTGGGTTTGAGAGCAGTTTAATGTCAATATAACTTCTTTCCAGGCTTTCATTTCCTACTTTTTGATATGGGAATAATCTCATGGCGTGATTGTGAAAGTCTTAAAAGATAATGTTTGGGGGGAGGGGAAGGGATAGCATTAGGAACTATACCTAATGTTAAATGATGAGTTAATGGGTGCAGCACCCCAACATGGCACATGTATACATATGTAAGAAACCTCCACGTTGTGCACATGTACCCTAAAACTTAAAGTATAATAAAAAAAAGATAATGTTTGCAAAGATACTCTGTGCACTCAAAGCGTGCTCTATGAACTTCATTGCCGTTCACATTTTGGGTTTATGAGGCTTCCATTTGCTGTCAATTCAAATGTGACTCTGAGTTAGATGCCATGGTGTGGGAGATGATGTTTATTGGAGTTTAAAGCACAGATAGACAACTAGATTGTCCTGCCCACCCAGACTGTGCTTCTCACTCTCACCGTGCCCTTTCTTAACCTTTGGAAACACTTTTATTTATATATAAAATAGTTTCATATACTGTTTTATACTATATACTTCATATAGTTGTATTATGAAAAGTTAATGCACAGGAAAAGACTTGTGCTAGGTATACGGTTTCTTCTCAATTAAATGGAAGCTATTGCCTGTATTTGTCAATCGAATTCATCATACTTTATCTCACATATTCAGTGCTTTACATCATCTTTGGCACATGGTATGTTTAGACTGCTCAAGGGTTAATTACGCCAAATTTATCTATCTACAGTAAATATAGCCCAAGGTACCTTGTTTAGCTGAGCCAAAGTTTGCATTTATTAAAAATGTAAATTTTATCTTGAAATGATGCCTGATCTCACAGAACTATGGTTTCCAATCTCTAAATCACTGTGATCAGTAGTAAAACTATGTACTCTGTGTCTGTCCTACTAGCTATATTGCCGGGATCTGGAGCATGACTTTTGGGTCTTTCTGTAATGCCTTACCTCTCATCAAAATTCACAAAATTCACAAGACCTGCTCTCTGGATTGTGAGACTTTTTCATTACAAAGAAAAAGGTGCTGTCCTAATGCCATTCCAAAGCCATTTGAAATGAGTTGCTTTCGTTTCCAGGGAGTCATTTTTATGTTGGTTATCATTACTTCACCATTACCTTTTAATTTGGAAATGTTAAAATCCATTGCCATGCTCCTTGGAATATAAAGATCATATAGGGTCATTGAGATGAGTCTGAAAGTATCAGTCACTGGAGACCTTCTAGTGGGATAATGTTGTTAATATCGCTGGTATTCTATTCTTCACGTTTCCTCCAGTAAAATGTAAAGTGACCAAAATATAAGCGTCATACAGGCAAAGATTCTTTTATTTGTTCAACGAACACTGCCTTCACATAGTAGTCAGTTAATATTCACTACTAGAATGCATGTTGAATGGCAGCTCTTTTATTTGCCATTAGCATTGGCCCACTTTATAGCAGTTGGACAAAAAAGTTGGACAAAGTGTGTTGATATTTTATGAAAAAATAGATACCTCTTTCTTTCATTGTTGCGTTTTCTGTGGGCAAGTTGATAGACACTGTAGTCCTGATGTTATTTTAGGACATACAGTTGAAGTTACTAGATCCTTTAGAGTTTATTTAATTATAATATGAAGCTTTGAGTTTCTGTTTCATTATTAAATAATTTATTTTATGATAATGTTGCTTAACTTAGTGTGCAAGGCCTACAAATAAACCTAATAAATATCTTACAAACTACCTTAAAATAAATCTAACATTTTTTACTGAAATATTTTTAAACATGTTGAAGTTGGAATGCCAGGTAATTGTATACACACACACACACATTAGGTTTTCATTTGGTTTCTTTGTTCCTATTATTGAAATTCCTATGCTAATAACCATATCAATTTATGAAACTCATTTTGAGAAAAAAGGCCTAAAATATAACTCATTTTTAAAATGATTTTCTCTTAATTTATAATGTAATACTTTAATAAAATATGGTAGGGCAATTTTGTATAAATATTTATGCTAAGTTTTCTACATAAGTTACTGCATATAGTCTAGTTTTTAATAGAAGGGTTTTTTTTGCTTCAGTATCCACTTTAAAGTCAATGACATTTAGTGTTTTTTACTTTACAGTTCTAAGTTACTTATGCTTAAATAGTCATCTGACTTTTAAGTTAATGTCCAACTTGATTGTTATCTCTCTGTATCTTATCGATGTGTTCTTGAAAGTAGTTAGATTTTGAAAAACATTACTAAGAGGGCATTTTTTCATCTTTGGAAAGTAACTTGGGATAAATGGTTGTCTTTCGTCTTTGTCCTCCTCTCTACCCACAACTCCCCATCCCCGATCATTAGCTGAACTTGTGTGCTGAGGTTAATATTCTGTTTCACCTTTCTTGTCAAATTGCTAGATAAAACTCTCTTCAGTTATATACTGTACAAACAGAATCTCATCTTTTTAATCACTCTCTTTTAAACAAATGTGTTCACCCTCAGATTTGTTGTCATTTAGAACAGGACTTCCTATTAGAAATATAATAATTTTCATTCATGTGGAATCTTCAATACAAAAAAAAACAGAAAAACACATATCAATGGTTTGCATGTGTCATGCTGATAGTTGGGGGGCAGCTGATATTAGAAAAATTGACACTATATTTCTGAACACAAACCTTGTTTCATCTTAGAATTTGGTGTTGAACCAATTTTGTACCTCATTGCTATAAACCTTATGTATCTAATGAGTTGTTAATATGTGATTAACTGCCTTGGCCAAACTCAAAATCTTATTCACACATACAGTACACACAGAGAACTTATTTTTATTTGTTCAGTCACTCCTTTAGTCCTTCATTTATTTCACAAACATTCATTGACACTTACGTGGCAGCACTCTTATAAGAATAGAATATACCCTGTTAAATCAGACATGATTCTTGCTTTTGTGGAGCTTATGCTTTAATGGAGAAACAGAAAGTCAAGCAAAAACTCAAACTATATAACTTTAAATTGGATATGTGCTAACGAAGGAAAATGTGGCACTGTAAGAAAAAATAATAGGGAGTTAAAGGATAAATAGGAGTTTGGTGGATGAAATTTATGAAGGGCTGAAGATTTCAAACAAAAGAAACTGATGCAGGAGGGTGCAGCTTTGGAGTCAAGAATGAAGTTCTAGGAGATAGCAAAGAAATGGTAGGAGAGGAGGTCAAAGTAGGTAGGATTTTATATATTATCAATGGGAAAATATTGAACAACCCTAAGCAGAAAGGCAATGATAGGAGGTCAAAGTAGGTAGGATTTTATATATTATCAATGGGAAAATATTGAACAACCCTAAGCATAAAGGCAATGATATATGTTCATCTTCATTACAAATTCTTCTATCTTTAGTAGACCTGTTTTCAGGCAAAACTTCATGACAGAATAGTAACAAAGAGAAAAAAAGTGGTGTTCTCAGATTATCTCTAACTCACCTGATGACTTTAAGATAAATGACCTCAACATTTTGTGAGGCTTTCCCTTCTTATAAAGTAAGGAGTTTAGATGAGGTGAGGTGTCCAATTTCATTTAGCTTCAATTTCCTGTAATTTGACGGCTGTCAAGTCATGCTTTGATTTGTTCTGTTTGTGAGCCAGAGTAACTTTAAGGCAGTATATTAACTAGGAGATCTATTTCTTTACTTTTAAACTTCAAAATTATGATGATGTAAGTATTTTAAAGAGCATTTAGAAAGTAGACAAATGAGAAATTTTTAACATTTTGGAATGCTTCTATTTCTTTTTGAAACCTAGGTTTTTGGTGGTAGTGGTGATATTTATTTTTGCCAAACTAACCATTCCATGTAATTTTGTAGCATTTTGGGTTGATGACCACCGTAAGTCTAGTATTCCCATATGTGTTAAAATTTATCTTTACAATTAATATATTTTCACTGAATTATTTAATTAAAAATTAAACTACGATTTCTAATACATGTTCAGTGAGATATTATTAGGCATTACGTGAAAGGGATTTCTGGAGAAAGAAAGAATTTCTGGTTAAAAAGAGTTGAGCAGGTTTTCCTAGAGCGGTTCTCTCGGTCTCTAGGATGGAGCTACAGCATAAAATATCCCCCAAATTTACTTCACAAATTAGCCCTTAGATTTCATGAATTACTTATAATTTTTTTTGTAGACCACAGTTTCTTTGCTCTTCAGTATTACACTTGCTTATGTGAGTTTCTAAAACTAAGTTTAATTTTGGAAATTCTTAATTTTATGTTTATATTTTGAATTGTGTTTAAAATTAAGTTTAGTAAAAAGCTAGGATTTTATTTCTACCTACAAATTCAGTGTCCCGTCAATAGAAAAAAAATTCTCAATAATATTTTGAAGTTACTTTAGTCTTTGTAATTAAAGAATAAAAATTTACCAGGCAGAAATGCCCCAGAAGCTACCTATGGAGGAAATATAAATATTATTATTACCTACTAATATTAGTATACAAAATAGTCAATTATGTGTATAGAAGTTAAATTATATAAAAGTTAAATATTTATAAATGATACAGGACTCACGTGTTTGTGTGCTCTGACTGCTGTGCAGTCACAGTCTGATAAATTGATAAACAGAGTTTGCAGTAAAGAAGGAGTTTAATGATTGCAGGACAGCTGAGTGAGGAGATGCGAGCACCCTCCAATCTGTCTTTCCAGAGAGTACTTGGTTGGGGTGAAGGGATTGTAGAGGACCACGGGCTGGATAAATGGGGTCACTGACTGGTTTGGGTTAGGGGGATTAAATCTTAAATCACCAGGATGTAGAAACTTCGCCCTTTAGTGAGTCAGCTTCTCCTGGAACCCTTCGGAGGAGCTGATGTCAGTAGTTTCACTGGTATGTAGGATCTGAAAGAATACCTCAGAGAGAAAACTTAACATTTCACAATGCTCAAGTTGTTATCTATGAGTAGTTAAGTTTAACTATAATCTTGTGACAGGATATAAATGATTGTGGGGCTGTACCTAATAAACAATTATGAGGAAGCAGGACAGATAGCAAGTTAACTTAATGTTTAAGGCTGGATGTGCTGGAAACTTATTTTTATTTCATCCCCTCCCTCCTTTCCCAAATAATTTTATAAAGATTATAGGGATGGTTTCATTATATATATATATATATATATATATATATATATATATATATATATATATATTTATAACTTCTAATATTTTATCAGTTAATAAAAGCTCAAATTTTCTAGACATTTTTGTTGATTAAGCTAATAAGATCGCCTTTACCAATGGATCTTGAAATGTGGTATGCTAAATGAATTTCTGTTTTCAAGAAGAATTGTGCATGATCAATAATTCACTAAAACAGTAGGCAAGTAAACTATATCACTAAGACACTAGGCAAGTAAACTATATTTTTAAATTTACTAGTGGTGCAATCTTGTGCAAGTCACCTGACACTTTATGCCTTAATTTCTAAAAGAAAAAAGAGAACTTCCTAAATTACAGAGTTGGGTTCAAATATGAATGAGAAATATAAATATGAAGGTATTGGAAATATTAGAAATAGGAATATGAAGGTATCTGCTATAGTGTTAGTGACTGACATGTACTTAACTATCATTGACAAAATTATTATTCTTTTCTTTTTTGAAATAATGGAGACATAGTAGAGAAGATTTTGTTAATTTCAGGTGTTTTAACTCTTTATTCAGTAAGTTCTTTGTAAAAATTTATAGGAAGAACTGAAGGGATATAAAGGGTTCATAATAAACACAGCAGATGATTTCTGATCCTTAAATCCAGAAACTGGGCCCTAGTCTATTTTACTTTCTTATTTCTAGCAAACTACCTAGAAAAAGTTGGAGAATGGCACTATTTTTTTTATTGATCTCAGCTTCAAAAATTTCAAAATGTAGTTTTTCATTAGTAGTAGTAATTCAAGCTAGAACATATAATATATTCAACATTACACAAAGTGATTTACTTTTCTATAAGTTATTTCATTTAACCTTAAGAATACTTCGTGGATATATTTATATTTATTTTTACAGATTAATAGATTGTTATTAGCAGAGGTTGGGTAACTTGCCAAACTCTGATACATTGCTAAGGAGTGAGCTAATTGAGCCATGTTTCTTCTAAATACTATGCTCCACTGTAAATACATGAGATTAGAGGTTAAAGTTTGAAAATTACTTCTAAGTAAGAAATACCTCACTCAATTTTAATATTGATTCTGGTAAAATTCTTTATAAAGGGTTTAGCATTCTTTATAATGTTTGGGGTTGGGTCAGAGAGAAGATAATGAAAAGAGAACAGAGCAGATAAGAAACATTTTGCACATCTGACTTCCAAACTGATCCTCTAAATAGATTTTTTATGCTATCTCATCAAATTGAAACTTTTTGATGGATATAGAAACAAAAAATATTGTATTAAAAATATTGGGAAAGATTGAGGAGAAAGAAAATTTTTTTCAAGAGAATCAAACTATATTATTCAAGGTATATTTCTGTGTGAATCTTGAAAGTAGGGAAAGAAATATGTCAGCGAAAATACTAGAAGTCATTTATTATTTGATTGTCACAAAAACATTAATTGATTGTTTAATATGTAGCAATCACTAATCTAGAATGCTCTTGCTCTGACTTATATTCCTTTCCCAAATATTCCAAACCATGACCTTGTATTAATAAAAGAAGACGTTAAAGTAGTATCTTGATAGTTTACAAGCACTTAGAATGTATATTTTGAAATTTTGTGGTGATCTGATGAGTGACTTTGAGTCTCAAAATTAGAGAAGTTTCTAATAATTCTGGATTAAACAAAATGTGAAGGGAATTAATCTTGAAACAAAAGGAAAAGAACTCATCCATACAAGGAAACAACTTTGTGATTAACACCTGACTTTTCATCAGAAACAATGATAGTCAGAACACAATGGGATAGCACATCCAAAGTGCTGAAAGAAAGAATAATTGTCTTGTTCTGTTTATGTTACCAAAGTTGTAATGTGAGTAGGATTTATATTTAAAGGGGAAAAACTTTAAGAGGAATTAGACATAGTCAATGGAAAGAATATGACCAATAATGTGTTCTAGATCTCGCTTGGTTCGATATAATGCATTTAACTTTGGATAATTCAGGAATCCTTTGCAAATCTTTGTTTCTTTGCCTCCAATATAACCGGGCTGGAGTCAACACTGAAAAGCTTGAACTCTCAATATCGTGTATATCTGTTATTTCAAGTTATCTTTGCCTCCGATATAACTGGGTTGGAGTCAACACTAAAAAGCTTGAACTCTCAATATTGTGTATATCTGTTATTTCAAGTTATCTTTGCCTCCGATATAACTGGGCTGGAGTCAACACTAAAAGGCTTGAACTCTCAATATTGTGTATATCTGTTATTTCAAGTTAGTATATTTTATCTTTCCTTCTTGATGGAGGCTTGTCTTATTTTGTTCTCAACAGTTAGTATTTTTTTCTTTTCATAGTTCTGTAGCAATTGCTTTCCAAATATAAAAATAATTCTTTTGTGCTGTGTGAAAATATGCGTCCTTTTATTTAAGCTGCCAGACAGATGTGTTATTTCAAGTGGGAGACTATGATTTTTCTCTATAGATGATGGGTAGGGTTTTGTTGTTGTTGTTGCCATTTGTTTGTTTGTCTAACTTTACTAGTAGGTAGATTATTTGAATGACTGATCTGATTAACCATCATTCCTTCTAAATCTGTCTCCTTTCCTTCAGGTCTCTCATCTGAACACATTAGAAATTCTCAATACAGTTGGTATTGTGCCCAGCTAAATCCATCTGATTTTTATTTTTAAAAATGGCAAGTTGATGTAACATTTCATCATACTATATAAAAGAGAAAAATCAGAACAAAATGTAATTGACAGTTTTCTGAGTTTCTTTTAGTCTTAAGTTTTGAAATTGTTTTTGTCTATTTTTATTTAGGGTCTCACTCTGTCACCCAGGTTGGAGTGCAGTGGTGCAATTATGGCTCACTGTACTCTTGATCTCCTGGGCTCAAGCAGTCCTCCCAACTCAGCCCCCAAGTAGCTAGAACTACAGGTGTGTGCCACCACACCCAGCTTTATTTTTTATTAAAGAAAAAAAATTGTAGACCTTAGCTTTCATTATGTTGCTCTGGCTGGTCTTGAACTTCCAACCTCACGTGATCCTCCCACCTTTGCCTCCCAAAGTGCTGGGATTAAAAGTGTGAACGACCTCACGAAACTGTTTTTTTAAATTATCATTATAATACTTGATAAAATAAACTAAAACAAACATCTGAAAATGATGCTGACATAGTTGGGTGCTGGCTTTAAAAAGTCCATTATGTCTGTTTTCTAAGGTGGCATTTAAACACATGCACACACGCACAGACTGGGTGCCTTAAACAACAGATACTTATTTTCTCACAGTTCTAGAGGCTGTAAATCCAAGGTCAAAGTGCTCCTCTGAGGACCATGATGGAAGGATCTGTTTTAGGCCTCTCTTCTTGGCTTGTAGGTGTCTGCCTTCATGCTGTTGTACTTCTGTGCATGCATGTAGCTGATTTTTACCCCTTTCCAAATTTTATTTTATATGGACATCATTTTTGTTGGATTAGGACCCACCCCGAGGGCCTCATTTTAACTGAACTCTTATTTAAAACATCCAAATATGGTTACTTTCAGAAATACTAGGCTTTAGATTTTCACCATATGAATTTGGAGAGAGGGGAGCACAGTTCAGCCCATAACTAACACACGGTAAGTAACTATTGACCAAGTTACTCATGTTACTCAAGAGAGATAATTCACTTTGTTTTTTTTGTTTTTTTTTTTGAGATGGAGTCTCGCTCTGTCGCCCAGGCTGGAGTGCAGTGGCGCGATCTCGGCTCACTGCAAGCTCCACCTCCCAGGTTCACGCCATTCTCCTGCCTCAGCCTCTCTGAGTAGCTGGGACTACAGGCGCCGCCACCACGCCCGGCTATTTTTTATTGTATTTTTAGTAGAGACGGGGTTTCACCGTGGTCTCGATCTGCTGACCTCGTGATCCACCCGCCTCGGCCTCCCAAAGTGCTGGGATTACAAGCGTGAGCCACCGTGCCCGGCCCACTTTGTTAATACAAAGCAATTTTTTTCCTCAGTAGGTGTAAGAGTGTGTCAAACAGAAGTAGCATTTTAACATATAAGATACATAGCTGAGCTCTAAATATAGGAGACAGTATGATAATTTTTACACTTCAAATTCTCTGCCTGCATTAGAATATTTTTGCAGAATGTGTAAAACAATCTAATGAATTGATTGGAATGTGTGGGAACAAGAAATATGGTTGTGATTTTTACATAAAGCTTTTATATAGTTCCTTTAAAAATATAATTCTCATTTACGTATTTCCCTAAGGCAATGGGTATATTTTGTTTTATTATTTTTGATCCCTTGATTTTTCTGACTATGGTTCACAAAGTAAACATAAGATAAAGTACCATCCTGTACCTTATTTTCATGCAACAGTTTTTTTCTGCTAAATTAATATTTTGTATATTTTTATTTTGTATATATTTGGTATAATTCTGTTAATATTTTATATATTTTGCATATTTGTATATGAGATGCAGATGCCTTAGACAACATGAAAATATCTTTGAACATCCCTATTTTACCAACGAAGAAAGATAAGCAAAGCACATGATTAATAGATTTTAGAATTAACTGGTAAGTTACACGAGTTTCAATTTCCCAGAACTCTAATATATATCCCTGCATTCTTATCATGAAATATACAGAAAACACCATTTTGTTGCCTATTGTTACATTTATTTATATTGTACACATAATCTCAAAGTTTATATTTTGCCACCATTTATGCATGAATTTTTCATGACAAATATTTCTAAGTATTCCCATTATAGGTATATGTTTCCCAGAATAGTGGTTTCAGGAAGTCGTACTATTATCCCACTGTCAATTTACTTATTTATTTTATTTATTTTTTTCTGTTTATTTTTAAGGCTAAGTGCGAGTGGAAAAGAAAACAAGAAATCTGTAACTGGTTGTGATTAATTAGTTTTGAACACCACTACATTTGGACTAGCCTGCTAATTTATTTTTCATCTATACTTAACTCATCAGCACTCCCTAATTCTTGCTTATCTTAAGCAATTGAAATTTTCACCCAAGCTTTAACCTAGTTAGAAATATATTTTTCTAAAATTCAAACTCCATATTGTTAAGGTCATACCTTCTGAAAAGTAGTAATATTTTCACTACTTTTTAAATCCAAACATTTCTAACTCTGTGTTGCAGATATGGATACGAAGAGGCCTACTGCTACAAGTTTATATAGGCTGGCTATTTTGCACTTTAGTGACTGATTACTGTTTCTTTAGGAATGCACATATTTGTCTTGCTCTATAGTTACCATTCATTGAATTGTTAAATGTGTGGTCAATATTGTATATGAGCTATTCAGATATGTGTGATGTGCACGTGCACAGGGATCTTTGTCCTTTGTGATTAGTATAACTGTGCATACCCATCTTTTTGTGAGTCTCTTGGTCATTCAAACTGATCTACTCATCCTGTACTTTATCTTCATGCAACAGTTTTTTTTCTGCTAAATTAATATTTTGTATATTTTATTTTGTATATATTTGGCATAATTCTGTTAATATTTTATATATTTTGTATATTTGCATATGAGATGCAGATGCTTTAGACAACATGAAAATATCTTTCAACATCCCTATTTTACCAAGGAAGAAAGATAAGCAAAGCACATGATTAATAGATTTTAGAATTAACTGGTAAGTTACACAAGTTTCAATTTCCCAGAACTCTAATATATATCCCTGCATTCTTATCATGAAATATACAGTAACAAGGAATGAAATTAATGTATTAAAGTATCTTAACCTATCCAATTAAATGGTATTTTGAAAAGGACTTTAATGCTCTTTTGACATTGAAATAAAGTGAGTTTATCTTGAGATTCCATCAGATAATGAAGAGCTGGTAATTACATCTTTACATTTTATTGCTCTTTAAATGGCAGAATCTTCATTATTTCTGCAAGAGGTCACAAGCATGTTCATCTTAACTTGACTGTTATACCAATAAGGCTTTATTAATACATCTATAGAAGTAGCCAAATCATTCATTCCATGACTACGCAATTAACTAATCCTGTTAAGCTAAAGAAGTAATGACTCAAATGTGTTGGGTAAAACTGTAAGACACAGTGTCAGCAAGGTGAAGTGACTTCTCTTTAGCACTTTGCCTAAATAACGTTTTTTTAAAGAGACATATGCAAAAAAACATGAATGTATCATGAATTAATTTGTGCATGGTTTCCCTATAAACTAGTCACAGTAGCAACCACAATTATGGTAAATTATCCACGATAAGGTGCTGATTTTTCTTTTAAGGAGTATACCAATATAACTATTTAAACTTGGAACTATTAAGCTATCTTTTTTCTCTTTTTTGTAAGTATCTCAAGCTGAAATGACTGTCAGCAGGATGAGGCACATGCCAGTATATGCTGCCAATTTGAGATAGTTCATATCCCAGGACTTTTTTAGTATTGTCTATATGCCAATCTTGAGAAAATTTCAGTTACTTGCAGAGTTTTCCTTTGTGCAGAAGTGAACTCAGTTCGGATATTTTGACTTCACTACTAAAAGTGTGTAAGTCTGTTTTCTATAACTGGAGACAACTGACTCAACTTTTTAAATAATTCTAGGTGTCTCTAGGATTACTATATATTAACGCAAAAAGGGTTATAACCACATACTACAATAACTACAATAATTAAAATAACATAAAATTACAAACAAATTCATGGCACTCAGATTTAGTAGGTATGTATGGCCCTTACACATTTATTTATCCTAATAATTTGTTCTGATGGCAAAAAGGTACCCAAGTAGAAAGAATAATGTTAGAAGGCATGGAGTAATCTTGCATTTTTCATTATAATTTCATATATAATTTCATTTTTCATATATAATTTTGTTTTTAATGCATAGTTACCATGCATTAAAAACCAACCTTCTTTTTAGCCTCTTTAAATAAACACAGTTAACACAATCAAGATGATGGAGATTTTCAGGGATCACCTTATCAAGTTGCCCATTTCTAAGAGTATTTGGAAGCAGATATTACTAAAAACAGTAGTTAGGGTGCCATAATTGCCTTGAGGTAATATTGACTGTAAGTATCTTCAGTGTCCAGAAGTTTTCCTGAAAAATAACTTCAAATATAAACTTCACGTGATAATTTATTTTTTTAATTTACAATAGTTTATCTTTGTTGTTTTCGAAAATGGTTGCGATCAAGGTGACACATGCATACATGATCAGAGAGGCAGTTAATTAGGACGATAGATGCCTGAATCAAGATTTGCTGTTCTGTTTGTGTTTCATATGTTGCAAAAATAATATATTCACAGCAAAGTTTTTGATGGTTTGGCTGTCAATGCTATGGATGTTATTACTGTCCCTCAGGCTTTGCTGATGAGTCTACATGTATCAGGTTGTCTCCTTCCTCTACTTATCTTCCGTCATTGCCGCTCTAATAGGATTGAAGTAATTGTAAATCTCTCCCATTGAGTTATTTTTTCAAGTTTTGAAATTTTTAGTGTATAAATTGTTAAGTTTTGATAACCTACATTTTAGTTTATTTACTTATTTTCATGGTACATATTTAAGGCATACATATATGCCATGAAATTATTACTACCATCAAGCCAATTAACATATCCATCACCTTTCATAGTTTTATTTTTATGTGATTGGCAAGAGCACCTGAAAAATATACTTTTGGAAAATTTTCAGTATAGAGTACAATATTATTAACAATTGGTATCATACTATACGTTAGATACAAGTTACTCATCCTACATGACTGCCAGTTTGTACCCTTTGATCTGCTTTTTTTCATTTAATCTTAATCCTTATCCCTGATGACCACCATTCTACTGTTTCTGTATACTTGGCTTGTTTTTAGATAGCACATAGAAGTGAGATCATGAAGCATTTTTCTTTCCATGTCTGGTTTTATTTTACATAGCATAATGCCATCCAGGTTCATCCATATCATCAAAAATGGCAATTTTAATCTTTTTTTAAGATTGAATACTATATACATAATATTTATATTATTATTACAGAGTTTATAAGATTATAATATGATATATATCATAACTATATATCATAATTTGTTTATCCAATTGTTTTCATAGCTTGGCTATTGTGAACTATACTGCAATAAACATGGGAATACAGATAGATCTTTCATACACTGATTTCAGTTCCTTTGGGTGTATACCCAGCAGGGGGACTGTGGAGTCATACAGTAACTCTATTTTAAATTTTTGAGGAACCCTCATACCGTTTCCCAAAATGGATATATCAGTTTACATTCCCACCAGCAGTGAACATGGGTTTCCTTTTTCCACACCCTCATCACACTTCTCTCTTTTTTATATAATAACCATCCTAACAGTTGTGAAATGATATATTTGTTTTGATTAACATTTTTCTGATTAATGATGTTGAGAACTGTTTCATACACTTGTTGCCCTTCGTATGTGTTTTTTAAATAACGTCTATTCAGATACTTTGGCTATTTATCAGTCGGATTGTTTTTTGACATTGAGTTGTGTGAGATTTTTATTTCACATGTCAACCCCTATCTGACATATGGTTTGTAAATATTCTCTCCCATTCTGCAGGCTGTCTTTTCATTTTGTTGAGTGTTTGCTGTGCAGAAGCTTTTTATGCACTGCATTTTGATGCAGTCTCACTTGTTTATTTTTGCTTTTGTTGCCTGAGCTTTTGGTGTGATAGCCAAAAAACCATTGTCAAGGCCCGTATCAAAGAGTTGTTTTCTCTGTGTTTTCTTCTGGGAATTTTATACTTTCAGGTCTTACACGTAGGCTTTAATCCACCTTGAGTTGGTTTTGTTCACAGTCTAAGATAAGGGTCCAGTTTTATTCTTTTATATGTAGATAACCAGACTCTCACTGTTGCTTCTTCACAGGAACCATTCTTTGCCCCAATTTTGGCCAAGTACCTTCTACACCACCTTCACGTCTAAGTGCAACAGAAAATGTACCTTTCTCAGGAAAGACATTTATTGTTCACTCATAATTCGGTCTTTAATAGACATATCCAATAGAATATACAGCTCGCAAGATTAAAAACAAGGTTTATATTGCTTCATAAGGAGCAAGCACATTTTTGAAGCACAGGGTAATTCTTGAAAATGAAACCTGCAACTCATTATGATTTTTAAGTTGTGTGACGTGGATACCCAGCATTCTCATGATGAGGCTGTGCTTTCTTACATTTTCAGTGATGAAGAAGACATGCCAACAGAGGGTTAGTTCCAGATAAAATGAAATGTTCCAAACAGTATGTATTGTTTATTTGAATCATCTGTGGGGGAAGGAAAGATAATTTTCCAAAGGACATTCCTCCTAAATTCTGTCTTAAAGTTGTTTGTAAGTAGAAGATTGAGTTTATATTACAAGACTATAATGTCTTTATTAAATTGACTGTGCAATCTTTAATCAAATAAGTAAATGCATTGTTTATTTCCAAGTTTGAAGCACACATTCTCTTCAGCTGAAATGCCAGTTCTGGAGGAAAACATATCCAATAATATATGAAACTGAAGGCCATTTTTACTTTTTATTATTCTTGTAGCATTTAAAGACCAAAAGCCTGTCTTATATCTAGCTGCATGTTTTCAGGAAATATGCTTTTTGAAACTATTCTCATGAATATGAAATTAACCTCAATAAATAATTTATTTTTGAACTCTTATTTCTTGCTAATTAAATATCATTGGCCAAAACATTTTTAACCCTCCTATTTGTTCTTTGAGAAATTTTGACAACAAATTCAAAACTTTTAATGGAGAATATTTAAAAGGTCTTCTTAGAATAAAAAAAAATTTTACTGTTTTTTCATCAAAGTTGTATATCCCTATATTTCTAATGTTTAGGACATAAACAATTAGATGTGATTATGACCACTAAATAACTAAGAACAATATACATTTTTAGATTTCAGGCTTTAAAGGTAAAACACTTGTTAGAATTTTATGGTTAAATCATGTTCTTTGTACCATGAAAGAAAAGAAAATCATCGTGTTATATATCAAAATATAATAATGAGGTATCATCTCTTTCAGAGATCTCTGAACAACATCATAAAACCTGAACATGTTTCTTTTCAGTAATATTTGAGTGATGAAGGCATCAAAAACTTGGAACAAAATAAGATTAAAGCAGAATAATAGTTTAAAAATTAGGTCTAAATTCTAGTTCTCTTGCTTCTGGCAAAACTTTGGTCAAGTAAGTAACCTCTGATTTCTCATTTTCTTCATCTATAAAGACAGAAAAATTCAATTCATCCTACTTTGTCAAACTCTGTGAGAAAGCTGCATAACTTTGAAATTTTGTGGTAGCATAGAATTTTTTAACCATCTAGATTATTAAAAATTCATTTAAAAATTAGCTATTTTTTGAAGTACAAATTCTAATAAATTCTATAACTTTGAAAAAATAATTTTTCAAATTTGGAAAACTTCAGGCTACATGGCTAAATCAGAGGGCAATACAGCATGTATACACCAATATATATCAAATTTTTCTTGTAAAATTTTAGAGATTCTTAAGTTTTACAGAAGCTTATTCACAAAAAGGGTTGCTACAAATTCAGAAATATATCCTTCAGCCTCTTCCATTAATTGGAAAACATTATATAATCAGAGTCCCACCTGTCAAAAGTACATAATAAAATATAGCATCCTGAAATAAGTATTTGTTATTTTGATTGCTTATGTTGTGAAATCGAAGCTTATTGCAAAGTAAATCAAATAAATTATTCTGTTCTGTGCTTATAAAAGTGAGATTTCAGACCCAATTTTAGATAATTCGCCATCATCATGGAAACGGAAAAGGTTGCTAAGTCAGTTATTTGTTCTTTCTTTCCCTTCTCCTGGGGGTCCAGCAAATGATTATTGAAAAAGTGCTTATCAAAAAACTATTTTGAGCAACATAATTTAGAAGCAATATTATTAAGACACAAGCATTTTTAAGAGAGTTATGAAATATGCATAGAAATGATCAATAAAATCAAAATGTGTGAAATACCACAAAATAGTATACTTGATTGTTATGGGGGTGCAAAGTTAAAGTATTCTAAGGTGAGTGTGAAGTTCTGGAAAGTACTTTTTGGCCATTGACGAGGACTTTGTTTCAGTGAAGGAAGCAAGAAGGGAGTGGTGAGGCAGGGACACTAGGCATCATGTTGAACACGTAGTAAAGACCAAAGACAGATTCTGGAAAATGGATGGCCTCTTGAGAGAAAAATTATGTTTGTGCTACCAGCTTGACTTATTACTCTTATATAAGCAACTTCCAAATAAATGAAACCAAATTTGATTATGTTAGGGATTGCCTGGACAGAGACTTGGATTTTGGAGAAATTCAGGGCATAATTTTCTTGAATTCAAATCATGTAGATTATTGATTCTCAAAGAGTGGTCTTACATTGAGACGTCAATTCTTGGACCCCCAGATCTGTTGAATCAGAAACTCAGGAAATCTCAGCAGTCTCTTTTCCAGCACGTCCCCTGGGTGACTCCATTGCACAGTGGAGTTTGAAAACCACTGCTGTGGACAAACAACCGAAGTCCCTCGAAGGCCGTCTGGCACTAGCTGTGGCAGCCCGTTAAGTGTGGCTCCTGCAGGACCATCCCTTGTTCACTCTGTCTATTAAAGTTTAGTGGCAGATGGAAAGATAACAAATGATAGGGTACAATTTTGTATCTAAACCATAATCCGCGAAATAATCTATTTTCAATCTTCTAACTAGAAGGTACTTCACTCAAATTTAAGCTATTCTAAATAACAACATTTTTCTGAATTAAGAAGACATAGAGTCAAAGGACCAGGCAATCAATTACTAATTAGTGGTTAGTTAACAAGAAATAAATAAAACTATTATCAGAATGTTATTTACATAGGCAAAGCATAGCCAGGTCGGTAGATCATATTAGAAGGATTATAAGATGAATAACTACAAATCTATTCTGTAACACTAGAAATTATAAAAATGACAAAAATTTAATTATCAAATGAAGAAATATTGTAAGATTCCTTCACAGTGGTTTATCTTCATTATTGGAAGAGTGCTTTAGTACAAACTTTCTAGGCTCAGTTTGGCAGAATTTATCAAGAATTTTAAAAATATAGCCATTGATACAATAATACGGTTAAACAATCATCTTAAGGGAATAGAAATCTAAGCCAAGCACTAAAGAACCAGGAACTGAAAAGGCAAAAGGGACTAAGTGATGGAAAGAGCAAGAGGGAGAGATGTGAGACCTTGCACCAAAGATAAAACTTAAAACTACAACAACGAAAAGTATAGATAGACTCTGTTACCTGAATATGAACATAAAGGAAAAGTAACAGTCAAAATTTTGTCTGGAATAATAGAAATTTTGTAAAATCAGGAGAGTAAGAAAAGGAAACTGATTTTATAGAATGTTAAGTTTGATTTTGGATTACTCTCTGATATAGAGAGCTCATCACAGTACTGACAAATAATTGTGTGTGTGTATACCTAAATTGCCAAAAATCAGAACAATTTATTTTATGGCCACACGATACCATAATATATAGACATAAAACTATGAAATCATAAAGCAAGAAATGAAATTATACATGGAATTGTCAACTTTGTCAAAATAAAAACATGCATAGAAAAAATGAAAAGTTAATTCAGCAAAACAATGCATAAGGCTGATTATCTCACACTGGCAGATTCATTGGTAATTACATAATAATAAATATTATTATTATCATTATTGATTTGCAGCATAGTGTTTAACAGAGCACTCTCTAGAGCCTGACTAACTCATATGAACCTTGATCCCATCACTTTGTGTGAACTCAAGTAATTTAGCCTCTCAGAACCTCAGTTTTTCCATCTCTAAAACAGTAGTAAGGTAATGCCTATCTTTAATCAGGGCTAAATGAACAAATTATTTATAGGGGTTGGGAAGGTGCTTGGTGTTGTAATTACTCAATAAATAAGATATCCAATAAATTTTTAAAAATAAAAGTATAAAAATTATGTAAGATTTATAATCATAAAAATACTTGAATCCAGGCCGGGCGCGGTGGCTCACGCTTGTAACCCCAGCACTTTGGGAGGCCGAGGTGGGCGGATCACGAGGTCAGGAGATCGAGACCATGGTGAAACCCCGTCTCTACTAAAAATACAAAAACTTAGCCGGGGGTGGTGGCGGGCGCCAGTAGTCCCAGCTACTCAGGAGGCTGAGGCAGGAGAATGGTGGGAACCCGGGAGGCGGAGCTTGCAGTGAGCCGAGATTGTGTCACTGCACTCCAGCCTGGGCGACAGAGCGAGACTCCGTCTCAAAAAAAAAAAAAAAAAAAAAATACACGAATCCAAAGATATTTACAACACAATGATGTATTCTTTTTTAAAAATACTAAGATGTAGGTTAGCTAATATTTGATGTCCTATATATGAACAACAACAACATAAGGCTACATGTGAAAGAAGCAAGTGGATGTCCACTTCAATAAGAGTGAGGGTTCAGAGGAAGGTTAATTTGTGCTTCGTGATAAATAGTGTTGCACGGAGGGAAGTTCAGGGACGTTTCTTAGAGGAAGTAATTTGGGCTTTATGGAAGACTAATTGTAAAGTAAGGCTGAGAGCAAGGGTATTCGAATGCTGAAATATGATCCATGCAAAGTATGAAAATGTAAAGGGTTGTCCAGGTGGCAATGTGCAGAGTTGTGGCCATTCGTGATGGCAGATATGGTTTTGTTTGCCATCTCTAGTTGAGTCTAGAACAGCTGTTTTTGGCCAGACTATCCAGGAATTTGATGATCCAAATTAATGAATCTGGTGTCGGAGTATAAAGATAGAATTAGGCTTTTAGGAAGACTAACGTGGCAATAGTGTGTGTTATGAGCAACAGGAAAGAGGAATTGCCCTACAGAAGGCCTAAAAGCCCAGAAACTAAAAAGGCAAGGAATAGTGATGGAAGGAGCAAGAGGGAGAGATGTGAGACCTCGCACCAAAAATAAAAATTAAAACAACAAAAAAAGTATAGACTCTGTTACCTGAAAGCAACAGTGAAAATTTTGTCTGGAATAATAGAAATTTTGAAAAAACAGGAGAGTAAGAAAAGGGAACTAATTTTATAGAAAGAATGTTAATTTGATTTTGGATTACTGAAATGACAGCAGGCCATGGAAATGAAAGGAGCTAAGTAGCAGAGGGAATTGGTGATATGAAATTTTAGATGGAGTGGCTTCCGATTCATCAAATAAAAATAATAGTTGAGATTTCAGAGGTAGAAGAAAAGAAAATTTGAAGGCAGAAGATTAAAATTAATTATCCAGGGTTAGAAAAATATCATAAAAAAGAAGCCAGTAAAGATGGTGGGATAGGGCTCATGAGTAGTTAAGGTAGGGATGAGGGAGGAGAAAAACCATGGTAATGTGGTTATATAACATGAGAATAATATGGAAGGAAGGGGTAATTATTTTAAAGAAGAAAGTGAAGGAAAACAGCAATAGGTAATGGTGAGGACCAAATACTGCGAACAGCTTACAGTTTGCTGAAACTAAAGGGACATTGGGATTGACCATTGTGAGGTCATTATGATTGCTAAATATAGTGCATTTGGTGAATACAAAATGTAGAGAGTGAAAGAAGCAATGTATGAAAATATTTAAATGCAAGAAAGAATAGATTCAGGCATTTGGTAAATGTAAAATATAGTAGGCAAAAAATGTATAGCAGTGCATAGAAACAGATAGATAAGTATTAATTTTTTGTTCAGAGGCACTCAGTTAAAAAAGAAATTATGTTGGCTGTTGCAATTATTATCAGCATAATAGGAGGAAATATTATGCACCCTGTATTTTGAAAGATAGGTGCATTTGAACAGTTGAGAGTAGCTATACTTCAAAGTAGCTATCATGGGAATGTTTCGGAGGTTAAAATCCATTAATTAAGTAAAATTTATCAAAAATTTGTCAAAGTATTGTTGGCATTAACAGACAATTTAATTTTATGAATTATGGCTTGTCTTGTAATTCTATGTACTGCGTCAAATGTAAATTTGGCTAAACAATGTTTCAAATTTTACTGTTAGCAGTTATTCTCTAATGTTAGGTAAACATTTATAATGTTTTCAATTATTTGAGTTTAATTTTGCAAGAGATTTATTGAAAAGTTTAGTGTGTTGTAAATTTCCATATTGCACAATAAGAGGCAGTTTTGAGAGGCTAAAATATGTAGATACAGTTACTTTCACAACTTTTTAGACAAGTCACATTATATTTATTCGATGGCAGTAGGAAAATAGTTTGTTGATGCCATGTAAAACATACAGAGATGTGTGTTTATACAGATAGTATTTTTGATAAATTGATGAGCTTTATTTTATTTTTGTCGGGCTATAAGATATTTTTAACCTGTCCTCAAAATATAAATAATAACAAGTAAAATGAACTTGTTAACAAGTATAATAATCTTTTTCACAGTGGCTGAAAAAAATTGAATTATTTTTGAGATTCATAATGTATGCTTAAAATTTGGAAGAAGATACATACTTTGGGGTTAGAGTTGGCTACATATAAAATAGTTGGCAGATATCTAGACAATTATCACTGTCATATATTGGTTTATTTTGTAATTGGGTACAACATGAATATTGGCAAATTGGGTAAATAAGGTCTTCCACAGATACAAATTTAAACATATTTGTACCAATTTAATAGTTTGTTGGCCTCTTTATAGGTACTTTTGCAAGGCCAAATTCTTTATCAAATTATTTATATAAAAATGAATAATTTTTATAAATGACTAAGATATTTGAATATTTGAAGAGCAATTTCGTCTACCCTTTATTTATATGTACTAATATATTTTGGTAGCCTCTGTTTAGATCAATTTCATCTACTCTTTATTTATATATACTCTTTATATATATATACTTTATATATACTCTTTATTTATATATACCTTTTTATATGTATATTAAATATACTTTATATATATATAAACTCTTTTTTTCCCATTATTTGGCTATCACTAGTTACCAGTGTTTATGTTTTCAAGTAATATGATCCTTGATATCAACAATTATGACATTCAATCAACAATGTGGTTGATAGAAGCCTTAAGAAAATTACCTGCTCTGATTACTTCTCAGTAAACAGGAGATGCTAACATGACTATATAGAAATAGTGTGTGAGAATTAAATCAAAGATTATGTGTGAATCTGTGATCTATAATTTATTAGCATAAAATCACTAAACAGCACAATCCCATCTGGCTATAATTGGGAGAGATACTCACTATTGGAAGACAGGAAGTAGTATTAATCTGATTTCTACAGGACCGGGGGGCTTTTTATTGGTTGAGCCTAAGTTGGAGACTGTTCTATTCCCATCAAATCTCAAGGATTTGGGGCCATAGAACTCCAGTCACTGCCATGAAATTCTGAAAATCATTGAATAGCAACTCTCAGTGTACATGAAGCAGAAGTCCCATTGCCAGGTAATAGAGGTCTTTGGCTTGTGCCTATGAGCCTTCATTGGAGAGGAGAGAATAGTGTCAATATCCATGCAGATGGGAACAGCAGAAGCACAAGTTATAAAACTTAATTAAAAAGAAACTCTGCCAAAAATTTACATGTGACTATGCATATACCATGACCCAGAAACTCAATAAAAATGTGTACATGTGTTTAAAAAACCGTACTGAAATGTTTGTGTTAGCAGTATTCAAAATAGCCACACACTGGAGATCACTCAAATGCCCAGAAAATGTAGAAGAGATAAATTAATTATTGCACATTCATGCAGTGTAATACTATTAAGCAATAAGATTGAACTACAACCGTGGGCTGTAGTTAAATGACTCTCCAAAATACAGTGTTGAGTGAAGAAATCTAGACACAGAAGATACATACTGTATAATTCCACTTATACAAAGTAGAAAGGAGGGAAATTTTTTGTTACTCTTGGAGTGGAAGAGACGAACTTCAAAGACATTAGCAATATTTCTTATCTGATTTGACTATTGGCTACATGGGTATTAACGTATAATACATTTTCCAAATATATTACATGTTAATAAAAGTTTAAAAATCAATTTTTCATTGTCACAAAGAAAGAATGGTTATTTTCAATAATTCATATTAAAAACCCAAATCTAAGGAAGTTCCATTGTGACACAGAGCATTTTAAGACAAGGAGGATGTAATACATGGAAGAGGAATTAGAAACAAAAAGAAGACTCGGAGGAAATAAATGGGAGAGAAATCCACTTATGAATGGCACAAACCATGTTTCTTTGCCACATGTCTGTGGAAAGGGTTACTCCATACCATAGAATGGAATAATTAAAGACTCATTATCTATACAGTGTGTTTTATTTTTAGTTGGTTGCCTCTAAAGTTATGTTACCTATCAAGGAAATGGCTTAGTGTTTGCTTCCCATTATGTAGCTTAGGTATTCTCAATTATCCCTACATTCTTTATAATGTGTTGTGTTGCATCACTCTTTCATATAGTATCAAAGAATTGCAAAATAATACTTTTGTGCATAGAGTTCTACAATATGATTAAAAGCAACCATTTCAGTAAAACATGCTAATTAACAGATCAAACACTTAACGAAAGGAATTCTCGCCTGGCCTTACTCTGTCTCACAAATGTGCCTGGCAACGTAATAGACACTTGATAGGTTCTGACAAGACTAGAGCACACATCACAAGAAAGGTCCAAACATACACCAAACACATAGCTGAAAAGTAAAGTCGAAGAAAAATTCATGGTCTGTGCTTGGTAGAATCGATTATCTCAAACTACTACTACTTGTCGGAAATATCTAACTTAAAGTCAAATAGCTAATTGTAGACATAAAAAAGTTGCGTCTCCATATTTGGTTTTCAGTTGATTCAATGGAGAATAATTTTATTTTTGAATCCATAAAGTTGAAAACTCTTCCTTTTTGAAAATGCTTAAAAAGGTTTTTCTGCCACAAGCAACTCTTTCTACATGCCATATTTTATACTAGTTAGAGCCATTATTTGAGTTTACTTGAAATATAAGGATATGAATTTAGCTAAATAAATGAGTAGGGGTATGCTAGTTGCAATTTAACTAGGATGGATCAATGTTCATGATAAGGAAATTTGAAAAGCGTGAACTGCCATATTGATACATACACATCAGCATATACTTTGTACTCAAAGATCCAGAAAAGGTAGAGTGACAAAGATAAATTTCACTATACATTATTTTCTGCTATTGATTATTTTCACTATTTACAACTTGTGGTATTTTGGGTAACAATGAGACATTCTTGTATACCACATGAACAATTTTGAAAACAATGAGTAAATTATTATAGCTTTATCATTTTCTCATTGAACTTGTCAATTTAGAGACACTATCCTGAAACCAGCTCTATGGAAAGATGTTATAATGTAAAGGAAGTTAAATTAGCAAGAAGTAATACAACGTTAGTTAAAATATGTCCCAATTTTTCAAAATAGTGATATATTACACATCAAAACAGTTTGTAAAGCTATATCTGAAAAAATCAGCAATAGTAGTTTTCTGTAGATATTAAATTTTACCGTCATAAATACGGTGTAGAGAATTATAGTTCAGAGTAACTTGAATTGGAATCATGGTGCCTCCACTTAAAAACTGGTTGGCTTTTGTTCAACATTTCACTTCTTTGCTTTTCTGTTTTTTCGTAAGTCTAGTGAATATAATAATGGGCTCTCCTTTTGCAGGGTTTTGTAGAGCAGTCAAGAATTTTAAAGAAGTACTGACAATGCCAAAATTATTCAATAGGGTTTAGTTATTATTTTACTAATATTTTGTGTCAGCTAGTATTTCAAACTTCAAGATCTTTTCATGCATCAGCATCCGTGACTGTGGAAGAGGCAGTAGTTTATTTTCGAATGAAATATGTCAAGTTTCTGTAGTCAAACTATACGAAGCTGGGCTGCACCTAATTATTGTATAAATTACATAAGGCATCTAAACAGTGATAATTTGGAAGACTCAAAGCATTGCTATTCACTTAAATCTGAAGAGGATCTTACTGGACACATATATCTCTGACAAAAAGTCCGAGTGCCATGTAGATGTTTATGTTGGCTTTCCTTGATTCTCGGCGAGTAACTTCTCCCCACCAATTCTCTCACTATTTTCTGAAGAATACACTGTTAAGTGCAGGAACAAACATTATTAATAAGATAGGGAATAATAAACATGTATTATAAGATACACATTGATGTTAAAATAAATTAATATTTACACTTCTATGTAGAAAATATTTTTGCAAATATTTTTACCATGTGAAGTATTCAAATAATTATTTTGTGCAACAGAAACAAGATGGTTAATACTTTTTATATGATAACATTACAACTAGCTCAAATATTAGCCAAGCATTTCTATTTTAATATCAGAAATGAATAAACAGATTATATTTGCCATAATGTAACATCATTTTCTGTATTATGCAAGATCAATGAAGACAAGGGCCCGTGTGTTTTTTCAGCAATATTTTAGAGCGTTAGCATTCACAGTGGTGAAGAAATTGGGCAAAATGATTACACAACATTATATTTTATTCCTTGTTCTGCCATTTAATTGCTGGAACAAATTATTTAACTATTCAGTTCCCCAAGTTTTCCATTTGTACAAAGGAATTATCTATGTCCTATATTCTATATCTACATCATAGGGTTGTTGTGAGGAATAAAGTAGGATGTTCGTATATCTTGAAAGACAGTGTTAATTATATAGTATGTATTAAATGTTAGTTTTTGATTATTATTATTCACAAATAATAACTGATGTGACTCTATGTTGAATGCCTACTATGTGTGAGAGATGTGGGTTGCAGTTTATATAAATATTTTAATTAATTATTAAATATTAATATTTGTATTGATATTACACAAGTACTATAAAACTGTAATATATATTTAAATTGTTTTTTATTTCTATTATTTTTAAATTTTTTGTGGGTCCATAGTAGGTGTGTATATTTATGGGGTACATGAGATATTTTGATACAAGCATGCAACGTGAAATAAGTACATCATGGAGAATGGGGTATCCATTCCCTAAGCATTTATCCTTTGAGTTACAAACAATCCAGTTACACTCTTTAGGTGAATTTGAAATATACAATTAAGTTATTATTGACTATAGTCACCCTGTTGTGCTATCAAGTAGTAGGTCTCATTCATTCTATTTTTTGTACCTATTAACAATCTCCACCCTCCGCCCCCTCCCAAAAACCCACTACCCTTCCCAGCCTCTGGTAACCACCCTTCTACTTTCTATGTCCATGAATTCAACTGTTTTGATTTTTAGATCCCACAAATAATTGAGAACATGCGATGTTTGTCCTTCTGTGCCTGGCTGGTTTCCAGTAACCTAATGATCTCCAGTTCCATCCATATTGTTGCAAATAACTGACTCTCATTCTTTTTTATGGCTGCATAGTACTCCATTGTGTATATGAACCACATTTTCTTTATCCATTCTTCTGTTGATGGACACTTAGCTTTCTTCCAAATCTTAGCTGTTGTAAATAGTGCTGCAATAAACAAAGAAGTGCAGATATCTCTTTGATTTACTCATTTTTTTCTCTTTGGTATATACTCACCAGTGGGATTGTTGGATCATGTGGTAACTCAATTTTTAGTTTTTTGAGGAACTGCCAAACTGTTCTCCATCGTGGGTGGTTGTACAAATTTACATTCCCGCCAACAGTGTACAAATGTTTCCTTTTTTCCACACCCTTCTCAGCATTTGTTACTGCCTGTCTTTTGGATAAAAGCCATTTTAACTGGGGTAAGGTAATATCTATTGTAGCTTTGGTTTGCATTTCTCTGGTGATCAGTGATGTTGAACATCTTTTCATAGGCTTGTTTGCTATTCTTAATGTGTTCTTTTAATAATATATTTAAATTTTTAAAGCCCCGATTTTTCAGTAGAAGAAAATAAGTCCCAGGATTCTGTCTTCCATTTGTGATTTCAATCACATCTTTGTTTTACCTAATAAATCACTGCTGTTGTCTTCTTCCTAGGATGAATGCAAAAGTTTGCTAACACTTTTGACACTTGACTGTGGCAGTGGTCTGCTAGTCACCCTTCAACCTTGCCAGCAAATCCAATCAGCTTAAGAGCGTTTTAATGTACCTATGCAAGTCCTCAGCATTTAAGATTAGGAAAGAAAGCAGGTCTTGTGATCTTCATAAGTGGTATTTAATGGTTACTCTGGAAATGATAAAATTAGCTTAATTTAAGCTGCAATTTGATGGAAATGTTTTCTAATTTTAAATTGGACACTCTACTAGCACCCACAATGTGAGGAAGGTTATATGCTGTGCATTTCTAATGCAGTAGAAATGCAGTTGAGTCCAACAAAATCATTTGTCATCAGTAATCAGGAAAAGGTTGCCCTAGACCTTTTACATCCCAATTTTAACAAGAAAGCTTAAGTGTACAGTAGGATAGAGTATATTTGACTCAGCTCTTTTTCCTTAGAAAAAAAGTGCAATATTTTACTTCATTCTGACCTTGAGTCAAAAGCTTTAGAAGTATGTGAAGAATCTGATTCTGAGTGGATTGAGGGTAAGCTGAAATGAAAAAGAAGGAAGAGTTGCTTTTAACATAACCAGATGGTAATTTTTACTAGTTGGCAGTGTACTGAAAGCACATTTTCTGAAAGGGAAGTATACATAATAGACTGGCACAATGAAATGTGTAAAACCATTCCCAAAATAGATTTAAAATATTCTTTAGTTTTAAAGTAAAGTTATGATAAATTTGTGTGGTATATGTTTCTCTTTAAGGTAAAGATAGTAACAGACTAACTGTACAGTCAGAAGTCCTGTTGAAATTAGAATTGATTTGATGGTATTTAACATTTGACATTATGTTCTAAAAAGCTGAATTGTGCCCCTTACATTGCCAGCTTCAGGATAAATAATAAACTGTGTATAATAATTGAATATTGACTGTTTCCTTGTTCCACTGAGATCCTGGCCAGCCTCACTAACCCACATCCTGGTTTTCCTAACTAAGTTTCTGATGTCAACTGCAGTCATCACAGGGTAGACATTTTGAAGTCTGCATTTAAACAGTTTATTTCATTCCTTTATGCACATTCATAGAGTTGGCATGACGTTATCTGAAAACTATTAAAACTCACTTGTCAAAAGTCTGGAAAACACAGACATTTAATTACTTATTCATAATTAGTTTCGTTTGTCTTATTTTTGGCATGGCCAAGCTGGTTAGACACAATCACTCTGCCTGATCCTTTGCTCACTAATTCGGTTTATCTATGTGCTCCTTGAGAAATAATAGCAATCTTCAAACCTTTCCAGTAGGGGGATACCTAAATATTCCCATCTGGAAGTGACTGAAACATCGTTACAACACACCACTGCAAGTGGAAGCTGGAACACGCCCACGTTTCCATAAAGGCCACTGTCAATCCTTAATATCACTGAACAGGTCAATGTGTTATTCAGAGATATACAGTTAGAAGAATAATAGAGTACATTGTTGAGCAGCCACATTTGTATTAATTAAAAACTCACTGCTTTAAAGGAGTTACTAGACTGATCACTAAGTGGATTTGCCTTTCACTTTAGGTTTTGAAATAACCAGCATGGTTAGAGTAAAATGCCCATGATGGTAGTTTATTTCCCTTGTTTATTAACTGTAAAAAACACAGAGTGATATTTATTCTTTGTTTGAGTTTTCAGAGGCAAGCTTGGAAAATGACTGTAACACAGATTCGGATCTCTGGATAAACCAGTAATTAGCATTTGATGAAAAGAACTGAGAGCATTTGAATACTCAGTACTATGAGATAAGCATAAATATTTAAAATAAATTTGTAGCATAAATTTAAATTTTTATACTATAGTCATTAACAGGAATGAACACAAATAGCCAAATAGGATAATAAAAATACAAAAACCAGTATTTTTCTGCATGCTGTGTACATGCATACATCTATAAGTACATGTATTCGCATACTGAATTCTTGACAGAAATTTATGAGGAATGGAGAAGTTAACGCTAATGGTTAATCACACAACCGGTGAGTGATAGAAGACCTGAAAATCCAACCCAGAAAACCTGGCTTAGGGGTCTATTTCTGATCATTACATAATTCTGGCTTTCTTAGATAATTAGAAGAATTTGGTTTCAATTTAATAGTAGCATATTTTGTATAATGTATTGGTTTATTTTACAAGCATGATGTACACTTGGAACATAAGGGTAATACTCTTTTATTTAAATGGACATCAATTCTACCAAAGCTTTCTAATCCCTATTAGTATCTACATGTTTCCTTGGAGATCTTTATTCTAATCATATAAAATATACACACATATGTCATTTTTATTTAGATTTATCTAAATAGAATAATGTTGCATATACTCTTCTAAAAATTGTTATTCTTCATGTAATAATGAATGACTGTTCTTATGCATCGGATCTTGACAGTAAATTCTGTCAAACTCTCACTGCCCCACCTAACAAACTTTCCTACTCATTTTATTATCATGGCTCTCACCTGCTTCAGACTTTGGCCAATATCTGTAAGTGAAGACAGAGATGCTAACTTTGCAAAATAAAATACACTTAATGTGAAATTTATTATCTTAATTATTTTAAAGTAGACCATGCATCACTTAAAAGACAGTGATACATTCTGTCCATAGTTTACAAACCTGTAAAGCATGTTACTGTATTGAATATTACAGATAATTGTAAGACAATGTTAAATATTTGTGTATCTAAATATAGAAAAGGCAATGCATTGATGCATTGTACTATGATATGATAGCTTCAATTTCACTAGGCAATAGGAATTTTTCAGCTGCATAACAAACTTATGGCAACAATGACCTGTAAGTGGTCTGTTTGTTGACAGAAACATCATTATGTGGTGTATGGCTATATATAGGTCAGTGATACTAAGTACATTTATATTGCGCAATAATCATAACCGTCCATCTCCAGAGCTCTTTAGTCTTGTGAAACCGAAGCTTTCGACCCATTAATCAATATATATCTCTGGAAACTACCATTGTTTTTGTCTGTGATTTTGACTATTCTAAGAACCTCATACAAATGAAATCATACAGTATTTGTCTTTTGTTATTGGCTTATTTAGTTTAGCATAATGACCTCCATTTCATCCTATTGTAGAATATGTCAGACTTGTATTCATTTTTAAGGCTGAATAATATTCTTTTGTTTGTGTACACTACATTTTGCTTATCCATTAATCCACTGACAGACACTTGGATTGCTTCCATTTTAGCTATTTTGAATAATATTGCTGTGAACATGTGTGTACAAATATCTCTTCAAGACCTTGCTTTAAATTCTCTTGGGTATATACCTGGATTGGGGTTGCTGGATTATATGTACTTATATTTTTAATCTTTAAAAGAACTGATGTATTGCTTTCTACAGTGGCTGTATCATTTTACATCCTCACCAACACTGCACAAGTGTTACAGTTTCCCACATTCTTGCCAACAGTTTTTATTTTCTGTTTTTTTAATAGTAACTATCGTAATGGGTATGAGGTGTTATGTTATTGTAGCTTTGATTTGCTAATTGATTAATTATGTTGATTAACGATTAATTATGTTGAGGCTCCTTTTATGTACTTATTGACCATTTCTATTCTTTGGAGAAAAGTTCTTTGCCCATTTTTGAATCAGGCTATTTGTTTTATTTTGTTGATGAGTTTTTAAAATTCCCCATGTATTCTGAATCTCAGTCCCTTGTCAAATATCATTTGCAAATTTTTTTTTTCATTCTCTGGGTTGCCGTTTTATCCTGATGATAGTATTTTTTGAACGCAGTTTTTTAAAAAAGTTTAACTACAGTTTTTAAATTTTTTTCTTTTGTTGCCTGTGCCTTTGATGTCACATTGCAGAAATTATTGCCAACTCCAATGCTGTGAAGCTTTTGTTCTATTATTTCTTCTCAGAGTTTTATAGTATTTTTTGTATTACATTTAGGTCTTTGATTAATTTTGAGTCAGTTTCTCCACATAGTGTTATACAAGGGTCCAACTTCATTATTTTATATGTGATTTTTCAGTTGTTCCACCACCATCCCACCATTTTTTTTTTTTTTTTTAAGATTGTTCTTTCTCTCATTGAATGATCTTGGACCCATGGTCAAAAATCATTTCACCATATATGTGAAGATTTATTTCCGGGATCTCGATTTTACTTCATTGGCCTGTAAGTCTGTATTTAGGCCTGTGGCACCCTGTTTTGATTACTGAAGCTTTGTAATAAATTTTGAAACCAGGAAGTGTGAGTTCTCCAGCTTTGTTCTTTTTCAAGATTGTTTTGGCTATTTGGTGTCCCTTGGTTTTTCCATATACATTTTAGAATAGATTATTTCTTCTATAAAAATTCCTGAAGGTTTGAAAGGCATAGTATTTAATGTTAAGATTGCTTTGGGTAGTGTTAACATCTTAAAAATATTAAGTCTTCCAACACATGGACATGGAATATCTTTCTGTTTATTTAAGTCTTCCATAGTTTTCGTTTTACAAGTCTTTCATATCCCTGGCTAAGTTGATAAGTGTTTCATTCTTTTTGATGCTATAATCAATGGAATTATTTTGTTAACTTTCTTTTCTGATTGTTCATTGTTAGTAAGTAAAAATGAAACTAATGTTTATGTGTTGCTTTTGTATCCTACTGCTTTCCTAAATTTGTTTATTAGTTTTAACTATGTGTGTGTGCATGTGAGTGTGTGTGTGATCTTTAGAGTTTTATACCTAAAGTATTATGCTGTGTACAAACAGAGATAATTGTACTTCTTCCTTTCCAATTTGGGTGCCTTTTATGTCTTTTCCTTGCCTGATTTCACTGGTTAGGACTTTCAGTATTTTGTTGAATACAAGTGGCAATGTATGCGTCATTGTCTTGTTCCTGATCTTAGAGGTAAAACTTTCAGTCTTTTAACAGTGAGTGTGATGTTGGCTATTGAATATTTATGTATGGATTTTATTATGTTAAGGTAGTTTTCTTCAGTTCCTAGTTTGTTGAGTGCTTTTGAAATGAAAGATGTTGAATTTTACCAAATGCATAATTGAGACAATTATGCTTATTTTTTCCCTTCTGTTAATATGGGGTATTACACTGATCAATTTTCGTGTGTTGAACCATGCTTAGATTCCAGGAATAAATCCCACTTGGTCATTCTAATATGCTGCTGAATTTGGTTTGCTAGTATTTTGTGGAGGATTTTTGCGTTGATGTTCATAATAGATATTAGTCTGTTTTGTTTTCTTGTTTTTTGTTTTTTTGCAACGTCTTTTTCTGGTTTTGGTAGTATGGTAATGCTGGCCTCACATGAAGTATTCCTCCTCTTTAAGTTTTTGGAAATGTTTATGAAGGACTGGCATTATTATACTTCTTCTTTAAATGTTTAGTGTAATTCAGCAGTGAAGCTGCCAGGTCCAGGAATTTTCTTTGTTGCTAGATTTTTTATTAGAGATCCATAATCCTAACTAATTACAGATCTATTCAGATTTTCTATTTTTCATGATTTAGTCTTGGTATGTTGCATATTTCTAGGAATTTGTCGATTTCATCTGGTACATTCAATTGTTGACATATAATTTTTCATAGTACTCTTATAATACTTTTTATTTATGCAGAGTAAGTAATAATGTTCTCACTTTCATTTGTGATTTTGGTGATTTGAGCCTTCTTTATTTTAAGTCAATCTAGCTAAAGGTTTTTCACATTGATTTTTTTTGAAGAATCAACTTTTGATTTCATTGATTTTTCTCTACATTTTAAATTCTCTACATCTGCTGCCTTTGGGTTTTCTTTGTTCTTCTTTTTCTAGTTGTTCAAATGGGTTCTTGATTTAAGATCTGCATTCTGTTTAAATGGAAGCTTTTTAACTATAACTTTTCTCCTTAGCACTTATTTTACTATGTCCCACAATTTTTGTTTTCTTTCTGTTTTTATTCTGTTTAGATGGAAGCTTTTATAACTATAACTTTTCTCCTTAGCACTTATTTTACTATGTCCCATAATGTTTGTTTTGTTTTTGTTTTTATTCATCTCTAAGTATTTTCTAATTTCTTTTTATGATTTCTGTAATGATCCATTAGTTGTTTAGAGAGTGTTTTTAATTCTCAGAAATTGAAGTTCTCTAGTTCTCCGTTACTGATTTCTAACTTCATCCTCTGGTGGTTGGAGAATATATTTTGTATGATGTTTATATATTAAAATCTGATGATATATAATTTATTATGTCAGTTCTATTTTAACTGAAATATTATAAAACATTACTATTAATATAAATTTAAAATCTTATATTGGATTTTTTATAAATCAAATGTGTAAGACTGATTTTTCTTGGATTTGTTTTATAAAGATACTTCACGTTAATATATATGTTAATTTTAAAAATGTGTTTTCGCTACTCTATTTTTCCATGAAGTATTGCATTATTAAATATTCGTTCTGTTGTTGTTGTTGTTTTGTTTGTTTGTTTGTTTTTGAGATGGAGTCTTGCTCTGTTGACCAGGCTGGAGTGCAATGGTGCGATCTGGCTCACTGCAGCCTTCACCTCCCAGGTTCAAGCAATTCTCCTGCCTCAGCCTCCCAAGTAGCTGGGACTACAGGAGCACGCCACCGTGCCTGGCTAATTTTTGTACATTTACTAGAGATGAGGTTTCACCACGTTGGCCAGGCTGGTCTCGAACTCTTGTCCTCATGATCCACCTGCCTCAGCCTCCCAAAGTGCTGGGATTACAGGCAAGAGCCACTGCACGTGGCCAAATATTCTTAAAGGGGCTCTATGTTTTAGGAGCATTTAAAATTGGTTAACCCAGCAAAGTGTTCTTGCTTCTCAAACACAGCTCAAAAATGACTGTTTTCCAGTAATAGCTGGTGGATATTAAGCTACTTTATAATTTACAACAAGAAAAAATAGAAGTTAATAACTTCTTAGGAGTTGCAGGTTTTAAAAGAACACATTAAAGAAGTATGGAGATTACCAAAAAAAGATTTGTCTCTCAGGTTTGTCTGTTCTCACTTCAGCTTTGCTAGAACCGTGTTAATATAAGAATGATGTCAATACAAAATAAAATTTGAAGCTGGCCTACAAAATTCACAGAGATATCAGAGGGGCTGTGGACAGAGAAACAGACAAACTGATGAGAAGTTGTAGAAGTATGTGCTAAGGATGCCTAACACACATTCTGTGATCGGTGGCGGTTTTGCATGTCAGCAATTACAGGCCTATTTTTGGCAATGTTTCTGCCACACTGTTACTGATCACAGCTAGGAATTTCCTTTTAATTGGCATGTGTGTTTTTTTTCTTCAAATTAATAATTGATTTCTCAAGGTATAAAAAATCTCAATTGTATTCATTACAGAATTTCTAAACTGTACCTTTTCTTAAAACCATTGTTAAAATCCTTTTAAAAATTAAATAAGCTTATCAATTATGTTTCTAGAAACATACTTAACATTCTCAAGACATAAAGTATATCTCAACTGTATTTATTACAGAATTACTAAACTTTAACTTTTCTAAAAACTATAATTAAAATCCTTTTAAAAATTAAACAAGCTTATAAGGTATGTTTTTAATACTTTGGTTTATCTCTCAATCACATGATTTCCTGAAAACTCCACTTAAGGGCTAACAGAATTATAGAGATTAGACTTCATAGGGGAAATAATTTGTTTTGGGTCACCTGTCTTTGAGTTTTGTCCACACATTTGTTGGGGACTGGCTCTGGAACAATAAAGGGGAAACTTAGGGATGACTAGGCTTTTGTGAAACGCATTTATAGAGTTGGCCTCTAAAAGTGGCTGAATTTTTGCTCCAGGATAGATTGAGGTGGAGTGCATTAATGCTCAATTTAATTTTGCCAAGGGTTCAATAACAAAATGGTGATTTTTTTTCTAATAAATTACTGAAAGATAGACTAACCTTTTGTAGTCCATTGCTAAAATGGAAATAAGTAATTTAATTGTGAGCTTAAAAAATAACACTCAGCTAGAATTACCACCATTGGAAGGTAAGGTAAGAGTTGTATTTATGCTTTAAACTAAAAATAGCCAGGTGTGGTGGCTCACCCTTGTAATCCCAGCACTTTGGGAAGCCGAGGCGGGCAGATCACCTGAGGTTGGGAGTTCGAGATCACCCTGACCAACATGGAGAAACCCCGTCTCTACTAAAAATACAAAATTAGCTGGGTGTGGTGGCCTGTAATCTCAGCTGCTCGGGAGGCTGAGGCATGAGAATCACTTAACCCAGGAGTCGGAGGTTGTGGTGAGCTGGAGATCATGCCATTGCACTCTAGCCTGGGCAACAAGAGCAAAACTCCATCTCAAAACAAACAAACAAAAAAAAAACTAAAAGTAAAATATACATTAATCTTTTTGTTCCTTGTCTAGTCCTTGTCTTTTTCATGAAATATTTAATTTTTTGTGTTAACTTTATTCACCTAAGGAATACCCAGGGAGCTGGTAAGACATTATTTATGAGTGTGTCTGTGAGGGTCTTTCCATAAGAGAGTAGTACTTGAATCAGTAAACTAAGTGAAGAAGATCTGCCCTAATAAATGTGAACAGGCATCTTCTAATCCACTGAGGTCGTAAGTAGAACAAAAAGGTAGACTACGTGTGAATTTCCTCTAACTGGAAATTCATCCATGATGACTTTAAACATTGGCACTCTTGGTTCTTTGACCTTGAAACTGAGACTGAATTATATGTAGTACCTGCTTTCCTGGTTCCTAGCTTTCAGACATCGGATGGTGGGACTGGTGGGTCTCCCTAGCCTTGTGAGCCAAGTCCCATAATCTCATCTATGTGTGTATGTATTTATCTATTTATTATTGGTCAATTTCTCTAAAGAACCCTGACTAGTACAATAATTATAATAAGGAAAAGATACAAGATGACAGTTGATATGGTTTGGCTGTGTCCCCACCCAAATCTCATCTTGAATTGTAACTCCTACAATTCACATGTGTCATGGGAGGAATCCAGTGAGAGGTAATTGAATTACGGGTTTAGGTCTTTCCCACACTGTTCTTGTGATCGTGAATAAGTCTCACAAGATCTGATGGTTATAAAACACAAGTTCCCTGCACAAGCTCTCTCTTTGCCTGTTGCCATCCATGTAAGAAGTGAACTTCTCCTCCTTACCTTCCACCATGATTATGAGGCCTCCCCAGGCATGTGGAACAGTAAGTCTATTAAAATTTTTTTCTTCCCAGTCTCAAGTATGTCTTCATGAGCAGCATGAAAGCAAACTAATACAGTAAATTGGTACCAGTAGAGTGGAGTGTTGCTGAAAAGATACCCCAAAATGTGGAATCAACTTTGGAATTGGGTAACAAGCAGAGGTTGGAAGGGCTCAAAAGTCAGGACAATGTGGGAAAGTTTGGAACTCCCTAGAGACTTGTTGAATGGCTTTGACTAAAATGCTGATAATGATACAGACAATAATATCCAGGTGGGGGAGGTCTGAGATGGAGATGAGGAACTAGACTCGTTTGGAAAAAGGTTACTCTTGTTATGCTTTAGCAAAGAGACTGGTGACATTTTGCCCCTGTCCTAGAGATTTGTGGAACTTTGAACTTCAGAGAAATGATTTGGAGTATCTGGTGGAAGAAATTTCTAAGCAGCAAAGCATTCAAGAAGTGACAGGTGCTGTTAAAGGAAGTCAGTTTTAAAAGAGACACAGAACATAAAAGTTTGGAAAATTTGCAGCCTGTCAATGAGATAGAAAAGAAAATCCCATTTTCTGAGAAGAAATTCCAGCCAGCTGCAAAATTTGCATAAGAAACCAGGAGCTGAATGTTAATCACCAAGACAATGGGGAAAATGTCTCTAGGGCATATGAAAGGTCTTTGTGGTAGCCCTTCCCATCACAGGCCCAGAGGTTTAGGAGAAATAAATGGTTTCATGGGTGGAGCTCAGGGTCCCCCTCTTGTGTGCAGTCTAGGGACTTGGTGCCCTGTATCTCAGTCACACCAGCCATGACTAACAGAGGCCAAGCTCAGCCCATTGCTTCTGAGGGTGGAGCCCCCAAGCCTTGGCATCTCCCACATGGTGTTGAGCCTGCAGGTGCACAAAAGTTAAGAGTTGAGGTGGGGGAACCTCCATCTAGATTTCGGAGGATGTATGGAAACATCTGTATGCCCAGGCAGAAGTTTGCTGCATGGGTGGGGCCCTCAGGGAGAACCTCTGCTAGGAAAGTGCAGAAGGGAAATGTGGAGTTGGAGCCCCTGCAGAGAGTCCTGGGACACCACCTAGTGGAGCTGTGAGAAGAGGGCCACCATCTTCCAGAACTCAGAATCATAGATCCACTGAAAGCTTGCACCATGCACCTGGAAAAGCCACAGGCACTCAATGGCAGCCTGTGAATGCAGCCAGGTGATGGGCTAAACCCTGCAAAGCCACAGGGGCAGAGCTGCCCAAGACCATGCTAATCCACCTCTTCCATCAGCATGACATGGATGTGAGACATGAAGTCAAAGGAGATCTTTTTGGTACTTTAAGTTTTAACTGCCCTGCTGGATTTTGGACTTGCATGGGGCCTTTAGCCCCTTTCTTATGGCCAATGTCTCCCATTTAAAACAGTTGTATTTACACAATACCTGTACCCCGTTGTATCTAGGAAGTAACTAACTTGATTTTGATTTTACAACCTCATAGGCAAAAGTCACCTGCCTTGTCTCACAGGAAACTCTGGACTGTGGACTTTTGGGTTAATGCTGAAATGACTTAAGACTTTGGGGGGCTGTTGGGAAGGCATGATGGGTTTTGAAATGTGAGGACATCAGATTTGGGAGGGTCCAGGGGTGGAATGATATGGTTTGGCTGTGTCCCCACCCAAATCTCATCTGAAGTTGAAACTTTCATAATTCCTGTGTGTCGTGGGAGGGACCCAGTGGGAAGTATTTGAATCATGGGGGTGGACCTTTCTTGTGCTGTTCTCATAATAGTGAATAAGTTTTATGAGATCTGATGGTTTTAAAAAGAAGTGTTCCCCTGCACAAGCCCTCTCTCTCTTTTTGCCTGCTGCCATGCATGTAAGATGTGACTTACTCCTGCTTTCCTTCTGCCATGAATATGAGGCCTCCCCAGCCATGTGGACCTGTAAGTCCATTAAACCTCTTTCTCTTCCCAGTCTCAGGTATGTCTTTATTAGAAGCAAGAAAATGGACTAATAAAGCAGTAAATTAATTTCTAGGACTAGTCCCTTAACTATCTAAACCCCTTTCAGTTTTTCTTAATTCTGCAATTTTAGGTGGAAACTGTACCAGCTTGCTTGTTAACTATACCTTTTCACTTCCTGTAGAGTTTCTTGTCATTAAGCAGTTGTGGTAGGCAGAGAAGGTGTGGCAATGCAGACTTCTGACCTCTTGACTTAATACATTGAACCACCTCATGACAATGAGAAGAAATGACTGGTGGTCATGATATCCAAAAACACACAGGCTTCCAGAGGCCTGTTGATTTACCAGCTATTTTCTTTCTCATATGTTCTTGCTCTTGTTCTCAAACTACTCCCAGTCCCAACCCCTCCACCAAAGTTACATTAGGAGCATTTATGCTGCTTTGTTTATCAATACTATGTACTTTATTTACAGGTTGCTTTTTTCATTCTATTCCTTTTAAAGCACGGGGCCAGCTGTGGTAATATCTAGAGCCCTTTTAAAAAATATACTAAGAATATAAAGAAAAGGACAGCCAAGCACAAAACCAATGCAGGAACCTTCTAAGTATAGGGCTCTGTGGCAACTGTACAGGTTACATGTTCATAAGCATGATCCAATTAACATTAGGGGTTCATGCCAAATTTAATCTGGAGTTTCATCAGAGCAGCTTTTTCCTGAGATGGGCTTTTTGCTTCATTTATTCAAACTCCACCTTTGAAGATGCCTTATTTCATTCTTATAATTTCAAAATTGTCATCACTCTGCAGACTTTTTCAACACTTACACAAAAAAATTGATATGGTTTGGCTGTGGCCCAACCCAAATGAATTTTAATTCCCATAATCCCATGTCATGGGAGAGAACCAGTGGGAGGTAATTGAATCAGGAGGGTGGTTTTCCACCATGCTGTTCTCATGATAGTGAGTTCTCACAAGATATGACGGTTTTATAAGCATTTGGCCTTTCCCCTTCTGGCACTCATTTTCTCTCTTCACCCTTTGAAGAAGTGGCTTCCACCATGATTGTAAGTTTCCTGAGGCTTCCTCAGCCATGTATAGTTAATGAAACATCTTTTCTTTACAAATTATCCAGTGTCAGGTATTTCCTTATAGCAATGTAAAAATGGACTAATATAGTAAATTGGCACCAGGAGTCGGGTACTGCTATCAGGATACCCGAAAATGTGGAAGCAGCTTTGGAACTGAATAATAGGCAGAAGTTGGTACAGTTTGTAGTGCTCAGAAGACAGGAAGAGATGAGATAGCTTGGAACTTCCTAGAGGCTTGTTGAATGGCTTTGTCCAAACTGTTGATGGCAATATGGACAATGAAGTCTAGGCTGAGGTGCTATCAGATGGAGATGAGGAACTTGTTGGGAAATGGAAAGCTTTAGCAAAGAGACTGGCAGCATTTTGTCCCTGCCCTAGAGATCTATGGAACTTTGAACTAGAGAGAAATGATTTCAGGTATCTGGCAGAAGAAATTTCTAAGCATTCAAGAGGTGACAAAGCATAAAAGTTTGGAAAATTTGCAGCCTGACAATGTGATAGACAAGAAAAACATTTTCTGGGGAGAAATTAAAGCCAGCTGCAGAAATTTGCATAAGTAATGAGGAGCTAAATGCTAATCACCAAGACAGTAGGGGAAATGTCTCCAGGGTGTGTCAGAGGTCTTCACAGCAGCCCCTCCCATCACAGGCCTGGAAGCCTAGAAGGAAAAAATGATGTCCAGGGCCAGGTCCAGGACCTTGCTGCTGTGTGCAGTCTCAGGGCTTGGTGCTCTGCATCCCAGCTGTAGCTAAAATGGGCCAATATAAAGCTCAGGCCAATGCTTCAGAGGGCGCAAGCCCCAAGCCTTGGCAACTTACATGTGTTGTTGGGCCCATGGGTACACAGAAGTTAAAAACTGAGGTTTGGGAACCTCTGCCTAGATTTCAGAAGATGTGTGGAAACACCAGAATGTCTAGGCAGAAGTCTGCTGCAGGGGTGGAGCCCTCATGGAGAACCTCTGCTAGGGAAGTGCAGAAGGGAAATGTGGGGTTGGAGTCCCCACAGAGAGTCCCTACTGGTGCACTGCCTAGTGGAGCTGTGAGAAGAGGTTACAATCCTCCAGACCCCAGAATGGTAGATCCACCGATAGCTTGCACTGTGCCCCAGGAAAAGCTGCAGATACTGAAAGCCAGCCCAGGAAAGCAGTTGGGAGAGGGGTTGTACCCTGAAAAGCCTCATGGGCAGAGTTACCAAGGCTGTGGAAGCCCACTTCTTGCATCAGTGTGTCCTAGATGTGAGACATGGAGTTGAAGGAGATTATTCTGGAGCTTTAAGATTTAATTATTACCTCACTGGATTTTGGACTTGTGTGGGCCTGTATCCCCTTTGTTTTGGCCAATTTCTCCCTTTTGGAATGGGTGCATTTACCCAATGCTTATAACCACTTTGTATCATGGGAGCAACTAACTTGATTTGATGTTACAAGCTCCTAGGTGGAAGGGAACTGCCTTGTCTCAGGTAAGACTTTGGACTTGGACTTTTAGGTTAATTCTGGAAGGAGTTAAGACTTCGGGGGACTGTTGGGAAGGCATGGTTTGTTTTTAAACATGAGGACATCAGATTTTGGAGAAGACAGAATGATATGGTTTGTCTGCCCACCTAAATCTCATCTTGAATTTTAATTCCTGTAATCTCTACATGTCATGGGAGGGACCTAGTGGGAGGTAATTGAATAGTGTGGGTGGTTTCCCTCATGCTGTTCTCATGACAGTGAGTGAGTTCTGATGAGCTCACATGGTTTCATAAGCGTCTGTCATTCCCCTCCCCCCCGGCACTCATTCTCTCTCCTGCTGCCCCGTGAAGAGGTGACTTCCTCCATGATTTTAAGATTCCTGAGGCCTCCCCAGACATGTGGAACTGTGAGTCAATTAAACGTCTTTCATTTATAAATTACCCAAGCTCTGTTAGTTCCTTATAGCAATGTGAGAATTAGCTAATAATAGACCTTAGAGACTAAGACATCCTCATAAATCCATTAATTTAGGACTTTCCATATCTATATCATAAGATGTATAAGATTTAAAAGTATTTGTAATTATTTGATTGTAACTTTATTCTCTAATAGTGTACACTGTACAAATATTTCTTAATAATTTACCTTTCCTTCCTAAAGTAATATCTACTCTGATATATGTAAGTCATCAATTCTGATATATGTAAATCATCAGTTCTGATATATGTAAATAATCTATTCTGATATATGTAAATCATCTATTCGGATATATGTAAATCATCACTACTCACTATGCTGCATGATCCTTGACAAATTTTCTGATTTCCTTGTATTATTAAATAGCTGCATTCTTTTAGGATACTATTTCATGATTAGCACTCTTCCTTCAGGCTCTGCTTAAAAATTATATAAGAGTACTAAATCAGTTTATGATCTAATTATGTCATTTCTTTATTTGTCTATTATTTGCCACTGTAACTCAATTGTTCAAAGTTTCAATGTAGGAATCATATAATTCAGCCTGATTAATATAAGTATTTGCTCTAAATGACATTGGAAATATATATATCCATTATAGCTCATTTTAGCACATATGTTAATATTTCTGTTGCAGGATTCACTCAGTTATATCCTCATTAAATGTTGGTACAGTTCGAAGATATCAAATGATATCAAATCAGCAATACTGAGCAGCTAGCTACATTTATGAATTTCTTATTTGCTAGTTGAAGTTATATTTGTTACAATCTGGGAAGCTCTTAAAAATATAATTATGCCTTTAAATATATCTCTGCAAAAAAACCTTTTGGAAAAGATTTCTTTGGAGTCTCTGAGAACTGTGAAGTCTTAAGTCTGAATGGAATTAAAGGCATTTGTATTGTTCGTCCATTCTTTTTTTTTTTTTTCCTGAGACGGAGTCTCACTCGGTCGCCCAGGCTGGAGTGCAGTGGTGCGATCTTGGCTCACTGCAAGCTCCACCTCCCAGGTTCACACCATTCTCCTGCCTCAGCCTCCCGAGTAGCTGGGACTACAGGTGTCCGCCACCACGCCCGGCTAATTTTTTTTTGCATTTTTAGTAGAGACGGGGTTTCACCCTGTTAGCCAGGATGGTCTCGATCTCCTGACCTCATGATCTGCCCGCCTCGGCCTCCCAAAGTGCTGGGATTACAGGCCTGAGCCACCGCACCTGGCAAGTGGTATCTTTTCACTTAAAGTTTATTCAGTGACGAGGATATGAACATTTTTCTAATTGGCATTCACTTCCATAACTGTGAACTCTACCCAGTGACCAGTATCTGTAATGGTATTAATTACCACCTGTTCAAGCTATTTATGTGTTGTAAATTAGTCCCTAATACCTTCTGTTTCCAAAGTCTTATGACATCTAAGATGAAATGATAATAGATAATTTCATTAATTTATAAAACTCTGACTGAAGATGGGAGAAAGATCTCTAAACTAATTATTTTGATTATATTTATCAAGAACCAGACAGATTCTAATCATTCTATATCTACATAAAATATATTGAATTAGATTTCTCTTCTAACCTTTACAATAAATGCTATATGAGCTTGTGTGTTTATTTAGCTCCTGGAAAATGTTAGCTCTAATCTCCCCTATTTCATGCTGTTTATGTTTTAAATCTCGTTTCTGAATGTGTTTTGTTAATTTGAATTTTATTGGCCTAAAGCAATTTTTTCTTATAATAAACATAAATTACATCGCCATAACTCATATGAAGTTTTCTTCCCTCCCTCAGAAAGTTGTGACCAAACAGGATTTTAATACATTGCAGTTTTTGTAGAACTCCTCTACCAACAATTTCATAGCTAGTTAACTGTTTAAATGCACACTTACTGTGCTAATGGTTGGAGAATAAAAGGTCAAGATGGTGGCTTTTACAAGGAACACATATTTCTGAGCATATGGCCTGCAAAGCTAAGATAAATTTTAAGAGAGAGAAAAATATCTTAAGTTATTTATATACTTAATTATGTTATATTTGAAATCACATATTTAGGAAATGAAAGTAGGTGTTTTCAAACAATGTCAGTTTCTATCAGCATGCAGCAGGCGTATCCCTCTCCATGTACAGATGCACAGAAACGAGAGAAAAATTAAGTACTAAATTCTAGTGGCTATTATAGGATGATGCAAGTTTCAAGACATGTGAAAGAAAACACAAACTAAAATAATTAGTGAGGACTGTGATGTCCGATAAGGCAAGCAATGAATTCTCTCTTAGCCTCATCTTCTTCATTTGTAAAGTTGTTAAATATTTTGCATGACTTCTTCATACTCAGAATTTAATTGTGGTTGGCTTAGAACTCTTTCTCTTTCAACATTGTCTTCATTTCTCCACCGTTTTACTAAACCTTAGTCGTGATTGTTGATATGTCCTCAAGTATCATATACGCACCACGTTCCTTGGAGGTGGTAGAGTGTAGTGAATGGTCAAACAGGTTCTGGGCTTAAATCCTGCATCCTCTGCTTTCTAGCTGTGTGATTTGGGTCAGGCTAGTTGCTATCTGAGCCTCATTTTCCTCATCTGATTATTTTAAAGACAAAATAGTATATAAGACAAAAGAGTTAAACAATATGTGAAAATATTCCAGCCTCTGACACATCGAAATTCTCAAGAAATATTTACTGTTCTCAGAACAATATTCTATTCTATTCACAATAACAATTGTTACAATTTTTATGCCTGTTCTAAGCTAAAATCTCTACAAGTCCAAGGGTTAATCAAGAAACATTAAATGTCCCCCAAATAATTATTTCTATTTAACATACTTTAGTTTTAAAACAGTTTTAGGTTCACAGCAAAACTGAGCATTGAAGTGTAAAAGCTTTAAGATAATTTTTTGCCCTTTCAGTATTTAATTTATTTTATTTAGACCTGATTAATTATAAAATTATTTTTCCTTAGCCATGGGAATTCAATATTACGTTATAAAGATATTTCAACTGGAAAGCCTTTTTTTTTTTTTTTTTTTGAGACGGAGTCTGGCTCTGTCGCCCAGGCTGGAGTGCAGCAGCACGATCTCGGCTCACTGCAAGCTCCGCCTCCCGGGTTAACCCCGTTCTCCTGCCTCAGCCTCCCTAGCAGCTGGGACTACAGGCGCCTGCCACCACGCCCGGCTAGTTTTTTGTATTTTTAGTAGAGACAGGATTTCACCATATTAGCCAGGATGGTCTCAATCTCCTGACCTCGTGATCTACCCACCTCGGGCTCCCAAATTTAATTTTTGAATATATTTCAGATTTTACTCTAGCATATTTAATGAGATATTAATGTTACTATACAATCTAAATTTTGGCATGATATATCATTTTGTATCCCTCAGTGTTTAAAAATCCTTTGTCATTATAGCTTGCACTCTCTGTCTTTTAATAGTGAACTTAATCTATTCATACTAAATATGATTTTGAAACATACGGATCTATTTCTACATCTTTAGGAAAATTTCACTGTATTTTTACTTCTTTACTTTTTTCATTTGTTTTCTGCTTTTCATTGACTTGATTGCATATTTTTGGGGGATGTGTTGTTTGTTTGTATATTTGCTTTTCCATTTAATCTGTGTCCTTTTTCATTGCTCTTTATTTAGTTATTCTTAAATGTTGAACAAAGTGCATTAGCACTAATGAAGCACAAGATTGCATTAACAAAGTACAACTTGAATCAATCATCTCCTTCTACCTGAACAATTTAAGGGCTATAGAAAATTTTAGATATGATCATCTCTTCCAGTTTTTATGTTATTGCAATTTGTAAATAAAATTATGTATTGTTTTTTAAATTCCAAGCTAAATAGTCATTATCCTTAATGTTATTATTGCTGTTACTTTGGTTATTGATTATTTAGATACACCAACTTGTTTTCAAGTTTCTGTATAACTCAGTGTCACTTAGATCTCACTCATCTCATTGAAGCATATGTTTTGGTGCTCTTTGGTATGTAAACTCAATCATTTATTTGAATGTGTGTGTGTGTATGTGCGTGTGTGTGTCTGTGGCAGGGTCTCAGGGTGTCACCCACGCTGCAGTGCTGTGGTGAAATCATGGTTCACTGCAGCCTTGACTTTCTGGGCTCAAGCAGGTCTCCCACCTCAGCCTCTTGGGTAACTGGGACTACAGGCATTTGCCACCATGCCCACACCAGGCTAATTGTTTGTATTTTTAGTAGAAATGAAGTTTCACCATCTTGTCCAGGCTGGTCTTGAACCCTTGAGCTCAAGCAGTCTGCTCTCCCTAGCCCCCCAAAGTGCTGAGATTACAGGCATGAACAACCACGCCTGTCCTGAAAATTATGTTATTTTATGTATCTTACTCTTAATAATTTAGAAAGGTTTAAAATAATAGATTGATGGATATTTTCTCCTAGCACTTTGAAGAGTTTAAAATCTTAGGTTGATGGGAATTTTCTCTTAGCACTATTGTCTTTTATAATTTCAAGATACTTTCATTTTAAATTATGAGTGGAAAACAGAAATTACCTAAAAGGGCACAATTACTAGACTGACAGTGTTATGGGTTGAATTGTGTACCTTCAGCAAATTATGAGGCAGTAATTCCAGTAGCTGTGAATGTGACCTTGTATGGAAATACAGCCTTTGCAGATGACCAAGTCAGGATGAGGTCATTAGGATGGGCCCAATCCAATATGACTCTGTCCTTACAAAAAGGAGAAATGCGGACACAGGGAAAGATAGGCATACAGAGAAAGCGATGTGAAGACACAGGAAGAATGCCATTGATAAGCCAAGCGATATGGTCTGGCTTAGCTCCCATAACTCCCATGTGTTGTGGGAGGGATCTGGGGGAGGTAATTGAATCATGGTTGTAGCTTCCGTAACTCCCATGTGTTGTGGGAGGGATCTGGTGAGAGATCATTGAATCACGGGGTGGTTTTCCCCATACTGTTCTTGTGGTGGTGAGTGAGTCTCACAAGATCTGTTGGTTTGATAAGGGGTCTCCTCTTTGCTTGGTTCTCATTCTCTCTTGCCTGCCACCATGTGAAATGAGCCTTTCGTCTTCTGCCATGACTATGAGGCCTTCCCAGCACATGGAACTGTGAGTTCAGTAAACCTCTTTTTCTGTATAAATTACCCAGTCTCTGGTATGTCTTCATGAGCAGCAGGAGAACAGACTAAAACACCAAGAAACACCCAAAGCTGCAAGACATTAGGAGAGAGACTTCTCTGGAATAGCTTTTTCCTTGAGGCTCTCAGAAGGAGCCACCTTTCCAACACCATGATTTTAGACTTCTACCCTCCAGAACTCTGAGACAGTACACTTCTGATTAAGCCACCCACTGTGCGCTGTTTTGTTAGGGCAGTCTCAGGAAACTACTACAGGTACAAATCTTAAACAGAAACAAGAGCCAGGAGAAACCAGAACCTTCAACTCTCCATGCAGTACTCTATCCTTTCTTTCTGGAGGTTTTCAGAAGGCATTTCAAGGATTCAGCAGGGGGTTGGTAGACCATGCTGGGCCCACTGTGTCCCATTTCTGCCAGATTCCTGCAGGAACTGCACGGTTTACTAGGTTACACTTTCTTTTCTGTTTATGACTTCTCAGGATACACACTTGACAATATGCCCTCTCTTAATCCTGGCAGCCCCCCATACTCTGCCGAAATAAATACCAGTGGACATAACTACCGACATGCCAAAGTCCTCAACATCTCATATTCCATGCAAGAGTACGTAGACAGGCTCTTTAAATTTATACTGTTATAGATTATACCAGCCGGGTATCCAAGTGATGTCAACAGGGCCCCAATGTTTTTTAGACATTTTAATAAAAATTCCTTTTTAAAAACTCAGATTTTGCTATAAAGTCAGGCTTATAATCCCTATGTTCTCTTCTTGACAGTATGTTTTTCCAAAAGAATCCTCAGCCATCCACATAAAAACAGTTTCCATATATGCGAACTGGAAATTTTTATAACTGGTAGACACAGACTAAAAACTGGACTTTCAAAAAATACAGTTGGCCTTTCATGTGTACGAGCCCCACATTCACAGATTCAACCAACTGTGGATAGAAAATACAGTATTCCCAGATTGAGCCGCCCAAGGATGCAGAGGGCTCACTTTTAATTTTCCCAGGTTATACAGGACCAATGTTGGAATTTTAGCATTTCTGGATTTTGGCATCCATCAAGGTTCTAGAACTAATCCCTCATGGAGAACGTGGAACCACTGTATATACCAATGGCAAATAAGCAGTGAAAATTTGCTTGACACCATTAGTCATTAGGAAAATGCAATTAAAACTGCAATGAGATGCCCTATACAGCTACTAGGATGGCTATAATAAAATCACAGAAGACGGAGTACTGATGAGGTTATGTAGAAACATCAATGGTATAGTTGCTTTGGAAAACAATAGGAAAGTTTCTTTTAAATTTAAATATACATTTATCATATGACTCAACTATCAATTCCTGGATGTTTACCCAAGAGAAATAAAAGCATGTTCATACAGAGGCCCATTTGCTAATGTTTATAGCAACTTTATTTGCATGGCCTTAAACTAGAAATAATCTAGAGGCCCATGTATTAGTAAAGGTGTAATCAAATGGAACACTAGTTTGCGATAAAAAAAATACAATATAGACATATGTAACAGCATGAATAAATCTCCAACGCATTAAGTAAACTCAATAAAAAACAATCAAGGCTACATAGTATATGATTCAATTTTTGTGACATTATTTAATAGCCAAAACTGTAGCCACCCAAATCTGAGTGGGGTAGACAGGGGCTAGGTGTCAGGTTGGGGGCGAGGACTGATTACAAAGGGGCACTAGGTAACATAGTACTTTAGGTTGCTGTAACAGAATATCATAGACTGGGTAGTTTATAAACAACCAAAATTTATTTTTCACAGTTTTGGAGACTAGAAGTTCAAATTCACGTTACTGACAGATGCAGTGCCTGGTAATGACTCACTTCCTGGTTCAGAGGTGGCTGTTATTCTTTTGTCTCCTCACATTGTAGAAGGACGGGATATCTCCAGGGTCTCTTATAAAAAGCATTAACTCCTTTGATTAAGTCTCTCTTCTTATGACCTAATCACCTTCCAAAGCCTCCAACTCCCAATACCATTATATTGGGTATTAGATTTCAGCATAAAATTTCAGAAGAATATAAAAATTGAATCTATAGAACAAGGGAATTTTTAGGATGAAATGTCTCCATTGAAGTGGTTGTTACACTACTGTAAACATTTGTCAAAATTCATCAAAATGAACACTTAGAAAATGCTGTTATATATCATTATCGTTTGGCTGTGTCCCTCCAAAAGGCATGTGTTGGAACATAATCCAATGAACCACTGTTGGGAGGTGGGGCCCAATGGGAGGTGTTTAGGTCATGAAGGCTGAAGCCTTGTGAACAGATTCATGCTGATTTAAAATAACTTAAGGCTGGGAGTTCAATCTCTTGCTGTCTCACCTTCCACCATGAGATGACACAGAAAGAAGGTCCTCACCAGACACTTGCCTTTGCATCTTGGATTTTCCAGTTTCCAGAACCATGAAGAATCTCTACAAATTGCCCAGTCTCTTATATTCCATTATAGCAGCACAGACTGAATGGAACTATACATGTATTGCATTTGAATGAATATTAGTAAGAAATTAAACATTCGCCACAATAAAGGGATCTTTGAATGAGCACTGGGTCCCTCTGGACAAGGACATGGACAGATGTTATGTAAGAGAAAGGACTGGATCAGAACTTTGAGAGCAGAAAGCATCAAATATTCTACAGCTTGAGCCTTCTGTAATGGTAGCAGTTGGAACTGAAGATTCCTATGTTTTTGTTATCTTAGATGGTGAATTGGACTCCACTAATGGAGGGGCTTAAGATATCAGCAGCCATTTATTTTGTATAAACAGTTGTGCAAAATGAATGTGCCAATAAACCATAACAAAATAAATTGGGAGAGCTTCAAATCTAATCCACCTTTTAGGAAGTCTATGATGGATAGACTTGACCTACAGAATCTATGCACGCTTTTGATAAGCCAATAATTTCCTCTCTATATAGATACCCCTAATTCAGGCTTCAGGGGCTAAAAAGTGTTTCCAGAGTTGCAACAAAATGATCAATACTTGAACAATATAACACACACTACAAGATTCCTTACTTTGAATGTTGAATATGTGTAGATATAGAGATACTAACAGAAGAAATTAAAGTTTGGCAGCTTTTGAAAATGCAGTCATTCAAATATGTAAGGCACTGTTTGATGACACAACCAAAAATAAAGTTTTCATATTTCTTTTTTCAGTATTTTACATAATCTAGGGAGATATAAACTTCTGGCTAACAACAAAATAAATGTTTGCTTAGTAAACAAAAGACTCCCAGACTTAAAAATCGTTACAAAAATACATATGTGACCAGCTATGTTTGGTTTCTCCGTTGTCTTTTGGTTGCACTCTAATTTTTCCAGCTTGAAGTATCTTGTCCTTATGCATTTTTGGACATCCAATACACAGGTAATATTTATTTATTCAATATTTGTCACTTTGAGAGTACTATGTTTTCTCAGATGTGAATCATCAAGTTGTTCTTGAATATTATACATTTCATTTTCAGGGTAGAATAAACTTTGTACCGATTATATTTGAATTTGTTACTTGAAGTGGAAATTGTATGTGATAGCAGAAAGGCTGAGTGCTTTGAAATGAGTAATACTGGATAGTGAAATATTGGTTTAAATTCTGGATCTTCCAGTGATAGCTGCCATCAAGGACACATTTCTTATCATTTTTAGCCTTAAATCACTCACTTTGAACATGGAAATAAACACATTTTACAAAGTTATACTGGTGTGATGAGATCAGCATTCAGTAAAGGGAAGCTGATATGACTGTCAGTCAACGGATTCGTCTAGCTATTTACCTACCCTTCTTTTGTTTTCCTCTCTGCAGCCAAAAGATTTCAGTTCAAATTCTGGATTGACAGTTTATTACATCTGTGACTTTTAGCAAGTTATGTACCTTGCAGTCTAAAATTTCACATTTATAAAGTATGATATTAATATTAAAGAGTCTATAAGAATCCAGTTTAGTGCCTGAAATATAGTAGGTGCTCATTTAATGACAGCTACTGCTATTTCAACTTTTAGACATCACTATTACTACAAAACTGGCTTTGATATTTTACCTTTCTAAAATTTATTTTTTTGCTTCCTAAAATGCAGACTATCCTGCATCCAAACTATATTGGAAATTAAATATTTTAGTGGAAAATAAAAATCACACACAGGTCAAGTAAGTTATAGTGGTTTTTAAAAAAAGGCATACAATTTCTTTTTTAAAAAATATAAAAAGTATTAAAACTATGTTCAACACGAATATACTTATATGTGTATTATATACATGCTGGAAATATCAGTTTTTAAGGGACTACATAGCAGCTACATGTTTTGATAATTGACATTATTCAGCAAATTTTTCTAATACATGAAGTATGTCAAATGATGAGTTCAATATAACATTTTTATCTGCATTGCTTTGTTACTTTTGTGCATTACTATTAAATGCATTGTTATGTGTTGCTGTAAGTTGTATTATTGCATATTAAAATCATTCTTAGATAAAATAAAAATCAACAAGGTCATTTGCACAGCTCAAGAAAATGTTTTTATCATACAGAGATTACGCATTTTTCTTTTAGCACTTTTTTTTGCATGAAATCAATTATTTCAGTTTTTTTTTTTAAAAAAGAACAGCTTCCAAGTAAAGTAAATATTTTCACTTTTAGCTACACATGGATATCCTCCATTATTTATGTTGTCATATACTTATCTTAGTAAAAGGTTTGCCTAAAAATAACTGCTTATCCAAAGTGTACTTATGTTAAGTGTAGATATATTTTGAGTAAATAAAAAGCAAGTATTTTCTTCAGAGATAATCTTAAAAATGCTTTTTCATGAATCTGGAGATTAAATAGCTGGAAATGAAATCCAGAAATAAATGATACCACTTGTAAACATACCTCTGACATTAGGAGTATACAGGAAATTATGACAAGTGTCTGTTATCATAGATAAGTAAGGGTATCCCATGGGTAACTAAAAATGAGCATATTTAATGGGAGCCAAGTTTCGTATTTTTAAAAGACATGGAGAAATTTATTTCATAAGAAAAATCTGTTTAAAATGGAAAATCTTTGTAAAAAAACTACTCTTTTTAAAATCCTTTGCTAATGGCCTTCTTGAACTTTATCTTAATGTATATAAGAATTCTTCAAAAATCACTTTATATAATTAATTAAGGATATTAGAGAAAATTAGAAAGATACTGCAATATGTCAACAATGTTTAGAACTGATGTTAAATAAGTCTGGGTGCAGTGCCTCACTCCTGTAATCCCAGCACTTTGGCAGGCGGGTCACCTGAGGTCAGGAGTTCAAGACCAGCTTGGCCAACATGGTGATACCCCAACTCTACTAAAAATATGCAAATTACCTGGGTGTGGTGGTGGATACCTCTAGTTACAACTACTCTGGGAGGCTGAGGCAGGAGAATTGCTTGAACCTGGGAGGTGGAGGTTACAGTGAGCCGAGATCACGCCACTGCACTCCAGCCTGAGAGACAGAACAAGACTTAAAAAAAAAAAAGAAAAAAAATAGCTACTAAATACATTTCTGGCTATTACTAATTTCTATTTGTGATGGTCTAATTTGTGCTTTTCTTTTTAATAAAGACTTGTTTTTTAAAAGAAAGCACAGTGATCTGGATGATGTCTTATGGTAAAGCCTTGGGATAAACTCCAAAGGGTAAGTATTAGCAGTGTTGATGCCACCTCATTACAGTAACCACAATACCACATTTAAAGTGAAAAAAAAATCAGACTTTTGTGAAGTGTCTTGCAAATTCAAATCCTTTCTATGATGGCAAATAAAACAGGAATTTGGAGCACCAAACTTGCCCCTTCCTCTGCAATAACCTAAACACAAAAGTTTCAAACATGTTTTAGAATGAATTCCTAATTTTATACATCAAATGACCACCCTCTCATCACATTGAATACCTATGGTAAGAAATTAGAATTCTCTCTCTCGTCCTTCCTTGTTAGTGTAGGGTAGAAGGGATTTTTTTTTATCATCCATCACTAGGTTCATGGCTGAAGCACCTATAACAAAAGACAGTTTAACAACAGAAAAGCATACATATTTATTTAATGTAAATTTTATGTGACATGTGGACCTTCAGAAATGAAGACCCAAAGAAATGGGGAAATCTATGTATATTTATGCTTAGGTTGGATGGGGAGTAGACAGTCATGAGGAGGCATGATTGTACAGAGGGAGTATGATCTAATTGTAATAAGCTGGGGGAACTTAGCAAGGCCTGTTTGTTCATATTACGTTCTGTGTCCCAGTGTGACATTCCTTGTCTCCAGATATGAGGCACATGAGGCTCTTATCACATACTTCAGAGGAAGATCAGATTCTTTTTTTTTTTTTTTTTTGAGACAGAGTCTCTCTCTGTCTCCCAGGCTGGAGTGCATCTGCACGATCTCGGCTCACTGCAAGCTCCACCTCCCGGGTTCACACCGCTTTCCTGCCTCAGCCTCCTGAGTAGCTGCGACTACAGGCGCTGCCACCACACCTGGATAATTTTTTGTATTTTTAGTAGAGACGGGGTTTCACCGTGTTAGCCAGGATGGTCTCGATCTCCTGACCTCGTGATCCACCCACCTCGGCCTCCCAAAGTGCTGGGATTACAGGCGTGAGCCACCGCACCCAGCTGAAGATCAGATTCTTTTACAGCTTGCTTCAGAGAAGAAGGATTGGAGAAGGTCAGAGACCTTTGTCCTCTGTGATTTTCTCAAATGCGAAGGTGCCATCTTCTGGGGTAGCACGTTCTGAACCCAATGCTCTGGGGTAGCGTGTTTTTATTTGTAGAGTATCAAGAGAATGGTGTTGCATCTTTCAGAAAACCCAGTCTAGAAAATCATAAGAATGAAATATACAACCTAATTTTATACATTTTTCTAATTTCTATTTATGGTTAATATTTGAAGAAACATTCCCTCATGCATATATAGTTTTAGTTTAATGCAAGTGGATAAGATACATAATAACGCTGGTTGTGAAGATTTTGTGTTCCAGAAGAGTTCAATAATATTTTCCTTAAAGGTTGGCGTGTAAGAAGAAAATTTATTTCCAACATTTTAATCTTTGACTCTGTATTAGCCATTTTCAAGTAGATAAATTAATTTTTTTCACTTGAGTTATTTACTGAAAATTGGTGAACTTAATTGCTGAAAAGCTTTAGCTTTTGCTGTTTTTTTTTTTTTTTAGCTAATCAGTGATTCAGTGATTACTATTTCTTTCCTATTTTCTTTATATGTACTGTAACTTCTCAGTGGCATTCAAGAAACCCTGGAAAGCACATTGAAAGTGGAATTATTTGAGCTGGACATCTGTAGATACTTGTGCATTAAAAAATTCTCCAAATATGTCTTTAAAACTTAATTAAAAATGTCAACTTAGAAACTTAATGTGCCTGGGGCTTAGTCCAGAGGACAGTGGTATCAGCTCAAACAGGAAGATAATGGAAGGGGATTTGAACTTTATGATAAGGACTCCTGGTCAGTTTAAGAAAGACAATGACAGGATCAGAATATACGTTACTGCCCGCTGTTTATATGCAGCCATAGTGGTTATACCTGGTTCTTTGTCTCCAAATCAGAGCACAGGCCCAACATGAACAATCCTCAGTCCACTTATGAAGGAGACTTATCCACTCAGTTGGAGGTGTGGTTTCCCTGCATATTGCTGCCAACTTCCTGTCACTGCCCCAGAGGTTTAGAATTAGCATTCATGACGTTCAAACAGCTTAATTTCCCCAGAGTCATTGAACACAGCTAGTTGGCCCTATTAGGCTGAAAGCCATATGGCATCAATTGTAAATGTTTTCCTACCATTTCCCAACATAACCACCTGCCTGATTTACTGTTTGCTGGATGCTCACCTTGAATATGAATATGTCCACATAATTTTTTTCTTTAAATTAAGAAATGTAGTTTAAAATTATGATTAATTTTATCCTATTAAGATGTTGAAGGGGGATGCTGAAGAAGATTCACATTGTCAGTTTTGTATAAATCCACTTGTTGGAGAAAAGTGTTGAAATGAAACTAACAAAACCATCATATATATATAAACGTGTAGATTGTTAAACTTACAGTTTTAGGAAATTTGCAACATAAAGTACAAGGTAAATAAATGTCTCATTTTGAACTCACATATTTAATACAAAATATTGCCCAAAATACATCCTAGGGCTTGGGGATATTTAGAAAAGAGAAGACCCCCAGAGCTATAAATCATTAAAAAACCAGACAGCTTAACTTCAAAATGCATTTTACTTTTTAATCTTGGGTTTCAAGATAAAACCTTGAAGAAAACTGCAGAAGCCTTTTCTCTTAACCATAAAATAGACTCCATATCCCTCCCTTTCCTACCATGTATACTCCCTTCACATTTATCTAATTGTATGCTATCATCTATATGCTTTCTTAGAAGTTGCAGGGGCTAATCTTGAGTCTGACAAAGGAAGCTTGGAGACTCAGCTGCAAAATTCCCAAGATTACTTCAAGGTGGCTGGCTAGTCAACAACCCCGCCATTGTTGAGATGCTGCCAGCTCGTGATTCAGGAGGACTGAGACACAAAATAGCCACCAGAGCAAGACACACAGACATCGTACTCAGCACAATTCTTGCACGCCTTCCATATCAATTTTTCCACGTTTAAACCTCTACCCTCACCCCCAAAATTGAAGTGGTTGGTTTGGATGGGAATTCGGCCACATCCCCTTTACTAGTTTTGGTTAGTAAAATCACTTTCTTTCTACCAGACCTCACACTTGTGAATTGGACTCTGCAAGTGGTAAGCATTCAGATCTGTATTCAGTTACAACGAAGTGATCTCTCTGCAATGGATACAGAAAAGATAGGTTCAAGGGGAAATACAGGGGAAGAGGGAGGGGGAACTTAAATATTGGGGATAAATGAATTTGGGATAATTAAAAGCAGACATAGAGAAAATTCTGAAGGGAAACTGGTAATAGTGTATATGGAGACATTGTGCTCCTCAAGGGAAATTTTGAGGGTACAGTATTGTTTCCATGCATCTCCCTTTCAGCAATTCAGCCCAGTGACTTGATGCAATGACATCACCAGTTCTCTTCTGAGGAAACAGTTTTAGACATTCAAAGCCCAGTTGTTCAATGTAGCCGAGATTCTTTAATTTCTATTTCAGCTAATTAGTAGCAATACAAACTCTTGCCAAACAAGAAATGTGAATTCTTAAAGATTAAATTTTATTTTATCTCTATCTAGAGGTAGGAAACCAATCTTTCGGGAGGCACAAATTAGGATGACAGCCAACATTCATTTCTTCATTCCAAAATGAAGCCTTTATGTGTAATGAATTATTTTTCATAATTCTAGAAAGTGGCATGTTCCAGCAATTATAATTATAAAGTGTACTGTTTTTGGAGGGTAAAATAGTAAGTCATATCATTAAGGTCAAAATGATATTTAAAGGAAAATTATAACTACGCCTTTAGTATATTAAAATTAGATAATATTTTATACATCTGTCCCTGCAAAATAGAACACTTTTTATATGTTTTCTTTGGCTGACACACAACTAAATTTGATGAGATAAAATATACAAACATTTGACAGGGTCAATTTCCTTTTCAAGTTGGATTTTAATTAATTCAATAAGCATGTATTGATGACCTACTGTATGCAATACATTTGGCTAAATTTAGCATATCTGATTTTGCTCTATCATCATGGATCGTGATGTTTGTGACGGGGGATGTTTGCGACTGGAGGCTTTTTTTTCCCATTAGCCAAATAAATATGTAGGTAAATGCTTAAAGATTTTTTAAAAAATCCACATGGTGTTATTTTGAGAGGTATAGAATTTATCTAAGCTCCAGTTCCTTCCATTGGAAAAATGCATATTTAAATGAGGTAATATGTACAAAGGCAATGGCGGCTGGGCACGGTGGCTTGTGCGTGTAATCCCTGCATTTTGGGAGGCCCAGGTGGGACGATCGCTTTAGCCCGGGAGTTCAAGATCAGCCTGGGCAACAGGGAAAGACCCAGTTTCTACAAAATATTTTTAAAGTTAGCTGGGTGCAGTGGCACGTGCCTGTAGTCCCAGCTACTTGGGAGGCTGTGGCAGAAGGGTTGCTTAGGCCTGGGAGGTTGAGGTTGCAGTGAGCTGTGATCACGCTACTGCACTCCAATCTGAACCAAAGAGTGAGACCCTGTCTCTAAAAATAAATAAATACATAAATACATACATACATACATACATACATAAAAAATAAAGGCAAAGAGTAGGCCCTCAATAACATGAGCTAATATCAATCTGTATTTCCATAAATTGGTATCATTCTATGTATTCATAGCCTCCAAACCTGTTACAGTCCAGTCTTCGGCTCCTTTTCCTGTGGATTTAAAAATTTATATTAGATAAAGAAAAGAATCACACTATATACTTAACTGTTTTATAGTTATTTTCAGATTTACATTTCCTGTGGTTACCAAATTACAAATGGCTACATGTAAAAACATACCTTTCTAGACAGTTTAGTTTCTCAAAGTTCAGAGGAACTCATATGCACTTACATGTAAAAATTATATAAAATATGCATATGTTAACTTGTCATATATACTTGAAAGATACCTAACAAAATTGAGAGTTCGCAATGGTGTTACACACATTTTTGAAGTTGCAAATAGAAAAAAACAGATATCCAGAAATCAGGCTGAGTTTATACCCTAGGGATATTTGCAATTCCTCCATAATAAAGTGACAAAATTTGTGACTTTGAAGCTAAAAATTATGTATAACTACATTTTACATAATTTTAGCCATCAACAACTTATATTAACAACTAAATTAAGTTATACATCAAGCCAGAAAAGATAGCAAATTTCTTATGTTCTGGTACGGGAAGAAGAAAGGCATTTTTAGTTTAAAATTTAGTATGCGACACAAAATGGCCAGATGGTGCACACAATCCATTTGTTGCAGGGCTTCTAGTTCTTTCTGTGCATTGGAAGAAAACCAGGTGAAAAGTTAGGCAGCAGTTTTTATGTAGGACATTTCCAAATTGCATATAATCAGAGAATAAGGATCTAGAAGATAACTTCCAACTAAAACAAGCTATTCTGACTCAAAGTCACAAGAATTCAGTCTTAATAATCACAAATGCTTTCTGTTCTCAAGCTTAAAAATCTATTCTCTATTTTCTTTGGACTCTCAGTGTCTTAGAATTTTTGCACACATAGTCTTACATTTTCCTCTTCACAGAATGGGATTGGCAGATAAAATGAGAGAACTTTTTGCAGTTAGTGATTTTTTCCAAGATCACAGAGCTAGTAAATACACCATGTGATTCACATAAAACATGAGAATAGCCAGTATGGGGTACCTAGAAATGAGGAGCATTGCAATTATAATACAAACAAAAATTACACCCCATTTTACTAGTTTGAATCATTACCATAGTAAACATGGATTCATACGTTAGGCTGTGATAGAACCAAAAGAAGACATTTATGTGATATTTTTTTGATGGCATGCATCTGCTCGGGACAGGCTGTGCTTTTTAGAGGAACAACTTTAACCTTCAGTAAAAAATTCTGGAGAAGTGTGACATCAAAGCTCAATTAAACTTGATATTTAAAGTCTTTATACCAAAATAATCTATTCATGAACAATACAAGAATAAGATTTGGCATGAAAGCTATGTCAGTATATCTCATATCAGTGCCTAGCTAGGATGCTAATTCACAAGAAAAATATTGTCATTCTCCAATGTCGGACAGTTATTTGAAGCCTGTCTGCTTTTTTTGGTAAAGATACTTTAAATAAGGAACCTGGGGAAAGAGTTACAGATATCTACTGGCATGAAGAGGAAGACTGTTTACTGAATATAATTGAATGGATTTTTTATGAGTATTTGTATTATTTCAATTTTCAATTAAAAAAATAAACTGGTATATGCAAAATCTTCATGCTGTGGGCCATATTGAAAGATAGTAAATAATTGAAATAAAATGCCAAGATATTGGTGGGGACCTGTCTGCACCTACTAGGGTCTTGATGTTACCTGAGCCCCCTTAGGAATTTTAAATATGTGCCAGAAGACAGTGCTTCTCAGGACATGATTTTTCTATTCCTTAAAATAAGTTACAGGAAAAATAGACAAATGACTAAATGTTTCAAGAGGGAACCCATATAATGGGTTAAATGAGGCATAGGATAGCAGTGTGTGAGGCACTTTGTATTAGAGCTCATTTAAAATACCATCGGTTACACAAGGTTTCAGAAAAAAAGAAAGCAGCCTGTGTTCTGCATAAACAACTGTATGCAATGTATTGTAAAACGGGTATGAGGAATTAAGGAAAGAATGCCTTTTCTTCTGGTATTCATCTTCCTCCTGGTTCCTAGCCAACTACAACAATTTGTTTTATAATCTTGCTTATGGCACCTTCCATGGCAACAGGTGCTTACTCATTTTGACAAATGTCACTTTATTAACAATCGTGATGTATGCAAAGAAGACTAACAATCCCTCTAGTTATGCAAAGGACAGTCACAGTACCCGCTGGGGATCAGAGCCTACCAACTTTGTGACAGCTCACAGTATATTTTCACTATTGAAGCCAATGGAATATATATTGAATATACACGTTGTTCAAGGATTGGTCCTGCTTTATGCTTGAGGCTTATTTTATTTTCAATGTGTCCTGATTTATTAAACTAGTTTTATGATGGGCACACCTAAAGAGCATCTGTCTCCTATACAAGAAATGGCCATGTTATAGTGACAAACTTGGCAATGTAGAAATAAACTTAGAAATGTAGGCAAATATGAGATGATACCTGAACATCATCTCAGCCACACGACAGTTATTGAGATATTGTTTTCTAAGGCTAAGGTCCAAACAGTTTATCATATTTTTATATCTTGCATGTAGTAGATAATTTATATACATACCAGTCACACACACACACACACACTCAATGTCATAGCAATCTAATTAGAAATAAAAGTTTCTAAATTTCAAATAATGTGGAGCAAAACTATAAAATATTGTCTTAAGTTTTACAAATTTTTTAAAAAGATGATTCACAGAATTATGGAGGATATTGATCCAATTGAATAAAACATAAAGCCCTGAATACTTCTCCACTCTTCCATTTTTATAGAAACTAAGAAGCAATTTAAGGATTTCTTTTTTAATGTGAAGAAAAATGTCTTGTTAGATTTTCTGCTAAATGCCATTTAAATAATCAATTTGCCAACATTTAGGGAAATTGAGTATGCCACTTCTCTAAAAAGCTTGTCATTTCTCTTTAGGGTAACATGTAACAGAGATGCATAGGAAAATTCAGGGATGTGCTTTGAAATACTATTAGTAGATAGCAAATGGGGGATAGATGGATAAAAATTTAATCTATGTATTACTGGGCAATAGTTAAAAGGAATAAAGTATCTCTCTATACACATGGGTCTCAAAATTGGCCTCAAAAATGATACTGAGTTAAAAAACACTAAGTGAAACATGGTGAATATCACATTTCCCTGTGTAAATATAAAAATAGAAAAAATATAACAATCATTGTTGATATATATTTAGGAAAGAAAGGATTAATAGTTTAATATTGAGAGTAGATTAGACACACACATATATTAAGTATATAAGAATTAGCCTTTGGATTTGTTAATCTTTTTGTTTTAATCTGCTGTATCTCTATTTACTATTTCATTCATTATTATTGTTGGTTTTTATAATTGCATTTCTTCTGCTTGGGTTTCTTATGTTTTCCCTAATAAGTTAACTGTTGAATTCATCTGTTTTCAGACTTTATTGCTTTCTTGTATGTTTTAAATATGCTTTCCTATTTCCAAATCTACAAATTTTTCAAAAAAAAAATGATTTTATCTGACTTTGAACTTCGTTGTGCTTAGAGAAATATATCTGTCTGATAATTCCTTGGAATTGGCTGATATGTGCATTATGTCTTCCCCATGTGGTTCGGCTTTCTCTGAAGCTCCGTGCGTACCTGAGAACACTGTGTATTCCTTGGTATGATGGGTTTGTTGACTTCTTTATATGTTTTGAGGCAAGTTATTAGAGGCATCAAAGTTGAAATGAATGTATAATTATCATTGTTTTATGATGTTTTCCATTCTATATGATGCTTTGTGCCTTAAAGACTTCACTCTATAATATTAATATAGATACACCAGCTTTCCTTTGACTAATATTTAAGCTGCCTAATTTCTTATCCTTTGTGTATCAGTTTTCCCATGTTTTTATTTTCATGTGTGATTCTTCGATAGTATAATCCTGGATCTTATCTTCTATTGAATTTAACCTTTAATTAGAAAGTTAATTTATTTATATTTATTAGGATTGCTGTTATATTTGGATTCATTACGATCCTATTTCTTGTTTTGTATGTTCCTCTTTTGCTTCATCGCTTTTACTTTTTATCACTTTTTCTGCATCCTTTACATGAAGTTTGTATTTAAATTCTATTTCCCTCTTTATTCTTTTAATAGTTACCATGAAATTTTAACAGATTTATTTACTTAAAGTCTACATTAATCATTTTCTCTATTCCTTCTTTATATAACATAGGGACCTTAGAATTATAAAAATCAAATCACCTGCTAGTCTTATTTATTGTCCCATATTTTAATTATATCCTTTCTGTATTCCCAAATTTAATTTTTTTGTTATTTCACACAGACCCTGTGGTTTATCTACATGCTTTCCATGTTCTTCACTCAACATTTCTTCTTGTATCTGCAGCTTTCCTTTTGTAGTTATTTTCCATCTTGCTGACATATCGTCAAAAGTTTGTTGAAGTGTGAATCTATTCACTTTTAGGTTTCCTAAAGGGAGTTTTAGTTTTTCTTTTAGGTTTACTTACATCTTACTTTTGAATTATTTCACACACGACAAAATACCTGAGAGGAGTACAAATATTAATACTTCCTATATACTTTGCGCCCACATCCTTTACTTGTTTATGTTTTACTGAATGCACTTTATCATTCTCTCTCTCTCTTTCTTCATCCTCAGTGTTGATTTTATTACCATGTTGACAGGAAGAGTTGTTCTTGATATTAAGGATTTTAAATCAGCTGATTATCACTGCAAATTTCCAAAAGAGAGAAAGAAGGGTAACAGTGTGAATCTCTCTATGGCTTCTAGTAGAAATGGAAATATTGCTTAGATTGGAGGAAGGTCATAGAGCACTCAGAAGAAATATGATCGTATTGCCATCATAGAAGCAATACGTTTGTCTTTTGTCGCCTTATTTGTTTATATTTTTTCAACTATTTAAATCAAACAATTTGAGGTGAAACTTCACCACCACTCTCACCTACCAATAACAAGATAGAACAGTGGAAATATTATTTCCCAAACATGTGTTTTCATTTTGATGATAGTCAGCTACTAATCTAGATGCTTGATATAAGAGACATTATCTAAGCTCTACCATACCTGTATCAGTAGAATTACTTCCCTATTATACATGAGGATATACAGGCATACCTTGGAGATATTGCAGATTCAGTTCCAGACCACTGCAGTAAAGCAAACATTGCAATAAAGTGAGTCATACAAATTTGTTGGTTTTCCAATGCATAAAAAAGTCACGTTTACATTACAATATAAGCAGCTGAGTGTGCAATAGAAGTATGTCTAAAAAACAATGCACATACTTTAATTTTAAAATACTTTATTGCTAAAATGCTAATGATTATCTGTTCCTTCATCAAGTTGTGATTTTTCACAGGTAAAGGGTTTGGTCCCAGTGTTGGTGGCAGCTGACCAATCAGGGTGGTGGTTTCTTAAGGTTAATGTGGCTGTGGCAATTTCTTCTAACAAGGCAGCAATGAAGTTTGCCACATTGGTTGACTTTTCCTTTCATGAAAGATTTTTTTTTTTTTGTAGCATGTGATGCTGTTTGACAGCTTTTTCCCCACAGTAGAACTTCTTTCAAACCCAAATTCTACCACTGCTTTATCAACTAAGTTTCTGTAATATTCTAAATTCTTTGTTGTTATTTCAAGAATGTTCACAGCATCATTACCAGGAGTAGATTCTATCTCAAGGAACGACTTTCTTTGCTCATCTGTAAGAAACAAATCCTAATGCATTAAAATTGTATCTTGAAACTGCAGCAACTCAGTCACATTTTCAGGCTCCACTTCTAATTCTAGTTGTCTTGCTGTTTCCACCACATCCGCATTTACTTCCACTGAAGAGTTAAACCCCTCAAGGTCATCTGTGAGAGTTGGACTCAACTTCTTCTAAACTCCTGTTATTGTTGATATTTTGGACTCCTCCCAGGAATCACAAATGTCCTTAGTGTCATCTAGAGTGGTGAATCCTTTCCTGAAGATTTTCAATTTATTTTACCCAGATTCATCAGAGGAGTCATTATGGCAGCAATAACCTTACCATATTTAGTTCTTATGTAATAAAACTTGAAAGTTGAAATTACTCCTTGATTCAGAGGCTACAGAATGGATGTTGTGTTAACGAGCTTAAAAACACTAATATCCTTGTTCATCTCCATCAGAACTCTTGGGTGTTCAGGTACATTGTCAATGAACAGCAATATTTTGAAAGGACTCTTTTTTTTCTGAGCAGTAGGTCTCAAGAGCGGGATAAAAATATCCAGTAGACCATACTGTTAACAGATATGCTGTCATTCAGACTTTGCTCCATTTATAGAGTACAGGCACAGTAGATTTAGCATAATTTTTACTATTTTCAGATCATAAATCAGTATTGGCTTCAACTTCAATTTACCAGCTGCATTAGCCCCTACCAAGAGTGTCATCCTGTGCACTGAAGCTTTAAAGCCAGGCATTGACTTATTTTCTAGCCATGAACCTCCTAGACAGCATCTTCTTTCAATATAAGTCTGTTTCATCTACACTGAAAATCTCTTGTTTAGTGTAACAACCTTCATCTATTATCTTAGCTAGATTTTCCAGATTATGTGCTAAAGCTTCTACATCAGCACATGCTACTACTTCACCTTGCACTTTTTCTTTTATTTTGGGATGGCTTCTTTCCTTAAAAATTATCAGCCAACTTCTTCTAGCTTCTCACTTTTCTTCTTCATTTCTCTCAGCCTGAAGAGAATTGAAGATAATTTGGGCCTTGTTGTAGTTGGTTTGATTTTCTATCCAGACTAATAAAACGTTCTTCGTATCAGCAACAAGTCTGTTTTACATTCTTTGTCGTTTGTTTGTTCACTGTAGTAGCACTTTCAATTACCTTCCAGAACTTTCCCTTTGTGTTCATAAGTTGGCTGTTATAAGAGACCTAGCTTTTAGCCTCTCTCAGCTTTCAACATGCCTTCTTCATTAAGTTTAATCATTTCCAGCTTTTGACTTAAAGTGAGAGATGTATGATGCTTTTCTTCTCACTTGAACACTTACAGGCCATTGTAGGGTTATTACTTGGTCTAATTTTAATATTGTTGTGTCTCAGGGAATAGTGAGGCTTGAGGAGAAGAAGAGAGATGGAAGAACAGCTAGTTGCTGAAGAAGTGAGAACACACATGATATTAATTAAGTTCACTATCTTATATGTGCAGAGTGTATGGTGCCCCACAAACAATTACAATAGTGACATAAAAGATCATTGATCACAGATAACCATAAGTAATATAATGACAATGAAAAAATCTGAAATATTGTGAGAAGTACTGGAATATGACACAGAAACCAAAAGTGAGCATATGCTGTTGGAACAAATGGTGTGGATAGAATTGCTCAAGACAGGCTGGCCACAAACCTTCAATTTGTAAAAAACACAATATCTACTAGAAAAGTGCAATGAAACAAAGTACGCTTGCCATTGCTCCAGGTGACAGAGGAAAAAAGTGTAAGAGATTAGATTCAAATCAAATCTCTCTGATGCCAAAATCCATGATCTTAATCATTAAATACATTGCTTCCAATTTTATGTCTAGATAATATATATTTCACAGGTTTTATATAAAAATCTATTGTTTAACATCATCTCATTAGTAATACATATATATTATATTCAGAAAGTTTAATTAAACAATGGTTGCTTAAAAGAACTACTGCTTTATTAAGCAAGAAACAAATCTTAATCTGTAATATATATTTAGAAGTAGCATTTATAACATTAAAATAAGCCATGATGGTTTTTCCAAAATAATGAGAAAATGACCCCTTAAATCAATTATACTTTAAAAAGAAAGATGCCTGTTTTGTCTATCTTTATGAAGGAGATGAAATTTGGCAAGGCAAAAACTTTAGGTTGTTAAAAGAAGCAAGTTAACTCATGTTTGTGTTTTATAACTTATTTTTTAAAACAACCTTGAGTTGAGTTTTCTTTGTATTTACTTTGTACTGTTTTAAAATGTATAGGTCATTTGCAAGTAGTTAGTTTCTGAATTTTCGGTGCAATCCAAATACTTAGTTTAGTATTACCTGTGGTTTACCTGCTAATTTAAACAGATGACTATAACATGCAAATTAGGATTATAAGGTGTAAGGAAGGGATCCAGTTTCAGCTTTCTACATATGGCTAGCCAGTTTTCCCAGCACCATTTATTAAATAGGAAATCATTTCCCCATTTCTTGTTTTAGTCAGGTTTGTCAAAGATCAGATGGTTTTAGATGTGTGGTGGTATTTCTGAGGCCTCTGTTCTGTTCCATTCGTCTATGTATCTGTTTTGGTACCAGTACCATGCTGTTTTGGTTACTGTAGCCTTGTAGTATAGTTGGAAGTCGGGTAGCATGGTTCCTCCAGCTTTGTTGTTTTTGCTAAGGATTGGCTTGGCAATACAGGCTCTTTTTTGGTTCCATATGAACTTTAAAGTAGTTTTTTTCCAATTCTGTGAAGAAAGTCATTGGTAGCTTGATGGGGATGGCATTGAATCTATAAATTACCTTGGGGAGTATGGCCATTTTCACAATAGTGATTCTTCCTATCCATGAGCATGGAATTTTCTTCCATTTGTTTGTATCCTCTTTTATTTCATTGAGCAGTGGTTTGTAGTTCTCCTTGAAGAGGTCCTTCACATCCCTTGTGAATTGGATTCTTAGGTATTTTATTCTCTTTGTAGCAATTGTGAATGGGAGTTCACTCATGATTTAGCTCTCTGTCTGTTACTGGTGTGTAGGAATGCTTGTGATTTTTGCACATTGATTTTCATCCTGAGACTTTGCTGAAGTTACTTATCAGCTTAAGGAGATTTTGGGCTGAGATGATGGGGTTTTCTAAATATAAATCATGTCGTCTGCAAACAGGGACAATTTGACTTTCTCTTTTCCTAATTGAATATTTATTTATCTTTATTTCTTTATTTCTTTCTCTTGCCTGATTGCCCTGGCCAGAACTTCCAGCACTATGTTGAATAGGAGTGGTGAGAGAGGGCATCCCTGTCTTGTGCCAGTTTTCAAAGGGAATGCTTCCAGTTTTTGCACATTCAGTAAGATATTGGCTGTGCGTTTGTCATAAATAGCTCTTATTATTTTGAGATACGTCACATCAATACCAAATTTATTGAGAGTTTTTAGCATGAAGCGCAGTTGAATTTTGTCAAGGTCCTTTTCTAAATCTATTGAGATAATCATGTGGTTTTTGTCTTTGGTTCTGTTTATGTGATGGATTATATTTATTGATTCGCGTATGTTAAACCAGCATTGCATCCCAGGGATGAAGCCAACTTGATCTTGGTGGATAAGCTTTTTGATGTGCTGCTGTATTTGGTTTGCCAGTATTTTATTGAGGATTTTCGCATCGATGTTCATCAGGGATATTGGTCTAAAATTCTCTTTTTTTGTTGTGTCTCTGACAGGCTTTGGTATCAGGATGAAGCTGGCCTCATAAAATGAGTTAGGGAGGATTCCCTCTTTTCCTATTGTTTGGATAGTTTCAGAAGGAATGGTACCAGTTCCTCTTTGTACCTCTAGTAGAATTCAGCTGTGAATCCTGGACTTTTTTTGGTTGGTAGGCTATTAATTATTGCCTCAATTTCAGAGTCTGTTGTTGGTCTATTCAGGGATTCAGCATCTTTCTGGTTTAGTCTTGGGAGGGTGTATGTGTCCAGGAATTTATCCATTTCTTCTAGATTTTCTAATTTATTTGCATAGAGGCATTTATAGTATTCTCTGATGGTAGTTTGTATTTCTGTGGGATCGGTGGTGATATCCCCTTTATCATTTTTTATTGCGTCTATTTGATCCTTGTCTCTTTTCTTCTTTATTAGTCTTGCTAGTGGTCTATCAATTTTGTTGATCTTTTCAAAAAACCAGCTCCTGGATTCATTGATTTTTTGAAGGGTGTTTTGTGTCTCTATTTCCTTCAGTTCTGCTCTGATCTTAGTTATTTCCTTACTTCTGCTAGCTTTGGGATGTGTTTGCTCTTGCTTCTCTAGTTCTTTTAATAGTGATGTTAGGGTGTTGATTTTAGATCTTTCCTGCTTTCTCTTGTGGGCATTTAGTGCTATAAATTTCCCTCTACACACTGCTTTAAGTGTGTCCCAGAGATTCTGGTATGTTGTGTCTTTGTTCTCATTGGTTTCAAAGAACATCTTTATTTCTGCCTTCATTTCGTTATGTACCCAGTAGTCATTCAGGAGCAGGTTGTTCAGTTTCCACGTAGTTGTGCAGTTTTGAGTGAGTTTCTTAATCCTGAGTTCTAGTTTGATTGCACTGTGGTCTGAGAGATAGTTTGTTGTGATTTGTGTTCTTTTACATTTGCTGAGGAGAAGCACTTCTTACATTTCTGATGTGAAAACTGTTTAAACACTATGGCATCCTCGTTTAAAAATTACATATTGAGTGGTCCAAACAGACCATAAAGTTTTCTGAAAACAATATTCATATCACACACATTGAAGTTAGTTTCGATTGGATACTATACGATACTGCTTATTTAGGCAAGATAGTGTTTTCTTTTAATATTGCAATGTGTGATGTACTAAAGAACTTTTATGTTGAAGCTTTAAAAAGAAAGAAATAAGAGAAACCCAAACACATTCTGACTGGCTGTAAAAGTAAGAATAGTACTTCCAAAGCATCATAAAATGGACATAATGCAAAAAAAAAACATGGGTAGAAATGTTATCATTGTTTTTTCTTTGTTTCCTCAAGGAGGAAAAAATTGCACTTTTATCATGGTTGGGACATAACTTCTAAAGAAAAACAAGTTTAGAGCTTTCTATGTATTTTCTATTTCTTTCTTTAGACAATATTACCACGTGGTCTGATCTAATGCAGCTGTGACACATACGCACACACACACATCACGGACCAGGGTATGCTGTGCTATTGCTTTTGCTTCTTAGTGTGAATATTGAAAGGCCACAAGGTCACCTTCAGCTCTTTGGACACTGGCTTCCTGTGTGTCCTGCTGTGCATATAGGGCCTGCTACTGTGGTGTTTCCTCTGATTCCCACACGCTGTGCCATTTTTATACGAATTGAGCCAGATATTTTCTACATGGCATCATGGTCTGCCACTGGAATTTTACACTGAAAAGTTAGCAATAAGCATTTTACCACTCATTATTATTTATATGTTGCTATGTAATAAAGCACCCCAAAGCTTAATGACTTCAAATCACAGCCATTTTATTGGGTATGATGCCATGAGACAGCAGTATGGGCAGGATGAAGAAGAGAGAACTCATCCATGATTGACATGGTTTTGGCTGGGACAGCTCACCTGGAGCTAGTGGAACCCATTGGCCTCATTCGCACGTGGGGCCTGGTACTTGCTGTTGGCTGGAATGCCATGGCTCTCATCCATGTAGATTGTGTTTCTGCCTGTGACCTGTCACCCTCCCATCTCTCTGTGTGGTTACCCTCCTTAACAGGAGATTCTGGAATTCTTTATGTGGAGCTGAGTTCTGAAAGGGAAAGTAGAAACTGAAGACCTGAGCTCAAAAGTCCTAGAACGTAACTTCTGTGACATTTCATTGATCAAAGCAAGCCACGTGGGCAACTCAGATTCAGGAGTTAAAGGAACAGACTTCGCCTCTTGACAGGAGGGTGGCAAACACCTTAGAAAACGGGCATAGGCATGATCATTGGTGGGCAGTTTTTATCACTCTAGCACACTGCTTCTATGGGAGATGTGCAGTGGCCTTTGAAATGAACAGCTGTACCCAATATCATTTTGCTTTGAATAAGGCACGAGCATGGATTTTAATTTTTCTCTAAAGTATTTCCTGAAAGAAAAAAAAATATATATCCGTTTGTGGTTATAATGTTAAATTAGTTTTAAAAGTTTAACATTTTGATATAATCTCTTCCTCCTCAAGTAGCTTAGCTGGTTAATTCAGAAGGACTAAATGCATCTATTTCTATTTTTCTCCCCGTTTGAAAATAGACAACTCACCTGTACTAATTTTCTATGAGAGGACGTGGAAACTAGGTTATGTATCTTTGCAGATAAGCACGCTCAGAACTGAAAGAACAAAGTTGAAAGTATGTTGTATCAGTAGGGAACAGTGTGAAATAATTAATAACCCACATTAGTTTTGTGTGTTGGAATGTTTTTGTGGGGGTAGGAAAAGTACTTATTTTGCGGTTAAATTATACAAGCCTACTTCCTAATGCTTCTGCTACAGTAACTTCTTTTTGTCTTACCACCTCGAATCCATGTTTTTTGTGATCGGTTATTATCTTGCTTTAAGCTCTTCAGTTTCTTCCAGTGGCTGGTAGAAAACAGTGAAAATTCCTTAGTGTGACATTTATGAGCCTTGCCTGGTTCCAGCTATCACTCATCATGCCCTACCTCACGGCCTGTGCCCCAGCCAATCAAACTGCCTGTAATTTTCTCAGATGACAGTCTGGGTCAGACCTGCAAGGCTGCTCGTTCAGTGCTCTCTGTTGTAGCTTTCTTTGGTCCCTGACTTCTTTTACTCTCCCACCTCCCAGAAAACTTGGTCCATGAATAATGCTTCTCTCTTTAACCTTAGCTCAGTACTGAATCTTACGTGAATCTTCTTTATAATCGCCTCCTCTTATGTAGAAGTGACTGTTTTATCCCATGTGTGCTAATTTGTAGACCTTCATAGGTTCTGTCTTTGAAGCTATAGTATACTCCTGCATTTAATTATTTACTTATCTTTTTCTATGGCTGGACTACATGTAAATATATCTTTTCTTTTCTTTTTTTCTAAATCTTCTCTTCCTAGGACAATGTCTGGCACGTTTGGTATTTAAGAAATGATGCTTGCTGAATTAATGCACATATGCCAAAATCCCTTTTGATAGTGAGTCTTCCTAGTAAGTATTCTAGACATGTTCTAAGAGAGATGCGTAAGTATTATCTCAGCATGGATTATCCCCGTATGATTCAGAACAGATTACTCATATATGATTCTCTTTTTTGTTTTGTTTTTAATTGAGACTGGAAGCATGATGAGAAGGTCAATGTGATCAGTCTGAGGATGTGCTCGGCTAGATTTCTGCAGGGTAGATTTTCTCCTCTATTCCATAAAATAACCAGCAGACTTTTTAAGAGCCACCAGGAACTCCAGTTTTTCTTTCAGAAGTCTGTTAAGACGTAATGTTTGATGTGCTTGCTTTCCAAGGCATACATTAGTTGAGTGCAATTATATAAAGGAATGTTGAATCCACAAGCCATATTGCACCAAGTATGTTTTGCAGAAATGTACCTTGATATGCCACATAATTCCCATACACATTTGCGGGCCTGCATTCATTATCAATTGAAAACAATCAGTTCAAAAAGTGACAGTCTTGATTGCGATTTTCATTTGATTTTACAAGTTATTTACAAGGGCCACGGTGTTGGCACATTTTTAACTCCTGTGTCTCCTTCACCCTCTACAACAGACTTAGCCCCACCTTTTCCTGGAAAAGCACAAGACCCTCAAATCATCGTATTGTCCTAACAGTTTTCAAAGAATTACTTCCTTCAAAGTTATTTTCCTCTTTTTTTAACTTACGTTTCTAAAGCTAGAGTCAGGATAGTTGATTGTGGTGCTGAAAAAAAATCAGTTAATAACCATTTTTATAAACTTCTACACATTTCCTTGGTGTAGGGTTGGTGTCGTGGAATATTGTGCCTTTGGAGGTTAGAAAGAAACTGGTTCACTTTTTTTTTTTTGAGGCAGGATCTCACTCTGGTGCCCAGGCTGGAGTGCAGTGGTGTGATCTGGGCTCACTGCAACCACCGCATCCTGGGTTCAAGTGATTCTCCTGCCTCAGCCTCCCAAGTAGCTGGGATTACAGGCACCCACCACCACGCCCAGTTAATTTTTGTATTTTTAGTAGAGATGGAGTTTCACCATGTTGGCCAGGCTGGTCTCAAACTCCTGACCTCAGGTGATCTGCCTGCCTCGGCCTCCCAAAGTGCTGGTATTAGAGGTGTGAGCCAACACACCTGGCTGTTTCACATTTTAAATATGCTACTTTTTTTTTTATTATACTTTAGGTTTTAGTGTACATGTGCACAATGCAGGTTTGTTACATATGTATCCATGTGCCATGTTGATTTCTTGCACCCATTAACTCGTCATTTAGCATTAGGTATATCTCCTAATGCTGTCCCTCCCCCCTCCCCCAACCCCACAACAGTCCCCGGAGTGTGATGTTCCCCTTCCTGTGTCCATGAGTTCTCATTGTTCAATTCCCACCTATGAGTGAGAACATGCGGTCTTTGGTTTTTCATCCTTGCGATAGTTTACTGAGAATGATGTTTTCCAGTTTCATCCGTGTCCCTACAGAGGTCATGAACTCATCATTTTTTATGGCTGCATAGTATTCCATGGTGTATATGTGCCACATTCTCTTAATCCAGTCTATCGTTGTTGGACATTTGGCTTGGTTCCAACTCTTTGCTATTGTGAATAGTGCCGCAATAAACATACATGTGCATGTGTCTTTATAACAGCATGATTTATAGTCCTTTGGGTATATACCCAGTAATGGGATGGCTGGGTCAAATGGTATTTCTAGTTCTAGATCCCTGAGGAATCGCCACACTGACTTCCACAATGGTTGAACTAGTTGACAGTCCCACCAACAGTGTAAAAGTGTTCCTATTTCTCTACATCCTCTCCAGCACCTGTTGTTTCCTGATTTTTTTAATGATGGCCATTCTAACTGGTGTGAGATGGTATCTCATTGTGGTTTTGATTTGCATTTCTCTGATGGCCAGTGATGATGAGCATTTCTTCTTGTGTTTTTTGGCTGCATAAATGTCTTCTTTTCAGAACTGTCTGTTCATGTCCTTTGCCCACTTTTTGATGGGGTTGTTTGTTTTTTTCTTGTAAATTTGTTTGAGTTCATTGTAGATTCTGGATATTAGCCCTTTATTAGATGAGCAGGTTGCAAAAATTTTCTCCCATTCTGTAGGTTACCTGTTCACTCTGATGGTAGTTTCTTTTGCCGTGCAGAAGCTCTTTAGTTTAATTAGATCCCATTTGTCAATTTTGGCTTTTGTTGCCATTGCTGTTAGTGTTTTAGACATGAAGTCCCTGCCCACGCCTATGTCCTGAATGGTATTGCCTAGTTTCTCTTGTAGGATTTTAATGGTTTTAGGTCTAACATTTAAGTCTTTAATCCATCTTGAATTAATTTTTGTATAAGGTGTAAGGAAGGGATCCAGTTACAGCTTTCTACATATGGCTAGCCAGTTTTCCCAGCACCATTTATTAAATAGCGAATCCTTTCCCCATTTCTTGTTTTTGTCAGGTTTGTCAAAGATCAGATAGTTGTAGGTATGTGGCATTATTTCTGAGGGCTCTGTTCTGTTCCATTGATCTATGTCTCTGTTCTGGTACCAGTACCATGCTGTTTTGGTTACTGTAGCCTTGTAGTATAGTTTGAAGTCAGGTAGTGTGATGCCTCCAGCTTTGTTCTTTTGGCTTAGGATTGACTTGGCGATGTGGGCTCTTTTTTGGTTCCATATGAAGTTTAAAGTAGTTTTTCCAATTCTGTGAAGAAAGTCATTGGTAGCTTGATGGGGATGGCATTGAATCTATAAATTACCTTGGGCAGTATGGCCATTTTCACGATATTGATTCTTCCAACCCATCAGCATGGAATGTTCTTCCATTTGTTTGTATCCTCTTTTATTTCATTGAGCAGTGGTTTGTAGTTCTCCTTGAAGAGGTCCTTCACATCCCTTGTAAGTTGGATTCCTAGGTATTTTATTCTCTTTGAAGCAATTGTGAATGGGAGTTCACTCATGATTTGGCTCCCTGTTTGTCTGTGATTGGTGTACAAGACTGCTTGTGATTTTTGTATGTTGATTTTGTATCCTGAGACTTTGCTGAAGTTGCTAATCAGCTTAAGGAGATTTTGGGCTGAGTCAATGGGGTTTTCTAGATATACAATCATGTCATCTGCAAACAGGGACAATTTGACTTCCTCTTTTCCTAATTGAATACCCTTTATTTCCTTCTCCTGGCTCATTGCTCTGGCCAGAACTTCCAGCATTATCTTGAATAGGAGTGGTGAGAGAGGGTATCCCTGTCTTGTGCCAGTTTTCAGAGGGAATGCTTCCAGTTTTTGCCCATTCAGTATGATATCGGCTGTGATTTTGTCATAGATAGCTCTTACTATTTTGAGATACATCCCATCAATACCTAATTTATTGAGAGGTTTTAGCATGAAGGGTTGTTGAATTTTGTGAAAGGCCTTTTCTGCATCTATTGAGATAATCATGTGGTTTTTGTCTTTGGTTCTGTTTATATGCTGGATTACATTTATTGATTTGCATATGTTGAACCAGCCTTGTATCCCAGGGATGAAGCCCACTTGATTATGGTGGATAAGCTTTTTGATGTGCTGCTGGATTCGGTTTGCCAGTATTTTATTGAGGATTTTTGCATCAATGTTCATCAAGGATATTGGTCTGAAATTCTCTTTTTTGGTTATGTCTCTGCCAGGCTTTGGTATCAGGACGATGCTGGCTTCATAAAATGTGTTAGGGAGGATTCCCTCTTTTTCTATCGATTGGAATCGTTTCAGAAGGAATGGTACCATTTCCTCCTTGTACCTCTGGTAGAATTTGGCTGTAAATCCATCAGGTCCTGGACTCTTTTTGGTTGGTAAGCTATTGACTATTGCCACAATTTCAGAGCCTGTTATTGGTCTATTCAGATATTCAATTTCTTCCTGATTTAGTCTTGGGAGGCTGTATTTGTTGAGGAATTTATCCATTTCTTCTAGATTTTCAAGTTTATTTGCATAGAGGTGTTTGTAGGACTCTCTGATGGTAGATTGTATTTCTGTGTGATCGGTGGTGATATCCCCTTTTTCATTTTTTATTGCATCTATTTGATTCTTCTCTCTTTTCTTCATTAGTCTTGCTAGCGGTCTATCAATTTTGTTGATCTTCTCAAAAAACCAGCTCCTGGATTCATTAATTTTTTGAAGGGTTTTCTGTGTCTCTATTTCCTTCAGTTCTGCTCTGATTTTACTTATTTCTAGCCTTCTGCTAGCTTTTGAATGTGTTTGCTCTTGCTTTTCTAGTTCTTTTAATTGTGATGTTAGGGTGTCAATTTTGGATCTTTCCTGCTTTCTCTTGTGGGCATTTAGTGCTATAAATTTCCCTCTACACACTGTTTTGAACGTGTCCCAGAGATTCTGGTATGTTGTGTCTTTGTTCTCGTTGGTTTCAAAGAACATCTTTATTTCTGCCTTCATTTCATTATGTACCAAATAGTCATTCAGGAGCAGGTTGTTCAGTTTCCATGTAGTTGAGTGGTTTTCAGTCAGTTTCTTAATCCTGAGTTCTAGTTTGATTGCACTGTGGTCTGAGAGACAGTTTGTTATAATTTCTGTTCTTTTACATTTGCCTAGGAGAGCTTTACTTGCAACTATGTGGTCAATTTTGGAATAGGTGTGGTGTGGTGCTGAAAAAAATGTATATCCTGTTGATTTGGGGTGGAGAGTTCTGTAGATGTCTATTAGGTCCACTTTGTGCAGAGCTGAGTTCAATTCCTGGATATCCTTGTTAACTTTCTGTCTCGTTGATCTGTCTAATGTTGACAGTGGGGTGTTAAAATCTCCCATTATTATTGTGTGGGAGTTTAAGTCCCTTTGTAGGTCACTCAGGACTTGCTTTATGAATCTGGGTGCTCCTGTGTTGGGTGCATATATATTTAGGATAGTTAGCTCTTCTTGTTGAATTGATCCCTTTACCATTATGTAATGGCCTTCTTTGTCTCTTTTGATCTTTGTTGGTTTAAAGTCTATTTTATCAGAGACTAAGATTGCAACCCCTGCCTTTTTCTGTTTTCCATTTGCTTGATAGATCTTCCTCCATCCCTTTATTTTGAGTCTATGTTTGTCTCTGCACGTGAGATGGGTTTCCTGAATACAGCATACTGATGGGTCCTGACTCCTTATCCAGTTTGCCAGTCTGTGTCTTTTAATTGGAGCATTTAGCCCATTTACATTTAACGTTAACATTGTTATGTGTGAATCTGATCCTGTCATTATGATGTTAGTTGGTTATTTTGCTTGTTAGTTGATGCACTTTCTTCCTACCCTCGATGGTCTTTACAATTTGGAATGTTTTTGCAGTGGCTGGCACCGGTTGTTCCTTTCCATGTTTAGTGCTTCCTTCAGGAGCTCTTCTAGGGCAGGCCTGGTGGTGGCAAAATCACTCAGCGTTTGCTTGTGTGTAAAGTATTTTATTTCTCCTTCACTTATGAAGCTTAGTTTGGCTGGATATGAAATTCTCGGTTGAAAATTCTTTTTTTAAGAATGTTGACTATTGGCCCCCACTCTCTTCTGTCTTGTAGAGTTTCTGCCAAGAGATCAGCTGTTAGTCTGATGGGCTTCCCTTTGTGGGTAACCAGACCTTTCTCTCTGGCTGCCCTTAACATTTTTTCCTTCATTTCAACTTTGGTGAATCTGACAATTATGTGTCTTGGAGTTGCTCTTCTTGAGGGAAGAAGAGGCGTTCTTTGTGGCGTTCTCTGTATTTCCTGAATCTGAATGTTGGCCTGCCTTGCTAGATTGGGGAAGTTCTCCTGGATAATATCTTGCAGAATGTTTTCCAACTTGGTTCCATTCTCCCTGTCATTTTCAGGTACACCAATCAGACGTAGGTTTGGACTTTTCACATAGTCCCTAATTTCTTGGAGGCTTTGTTCATTTCTTTTTATTCTTTTTTCTCTAAACTTCTCTTCTCGCTTCATTTCATTCATTTCATCTTCCATCAGCGATACCCTTTCTTCCAGTTGATCGCATGTGCTACTGAGGCTTCTGCAATCTTCGCGTAGTTCTCGAAACTTGGCTTTCAGCTCCATCAGCTACTTTAAGCCCTTCTCACCATTGGTTATTCTAGTTATCCCTTCTTCTAATTTTTTTCCAAAGTTTTTAACTTCTTTGCTATTGTTTTGAAATTCCTCTCGTAGCTCAGAGTAGTTTGATCGTCTGAAGCCTTCTTCTCTCAACTCGTCAAAGTCATCCTCCATCCAGCTTTGTTCCGTTGCTGGTGAGGAACTGCGTTCCTTTGGAGGAGGAGAGGTGCTCTGCTTTTTAGAGTTTCCAGTTTTTCTGCTCTGTTTTTTCCCCATCTTTGTGGTTTTATCTACTTTTTGTCTTTGATGATGGTGATGTACAGATGGGTTTTTAATGTGGGTGTCCTTTCTCTTTGTTAGTTTTCCTTCTACCAGACAGGACCCTCAGCTGCAGGTCTATTGGAGTTTACTAGAGGTTCACTCCAGACCCTGTTTGACTGGGTGTCAGCAGCGGTGGCTGCAGAACAGCGGATTTTCGTGAGACCACAAATTCAGCTGTCTGATAGTTCCTCTGGAAGTTTTGTCTCAGAGGAGTACCCGGCCGAGTGAGTGTCAGTCTGCCCCTACTGGAGGGGTGCCTCCCAGTTAGGCTGCTCAGGGGTGAGGGACCCACTTTAGGAGGCAGTCTGTCCATTCTCAGATCTCCAGCTGCATGCTGGGAGAGCCACTACTCTCTTCAAAGCTGTCAGTCAGACAGGGACATTTAAGTCTGTGGAGGTTCCTGCTGATTTTTTGTTTGTCTGTGCCCTGCCCCCAGAGGTGGAGCCTACAGAGGCAGGCAGGCCTCCTTGAGCTGTGGTGGGCTCCACCCAGTTCGAGCTTCCTGGCTGCTTCGTTTACCTTAGCAAGCCTGGGCAATGGCGGGTGGCCCTCCCCCAGCCTCGCTGCTGCCTTGCAGCTTGATCTCAGACTGCTGTGCTAGCAATCAGTGAGACTCCGTGGGCATAGGACCCTCCGAGCCAGGTGCGGGACACAATCTCCTAGTGTGCCGTTTTCCAGGCCCATTGGAAAAGCGCAGTATTAGTGTGGGACTGTCCCGATATTCCAGGTGCCGTCTGTTACCCTTTTATTTGACTAGGAAAGGGAACTCCCTGACCCCTTGCACTTCTCGGGTGAGGCAATGCCTCGCCATGATTCCACTCACACACAGTGCGCTTCACCGACTGTCCTGCACCCACTGTTTGGCACTCCCTAGTGAGATGAAACCGGTACCTCAAGCAGAAATGCAGAAATCACCCATCTTCTGTGTCGCTCAGGCTGGGAGCTGGAGACCGGAGCTGTTCCTATTCGGCCATCTTGGCTCCACCCCTCTAAATATGCTACTTTTTAACCAAATGATTTGGGGCAAGTTTCTCCCGTTTTTCTTTTTTGTTTTTGAAAGAGAGTTTCATTCTTGTTGCCCAGGCTGGAATTCAATGGCGTGTTCTCAGCTCACCACAACGTCTGCCTCCCAGGTTCAAGCGATTCTCCTGCCTCAGCTTCCCCAGTAGCTGGGATTACAGGCATGCACCACCATGCCCAGCTAATTTCATGTTTTTAGTAGAGACAGGGTTTCTCCATGTTGGTGAGGCTGGTCTCGAACTCCCGACCTCAGGTGATCTGCCCGCCTCGGCCTCCCAAAGTGCTGTGATTACAGCCATGAGCCACCGTGCCCGGCCATTTCTCCCCTTTTTCACATGTGTTTTCTCGGCTACGAAATATTATTTATCCCTGTAGATCTCTATTCACCTCGAAAGTCAAGATAAAACTTTCCATTTGCTTCCCAGTATATATTTGGACATTTTGCCATAGTGAACTTACCCATGCCTGTTTTTCAGTGTGTTCATTTGTATTACTTTGGAAAAGCAATTATCTTGCCATCCTCTTTGTTGCCTTCTGATTTCTACTCCATATTTTTCATTGAGATTTTCTTCTGCCCTCAGGTAGTACATGCTCATCCATCTCCATTGTATATTAATAAGCCTTTGAAAATAATCCCAGCTGTAAATCCTGACTATTAAATAATTCAGAATTATTTACTCATCTGCATCATCCTGATATATATTCCTATGTTGCCCACACTGTGTTCAGTGGTAGAAACACGTGCTACATTATGCATGTACATTTTCTTTTTTCTTTTCTTTTTTAGACAGAGTATCACTCTGTTGCCCAGGCTGGAGTGCACTGGCACGATCTTGGCTCACTGCAACCTCTGCCTCCTGGCTTCAAGCGATTCTGCTGCCTCAGCTTCCCAAGTAGCTGGGATTACAGATGTCCACCACCATGCCTGGCCAATTTTTGTGTTTTCACTAGAGACGGGGTTTCACTTGTGGGCTGGGCTGGTCTCAAATTCTTGACCTCCTGATCTGCCCTCCTCGGACTCCCAAAGTGCTGGGATTCGCCTGTTCATTTTCCAGTCACTATTTATGCATTCTTCAATCATACTGCTTTTCTCAGCATATACATACATAAAATGTTTTCTGTGCATGAAGCCTTATTCTAGGCACTGGGGATAGACCAAAAACAAAAAAAATAGGATAATCTATTCCCCTGCCCCCTTGAAACTCACAGTCAAACAGGAGAAAAATATATGAAACAAAAGAATAAAGTAAATAATTTTGTCATTTGAATAAACACAGAGATAGAGTGATATTATAGAACAAAATCCTTAAGTACTTTTGGACAATGAATAAGAGTTTTTAAAGAAATGCGATTTAAACAGATACTTTAAAAATAAAGAAAGATTCACCGAATTACAGGGATCAAGGAGGAACTATGAATAAGTAAAATTAACCTAGAGAGGAACTTAAGGAAGAAACGTAGATCAGAATGTGCAGCGCTTTGAAAGAGTCATTTTAAGAATGTTCTTACCTTATCTGAAGGGTACTGGGAGGATACCGAAAAGTTTCAGCAGAAGGGTAACTTGAGCTCATTTGTATTTTTAAAGAAATTATTCTAGTTTCTGTTTGTGGAGCAAGAAAAAAGAAAGATTGTTTGGGAAAGAACAGGAAGTGGGGGAAGATCATGAGTAGAATTCTACAAGTAGGTTTTGCAAATTTATGTCTAGAGCTAGAAGAAATATCTGGTACAGATATAAATTTGGGTCCCTTCAGTCTATCATTACTAAAGGAAAGAATGGGAGTAGGTGAGATTGCATTGAGTGTATATTGCAAGAAGAGTGGGGAAAAGAAATTATGAGGAACTTCAACACTTTAAAATTAAGTAGAAAAGTAGGACCTGGTAATGAACAATCAAGATGCAAGAATTATAGAGGTGTGAGGAACATCCTCAGAATGAGGTTACATTGTATGATGGGTGCTGTGATCACAGCCCTCTTTAAGGGTGGCCTCAACTGCCTGCAACCAATGACTGATCAATAAACGGATATGAAGGCACAGTCTACCCGTTCCAACTAGAACTTGGCCTTTATACAACTCTGAAGTGTTATTTTACCAGTGTCCCCATAGGCTGAAGCTGCATCCAGCTCACTTTCTCTCCTTGTCCTACCATGCTTCTCTCTACTTTCCTAGGTATTGATCCCAAGAGAATTCCATAAAAGACATCCTTCTTGTTAGTATCCATCTGACATTCTCCTTCCCTGGGAAAACAACTGGTAGCACATGGAAAACTGCACCATTTTCTGAGAAGACTGTATTTGTTCCACTGTATTAGCTTCACTCATTCATCAAGATCAGTTAACTCCATTTATGTGGGTCTATTTCTGGGCTCTCTATTCTGTTCTATTTATCTATTTGTCTATTCTTTCACCAACACGACACTAATTTGATTACAAAAAGCTTTATAGTAAGTCAAAGTTTGATAGCATCACTCCTCCAATTTTATTCTTCTTCAATATTAAATTGGCAATTCTGATTCTTTTGCTTCTCTGTATAAACATTAGAATCAGTTTGTTGATATCTATAGAATAACTTGCTAAGATTATTTCGGATTGTGTTGAAACTATAGATCAAGTTTGGGAGAACTGATATCTTGACTACCTTGAGGTTTTTATACAAAAGCATGAAATATATGCTTTTTTTTTTTTTTTTTTTGACAGGATCTCACTCTGTTACCCAGGCTGGAGTGCAGTGGCATGATCTCTCAGATTCAAGCTATTCTCCTGCCTTAGCCTGCGGAGCAGCTGGGATTATAGGCGCCTGCCACTATTCTTAGTAGAGATGGAGTTTCACCATGTCAGCCAGGCTGGTCTCGAAATTCTGACCTCAGGTGGTCTGCCTGCCTCACTCTCCCAAAGTGTTGGGATTACAAGCATGAGCCACCGCACCCAGCCTAGTTCTTTGATATCTTTCATGAGAGTTTCGCTGTGTTCCTTACATAGATTTTGTACATATTTTGTTAGATTTATACCTAAGTATATTATTTTGAGGGATAATAATGTAAATGTTAGTGTGTTTGTAATTTCAAATTGTGCTTGTTCATTGCTAATATGTAGAAAAGCAACTGAGTTTTGTATATTAACCTTATATTCTGATACCTTTCTATAATCACTAATATTCCAGGAGTTTTTCTGAGAATTCTTTTGGATTTTTTTTATGTCAACAATCATGTCATCTGCAAACAAGGAAAGTTCTTTTTATTCCTTTCCACTCTATATTTTAAAATTTTGTTTTCTTATTTGATTAGCTTGAACTTCCAGTACAATCTTGAGAAGAGTGGTGAATTGAATCTCCTTGCATTTTTCCTGATCTTAACGTGGAAGCTTTGAGTTTCTCACTGTTACGTATGATATTAGCTGTAGATTTAGAGCTTTTTCCAGATATGCTTTATCAACTTGAAGAAGTTCTCTGTTCCTAGTTTACTGAGAATTTATCGTGAATGGGTGTTTGATTTTGTCAAATGTTTTTTCTTCATATATTAGTATTATCATGTAATTTTTCTTCTTCAGTCTGTTGATGTGATGCGTTACATTAATTCATTTTTAAATATTTAACGAGACTTGCATGCCTAGATAAATCTAATTTGGTTGTGGTGTATAATTCTTTTTATACATGTTCAATTTAATTTGCTAATATTTTCTTGAGTATTACTGCAGCTATTTTCCTGACAGACATTGTTACGTAGTTTGATTTTCTTATAATATCTTTAGTTTTTCTATTAGGGTAAAGCTGGCCTCAAATAATGAGTTTGAAAGTATCTCCTTTGTTTTTGCCTTCCAAAAGAGACTGTGGAGAATTGGCATAATTTATTTTATAAATGTTTGCTAAAATTCCTCCCTGAACTCATCTGGGTCTGGTGTTTCTATTTTGGTAACTGATTAAGTCAATTTCCTTAATGGATATAAGCCTATTATAACTGTGTTTCCTTCAGTGTAAGATTTGACAGATGGTGTCTTTTAAGGAATTGGTCAATTTTATTTGGATTACCCAATTTGGAAGCATAGATTTGTGTGTAATATTCTTTTACTACCCTTTTAATGCCCATAAATCTATAGTGATGTCCTCTTTTTCATTTCCGATATTGGTAATTCGCGTGGTCTCTCTCATTCTCTCTCTCTTCCACTCCGATCTTTTCAAATAACCAGTTTTTTGTTTCATTGATTATTGGTATCTGTCTTTAGTTTCATTGATTCCTCCACTAAGTTTTATTATTTCTTTTCTCTGCCTACTTTGGATTTAATTTGTTCTGTTTTTCTAGTTTCTTAATGTGGAAGCTTATATTGTTGCTTGTTCTTTCATCTTTCCTAACATGTGCATTCGATGTTTAAATTTCCCTCATGCATTGCTTTTGTTGCCTCCCACAAATTTTGATAAACTGCATTTTCTTTTAAATTCAGTTCAAAATATATTTTTAATTTCTCTTGAGATATTTTATTTGACCCATGGGTAATTTAGAAATGTGTTATTTAACCTCCAAGATTTTGAGATTTTTCCAGCTGTCTTTCTGTGATCGACCTAGTGTAATTCCATTGTAGTCTGATAGCAGACAATGCATGGTTTCTATTTTTTTTAATTTGTTAAGGTGTGTTTTATTGTTCAGATGTAATCTATCTTGGTGAATGTTCTATGTGAGCTTGAAAGACTGTGTAATACGCTATTGTCAGATAAAGTAGTCTATATGTCAGTTACATCCAAATGATTTGGTAATGCTGTACATCCATGTCCTTACCAATTTTCTGCCTGTTGGATTTGTCCATTTATTGTGGCAGGCTATTAAGGTCTCTAATTATAAGAGTGGATTTATGCATTTTTCTTTGCAGTCCTATCAGTTTTTGCCTCACATGTTATAACACTCTGATGTTAGGCGCATACACATTAAGGATTTTTATGTGCTCTTGGAGTATTGACCCTTTATCATTATGTAACATTTTTCTTTATCCCTGATAACTTCCTTTGCTCTGAAGTCTGTTCTGTCTGAAATTGATATAGCTACTCCTGCTTTCTTTTGATTAGTGTTAGCATAGTGTATCTCTCACCATCCTATTTTTTACTTTTAATCTATGAGTCTATAGATTTAAGACTTTTTATAAATAACATATAACTGCTTATAGTTTCTTGATCCATTCTTACAGTCTTTGTCTATAGTGTGTTAATATCATCCATATTACTTACAATTAAAATTACTTGCCCTACAGGTTGCAATATACCTTTACATCTAATCCAAATGCACTTTAAAACAATGCTTTACTGCCTCATGGGTAGTGTGTGAACTTTATAACACAATAATCCTAATTACTCACTCCTGTCTCTTGTATCATTAGTGTCACTCATTTTATTTACACATAGCCATATATATGAACAGAAGTGTAAACAATCTAATTCATTATTGCTATTATTATTTTGAAGCAACTATTAGATAAAATAACAAAAATAAAAGGTTTATCTTCACTTATTCCTTTTCTGATTCTATTCACTTGTTTATGTAGATATGACTTTGTAACCTGTATACTTTTCCTTCTTTCTACATAACTTTTTTTTTAACATTTCTTGCAAGGCAGGTCTACTGACAAAACATTCTCTCAATTTATGTTTCAGGATGTCTTTCTTTCTCTTCCACTTTTGGAGGATAATTTTGCAGGGTACAGAATTCTAGCTTGGAGAGTTTTTTATTTCTACCAAGACATTAAATATTTAAACCCATTCTGTTCTTGCTTGCACAGCTTCTGAAAAGAAGTCAGATATAATATTTTTCTTTGATCTTTTATAAATAGGTATTTTAAAAATCTGGCATCTTTTTAGGCTTTTTCTTTGCCTTTCATTTTCTGAAGTTTGAGTATAATATGCCTACGTGCAGGTTTTCTGGCATTTATCCTCGTTGGTGTTCTCTGAGCTTTCTGGATCTGTGGTTTGGTGTCTGTCATTAATTTGGGAGAAACTCTGTTATTATTGCTTCAAATCCTGCTTCTTTCTTTCTTCTTCTTGTATTCCCTTTATGCATAGTTTTTAGTTGTTTCACATTTCTTGGATATTATATTCTGATTTATTTCATCATTTGTCTCTTTTCTTTTGTATTTTGGATGTTTCTGTAGTCATATTCTCCAGCTCAGAGAGGCTTTTCTCATACACGTCTGTCTGTTAATGAACGCATCAAAGGCACTCGCCCTTGCTGTTAGTGTTTTTAAACTCTAACACTTCTTTTTGATTCTTTTTTATAATTTTCATCTGTTTACATTGTCTATGTGTTCTTCCAAGTTATTTACTTTTTCTATTAAACCTCATAGCATATTGATCATAGTTACTAAATAAAAAATTTCTTGTCTAATAATTCCAACTTTCTTGCCTTATCTGACTCTGATTTTGATGATTGTTCTTTGTTTTCAAATTGTGCTTATTACCTTTTAGTATGCCTCCTAATATTTTGTTGAAAGGAAGACATGATGTACTGGGTAAATAGAACTGCAGCAAACAGGCCTTTAGTAGATTGGTAAGGTGTTGCAGTAGAGGAAGTTATTAGTATTTTGTTGAGCCTGTGACTTCACCTGCTTCTCAGCCCCATCCACAACCTCTGCCCATTGGGTGACATAGGATGACAAGCAGTGGCTGAAGTTGGGTGATATGGTTTGGCTGTGTCCCCACCCAAATCTCATGCTGAACTGTAGTTCCCATAGTCCCCACGGGACATAGGAGGGACTTAGTGGGAGGTGACGGAATCCTGGGGACCGTTACCTCCGTGCTGTTCTCATGGTGGTGAGTGAATTCTCCTGACATCTGGTGGTTTTATAAGCGGCTTTTCCTCCCCTTCGCTTTCACTTCTTGCTGCCACCACGTGAAGAAGGATGTGTTTGCTCCGCTTCCACCATGACTGTAAGTTTCCTGAGGCTGCTGCAGCCAGGCCGTACTGTGAGTCAATTAAACCCCTTTTCTTCAGAAATTACTCAGTCTCAAGTATGTCCTTTTGCTGCGTGAGGACAGACTAATACACAGTATATTTTCCTTCCTCCATGTCAGTTAGGCTTTGACAATACCCCAGAGGGTCAGTCCCTGATAAAATAGTTTCTCTGGAAGACAAGTCTTTAAGAACGGATGCCCTTTTGTATTTCAAATCGGTTCATTTTCCCTCTCCCTTCCAGAAGCTTGAGAGATTTTTATCCAATATTCACTGTGAGGACCTGGTAGAGTTCTTAGAGCTCAAATTCACAAAAGTGTGGGGGCCCTCTGTGACGGGCTCCCTTGGAGCTTTTAATTCTCAGAGTTGTCCACAGTGGGCCTCCAGCAATTCCTCAATTACGGTTCCGGTTTCCCTACTCTGGCACTGGTTCCCACAGGTGTTACTGCTGACGGGTTTCTGTGCAAGTAGGTTTTGAATCTCTGTATCTGCCTGTGTGTCTCTCCGATTTCAGGGGCAACAGTTTGCTCTGTGATCTGACCTCTAGATGGATCTAAAAAGAACTGTTAGTTTTTCATTTGATAAGCTTTTAACTTGTTGTTAGAATGAAGTGGTGACTGCTAAGCTCTTTACATGCTGTAATGAAAACTGCAAGTCTCATGTATATTTTTTATATCTGCTAGATTTACTTCCATTTAAAAGATAAAGATATGCAGTGCTTGTGATTTTTTGTTTACCTTTTTAAAAGTAGAAACAAAAACTGGGATTCCTTGATATCTGATAAATTAGCTTTTGTAAATCAGGTCAAACTTCCATAGCATTCCTATAATACTTAACTAAGGTAAGATAAGAATCAAACATTTGTTAAAGGCGTCTTTGAGAATGAATTGGTTTGTCAATGATTCTTAAGAACTTTAGAAATCCACTTAATGATATGTTTCTATATGCATATACTCAATTTTCCATGCATACATATCATATATGTATGTGTGTGTGTGTGTGTATGTAAACTGGGGGATTTGTGTTACACAAACTCTGAAGCAGATCAGGATAAGCTTTAAGCACAAGAATAGTCAGCATTTCCAAGCACACAGGTGTTACATGAGGTTTCATAAATTTTTTTTTAAAAAGCCTAAATATTACCTAAGTAATGTAGTTGGGCACTAATTCAGACACATTCTGAATCTTTATGTGTTTCATTTTATTTTATTAATTTAATTAAGCTAGGTTTCTATATGTTTCACAGAATAAGATGTGGTCCAAGGATTGGATGAGTCCACAGAGAATACCCTAATTGCCTCTTGAGCAGCAAGGACATATTAATGTGATTTCATTCTGTAAGGTGATAATTCTTCTGTCAGTGTATGTAGATAGAAAAGAAATGTAAACCCCATAATTTAAAAATCCATTTACAGACATGAGAAGATGGAGACAGGGCACTAGTATGGACAGACTTTAGAGGAAACAACATGCCAGATATTATAATGGAAACCCTAATACGTAGCCAAATTCGGGTCAGGACAATGGAATAATATTGAGGGATTTAGAATAGGTTAGGGTTTAATTCCTGCATCTGTGCCTCAATTAGCTGTGTAATTTTGAGTAAATTCCTCATCCTTTCTCTTCCTCAGCTTTCTTATCTGTAAAACAGTAGTAATAACTGCCTCATAGAATTGTGCTGAAAATTAAATGATATAATGACATCATGTTCATAAAATATGTAGCACAATTAATGGCACATGATAAATGACTAATTAGGACTCCGGTGGCTGTGGAGAAGACTAAGCAACTCCACGTTAAGGAACAGCCACTTCTTACTTCATATGACTAAAAAGTCTACATGAGTCATATGACGAGCTTACATAACTATTTTCTTTTTGTTTCTTTGTTTCTCAGATCTGCATTCTTCTACATATTTGGCTTCATACTTAAGGTTTGCTTTTATGATTACAACATGGCAGCAGCTGTTTCTCATATTCCCTCACGAAAGAGCAAAAAAGTATCTGCTTTTTTCTAGGAATTCCATTAATTCTTACATATCATTGGTTCTGCATGGATTTTTTTCCCCAACACAATATCCAGCAGTCCCAGTTCCATTAAAAACAATAGACTGAGAGCGGGTAAGTGGCCGTTTCCCAGGTGTCAGTTGGAAGAAGCTCACCAATGGATGGGTGGCTTTCCAATGCCTCCCTGATGAGCATGCAGTTGTGGTAACCGTCATGTTGCCATCATTGTTGACATTGCCATGATGGAATTTTGGTGACCAACTTAGAGGAGAGAGAAAAGGGTGTGCACCTGAGAAAGTCTACATGCTATTCAATTATTTCTGCTTTGTAACATATAGAATAAAAGGAAAGACATTCAAACGGGAAATAAGTACATAGAAGAAGCCATAGGAAGTGTAGACTTTTGGGACAGGAGGGAACATTTCAGATGCTGGTTCTATCAGGGAACTGGTGAAAGACAAAAAGTGCTCTATGAATCTAAACTCAGACGTTGACCTACATATTTTTGAAATCTAAAAGCTTAGTAAGTTTCTACACTTAAATTTAAAGTGCAAAAATCACAAACTAGTCTAGCAAAAAGTGTATTTTTTTTCCTTCCCATGCTGTTGCTAAAAAACAAAACAAAAACAAAAACTTATCTAGTTCTCATGATGAACAGTGGCCAATCTCAAAGGCTCCCAGTGCAACTTCGGAATAATAGAAGTTTTGTCATCCTTAACTCTCATTTTAAAAATATTATCATTTTATTTCCTGATCTTAATATTTTTCCAAATGCTCTAAACTTTGCAGTATTTATATTCTTATGCTCACTATTCATATGACTTTTATACTTGTGTCTTCTACTGCTATCAATTTTTAATGATTTATACATCCCTACCTTAATCTCAGATCCTTCTCCTGGGCCCCAGGCCTGCAATTCCATTCCCTTTTGACTGATAGAGAACTGATGTTCAACACCTCTGATACTGAATTTATGATCTCCTTCCCAAAGGTGTTCACATTACATTTCATTTCAGTGAATGTCATCATAATTCATCCTATCTCCCACACTGTGAAGGAAGCACCTCCTCTTTTGATCTTTCCTCCCTCATTACATATATTCCATCACCAAATACGTTTGGTTGATTTAATTTAGAAAAGCTTCTTAAGTCTGTAGTCTCTACTCTATGTCCGTGGTGATCGACTTGGTCCGGGTCTTCATGAGCTCACATTTTGAAAAAAATCATTGATTTATTCGCAAAATATTTACTGAGTAGCTACTATGTCCCAGGCAACATTCTGGTCACTGAGGCTATGGCAATTATCTCAAAAGATATAAAAAATGGCACACTAATGAGAAAATCATAACTAATCCTGTAATGATTTTTTCAAAGAAAAATAAAATAGGAAATAAGGAAAGAGAGTAGCAGTGATGGTTATTTAAAGGTGATTCAAATCAATCTCTGTAAAGTGACAATATTTGAGCAGAGACTTGAAGGAGGTAAAGACAAAAGTCTTGTCACTCCCTCCAATCTTACTGGCCTCTATTAACTTGTCACTCTCTCCTAAACAATCTTTTCCAGGGAACACGGAGTTATTTTGTATACAGATAAGAGTCAATTATGTAGCTCTTCTATTTAAGAAACTGCCAGTTGTTTACCCTCTTGTTCCTGCTTCTCATTTCCCACTCCACATCCTATACTCTCATCATCTACCCTTCCCATTGATCTCTGCACATAGCATAACTTTTTATGCCTTTACACACTTAGTTTTTAAAAAAAATCGAAAAGGAACTTTCCTCTTCTCAATCCATTAAATTTCTGCTAAACCCTTAAGGACTCATCTTAAATGTCACTTTCTCTGGTGAGTCTTCCCTAATTTCTGGTAGTAACAGTAGTCACATCATCTCTTATGCCTACTTTGTCATGGTATGTAACACAGTGGATTGAAATTTCTTACCTTTTACATCAGTCTACCTTTAGGGCGGTGATTGACATTTATTTGGGCATATGGCTCAGTGACTGAAGCTTGTAGATAGTAAATATGTTTGTTGAATGAATCAAGTAGCTTGGAGTGAAGAAAGGAGATTAACGGTTGGGGGCTTAATTATCTTTGCCAGTCAGAAAAATCTGTGGCTTGACTCTATTTTCATTAGCAAAATAAAGTTATATTTTATATGCATGTCTACACTTCTGCATCTGAGTATTTTGCTCTTGAGGCTTTCCTTTATCTTTTCTTTCAGTTTTTCTGGTGTGTGTGTGTGTATGTGTGTGTGTATTTTCATGTGCCATTTTGTATTCTATATACAGGACAAAGGGAAATTGTACAGACTTAAAACCATGATAGTTTAGCTACTTACCGGCCTTTAAAAGACAGGTATGGTATCCAGCTCGAGAGAAATGAGAACATCTATGAAAAGGGGACCTTAAGCTCTTATCCAGCAGCCTCAGACATGGGTTGCTTTCTGATGGCAAATTTCTCTGCAGGAGCTGAGTGAAATGAAACATATCTAAGTGTTCAATTCACGTCTGCTTTGGTGACATAGGTGAATTTTTCATTCTCATCCAATTCTATGCCAGGTGTTGAAAGATAGGGAAGTATTAAAACAAGTTATTATTTTTATTATTGTTTATTGATTGCCTAACTATGTGAGGCTGAGCTAAATTCATATTATCAAATATTACCCATTTCACTATCCCTTTGTTGAGGCATAATTTTCACCATTTACAGAGAAAATCGGTTCAGATAGGTTCAGTTACATGACTATTCATACATCTATTAGGAAGTAGAGCTGGGACAAAATTCAAGTATCTACATCAGTCTACATAAATCTACGTTTTAGAACCATAGATTGTTAATTTCCATCTAGTAAGCATCTAAGTAATGCCTGCTTAAAAATGTAGTTTGTACATGGAATAGAATATATATATACACATACATGTATGTGTATATATATATGTGTATATATATAAAATTTTGTAAAAAAAGTATAAAACTCTAATTTTCAATGATTCTCATGAATTTTCCCTTAAAGTAACTTGAAAGTGGTTGCTAATACCCCTGATTTCTTGCCACAAAGCCCTTAAAGAGCTGTGTTTTTAAAAGAGGAGCTATAAATTTCACTTGGTTGAATTTTTTTTCCGTTAACAAGCCAGTCTCTTTAGCATTAGAGAATATTTTTATAAAGGAATACTAATAGGACAAACAATTGTAAGATTGCATGTCATACTGGCAAAATCAAGGATTAAAAATAGTTTTAAGAATGCTTTAAATATGGTAATTCCAGTGCCGCAAAGAAAAAGATGATCTATTTTCTCTTCTTTGTTTGCATAAAGAGTCATATATCTTACTACATATCCTTGGCCTATTTAGATCTGTTGTAGATGGTTGAAAAAGAAATTTTAACAGATAATTTGCCCCTGAAATAAGTGAAAATGATGAAAATAAAGACTGACATCTAATTTTAAAATGCTTTCATTTATAAATGTGACAACTGAGTAGACAGTGAGCAGACATACATGATCAAAAAATTCTTTGTAAGCAACTCCTCAGATCCATTTAGGGGTTCTTTGATTAAACAAATAGAGTGAATCTGAAACTTAACAATGGCAGAAATTAGCATCTTTTGCAGAAACGAAAAAGAATGTGTTATCCTCCTACCATCAGGATAAAATACTGTTTTTTACAACATAATCCAGGCTGCAATTCTTCCACCTGAAGTCCTGCACAAGTTGGTCTTTGGGAACAGTAGAAAAAAACATGGTTGAATTTTACTTTAGGACTGAATTATAAATGGTCTTCATGGTCTCACTATGTTAGGATATTTGAAAGCAACCAGGAATAATAAGCGCTGAAGCCACAAATAGAACCGATTTTTCTGTTGGTCAGAATGCAATGAGCCTGGGTCAGAGAGTTAGGCAGCGGTGCTTTCGTCAGCATCCTCTCCGAGGCTTCTAAGCTCGGACTAGAATTGCTGGTCTTCACTAAACAACGGCAGGCGGAGAGCCGGGTCACTACTTGGCTAGATTTAATTTCGCCTTCAACATGAGAAATCAGTGTGTCATGTTTCTACACAAAAGGGAAAAGCATTTAAATATCGTATCTATGTGAAGGCCAATTATGTTATCTCATTCTTATGCATTCCTGCTATAAAATATTTGAGGGCAACAATCAGGCATATCATTGGTTCTATTTTTCTTCTCTCATTTTCCAGATTACAAGATTTTTAGTAAAGCCAATCTTTCAGGATTTTGTAGAAATTTCTTTCTTTCTTTCTTCTTTCTTTTCTTTCATTTTTGTTGCTGTTGTTGTTGTTAGTCCCTTGTTTGTAATTTCTGCCTACTTAGTCACACTTTACTTCATTTAAAAACCTAAATTTTACCTAGCACTCTGGGAGGCCAAGGCAGGCGGATTGCCTGAGCTCAGGAGTTCGAGACCAGCCTGGGCAACATGGTGAAGTCCCGTCTTTACTAAAATACAAAGGAAATTAGCCAGGCGTGGCAGCATGCACCTGTAATCCCAGCTACTTGGGAGGCTGAGATGGAAGAATTGCTTGAACCTGGGAGGCGGAGGTTGCAGTGAGCCCAGATTGCGCCACTGCACTCCAGCTTGGGTGACAGAGCAAGACTCTGTCTCTACAAAAAAAAAAAAAAAAAAAACTAATAATAATAATAAATAAATAAATTTTCAATGTTTAATGATACATCATAATTGCACATATTTATGGGAGTACATGTGATATTTTGATACACACATACAATGTTTAATGATCACATGAGGGTTATTGGGATATTCATCACCTCAAGCATTTATTATTTCATTGTGTTAGGAACACTCCAACTTCACTCTTCTAGTTACTTCGAAATATGCAATAAATTATTGTTACCTGTGGTTACCTTATTGTGATAATGAACACTAGATTTTATTACTTTCATCTAATCGTATTTGTACTCATTAACCAACCCCTCTTAATACTTGTTTCTTCACTACCCTTCCCAGTTTATTATAATCATTGTTCTCCTATCTCTGTAAGATCAGTTTTTTTAGCTCCCACATATGAGTGACAACAGGAGATACTGGTCTTTCTGTGCGTAGCTCATTTCACTTAACGTGGCGCCTTCCAGTTCCGTCCATGTGCTCAGCAGCACTAGTCATCAGAGAAATACAAATCAAAACTACGATGAGCTGTTATCTTGTTATCTCACCCCAATTAAAATGGTTTTATCAAAAATAAAACACAGGCAACAATGAATGTTGATGAGAATGAGGAGAAAGGGGCACTTGCACACTGTTAGTAGAGATGTAAACCAGTAAAACCATGGAGGTCCCTCAAAAAACTAAACATTGAAGTTATTTTATTATGTATCATCTACTCCAATTACATATAGCAAGCTTTTTGTTTTTCTAATTTTTAAAATATTGTGTTACATTAGTTAAGATATTGAACAATTTGATTTTGTTCTTTAAAAGCTTATTACTGAGGCCAGGCATGGTGGCTCACACCTATAATCCCAGCACTTTAGGAGGCCAAGGAAGGAGGATCTCTTGAGTTCAGGAGTTTGAGACCAGCCTGGGCAACATAGGGAGACTCTGTCTCTACAAAAGAATGAAAATTAGCTGGGCAAGGTGGTGTGCGTCTGTAGTCCCAGCTACTTGGGAAGTTGAGGCAGGAGGATTGCTTGAGCCTAGGAGGTCAAGGCTGCAGTGAACTATGATCATGCTATTGCACTCCAGCCTGGGGATGACAGGACAAGATACTGTCATTAAAAATAAATAAGTAAATAAATACATAAATAAATACATCACTGACTGCTAAATCCAACACTAGGACTGAGTTGTGCAAAAGTTGACTCAGATTCAGATTCTCCAAATACATCCAAATCTGTTTCTATGAAACAATGTTATAGGTTAAGTAATGGAACAACTTAAGAATATCAACTCAGAAACATTAACACAAAATATGGCCTACCTCACAACCAATAACGAAAACACAGGTTGTTATGATCCTCTCGCTACCAAACTCTGTCATACGAATGTTGCATTGATTTTCCACTCTTTTCTAATTGCCACTAAAGGAAGATTATATTCCAGTATTGTGAAATTTTGAAAAATTAAGCAGTTCTCTGGGAAGAAGAGAGGGAGTGGAAAGCAGGTTGTTAGCAGTAAATTTATATTGCAGGTTCATTCTAAGAAATGAGGCAATTACGCTCTTCTGTTTTATTTTGGTGGCAAAGGGGGAATGGTTATCAATGGAAGTTGGCAACTAGTGTTTGTCTTAGAATTTGAATAGACTCCTTTAATCAGTTCTTTGATCTTCCAACTCACTTTGCTGATTACCTCCACTTTGTTCCTACTTTTCCACTGCAACTCAGAATCTAAGGTATTTTAATGTTTAATTATCCATTTTTGTCTTTACATCTAACGTTTCTTAAAATTTTAATTTGTCATACCCACATGTGTTTCCTCCTTAGCCATTTGTGTATTACTTCTTTTTTTAAATAATAATAGGAAAAATATTGCTCAAGTCAAAAAGAATCTTTATAATGAAAATTCATTACGATTTTATTATTATTGTTGTTATTATTATTTTGAGATGGAGTCTCACTTTGTCACTCAGGCTGGAGTGCAGTGGCACGATCTCAGTTCACTGCAACCTCCATCTCCGGAGTTCAAGCAATTCTCCTGCCTCAGCCTCCCGGGTACCTGGGACTACAGGTGCCCGCCACCACACATGGCTAATTTTTGTATCTTTGGTAGAGACAGGGTTTCGCCATGTTGGCCAGGCTGGTCTCGAACTCCTGACGTCAAATGATCCACCCACCTCGGCCTCCCAAAGTGCTGAGATTACAGGCATAAGCCACCTCACCCGGCCTCATTAAGATTTTAAAACATTATCAAATTTATATAAGATTTCCAAATTCCCCAATCCCTAGTTTCATGTTGTTTTGCTTTTCTACACATTATGGGAAACGTTTAAAATATTATCACTCCATTCATGGACTCAATTAATTATCGAAGTTGCCATCCACACTGCATTTATTGTGTACTACTGAAAATTATGTTTTTGGGGATAATCAACAACAACTAAAATAAAAACAAACAAAATTCACTTTGCACTACCAGGGAGTAAAATGTTACAGTAGAGAAGTAGAGCCCGAATTAAACAGGAAAATACTGGGCAATACTCCAACTTCACGATAAATCCAATCTAGACGTCTGAGCTTACATAAAAGACCAAAACAACAGTTATAATTTACCGGGGATAGTTCGACAGGACAACAGTTAACGTCACCGAAGTTGTAAAAAGACAATGTATGGCATCTCTTTAATTAGAGTTTAAATCTGCTCATCTTGATGCAGTAATAAACTGAGAAATGCCAGGTTATATGCTCTTTTGGAAGACAGCAATTCTGTATAACACATGTGGCCGTTTCCAGTTCAACCCCTAATTCCTGGCTCGTGCTTCTGAAACACAATGTTTCATTTTAATGAAAAATACATTACTGTGTCATCAGCTGTTAATTTTATTACAGAAATTGCATTACACTTAATTTTATAGCTTGCATAAAAGACTTTACGCAGGTTAAATACTGTTAATTACTAGCTAAATTTTGTTCCTTAGAATGCATAAATGAAGCACCTCCACCCTCTATAAAAATAATGTCTATAGTATAAAATGTCCATAGGATTCTTTATGATTTCCATTTTTTATATCATGCTAAAATGCCAGCCATAGCCAACTGTGAGTTAATATGGCCTTTCATTGGTCACTGAAACAGAGGATATATTTGCTGGTGTCTTAAGACTAAAACAGTTGTGCTGGTGAAAGGCCAGTGCAATTTTCTTCTGGGTTACTTATTTAGAGATAGCAATTCAGACAAAAAAAACTCTGATACATAGTTATAGATTTACGTAAGCTAAGTTAACCATCCAGCAAATGGATGCAGTTGATCTCAAAGGGAGGTGCAGCAGAGTAAAGAACATTCAAACCCCATCTATAACCAACATTGGAAAAACATTTCAATGTGGGTAAAATTACAGTCACATAAAAGGACAACAGAGTATTGGTCAAATGTACATGCGAGCATTAATGCAATAACCTTTTTGTTCTGTGAAAAGTTTTCGTTGAGCTATTTGCTAAAATAATGTTTTAAGTAATAAAGAATTTGGAATTAGTACAGAATATGGAATTGGACAGCTCTGAATTTGAACCCAAGCTTTTTCATCAATTAGTTACTTAGAGCTAGGAAAAGTTACTGTATCTTCCTGATCCTGTTTTATTATCTGCTCTGTAAGTAAGTACAAGACAATTGCCTCACAGTGTTATTGCCATGCTTGAATATAATGATGGATAAAAATTTCTTGGCACTAAGGCGGCCTTTATAGATGTTCCTTTTCCTTCTGTTTTGCTCTTTCTATTGACTCATGGGAGCCGTTAAGGAAGAGATGTGATCAGATTTTAGATGCTCATTTGTTTGTCTACGTTATTGGGATACTGTAGCGAATCGCTGATTTGAATGCGATACCTGGTTTAAAAAGGCACTACACGGTGTAAAATGTTACATTTAATTCAATCTAAGAAATTTTCAATTAGTTTTGCAAATAGCACATCGATGCTTTTTGATACTTGTTATATGGAAAACAGGAAGGCTAGCAAAAAAAAAAAAATAGGAAAAGTCTTCAGGGGAACATTTTTTAAAATATCCCTCATTTAACTCCAGACGGGAGGCAAAGACAGAGGAACAGCGTATAGGAACTCCTGGATGTGGAATGATGTCAGAGATTCTCCACTCTGCATTTGGTCACATTCAGGCTGTAGATATCACCAGTGTACCTTGCTTTCCTGGTAATAAGGACATAATCTTTCTTCCTCCCCTGGCCACTCTCAGCCTTGGAAGTTACTAGCTAGTGGATAGTAGATACTGGATGAGCCATCACAAGGTGGCCCTGGCACAGAAAGCATGGGTGACACGGCTCCACACAGCACAATTGAGACGGGCTGTGGGAAAGATCATGTGGGGAAGCAATGTCGTTTCAACAAAGAACTCAGCAGGATAAATACGACCAAGCTCGTATCTCACAAATGATCACTTGTGTCTGAATGTCTTCCATTTCTGTTCGTATTCATGCCTAATGGGTTAAGCCTCATCCCCAAGTATGTTTCTAGTGAATATGAAAGACCCTATTGTCACATATTTCTTTCTTTATATGCAACTACCATCATTTCATTAACTTTTGCTTAAAGGAACATTTTTTAAAAGTAATCTGACATGTTACTTCACCATTTTTTGATCAATTCATATATTTTGAAGGGCCATATCTGAAACAGAACTTTCTTTTTTCATTAAAAAACTAGCATATGTGGGCTATCTGCCTTTATATTCATTTTATTGACTATTTTACTATGAACAGTCTTATATTTTACTTTATACTAATTCCTCCAGATTAATGACAAGTATTTAACCTAACATATTGATCCATCTCATTTAATACTAGTTTAACTTCATTTAATTCCTTCCTTTTTACTCATAATCAACATTTTTCCTGATGAGAAATTAAGAAAGAAGGTATGTTTGGCACCTCTGTCCATCTCTTTGCCCATTTCTTACTCCTCTAAGAAGGCAAGAAATGCTAATCTGATTACACATTACCAATTAATTGGGCCACATTTACTTGTGGGCCATCTGGCTGAATATTTTTAAATCATGAGCAAACCATGGTGCTCTTCTTCTCTCTTGCCCCTGCCTTAACGAAGTAAGGCATTTTCCTTGGCTTATTTCCTTCTCATTGCAGAAGAGTTGAAATGTGAGACGGGGTGTAGCTTCTCCTAACCCCTGGCATATCATCTGATGGAACTGAAGAGTGAGAAATGACCTCCACGGACCCGGAGCCTCAGCTTCACGTCTCCACCGAGACACCACATTGGAGGCAACTCAACGCAATGCCTTTATTAGAAACGTTTTTAAAAGGGAACCCATATTCACCTTTGTCAGGACACTGCTTATGTCTCTAGTTGAACCCGTATAACTTACTTTATAAGATGGTAAGATACAAAGACTCTTAATCTTCTATCTACCAGGACTCTTGACATAAATTGAAAGCTCACTTATAACAGCTAGTTTTTATATAACTGTCTTCCTTATATTGTGCTTAATTTTCTTATTAATTTAACATTTTAAGAAGAATACTCATTCTGAGAAGTTCACAAATCAGTTAGGCTTAAGTTTTTAAATAAATGTTTTAAAAATATTAAAGGCACACGTATGAAACAATGATACTAGACTTAATTATGGAGAGCAGCCTCCCCTACAAATTTCAGCCACAGCACAAGAGCAGTAAGCAGATCAGTCCACTCACCTTCATTCCAACATTTCAAGTGACTGGGGAAAGAATAGGGACAAAATAAAATAAAACAAAATAAAGGTTTCTTGTGGAACACTGAAAAATTATTATGTGCCAAAGTGTAAGAATGCTTTATATCCGTCCCATCGTTTGTCCTGGGAGGTACTTTCTATTATTGATTTCATTTGACAAATGAGGAAACAGAGGTCTGAATAGGTAGAGAAACAATTGTCAACTTTCTACTTCTTAGTACAACTTTACTGCCTCTGAGGCCTGCCTGCATTCCTGCACTGGCGTTTCATGGACATTGCTTGAGACCACTGGCCTTTTGTCTGTCATATTTTGTGTTTCATTTATAAACACCCTCAGCTCTTGATCTGTGAGGGTCTTAATAAATATAGTTGTATTAAATTGTTGCACTTTAAAGAATAATATATGATATTACGAAATAGTATTTCTGATAACAGCTTAAGCCATAATATGAAGTGTGCTGATACAAGAGGAGTTTGTAGGTCTTAAAAAAACAAAACAAAAAACTAAGCTTTAATTTAGTACAAGTTTCTGACTTTTCTGCTACAATTTATCTAGGAGTATATATAAAGAAAGGCCTTATTGAATAAACTGGTAAATGCATCTCTCAAGTTTTATTTTATATTCAACATAATATGAAGTAAAAATAAAAATAAAATACAACTAAGAAATATAGCACTGGCTACTTTTTGAAACATTTCTCCACAAAATAGGGGATAAAATATGAAAAAGTTTTGATACAATGTTTTGAATCTCTATTTCTTTATAACCTAAAGGAAATAAGAATTTGATATGCCTCAAGGAAAAAAACTCCAACGAAGAGTTTTTTTGCGGGAGAAAGAAAGTCTACTATCCAGCCTCAGAGATTAGATTTAAAAGCCAAAGAAAACTTTGTTAGATTATAGTGTGACAAAGCAAACCAATCTTTAAATCTACCAAAACACTTCTAGAATGCTAGAACACAGTATGTGTGAGAAAATAACAAGTGTTTTGAGAAACATCATTTTTTTATGTCCTAAACCACTGACTTACAACGTATGAAAAGACGTGGCATGACATGGATTTGAGAATATATACTGTAGAACAGCTATTAACAAGCTTTTCTTGGTACTGAAGTGTGTTCCACAAAACAGTTTTTACTCTTACATGAAGAAGACAGTGAACCAAAGTAAATTAAACTACCAGAAACAGGTGTTAGCTTGACATTAAGAACCTACAAATCTACATTTGTTTCCATTCCTGAAAATCAGCTTTCAATTAATAATAATATTATAATTATTAAAAAATATATATTTTTAAAGCATCTGTTTACTTTCCTTAACTTGTAAATCACTGCTGGTGTTTTCCAGTTCTCTTAGTGAATTTAAATGACAATATCATTCCTTAATTTTTCTATGACCTGAAAAAGTCCGATTAGAAAATGAGCAAATTGCTCACAATGCTGATAGAAATCAAAGTAAAAGCTTGTATTTAAGAACATCAGTCTCTACTAAAACGAGAAATACCTAAAAATACGAATATATCCGAAATGTCGCAAAGCACATAAACCAGGTTGAAATAAAAATTTGAATGGGCAATTATGTAACATAAAGCCAGATAACCCAACCAGTTCATACCTTTTATACTCAACATAGGATATTATAAATTAGATAGTTACTGATGAAATAATAGCTTTTATAGTTAACTCTGTAGTAATTAAGTAGGATGGCAAGGCAGCAAAGAGGTCAAATTAATTTCTGAGTTCTTCCATTTATCTTTAGAAATGATGGGGAAAATTCTAACTCCAAAAGTGTTTTGTGGGAATCTAAAGAACAGTTTTGACAAAGAGGAGGTCTCAAGAAATCATTTATGCTTAAGCAACCTGACATAAACAGTAACTGCAAATTATTAGAACCAGTTGATGTTTATCTAAATGGATAAATCATTCATCTGAATAATTATCAACCCAGACAAACTACAGGCCCTGAAATTGCAATTATGAAAGAGAACCAATCAAATGTTAAGACCAAATTTAAAATTTTAGCAATGGTAGAAATTATGAATCATAAAATGCTACCTTTGACTCAAGAAATGCAACCCTTGGTTAGACAGCATATTAAAAACTAGATGGCTAATGAGGTATTTGTATGGTTTCTTTTTATACTTGTTTTTGTGACATTAAGACTCTCAAGGAATCACAAATTCAAATAAAGCAATAGGCCTCTTCTCTCTGAGTTTAGCTTAGACCTTCCCCTAGCTAACACGTCTGAACGTGTTCTTTGTTCTTGAACAAGATTTCACCATTAAAACTCACACAGAAAGAACTTGTCAAGACTTTACTAAATAAAGTTTAGGATGTTTCTAATTTTCATTAAAAAATAGTGTAGGTATTTTTAATGAGATTACATAATTTCTAAGTCAGTTATTTAAGACCCACCAAATTACAATAATTTATTTCTTTCAGAAAAAAAAAAACTAGCAATCAGCCTGCTGTCCGGCTTCATCAGCTCTAGACGCAAACAGGAAACTAAGGCAATATTCCATTGAGAGCTGATGGTGGTTTATACCAAGTAGTGTCAGTGCAAATTACTTCAACAGGTATTCAGTTTAAAAGTAGACTTGCAGGATTTCCTGATGGATTGAATCTGGGAAAAATAGAAATAGCAGGTAAGGATAACTTCATAGAGTTTGGTTTAAATTATCAAAGAATAAAACTGTCATTTATTGAGCTGGCCAAGCTGCGGGAGAACCAGGTTTAGGGAGAAAATCAGAGGGTCAATTTTGCAAATAATAACCTTGAGTTACTTATTAGATTTCAAGAAGTAATATCAACTAGGTGGCTCAATGTACAATTCCAGAGTTCTACAGCACAATGAAGGCTGGGGATTAAAAACTTGAAAATTGGCAGTATATGCATAGGAGTTAAAGCATGACACCATCTGAGATAAAAAAGAAAATGCATTTAAATAAAGTAAATAAATGCCAGAATCATCCCTTCTGTGCTGTAACTGAGAAATCAGGAAGATGGTGGTGAACGAAGGAATGTAGGAAGCAGCAGCTGTAACAAGGTGAATAGAACTGACAATACTGTGACCTGGAACCCAGGTGACAAACATGTTTCAAGGAGAAGTCGAAGATTACCTGTGTCAAATTCTGTGAAAAGGACTAAAAGTTGAAGAATATGGAGATCAATGTTGTCCTTGGCAACAACAAATTTTGGACAGTAGAAAAGGAGAAGGCAGATTGGGGTGGAATTTTTAAAAACCAAGATGAAAGGATTTGGGTATAATGGGTGCATGGAGTTTTGCTCTGAGGATCAGAGAAAGGAGGCAGTATCTTGAGAGATTTGTAGAATATGGAAAGGTATTTTAAAATAAGAATAATTGTAGCATGTTTGCATATGAAGAATATTATTAATTAGCAAGAGGAGAATTGATGATGCAGAAGAAAGGGAAAAGTTGGGGGAATGATGTTCCTGCATTAGTTGAGAGGTGACAGTGTCTGGCACACAGGTAGAAGGCTTAGCATTTCCTATGAACACACTGTGGCCTCTTAGGGCACCTTCTCCATGGCACGCACAGTGACAGTTTCTCGTATTAAACCAGATCATAAGGTATGGCTGGTTACAAACTCCTCAGTGGCTTTCCATCTCATTCAAAGTAAAAGCCTGAGGTGTTCCAGAGGCCTACAAGGAACTATGTAATTTGGCTCCATTACCCCGCTGTCTCCTTCTGCTCTCACTGTCCTTTTGCTGACTACAGCCCAGTCAGACAGAACTCCTTACCCACCCTCAAACACACCAGACACCTGCACGCCTCTCTACCTGCAAAGTCTGTGCTCTTAACAACTAGGCCATTCTGCATGGCTTGCCTTCTCTTTTCATTTGTGTCTTTGCTCACATTTCACCTGCTTAATGAAGTCTTTCCTGACCTTGTAACCCTCCACCCTCCATGTGTACTTCTTCTCCTTAACACTCACCAATACACGACATATTAAGAGTTTTAAATATTTTCTGATAATTGTCTTACCCCTCTAGATTTTAAGAGAACACAAATTTCTGCCCGTTGCTCACTGCTATATATCCAGCAGCTAAATTACTATCTATCACATATTACATGCTTAGTAAGTTTGCCAGATAAATGAAGAAAATGATATTTTAGGGCTTAACCTCAAATTTTTACTGCTTTGCGTAAAAATCCTAAAATAGCATTAATGTTTAAACTATATGCAATCATGTACACTAAAGGGTATTGTAGTTTTCAGTGAGATTTCTCATATGACAAGACTAGAAGGCAAAAATAAATATTGGTAACTAGAGCATTGGTGAAAGTTTACAAAATAAATACATTTCCTACTTCGTAATTGGCAGAAACCAGGCCCTCTCAGAAACGTTTTTGATATGACACCAAGTACAGATAAATGCTACAGGATAATAATAATATAAAAAAGATTCTTTTTCTACTTAATTGTACGGAGCCTGATATATTTATGGATCTTCAGGTAAACAATAGTTTTGTTTTTTTTTTTTAAAGATTTCCAAGGCTCTGGTATACGCTATTGTAAAGAAAAGCAGTGAGTCGCAGGATTTCTGTAAACTATTTGACTAAATTTGGTTGCCAATCTCTACCATGTTTTCCAAACATTTGTTCAGAAAGATTCCTCTTAGTCCCTGTTACTAGTATACACAATAGCTGTTATTTGTTGATTGTTATGCAGATATTGTCCTCCTTTGATCTTGATATACAATAATCATACAACAGATGTGAGCTGTGTTGTATTCTTTATTATCCCCATTTTTAACAGAAGGGAACTGGGGCTTAGAAAAATCAGATAACTGGCCTGTGATCACATTTCTGATTTGTGTCAAATCTGGGATTCAAACCAAAAAAGCCGACTCCAGAATTCATAGCCTGAAACACTTTGCTCAGCTATTGCCTTGGGCTTCCTGTGTCAGCCACACAACCTCAGGAACCCTACAGTCATCGAGCTGGAGACTCGTATTTGTCCATGGAAAGTGTCTTTGTTTCGAAAGAGCTAATAAAGAATTCACATTAAGGCAAAAAGACAATTGAAAAGAAATTGCTGGCTTCAAACACGCAGCCAAGAAGATAACACCCGGATTCCAAAAGATTCTGATGCAATCTAAGCTAACTTGATTGATTATATCTATCAGCTTAATTATCTTTTAATATTTATATATTATTTCTTAAATTCTTAAAACAATAAACATGAAATTTTAAAGAGAACAGAAAAGAACTTATCATAAAGTACCACTAAGATAAATGTCTGAAAACCTAATTTCATTTCTTTGTCAGTCTAACTGATTGCATTCCTTAACATAGGTGAGCCTGTTTTTTCACATATAAAATTGGCAGACTAAATCATATTTCTCTATTCCTTTCTTCTCTGTGGATTCTAATATCCTTAAAATAAAGTTTCCTCTTATTCTTGCTAATTTGAAAAATGTTCAATAAACATCTCAATTTTTGCAAAGTCTTATTAGTCTTATGTCTATTGTATTATTCTTAAGAAAATGGTTAATTATAAAAAAATATTTGGTTTCGTAATTTAATATTTTGTACAACTAAAGAAATTAACTTATATAAAATATTAGCAAATAATTAAATAATCTTGGGTATTCATTTGCATTATCCATTCTAAGTTATACATTGGTGTAAGACTACAGATTTAATGAAGAGACTGCATGCTGACTAATCATTTTGATGCAAGCTTACAAAGAATAATTTCAACACTCTCCAAAATGGAGTGATTTATTAGCATGTCATGTTATTTATTGTGTGATATGATAAATATAATATGATTCATCATGACATTCTATAAATATTGCAAAGGATTATTAAAGCGATAAAGGCCATTGGCAGAAATATAATGAGATCATGTCACATTTGTATAAAAGCTACATGATAAATTGTGCTCTCTACAGAGGCTGTTGTAACCTTAGATGGATTTAAAGTGAGAATTCTTGGTACAACAAAGCAAAAGAAAACAATCCTAAATCGTACTTAGGGTTCAATTAAGAGCAGCTGTTGAGAGCAGGGAATAATACAGGAGTACAGAAAGCTTATCATCTGCATTGCCATGGGATGGACAATTTTTCAATATAGGGACTATTCTTTAAATAGTCTCAATTCAGACAAAATTCGGAATAACCACTGCACTGAATCAACATGTCTAAGTAAAACTACAAATGGCAGCATATATGTGTGTATATATATATATATATATATACACATATGCTTATATTTAGTTTAAAAATTTGTATGAATATGAAAACTCAAATCAGGCTGTATTTTTAAGCATTTAAAATTTTACTTTGTCAAATAATTTTTTTTCTTCCCTAACATAAAAATATACCCCTTTGGAGGAAAGGTTATTATAAGGGAAATTTTATTTCCTAAGTAGAGGCTTTTTAGGCTTCTGATGCTTTTACAGACAGAATTTGCCAAAAATTTGTTTTCTTATAGTGCAAAATATGGTTAATTAGTGGCCAACAATCTTTGGCATCGATTTGGAAGTAATTATTCAACACAACACGATTGTTATGTCTTTACCAATGATTTTTGAATCACATACATTGTTTTAAAAGCCGCTTTGTATTCATCTTCCTTGAGATTGTAAATTGTTCTCACACATTATTTAAAATATCCTGAGAATAAGCACTAATTACTACTTTACAATTGAGCAAAGATTAACATATTCTATAATTCTAGGACGAGCAACCACAGTGATCATTGAAGGCACTTTTTTGGGAGGAAATCAAGTTAACTCTGACAACAGAGAGATACGGAGCCTATGTCTCTCACCACATTAATGAAATCTTTATGGGCTACAAATGTTTCAGTTTCTTACAATAATTTTTATGCTATTATATTTATTAACCACTTTTGCTTCATTTCTTTCTGAAAGTTGTTTCAACTTATCTATTTCCTTATATATGGACTCAATATAATAACAATCTGGGATGCAAATTGATTAATGACTATACATATAATCTTTGTTATACTCCTGTGATAAAGATATACAAGTCAAACACAAACAAACAAAGAAAAAAAACTTACCTTTATTTTATGGCAGAATGGCACATTTGAAATAAAATTGGAAAAGATTGGTATTATTAGGTACATACACCCTTTAAAATATTTAGATCTTTCTCTTTTTTATTTTTAAAATGTTATTTCTAGGAGCACAGATTCAAGCTGCCCTGAATAGACACTTCCTAAAATATCTTAGCTCTATTGTGCTTTTACATTGTATGTATTCTTTCAGGCCCCCAATTTTTATTTTCATTAAAAGAAAATCAGTTTAAAAGACCTGATTCAGATGTACCTATATTTGCTAAAGGAATAAAAATAATTATTAGAAAATCTTTCTTTCTTTTTAAGGATTGTTAGAGCTAATCATATATTAGCATTCAGATAAATTTCAAATCACCAATAATTTGTCTTCAAATTTGGTCGTCAGAGGACCAAACCGTAATTCTCTAATAAGAGTGGAACTACCTAGGAGCTTGGCCCAGAGGACAAGGGTTGTGCTAGTTCCCTGGACTGGTTCACGGCTGATTCCTCGAATTTGAAGGCAGCCATCTATAATGGGAGAGGCCAGAGGATTTGCAGCCGAGCTTCCTCAGCAAAATACTTAACTCCTCATCAGCTGTGTAACCTTCATAATATATGTCAGTTTCCTCTTGCTGCATAACAGATTACAACAAAATTAGAAGCGTAACACAACACACGTTTATTATTTCACATTTTCCATGGGTCAGGAATCTGAGTGTGACTCAACTGGATCCTCTGCTCTGGGTCTCACAAGGCTGAAATCAAGGTGTCAACCAGTCTGCAATTCTCACATGAAACTCGGAGGTCTTTTTCCAGTCTCATTCTGATTGATGGCAAAACTCAGCTTCTTGCAGTTAGAGGACTGACATCTCTGTTTCTCTGCTGGTTGTCAACGAGAGTTGCTTTCAGCTCTTGGAGGCCACCTTCAGATCCAAGCCATATGGCCCTCTCAACACATAGCAGCTTACTTCTCCAAAGCTGGAGGAAACTCTCTAGCCTGCTATAAGGGAGGCTTTTTTTTTTTTGAGACGGAGTCTCGCTCTGTCACCCAGGCTGGGGTGCAGTGGTGCGATCTCGGCTCACTGCAAGCTCCACCCCCCGGGGTTCACGCCATTCTCCTGCCTCAGCCTCCCGAGTAGCTGGGACTACAGGCGCCCGCCACCACGCCCGGCTAATTTTTTGTATTTTTAGTAGAGACGGGGTTTCACCATGTTAGCCAGGATGGTCTCGATCTCCTGACCTCGTGATCCGCCCGCCTTAGCCTCCCAAAGTGCTGGGATTACAGGCGTGAGCCACCGCGCCCGGCCGGGAGGCTTATTTAACAAGAAATAATTACAAGAGGATCACTCTTGTGGTATAATTTGCTTAGTTATATTCACACACACCAATTCCACTAAAAGATAGGGTATTAAACAAAGCACATGTACACAGGAGACAAAACAGATGTACAGAGATTTTACTCTGCCATAAGTCCGCTGAGTGACCTTTGTCAAGTTATATCTCAGTATATGAATAAGCTTAGCACCTATCTCAAAAGTTTGGTAGAAAGAAAAGTTAACACAGGCTGGGTACAGTGGCTTATGCCTGTAATGCCAGCACTTTGGGAGGTCGAAATGGGAGGATAGCTTGAGGCCAGGAGTTCAAGACAAGCCTGGATCACAGAGTGAGGTCTCATCTCTACAAAAAAAATAATAAAATTAGTCATGTGTGGTGGCAACACCTGCAGTCCCAGCTACCTGGGGGTCTGAGGTGGGAGGATTGCTTGAGCCCAAAGGGAGTCAAGGCTGCAATCAGCCACTGTTGCACCACTGCACTCCAGCCTGGGCAGCAAAATGAGACTCTGTCTCAAAAAAAAAAAAAAGGCCAGGCACGGTGGCTCACTCTTGTAATCCCAGAACTTTGGGAGGCTGAGGCGGGCGGATCACAAGGTCAGGAGATCGAGACCACGGTGAAACCCCATCTCCACTAAAAATACAAAAAAATTAGCTGGGCGTGGTGGTGGCGCCTGTAGTCCCAGCTACTCAGAGGCTGAGGCAGGAGAATGGCGTGAACCCGGGAGGTGGAGTTTGCAGTGAGCCAAGATTGTGCCACTGCACTCCAACCTGGGTGACAGAGCGAGACTCTGTCTCAAAAAATAAAAAAAAAGGGAGGAGGGCAGCATAAAAAAATTCTCAGAGCAACGTCTACGGTCTGGACTCAGTGAACGGCAGCTATTTTTAGACTTCGCCCAGTAACTCAAAAGGCCCCATGCCCTCTGCCACATTACATTACGCTCATGATTAACAATGCAAAACTTTTGCATAGCTGCCAAGTATGGTGACTCATTCCCTCTTTAAAGACTATAGTTAGTGTTACCTTGCATAAACATAGGTTAAGTATTTGAGTATCAGTTGTTTAAATGAGCTGATATGTGACAAAATGTAACCAGGCTTTTAGAATGAATGAATCTAATAAGCTTAATCAAGAACTTACAGTAATAGATTTCTAACTTATGAATAGAAAATCACTTAAATGAACTCTGATTGTTAAAAATGACATAGACAAATATTAGTATCAGTAGGCATAATTTTCTCCTATATTAACTCCAACATATATGATTTTAACAATTTTGAAATCTCCCCAAATGTTTTCTGTGATTTCTCACCATTATCTGGGGGAAAACAGAACAAAGCTATGATTTGCTAGGGTCAAGCAACGATTCCGTTCTGACAGCCCTATAGCTAACACTGTTCATGATTTTGATCTGCACTTCTTTGAATACTGTGCCTGTGTCTGGGAAAATTTCACCTTATAAATTCTTCTCTAAGATGAAAGCACAAACCCAATTTCCTTTGCATCTAGAACACAGGCCTATAACCCTCATATAAGCACATGTTGCTAATCCCAAGTAAGAAGAAGAATGCCAGGTAAGATTGAGTATTGACTTCACTTCATATCAATGAAGGAGGGAGAAACTTGGATTTGAAATTTCGCGTTTTGTGACTGACAAAACCTGGTACAATGCTTTGCTAATGCTGTAAAACTACAGGGACTCGTACACCTGTAATTGTTTTGGGATCACATTAGTGAAGTAGTCGGACAGCATGTAACTCTGCTAGGATTTCTGATAAAAAAATTATGTTTCAATTGAAATTTGTAAGTTAACTTTTAAAACAAATTATTTTAGACGTGCTGTTTTGATTATCTTATTAATATTTAAATTTTACTGTTACACCCAAAAATCAGTTATGCCTTTCAAAGATTGTTTTAAAAAGTTGGCTCCATCTTTGTGGTGGGCACAACTAGGCCATATCCCCCAAGAACGTCCGCATTCTAATCTCTGTACACCTGTGAATATGTTAGGTTACATGGCACAGGGAAAGTTAAGGTTGCTAGCCAGTTGGCCTCAAAATAGGTAGATTATTTAGAGTCATCCCAGCAAGCCCAGTGACATCAGAATGGTCTCTAAAATGGGAAAGAGAAGCTGAAGAGCGAGAGTCAGAGGGAGATGTGACTATGGAAGAAAGAAAGAAAGAGAGCAGTGTTGCTGGCTTTGAGGATGCTGTGGGACCACAGGAATGCAGGTGGCCCCTGCCGGATAGAAAAAGAAAGGAAATGGACCCTGTAGAACCTCCAGAAAGGAATTCACTCCTGCTGATACCTCGATTTCAGCCCACTGAGACCCTTGTTGAATTTCTAAGCTACATAATTATAAGACAATGGATTTCTGGGGTTTTAGCCACCAAGCCATTAGAGGTAATTTGTTACAGCAGCTGCATAGAACTAACACAATTAAAAAGTGTGACTTTACTTTCTCCAGGAGGGAAATTTCTGGTGCTTCCAGCTGTATATCAAAAAAGTATTTGGAAAACAGGTTCATCTAGATAAAATATGTTTTTTTCACAAATTTCAACAGAACACGTCTCTGCTGTCAAACAACTCTGTTAATAACTCCTGGTCAAATACAGAAAATACAGGCAAGCAGTATTTTATATCTGTGTCCACGTTTAGTTACAGAGTAAACAATGACTACAGGTTCCTTTAAAAGTAAAAAATACAACTTACCAAAAAAAAGAAAAACCCAATCTGAATAATGAGAGTATACTTAAACATAGAGAGCTCAAACAACTCAGCTGAAATGCAATGCGTTTCCTAATTATTAACTTGGTTGCTGACCATGAGATGCAGGATGCAGGTGTTCAAAGGAAGCATGCACTTTACCTGAATTTACTCAGTAAAACAATTCCAGCTTCTAAAATTGGTTTTAGGAATGATAACATTTTTTTTTAAACTTTGACATGAAATTAACTTGTTGCTGAGAATTTGCACATGTGAATTCACCTTGACATTGATTTTTCACAATCTTTACAAAGAAGAATAACATAAATAAACATGGCATTTTCCAGGTGGCTGCAAATCATACCAGGGAAAATAAAATCCTCAAATCGAGTGGACTTTTGCAATAATCTTGTCCTTGGGGTGAAACTGTAGCAAGAACATGCTTCTAGAATTTCTAATGTTGAAACACTGACCACTGTCCAAGGTGGAAGAACATTAAATCAAATTCCACGGTGGGAACAGGGATGATCATGAGATGGCGAAGTTTGAGATTTCTTATTCTGTTATTTCTCTGCCCATAACAAATCATTTTTCCAAGTTAAGAGTCACATACAAGATCTATTAATTATCTTTCACACAGCAGTAAGAAGGAGATGTCTATTCCTGACTTGAAAAAATTCAAAAGAGTTGTAACATTGGTGTGACACCTTAAGCAAAAACCTTGGACTAGTTATTTACAGTTGTAAAGGGACCCAAATTAGCCACAGCAGTCAGATTATATTTACACTTCCCATTGTTAGGGATGAAAATCCTCGGTGACAGTCACCAGCAGAAATCGCTGCCAGCCTTCAAAACAACCACCTTCTGTGGAAGCCAGTGTTTTCCCAGAAGAACAACAGATCCGGGGCCAAAATGTCCTGTGCTGATTAAAACAACTAACCCTAACATAATTTTATAAACCTCAGAGAGCTGCAACAGCAGATGGGTTTTATTATTTACTAAAAGGTAAAATATTTCTCAAGATTATGGTTACAGATATACTTAATCGTTCCTTCACCACATGGGATTATTAATACAATACCCATATTAGGTTTTATTCTGTTTCTGATGTACACAAAAATCAGGTCTCTGTGTAAAAATGCTTTTTAATTTATATATGAATGAACATTCAGCATAGATGTGATTGCTAATAATTTTCCCACAGGTAGTTTTTGGATTATAAGAGCATGGAAAGGATTTATAGCTATGGTCAGTGATGATAATCAAATACTCAAATCACATTGTCTTTTTTTAAAAAAAAAACATTTTCTAGCCGATTCTGTTGGAAATCACACCAAAGTACCTTGATGTGATAATGTCTTAAAAAAATATAAAAGAATTTCTCTGGTACCAAAACAGAGATATAGACCAATGGAACAGAACAGAGCCCTCAGAAATAACACCACACATCTAAAACCATCTGATCTTTGACAAACCTGACAAAAACAGGAAATGGGAAAAGGATTCCCTATTTAATAAATGGTGCTGGGAAAACTGGCTAGCCATATGTAGAAAGCTGAAACTGGATCCCTTCCTTACACCTTATACAAAAACTAATTCAAGATGGATTAAAGACTTAAATGTTAGACCTAAAACCATAAAAACCCTAGAAGAAAATCAAGGCAATACCATTCAGGACATAGGCATGTGCAAGGACTTCATGTCTAAAACACCAAAAGCAATGACAACAAAAGCCAAAATTGACAAATGGGATCTAATTAAACTAAAGAGCTTCTGCACAGCAAAAGAAACCACCATCAGAGTGAACAGGCAACCTACAAAATGGGAGAAAATTTTCGCAACCTACTCATCTGACAAAAGGCTAATATCCAGAATCTACAATGAACTCAAACAAATTTACAAGAAAAAAACAACCTCATCAAAAAGTGGGCAAAGGACATGAACAGACACTTCTCAAAAGAAGACATTTATGCAGCCAAAAAACACATGAAAAAATGCTCATCATCACTGGCCATCAGAGAAATGCAAATCAAAACCACAATGAGATACCATCTCACAGCAGTTAGAATGGCGATCATTAAAAAGTCAGGAAACAACAGGTGCTGGAGAGGATGTGGAGAAATAGGAACACTTTTACACTGTTGGTGGGACTGTAAACTAGTTCAACCATTGTGGAAGTCAGTGTGGTGATTCCTCAGGGATCTAGAACTCGAAATACCATTTGACCCAGCCATCCCATTACTGGGCATATACCCAAAGGATTGTAAATCATGCTACTATAAAGACATATGCACACATATGTTTACTGAGGCACTATTCACAATAGCAAAGACTTGGAACCAACCAAATGTCCAACAACGATAGACTGGATTAAGAAAATGTGGCACATATACACCATGGAATACTATGCAGCCATAAAAAAGATGAGTTCATGTCCTTTGTAGGGACATGGATGAAGCTGGAAACCATCATTCTCAGTAAACTATCACAAGGACAAAAAACCAAACACCGCAGGTTCTCACTCATAGGAATTGAACAATGAGAACACATGGACACAGGAAGGGGAACATCACACTCCAGGGACTGTTGTGGGGTGGGGGGAGGGGTGAGGGACAGCATTAGGAGATATACCTAATGCTAAATGACGAGTTAATGGGTGCAGCAAAACAACATGGCACATGGATACATATGAAACAAACCTGCACATTGTGCACATGTACACTACAACCTAAAGTATAATAATAATTAAAAGAAAAAGGCAAGGAAAACATCTTGCAACCAAATAGCAAAAAAAGAAAAAAAAAGAGTTTCTGCTATTTCGACATGTGATAGTTCATGTGTAACGTTCATCAACAAGTGGAAATTGTCACTCTACCTATTTCATCAATTAGGTTGCAATGAGTTTTATAATTAGTAGGTGCTTCATGCAAAAGGCAGTATTACATTCATAATATGAACTTATTAGAACTTCTAAATACATTCAGTAGTAATAACTATAGTATCTGTTTTCCTTTTAAAAATGTTCTTTACAGAAAACCAAACACTGCGTGTTCTCACTCCTAAGTGGGAGTTGAACAATTAGAACACGTGGACACAGGGAGGGGACATCACACACTGGGGCCTGTCAGGGGTGGGGGTTATGGGAGGGAGAGCATTAGGAGAAATACCTAATGGAGGTGACGGGTTGATGGGTGCAGCACACCACCATGGCACGTGTATACCTACGTAACAAACCTGCACATTCCGCACATGTGTCCCAGAAGTGAAAGTATAGTTTAAAAAAAGGGAAAAAAAAGCTCTTTATAATGATTACAATTCTGAACCTTACAACACTATCCTCCTAAAATAACATTATTGGGTTTCTTTTATCTACCTCACTCAGGTTCCATTTTTAATCATAACCCTTCACAAATACATGGTAAAAGCAGCGATTTACTGTACTGGATTTTTAACTACCTATCTAAATTTATGCTTTGCTGTTAAATCTGTCATTCCTGACAAACACAGCTAAACAAAAACATTTGTTTATGGTATGAGATTAGGAACAAAAATCAAGAAAAGTGATGTAGAACAGGGAATGATCTGATTTTTCAGACCAAAAAAACTAATTGAATTGTTACTTCAAAAAGGAAAGACAAGACAAAGGACATTTGGTGAATATTTGCAAAAAGGGAAAAAAAAGGCTGGTCGCATTGGTCAGCAGCAGTAATCTACAGCTCCGTATAATACGGTTCCAGCTCTATAAATCTGTTCTACTCCACAATACTTTCCCGAGAAAGTAATGTATCTCTAAAAAAGTTCCATCTACGTGTCACCCTGAAAGCTTACTATGCTGAGGATAATTCCAAATGCAGAAGTGTGCAGCACAACCCCTTTTTGTGACCCAAAACTGACTTCTCAACCATGAACATGTTTATAAAGTAAATATGGAAATATTCTAGCTTTTTAAGGAGAATGCTTGTCTCCTTTAAAGTTTTTCGAACCTTCCAAAGCTTCTAAATATTAACATCTCTAAGCATAAGAAGCTTTGTTCCTCCTGAAGTACTGAGGACCATTCTTACTGAATTACTGAAGTAAAAAATGTGTCGTATAAACCCAAGGATGGAGAGTCTAAATGACTTTAAGAAACTTCTGCAATGTCGTAGGCACTGCAGGCCGTGAGTGGCACACATTTGAATAAGCCTGCATACGCCTAGTATCAGATTGAAGCACGTATAAATAAAAGGCCCTAGAAGGTGAGAGATGATGGTAACTTAAAATATTACACACAAAGGAACGGAATCCAGATGCTCATGATAAAATATTTTAAGATCTCATTTTGTTTCTAACTGGTCTTTAGAAAATTTAGGGAACTCCAAAGTTAAGTAGACAGAATATTCAGGTAAATAAGATAGTTTAAATACATACACATGCATACACAACAATTATTTTTTTTAAAAAAGACCATAATTTTTAGCTGTTTTGTTTTGTTTTAATGAGGGATTGAAACTGCATACTATTAACATATGCCCCAAAATTGCAATTTGCTACATCTGACATTACACTTTCCTCTATTATAGGGTAGACTTTAGCAAATCAATTTGCAGATTATAAAGTGCTACCAATCACCACTTCTGAATTCATAATCTACTGATGTATGTTTAAGATTTGTACCCGTTAAATTGCCATAAACATCTGCAACCCTCCCATCATAAATGTTCCTCAGAATGTTACAAGACTCAAATTTAAGTCTATGCTAAGTATTCTGAAGGCAATTGCTTCAGTGTAGTGATACGTGTAAGATCCTTTTTCTTTTTTTTATAACCTCCTCTATAAACAGGCAACAAAACCTCAGTATTTTAAAAGTGAATGGGTTTTTTTTAAATTTTATTTTGGAGACCCTTTTAGAACATGTAGTTAAAATTAAATACAACAAACATGATCATGCCTTTTAAAAAGTCACCATTTTTTAAAGAAAATATCATGTAATTTAAAGGTTTTAAAAGCAGGGTTAGTATTAGAACTTTATTATATGGGCCAATGATTTCTGTTTAAGAATATTTTGTTTCAGTCTGAATACAGTCATCCTTTGGTACCTGTGGGGCACTGCTTCCAGAACGGACCCTCCTCAGAATCTGCAGATACTCAAGTCCTTTACATAAAATGGTGTAATATGTGTATATAATCTATGCACATCCTCCCGTATACTTTAAATTATCTACAGAGTTGTTATAATACTTAATACAATGTGAATGCTATGTAGTTGTTATACTGTATTGTTTTTCATTTGTGTTATTTGTATCTTTTTTTTGTTTTTCATTTTTTTAAATATTTTCAATTAGCACTTGGTTGAATCCATGGATGCAAAACCAGAGGATGTATTTTTATCCCCAAAGTGTTGAATGAGTCGTGAGTCACAAAAACTAGTAAAATTAGTCAATCAAGTTTGTTTTTAAAAGCTGGTGGTCCAGCCGGGTGTGGTGGCGGTGCCTGTAGTCCCAGCTACTTGGGAGGCTGAAGCAGGAGAATCGCTTGAACCCAGGAGGTGGAGGTTGCAGCTAGCCGAGATGGCGCCACTGCACTCCAGCCTGGCAACAGAGTGAGACTCCGTCTCAAAAAATAAAATTAAAAAAAATAAATAAAATAAAAGCTGGTGGTCAACAGTTGATTAGATTTAAAAATGTATATATACACTATGGAATACCATACAGTCATAAAAATAATAAAATCATGCCCTTTGCAGCAATGTGGATGGAGCTGGAGGCTATTATTCTAAGTGAACAAACCCAGAAGCAGGAAATCAAATCATTTCACATTCTCACAAGTAGGAGCTAAATAATGGGGACACATGGACATAAAGATGGAGATAACAGACACTGAAAACTCCAAAAGCAGGGAGGGTGACAGGGGAATGAGGGTTCATAAACTGCCTATTGAGTATAATGTTCACCATTTGGGTGACAGGTGTACTAGAAGCACATACCCTACCATCACGCATGGAATAGCCATGTAACAAATAATCTCTGCATCTAAAATTAGAACATAAGATAAATGCAATAAAAAGATGGTGGTGACAATTAGTAAGGTCTGCCTGATATGGTTTGGCTTTGTGTCCCCACCCAAATCTCATCTTGAATTGTAGCTCCCAGAATCCCCACAGGTTGTGGGAGGGACCCCGTGTGAGATACTGAATCATGGAGTGGTTATTTTCCATGCTGTTCTCATGATGTTGAATAAGTCTCATGAGTGCTGATGGTTTTATAAAGCACATGCCCTCTTCCCTGCTGCCATGTAAGATGTGACTTTGCTCTTCATTTGCCTTCAGCCATGATTGTGAGGCCTCTCCAGCAATGTAGAACTGTGAGTCCATTAAACCTCTTTCCTTCATAAATGACCCAGTCTCGGGTGTGTCTGTATTAGCAGCATGAGAACAGACTAGTACACTGCCCTTTCAAACTGATAGTCAATCAACTCAAGGATATGTCCAGAGATTCCTCATCTCCCCAAACTCCAGCTTAAGGGTTTCAGGGCTGACACGGGATGTGTCAGTTTATGCAAGCTAATGCATAAGCAAGCATACCAAGAGGACAGCTAGAAAATCTCTGCTCTTCTCTCCAACTTTCCCTGATAAACTATGCCAAAAATGCGTTTCAAACTTCCATGTTTAAAATTATTTTTGAAATAATTATTATGCACCTCCACTGATAGGCTCATAGGACTTAATGTGAATAATATAATACATAATCCAAATCCTGTTGGAATTCCCAGTGTCTGTTATCTCTGTTTATGTCCATGTGTCCTTACTCTTCAGCTCCTACTTATAAGTGACAACATGCAATAGGCATGTAAACAAGAAGGCATTAAACTTGGAGGGAATAAAACTAGAAGTATTTTTGGCCAGATAGAAAAATGAAAGTCATGATAACAGTGAACAACAGGGGTATAGTTAACTTTAGTTGACGTTTCTGAATTTCTGTCTAAACTCACTCTATGACTACTACTTTTAGAAGTTTATTCCTCAAGAGAAGTGACTTGACATGTCAGTAAGTAGATTTTCCAATTATTGGAGGTAGGGCTAGGCAGGAGAGGTTTTTCCATCTGACCTAAAGAACTAAATTCAGATAAAATATTTTATACAAATTACACAATATTGTATACAATTTATACAAACATAAACTAAGACATTTCACCTCACCAAATCAGGATTCATTCATGATAGGGGTTGCCTTATGATTGTAATTACATATAACATTTAAATATTCGAGTAAAAATATAACTCTCAATTACAAAAAGACAGGACTTCAAACATATTTCCATAAAGACATAAAACTTAAATTTCCCTATATGTTTGTTAATGTCTTTGGTCAATTTAGTTTCAAATAGATAAATTACACTGTTAGACAATGGTAATAGGTATATAAAGTACAGATTATTGACTTTATATTTAGTATGTTTGCACGATATTTTTGGGAAATAGGCAAATGTTTATTAAACTATAAAAAGCTCTGAAAAGCTATTTTATGAGTACTACTGTATCTGCTAGCCCACTTAATCTACATCAACAAGAGTTCATACAAGAAGATATATCATCAGGAAGCCAGGATTTCAATCTGCCTCTTATCACAGTAATATGAAGTCAATCTCCAAAATAAAAAGGATGGGTGGAAGAAGTTAATGAACCCATTTATCTTAATGTATGTAAAATCTAATGCCAAAACAGCACATGATATTTTATTCACTATTTTCCTAGTGCATCCTACATTATGGAAGAGTTATTTTATAGCATCTGATAACATTTCTTTTGACTTCTATTTGTATGACATAATAGTTTAAATATAAAGAAATGTTTTCATGTAGAATGTATTCAAATGCTAAAATATACATACATGTTATTCTCATCACGGTTGTAACAAATCTTTGCTTATTAATGAACTACCTTTAAATAATAGTACATTGTTTAGGTTTTGAAATGAAAGGAAAAGAACATCTACAATGCAGTTTTAACCTTTTTACAAATAGAAAATAGTCTCAGACTTTAAGTGTTTTATTTAAATTTAACTCTAGAAATAACAGTGCACTTCTCAAAGCTCTGTAAGTCTCAGTAACTTTGTATTAGTTGTAAAATTTAAAGAACTAAGTCAGCAGACTTGGCCCTCAGATATTTTATTTTAAAAACAAAAACTAAATGAATCATGTACTTTAACGTAAAAAGTAAAACTGACCCTGATTAAGTTCAGTGGATTATATCAATGTCAGCATCTTTGTTACGATACTGTCCTATAGTTTGGCCTACATTACCACTGCGGGGAGCTAGGCAAGTGGCAATAAAATATCTCTGTATTATTTCTTATAACTGCCTATGAACATATAATTATCTCAGAATTAAAGCTTAATTCATAAAACTAGCTTCTTTCAAATATAAATAACCAAAGGTTATATTTCTTGAGGAAAAATCCAGACTTGAACACTTTCAACGTTTAGAATTTCCCCAGTCAATTTAACATGTGATATGACCACTTAGCTATTTTGAAGGTGACAACTTTGTGTTCACTTGTCCTAAACACAGAATGAGTTTTACAAAATATCACTTACAAACAGATTGGTCAGTTTATCACATCAGATCGGAAGATATGAATGTTAGATTATGCAGGGTAAATGTCAGTTTGGAACGACAAACAATAATTCCTGAGAAATCTGCTGTAAAAAGACATCAACATAGTGAAGGATTACAAAGATTTCTGGTTCTTATATTTTGCTTTATAAAGCAGAAAGAGTATTTGCCAAAGTCCTTACAGAAACACTGAGAAATTTTACTTTAATCAGAAAATAAAATAAGGAGATACCCTAAGTTTTAAAAATACTTCACACAAAATGTGTATCATGCAGTTTAACAAAAAAAATCTCAAGGACAGCATCTGAAATAATTGGGTATGAAATTCCATAAGCAAACACTACTAATTTAGATTAACCAAGCATTTCTTTGCTAGAAAATAAGCCCATTATTTTATTTCACCAATTAACTTTATTATAGAACACAAACCATCTATGCGTGCATGTGTCGGTCCCAGCATACACATTTGATGCTAGATGATAAATGTTGCAATTTGCAGGGTAAAGTTAGTATTTGCATTACTCCACTGTCTCTTAATTTTAAACAGAATTGGCACCTCTTCCTGGAAGACATCCTGTCCTTTCCTGTGCCATTTCAAGGGTTGTTAACTTTTTCTGACTGCTGTAGTTCTTAACATATCCTATGACACTGTTGTTTACATATGGGTTTTTAAAATAGATTGAGAACTTTTAAATTTATGAAGTGTGTGTAAAAGAATGTATGATCATTCATATTCCCATTTCATGAAAAATTAAGTCATATTTTGGACGTAAAAATTGTTAAAGGAAAGCTTTTCTATAAATATTTTCTTTTAATAGTACTTTTTGTCATTGAAATTTAGATCATTCAATTATGGAGATTTCTTCATTGAAGAGAAAATATCTCTTCAAAACTCTAAATAAGCTGAGCTTTATCAACTAAATTTATAGGAATACAGGCTTCAGAGGTATTAATTTATCTTACGATATTTTCCCTTCTAAAATTTGTCATGTTTTGTCACAGGTTTAAAGTGCAAGGCAACTATTGATATGAAAGATAATGTGGTATATGTAGTATAAGTGAACCTGAACTTTTCTCAAATATTTATTATTTTTATTTTCTTTGCTGTCAAGAAGAGTGGTAACAAATATGTATTATTTGTAAAGCCCCACAAAATTTGCATGAAAATTGTTGCATGAACTAGACATGCTTTCTGTGATATTAATCTGCAGTATTCTGCAAGCCACACAAAAAAAAATCACACCCATTGCAAGAAGCTTATTTCAGCATTTTACCTGTCAGAAACAGTGATTAATGTACTTAAAAGTAATTTTTGCAAACATTGTTAAAATATAGTCCATGTGTAATATACATGTGAAAGCAAAGTCTGCAAAAAGTAGGATGTTATCCCTTCCTTGATTAGTTCAAATTATTTCATCAGCTAAATTCCTTTGAGATGTGTAAGATAAGGTGGTTCTTCAGAGGAACTTTGGACGGGAACTTATGACTGTAGTGACATGAATACCTATGAAAGTACTTCATTTTTAAAATATAGAAAACAGACATGAAGAAAATGTACTTTAGAGTTTCAAATAATTGAAACCATCATTTTTTTCAAATGAGGCACTAAATAAGTGCGTAAGCCAATTTTTTTTCCAGCCTAGGCAATATGGCAATATATATAAGAACAAGTAAATATAACAAACAGTACAAGATTCATCTGGAGAAAAATAATTATACACGTGATAAAATACGAAAGAACAGAAGAAAACTCAATTATTGATGTAGGATAAACTCATCACAGGATATCAATATATCACCAAGGTTTGCACATTTAAAACATGGGCAGGCAACAAGGAGGAGCTCTTGTGCAGGAATAGTTGCCTTTAATCTTCTATCTTCACTGTTTAATGAAAACGATAGGAATGTTAGTAATTTCAAAAAGCATCACAGCAGTATTCATTAGAGAAGACTTGTGTGAACTGCCTTTCACCTGCTGAGCCCTGTTGGAAGGAATCAGCTGTAGGAGAGAAGAAGGCATTTATAAAGGCAAAGATCTGGAAACAGCTCTGGCCATCAGGTACTGAGAGAGAAGAGGGAGAGCACAGTAAGCACACAGCCGTTGTGTGCTCGATGGAGAAATAAACACTGTAAGAGAGGCAGTGGCCACAAGAACCAGCCTGTGGGTGGTATTTACAACTTAACTGTACCTCCTAGCTGGGTGTATTAGTCAGGGTTCTCTAGGGCGACAGGACTAATAGGATAGATGTATGCATGAAAGGGAGTTTATTAGGAGAATTGACTCACATGATCTTAAGGTGAAGCCCCCAATACGCCATCTGCAAGCTGAGGACCCAAGAAGCCAGTCTGAGTCCCAAACTGCAAAAGTAGGGAAGCCAGCAGTGTCCCCTTCAGTGTGTGGCCGAAGACGCGAGAGCCCCTGGCAAATCACTGGTGTAATCCAAGAGTCTGAAAGCTGAAGAACTCAGAGTCCGATGTTCGAGGGCAGAAAGCACCCAGCACGGGAGAAAGATGGAGACCTGAGGACTTAGCCAGTCTGGTCCTTCTGCGTTCTCCTGCCTGCTTTTATCTTAGCCACAATGGCAGCTGCTTAGACAGCGCCCACCCAGATTGATGGTGGGTCTGTGTCTCCTAGTCCACTGACTCAAATGCTAATGTCCTTTGGCAATACCCTCAAAGACACACCCAGGAACAGTTATTTGCATCTTTCAACCCAATCAAGTTGACACTCATTATTAACCATCACACTGGGGAATAGCAAGCATCAGCTACCAACTACTGTCAGAAAACCATTCTGTACTCATTTAATCAAAGCTTTGCTATGCTTGGGTTGTATTACAGCACGAAGAAGAAGAGGCCTATCTTTTTATCATTTTTAATACACTGGGGCAGGAGGCAGAAATACAGAGGACTCTACCAATTGACCTGATTTCCAGAGAGGGACTATGCACTACCAGGAGTGAAAAATTTGCAACATGCCACCCAGGGTACGAGGACACACACATATCTTCCTCGTTTGATGAAAAAGTGGCACAAATTAGAGGACACTGGACAATAACTTTTATGAATTAAATTCAGAGAAGAATATGTGTAAATAATAAAGTAAGAGGAGGTGCTTCTCTAAAGAGCGTGATATAAATAACTTTACTTAGAAAATATTTAAGGTCTAAATATTTTCTCCTTGTTTGTCCTTGTTGGAATATTTAATACACATACACTAAAGGAACGCTTGTGGCCAGGCTCTGTGGCTCTCGCCTGTAATCCCAGCACTTTGGGATACTGAGGGAGATGGATCACTTGAGTCCAGGAGTTTGAGATCAGCCTGGGCAATATGGCAAAACTCTGTCTCTACACACACACACACACACACACACACACACACTATATATATATATATACACTTAAATTAGCCAGGGTGGCATGCGCCTGTGGTCTCAGCTACTCCAGAGGCTGAGGTGACAGGATTGCTTGAGCCCAAGAGGTCGTGGCTGCAGCAGTGAGCTGTGGTCACATCATTGCCCTCCAGCCTGGGCAGCACAGCAAAACCCTGTCTCAAAAAAACAAAAGCAAAAACAAAAAATGCTTGTGATAAATGTGAGACACTAAGATTAAATGGAAAAGGGGATTCCTTACACCCACCGCCTAGCTACCCAGCTCAAAATAAGAAGTTGCTGAGGCTGGGCACGGTGGCTCACGCTTGTAATCCCAGCACTTTGGGAGGCCAAGGTGGGCGGATCACGAGGTCAGGAGATCGAGACCACGGTAAAACCCCATCTCTACTAAAAATACAAAAAATTAGCCAGGAGTGGTGGCGGTGCCTGTAGTCCCAGCTACTCGGAGAGGCTGAGGCAGGAGAATGGTGGGAACCCGGGAGGCGGAGCTTGCAGTGAGCCGAGATTGCGCCACTGCACTCCAGCCTGGGTGACAGAGCGGGACTCCATCTCAAAAAAAAAAATAAAGAAGTTGCCGAAACCCTTAGGGTCCCTGAGGGTCCCTCAACCTGACAACTCTCTCCCCCAGAGAGATTACCATTATCCTGTATCTTGTGTGGTTTTTAATTCCTCTTTATTTTTATTAATAGTTGTACCATCATATGTGCCTCTAATATGTTGTTTAGTGTTGCATGCTTTGAACTTTATTCAAGTATACTCAAGAAGTATGTATCTTTCTGTGGTGTGCTATTTTCATTCAACATTGTGTTCCTGAGATTAATCTTGTTAACATTTACAGTTCTGGTCCCTCATTCACACTGCTGTGTAGTATTCCATTTGTAAACATGCTATGATTTGTTAACTTGCTCTCCTGCTAATCTTCAGTGCCCCGTTACTGTAGACAGAGCTGCCATGGATGCTCTTGTGTGTCCTTATGCACATGTGTCTGAGCTTCCTTGCTAGCTTTTTAGAGGTTGTGAGCATCTTAAAACATATTGTATAATTTCATATTGTTTTTTCAACCAGTGTGACAATCCATAATCTCATCTGCAGTGCATAAGGGCTGCAATATTCCCATGTTCAAATTGTCATTCATATGATCAAAAACATTGACTAATTATTTACTGCTTACTATATTAAGTAAAAATATTTGCAGTTTATGTACAAACTCATTTTTCTGGCTTATCACTGTCTGTTTGCTACTCTAAAACATAAACCTGAGTGCCAATCATGATGTGTGCCTCCCTGTCATTGCAGGAAAAATTCACAATTTTCAAGTTGCACAAATACAAGTTTAATTTTAATTTTGTTTATCTAAAATGGTATGATTTCAATCAGAATGGCCCTATCACTAGCAGAAGATAGAGCTTTGCAAAACCCCACCATGCAAAGGAAGTGTGCATATAGGTTAAGAGATGTGAATGCAACTATTTTCTCTTTTTTTTAGCATAAAAAACCTGCCCACCTAAGGGAATGCAAACAATTTACTCCACTTTTCATTCACAAAATGTTGACAATGCATTCCATAAAATGTTTTACGATGACTAAATGAGATAATACATAAAAAGCCGCTAATAATACAACGCTCAGTATCAAGCAGACATTCAATAAAGCTATTGTTATTCAGCAGCAACGCATTGATAAATCACCAACTTTGAGGGCTACTCTAATAACAAACAGGTATAATATAACCATATTCATTAAAAATATAATTTCTCCAAAGTTGTAACTTCAATAATATTTAATATTCCAGGTAAGATAACCTTACTATATTTTAAAAGCCCAGGTGTTCTTTATCGTAATAAAAATGTAGTAATCTGCAGATGAGATTATTAGACCAGAGACTAACACACTTCTTCGTAGAAATTAACTGGGGTCAAAGAATGTACGTGCTTTCCAGACATACATCATGCACACAGGCATATTGTCTCTGGTCTCAAGACTGAATTCAAGGCTAGCCTTTGGAACATCTACATCTTATTAAATTATGTTTACACTAAGTTAAAAGCATTTTAATATAATTATCACTGAGGCTTGTCATCACTTACAAATCCCAGAAGGATTGTGTTGCATGACAAAGCAGACCAGAAATCCAGATCCTAAGTGGTAAACAAGACTCGTTCTCACCTCCACACAGTGCTGTCAATCTGCACGGAAGGCAATCTCTGTATCACTAACATCTATTAATGTCACACATGTTGAGGGCAGGCTAGGTCTTTTCATAGAACCAGACGGACAGAGAGAAATGGAGAATGAATATTAGCTTTAATGAATGGATGCAGAGGATCAAATATTATCCTTAGAATATTTTTGGTTCTTTTCATCTCCTTTCTCCCTATTTAGCTATATTTTTCATGAGGAATATTAATGCATTATTAGTCCACAAGTTCAACTTTTGTGCACTGAGAAATAGGATTAGCATGGCTTATAAAATTTATCTGGGGGGAGGCTTCAGCTCTCAAGGAATTATAGGGTGTATTAATTCTTACTTATTTAGGCTACAGACGGTTAAGCCAGGAATTATGTACTTATAATTAGGTACAGAATTGACAGAGATCCCATGGTTGTTACTTATATATCGCTTCTGTTCCAAATGCATTTAAGTTGCTTGCAAATGCATGCAATATAGCAATATAAAATACTTAAACTCTTTAGAAAGAACCTTTAGAAAATACAAAAAATAGGGAAGCGAGATGGTGTCAGAAATGTGGTCAATGAACAAATGGACACTTTGACGAATCATGCACTGAGTCAGGGCAGAGCACAAATTTGACTTTGAGTTTTCTAATTAACATGCAGAAAGGAGAAAATATAACCAGTAACAAGACTATGCATGATATATTCTAGTTATTTGGGAGAACACCAATATGAAATAAGAGAAAATATTTCCTATGGCCCCTCATGAAGAGAAGGTTTTATGATGGCTAAAGCAGTTCAGTAAGAAGCAACTGTGTTGGGCCCAGTATGATGTGGTCCATTTTTTTTTTTTTTTTTTTTTGAGACAGAGTCTCACTCTGTCGCCCAGGCTGGAGTGCAGTGGTGCAATCTCGCCTCATCGCAGGCTCCACCTCCCGGGTCCACCCCATTCTCCTGACTCAGCCTCCCGAGTAGCTGGGACTACAGGCACCCGCCACCATGCTCGGCTAATTTTTTGTATTTTTAGTAGAGATGGGGTTTCACCGTGTTAGCCAGAATGGTCTCGATCTCCTGACCTCGTGATCCGCCCGCCTCGGCCTCCCAAAGTGCTGGGATTACAGGCATGAGACACCGCGCCCGGCCAGTTAGGCATTTTTGATGGTCTCACTTCATCTTGAAACAGATTTTAGATAACATGGCAGAATGGATGGCTTCGTTTCCTCCAGGCCATCTTTCATAAATATTATTTATCTTATCCACGTGTCTGAAAAGTATCCAGCTGCAGTGAATTCGTGATTATAGTCCCTGACAAGTACTGGGAAAGCTGTAATTCTATGTTTTTATTTACAAACAAAGCTTTACACTCCAAAAGTCAACAAAATTGCATGTAGCACAAACATCCTCATGTGAAAAGCAGGAGCTGGATAAAGATGGGCCTGAACAGACCGCTCAATTTCTGACTTGAAAGGTACACAAGCAGTGCTGGCAGTCAAAGTGAAGAGTTCCTCAGAAAACAATTTTGGGACTACTTTAATGCAAAAAAAAGCAGGAAATAAAGTCCAACAGCTGCATTCCATAAAGCATACTGGCAGTCATTTGTCAAAAAAAATAAATAAAAATAAAATTAAAAGTAAAACTCTTCTAGTGAAAAATGGCTCAAGCCTTAGGAGGGAAGAAGGAAGAGAGAGGAAGGGAGAGGAGCAAAGAAACCACCTCCAGCTACAGTGCTTGGTTTTGAGCAACAAAGATTCCTGAAATACTTTACAAAATAAACCTGTGGCAAAATGCTGAACTTGGAAACAGAAATAGACAACTTGATGCACAAAATAATCAGTTCTAAAAGAGTCAAAATGTACAAAAGGATACAAAGCATTTGTGGTGTTGACTGAGAAATTAACCATGTACATTTGCTAAACGTAGAAATCTGGGGACAGAGACTGAAAAACACAGTGGTCTCCAAGGCTATTTATTTTGGCATTACTTATTTATAAAGTAAATACATAAAATTGAGAGTCTTTCCTATAACCTGCTTCTCCAAATCTCTCAGTCTTTGTTTCAGGTCTGGTCTGGCATCCCTCATTTTTGTTCTCAGTCTGCCTGGATCCTGAGGTCACTGGAGTCTGTGCTCCCAGCGTGTGTCCATTCCACAGTGGAATGTGAGAACGTAGTAAAACACAACAATACAAATAAATAAGATTCTCTGTTTGAGTCTGAGTGAGAGCAGCTAGAGGTGACTTAGATTAACTGAAAAAGGTGTAAAAGAATTTTGCTAAAATCATGCCTCAAAGAGTCTACAGTATTAATCATGTAATACAGCACTACGCCACACGAGGGCACTATATGGTCAGCTTACTCAGATGAAAGCAAAATGTAAAAGGAGTTTATAAGAACAAGATTTGATGAAAATAAAATTACATTCTCTCCCAGGTAATTAAAAAAATCAAAATTCTGGAACATTTAAAGACCCTATGTGTGGTTTGTAATAAAATGGAAATAGCTTGACTTGCTTTTATCCATTTCACCTGCAACTTGGCCCCTATCAGTTTTTCAAACAGCTTAGGAATTTTTCAACGTAAACGCCTTTGCGCATTCTATTTATCTCTGCCTAGGACACTCTCTGACCTCACTGTAATCTTTTAGGTCTCAGCTGAAATGCAATTTCCTCAGAGACAGCTAACCTAGACACCTTACCTAACGCAAGTCTCTCTTACGCAACATGCAACTGTATGTCAGCCCTCTGTGTATTTTAGTCATGGCACTTACCGAAAGTATTTTATTTATGCACATCGCACATTCCTATGTGAGTTTTGTCTGTTCCCTTCAATATGCTTTAAGCTCCATGAGGATAAATACCTGTCAGTTTTGGTCACTGTCTAATCGCCAGAGCCTAGGACAGTGGGGCATAATAGAAACAAAGCTACGTGTTGAATGAATGAATGAATGAATGAATCTCTGTGACTGGCTTATTTCTCCCTACAAAGTTTGACTGAGCCCCACACTCTCGCAGAAATCTTTACAATAATAACAAAAAAGTAGTGAATGTCACCATGTGTTTTCTGACCAATAAACCTGAGAACTTGTCTGGAGGTTATATGAATTATGGAGCGTTCTGATATACTCTTTATTCAACATTGCTTCTCTTCTATTTAAAAACCTGCCCTTCTTTGGAAAGGGTGAAGTGGGACAGGCTGAAGAACACAGATGTTTGGGGGAAGAATGCTTACATTCACCCACTTTGTGATAACTTTACCCTTGTTAAAACGGAAATACAGAAAAGAGATTACGGAGGAGTTTAATGCTGCCCTTTCTTAGCACGAGAACAACACAATTCTTTTCTTTGTCTCCAACTTTACAGGTACTTACTGTGGCGTATAAAATGGTCACTTACAAATTAGACCAACAAAAGGGTATTAAAAGTATTTGTTTATGGGACATCGGGGTGTAAAACACACCACTCAACATCGTGATGTAACTTTACACGACAATAGGGAAGGAGATAGACAAGACAAAATGCACGGGGTGGGGGGACAAGAGCAGGGCAAAGTGATCCGAAGACAATCTTCACAGAGTTCCAAGATCATGTGGATTCCAAAAGGCCAGAGGCCATTTGCTCCTTGATATTAACTCCATGCTTAGTGTGATACTACAATGTAATTGTGGATTAAGTAGATAACTGCGTCTTGAAGGCTTAAACCAAAACTATGGTTGGTCATAAAGAGGTGGCCGTGTTTTTTTGTTTTGTTTGGTTTGGTTTTTTGTTTTTTGCTTTTTCTTGGCCGAGGAAGAATTGGTTAGGGTATAAGGTGTGCATTTCAGGCTTCCATCATCAAAGACTGACAAATCCAAGTGAGCTGGAGTGAAGGTTAGGTCTTCCCCAGCCGTGGTCTTTACAGAGTAGAGGATCAGACTCCAGTAGGACTAAGGGGAATTTGGTGACCTTGTTACTCATAGGTCAGTAGCTTGGGGTTGTGCTTTCTCCTTTTTTCAACCTGTAGTCGACGCAGCAAAAAGGCCCAGAACTGGCGAAGGAACAAAGCAGCAAAAAGTGAGGCCCAATAAAAGCTTTAGGCTCAAGAAGACCCCTGAGAAACGAAAGGGAGAGACTATTCCAGGGGACAGTAGGTGAAAAGGAGATAACTAAAAGCACAGTGGCAGAATGTTCTTACACGTAAAGGATGTTCGTTAATGGACAAATGTTCATGGCACTGTGATCTGTTAGGACAAATGTAGAATCATCTGTATGCTTTAAATACCTTGTAAGATTTTAACTGTTTATTAGAAGTCCGAGAACCCCGTTTAAGGTATCTAGATATTCCTTCCCCTTCCCTTCCAAGATTCAGAAACTACTAAGGGTGTAGCAGGATGAGCCGCAGACAAAACCCCTCAGACGCCGAGTTGTCGAAGGAAGGGCTTTATTCAGCGGGGAGCATCAGCAAGCTACTGCCTCAAAATCCGAGCTCCCCAAGTGCACAATTTCTGTCCCTTTTAAGGGCTCACAACACTAAGGATTTCACAAGAAAGGGTCGTGATTGATTTGAGCAAGCAAGGGGTACGTGGCAGGGGCTGCATGCACCGGTGGTCAGAGTGAAATGGAACAGGGCAGGGAGTTTCACAATGTTCTTCCATACAGTGCCTGAAATCTATGGGTAACATCGGGTTCTAAGTCATGAGTTGATTTTTAGCTACTAGGTTTAGGCCAGGCAGGCCCAGGCCAGGTTTTGGGTCTGGCGCTGGGCTGCCTGTCTTTGATTTCACTTCCTTGTTTTTTTCTTAAAACAGGTATTGAGTATAAAACAATATAAAACAATATGAGAGGGTCTCTCTCTTCCCTCAAGGGTAAAAATAAGATTGCAACAAATCTAAACTTTATGGAAGTCAACTAAAAAACACTTAAACATATGTAAATAATTGCATACATAAAATACTGCATTAAAATGCCTCCTAAGTGTCACGTAGTCTTTAAACAAATACACTTTCGATGATGGCACAGCTTTTTGGTTCCGTTTCTATTTTAATCTCTGATATTCGCACATACCTGTGCACACCTGGAACATCTATTACTGTTTCAAAAAGACAACTATTAGCAAAGATCTTACATACACCTGCATATCATGCATTAGAATCAAGTACTTTATTCATTTCATGTCTTCAAAATTATGTTAATGTGCTAATCAGGTATTCCATCCTTTCTACAGTATGATCGTCCTAGAATAAGCCACCCAACTTTCTCAAAGATGCAAAATGACCATATTTAAAGTTTGGATGAAATTTAATTCATCTTTAATTTGTTTCTGTCACTTTACTATGTTCTGGGGTGTTTTTTTTCATCTCTCTCCCTCTCTCACTCTCTGTCACACACACACAAACACACATGGCTGGTGCTGTCAGCTCTGAGATTTCTGATCATCAAGAGAAACAGGACATCTTTTAAACTTGAAGTACATTCATATGTCAATGAATGACAATGTGTTTGCGCCATTACAGACAAAATCACAGCAGTCTTTATTTCCAAAAGCCAAAAATGTAGGGATAAATCAACATAAAATGTCATAAGCAATAATTAAATAAATGCCAATAGAATGACCTTATAATTTTCAAACCCATGTCAGATAAAGCTATAAGAGATATCCAAATGCCAATACATATGATATTAATACCTGTGTTTTGTGGTATTAAGAACATGAAAAAATAGAAAATTCTATGAAGTTCAAAGTTCTTTAAAGTTAGATGGAAAAGGCATTCATTGGTATTCCCACGAAGTTTTACTGTTTAGTTGGAAAATACACATATGTTTCTTAAGAGCTAAAATAATGCATTCGACATACAGACAAAGGACCAATGTAGGTGGGAGGGCAGATTTCTGTGATTAGACAGGAGAATTAGAAAATCTGTTCCAAGTAACTCCAGGGAATGGGTGGTATAACTTCCTCCTTGAGGTCTGAGGGTCTCCAACATAAAAGCTCTACATAAGTTTTTATTAGTAGCTCAGAAAAAAAAAATAGAATCTAAAAACATCAGTCAAAATCCTGGCAAAGATTTCTGGTCATAATAAATCATAGTCACACGGGATGACATGATCTCCCACAGCATAAGATTTAGAATTAAGTGTTTGGTATTGTGAGTATCTTCAGTTACCAGATAGTCATTGCTTTCATGATGTGTACACGTCTCCTTAGCCTCGGCAGGGTTTCCAATTAAGCATAGAAATACTTTAAAATTTTGAAATCCTAGTAAAGATAGTTTGGCATTGGAAAGGAACCAATCTGTGTTGGAAATCTACATACGTGTAATGTTTAAGAGAACTTCGCTTATGAGAGAAAGCTTCGTTTTGTTTTCTGAGAGACAGTCTCACTCTGTCGCCCAGGCTGCAGGGCAGTGGTGGGATCTCAGCTCACTGCAACCTCCCCTCCCAGTTCAAGCAATTCTCCTGCCTCAGCCTCCTGAGTAACTGGCACTACAGTTGCACCCCACCACGACCCGCTAATTTTTGTATTTTTAGTAGAGACAAGGTTTCTCCATGTTGGCCAGGCTGGTCTTGAACTCCTGACCTCAGGTGATCTGCCTTCCTTGGCCTTCCAAAGTGCTGGAATTACAGGCATGAGCCCCCATGCCCAGCAGAGAGTGAGTTTTAAAGGTACAATATCAAATGTGCAGTTGAGTACTTGAAACAGATGTTTGATTTTAAATTTCTTACTAATATAAACAGTATTGGAACATTTGGCAAAGCGTTTGGATTCACCATATTGATTGTTCTTACAAAAATAAAATTATCAGGGAAATTGTGTTTGTAGATGCAGACACTAAAGAACTTAAGTGAAATAAAATATATTACATTTGGAATTCCTAGTGAATTGGAATGATGGTTTCATAATTTGAAACTTAATATATGTAATTATTTGCTTGATTTTGACATGGTATTTTGAATTGATATTTTAGTATTTATATATTATTTTGGAACAACTAGATTCATTTTAGGGTCACTATTTTTATTAATAAGATTTATAAAAGTTATTTAGATATGCAGAAAAAATTTACTGTCCTAAATTTGAAGCACTCAAAAAATAAGTTTTAAAGGTTTATAAATAAATTTAAAAATATTTGAAAATGTTTTACATTTGTAAACAAGATTTAAAAAATTCATAAGCCCTTAAAATAATTGCTGCAATTTCCCATTTTAAAAATAAAATAATCTCAGTAATGAAAGAAACCTAGAGAAGAACTAGGCTTATAAATCTATAAATTGAATAGCAAATGTTAAAAATGAGCTTTAGAAGTTTTCTCTGCACAAAACAGAAGACAAAAGAAGTCATTAAACCCTACATTCATTTTTAATTACAAGTCAGATATTATTTAACAGAGCAATAATATGTCCCCTTTCATGTTATGTCCAGAATTCAAAGGAACCACAGGATGTCATGTCATTTATTCTCCGAAGTGGAATGCAATCAGTTCTCCAGATAATACTGATTAATTTGAGCCAGCCTTCCACATACATCCCCTATGCAAATAAACTTTACAAAGCCTTTCATTACATTATATACAAATATTTCTTCTCTTCATCAGTCATATCTAATTATAGAGGCTCAACAAGGTAAGTTTAGACTGGCAAATATCTATGCTTATTATTAGAGATTCACAAAGAGCTCCTTCTTGCTTATTAGTCAGATAATGTTCTTTCCTTTTATCCTATAGACAAAGGATGCGATTCATTAGGAAGTATTCCCCAACAGAGAAAATGTTTATGTAAGCTTATTCATGTGTTCTTTTCAAATGCAAGGTAATTTAAATTTTCTTTAAATGGTTTTTTTCTTGAGAGTAAAAAAAAGGGAAACAGATGTTTTCATCACAAACACCATTTACCAACCAATCCAAAATGCATGGCCATTTATATTAAACAAGAAAACAAGTAGAATATGTGATTGCCTACATTTGTGCCGTATATTACTCTCAACTGAACTCCTGACGCTGCCTAAAAAAAAAGATACCACGTTTATTTTCTCAATTCAACCCATCACCCTTCAGAATGACTATTTTAATCTTTTACCACAAACACAACACTGTATTTACCTCTTCTGTCCTTAATCTTTGTCTCTTTCTTCCCTGAAACAAACAAAAGCCAAGACGGGAAACTGTGCTGCATTCTTCTCTAGTCAACCTAATGCCAGTCTTTACTATGGCCGCCTCCCCCTCCTGCGGAGGAACATTTCAAAGTCAATGTAATTTCTTCCACCTCAAACAAATTTTACATGTGCTACCACTTTCCTGATTTTGTGTTTCCTCCTAAGCTCTTCAGTAAGATTGTCAACATTACCGATCCTAAGTCTGCCTCTCTTCAGTAGCTGCATTCACTACTGAAACAAAAGGGCTAATCTCTACTTTGTTCCTATTGCAGACATTATTTATTGACTGTGCAAGATTACTAGACACAATCTAGCACACTCTTGCTTTAAACACACACATACACACACACACATACACACACACATACACACACACATACACATACATACACACACACACACGCAGTTTTCCATGTGCTACCAGTTGTGTTCCCAGGGAAGGAGAATGTCAGATGGATACTAACAAAAAGGATGTCTTTTATGGAATTCCCTTGGGAGCAATACCTAGGAAAGTAGAGAGAAGCATGGTATGACAAGGAGAGAAAGTGGGCTGGATGCAGCTTCAGCCTATGGGGACACTGGTGTTAAAATAACACTTCAGAGTTGTATAAAGGCCAAGTTCTAGTTGGAACGGGTAGACTGTGCCTTCATATCTGTCTATTGATCAGTCATTGGTTGCAGGCATTTGAGGCCACCCTTAAAGAGGGCTGTGATCACAGCACCCATCATACAATGTAACCTCATTCTGAGGATGTTCCTCACACCTCTATAATTCTTGCATCTTGATTGTTCATTACCAGGTCCTACTTTTCTACTTAATTTTAAAGTGTTGAACTTCCTCATAATTTCCTTTCCCCACTCTTCATGCAATATACACTCAATGCAATCTCACCTACTCCCATTCTTTCCTTTGATAATGATAGACTGAAGGGACCCAAATTTATATCTGTACCAGATATTTCTTCTAGCTCTAGACATATATTTGCAAAACCTACTAGTAGAATTCTACTCACGATCTTCCCCCACTTCCTGTTCTTTCCGAAACAATCTTTCTTTTTTCTTGCTCCACAAACAGAAACTAGAATGATTTCTTTAAAAATACAAATGAGGTCAAGTTACCCTTCTGCTGAAACTTTTCGGTATCTTCCCAGTACCCTTCAGATAAGGTAAGAACATTCTTAAAATGACTCTTTCAAAGCTCTGCACATTCTGATCTACGTTTCTTCCTTAAGTTCCTCTCTAGGTTAATTTTACTTATTCATAGTTCCTCCTTGATCCCTGTCATTCAATGAATCTTTCTTTATTTTTAAAGTATCTGTTTAAATGGCATTTCTTTAAAAACTCTTACTCATTGTCCAAAAGTACTTAAGGATTTTGTTCTATAATATCACTCTATCATTGTGTTTATTCAAATGACAAAATTATTTACTTTATTCTTTTGTTTCATATATTTTTCTTCTGTTTGACCGTGAGTTTCAAGGGGGCAGGGGAACAGATTATCCTATTTTGTTTGTTTTTAGTCTATCCCCAGTGCCTAGAATAAGGCTTGATGCACAGAAAACATTTTATGTGTGTATACGCTGAGAAAAACAGTATGATTGAAGAATGCATAAATAGTGATTGGAAAATGAACATGTGAATCCCAGCACTTTGGGAGTCCGAGGAGGGCAGATCACGAGGTCAGGAGTTCGAGACCAGCCCAGCCCACAGGTGAAACCCCGTCTCTAGTAAAAATACAAAAATTAGCCAGGCATGTTGGTGGACATCTGTAATCCCAGCTACTTGGGAGGCTGAAGCAGCAGAATCGCTTGAAGCCAGGAGGCAGAGGTTGCAGTGAGCCAAGATCGTGCCAGTGCACTCCAGCCTGGGCAACAGAGTGATACTCTGTCTAAAAAAAAAAAGAAAAAAGAAAATGTACATGCATAATTTAGCATGTGTTTCTACCACTGAACACAGTGTGGGCAACATAGGAATATATATCAGGATGATGCAGATGAGTAAATAATTCTGAATTATTTAATCGTCAGGATTTATAGCTAGGATTATTTTCAAAGGCCTATTGATATACAATGGAGATGGATGAGCATGTACTACTTGAGGGCAGAAGAAAATCTCAATGAAAAATAGGGAGTAGAAATCAGAAGACAACAAAGAGGATGGCAAGATAATTGCTTTTCCAAAGTAATACAAATGAACACACTGAAAAACAGGCATGGGTAAGTTCACTATGGCAAAATTTCCAAATATATACTGGGAAGCAAATGGAAAGTTTTATCTTGACTTTCGAGGTGAATAGAGATCTACAGGGATAAATAATATTTTATAGCTGAGAAAACATGTGAAAAAGGGGAGAAATGGCCGGGCATGGTGGCTCATGCCTGTAATCCTAGCACTTTGGGAGGCCGAGGCGGGCGGATCACCTGAGGGCGGGAGTTTGAGACCAGCCTCACCAACATGGAGAAACCCCGTCTCTACTAAAAACATGAAATTACCTGGGCATGGTGGCACATGCCTGTAATCCCAGCTACTAGGGAAGCTGAGGCAGGAGAATCGCTTGAACCTGGGAGGCAGAGGTTGTGGTGAGCTGAGATCGCGCCATTGAACTCCAGCCTGGGCAACAAGAATGAAACTCTATTTCAAAAAAGAAAGAAAAACAGGAGAAACTTGCCCCAAATCATTTGGTTAAAAAGTAGCATATTTAAAATGTGAACCAGCCAGGCGTGTTGGCTCACACCTGTAATACCAGCACTTTGGGAGGCCGAGGCAGGCAGATCACCTGAGGTCAGGAGTTTGAGACCAGCCTGGCCAACATGGTGAAACCCCATCTCTACTAAAAATACAAAAATTAACTGGGCGTGGTGGCGGGTGCCTGTAATCCCAGCTACTTGGGGGGCTGAGGCAGGAGAATCACTTGAACCCAGGAGGCGGTGGTTGCAGTGAGCCGAGATCGCACCACTGCACTCCAGCCTGGGCGACAGAGTGAGATCCTGCCTCAAAAAAAAAAAAGTGAACCAGTTTCTTTCTAACCTCCAAATGCACAATATTCCACGACACCAACCCTACACCAAAGAAATGTGTAGAAGTTTATAAAAATGGTTATTAACTGATTTTTTTCAGCACCAGAATCAACTATCCTGACTCTAGCTTTAGAAACGTAAGTTAAAAAAAGAGGAAAATAACTTCGAAGGAAGTAATTCTTTGAAAGCCGTTAGGACAATACAATGATTTGAGGGTCTTGTGCTTTTCCATGAAAAGGTGGGGCTAAGTCTGTTGTAGAGGGTGAAGGAGACACAGGAGTTAAAAATGTGCCAACACCGTGGCCCTTGGAAATAACTTGTAAGATCAAATGAAAATCGCAATCGAGACTGTCCCTTTTCGATCAGATTGTTTTCAATCGATAATGAGTGCAGGCCCGCAAATGTGTATGGGAATTATGTGGCATATCAAGGTACATTTCTGCAAAACATACTCGGTGCAACATGGCTTGTGGATTCAACACTCCTTTATATAATTGCACTCAATTAATGTATGCCTTGGAAAGCAAGCACATCAAACATTATGTCTTAACAGACTTCTGAAAGAAAAACTGGAGTTCCTGGTGGCTCTTAAAAAGTCTGCTGGTTATTTTATGGAATACAGGAGAAAATCTACCCTGCAGAAATCTAGCAGAGCACATCCTCAGACTGATCACATTCACCTTCTCATCATGCTTCCAGGATCAATTAAAAAAAAAAAAAAACAGAGAATCATATATGAGTAATCTGTTCTGAATCATACGGGGATAATCCATGCTGAGATAATACTTATGCATCTCTCTTAGAACATGTCTAGGATACTTACTAGGAAGACTCACTATCAAAAGGGATTTTGGCATATGTGCATTAATTCAGCAAGCCTCATTTCTTAAATACCAAACATGTGCAAGACATTGTCCTAGGAAGAGAGGATTTAGAAAAACAAAAAAAAAGATACATTTACATGTAGTCCAGCCATAGAAAAAGATAAGTAAGTAATTAAATGCAGGAGTATACTATAGCTTCAAAGATAGAACTTATGAAGGTCCGGAAATTAGCACACATGGGATAAAACAGTCACTTCTACATAAGAGGAGGCGATTATAAAGAAGATTCACGTAAGATTCAGTATCGAGCTAAGGTTAAAGAGAGAAGCATTGTTCTTGGACCAAGTTTTCTGGGAGGTGGGAGAGTAAAAGAAGTCAGGGACCAAAGGAAGCTACAACAGAGAGCACTGAACGAGCAGCCTTGCAGGTCTGACCCAGACTGTCATCTGAGAAAATTACAGGCAGTTTGATTGGCTGGGGCACAGGCCGTGAGGTGGGGCATGATGAGTGATAGCTGGAACCAGGCAAGGCTCATAAATGTCACACTAAGGAATTTTCACTGTTTTCTACCAGCCACTGAAAGAAACTGAAGAGCTTAAAGCAAGATAATGGCACATCACAAAAAACATGGATTCGAGGTGGTAAGACAAAAAGAAGTTACTGTAGCAGAAGCATTAGGAAGTAGACTTGTATAATTTAACCTCAAAATAAGTACTTTTCCTACCCCACAACAACATTCCAACACACACAACTAATGTGGGTTTTATTTCACATTGTTCCTTGCTGAAACAACATACTTTCAACTTTGTTCTTTCAGTTCTGAGCGTGCTTATCTGCAAAGATACATAACCTAGTTTCCACGTCCTCTCATAGAAAATTAGTACAGGTGACTTGTCTATATTCAAACGGGGAGAAAAATAGAAATAGATGCATTTAGTCCTTCTGAATTAACCAGCTAAGCTACTTGAGGAGGAGGAGATTATATCAAAATTTTAAACTTTTAAAACTAATTTAACATTATAACCACAAACGAACAGATATATATATTTTTTTCCTTCAGGGAATACTTTAGAGAAAAAATCCATGCTCCTGCCTTATTCAAAGCAAAATGATATTGGGTACAGCTATTCATTTCAAAGGCCACTGCACATCTCCCATAAAAGCAGTGTGTTAGAGTGATAAAAACTGCCCACCAACGGTCATGCCTATGCCCGTTTTCTAAGGTGTTTGCCACCCTCCTGTCAAGAGGTGAAGTCTGTTTCTTTAACTCCTGAATCTGGGTTGCCCGTGTGGCTTGCTTTGATCAATGAAATGTCACAGAAGTTACGTTCTAGGACTTTTGAGCTCAGGTCTTCAGTTTCTACTTTCCCTTTCAGAACTCAGCTCCGCATAAAGAATTCCAGAATCTCCTGTTAAGGAGGGTAACCACACAGAGAGACGGGAGGGTGACAGGTCACAGGCAGAAACACAATCTACATAGAAGAGACCCATGGCATTCCAGCCAACAGCAAGTACCAGGCCCCACGTGCGAATGAGGCCAATGGGTTCCACTAGCTCCAGGTGAGCTGTCCCAGCCAAAACCATGTCAATCATGGACGAGTTCTCTCTTCTTCATCCTGCCCATACTGCTGTCTCATGGCATCATACCCAATAAAATGGCTGTGATTTGAAGTCATTAAGCTTTGGGGTGCTTTATTACATAGCAACATATAAATAATAATGAGTGGTAAAATGCTTATTGCTAACTTTTCAGTGTAAAATTCCAGTGGCAGACCATGATGCCATGTAGAAAATATCTGGCTCAATTCGTACAAAAATGGCACAGCGAGTGGGACTCAGAGGAAACACCACAGTAGCAGGCCCTATATGCACAGCAGGACACACAGGAAGCCAGTGTCCAAAGAGCTGAAGGTGACCCTGTGGCCTTTCAATATTCACACTAAGAAGCAAAAGCAATAGCACAGCATATCCTGGTCGGTGATGTGTGTGTGTGTGTATGTGTCACAGCTGCATTAGACCAGACCACGTGGTAATATTGTCTAAAGAAAGAAATAGAAAATACATAGAAAGCTCTAAACTTGTTTTTCTTTAGAAGTTATGTCCCAACAATGATAAAAGTGCTATTTTTTCCCCCTTGAGGAAACAAAGAAAAAACAACGATAACATTTCTACCCCTTTTTTTTTGTTGTTATATCCATTTTATGATGCTTTGGAAGGATTATTTATTCTTACTTTACAGCCAGTCAGAATGTGTTTGGGTTTCTCTTATTTCTGTCTTTTTAAAGCTTCAACGTAAAAGTTCTTTAGTACATCACACATTGCAATATTAAAAGAAAACACTGTCTTGCCTAAATAAGCAGTATCGTATAATATCCAGTCGAAACTAACTTTAATGTGTGTGATATGAATATTGCTTTCTGAAAACTTTACGGTCTGTTTGGACCACTCAATATGTAATTTTTAAACGAGGATGCCATAGTGTTTAAACAGTTTTCACATCAGAAATGTAAGAAGTGCTTCTCCTCAGCAAATGTAAAAGAACACAAATCACAACAAACTATCTCTCAGACCACAGTGCAATCAAATTAGAACTCAGGATTAAGAAACTCACTCAAAACTGCACAACTACATGGAAACTGAACAACCTGCTCCTGAATGACTACTGGGTACATAACGAAATGAAGGCAGAAATAAAGATGTTCTTTGAAACCAATGAGAACAAAGACACAACATACCAGAATCTGTGGGACACATTCAAAGCAGTGTGTAGAGGGAAATTTATAGCACTAAATGCCCACAAGAGAAGGCAGGAAAGATCCAAAATCGACACCCTAACATCACTATTAAAAGAAGAAGAGAAGCAAGAGCAAACACATCCCAAAGCTAGCAGAGGTCAGGAAATAACTAAGATCAGAGCAGAACTGAAGGAAATAGAGACACAAAACACCCTTCAAAAAATCAATGAATCCAGGAGCTGGTTTTTTGAAAAGATCAACAAAACTGGTAGACTGCTAGCAGGACTAATAAAGAAGAAAAGAGACAAGGATCATATAGACGCAATAAAGAATGATAAAGGGGATATCACCACCGATCCCACAGAAATACAAACTACCATCAGAGAATACTATAAATGCCTCTATGCAAATAAATTAGAAAATCTAGAAGAAATGGATAAATTCCTGGACACATACACCCTCCCAAGACTAAACCAGAAAGATACTGAATCCCTGAATAGACCAACAACAGACTCTGAAATTGAGGCAATAATTAATAGCCTACCAACCAAAAAAAGTCCAGGATTCACAGCTGAATTCTACTAGAGGTACAAAGAGGAACTAGTGCCATTCCTTCTGAAACTATTCCAAACAATAGGAAAAGAGGGAATCCTCCCTAACTCATTTTATGAGGCCAGCATCATCCTGATACCAAAGCCTGTCAGAGACACAACAAAAAAAGAGAATTTTAGACCAATATCCCTGATGAACATCGATGCGAAAATCCTCAATAAAATACTGGCAAACCAAATACAGCAGCACATCAAAAAGCTTATCCACCAAGATCAAGTTGGCTTCATCCCTGGGATGCAATGCTGGTTCAACATATGCAAATCAATAAATGTAATCCATCACATAAACAGAACCAAAGACAAAAACCACATGATTATCTCAATAGATTTAGAAAAGGACCTTGACAAAATTCAACAGCGCTTCGTGCTAAAAACTCTCAATAAATTTGCTATTGATGAGACGTATCTCAAAATAATAAGAGCTATTTATGACAAACGCACAGCCAATATCTTACTGAATGTGCAACAACTGGAAGCATTCCCTTTGAAAACTGGCACAAGACAGGGATGCCCTCTCTCACCACTCCTATTCAACATAGTGCTGGAAATTCTGGCCAGGGCAATCAGGCAAGAGAAAGAAATAAAGAAATAAAGAGAAATAAATATTCAATTAGGAAAAGAGAAAGTCAAATTGTCCCTGTTTGCAGACGACATGATTTATATTTAGAAAACCCCATCATCTCAGCCCAAAATCTCCTTAAGCTGATAAGTAACTTCAGCAGTCTCAGGATACAAAATCAATGTGCAAAAATCACAAGCATTCCTATACACCAGTAACAGAGAGCTGAATCATGAGTGAACTCCCATTCACAATTGCTACAAAGAGAATAAAATACCTAAGAATCCAATTCACAAGGGATGTGAAGGATCTCTTCAAGGAGAACTACAAACCACTGCTCAATGAAATAAAAGAGGATACAAACAAATGGAAGAACATTCCATGCTCATGGATAGGAAGAATCACTATTGTGAAAATGGCTATACTCCCCAAGGTAATTTATAGATTCAGTGCCATCCCCATCAAGCTACCAATGACTTTCTTCACAGAATTGGAAAAAAACTACTTTAAAGTTTATATGGAACCAAAAAAGAACCTGTATTGCCAAGCCAATCCTAAGCAAAAACAACAAAGCTGGAGGAATCATACTACCCGACTTCCAACTATACTACAAGGCTACAGTAACCAAAACAGCATGGTTCTGGTACCAAAACAGATACATAGACGAATGGAACAGAACAGAGGCCTCAGAAATACCACCACACATCTAAAACCATCTGATCTTTGACAAACCTGACTAAAACAAGAAACGGGGAAATGATTTCCTATTTAATAAATGGTGCTGGGAAAACTGGCTAGCCATATGTAGAAAGCTGAAACTGGATCCCTTCCTTACACCTTATACAAAAATTAATTCAAGATGGATTAAAGACTTAAATTTTATATGTAGAACCATAAAAACCCAGAAGAAAACCTAGGCAATACCATTCAGGACATAGGCATGGGCAAGGACTTCATGACTAAAACACCAAAAGCAGTGGCAACAAAAGCCAAGATAGACAAATGGGATCTAATTAAACTAAAGAGCTTCTGCACAGCAAAAGAAACTACCATCAGAGTGAACAGGCAACCTAGAGAATGGGAGGAAATTTTTGCAATCTACCCATCGGACAAAGGGCTAATATCCAGAATCAGCGAAGACTTTAACAAATTTACAAGAAAAAATCGAACAGCCCCATCAAAACGTGGGCAAAGTTTATGAACAGAGACTTTTCAAAAGAAGACCTTTATTCAGCCCACACACACATGAAAAAAGGCTCATCATCACTGGTCATCAGAGAAATGCAAATCAAAACCACAATGAGATACCATCTCACACCAGTTAGAATGGCCATCATTAAAAAGTCAGGAAACAACAGGTGCTGGAGAGGATGTGGAGAAATAGGAAGGCTTTTACACTGTTGGTGGGATTGTAAAGTAGTTCAACCATTGTGGAAGACAGTGTGGTGATTCCTCAAGGATCTCGAACTAGAAATACCATTTGACCCAGCAATTCCATTACTGGGTATATACGCAAAAGATTATAAATCATGCTACTATAAAGACATGCACACATATGTTTATTGTGGCAATATTCACAATAGCAAAGACTTGCAACCAACTCAAGTGTCCATCAATGATACATTAGATTAAGAAAATGTGGCACATATACACCATGGAATACTATGCAGCTGTAAAAAAGGATGAGTTCATGTCCTTTGTAGGGACATGGATGAAGTTGGAAACCATCATTCTGAGCAAACTATCACAAGGACAGAAAACCAAACATTGCATGTTCTCACTCACAGGTGGGAATTGAACAATGAGAACATCTGAACACTGCATTGGGAATATCACACACCAGAGCCTGTCATGGGGTGGGGGGTTGGGGGAGGGATAACATTAGGAGAAATACCTAATGTAAATGAGGAGTTAATGGGTGCAGCACACCAACATGGTACATGTATACAAACCTGTACATTGTGCACATGTACCCTAGAACTTAATGTATAATAATAATAATAAAGAAATGTAAGAAGTGCTAAATTATAGATTTTCAAATATTTAGGAGACATTAATATAATGCCATGTTTTTCTGAACACTTATTAAGCACAGTTAACAAAAACAAATAGAAATGATAAAGTTTTGTTAATTTTTCATATTAACTCCCATTTTTATTTTAATTAATTTCTGGCTTGAAACCATTGGAAATTTGTTTTTAACGAACAAAATTAAATATATTAGGTCCTTGATAGAATTCTTTTCCTCCAAAGAATATCCCCATCCCCCACTTTTAGCTAACTGTCATAATATGTTCTTTTTTTTCCAGATGCTTCTTGTTCCAGAACTGTATACACAAGTTGGATGACTAAACTGATATTTGCATAACAAGAAAAGTGGTCTTTAGACAATTTGGCAAATATGCTCATAGCATCACTGCCAGGAACTAGCCCCCAAAATAGGATCACAGCAGAGTTGGAACGCCAGTGATAGGGCTTTAATTCCAAGCACACAACCAGAGTTAGAGAACACATTCAAATAACCCAGGCCTTTTTTTATGTAAAAATTTTTAATAATCATGGCATTTCCAATGCAAATGTAAAATCTAGTCAGCAGCTTATTTTATTAAGAGACTTCATGGTTTTGACAGGTAATGATCTTTGCTAGAAAGGTCCCCCTCCTCCTCCTCCTCCTCTTCCTTCTCAGGTCTATTCTTGATTCTGAAATTCACACCACTGGAATTTTATACCACACCACAGTTAAACATTTTTTTCTGAATTTTACTATATTGCATTTTCTTGAAGATTTCTTTAATGCATGCCCTAGTTCTTTGGAGATTTTCAATGCCTGTTTAACAGCTTTCCTTACTCATTAACAACTTCCTTTAGAATCTAACAAGTCTCTTATGATCCTGGAGTTCTGTCAATTGTAGTAATTTTTTAATGTTTTTATCACACGGTTGGGAATATTTCTGTTACTTTTTAACCTCACTTAGAAGCTTAATATAACTACTAAAAATGTTATATAACTCTTATTAGTGTCTTCATCTTTTGTCATTATGAGTGGCCTAGCCCCTCCATAGACAATTTGAGCCTATGATTTTTCATGGAAGAGGGCCTAGTTTAGCTTCATGTATTATTATCCTTTCTCATATTTGCTCTACCAGTGTATATTTGAATATGGTTGAATTCTATAGCATGTATTTTATTTCTTTCACACGTTTTATTGTGCTTATGTTTGGATTTCTTCTCATCTGAGAAAGGATTGATTTTCTCATCTCAGTATATTTTTAATAAAATCATAGCTAAGAAAGAACATTTCATCCATCTAAAAGCTAACTTCCTTTCTTTTATTTTGTCTTGAAAAATACTATGCCCACACTTTTTTGCCAATAGCCTAAGACATTTAGCCATACTAATCTATCCTATTGGCTCTTTGGCTTTGATTGATGGACTAACAAAAATAGGTTGCTTGATGTTTCCAGAAAAAGCATCTTACCCTCATCTGTCTAAAGTATTCCTAACATAGGATTGTCAGATTTAGCAAATAAAAATAGAGGATTTCTACTTATATTTCAATTTCATGTAAAAAACAAATAACTTTTTAGTATAAGAACATCTTAAATACTTAGAGGCTTATCTGATGTTCACATTTAAATAGGTGTCCTGTAAGTTACCAGGCAATCCTGTCCTAATGGAATAGTATTCAAATCTCTCTTTAGCTTTTCCTCCAAATGTTGCTTAAAAATTTTCTTGGAAAATCATTAGTTTTATCTCCAGAAGCAAGACACTGTTGTCAGAAAAGGATGGGTTTCATTTTCTATTATTTTCATGTACTTGATTATTTATGATATTAGAACTGGGATCTCAGGAATGGCCTTGCGCAGCAATCAATGGTGGCTGACCATTGGCTGCTCTTTAGGAAAAAGGGTCATAAGCCCCCTTTTGCTCACTTCCTTGCCCCTTGAAATTAACTTATTGATTTAAATTAAAAGCATTGCATGCCTACTCTACGATGAATATTGTGATGTCAAGAATCCCAAACAAGCAGCAAGATTCTGTCCACCAGAAATGTTAAGCATATGTAAACCGGGGGCGGGCGACTGGGAGGTACCAGAATATGCTCTTTGTATTGATTTTAGTACCTGAACTTATGTGCTTTAATTGAGTTATACTTACCTATAAATTGATGCTCCCATCATTGAAAACAGCTTATGCTGTTACAGAATACATTGCGTAAGTGTATGGATTTCTTTACAGTCAACAAAAGGGTAAAGGTGACATGAAGAAGAAAAAATACGCTAACTAAATGAAAATTGGGAGTCATAAAAATATTTTTATAGAACTATAGAAATGATCTAAATCTCTTTTGGTGGGCTTTCTTTGCATCAGTACTACAAATGTTGGATTGTCCCAGCTCAGTCCTCAGACATCTCTGTAATCAGTATCTTGTCAGAGATCCCTGAAGAGGGGATCTGGAGAGCCCTGGAAAGTTCTTGAGACCTCTCGAGGGAATCCAAAATGTCTTCCCCAAATGACTTGGCCCATCATTTCACTCAGATATCTATATAAAGTCTCCCCTTAGACAGATCTTCTCTGACAACCCATTAGAAAATAGCAGCCTCTGTTACTTCATCACCTTCCCCACTTCACATTTTGTATAGTTCCGTTGCAACCAGAAATAAAATGAGTTAAACCAAAATATGAATAGCACATTTGTTTATATTGGGTTTCCCACACAAGCTCAAAGAATGTAAGAACATGTACTTTTGTTTATTACTTTATCCCCAACACATTCAATAGTACATACCATATTGCATGTCTACAGAAATCGTTCATAATTTTTTTGTACAATGAATGTATTTTATCTGATAGTTTTTCTTGGCAGTGAAAATATGCTTTTTCCTTACAGCTGCTCTTATTGAAAGACATTCCTCTTAAGTGAGTTTCCTCACTCCAGTAATTCAAAAAGAAAAAGTGTATATAGAGGAAAAGCATTAATAGTATTTTATAACTTATTCCTAAAAAAGAGTTGATTAAATTTTTATCATTAGTGCAGCAATGAAATTTCTTTTAAACTCTGAAAATGAGGGCACATTCAGTGCCTTATATTTTCAATGCCTTCTGTAGACCAAAAATAGATAAAAACAAGAATCAGTAGGAAAGTAATATTGTATAAACCAATCTCTAATAGAGTCACAATAAAACAAATTAATGTTTGAAATTATCACCATTAGGTCAAATCTATTTCTTGAGCTTCAAAATACTTCATTCATTCAATGGTTAATCGGTCACTGACTACTGTAGGCTGGATACTGGGGAGCCAAAAGAGAAATTAATCACAGTCATCAATTAAAAAACCAAAAACCCTGTCAGCCAAGTGTATTCAACAGTTTAGCAGAATAAACACAGTGAGTTTGGTTTAAGACAAAGAGAAATTTAAGTTTCCAGGATATTGGGGAGAAAGTGTCTAATAGGATGGTAGAGTTCATGTAGAGATTCTGGACTGGAAAAATGATTTGGCCACCATTAGCATAGGACTAGATGCCACTGAAGTGGCAGAGATCACTTAGAATAAATGGTAAACAAGAAAGAGGCCTTACTTCCTTGAGATTCTTGTGACTAGGAGCCAGACACTACAGAGAATGGAAAATATTTTGTAAGGTAGAGTAACCGAAGACGGCCTTTTTCTCCGAGATATGCTGACATGCTTAATGTGGGCTTTCTTTACAACAATGTGATCATTCCAACAACTGCTAGTTCCACGATGTTTTTAGAGTTTACAAATGTATTACTATAATGAGTTTTATTGTATCTGAGCCTCATGAGAGATTTACGATTATTCCTATTTTATGCAAAACTTCAGAAAGTTTAAATGAAAGGTCACAAATAGATTGATACCTAATCCACAGCCCTTAGATGATCCATAGCGTCAATGTTTTCAATGAAGAGAAGGTGATTTTCACCCCGTCCTTCACTTCTAGTTTTTCCTAATTGTTTTATATGACTTTATTGAAAGCTTCACTTCAAAATCAATCTCTCCTCTTCTCAAGCTATCTTTCTTAATAAGGATAATTGTTAGGAAGTTCCCACAGCTACCTAACACCCTCTAATTCCCAAGACCTTGTGAATGCTTCTGACTATTAATTTTGAAGGCATCCCAGAAATAGAGTTTCAGTTTGATTATAAAGAAAATAACATCTCGGATATTATTATATTTAAAATTAGAATTATTTAAAATTAATTTTCTGCCAAAAATTCTTGGAGGGAAATGAGAACAAGAGTTTATTTAAGAAGTAGTATTTTATTTTTTTTTCTACAGATCGACTTACTAACACTGTGGTTCTCCATAGAAATAAATAAAACTGACATACATAAAAAACGGTAGAGAATACTAAATATGCCAATTAACGAATTCCTTTAAGCATACATATATATATACACATATATACACACATATATATACACACACACATATATATACGTATATATACACACACATACATATACATGTATATATACACACACACATATACCTATATAATTTTATACCTGCCCAGAAAGGTAAGTTTATCACTGCTTGGAGATTGCTGAAAGCAAAATGAAAGAGTTCCATCAAGTGGTCATATCAAGACATAGCAGTTAGCATTTCACCAATACAAAGAGGAAAACAATTTCTCTGAAATCTAGTTCAGACATAAATTTCCAACCGAGCTATCAAAATTTCATGCCATGCAACATTAAAAAACACAATTAAATGTATTTTAAACATTATTACTAATTCATTTTCCAATTCATTTTTAAACTGCAAAGAAAATAGAAACTATGTAATTTTTATTTTTTGTCTTTTTCATATCGAATACTCTCTCCATATAGTTTGCAGTTGAATATGCGTGGTTATAATCCTAATTTGCATGTTATAGTCATCTTTTTAAATTAGCAGATAAACCACAGGTAATACTAAACTAAGTATTTGGATTGCACCGAAAATTCAGAAACTAACTACTTGCAAATGACCTATACATCTTAAAATAGTACAAAATAAATACAAAGAAAACTCAACTCAAGGTTGTCTTAAAAAATAAGTTATAAAACATAAACATGAGTTAACTTGCTTCTTTTAACAACCTAAAGTTTTTGCCTTGCCAAATTTCATCTCCTTCATAAAGGTAGACAAAACAGGCATCTTTCTTTTTAAAGTATAATTGATTTAAGGGGTCATTTTCTCATTATTTTGGAAAAATCGTCATGGCTTATTTTAATGTTATAAATGCTACTTCTAAATATATATTACAGATTAAGATTTGTTTCTTGCTTAATAAAGCAGTAGTTCATTTAAGCAACCATTCTTTAATTAAACTTTCTGAATATAATATATATATTAGTAATGAGATGATGTTAAACAATAGATTTTTATATAAAACCTATGAAATATATATTATCTAGACATATAATTGGAAGCAATGTATTAAATGATTAAGATCATGGATTTTGGCATCAGAGAGATTTGATTTGAATCTCATCTCTTCCACTTTTTTTCTCTGTAACCTGGAGCAATGGCAAGCGTACTTTCTTTTATTGCGCTTTTCTTGTAGATGTTGTGTTTTTTACAAATTGAAGGTTTGTGGCCAGCCTGCCTTGAGCAATTCTATCCACACCATTTTTTCCAACAGCATGTGCTCACTTTTGGTTTCTGTGTCATATTCCAGTACTTCTCACAATATTTCAGATTTTTTCATTGTCATTATATTACTTATGGTTATCTGTGATCAATGATCTTTTATGTCACTATTGTAATTGTTTGTGGGGCACCATACACTCTGCACATATAAGATAGTGAACTTAATTAATATCATGTGTGTTCTCACTTCTTCAGCAACTAGCTGTTCTTCCATCTCTCTTCTTCTCCTCAAGCCTCACCATTCCCTGAGACACAACAATATTAAAATTAGACCAAGTAATAACCCTACAATGGCCTGTAAGTGTTCAAGTGAGAAGAAAAGCATCATACATCTCTCACTTTAATCAAAAGCTGGAAATGATTAAACTTAATGAAGAAGGCATGTTGAAAGCTGAGAGAGGCCAAAAGCTAGGTTTCTTATAACAAACAGCCAACTTAGGAACACAAAGGGAAAGTTCTGGAAGGTAATTGAAAGTGCTACTACAGTGAACAAATGAACGATAAAGAATGTAAAACAGACTTGTTGCTGATATGAAGAACGTTTTATTAGTCTGGATAGAAAATCAAACCAACTACAACAAGGCCCAAATTATCTTCAATTCTCTTCAGGCTGAGAGAAATGAAGAAGAAAAGTGAGAAGCTAGAAGAAGTTGGCTGATAATTTTTAAGGAAAGAAGCCATCCCAAAATAAAAGAAAAAGTGCAAGGTGAAGTAGTAGCATGTGCTGATGTAGAAGCTTTAGCATATAACCTGGAAAATCTAGCTAAGATAATAGATGAAGGTTGTGACACTAAACAAGAGATTTTCAGTGTAGATGAAACAGACTTATATTGAAAGAAGATGCTGTCTAGGACGTTCATGGCTAGAAAATACGTCAATGCCTGGCTTTAAAGCTTCAATGCACAGGGTGACACTCTTGGTAGGGGCTATTGCAGCTGGTAAATTGAAGTTGAGGCCAATACTGATTTACGATTCTGAAAATAGTAAAAATTATGCTAAATCTACTGTGCCTGTACTCTATAAATGGAGCAAAGTCTGAATGACAGCATATCTGTTAACATTATGGTCTACTGGATATTTTTATCCTGCTCTTGAGACCTACTGCTCAGAAAAAAAAGAGTCCTTTCAAAATATTGCTGTTCATTGACAATGTACCTGAACACCCAAGAGTTCTGATGGAGATGAACAAGGATATTAGTGTTTTTAAGCTCGTTAACACAACATCCATTCTGTAGCCTCTGAATCAAGGAGTAATTTCAACTTTCAAGTTTTATTACATAAGAACTAAACATGGTAAGGTTATTGCTGCCATAATGACTCCTCTGATGAATCTGGGTAAAATAAATTGAAAATCTTCAGGAAAGGATTCACCACTCTAGATGACACTAAGGACATTTGTGATTCCTGGGAGGAGTCCAAAATATCAACAATAACAGGAGTTTAGAAGAAGTTGAGTCCAACTCTCACAGATGACCTTGAGGGGTTTAACTCTTCAGTGGAAGTAAATGCGGATGTGGTGGAAACAGCAAGACAACTAGAATTAGAAGTGGAGCCTGAAAATGTGACTGAGTTGCTGCAGTTTCAAGATACAATTTTAATGCATTAGGATTTGTTTCTTACAGATGAGCAAAGAAAGTCGTTCCTTGAGATAGAATCTACTCCTGGTAATGATGCTGTGAACATTTTTGAAATAACAACAAAGAATTTAGAATATTACAGAAACTTAGTTGATAAAGCAGTGGTAGAATTTGGGTTTGAAAGAAGTTCTACTGTGGGGAAAAAGCTATCAAACAGCATCACATGCTACAAAAAAAAAAAATCTTTCATGAAAGGAAAAGTCAACCAATGTGGAAAACTTCATTGCTGCCTTGTTAGAAGAAATTGCCACAGCCACATTAACCTTAAGAAACCACCACCCTGATTGGTCAGCTGCCACCAACACTGGGACCAAACCCTTTACCTGTGAAAAATCACAACTTGATGAAGGAACAGATAATCATTAGCATTTTAGCAATAAAGTATTTTAAAATTAAAGTATGTGCATTGTTTTTTAGACATACTTCTATTGCACACTCAGCTGCTTATATTGTAATGTAAACATGACTTTTTTATGCATTGGAAAACCAACAAATTTGTATGACTCACTTTATTGCAATGTTTGCTTTACTGCAGTGGTCTGGAACTGAATCTGCAATATCTCCAAGGTATGCCTGTATATCTTCATGTATAATAGGGAAGTAATTCTACTGATACAGGTATGGTAGAGCTTAGATAATGTCTCTTATATCAAGCATCTAGATTAGTAGCTGACTATCATCAAAATGAAAACACGTTTGGGAAATTATATTTCCATTTTTCTATCTTGTTATTGGTAGGTGAGAGTGGTGGTGAAGTTTCACCTCAAATTGTTTGATTTAAATAGTTGAAAAAATATAAACAAATAAGGCGACAAAAGACAAACGTATTGCTTCCATGATGGCAATACGATCATATTTCTTCTGAGTGCTCTATGACCTTCCTCCAATCTAAGCAATATTTCCATTTTTACTAGAAGCCATAGAGAGATTCACACTGTTACCCTTCTTTCTCTCTTTTGGAAATTTGCAGTGATAATAAGCTGATTTAAAATCCTTACTTAATATCAAGAACAACTCTTCCTGTCAACATGGTAATAAAATGAACACTGAGGATGAAGAAAGAGAGAGAGAATGATAAAGTGCATTCAGTAAAACATAAACAAGTAAAGGATGTGGGCGCAAGGTATATGGGAATTATTAATATTTGTATTCCTCTCACATATTTTGTCGTGTTTGAAATAATTCAAAAGTAAGATGTAAGTAAACCTAAAAGAAAAACTAAAACTCCCTTTAGGAAACCTAAAAGTGAATAGATCACACTTCAACAAACTTTTGACGATATGTCAGCAAGATGGAAAATAACCACAAAAGGGAAGCTGGAGATACAAGAAGAAATGTTGAGTGAAGAACGTGGAAAGCATGTAGATAAACCACAGAGTCTGTGTGAAATAACAAAAATATTAAATTTGGGAATAAAGAAAGGATATAATTAAAATATGGGACAATAAGTAAGACTAAATAGCAGGTGATTTGATTGTTATAATTCGAAGTTCCCTGTGTTATATAAAGAAGGAATAGAGAAAATGATTAATGTAGACTTTAAGTAAATAAATCTGTTAAAATTTCATGGTAACTATTAAAAGAATAAAGAGGGAAATAGAATTTAAATAAAAACTTCATGTAAAGGATGCAGAAAAAGTGATAAAAAGTAAAAGCGATGAAGCAAAAGAGGAACATACAAAACAAGAAATAAGATGGTAATGAATCCAAATACAACAGCAATCCTAATAAATGTAAATAAATTAACTTTCTAGTTAAAGGTTAAATTCAATAAAAGATAAGATCCAGGATTATACTATCGAAGAATCACACATGAAAATAAAAACATGGGAAAACTGACACACAAAGGATAAGAAATTAGGCAGCTTAAATATTAGTCAAAGGAAAGCTGGCGTATCTATATTAATATTATAGAGTGAAGTCTTTAAGGCACAAAGCATCACATAGAATGGAAAACATCATAAAACAATGATAATTATACACTCATTTCAACTTTGATGCCTCTAATAACTTGCCTCAAAACATATAAAGAAGTCAACAAACCCATCATACCAAGGAATACACAGTGTTCTCAGGTACGCACGGAGCTTCAGAGAAAGCCGAACCACATGGGGAAGACATAATGCACATATCAGCCAATTCCAAGGAATTATCAGACAGATATACTTCTCTAAGCACAACGAAGTTCAAAGTCAGAAAAAATTTTTTTTGAAAAATTTGTAGATTTGGAAATAGGAAAGCATATTTAAAACATACAAGAAAGCAATAAAGTTTGAAAACAGATAAATTCAACAGTTAACTTAAGATATTAGGGAAAAAATAAGAAACCCAAGCAGAAGAAATGCAATTATAAAAACCAACAATAATAATGAATGAAATAGTAAGCAGAGATACAGCAGATTAAAACAAAAAGATTAACAAATCCAAAGGCTAATTCTTATATACTTAATATATGTGTGTGTCTAATCTACTCTCAATATTAAACTATTAATCCTTTCTTTCCTAAATATATATCAACAATGATTGTTATATTTTTTCTATTTTTATATTTACACAGGGAAATGTGATATTCACCATGTTTCACTTAGTGTTTTTCAACTCAGTATCATTTTTGAGGCCAATTTTGAGACCCATGTATATAGAGAGATACTTTATTCCTTTTAACTATTGCCCAGTAATATAGATTAAATTTTTATCCATCTATCCCCAATTTGCTATCTACTAATAGTATTTCAAAGCACATCCCTGAATTTTCCTATGCATCTCTGTTACACGTTACCCTAAAGAGAAATGACAAGCTTTTTAGAGAAGTGGCATACTCAATTTCCCTAAATGTTGGCAAATTGATTATTTAAATGGCATTTAGCAGAAAATCTAACAAGACATTTTTCTTCACATTAAAAAAGAAATCCTTAAATTGCTTCTTAGTTTCTATAAAAATGGAAGAGTGGAGAAGTATTCAGGGCTTTATGTTTTATTCGATTGGATCAATATACTCCATAATTCTGTGAATCATCTTTTTAAAAAATTTGTAAAACTTAAGACAATATTTTATAGTTTTGCTCCACATTATTTGAAATTTAGAAATTTTATTTCTAATTAGGTTGCTATGACATTGAGTGTGTGTGTGTGATTGGTATGTATATAAATTATCTACTACATGCAAGATATAAAAATATGATAAACTGTTTGGACCTTAGCCTTAGAAAACAATATCTCAATAACTGTCGTGTGGCTGAGATGATGTTCAGGTATCATCTCATATTTGCCTACATTTCTAAGTTTATTTCTACATTGCCAAGTTTGTCACTATAACATGGCCATTTCTTGTATAGGAGACAGATGCTCTTTAGGTGTGCCCATCATAAAACTAGTTTAATAAATCAGGACACATTGAAAATAAAATAAGCCTCAAGCATAAAGCAGGACCAATCCTTGAACAACGTGTATATTCAATATATACTCCATTGGCTTCAATAGTGAAAATATACTGTGAGCTGTCACAAAGTTGGTAGGCTCTGATCCCCAGCGGGTACTGTGCCTGTCCTTTGCATAACTAGAGGGATTGTTAGTCTTCTTTGCATACATCACGATTGTTAATAAAGTGACATTTGTCAAAATGAGTAAGCACCTGTTGCCATGGAAGGTGCCATAAGCAAGATTATAAAACAAATTGTTGTAGTTGGCTAGGAACCAGGAGGAAGATGAACACCAGAAGAAAATGCATTCTTTCCTTAATTCCTCATACTCATTTCACAATACATTGCATACAGTTGTTTATGCAGAACACAGGCTGTTTTCTTTTTTTCTGAAACCTCATGTAACCGATGGTATTTTAAATGAGCTCTAATACAAAATGCCTCACACACTGCTATCCTATGCCTCATTTAACCCATTATATGGGTTCCCTCTTGAAACATTTAGTCTTCATTTGTCTATTTTTCCTGTAACTTCTTTTTAGGAATAGAAAAATCATGTCCTGAGAAGCATGTCTTCTGGCACATATTTAAAATACCTAAGGGGGCTCAGGTAACATCAAGACCCTAGTAGGTGCAGACGGGTCCCCACCAATATCTTGGCATTTTATTTCAATTATTTACTATCTTTCAATATGGCCCACAGCATGAAGATTTTGCATATACCAGTTTATTTTTTTAATTGAAAATTGAAATAATACCAATACTCATAAAAAAATCCATTCAATTATATTCAGTAAACAGTCTTCCTCTTCATGCCAGTAGATATCTGTACAGTTTCCACCTAAAATTGCAGAATTAAAAAAACTGAAAGTTGCTTAGATAGTTAAGGGACTAGTCCTAGAAATTAATTTACTGCTTTATTAGTCCATTTTCTTGCTTCTAATAAAGACATACCTGAGACTGGGAAGAAAAAGAGGTTTAATGGACTTACAGGTCCACATGGCTGGGGAGGCCTCACATTCATGGCAGAAGGAAAGCAGGAGTAAGTCATATCTTACATGCATGGCAGCAGGCAAAAAGAGAGAGAGGGCTTGTGCAGGGGAACGCTTCTTTTTAAAACCATCAGATCTCGTAAGACTTATTCACTATTATGAGAGCAGCGCAAGAAAGATCCACCCCCATGATTCAATTACTTCCCACTGGGTCCCTCCCACGACACACAGGAATTATGAAAGTTCCAACTTCAAATGAGATTTGGGTGGGGATACAGCCAAACCATACCATTCCACCCCTGGACCCTCCCAAATCTCATGTCCTCACATTTCAAAACCCATCATGCCTTCCCAACAGCCCCCAAAGTCTTAAGTCATTTCAGCATTAACCCAAAAGTCCACAGTCCAAAGTTTCCTGTGAGACAAGGCAGGTCACTTTTGCCTATGAGGTTGTAAAATCAAAATCAAGCTAGTTACTTCCCAGATACAACGGGGTACAGGTATTGTGTAAATACAACATTGGCCATAACAAAGGGGCTAAAGGCCCCATGCAGGTCCAAAATCCAGCAGGGCAGTTAAAACTTAAAGTACCAAAAAGATCTCCTTTGACTTCATGTCTCACATCCATGTCATGCTGACGGAAGAGGTGGATTAGCATGGTCTTGGGCAGCTCTGCCCCTGTGGCTTTGCAGGGTTCAGCCCATCACCTGGCTGCATTCACAGGCTGCTATTGAGTGCCTGTGGCTTTTCCAGGTGCATGGTTCAAGCTTTCAGTGGATCTATGATTCTGAGTTCTGGAGGATGGTGGCCCTCTTCTCACAGCTCCACTAGGTGGTGTCCCAGGACTCTCTGCGGGGGCTCCAACCCCACATTTCCCTTCTGCACTTTCCTAGCAGAGGTTCTCCCTGAGGGCCCCACCCATGCAGCAAACTTCTGCCTGGGCATACAGATGTTTCCATACATCCTCTGAAATCTAGATGGAGGTTCCCCCACCTCAACTCTTGACTTTTGTGCACCTGCAGGCTCAACACCATGTGGGAGATGCCAAGGCTTGGGGGCTCCACCCTCAGAAGCAATGGGCTGAGCTTGGCCTCTGTTAGTCATGGCTGGTGTGACTGAGATACAGGGCACCAAGTCCCTAGACTGCACACAAGAGGGGGACCCTGAGCTCCACCCATGAAACCATTTATTTCTCCTAAACCTCTGGGCCTGTGATGGGAAGGGCTACCACAAAGACCTTTCATATGCCCTAGAGACATTTTCCCCATTGTCTTGGTGATTAACATTCAGCTCCCGGTTTCTTATGCAAATTTTGCAGCTGGCTGGAATTTCTCCTCAGAAAATGGGATTTTCTTTTCTATCTCATTGACAGGCTGCAAATTTTCCAAACTTTTATGTTCTGTGTCTCTTTTAAAACTGACTTCCTTTAACAGCACCTGTCACTTCTTGAATGCTTTGCTGCTTAGAAATTTCTTCCACCAGATACTCCAAATCATTTCTCTGAAGTTCAAAGTTCCACAAATCTCTAGGATGGGGCAAAATGTCACCAGTCTCTTTGCTAAAGCATAACAAGAGTAACCTTTTTCCAAACGAGTCTAGTTCCTCATCTCCATCTCAGACCTCCCCCACCTGGATATTATTGTCTGTATCATTATCAGCATTTTAGTCAAAGCCATTCAACTTGAGCCCTTCCAACCTCTGCTTGTTACCCAATTCCAAAGTTGATTCCACATTTTGGGGTATCTTTTCAGCAACACTCCATTGTACTGGTGCCAACTTACTATATTAGTTTGCTTTCATGCTGCTCATGAAGACATACTTGAGACTGGGAAGAAAAAAATTTTAATAGATTTACTGTTCCACATGCCTGGGGAGGCCTCATAATCATGGTGGAAGGTAAAGAGGAGAAGATCACTTCTTACATGGATGGCAACAGGCAAAGAGAGAGCTTGTGCAGGGAACTTGTGTTTTATAACCATCAGATCTTGTGAGACTTATTCACGATCACAAGAACAGTGTGGGAAAGACCTGACCCCATAATTCAATTACCTCTCACTGGATTCCTCCCATGACACATGTGAATTGTAGGAGTTACAATTCAAAATGAGATTTGGGTGGGGACACAGCCAAACCATATCAACTGTCATCTTGTATCTTTTCCTTATTATAATTATTGTACTAGTCAGGGTTCTTTAGAGAAATTGACCAATAATAAATAGATAAATACATACACACATAGATGAGATTTATTATGGGACTTGGCTCACAAGGCTAGGGAGACCCACCAGTCCCACCATCCGATGTCTGAAAGCTAGGAACCAGGAAAGCAGGTACTACATATAATTCAGTCTCAGTTTCAAGGTCAAAGAACCAGGAGTGCCAATGTTTAAAGTCATCATGGATGAATTTCCAGTTAGAGGAAATTCACACGTAGTCTACCTTTTTGTTCTACTTACGACCTCAGTGGATTAGAAGATGCCTGTTCACATTTATTAGGGCAGATCTTCTTCACTTAGTTTACTGATTCAAGTACTACTCTCTTATGGAAAGACCCTCACAGACACACTCATAAATAATGTCTTACCAGCTCCCTGGGTATTCCTTAGGTGAATAAAGTTAACACAAAAAATTAAATATTTCATGAAAAAGACAAGGACTAGACAAGGAACAAAAAGATTAATGTATATTTTACTTTTAGTTTTTTTTTGTTTGTTTGTTTTGAGATGGAGTTTTGCTCTTGTTGCCCAGGCTAGAGTGCAATGGCATGATCTCCAGCTCACCACAACCTCCGACTCCTGGGTTAAGTGATTCTCATGCCTCAGCCTCCCGAGCAGCTGAGATTACAGGCCACCACACCCAGCTAATTTTGTATTTTTAGTAGAGACGGGGTTTCTCCATGTTGGTCAGGGTGATCTCGAACTCCCAACCTCAGGTGATCTGCCCGCCTCGGCTTCCCAAAGTGCTGGGATTACAAGGGTGAGCCACCACACCTGGCTATTTTTAGTTTAAAGCATAAATACAACTCTTACCTTACCTTCCAATGGTGGTAATTCTAGCTGAGTGTTATTTTTTAAGCTCACAATTAAATTACTTATTTCCATTTTAGCAATGGACTACAAAAGGTTAGTCTATCTTTCAGTAATTTATTAGAAAAAAAATCACCATTTTGTTATTGAACCCTTGGCAAAACTAAATTGAGCATTAATGCACTCCACCTCAATCTATCCTGGAGCAAAAATTCAGCCACTTTTAGAGGCCAACTCTATAAATGCGTTTCACAAAAGCCTAGTCATCCCTAAGTTTCCCCTTTATTGTTCCAGAGCCAGTCCCCAACAAATGTGTGGACAAAACTCAAAGACAGGTGACCCCAAACAAATTATTTCCCCTATGAAGTCTAATCTCTATAATTCTGTTAGCCCTTAAGTGGAGTTTTCAGGAAATCATGTGATTGAGAGATAAACCAAAGTATTAAAAACATACCTAATAAGCTTGTTTAATTTTTAAAAGGATTTTAATTATAGTTTTTAGAAAAGTTAAAGTTTAGTAATTCTGTAATAAATACAGTTGAGATATACTTTATGTCTTGAGAATGTTAAGTATGTTTCTAGAAACATAATTGATAAGCTTATTTAATTTTTAAAACGATTTTAACAATGGTTTTAAGAAAAGGTACAGTTTAGAAATTCTGTAATGAATACAATTGAGAGATTTTTTATACCTTGAGAAATCAATTATTAATTTGAAGAAAAAACACACATGCCAATTAAAAGGAAATTCCTAGCTGTGATCAGTAACAGTGTGTCAGAAACATCGCCAAAAATAGGCCTGCAATTGCTGACGTGCAAAACCGCCACCAATCACAGAATGTGTGTTACGCATCCTTAGCACATACTTCTACAACTTCTCATCAGTTTGTCTGTTTCTCTGTCCACAGCCCCTCTGATATCTCTGTGAATTTTGTAGGCCAGCTTCAAATTTTATTTTGTATTGACATCATTCTTATATTAACACGGTTCCAGCAAAGCTGAAGTGAGAACAGACAAACCTCAGAGACAAATCTTTTTTTGATAATCTCCATACTTCTTTAACGTGTTCTTTTAAAACCTGCAACTCCTAAGAAGTTATTAACTTCTATTTTTTCTTGTTGTAAATTATAAAGTAGCTTAATATCCACCAGGTATTGTTGGAAAACAGTCATTTTTGAGCTGTGTTTGAGAAGTAAGAACACTTTGTTGCATTAACCAATTTTAAATGCTCCTAAAACATAGAGCCCCTTTAAGAATATTTGGCCACGTGCAGTGGCTCTTGCCTGTAATCCCAGCACTTTGGGAGGCTGAGGCAGGTGGATCATGAGGACAAGAGTTCGAGACCAGCCTGGCCAACGTGGTGAAACCTCATCTCTAGTAAATGTACAAAAATTAGCGAGGCACGGTGGCGTGCTCCTGTAGTCCCAGCTACTTGGGAGGCTGAGGCAGGAGAATTGCTTGAACCTGGGAGGTGAAGGCTGCAGTGAGCCAGATCGCACCATTGCACTCCAGCCTGGTCAACAGAGCAAGACTCCATCTCAAAAACAAACAAACAAACAAAACAACAACAACAACAAAACGAATATTTAATAATGCAATACTTCATGGAAAAATAGAGTAGTGAAAACACATTTTTAAAATTAACATATATATTAACGTGAAGTATCTTTATAAAACAAATCCAAGAAAAATCAGTCTTACACATTTGATTTATAAAAAATCCAATATAAGATTTTAAATTTATATTAATAGTAATGTTTTATAATATTTCAGTTAAAATAGAACTGACATAATAAATTATATATCATCAGATTTTAATATATAAACATCACACAAAATATATTCTCCAACCACCAGAGGATGAAGTTAGAAATCAGTAACAGAGAACTAGAAAACTTCAATTTCTGAGAATTAAAAACACTCTCTAAACAACTAATGGATCATTACAGAAATCATAAAAAGAAATTAGAAAATACTTAGAGATGAATAAAAACAAAAACAAAACAAACATTATGGGACATAGTAAAATAAGTGCTAAGGAGAAATGTTATAGTTATGAAAGCTTCCATTTAAACAGAATAAAAACAAAAACAAAACAAAAATTATGGGACATAGTAAAATAAGTGCTAAGGCGAAAAGTTATAGTTAAAAAGCTTCCATTTAAATAGAATGCAGATCTTAAATCAAGAACCCATTTGTACAACTAGAAAAAGAAGAACAAAGAAAACCCAAAGGCAGCAGATGTAGAGAATTTAAAATGTAGAGAAAAATCAATGAAATCAAAAGTTGATTCTTCAAAAAAAAAAAATCAATGTGAAAAACCTTTATCTAGATTGACTTAAAATAAAGAAGGCTCAAATCACCAAAATCACAAATGAAAGTGAGAACATTATTACTTACTCTGCATAAATAAAAAGTATTATAAGAGTACTATGAAAAATTATATGTCAACAATTGCATGTACCAGATTAAATTGACAAATTCCTAGAAATATGCAACATACCAAGACTAAAGCATGAAAAATAGAAAATCTGAATATATCTATAATTAGTTAGGATTATGGATCTCTAATAAAAAATCTAGCAACAAAGAAAATTCCTGGACCTGGCAGCTTCACTGCTGAATTACACTAAACATTTAAAGAAGAAGTATAATAATGCCAGTCCTTCATAAACATTACCAAAATCTTGAAGAGGAGGAATACTTCATGTGAGGCCAGCATTACCATACTACCAAAACCAGAAAAAGACGTTGCAAAAAACAAAAAACAAGAAAACACAACAGACTAATATCTATTATGAACATCAACGCAAAAATCCTCCACAAAATACTAGCAAACCAAATTCAGCAGCATATTAGAATGACCAAGTGGGATTTATTCCTGGAATCTAAGCATGGTTCAACACACGAAATTTGATCAGTGTAATACCCCATATTAACAGAAGGGAAAAAATGAGCATAATTGTCTCAATTATGCATTTGGTAAAATTCAACATCTTTCATTTCAAAAACACTCAACAAACTAGGAACTGAAGAAAACTACCTTAACATAATAAAATCCATACATAAATATTCAATAGCCAACATCACACTCACTGTTAAAAGACTGAAAGTTTTACCTCTAAGATCAGGAACAAGACAATGACGCATACATTGCCACTTGTATTCAACAAAATACTGAAAGTCCTAACCAGTGAAATCAGGCAAGGAAAAGACATAAAAGGCACCCAAATTGGAAAGGAAGAAGTACAATTATCTCTGTTTGTACACAGCATAATACTTTAGGTATAAAACTCTAAAGATCACACACACACTCACATGCACACACACATAGTTAAAACTAATAAACAAATTTAGGAAAGCAGTAGGATACAAAAGCAACACATAAACATTAGTTTCATTTTTACTTACTAACAATGAACAATCAGAAAAGAAAGTTAACAAAATAATTCCATTGATTATAGCATCAAAAAGAATGAAACACTTATCAACTTAGCCAGGGATATGAAAGACTTGTAAAACGAAAACTATGGAAGACTTAAATAAACAGAAAGATATTCCATGTCCATGTGTTGGAAGACTTAATATTTTTAAGATGTTAACACTACCCAAAGCAATCTTAACATTAAATACTATGCCTTTCAAAACTTCAGCAATTTTTATAGAAAGAAATAATCTATTCTAAAATGTATATGGAAAAACCGAGGGACACCAAATAGCCAAAACAATCTTGAAAAAGAACAAAGCTGGAGAACTCACACTTCCTGGTTTCAAAATTTATTACAAAGCTTCAGTAATCAAAACAGGGTGCCACAGGCATAAAGACAGACTTACAGGCCAATGAAGCAAAATCGAGATCCCAGAAATAAATCTTCACATATATGGTGAAATGATTTTTTTTTTTTACAGTAAGAAAAGAACTTTATTGTTTATTAATGTTTCTGTGTAAAACTTAAGCTTTTTTCTTTTTTTTTTTTTAAAGAAACACCACCAAAAGGGGTTTAGCTTATTCCATCCCTTCCTCAGTCATCTGCTTCCCACCTTCCTCCAAATGCTATCCCAAAACATTCTGGAGGCAGGGAGAAGGGGAGGCAGCTAATCAGAGTCTGAGAGCACGATGATCTCTTCTGGATCTCATTGTGTGGCCACACTTGTCTGCAGGGAAGTGAGAGACAGAGTCAAAGAGATCTGGAGTACAGGAGAAAAGACACAGGAGGATTTAGAGGATTTAAAACGGTGGGAAAAAGGAAGAGACAGGATGTGGCACGTGCAATATTCAGACAGAGCAGCTTTGCCTTTCCACAGAGCTGTTTCCTAATGGCCCTGATCCTGTTTGCTTCTTCTCCTTCCGAGATTTTTTGCAGGGGGGACCAGAATCTCCCCAGTTGTGAGGAGAGACGCCTCCATTGAAAGAAGTAGAAGAGACCATGCCTGCCCCATTCTCTAAGACAGTGGTGATGGGCTCCTCTGATTGCTTCCTGGAAGAGGAAATGTCTGTCTCCACAGAGGAAGGGGTATCCAGGGGCAAAGCTTCAATCTCTAGATCAAAGAGCTGAGACACAGGGCTTTCTTCCTCCAGGGTCAGCTCCTCAGGCTGTTCTCCATTGCTTTCAGCATCTATGCTGGAGGGGGCCGGGGTTCTTCTGACAGTAACGATGGTGACACTATGCGTCCTTTGTTTTGCTGCTCCCCTGAAGACCTGCTGATCTGTTTGCCAGGTTCCAGGTTCTTTTCAGTGGAGATCTGTGGTGAGGACATGGGGCTCTTGTCTCCATTGTTACCTGCTGCTGCTTCTTCCTCTTCGTCCTCCTCTTCATCGTCCTCCTGACCCTCCTGCATCTGTTCCAGATCCTCCTCCTCTTCAGAATCTGTGGCCTCCTCCTCTTCTTCCTCCTCCTCCTCCTCCTCTTTCTCATCACTCTCCTCATCTTCTTCGTCATCTGTCTCAGCTCTGGAGGCAGAAGGGCACCCCTGGGATGCCATTCCACTAGGGCCCTCACCAGAATCCAAGGAGGCGTTGGGGGTGTCTGCAGAGTGGGAAGAGGTGCCTTGGAACCGAGCTCTTCTCTTTTTTCTCTCGCCCTCCTCACTTTTGTCTTGCATCGTTGCATATTTGGAGATGACCTCATCCAGCCGACTCATGGCCAAACTCCGGTTTTCCCGAAGGCGCCGGGCCAACACAGGATCTGAGAGTGCAGGGTCAGTGCCTGGCCTATAGTCATCTGTGAGGTGGCAGCCAAAGTTGTAGATGAGATGGAGGTGATGTCGTTCCTGTAACCTGATGCCCACATCTCGGAAGGCATCCTGAGACATGAGCTGGAGCTGCTGTCGGGGGAGGCCAAGGCTGTGTCGGGCAGCTACCTTCTCTACAGCCCGAAGCACATCCCCATAGTCAGGGAAGGTATCAGGCCCTGGCTTGTTGATGAGCCGCTCAATGCGCCTGTTAACCTCTGGGTAGCGGGTGCCACGGTAGGGGATGCGCTGCTCTATGACACGGCCAGTCAGTGAAGAGCAGTCTTTCAGCTCACATAGTCGCCCAAAGAGGCGGATCAGCTTACGCTTCAACCGTGCCTCCTGCAAGTATGTGGAGTCTGGGTCATCCAATTCTGAGAGATCCAACTCCTTTTCCTGCAGCCGCCGGATCTCTGCCACATAGAGCGCCAGCAGCTGCTCCAAGCGCTGAATCTGCCGCCGGGAACCACGGGTCCTTGGGGCCTGAGAGGCAGTGTTTTCAGCATTTGTGGGGTCCAAGGAGAGGTGTGTGGGAGGGTTATTCCCAGAGGGCTCATTGGAGGTGGTGGTGGCAGGGGCCAAGTTCAGCTTCTTTTTGGCTGAGTGGGCCCTGAGAACAGTGCAGAGCTCATTGATGTAGACATAGAGCTTAGCTGGCCGGCTCCGGGCCCGAGATAGGACCCTAGAGAGGATGTTGCAGAACTCCGCCGAGGCCAAAAACAGAGAGTGGGCACATTGCTGCCGGTTATAGAGGAATGGGACCACCTCAGAGTGGTCTGCTGTCTGCGTCTTACAAAGTTCAAGGAACTCTTCGAACAGCTTCTCATTCTCCAGCTTGTAGCATTTCTTGCCGCCCGAACTACTGCTTCCTCTGGCCCCATGAGGCTCAGAGGAGCTAGGGGCTTCTGCCCCAGGTGAGGCCGCATTGGGGAGTGGGTGGGAGGGCCCTGGCTGAGCAGCTGCTTCATCTTCATCATCATCATCCAGCATGATGATGCTGTTAGCGGTGGCCATAGGGGATCAAATCCCCCGGAGGGAGGAAGTGGTGGGGATTTCAGAATTCCTGCTCACAAACCGTCTCTGGAGGCGACCCTCGCCGCAGATCTCAGAACCTCGCATGGTTCCCTCCGCCTTCCTTCCCACTCCAGTGAAATGATTTTTGACCATGGGTCCAAGATCATTCAATGAGAGAAAGAACAATCTTAAAAAAAAAAAAAAATGGTGGGATGGTGGTGGAACAACTGAAAAATCACATATAAAATAATGAAGTTGGACCCTTGTATAACACTATGTGGAAAAATTGACTCAAAATTAATCAAAGACCTAAATGTAATACAAAAAATACTATAAAACTCTGAGAAGAAATAATAGAACAAAAGCTTCACAACATTGGAGTTGGCAATAATTTCTGCAATCTGACATCAAAGGCACAGACAACAAAAGAAAAAACTTTAAAAATTGTAGTTGATAAACTTTTTAAAAAAATTGTATTCAAAAAATACTATCATCAGAATAAAACGGCAACCCAGAGAATGAAAAAAAAAAATTTGCAAATGATATTTGACAAGGGACTGAGATCCAGAATACATGGGGAATTTTAAAAACTCATCAACAAAATAAAACAAATAGCCTGATTCAAAAATGGGCAAAGAACTTTTCTCCAAAGAATAGAAATGGTCAATAAGTACATAAAAGGAGCCTCAACATAATTAATCATTAATCAACATAATTAATCAATTAGCAAATCAAAGCTACAATAACATAACACCTCATACCCATTATGATAGTTACTATTAAAAAAAACAGAAAATAAAAACTGGGCCGGGCGCGGTGGCTCACGCTTGTAATCCCAGCACTTTGGGAGGCCGAGGCGGGCGGATCACGAGGTCAGGAGATCGAGACCAAGGTGAAACCCCGTCTCTACTAAAAATACAAAAAATTAGCCAGGCGTGGTGGCGGACGCCTGTAGTCCCAGCTACTCGGAGAGGCTGAGGCAGGAGAATGGCGTGAACCCGGGAGGCTGAGCTTGCAGTGAGCGGAGATCGCACCAACCACTGTACTCCAGCCTGGGTGAAAGAGCGAGACTCCGTCTCAAAAAAAAAAAAAAAAAAAAAAAAAAAAATCTGTTGGCAAGAATGTGGGAAACTGTAAAACTTGTGCACTGTTGGTGAGGATGTAAAATGATACAGCCACTGTAGAAAGCAGTACGTCAGTTCTTTTAAAGATTAAAAATATAAGTACATATAATCCAGCAACCCCAATCCAGGTATATACCCAAGAGAATTTAAAGCAAGGTCTTGAAGAGATATTTGTACACACATGTTCACAGCAATATTATTCAAAATAGCTAAAATGGAAGCAATCCAAGTGTCTGTCAATGCATTAATGGATAAGCAAAATGTAGTGTACACAAACAAAAGAATATTATTCAGCCTTAAAAATGAATACAAGTCTGACATATTCTATAAGAGGATGAAATGGAGGTCATTATGCTAAATTAAATAAGCCAATAACAAAAGACAAATGCTGTATGATTTCATTTGTATGAGGTTCTTAGAATAGTCAAAATCACAGATAAAACAATGGTAGTTTCCAGAGAAATATATTGATTAATGGGTCGAAAGCTTCGGTTTCACAAGACTAAAGAGCTCTGGAGATGGACGGTTATGATTATTGCACAATATAAATGTACTTAGTATCACTGACCTATATATAGCCATACACCACATGATGATGTTTCTGTCAACAAACAGACCACTTACAGGTCATTGTTGCCATAAGTTTGTTATGCAGCTGAAAAATTCCTATTGCCTAGTGAAATTGAAGCTATCATGTCATAGTACAATGCATCAATGCATTGCCTTTTCTATGTTTAGATACACAAATATTTAACACTGTCTTACAATTATCTGTAATATTCAGTACAGTAACATGCTTTACAGGTTTGTAACCTATGGACAGAATGTATCACTGTCTTTTAAGTGATGCATGGTTTACTTTAAAATAATTAAGATAATAAATTTCATATTAAGTGTATTTTATTTTGCAAAGTTACCATCTCTGTCTTCACTTACAGATATTGGCCAAAGTCTGAAACAGGTGAGAGCCGTGATACTAAAATGAGTAGGAAAGTTTGTTAGGTGGGGCAGTGAGAGTTTGACAGAATTTACTGTCAAGATCCAATGCATAAGAACAGTCATTCATTATTACATGAAGAATAACAATTTTTAGAAGAGTATATGCAACATTATTCTATTTAGATAAATCTAAATAAAAATGACATATGTGTGTATATTTTATATGATTACAATAAAGATCTCCAAGGAAACATGCAGATACTAATAGGGATTAGAAAGCTTTGGTAGAATTGATGTCCATTTAAATAAAAGAGTATTACCCTTATGTTCCAAGTGTATATCATGCTTGTAAAATAAACCAATACATTATACAAAATATGCTACTATTAAATTGAAACCAAATTCTTCTAATTATCTAAGAAAGCCAGAATTATGTAGTGATCAGAAATAGACCCCTAAGCCAGGTTTTCTGGGTTGGATTTTCAGGTCTTCTATCACTCACCAGTTGTGTGATTAACCATTAGCGTTAACTTCTCCATTCCTCCTAAATTTCTGTCAAGAATTAAGTATGCAAATACATGTACTTATAGAAGTATGCATGTACACAGCATGCAGAAAAATACTGGTTTTTGTATTGTTATTATCCTATTCGGCTATTTGTGTTCATTCCAGTTAATGATTATAGTATAAAAATTTACATTTATGCTACAAATTTATTTTAAATATTTACACTTATCTGATAGTACTGAGTATTCAAATGCTCTCAGTTCTTTTTATCAGATGCTAATTACTGGTTTATCCAGAGATCCGAATCTGTGTTACAGTCATTTTCCAAGCTTGCCTCTGAAAACTCAAACAAAGAATAAATATCACTCTGTGTTTTTACAGTTAAAAAACAAGGGAAATAAACTACCATCACGGGCATTTTACTCTAACCATGCTGGTTATTTCAAAACCTAAAGTAAAAGGCAATTCAACTTAGTGATTAGTTTAATAACTCCTTTAAAAGAGTGAGTTTTTAATTAATACAAATGTGGCTGCTCAACAATGTACTCTGTTATTCTTCTAACTGTACGTCTGAATAACACATTGACCTGTTCAGTGATATTAAGGTTTGACAGTGGCCTTTATGGAAACGTGGGCGTGTTCCAGCTTCCACTTGCAGTGGTGTGTTGTAACGATGCTTCAGTCACTTCCAGATGGGAATATTTAGGTATCCCCCTACTGGAAAGGTTTGAAGATTGCTATTATTTCTCAAGGAGCACATAGATAAACCGAATTAGTGAGCAAAGGATCAGGCAGAGTGATTGTGTCTAACCAGCTTGGCCATGCCAAAAATAAGACAAATGAAACTAATTATGAATAAGTAATTAAATGTCTATGTTTTCCAGACTTTTGACAAGTGAGTTTTAACAGTTTTCAGATAACGTCATGCCAACTCTATGAATGTGCATAAAGGAATAAAATAAGCTGTTTAAATGCAGACTTCAAAATGTCTACCCTGTGATGACTGCAGTTGACATGAGAAACTTAGTTAGGAAAACCAGGATGTGGGTTAGTGAGACTGGCCAGGATCTCAGTGGAACAAGGAAACAGTCAATATTCAATTATTATACACAGTTCATTATTTATCCTGAAGCTGGCAATGTAAGGGGCACAATTCAGCTTTTTAGAACATAATGTCAAATGTTAAATACCATCAAATCTATTCTAATTTCAACAGGACTTCTGACTGTACAGTTAGTCTGTTACTATCTTTACCTTAAAGAGAAACATATACCACACAAGTTTATCATAACTTTACTTTAAAACTAAAGAATATTTTAAATCTATTTTGGGAACGGTTTTACACATTTCATTGTGCCAGTCTATAATGTATACTTCCCTTTCAGAAAATGTGCTTTCAGTACACTGCCAACTAGTAAAAATTACCATCTGATTATGTTAAAAGCAGTTCTTCCTTCTTTTTCATTTCAGCTTACCCTCAATCCACTCAGAATCAGATTCTTCACATACTTCTAAAGCTTTTGACTCAAGGTCAGAATGAAGTAAAATATTGCACTTTTTTTCTAAGGAAAAAGAGCTGAGTCAAATATACTCTATCCTACTGTACACTTAAACTTTCTTGTTAAATTAAAATTGGGATCTTAAACGTCTAAGGCAACCTTTTCCTGGTTACTGATGACAAATGATTTTGTTGGACTCAACTGCATTTCTACTGCATTAGAAATGCACAGCATATAACCTTCCTCACATCATGGGTGCTAGTAGAGTGTCCAATTTAAAGTTGGAAAACATTCCCATCAAATTGCAGCTTAAATTAAGCTAATTTTATCATTTCCAGAGTAACCATTCAATACCACTTATGAAGATCACAAGACCTGCTTTCTTTCCTAATCTTAAATTCTGAGGACTTGCATAGGTACATTAAAACGCTCTTAAGCTGATTGGATTTGCTGGCAAGGTTGAAGGGTGACTAGCAGACCACTGCCACAGTCAAATGTCAAAAGTGTTACCAAACTTTTGCATTCATCCTAGGAAGAAGACAACAGCAGTGATTTATTAGGTAAAACAAAGATGTGATTGAAATCACAAATGGAAGACAGAATCCTGGGACTTATTTTCTTCTACTGAAAAATCGGGGCTTTAAAAATTTAAATATATTATTAAAAGAACACATTAAGAATAGCAAACAAGCCTATGAAAAGATGTTCAACATCACTGATCACCAGAGAAATGCAAACCAAAGCTACAATAGATATTACCTTACCTCAGTTAAAATGGCTTTTATCCAAAAGACAGGCAGTAACAAATGCTGAGAAGGGTGTGGAAAAAAGGAAACATTTGTACACTGTTGGCGGGAATGTAAATTTGTACAACCACCCACGATGGTGAACAGTTTGGCAGTTCCTCAAAAAACTAAAAATTGAGCTACCACATCATCCAGCAATCCCACTGGTGAGTATATACCAAAGAGAAAAAAATGAGTAAATCAAAGAGATATCTGCACTCCTTTGTTTATTGCAGCACTGTTTACAACAGCTAAGATTTGGAAGAAAGCTAAGTGTCCATCAACAGAAAAATGGATGAAGAAAATGTGGTTCATATACACAATGGAGTTCTATGCAGCCATAAAAAAGAATGAGATTCGGTCATTTGCAACAATATGGATGGAACTGGAGATCATTAAGTTACTGGAAACAAGCCAGGCACAGAAGGACAAACATCGCATATTCTCAATTATTTGTGGGATCTAAAAATCAAAACAGCTGAATTCATGGACATAGAAAGTAGAAGGGTGGTTACCAGAGGCTGGGAAGGGTAGTGGGTTTTTGGGAGGGGGCGGAGGGTGGAGATTGTTAATAGGTACAAAAAATAGAATGAATGAGACCTACTACTTGATAGCACAACAGGGTGACTATAGTCAATAATAACTTAATTGTATATTTCAAATTCACCTAAAGAGTGTAACTGGATTGTTTGTAACTCAAAGGATAAATGCTTAGGGAATGGATACCCCATTCTCCATGATGTACTTATTTCACGTTGCATGCTTGTATCAAAATATCTCATGTACCCCATAAATATACACACCTACTATGGACCCACAAAAAATTTAAAAATAATAAAAAAAATAATGTAAATAAAGATATATTACAGTTTTACAGTACTTGTGTAATATCAATACAAATATTAATATTTAATAATTAATTAAAATATTTATATAAACTGCAACCCACATCTCTCACACATAGTAGGCATTCAACATAGAGTCACATCACTTATTTTTTGTGAATAATAATAATCAAAACCTAACATTTAATACATACTATATAATTAACACTGTCTTTCAAGATATACGAACATCCTACTTTATTCCTCACAACAACCCTATGATGTAGATATAGAATATAGGACATACATAATTCCTTTGTACAAATGGAAAACTTGGGAAACTGAATAGTTAAATAATTAGTTCCAGCAATTAAATGGCAGAACAAGGAATAAAATATAAGGTTGTGTAATCATTTTGCCCAATTTCTTCACCACTGTGAATGCTAACGCTCTAAAGTATTGCTGAAAAAACACACGGGCCCTTGTCTTCATTGATCATGCATAATACAGAAAATGATGTTACATTATGGCAAATATAATCTGTTTATTCATTTCTGATATTAAAATAGAAATGCTTGGCTAATATTTGAGCTAGTTGTAATGTTATCATATAAAAAGTATTAACCATCTTGTTTCTGTTGTACAAAATAATACGTTATTTGAATACTTCACATGGTAAAAATAGTTCCAAAAATATTTTCTACATAGAAGTGTAAATATTAATTTATTTTAACATCAATGTGTATCTTATAATACATGTTTATTATTCCCTATCTTATTAATAATGTTTGTTCCTGCACTTAACAATGTATTCTTCAGAAAATAGTGAGAGAAGTGGTGGGGAGAAGTTACTGGCCGAGAATCTAGGAAAGCCAACATAAACATCTACATGGCACTCAGACTTTTTGTCAGAGATACATGTGTCCACTCAGATCCTCTTCAGATTTAAGTGAATAGCAATGCTTTGAGTCTTCTAAATTATCACTGTTTAGATGCCTTATGTAATTTATACCAATAATTAGGTGCAGCCCAGCTTTGTATAGTTTGACTACAGAAACTTGACATATTTCATGCGAAAATAAACTGCTGCCTCTTCCACAGTCACGGATGCTGATGCATGAAAAGATTTGAGGTAACTTACTTCTGTTTGCTTCACAACAGTTTTTTATAATTTCAAGAGTAAGTGTGACAATGAATACTAAGCAGAATTAAAAGCCATATACATTTGGCTCAGACTGAAAGTCAAATTCAAACATCATCAGAAATGCTTCTATAGAAGATGAATGGAATAAGTAATTGTTGGATCAGGAACCCCTAAAGACACTGAACTGTTTTCCGTTTTCACGCACTGACATCATTCTGAAAGCAGAAGGCAGAGAGGGAGGCTCATGTTCCACATACTCATAAAGTTTATACATTATAGGAGTTCAGAGAATTCATTTAATAAGAGAAATGTAAGCACTTTCTTTATGAAATCTGAAGTCCATGATGGCAAAATACTTTGCCCTGTATCACTTGGAAATGTGGAACGTGAGGACTTCAACTGGTATTACTACTCATCCAGCTAATAGTAACACGAAACACCTACTACAAATGTAAGACAAGTTTATATAACTTGAAAAATGCCACTTACTGATTTTTAATTTTGTATTATGCACATAATTTAGCATTTTCATCCTTATCCAAGGCTCCCATGGGTATTTTTTAGGAAATGGAATTTCTTGAAAAAACAGTGTGAGAAAATAAACTAAGCAACTTACATAAAATTAAATGGCATACTTGTTAAATATTGGATTAAAGGATATCAACATTATCTCTACAAAATTTATACTTTGGAAGAAATTAAGAATTAACTAAAACAATGTGTAGCTTTCAGGCTTAGAAGAAATAAAGGTTGTGTTTTACTGGTCATTATCTGAATTTCAGAATGCTGAGGCTCTTAAGAAGTTTATATAGACATTGAAGGGACACAAGAAACACACAAAGCACCCAACTTATTTTGGACACCAGTAGACAAGGCATTTTAATGCATGTTATGTCCTAAATCTCCATTAACAACTCTAAAAATTATGTGCCAGAAGAGAATTTCCATGTGCTCCCGATAGGTTAGAGTGTGAAAAAAACCTGTCCTCGGAACCATTTTTCCAAAGTAATCACTAACTAGATAAACTTATCCATTCTTGTGGGTTTCAACACTATCCACTGGGGCTGATCCTATTCTCTTCTGCCTATTCAAGACATTGTACAGCACTTCCCCTGCCTGTCTTGGATAAGATAATTAGTATACAATTAAATAAGCAAGTCTATTATTATCTCTCTCTGTATATGTGTGTATATTCCCTTAGTTTAAAAATGTAAGGTTCACTCATCCCTTTATCCTTCACCAGTTACTGTCCCACATATCTTTATCATGCCATCCTAGTATGATAGAGCATGTTAGTTATCACTGCCATAACTTTTTATAACATAACACCTCCAAATTTAATGGCTTAAAACAATCACTTATTATTTTTCAAACGTCTATAGATTAGTTAAGTGGTTCTGCCTATCTGAGCTGGGAGCAGTGGATCTTACACATGCATCGGTTTCCAGCTGGTGGGTCAGGCAGACATTGGTTGACATAGTTTGCCCTCAGCTGAAAGTATTCACCTGTGTTCTAATCTCTCATTCTTTAGCATACTAACCCAGGTATGATCTCATGGTGGAGGGAGGGGAGCCAGTGAGGAAGCAAAAATGCACAAGGACTTACTCACGCTCCATCCTACATGTACTCTGCTCCATTCCAGTGATACTCAATAACAAGATGTGAGCTTGCCAATAAAATGTCATAGTTTTGTAGCAAAACCTCACTTTAAAGAGATTACTGGTATAAATAACTGTGTCTATTTATTCTGTAAAGTTATTCATTTGGTTGGTAAAATTTTCATGGAACTTGCATGTGTCTTTACCATAACAGTGCAGTTTTACTACTGTTGAGAGTTCAGATCAATTATTAACTCTTCAGGACTGATATCAGTTAATAAGCTGAATACCAAATACTCATATTAAATACACATAACTACAGTAATTTTAAAATTTTCAGACAGCTTTTTACTTTTTTGTCTCACTTCCTTTAATCAATTTTTTAAATATTTTGCTTTATTTTAAAATTGTGAAATATTTAGAAAATATTTTGTTTTTGTAAAACATAGGTAAAATTTTGTTGAACACCATCAATTGCATATTAAATTAAAAATGAAAGATCTTGAAGTTTGAAATACTAGCTGACACAAAATATTAGTAAAATAATAACTAAACCCTATTGAATAATTTTGGCATTGTCAGTACTTCTTTAAAATTCTTGACTGCTCTACAAAACCCTGCAAAAGGAGAGCCCATTATTATATTCACTAGACTTACGAAAAAACAGAAAAGCAAAGAAGTGAAATGTTGAACAAAAGCCAACCAGTTTTTAAGTGGAGGCACCATGATTCCAATTCAAGTTACTCTGAACTATAATTCTCTACACCATATTTATGATGGTAAAATTTAATATCTACAGAATACTATTGCTGATTTTTTCAGATATAGCTTTACAAACTGTTTTGATGTGTAATATATCACTATTTTGAAAAATTGGGACATATTTTAACTAACGTTGTATTACTTCTTGCTAATTTAACTTCCTTTACATTATAACATCTTTCCATAGAGCTGGTTTCAGGATAGTGTCTCTAAATTGACAAGTTCAATGAGAAAATGTTAAAGCTATAATAATTTACTCATTGTTTTCAAAATTGTTCATGTGGTATACAAGAATGTCTCATTGTTACCCAAAATACCACAAGTTGTAAATAGTGAAAATAATCAATAGCAGAAAATAATGTATAGTGCAATTTATCTTTGTCACTCTACCTTTTCTGGATCTTTGAGTACAAAGTATATGCTGATGTGTATGTATCAATATGGCAGTTCACGCTTTTCAAATTTCCTTATCATGAACATTGATCCATCCTAGTTAAATTGCAACTAGCATACCCCTACTCATTTATTTAGCTAAATTCATATCCTTATATTTTAAGTAAACTCAAATAATGGCTCTAACTAGTATAAAATATGGCATGTAGAAAGAGTTGCTTGTGGCAGAAAAACCTTTTTAAGCATTTTCAAAAAGGAAGCGTTTTCAACTTTATGGATTCAAAAATAAAATTATTCTCCATTGAATCAACTGAAAACCAAATATGGAGATGCAACTTTTTTTTGTCTACAATTAGCTATTTGACCTTTAAGTTAGATATTTCCGACAAGTAGTAGTAGGTTGAGAGAATCCATTCTACCAAGCACAGACCATGAATTTTTCTTCAACTTTCCTTTTCAGCTATGTGTTTGGTGTATGTTTGGACCTTTCTTGTGATCTGTGCTCTAGTCGTATCAGAACCTATCAAGTGTCTATTACGTTGCCAGGCACATTTGTGAGACAGAGTAAGGCCAGGCGAGAATTCCTTTTGTTATGTGTTTGATCTGTTAATTAGCATGTTTTACTGAAATGGTTGCTTTTAATCATATTGTATAATTCTATGCACAAAAATATTATTTTGCAATTCTTTGATACTATATGAAAGAGTGATCCAACACAACACATTATAAAGAACGGAGGGATAATTGAGAATACCTAAGCTACATAATGGGAAGCAAACACTAAGCCATTTCCTTGATAGGTAACATAACTTTAGAGGCAACCAGCTAAAAATAAAACACACCATATAGATAATGAGTCTTTAATTATTCCGTTCTATGGTATGGAGTAACCCTTTCCACAGACGTGTGACAAAGAAACATGGTTTGTGCCATTCATAAGTGGATTTCCCTCTCTTTTATTTTCTCCGAGTCTTCTTTTTGTTTCTAATTCCTCTTCCGTATATTACATACTCCTTGTCTTACAATGCTCTGTGTCACAAGGGAACTTCCTTAGATTTGGGTTTTTAATATGAATTATTGAAAATAACCATTCTTTTTTGTGACAATGAAAAATTGATTTTTAAACTTTTATTAACATGTAATACATTTGGAGAATGTATTATACGTTAATACCCATGTAGCCAATAGTCAAATCAGATAAGAAATATTGCTAATGTCTTTGAAGTTCGTCTCTTCCACTCCAAGAGTAACAAAAAATTTCCCTCCTTTCTACTTTGTATAAGTGGAATTAAACAGTATGTATCTTCTGTGTCTAGATTTCTTCACTCAACACTGTATTTTGGAGAGTCATTTAACTACAGCCCACGGTTGTCGTTCAATCTTATTGCTTAATAGTATTACACTGCATGAATGTGCAATAATTAATTTATCTCTTCTACATTTTCTGGGCATTTGAGTGATCTCCAATGTGTGGCTATTTTGAATACTGCCAACACAAACATTTCAGTACGGTTTTTTAAACACATGTACACATTTTTATTGAGTTTCTGGGTCATGGTATATGCATAGTCACATGTAAATTTTTGGCAGAGTTTCTTTTTAATTAAGTTTTATAACTTGTGCTTCTGCTGCTCCCATTTGCATGGATATTGACACTATTCTCTCCTCTCCAATGAAGGCTCATAGGCACAAGCCAAAGACCTCTATTACCTGGCAATGGGACTTCTGCTTCATGTACACTGAGAGTTGCTATTCAATGATTTTCAGAATTTCATGGCAGTGACTGGAGTTCTATGGCCCCCAATCCTTGGGATTTGATGGGAATAGAACACTCTCCAACTTAGGCTCAAACAATAAAATGCCCCCCGGTCCTGTAGAAATCAGATTAATACTACTTCCTGTCTTCCAATAGTGAGTATCTGTCCCAATTATAGCCAGATGGGATTTTGCTGTTTAGTGATTTTATGCTAGTAAATTATAGATCACAGATTCACACATAATCTTTGATTTAATTCTCACACATTATTTCTATATGGTCATGTTAGCATCTCCTGTTTACTGAGAAGTAATCAGAGCAGGTAATTTTCTTAAGGCTTCTATCAACCACATTGTTGATTGAATGTCATAATTGTTGATATCAAGGATCGTATTACTTGAAAAAATAAACATTGGTAACTAGTGATAGCCAAATAATGGGAAAAAAATAGTTTATATATAAATAAAGTATATTTAATATCTATATAAAGTGTATATAAAGAGTATATATAAAGTATACATATAAATAAAGAGTATATATAAATAAAGAGTAGATGAAATTGATCTAAACAGAGGCTACCAAAATATATTAGTACATATAAATAAAGGGTAGACGAAATTGCTCTTCAAATATTCAAATATCTTAGTCATTTATAAAAATTATTCATTTTTATATAAATAATTTGATAAAGAATTTGGCCTTGCAAAAGTACCTATAAAGAGGCCAACAAACTATTAAATTGGTACAAATATGTTTAAATTTGTATCTATGGAAGACCTTATTTACCCAATTTGCCAATATTCATGTATTGTACCCAATTACAAAATAAACCAATATATGACAGTGATAATCGTCTAGATATCTGCCAACTATTTTATATCTAGCCAATTCTAATCCCAAAGTATGTATCTTCTTCCAAATTTTAAGCATACATATGAATCTTAAAAATAATTCAATTTTTTTCAGTCATTGTGAAAAAGATTATTATACTTGTTAACAAGTTCATTTTACTTGTTATTATTTATATTTTGAGGACAGGTTAAAAATATGTTATAGCCCGACAAAAATAAAATAAAGCTCATCAATTTATCAAAAATACTATCTGTATAAACACACATCTCTGTATGTTTTACATGGCATCAACAAACTATTTTCCTACTGCCATCGAAAAAATATAATGTGTCTTAAGTCTAAAAAGTTGTGAAAGTAAATGTATCTACATATTTTAGCCTCTCAAAACTGCCTCTTATTGTGCAATACGGAAATTTACAACACACTAAACTTTTCAATAAATCTCTTGCAAAATGAAACTCAAATAATTGAAAACATTATAAATCTTTACCTAACATTAGAGAATAACTGCTAACAGTAAAATCTGAAACATTGTTTAGCCAAATTTACATTTGAAGCAGTACATAGAATTACAAGAAAAGGCATAATTCATAAAATTAAATTGTCTGTTGATGCCAAGAATACTTTGACAAATTTTTGATAAATTTTACTTAATTAATGGATTTTAACCCCCAAAACATTCCCATGATAGCTACTTTGAAGTATAGCTACTCTCAACTGTTCAAATGCACCTATCTTTCAAAATACAGGGTGCATAATATTTCCTCCTATTATGCTGATAATAATTGCAACAGCCAACATAATTTCTTTTGTAACTGAGTGCCTCTGAACAAAAAATTAATACTTATTTATCTGTTTCTATGCACTGCTATACATTTTGTGCCTACTATATTTTACATTTACCAAATGCATTAATCTATTCTTTCTTGCGTTTAAATATTTTCATACATTGCTTCTTTCACCCTCTATATTTTGTATTCACCAAATGCACTATATTTAGCAATCATAATGACCTCACAATGGTCAATCCCAATGTCCCTTCAGTTTCAGCAAACTGTAAGCTGTTCGCAGTATTTGGTCCTCACCATTACCTATTGCTGTTTTCCTTCACTTTCTTCTTTAAAATAATTACCCCTTCCTTCCATATTATTCTCATGTTATATAACCACATTACCATGGTTTTTCTCCTCCCTCATCCCTACCTTAACTACTCATGAGCCCTATCCCACCATCTTTACTGGCTTCTTTTTTACGATCTTTTTCTAACCCTGGGTAATTAATTTTAATCTTCTGCCTTCAAAATTTCTCTTTTCTTCTACCTCTGAAATCTCAACTATTATTTTTATTTGATGAATCGGAAGCCACTCCATCTAAAACTTCATATCACCAATTCCCTCTGCTACTTAGCTCCTTTCATTTCCATAGCCTGCTGTCATTTCAGTAATCCAAAATCAAATTAACATTCTTTCTATAAAATTAGTTTCCTTTTCTTACTCTCCTGTTTTTTCAAAATTTCTATTATTCCAGACAAAATTTTCACTGTTGCTTTCAGGTAACAGAGTCTATCTATACTTTTTTTGTCGTTTTAATTTTTATTTTTGGTGCGAGGTCTCACATCTCTCCCTCTTGCTCCTTCCATCACTATTCCTTGCCTTTTTAGTTTCTGGGCTTTTAGGCCTTCTGTAGTGCAATTCCTCTTTCCAGTTGCTCATAACACACACTATTGCCACGTTAGTCTTCCTAAAAGCCTAATTCTATCTTTATACTCCGACACCAGATTCATTAATTTGGATCATCAAATTCCTGGATAGTCTGGCCAAAAACAGCTGTTCTAGACTCAACTAGAGATGGCAAACAAAACCATATCTGCCATCACGAATGGCCACAACTCTGCACATTGCCACCTGGACAACCCTTTACATTTTCATACTTTGCATGGATCATATTTCAGCATTCGAATACCCTTGCTCTCAGCCTTACTTTACAATTAGTCTTCCATAAAGCCCAAATTACTTCCTCTAAGAAACGTCCCTGAACTTCCCTCCGTGCAACACTATTTATCACGAAGCACAAACTTACCTTCCTCTGAACCCTCACTCTTATTGAAGTGGACATCCACTTGGTTCTTTCACATGTAGCCTTATGTTGTTGTTGTTCATATATAGGACATCAAATATTAGCTAACCTACATGTTAGTATTTTTTAAAAAGAATACATCATTGTGTTGTAAATATCTTTGGATTCGAGTATTTTTTTTTTTTTTTTTTTTTTTTTTTTGAGACGGAGTCTCGCTCTGTCGCCCAGGCTGGAGTGCAGTGGCGCAATCTCGGCTCACTGCAAGCTCCGCCTCCCGGGTTCACGCCATTCTCCTGCCTCAGCCTCTCCGAGTAGCTGGGACTACAGGCGCCGCCACCACGCCAGCTAATTTTTTGTATTTTTAGTAGAGACGGGGTTTCACCATGGTCTCGATCTCCTGACCTCGTGATCCGCCCGCCTCCGCCTCCCAAAGTGCTGGGATTACAAGCGTGAGCCACCGCCCCCGGCCTGGACTCGAGTATTTTTATGATTATAAACCTTACATAATTTTTACACTTTTATTTTTAAAAATTTATTGGATATCTTATTTATTGAGTAATTACAACACCAAGCACCTTCCCAACCGCTATAAATAATTTGTCCATTTAGCCCTGATTAAAGATAGGCATTACCTTATCACTATTTTAGAGATGGAAAAACTGAGGTTCTGAGAGGCTAAATTACTTGAGTTCACACAAAGTGACGGGATCAAGGTTCATATGAGTTAGTCAGGCTCTAGAGAGTGCTCTGTTAAACACTATGCTGCAAATCAATAATGATAATAATAATATTTATTATTATGTAATTACCAACGAATCTGCCAGTGTGAGATAATCAGCCTTATGCATTGTTTTGCTGAATTAACTTTCCATTTTTTCTATGCATGTTTTTATTTTGACAAAGTTGACAATTCCATGTATAATTTCATTTCTTGCTTTATGATTTCATAGTTTTATGTCTATATATTATGGCATCATGTGTCCATAAAATAAATTGTTCTGATTTTTGGCAATTTAGGTATACACACACACACAATTATTTGTCAGTATGTGATGAGCTCTCAGTATCAGAGAGTAATCCAAAATCAAACTTAACATTCTATAAAATCAGTTTCCTTTTTTTACTCTCCTGTTTTTACAAAATTTCTATTATTCCAGACAAAATTTTGACTGTTACTTTTCCTTTATGTTCATATTCAGGTAACAGAGTCTATCTATACTTTTCGTTGTTGTAGTTTTAAGTTTTATCTTTGGTGCAAGGTCTCACATCTCTCCCTCTTGCTCTTTCCATCACTTAGTCCCTTTTGCCTTTTCAGTTCCTGGTTCTTTAGTGCTTGGCTTAGATTTCTATTCCCTTAAGATGATTGTTTAACCGTATTATTGTGTCAATGGCCATATTTTTTAAATTCTTGATAAATTCTGCCAAACTGAGCCTAGAAAGTTTGTACTAAAGCACTCTTCCAATAATGAAGATAAACCACTGTGAAGGAATCTTACAATATTTGTTCACTTGATAATTAAATTTTTGTCATTTTTATAATTTCTAGTGTTACAGAACAGATTTGTAGTTATTCATCTTATAATCCTTCTAACATGATCTACCTACCTGGCTATGTTTTGCCTATGTAAATGACATTCTGATAATAGTTTATTTCTTGTTAACTAACAACTAATTAGTAATTGATTGCCTGGTCCTTTGACTCTATGTCTTCTTAATTCAGAAAAATATTGTTATTTAGAATAGCTTAAATTTGAGTGAAGTACCTTCTAGTTAGAAGATTGAAAATAGATTATTTCGCGGATTATGGTTTAGATACAAAATTGTACCCTATCATTTGTTATCTTTCCATCTGCCACTAAACTTTAATAGACAGAGTGAACAAGGGATGGTCCTGCAGGAGCCACACTTAACGGGCTGCCACAGCTAGTGCCAGACGGCCTTCGAGGGACTTCGGTTGTTTGTCCACAGCAGTGGTTTTCAAACTCCACTGTGCAATGGAGTCACCCAGGGGACGTGCTGCAAAAGAGACTGCTGAGATTTCCTGAGTTTCTGATTCAACAGATCTGGGGGTCCAAGAATTGACGTCTCAATGTAACGCTGATGTTGTTGGATCAAAGACCACTCTTTGAGAATCAATGATCTACATGATTTGAATTCAAGAAAATTATGCCCTGAATTTCTCCAAAATCCAAGTCTCTGTCCAGGCAATCCCTAACATAATCAAATTTGGTTTCATTTATTTAGAAGTTGCTTATATAAGAGTAATAAGTCAAGCTGGTAGCACAAACATAATTTTTCTCTCAAGAGGCCATCCATTTTCCAGAATCTGTCTTTGGTCTTCACTATTTGTTCAACATGATGCCCAGTGTCCCTGCCTCACCACTCCCTTCTTGCTTCCTTCATTGAAACAAAGTCCTCGTCAATGGCCAAAAAGTACTTTCCAGAACTTCACATTCACCTTAGACTACTTTAACTTTGCACCCCCATAACAATCAAGTATACTATTGTGTGGTATTTCACACATTATGATTTTATTGATCATTTCTATACATATTTCATAACTCTCTTAAAAATGGTTGTGTCTTAATAATATTGCTTCTAAATTATGTTGCTCAAAATAGTTTTTTGATAAGCACTTTTTCAATAATCATTTACTGGACCCCCAGGAGAAGGGAAAGAAAGAACAAATAACTAACTTAGCAACCTTTTCCGTTTCCATGATGATGGTGAATTATCTAAAATTGGGTCTGAAATCTCACTTTTATAAGCACAGAACAGAATAATTTATTTGATTTACTTTGCAATAAGCTTCGATTTCACAACATAAGCAATAAAAATAACAAATACTTATTTCAGGATGCTATATTTTATTATGTACTTTGGACAGATGGGACTCTGATTATATAATATTTTCCAATTAATGGAAGAGGCTGAAGGATATTTTTCTGAATTTGTAGCAACCCTTTTTGTGAATAAGCTTCTGTAAAACTTAAGAATCTCTAAAATTTTACAAGAAAAATTTGATATATATTGGTGTATACATGCTGTATTGCCCTCTGATTTAGCCATGTAGCCTGAAGTTTTCAAAATTTGAAAAATTATTTTTTCAAAGTTATAGAATTTATTAGAATTTGTACTTCAAAAAATAGCTAATTTTTAAATGAATTTTTAATAATCTAGATGGTTAAAAAATTCTATGCTACCACAAAATTTCAGTTATGTAGCTTTCTCACAGAGTTTGACAAAGTAGGAAGAATTGTATTTTTCTGTCTTTATAGATGAAGAAAATGAGAAATCAGAGGTTACTTACTTGACCAAAGTTTTGCCACAAGCAAGAGAACTGGAATTTAGACCTAATTTTTAAGCTATTATTCTGCTTTAATCTTATTTTGTTCCAAGTTTTTGATGCCTTCATCACTCAAATATTACTGAAAAGAAACATGTTCAGGTTTTATGATGTTGTTCAGAGATCTCTGAAAGAGATGATACCTCATTATTATATTTTGATATATAACACGATGATTTTCTTCTCTTTCATGGTACAAAGAACATGATTAAACCATAAAATTCTAACAAGTGTTTTACTTTTAAAGCCTGAAATCTAAAAATGTATATTGTTCTTAGTTATTTAGTGGTCATAATCACATCTAATTGTTTATGTCCTAAACATTAGAAATATAGGGATATACAGCTTTGATGAAAAAAAGTAAATTTTTTTTTATTCTAAGAAGACCTTTTAAATATTCTCCATTAAAAGCTTTGAATTTATTGTCAAAATTTCTCAAAGAACAAATAGGAGGATTAAAAATCTTTTGGCCAAAGATATTTAATTAGCAAGAAATAAGAGTTCAAAAATAAATTATTTATTGAGGTTAATTTCATATTCATGAGAATAGTTTCAAAAAGCATATTTCCTGAAAACATGCAACTAGATATAAGACAGGCTTTTGGTCTTTAAATGCTACAAGAATAATAAAAAGTAAAAATGGCCTTCAGTTTCATATATTATTGGATATGTTTTCCTCCAGAACTGGCATTTCAGCTGAAGAGAATGTGTGCTTCAAACCTGGAAATAAATAATGCGTTTACTTATTTGATTAAAGATTGCACAGTGAATTTAATAAAGACATTATAGTCTTGTAATGTAATATAAACTCAATCTTCTACTTATAATCAACTTTAAGACAGAATTTAGGAGGAATGTCCTTTGGAAAATTATCTTTCCTTCCCCCACAGATGATTCAAATAAACAATACATACTGTTTGGAACATTTCATTTTATCTGGAACTAACCCTCTGTTGGCATGTCTTCTTCATCACTGAAAATGTAAGAAAGCACAGCCTCATCATGAGAATGCTGGGTATCCATGTCACACAACTTAAAAATCATAATGAGTTGCAGGTTTCATTGTCAAGAATTACCCTGTGCTTCAAAAATGTGCTTGCTCCTTATGAAGTAATATAAACCTTGTTTTTAACCTTGCAAACTGTATATTCTATTGGATATGTCTATTAAGGACCGAATTATGAGTGAACAATAAATGTCTCTCCTGAGAAATTTGCATTTTCTGTTGCACTTAGACTTGAAGGTGGTGTAGAAGGTACTTGGCCAAAATTGGGGCAAAGAATGGTTCCTGTGAAGAAGCAACAGTGAGAGTCTGATTATCTACATATAAAAGAATAAAACTGGACCCTTACCTTAGACTGTACACAAAACCAACTCAAGGTGGATTAAAGGCCTACGGGTAAGACCTGAAAGTATAAAATTCCCAGAAGAAAACACAGAGAAAACAACTCCTTGATATGGGCCTTGACAATGGTGTTTTGGCTATCACACCAAAAGCTCAGGCAACAAAAGCAAAAATAAACAAGTAAGACTGCATCAAAATGCAGTGCATAAAAAGCTTCTGCACAGCAAACACTCAACAAAATGAAAAGACAGCCTGCAGAATGGGAGAGAATATTTACAAACCATATGTCAGATAGGGGTTGGCATGTGAAATAAAAATCTCACACAATTCAATGTCAAAAAACAATCCGACTGATAAATAGCCAAAGTATCTGAATAGATGTTATTTAAAAAAGACATACGAACGGCAACAAGTGTATGAAAAGGTGCTCAACATCATTAATCAGAAAAATGTTAATCAAAACAAATATATCATTTCACAACTGTTAGGATGGTTATTATATAAAAAAGAGAGAAGTGTGATGAGGGTGTGGAAAAAGGAAACCCATGTTCACTGCTGGTGGGAATGTAAACTGATACATCCATTTTGGGAAACGGTATGATGGTTCCTCAAAAATTTAAAATAGAGTTACTGTATGACTCCACAATCCCCCTGCTGGGTATACACCCAAAGGAACTGAAATCAGTGTATGAAAGATCTATCTGTATTCCCATGTTTATTGCAGTATAGTTCACAACAGCCAAGCTATGAAAACAATTGGATAAACAAATTATGATATATAGTTATAATATATATAATAATCTTATAAACTCTGTAATAATAATATAAACATTATGTATATAGTATTCAATCTTAAAAAAAGATTAAAATTGCCATTTTTGATGATATGGATGAACCTGGATGGCATTATGCTAAGTAAAATTAAACCAGACATGGAAAGAAAAATGCTTCATGATCTCACTTCTATGTGCTATCTAAAAACAAGCCAAGTATACAGAAACAGTAGAATGGTGGTCATCAGGGATAAGGATTAAGAGGAAATGAAAAAAAGCAGATCAAAGGGTACAAACTGGCAGTCATGTAGGATGAGTAACTTGTATCTAACGTATAGTATGATACCAATAGTTAATAATATTGTACTCTATACTGAAAATTTTCTAAAAGTATATTTTTCAGGTGCTCTTGCCAATCACATAAAAATAAAACTATGAAAGGTGATGGATATGTTAATTGGCTTGATTGTAGTAATAATTTCACGGCATATATGTATGCCTTAAATATGTACCATGAAAATAAGTAAATAAACTAAGATGTAGGTTATCAAAACTTAACAATTTATACACTAAAAATTTCAAAACTTGAAAAAATAACTCAATGGGAGAGATTTACAATTACTTCAATCCTATTAGAGCGGCAATGACGGAAGATAAGTAGAGGAAGGATACAACCTGATACATGTAGACTCATCAGCAAAGCCTGAGGGACAGTAATAACATCCATAGCATTGACAGCCAAACCATCAAAAACTTTGCTGTGAATATATTATTTTTGCAACATATGAAACACAAACAGAACAGCAAATCTTGATTCAGGCATCTATCGTCCTAATTAACTGCCTCTCTGATCATGTATGCATGTGTCACCTTGATCGCAACCATTTTCGAAAACAACAAAGATAAACTATTGTAAATTAAAAAAATAAATTATCACGTGAAGTTTATATTTGAAGTTATTTTTCAGGAAAACATCTGGACACTGAAGATACTTACAGTCAATATTACCTCAAGGCAATTATGGCACCCTAATTACTGTTTTTAGTAATATCTGCTTCCAAATACTCTTAGAAATGGGCAACTTGATAAGGTGATCCCTGAAAATCTCTGCCATCTTGATTGTGTTAACTGTGTTTATTTAAAGAGGCTAAAAAGAAGGTTGGTTTTTAATGCATGGTAACTATGCATTAAAAACAAAATTATATATGAAAAATGAAATTATATATGAAATTATAATGAAAAATGCAAGATTACTCCATGCCTTCTAACATTATTCTTCCTACTTGGGTACCTTTTTGCCATCAGAACAAATTATTAGGATAAATAAATGTGTAAGGGCCATACATACCTACTAAATCTGAGTGTCATGAATTTGTTTGTAATTTTATGTTATTTTAATTATTGTAGTTATTGTAGTACGTGGTTATAACCCTTTCTGTGTTAATATATAGTAATCCTAGAGACACCTAGGATTATTTTAAAAGTTGAGTCAGTTGTCTCCAGTTATAGAAAACTGACTTACACACTTTTAGTAGTGAAGTCAAAATATCTGAACTGAGTTCACTTCTGCACAAAGGAAAACTCTGCAAGTAACTGAAATTTTCTCAAGACTGGCATATAGACAATTCTAAAAAAGTCCTGGGATATGAACTATCTGAAATTGGCAGCATATACTGGCATTTGCCTCATCCTGCTGACAGTCATTTCAGCTTGAGATACTTACAAAAAAGAGAAAAAAGATAGCTTAATAGTTCCAAGTTTAAATAGTTATATTGGTATACTCCTTAAAAGAAAAATCAGCACCTTATCGTGGAGTAAAAATTTTACTTATGATTTCTTCACTTTTCTCCCATCAACTCAACAGCCAGAAAATAAAGCATATTAATAAATACACATGCAGACACACACATTGTGGAAATCAAAGACCTGGGTCTATGTGTAGCAGTGTGTTGATAAACTATCTGTAGAGACCGGAGGTCAAATTAATTGTATATATGAAAATTATACAACTCTAGAGACTCAAGAAGATATACAGATAAAAGTTACTACATAACAAAACACAGATTTCTCTATTTTTCCACAACAGAAATTATAGAGTGGAATAGTGATTTTAAATGTAGCTTCTGTTATCATTTGGGGGAATAGAAAAGTGAGGGCAACAGAGATCAGAATATAGGCACTAATACTTGAATGCCTGTTATATGTAGCTATTGTGCTTTGACAGTTTTACATAACTTTCTTATTTAACCAACACACAACATTATGAGATTGATGTTTCTATGACTATTTTTCTGTATGAGAAAACGCAGGTTCTGACTTGACGTCATTCATGCCATATTGGGTGGCTGAGGCAGGATTCAAATGCAAACATGGCAGCACCACAGTCTATATTTTATTAATCATACAACCACTGTATCCAACTAATTATAAAGTCTGTATGGAAGCCCAGAAAAATAGGCCAGCATTAAATTGAAAACAGCATTAAAGAGAAAACTGTTGATCTAAAAACATTTAGTTTTACAACTTTTAATTTACCATAATTGGGGTTGCTACTGTGACTATTTTATAGGGAAACCATGCACAAATTAATTCATGATACATTCATGTTTTTTTGCATATGTCTCTTTAAAAAAAAAAGTTATTTAGGCAAAGTGCTAAAGAGAAGTTACTTCACCTTGCTGACACTGTGTCTTACGGTTTTACCCAACACATTTGAGTCATTACTTCTTTAGCTTAACAGGATTACTTAATTGCCTAGTCATGGAATGAATGATTTGGCTATTTCTATAGATGTATTAATAAAGGCTTATTTGTATAATAGTCAAGTTAAGATGAACATGCTTGTGACTTCTTGCAGAAATAATGAAGATTCTGCCATTTAAAGAGCAATAAAATGTAAAGATGTAATTACCAGCTCTTCATTATCTTATGGAATCTCAAGATAAACTCACTTTGTTTCAATGTCAAAAGAGCATTAAAGTCCTTTTCAAAATACCACTTAATTAGATAGATTAAGATACTTTAATACATTAATTTCATTCCTTGTTACTGTATATTTCACGATAAGAATGCAGGGATATATATTAGAGTTCTGGGAAATTGAAACTTGTGTAACTTACCAGTTAATTCTAAAATCTATTAATCATGTGCTTTGCTTATCTTTCTTCGTTGGTAAAATAGGGATGTTCAAAGATATTTTCATGTTGTCTAAAGCATCTGCATCTCATATGCAAATATACAAAATATATAAAATATTAACAGAATTATGCCAAATATATACAAAATAAAAATATACAAAATATTATTTTAGCAGAAAAAAAACTGTTGCATGAAGATAAAGTACAGGATGAGTAGCTGAGTTTGAATGACCAAGAGACTCATAAAAAGATGGGTATGCACAGTTATACTAATCACAAAGGACAAAGATCCCTGTGCACGTGCACATCACACATATCTGAATAGCTCATATACAATATTGACCACACATTTAACAATTCAATGAATAGTAACTATAGAACAAGAGAAATATGTCCATTCCCAAAGAAACAGTAATCAGTCACTAAAGTGCAAAATACCCAGCCTATATAAACTTGTAGCAGTAGCCTCTTCATATCCATATCTGCAACACAGAGTTAGAAATGTTTGGATTTAAACAGTAGTGAAGATATTACTACATTTCAGAAAGGTATGACCTTAACAGTATGGAGTTTGAATTTTAGAAAAATATAATTCTAACTAGGTTAAAGCTTGGGTGAAAATTTCAATTGCTTAAGATAAACAAGAATTAGAGAGTGCTGATGAGGTAAGTGTAGATGAAAAATATATTGGCAGGCTAGTCCAAATGTAGTGGTGTTCAAAACTAATTAATCACAACCAGTTACAGATTTCTTGTTTTCTTTTCCATTCGCACTTAGCCTTAAAAATAAACAGAAAAAATAAATAAAATAAATAAATAAGTAAATTGACAGTTGGATAATAGTACGACTTCCTGAAACCACTATTCTGGGAAACATATACCTATAATGGGAATACTTAGGAATATTTGTCATGAAAAATTCATGCATAAATGGTGGCAAAATATAAACTTTGAGATTATGTGTACAATATAAATAAATGTAACAATATGCAACAAAATGGTGTTTTCTGTATATTTCATGATAAGAATGCAGGGATATATATTAGAGTTCTGGGAAATTGAAACTCGTGTAAGTTACCAGTTAATTCTAAAATCTATTAAATCATGTGCTTTGCTTATCTTTCTTCGTTGGTAAAATAGGGATGTTCAAAGATATTTTCATGTTGTCTAAGGCATCTGCATCTCATATACAAATATGCAAAATATACAAAATATTAACAGAATTATACCAAATATATACAAAATAAAAATATACAAAATATTAATTTAGCAGAAAAAAACTGTTGCATGAAAATAAGGTACAGGATGGTACTTTATCTTATGGTTTTTTTGTGAACCATAGTCAGAAAAATCAAGGGATCAAAAATAATAAAACAAAATATACCCATTGCCTTAGGGAAATCGGTAAATGAGAATTATATTTTTAAAGGAACAATATAAAAGCTTTATGTAAAAACCACAACCATATTTCTTGTTCCCACACATTCCAATCAATTCATTAGATTGTTTTACACATTCTGAAAAAATATTCTAATGCAGGCAGAGAATTTGAAATGTAAAAATTATCATACTGTCTCCTATATTTACAGCTCAGCTACGTATCTTATATGTTAAAATGCTACTTCTGTTTGACACACTCTTACACCTACTGAGGAAAAAAATTGCTTTGTATTAACAAAGTGAATTATCTCTCTTGAGTAACATGAGTAACTTGGTCAATAGTTACTTACTGTGTGTTAGTTATGGGCTGAACTGTGCTCCCCTCTCTCCAAATTCATATGGTGAAATTCTAAAGCCTAGTATTTCTGAAAGTAACCATATTTGGATGTTTTAAATAAGAATTCAGTTAAAATGAGGCCTTCAGGGTGGGTTCCAATCCAACAAAAATGATGTCCATATAAAATAAAATTTGGAAAGGGGTAAAAATCAGCTACATGCATGCACAGAAATACAACTGCATGAAGGCAGACACCTACAAGCCAAGAAGAGAGGCCTAAAACAGATCCTTCCATCATGGTCCTCAGAGGAGCACTTTGACCTTGGATTTACAGCCTCTAGAACTGTGAGAAAATAAGTATCTGTTGTTTAAGCCACCCAGTCTGTGCGTGTGTGCATATGTTTAAGTGCCACCTTAGAAAACGGACATAATGGACTTTTTAAAGCCAGCACCCAACTATGTCAGCATCATTTTCAGATGTTTATTTTATTTTATTTTATCAAGTATTATAATGATAATTTAAAAAAACAGTTTCGTAAGGTGGTTCACACTTTTAATCCCAGCACTTTGGGAGGCAAAAGTGGGAGGATCACTTGAGGTTGGAAGTTCAAGACCAGCCAGAGCAGCATAATGAAAGCTAAGGTCTACAATTGTTTTTCTTTAATAAAAAATAAAGCAGGGTGTGGTGGCACACACCTGTAGTTCTAGCTACTTGGGGGCTGAGTTGGGAGGATTGCTTGAGCCCAGGAGATCAAGAGTACAGTGAGGCATAATTGCACCACTGCACTCCACCCTGGGTGACAGAGTGAGACCCTAAATAAAAATAGACAAAAACAATTTCAAAACTTAAGACTAAAAGAAACTCAGAAAACTGTCAATTACATTTTGTTCTGATTTTTCTATTTTATATAGTATGATGAAATGTTACATCAACTTGCCATTTTTAAAAATAAAAATCAGATGGATTTAGCTGGGCACAATACCAACTGTATTGACAATTTCTAATGTGTTCAGATGAGAGACCTGAAGGAAAGGAGACATATTTAGAAGGAATGATGGTTAATCAGATCGGTCATTCAAATAATCTACCTACTAGTAAAGTTAGACAAACAAACAAATGGCAACAACAACAACAAAACCCTACCCATCATCTATAGAGAAAAATCATAGTCTCCCACTTGAAATAACACATCTGTCTGGCAGCTTAAATAAAAGGACGCATATTTTCACACAGCACAAAAGAATTATTTTTATATTTGGAAAACAATTGCTACAGAACTATGAAAAGAAAAAACTACAGACTGTAGAGAACAAAATAAGACAAGCTTCCATCAAGAAGGAAACATAAAATATACTAACTTGAAATAACAGATATACACAATATTTGGAGTCCAAGCTTTTAGTGTTGACTCCAGCCCAGTTATATCGGAGGCAAAGATAACTTGAAATAACAGATATACACAAAATTGAGAGTTCAAGCTTTTTAGTGTTGACTCCAGCCCAGTTATATTGGAGGCAAAGAAACAAAGATTTGCAAAGGATTCCTGAATTATCCAAAGTTAAACACGTTATATCTAACCAAGCCAGATCTAGAACACATTATTGGTCATATTCTTTCCATTGACTATGTCTAATTCCTCTTAAAGTTTTTCCCCTTTAAATATAAATCCTACGCACATTACAACTTTGGTAACATAAACAGAACAAGACACTTATTCTTTCTTTCAGCACTTTGGATGTGCTATCCCATTGTGTTCTGACTATCATTGTTTCTGATGAAAAGTCAGGTGTTAATCACAAAGTCGTTTCCTTGTATGGATGAGTTCTTTTCCTTTTGTTTCAAGATTAACTCCCTTCACATTTTGTTTAATCCAGAATTATTAGAAACTTCTCTAATTTTGAGACTCAAAGTCACTCATCAGATCACCACAAAATTTCAAAATATACATTCTAAGTGCTTGTAAACTATCAAGATACTACTTTAATGTCTTCTTTTATTAATACAAGGTCATGGTTTGGAATATTTCGGAAAGGAATATAAGTCAGAGCAAGAGCATCATAGATTAGTGATTGCTACATATTAATCCATCAATGTTTTTGTGACAATCAAATAATAAATTACTTCTAGTATTTTTGCTGACATATTTCTTTCCCTACTTTCAAGATTCACACAGAAATATACCTTAAATAATATAGTTTGATTCTCTTGAAAAAAATTTTCTTTCTCCTCAATCTTTCTCAATATTTTTAATACAATATTTTTTGTTTCTATATCTATCAAAAAGTTTCAATTTGATGAGATAGCATAAAAAAATCTATTTAGAGGATCAGTTTGGAAGTCAGATGTGCAAAATGTTTTTTATCTGCTCTGTTCTCTTTTCATTATCTTCTCCCTGACCTAACCCCAAACATTATAAAGAATGCTAAACCCTTTATAAAGAATTTTACCAGAATCGATATTAAAATTGAGTGAGCTATTTATTACTTAGAAGTAATTCTCAAACTTTAACCTGTAATCTCATGTATTTACACTGGAGCATAGTATTTAGAAGAAACCTGGCTCAATTATAGGTCAATCACTCCTTAGCAATGTATCAGAGTTTGGCAAGTTACCCAACCTCTGCTAATAAAAATCTATTAATCTGTAAAAATAAATATAAGTATATCCACGAAGTATTCTTAAGGTTAAATGAAATAACTTACATAAAAGTAAATCACTTAGTGTAATGTTGAATATATTATATGTTCTAGCTTGAATTACTACTACTAATGAAAAACTACATTTTGAAATTTTTGAAGCTGAGATCAATAAAAAAAATAGTGCCATTCTCCAACTTTTTCTAGGTAGTTTGCTAGAAATAAGAAAGTAAAATAGACTAGGGCCCAGTTTCTGGATTTAAGGATCAGAAATCATCTGCTGTGTTTATTATGAACCCTTTATATCCCTTCAGTTCTTCCTATAAATTTTTACAAAGAACTTACTGAATAAAGAGTTAAAACACCTGAAATTAACAAAATCTTCTCTACTATGTCTCCATTATTTCAAAAAAGAAAAGAATAATAATTTTGTCAATGATAGTTAAGTACATGTCAGTCACTAACACTATAGCAGATACCTTCATATTCCTATTTTTAATATTTCCAATACCTTCATATTTATATTTCTCCTTCATATTTGAACCCAACTCTGTAATTTAGGAAGTTCTCTTTTTTCTTTCAGAAATTAAGGCATAAACTGTCAGGTGACTTGCACAAGATTGCACCGGTAGTAAATTTAAAAATATAGTATACTTGCCTACTGTCTTAGTGATATAGTTTACTTGCCTACTGTTTTAGTGAATTATTGATCATGCACAATTCTTTTTGAAAACAGAAATTCATTTAGCATACAACATTTCTTTTTTTTTTATTTTTTATTTTTTTATTTATTTTTTTATTTTTTATTATTATTATTTTTTTATTATACTTTAAGGTTTTAGGGTACATGTGCACAATGTGCAGGTTTGTTACATATGTATCCATGTGCCATGTTGAATTCCTGCACCCATTAACTCGTCATATAGCATTAGGTGTATCTGCTAATGCTGTCCCTCCCCCCTCCCCCCACCCCACAACAGTCCCAGGAGTGTGATGTTCCCCTTCCTGTGTCCATGAGTTCTCATTGTTCAATTCCCACCTATGAGTGAGAACATGCGGTGTTTGGTTTTTTGTCCTTGCGATAGTTTACTGAGAATGATGTTTTCCAGTTTCATCCATGTCCCTACAAAGGACACGAACTCATCATTTTTTATGGCTGCATAATATTCCATGGTATATTTGTGCCACATTTTCTTAATCCAGTCTATTGTTGGACATTTGGGTTGGTTCCAACTCTTTGCTATTGTGAATAGTGCTGCAATAAACATATGTGTGCATGTGTCTTTATAGCAGCATGATTTATAGTCCTTCGGGTATATACCCAGTAATGGGATGGCTGGGTCAAATGGTATTTCTAGTTCGAGATCCCTGAGGAATCGCCACACTGACTTCCACAATGGTTGAACTAGTTTACAGTCCCACCAACAGTGTAAAAGTGTTCCTATTTCTCCACATCCTCTCCAGCATCTGTTGTTTCCTGATTTTTTAATGATGGCCATTCTAACTGGTGTGAGATGGTATCTCATTGTGGTTTTGATTTGCATTTCTCTGATGGCCAGTGATGAGGAGCATTTCTTCATGTGTTTTTTGGCTGCATAAATGTCTTCTTTTGAAAAGTGTCGGTTCATGTCCTTTGCCCACTTTTTGATGGGGTTGTTTGTTTTTTACTTGTAAATTTCGAGTTCATTGTAGATTCTGGATATTAGCCCTTTGTCAGATGAGTAGGTTGCAAAAATTTTCTCCCATTCTGTAGGTTGCCTGTTCATTCTGATGGTAGTTTCTTTTGCTGTGCAGAAGCTCTTTAGTTTAATGAGATCCCATTTGTCAATTTTGGGTTTTATTGTCATTGCTTTTGGTGTTTTAGACATGAAGTCCTTGCCCATGCCTATGGCCTGAATGGTATTGCCTAGGTTTTCTTGTAGGATTTTAATGGTTTTAGGTCTAACATTTAAGTCTTTAATCCATCTTGAATTAATTTTTGTATAAGGTGTAAGGAAGGGATCCAGTTTCAGCTTTCTACATATGGCCAGCCAGTTTTCCCAGCACCATTTATTAAATAGGGAATCCTTTCCACATTTCTTGTTTTTGTCAGGTTTGTCAAAGATCAGATAGTTGTAGATATGCGGCATCATTTCTGAGGACTCTGTCCTGTTCCATTGATCTATGTCTCTGTTGTGGTATCAGTACCATGCTGTTTTGGTTACTGTAGCCTTGTAGTATAGTTTGAAGTCAGGTAGCGTGATGCCTCCAGCTTTGTTCTTTTGGCTTAGGATTGACTTGGTGATGCGGGCTCTTTTTTGGTTCCATATGAAGTTTAAAGTAGTTTTTTCCAATTCTGTGAAGAAAGTCATTGGTAGCTTGATGGGGATGGCATTGAATCTATAAATTACCTTGGGCAGTATGGCCATTTTCACGATATTGATTCTTCCAACCCATGAGCATGGAATGTTCTTCCATTTGTTTGTATCCTCTTTTATTTCATTGAGCAGTGGTTTGTAGTTCTCCTTGAAGAGGTCCTTCACATCCCTTGTAAGTTGGATTCCTAGGTATTTTATTCTCTTTGAAGCAATTGTGAATGGGAGTTCACTCATGATTTGGCTCTCTGTTTGTCTGTTATTGGTGTACAAGAATGCTTGTGATTTTTGTACATTGATTTTGTATCCTGAGACTTTGCTGAAGTTGCTAATCAGCTTAAGGAGATTTTGGGCTGAGACAATGGGGTTTTCTAGATATACAATCATGTCATCTGCAAACAGGGACAATTTGACTTCCTCTTTTCCTAATTGAATACCCTTTATTTCCTTCTCCTGCCTGATTGCTCTGGCCGGAACTTCCAGCACTATGTTAAATAGGAGCAGTGAGAGAGGGCATCCCTGTCTTGTGCCAGTTTTCAGAGGGAATGCTTCCAGTTTTTGCCCATTCAGTATGATATTGGCTGTGGGTTTGTCATAGATAGCTCTTATTATTTTGAGATACGTCCCATCAATACCTAATTTATTGAGAGTTTTTAGCATGAAGGGTTTTTGAATTTTGTCAAAGGCCTTTTCTGCATCTATTGAGATAATCATGTGTTTATATGCTGGATTACATTTATTGATTTGCGTATGTTGAACCAGCCTTGCATCCCAGGTATGAAGCCCACTTGATTATGGTGGATAAGCTTTTTGATATGCTGCTGGATTCAGTTTGCCAGTATTTTATTGAGGATTTTTGCATCAATGTTCATAAAGGATATTGGTCTGAAATTCTCTTTTTTGGTTATGTCTCTGCCAGGCTTTGGTATCAGGACGATGCTGGCTTCGTAAAATGTGTTGGGGAGGATTCCCTCTTTTTCTATCGATTGGAATAGTTTCAGAAGGAATGGTACCAGTTCCTCCTTGTACCTCTGGTAGAATTCAGCTGTGAATCCATCAGGTCCTGGACTCTTTTTGGTTGGTAAGCTATTGATTATTGCCACAATTTCAGAACCTGTTATTGGTCTATTCAGAGATTCAACTTCTTCGTGGTTTAGTCTTGGGAGGGTGTATTTGTTGAGGAATTTATCCATTTCTTCTAGATTTTCTAGTTTATTTGCATAGAGGCGTTTGTAGTATTCTCTGATGGTAGATTGTATTTCTGTGGGATCAGTGGTGATATCCCCTTTTTCGTTTTTTATTGCATCTATTTGATTCTTCTCTCCTTTCTTCTTTATTAGTCTTGCTAGTGGTCTATCAATTTTGTTGATCTTTTCAAAAAACCAGCTCCTGCATTCATTAATTTTTTGAAGGGTTTTTGTGTCTCTATTTCCTTCAGTTCTGCTCTGATTTTAGTTATTTCTAGCCTTCTGCTAGCTTTTGAATGTGTTTGCTCTTGCTTTTCTAGTTCTTTTAATTGTGATGTTAGGGTGTCAATTTTGGATCTTTCCTGCTTTCTCTTGTGGGCATTTAGTGCTATAAATTTCCCTCTACACACTGCTTTGAACGTGTCCCAGAGATTCTGGTACATTGTGTCTTTGTTCTCATTGGTTTCAAAGAACATCTTTATTTCTGCCTTCATTTCATTATGTACCCAATAGTCATTCAGGAGCAGGTTGTTCAGTTTCCATGTAGTTGAGCGGTTTTGAGCGAGTTCCTTAATCCTGAGTTCTAGTTTGATTGCACTGTGGTCTGAGAGACAGTTTGTTATAATTTCTGTTCTTTTACATTTGCTGAGGAGAGCTTTACTTCCAACTATGTGGTCAATTTTGGAATAGGTGTGGTGTGGTGCTGAAAAAAATGTATATTCTGTTGACTTGGGGTGGAGAGTTCTGTAGATGTCTATTAGGTCCACTTTATGTAGAGCTGAGTTCAATTCCTGGATATCCTTGTTAACTTTCTGTCTCGTTGATCTGTCTAATGTTGACAGTGGGGTGTTAAAATCTCCCATTATTATTGTGTGGGAGTTTAAGTCCCTTTGTAGGTCACTCAGGACTTGCTTTATGAATCTGGGTGCTCCTGTGTTGGGTGCATATATATTTAGGATAGTTAGCTCTTCTTGTTGAATTGATCCCTTTACCATTATGTAATGGCCTTCTTTGTCTCTTTTGATCTTTGTTGGTTTAAAGTCTATTTTATCAGAGACTAGGATTGCAACCCCTGCCTTTTTTTGTGTTCCAGTTGCTTGATAGATCTTCCTCCATCCCTTTATTTTGAGTCTATGTGTGTCTCTGCACGTGAGATGGGTTTCCTGAATACAGCACAATGATGGGTCCTGACTCCTTATCCAGTTTGCCAGTCTGTGTCTTTTGATTGGAGCATTTAGCCCATTTACATTTAACTTGAATATTGTTATGTGTGAATCTGATTCTGTCATTATGATGTTGGTTGGTTATTTTGCTCGTTAGTTGCTATAGTTTCTTCCTAGCCTCGATGGTCTTTACAATTTGGCGTGTTTTTGCAGTGGCTGGTACTGGTTGTTCCTTTCCATGTTTAGTGCTTCCTTCAGGAGCTCTTTTAGGGCAGGCCTGGTGGTGACAAAATCACTCAGCGTTTGCTTGTCTGTAAAGTATTTTATTTCTCCTTGACTTATGAAGCTTAGTTTGGCTGGATAGGCAATTCTGGGTTGAAAATTCTTTTCTTTAACAATGTTGAATATCGGCCCCCACTCTCTTCTGGCTTGTAGAGTTTCTGCCGAGAGATCAGCGGTTAGTGTGATGGGTTTCCCTTTGTGGGTAACCCGACCTTTCTCTCTGGCTGCCCTTAACATTTTTTCCTTCATTTCAACTTTGGTGAATCTGACAATTATGTGTCTTGGAGTTGCTCTTCTCAAGGAGTATCTTTGTGGCATTCTCTGTATTTCCTGAATCTTAATGTTGGCCTGCCTTGCTAGATTGGGGAAGTTCTCCTGGATAATATCTCGCAGAGTGTTTTCCAACTTGGTTCAATTCTCCCCATCATTCAGGTACACCAATCAGATGTAGGTTTGGTCTTTTCACATAGTCCCAAATTTCTTGGAGGCTTTGTTCATTTCTTTTTATTCTTTTTTCTCTAAACTTCCCTTCTCTCTTCATTTCATTCATTTCATCTTCCATCAGTGATACCCTTTCTTCCAGTTGATCGCATCTGCTACTGAGGCTTCTGCAATCTTCGCCTAGTTCTCGAAACTTGGCTTTCAGCTCCATCAGCTCCTTTAAGCCCTTCTCTCCATTGGTTATTCTAGTTATCCATTCTTCTAATTTTTTTTCAAAGTTTTTAACTTCTTTGCTATTGTTTTGAATTTCCTCTCGTAGCTCAGAGTAGTTTGATCATCTGAAGCCTTCTTCTCTCAACTCGTCAAAGTCATCTTCCATCCAGCTTTGTTCCATTGCTGGTGAGGAACTGCATTCCTTTGGAGGAGGAGAGGTGCTCTGTTTTTTAGAGTTTCCAGTTTTTTTGCTCTGTTTTTTCCCCATCTTTGTTGTTTTATCTACTTTTTGTCTTTGATGATGGTGATGTACAGATGGGTTTTCGGTGTGGATGTCCTTTCTGTTTGTTAGTTTTCCTTCTACCAGACAGGACCCTCAGCTGCAGGTCTGTTGGAGTTTACTAGAGGTCCACTCCAGACCCTGTTTGGCTGGGTGTCAGCAGCGGTGGCTGCAGGACAGCGGATTTTCGTGAGACCACAAATTCAGTTGTCTGATAGTTCCTCTGAAAGTTTTGTCTCAGAGGAGTACCCAGCTGAATGAGGTGTCAGTCTGTCCCTACTGGGGGGGTTCCTCCCAGTTAGGCTGCTCAGGGGTGAGGGACCCACTTTAGGAGGCAGTCTGTCCGTTCTCAGATCTCCAGCTGCTTGCTGGGAGAACCACTACTCTCTTCAAAGCTGTCAGTCAGACAGGGACATTTAAGTCTGTGGAGGTTCTTGCTGAGTTTTTGTTTGTCTGTGCCCTGCCCCCAGAGGTGGAGCCTACAGAGGCAGGCAGGCCTCCTTGAGCTGTGGTGGGCTCCACCCAGTTCGAGCTTCCTGGCTGCTTTGTTTACCTAAGCAAGCCTGGGCAATGGCGGGCGCCCCTCCCCCAGCCTCGCTGCTGCCTTGCAGCTTTATCTCAGACTGCTGTGCTAGCAATCAGTGAGACTCCGTGGGCATAGGACCTTCCAAGCCAGGTGCGGGACACAATCCCCTAGTGTGCCGTATTCCAGGCCCGTTGGAAATGCGCAGTATTAGGATGGGACTGACCTGATATTCCAGGTGCCGTCTGTTTCTCCTTTCTTTTTTTTTTTTTTTTTTTTTTTGAGACGGAGTCTCGCTCTGTCGCCCAGGAGTGCAGTGGCGCAGTCTCGGCTCACTGCAAGCTCCGCCTCCCGGGTTCACGCCATTCTCTTGCCTCAGCCTCTCCGAGTAGCTGGGACTACAGGCGCCCACCACCACGCCCAGCTAATTTTTTTTTTGTATTTTTAGTAGAGACGGGGTTTCACCATGGTCTCGATCTCCTGACCTCGTGATCCGCCCGCCTCGGCCTCCCAAAGTGCTGGGATTACAAGCGTGAGCCACCGAGCCCGGCCTGTTTCTCCTTTCTTTGACTAGGAAAGGGAACTCCCTGACCCCTTGCGCTTCCCGAGTGAGGCAATGCCTCGCCGTGCTTCGGCTCGCACACAGTGCGCTTCACCGACTGTCCTGCACCCACTGTTAGGCACTCCCTAGTGAGATGAAAACGGTACCTCAAGCAGAAATGCAGAAATCACCCATCTTCAGTGTCACTGGGGCTGGGAGCTGGAGACCGGAGCTGTTCCTATTCGGCCATCTTGGCTCCAACTAGCATACCACATTTCAAGATACATTGGTAAAAGCCATCTTATTAGCTTAATCAACAAAAATGTCTAGAAAATGTGAGCTTTTATTAACTGATAAAATATTAGAAGTTATATATGCATATATATATATATATATATATATATATAGATGTATAAACCACCCCTATAATCTTTATTAAATTATTTGGGAAAGGAGGGAGGGGATGAAATAAAAATAAGCTTCCAGCACATCCAGCCTTAAACATTAAGTTAACTTGCTATCTCTCCTGCTTCCTCATAATTGTTTATTAGGTACAGCCCCACAATCATTTATATTCTGTCACAAGATTATAGTTAAACTTAACTACTCATAGATAACAACTTGAGCATTGTGAAATGTTAAGTTTTCTCTCTGAGGTATTCTTTCAGATCCTACATACCAGTGAAACTACTGATATCAGCTCCTCCGAAGGGCTCCAGGAGAAGCTGACTCACTAAAGGGTGAAGTTTCCACATCCTGGTGATTTAATCCCCCTAACCCAAACCAGTCAGTGACCCCATTTATCCAGCCCGTAGTCCTCTACAGTCCCTTCACCCCAACCAAGTACTCTCTGGAAAGACAGATTTGAGGGTGCTCGCATCTCCTCACTCAGCTGTCCTGCAATCATTAAACTCCTTCTTTACTGCAAACTCTGTTTATCAATTTATCAGACTGAGACTGCACAGCAGTCAGAGCATACAAACACGTGAGTCCTGTATCATTTATAAATATTTAACTTTTATATATATTTAACTTCTATACACATAATTGACTATTTTGTATATTAATATTAGTAGGTAATAATAATATTTATATTTCCTCCATAGGTAGCTTCTGGGGCATTTCTGCCTGGTAAATTTTTATTCTTTAATTACAAAGACTAAAGTAACTTCAAAATATTATTGAGAATTTTTTTTCTGTTGATGGGACACTGAATTTGTAGGTAGAAATAAAAACCTAGCTTTTTACTAAACTTAATTTTAAACACAATTCAAAATATAAACATAAAATTAAGAATTTCCAAAATTAAACTTAGTTTTAGAAACTCACATAAGCAAGTGTAATACTGAAGAGCAAAGAAACTGTGGTCTACAAAAAAAATTATAAGTAATTCATGAAATCTAAGGGCTAATTTGTGAAGTAAATTTGGGGGATATTTTATGCTGTAGCTCCATCCTAGAGACCGAGAGAACCGCTCTAGGAAAACCTGCTCAACTCTTTTTAACCAGAAATTCTTTCTTTCTCCAGAAATCCCTTTCAGGTAATGCCTAATAATATCTCACTGAACATGTATTAGAAATCGTAGTTTAATTTTTAATTAAATAATTCAGTGAAAATATATTAATTGTAAAGATAAATTTTAACACATATGGGAATACTAGACTTACGGTGGTCATCAACCCAAAATGCTACAAAATTACATGGAATGGTTAGTTTGGCAAAAATAAATATCACCACTACCACCAAAAACCTAGGTTTCAAAAAGAAATAGAAGCATTCCAAAATGTTAAAAATTTCTCATTTGTCTACTTTCTAAATGCTCTTTAAAATACTTACATCATCATAATTTTGAAATTTAAAAGTAAAAAATAGATCTCCTAGTTAATATACTGCCTTAAAGTTACTCTGGTTCACAAACAGAACAAATCAAAGCATGACTTGACAGCTGTCAAATTACAGGAAATTGAAGCTAAATGAAATTGGACACCTCACCTCATCTAAACTCCTTACTTTATAAGAAGGAAAAGCCTCGCAAAATGTTGAGGTCATTTAACTTAAAGTCATCATGTGAGTTAGAGATAATCTGAGAACACCGCCTTTTTTCTCTTTGTTACTATTCTCTCATGACATTTTGCCTGAAAGCAGGTCTACTAAAGATAGAAGAATTTGTAATGAAGATGAACATATATCATTGCCTTTCTGCTTAGGGTTGTTCAAAATTTTCCCATTGATAATATATAAAATCCTACCTACTTTGACCTCCTCTCCTACCATTTCCTTGCTATCTCCTAGAACTTCATTCTTGACTCCAAAGCTGCACCCTCCTGCATCAGTTTCTTTTGTTTGAAATCTTCAGCCCTTCATAAATTTCATCCACCAAACTCCTATTTATCCTTTAACTTCCTATTATTTTTTCTTACAGTGCCACATTTTCCTTCATTAGCACATATCCAATTTAAAGTTATATAGTTTGAGTTTTTGCTTGACTTTCTGTTTCTCCATTAAAGCATAAGCTCCACAAAAGCAAGTATCATGTCTGATTAACAGGGTATACTCTATTCTTATAAGAGTGCTGCCACGTGAGTGTCAATGAATGTTTGTGAAATAAATGAAGGACTAAAGGAGTGACTGAACAAATAAAAATAAGTTCTCTGTGTGTATTGTATGTGTGAATAAGATTTTGAGTTTGGCCAAGGCAGTTAATCACATATTAACAACTCATTAGATACATAAGGTTTATAGCAATGAGGTACAAAATTGGTTCAACACCAAATTCTAAGATGAAACAAGGTTTGTGTTCAGAAATATAGTGTCAATTTTTCTAATATCAGCTGCCCTCCAACTATCAGCATGACACATGCAAACCATTGATACGTGTTTTTCTGTTTTTTTTTTTTTGTATTGAAGATTCCACATGAAGGAAAATTATTATATTTCTAATAGGAAGTCCTGTTCTAAATGACAACAAATCTGAGGGTGAACACATTTGTTTAAAAGAGAGAGATTAAAAAGTTAAGATGAGTTTCTGTTTGTACAGTATATAACTGAACAGAGTTGTATCTAGCAATTTGACAAGAAAGGTAAAACAGAACATTAACTTCAGCACACAAGTTCAGCTAATGATCTGGGATGGGGAGTTGTGGGTAAAGAGGAGGACAAAGACGAAAGACAACCATTTATCCCAAGTTACTTTCCAAAGATGAAAAAAAGCCCTCTTAGTAATGTTTTTCAAAATCTAACTACTTTCAAGAACATATCGATAAGATACAGAGAGATAACAATCAAGTTGGACATTAACTTAAAAGTCAGATGACTTTTTAAGCATAAGTAACTTAGAACTGTAAAGTAAAAAACAATAAATGTCATTGACTTTAAAGTGGATACTGAAGTAAAAAAAAACCCTTCTATTAAAAACTAGACTATATGCAGAAACTTATGTAGAAAACTTAGCATAAATATTTATACAAAGTTGCCCTACCATATTTTATTAAAGTATTACATTATAAATTAAGAGAAAATCATTTTAAAAATGAGTTATATTTTAGGCCTTTTTTCTCAAAATGAGTTTCATAAATTGATATGGTTATTAGCATAGGAATTTCAATAATAGGAACAAAGAAACCAAATGAAAACCTAATGTGTGTGTGTGTGTGTGTGTGTTTTGTGTGTGTGTGTATACAATTACCTGGCATTCCAACTTCAATATGTTTAAAAATATTTCAGTAAAAAATGTTATATTTATTTTAAGGTAGTTTGTAAAATATTTATTAGGTTTATTTGTAGGCCTTGCACATTAAGTTAAGCAATACTATCATAAAATAAATTATTTAATAAGGAAACAGAAACTCAAAGCTTCATATTACAATTAAATAAACTCTAAAGGATCTAGTAACTTCAACTGTATGCCCTAAAATAACATCAGGACTACAGTGTCTATCAACTTGCCCACAGAAAACGCAACAATGAAAGAAAGAAAGATATCTATTTTTTCATAAAAGATCAACACACTTTGTCCAATTTTTTTGTCCAACTGCTATAAAGTGGGCCAATGCTAATGGCAAATAAAAGAGCTGCCATTCAACATGCATTCTAGTAGTGAATATTAACTGACTACTATGTGAAGGCAATGTTCGTTGAACAAATAAAATAATCTTTGCCTGTGTGACGCTTATATTTTGGTCACTTTACATTTTACTGGAGGAAATGTGAAGAATAGAATACCAGCAATATTAACAACATTATCCCACTAGAACGTCTCCAGTGACTGATACTTTCAGACTCATCTCAATGACCCTATATGATCTTTATATTCCAAGGAACATGGCAATGGATTTTAACATTTCCAGATTAAAAGGTAATGGTAAAGTAATGATAACCAACGTAAAAATGACTCCCTGGAAACGAAAGCAACTCATTTCAAATGGCTTTGGAATGCCATTAGGACAGCACCTTTTTCTTTGTAATGAAAAAGTCTCACAATCCAGAGAGCAGGTCTTGTGAATTTTGATGAGAGGTAAGGCATTACAGAAAGACCCAAAAGTCATGCTCCAGATCCCGGCAATATAGCTAGTAGGACAGACACAGAGTACATAGTTTTACTACTGATCACAGTGATTTAGAGATTGGAACCCATAGTTCTGTGAGATCAGGCATCATTTCAAGATAAAATTTACATTTTTAACAAATGCAAACTTTGGCTCAGCTAAACAAGATACCTTGGGCTATATTTACTGTAGATAGATAAATTTGGCGTAATTAACCCTTCCACAGTCGAAACATACCATGTGCCAAAAATGATGTAAAGCACTGAATATGTGAGATAAAGTATGATGAATTCTATTGACAAATACAGGCAATAGATTCCATTTAATTGAGAAGAAACCTTATACCTAGCACAAGTCTTTTTCTGTGCATTAACTTTTCATAATACAAATATATGAAGTTATAGCCTATTTTATATTTAAATAAAAGTGTTTCCAAAGGTTAAGAAAGGGCACGGTGAGAGTGAGAAGCACCGTCTGGGTGGGAAGGACAATCTAGTTGTCTATCTGTGCTTTAAACTCCTATAAACATCATCTCCCACACCACGGCATCTAACTCAGAGTCACATTTGAATTGCCAGCAAATGGAAGCCTCATAAACCCAAAATGTGAACGGCAATGAAGTTCATAGAGCACGCTTTGAGTGCACAGAGTATCTTTGCAAACATTATCTTTTTTTTTTATTATACTTTAAGTTTTAGGGTACATGTGCACAACGTGGAGGTTTGTTACATATGTATACATGTGCCATGTTGGTGTGCTGCACCCATTAACTCATCATTTAACATTAGTTATATTTCCTAATGCTATCCCTTCCCCTCCCCACAAACATTATCTTTTAAGACTTTCACAATCACGCCATGAGATTATTCCCATATCAAAAAGTAGGAAATGAAAGCCTGGAAAGAAGTTATATTGACATTAAACTGCTCTCAAACCCAAGTGTACAAATGATTTTTCTTGCAAAGAAATTCATATTCTACACAAAGTTCTATTTCAAAACGAATTCTGGAATTCAATTAAGCACTCATCTTGAAAACGAGAGCTTAAGTGGAAATTCCTCACTGGTATTCAAGCAAATAAATTAAATAATGATATTAAACCTACATCTAATCTATTATTATTACATATTGAAAGTTTGCTATACAGCTACCACTAAGTTATACATTTCCAGTGACACAAACCAGAAAATGAATTTGTTTCTATTGGTACTAGCAAAACAAACAAACAAACAAAAAACTACATAGACAGCAAAATGCTGAATCTACTAATTTATCTTCTAATAACTTTCCACCCAGGAGCATTCGTCCCTCTCATTAGACAGTTGTTCTATGCTTCTTTTTTTCACATTCTAATTGCCTCACCTGAACCAAAAAAAGAATGTGGATCTAGGATCAATACCTTTTGAAAAGTCATTTATTTCATTATATTATTTTTTCATATATCTGCATTATTGCATAGAATACCTGATTGGTCTTATGCTAAGTTTTTCATGTAACATTACCTCTGCAAGATGTTAATACGTATCCTTCCAAAAATCTTTGAAAAATCTTGGGTAAAACATATTAAGTAAGTTCCTGTTTTATAGTTTTCCAAGAGTTTTACTATCCTTGGCCAATGACAAAATTCAAAGCAGAGATACAGTACACAACTTTTGTAAAACTTACCTATTTTTCTTGTAAGACTGTGGCTTTGTTTTGTTTTGAACTTCTTTTCTGTGATATGACATAAGACTGTGTGTTGAGTTAGGGGTGGGGACATACATTAACAGAGGTTTAGGAACTGCTTTGCTAAAGCAAGTTTGAGGAGAAAATGGGGAGACTAATACAAGATTTTCCTTTAAGCAGTGGGAGTTGAAGGGGTAGGTGGTTTTTGGAGAAAGAAGAGACCCATTCATGGCACAGGCTTCTTTATGTTTCTGCTCTGTGTGATACATAATGAGGATACAGACATTCACTTCCTCTATTTCCCACCCCTGGCCGGGGGTAACCCAAAGGTACCTGATAAAGACACAAACTTATAGCTGTATCAAGTATCCCTGAGTGTGTTAGGACTGGAGAGGCCTGAGGAATAAAAAACATGCATGCATTAAATGGAACAAATACAGAGAATAAGAAAACTCAGACATGGTAAAATAACTGTGTACCTTTCCTTACAACCCAGCACATCACAGGGTACATGACTTCCTTTTGACCTGCTTCCTTTATGTTGACTGCATGAACAGGGAAGGGGGTTGGGGTACACGTGGGAGATAATTGTATTTATTATGTACCTGCTATTAATACATCTATAGAGACAATTGGAATGACTATACTGAAGAAACAGCAAGGGAAGAACTGAAAACGCTAAAATAAATACTTCGTTCTCTAAAAAATACTACAAAAAGACTTCTCACGTCTGACAAATTACATTTTAGTCTAATAGTAATAAGTGACCAAAACTAAGGTGATTTGATAAATATCATAAGGTATTTTATTGTGAAATTGATATGTATACGTATTGCTTATAAAGCTCAGTAATCTGTTATTGAATTGAGAAATTACTGAGACAACATCAAAAGCTGTCATTTTTGTTTCTATGTTGTTATTGTTATTGTTTGTGAGGTGAGAGCTTCTAAACTTTATGACTGTTTGAAAGGGGCCTATATAGACCTTGCCTGAATATCAAGTCAGGTGAAATGACAAAAACCTTTCTGATTTATTGGGTTAGACAAAGAAAAAATTGAGAAATTGAGCATCATTAAACTTAAAGACTTTTGTTATTCAAACTGTGCTTAGAATGAAAAGAAAAGCCACAGGTTGGGAGAAAATCTTTTCAAAACATATTCAAAACATTTTCAAAACATATCAGATAAATTAGTGGTATTTAAAGTATACAAAGAACTCAAAAATAAGAAAGAAAACAACTCATTTAAAAAATAGGCCAAAGGTCTAAATACAGCTGTCAAATAGGGATATTGAAGTTACTAGTCATGTATCATTAGGGAACTGCAAGTCACAGCAACCGTGAGATATTATTACATGACTATTAAAATGACCAATATCCAAAAGTCTGATAATACCAAGAGCTGGCAAATGTGAGGAGAAACAGGAACTTTTATTCATTGCTGGTGAGAATGCAGAATAGTACATCTCCTTTGGGAGTCAGTTTGGCAGTTTCTTATAAAACTAAACATACTCCTACCACACAACCCAGCAATTACATTCCCTGGTATTTACTTAAAGTATTTGAAAACTTACATGCACACAAAAGCCTTCTTCCCATGAATGTTACAGGAGCCTTATTCATGATCACTAAAATCGAAATGTCATTCAGATTCAGGAAGTGAATGGAAAAATAAACTGTGGTACATCCAGGCAATGGAATATTATTCTGTCAAGCTACAGAAGACACACAGGAACCTTTAAATGCATATTGCCAAGTGAAAGAAGCCAGTCTGAAAAGTCTACATACCGTATGATTCAACTACATGACCTTCTGGAGAAAGCAAAACTATGGAGACAGTAAAGAGATCAGTGGCTATTAGGGATTTGGAGGAGGTTTGCACAGTCTAAACATGTCATGTGCCAACAATGACGTAAAGATATGTGAGATAAAGTATGACGAATTCTATTGACAAACACACGCAATGGCTTCCATTTAATTGAGAAGAAACCATATACCTAGCACAAGTCTTTTTCTGTGCATTAACTTTTTGTAATACAACTATATGAAGTTATAGCCTATTTTATATATGAATAAAAGCATTTCCAAAGGTTAAGAAAGGGCACAGTGAGAGTGAGAAGCACAGTCTGGGTAGGTAGGACAATCTAGTTTTCTATCTGTGCTTTAAACTCCTATAACCATCAACTCAATCTACTAATTTATCTTCTACATAAATTAGTAGAGGAAGCGATGAACGGATGGAGCAAGGAAGAATTTTAGGAGAGTGAATCCATTATTCTGTATGACACTGTAGTGAGGATTATTTGTCATTACACATTTGACAGAACCTATAGAATTCATAAGACAAGGAGTAAACTCTAATATAAACTACATACTTTAGTCAATAATAATGTACCAATATTGACTCATCAACTATAACAAATGTACCACACTATTGCAAGATGTTAAAAATCGGGGAAATTGGGGTAGAGGCTGAGGATGACGTGTGAATGCTTATTCACTTCTTTCTACAAACCTAAAATTGCTTTTAAAAAGTCAATACAAATTAAAACAAGGCAGGGTTTTCATGCAATGGAAAAAAACACACAATTTTAGTAAATGACTGATAATTATGCTTATGCCACTTTGCTAGATTACACTTCATTAATAAATATAGTTTCATTCTTCATGTTATAAAGCAGAATAAAGTCAGATATCTAGAGAAATTGATTTTAATTATTAGAGTAAAAGCATTTTCACCTCCAACGTCAGAATTTCTTCAGAATCAGTCCATTTTATAGTTAAATCAATCATTGATTTTAAAAAAATATTGAGAAAAACATTAACTTCACTTTTTCCATCAAACTCAATGTCATGACAGCATTGTGAGTCATTTCAATCTAGGATTAAAACCTATTTCTGGACCCAGTGGACTTACTGTGATAGATTCTGAAAATGTAAGACGTTAAAGTCCAGTCTTTGATCTGCTGTCCTCTGCAGTTATCAAAAGGTCAGTTTATCCTGCTTCTTTTCTCTCTTTTTCATATATCTTGCACTTCAGCTTAATATTAGTATTAAGCTAAATTTCTTATTTTATTTTGATTGATAAAGGAAAACAGATTGTTTCAATACAGTTACTGAGAATAAGCAGCAAAACGTACTTATAAAGTACACAAGAGAGCTATCAGATAAAAATTTGTTCAAAAAAAGATTTGGAAATTTTTATTGCATGAATGTTCAAACGGAAAGGAAAGTTTTCTGGATTCTTTTTCCACCACACATGAGTAGCAGCACTAAAGTAGTGAATAATGTCCGTTCAATTGGTAGTTTTCATGTATTTCTGATATCAGAAATGGACTGTTAGTAACTAGTTTTAAAAGCAGAGCATTTTTGTGCATGGCATTCCCCTGAATTCCAAAGCCCAAACTTAACTTAGGCTAATTTCTCTCTGCTGGGAGCACCATTAATTTCTCATAGATAACATTTCATATATATGTGGCATTCTGATGATGTAAAGGAATTCACACATTATGGGCCTACAAGCCAAATTTAATCAATGGCTTGCTTCATATGGCTGAGAGCTAAAAATTGTTTTGGCATTTTTGAAGTGTTTAAAGAAGGAGAAGGAAGGGGAGAAGAAGAATGAGTAGATGAAGGAGAGACAGAGACTACATATGGCCAGCAAAGCCTATAATATTTACTGTCTAGTTCTTTACAGAAAGAAGTTTTCCAATCTTGAACAAAACACACACATCTTTGTTATGCCAGAAAAGGACTACAATAAGTCTTCACTTAACATCATCGACAGGTGCTTGAAAACTGGTCATAGGTATATAGATTTATGGTCACGTGATGTTTTGATACACGCATACGGGGGGATAAATTGCGGATGGTTAATTGGTACAAAAATACAGTAAGCGAAACCGATTTTACCATAGGTTGACATCAAAAGAGTTAAGCTTCTATGGCTTTTGGTAACTAAAACGTCAACAAACTTGTAAATAAAGATCAAAACACTTCTAATATTAAATGCTGAAATAAATTTCAGCTATTCATACGTTTAAGATTAATAAAAGCTAGTAAAATCATTATTTACCTACTTATTTCAGTTTAGGGTTGCAGTTGACCACAGCCTATCCTGTCAGCTCAGGACGCAATGTGGGAACCAGCCCTGGACAGGACGCCGTCGCATTGCAGGTGCACTCACACATACCCACAGTTACTCAGACTGGGACCACATAGACACGTCAATCAACCTCACATGCACAGCCTTGGGAAGTGAGAGGAAACTGGAGCATCCAGAGAATATCCATGCAGACATGGGGAGAATACACAAGCTCTACACAGACAGTGAACCCCAATTGGAATCAATTTGTTTTTTCTCATCAACATTATAATGAAATGACATTGAATGAAACGTCGTTATTCGAAGAACTGTTGTACTCAGTTCTAAACATTTCAGAATTAAGAGATCTACACACATCCTCTTCTATATAATGGAGTGGGTCTCTTAAAATTTCCTGGCAACATACTCTTAGCCTGCCTAGGAAACACTTTAGAAGAGAACTGCATTATAATAAATTTTCATATTCTATTTAGATCTTCCTATTTCTCCCTCTACTTATTAAGGTACAGTCTTGTATATGTAATCCTTCAGTTCCTGAACAAGGTGAATATATGATCTCATGATTTGTGTTTTAATTTCTCAACTTCGTTGAGATTTGGGAATGTGAGGATGATGGAAAGGAAAGAAAGGAACTCAGCAGCTATAAAAGAAATCTGACCTTTAATTTTTTTATTGAATTTGTTTCTTGTTTTATTTTTCCTTCCTTTGCACAAATGAGAACTTCTAGTTTTATAAAGGGTACCACCAATTTTAGGACAAAAATTTGTATTTGTGGGATGACACAAGTTGGAGACACAATGATTTAGAGATTGCATATCAATTTTATCAAATAAATGTGATAAAGTAGGTGATATGCACACACACACACACACACACACGTAGTGACAAAACCATTGACACAGATACCCAGATGGCACTTAATGTACTTCCAGCCTTAAATTCTTTCTCAAGGACAAGCCATTTGTTTGCAAATGATTTAGCATTCAAAAACGATTAAACACGAGAAAAAATGCATTGCACATAAAGTTCAGATTACAAATGAATTAAAGCCATACTAATATAACTATAATTTATAATGAATTCAAATGGCTTTCAGAAGGGTCATCTGTAGAATGTGAAGAGCAATCTGAATTTATTCTTCTGGTAACTGGTCACAGCAATGTTTTCTAGACTAGTGAGTGAGTGCTCATACAGCACCATGTGTGTTCAACAACACATAAAGTTGGATGACAAAATCTACTTTAGTGAGAAGGCAGCTATTTCCAGGGGCACCAATACTGATGTCTGTTTTGAGTCTTGGGTTTGCTTTTGTTTGTTTACAAGGCAATGTAATGTTTAAGGAAAAAAAAAATTCTACCAATCCATGTTGAGTGAACATTTCAATCCATGTAAAGGCAAAAGTCAGCTGCCACCATGCCATGCAAACCTTATAGTACATGACATGTTAAATCGGTAACCTCGAAAGGGACTTCTGAGAAGCTATGAGTAAAAGGCACACACAAAATGCCTCTGAGATGAATTCACAAATGAAACGGAAAAGGATATCTGTGTATATCCAAGAAGAATAGTAATTATCAGAAAACAAGAACACTTCTAAATTGAAAGAATCCCTAAAGTAAAAGAAGACCAAAGAAAAAGAAATAAAGATGAGAAGAGAGATGAGGCGGAAATGGTGAGCGACAAGGAGACATACTGAGAAAAAAAGTAGCTAAAGATAGTGTGTTATTATTTCAGCAAAATTAAGTATATCAATACTGAGAGATATGACTTGAAATAGATTCAGTACCTCAAGCAGAAAGAGAAACAAATAACATCTGGGTTTTTCTTTCGATAACCAGTATTTTAAATACAAAAATCTAAAAATTTTATCTTTGTGTAAGAGTTACACATTTATCATACCAATCAATAACAAAAAGGCGCTATAAATACTTTATGGAAATAAATGTCCTAGCAGATGTTAACCAGACATCAGTCTTCACCGGTAAGGATTAGATTTGAAGGTGTTTGCAGATAATTAAAACTTGTTTTTATAACATAACTTAGCAGCTAAGCAGTATAATGAAAATGGGATATTCAAATTATAAGATATAAAATATTAAAGATAGAAGAACATGTTTATTTTTTCAATATAAATATTGTTACAGCTCAGAGAAACAGTATGAAATCTCAGGGCTCATGAAAGGCCACATTCTAGAGATAGTGATTGACAGGTGTGGTAATTCCCCTACAGCGTGGTGCCTGTTGTCATGGAGTAGCATGTCTCCTACAGGGTACTACCAGCAGGTTCAAGTAGGAAGAGCCAATAGTCCATGTGAGAAACCCCGGAAGGCTAAAGATAGAAGGAAATATTTGTGGCACGTTGAAGAGCAAGTTCACCAGGTGAATTGGCATGTGGCTAGGGTACAACTTCCCATACATACATAAATAATGAAACACACAAAAAATTATCAGAAAAGTATTTTATTATGATTAGAGTCATGATTAGCACTCTCATCAGGAGAGTTTTATGTTTTTTTCTAGCCCTACTCTATACTTTTTAAACACAGTCTCCAATTTTGAAAATAAAAGTTTCTTATTTTTAATTCAAATCTCAATTAAAATAAAACAAAAACCGAAAATGCAGAAGTTCCTTATTTTGACCATCTATATATCATACACAATAAAAAGACTGATAAAATTCCACTAAACACAACAGCTAGATCCTTATTCCCGTTACTGCTTAAGCCCATTCCAATAAGGATTTTGTACCAAATCTGCCCTTGCCAAGCCCACCTGGGGCCTTCATTTTATTATTTGCAATGGACAATTTTAACTTCACATCCATGTTGGCTTCCTTACATCCTAGATGCACATACAGCCAGATTTTTTCCCATCAGATGTGATGTGATCTTCCAACTTCGGAATGCCTTGATGACCTCCTCTTTATCTAAAGATCACTTTAAAAAGCCTGAAGTATTTGGCTCTTCCCTAAATCTTTGGCCAGACGTAATGTCATCCTCCCATTGGCTTTCTTTGTCCAAACTACATTACCCTTATCTCAGATCTTCAAACAAGTTATATTTCCTGCCTAAGATCTTTGTATGAGTGAGTGAAAGGTCTGATGAAGATAGTTCCTCTTTGCCCCCAAAGGTTTCATTGATCACGCTGATAATGAATTTACTGTTATTTTAATCTCTTACTGTTATACTCAGGCTTAAATTCTCTACCCTACACACTTCAGTTGACATAATTTTAATTTCCACTATGATGCTTCTCTCTCTTCTATCAACACTCTCTCCTCACAGGGTTTCATCCAGATCAGGAGTCAGTAACATTTTTGACAAACAGCCAGATAGTAAATATTGCAGGCTTTGTGTTGCCAAGAGGCAAATTTATGGAACTTTCCCTGCTGAAAAATTTCCCTGTATTTTACATTTTAGACTTATAAATGCCACACGTACTTATAACTCATGAGCCATACAAAAACAGGCGGCAGACCAGATCTGGCTCATGGGCTATAATAGTTTGCCAACCCCTCACCTAGATTCATGACTTGAGGCATGATCTATAGGCTACGATGATCTAACTCACATCTCTAGCCAAGTCAACTTGTCAGTGCCTACTTGATGTCTCCACTTGGATTCTAACTGGCGTCTTAATTTAAGATTAAAAAAATGTAAAATCAATCACACATACGCACCTACCCACACCTCTGTCACTTGCAAACTGCCTCACATCATCAAGACTTTGCCATATCACTAAAAGTGACCATAATCCCCCATGTCCCTAAATCCAAATACCTTGATATAATTCTTGCTCAGTAAATTCAGTCATCTTCAAATCAACTTCCAATCTCAACTGATTTTCTCCAACTTTATTGCTACACTCATAATCCCAACTACCATCATCCTTCAACTGGACAGGTGCAACAGTCAGCTAAATGAACCCCCTTCCTTCACTACTGTACCCTTCCACAATAGTACACCCTCCTAAGCGCTAACCTCATCGTATCACACATCCATCATACACTTTTCAATGTAGTTAATTTATATTCACACTTTGATATAAGATCTAGATTTGGTCCCTGAGAACACTCATGTAATCTCTCTCCATGCTCTTCCTTCATGGACATTCCAGCCAAACCGGCCTTCTTTTCTTTGTAAGAAACGATCAAGCTCTGTTTTTAAATTACAGAATCTTTATAATCTGCCCTTCTTTCTGCTCAGAGCACCCCAGATCTTCAAAGTACCTTCCTATTTGTCTTCACTCAACTCTCAAATGAAATATTACCTCCTCAGAGAGAAAAATGCTCTGAAATACCTACAGCCAGATCAGTGCCTTCCTACTTGCCAGTTTTACTCAGTCATGTTATCACATGTAATCTTCTTCGTAGTAGTGTACCTTATAGCCCTTCACACCATTGCTTTGTTTAGGTATTTGTATGTCTTCGTCCTCTTTCCCTCCTCACTACAGTATAGCCAATTGTGTCTTTGCCTTCTTCACTGCTATATCCCCTTGTGCCTGGTAGGCTTTCTATAAACAGCCATTTATTGACTTATTGACTACATGTATATGCTAATCCTTTTTACTAATTTTTGTTACACTATATATTTCTCTTCTCCCTCTCTTCGCTTCCCTCTTCTCATGTCCCTTGATGCTTCCTACTCAATATTAACATGGACATCATTTTGTGTCTTCAGCATTTCTCTTTTCATTATATTATGATAGGTTAATTTTCCTAAGAAAACACTATTTTGACAAAAGCAAAGCATTAAAGTAAAGCAGCATAGGATCAATTTTTTCCTATTGAAAAGGAAACACCATCTTTCCGAGAAGACAATTCCACAGAAAACAAGACAAACCAAAACATTTCCGGTAAGTCCTAGTTCCCAAGACTTGAAGCCAGTATGTTTTTACACTTTCAAGTATCCTTGACTGTAGAGATAAAAGGTATCCACTTAGAGATATTAACTCATTACCACTGCCTAAATTTGGCTTCCAGAAACACAACTTAATATGACATCAATGGATGTGATAATCATTTGAAAGTAGCTTTATCAAAATCATCCAACAGAACAAGTTACTTTCCTAATTAGCATCTTCAGTTAAATACCTAAATCTGATGAATAATAAGTTATGCATTATGCTAAATTGCACTGGCTCACTATCCTAGAATGCTTTCAAATTAATTAAAAATGAGATATTCAGTGATGAGAAATATAAAAAGATAAAAACCTATTTCAATCAGTTTAAATTAGAATTTAACATTTCTTCAATACACTATTTTGTAGTCAATTGCAAGAGTAATAAAGCAAAATTATTGAGTCTTTAATAGTGACCGTTCAAAATTCATAATGAATTATTAAAAAGAAAACTAAGGTCCCTACCAACTTTCCACCTCACTTCAAAGCACAGCCAAGGTCATTACAACAGGAAGTAAGACTCCACACAATTCCCACTTCTTTGCCTCTATTCTGTTACTTCTGGAATCTTCTACTACTCCAAATTGTGTGTTTGCTCCAGACTCAGCAGTTCTCACCACCTTGTTCTTCCAATTGCCATCTTCTCTGTGCGGCCTTTCTTGACTACCCAGTTAAAAATTACCCTTTGAAAATTATCTGATCCCCATCCAGGATTACTTTTCACCATCTAACTTACGATACTTTGCATATTTATGTGGCTCATTGTCTGTTATCTGTCTCCCTAAGTTAGAATGCGAGCTTCATGATGGCAGAGTTTTGGTCAATTTCCTTCACTCAATAATTCCTGACCCAAAGTAAACACTTCATAAGTATTTTTTGAATATACAAATATATAGTCCGAATTATCAAGGAGCTTATAAATAAATAAAGACACAACCCAGCATATAGTGCGGTTTGAGAATTATCGATAGTGTGGTATAGGAGGAGGTATGTAAACTATGAGAAGCAACAGTTAAATAAGAAGCAATCCAGAAAGACACACAGTGTGGGTGACATCTGAGTTAAAGGACAGAAGGTAAGAAGATAACCAGATGGAGAAAAGAGAGGAAGATCTTACAAACAAGCATCAGAAGTTACCATAAGAAAAGCAAGTACAAAATCATCATAAGAAAAACAATTGCATCCCAGTTATTATGACAAACATAATTAACTATGAAAACCCAGAACAGTTCATGCTTTGATAATGCTAAAGTTGATACGTAGATTAAGATGTGATATAACAATCTGCAAATCTTAGTGCTTCCTAACTTTTGAGAAAACATTTTTAGGCAAGATATGATGATTTAAGGAAGAAAAGTTGCTGATGGATGAGGCATGTTGTCCCTTAAAGACAAACACTATGAAGACTGCGTACAGCCTTTATAATGGAAAGGTGCCACGTTTTTTTTTTTTAAGTCTTTGGAATCTCAGTTGGCAACTTTGAAATTCATGTGTAATTCATGAGTTTTTCAAAAGAAATGTAATAAGTAACACAAGTGATTCTAGAGCTTGTCTTTAGGCTGAGGTAGATATTGGCATTATAAATTGAAGTGTTAGAAAGGAACAATAAGAATTAAGAATAAGCAGTAATTTCTGCCAAGATCTGTGGCACCCAGTCTCACACATAAGGCTTTTTGGAATCTCTTGGTTTCCAAGGTTCAGGCTCTCATACTTTAGTTTGTACATAAAGGACTTAAGTTATTCTTAAAGCACAGTTTTAGCACTTCACACCAGGAGATGGTTATGAGACTGATCACAGGATAAAGTGAAATAGGATGTGTGCCTGCTTGTAGAAGGAACCTCGTTCCTTCTGCCACTCTATTCCTACTTTTCTGGCAGGAAAGTCCTAGAAAATATTTCATATACAGCTTAATTTTAAACAATTTACATTATATTTTACTATTATTAGCTTCTAGAATATCTTAGCTTAGGCTGGCCCTTGTGGCTCACACTTGAAATCCCAGCACTTTGGGAGGCTGAAGTGGATGGATCACCTGAAGTCAGGAGTTTGAGACTAGCCTAGCCAACATGGTCAAACCTAGTCTCTACTAAAAATCCAAAAATTAGCCGGGTGTGGTGATGCGTACCTGTAATCCCAGCTACGCGGGAGGCTGAGGCAGGAGAACCATTGAGCCCGGGAGGTGGAGGCCGCAGTGAGCCAAGACTGTGTCACTGCACTCCAGCCTGGGCAACAGAGCAAGACTCTGTCTCACAAAAACAAAAAACAAACAAAAAAAGAGTATCTTAGCTTATATATTTCTCACATCTGATCCTACTACTTTACTTCTTTTTTCCTGTTTATACCAATTATTTCTATTCCTCTTTACATATAGGCAGAAAGATAAGACTAAAATGTGCCATAGACAATGACATCTAGTAAATTTACATATTCTTCATGTTTAATTCCACGACAGATTTCAAATACAACCAAAATCTCCAAATAAAATCTTAATTCTAAATTGAGTGCTTGTACAGTCTTCAAATATGTTCAAATAGAACATCAAAGCTCAATAAAAATAGTTATATCACTTGGGATGGTGTTTAAAATATTTTTTCCTAAATAAATTCAGCTTCAGAGGATGAGAAAACCTTCATTAGGAGACGTTTTAAAGAGCAAATTAAGTTAAATGTGAAGGAAATCATACTTTATTAGGTTGAATAGTAAGATATTTTTGTTACTATTGTGAATTAATGCCATCCAAATATTGAGTGATGTAATTCAATTTAGTAAAAGAAAAAAGTCTAAATTATCAACTTCTTTCCTTATAAAAATGAAATATGCCATAACTTGCATTTTTTCCACGGCAATGACCCTGATGATCAGAGAGGTTAAAACCTAAAAACATGTAAAATCATCTAATCTAAATTATAAAAAAGAAATCCCTTTCTTCAGAAAAAATAATTTTTTAAGGAAGCACTCAAAAACAAATCTCTACTAGTAGATATACAGCATACACATCTCTTACTATCTCCCATGCAGACTGCATAAAAAGGCTTGCTGGCTACTTTTAAGAAAACAACATTCAGATGTCTGGAAAGTATCTGAAATGCATGATTAATCTACACAGATAATTTTCTCAAGAAACCAAATTTTGAAGACAAGTAATTCAAAAGTCTATTGTCTTTAAAGTAAATCCACTGGTATTCTTAAACTGCTGTAATCCTTTCTCTGTTTACCTTATAGTGTGAACCTCTCAAGCTATGGGAATGCATGTCATCTCTAAGAATAGCTGACTTCTTTTGTAGGAAAGAGCTGTTGGAAATGACTGTTAGGATTTCAAATGTTTGGGAGTGTGTATTCATGTGGGTTTTATGTGTTGAATATTTGCATTTATAATTTTAAGATGCTGAAATTAAAAACTAAAATAACCTATGTAACATAATTCTGCCATAGGATAAATTAAATTCTATTAAATATTCCCATACAAATTATTGTCTACCACAATGTAAAAATATTTATGTATCACAAAGATGTAAGAAACACTGACTTCTATTATACAGCAGAGTTCAATTTCACTACTACTTAGCTTGATGATATTTTAAGGTCATGTCTCTTGGAATACACACTCAATATTCATTGCCAAATGTCTGAGCTTACCTCTCTTGAAGCAATATTCAATTATCAAATGAAAATAATTTACCAAGCAACCTCACAAAACACAAACTCTAGGTAGCATCAAGGTTTTTCAAAGTGATTATTCCTTACTGGTCGCGATCCTAAGATGTTAAAACTCATAGATCACATGATCTGAGAAGCTGTAAACCTTTAATTCAAAGTCGGATACTACCTTCAGCTGTCAAAAGAATTATGCAATCACTTAAACTTCTGGAATGAAAGAGAAAATGAAGGGAACAATAAAAGTAACTTTGAAATGCACTGAGAAATGAACACAAGGAACCAAATGGAGGCAAAGGCAGAGAGAGAGAGAGGGCTGTTTATCTAACCTTCCCTTCTTGAGTGGGTTTTCTCTGATATCTCTAGAGAATAATTGGATGTGTAACAATGAAATACAAAACACAAGATATTGTCTTCATATAATTACTTGTAATGATTCCAAGATGGCATAATTTGAGAACCTGCTAAATAGGACAACAAAGTGATCTGCTTTTCCAAAATTGTGCCCCTTAACTTATATATTATTTCATGGTGAAGATCAATAAAACTGAAAATTGGAATTGCCAGATATTAACAGATTTTATTTTTTGAATGCTTAACGGCTGACCCAAAATCTGGTCATAAAAATGGAAGTTAAATTAAATTGTACTCAAAATTTAAGTTTGCTACACTTGTAAGAACCACTTGCTTCTTCAAAATCTCAAACTTTCTCATAACTAGCAGCAAATTGAAATTAGGAATTTAAGCATGTAAATTCATCGTGGAAACCAAATTGATTAAAATTTTCTGTGTATTCATGATAATGTTTAAAATTTTTGCTACATTTAAACCCTAAGTTAGTTACAAAAACTCTAAAATTATGCTTGTTTAAAAACTTGGGCTAACTTGCTTTTGAAAACATACTGACATATTCGTTCCATTCTTCTTATAATTATTTTTGTGTCACTCTCAAACAGCACACCATTGTATATATCCCCAAAATGGCACTTCTTTGTTAAAGCCATTAGGACAGAAATATTTTTGAGCCAGATGCAATGGCTCATGCCTGTAATGTCAGTACTTTGGGAGGCCTAGGTTAGAGGACTGCTTGAGGATAGGAGTTTGTGACCTGCCTGGGCAACATAGCAAGACCCAGTCTTTACAAATGAAATGAAAATAAAATATAAAATAAACTGGCTGGGCATAGTAGTGCACACCTGTGGTCACAGCTACCAGGAGGCTGAGATGAGAGGACCATATGAACCCAGGAGTTTGGGGCTGTGAATGAGCTATGACTGCACCACTGCACTTCAGCCAGAACTATGGGTTGGTGAGTTAGAAATAAGTTCTCAGTTCTGAATATAATAACCGCTCCTGGCACTCCCCAGAATGACCTGGGTTTTCTTTTGCCTCTCTATAGTCCCTCTTCCTCAGGAAATACCCCCATGGTTCTGCCCGCTGTGCTATTAATTACACCAATGCTTATTATATGTCAGTTCAGTTTTATCTAGATTCTCCCAAAGTCAGTGCTGAACTTAGTTGTTTGAAAATGTATATATTGTAATAGTTACCAAAAAGACAAAATACAGCTAGAAATTTATGCTATTTGTTTTATTTCCATCGTAGGTATATTTCCTTTTAAAATTCATATATATCTTTCTCTAAGGATTGTCTCCGTTTTCAGATGTTAAGCACTTTCTCATGCACACACCACCTGAGCAGCAAAGACACAGAGTCCACGTCAGGGAATGTCACATTCAGGATAAGTACCTATTATTCTGTAACTCAGAAGTAGGAAAATGGATGTCCTCAAGCAGATGCTTTTCTTGACAGATACAAAAAATTGACAAGGATCACTGACTTACTTCCAACCCACCATTCATCCCTTTTCTCTTATTTTGACCCTAAGGGTCCCAGAGGGATAATGGCCCTACATTCCTATTTAGAATTCAGATTTCAGACTGCATTTCTTATATCATTGTTTATAAGTAGTGGTTGCACACAGTCGCGATAATACTATGACATTAATCTACATTCCTCGTTAAATGGATTTTTGTCTTCCGTTTTTGAGCTTAGCTACAATTTCTCCCACGGTTTCTCTAAGAAGATTCCCCAATGACTGAAACATTTAGAACATGGTCCATTCATAAATATGACACTGGGATTCCCCAATGACTGAAACATTTAGAACATGGTCCATTCATAAATATGACACTGGGATTCCCCAATGACTGAAACATTTAGAACATGGTCCATTCATAAATATGACATTGGGATTCCCCAATGACTGAAACATTTAGAACATGGTCCATTCATAAATATGACATTGGGATTCCCCAATGACTGAAACATTTAGAACGTGGTCCATTCGTAAATATGACATTGGGATTCCCCAATGACTGAAACATTTAGAACATGGTCCATTCATAAATATGAAGAGCTTGTGTAGAAACTATAATTTACTTATCCTATTATGCTTAAGAAATTATGTGAAATAATGTGAAAATAATCTTATAACATTTGCATGCATATTTGCTGCAAGAGTCATACTTCATTGATACTTAATCATAATCTCGGACATGGTGGGTCCCGATAACCAATATTTAATGCAAGACTGTAAACTTAATAGAGAGAAAACCTTATTTATAAATTTTCATGTGTTCTTTTCTTGACAATAAGGAGCTGTGAGATTTGTATTTTAAAGGATACTTAGTAATAAAAACTTTAATTTTTAAATCTTTTATTTTTAAATTCTGCTTAATTGCATAAAAGTTAAAAGGTAATATTTAATATTTAATGAGGCTTATTGAGCTAAATGATGATATGCAGCTTGTGTTATACTTGCAATTATAAGATTTGCTCATTACACCTAAGCAATCTCCTTCACTCAATCTAGCTACCACTAAGGAAGCAAAATTCCCTGAATCATAATATCAAAGCATTCCATTATGTTTTCTATTAAGTTGTTTTGTTCTTTGAATCATTGTCTATTTTAATTTATCCTTTTAGAAAGAAAACAAATTACTTAACTTGCATTTCCCACTAGAAGCTTCACTACAGCTAGACTTGGAATTGATTTCAGGCCATTTTTTAATAAATGATGGTCCCTAGTGAAAGATAGAATACTGGAGCCATCAATATTGAGTAAATAAAAGGGTTTGGGTAAATAAGAGAGAAGATACCTATTTTTCTCAAATATTTTAAATATCTAATAACCTATTCCTCATCTAAAACAAGCCACAATTACTGGAAATGATGGTCAGAGGGAGGTTTTAGCAACCCTGTGTAATACTACATGTCATGTTGGATCACTATTACAGAGAAACAGTTGTCATGCTGCATTTTAGTAATTCTACACATTACCAGAGAAATAGACAACTCTTATAGCCACAGAAATCCAACGTAGCTACTGTCTACATATTCCTGTTTTAGACCTTTGGTGAAAAAAACTACTATGTGTATTGAATATATTTTACATTAGTTTTATCACAAAAAAGAAAAATGAGAATTCTATTAGATGCAAATACAAATTCTGAATGACAGGAAAGAAAAATTAAAATCAAAGCTGATCTTAATTAACAAAATGTATTATCTGCTTACATGTATATACAACTGTTCATATACAAAGGCACAGATGCATTTGTGGTTTTGAAAAATATCTATTTCATTTCAAAACTTCATTGAACAATATTACATATGGCAAGAAAACTGCTCTTTTTGAAGGATCTTTTAAAAAGTGTTTATTAGATACTTCAAACTAGCAAAGCTCAACTTCATCACAATTATATAATAACACTGCACACTTTCAATTTTATCTGGAGAAATATACCTATCCCTTGAAATAACTCTGTAAACTTCCTGCTCACAGATTTCATTTCAAGCCTTGAAAATGCAGAAAATCAGTGCCGAATATACTTGCCCCGAAAGGAAAAGAAAATTTCAGGGGTGTCAGGATGTTTTATCACATCAAATACAGAATTGCAATTTGTATCTGAGCAGGCAACACACCTCCAAAAATAATACAATACTTATCACAAAATACATTCACAGATACTAGATTTGGCACAAACCACTCCATACAGCTATTGATCAAATCAGTATTGAAAGCCTTATTACAAAATCTATGGCCCTTTTCTACTCTCCAACAGACATTTCAGGATGCCACAACCTTGCAGTTCCACTCTATCATTAATTTCCCCTAAATACACTTGGCAGAAGAACGAGAAATGTCACATTTTGCATTTAATTTCTAAAGAACATCACATCCTTTAAGAATAGGTTCTTGAAATTCTAAAATGTAAAACATAAAAACCCTAAAGAGACAAACATCCAAAAACATAAAAACCCTAAAGAGACAAACATCCAAAAACTTTTCTTCAAAATCACAACAACTTTATATGCTACGTGTTCCTGTAAAATACCACACACACAAACACACAGGCACACCCACCCACCCAAAACACACACACACGCATATATATGGCCTCATAATACCTCACATATATATACATATCACCAATTACAACAGAGACACACCCATATATATGGCCTCATAGTACCTCACATATATATACATATCACCAATTACAACAGAGACACACGCATATATATAGCCTCATAATACCTCACATATATATACATATCACCAATTACAACAGAGAAAAGCCAATTTCAGAAAGATGGCTTCAATTTTGATGCATTTACTCACACCTAGTTCTATTTCAATTTAACTGATGCAGAGACATTACAATGCCCTGTAACAAAAACCTGACGGAAGATTATAACAAATTGCTTAAACATCAAACCAAAGACTCAGCATAATTTCATCACAAAGCTAAATTCGCATCCAACTCGCAAAGAATTAGAAAATCCTTGCACTTACCTTGGCCTTGTCCATTCCCCAGATGACCCCAAAAGACCACCGTCCTCATCAACAGCCCCGGAGCCCACGTCCACATCCTTCTAGTGACACGCTCATGTCTTCTGGCCATTGCATCTTAAACTCTGCATATTCAGTGGGGTGGATGTGAAAGTACAATAAATTACATTCTCAGAGAAATACACTATGACTCAAATCCCATATCTAATATGCACTGTGCATTTCTGAATTATCCTGCCTACAAGGAGGTACATTTGAAAATCATGCTTCCCTTTAGGGTTGTCATATTGATGATTAATATGAAAGCTCATTCATCTTTAATCTTTACTCTAAGCATTCATCTGAATTCCATTTTTAATATCATTTGCCAAAACAGGCCACTTAACCTATGAATGTTAAAAAGTACTCCCGATATACATATTGGAGTTCAGTCAAGCAAAAGCATGGTGTATGGACACTACTTAAGTATAACTTGATATTTAGGCAAATTGATAAATTTAACATACCATGTAATCTCTACATATATACAAAAGGACTTTTCAACACATTTATGTAAGTTTCGCATAAATACCCTTGAAAATATTCTCAAGTTTTAAGTGGTATTCTAATTATGTCAGTAATTTTAACTGAATAAAGAGAGGCATCATGTGCAAAAACTAATCTTGTTTACTTAAAATTGAGAGTAAAATTAATTATAGAAGGTACAAAACACTTGTAATTTTGATTTCAGATATATGACCCACAGGAACCTTCATATATACAAATGTTATACACATATATGACAATGTATATTTGAATGTTCATTTTGAAACTGCTTTTCATACTGATACATGAAAATACTTAAATGTCCACCAAAGCAAGGTTATTCATTCATACATTTGAATGATATACAGTAGCTCAAAAGAATAAACTTGAGTTGCATGTACTAATATGGATAAGTGTCCAAAATGAATAGTGAAGCAAAACTAGCAAATTTAATAATGATAAGTTCAAAACTACACCTTTCATATGTAAACATGTGCAATAGTTAAAACTATACATTTTATGTTGCATAAATATATAATACAGTATAATAACGCATAAGAATGATAAACACCTTCAAGACCAAAGTTAGGAAATTACAAGACTACAATTTAAATGGTTAGTAGGTGGAATTTTAAATCAGAGGTTACTCCTAAATCCCAATTTTTCCACAGTTGACAAAATACGGAGTTAAGAAAAGTAAACTTAATGATTTCCAGAATGAACGCTTTATTCAAAATGCTACGTAATTACAATTCTAATAAACTTGCAAGGGAATCCAGTCACCCAGAAGTTTTTTATGCCTTTCTCCTACATCACGAAAGGGGAAGATTTAATTACCAACTTTGCATTACTTAACGTCAGACTCATAGTATCAGAGCTAAAGAGAAATTTAAGAAACACCTAACTCAACCTCTCCATTTCAAATGACCAAGTGAGTTGAGAAGGTTACAATGACATTTCTAAGTTCATATGTAAAAACAGAATTTTGATGACAATGACAGTTTAAGTACTAATAAACACCCCTTGAAAAGTTACTGTAATCCAAGTTATTTTACTGTGCTAAATGCCTTACATTCTTTACCCAATTCAGTTTTCACAGAAATCCTATGAACAAAGCGCTTCCAAAATTTACCACTTCACAGCTAAGAAAACAAGGCTTAGAGAAATGCTACACGATCCCCTAATCATAAGGTTACTAGGTACCACTGTGGAGACTGAGGAAAAACAGGACGATTTCAAAGCCTATGCTCTGAACAAGTAAACACTAAGCAGGAATTTAGTTCTAGATCTCCCAGTTGTAGTCCAATAATCAGCCAAAAAATGATGCTGAGAAGAGGGGAAAGAAAGATGTTTTGTATATGGAGCCTCATGTATTTGAACCCAAATACATCTTCAAATTGAAAATCATTAGAGCACAAGGCAATAGAATTATTAGTTTGTTTCTAAAATCATCAACCTTTCCCAAGTTGAACATACAAGTATATTTTATCATACATATACTATATGTGTGTATAACCTGTGTTTATCTAAGTGTTCCTGTGGTTTATATATCTGGATTTGGAATTACAAGTGTTTTGTGATTTATCATTTATTTATTATTATACTTTGAGTTTTGGGGTACATGGGCACAACGTGCAGGTTAGTTACATATGTATCCATGTGCCATGTTGGTGTGCTGCACCCATTAACTCGTCATTTAGCATTAGCTGTATCTCCTAATGCTGTCCCTGCCCCCTCCCCCCACCCCACAACAGTCCCCAGAGTGTGATGTTCCCCTTCCTGTGTCCATGTGTTCTCATTGTCTCCCTCTGTTGCTCTGGCTGGAGTCAGTGGTGTGATCATAGCTTACTGCAGACTCCAAGTCCTAGGTTCAAGCGATACTTTTTCCTTGGCCTCTCAAGTAGCTCGGACTACAGGCACGCACCACCATCCCTGGCTAATTTTTTTACAGAGATGGGGTCCCACCGTGCTGCTTCACTGGTCTCAGCCTCCTTAGGTCAAGGGATCCTCCCACCTAGACTTGCGAAAGCACTGAGATTACAGGTGTCAGCCACTGTGCGTTTTTTGATTTCTTCAATTAATTTTACTTATACACTTGATTACACAAGATTAATTTTGTGTACATAATGAATCTCTTTTGAGGTTTAAGTTACTGATTAATTAGAGTACCACTTAACAAGCGTGTCATCCCAGCACTTTGGGAGGCTGAGGTGGGCGGCTCACCTGAGGTCAGGCATGAGCCACCGTGCCCGGCTTACATACATTCTTTTCACTCCTGCTTGCAGATCTCTGTTCCCTTCTAATTCCAGTGGAAGCACTTTCATTTAGTATCAAAATATCCAGATCCACTCATCAAAGTGTAAATAATCCCTCAGTAAATTACCTTTGCAAATCTATTTTTATGTAATATTTCCTTAACTACTTCTTACGTACATCCAGTAGTCATTTTAGAAGGCAGAATTTTTACTATTTTATATAGAACTGAGGCAGTATTTGAAAAAAATCTCAAAACACTCTTCAGGAAGGACTGGCATCTAAAACACCAGTTCCAATATATATTTTAGTAACATTTTAAAGGACAGATGGTTTTCAAAATGTTATTATAATTTAAAAAAATGTAACCTTCCTCTCTGAGTTCATGTTTATGGAAAACTAATATTTCATAAATGCCAAGTTACTATGATGTATTATCTAAATGCTGCCCCTGCCATTCTATAAATATAAAAATCATAACCTTCTAACTAACTTTGGTATTAGTCAACAACTGTGCTGATGAAAAGTAAAATCAATTCATTTAAAAAAAATTTTCCATGGAAAAAAAAACAAGTAACTTGTAAGCAGTATGGTAGATGAACCAAAAAATAAAGTAACATTAACCAGAAAGACACGCCATGGACTTCTCTAATCTTTTTTTGGAACACCCTTTTCATGCATATGAAAATAAAAATTAAATATAAAATACCTACTTTATGTATGTACTTTTACTTGTGTCTATTGTTCTTTAAAGATTAAAATAACCCCTAAAGCCTGGATAGCTGAGCCCATTGTGCTCTTCTGCCCATAAAATAGATTGGATGTGCAGTGAAAGAGGTAAAACTTAGGCTTTCAGATTAGTTATGACGATGGAAACACAATTCCATTCAATAGTGTTCATCTTGGTCTTTCAAATGTTTAAGGTCACAAGGCAAAAGAGAACAGACTTTAAGAATGTTCGTGTATTACTTCTCGTCTTATACAACAGCTACATTAGTTCAATTAGGCCAGTGTTTTGGAGTAAACAGCACTGTGAAATGTGTCGTGGAGTCTGGAGGCTCCACAACCTACCTCCAGGTAGTTGTTCTGTCCGATGGAGCCCAGAGTAATACCTTAGGAGATTCGTTACATCTACAGGTACCAACTAGGAAGGGTAGTCTTGAATTAAATGGCTTTAGAACACGTTATAAGAGCAAATCGAAGCTTCCAGGTATTAGAAACACTTCAATCACAGAGCGTCTCTGGGTTCTATCTGTGGCCAGCATCAAGTATCTGTCTGCCCTCCCCCAATGCTTTCTCTGATCATGTGGATCTTCTAGATGGTCTTATTCCTCCCCAGCCAGCCAACTTGATCAACAAGCCTAGGTATATTAGGTATGTATAAAGTTGGTTCTTAAATAAAGTCCATTTCTGTATCTAGGTAAGTAATGTCTTCAGACTTGCAATTTCATTGATATCTAGAAAGAGTGACTCTAGTTAGCTTCTAGTGTCAGTTTTTCTAGCAGCTTCTTTAAAAAAAAAATCCTCTCTGGAACAAAGCTTCCTTGCAAGTATTGCTGTTGGCAATAGTCCTCTTTACTGAAATGCTTATCCGGTGAAACTTGCGCTGTGACAGTGAGCCTGCAGGTTGATGGTCCTTTTGTTCAACTTCTCCATTATAAAGCAACCTCTCTGATCACCCTTTTAAAACTAAAGACCAAAGAATCAAATGAGATCAGGAAGTGACCAGAGCTCACAGGTCATCAACTCCTCTTCTTAGCATATTATAGCACACAGTCTAAGCCCGACAAACACAGCAGAACCCATTACAGCTCTCGAGTTCCAGTTATTAACATTGATTTTTTTCAATGGAAAATTTTCATTAGAAGCCATCACAGGACTCACATTCAGTAGTAACTTAGATTAGGATACATACTGGAGCCTTTGTCCTTAGAGTAGGTGCCACTGAGTCACTATTAAAAGGAGTCTTTTTGACCTTAGTAAATTCTCACAGGGCTTATCTCAGTCTAAACTGTAACTGGCCTTTACTAGTGATGTCATGTGTAATTCAAATTAATATTGTAATGTATATAAATTGTATATATAGGTATAATACATGCATGTATTTACAATTATTTATTTTATTTTATTTTTTAATAAGATAAAACTTAGAGGTTAAAATATGACTCTAGGCCATTGTGCTTTAGAATGAAGAGCACAGACATGGGTTGGAAATGTAAATTTTGACCCCATTTAATTTCTGTGACAAATTCATTAATGTCTTCAAGGTTCAGGCTGTATGTATGAGACAAATGAAAACAGCTCTAAGATTCCTGAAAACCCTAAAGTATTAAAATTCCACTCTGCCATTAGTTCAGATAAATCATTTGCCAACTTGCCCCACAAGAACCAGGCATCTTTAAATGGTAACATAACATGCACTTCTCTCTCCCAAAGTGTAGTGCATAAACGTTCTGCTTCTGAATAACACAGGATGCCTGCTAAAATGTGCTGTCAGGGGTATTAGTAAGGAAATGTTGTATCAAAACTTCTGCAGATGTGGCCCTGAAATACACATTGTAATAAATCCTCCAGGCCTCTCAAGTTAGGAATAACTGGTTTATAAAATTGTACTTACTTAAAAATTATAGATAAACAGATTTCACCCTAACCCAGTTTTTCTGATCTGAATGAAATAAGGCTCTATATTCAGACTGACTTTTCAGTGAAAAACAACTTAAAATAGTGACAAATCATCTATAAGTTTAAACGAATATAACTAGGAGACCTGAAAACTCAGGTTTAGCAGTCATCTTCCAACAGTTTGAGAGCCCACAGGAGCCACAGAGCCCTCATGTCTCTCCAGAGAAGCAGGGTGATTCTTCCCCTTAAACACCATGCAATTCTTGAAGTGAGTGAAAGCATTCCTGCTCACACTGATACCCTCTCAAGTGAACTCAAAGTTAAGCCATCTCCAGCCAGACCAGATACCCTGGCCCATATCTCATTCATTAATATATGTTGAGAAGCCTTTGTTTCTTGGAAACTACATGAAGTGAATAGGCTGTGGACTCCACTGGACCTAGTGGTCTATATTTAACCAATTCCCTTCACACATATGTATCAGATGCTCTCTTAGTTACGGAGCTGCAGTGGTGAATAAGAAAGCCACAGTCCTGTACTCCTAGGGTTTCAATTCTGAAGACGAAGACAGGCACAGAAACCCAACTGAGCAAAGAGAAGAGATTATTACAAAATGTGTTCACATGCAAAGTGAAACAAGGGACTGAATATACAACAAGAGTGTTGGGGCGAACATTAGATATAATCTTAATTCAGATTATATAAGATTCATACATATAATTTTTATATATAGACATATTAATTTGGGCCGGGCGTGGTGGCTTATGCCTGTAATCCCAGCATTTTGGGAGGCCAAGGCGGATGGATCACTTGAGTCCAGGAGTTTGAGACCAGTCTGATCAACATGGCAAAACCTCATCTCTACTAAAAATAAAAAAGTTAGCCGGGTGTAGTGGTGTGCGCTTGTAGTCCCAGCTACTCAGGAGGCTGAGAAAGGAAAACTGCTTGAACCCAGGAGGCAGAGGTTTCAGTGAGCCAAGATTGTGCCACTGCACTCCAGCCTGGGTGACACAGCAAGACCCTGTCTCAAAAGAAAAAGAAAAAAAGAAATATTAATTTGGATTATACAGATTTTAACCACTTCTTTCAAGTGAGAATATTTAAGCTAAGACCTGAGAATAAAAAGAGTTAGCTTTTCATACAATACAGAAAGGTTCGTCTGTTAGGAAAAACCCCCAGTGTTCAAGGACCCTAATATATGAGCAAGATCTTGGCGTGTAGAAGAAACCTGTGAATTGGATGAAATGAAAAACTGAAAAGTAGGAATCTGGATGAAGTACAGAAGGGAGAAAGACTAATGTGAGACGTGGCTGAAAGAGAAGGATATGCGAAACAGTACAGGTCTTCATTAGTAATCATGAGGAACATAGGTCTTAGTCCAAGTACACCAGAAAAGTGGGAGAGTTGGAAACTGAAAGACATGTTAAGAGATCACTTTGGTTTCTCTGTAGCTAACAGGGTGTAGGAGATTAAGAATTAAAATAAGTTGACTAAGGATGACCTAAGAAAATAAGGGTAGGTAAGAAAATATGTTGCTCTGGCTAGGCTGGGGACATTGGAAATCAAAATAAGTGGAGGAAATTACAGATGTATTTGGAACCAAAATATTTTTTAAATGAATGTTGAATTGGATATTGTCAGAATATTGAGGACGGGCCAAAAATGACTTATAAGCGTCTAGCATGGCTGGCAGTGCCACTTACTGACATGTGGGAAACCAGGACATGTTACCTCTGAATTATTCGAGTGCTATTGTCATGTAAATCATCAACTCCCAGAATAAAGGTCTGGGCCAAACTCTAAAACTGGAAATTATTAGCTGTTGAGTAGTGTTTAGAGCTTAGAGAGAGTTTGTGTGTAGAGAGAAAAGAAGAGCAATTAGGACAGAACCCTCAGAAACATCAATATTTAAAATTTGGGAAGAGAAATAGAAACAAATAAATTGTGGGAAAATGAAGCTCAGGGTAGTTGCAAGGGAATGCTAAAAATGAACTACGGCATTTGAGGAGGAAAACGTGGAAACTGAAAGCAAGAGAGTACGGATGGATCGTGAGGGAGCAGCAGCAGCTGTGTCCTAAGGAGAGTCTCAGTGAAAATGAAGGGTTGTAGGAATGAGGACATCTGGGCCAATGAGCTGGCAAGGAGTGATGTCCAGGAGGCAGAATATTTGCATCTAGATCCTGGTGGTACATACCCTTATAGAAAATGTTTCAGATTTAATGACAATAAAGTGGAGGAAAGAAAAAAGTAATGGAAATAAAGATGTCAAAAAACGGGGAACCGAGGTTTGTACTGGTCCTTTCACCTGAAAGCAGAGCCACTGAAATGATGGCTGAACTTGCCTGAAGATGATATTGAGCAAAAGATCTAAAGCCTTAAATAAATGACAAGAGGCCAGGTGCAGTGGCTCATGCCTGTAATCCCAGCACTTTGGGGGGCTGAGGCAGGCAGATCACCTGAGGTCAGGAGTTCGAGACCAGCCTGGCCAACATGGCGAAACCCTGTCTCTACCAAAGATACAAAAATTAGCTGGGTGTGGTGGTATGCACCTGTAATCCCAGTTACTCAGGAAGCTGAGGCAGGAGAATCACTTGAAACCGGGAGGAGGAGGTTGCAGTGAGCCGAGATCACACCATTACCCTCCAGCATGGGTGACAGAGCAAGACTCCATATCAAAAAAAAAAAAAAAAAACAAGAGTGCCCAGGAGGGAGGTCTGTTGATGACGGTAATACCAAAGGGGCATGGCTGATATTTCCAAAGGGTTTGAGTTTCAAAGGAACAGTCTAATTTGCAAGGAGCGGAGAAATTAACAGTCTAGAAGTTGTAATGGGAACCAAGAACAACCCCCTCGGCTTCCAGCCATAGGTATGTGGAGGGTGAGAAAAAGACCTGTCTCAATTTATGAAAGCTAGAGGAAAAATTGTACTTTGGTATCAACCAACTTTTGTTTTAAGATAATTTCAAAGCAATATGGAACTTAGCAACAGTCAATTTTGACAGTTTCCTGCAGCTTAGTAAATTCTGCAAAAAATTAAGATTTAACACAAAAGTATAGAAAAACTTTAATGGCATAGCACCTTTCTTCACAATTCCTTAAACCAAATAATTCCCTGTTCTTCTAACTCTCTCCTTACACTATCAACTAGGCTTCTTATTCAATCAACGGTTTAAGTCTACTAAGACACACACACACACACACACACACACACACGTCTTATCAGCTGCAGATCTCATTTTTGAAGGTACATTGAAAGTACATAGATCATTCTATAATCATCAACTATGAAGATTGTGAGCAACTGGAACAAGTATTCTTGGAAAAGAAGTTTCCTGTGTATAAGAAAAAAAAGAGTCCAACTCTGGGAACTGACTTGGCTGAGTCATCATTATATGCCACTGGCAAGAAATCAAGAAGTAACCCAGGACTGATAAACTTTGTTAAAGGAAATGGAAACAGCCTATCTGTGAGGCTTAATTCTTGATAATCTGGCCAAGATATAGCATCTGGATAAGAGTTCACTGACTCAACTAAATTTTGTGAAGGTGAAGTACTTGTTAAAATGAAAGATCTATTTAGAAATAAGTAGACATAAAGTCTGCACTATGAATAGGTGTATACCTGCTTTTTGCAAAAACAGTTTGTATCTTTGAAATGCTGGTTTGCCCTGGACAGAGCTAACTTAAATAGAGACCAGGCGCGGTGGCTCATGCCTGTAATCCCAGCACTTTGGGAGGCCGAGGAGGGTGGATCATGAGGTCAGGAGATCGAGACCATCCTGGCTAACACGGTGAAACCCCGTCTGTACTAAAAATGCAAAAAATTAGCCGGGCATGGTGGCGGGCACCTGTAGTCCCAGCTACTCTGGAGGCTGAGGCAGGAGAATGGTGTGAACCCGGGAGGCGGAGCTTGCAGTGAGCCGAGATCGCGCCACTGCAGTCCAGCTGGGTGACAGAGCGAAACTCCGTCCCAAGAAAATATATATATAGTATATATATATACATATATATATGTATATATACCCAAAGGATTATAAATCATGCTGCTATAAAGACACATGCACACGTATGTTTATTGCGGCACTATTCACAATAGCAAAGACTTGGAACTAACCCAAACGTCCAACAATGATAGACTGGATTGAGAAAATGTGGCACATATACACCATGGAATACTATGCAGCCATAAAAAAGGATGAGTTCATGTCCTTTGTAGACACATGGATGAAGCTGGAAACCATAATTCTCAGCAAACTATCACAAGGACAAAAAAAAACAAACACTGCACGTTCTCACTCATAGGTGTGAATTGAACAATGAGAACACGTGGACCCAGGAAGGGGAACATCATACTCCGGGGCCTGTCATGGGGTGGGGTGATGGGGAGGGACAGCATTTGGAGATATACCTAATGTAAATGATGAGTTACTGGGTGCAGCACACCAACATAGCACATGTATACATATGTAACAAACCTGCACGTTGTGCACATGTGTCCTAGAACTTAACGTATATATATATAAAAAAAAGAGAAAACATTAAAGAAAGGCTATAATACACAGGAACACACAGACACACATACACCTGTGTGTCTATATCTTCAGTTATCACACTTTTTCTATACAGACTCAACACAAGACAAACATGTTACATTTTATGAGAAACTATAAGTGGAAAGAGGAGAATTTGTTAAATCAATATAGAATGTTCCTTGTTTAGCATAATTCTAAGTGTTTCTCATTAGAGGTCTGAGTATCAATCTGTATTATATGTGGCCATGCTGGCATTTGGGAAATTCCACAAGAAACTTTTTAAATATGAATTTGGAAAAGGGAAAAGGATTTTTAAAGTGTCTTTTTTTGTTCTGCATTCTGTGTGGAACATATATTTTGTGCTAACTGCTCGTGTTAGCTTGTGATTGCCTGTGACTATGTGGAAGATATACTTTACGTGACTATGTGAGCAATAGTCTTAAAGTTAAGAAATCTAAAAATTGGTTGGTTTAGTTGCTAATTAGGTAAATTACCTTGTAATGGTTACTTAACCTCTCAAAGATTAATTATCTTCAGTGGTACATTGAAGGTTCCATTCATATTGATTTTAGTAGACTTATCCTGCTAAAAAGTAAATTTAACAGAAATTATTCTAGACCTCATTATTTCAGGAGACCCCACCCCAGCTTTTATTCCTAACTTCAAGAAATCCAGAGAAATTTAAAAATTAGATGTTCTCCCAATTCAACAGAATATAACTGAACTAAATAGATTTATGTATAATTCATTATTTCAACCTTTAACGCTATATCCAAGCGGTTTGTTTTCACCATAAAGTTATAGCTGTTTATGCCAATAATTAAAGAGGACCTTGATAGAGAATGACAAGAGAGGATGATCGCCCTATTGTCTATCTTCCAGCTGCTTTCAATGCCCTGAAGTTTTATTCACACCCAAATATTAGAATCTTATCTGAGAGAGCATACTCAAATGATGAATCATGCTAATTTCTCAAGAAAAGTGTTACAGAATAATAAATGCCTTTCTGGTCAAAGCACTGATGCTCTGGAAATAATCTTTTTCCAAATGAGGTACAGGAATTGTTATGACTATTAAAAGTTTGTATATGATATCTGCCAGGTTCGACTGAGCTTCACTTAAAATCTACTATATTAGGGCCAAGTGTAATGACTCAAATTAGTGAACTTAAAAATTGTTTTAAAATGTTTCATGGAGACATTTCAAATATTGCTCTCTGATTTATCACTGTTACTTTTGCTGAATTCAATTTGATGCCAAGATTTATTCAGATTAATCAAATGCCATAAACTCTGATACCTAATGTTCCTTAACACCTTAAGAACTTTTAAACAGGTCAAATGTTGAAGATACGCTTTTAGTGAAACTGTACCTAAGCACATGAATTCTATTGAATATAGCTTTTCAGAAGACTAACAAAGAAAGAAGACTTAGGAAATTCAGAAACATTTTTTAAACCTTCTAGAGGGAATTAAACTACTGAAAAATAATTTCAATTTGTGAATCTAATGGCATTAATCAGAAGATAAGAAAAAAGTAACCATAAAACTTTATGGGGGTAATATTTGCTATGAGGATCAGGAAAAACAACTAATGGATATTAGGCTTAATACCTGGGTGATGAAATAAACTGTACAACCAACCCCATGGCACAAGCTTACCTCTCTAACAAACCTACACTTGTACCCCTGAACTTAAAAGTTAAAATTTAAATAAATAACGTTGTGCTATTAATTTCAACCAGAGCCTTTCCAAGGTGCAGGGAACTTTTGAGAATTTTATTTCTTGCAAAAGGAAATTTGATTCCTTGCTTAGGGCCTTCCTAGCAAAACCTCTATTCTTTGGAGAAGCATAATACTCCTACAAGATTTAAGGACCATCATATTTGTCAGACTTTTTTTTCTGTTTTACTGTGAGCAGTTTACAGAATATAAAGAAAAATCAAATCCGAAGGTGCACTACACGTGTTTTATCAAAAGGAACATTTTTGTTTACTTTTAAGAAAATACGACAAATTTAGTTTTCTGACCTATTACCAAGTTAGACATCTTGAGTGAATTGAATCTGTTGTAATCCTGTTTGGTTTTCATCCCATGGCTCTGGAAAACTGACATTTATCTCCAATTTTTCAACTCTGTTTCTTTCCAGTACCTCATCTATACGACTATTGTAGTACTTTTCATCTGCTTCTACCACTACACTATGGCTGCATTACTTTTAACATAGTGTCCCACATGTTACCCATTTCTACCTAATATAAAGAGTAGAAATTGAATTATAATTGAGTATCCAGTTGCCTCATATTCTGGTCTTCAACTGAAATAACTCCAGCTATCTCAAAACTTCAACCCTCCCTGGAAGTATTGGACCAAATTATCCCAGATTATAGCACTCTCAGGCTAAAATTACTAATGCTTCTATAGTTTCAGAGACAGTATCAGGTTATTCAACACAACCTTCCATGCACCGTCCCAGCCTCATACAATCAGAGGACACTTAGACGACTTTAATAGCCTTCAAAAGACACCCTCCTCTTTTACTTATATATATATTTATTTATCTATTTATTTAATGGAGACAGGGTCTCACTCTGTCACCCAGACTGGAGCGCAGTGGCATAATCACGGTCCACCTCAGCCTGCACCTGCCGGGCTCCGATCCTTCCACCGCAGCCTCCTGAGTGGCTGGGACCACAGGCGCCGCCACCACGTCTGCCTGGTTTTTGTATTTTTGTGGAGATGGGGTTTCACATGTTGCCCAGGCTGATCTGAGACTCCTGGGCTCAAGAGATCCACCTGCCCCGGCCTCCCAAAGTGCTGGGATTACATGAACGAGCCACTGTGCCCAGCCGGCCCTGCCCGGTTTTTAACCTTCGTACTGTTTATATAATCATCCTTCACAAAATAGAACACTTAATTACTCGATGGTTCTCATTATTCTAATATGAAGAACTATATAAAGAAAATAAATTCCCGGCCGGGCGCGGTGGCTCACGCTTGTAATCCCAGCACTTTGGGAGGCCGAGGTGGGTGGATCACGAGGTCAGGAGATCGAGACCACGGTGAAACCCCGTCTCTACTAAAAATACAGAAAATTAGCCAGCGTGGTGGCGGGCGCCTGTAGTCCCAGCTACTCGGGAGGCTGAGGCAGGAGAATGGCGGGAACCCAGGAGGCGGAGCTTGCAGTGAGCCGAGATCACGCCCCTGCACTTCAGCCTGGGAGACAGAGCGAGACTCCAGCTCAGACAAAAAAATAAATAAATAAATTTCCAATATTTCCTAGAATATCCAATTTAATTCTATACATCACATAAAAATAAAAGCCATCTTACTGTGTTAGTTTCTTACTGCTGTTACAGTAAATTAACATAAACTCAGAGGCTTAAAACAACACATTTTTTTTCTTTATACTTCTGGGGGTCAGAAGTCCAAAATGGATCTTAGTGTGCTAAAATCAAGTTATCATCAAGTCTATATTTTGTCTGGAGATTCCAGGAGAGAATTCACCAGGTTTGAGGGGTCACATGTATCCCTGAGCTCTTGGCCTCTGCACATCTTGGACACAGCACATCACTTCAGCCTCGGCTCCAGTTTCCCCAAGCTCTTCTGCTCACTCTGGTCTCTCCGCCTTCCTGTCTGAAGGTTCTTTGTGACTACAGTGGGCCTACCTAGATAATTCAGGATAATCGCTCCATTTTAAGGTCAGGTGATTAGCAATCTTAATTCCACCTCTAACCATAATGCTTCCATGCTGCCTAACAACACATTCAAAAGGTCATCCTGCTAAGGGTCATTATTCTACCTACACACTAGGTGACTGAGAAAAAGTAAAGTTATGTATCATGCCTTACCTATGGCGAGGAAATAATAACTTATAATGATTTACCTAAAAAAACCTGTTTTTAAAAGCTTTGGTCCTAGTCTATTGATTAAAGTTTTGGTATATTCCAGATAAATTTCATGTCCTTGATGCTAACACATTGTGCACAGTAGATGGCCTTTTTAAAATATTACTGTATAAAGGAATATTTAAGGTTGTCTGGACAATAGAAAAGGAACTTTAGTTGCTATGCCACAAAAGGCCGGATTTCTGCACATTACACCTACTACCAGTGCACACATATGCCAAACTCCTTCCTGAAAGCCTGGTTTATGTTTCCTATGTGCTTAGCAATAGTTTTACACTCACGACTGTTTATATTAAGTCCTATTTTTTAAAGCATATCCTCATTTGTTTGTTTTCCTGAGCCTCTGAACTGGATTTCATCTGGTATGTATTGCACAGGCTTGCACACTTGATTGTACGCTACCTTAAAGCATCCTCTTGTGTTCTGGACAAGGTTATTTTTCTCCATGGTAAGGTGATAAGTGACTTCTCTGAGGACTTGCCACCTTAGAATGCACTGGTGACATCACCTGCTCAGGCTCTGTCTGCAATGTGGAATTTAGTATTTTCCAACTTCTGGTCTAACTTGAACTTCATAATTAAGCAGAGCCGCCTTTTGAGGGAACAGTAGGGTGTCTGCCCCTAAACGTCTGTGTAAATGCAGAGGCACATTTGGGAACATAACTGACTTTTATGTACAGAAGCCAGATGCATTTCATGCCCATGCATGCTTAGGGAAGCAAGTTCATCTCATCTATCACAATAAGCATCTGTGCCACTAAATTCCACTGCAGGATACTTTTCACACTTAGACAACAAAACATTTAAGGAAATAAAAGCTCTTTCCAATAAAAATGTGCATCAAAAACTGTGTGTATGTTTAAAAAAAACCGTGCTCTATAAGATAAGGCCACAGGAACTACTAAAAAAGCATTCTTGAAATACATTTTCTGATAGGCATCTAGGCCCTTGCCTCATATAAGATTTAAGGAAAGTGATGTGTGTGTCTTTATACTTGAAAGGCTGCTTTCAACAGCAAAGGGTATGCTTTGAGGTATCAATATAGTTTTCAGAATGCAAAAGTTTAAAAGAAATGGAATGCATGTTCTCCAGGTATGAACATGCAATTGTCATTATTTTCCTGCCATCTACTATATTAGAAACAGAAGAAAAATTATGGAAATGTCTGTTTTCCCTCAATGGGAGTACCTATTTATTAAAGTTAATTAATTACTATTCTTTAAACATTTTCAAAATAGACTCATAAGTGACAACTATCAGAGAAAATAAGGGTTTTTGGATGTATATATTTACTTATAACATGGATAAAATAATTTTGTTAAATATTAACTCCATATTAATAATGTTCTCTATTGTTTTTGCATTTTGTTTAACAATAGAGAATCTAATACATTTAGTGTTCATGAGTTTCATACAGTTTCCTGTCTATGTACTTTGTCTTTTTTTAATTGGACTACTAATCATTTATTTATGATTTGTTGGAACTACTCATATTTTAAATATGTCAAGTGAATTGCAAGCACTTGTTGCTGATTTGATATTTGCTTTTTACACATATTCATGGTATCCTCTGAAAAAGAAAAGTTTTATATTTTAACAAATTCCAATCCATAAATTTTTTAAAAAAATTTTCTGTTATTGGTTAGGGCTATGTTTAGATATTTAGTTTTAACCGTAATATTGCAAGTGGTTAGGGCTATGTTTAGATATTTAATTTTAACCATAATGTTGCAAGTGATATTTGTCTATGGTATTTTTTCTTTATATTTTGAAAAAGTGTATTTGACATCCACTCTGGAATTAGTACATATGAATGACATATTATACCTTTGTACAACTATAAAATACATATAGCCAATTATCTGAACACCATTTTATGAACTGTTTATCTTTTATCTACTGATTTGAAACACTATCTTTATCATATATTGGATTTTAGGTTTATCTACATTATGTAACATGAAATTATTTAATTATGAAATTATGTGAATTCAAGCATGACAGTCAGCTCTTCTTCCCCACCACTACCCTGTAAAAGGGTGGATGGAATAATTGCTTCCCTATGGCTTAAGTGTATGAGAGGTATACAACATGGTCTTGATGAAGTGGGAACTACACAGAAACTGTTTTTGGTCCTGAAATGTACTCCAGCTTTACCAATTTGTTCTACACATATACCATTGAGGGTAGAAGCTGAATTTTGCTAATGATTATATTTATACTACTTAACATTGTGCCAGATACTGAGTAGATGCTTAGAAATATGTTTAATGACTTGTTTTATTGCTAGAGACCTAATTATCTGCTGTAGTGGTGCTATCTCATTCAGAATCATTTTGACCAGCCTTTCTCCATCATGAATAAAACACTTATTTACACACTTGTGTACATGCACATGTGCATAGAAACACACACACCCTTTGCAGAGACAAACTGCATTGAAAGCATGTACAAACATTATAGTATATTTGTTGATTCTGACCTGATTCTGATTCTATTGTATACTTTTTCATTCTGATCACAAGAACAATAAAAATAGAAAACTATAAGTTGTGAAGCTGGAAGATGCAGAACATGAAAGATCGAATTACCAATTTTTTTTTCTATTTTCTTTAGTTGGCTGCTGATGAAATCAGAAAAGAAATGGACACAAAAATGAAAGTATGCAATGTGTGTGTGCGTGTGTGTGTGTGTGTATCACATGCCCTCGTTTCCATGATGTACACATGGAATTTCATAACCAGCCAAACTAAGCTTCATAAGTGAATGAGAAATAAAATCCTTTACAGACAAGCAGATGCTGAGAGATTTAGTCACCATCAGACCTGCCTTCCAAGACCTCCTAAAGGAAGCACTAAACATGGAAAGGAAAAACCAGTACCAGCCACTGCAAAAACACACCAAAATATAAAAACCAATGAAACTAGGAAGAAACTGCTTCAACTAATGTGCAGAATAACCAGCTAGCATCATGATGACAGGATCAAATTCACACATAACAATATTAACTGTAAATATAAATGGGCTAAATGCCCCAATTAAAAGACATACACTGGCAAATTGGATAAAGAGTCAATACCCACAGGTGTGCTGTATTCAGGAGACACATCTCACTTGCAAGGACACACATAGGCTCAAAATAAAGGGATGGAGGAATATTTACCAAGCAAATGGAATGAAAGAAAAAAAAAGCAGGGGTTGCAATCCTAGTCTATAATAAAACAGACTTTAAACCAACAAGGATAAAAAAGGACAAAGAAGGGCATTACATAGTAGTAAAGGGATCAATGCAACAAGAAGAGCTAACTATCCTAAATATATATATGCCAAATACAGGAGCACCAGGATTCATAAAACGAGTTCCTAGAGACCTACAAGGAGACTTAGACTCCCACACAATAATAGTGGGAAATTTTAACAACCCACTATCAATATTAGACAGATCAACAAGAAAGGAAATTAACAAGGATATTCAGACTTGAACTCAGCTCTGGTCCAAGTGGACCTAATACATACCTACAGAACCCTCCACCCCAAATCAACAGAATATACATTCTTCTCAGCACCACATAGCACTTATTCTAAAATCAACCACATAATTGGAAGTAAAACACTCCTCAGCAAATGGAAAAGAATGAAAATCATAACAAACAATCTCTCAAACCACAGTGTAATCAAATTAGAACTCAGAATTAAGAAACTCACTCAAAACTGCACAACTACATGGAAACTGAACAACCTGCTTCTGAATGACTACTGGGTAAATAGCAAAATTAAGGCAGAAATAAATAAGTTCTTTGAAACCAGTGAGAACAAAGACACAACATATCAGAATCTCTGGGATACAGGTAAAACAGTGTTTAGAGGGAAATTTACAGCATTAAATGTCCACATCAGAAAGTGGGAAAGATCTAAAATAGACACCCTAACACCACAATCAAAAGAAGCAATGGAAAACACATTAAAAACCTAGTATAAGACAAGAAATAACTAAGATCACAGCAGAACTGAATGGGAGAGAAACACAAAAAAACCTTCAAAAAAAAAATCAATGAATCTAGGAGTGGGTTTTTTGAAAAGATTAACAAAATAGATAGACCGGTAGCCAGACTAACAAGGAAGAAAAGAGAGAAAGATCAAATAGACACATTAAAAAACGATAAAGAGGATATCACCACTGATCCCACAGAAATACAAACTATTATCAGAGAATACTGTAAACACCTCTACACAAATAAACTAGAAAATCTAGAAGAAATGGATAAATTCCTGGACACATACACCCTCCCAAGACTAAACCAGGAAGAAGTCAAATCCCTGAATAGACCAATAACAAGTTCTGAAATTGAGTCAGTAATTACTAGCCTACCAACCAAAAAAAGCCCAGGACCAGATGTATTCACAGCCGAGTTCTACCAGAGGTACAAAGAGGAGCTGGTACCATTCCTTCTGAAACTATTCTGAACAATAGAAAAAGAAAGACTCCTCCCTAACTCATTTTATGAGGCCAGCGTCACTCTGATTCCAAAACCTGGCAGAGACCCAATAGAAAAAGAAAATTTCAGGCCAATATCACTGATGAACATCGATGTGAAAATCCTGAATAAAATACTGGCAAGAAAATCCAGCAGCACATCAAAAAGCTTATCCACCATGATCAAGTTGGCTTCATGCCTGGCATGCAAGGCTGGTTCAACATATGCAAATCAATAAACATAATCCATCACATAAACAGAACCAATGACAAAAACCGCATGATTAACTCAATAGATGCAGAAAAGGCCTTCAATAAAATTTAATACCCCTCATACTAAAAACTCTCAATAAACTAGGTATTGATGTAACATATCTCAAAATAAGAGCTATTTATGACAAATGCATAGCTAATATCATGCTAAATGGCCAAAAGCTGGAAGCATTCCCTTTGAAAACTGGCCCAAGAGAAGGATGCCCTCTCTCCCCACTCTTATCAACATAGTATTGGAAGTTCTGGCCAGGGCAATCGAGTAAGAGAAAGAAATAAAAGTATGCAAATAGGAAGAGAGGAAATCAAATTGTCTCTGTTTGCAGATGACATGATTGTATATTTACAAAACGCCACCACCTCAGCCCAAAAATTCCTTAACCTGATAAGCAACTTTGGCAAAGTCTCAGGATATAAAATTAATGTGCAAAAATCACAATCATTCTCATATAACAATAATAGACAAGCAGAGACCCAAATCATTAGTTAACTCCCATTCACAATTGCTATAAGGAAAGCAAAATACCTAGGAATACAACCTACAAGGGATGTGAAAGACCTCTTCAAGGAGAACTACAAACCAGAGCTCAAGGAAATGACAGGACACAAACATATAGAGAAACATTCCATCCTCATGGATAGGAAGACTCAGTATCATGAAAATGGCCATATTGCCCAAAGTAATTTATAGATTCAATGCTATTCCCATCAAGCTACCATTGACTTTCTTCACAGAACTAGAAAAAAACTACGTTGAATTTCATATGGAAGCAAAAAAGAGCCTGTGGAGCCAAGACTAACCTAAGCAAAAAGAACAAAGCTAGAGGCATGATGCTGCCTGACTTCAAACTATATTACAAAGCTACAGTAAACCAAAACATCATGGTGCTAATACCAAAACAGATATATAGACCAATGAAACAGAACAGAGGCCTCAGAAATAACACCACACATCTACAACCATCTGATCTTCAACAAACCTGACAAAAGCAAGCAATGGGAAAGGATTCCCTATGTAATAAATGGCGCTGGGAAAACTGGCTAGCCATATGCAGAAAAGAGAATCTGGACCCCTTCATTATACCTTATAAAAGAATTAACTCAAGGTGGATTAAAAACATAAATGTAAAACCTAAAACTATAAAAACCCTAGAAGAAAACCTAGGCAATATGATTCAGGACATAGGTGTGGGCAAAGACTTCATGACTAAAACACCAACAGCACTTGAAACAACAGCCAAAATTGACAGATGGAATCTAATTAAACTAAAGAGCTTCTGCTCAGTAAAATAAACTATCACAAGAGCGAACAGGCAACCTACAAAATATGAGAAAATTTTTGCAATCTATCCATCTGGCAAAGGTCTAATATCCAGAATCTAGAAGGAACTTAAACAAATTTACAAGAAAAAAAAACAACCCCATCAAAAAGTGGGCAAAGGATATGAACAGACACTTCTCAAAAGAAGACATGTATGTGACCAATAAACATATGAAAAAAGCTCATTATCACTGGTCATTAGAGAAATGCAAATCAAAACCACAATGACATACCATCTCACACCAGTTAGAATGGTGATCATTAAAAATTCTGGAAACAGCAGATGCTGGAGAAGATGCAGAGAAATAGGAACACTTTTACACTGTTGGTGGGCTTGTAAAATAGTTCAACCATTGTGGAATACAATGTGGTGATTCCTCAAGGATATAAAACCAGAAATATCATTTGACCCAGCAATCCCATTACTGGGTATATACCAAAGGATTATAAATCATTCTACTCTAAAGACACATGTACACATATGTTTATCATGGCACTATTTACAATAGCAAAGACTTGGAACCAACATAATGCCCATCAATGATAGACTGGATGAAGAAAATGTGGCACATATTCACCATGGAATACTACACAGCCATAAAAAAGGATGAGTTCATGTCCTTTGCAGGGATATGGATGAAGCTGGAAACCATCATCCTCAGCAAACTAACACAGGAACAGAAAACCAAACACTGCATGTTCTCACTCATAAGTGGGAGCTGAACAATGAGAACATGTTGACATAGGGAGAGGAACATCACACACTGGGGTCTGTAGGTGGGTGGGGGGAAAGGGGAGGGAGAGCATTAGGACAAATAGCTAATGCATGTGGAGCTTAAAACCTAGATGACGGGTTGATGGGTGCAGCGAATTACCATGGCACAAGTATACCTATGTAACAAACCTGCATGTTCAGCACATGTATCCCAGAACTTAAAGTAAAATTTTAAAAAATGAAAGTATGCAATATGTGTATGTGTGTGTATACATACATATAAAACAAGCACTCATTTTCATTATGTACATATATGCACATTATGAGTGTGAATATATGTTAAATAATATCCTATCAGTTTCGTATTTGTAACACATATATATACATGCATATACAACAAATAGAGGTGTTTTGCATAATAATTTCATTTATATTCATTTCATCAGCTAAGAACTAAAGAGAATTTAAATCAAAATCAATTATTCATTTACAGGTGTATTTAACCATTATCTCCCCCTTTATCTTCACTTTTATGCCTCCTTGTATTACCATTTTGTGACTTTTTTTGCCATAAATTATACATATTTGGAACAGTCACTGTAAGAAATTCAATCTTTGGATAAGATCTCTAAGATTGATTTAGTATGAATACGTGTGTGGGCACACACTTGACAAAGAAAGGTCAGTTATAAATATATGTGTACACTTATCAAAATAATTCACAAAATCTCTGAATAAAATTATCTGTATGCTTTTACTGTGAATAAAAGCAATATAGTATAATTCTTGGTAGTAAACCTGTTTGTTTCCATTCTGTTGCCTACCATGTGAGCTGCCATGTTGGTATAAAACATTGATCATTTGATATTTTACTACAGCAAATAATAGGGATGCCCCGAAATAATAAATAAATCAGTGAGTTTCAAGGAAATAAGTTTTTGGATGGATCAGATAACTTGAAGTTGTTAGTTTATCCTCCAGCAAGGTGAAAGAAAAAAGCTGTTAGTTTGTTCTCTATCAGGTGAACAAAGATGAAAACTAAAGTTCTCAAGGCCAGTGCATAATAATGGTGCTGTATTCTGTGCATCAATCACCATTACCAAATATCTTGATAGCTATATTGCCAAATATTTCATGTACCGCTTTAGTGGTGATTAGTCAATGTGCCATGGCACTGAAACTGAAACGAGACTTTGTAGTACAAGTGATATTCAAAGGGTTTTGAAAATTTATCAGCTCTATAGATATAGATGAAAATTTATCATCATCTATCTAGAAATCCTGTTTTTATAAATGTTACCTAGCCAAATATTGGTTTTATTTACTTAATATTTAGAAAACATGAGTTTAGTAAAAATTGTTCAGATTTTCTTAATATAGTGTGTGAAATTACTATGTAATTATACAAGAAATATGCTACACAGCTGAATACACAAATAGGTCAGCAGAGGGAGCAAAAGGTGCCTTTCCCCTATAATCCTCAGCAATATCACCTGCTCTTCTCTCTACATCATCGATGTATGTTATCTAAAGTCCTGTGCAAATGCCACCTCAACACGAGTCCTCTAGCCTTGCCTTCTTATCAGAAGCAGCTCGAAAGCCCCGATAATTCTAGAACCACTGAAAAATACACACTTGTTGCAAGGATTGAAAAGCCTCATATTGCAAATTCAGAATTCACAGTATTGAAAAAATTCATAATTTTTTTAAAGTTACAATACTGTGAACTATATAAAATGAATTATGCTGGGATCAGATGACTCTCTTCATTCCAGCCTATCTTATATTTTCTCATTAATTTCTCCATATAGTCACAACAGACTCACTATTACATTTCATTAATGGCTATTTTATAATAAATGATCTCAATAGCATTTCTGAACCCTCTGCTGTTCTGGCTTTACATAACTCTTGAATTTTTGAATGAGTTAGTTTTTGATTGAAAAAGACCTGACTCTTATGCTTAGAAAAGCCATCATTTCTTTCTGTAAGCTTTCCATCTTCTATAAGCTTTACATGTTCCATAAGCAAACATTCACTGGTTTTGTGATCAAACTAGAGAGGCAAATTCAGTTAATAATAACAACGTCATTTATCATCCTCAAATCTAGTGTTATGGATAATATGATCTCCACAAGGAGACGGTTGCACGAGCGACAAGAGAAAGACAATCAACAGTCTTTTACTCATACCAAGATATGTCCACACACACTTGTTTCCACAGTCAAAGTAACGCCATATGTCCCCAGTGATGTGGGTGGGCAAAAGGAACAATTGGCCTGCTAACGAGGGCCATATATACACGCAGCCTATCGTACCATCCTTCTTACTTATGCTTGCTGAAAACTCAGTGGAAGAGCTTGCTCTGAGGAATAGCATGGCTGGAGGAGGAGAGGCTTCCTTAACAGCAGGAAAGGACCATTTGTTGTACAACTACTGTATCTCTGGAACTGGGAGCTAAGGATATGCATGTACGTTACTCATTCTCATTAAGAGTTACTTACGCATCCGTAGAGTTCTTTACTCCAGTTTCACCTTCTTTCACTAAATTCTTTTTCATTTATGTGCAAAGGGATTTTGGGCCCTTTTCAAAAATTACTTTTCCTAATCAATCTTGTTAATTTGGTGTTCATTTACATCAGCTTCTCTTTAGTTTTGGCTTGATTTCCAGAAAAATAATACTTTCTTTGACATTGTTAAATGTTACAATATTAAAAGAAATGAAAAAGACTTAAAAACTTAGAATATTTGAATGAGGGTTTCTGGAAGGCAGAGAGAACAATAAGGCAAAAGTACTTACTGCACTACTGTTCCAAAGCAAAAGAAAAACAAAGATTATAAAAATGATTATAGCAGCTTTGTATCTCAACCAGGGTTTCCTTTGAATTTCTACAACTGCAAACACTATTCAGCAATTTGCACTGATTATAAAATTTATTGTTTTAAGGTCAATCGTGATACTATGATCAGATAATATAATTCACTTTACTCTTAATGGCTTCATTTTGACAAATGAGGGAGCTTTTAGGAAGGACAATGCTCCCTGCACGACAACCAGTAAAGCATGTCACATCCATTTTCAATATAATTTTAAGAAAAATGAAGGACAAACTACTTGTGAGGCAGCAAGAATTCATTTGCATTAAATTAATTTGAACAGGGCATTTCAAGTTCTCTCTGGCAACAATGGAATAAAGGGGAAAATGAATCTATCTTATGCAATGATCCTCTTCTAGGTTACAGAAAGATATGAAAGGCTGACATGACCATTGCTAAATTTCTTCTAGAACTCTATGATTAGTGTCATAGATATAACTCATGAGATAAAATATTCACAATGAATCTTTGTGAACTGCATCAATTATGATGGAACTACTGTCTAACATCCCTTTGAAAATTTATATTCTGCAAAGGTTAAAAAAACACCAACCTTTCCATGCTTTCTTATATGGATGAGGTTTTGTAAACAAGAACTAAGCTTCACAAATAAGCACTATGGAAGATAATGTTCTATGTTAATTTAAACCTAACTCATTCAGGACTTGGCCTTGATAAATAATGGGTTTAATTAATATTTTTGACCCTAGCAGTGCAAATACTTTTACTTATATTTTACTAAAGCTAGTTTTGACAAATCTAAGGGTATTTAATTTATCAGTATCTGTTGTCAGATGAAAACTTCCCCATCAATACCTTCTAATGTTCAAAAATAAACTGTTACCCCCACAGATACATTGTTTTTCCATGCATAAGTACATTAATTTCAGGGTCTCAAGGCATAAAAGTGTTATTACCACTTGTGATAGGCTGCATAATAGTCCCAAAAGATGTTCTTGACCTAATCTCCAGGCCCTGGGAATGTGCTGCCTTACACAGCCAAAGGGACTTGTAGATACGATTCAGTGAAGGATCTGGAGACAAGGTGATTATCCCAGATCATCCATGTGAGTCCAAAGTAATCACAGGAGTCCTTAGATGAAGTGGAGAGAAGGACGCAAAGTTAAAGGAGGAGACAACGCGGAGACAGAAACAGAAATAAAAGCAACGCACCTTGAAAATGGAGGAATGGGGAAAAGACAATGAAGACAGGTGCCACCAGAAGCAGAAAATGCAAGAGAATGGATTCTCCCCTCAGCACCTCGAGAAGGAACCCACACTGCAGACACATTGACTTAGCCTAATTAAAGTGATTTTGGACTTCTGACCTTTGAAACTGCAAGACAATAAATATGTGTTAAGTTATGTAAATATGTGGTAATTTGTCATAGCAGCAGTAATACAACTAATACACCACTACAATAAGCAAAGGAAATAAAGTGCAATAGTGACAAACTTAAGGGATTCCAGAAAAGAGAAACGAAGTGGTAAACTCAATCACAGGATTATATTAGTAACTGTATTATATGTTACTTGCTTACCCTTTCAATCACATTATTGCTGTAATTATCATTATCATCCAATCAATATGATTACACCAGTATGTATAACTTAGAGATGAAAATTTTTTTCTATTTCACCCTTCCCATAATTCCATGCAGCTACCCCTAAGCAACTGTGTATCTGATGAAGCTAATATTTTCAGGGAAAAATCTTCCATGTTAAGCAGAAAATTTACATCTAAAATTAAATTCTTTTAAGCCAGTCTGGGGACAATACCTAGAAAATTCAAACATTACTTCTCAAGAATACCACTAGCAGTGAGTTTGTGACGCTATCTTCCACCAACTGAATCAAAATTAATTTTAAATATTTTCAAAGCAATATTTTTAAAAATCGTGTACAAATTTTTTCCTCTTGGTAAAAATAAACCACTTCTCAACCATCCATTATATTTATGTTAATTACATGAAGTCCATACATGAATTACCATACCACAAATAGAAAACTATTTAAATAGAAAAATCTCACTTGGTGCTGACAGAATGACAGCATAAAACTGTTAAGCATGAGGAGAAAGTTGTTTGTGGTGTAAATATTTCCCTTTTCCTATCAAAGTGTGTCCTGTGATCTAGCGCTCTTCTCTCCACATGCTTAAGTACAGCAAAAGTTATAAAAACACTCATTCTAGTTTTCTATACTTTAATGGTTGTAGAACATCAGAAGAGAATTAGGAGATGGGAATGTTTTGTGCTTGACATTGCATTTGAGGGGAAAATAAAAACTTGGACATAATATGTGGGATGTCTCCACAGTAATACATGGGAGGGCAAGAAAAAAATGCTATCAAATTTCTACCATGCGCTGAGCCCCTTATATAAACAAATATCCAGCCTTTCTAATGTACTAACAACCACTCTTCATAGCAGGTATTCTATTCCCAGCTTGTAGGTAAGAAACAAAGCTTCAGAAAGGGATCTTCACCAATTTCACACAGTCAATAAAAGGCAGAACTAGGGCAAATATCAATAATAAAAATAGCAGTCTAATCCTAATTGGACCTGGCACTGTTCTAAGAAGCAAATCATTAACAAAGATTTTGAGTTACCACACTCTTAGTCTCCCCGTTTTACAAAAGAAGCAACTGAGGTAAACTGAAGCTATGCCGTTTCTTTTCAAGCTCATATACCTAACAAGATACCACTTTAATCATGGGTCTGTGATAGATCGTGTACCTCATTTCTAGCGTTTGCTGAGATTTTTCTTATTAACCCTAAGCAAGTATTTGATCCCTGGTAAGTATGCTGTAATTTTTTCACCTCTCATTCTTATCACAGTTCTTCAAGAAAAGTACAGTTCAACACATTTGTCCTATTTGGTTACAAATTTTGAAATTCAAAATGTGTATCACACTAAGCTGTTAGCTCCATTTGGAATTTTAAAAAACTAAATTTTTCACTCAGTTAAAAAAATTGCATTGTTTACTCCCATATCTACAATATAGCTTGTAAGTGTATATTTGTATTGAAAACATAATTTTCTATAACTTTTATAATATTTAAATATTATTTAAGGTTTTAATATTTAAATATTTAAATAATACATTTAAAAACATAGTTCAACAAGTCCGAATAATCCATCACTTACTTATGACAGAATATTTGTTCAGTATCTTCTGTTTGTTCACTCTTGTGTAATATATCCTATTTTAAGAATCAAAAACTTCTCTTAATGTCAACACTACAGCTTCTTCACAATTCCTACTTATTCCTAATTACCCTTCAGGAGCAAATAAAATGAATTTATCCCAAATTTCTTTGCTTTGAAACAATTTCAGTGAAAATGGTGGTTGTCAACCATATCTACCATTCACATATCCCATTGTTTTCTGCATTAAATTTCATCTAATACTCCCTTATGCCATCAGTGTCACTACAAAGGGGGACAGGGGATGAATCTCATCATGAACAAAGGTATATACACTAGATCTTAGGATGTTCAATCATCTCCTTACTATATTATGTCCCACCTGAACTACTCATATTAAAATGAGCAACTATATGAACATGGTACTTTTAAGAAAGGATGTTCAAAAATTAATTCATATCTTGTACAAATGTGTATCCAAGAAAGCATGACCTAATAGGCATCACATATGTGAATGAAAAAATTCACTTTCAGCAATGAATGTTGATGACACTCCTTTAGCAAGAGTTGTACCGAGCTACCCACAACTCCTCAGCACTCACTATTCTCATACATGCGGTCGGACAATGTCCAAGGGTGCAGTGATTCTGTCCAGAGGCTTTTCTGGGCCATTAGAGCTGTCTCAGCCTGTGTACAGGGTTATACAGACACTCTAGGGCATTCATGACTCTGATCACTGGAGCAGCCCTGTACTAACTGCAAATTTATGGAGGAAACTTTCAAGTCCTCTTGCCCCCCAGTTGGGGTAACTCTGTTACCTATTTCATGTGGTCTCAGTTCTCCAACAAAAATGATCTCGGCTTGCTCATCTTACTTCCATCTCACTACATGGCACAACTAGAAGTTGACTAGGTATTCTGCTTTAATGTATATGCAAAGCCCTCTTGTTCAGGAATGTTTGTAGAATAATATTTCTAAATTAGGAATACAATTGGTCTTGTTCTTTCCTGAGGGATAAAATGTCATCTCTCTTCTTCTCTCCCTCTCTCCTGTCTTCCTAACTCAGCTAACACTCTATCTGAAAGAATTACAAAGGAAGAAATCTAGGGCATTGTTTAGCATTCTCAGGAGGATTGGAAATGTTGGAATGACAGCGAGTATCACACATACACTGCTTGAAGTATTTTGTAGGATCTGAGGGAAGAGAAAATTTTGACATTCCAGAAAATTTAAGTCATCCTTTTAATATCAGGACCAGAAAGGAACAGGTCACACGGGCAAGAGCCATAAAACTAATTATCTTGACTCTTTCCAGAATACCTGAGCTATAAATGTACAGGGAATCCTGTAATCAGATGCAAAGTTGTGTATGATATACTTAGTTCCCAAATGTAACTATGAATTTTATGTATATAATGTGAAAAATCGTTCCAAAGTATTTGAGACTCCAAAAAGTTTCCTAGCTAGCATTCAATATTCTTTCTTAACTTCTCCTTATACCCCTAACTGTATTAAGCATGCATAGACACACAAAAGCTAGGATCAACTATTACCGCTTAAGAAAGAAAAGGAGGAAAAAGGCTGTATTATAGGGATTTTGTTTTCTTCCTCAACTCTTGAAGAAGCCTATTTGTATCAGCCCGTGTCAGACAACAAAGTACTTATCAATGAAGTTTTATGAATGTGGTCACATATGAAATATAAGAGCATTCAGTTTCTACCTCTCCTTTTCTCATAAATCCTACATCAGGTATACATTAGCTATATCTGCCAATGTTTCCACGGAATCTTAAAGACTATTCACTGCAAAGCTGGCAGTGTAGCCTGAAAGCAAGTTATGTCTGCGTTGCAAGTTCACACTAAGTGGTTTAAAAATACAACTAAATGTGGCCTGTCTTTATCTTGATTATAAGACATAAATTATCCCAAGAATATTCTTGGTAAAAATTGAGTCTCCCTGTCAAGCCACTCCTATTAAGAAGGACACAGGTCAGTTTTTAGGAGTTTAGGTGTTATTTGGATGTTAGGAGCATCTAAATATGGAATATAACTCCATAAAATTATAGTATATTTTATATCAAAGAGAAACCAGAAAAATAAGAAATGTTTTAAGTATTTTTTCATATAGCATGTTCATATATAATTACTTCAGTAGTCTCAATGTAGTCATGCAATTGTTTGGGTAAAGAACTAAACTTGAAGTTAAATAGCATAGATCTGAATTCTTATGGTTTATAACATTCATATATTTTATATGTTCCATAATAATATGTAATTTCTAAGTTTATAATATAATAATTACAGAAATCTAGGTAAAGTAATACTTCTGTGACACAGTCTCTTCATCTACAAAATGGAATTAATATTGCTTTTCTCCTTAAATTTATATTAAAAATTGGAGAAGTAATATATGTGAAAGAACCTTACATTAAATATGCAAGTTTTATTTGTTGAATTCAAACAGTCATTAAAGAAAGAACAAAATAAAACACTACATTTTGATTAACAAAGTAGATACATGTATCTCAATCTGAGAAAGCTTTAAGCTCTCTTGACCATAAAATGACATTGGATCCTAAAAGAGAATTTGGTAAATATTTGAAAGATATTTCAATTTCACACCTAAATGTTGATTCTGACATTTATTTCCTAAACTTATCATTTGTATACTTACCTGCTATTAAATCCACAGGGGTCATGTGACTAACTGTATGCCCACCGATTTTATTGATAGGTATTCAGCAAGGCCCACAAAGTATTGAATTTTTTAAAAAAACAGACCCAAAACACCTAAAAGCAAAACACTTCGTAAATTCTTACAATCATGATGATCACAGATTAGTGCTATTAGTAAGAAAGAAACTTCTAAACCAAATAAAGTCCTAATACCTCCAAGGAATTTTGCCTCTCTGATACACACACACACACACACACACGATTAAAAAAATGAAGGAAATGTAAAAAAAATAAATAAATGAAGGAAGTTCTGTGGGAAATGTCCATAATTTCATGCCCAGAATTTCTCTATCAATCTCTTTCCCCAAAGTTCTTCCAAGAAAATAAAGTTGCCTTTCTCTCAACGTTACATTTTCAAAAGAAATATTTCCTGTCAGCCGGCCACTTAAACTTTGTGCTGTTAAAGAAATCCAAAAAGGTATCAATTTTGCAACAAAGGATAAAGAGGAGACGAAGTGAACCAACATGTCTTTTAAGCTAAATTGCCGTCACCTGTCACAGGCTGTCTAGCGAGCCTGAAGTTCCCTCTAATAAGCTTATGGAGGGTGCGGAGCAAAGGCACCTCAAGTTGCTCTGCGGGTTTTCCCCTGGTAAATTAGGCTGAAAGGAAAAGAGTCCCACCCCCCACCCCCAAACTTGGAGACCAGGGCTGCCCTGCCGCATTCTGTGCCCAGACCTCCTGCTTCCACGCCCTTCCAGTCCTTTCCTCGGCTTGGAAAATTGGGCATGAGGCAAGCAAAAGGAAGGACAGAAGGCCAAAACGGGCATCCGGGAAGCCAAATTTCTGTCTCAAAAGCTCGTCTAGAAACGCATACATAGCGCGTGCCTTGGGGACATCTCCTAAAACCCCGTTCACTGAAGCTAATTCCTCCCGAACGCCCCCACGCCGGCTGAGGATCGCGACCGCCCATCCGCCCCTCCAGCCTGTGCAGCCGCCCCCAAAACCTCCCGTGAATCGGGAAATGTAAAGGCAGCAGCGCTTGGGGAGCCGAGCAGCCTCGCCAGTTCCACGTCTCTGGTTCGAGACCCCTCGGTTCACCTCTTTGGGGAACTCACCTGGAGTCAGGTTTAGACGGCAGCCTCCAGCCAGGGGACCGGGAAGCGGCCCCGGGAAGCGCCGCCGCGTCCTGTGAATAACGAGCGCAGCGCAGCGGACCAGCTTCCCCCGGACCGGCCGCTCCCCGATTCCTCCCACTCTGTCCGGGAGCCGTCCCTCCATTCTTTCCTCTCCCTCCCCTGCCTGCAGCCGCCGCGCTCCCTCCTCCTGCTGGCGGCGCAGGGCTGTGCTTCCGCCTCCCTCCTGCGGGCGCACGAGCTGCCCGCGCTGCTAATGAGCAGGCTCCAGGCTCCGCCCGGCCAGGGGTGCGCACACGCCCCACGCCGGAGACGAGCTCCTGGGAGCGGAGCTATGGATACGCCTGGTGCGGCCGCTGGAGAAATTAACTGGAGGAGGCATCCAGCATCTCACACTTTCTGGCCACTCAGCTTAACTAAGCCATAACCTCAGACTTCTTCCTAAATCTCCAGTAATTTACAGGTGCTGAAAAGTCAATGAGGGGTTTGGGCACAATCTGTGTTAACAGTATTGTCAGTATAGAGATGCTAATCTGGCTAGATTCTAGGGATGAAATGTTCAAGGGACGGTATATGATTCTTTCTGGTTGTTATTTTGACATATTTTGGCTATACTTACAGATCTGCAAAATAAACCAGCAATCTTCTAATCATGACAACACAGATTCCTAATTGAAGGCAGCTGATACTTATTAAATACCAGGCTGTGTTTAATAGGCTCTTTTTTTCCCAGCTGATCTTTACTACAATTCTGTGAGCACTACTAGCACCCCAATTCTATATTTTAAGAATTTGGGACTAACTTTTAAAACAAGATGGTCTTAAAACAAGACTAAGGAACATGTCCAACCTTGCAGAGATTCTAAGTTTCTGAGCCTAAATAATAACTGAAATCTGTAGCTCCCACAACCCATACCCTGTGTATAATGTGTTGCAGCATCTTGGATGGTACTGTGTAACTGAACCAACAAAGATAATAGGACCATCAGCAAATACACACCACGAGACTAATGAATACCTAGAATCCTAGTGAGACTTGTAAATAGTCAAGCACCCTAAGTAACAATAGTTCAAGTGCATGCTAAACATGGTGATTACTTATAAAAGAACAGCAACCAGTATGAGTTAAGACAGGCAAATAATGTTCAAAATGTTCAGAATCAATGTCCAGCCACTTATGAGTTGAATTCCCCACTCTAAAAAAGAGGCCAGATGTGATGTATTCTGAGAAGTCTACAATGGGCGTGGTCTTTTTGCAACCAAAAAGGGCTTTTTAAACACTTGTTTCCCATTAAGAATATGCAATAGCTAATTAATATTAAATCTGAAAATCAATGATAATTTATTTCAACTAACCTTACATGAAAAAATCATTACTCATTCAAGCTTTTAGAATTAGATTAAATAGCATTGAGTATCAAATTTACTTCAACCCATAGAAATAATAGACAGTTAATTAATAAAGTAAGTAATTTAATTAACTTTACGTTTGTGTCATGATGTATTTTTCCTTAGGAAAAGGATAAGACATTTTTTCCATGGTATAAAATACTAGAATATGACTTTTATATTTTTCTTCATGAAGATTAAAGAATTAATGAAATAAGTACAGACATATTTATTGTCAACAAATCTATCCAGATCATTCATTCTCCACTCAAGAAATTATTCTAGTCAAGCTTTATTTCTCCATATGTACAAGGCAATTCAGAGGTCAAAAATTTTAAAACACTTCAATGAACATCAACCATTAATTAACTAGGAGTAGATTTTATTTATAAACAACTTTAAAAGACTATAAACAAGGTATAACAAACTTCTACCTTATCAATACTGCTACTCCTGCTGAACACAAAGATATATAATTATAGTTTTCTCCCTATTTAAAATATTTATTGATTCTGGCATAATAATGTCATACTCATCCCTCAATAATCAGTGTACATGTAACCAGAAATCTTTTCTTTCACCTAGTCAATGTAAGTATTTCTGTGTTTTGCATGTTAACACTCTATTTATTCTGTGCTTCTAGTGCTTATCCTCAAAATTTTTATAGTTCCGTTCACGTATGAATTCTACCAATCAGCACTATATATAAATAATGAAACGTATAAAATGTGTTAAATAAATGGATATAAGGTTTATGCTAAATTTTTCACATAGTAAGTACTTCAAAACCCTTATTATTTTTCCTTAAGCTTTTATGTGCATATATTTTATCTCTCCAACTAAAGAATAAACTTCTAAATAAGAATAGTTTTGTCTATAAATTTTATGCATTTTAATACATTATTAATCTAAAACCTTGGACCAGAGTTTGGAATTCTTTTATGTATTCATTTATTGATTCAAAAAATAGGTGTCCATGCCATTTTTTCTAAACCTTGTGCAAGATGTAGGGTATACAATGATGTCCAGACTTTAGAGTCCTTGACCTCATGGAGTTTAAAGTGCAGAAATGTACAGTAATTTTAAAATCTATTTATTATTATTTAAAACAATAAATGAATACATTCTTGTGGAAAATAAATGAAAAGTCTGTCTGAATTCCCTGGCCAAGGCCAAAACATGAAAGCAAAAGAGCTGCCTGAAAACAGTGCAAGCCACTCTCCAGAGGGTTTCTCTGTTGAAACAGCACATCTCATTATGGAAATAATGAGAAAAATTAGTAACTGTGCAAATGACAGCACATATGCATCTTTGTGGTTTCTGACCTTTTAGCATCGTCGAAGCAAGACCACAAACCTTTCAACACCATGCGTGGTATTAATCTTGCGCACAATATAATGTTTTCACATATTTTATTCTGATTTCCTACAAAGTAATTTCAATTTCTAGCTAAAGCTAATGGATTTTTCTAGTGAAAGCATTGTGTACCGAATGACTTTCCAGTGAGATCTGCGTACCATGTGCCATTTTCATGTTCGTGCTCATTTCTCTGAAGTCTGTTTGCCTTTAATTTACCATAATAAAATTCCTTGTGTACTTTTATTGGCAACCATGGCATAGTGACATTTGCATCCAAATTTAATTCCATTTGAGCTTGGCAGTGTTT